>NC_044383.1:21039353-23539353 GCF_006542625.1 Nomascus leucogenys | reverse complement strand
GAGACAGAGTCTCACTCCATCACCCAGGCAGGAGTGCAGTGGGTTCAAGTGGGTTCTTGTGCCTCAGCCTCCTGAATAGCTGGAGTTACAGTTATGCGCCACCATGCCTGGCTAATTTTTTTGTATTTTTAATAGAGTCGGGTTTTGCGTGTTGGCCAGGCTGCTCTTAAACTCCTGGCCTCAAGTGATCCACCCACCTTGGCCTCCCAAAGTGCTGGGATTACAGGTGTGAGCCACCGCACCTGGCTGGCTGTCTTTTCGTGTACATTAGGTCAGAAATGTTTTTCATTGTTTATTTTAAAATTCCTGAATCAAGACTTGGCCTGCCTACACCTGGGAAATGAATTGCTGCATAAGAAATAGCTTTAGGCTCAGAAAAACCTGGGGAAAGAACCACCTGAATTCTTCTCCTAGATGTGGTTTCTGGATCCATTGTCTGATTTTATTAAAACGTTTCCTTTCCTAGCGTCCCTTCCGCTAAGGCAGAGGTACAGAAAGTGGGAGGTGGTAGCTATAATAATCTTTAACTCGTACTGTAGTATAAATAAACTTTTTAAATTTAATAATACTAATTTAATTTCATATTTTTTAATTTTAGTTCAATATTTATGGGAGAGATGGGAATCTTCAGAGTGATGGTAGCCAACTTCTGCCTCCATGGTTCAATTAAAAGCAAGTCCCCTAGTAATAGAAGTAAGGGGTCTCTAGGCTTGCAAGTTTCTTCAGATGCTAAAATTATGCCTTTGTGTAAAATCAGACTTTCTGTTATATGAGTAGACGTAGGAATTCTCTGTATACTTTAAAGGAGAAGCAAATAGGAATAAAGAGAGAGAGGGTGATAAAATCTAGATTCATAGAATTGCGAAACCTTACCTCATTTTAAGAATGAAGAACCTGAACATCACACTCCGGGGACTGTTGTGGGGTGGGGGTAGGGGGAGGGACAGCATTAGGAGATATACCTAATGCTAAATGACGAGTTAATGGGTGCAGCACAACAACATGGCACATGGATACATATGTAACAAACCTGCACATTGTGCACATGTACCCTAAAACTTAAAAGTATAATAATAAAAAAAGGAAATGACCAATAATCACATAGAAACATTTCTACATGAATTCCTTAAGAGAGAAAGGCAATTTTTTTTTTAAAATAAACTGTATTGTGTACAAAAAAAAAAAAAAAAAGAAGAATGAAGAACCTGGTCTGATTAAAGAAAGTGCCGTGTTTAAGGCAACATGTTGCTTGTGGCAGATCTAGACTCACAACTAAGATTCCTGCCTCTGTCCAGTGCTTTTTCACTTCATTACATTATGAGCCATCTTAACTCCATTCATGCAATTCTGGGGTGAGGGGTTTTGTCAGAATTCCACCTGACCTTCCCTAGAGCAGGGTTTGGACAGGATGAGAGACCCCGGTTTCTCAGATTTGAGGCTTCTTTTCAAGGTACCTGTTTTTTCCTTTTCCTTAAAAAAGAAAAAAAATTTTCATTGAATTTGGGAAAGTTTTGTGAAGTTTTTTCCAAAATCTGTAATGTGTCAGGAACTTTCTTGTTTTCTTAATAGAAGCCACACTGATGTTCTGTATATTGTTCCAATTTTAGTGTGCTCACCGCTGAAGCAAGTCATGTACATGGTAAATGTTTCTGACATGTTTAGGAACATTATATTGAAAATTCAGAATGGATGTATTTGGCTGCCTTGACATTCCTTTTTCTTTTGGAAAGGAATGTATTTAAATGAGAAACAGTTCTACCCCTCAATGAAAAGGAATAGTTTTAGGTCATTTGAGTGAAATAGATATAGAACTTATGACGCTAATTTTCTTGTTTTTTTTTTTTTAAACGGAGTTTCACTCTTGTTGCCCAGGCTAGAGTGCAGTGGCGTGATCTCGGCTCACTGCAACCTTGGCCTCCCAGTTCAAGCGATTCTCCTGCCTCAGCCTCCTGAGAAGCTGGGATTACAGGCACGTGCCACCACGCCCGGCTAATTTTGTGTTTTTAGTAGAGATGGGGTGTCTCCACGTTGGTCAGGCTGGTCTTGAACTCCCGACCTCAGGTGATCTGCCCACCTCAGCCTCCCAAAGTGCTGGGATTACAGACGTGCGCCACCGCACCCGGCTGATCGTACTTTTAAGTCAATTTTAATAGGACCAGGTACAAGGTCAAGGTACTTGAGAATTTTGGATTTAATGTTTTACGTTGGTTTAAACTGGTTGGAGTCTGGTTGTGTTTCCTGGTGACAATATTCATATTAAAAATCTGGTAGGTCAGTTTTCATAAAAACTATGTAATATTTCTTTTAAGTTAATGATTGATTTTTTTTTTAAACTTCTAGTGCCTTTGCCTGAGATTTTGGTTGGTAGAGAATAATATGTCAGTTAAGCGGAAACTTCAATTACCTGAAAGTTTGGGTTCTTCATTTTAATGAGGACCAAATGATTAAGAATACCATTGGATTTCAGTAATGTATTCGAAGTGGTATCTTCTGGCTGGGTCCTAAAATCAGCAGATGCTAACTATACCTTCTCTGGTCTTCTATACTTAGAATCAATATTTAGAATGAAGATCCTAATACTTGCATAATTCTTAAACAGTAAAGATAAATATGTTCATGAAAGTATATGAAACCAAAAATTGGAAAAATGGCTTTTAAGATGGGGGAATGAGGGAGAAGACTGCATTAGTTTGGCTTATTACTGTAAGAATTTGTTTGCCATTTCTGATCAGAGTAATAAGGTGGGTTCCTCCCAAAATGTTTGTCTTTTAAGAGAAAATCTAGTGAGCTATCAAGAGTTGTAATCATAAGGATTAGGCCTTCTGTTCAGCGAGCCTTTTGTACACGTTGAGTAGCTAGAACTACCTGCATGGTATAATTTGAAGTCTCATAGGAAGGCCCTGAAATAGTACTGTTCTCTCCACCCCAAAATGTGAGCCATGTATGTAATTTAAAATGTTGTAGAAGCCACATTAAAATTTTTTTTAAAGAAACAGGCGTGAAATTAGTTTCAATATATTTGATTTAACCTAATACATTTAAAATATAATTTCAACATGTAATCAGCATAAAAATTTTTTGCTCAGTCCTGTCTGTATTTTACACTTAGCACATCTTAATTCAGACTAGCCACATTTCAAGTTTTCAGTAGTCACATGTGACTAGTGGCTATCAAATTGGATAGCATATCCCTGGAACATCTTTCTCTTTTATCCCACCTCGGGTGAGAATTCCTCCACTAGCGGTTTTTCTAGGGGGGACTAAAGTCTTGCCATTTCTTCGTATGCTCCCTCTATAATTGAAAGGAAAATGAGACACTTCAGAGAGGAAAAAAACACATTAAACCATTCTTGGGGCATGTTTTAACCATTTGTGCTTTATGTGATAACCAAAAGCTAGTACTACTGAAAAAATGTAACTGTTACTGATGAAAACTTCAGAGGGGCAGGTTCAGTTGGTTATGCTTAAGTGAGAGGAGAGCTTGGGTAGAAAAGGTTGCAGGGAAAGAAAAGTTGGGACAGGTTTTGACTTCAAATCTTAGAATCCTGTTGGCCTTGAACAAGTTAGCTACCTTCTCTGAGCCTTTTTATTTTCTTCATACATAGAATTGGGCTTAAATACCTCTCAAGTTGCTATGAGGGTTATATGAGATGACGTACATAAAGTGTGTAATATGGGTAATATTTGGTACATAGTAGGTGCTCAATAAATATGTATTGAATAAATGCTTGCTGCTTATTTACATCCCTGACCCCCGTCTCCCCTTATGAGACAGGAAAAGAGAGGAGAAAAGCCTAAAATGAATGTAGAAGTATATTAAATAAACAGCCTGGCTGGGCATGGTGGCTCATGCCTGTAATCCCAGCACTTTGGGAGGCTGAGGTGGGTGGATCACCTGAAGTCAGGAGTTCGAGACCAGCCTGGCCAACATGGTGAAACCTCATCTCTACTAAAAATACAAAAATCAGCTGGGCGTGGTGGCAGGCGCCTCCTGTAATCCCAGCTACTCAGGAGGCTGAGGCAGGGAGAATAGCTTGAACCCGGGAGGCAGAGGTTGCAGTGAGCTGACATCATGCCATTGCACTCCAGTCTGGGCGACAGAGTGAGATTCTGTCTCAAAGCAAAAGAAAAAATAAATAGCCCATTTACAAATTTGACTGGGACTCAGTGTTTGACCTGAGCAAATGAGTCTCTAAGCATTGTGATTGAGATTTCAATTCAGTACTTTTATCTGAAAAGTTCAGAAAGTAATGATGTGGAATCATTCATACTCTGCATTGTTTAAATAGAAAGAAATGAATTTTGCTAATTTTATTTCCATGTACTTACACCATTAATAGCATTAGTAAACGTTTCTGAATTTGTTTCAGTTAAGAGAAAAATCACAATTAACTTTTCATCTTTCCCTACATATGATACAAATTCATTACTTTACATTCTTTTTTTTTTTTGAAACGGAGTTTTTGCTCTTGTTGCCCAGGCTGGAGTGTAATGGCACGATCTCGGCTCACTGCAACCTCCGCCTCCCGGGTTCAAGCAATTCTCCTGCCTCAGCCTCCGAGTAGCTGGGATTACAGGCATGCACCACCATGCCTAGCTAATTTTGTATTTTTAGTAGAGACGGGGTTTCTCCATGTTGGTCAGGCTAGTCTCAAACTCCCCACCTCAGGTGATACACCTGCCTCGGCCTCCCAAAGTGCTGAGATTACAGGCGTGAGCCACTGTGCCTGGCTCACTTTCCATTTCTTTAAAAGTTTTATCACAGTAGTTATTGCAATTTGGAATGTAAACATTTTATGTCTACTTTGCAAGTTTAATATACAGAGTAATAGATTGTTGTGATGATTATAAACTTGTAGTAATTGGAACTAAGGAAAACATCTCTAAATGGAAGAAAACAGCCACTTGGCGACTACACTTCTTGTTATAATGCAAATGGCATATTGTTCTTCCGGTATTAACATTAATTTGTACTTTCTATGACGTTAGCTGTGTAACAATGTGTTCCGAATCTGTTAAGGAGAAGTCCTCCTATACGTATCATATTTCTGATTTGCTATATATTTTGAGATATTTATTTGAAAATTTGAAATACTGAAAAGTGGGAAAACATGGAGAGTTCTGAACAGATGATTAGATAAGAGCTTTCCAAAGCTTTAAGCTCACCAATGTGTAGGCCTCATCTGTGGTAATGTTCTTGGAAATCAGTCACATTTGAAAAATCCAGTTTTCTTGCCAGTAGCATCTGGTTGCACTTTATATACTTTGAAAGTATTTTTTGAATTGCAAAAAAGCAAACCATATGACAAGACTTTTCTTACCTGATTGAAAGTTGCTTACAGTTTAGTTGAATTTTTAACAAACTTAACTAAAGGTATGATTGTCCAAATGCATGGAATATCCTGACAAATCAGAGATAAAGAATTTTTAAAGTTATTATTGGCCTTTAAAAATGGCCCAGACTTGTACTTTATTTTAGTAACACTCTTAAGGAGTCTTATTTATTAAAACTTCCTTCAGATTTGTGGAATTTTGAAGATAGCTCACCTGATTGGAATGTACTCTACTAATAGACAATCAAGAAAGTGCTGATGGCCGGGCACGGTGGCCCATGCCTGTAATCCCAGCACTTTGGGAGGCTGAGGCGGGCGGATCACCTGAGGTCGGGAGTTCGAGACCAGCCTGACCAACATGGAGAAACCCCATCTCTACTAAAAATACAAAATTAGCCTGGCGTGGTGGCACATGCCTGTAATCCCAGCTACTCGGGAGGCTGAGGCAGGAGAATCGCTTGAACCGGGAGGCGGAGGTTGCGGTGAGCCGAGGTCGCGCCATTGCACTCCAGCCTGGGCAACAAGAGCGAAACTCCATCTTTAAAAAAAAAAAAAAAAAAAAAGACAGTGTTGATTATTATGTGATTGGCATTGCTCCAC
Organism: Nomascus leucogenys; assembly: GCF_006542625.1. Taxonomy (NCBI): domain Eukaryota; kingdom Metazoa; phylum Chordata; class Mammalia; order Primates; family Hylobatidae; genus Nomascus; species Nomascus leucogenys. The sequence continues at coordinate 23,533,420 of NC_044383.1, read as the reverse complement.
CAATTTCTGAAACCTTCTGACAGCTAGTACTAGTTATATACTTGTGTATATGTTTGTCAAGCTGACTGTGAGCTTTTGACATATAGGTGTTTTATAGTAGTCTAAGCAACTAGATTCTCTTGGTAACCTAGAGATTTGTGAGATGATTTTAAGTGGCATGGATCTAGGCTAACCTATGAAAAAGGTATTAGGGTAGATTCTTTGGAATGGGCCCAGGCTTGGTGCCAGAATTATAGAGTTCCACCGTCATTATGGTAACCACTAGCTGTGTGTGGCTGTTTATTATCGGGGAACCTGCCCCCATGATCACGTAGGTTCTTTTCTAGTTTCCTAAGCGTCGGCTGGCTTGAGAAATAAAAGGACAGAGTACAAAAGAGAGAAATTTTAAAGCTGGGTGTCCGGGGGAGACATAACACGTTGGTAGGATCCGTGATGCCCCACAAGCCACAAAAACCAGCAAGTTTTTATTAGGGAGTTTCAAAAGGGGAGGGAGTATACGAATAGGTGTGGGTGACAGACATCAAGTACTTAACAGGGTAATAGAATATCACAGGCAAGTGGAGGCAGGGCGAGATCACAGGACCACAGGACTGAGGCAAAATTAAAATTGCTAATGAAGTTTTGGGCACCACCGTCATTGATAACATCTTATCAGGAGACAGGGTTTTGAGATCAACCGGTCTGACCAAAATTTATTAGGTGGGAATTTCCTCTTCCTAATAAGCTTGGGAGTGCTGTGGGAGACTGGAGTTTATTTCACCTCTGCAATCTCGACCATAAGAGACAGATACGCCCTGGGGTGGCCAGTTCAGAGACCTACCCCTAGGTGCGCATTCTCTTTCTCAGGGACATTCCGTGCTGAGAAAAGGAATTCAGCGATATTTCTCCTATTTGCTTTTGAAAGAAGAGAAATATGGCTCTGTTCTGCCTGGCTCACCGGCGGTGAGTTTAAGGTTATCTCTCTTATTCCCTGAACAATTGCTGTTATCCGGTTCTTTTTTCAGGGTGCCCACATTTCACATTGCTCAAACACACATGCTGTACAATTTTGTAGTTAACACAATTATTACAGGGTCCTGGAACGATATACATCCTCCTCAGCTAACAGGATTAAGAGATTAAAGTAAAGACAGGCATAGGAAATCACGAAGGGTATTGATTGGGGAAGTGATAAGTGTCCATGAAATCTTTACAATTTATGTTTAGAGATTGCAGTAAAGACAGGCGTGAGAAATTACAAAAGTATTAATTTGGGGAACTAATAAATGTCCATAAAATCTTCACAATCCACGTTCTTCTGCCACAGCTTCAGCCCGGTCCCTCCATTTGGGGTCCCTGACTTCCCGCAACAGTTTATCACTTGAAATGTGGCTAGTCCTAGTTGAGATGTGCTATAATTATAAAAATATACAGATTTCAAAGACCTAGTACAAGAAAAAGAACATAAAATAACTTTTTTTTATATTGATTACATTAGGTACAGCTATTCCAGCTGACTTGGCTGGGCCAATTTGCATTACAGTGCTGTTTTGAGAGCTATTGCCTACAAGCAACCTCTACTCCTTCTCTAACTCTCCCATTGATGAAGTTTAAAAAACGAAACCAAACCACTTGCTCCACCCACTATCTTTTAATGGTTGCTAACTCCTGACCAGCTTCTTGAAAACAGGTGATAAAAATAAATTTATAAGTCCAGGCGCGGTGGCTCATGCCTGTAATCCCAGCACTTTGGGAGACCGAGGCGGGCGGATCACCTGAGGTCGGGGGTTCAAGACCAGCTGACCAACATGAAGAAACACTGTCTGTACTAAAAATACAAAATTAGCTGGGCGTTGTGGCGCATGCCTGTAATCCCAGTTACTCGGGAGACTGAGGCAGGGGAATCGCTTGAACCCAGAGGTAGAGGTTGCATTGAGCTGAGATTGTGCCATTGCACTCCAGCCTGGGCAACAAGAGCAAAACTCTGTCCCTCAAAAAATAAAAATAAAAAATAAATTTATGGCCACTATCCATTGGGCACCTGCCATGTGTGAGGTACTGTGCTAGGTACTTTACGTAAAATCATGAATCATCACATCAGTTCCACCGGATTTATATTATAAATTACAAAGAAACAGATTCAGATACAGTGTGACTTTGTCCTGGGTAAGTGGCCAGCTAGTAGGTGGCAGAATGGAATTCCAACCCAAGCCAGCCTGGTTCTAGAACCAGTGTTCTTTCAGCTGTATTATACTCCCTTATGTTTTCATTTCCTATGTGTGTCCTTTAACATGAAGTGGAGTACTGTTTATAAAGGAGTTTCTTGGCGAATGGTGTTGACTGATCAATACTTAGGATCTTTAAGTTGTTTTCCTTTGTCTTGGTGGATGACTTTAATGCGCTACCCTATCTAATACCTATTGAGTGGCCTAGATGTTAATGAAGAGACGTGAGCTGTTTTTTTTTTTTAAGTAACTTTTTAAAATTGACAAAAGTTACATGTATGTATTATGTAAAACATGATTTGGAATATGTGTACATTTAGAACATAAGGTTTTGGAATATGATTTATGAGAATGCATTAATCAGTCTAATTGACATATGTATTACCTCAATACTTTTTTTTTTTTTTTTTTTTTGTGGCAAAAACATTTAAAATTCCCCTCTTAGCAACTTCAAAGAGATTTAATCTTATTGGCAGCCAGTTGAACAGTATAGATCAAGCCTGTGACTTTGCCACCTGGAAAATCAGTCACAAAAAATGTTTCAGCTGCCTTCAGGAAGAGATACAAGAAGAGAATCTCCTTTGCTAAATGCCAGGAATATCAAATCTTGGATTTCAGAGACTGGCCATATAAGGAAAAGGAATTTTTATAGACAAAGAGGGTTGAAGTAAAATAATGGGATAGAATAAGCATATTAAGCTGGATAAGTGTTACATAATCCTAGGTCATCTCTTAATGGCCATGTCCTTGACATTGTTGCATTAAGAATGAGAGCTCGGGAAAATAGTTCATGTGTTGGCATGCTAGTCTCTAAGAATAGGTGTGATCACAAATCATGCGTGCTTCTGCATTCACTCATCCACTTCTGCCTTCGTTCAGGCTCAAGCAAGTGATGGTGACTTTGGAAAGATAAGGAGAGAAAAGGAAGGACAAAAAAGGAAAAAGGGAGTAAAACCTGACTGGGGAAGTGGGCAGCAGGGATACTTGGGCAAATTCAGAGTGCATAGTATTTGTACATGTACATGCATATTGTGTTTATAATACTAAGAGCTATGTAAACTGTAAAATACTATTTCAGGAAAGAGAGTATAGTATGCTAGAAAGAGAATTTCTAACTAGGTAGTGTGGATTCAGCTTTCTCAGCTCTACCATTACCCTAACTATGTAACCTTATGAAAGTGTAGAATCTGAATTAATCGCTATTTTATTAATACTTCTCTGGCTTTCCTTCCTGATTAAGCTCATGTTAAGTTTGAAAACACTTTGTGCATGCTCATATGCTGTATATATGTTGTTATTGTTTTTATACTGTTAATTATTTCTCTTCATCTAAAGTATTGCCTACCAGAAACTTTATCAAGAGGAAAAAAATTGTACCCAAGAACACACACATTATGATTAAGAGAAGTTAGAGTTATATTAAATAGCCAATTTAAATAGGGCCAATTTGGCTCTCATCCCTCGGCTTTATAAAAGAGACAGTGGCAGCCTTGTGGGTGAGGGGAATGTGGACCTAATTACTCATTTAATTTAATCATTCATCCCTTTAACTCCTTTAAAACCTGACTTTTGTAGGTCGATTATATAATGTGTGTGAGCACAGTGTTTCTCTTTGAATGAAAAACCCTATTGAATGGCTTTACAAAAAGAAGATTTTGATATATTCATAGTAATAAACTTGGTTTGCATTTCTTTGAGGCTTATGGTCTTCAACTTCTGACCAAGTTAGTGAAGGGTTGCTATAACTACCAGATGGCAGTCTTTTCTGATCCAGTGTTAGATGCCAACAGACTAATAACAGAATAGATGTAACCAGAATTCAAGCACAACATGTGAAGTATTGTTTAAATTGGTCATCTAGCAAATTTAATATAAAGAGGATAAACTGAATATGTTCATGTTGCCATACAATTGTTTGGTTCTCAGGGCAGTCCCAGAATGCATCTTTAGTTTGTGTTCCATGTAAAATGCTGGGTACAGGGATATTTTGCCAAGTCCTGGTTTGAAATTTACTTGGGATCCATCCAGCTGGCAGATCAGCTGTGCTAATCAGATGGGCCCGTTTCTGAGGAATGGGATTTCATAGAGGGAGCAGTGTTCTTGAAGTATAGTCACTTAAAAACCAGTTAATGTTTAATTTTAAAATTCTCATAAGTGCTATATTAAAATGTATATAGTACAAGTATTATGTATATAGTGCAAATACTTTGTGCATCTTGTAAATAATAAATAGCAGGGACAATAAAGTCATTGTGCTGTACTCAGCTGCCTTTAATTTCTATTTTGAGTCTCCGGGACCATAATTTGCTAGTTGCCTGTAGTGTTTATTAGGATTAACTCATCTGCATTTCCCACTAATGTAGATCATTAGTTCTAAGAGATTTCTCAGGATAAATAGTGCCAAATATGTTTGGGAAACTACTTTCTGTACCATCTCTTAAAGGTTCATATTGTACCTTAGCATAGCAAAGACTGAGAAGTACTGCAATTAAGTACAGGGTTTGCCTTGTTTTGTTAAAACTCAGTGTGTCTCAAGTATGTCACTAGACCACAGAAATCAGTCTCTTTAGTTCCATCCCATGGAGCTCCTGTTTCTTAGAACACTCTTAGGGAAAACACTGCCCTTAAGTTATGAGTTAACAAATCTCTAGAGTTTATTTTTTTTATTACATTTTGGAACTATTACAATTAAAATTTGTAGTTACAAATATCTCAGCCTAGGGGATATAATGCTTTTGTTTTAAAAATCAGTATTCATAAGGTCATTTTACATAGAAATGTTAATTTCTATAGGGTATGTCTTTGAATTGATATTGACATATATCTTGGGGCATTTTGATATTTTGTAAATATAATTTTCCTTTTGTTTCAAAAAATTACATTTTTTGATAAACCAGATAATTTCTTTAGCAAGTATTTTATAATTTAAAATTATATTTTTCATTAATAAAATAAAATATTATTTTAAATTCAACTGTAAGATAAATGTTTTAGTAGCAATTAAACTAGTCTATAATTCTCATTTGAGCTGAAAGGAAAACCAAAGATTTCAGTAATCCAAGATACTGCCATGTAATCAGTTATATTAAATGAGGTTTTGAGACTCTCAACCTAGACAATCACACTCTAAAGATAAGCAAATTACTTACGTATACCAGTCTACTGTTTGTATTCTCTAATCTGAATATAAAGGGTTTTAAACATTTCTTTGCTTTCCATGAATTCCTTAAAAATGACATCTGAGAATGTTTTTTAAAAAATGTTATATCTAAATGTGGATCCTGAATCATCCCCAGGTTGTAAAACTGGAAAGTTGTGTCATTTTGTGAGTAATAGGAAATACTAAGTATAGACAAGCTTCTAAGTGTAAGCCAATGCATAAATTAAGTAAATTAAACCAAAAAAGATTAACCAGCCATGTTTCAGGTTTTGGAACATGTAATGTATAAATGTAACCTACTAGAAAAATAGTTCTTTGCCATTAACCCTCAAACCAAATCATGAGACAATTTTTTCAGTTGCATTTGGAAGACCATGTTTGTTAGCTTTGGCTTACCATTTGCTGAATAAATAAAAATGGCATGTTTAATGCTAAGTAGTATTTATAACCAGACCATCAAACACCAAGTGGAATTCTGAGGGAGGGATTCTTTCACACTGAAATATAAAATAAACTTTTTGTCCTTAGGGTTTCATTAGATGGTACAAGATCTGTAAGGTAATGAGCTCATCCATTTCTCATCATTATCTCAGTGCCCCTTTGCTGCTATACCTTCATTGATATTCCCTTTCCACCCTCTGCTCTATCCCCAACCCCACCTAACTGCATCCCATGTTTTAAAGAAATTACAGGTAAAGGGAGTAAACTGACTAGAACAGTCTTTATTCTGAAGGATATTGCTTGGTGAGGAAGCCTAATGATTAATGATAACTGACTCCATCAGGAAGCGAAGCAACTGCCCATCAACAGAAGTGCCATTAAAGGCTCTAAATCCAAGCTAGACTTACTGACTAAACAGAAATTGCACTTGCGGCGCTTTGTCAGCTGCCTGTAGTTTGACCCTCTCTCCTTTCTACTACCAGTAATAGTATGAATCCTTTTAGACTAGTGGTACTCAGACTTTAGCATTCATTGGAAGCACTTGGAGGGCTTGTTAAACCATAAATTGCTAGGCCACACCCTATACTTTGATTCTTTAAGTCTGAAGTAAGGCCCAGTAATTTGCATTCTCACAAGTTACCAGGTGATGCTATTGGTTTGAGACCAAGTTTGAGACTCAGTGTTTTTTTTAGACTAAGAAATGTCTTTGAATTTTCTCTTTTCCTGTTTCTTATGCCACTGCTGTCCCCATCAAAGCCTATCATCTGCCGGGCGTGGTGGCTCATGCCTGTAATCCCAACACTTTGGGAGGCTGAAGCAGGCAGATTACCTGAGGTCAGGAGTTCAAGACCAGCCCGGTCAACATGATGAAACTCGTCTCTACTAAAAATACAAAAAACGAGCTGGGTGTGGTGTCGGATGCCTGTAATCCCAGCTACTCAGGAGGCTGAGGCAGGAGAATCGCTTGAACTCAGGAGGTGGGGGTTACAGTGAGCCGAGGTCATGCCACTGCACTCCAGCCTGGGCAGCAGAACGAGACTCCATCTCAAAAAAACAAACCTGTCATCTGTTGTGGACTGTCCCAGAAGCTCTTTTCTTATTAGCTGTTCCTATATTGGTTTCATCTACAGTGAGGCAGCATTTTACCATGGAGTCCAGTTTCATTATTATAACTTAGAATATCTTTACCAGTTTTGGAATTGTTCATACCTTCTCCAAGTTATATTTCTCATGTGATAATCCCCTTACATAGTTTAGAAAGTGTCTTTTTTTTTTTTTTTTTCTTGAAACGGAGTCTTGCTCTGTCACCCAGGCTGGAGTGCAGTGGCGTGATCTTGGCTCACTGCAAGCCCCGCCTCCCAGGTTCATGCCATTCTCCTGCCTCAGCCTCCCAAGTAGCTGGGACTATAGGCGCCCGCCACCACGCCTGGCTAATTTTTGTATTTTTAGTAGAGACGGGGTTTCACTGTGAGGGTGGTCTCTATCTCCTGTCCTCGTGATCCGTCCGCCTGGGCCTCTCAAAGTTCTGGGATTACAGGCGTGAGCCACCGCGCCCAGCCTTCTTTTTTTTTTTTTACATGATTACATTTCAATATTTAAGTAGATGCTTTCACTCTCTGAGGTATTGTCATATACGTAATCTTCTAAATATATATTGGCTGTTTAAGGCATGGGGATAGCATTTCATAGAGGAACATGCAGGTCATTCCCCAGCAGTAGAAAGTAGTGTTATGACTAGCCTTCTGGAGTTAGATATTAGGTGAGGAGAAAGAGCTTTTGCATATTCCTCTTCAGGCAGCCACTGCTTTAGCCACAAAAAATACAGCCTCTTTTTTACTTGGGCCACAGTTAACTAGAACTAGTGCTTTTTGCTTCCCGTTAAGTGGTCAGGTTCTAATTTCTGAGGGTAAGAGGTGGGTTTTCTAGGATATGAAGCATTCTGAGAGCACTAGGTACATCATAAGAAAGAAAATACCAGTTGGAAAGAATTGACCATAGACCTTCAGAGGTTTTCGAGTTCAGCTTTCTCAATTTATATGGTAGGAAATGGAACATTTCCTGGACTTGCCTAAAGTTTTACAGCCAGTTAAACACTCATCAGTTGACCACTGTTTCAGTCTTACCATGGGTTCCTGCTGTTCTTTAATACTGGCATGAAATTTTGTGACACAGTCACGTAGTGACCAGCCACACAGTTCAGCTTCTTAAGTTGTATAGGCCAGGCAGGTGACTCAACGCCTATAATCCCAGCACTTTGGGAGGCCGAGGCGGGCGGATCACTTGAGGTCAGGAATTTGAGATCAGCCTGGCCAACATGGTGAAACCCCGTCTCTACTAAAAAATACAAAATTAGCCGGGTGTGGTGGCGCATGCCTGTAATCCCAGCTACTCGGGAGGCTGAGGCAGGAGAATCACTTGAACCCGGGAGGCAGAGGTTGTGGTGAGCCGAGATCGTGCCATTGCACTCCAGCCTGGGCAACAAGAGCAAAACTCCGTCTCAAAAAAAAAGAAAAAAAAATACTTGGAAAATACAGCAATAAATTGGTGGATAAAAATTAGCAGTAAAGCACCACCCAGAGATAGCCTCTTATATTAAGATAGGTTATCTATGCTTATTAACATCTCCAGATTTCAGTGACTTATTTTCCACTTACGTGTAGTTCAGTGTAGACTAGGTGGGGGTAGAAGAGGGTTTGTGGACCCAGGCTAATTCATCTGGTGGCCCCCATCCCCCAGAGCCTTTGAATTCTGCCCTGCATCTTGGATCTTTTGCAGCCAGCCTGTAAGGAAGGAGAGACCTTGGAAGAATCCATAGTAGGTCTTAAGAACTAGAGCTCAAATCTGGGACAGCAGCGTAAAAACAATTTTGTATGCTGTTTTATTAAAACATTTGTTTAACATTTGTCCTTAATCATTAAGTACTATTAGAATATTATGCAGCCCTTACAATCTGTCTTATTATTAACTGTTCTTTTTAAACAGATATAAAAGCCTGTCTACTATAAAAGGACTCTTTTAGCTGCTCTTTAAAAGCACGTTGTCTTGATGCACTGTTTCTTAAGGGTCACACATATATATATATATGTGTTAAAATGTTTGTATTCATTGACTTGATAATTCTCCAAAGAATTTACCTGCAGAGTCCAAATGTGAAAAGTTAAATGCATAAGGATGAAAATTATATTTGTGAACTAGTAAAGACTAGAAAAAACTGGGCATGTTTGAAAGAGACTGGTCAAATAAGTGTTAGTAACTACACACATGATACAACATTAGAATATAACACAGCCATTAACAATGATGTTTATTTGCTTAGAAAGATGTTACAGTAAATGATAGGCTATAATATGTGTAATATGAAAAATTAATTACATGAATGTACATGTATATATGAACAGATACCCTTATGTGTGTTTGGAGGCTATTACCACAGTGTTTCCTAGCGATTATCTCTGCGTTGGCAGATTTGTGGTGATTTTTAACTTTTCAGAAACTCTTCAGAAATGTTTCTGTAGTTTTCAATTGTAACAATGATTCTTATTTAAGCCCACTCTCACCAGACCCTCTCCCTTACCTTGCACATTGCTTCTGGCTTTGAGTCTTCCTAACTCTTCTCCTTCCAGAGTAATCATGTCGTTGCTTGCCCCACTCAATTACTCTGCCACCACCTCCTCCCATCCTTCAAGACCTTCTGACTTAAAAGTTCTCCTACCCCAGTTTAAGCACTCAGGAACTGATTGGGAAAGAGCTTGAATTGGTGAAGTTAAAAAAAAAAAAATGTTCAGGGCTGCAATTTAGGTGGAGGGACTAATGAGGAAGGAGGAGTGTGGCCCTGCCCTTGAGGCATGATGCAGTGGCAGAGAGTCCCAGCCACCTGGATATAATCTAGGAGGATTGTCTTTTGAAGTTAATGCTAATTATGTATATCAAAGTGAAGCTATTATAAACTGCTGAAGTTATTTCCAGTGGGAAAGCATACAATGAGCCTCTTGTTCAAAGAAAAAAGCAAAACCATAAAATACTGTATTAGTTATCTATTGCTACATAACAAATTACCCCCAAACTAAGCAGCTTTAGACAACAAACATTTATTATCTCACAGTTTCTGTGGATCAGGAATCCAAGAGCAGCTTTGCTGGGTTCTGGCTCAGGATGTTTTATGATGTTGCAGTCAAGCTGCCGGCTTGGGGCTTCAGTCATTTCAAGGCTTGACTGGGGCTAGAGAAGCTGCCTCTAACTTTGCTCTTGTTTGTTGGCATGCCATAGTTCCTCATGAGCTTATGGTGGAGACCCTCAGTTCCTTGCTAAGTGAGCTTCATCACAGGGCCATCTGAGTGTTCTTAAGATGTGGCAGCAGGCTTCCCTTGGAACAAGTAGAAGGACGGGGAGGACCCAAGATGGAAGCCAGTTTTAAAAATAATCTCATCTTGTGAACATACCACCACTTCTGCCCCTATTGCTATTGCTCTCTCAGACCAACTGTGATACAACGTGAGAAGGGACTACACATGGTTGTGAATACCAGGAGGATGGGATGGTTAGGGACTTCTTAGAGGTTGCCTGCTGCAAATACATAGGCTGTTGTTAGGTAAATCGTTAGGGAAGTTATTTTTTTTTTTTCAGATTTCCAATCTTTACCTCATAAAGATATGTTAGACATTCAAGTTTGCATGAGGTTTGGGTGAGAATATACTTAGTGGAACATGTGATGCAGCTTTCTTAACCTAGTGGAGATACATTATGTAAAACCTTTGCCAAGACTGGAAGGTGATTAATAGGCCAGCTTACCTGAAACATGATGGAACAGATTGACACTGGCAGGATCACACAGCACAAATTTAGTTTGGCCAATTAATATATGTACCCAGTAATTTTTGATGATTATCATCCATAATTAGGAATACTTAATTGCATATTTAAGTACTCATTATTCCATTGCAGTATAAAGCAGATAGTTTTATAACAAAGATTATACCATGGAGACATTTACATACCCTAAATGTTATGTTATGGAATTTACATACCCTAAATGTTGTGTTATGGAATTTGGACTTTTTTTCTGTGGGAAATAGGGAGCCAATGAAAGATTTATAATAAGTGGAATGATGTGGTCAGATTTGTGTTTTAAAAATCTTTCTTTGGCAACAGTATTGAGAGTAGACTGAGAAGGTTGAAAGTAAAGAGATTACTAAAGTATTCCAGGAGAGAGAGAGAATGAGTGCCTGAACTAAATCAGTGGACTCGGATAGAGAGGAAGAGACTTTTCCTGAAAGGAAAAATGGTAAAACAGAAGCAATGATGGAGTTGAATCTCAGGTTAAAGAAGTGCCTAGTTTCTGGCATGGAGAAAGAAAACTGGAACAAAGAGCTTGCGTGCACACGCTCTCTCTCTCTGTGTCTGTCTCTCTCTCTGTCTCTCTGTCCCTCTCTGTCTCACTCACGCTGTATCTCTTGCTCATGCTGTGTCTCACTGTCTCTCTCGCTGTCTCTCTGTCTTTGGAAGAATATGTGGGTGATAAGAGTTTGATTTTTCAACATGTGAAGATTGAGATACTTGAACAGCAGACCACAGCAGGAGATTTTAAGTAGGCAGTTGGACATAGAGATCTGGAGCACAAGCTAGAAGTTTGACAGGACTGTAAATAACAGATCTGCGAATTAATAGCAGGAGAATTGAGAGTTGAAGTTGTGGGAGGCAGATGAGGTTGTCTAAGGTGAATGTGCAGAGTGAGAGAAGTACACCAGGGATGGAACTTTGTTGAATACCAAGGTATAAAATCATCCTTTTTATAGCCACAATCCAGACTAAGAAAATGCCAGTGTAGGGATCCATTTCAATCCCAGCCCTGCTTGAGGTTACATTGAATAAGGTATCAGACCCCTTTGTGACTTCAAATAAATCATTTAACATCTCTAAGCCTAGGTTTCCTCATCTGTAAAATCAAAGAGTTGGTTCAAATCAGCAGTTCTCAAGCTTTTTTCTTCTAGATTATGTGTGACATAGGATGTTCACACTCACATTTCCACAGACATGCTTAGAATTATGGGCAATTTCCACTGCTCTGGTTCTCTGTCATACAAGAAATGCAAGATTGTGAGAACTATGCTATTATAACAGTAACCTTGGGCCTGCTCTGTTACATGTTTGAAAAGCAACTAGTTCAGAAATTTTTGTACTTAATCAACGACAAGTTACTTGCAATAGACACCTCACAGCTGATAGGCATTTAGCAACAAAACCATTACTTTAAACTCCCAGGCTAGTTAGACTACTTTTAAAATTCTTTTGGGATCACAGACCCCCTGTAAGAACTAATAAAGGCCATGGATTCTCCCCCGAAAAAATGTGTGGATAATTTTTTTATATTTGAGACAATTCAAATAAAAATATTCTAAAGTTGGTAGCATCTCTTAGGATCCATGACCCTGTATTAAGAAATTCCTTTTCCAGATAAAAATCCACTTCTGGAATATTTTATGACTTTATTAGTTGTAAAAGGAGAAGCATATTTCTTTGGAAATAAACTTTGTGATTAGATCTTTGTAGGTAAGTATTTCTATAGTAGTTTTAATTTTTAAATAGTGTTGTTTGAGCTTGCCATAATTAGAAGACAGCCACCTATTCTGTGGATAAACTAGTGCCACTTTAAGAAAAATAAGGTGATTTGGAGCACAATTATATTGGAATAACTACTAGTTATTTTAAACATTCTGTTCTGTACTACTTGGGTGAGGGGAGGGTGTCAGCAAGGGCAGTGGTAGTAAGGCAGCCAGGAGATGACAAAGAGTCCAGGCATTCAGGGGGCTTTCCTAGTGCAAGTAAAGCCTTTCTTGTTCATGTTTGTCAGTCAGTCTTGCTCAAGTGACTTAGAGGTGCTTGGAAGTGTATGTTCAGTGAGCTGAGAAATAATCTTAAATCTTCTTACCAAAAAAACCACTCATGATTTTTAAAATAAATTTATTTCAATTAAAATAATGCTATCTTTAATCAAGAAATAGTCTAATAACATGGAATTTGGATTTTGGTGTTATCTAGAAAAAGTTAGAATTAGCACACTAATAAAATATTAATAGTCTTATTGATAACTGAATTTTGTCTGGTGCTCTTTTTTTTTCCATCAGTTTTTTTACTTCTTAGGTTTGGGAACCAAATCGAATTCTCCTGGTAATCTCCTGGTAATAAGTACTGCTTCAATTTCTATCATCCAGTTATTTCATGAGAAAGTTTGCAGTAATGGTAAAGCAGTTTGATTTTGTTCTTTGTCTAAAGTACATCCATACCAAGATAATTTAAATTAATTTTTTTCAAAGTAGTTATTAAAACTTTGAGGGGAAAACATAGAATGTGTATTTTTCTACTTCAGAGTTTCAGTGGGTCACATTTAATATTTTTAATTAATGATCACGTATTTCAGCTTTTCAGCAAATGGCATGCACTGGCCTAGTAATGATTAATCTTGGCTCAGTGATCAAGAATGTTGACTTTAAAAACTTATTTGCAGGCTGTGGAATAGCCTACAGAGGACATAGCAATTTTGTTTGTGTTTTAATTATGTCCTGAAGATCTTGGTGTGTGTGGTTGTTGGGCCAGCCCAGTTTTCAGTTGAACGGCTTGGCCTTTACAGGTGGACTTCTCTTCCAAATGAGTATTTCTTTTAACTTGCATCCGAATTAATGTTCTTTAGAGAAATCTATAACTTAAATAAAGAAATTGACCCCCTCCCAGGTTTTCTTTTTAAACAAATGCTATTTATTTTTTAAGTATGGCTGATCTTTTTTTGTGTGACTTTCTATCTTTACTACAAAAGTTGCGTTTGGATGTTTCTAGATATATCACTCACCTATTTGCTGTTATTCCATTTTTAGGGTTAACTTAGCAGCCTGCTGCTTTATTTGTATTTTTTTAACCAAGGATAAATAGCTTGGTAAGAATGATACAGTAAAATTAACGTGTATTTCTTAGGGAGAAATGTTGGAGCCACATTTTTCCACTGCGTAAGTTCTCCTAAGAGTAGATTGGGAAATTGTAAAAGCTATGTTAGTCTCTTGAAACTAAGGTGTTATTTTCAAATTATTGCATCAGGGCTCTAAATTCTTCATTCAGTAAATATTTTAATTTTTGCTGATAATAAACATTATGGGGGATACAATGATAAATCAGAAATAGATTCTTAAGGAATATCTGGTCAATGGAGAAGATACACTGTGTGCTTAAATAACTACAGTGAAAAGTACAGATTAAGAGCTGTGGTAGCTCAAAGGAAATATTATTTTTGGGTTGAGAGGAGTGAAAATTAGGGGAGATATGAGACTTATAAAATTTGTTGAACAGGTCGGGTGTGGTGGCTCACGCCTGTAATCCCAGCATTTTGGGAGGCTGAGGTGGGGGGATCATGAGGTCAGGAGTTCAAGACCAGTCTGATCAACATGGTGAAACCCTGTCTCTAAAATAACAAAAATTAGCCAGGTGTGGTGACACACACCTGTGGTCCCAGCTACTCGGGAGGCTGAGGCATGAGATCACTTGAACCTGGGAGGCGGAGGTTGCAGTGAGCCAAAATCGCGCCCCTGAACTCCGTCCTGGGTGACAGAGCGAGACTCTGTCTCAAAAAAAAAAAAAAGAAAAAAAATTTTGTTGAACATTTAGAAAAAGGAAACTTCTGATTCTATAAATGAAACTTTATAGATTGATTATATTAGGACAGCTGATGTGAGAATTTATCGCTTTGTATTATTGTGTCTTCTGGCCTATTAGACCATTGGCTCCTTGACAGTGAGAATCATATATTTTTATCTTTGTGTTTCTAGAACTTCCTACTTAATTGATGCTTATCATATGATTTTTGAGAGATGAATCAACTAGGAAGCTAGAATTTTCCATACAAAATCAGACAAGCACTTCATATATTCTTTGTTTAATGTAACATAGGTGCTGCCTTCTGTACATGAGCTTCAAAATGTTAAAAATATTCATAGAACATCCACAGCTGATAAGTAACACCAATGAAATTTTTATTTCAGATACAGTTAGTGATGTAATGGGGAGGAGAACAAATATATTCCTTCAAAATAAAATTGTAGACTAAAGAAGTAATAGGTGTCAAAAGAGGAGGTAGCAGAGAGTCTTCAGATTTCTCCCATGAGATTCAATTAATAAGACCCTTTTAATTCAAAATGAAGCTATGTGATTTATACTTTGGGACTAGGTAACTGTATGACCTTATCAAATGCTGTTTCTAAAAGTGCTATACTCGTAGTAAAACTATGTGTATAACTATGCATAGTCCTCAAAATAGATTGCTATGTGCGTTTGGCTATGTGCATTTGAATTTTGACTACAGTCTTACAAGTGGAATCTTACTGTAAAGTAGTTCCAGACCTGAGGAAGAACATCAATTATTCAAGGTGTTGGGGGACTAGTTGGTTACTCAGTAGAAAATACTTTTCCCAAACACTGGGTAGTTTGAAGTAAAGTACCTGGCTGGGCGCAGTGGCTCATGCCTGTAATCCCAACACTTTGGGAGTCAAGGTGGGGTGGATCACAAGGTCAGGAGTTCAAGACCAGCCTGGCCAACATAGTGAAACCCCGTCTCTACTAAAAATACAAAAATTAGCTGGGCGTGGCGGCGTGCGCCTGTAGTCCCAGCTACTCGGGAGGCTAAGGCAAGAGAATTGCTTGAACCCAGGAGTCAGAGGTTGCAGTGAGCCGAGATTGTGCCACTGCACTCCAGCCTGGGTAACACAGCACGACTCTGTCTCAAAAAAAAAAAAAAAAGAAAAAAGAAAAAAGAGAGAAAGTACCTATGGTGAAAGAATAGAATGGTTTTGGTTCCTCTATTGCTGTTTAGCACTTTTGAGCTATAATATTAGTTATAGCAAAGATCTGTATAAATTTTATCGCCTTATAGTTGACCCTTGAGCAATGTGGGTTTGAACAGCACAGGTCCACTTACATGAAGATATTTTTCAGTACATCTTTTGGAAAATTATTTGGAGATTTGTGACAATTTGGAAAAATGGATGAACTAGAAATATCAAAATAAGAATAAAGTCATGAATGCAGAAAATATATGTAGATTCTAGTCTACTTTTGTCATTTACCACCATAAAATATACACACATCTATTATAAAATTAAAATTTATCAAAACTTACACAAACACGGACCATACATGGCACTGTCACAGTTGAGAGAAATGTAAACAAACATAAAAAGGCAGTATTAAATCATAGCTGCATATAATTAACTCTAGTACATACTGTAGTCCTGTAATCATGTAGCCACCTCTTGTTGCTGTTGCTGTGAGCTCCAGTGTTAGGAGTATTTACTTAAAAAGCTGTGTGATGCTAATCATCTATGTGAACAGTTCATCCTTCCAGTAAATTGCGTATTTCAGTAAAAAGTGACCTCTCAGTATTGTGTATCTTTCATTGTGTCTAATGCAGAAGTGTAAACCTTGAATAACACCATGAGACCCATACAAAGTGCTGCTTTCAAGTGATGCTTTCAAGAAGCAGAGAAAAGTCATGACATTCTAAGAAAAAGTTGAATTGCTTGATGCGTACCATAGATTGAGGTCTGCAGCTGCTGTTGCCACCATTTCAGACAAATGATTCGTCTTGTAAACAGATGACATAAATTTATGATATCAATAAATACAGTACAGTACTGTAAATGTATTTTCTTATGATTTTCTTAATATTTTCTTAGTATTTTCTATAGCTTGCTTTATATATAACATACATAATCAACTGTTTATGCTATCACTAAAGCTTCCAGTCAATGGTAGGCTATTAATAGTTGGGGAGAGTCCAAAGTTATATGTGGATTTTTTTTTTTTTTGACTGCGTCAGAGGCTGGTGCCCCTAACCTCCCATGTTGTTCAAGGGTCATCTGTATGTAATTCTAGAGATGGGGAGGATCAAAAGCTTTGAAGGATATAAAATCTCATCTAAAGTGAAATTTTTATAGAATATACATAGATGTATAGGTTAAATGGAAAGCAAAGTTACAAGAGCAAGGGTATTCAAATTCTACCTACTGTTGTCACTTTGGGGAAGTTGCTGAACTTTTCTAGGTCTTGTTTTCCTCATCTACAAGATGGAGGTAATTGTTGCCTCACTAAGGCAGTGGTGAGTATTAAATAAAATAAATATGTAAATCACTTAGCATGATGCCTTTTACATAATAGGTGCTTTAAAAATAGTAGCTGGTAATCAAGCACTAAATACTGGTTTGGAAATACTTGGTTTGAAATTGAAAAAGAACAACACCTTAAATAAATACTGTCATAATCCAGGATAATTTTGTCCTTTTTTTTGGTTTTATGAAGTTTGTATTGAAGCAATGCTGAAGTTCAGTAATTCTGAAGTGATGTCTACTATAAGCCCAAAGGGTCACAAGTGCTGACTACTGAGACATAGTAGTTTTCACCCCAAAGACAGCAGAATGGAATTTCCACCAGATCACTCTTTGTGATAGATATTTTAAAAGCCATGCTATTCTAATGTGCCCTGAATAATACAGATAGCTAGTTCCAGTAGCTAAATAAATATTATTCATTATCTTTCTATTTACCTTTAGGACAGTTGTAAAAGTCATGCTATTAATAGATCATTTATATGTTTAAAACTCAATAATATGGGTAACTTACAATTTACAAAGTAGATGTACTGAATTAACACACTTTTAGCAACAGTCTGAGTATTATTAGGCTTAGACAGTTTTACATAGTGTACTTATAGTTGGAGACTTGGCTTCTAGTATATGACTTTGGGCAAGTTGCTTGGCTCTCTCAGCCTCAGATTGCTCATCTGTAAATGCACACTATAACACAGAATTAGTACATAGAATTGTCATGATGATCAAATGAGTTCTAGTGGTTCTTAAGTGGGGGAACTCTATTAAAATCAGGTGCTAGCATTTTCCAAATATATATATCTGGGTCCCATTCCAGGTCTTCTAAATCAGAACCTGTATAGGTTGAGGCCTAGGTAATTTTTTAATGTATCCCTAAAAACCATTTTATAAATGAAAATTTGTGCAGATACTATCTTTTAATATTCTTTGAATCTTAAGTATTTGGGAACTAATAGAGAAACTTGTCATGCCACTTATCGTATGACTTAGGAAAATAAGGAAAGACAGTTATAGGAAAAAGTCTCTGTTGCAAAATGAGAAGTGAGATAGCTTCACAGAAGCACAAATGAAAAAAATGTAAATTCTAGAGAATTATCTGTGGGAAAAAAATTGTTTAATATATATCCTCAGAGAATATCTTGGGAGTGTCTTCAGCTGGTAAGGTAAAAATGAGTATGTTTAAAATCCAACTGAACTAATGAGAACCACTATCCCATTAGAAACAAACATATTATTACTATACTTTAAAAATATTTAGCTAAGTATAATATGAAATGTATCCTTTCTCAAGTGATATGGTGTGGCTGTGTCCCCACCCAAATCCCATATTGAATTGTAGCTCCCATAATTCCCATGTGTTGTGAGAGGGTCCCAGTGGGAGATAGTTAAATTATGGGGGCAGTTTCCCTGATCCTGTTCTTGTGGTGGTGCATAAGTCTCACGAGATCTGATGATTTTATAAGGGGTTTCCCCTTTCGTTTGACTCTCATTCTCTCTTGTCTGCCACCATGTAAGACATGGCCTTTCCCCTTCCACCATGATTTTGAGGCCTCCCCAGCCATGTGGAACTGTGAGTCCATAAATCTTTTTCTTTATGAACTACCCAGCCTTGGGTATGTCTTTATCAGCAGCATGAAAATGGACCAATACTGTAAATTGGCACCAGGAGTGGGGTGCTGCTGTAAAGATGCCCCAAAATGTGGAAGCTCCTTTGGAACTGGGTAACGGGCGGAGGTTGGAACCATTTGGAGGGCTCAGAAGAAGACAGGAAAATATAGGAAAGTTTGGAACTTCCTAGAGACTTGTTGAATGGCTTTGACCAAAATGCTGACAATCATATGGACAATGAAATTTAGGCTGAGGTGGTCTTAGATGGAGATTAGGAACTTGGTGGGAACTGGGGTAAAGGTGACTCTTGCTGTGTTTTAGCAAAGAGACTGCCAACATTTTGCCCCTGCCCCAGAGATCTGTGGAACTTTGAACTTGAGAAAGATGACAGGGTATCTGGCAGAAGAAATTTCTAAATAGCAAAGCATTCAAGAGGTGACTTGGGTGCTGTTAAAAGCGTTCAGTTTTGAAAGGGAAACAGAGCATAAAGTTTGGAAAACTTGCAGCCTGATGATGTGATAGAAAGGGAAAACCCATTTTCTCGGGGAGAAATTCAAGCTGGCTGCAGAAATTTGCACAAGTGATGAGGAGCCAAATGTTAATCGCCAAAACAATGGGGAAAATATTTCCAGGGCATGTCAGAAAACTTTGTGCCAGCCCCTCCCATCACAGGCCCAGAGGCATGGAGGAAAAAATGGTTTCATGGACTGGGCCCAGAGTCCCCCTGCTGTGTGCAACCTAGGGACTTGGTGCCTTGTGTCCCAATCACTCTAGCCAAGGCTAGAAGGGGCCAAGTTACAGCTCATGCCGTGGCCTCAGAGGGTGCAAGCCCCAAGCCTTGGCAGCTTCCACATGGTTTTGAGCCTGTGGGTGCACAGAAGTCAAGAATTGAGGTTTGGGAACCTCCACTTAGATTTCCGAGGATGTATGGAAACGCCTGGATTCCAGGCAGAAGTTTGCTGCAGGGCTGGGGCCCTCATGGAGAACCTCTGCTAGAGCAGTGCAGAAGGGAAATGTGGGGTTGAAGCCCCCACATAGAGTTCCCACTGGGGTGCTGCCTAGTGGAGCTGTGAGAAGAGGGCCACTGTCCTCCAGACCCCAGAATGGTAGATCCACTGACAGATTGCACTGTGTGCCTGGAACAGCCGCAGACACTCAATGCCTGGGAAAGCAGCCAGGGTGGTGCTATATCCTGCAAAGCCACAGGGGCGGAGCTTCTCAAGATCATACGAACCCACCTCTTGCATCAGCGTGACCTGGATGTGAGACATGGAGTCAAAGGAGATCATTTTGGAACTTTAAGATTTGACTGCCTTGGCCAGGCGCGGTGGCTCATGCCTGTAATCCCAGCACTTTGGGAGGCCAAGGCATGCAGATCATGAGGTCAGGAGATCAAGACCATCCTGGCTAACACAGTGAAACCCCATCTCTACTAAAAATGCAAAAAACTAGCCTGGCGTTGTGGCAGGCGCCTGTAGTCCCAGCTACTCGGGAGGCCGAGGCAGGAGAATGGCATGAACCCGGGAGGTGGAGCTTGCTGTGAGCTGAGATCGCGCCACTGCACTCCAGCCTGGGCGACAGAGTGAGACTCCGTCTCAAAAAAAAAAAAAAAAAAAAAAAAAAAAAATTGACTGCCCTGTTGGATTTTGGACTTACATGGGGTCTGTAGCCTCTTTGTTTTGGTCAATTTCTCCCATTTGGAACAGCTGTATTTACCCAATGCCTGGACCCCACTGTATCTAGGAAGTAACTAACTTGCTTTTGATTTTATAGGCTCATAGGCAGAAGGGACTGGTCTTGTCTCAGATGAGACTTTGGACTGTGGACTTTGAGTTAATGCTGAAATGAGTTAAGACTTTGGGGGACTGTTGGAAAGGCATGATTGGTTTTGAAATATGAGAACATGAGATTTGGAGGGGCCGGGGTGGAATGATATGGCTTGGCTGTGTCCCCACCCACATCTCATCTTGAATTGTAGCTCCCATGATTCCCATGTGCTGTAGGAGGGACCCAGTGGGAGGTAGTTGAATCATGGGGCAGTTTCCTCTATACTGTTCTTGTGGTAGTGAATAAGTCTGAGATCTAATGATTTTATAAGGGGTTTCCCCTTTAACTTGGCTCTCATTCTCTCTTGTCTGCCACCATATAAGACATGTCTTTCGCCTTCCACCATGATTGCGAGACCTCCCCAGCCACGTGGAACTGTGAGTCCATTAAACCTCTTTTTTTTTTTTTTTTTTTTTCCTGAAGTGGAGTCTCGCTCTGTTGCCCAGGCTGGAGTACAGTAGCACAATCTCAGCTCAGTGCAACCTCTGCCTCCTGGGTTTAAGCGATTCTCCTGCCTCAGCCTTCCAAGTAGCTGGGATTACAGGTGTGTACCACCACCCCGAGCTAATTTTCGTTTTTTAGTGAAGACAGGGTTACACCATGTTGGCCAGGCTGGTCTTGAACTCCCTACCTCAAGTGATCTCCCCATCTCGGCCTCCCAAAGTGCTGGATTACAGGCATGAGCCACCGTGCCTTTATAAATTACCCAGTCTCAGGTATGTTTTTATTAGCAGTGTGAAAATGGACTAGTACATCAAGCCGTATTATATTGCTCTCAAATGTGTTTGGATGATGTGGAAAATGAACCCTCTCATGTATCAGTTGGAGTATAAGTTGGTGTTTGGAGGGCAGTTTGCCAGTATCAAAATTAATATTGTCCCAGAAAGTAACTCTCACATATACAGTCAATTGATTTTTTTGACAAGGGTGCCTTTCAAGGGGGAGAAGATGGTCTTTTTCAAGAAATAGCGCTGGGAAAACTGGATGTCCTCATGCAAAAAAATGAAGTAAGACCCTTGTACAACGTACAAAAATAAACTCAAAATGGATCAAAAACCTAAATAAAGAGCTAAAACCATGACTCTTAGAAGAAACCAGAGGGAAATCTTCATGACATCAGATTTGGAAATGATTTCTTGGATGTGACACCAAAAACAGGCAACAAAAGGAAAACTAGATAATTGAACTTTACCAAAATCTAAAATGTTGATGAGGATGTGGAGAAATTAGAAATTGCTGCCGGTAATGTAAAATGGTGCAACTGCTATGGAAAAACTATACAGTGGTTCCTCCAAAAGTTAAACATAATACAAAATTTATATAAATATTTGCAAATAAGTATATATAAGTGCATCATTATAATAGTGAAATATTAGGGAAAATCTATATGCCTGTTGTAGGGAATTTGCTAAATAGTGATACATTCATACAATGGAATACTGTGCAACCATTTAAAAATAAGTTAGATGGCTCTCTAAGTCCTGAAATAGAACATATTCTAGGGTATACCATTAAGTAGAACAAAGCAAGATGTAGAGAAGTGTGCATTCTCCAATTTTTGTAAAAACAGGAAATGCATAGAAAGAATCACAAGGTGGCAAAAGTAGTTCTTTCTAGGAAGGAGTTCGAGGTTGAGAGGAAGACTAACTTAATTGTATAGATTCCTTTTTACAGTTGGCTTTTTATTTATTTACTTATTCTTGAGACAGAGTCTTGCTCTGTTGCCCAGACTGAAGTGTAGTGGCACGAACATGGCTCACTGCAGCCTCAACCTTCTGGGTTCAAGTGATCCTCCAACCCAGCCTCCCAAGTAGCTGGGACCACAGGTCCACGCCATTATGCCTAAGTTTAAAATTTTTTTTTCTAGAGACAAGGTCTTGCCATGTTGCCCAGGCTGGTCTCAAGCACCCGGGCTTCCCAAGGTGCTCTCTCAGCTTCCCAAGGTGCTGAGATTACAGGTGTGAGCCTTCATGCCCAGCCCAGTTTGGCTTTTTCTGTACCACTGAATTGTTTACTATGTACAGGTATTACTTATAAGTGAATTGAAAAAAAAATTATACCAATAATGTTCTTTTATAGAGGGATCTTTCATATCGTCTCTGTCTACCTGGAAAGTAAGAAGTAGGTACCCTCTCCCTCTTTAGGAAAACACCAAAGAATCACTGCTCATAAGATACCTACTTCAGCCTAATGGTCCCTGCCAGGGGTTCACATTCCCTGGGACCCCGACCAGTAGCTGTTAGGAACCGGGCTGTGTGGCAGGCAAGTGAGCATAACCACCTGAGCTCCACTTCCTGTCAGATCAGTGGTAGCATTAGATTCTTATAGGGGCCCGAACCCTGTTGTGAACTGTGCATTCGAGGAATCTAGGTTGCACACTCCTTATGAGAATGTAGTGCCTGATAATCAGAGCCACAGTTTCATCGGGAAACCATCCCCCTTCTTCCCCACCCCCAGTCTGCGGAAAAATTGTCTTCCCTGGTGCCAAAAAAGTTGGGGACTGATGGTATATGCTAATAAATGTTTAGGGTAAAACAGCTTTCTTAAACTGCAGGCTCCTTCTGTACATAAAGATACGTGGTTACTTTGACAAATAGCTTATATCAAAAACGTAAATAAGTGAATAGTTATATTTTTAAGCCTGAAAACCATTTCAGAGGTTATATTTGATAGGAAAGTCAGTGACTCAAATGAAAGGAACTAAGGTCCATTCAAAGACAGGGTTGTAGAAGTTGAAGTAGAAAAGGTGAATTTCCTTAGAGCTTGAAGAAATCATTGTTCAAACGGAGTGCAGGAACGACCGTAAATATAGTATGTTCTGTGAAGATACAAATAATAATGAGGCCTTGAAGAGTTTGTCCTGAGGTGGGCAAAAAAATTAGAAAATGGAAAAAAACAAACACACACATGGGAATAACTATGCAAACACAATAGGAAAAATAGAGTTTTACTTTTGTTAGTGAGCAAATACAGCTTCCCAGTAGTACAGTAAATACAAGCCAGATGGCTGAGAGCATAAGAGCATAGCAGAATGGGGAAAAATCAGCTGAACAATTTGCCATAGTGATCTGTCTACATTTTCACATTTAGTTCAATAGTAATAAAAAGAATGCTCTTGGATTCACTTTCAAGTAGACGAATTTACATAATGCCAGTTTCTGCTTGGGTATAATGTGGATTTTTTTGTTGTTGTTGTGGCAAATGATAATGGAATATAAAATAGCTTTTTACTTTTCATTGACCATTTCTCAATGTATCTTCTTTTTGGTTATAACTGTTAGAAACTGTCTATCTGGATTCTATAAAGTTCAGTGCTATGTTTAAATTTTATGTCTGCATTTCTAGTAATACTCATTAGAAATTAGTACATATGCTGTAATACCCAAGACTATTGTTTTTCTTTTTTTTTTTTTTTTTTTTTTTTTTTTGAAACGGAGTCTTGCTCTGTCACCCAGGCTGGAGTGCAGTGGCGCAATCTCGGCTCACTGCAAGCTCCGCCTCCCAGGTTCACGCCATTCTCCTGCCTCAGCCTCTCCGAGTAGCTGGGACCACAGGCGCCCGCCACCACGCCCGGCCAATTTTTTGTATTTTTAGTAGAGACGGGGTTTCACCGTGGTCTCGATCTCCTGACCTCATGATCTGCCCGCCTCGGCCTCCCAAAGTGCTGGGATTACAAGCGTGAGCCACCGCGCCCATCCAAGACTATTGTTTTTCTATGAAAAAACTTAAAGTAGTACATTTTCTCTCACAGGGTGTACTTGTGTTACGAATTTGTTTTCTAGCTTGATTTTGTTCATTTTTTTAACTTTAAAAAAATAGTAATTGGAACCTTTACTAACCATCAGTAGTCTTAATTTTCACTGTGAAGTTAATAGAATGACTGATTCATTTTCCTTGAGGATTATTGTTCTCATCAATAGGTAAAATAAGAGTAGGTAAAATTCCCCTAGAACAGAAAACTCCAATTCTCATGTACACACTGGTGATGAAAGTATTAATAAGTTTAACTTTTATGGAAGGCAGTTTGTCAGAGGTTAAATGCGCCTACCCTCGACTTGTCAGTTACGTTTCTAGAAATTTACATTTTAGTTCCAGAAAATGCAAAGTTCTATGTACGAAGATGTTTATCATAGCAGAATTGGTAATGACAAGAAAACAAACCGACCTGGAAATGGGAGATGTGTATGCCATAATCACGCACAGCAACCATTGAAGAATGAGGTCATTTGATGTGTACTGACTTAGAATAAAATGTCCACTATAAATGTTTGAAAACTAAGCTGTAGAACAGAATATGCAATATAATAGATTTTTAAAAGTATGAACAATAAAGTTTCTATTTATATATGCTGAGAAAATGTATGAAAGATGTACCTGACTTTGATTAAAATTTATTTTGGGGGAATGGTATGTGAATATTGAGTATGTGTTGCTTTTATAATACATTTTCAGAAATCAAGAAT
Source organism: Nomascus leucogenys (assembly GCF_006542625.1). NCBI lineage: Eukaryota > Metazoa > Chordata > Mammalia > Primates > Hylobatidae > Nomascus > Nomascus leucogenys. Next base: position 23,508,579 of record NC_044383.1, on the reverse strand, counting down.
GTAGTATAAAGATTAAGAGCCATAAATCTGAGTCGCAAAATATTTTAGCACTATCAGATAATGCTATTATTTGTGTGTAGTACAGGGAGTCTTGGGTTTAGAATTAGAAGCCCTAGATTGATAATCTAGGACTATCGCTCAACTAGCTGCAAGATCTTGGGAGAAAGCCAGTTTTCTCATTGGGTTTTTTTTTTTTTTTTTTTTTTTTGAGATGGAGTCTCGCCATGTTGCCCAGGCTGGAGTGCAATGGCACGATCTTGGCTCACTGCAACCTCTGCCTTCCAGGTTCAAGTGATTCTCCTGCCTCAGCCTCCCGAATAGCTGGGATTACAGGCACGCACCACCATGCCTGGCAACATTTCTTTTTTTTTTTTTTTTTCAGACGGAGTCTCGCTCTGTCACCCAGGCTGCAGTGCAGTGGCATGATCTCCGCTCACTGCAAGCTCCACATCCCTGGGTTCATGCCATTCTCCTGCCTCAGCCTCCCAAGTAGCTGGGACTACAGGTGTCTGCCACCATGCCCGGCTAATTTTTTTGTATTTTTAGTAGAGATGGGGTTTCACCGTGTTAGCCAGGATGGTCTCGATCTCCTGACCTCGTGATCTGCCTGCCTCGGTCTCCCAAAGTGCTGGGATTACAGGCGTGAGCCACTGTGCCCGGCCTCCATGCCTGGCAAATTTTTCGTATCTTTAGTAGAGACAGGGTTTCTCCATGTTGGCTAGGCTGGTTTTGAACTCCTGACCTCGTGATCCGCCTGCCTCCACCTCCCAAAGTGCTGGGATTACAAGCATGAGCCACCGCACCCAGCAGTTTTCTCATTAAATGAAATTCATGTAAAGTGTTTACCTCTAGTAAGTGCCCAATAATATTAGCTGTTTTAATGCTACTGAAGTCTTTCTTGATTGACATGTCAGTCTGGAAAAAATATCAGACAAGAAACAGGAATAAGTTATGATGATAAAAACATACGGGCAGGTGTAGTCAAAATATTTTATTGAACTGTTGAACTTCTTGCCAGGGTGTTCTGAATTATGGTATTGCATGACCATAGAAAATAGTGGTAAACCAGTCTGTTTACATAAGCCACTCAGCTGCTTGTCGCTATTACCCTTAATTTCAGAAATATTACATGTGGTACTTCTTGAACGTTAATTTGCTGAGAAATAAACATGTTTTGGGACAAGTACTGAGTTTGGTGTTCCGTATTTGGCAGTTGATAAAAAAAAATATGGGTTGCTGAAGTTTCACAGCATAAGTTATTTGGCGATGGTATTATCTCGGATTCAGCCTTTAATGAATATTTACAATATTAATATCTTATTTTTTCTTGATTTTTTTTCTAAGAAAAGCCCAGATTAAAACAAAAATGGATAAAGTATAAGTGAGTAACTATGGCAGCTCAATTGTCTAACAACAAAGAGGCAGGCATCAGAGACTTTGATTCCTGTCCTAACTCAGCAACTTAGTAACTCTGTGTCCTTGAGTAAATCCCTTAACTTCTCTAAGCCACAAGACGGATCTTAGTCTATGTATTGGAGCTATGGTTTTTAAAAGTTGTTTTGAGCATAAAATGAAATGAAGGATGTAAAAGTGCATTATAAACTTGAAGACACTATGCTGATAGAAAGAGATTACACAGCTCCTTCTAATCAAGACTTTCTTCGCATAGTTTATTAAATGACATAAAGCTCATTATACAAATTTTCTCAATGGAATAAGACAGTAATGGTCAAATGAAACATAAATTCATGCTAACCACTATGAAATCTCTTGGCCTAGCTAAATATGCAGACTATATAATCCCTTTAGTAGCATATGTATGAGTTTGTGACCTGAAGACTGTTGTATTGCAAGCAGATTTTTATAAGTCAGCAAAGACATCTGAAATCACATCACAATTCCAGTGTTAATGAGATAACTAGCTGCATCACTGCTACCCTTCCTTGGCTCTTGGGTTTAGGGAAAGCCTTAATCCTCAAACTAACATAATTCACAGTAGGTTCTGATGATGCTCAAATGTATATAATCTTTAGTTTCAATAATAAATTGCATACTAGAGTTACTTTCATTTTGCATTTGCAGACATTCTGTTCTTACATTGATATGTTTTCTAATCAACTGATAAATGATTAATTTTAGGCATAAACATAATATTTACAAAAGCAGGAAAGTGCAATTGAAAACTAGCGAAGATCAAGAGAATTAGTGTCAACCCCATTTTATATTGGGAATTAAAACTGCTTTGAAGATGACAGCACAGCCGAAGTAAGGGTTTTTTCTCCTTATCACAAACAGTAGTAGGCATTAATTTTTAGAAGTAGAAAATACCTTTCCTTATGCTTGGGAAATAAATGGAATTTTTTGCAAAATAATTACAGGACTTGGAGTAGAAAGTGAAAATAATTTTGTGGTTTAGAGTATTAATTTGCTCTAAGAGTTAATAGAAGGAAATGGGAAATGGACAAATCAGATTTTTCTAGTCAACTAGTCAACACTGAATAGATTCCTTAAAGTATTGAATTTGAAACAATTGTCACAAATTTAAATTCTAAGATCTCTATACCGAGTAAAACTTGAAGTTCCTTTTTATCTCACCTTCCTCAAAAGTACCCTTACCATGCACCTGGAGCAAAGGAAAAACTCTTCCTTTTTACTGGTCTTCTTTAGCTATCACAGGGACTATTTGGGCAGTGGCTATACTAATGGGAAGATGGGATTATAATTAGGTTAGTTTTGGTTCTTTCTAGACCCATGTCTTTATTTGAAAGTTCTTTGGATTCCTGTGGTCAGTGATATAGGGAAACTCTAGGTTCTTAACAGTTTCCAATTATTTTTCAAGAGTTCCTTAGGTTGCAAAATATTTTGATGCCTTTGTGGATAAGAGATGGGCTGGGGTTAGTGACCCAGTGCATTTTTTCATACCCCCAATTCTCCCCATATCAACCCTTTCTGTACCCCACTCTGCATTTTTCTAATTGGGTATTATGTGACAACTAACTCTTCTCTGCATTGAATGTATTATATTGTTACTTATCCAAAAATAGTTGCCAGTAATTTTTCCTAGTAGTTCTGGAAAATTCGTCTTCCTTAAAGATGCAGGAAAACAGTTTTACTGACCAAGAGGTGTTTTTTCAAAGACCCAAAGTTGAGGACTAATGCTTTCAAACTTCTGGCCTCAATCAGTCCTCCTGCCTGGGCCTCCCAAAGCGCTGGGATTATGGGCTAAGCTACCGCTCCTAGCTAGGAACTAATGCTTTAGATCTACTGGTATTCAAACATTATTGTTCTTTGGAGTCACTTGGTGCTTCACAATTATTGATGTCTGGGTATCACTGCTGAGATTTTGATTTAAATGGTGTCGGTGCAGTCTGGGTACTGGGATTTTTTTAAAGCTCTTCATCTGATTCTAATTGACAGTGAAGTTTGAAAACCACTGCTCTAGTCAATAAAACAAAACTAGGCAAAACTCCAGGAAGGCAGGGAGCTTGTTCTCCGCTGAGACCCCAGCATGTAAAATGGTAAACAGTAGGCACCCAGCAAATATTTTTTGTTGCAATGAAAGAATGTACTTTTTAAGAATCACTATAATTTAAAGAATAAACCAAGCATTGATTCTTTGAAATAATCTATAGGAGCTAATGATAAGTTAGTGATGAAGTATGGATTCTTCTGTGTATGTATGTAGAAAAGCTGATGCTAGATAATCATTTTTAAAAATTACAGATAAAAATCTTTGCATGAATATCAAGTAGAAATATGCTATCATTTCCCTTATGCATATTTGCATTTAAAATAACCCACAGGGACAAAATGATTTTCCCACTGAAGCTAACTCTTACCATGAAATATTTTTGATTTAGTTATTTTCTCCTTTATCTCCTGAAGATTTTTTTTTTTTTTTTGGCTTGCCATATGCATGTTATTTTGCTTTTCCTTTGTACTTTGGGTTTTTGTGGTCTATTTTTTGAGGAGGGCGATTTCTTTTGCAAATAAAGGCAGCACTCTGTCTCTCCTTTTTTCAGGAAACACCTTTTTTCTGTGTGATGCAGTCAGTTTTTGTCATTTCCACTTTAATGTGAACTAAGAAGTCATCCTTTTCCTGTGAACAGGAAATTTCCCAGCTGTTCATAAATTGTGGAGCCGCCTGTGAAAAAGGGCAAGATCTCAGAATTCCTTCTCTCGATTCTACATGTTCTTTATTGCTTTCTACACATATTGCTGATCTTTTCATTTCTAATGTGTACCATCTGATTGACAAGATGGTGACTTCCTGTTTGAGAGTTAGCTCCATTCTGTGTGTATCATACCCATGGTGATAGTACTTTGTGAGGACTGTGGCAACAGTGCTGTGCTCTCCTCTGATGTAAAGCGTAAGCTGGGAAATCAAGACATTGAAAGGAGTATTAATTTGAAAATAATTCTGTAGCATTTTCTTGGGGAAAAAATGCTCACCACCTCCTCTCTTTTCTAAACACACCATTTGAGGATATCACTATTTCCTTTGTATTGAGCCTTTCATGTATGTTGAACTACCATTTGGAATATGATCTGCTGATGTACCTGGGCACCTCTAATCAGCATCTAAGTATCTAGCTCATGATTCTTTTCAGTATCACAAGTCCATTCTAAAGTGGAACTGTAGGAAGGATCTGCCATATTACTGTTAAATTATCATTGGTTGCAAAATTTTTCCCAGTGCCTACAACACTGTCTTCCTTCTTTCCTAGACTCTCATCTTTTAAAATTATAGTTTATAAGGGACATTTAATTTATAAATAACTTAAAAATTACATTAGATCCATTGTGAAGTGCTCTCTTTTCACCTCCATTGCCTTGGGCCTGGGTTAGGTGCCTTGTCTGTTAGCTGACATAGGATCCTATGAAAGATAAAGGAAATTCTATTTTTTTTAGTTATATTTTGGTACCATGGAAACACTTTCAGAACTGGAAAACTAAAGATCACCCATACAGGCTGGATGCTGTGGCTCATGCCTGTGATCCCAGCACTTTGGGAGGCTGAGGCAGTTGAATCACTTGAAGTCAGGAGTTTGAGGACTGTCTGGCCAAAATGGTGAAGTCCTGTCTAAACTAAAAATACAAAAATTAGCTGGGCGTGGTGGCGCATGCCTGTAATCCCAGCTACTCGGGAGGCTGAGGCAGGAGAATTGCTTGAACCCGGGAGGCGGAGGTTGCAGTGAGCTGAGTGCACGCCACTATACTCCAGCCTGGGTGACAAAGTGAGCAAGACTCTGTCTCATAAATAAAAAATAGGCCGGATGTGGTGGCTCACGCCTGTAATCCCAGCACTTTGGGAGGCCAAGGCGGGTGGATCACAAGATCAGGAGTTCGAGAACAGCCTGGCCACTATCACCATATAGAGACACCCCGTCTCTACCAAAAATACAAAAATTAGCTGGCTGTAGTGGCTTGCGCCTGTAGTCCCAGCTACTCGGGAGGCTGAGGCAGAAGGATCGCTTGAACCCAGGAGGCCGAGGTTGCAATGAGCCAAGATGGTGCCACTGCATTCCAGCCTGGGTGACAAAGCGAGACTCTGTCTCAAAAAAAATAAAAAAAAGTAAAGATCATTCATACAAGTATGACTTTCTTAAAGGCCAAAGTTGGTTTTGTCTTACTTGCTACAACCTGTTTATTCTGAAGAGTACAACCAAACACATTAGTCCCACATGGCTTTTTATTTAGGGACATCATGATTAAAGGTTATTCTGTGGACTCTCAAAGTACTTGTCATCCATAGACTTGCTGACACCTCGTCAAGGCTACTTGAATGGGTGTATTACACAGGCCTGGTCAAAGGGTGAATGTGTGCTAGAAATGTGAAGTGAAGGGAATAGAGTTGAGGCTTGGGAACATTTATATTTTTTAGACTGCGACTTCCTGTTCAGCTGAGAAGATAGTCCTGTAGCTTTGCTGTTAGCTAAGGAGACAGTCTTGTAAGCCTGACAGATCACAGCTGTATCCTGTACTTTGTGTGAAAATGTATTTGCTTTCCCTCCTGTTCATTTCGTTTTTCTAATTTCCTAATATATTACCATTTATTCCAGTGTTTGATGGAGTAAGAAGTTGGGTATATGCCCACATGAGAATGTGAATAATAGCTAAATACTAGGTTGTAGGCAGATAGTGGATTAAATATGGGGTGTGTGTGCTGCAAAAACTAAATGACAAGGAAACCCAGCCCCCCGAATAAATTTTTACAAGAAAATCCCAAAAGCACTTGGATATTTTAGCCTAGTGCTATAATTGAAGCAGTTGTCTTATTTCTTTGCAAATCACATAATTTCTTTATAGAGAATCAAATGCTTGCTCTGTGTTCTAACCATTCCACCATTTTATTCTCTCTCAAAGCTTGAGGACAACTTCGGGACATTTCTTTCATCTCACTATCCTAAAAATCTTTGCTGCTGGAACAATATTAAACTACTTCCTTCCTTGGTATTTTGCACTCTGTCTGAGCCTAATATGCTAGTAGATTGTGTCTATTAGCACAAATTCATTTTTTGACATTTGGACAGACAGAACTTGAAGTTTTTCAGTATCTCATCTCATTTGAAGTGGATATTTCATTGTTGATATAGAGGAATGACAATTACCGTGTTCTATAGGAGGTGGCTTCCAATTTAAGCGTTCTTTCCTGAGAGGCAACTTTAAATTTTATAGAGTAGAAAGAGTACTAGCCTGAAGTTAGGATATGCACATTCTGTATGACCTTAGATAGTGACATTGGGCACCTCTGAATTCTCACAAGTGAAAAGAAAGAATTGGACTAGATGACCTATACGGTCCTTTCGACCGTATGTGACATTCACTGAGCCTTGAGCTTTGTGCTACGACTATGTTGTCCCTCTCATTGTATTAGTGCCTATTACTCTGAAAGACCCACCACTATATAATATGAAAGATGAGAAAGAGGTAAGCCAGCTGAGCTGTTTAATTTAGAAAGATGAAGCCATGGTATTCCAGATGGTGAGGCTCATCCAGCAGAGCCATAAATGACAGCCAAAGTAGATACAGGTAATGCTGATGGCTTCCTGACAGTGTATGTAGTAGAGAGGGGCTTATGGGATTGACTTACTCAATGACAGTTTTATTGGTGTAGTGCAGCCTGGAAAAGGGTTGTCAGTCTTTTTTTGGGTGGGGTGGTGGTTTCTGTGTGTGTCCCCTTAATGCTAATTGATGTTGAAAGTCTAAATGAGAGAGGATTGACTGGAGTCAGCTTTCCTTTGGGAAAGCAGAATGATAGCATCTTCAAGAAGTACTTTTGCAAGGTATAAAGCAAATAGGTACTGTATTTCATAAACACTTCTGCAGTGCACGTAAGTGCTGAAATAGATGAAATCCAGGTGCTTGTAGAGGAAGGAATATCCATTTGGACAGAGACCTAACTTAACAAATTGGACTGGCTAATTAAGGGTTAACTATTTGCTTTTCTTTTTTATTGCTGTATTATCTTTATCTGGGTACCATAATCATCCTTGTAAATTTCTAGTCTGCGATACATTCTACACTAGATCCATTATAGGATATTAGAATTGTTTGAAATCTTCAAGGGCATCTAATTCAGTCCTCTCATTTTCACTTGAGCAAAGTGAGGCCTAGAAAGACTGAGTAACTTAACCAAAATCATTGTGTGAGTTAAAATCAGAGCTAGAACTGGAACTAGAACCTAGTTCTGCTGACTACTAGATTTTCACTGTTAAGAATGCAAATTGGCCAGGCCAGACACTGTGGCTCACACCTATAATCCCAACACTTTGGGGTTCCAGGGCAGGAGGATCCCTTGAGCCCAGGAGTTCGAGGCTAGCCTGGGCAACAGGAGGATACCCCATCTTTACAAAAAATAAAAAATCGAGGCCAGGTGCAGTGGCTCATGCCTGTAATCCCAGCACTTTGGGAGGCCGAGGCGGGCGGATCACCTGAGGTCGGGAGTTCAAGAGCAGCCTGACGAACATGGAGACACCCTGTCTCTACTAAAAAAAAAAAAAAATAATAATAATACAGAGTTAGCTGGGCGTGGTGGCACATGCCTGTAATCCCAGATACCTGGGAGGCTGAGGCAGGAGAATGGCTTGAACCCGGAAGGCGGAGGTTGCGGTGAGCCGAGATCATGCCACTGCACTGCAGCCTAAGCAGCAAGAGTGAAACTCCGTCTCAAAAAAAAAAAAGCTGGCGTGAGGGTGTGTACCTGTGGTCCCAGCTACTTAGGTGGCTGAGGTGGGAGGATTGCTTGAGCCCAGGAGGTCAGGGCTGCAGTGAGCTGTGATCTCACCACTGCACTCTCGCCTGGGCAACAGAGCAAGACCCTGTCTCAAAAATTAAATAAAAATAATACAAACCTACCTGTATATATTTGAAAGTATGAAATGTGCCCCCAAAATTTTCAAAATGGTAACCAATTTTAATAAGTTAGTGAAGAAGACAAAATTAGTTTTTTCTAGGAATCTTCCTCCCAGCCTTTGCTCTTCAGTAACATATCAGAAAGTAGCATTCTACCAGCAGATATGTTTCCATATCACACTCTCTATCAGATTCTTAAACTATGAGATAAAACAGTATTAGTCAAAAGTAGCATAATATGGATATAAAATTTCTATTACACTGAGAATTCAGAAAATTCTCTTAGGACAAGATTGGATAGGGCAAGATTGTGTAACCCTGAAATGTGTTAGTCTTGAACAGATATTTCAGGATCTGTTCTGATTATCTCTGCCCAGCAGAAAGATTGTGATTAAGGGAAAAAATGATTCTTAATTATTTGTTGTGGGTTAGTGGTTACATGTAGGTTTTTGTTCTCATTTTACATAATTTAGTTTTGAACAATATCTTCATTTTTTTTTAACGACTAGAAGGCCTGATTTAGATTGTGTTTTGTGAATGTGTTGTTAATGTTTCTTACCACTGAAAAATGGCATCAGGAGCTGAAGATGGGAGAAGCTGTTGAATTCAGACAACAGAGTGCATTAATACTGTAACACTGCTGTTGGCCACAGTGATTGAACATTGATAATTTATGCTGCACTGTATATTTAAATCCATTATATTGTTGAGGTGGAGAAGCGGAGTAACTAGTATACTGATTTGAGACCTAAATTTTCTTGAATTTCTTTATTTATTATGCCTCCATGCTAAGTAGTTATTACATGGATCATTTATATTTTGTATAGGAGTATATATAGAGCTCATATAAGAGAACTTAGATTACTTCTTATAAGAAAGTGGATACGAAAATGCTTTGGTTTTGTGAGAAAGAGGATTTAACAGTGTCTCCAGAGAGCTAAGCTAACCAACAGAAAAAATGGCATCAAGTTAGAAGTTCTTGCTATAGAAAGAGGGGGGGCTTTTCTTTCTTTTAAATCACTTAATTTTTTCGGATAAACTTTTAAATGCAAGTTTAACATATATATATATAGAAAAGTACAGAAATCATAACAGTACAGCTTGATGAATATGTATATATATATTCATTATATATATATTCTATATATATATATAAAGTGAACACCGTGTGTGACCTACCTAAGTCAAGAACTAGAATGCTAGGCTAGCAACACCCTGCTCTGGGTTCTCAGGCATTTCCCCTCTGTCTGCAAGGTAGCCATAATCCTGACATAATTTAGTTTTGAACATACCATATTCTAAATTCAAAATTTAGTTTTGAATACCATAGAGTAGCGTTGCCTGTTGCAGGATTTTGTATACATGGAATCATTCAGTATCTACTCTTTTGTCTCCCGCTTCTTTGGCCCAGCATTTTTTTCCCTGCGGGATTTGTCTTTGTTGTTAAATGTAACAATAATTCATTCTCTTTATTGTATGTACTGTATTCCATTTTATGAACATAAAATAATTCATTTAGATGATGGTCATTCAGATTGTTTCCAGTTTGCATCTATTAAAAATAATTCTGCCATGAACATCCTTGTTGTATGGTTTTTGGTGTTCATGTCCATGCAGCTCTTTTGAGTGTATTTCTGGGAGAGGAGTGGCTGGCTTACAGGCATGTGTGTCTCCAACTTTTGCAGATAAGGCCAGTTTCCGGAAGTATTTGTACTAATTGACACACCAACTTTGAGTTCCAGATGTTCCACATCCTTGCCAGTGCTTGATATTAACAGTTTTTTGTTTCTGTTTTCATTTTAGCCATACTGGTAGGTAGATAGTGGTATCTCACTGTGGCTTTAATTTTTATTTCCCTTATAACTAATGATGATGGGCACTTCTTAATGTACTTACTGGTTTTTTGGATGTTCTTTTGCAAAGTGCTGTTCACGTCTTTTACTAATAGAAAAATTGGGTTATTTTTCTTATTATTGATATCAATGGTTTAAAAAGATATATTCTGGATTATCTTTTATCAGATACCCTTAAAATGTTAACATCCATTCTTAAAATCCAAAGTTAATAGCTGTCTCTTCCCTTTTTCTGAACAATACAGGATCTTAAAACACTCTTATTTTCTATTCTTATTTTATATGCTATTATTAACCAGGATATTAGTTCACCTTGTTTTTAAACACCTGCATTTGTTATTGCTATTGTTTTATATAGTATTTTTAAAACTACATGTTTCCCAGTCTGGGCAACATGGCAAAACCTTATCTCTACAAAAAATACAAAAATTAGCCAGGGGTGGTGGCATGCACCTGTAGTCCTAGCTACGCAGGAGGCTGAAATGGGTGGATCGCTTGAACCTGGGAAGCAAGAGGTTGCAGTGAGCTGAGATCTTGTCTAGGCGACAGAGCGAGACCCTGTTTCAGAAAAGAAAAAAAACTTAAAAATTTCTTCACTCACTGTTGTTTCTTCCATCCCAGCCTGCCCTTCCAGTTTTAATTTCTTTCTTCCTGGAATTTGTCCTTTAAAAGTTCCTTTAGTAAGTTCATAGAACTTTTTAGTGAGACAGTGTTTTATTTTAGTCTTATTCTCCAAAGATAGTTTTGTTAGATATACAATTCCTAGACTGACATCTTCTCCCAGCAATTTGAATATATTTCTTTGTCTCATTGTTTTTATTTAGTTTTCTTTTGAAGTCTGTTGTAGATTTATTTGTCAGTTCTTTGTAGGCAATCTGTCCCTGGACCACTCTGCAGAAAGTCTCTAGCCATGATTTCCTTGAATATCTCCCCTGATCTATTTCCTCTTCAGGAACTTTGGTATGTTGGACTTTACTAAAGTCCCTTAGTGTGTGTCTGTCTCTGTCTGTCTCTCTCTCTGTCTTGTTTTTTCTTAGCCTCTCTCTCTCCACCCCCCCCCTTTTTTTTTTTTTGAGAAAGAATCTCATTCTGTTGCTCAGGCTGGAGTGCAGTGGCTCGATCTTGGCTCACTGCACCCTTCGCCTCCCAGGTTCAAGTGATCCTCTTGCCTCAGCCTCCTGAGTAGCTAGGATTACAGGTGTGTGCCACCATGCCCGGCTAATTTTTGTATTTTTAGTAGAGATGAGGTTTCACCATTTTGGCCAGGCTGGTCTCGAACTCCTGGCCTTAAATGATCCACCTGCCTCAGCCTCCCAAAGTACTGGGATTACAGGCGTGAGCCACGACGCCCGACCTCTTTTAGCCTCTCTTCTGTATATTTCGTTTCTTTGTCTCTCTGTGCTTCATTCTGGCTAGTTTTTTCAAGTCTGTATTTTAGTTTACTCTCTTGGGTCTCATATACTGTTACTCCATTAAGTTTTTTCGATTATTCAGTAGTCCTTAAAATCTGCTGGTCTTTATAAAATCTTCCTTTCTCATGCTTCTAATTTTATCTTTAAGGGTTTTGAACACTTATCTTAATTTAAGGGTGTTGAAACATGAAGACCACTTCATGTTTCTCTCTTGACTTGGGGTTTTCTGGACCATGCTGGTGTATAAACCCAAATCTCAAATCTTTGTGAGTGTGGGCCTCTTGTTACAGATTAGCAAGGGAGACTTTTTCCATTCAGTGTTCTGGAAAAGACAGAGAAGGCTTTTTGATTTGAGTGTTTGTTTTGTTTGTTTTTGAGACGGAGTCTCTCGCTGTCGCCCAGGCTGGAGGGCAATGGCACGATCTTGGCTCACTGCAACCTCTGCCTCCGAGGTTCAAGCAGTTCTCCTGCCTCAGCCTCCTGAGTAGCTGGGACTACAGGTGCGTGCCACCATGCCTGGCTAATTTTTGTATTTTTAGTAGAGACAGGATTTCACTGTGTTAGCCAGGATGGTCTCGATCTCCTGACCTCGTGATCCACCCTCCTTGGCCTTCGAAAGTGCTGGGATTACAGGTGTGAGCCACTGTGCCCGGACCTTGATTTGGGTTTTTAATTCTCTCCGTTAAGGGATATATTTTTTTTTTCTTTCTTTTTGGTCAACCTTTTAACTAAGAATGAACCCTTCAACATTTTTTTTGTGTGTGTGGGGTTCTCTGTAACAACTCCCCATCTTATAGAAGTCTGTTACAGGCTTCGATAAGCCTAGCCCCACAATTTGTGACTTGAAGAAAACCTGGTTTCTAGTTGTTGACTATGACTCTGAAATTCTTCTGTAAATGTTAAGCAGCTTATATTTCTTTGAGATATAATTGTCTAGAATTTTTTGGAAATTCTAAAATAAGAGCTTTTCCATGAGCGTTTCTTACTAATGGTGTGATCTATATAATGACATGATGTTGAGAGAGGTTTGTATATTTAGATCCCTCTTTTGCACTCTAGCTACAAATTTTTGTTTACAAACTGGTAAGCCAAAATGTTAAAGCTACACTTGGTTGCTGTGTTCTGACTGTGTTAAGAACACGGGTCTAGGTGCACTGATTGGTTTCTGGTTTAGCAAGCACACCTTGACTTTTGTATTATGGTGAAAGCAAACGCTTGTTAAATGTATAGTGGCTTTTAAAAAAATCCCTGTAGGAAGATATTAATGCTTAGAAAAATCAGATAGATTTGATTAATAAATCATCTACAAAAAACCTGAAATATTTTTTCAACTTGCATTTCCTAGAGTGTAGTAAAGGCACTAACTGTTAAACATGAGATCAAATAAAGTAATTTGCATCTGGAAGAAAGCCTTTCTAAAATTTTTTCTGTAGTTTTTAGCCACATGATTGAAAAATATAATAAATGTATATTATGTTATTACTTCTCATTTGCAGTTTTTTTAAACTTTAAAGCAACTTCAGAGGTGCTAACTTGGGCCTTCTTTCTTCCCTCTGCCTCCCCTTTTTATTTAAAGCATCATATCATTTATTATATTGGACCAGCAGGAATGAGTTTAAAGAGGCTGGGAACTGTTTCAGATTAATAACTTGGAAATATCCCACAGGAGTCACAGTATTGCTTATCTTGGATTAAGTTTTAAGAATCCAGTCATTGAGAATTATTTCTATAAGCTGCCAGATTTAAAGTTGGACTGAGGAAGAACCTTACACTGATCCACATACCCCAGAATTCGTGTCAGTGTACTTTATGGGGATCTTGTAGTTTGAAGGATGGCATGGTCCACAAGATAAAAAGCTTCATCATGACAGTCAATAAGTAATGTTCGGGGTTTACATAGAGTTTATATTTCTTTCCTGAAGGTTCTCAGTTTTTCATTTTCATGTATAAGGTATACATTGCTTTTCTAAAATACCAACAATGCCAGATTATTTTTGCTTTGATTTGCTTTGTTTTTTTCATATTCCTATGATTTAGTTATTACTTCTCTTTGTTTAATATTTTTTAAAGTGATAGCTATTTATCCTAACTTTCTCTATACTGGAAAAACACCCCCTTTCCTTCCCCCATTTACAGGATTGTGCAACCTTTCAGTTAAACAAAACCAAAATTGTTCACTTGCTCAGTGTTCCACCCCCTTGAAATAAGCCACATAGCTCTCTATGGGTGTGGCCCAGCCTCTTTGGCTGCCACAGTTACTTGATCGCCTTATCTCATGTCACCCTTGGCTCCCTATATTGTCTCTTCATCTGCTTTCTTAGCTCGTCCTTTTCCCCCTTCCACCCAGTTTTTGTACTACTCCTGTCACTTTCCTTCTCAGAGGTTCAGAAGCAATTGTCATGAGCTTTTCCACCCCCCCCACCCCTTTTCTCTGAATCTTCTGAGGAAGTTACAGTTGGCCTTCCACTTCTGAGGGTTTCACATTCTCAGATTGAACCAACCGCAGATTGAAAATATTAGAATAAAAATACAGAATAACTACTTACATAGCATTTACATTGTATTAGGCATCGTAAGTAATCTAGAGATTAAAGTATACAGGAGGAAGTACAAAGTTTTATGCAGATACCACTTCATTTTATATCAGAGACTTGAGCATCCTGGATTTTGGTGGCCATGGGAGGTCCTGGAACTAATCCCTGATGGATACCCAGGGACAGCTGTACATACACACTGTCCAAAGAATTCATTGAGGATTTCCTACTCCAGGATTAAACTCCTGAAGTGAACGTTTTGAAAGGCAAAAGGATTTTTTCTTTTTTGTAGAAGTTTAGATTTGTAGGTGTGAATTAATTAGTATAAAGTACTTATAGCCCTTGCTTTGTATAAAGTATATGCTCCTAAAAAGTTGGCTAGTGGCTGGGCATGGTGGCTCGTTCCTGTAATCCCAGCACTTTGGGAGGCTGAGGGAGCTGGATCGCTTGAGCACAGTAGTTTGAGATCAGCCTGGGCAACATGGTGAGACCTCGTCTCTGCAAAAAATAGAAAAATTAGCTGGGCGTCGTCATGTGAGTCTGTGGTCCCAGCTACTTAGGAGGCTGAGCTGGGAGGATTATTTGAGCCTGGGGAGGTTGTGGCTGCCATGAGCCATGATCATGCCACTGCACCCAGCCTGGGCAACAGAGTGGGACCCTGTCTTAAAAAAAAAAAAAATTGCCTGTATCTCAATATAACATGGTTAAATGCAGGTGCGATTACTATTTAAGAGAACCTGGCAAGGAATCTTTAAATAATTTACATAAATAATCCTACCTTAATTTTTCCGTTTTAAAGGATTTTTCCTCTCAGATTGTCATGATTGTATATGCTGCAAATGATCTGCATATTCTTCTTCATAAAAATGGAAGATTTGTTATTTATTTGTACTTCAATGTGGAAGCATCTTAAACATTAATCCTGTGGCATTTTCTCATCAATAATAAGTTGATCAAATGAGTGACCCAGTCTCAGCAATTTAACATATCATCCCATTCAGCTTTAAATGTATATTTAATCACCTTAGCCCATTTTTCAATCCACAAAAGTAACCTTTCTCATATATCAACAGCTTTCTGGGCCAGTGAACCTTAGAACTTAAGTGCCTTACAAAACATAATGCTTTTTAGTTGTGTTTTTTTTTTTCCCTTCCCACCCTCTCTCATTAAATCTACCTTGCTTATGCTTAATGCCTTTAAGGATTTGAGCCCATAGGGTATAATATACTATAGTGCCACGTTGACCATGAAATTTGTTTACTGACCTTAGTATTAACCTAGAACATTCTTAGCCTCTTCTCATGGTGATGTGGTGTCAGATTACAATTTGATTGGCTTTTAAGATAATTGGTCTTAATTATTTCTAAGTCATTGGTTAATGCAGTGTAAGAACAAGCATTGTTTAAAAAAGAATATAAATGGCTTTTGAGTTTCTTTTCCTAGCATGCAAGTCAGATTAGAGTGAAAGCAAAAGCACATGACACAAAACTGTGTGGTTCGCTAATAGATTGTAGGCTTCCTGTAGCTTAAATTATACAAACCACAGTAAACTGTTACCCAGTGGCAATTTTGATTTCCCTTTTGTATTAGTTGTAATCTGTGATACTTTTATTTAAAGTAAAGCCATGTATTAAAAGTTTATTAAAACATATATTGTCTTTTTTTAATCTTTCTTCTCTTCATTCCATACATATATATACTCATTCCTTTTAGACCAAGCTCCAGGATAACTTGCCCTGTAACCTTTCAAATAGGCTCCTTTCTCTGAATCTGTAGTATATCTATTAAAACATAATAACAGAGTGTGCTACAATTGTCTCTCCCTCCTCCCTGCCCCAACCCACTAAATTGCTAGTATTTTAGGGTCAGAGACAATGTCTATTCATTTCTACATTTTCTACCATGCTACCTGTTCAATTGTAGCATGTAATAGTTGGGGAATGAATAGTTAGTAGAATAAATGTATTTAAGAAAAAAGTAGAAAAGAAATATATGGTGAATTGATTTACCAACTCAGAATTTAAATATAAATTTAAAAAATCTAAGATCAAAGTAGGTTATGTGATCAGTACAGCTGTAGGTTGCAGAAAATAAATTGATAATCTACACTTCAGTTATGTTTGGGAGCAGTATGTATGATTCTGTAAACTGCAATCCCTCTAAAATGTACAGAAGAGATACATTTACAGACCAGTTTTGTTTTGGTTTTTGTTACACCTTCTATCATGTTACTGAGTATATAGCAAATCTATCAACCATTGAGTGGAAAAACACATTAAGATACTTTAAGGCAGGCAGAGTTATGCAGGGGTTGAAA
This sequence comes from Nomascus leucogenys, assembly GCF_006542625.1. Taxonomy (NCBI): domain Eukaryota; kingdom Metazoa; phylum Chordata; class Mammalia; order Primates; family Hylobatidae; genus Nomascus; species Nomascus leucogenys. The sequence goes on along the minus strand of NC_044383.1, from coordinate 23,492,108 downwards.
GATAAAGATTGGGGGGTAGGGGTGCGGATATCCAAACTTGTCTCTCGCTCTGTCTTGGAAAAAGCTTACTTATCATATCTGAGGACTCTTAAAGCATTAATTTTAGAGGCTGGGATGTGGCTCTTGTCATATACAGGCAGCCCAAGTTCTAGAGCTAGATCTCAGAGAAGCTGAGATTGTTACTAGGCCTACAAACACTTCATGTGGTTTTTTTTGTTTGTTTTTAGTTTTTTGTTGTTTTTTTTGGGGGGGGTGGGGAGCCAGCTTTGCCTCCTACCTATCCGACAGCAGTGTTTGAAGCTAAGTGCTTGAATTTGTTTTAGGAGGATAATTTTTAGAAACATCATTGATAAATACTTAAATTTCCCAAGATTAAAAAACACTGGGGGAATGGCTTTTACTGAATAAAGTATTTGAAACATAAAACATATTTTTCCAAGTAAAGAGATGTCTCATAGTGGGAAAAAGCAATTTAAAGATGCCTACAGAGCCCCATATCCTTAGATGGAACAGCTCAAAGCAAAAGTAACTTTTTTAACAAATTGCAGGGGAGAGGATTTCAGTCCAACAAAATAAAAAGGTTCTTTAGGTTTGCTATAGAACATTGTACCTATAATCAACAGTAATGTATACTTAAATTTAAGAGGGTAGATCTCATGTATTCTTACCACAGTTAAAAATAAAAGTTATACCTCAAAGATTTAGAACGTAAAAACAAGTTGCATGTGTCATGAATATTTCGTATATTGTGGCTATATTTCATTTTGTTTTTACTTGTTTTCTATTCCGTTTTAGAACTTTTCCCAAAACAGAAATTATTCATGATTGCAGATTTTTTAATGGCACAAATAGATTTATTCTTCACTTTTTATTCTGTGCTTTTTTCTTTTTCATGTACTCTGTGTCTTCACAAGGTGTTAATAAAATGCATAGATTTCAGAAGTATTATGCCATCAATAGAGTCAAAGCCGTATTATGTCTTTCTACCTCTAGTTTGGCAACCTTGAAGATATAATACAACCTCACTAGTTTGGTTAATTTTTGTCTTAAATGGGGATCATGCCTGATCTTTAGACCTAATGACTTAACTGAATTTCAACCTCAGCTTTAATAAGCTGAACTTATCAATCATTGTAGGTTATGTTGTTTACATTTTTTTATCCAGAAAAAGCCTATTTTGAACGTTAACCATATTTCACTTATCCCCAACCTTGCCTTTTCTATAATTCTTCCTTTTTAAATCCTGGATTACCTGTTTTAACAAATAACCATCTATTACATATTAAATAGGCAAGGGACATTATTCATTTACCATGTATAATTTTGTTTATTTATTTATTTTTAGACGAAGTCTCGCTCTGTCACCCAGGCTGGAGCTCAGTGGCGCGATCTCAGCTCACTGCAAGCTCCGCTTCTTGGGTTCACACCATTCTCCTGCCTCAGCCTCCCGAGTAGCTAGGACTACAGGCGCCTGCCACCACGCCCAGCTGATTTTTTTGTATTTAGTAGTATTTTGTATTTTGTATTCATCATGTTAGCCAGGATGATCTCGATCTCCTGATCTTGTGATCCACCCACCTCAGCCTCCCAAAGTGCTGGGATTACAGGCGTGAGCCACCGCGCCTGGCCACCATGTATAATATTTTTTAAACTCCTTTTTCAACCCCTGGTCTAGGTCCTGAGGGGCCCTGCCCTCAAGTTGCACACTGTATGTGTGAGAGGTATACCCAGGGAACAGTGTAAGGAGTGCTATGTTGGAAGTAAGCCAGAGGGTTGTGGGACTTGAGGCTTTACCGGGTGGAGGCCTGTAGGAGGCTTTTCTTCACAAATCCGTCTTTGCAGGAGAGGCTAAACCAGGGCATCCCTCAAATAGGAAATTATAGAATATAGTCAGAAATGCCTGCAGACAGCAGTTGGATTTCACCAACTTGGATAGGCTCTCACTATCTTCTGAAGCATGAACACCATGGTCAGCATTTTTATCAAGGAGTTATCTATGTGGTATTATCACTTGTGAGAACAGTTAACTGGGGGAACAAAAGCTGTGAGAGTAAGAGCTACTCTTGAGCCCTTCTACAGTTCAAGGGACATCTCTGAATTTTAACTATAGGATGGCAGACTGTTTCATGAAGCTTCCTCCTACATAGAACTCACACAACTCTTACACCTTGGCTTTGGTTTACCTTTTGTCCAGGCCTTTTTTTCTCCCCTTGAGTTTTACTCCCTCAGCTGAATCCCACAACTGAGTTTTCTTCAACCTAGAACCTCCATAGTATGTGTAAAATTGGCCTATTGTGAAAATTACCAGCGATGAAAAAATCACTGTTCGACTTATCTCTATTGCCACTAGTTGTATGACCTTATTTGCTTAACCTCTGAGTTTTAGTTTTCTTTTTTTATTATTTTTTTTGAGACTGAGTCTAGCTCTGTCACCCAGGCTGGAGTGCAGTGGCTCACTCAAGCTCCACCTCCCAGATTCATACCATTCTCCTGCCTCAGCCTCCCGAGTAGCTGGGACTGCAGGCACCCACCACCACACCCAGCTAATTTTTTGTATTTTTAATAGAGACAGGATTTCACCATTTTAGCAGGGATGATCTTGATCTCCTGACCTCGTGATCCGCCCACCTCAGCCTCCCAAAGTGCTGGGATTACAGGCTTGAGCCACCGCGCCCAGCCCTAGTTTTCTTATCTGTAAAGGAGGCATCATAACAGTACTACCGATAGGGTTGCCATGGAAGTACATGGAATAAGTATGTAAAGTGCACTGCACAGCAGTCTGAATTATTCCAGTGGCACTTTAACTGCTTAGCAGCATTTAGATCTGTGAGAACACACAAGTTTGCACAGTTGGCTTTTAATCTTTTTAATATTTCATGCATTTTACTCTGATCATCTCCTTGCCCCCTATTTTTCTGTCATTTTGCTTTCTTTTTTGGAGAGTGTTCATTCTTAGTTGTTTTGTTTTTATTATAACTAAATGCCTATTACCATTCAGCACTTACAGATGATTTCAGTGGGCTAAGCTCTAAGCTCTGCTATCTGTTGGAATACAAAGGTGCTCCCAACTGAGTAGAGGAACCCATGGAAGCAGCCAGCTTCCCACCCCCAGACTGACATGAATTTAACCTGATTTAAACAGTTTAGACAGGACTTTTTTTTCCTTAGCCAGTCTTGTAGTAGGTGGAGAGGTTACTTTCCATAGACATTTCAAGCTAGACTGAATGTCCCACAGAGCTGAAGCTTGCCAAGCAAAGCTCATCTCTGTGGCTGTTTTAAGTCACTAATAGTTATACCACATTTCTAGAAGTTGGTGTCACCATCAGCCAAAGATTAAACTTCTCTCCTCTCCTCTGCCAACCCGATATATCCTTGACCAGATGATGTTTGTTCAAAAGAAAAAGCCCTTTTTTTTGGTTTTGTGCTTTTCGTCTACCACATGTTTGAGATGCCTAGTAGTTCCTTAACAAATCAAACTTCGTGACTTCAGGATTCATAGCACTTTAGTTAGAGACAGTTTCTCATTGTGCTGGTTTGATTTCTGGCACTTGAAAACATCTCCATTTGGAAGCTTATGGAATGTTTCATTCACTCCCCTATTTGGAGTAGACAGTTTGTCTTCTCTTCATTGATCAAGCCCTAGACCCTAGTGGTGCCCAGAGTGAATGTCCTGTCTGTGTTGTATTTGAGAATGTACAGGCATCAGGAGTGCGTGAACTCTTGTGCAGCTGACGTTGATTGGAGGGCAAAAGGGGAAGGTGAAGGCCCTTAGGACAATGAATTCAGTCATGGGGCTACCTCATTTCCTTTTTTTTTTTTTTATCTTAAACAAAGCTAAAAGATGTTTTCAATTATTTTGTTTTAAAAATGCTATCTTTTTTCACTAACTTTCATAACAATAACTAATCGCAAGTCATTTTATGTGCTGAAAATACAATATGACAAAATGACATTTTACAAAATTTAAATGAAACAAATATTTGAAATAAAATTGGAGTTGGAGGACAGGGAGAGAAGGGGGATAGCATGCTTCATGAGTTGCACACAAGCCCATACTTTAGTTGTTAAGCCTCTGGCACTCAGTAGAGTATTTTTATTTAAAATCCACAAAACTGAGGAGGGGGGAGGGAAGGAGAAATTTCATTGCTTGAAAGTTACCCTAGAAGATTGGATCTGTAAATTTACATGAATCCCTGAAACAGGCATGTATGTGAGTGCCAAATAATATCAAGACTAACCAAGAAAAACTTGCTTTTCTGCATGACTGTGGTGAAAGCATTGGTTCCCAACAACTTTCACATTTATAAGGATTTTTTAAAGGGACTAACTACACATTGGGCAAGTAGCTGTGTAGTCCGGAGTATTGGCTGGATTTAACATACTGAGGGCATGCGGATTCCTAAGAATGTCACACCTTGTCTATGCCAATAAATCAGTGTCTATTCTTGATACTAAATCTGGTATCATTGGCAGATTTTCTCTTTATTGGAAGGGTGATATTCAGAAGGGAGAATATTTTTTCATGTATTTTGCTCTCTCTGTGATTACGGTGTTTTTATGGTTTTTTGTTTTTTTGTTTTGTTTTGTTTTGTTTTAAAGCTATGAAATAATACTGGCAAGTCCCAAGAAAACTAGATCTGGATTTCATTTTGTCTCTTCAACTCTATGTGATCTTGCGCACATTCCTGACATGTTACAAACAGCTTGTGTCTCTGAATGTGCAGTATCAATTTTCAGTGGTGAAAGCCCCAAAAGGAAACAGATTGATTCTTCCATGCACAAACAGCTGGGCAGTTGTGGATGGAATTAATTGCTGATATATATTGGCTGTGTTTTTCTTCCTTGTCATTTCCTTTGCAGCTGTGAAAGTGAAGTTTGACTTGAAAACACATTCTGCCAGTGCAAATCCAAAAAGTATCAAGACAGGATTCTTCTACTATAATAACCAACTGGTAACTTTGAATTGTTAGTTTGAGGGGGAGATGAGGAAGAGATAGTAGATAATCATAATTACATAGATGGTTGAAAAAATAAATCAGGCTGGTAGACTATGAGAAGAGTATGTTGGAATGGTTAATTTATCATGTGGCAGAAGTGACCTCATAATCCAACAAAGGCAAGATCAATCAACAGACCCTCACTAAGGTCCTGAGAGAGGATGTTCTAGGCCATCTCTCAAAATATTGAAATGTTCAATACTCCAAACTGATTTATTGTTCCAATGTGAGAGAGTAGCTCTTGGTTAGAGTAACGTGACAACATGCATCATTAAAAATAATATTTTCCTGGTGTTCTCTCAAATCCTTTTCCATTGTTCATTTTAAATTCTTTGTAAACAATTATATAGTTTTTTATATGCTTATTTTACTCAAACTTTAATTTTATGATTATAGGAATTCAATTAAAAATAACTCTTGGTTGTGTTTCTGAATATGCATATACAGAAAATAGTATTGGTTAAAATCACTTTGAATAATTATCAGATGTTCGATAATAGTTTCAATAACTGATAAATTATTTTAGATCCTATTAAAGATATTTGTACAGTATTTACACATACTGTGGAAAACTTTTTAAAATAAAATTCCTACAAAATTATTGAAAAAGTGGGTGAGTATAAAATTTTTAAAAGTATGGTATGTGTAATAATTTTCTTTTTTTACATGTACATTTCAATATTCTACCAAAGCAACTCCATAAATGACATCTTATTTTGAAAGGAACTATTGCTAGTTGATAATAAAATGTTTTTATTGTTTGTGCATTGCTAGGAGAACTAGAGCACTGGTGAGGAGAGAAAGAGGTAATTTGTGTTCATGTTCAGGACCTCTGGAAACAGGCTGAAGTAATGTTTTAGAATGAGCAATGCTTCTGACACCTTGAGATATGTAAAAGCTGCTGTTGCTAAACTTAGAAGTTGGCATGGTTGGACTTCCTTTATAGTACTCCACTTCCATCTAACATTGTGTTGGTTGAACTGTGTGATCTGTCTTGCGTTTTATCTTTACTTTCTTCACAAACAAGAAATGAGAATACATTTTACTTCAAGGCAGGAAAGCTGATCTACAAACGTGAACTCTCCCCCACTTTTTTAGGAGGACTAATCAATTAATTGTGACTCTGAGGCTCTGAAAAATGTGTGGCAATATTAACGTGCAGTTTGCTCTCACTGAAGTCTGCCTGGGTGTGTTGTTTCCCCCAGAGTGAGCTCCACCCTTGCTCTAACCACATTGAGTGTGGATATCTTGCTCTTTAAAACAAAGTTCATTTTTAGGGCAGTATTGCAACAGAATTGCCATACAAAAACCAGCTTAAGAAATGTACAGCCCTTCAATTTTTTTGTAAGTAATGGATTGTCTATTGTAATACTGATTGCTCACAGCTTAAGGGGAAACACAGATAAGATAGATGGTTAAGCTTTGTGCCAGCTGCTAGTAACATTGCAATATTCTTCTTTGGGAGGAGCCTCTGGCTTTATCACTCAACTAAGTTTTTTTTCTTTTAGTTCACTTGTCTGCTTTTTTTTTCTTTCCGTTTCTTAAACAGTTTACTGAATTGTTATTTTTAACGATTTTGGGGATGACACTGACTGTTCAAATGAAGGCAAATAGTATTCCCCCAAATATGCTGGTTATTTAACTTGAAAATGCTTGAAGTAGTGTTTTGTACTGAATTTATTGGACCCATTAATAGCATAATCTGGCAATACTGTATTTCGAGACATCGTGACATGAACTTTGTGTGTAAGAGTGGGTTCATTGAATTAAAAAAAAGGCAGCATCTAAAGAGCCTTTTATTTCTGTCATAATGATGCTTTGTCCTGTTGCTGTTGGGTATTTGTCAGAAGAGTTGGGGCAGGCTGCAGCCCAAAGTTCTGTTCCATGCCTCATCAGTTCCGTGCCTCTGTGTTCTTTCTAGAGTTTGTGACGTGAATGGTGAGTTGAACTATAGGAGAATTATTGTTGTTCATTGAGGTCCATGTTCAGCAATTTTTTTTTTTTTTTTTTTGCAACTGGGTTCTGTCTGATCTTTTTTCCCCCTCACACACTTTCTCTTTGTACCTGAGTTTTAAATGCCTTTGGAGTGTTTAATTATTCACTGACTGAAGTGGGCATGTGGAGAGAGAGAGGCTGTGCTTTGTGTTATCGATACTCTCTGGTGTGTGGTCACGTGTACACTTTGGGTAGACACTCATTTGGTGCAAGCAAATTGAACAACTGCCTCTGTTGAAATCAAAGCTGAATGTTGAAAATGGCTAATTTCTGTAAAGCTTGCAGGGGTGACATTGTGTCATCCTTTTTGAACTAAGACTTGGCTTAGCATCTCCTTGCTTCAGCTTCCTCCTTTTTACTTGGTAGTAATTGGATTTAGCTGTCTTCTAACTTCATAAGGATGTAAGAATAAAGCACAGGTGTGGTATCATAGCAAAAAGCACTAGCCTGGGAATCAAGAGACTGTTTTACCTCTTTGGACATTAGTTTCTTTACCTATACAATTAGGAATTTGGGTTAGCCTCCTCTAAGATCTTTTCTAGCTTTGAGTACGCTAATTTTCTTTGTGAAGACACATGACTATTCCAGCAATGCTAAAGGGAATATACTAGAATTGAGAGAAAAATGTTTGGATGTTAACTCAGTCATTCTTATAAGTGACATGAAAACTAAAGCTTTACTTTAAGAAGTTGTGTCTGTCAGGAATTTTGAAATTTACTTTTTAATATCTGAGTAGTAGAACTAGCTATATAAATCATCTCATCAGCATTTTCAAGTTGAAATTAGGCCAACCTCCTGCCACAAGTGTTTTCGTGGACCTTAAACATTGGCTACTCAGTGTACAGCTATTAGTTGTGTAGCCTTGGGTAAAAGTGGCTTTCAAACTTTTTTCAGTATATTTTGTATCATGACCCAATCATGACACACATGAACCACTTTACATCTCTGAAATAAATTTCTCTTACAACACAGAAAACGCTATTTTCTGTTCTGTTTCATTTCAAAAAATATTGGTTACATTTTACTATCCCTTTAAACTCTGGAGGAATACAGTTAAACTTCGACTTTTACAGTTATGCTGGAGCAAAGCTTGCCAACGAATTTGCTGTTAAATATTGAAATTAGAAGATTTTTAAATAGATTTTTATTTGGAACTTTAATAGAAAATCATAGTTAATATCTCCAATAATACTCTATCTTTTCCTAAGTACATAATATAAAGAAAATGGAATATTTTTTTACCAAGCCCTGTGCATCTGCCCCTCAATCTCCTCCTGTTTACTCCAGTCTGCTATGCAAGCTTTGTCTTATTTATGCATACCCTATTAGTGAGAACTAATACACATATCGCGACATGAAAAGCATTGAGAGGGCTTTTCTAGGGAACTAGATATAATGTGTCATGTACATTAGATATACAGTGTCAAATTACCATTGATAAACCCTTTCTTTATCTTCATCACCAGAGTTATCTCCCAGAGCTCCACGGAATTTCCTTTCTCTGCTTTAATGTACTTTAAAAAGGTAATTTTGCTAAAAAATGCATATGGTAAAAAGATGAAATAATATAAAAGGGCATGTGACAAAATGTTTTTCCCACCCTAATCCCTCAGCCCCACTCCCCAGAGGGGAATTTATTTTTCAAAAAAATGTCGATGAGAGAGAGAGACAGAGTGTGTGTGTGTGTGTGTGTGTGTGTGATCTACCTGAATATCTTTTTAATCCATATAAAATTATACCATGCATACCATTATGTATCTACTCTTTTCTTTTTCTTTTTTTTTTTTGAGACAGAGTCTCGCTTTGTCGCCTAGGTTGGAGTGTAGTGGCGCGATCTTGGTTCACTGCAACCTCTGCCTTCCAGGTTCAAGGGATTCTCCTGCCTTAGCCTCCTGAGTAGCTGGGATTACAGCTCGGCTAATTGTTGTATTTTTAGTAGAGATGGGGTTTCACCATGTTGGCCGGGCTGGTCTCAAAACTCCTGACCTCAAGTGATCCACCTGCCTCAGCCTCCCAGAGTGCTGGGATTGCAGGCATGAGCCACTGCACCCAGCCTACTTCATTCTTTTTAATGGCTTTATAGTACTTTATTGTGTGGATGGATGTACTGTAACTCAGTTATTTCTCCTTTGATGGATATTTGGATCATTTCCAAGTTTGTTCCCATCCCCTCTCCATCAGACGTACTTACGCTATCAGTCTTCTCCTACCTCCATTTTGGGATAGAACCCAGAACTCGGGTACTATAGGGAAGGTATAATAGTGCTGTGTGGAAATAGAAAATTCCCTCACCAACTTCTATTTATCAGACTAGGGCTCCAAAAGTAGGCCGCACTATCCCAGGCATTCATGGGTTGGGGCGGGGGGGCGGGTAAGAACTGCCCCGGGAGGAAGTCATTTCTCCTCAGAGCAGTGAAAGAACATTGGGTTCAAAGTTGGGTAACTTGGGTGTGGTATTGGGGTGGGTCACCTGACCTCCTTGAATGCTCAGTTTTACCATCTATAAAATGAGAGATTGAAATAGATGAGTTTTAATGTCCCATCCAACTTCCATATTTATGTAGTATTTTTGTTGGAATATTGATTTAAACTGGATAACCCAAATTATATGACGTTTCTCGTATTTAAATTAAAAACATCTTTTGTATATATTGTGTGGTCTGTAATTTATTTGACCTTCCATATGGCCTAAGCTATTTAAAGTTTAAGAATGTAAAAAAGGAAAGTTGAATATCATTCTATATTTTACGTAAACTATCCTTTTCTAAAAAGTCAATTTCAAAAGTATAAAACCCATTCCAGAATTAAAAGCAAATCCTTTTTATCAAGCTTGAATACTTGAGGAAGAAGATTGTGAGGTTATGTTTGTTTTTAAAATGGATCCTTATAATTTTCAGTGAGTCCGACCATTCAGAAGTAATCCTAGGGCTTTGAAACTTGGCTTCAGGTTTCTTGTTTAAACTGTTTGCACATTCTAGCCCTTTAATCCATCTCCTTGTTTCGTTAAATGCTAAAACTGACATTATTTAACTAAAGTTTTCAGATTTGATGCTGAGGAAGCTGCTTTAGAGGTGAACTATATCCTGCCGGAAGAGTTACAAAGTTACATGGCAAAGTTATAAAGTAACAAAAGCAGTATTTTTGCTGCATCACACATAGGATATTTAGCATTGGGTAGCATTGCCTGTTTCACAGTTTTAGTTTCATAATTCAATCAAATGACAGCTGTTCTAAAGATAAAATGATGTAAGGACTTCATTTAGTTTGTGTGATTACAACTGGAAGATAAAAGACATTTTCTTGGCCAGAAGGTAGGAGAGTTTGTATGTTTGTGTGGTGGTTACCTTAGTTTCTTGGCAGAAGGCTTAATATACCTTGAATATACTTTTCTATAATCTGAGAATCTGAGACATTATTTATTATTCAAATAATGCTAGATAATTATTAGTATTCCTTGTTAATTTTCATACACATTTTTTGACATACAATTCCACTTAGCAAAATGTATCGAAGACCTTCTAGCAGCCAAGCACTGAATTAAATGCTGGGAGTACCTAGGTAACTGAGACAGTCTTGCTTAGAATCCTCTAAAATGACAACTGCTCCTGTTTCTTGCGTTGTTGGAGCTTTCTCATATCCACTGGTGATTGGAACTTGGCAAAAAAAAAAAATTATTTAAATTCGAATCTGTGAAAATAGATGAAAAGTATGTTTTCAGTGTTTAAAAAGGAGGTCTTAATGTCTTAGTACAGTGTCAGTTACTTTGGAGGCACACTCTTCTGTATGAGGCTCTGCTGGTGACATCAGTTTCTAACTAATTGAACTCTAAGTAATGCTGTGGTGCTTGGACTAACTAATTGAGCCTAAATTTTTGTCTACTAAAACGTATCTGATGTATGAAAATCTGTTGCAATTATTGTGCTTCACATATTACGATTTTTTAACAATTGCTTACATGAAACCACGCTTGAAAATGGTCACACACTGTTTTGAAGATACATCCTGATGGCTTCTTTGTCAAATTACCCCATCCATTGTGGCATATATAACTAAGGAAATTCTTCATAGTTAGAAATATACAGGATGCTGCTGTCTACAGGATGTTGAACAAACTTTGTCTAAAGCATTTGAAGCCATTTTAGGAAAACAGTCCTATGGTAGCAAAGTCAGTCAAATAGATTGTAGTTTGAGCTGAAACAGAGATTTTAAACGAGAGAGGGGGAAGTCTCATTACCCTGGTCTGTTACGCAGTCCCAGAAGGCACTGCTGTTTCTCTTTTGGAGCCCAGCATTTGGCTAGGGTCCTGTGACACACAGTGGGAATTCACTTCCTATCAGGAAATGCTGTTTTTCAATGTATTATCTTGCTGAGACAACCACAGTGAACAATAGGCTATTAACGTTTTAGAACAACAAGTGTCATGACTAAGCCAATATTTGCTTTGTTTTGAGTATCACTCTTAAAAAAAAAAAAAAAGCTTTGGCTGAGCTTCAGAATACATTTGACCATCAGTAACTGTTGAGCATAAAAGTCATGACAGTTAAAAAGATCAGAAAAAAAATGCTTTAATAGTGGTTATGACCTTTTGCAGGCTTAGCTTACTCTCTACACACTTCCTGTCCTTAGATGAGAATGAATTATTTTAAACATACCTTTTGGGTATGAAAAATGTCCATTTAAAGACCTATTTTGAGTTTTGGAAGCCACAAATTCAAGTTCTATAAAACATTAAACTGTCTTACGAGTTAGCTTATTTGGTTTACTTCTCTCCACAATTATTAATAAACTGGAAAGTCCTTAAGGGCAGGAATCAGAGCTGTGCCTTAAATAGTCGTTATAGCCTTTTCCTAACACCTGAATTAGCATTTGCTGATTGATTGGATCAGTAGTTTCTTTGGTGTTTGAAGATAACATTTTTGTATCATTATTTGTACCTGGTCTCAAAACATGGCGGTAAATATAGATTTTTAGAAATTGCTCTTTTTATGTATGTATTTACTTATTTTAAGTATTTCCAGATACAGATAATGCTCTTCTCATAAGACATTTCATATTCAGGTCACAATATTCATTACCTCAACCATCTTGGATACTTGGCCAGTCTTATCAAACCATGAATAGCCCAGTTTTCAGAGTTTGCTCTAGATTCCCTGTCCTGGTTTATTCTAAGACAAGTAGAGAATGGGGGTATTATGAGTCAAGAGCCTTACTCACCTCAGTGAGTTAATAAACCCTTATTGAGTAACTCTAAGTGGACAGTAAAGAAAGGAAAAAATATTGACCCAGTTACTTGGAGCCAACGGACATACTCAAATAATTAAAAGGCAATACAGACTATGACAAAGTGCTTTTAACACTAAGGTTGCGGGGAGAGCTAAGATGGAGGAACTTAGGAAAGTCACTATGGAAGGGGTTGGCTTTTGAATAAGAATTCAAAGTATAGACAAATACTGGATGGATGGATGGAGATGAGAGGGGAAAACAGTCCAAGTGTATAAGATACGGTGAGCATCCTGGCTAACACGGTGAAACCCCGTCTCTACTAAAAATACAAAAAATTAGCCAGGCATAGTGGTGGGCACCTGTAGTCCCAGCTACTCAGGAGGCTGAGGCAGGAGAATGGAGTGAACCCGGGAGGCGGAGCTTGCAGTGAGCCGAGATCATGCCACTGCACTCCAGCATGGGTGACAGAGCAAGACTCTGTCTCAAAAAAAAAAAAGAAAGAAAAAAGAAAAAGAAGTATAGTGAGCAAAGCAACAATCAGGGGGATGGCTTTTTTTTTAGGAAGAGTCATTTCCCTCTAAACCTAATAGGGATAGACTTTGAAGTCTTTCCTATCGTTTTTTCAGGGCCTGAATTTTAGAAGCCCCAGGCTGATAGCTAAGTATTCTTTAAAGATGGGACTTCCTGGATGCTTTTTTATTTCCTTGGGGGAGGGACTGAGGAAATGGTGTTTTTGGAAAACTATAGTAGTTGGCTTTGTGCTTCTTTGTTGCAACCAAGGATCCCAGGGTTGTAGTACTCTTACTACCTTTTAAAGGTTTAAAATAACACTTTCTAGCACTTTACAACTTGACAGAACCTTTCCTAGACAATAGAGATCAAAAGTAGACACAAAATATTTACCAAACTCTGGAGAGCTACTTAAGTTACTAAGCTCCTCATAGATAGCTTTTTATTTGACAATAAAGTACTTGATGTAGGCTTTAAGTCCAGCTAAATAGACACTATAGAACTAAGCTGTGAGTCTAGTCTTTGTGAGCCTCAGAAAAACAAGAGTCCTACTTCAAGCTGGAATTTAAAATATAGCAAGCAATTTCAGTGGACCTTTCAGGCATGTGTGAGTGGGCACAAAAAGCTGAGTCATGAAGTTTACTCTTCCTGGTGAATTACCATGAAAGCTTGAAAGAAAAGCACTCTCTATTTTAAAATAGTAAAAATTGTTTTAGATTCTTATGGAAATAACACCAACAAAATGTTTTGTATATTAATCATGAGCAAATACCTACAAACCCCTTAAAATCAAGAAATTGTAACATGAGGCATTACCTGGCTTTTTAAAAATAAAAGTTAACAGTTTATTTAATGTACAGTAGCACCTGAAATGTGCTTAAAATTGTGCTTACCAAAATCTTTAGTTAAATAAATTTCTAAGTGCAGTTCATGTTTTAAATTTTTCTTATATGAACAGATCATATGGTCTACAGTCTTATGTATCTCATTCTAATCTAGATAAAGTGAAAAGTATTGGGTAAGATAAATTGAGGGACTTGGGACACGTCACTCTCTCTCTTAGTATCTGTTATACCTTTCTCCATATGAGAAATGAGGTAGAATAAGATTTGATAATATCTTACATCCTTTTAAGCTCTAACACCTTTAAATTCTAAGGATACTATTCCTCTTTTTGCTCTCATTAGGTAATATCAGGGAAAAACTCCTCTTGTTGGAAGAGTTCTTAGTTGTATTTACAAAGCAATGTTGTTTCTCTACAACCCTAAAAAAGGTATGAAAGTTATTCTTCGTTGTTTTAAAGTCTGCATTTCTTTTGTTTTTGATAAACTTTCCTCCATAAATTAAATAGTTAATTATCTCTTTTTCCTGAATTTGATATTAGACTTCTCAGGTCTTTTGCCAGATTTTCTCATTTTTTATTGAGAGTTCAGTTTCTAGCAGTGGACTGGAGACTTGGGTTGTTGTCTCTTTATCTTCTCATTATTTCCAGTTTCTTCATGTTAGAAATAATTTTAATTCCCCCCCCCTTTTTTTGATATGAATTAGTTTGGTGTCATAACATATCAATGTATGCGTACATTTTTAGAATTCTTATTCATATCAACTAGGCCTACTTTTCAAAGCTAAATCCTGTTTTATCAGGACAGAGCCTAGACCTCTTTAAATGCACCCACAAGCTTGCATGGCAGTTAATGTCCAACACAGTTCAAAATGAAATAATGGGGCATATATAATCTGGAGACCAGGATCTAGAGAACTTTTTCTGAAGTTCATAATTATAGTTTAGATTACACTTTGTTGAAGATTTAATTTGGTGAATACCCAGGGGATTTTACTGACTGGAATCCAGGTAAACAGTCAGGAGCAGATTCCCAGAAATGGGCAATAGTGTGTCCGGAATTGGTGGGTTCTTGGTCTCACTGACTTCAAGAATGAAGCCGCGGACCCTCGCGGTGAGTGTTACAGCTCTTAAGGTGGCGCGTCTGGAGTTTGTTCCGAACTTCTGATGTTCGGATGTGTTCGGAGTTTTCTTCCTTCTGCTGGGTTCGTGGTCTTGCTGGCTCAGGAGTGAAGCTGTAGACCTTCGCGGTGAGTGTTACAGCTCATAAAAGCAGTGTGGACCCAAAGAGTGAGCAGTAGCAAGATTTATTGCAAACAGCAAAAGAACAAAGCTTCCACAGTGTGGAAGGGGACCCGAGCGCGTTGCCACTGCTGGCTCGGGCAGCCTGCTTTTATTCTCTTATCTGGCCCCACCCACATCCTGCTGATTGGTAGAGCAAAGTGGTCTGTTTTGGCAGGGCACTGATTGGTGCGTTTGCAATCCCTGAGCTAGACACAAAGGTTCTCCACGTCCCCACTAGATTAGCTAGATACAGAGTATGGACACAAAGGTTCTCCAAGTCCCCACCAGAGTAGCTAGAGTGTCGAGTGGTGCATTCACAAACCCTGAGCTAGACACAGGGTGCTGGTTGGTGTGTTTACAATCCCTGAGCTAGACACAAAGGTTCTCCACATCCCCACTAAATTAGCTAGATACAGAGTGTCAACACAAAGGTTCTCCAAGTCCCCACCAGAGTAGCTACAGAGTGTCGATTGGTGCATTCACAAACCCTGAGCTAGACACAGGGTGCTGATTGGTGTGTTTACAAACCTTGAGCTAGATACAGAGTGCCAATTGGTGTATTTACAATCCCTGAGCTAGACATAAAGGTTCTCCAAGGCCCCACCAGAGTAGCTAGATACAGAGTGTCGATTGGTGCATTCACAAACCCTGAGCTAGACACAGGGTGCTGATTGGTGTATTTATAATCCCTGAGCTAGACATAAAGGTTCTCCACGTCCCCACCAGACTCAGGAGCCCAGCTGGCTTCACCCAGTGGATCCCGCACCGGGGCTGCAGGTGGAGCTGCCTGCCAGTCCCATGCCGTGCGCCTGTACCCCTCAGCCCTTGGGTGGTTGATGGGACTGGGCGCTGTGTAGCAGGGGGTGGCACTCATCGGGGAGGCTCGGGCCACACAGGAGCCCACGGAGGGGGTGGGGGGCTCAGGCATGGTGGGCTGCAGGTCCCAAGCCCTGCCCCCCGCGAAGACAGCTAAGGCCCGGTGAGAAATCGAGTGCAGCGCCGGCGGGCTGGCACTGCTGGGGGACCCAGTACACCCTCTGCAGCCGCTGGCCTGGGTGCTGAGCCCCTCGTTGCCCGGGCCGGCTGCTCCAAGTGTGGGGCCTGCCAAGCCCAGCTCACCCAGAACTCCAGCTGGCCCGCAAGTGCCACTCACAGCCCCGATTCCCACTCGCTCCTCTCCCTCTACACCTCCCTGCAAGCTGCGGAAGCAGGCTCCGGCCTTGGCCAGCCCAGAAAGGGGCTCCCACAGTGCAGCAGTGGGCTGAAGGGCTCCTTAAGTGCCGCCAAAGTGGGAGCCCAGGCAGAGGAGGCCCCGAGAGCGAGTGAGGGCTGTGAGGACTGCCAGCATGCTGTCACCTCTCAATAGGAATGAGTCCAGGTATGTGAAAAGTCAATATGAGTGAGATTCAGTAGGTGTCAAAGTGGTAGCACATAGGCAGTTTAGGGACAGGGAATTTTTGGTAAAGGGTGGTGATTGGTAGAAGTCCAGATCCAATCAGTACCAGGGAGATCTGCATGGCATCAGAGATCTACTGCCATATGCAAAGATGTGAGCTATCAGGTGACCTCAGGGAACAGTGGCAAATGATAGAAGGGTCTAAGACTGAGACGTGGGTCCTAGGGTTCAGGCATAGACCTTCAATTGTAAAAGTATTTGAAGTTACCTGATAGAGAAACAAGAAAGTGAATTAGGCTGCTTGAGAGTGAGTGGAGTGGCTCAGAGTTTAAAGATTAAGAAACAGACTTGGGCCGGGCATGGTGGCTCACACCTGTAATCCCAGCGCTTAGGGAGGCCGAGGCGGGCAGATCACCTGAGGTCGGGAGTTCGAGTCCAGCCTGACTAACATGGAGAAACCCCTTCTGTACTAAAAATACAAAATTAGCTGGGCGTGGTGTTACAAGCCTGTAATCCCAGCTACTAGGACAGCGGAAGCACGAGAATCGCTTGAACCTGGGAGGCGGAGGTTTCAGTAAGCCGAGATCGCACCATCGCACTCCAGCCTGGGTGACAGAGCGAAACTCCGTCTAAGAAACAAAAAGAAAAAGAAAAATTGTGGGCGCAGTAGCTCACGCCTGTAATTCTAGCACTTTGGGAGGCCGAGGTGGGCGGATCACGAGGTCAGGAGATCGAGACCATCCTGGCCAACAGAGTGAAACCTCATCTCTACTAAATATACAAAAATTAGCTGGGCATGGTGGCACGTGCCTGTAGTCCCAGCTGCTCAGGAGGCTGAGGCAGGAGAATCGCTTGAACCCAGAAGGTAGAGGTTGCAGTGAGCCGAGATCATGCCACTGCACTTCAGCCTGGGGACAGAGTGAGACTCCATCTCCAAAACAACAACAAAAAACAGGCTTGATATGGTTTGGATTTGTGTCCTTACCCAAATCTCATATTAAATTGTGATTCCAAGTATTGGAGGTGGGGTCTGGCAGGAGTTGATTGGATCATGAGGGTTGTTTCTAATGGTTTAGTACCATCTCCTTAGTGCTGTCTCGTGATAGAGTTCTCACAAGATCTTGTTGGTTCAAAGTGTGTATGTAGCATCTCCTCTTTCGCTCGCTTGCTCTCCTGCCACCATGCGAAGACATGCTTGCTTCCCCTTCACCCTTCTGCCGTGATTGTAGGTTTCCTGAGGCCACTCCAGCCAAGCTTCCTGTATAGCCTGTTGAACTGTGGTAAATTAAACCTCTTTATAGATTACTTAGTCTCAGATAGTTCTTTACATCAGTGTCAGAACATCAGAGTGGGAACAACTGCAAGACTGACTTGATGCTGAGATGCTGAACTAGTTTCTTAGGGTTTCTCATAATCCAAGGGTCCCAGAGCCTGGCATGAACCTGCAAGGTGTTGGTTCAGCAGTCTCCAATGTGAGTAGAATAGCAGAAATGCAGCATGTATGTACACATGGCAAGAAACCCACTCGCCTTAGAAAGTGGCTTTTTTTATTTTATTTTTTTGAGACTGAGTCTGGCTTTGTCACCCAGGCTGGAGTGCAGTGGCACGCCAGCTCAGCTCACTGCAACCTCTGCCTCCCAGGTTCCAGCAATTCTCCTGCCTCAGCCTTCCAAGTAACTGGGATTACAGGCACCCACCACCACGCCTGGCTAATTTTTGTATTTTTAATAGGGATGGAGTTTAGTAGAGATGTTGGCCAGGCTGGTCTTGAACTCCTGACCTCAAGTGATCCACCTGCCTTGGCCTCTCAAATTGCTGGGATTACAGGCATGAGTTACCACACCTGGCCCTGAGCAAGTGGCTTTTAAGTCCACCCTTGCTTAAGTGAAAATATATTCCATAGTATTTTATGATTTAATAACTGCGTTAACAGTGTTTCTGCTATGATGGAAGCAGTACAGCCTGCTGCATCTTTAATTTGTGGTTGGCCTTCATTATGAATCTTCACTTTTACAAAGAAATGTTTGTTCATTTGATGTGACAAGAATGTTCATATTTTTCTTGCTTTAGATTTCCTTGGAAACACTGACTGACAGGGTTTCCACATGCCGTTGTGGAAAACCAGAATGTTGCATTGTACTTATGTATATCAGATGTCTTGTTCAGGTTAGTGTTTTGATGATTTGTTATTTCTGAAGAGCTGACATTGATTCTGCAAAGGTGTGCTATCTATTCACACTGTTGATGGTAAAATGCTTTCAAAAATAGATATTAGGATGGAAATTCCTTTGGAACAGTGTATGTTTTAGTTTCCTAGAACTGCTGTAACAAAGTATTGTAATCCCGGTGGCTAAAAACAACAGATCTATTCTCTTACAGTTCTGGAGGCCAGAGGTCCAAAATCAAGGTGTTGGCAGGATTGGTTCGTTCTGAGGGGTCTGAGGGAAAAATCTATTCCATGCCCCTCCCTGGGCTTCTCATGGTTCCCAGCTTGCAGCTTGGTCCCTGGGCTTGTGCTGCAGCATTTCAATCCCTGTCCTGTTATCACAGGGCTTTTTTCTTCCTGTGTGTCTTTTCTGTTATGTTGTCCAAATCTCTCTCACTTTCCTCTTATAAAGATACTAGTCGTTGGATTTAGGACTCACCCTAATCCAGTATGATCTCATCTTAATTTGATCTACAAACCCTATTTTTAAATAGGCCACATTGTGAGTTTCTGGGGACATGAATTTTTAGGGAAGACACTATTCAACCACTATAGTATGGTAGTATGGCTGAATGTCAGTCTTTAGATTTAAAAGATGATTCATTTGAAAAAGCCAGTTTTTGACACATCCATTTTGAGAAACAGATTTCTGAGATTGATAAAAATCTCTTTTCGTGAACTTCCACTTAAAACCATTAACCAATTGCTGAAGTGGCAGGTTATAACCAAAAAGTATTTTTGAAAGTAATTTTCAAGTACCGTTATCTGTGCTTAATAAGATGCATTTTCATGGCACAATATTAGGCGTTTCATAAAGAAAACAGATCAAGTTGTGATGATCTTGAAATGTTCCTTAGCAGCCAAAATCTGAAGGCAGAAACTCCTCCTTCAAATCAGACTGCTTTGCAGTTGCAGTGTGTTGAGTTACCTACAGTTTTTGGATTGACTTTTGCAGCTGTATTTTATAAGTTATGAAAGCCAAAAGTCTTTAGCTTGAATATCTGAAATAGTAGATCAAAATGAACTCTTGGTAATTATGCCCTGTGGTTCTTTAATATTTTTTTGTGTATTTTCCTCCAATTTTTAAAATAAGGAACTTTGTCTCATTTTTTTATGCCTTTCCATCCCTCCCTTTCCCCCACCGTGGCATGTCACAATGACTGTATTAGGAATGGAACACAGAAATAGAGTCCATGGTAACAAATCCGTTTCCTAGACTAGCTTTTTCAGTGCATATTTTGCAGACTCAGCTCATTTTTAATAATAAGCTTTGTTGGATTATTTGCATTTCTTCAGTTAAAATCTAATTTCAGCTTGTGAAATAGGTAGATGTAAGATTGGAATTTGGGGAAGTTAAATTTCTTATATTATTTGTATTTGAATATTCATTTTAGAAAAGGTCCACTGAGATTTGTAGAGTGGGTATGCAGTATATGAGAGTTGATGTTTCTTTAAAAAATAAAAATAAAAATAAAAAAGCTTTTTGCCTAGAAAGACTACCAAAGAAGAGTCAGAGACTTAAGGTATCTCCTGAAATTGAGAGCAATGAGTGTTTATTTAAAAATAATTTCTAGTGATTCCTCTTTTTAAAACCTCTCGTTTATCATGAGCTGTCAAGTTCTGGATAGTTTCCTGGATCTCAGTTTTAAAATTTTCTCTAATAGGAGGGAACTCAACAGAAACTAAATGTCTGAGACGCACATCCAAGTAATCAATCCACTAGTCTCTGTCAGCTTTCTTTAAGGAAGGGGTTGGGATGTGGGGTGGGGAACCCTTCTTTTGTTTCTCAACCATTTTCCAAAACTCCATGTTGAAGACAAATGGTGACTAAGGGAATATATATAGAATGTTCATCATATTTTGTAGAAAGGAGAGTAAAGGCACACCAAGGCCATGTGTCTTTGGGTTCTGTAAGATACTTGAGGGATTGCCTTTCTGTGGTTGTTTTACTCATTTCATAGGAAAAAATATATATATATGTACACACATGTGTACATATGATATATGTTTATAATATATATTATAATATGTATAAAATGTTTCATATTTACTTTTCCAAATGGTTTATTTTGGGAACAATTCAAGTTAATGTTAGATAATGACTAATGATTGAGTTTGGACTTGAAGAAATACTTTCTCTGAACTTTCTGTACATGTTTTCAACTTTGTAACCCTGCCCCTTGTATGGCCGTTGTAATTGGTAAATTTGACCTAATTATAATAAAGATTTTTATTTCAAGTTACCAATGAATGTTATTTTCACCTCTACCAATGTCTAAGCAAGTAACTGCCTCTCTTCCTCTCCCAGCCCCCACCATCACCTCAAGTACAGAAATCTGTTTTCCTCACTGTTCCTTGTAACAGGTAACGTAGATCAATAAAATATCCTTCATCGTTAGTGACACAGAGGTTAGATTGATCCTCAGCATTGTCCAACTCTGTCTTTAGTCTTTGAATCACCCTGTTGAATGATTATATTGACATAACAAGGACCTACTTGACTTTTTTTTTGGGGGGGCGGGGGGACAGACAGAGTCTCGCTCCGTCACCCAGGCTGTAGTGCAGTGGCGTGATCTCAGCTCACTGCAACCTTCACCTCCTGGATTCAAGCGATTCTCATGCTTTGGCCTCCCAAGTAGCTGGGACTATAGGTATGTATCACCACGCCCAGCTAATGTTTTGTATTTTTAGTAGAGATGGGGTTTCACCATGTTGCCAAGGCTTGTCTTGAACTCCTGAGCTCAGGCAGTCCGCCTGCCTTGGCCTTCCAAAGTGCTGGGATTACAGGTGTGAGCCACCATGCCCAGCCCCTACTTGACATTTTTTTACTTACTGTTCTGCATTTACATTGTGAACAATGTGTGTGTTATGACTACATCTAACTGCTTTGTTCCAATCACAAGCAGACTCATGTTTGCTAAGAGTTTATATTAATTCATATTATATTTTTATTTATAAAACAAAATTTGAAACTGAAACACCCTCTTAGCTGTGGCCTCCATTTGACACTTATTTTATCTTTTTTGAATGACTGCTTAGTCAGACATCAGCTTCCATTAAGTACAGAACATTTAGTACCACAGTGGGTTGCTGTTACTATTTTATTTCATTTTGTTATTGTTGTGGAGTTTTTTTCCCTTGACTTTAAGTTGGATTTTAAACTAAGGCTCAGTCCTAACTTTTACTAAACAACTATAGATTTATTGTTTCCTGGACTTCATATTGATGTTTAGAATTTAGTTTTAAAGATAACAGAAGTCATTTCAAAAGAACAAAAAGGGGATTCAGGAATTTAAGAATAATATAGATCAATCTGACAATTCCAGCAGCAGGCCAGAGAGTTAGGTAGGTTTCCACATGTGTAGGTTTGATAGCCATGGAAGACTTCGTGCAAATTTTATTGCTACTTTCAGAATATTTACTATTTCCACTTTGGTGTTGAGTATTGTGATCATATAATATTTTCAGCCCCCCCGCCCCCCAATAAAGTCAGTGATCTAATGGCTGGATATATCTCTAGGAAATGATAGTCCTTTGAGCCATCTCATCTTTTTTGGCTAACTCCACCATACCTGTTAAGATCTATAACCATGAGTAATTTCCTTACTTGTGAAGAACCTTTGGTAATCTGAGACAAATTTATTAAACCTCAGTTTTTATACTACAAGGCTACAGTAACTAAAAGCCTGGTACTGGTTCAAAAACAGACACATAGACCAATGGAACAGGTTAGATAACCCAGAAATAAAGCCACACACCTACAACCATCTGATCTTTGACAAAGTCAACAATAACAAGCAATGGGGAAAGGATTCCCTATTCAATAAATGGTGCTGGGATAATTGACTAGCCATCATATGCAGAAGATTGAAACTGGACCTTTTCCTTTCACCATATACAAAATTCAACTCAAGGTGGATCAAAGACTTACATGTGAGACCTAAAACTATAAACTCTAGGAGAAAACCTGGATTTCATGATGAAGTCTCCAAAAGCAATTGCAAAAAACAAAAATAAACTAGTATGACATAATTAAAGAGCCTTCTGCACGGCAAAAGAAACTATCAACATAGAAAACAGACAACCTGCAGAATGGTAGAAAATATTTACAAACTATGCATCCAACAAAGGTGTAATATCCAGAGTTTATGAGGAACTTAACCCAACAGGTAAACAACCCCGTAAGAAAATAGTCAAAGGACATGAACATCCACTTCTCAGAAGACATAGACACAATCAACATGCATATGGAAAAATGCTCAACATCACTAATCATCAGAGAAGTGCAAATCAAAACCACAGGGAGATACCTTCTCATACCAGTCAGGATGACTGTTATTCAAATGTCAGAAAATAACAGATGTTGGCAAGGTTGTGGAGAAAAGGGAACACTTACACACTGCTGTCCAGCCACTGTGGAAAGCAGGAGGCTTCTCACAGAATTTAAAACGGAACTACCATTCGACCCAGCAATCCCATTTACTGGGTATATACCCAAAGGAATATAAATTATTCTACCAAAAAGACACAAGCACAAGTATGTTCATTGCAGCACTATCCATGATAGCAAAGACATGGAATCAACCACCTAGATGTCCATAACAGTGGTCTGATGAAGAAAATTTGGTACATATATATCTTGGAATACTATGCAGCCATAACAAAACATGAAATCATGTCCTTTGCAGCAACATGGATGCAGATGGAGGCCATTACCCTAAGCAAATTAACACAGGAACAGAAAACCAAATACTGCATGTTCTCACCTATAATGGTAACTAAACATTGAATACACATGGACACAAAGGTGGGAACAATAGACACCGGGCCTACTTGAATGGGAAGGTAGGAGGAGCGTGAAGGCGGAAAAACTGCCTATCAGGTCCTCCGCTCACTTACTTGGCTTATGAGATGATTTGTACTCCAAACCCCAATGCCGTACAATTTACCTATGTAACGGACCTGCACATGTACCCCCTGAACCTAACATAAAAGAGGTGGGGAAACATTATGTTGTATACTTTAAATAAATACAATTTATTTTTTAAACTGGAAAAAAAAACCCCTCAGTTTTCTTATCTATAAAGTTGGGGATACTGGTTGCCTTTTCAGAGTTGTGAAGGATTTTTCTTGGAGGTTGGGGAGACAGAGTGTCACTCTGTCACCCATGCTGGAGTGCAGTGGTGCAATCTTGGCTTATTGCAGCCTCCACCTCTTGGGTTCAAGCAATTCTCCTGCCCCAGCCTCTGAGTAGCTAGGATTACAGACACATGCCACCATGCCCAGCTAATTTTTGCATTTTTAGTAGAGATGGGGTTTCACCATGTTTGCCAGGCTGGTCTCCAACTCCTGACCTCAAGTAATCCACCCACCTTGGCCTCCCAAAGTGCTGGGATTACCAGCGTGAGCCACCACACCTGGCCAGAGTTGTAAAGGATGTTAAATGAGATAATCTGTGTAGAGCATAGTACCTGGAATTCTGTGATTGCTTTAAAATGTTTCATTAAATTACTGATTTTGTAGTTTAGGCATGTTTATGTATACATGCATTTCTATTTAGTATCTATATTAGACCAATTTCTATTACCACTCATTTCAGTTGGTGTATTATACTTAACTCTTTAGGTCCCAACAGAATCTTTTTCTGAGGTTTGTTTTGTTTCATAATACAGCCCTCAACTCTTTTAATATGATGCTAAATTATATTAAAGTGAAACTTAAATACAATTTATTATTACCCAGAGCACAATCAATGTCATTTTGTTAATAGCTTCTAATTAAGTCATAGTGGTCATCTGTCAGGTAAAGAGTTAAGACTTCCTATATACTGATCAATAGCCAACGTAGTCTCCTTTTCAGATGGACTTGAGCCAATTTAGTGGTCCGTACCTTGCATGTAGTTCCTTTTTGTTTGGAACTCAAAGTTGTGTGGAATGTTCCATGATATTTTGTTATACCATTTATCTGCCTGCTCATTGAGCTTCTTGGTCTGCCCATCTCCTAATACTCTTTGTCTTTATGCATCTTATTTATATGTTTTGCTAAGTACCAATGGCAAAGATACCAAGTGTCTTTATGATGTGTGGGGGTGTGTGTGTATGTATGAAAAATACAGTTATGTGAATGTGGTCTTTCTTTCCCTCTATCTCAAAATGTTCTTGTACTATATTCACCTATTTTTGAACAGTGGTTGACCACAGGTAACTGAAACTGTAGTTAAGGAGGGGAACTACTACTGTATTGATAAAATGGTAGTGAGTACTTTTTAATATTTAATGACATAGTTACTTAAAACTTGTCCCTTTGGTATTTAGGTCAAATAAATCACCATTATACAACTACCCCACTTGTACATCTATTTTTCTGTGCATGCTAGGCAAATGGACTATTAAAAGTCTATTACAAGCACTAGAATTTTAGCTCTTCTTAATAGCCTGTTCCTCTCAGTGGATGGTATTTATAAAATACATACATAAACATGGTGTGATGGGTCTGTTTTCTTTCTTATATTTCATTGAAGGAGTAAATTTTGATTATGGGGCAATCTGGATGACATGGTAATGCTAATAAACATCATTATTATGATTTTATAATATGATATTTGAGCAACGTAACTTTAGAAAAGTCACTCAACACCACTGAGTATAGTTTTCTCTCATCTGTAAAAAGTGATCATTGAATCTAGTCTGAAATATTTCAAGAGAAGCTCATATAAAATCAATAACTTTTTAGGAATAAGAGCCTAGTGCTTTGTGGGATAATTAAATTTTTCTCCATTTGCGCACTTAGTGCCATCTGTATTACTCAGTGCTGCTCAATGCCTGGTTCATTTGGGTTTTTCTCCCATTTTTCTTCATTTTTATCTATTTCTGCTTCAAGTTTTCAGATCTGTCAATTTCCATGTCAGTTGTATATAAAATTTTGGCTAGCATTTAAAAGTAGCTCATGTCTTTTAGAACTTAAAATGAAGAAAATTTCACTAGTGATCTAAGGATAGTAGCTTGTCATAGTTTGTGTAGGGTCTAAGTTGTTTTCTAGAACTTCAAATAACTTTAAAATTTCATAATAACTTTCATCAAGAAAAACTAAAATAGCCTTTGTTGTTTTGTTTTTTAACCAAATATGCTGCTTTGTGGTCTTGGCATATCTTTGATTATTCTTTTAAGTGTGGAACAATAGGTCTGGTACTTGAAAGTACAGCCATCTCTTTGCTTATTCTAAAGAAAGCTGTTCAAACTGCCAAGAATTTTAAGTTTGGAAAGATTTTTTGTAAGTAATAACTTCTTTTCAAAAGATTGTTTTTACTATTCCCAGCCTAGAAATAATGCAAACCAGATTTATTTGGAAGGAGTTGTGATATAGTAAAGTAACTTAATTCAGCCCCCATTTATGGAGTTCTCTTCCATTGTGAGGACTACAAGATAGTCCCCATTCCCAAGCTTGCAAGGTGGTCAGTAGCTTCTCAGGTTGGATTTTTAAAATAACAGTTTTATGGAGATAATTCAAATACCATGCAATTTGCCCATATAAACTATACAATTCAGTGGTTTTTAATGTAGTCACAGAGTTGTACAACTATCACCACAATAATTTTAGAACATGTTCATCACTCCAAAAATAAATCTCATTAGCAGCCACTCCTCATTTTCCCATAGTGCTAGGCAGCCATTAATCTGTTTTCTACCTCTATAGATTTGTCTCTTCTAAACATTTCATATAAATGGAGTCATGCAATATGTGGTCCTTGGTGACTAGCTTCTTTCACTTACAATGTTTCAAGGTTCATCCATGTTGAAGCACATATCAGTATTCCATTTCCTTCTATTGCCATATAATATTCCACTTTCTGGATTACCATATGACAAAATACCATGTGTTTGTCAGTTGATAGATGTTTGGGTTGTTTCTACTTTTTGCTATTAATGAAAAAATATGCTATAATTATATAATAGTCAAAGACGGAAAATAACCAGTTGTCTTTGAGTAGGCAAATGATTAAACAAATAATGATACAGCCATACCATAGAATAGCATTCAACAGTAAAAAGGAACAAATTATTGATACGATAGCCTCCATAAATCTTCAGTAAATGATTCTGAGTGAAAAAAGCCAATCCCCAAAGGTTTTATATATTGCATATTTTCATTTGTATAATATTCTTTAAATGACAATTATAGCAATAGAGAATGGATTAGTGGTTGCTGCTGATTAAGGAGGGAGTGGAAATGGGCATTGCTATTAAAGGGCAGCATGAGGAGTACTTCTGGTGATGGAAATAATCTCCTTCTTGACTGTATTACTGTCAGTGTCCTGGTTGTGATACTGTAATATAGTTTTGCAATGTGTTGCCATTGGGAGAAACTGGGGAAAAGGGCATAAGGGATGTCTGTATTATTTATTATAGATAATTATATAAAAATATTTTTTTGGAAAAAAACAAAACTCAGTTGGCTCTTTCAGCATTCTACCTAGAAATCTTAGCCAGCTCCACATTTGTTAAGCATGTTTTCTAGTTTTCAAGTTAACACATTCTTGTTAGTTTGTGCTTTCATTATGCAACATAACCCTCTCTCCAGCCTCCAGTAGCAGTCTCCTCACTGCTTTGTCAGCCTCCACTAATAGCCTCCCCACTGCCTAGGCCCCAGAGCTAATGCCATGTTTTCAGTTTTTGTTATTACAGCACCAGTAACACCAGTTTTCACTTTAGTTATCTGTTGCTGTGTAAAAAAAAAGAAACAACAACAACAAAAAAACAAAGCTTTGTGTCTTTAACAATTTATTATTTCTCATGATTCTGTATGTTGGCTGAGTAGCACCTTACCTGCTTTTACCTGGACTCATTCATGTTGCAATAGTTAGCTGGTGGGGTCTGCTGGGAACCTGGCTTACTGGGGACAGCTGGGCCTCTTTCTCCTCATTTTTCATTATGGGCTTCTTCATGGTGTGGCAGCTGCACAACCCTCAAAGTGTATAATGTCACTTCAGCCACATTCTATTAGTCAAAGCAAATCGCAAGTCCAAACCAGATTTAAGGGATAGGAAAATAGTCTCTACTTTTTAGTGGAAAAAGTGGATTGCAGGGAAGCATGGAAGAATTCCTGAGGCTGTCTTCGAAAAACCATGTACCGCAGAGCCCAAATCAGGAGTCCAGCTCATCTAGAGACATCTAACGTAACTCAGGTGGAAAGGGCTCTACAAGTGGACCTGAATACAAGCAAACCAGATTGTAAGATAGGCAAGCTTGGCACTAGCAGTGCTGGTGAGCTCGAAAGTGAACGTAGGGATATTTTTCTCAGTCTGTGAACACTTTGGGTTAATTTGATAATGAACAGCTTTACAAAATATATGGTATAAGCGTGTGTCAGATACTGTTTAAGTATATTAACAGTTATACAATGTTACCTCTGTTACTTTGAGTTTTGAGGGTTCTTATACCAATCTAAGTGGATTGGGAATATAGTTTTCATATGTATGACTGTTTTTGTGTAATAGCTGAGGTATTGTTTGGGGGTTTTCTTTTCGTAAGTGTGTTTTGTATCCTATCTTACCTGTGAGCAAACTTTTAAAAATTCTTTGGTGAGGAAAGAACATGGTATACTATAAAATTCAGGAGGGCCCTGAAAATTGTGGTATTAATATTTTCCTTTGACTGTGTTGCGATTGGGTTTGTCTTATATTGGATTAATGTTTATGTATATATTTTGGATTTTTTGTGCTTTGTTTTGAAATTATTTCAGACTTACAAAAGAGTTGGCAAAAATAGTGAAAGAATTCCTGTTTGTCCTTTACCCAGATTCCCTAAATGATAATATCTTCCATAACCACGTTGTAATTATCAGTTTCAGGAAATTAACATTGATGTAAATACTGTTATCAAATTTACAGATTCTATTTAAATTTCACCAATTGTCTCCCTAATGTCCTTTTCCTGGTCTAGGATCTGATCCAAGATTACATGTTGCATTTAATTGTCATGTCTTAGTCTCGTTTGTCTTTAATCTGGAACAGTTCCTTAGTCTTTGTTTTTCTTTTTTTTCTTTTTTTTTTTTTTTGAGATAGAGTCTCGCTCTGTCACCCAGGCTGGAGTGCAGTGGCGTAATCTCAGCTCACTGCAAGCTCCACCTCCCGGGTTCACACCATTCTCCTGCCTCAGCCTCCTGGGTAGCTGGGACTACAGGCGCCCGCCACCACGCCTGGCTAATTTTTTTGTATTTTTAGTAGAGACAGGGTTTCACCGTGTAGCCAGGATGGTCTCGATCTCCTGACCTCATGATCTGCCTGCCTTGGCCTCCCAAAGTGCTGGGATTACAGGCGTGAGCTACCGCGCCCAGCTTAGTCTTTTATTTTTCATGATCTTGACGTGATTGAAGAGTACTGGCCAGTTGTTTTGTACGATGATCCTCAATTTAAGGCAGTCAATTGATTTCATTCAGAGGAACCTAGTCTTCTGTAGTTCTGTTTTGAAATGGTTGAATATACTGAAACATTGCAGAAATATTATTCTTATCTGTGAATAATAATCCTAGGAGTTGGATGGCTAAGGGACTGGATAGAAATGTAATCATTGGGAGTATCTTTAAGTGGCTCTGTGTTTAGAGTATCTGTTTTATAGGTACTTGTTTTCAAAAATCCTCCCCAAAAATGTGCTTTCAGATGTATAATTCATAGAATCATAAACAGCCCTTTGTAATATCCTCAGAGAGCTTGAAAATGTTTTTATCTTTCTGCAGTGCTGACACTGATGTGTTTTAAATGGGTAGACATTGTGCTATTTGCAAAGCCTTCTATCTAAACTAAGCAGATAGTTGTGACATTTTATCTGTGACTGGCTAAAGTTCTTTGAACACCCATGTTTCTTAAAGCAAATTGTGAACTATTTTCTTGAATACAAAATTTTTTTTTTTTTTTTTTGAGATGGAGTCTCTCTCTGTTGCCCAGGCTGGAGTGCAGTGGCGTGATCTCAGCTCACTGCAACCTCTGCCTCCCAGGTTCCAGCGATTCTCCTGCCTCAGCCTCCCGAGTAGCTGGGATTACAGGCACCTACCACCACGCCCGACTAATTTTTTGTATTTTTAGTAAAGGCGGGGTTTCACTATGTTGGCCAGGCTGGTCTCGAACTCCTGACCTTGTGATCTGCCCCCTTGGCCTCCCAAAGTGCTGGGATTATGGGCATGAGCCACTGTGCTGGCCTGAATACAGAAACTTTTTTGCCTCACTCCATCACCCAGAGTGGAATGCTGTGGTGTGATCATGGCTCACTGCAGCCTCAACCTCCTGGGCTCAAGGAATCCTCCATCTCCACCTCCTAAGTAGCTAGGACTACAGGTGCATGCCGACACACCTGGGTTTTTTTTTTTTTTTTTTTTTTTTTTTTTAATTTATTTTGTAGAGACAGGGTTTCACTATGTTGCCCAGGCTGATCTGGAACTCCTGGGCTCAAGTGATCCTCCCACCTCAGTCTCCCAAAATGCTGGGATTATAAGCATGAGCCACCATGCCCAGCCTAAACTCTACGTAAAAAAAAAAAAAAAAAAAAAAAAATACAAAAATGTGATTTACTGTAAGGGTACTATTTTTAAAATATTAATATGTAAAGAAATATGTAATAAGCTGCAACATTTCTTCAAAAAAACGGTCTTACTCTCCTCTCTAGCATATATTCATTCTCAATTAACATTTCCTACCCCTTCTCCCTTCCGTTTCCTACCTGACCATAACTTCAGAGTTTCTAGGGCATTGTTTTTCAAGCTGTGGGTCACAACCCATTAGTGGATCATGAATCAATTTGACTAGCGTTTATTAAAATGAAATAGATTAAAATAGAAAATATCGGAATATACCACATAGTAAGGGAAAGTATGTCATTAATTTATTTCAGTTATGTATCTTATATATTTGTATGTGAATACAATATAAAATGTTTGAAAGCCACCATTCTGGAGTGTTTCATCTATTTGTGTTTTGAACCTAATGTTTTTTAAACATGCATGTTGGATAGTTGTTGCATAAATATTTGCATAAGATTTTTAGAACTAGAATTTTGTATATACATGATACCTTATTTCTAATCTGCATGGCCAAAGGCTACATCAGAGGGAAGCCCTTAGTGTTCACAAGTTTCATAACTACTTTTTAAAAATTTGTTCTTTGCAGCATTTTAAAGGAATGTTTTTTAAGACTATTTTTTTCCTAATGTAATTTGTACTGGTTTGTACTAGTTCCTATTACTCTGAAATACTTAGAAAGTATGACTTTGCATATGTAGTATTAAAAGTAGGAGTTGGGGGCCGGGCACAGAGGCTCATGCCTGTAATCTTATCACTTTGGGAGGCCAAGACAGGAGGGTCACTTCAGCCCAGCTGGGCACAGTGGCTCATGCCTGTAATCCCAATGCTTTGGGAGGCCGAGGTGGGCAGACCATGAGGTCAGTAGTTCAAGACCAGCATGGTCAATATGGTAAAACCCCATCTCTACTAAAAAAAAATACAAAAATTAGCTGGGCGTAGTGGCACGTGCCTGTAGTCCCAACTACTCAGGAGGTGAGGCAGGAGAATCTCTTGAACCCAGGAGGTGGAGGTTGCAGTGAGCCAAGATCACGTCACTGCACTCCAGCCTGGGTGACAGAGTGAGACTCCATCTCAAAAAAAAAAAAAAAGGCAGTTGATAACATTAACATAATTTAACTGAACCATGAGTTTCTGTTAGCTCTGAAAATACCAATTTCAAATTGAGCATTATAATCTAAGATCTTTTTATATGAATAAAAAATTGTTCTAAGATTTTTGAGAAGCTACTTTTTAAAGTGCACCTGTTAACTCTGAGGGCAAAATGTAAAAGTTCTGATTGACCCAT
This sequence comes from Nomascus leucogenys, assembly GCF_006542625.1. Taxonomy (NCBI): domain Eukaryota; kingdom Metazoa; phylum Chordata; class Mammalia; order Primates; family Hylobatidae; genus Nomascus; species Nomascus leucogenys. Next base: position 23,460,803 of record NC_044383.1, on the reverse strand, counting down.
GTAAATTTTGAATTTAATGAATTTATCATGGATGTCCTTCTTTGTGTTTATTAACACAGATAACAAGAGTAATCCACAGACTTAAAACATGAGCTCAGATGCCAGCCAAGGCGTGATTACCACTCCTCCTCCTCCCAGCATGCCTCACAAAGAGAGATATTTTGACCGCATCAATGAAAATGACCCAGAATACATTAGGGAGAGGAACATGTCTCCTGATCTACGACAAGACTTCAACATGATGGAGCAGAGGAAACGAGTTACTCAGATCCTGCAAAGTCCTGTGAGTTGAATTAGAAAGCTGTAATTTTTCTCCCTCTTTGGAAATATTAGTATAATAAGGTAGAAGGTTTCTCAAACTACCCTCAGGTTAAAAGAGGGGTAGAGGAGGAGTGATGACCAGTTGCTTCCAGTCTTTCAAAGGAGAAATGGACATCTAATTTGTGTATTTGCTTTGCAGAGCCTTAATGACAAACTAGTATTGTGTTTGGTGGTTTGAATTTTGTGTGTTTTCTGGGTATAGCACTTTATTATTATTTTTTTTTATTTTATTTTTTTTGAGACGGAGTCTCGCTCTCTCACCCAGGCTGGAGTGCTGTGGCGCGATCTCGGTTCATTGCAAGCTCCGCCTCCCGGGTTCACACCATTCTCCTGCCTCAGCCTCTCCGAGTAGCTGGGACTACAGGCGCCCGCCACCACGCCCGGCTAATTTTTTTGTACTTTTAGTAGAGACGGGGTTTCACCGTGGTCTCGATCTCCTGACCTCGTGATCCATCCGCCTCGGCCTCCCAAAGTGCTGGGATTACAAGCGTGAGCCACCGCGCCCGGCCAGGTATAGCACTTTATTAAAGGAGGATACCCCATTCAGACTGAATATGTAAAGAAAAGAAAGGCATGATTCAAGTCATAGGAAACCAATAAATAAGTTAGGTATATCCCATGCACGTATTTTCTTCTTCCTTTGGGTACCTTGACGCCCAGAGCGGCATGAAAAGACTTAAGGTTTTTGAGGACATCTGTGATTTGGCAGCCTAGTATTACATATGCCTATTGCAGGCACACGTGCATACACACTAAATTAACTAAATTAAAAGTAGATTATAGGCCAGGCTCAGTGGCTTACGGTGTAATCCCAGCACTTTGGGAAGCTGAGGCAGGAGGATCACTTGAGCACAGGAGTTTGAAACCAGCCTAGGCAGCATAGTGAATCCTTGTCTCTACAAAAAAATTTAAAAATTAACTGGGTGTGGCGATGTGTACATGTAGTCCCACCTACTCCTGGGAGGCTGAGGCAGGAGGATCCCTTGAGCCCAGAAGGTCAAGACTGCTGTGAGCCGTGATCATGCCACTGCATTCCAGCCTGGGCAACAAGAGTGAGACCTTATCTCAAAAAAAAAAAAGAAAAAAAAAATTCAACTTAAGCTGAAAAATCATGTCTGCACAGCAATAGTCAGACTTTGTGAATCATATTCAAGTGATCTGTTTTCTTACAAAATCTTAGTGGAAATGTATTAATACATGATGGAAAATGAGAGAACAGTTTGATTTAAAATACAAAAGGAATTCGTAACTTTCTGCATAATGAAGATCATGCACCCTTAAGGCAGAGTTCAGCACACAGACACGTGATGCCCAGGTTAGGGTTATATTAGGTTTCCAACTTGGATATCAAAATTAGCACCAAGGCATAGAGCTGCCTGAAATAGCCCTGGTAAATCATTTTTGTTGTGTCCTTGTGAATTTATTCATAGAGGTAAGTCCAAAACCAAAGGGGAATTCCACTCTGAGTAATTAATTCTCCCATACCAGTGGCCTTGGTGAAAGCATTGAAGTACAAGTTATAAAAACAATGTAAGCTTTGAGTAATTTTATTTTTTTATAGTGCCCACTTTAAAGAAACTCTTTCCAAATGGAAAGATTCATCAGAAAAGTCATGATGAGAGAGTAAATGTTCAGTGCCTTACTTTATGCAAACTTGAGTGTCAAGGTTTATAAAGACTTGAAGAGCACATTAATTATTTAGATCAAAATAGATTTGTTTCCTTCTCCAAAGAAACCCCATTTTTAAGAACTAACTTACTAGACTGGAAATGGTGGCTCACGCCTGTTGTAATCCCAGCACTTTAGGATGCCAAGGCAAGAGGATTGCTTGAGCCTACGAGTTTGAGAAGAGCCTGGGCAACATAGTGAGACCCAGTCTTTGCAAGAAATTAAAAAATTAGTCGAGCGTGGTGGTGTGAGTCTGTAGTCTCATACTTGGGAGGCTGAGGTGAAAGGATTACTTGAGCCCCGTAGATCAAGGCTACAGTGAGCCGTTATCACACCATGGCACTCCAGCCTGGGTGACAGAGCAAGACCCTGTCTCAAAAAAAAATTTTAAGAGAACTTATCAACCAAATGATTGTAGTAACAGATAGCATATAGTAACTGAAAGAATGAAGTTTCAATTTTGGTTAAGGTTGTTAAATATTGAGATTTCTTTAGGAAGTATCTCAAAGAGGACCATTGAATTCTAACTGTAGAGTTTAAATGAAAGAAAGTACTAAACTCCATTTTTATGCCAGGGTTTTTGTCTTATAGTTTACCTATTAAACTAAAGGTGCATAATGTTAAGTAGATTAATTTTTTTATACTTAGTATTTCTATTTGTAAGTTGGCTTAAAAGTAACAATTTTACTTATGCCTTGGGGAACTTAGTGAAATAATGTGAAAGGGCAAACACATAGTGTATCATTTCCCTATTCACTTAACAAGAGTGATCACTTTCTGCCCAGAGAGGAACAAAGAAGGCTGAGATTTAAAAGAATTAAAAGTTGATACTTTTTTTCCTAGATCTTGGCTAATGAATTTAAAATCTTCTTTGTGAAAGACTTAAGAAAGTGTATACATTTTGTCTTCCTGCCATATTTCAGGACAGTGGTTTTTAAGTTTCTTTTAATGCAACAGAAACTTTACCAAGGGAAATGATGCTTGGTGGCTTGTATTAGTTATCTACTGCTAAATAACAGATTATTCCAGAACTTAGCAGCTTAAAACAAGCATTCATTATCTCACCATTTCTGTGGGTCAGAAGTTTAGGAGCAGGTTAGCTGAGTTTTTCTGGCTCAAGTTCCCTGATGAAGTTGCAGTCAATATGTTAGCCAGAGCTGCTGTCATTTGAATGCTTTACTGGGGCTGGAGGATCCACTCTTAAGTTGGGTCACTCACATGGCTTTTGGCAAAAGACCACAATTCCTTGCCACGTGGACCTTTTTCTAAAGCTGCTTGAGTGTTCTTCCCCAGAGCAAGGATCCAAGAGAGAGCAGCCTGCAATGCTGCTTTTGAACTAATCTCAGACATCACACACTATCACTTCTACCATATTTATTAGTTAGAAGTGAGTCATTCAATTCTCCCCATGCTCCAGGGGAGAGAAATTAAGCTCCATCTTTTGAGGAGAGAATTGTCCACTCTCTAGTTACTATTTATTTATTTAGAGACAGGGTCTTACTGTGTTGCCCAGGCTAGTGTGCAGTGGCTGTTAACAGGCACAATCATAGCACACAAAATCCTGTGCTCAAGCGATCCTCTTGCCTCAGCCTCTTGAGTAGCTGGGACTACAGGTGTGTGCCACCATGCCTGGTAGGTCACAATTTATTTTAAAGGAACCGCAGTCTGTCCTTCTGCCACAATTTATTTTTCTTCCTCCCACGTGCAAAATACACTCTTCTTCTCTTAGCACCTCCTAAAAAGTCTTATCCCATTCCAACATTAGCTTGAATCCAGAATCTCATCATCTAAATGTAATCCAGCTGCAGATGATTGTCCTCAGGGTGTAGAACCTTAAGTACAGGTCCTGTAAATCTATTAACCTGTGAAATAAAGATTCATGTTATCTTCTCCCCAGTGGCAGGAGAAGGCATAAGATAACTGCTATAGACATTCCTCTTCAAAAAGGAGAAAATTGAGAAATACAAAGGAGACACTGGTCCAAAGCAGTTGTGAAATCCATCTGGACAAATGTTCGGAAGTGTTTTGATTAGGACTCAGTCCTACTATTTACCAGGACTGAACCTCCCTGGTGCTTGACTCTGCCCACTAGGTTCTTGGTTCCACTGTCTAAATCATCCTTCCTTTTTCTTGAAAGGTAGGCTGTGTTTGCCACTTTGTGTTTTTCTTAGTCTGCTTTCTTCTTACAGAAGTTTTAGGGGTCCAAAGGCCCCTTTTCCTTTTGTACTGCCTTTGTTCCTTTCAGCCCAAGCTTACAGGGTTTCTGCTGATATAATTCTTTAAAAAATTTGTCAGTCTCCTGTAAATATTGGGATTCACTCTGTTAAACAAAATCCATAACCAATAAAGATTAAAGTCAGATTTTACTAATTCATGTTTGTAAGTGACAAATTTGTACACCTTCTATTTAAAATTCTCAGCTAATTTGCGTAGAAGAGAAATCGGGAGAGAAATTAATAAAAGCAAAGTATAATACTTTTTTATTAAGCACTTACTATATGCCAAGCACCTATTATGTATCTTTAATCCTCAAAGCAATTCAGTTAAAGAAGTATTAAGATGCCTAAGTTACAGATGGCATAAACTGAAACTTAGAGACATTAGATAACTTGCTGAAGTTTTACAGCTTAGTTAAATGATGTGGTCAGAATTTAAACTGCAAAGCTTACACCTGTAATCACTAGGCTTTACCACTTACAGCATTCAATGACAATGAAAAAATTCTGCCTATATGTTTTTATATCATCCTATTCATCTTCAAAGCCTGCTGCTCAAGTTAATTCAACGCAACCTGGAAGAGTTTATAATCACAAGACGTTTTGGTGTAAATGTAAATTTGGATGACAAAAACCACCCCTTATTGCTTTGAGCTGAGAAAATAACAAATAATTTTTCTTATTCTGGCCCTCAGGTATTACTTATTTCTAGGAATTTCACAGCCTTTTTATCATACTTAATTTTTTAAAATAAAATATTTATCTTAGAAATCAAATACCACTTGGTAAATTAATTTGGCTTGAGATTTTGTTGCAGTAGAGAAAATCCACAAGTTCTCTTTGTCCGCTGTATTCGTATATGATGTCTGTGGAGACCCTAAGTTGTAATTTACCCCCTTTTCTCAAAACGAAGTGTCACAAACTATTGGAATTAAGTGATGCCTTTTCAAAGTTAAAGAAGCATATAAATTGAAAAACTAAGCAATAGCACATTGAATACAAGAGATGGTTATTAAATTCTGAATGCATGGATGGATAGTGAATAGCTAGGTGGGCTTTGAAACATTAAACATTTGAATATTGTCCAACAGGCTCCTACTGAACTTGACTGCTTAACAAGGAAAACAGTTGCTGAGCTTCCTAAGCCTTACCACCTTGGGAAGCAGTTTAGACTGGTTGACACAAATGTGCAGTGTTATTCTGAAAAATAACAGGAGTGTATGTGATGGTAGCCTGGGCACATGACATACTAACAGTTTTTAATAACAGGGCAATGCATACTGCTGCAAGCTTATTTTGATGCAAGGAGAAACGTCAAAGGCGTATACATTTTAGGATATCACTGGAAGTAAGGCCTACGTGTTAACAGGGTTCCTTGATTCAAATTGGTCAAAATCACCATGATCTGTGGTCCATTGAGAAGTTTAAGATGCAAGTATTCTTAACTTTATTTACATTTCTGTTGTACACAGCTTCAAGAAAAATATTCTAACCTTTAGCTTCATGTTAATTAAGACTTAGGTACAGAAGGAAGACCATCCAGAAGAAAATATGGTTTATTTTTTTTTTCTGCTTTCAACAGGGCCAGTGGTATTCTATTTCCAAATGAGTACATTTCTTAATGGAGAAATTCTAAGTAAGTTTGTTATGCTCCTAATCCTGCTTTAGGAGAGCTCTAATAACATAATTATAGGGTGCCTTGGGAGCAGCAAGTCTGTAATCTTTTTTTTTTTTTTTTTTTTTTACTTTTTGCCCCAATTTTCCTCTCTAGTAATTTTGAGGTAAAACATCCAGATGTGGATATTTAAAATTCATCTCTGATGTCGCCAATATTTATCAGTGTTATTATCTGAGTGTAAGTTAGACATTACTGATAAATGAGCCAACATGGAGTTTTGGTTTTTTTTAAGCATTAATTGAAATAATTTTATCAGGTCAGGTTTTTTTTAAAAAATCAGATTGGTTCTCTTTTCTGTGACGTAAGTATTTTATCTCCTGCCACTTTCTCCTGAAAGTTCTGACCTTGGATACAGAGCCTTAAAATGTGATGCCTCAAGTGAATTCTACTTTTGGTTTATAGTATTCCGGAATATGTGAGTACTTAAAGTGTGTTCTTAGCCTACATGAATCTCAAATCTTTGAATATTTGACATTTTTAGAAGTCCACTTATGTCCATACTTTATGAATTCAAAGTTTATAGCCTCACTCCCTTGACATTGATAGACACATAAAATCAAAGGATGTGAGATTCAGATAAGGCTTTTAAGGCACCCTGTCTCTAACTTAAACATTTTGCTTTTCACCTAGTGATTTTTTTACCATACTTTTTGGACCTGTGTTTGAAGAGTTGTTCAAACTATAATGTTCTGGGGGCAAATTAAGTTTTCAAGTAAGATTTTGTTTGAGTTGAAGAATTAAATGGCTTTTTAAAAGTTTATAACATTCAATGAGGATGAATTTCTGATTTAAAGAAAATAAATCTTACCTAGTAGATTATGGGTAGGCCTAATTATGCAGGAGGGATTTCTCATTCAAGTAGTAGACTGATAAGACTGTTTTCTAGCTAATAACCTATGAAATGGATATTTGCTACGTTAACTGAGTCAAGATTGAGATCAGATTCTTCGCTTTCTTTATGTCTAGGAAAATGAAAAGAAACTCTTAGTATTAATTGAGCACTGAACTACACACTCAGGGAGAATCTAGAAATGTGAAAGACACAGTTTCAGTCCTCAGATAATATGGTATAGTAGAGTAGGAAAATAGTTAAACAATCACAGTCATACAATAGGTACCCTAAGTATAGTATAGGGAAAGTTCACAGTGAAGTGTAGAAGAGAAGAAATACAGAGATCTCTCCTAACTTGGATGATTAGGTGACTTCAAGGAGAAGGTAGCATTTATGATGTGTTGAATAAAGGAAAGAATTCATTAGGAAGAAGAACAGTGGAAGTCAGTACTTCCATTGGATGAAGTAGATCGAGCAGGGCTAGAGAAGTGCAAGTTGCAATCAGAGAATGCTGCAAGAACCTCATAGGCTAAAGCATGAGGTAGTAATGGCAGATAAAGCAAAAAAAATTACATAGCAGCAGACTATGGAAATTTTGCAGTACCAAGCCTTTTTGACCTAAGTTAGGAGTCAGTACATTTTCTCATCATTGCCCATTTTGTTTACACAATTTTTTATAAAAGTGTTTGTTTGGGATCTGGGTTCAAATTTTACTTTGCCTACCACTTACTAGCTATGTGACATTAGGAAGCTCATTTAACTTGAGCTTCAGTTTCCTTGTTGATAAAATGGGGAAAATACCTCACACGGTTGTGACAAATAAAATAACATAAGAGCATGCAGTACAGCACGCAGCACGTAGTGGGCAACTATTTTTTGGAAATTATATATTTACTGCTAATTTGAAGTACATTATGCTTTTGTGGCAACACTTGAAGATTTTAATTCCTTAGACTCTATTTTGGGTTTTGAAGGTCTTGAATCTTTCACCCTGATGGCATTCTGGTTTATTCATCTTCACAAAATTTAACAACTCCACTACCTCCTCTTCTATGCTCTTCTGTATCTGAGAAAGAAGACATAGTTTATGCCATGGTTTTGTGTATATGTTGTTTGATCTTCTTAACCCAGTTCTTCTCTAGTGGAGACTCCAGGGAACTCTTGGCTAATCTGACTTAAGCCCAGTATGTGGCCTCACCACCCTGATTAGAAATTATGTTTCTCATTATGTTTTGATGAATTCTTAGCTACAAGAGGGCAAGTACTTAGCCTGGTATTCCAGGATCACCATAATCTGCCAGTATATATATATTTTTGCTTTATCTGCCATTGCAATCTAATGCTCTAATCTAGCCTAAGAGGTTTACTCAACATTTCAGATCACAACATGCCTGCTAGCTTATTAGTTGTATTTGGTTTCAGAGATACAATCCAAGTCTGAATAAAATTAGGAAAAGATCTTGTGCCCAGTTAAGGGTTCCAGATTCAAATCTTTATTCCATTTACTTATTAGCTTTGTAACCTCGAGCAAGTCATTGCCTATCTCAGGACTTTGTGGTGAGACTCAAATGAATCAACTATAAAGGATTATTAACATTGAACTTTAGTAAAAATATGATTAACTACCCATCTCAAAGATAAATAAAACTTTTATCTTAATATTTTAATGAAAGCTCAATAAATTTACTGATAAATTTAAAAATCAGCTGAAATTAGTAATTAGTTATTTTTTATATTAGTCTTATATTAGTAATTTTTACACTTACTGTTTTATGACTTAGGTAATTATCTGAACAATATTTGAGAAACATTTGAAACATGTGGAAATGAGTAATAAATGTTCATGACAAAATATTAAACCTTTTTTGCACTGGAAGAATTCTTACCTGTTGAAGCACTGTGAACTGTAAACAAGGCTGGGGAGATTTCATATACTTTGAAAAAAAAATTTTTTTGTACCTATACTGTGTAGAAGCTATTCGTCAGCTTTAAAGGAGATGTTTGTATTTTCCCTCTTACTCTTAATTTGATTTCAGAAGGGCTTATACATCTGTTTATGACACCATAGCTATCCCAAAGGTTTTAGAATGGTATTCACATATTATGGGATATATGGTAATGAAGAAAGCATTTCACTAATGTAAAAAGAGCATTGGACCTGTGTCCTTGCCCCTGGCATTTACTAGCTGTATGTCCGTGAACAGGTTTTCAACCTTTCTTTAACTTTCTCATCCCACCCAGCAGAAATTTCTCACCAGTTTAATAAATAATTGTGATTCTCTTGAGTACCCGGTTGATTTTTTTTTTTAATCTAAAAACCATTGTAAATCAATACACTGAGCAGGCTGTCTTAATTCATGTTGACTGCCAGAGTTGAGATAAAATTTGTCCCATCTCTAGCAAATGCATACAATTTTATGGCATTCACTTCATATCTTAACCTCATTCCTGGCTCTGTCTACCCTCCTTATGCTTATTTTCTCTTCAGCTTTATTTTTCTTACCTATATTTACTTTTGTAGCATTTTAATCTATGGAAGCTGCCTTAAATTTTTCCTGGAAGAACATGGGTGCAAGATATTTAATAAAATAGATAATGCCTGCTTCTCCAAGCTATTGTAATATATGTAATGAGTGATACACATAGTAGGTATCATTAATTTTGTGTTTTTAAAAACTGAATCAAAGAATATTGGTTAATAACTACTTTGAACTGAGAAAAGTTTAAATAGTTTGGTTTTGAAGGGAAGATAGAGTTCCAAAAGAGCAGACTGGCCTGTTACCATGTGTCCAGAAGTTTTCTGTACTTTATATAAAGATAAATGAGGATATCTGGAACATTTTTTTTCCTTTCAGCCTTAAGTATGGTAAGATAGTTACGTTGCTTATCTGTATGAAGGTGTCCATCTATCTTGTATACAGCTCTCAGCCATCTTATCTTCACAGGGTCTTGGATGAACAAGAAAACTCCCTAATGGAGTTTTCTGATCAATGAAGTATATCTTTGTAGAGGATATTTTACAGGACAGTTTTTCTGATTTAAATAGTATATTTAAATGAACTAGATACCGTCAATAGAACCAGATGTTTTTGAACTTTTATTATATTGTGTGAATGATTGATACTTAATAAGCCTTGAATTTGTAAAAAGAAAAGCCATATTTAACTGGTGTAAACTGTTCCATGAACTTAGGATTCAAATGTCACAATTAGTATTTTTAAAAATTAATCACTCAAATATCCACTTGCCTTATTAGCGGAAAGTACACCATCTTTCTCTTGGAATTTCTGCTTTTCTCTGAATTTTTCCAGAACTTTAGTGACTTACACTGACTGGGTTAATCAGTGGCCGCCATATCCAAGATGGGTGTGGGTCGTGTGTCCATGCATCTGTATATATGTATGTGAGGGAGACACACTAGAGTCTGTTCAGCCCACCACTGCCACTGTACTTCCCTGCCCTATGGTAGAATGTTGAAAACCAGTCTTAAACTGTCCAACAGGAGCTATAGGTTCACTGTTGACCCAGATGTTTGTGCAGGCCACCACAGTGCATTAGGGAGGGATCTTCCAGTGCTAAGCTCAGTCCTTTATGGTTGAGCACCCAAGATGACAACTCTTAGCACCCAGCTCTTAGAGTTCACATCATGGAAACTTCTCAACTATTGTTCTAAGTGCACTGCAAACACTGAGTCAGGACTGGTTCTAACATCTACCACCTCATACCCTTAGAACCACATTTCCCCTTAACCACCATGAGCTCCTATGCCATTTTTTTTTTTGTTTAAAGTTCTTGGCTGAGTGTGGTGGCTCACACCTGTAATCCCACCACTTTGGGCCGAGAGGGGTGGATCACTTGAGGACAGGAGTTTGAGACCAACCTGACCAACATGGTGAAACCCCATCTCCACTAAAACTACAAAAATTAGCCAGGCATGGTTGTGCACACCTTTAATTCCAGCTACTTGAGAGGCTGAGATAGGAGAATCACTTGAACCCAGGAGGTGGAGGTTGCAGTGAGCCGAGATTGCACCACTGCACTCCAATCTGGGCAACAGAGCGGAAAAAAAAAAAAGTTTCCTAGACCTCTGGGTTATATACCCACCCTCTCAGAAAGGCTCCGTCTGAGTGGAGACTCCAGGAGATTTTATTCCTACTGTCATGAGGCAGACCACTGTCAGTGACTCAAAAGAGATTCACCCTTCTAAAGGAGGTTTTCTCAGTTATCTCCCAGGTTTTCATACCTACCCTTCTTGGAGGGAGTGATTCCAAAATAATTTTCTGCCTTCTCCCTCTTAGGCAAAGTGGGGGAAATGGAACTTAATTTCTGGCAGGGCATCCTGCTACATAAGTAACTAATCTCAAATGGAAGAGCAAGGGTTTTAAGTGACTTTTGTTGCAAGAACCTTCATCTTTAAAATGAAGGAGACATGAGCAAGAGAACAAATGACAAACTTAATAAAATAAGTGTTGATTGGGTGTGATGGAAAGTCAGAACCAACTATTTGTGATGTGAAGGATTGGGAGAAGTTTCAGATCATGAGCCATATTAGTAACTCGAGGGTTACTGGAATAGAGGTGTTCTCTTAATGTTCAGGATTTTGATCTCTATAAACACTGTTTCTGCCACTACCTCACCCCACCCCACCCCATCCCCAAAAAGATACAGAACTCCAGGATGGGAACATATGGAACCCAAGTTCCATTAAAAACTGTCATTTAGCTGGGCACGGTGGCTCACACTTGTAATCCCAGCACTTTGGGAGGCAGAGGTGGGCAGATCACCTGAGGTCAGCAGTTCAAGACCAGCCTGACCAACATGGAGAAACCCAGTCTCTACTAAAAATACAAAATTAGCTGGGGTGGTGGCCCATGCCTGTAATCCCAGCTACTCAGGAGGCTGAGGCAGGAGAATCGCTTCAACCCGGAAGACGGAGGTTGTGGTGAGCTGAGATCACGCCATTGCACTCTAGCCTGGGCAACAAGAGCGAAACTCCGTCTCAAAACAAAACAAAACAAAAAAACTGTCATTTACCACAGTGTTGCAGAAGAGTAATTAGAACTCAACTCTTATTAATTTACTTTCAGAGTTTATGGAGCTAAGGAATTGCCATGGAAATCATAAAATAGAAATTATTTATTTTAGTATGTCTCAGTGAAAACTTTTGCCATTGAGTCACTCTGTATTCAAAGTTGTGCCCCATTCACATGGGAACTCTTTTTTTTTTTTGAGATGGAGTTTCGCTCTTGTTGCCCAGGCTGGAGTGCAATGGCATGATCTCGGCTCACCGCATCCTCCTCCTCCCAAGTTCAAGCTATTCTCCTGCCTCAGCCTCCCGAGTAGCTGGGATTACAGGCATGCACCACCATGCTGGGCTAATTTTGTATTTTTAGCAGAGAGGGAGATTCTCCATGTTGGTCAGGCTGGTCTCCAACTCCCCACCTCAGGTGATCCGCCCGCCTTGGCCTCCCAAAGTGCTAGGATTACAGGCGTGAACCACCACGCCCGGCCAGGGACTCTGTCTTAGCTAAGCAAGGAGTGGGTCACCTTTTTTTTACAACGGTTTCTTGGTACTTGAGTTGTATATTAATTAGAGGAGTTTTATCTGTGCCTGTCTAGTGTAGATATTATAATATCTCATTTTCTTTGACATGAAGAATGCCTAGTGGTTTTCTCCCCTAAAAGCAAGCTTCTTGCTGCTTCTTGCAATGCTTTGATTTTATTATTTTGTGTTTTATATTTGTTTTTAAATAGTACAGGTAAAAGCTATTCAGAAAAGGGATGGGGGAAAGATTGATTGTATCGGAACAAGTTACTTTTGGGCCTTTCAGTCTTGCTTGCTCAGTCTTTATTTTTGTGTATTACAGGCCTTTCGGGAAGACTTGGAATGCCTTATTCAAGAACAGATGAAGAAAGGCCACAACCCAACTGGATTACTAGCATTACAGCAGATTGCAGATTACATCATGGCCAATTCTTTCTCGGGTTTTTCTTCACCTCCTCTCAGTATGTCAGTTTTGGAGAGTTTTAAACGTTATAATTTTACTTCCACTTTGGAACACTGTACATCTCTAGCAGCATATTATGCTCAGGTTCAGTCCTTAAGTTTATAACATCTAATACTTAGAGTAACATAGTGTTAGAACGTCCTACCTTTTCATATCAACCAGGCATTTACTACACTTTATACAGATTATAAGATGATATAAGACATGATTCTGGGCTGGGACTTGTGGCATGTGTCAGTAGTCTCAGCCACATGGGAGGCTGATGTGGGAGAAATGCTTGAGCCCAGGAGTTCCAGACCAGCCTAGCAACAAAGTGAAAACTTTGTCTCTATTTTTGTTTTTTGTTGTTGTTGTTCGTTTTTTCTTTTGAGACAGGAGTCTTGCTCTGTCGCCCAGGCTGGAGTACAGTGGCCCGATCTCGGCTCACTGCAACCTCCACCTCCCAGGTTCAAGCGATTCTCCTGCCTCAGCCTCCTGAGTAGCTGAGATTACAGGTGCACGCCACCACGCCTGGCTAATTTGTTGTATTTTTAGTAGAGACGGGGTTTCACCGTGTTGGTCAGGCTGGTCTTGAACTCCTGACCTCGTGATCTACCCACCTTGGCCTCCCAAAGTGCTGGGATTACAGGCATGAGCCACTGCACCAGGCTGACCCTGTCTCTGTTTTCTAAAATAATCTGATTTTAATGTGGCTGGATATAAATCATATCACAGTTGGATTTGGAAGTTTGGGTTTTATTCCTTTGATGGGAAGCCATTTTAAGCAGAAAGATGATTTTAAAAGACCACTATATTTTCTTTTTTTTTTTTTTTTTTTCTTGAGACAGAGTCTCGCTCTGTCACCCAGGCTGGAGTGCAGTGGTGCAATCTCGGCTCACTGCAAGCTCCGCCTCCCGGGTTCACGCCATTCTCCTGCCTCAGCCTCTCCGAGTAGCTGGGACTACAGGCGCCCGCCACCACGCCTGGCTAATTTTTTTTTGTATTTTTAGTAGAGACGGGGTTTCACCGTGGTCTCCATCTCCTGACCTCGTGATCCGCCCGCCTCGGCCTCCCAAAGTGCTGGGATTACAAGCGTGAGCCACCGCGCCCGGCCAAGACCACTATATTTTCTGCGTGAAGAATGAACTTGGAGATTTCATAGTAGTATTAACAAAAATAGAATAGTTGGGGATCTAGTTTGGCTTGGGAAATAGAGGAAGTTCAACTTTGGGCATGCTCCATTTGCATTGCCAAGACATTGCAGCAATTGGAAATGCAGTCAGAGAGCTTAGGAGAAACACTTGGCAGATGGCCATAGGGAAGTAGTACTCAAAGCTGTGGACATTGATTAAATAATCGTACAAGAGTATGGGCTGACAAAAGATTCCAAAGAGAAAACCTCAAAAGCTCAGAGAGGAAGACTAGTCAGGGAAAACAGAAATAGTAAAAGAAGCTGCCCTGCAAGTGTCCTGGATTCCATGGCGGGAACAAGGAGCTACAGGAGACCTTGGCCTGCTGGCTGGAATGTACAAAGGCACGGCAGGAGGAAAGCCATGTGCCACAGTTTGGAGATCAGGAAATAGCGACCAGTTGCCTGAAATACTTACGTGGTGTTGTGAAAAGCAGAAGTTAACGTTGGAAGGTTACGGGGAGAATAGGGGACAGGTTAATGGCCGACTCTAAAATTTTGTCAGAAATTGTACTATTTTGTGTGGCTTATGTATTAAAACTATTCAAATTACTTCAAAACATCTCAAAATTAAAAGGTTTTCCATTGAAATATTCTCTTAAAAGTTCTTGCTCGGCCGGGTGCGGTGGCTCACGCTTGTAATCCCAGCACTGGGTGGCCGAGGCGGGCGGATCACGAGGTCAGGAGATCGAGACCACAGTGAAACCCCGTCTCTACTAAAAATACAAAAAAATTAGCCGGGTGTGGTGGCGGGCGCCTGTAGTCCCAGCTACTCGGAGAGGCTGAGGCAGGAGAATGGCGTGAACCCGGGAGGCGGAGCTTGCAGTGAGCCGAGATCGGGCCACTGCACTCCAGCCTGGGTGACAGAGCAAGACTCCGTCTCAAAAAAAAAAAAAAAAAAAAAGTTCTTGCTCATATTCTCAGGTAAAAAGCAGTGCTTTAGAAAACTCAATGGCTTTATGCATAATGAATTTACAAAGAAAGGGGCTACACAGTCAAGGACAAGAATAAGGGTTATTGCAGGGATCCACGCATGAGTTAAGGGCTGAACTCAAGTGTGGACAACGAGGGACCTTTTGAAGAAAACAGTCATGAAATGTGACATTATATATGGTAACCCAGGAGAGGTTAAGAGGTAGAGGTTACTCAAACTCAGAGTTTGAGCATATGGGAATGGTAATATCAGTATTAAAAGCAAAGTAAGGAGAAGAGAGAAGGTAAGAAAAACCAGGAGACAGAAGATAAAATCACCTTTAGACCCTTTTAATTTTCATGTTACTGTGTTGTAGGCAGTTAGAAATAGCAGGCTAGGCTGGGCATGGTGGCTCATGTCTATAATCCTAGCACTTTGGGAGGCCAAGGCAGGAGGGTCACTGGAGGCCAAGAGTTCAAGACCAGCCTGTGCAACATAGTGAGCCCCCATCTCCACTAAAAAATTAAAAAATTAGCCAGGTGTGGCAGTGTGCCCTGTGGTCCTAGCTACTCAGGAGGCTGAGGTGGAAGGATTTCTTGAGCCCCGGAGTTCAAGGCTGCAGTGAGCCATGATCACACCACTGCACTGCAGCCTGGGTGACAGAGTGATACCCCTGCCTCAAAAAAAAAAATAGGCTGGGGCCAGGTGCAGTGGCTCACGCCTATAATCCCAGCACTTTGAGAGGCCAAGGTAGGTGGATCATCTGAGGTCAGGAGTTTGAGACCACCCTGACCAACAAGGAAAAAACCCGTCTCTACTAAAATGCAGAATTAGCTGGGCGTGGTGGCACACGCCTGTAATCCCAGCTTCTCAGGAGGCTGAGGCAGGAGAATCGCTTTGAACCCAGGAGGTGGAGGTTGCAGTGAGCCGAGATCGTGCCATTGCACTCCACCCTGGGCAACAAGAGTGAAACTCCATCTCAAAACAAAACAAAACAAAAAAGCAGGCTGGAAAATGGGGAGGAGGACCTGATCAGAACTAAAGACCAGGGAGTGAGTCATCTACACAAAAATAACAGTAGGGAGGCTCGAGAGTCTATAATGTTTTTATAGGGAAAAGTAAAATGAGAAAGAACATGGTGGAGGACTGAGCTTTGAGAAAGAGCCAAAGTTGGGCAAAGGAACAGATGAACTTGTTAAAGGAGAAAAGCAGGTAGACAAGGAACAAGACATCTAGGATAGTATTACATGGGCCTTGAGAAGAGTTCTAGGAATGAGGCAGTGTAAATCGTGTCAAGCTGTAAAGAGGTCAAGGAGAATGAAGACTGAGCAAAAGTTGAACTTGGTAACAGTTGAACTTGGCAGTTAGATCATTAGAGACCTTCAAGACTCCTTCAAGACCTTCAATAGGATAGAAATCATACTACTATTTGCACGCATTATTTTCCATCTCAAATGTTTTTTGTGTTTGAATAAAAGTCAAGAGAGATAATAGAAAAGTAGCTTTCTGTTGAGGTCTTTTCATCATAAAACTAGCAGTAACCTCAGTATTTAACACTTTTACCCTTGGAGATTATATGTAACCATTTTTCCCCAGTGGTGTGAGCCTTTGATATAGTCACTCCTTAGCAAGCACTAGATGAAGCAACTTTTACTAAGCAATCAAAGATAGCTGATACTTATTTTTACTCTCAGTGTACCTCTCTGAAGGAGAATAAGCTAATAAAATATTGTATGGGCTGATAAATTTCAGATTATTATATACAAGGCTGGGATACTCCCAGACGCAGGCTACTTCCTGGCAACTAATTTCCAGGTAAGGGATTGCGTGACTCGTATCTCTCTCCACATTTTTTGCTCTTTTAGGTCTTGGCATGGTCACACCTATCAATGACCTTCCTGGTGCAGATACATCCTCATATATGAAGGGAGAAAAACTTACTCGCTGTAAACTTGCCAGCCTGTACAGACTTGTAGACTTGTTTGGATGGGCACACCTGGCAAATACCTATATCTCAGTGAGTTCTTCAGCTTTCAATTCCTTTTTTAAAATATTGCAACTAGAAGGCAACTATACTCTTCTTACCTTTACCTGGAAGTCCAGTTTTCAGACTTATTCTCTAAACCTGGTATGCTAGATCACAACCAAATACTGATGTAAACCTTATCCCCAAGGGAGAGGCTACAGTTCCCCCATCTTTCTTCTCCTCTGTGTTGTTCCTTTGGTTCAGACCAACTGTAGAATCTATCCAGGAAGAAACCCTTCTGGCAAAATTGTCCCTCTCCATGATAATTGTATCTGAGCATCAGTGGCTTTAAAAAGCATTTGAGGCAAGGAAGATAGAGGAGGTCAGGGAAGTTTCCTCCCTGGTCTTTATTTTTTAAATATATTCTTTCCATTCACCATCATGTTTTTATTTTGCCACACTTGGAAAAAGATGTTATTTGGAAACAAAAGAGGATTAAAATATTGTACAATGGAAATGGTACAGATGCAGTCCACCAAGAATCTTTCTTCCTTTCCCCTTTCCATCTTTATTTTAATTCCTTCCTAGGAAGAGATTTTTTTCTCTTTCCTTTGCCCATTTTGCCTTAACTTCCAAGTTATAAATTAAGGTTATAATCATTACCACATTGGCTTCAATAATATTAGCATTTATTTTTCATGAACGTAGCTGACCCTAAATAACCTTAGAGCCCCAAAATAATGCTTTTAGGTAAGTCCAGTAAATAAGAAACTAAAGTCAGAATTTTTTAGCAAGTACTTGAGGGAAACTTCAGGAAAGTTTCGTGTTGTAGACCTTTAATTTTTGCTTTGTTGTTTTTTTTTTTCCTGATCTCTTACAATTATTCATTGTAAATATATTTGTAGTCATGTTTCCACTGCAAAATATGAACCACTTCATAGTAATTCTCTGTTGTTTTTTTTTCCAGGTAAGAATAAGTAAGGAGCAAGACCACATTATTATAATTCCCAGAGGCCTATCTTTTTCTGAAGCTACAGCCTCCAATTTGGTATAATTTTCCATTCCTGTGTTGCTTTTTCTGAGCTTTCTTTTTTTTTTTCTGACAGTTTTTAGCTTTTAGCACAGGACAGAATAAGAAGGTATGGATGGAAAAACGTTTACTGGTGAACAGTGAAGGGAATTTGAACCATGTTGTTGTTTTAAAGAAAAGCTTTAGAGAACAGCGTAATTGAAGAGACTAATAAATGAGTTGGTCTTATCAGTTAATTTGTCTGTGTTTTGAAGGGAATTGTGATTTTTTTTCCACCCTATACACTCAGAAATTTGTCTTAAAAAAAAAAAAACACACGCGGCCAGGCGCAGTGGCTCATGCCTGTAATCCCAGCACTTTGGGAGGCTGAGGCAGGTGGATCACGAGGTCAGGAGTTCAAGACCAGCCTGGCCAACATGGTGAAACCCCATCTCTAGTAAAGATACAAAAAATTAGCTGGGCATGGTGGTTCACACTTGTAATCCCTGCTACTCAGGAGGCTGAGGCAGGAGAATCGCTTGAACCCATGAGGTGGAGGTTGCAGTGAGCCAAGATAGCGCCGTTGCACTCCAGCCTGGGCTACAGGGCAAGAAAACACACACACACAATGTTCATAGCTAGATTTAAACAAAGTTCAGCTGGTATGAGTATAGGATCTGACCTTTAGTATTTTATCTTTTCCATGACTACTCCTAGCCACTGTCATCAGCTTACAGAGTGACAGGAGCTACCTTGGTTCTGGGTGCTTGCTGCAATGTTAGCAAATAGAAGTTTTCTAGCCAATTCTATACATGCCAGACTTGTTCAGACCTCCGATGAAGTGCTTAAGTTTCTCCGTTTCTTGGAAACTGTACTTCTTGCCAAGTACTAAGTTTTGTTGCACCTGTTTTATAAATAAAGTTTTTATGGGAACAAAGCTACACCTGTTAACTTACAGATTGTTTATGGCTGCTTTTGTACTGCAGCTGCAGATTTGAATAATTGCAGCACAGGCCCACAAAGTCCAAAATATTTACTATCTGGCCTTTCACAAAAAGGTTTGCTACTGCCTGGTTTAGCTTGTGAAACATAAACTTTGATACATATGTACCAGTTAAATGTCTTTCTGATTTTTTTTCCAGGTGAAAGTCAATATAATAGGAGAAGTGGTTGACCAGGGAAGTACCAGTTTGAAAATTGACCATACAGGATTCAGTCCCCATGCTGCAATCTATTCAACACGTCCTGATGTTAAGTGTGTGATACACATCCATACCCTTGCAACAGCAGCTGTAAGTCAATGAAAGGCCAAAACTGACAGTGACGCTGGAAGATGTATTATTTTTGTGGCTTTCTCAACAGGGTGCTTTACTATCTGCTTTTCAAAATCATATTTGATATAATAATCTGCATACCCAGAAAGCAAAAGGCCTTTGGGACCAAATGCTACCATTCTAGGAAACAACTGGAGAAATAGCATTTGGATTTTAAAACTAACCAGTTTGAAAATTGGGTCATTGAGTTTTTTGGAGCAAAGCTTCTTTCATGATATTTGACACAGCATTCAAGTTGAGTTGCATTCCCTAAGTCCTTTTTGTGTGTGTGTGGAAGAAACAAAATGGGAAGTGAATAAAGTGGGAAGTGGGCTGCAATGGTGAACACAGTGAATAGGCCAGTGTTTTCCTGAGCTGACCAAACAATTAGGTTCCTATGAAAATGTAGTAACCAAATGTGTTATCTTGGTATGGGCCAAACCAAATAGGTATCCTCCATGAAATGTGGGATCCTTCCAATTTCTCAAGAGTCTCTTCTTCTGGGAGATGTTGCCTATTATGACTACCAAGGGTCACTTGAAGAACAGGAGGAGAGAATTCAACTGCAGAAAGTTCTGGGGCCAAGTTGTAAGGTATGTAGTAGAGTTTGTCTAAGGAGCTATTTTTGTTGCTGCTGCTGTTGATGAAAACTGTGAGCTATGCCAGTTATTTCAAGTGATTGCTGTGGGCATTCTATTTTAGGTGCTGGTACTCAGGAATCATGGTGTGGTAGCCCTTGGAGAAACATTAGAGGAGGCTTTTCATTATATTTTTAATGTGCAGCTAGCCTGTGAGATTCAGGTAGGAAACATTATTCCCCTTTTTTAATTGCTTTGTTATTTGCTTGTTTCATTGGATTTTGTGTACTTATTTGCAAATACTTATTAGTTAGTGGCTTTTTGTCTTTTAAGAGAAGTTCTGCTCTACTTATATAAACAGGGTTATCAACTCAGTTATCTCTTGAATTGAAAATAGGAGTAAAGGAAATTAAAATTTTCTCACACACAATCTAAGGGCCTCATAAACATCATTTTCCCTACAATCCTGCTTTTTAAGTTAGGACAATTGCATATTTCTCTGTTTTCACCCTCTAGTGGTGGTGCTAATTAAAAAAGAAAAACAGCTGCAAATCAAGAATCAAATGTCTTGTGGTCACTTTTGTAAAAAGTTTGACTAGGACCAGAAGTTTTATGAAATTGCAGTTTTCAACAATTCCACAGCCTCATTATGATAAGAGGTTGGACATTTATTAACCATTTTTTTCATCAGAGATGCTGAATGTATTTAAAGGCCCTAATTTTCTCTTTAAATCAAGCAGATTTGGCTGGGCACGGTAGCTCACGCCTCTAATCCCAGCACTTTGGGAGGTCGAGGTGGGTGGATCACCTGAGGTCAGGAGTTCGAGACCAGCCTGACCAACATGGAGAAACCCTGTCTGTACTAAAAATACAAAATTAGCAGGGCGTGGTGTCACGTGCCTGTAATCCCAGCTACTCGGGAGGCTAAGGCAGGAGAATCGCTTGAACCCAGAACGCGGAAGTTGCAGTGAGCTGAGATCGCACCATTGCACTCCAGCCTGGGCAACAAGAGTGAAACTCCGTCTCAATAAATAAATAAATAAATAAGGCAGATTCTCATGAAGCAAATGGTAATAATCTTAATTTATTGGAAGGGACACAAGAAAGGGGGAAAAAAAACAACCAAAAAAAAAACCTTTTTCTACCAACATTAACTTGTCCTAACAATCAACTTCTTTTTTGCTTTAATGGTCCCTCCTCCTCTTCTCAGAGTCTTGGAAGGTTTCTTTTTCAGATAGGTGGAAAAGACACTTCAGCTGTCTGCTGGCACAAGAGTGTCATCTTGTCTTTGTTGTTAGTAGCCTGAGCAAGTATTATAGATATTTGCCAGATTGAAATTGTGCCTTTTTGAAAGTAAAATACTCATTACAATCTTTATGGTTTTGTATCTCTGTATATTTTACCATTGATTACAGGTTCAGGCCCTAGCAGGGGCAGGTGGAGTAGACAATCTCCATGTACTGGACTTTCAGAAGTATAAAGCTTTCACTTACACTGTAGCAGCGTCTGGTGGAGGAGGTGTGAATATGGGTTCCCATCAAAAATGGAAGGTTGGCGAAATTGAGTTTGAAGGGCTTATGAGGACTCTGGACAACTTGGTAGGTTGCAAAATTGAAATAAAACTTGGGTTTAATGTCTTCAGATTCAAGAGCAGATGCTTCCATTTTTGTAGAACATGCTCCATACTTTTCCAGAAGCTGAGTTTGGCCCTAGGAAAGCATTTCAGTGTGATTTAACCACACCTTTGAGAATTAAACAGAACTTACAAATGTCCTTTTTTTTTTTTTTTTTTCAAGATTACAATATATTGTTATTAACTGTAGTCACCATAGTACAATATATCTCTTGAAATTTTTCCTCCTGTCTAACGGAAATTTTGTATCCTTTGATCAACATTTCCCCACCCCCACCTCCTAGTAACCACTATTCTACTCTACTTTTATGAGTTCAACTTTTTTTTTTTTTGGAGGCAGGATCTTGCTTGGAGTGCCGTGATACAATCAGGGCTCACTTGCAGCCTCAACCTGCTGGGCTCAAACCATTCTTCCACCTCAGCCTCCTGTGTAGCTGGGACCATAGGTGTGTGCCGCCACGCCTGGCTAATTTTTTTTTTTTTTTTTTTTTTTTTTTACTTTTTGTAGAGATAGAGTTTCTCCATGTTGCCTAGGCTGGTCTTGAACTCCTGGGCTCAAGCAGCCCTCCCACCTCAGCCTCCCAAAGTGCTGGGATTACTGGCGTGAGCTGCCATGCCTAACAAGTTCAACTTTTTAAGATTCTGTATATAAGTGAGATCATGGGGTATTTGTCTTTCTGTGCCTCGTTTATTTTATTTAATATGATGTCCTCTAGGTTCATCCATGTTGTCACAGTTGACAGAATTTCTTTTTTAAGGCTGAATAGTATTCCATTATGTTATATATACCACATTTATATCCTATCCATCAATGGACACTTAGGATGATTCCATATCTTGGCTATTGTGAATAATGGTGTACCTAACATGAGAGTGCAGATTCCTCTTTGACATACTGATTACATTTCCTTTAGATATATATCCAGTAGTGAGACTGCTGGGTCATATGGTAGTTTTCATTGTATGAGGAACCTCCATACTGTTTTCCACAATGGCTTTACTAATTTACATTGCTACCAACAGTGTGCAAAGGGTCCCTTTCTCCCTACATTCTAAGACTTGTTGTCTTTCATCTTTTTTATAATAGCGATTCTAACAGATAGGACATGATATCTCATGCTTTAATTTGCATTTTCTTGATTAGTGATGTTTTAATACACTTGTTGACCATTTGTATGTCTTTTGAGAAATGTTTATTCAGATCCTTTGCCCATTTTTTAATTGGGTTCTTCTCTTGCTATTTTTTGAGTTCCCGATATATTTTGGATAGTAACCCCTTAAAAGATGTATGGTTTGGCAAATGTTATCTTAGATTTTACCCTCTTCTGTGAAGGCTCAGAAGGCTGCCTGCCTTCAGACCCGGGAACAAAGACTTAAATGAGCACTGAGATTTGCTTCCCCAAAACAGTTTTATAGATAGAAAAGCACTTCTGGTCAGCAACTTAGAACTGTTCCTTTGTTGGGAACAGTTGTGTGAGTGGAAATTGCAATATCAGCTGTAATCAGCTTTAACTAGGTCTTGAAATTTGCATAATTTCAACTCCAGTGTTACATGAAAGTTATGTGGTGTTTGGAAGGATGCTTTTTTCTTTGTTTTTCAGCAAAGGAGTCTTTTAAATCATTTGTATACAAAAGGAATTAGGATCCAAATGCTGTTGTTGATACAGGTTTGATGCCTCAAATGTGGTTTTTCTCTCCCTTAGGGGTATAGAACAGGCTATGCTTACAGGCATCCTCTCATTCGGGAGAAGCCGAGGCACAAGAGTGATGTGGAAATCCCAGCAACTGTGACTGCTTTTTCCTTTGAAGACGATACAGTGCCACTCTCTCCTCTCAAATACATGGCACAGAGGCAACAGCGTGAAAAAACAAGATGGCTGAACTCACCAAATACTTACATGAAAGTGAATGTGCCTGAGGAGTCTCGGAATGGAGAAACCAGTCCCCGAACCAAAATCACGGTATGCCAGTATTTTACGTAGTTTGCCTTTACTAAATATTTTGCCTAGTTACTCAAGAATTGAATGTTCTATATTGAAAATATTTGGAAAGTAAAATGATATTAAAAATATTACTGTCACTTATGTGGCTTTAACTTTGTGCAAGACAGTCTTCTAAGTGCCATACACGAATTATCTCATTTAACTCTCCTAATATGAATGATGCTGTTTTTCTATTTTATAGATGAGAAAACCAAGGCAAGAAGGGTTAATTAATCATGTTTTAATGGTAAACTCAGGATTTGCATGAAGACAGTCTGACTCTTGAGCCCAGTTCTTGCCCACTACATGATACTGTTCTGTAGTTTCTATTAAACTACAGCAGTAGTTTAATTCACCAGTGAATTAAAATTATAAAAGTTATCAACACCTAATTGTACCAAAGCTGCATGAATCACTACACATAGCTAGCTACCCTTAGGCAAGATCTTGTAGGTAGAGAGATGGGTTATTTTATCTTTTTCAGAACTTTGCATTAGATTTGGTTTGGTTTGGTTTTGGAGTGCATACCACCAAACATTCTCTAGGTCAAGCTTGTCCAATCCATCGCCCAGGATGGCTTTGGATGCAGCTCAACACAAATTTGTAAACTTTATTAAAACATTATGAGAATTTTTTGTGATTTTTTTTTTAAGCTAATCAGCTATTGTTAGTGTTGGTGTATTTTATATGTGGCCCAAGACAATTCTTCTTCCAGTGTGGCCCAGGGAAGTCAAAAGATTGGACACCACAGCTCTAGATATTCAGAATTAGTTCATCTTCTATAAACTAATGGCATTAATACGAAAATACCTAGGCATCAAAATGTCTTTTCTGTAGTCTATAAGATTTCTTGCCTCCCGGTAAAAGAACATAATTAAACTCATTGGTTTCTCAGAATTCATTTTGTTTACAGAGTTTGATGGTCAGCCATCATTAATCTTGATCGAGATTCTCTTTCTTTAAGGATTATAATATGGGGTAAATGAGAAGAATTATGTAAGCTCCTTCCAACCCTATGGTTCTATTTTGCTATTATATACCAGATTATCCCCATTATAAAATGCTGATTAGGGCTTGGCCTTTTCTGTCAGCCAAAAATAAAAAGTGAAGTCTGATAAACTAAATCTTAAGATATTTCTTAAGGTTTTTTTTTATTATTACTTCTTGGCCATCTTCATCTGACTGCTGTCTTCAGTGCAGAAGACAGAACACTGAATGTGAGTGAATGTGAGATCATGCTCTCTGTGCTTGAAGTAGTTTCAGCATCATATTTTCACTGGACAAGAGGAGATTAGCAGTATAATTGAATATTTGTGTGAATCGTAATGGCATTTATTTTTTAAGTAAATGCTGATTTTGAGCCTTTTCTAACTAGTATGAGATGAAACTAATTCACTGCTAAGATACTGCTTAGTGAAATTATGTAAACATTGGCAATGCCCCTCTTGAGACTATAAGCAGTTATCTAGCAATCTACTAATATTTTCTTAACACAAAGCTTCATTGTAGAAAATTTTTGATTCTTTAGTGGATGAAAGCGGAAGACTCATCTAAAGTTAGTGGTGGAACACCTATCAAAATTGAAGATCCAAATCAGTTTGTTCCTTTAAACACAAACCCGAACGAGGTACTAGAAAAGAGAAATAAGGTAAGACATGGTTTTCTATAGCCAGGGGAGACATTTTAATTGTTTTATGTTTAAATCACCAGTGATTGAATCTGGTTAATGTCAAACTTAGAAGTTTGAATACAGAAGAATTTGGAACTTAATTCAGTATAATTTTAGCTTATATTGAATGCCTCCAGCTCTGTGCTAGTAATTGGTGAAAGGCTACATGGGGAAGATGTATTAAACATATTTCTGCCTTAGAGAACCCTGCTACTAGGGGGAAATTCAGTTCTCTAACAACCTAAGACAAAAGGAAATAACTTGCCAGGAAGAGTAGAGGAGACTAATGTGAGTTGTTAGGATGGTAAAATAGGTCTTTATGGAGGTGGGAATTGAAGAGACTCTCACTCTGGAAATGTCACATAGTAAGCTTTTATGAAAAGATAAAGCAAAGGTCATCTGCATAGTTGCCCTCAAGAACTTTGTATTGAATTGTTTTTCAATTCAGATTCGGGAACAAAATCGATATGACTTGAAAACAGCAGGACCACAATCTCAGTTGCTTGCTGGAATTGTTGTGGATAAGCCACCTCCTGTAAGTTTACAAAGCAATATGATCTTTGTTTTTGATTTACCACATTAATTTCATTGATTTTTAAATACAAATATTTATTTTTACTAAG
Organism: Nomascus leucogenys; assembly: GCF_006542625.1. NCBI lineage: Eukaryota > Metazoa > Chordata > Mammalia > Primates > Hylobatidae > Nomascus > Nomascus leucogenys. The sequence goes on along the minus strand of NC_044383.1, from coordinate 23,435,226 downwards.
GTTAATATAAGCACAAGTTAAAAAGTCAACTCACAAGATTTAAAATGCCACCCACAATTCCCAGTTTCCAGGTGCAGCCACTTTCTGTTCTTTTCATTGCTTCTAATGTTTACTTTGATGTTTCTAGTTAGTTGAGATGAGGTCTCACTCTGTTGCCCAGGATAGTCGTGAACACCTGGCCTCAGGTGATCCTCCAGCCTTGACCTCCTGAAGTATCGAGATTACAGGTATAAACCACTGCTCCTGGTCCTACTTTGATGTTTCTAAAGAGCATCTTCTACTTTTTCTTGGTCTATCAGTTTTAGACCTTGACTATTTTTCATCAAATCTGTGTTATCCGTTATAAGAAGTACCATTGTTTTTATATGTCACTAAAAGAGAAAAAGCACTGCCAGTTATAATTGTAGGAAGCCATAAGATGATTCCCAATTTCAGAGATGGAAAAAGTTCATCTTAGAATTAATGAAATATTTTTGAAAGATGGGGATTTAGCCTGTTTATACAATGCTTCCCTTTTTCCCTCTCCCCATTCTCCTAGTAAGGATACATCACAGTTTTTTTTGTTTGTTTTTTGGTTTTTTTTTTTTCTGTTAGATCAGCTTTCATTATTTATATTACTACATGTTTGTTGCTGAGCCAGGTAGTATTTCCTTTCTTACATAAGTTACCCCTCCCTACCCTCATCTTGCCTTTTTTTCATTGCCTTATTATTTGGGGTACATTGGCTTAGTTCTTCCCAAACTTTTTAACAGAATTGTAAAGTCCCGGCTGGGCGCGGTGGCTCATGCCTGTAATCCCAGCACTTTGGGAGGCCGAGGTGGGCAGATCATGAGGTGGAGAGATCAAGACCACCCTGGCCAACATGGTGAAACCCCGTCTCTACTGAAAATACAAAAATTAACTGGGCATGGTGGCATGCACCTGTAGTCACAGCTACTCAGGAGGCTGAGGCAGGAGAATCACTTGAACCCGGGAGGCGGAGGTTGTAGTGAGCCAAGATTGTGCCACTGTAGTCCAGCCTGGTGACAGAGCAAGACTCCGTCTCAAAAAAAAAAAAAAAGAATAACATAAAATCCGTCCTAATATTATTTTCCATCAGGTGAAAGGCAACAGGTAATCTCTCTGTTCCAGCCCCCCTTCATTCTGATCCAAATCTAAATTGGTTGCTCTTAGGCCAGCTGCACAGGTTAATCTGGAGGATTCCTGTGCTGCTGATCTACATTGTATTCCGTTTCCTGTATCTTGTGTCTTCTGCTTTCTTGATTTCCTCCTTTATCGCAGAACGCACCCTCTAATAACTTTCTGAGAAAAGGATACATAGGTGGTAACAGTCTGAAATGCCTTTATTCTACCTTCAAATGTGCATATAATGGATATAGAATAGTTTAGAAATAATTTTCCCCTGAAATATGAAAAGCATCATTCTGTTCCCTATTTTATTGTTGAAGTAGGAAGGCATTGGAATTCCTGAACCTTTGTTTAGGATTTTTTTTTTTTGGTTTTAGACCTTTTCTGCATCCCTGCTGTTCTGAAATTTTATGATTATGTGCTTCATAGATCTCTCTTTAGTCTTTTTTCTAAGTAATTAGTAACCCTTTTCAATCTACAGAGTCATATCCTTCAGTTCTGGGAGTTGTTTTTTTTTTTTTTTTTTTGAGACGGAGTCTTGCTGTGTCACTCAGGCTGGAGTGCAGTGGCACGATCTCGGCTCACTGCAAGCTCCACCTCGCGGGTTCCTGCCATTCTCCTGCCTCAGCTTCTCCGAGTAGCTGGGACTACAGGCGCCCGCCACCACGCCCGGCTAATTTTTTGTATTTTTAGTAGAGACGGGGTTTCACTGTGGTCTCGATCTCCTGACCTCGTGATCCGCCCGCCTCGGCCTCCCAAAGTGCTGGGATTACAGGCGTGAGCCACCGCGCCCGGCCTGGGAGTTTTTTTAAAGTGTTTCTTCAAGAGTATTTTCTTCCCATTTCTTTTTCTGTCAGTATATTATGTTAGTTTGGATGTTGGGCCTCTTTGAGCCTCTGATTTTTTTCTTTTCTCTCCTACTTGCCATCTCTTTATCTTTGTATCCTACTTTCTGGGAGAATGTTTTCTAACCCTTTTAATTTTTTATTTTGATGTTAACTTTTTTATTTATTTTATTTTATTTTATTTATTTTTTTTTGAGATGGAGTCTTGCATTGTCGCCCAGGCTGGAGTGCAGTGGTGCGATCTTGGCTCACTGCAAGCTCCGCCTCCTGGGTTCACTCCATTCTCTGCCCCAGCCTCCCGAGTAGCTGGGACTACAGGCGCCTGCCACCACACCCGGTTAATTTTTTCTATTTTTAGTAGAGACGGGATTTCACCATGTTAGCCAGGATGGTTTCGATCTCCTGACCTCATGATCTGTCTGCCTCGGCCTCCCAAAGTGCTGGGATTACAGGCATGAGCCGCCGCGCCCAGCCAACTTTTTTTATTTTTAAGAGTTCTTATTCTCTGAATGTTCCTTTTTAATAACATCCTGATCTTTACACTTTCTCTTATTGCTCTAAGGGTATCAATTTAAATTTTGTCTGCCTTTGTTCTCTTTGTCTGTTCTGAGTTGTTCCATATGTCTGTTTATATGGAAGAATGAGACATTAAAGCCTATCAGAAGCTCTGGGTATACACAGAGCTCGGGGATTAGTGGGCTTCACTGTAGGGTGATTGGATGTGGACCAGGTTGTTTCTCTGGGGAATCCCCAAACATTGTTCTCTGTAATTCTTTTATCTGGGACTATTTAGTTTATCTGGAAAAGAACTCCAGTCTCCTGCCAGTTTCCAACCATCATTCTAGGAGCCTGCAGCTGTATTTTGTGTCCCCTAGTTAGTTTTTCTTTCTTTCTTTCTTTCTTTCTTTCTTTCTTTCTTTCTTTCTTTCTTTCTTTCTTTCTTTCTTTCTTTCTCTTTCTTTCTTTCTTTCTTTTTTTTTTTGAGACGGAATTTCGCTCTTGTTGCCCAGGCTGGAGTGCAATGGCGTGATCTCAGCTCACAGCAACCTCTGCCTCCCGGGTTCAAACCATTCTCCTGCCTCAGCCTCCTGCGTAGCTGGGATTACAGGCATGCGCCACCATGCCTGGCTAATTTTGTATTTTTAGTAGAAACGGGGTTTCTCCATGTTGGTCAGGCTGGTCTCGAACTCCAGACTTCAGGTGATCTGCCTGCCTCAGCCTCCCAAAGTGCTGGGAGATAATCAGGCGTGAGCCACTGCACCCGGCCTAGTTTTTCTTTCTTAAGCCTCTGATCTTCTGCAGAGATGAGAGAGAGGGAAATGCTTCACTCTGTGGAATAGTGAAGTGAATCTGGGAATCTGTTTCTTATTCAGACTTTTAACTTGTTCCTCTATTTTCACCTTTTCCTTACCACCACCTTCTATGGTACCTATTGCCTCTAGTTTCTGGGCCTTATCAGACCTCTTCAGGGCAAATGAGCATGCTTCTCATTTGCATCCTTTTTTTTCAGGACTGAGGCTTCAACTTTCTCAGCTCTGCTACCTGCTGTTCCACTTGCATTCCATCTTCCAAAAATATGTTAACATTTCTCATTCTTTGTTGTTTCCTCTCACATTCTTTTGTCCTTAAGGGTTTTTTGTTTCGTTTTGTTTTTTTTTGTTGTTGTTGTTGTTTTTTCTATTCCTTTACTATCATTTTAGTGGGGTTTTGGGAGGGATGAAAAATAAATACATGGGTTCCATATGCCAATTGCAACTGAAATTCTCATTATTTCCTTTCCTGGAGAAAACAGCTACAAGCTTATTTTCATAACGATTTAAAGAACTACTTTTGGTACAGTTTCATTTCTGTAAGCCTTTTTTACAAAGGTCTTTGAAATGGAGCAATTCTTGTTTTTTTCAAGTTTTTTTTTTTATGTGAAGCTTATTAAAACTTGGCATAATAGCTTTTAAAAATTATTAAAAATTTACTTATACAGGCTTATTGAGGAAATATCACTGGCAATTTTAGTCCATTGGATCAGTAGTTTAAGAGCATTAATCTTACAAGAGCATTTTAAACAAAGCATGTTACCTTGCATTTCTTAGCATTGTTGTGAAATAAGGCTTCACAAACATCATATGTGCATTTGTGTGTATATAGATGGATGGATGGATGGATATATGAGTAAAACTCTTGGTAATGAATCGATTTTTATTTTTTCTTTGTAAGACTATGCAATTTGAAGATGATGATCATGGCCCGCCAGCTCCTCCTAACCCATTTAGTCATCTCACAGAAGGAGAACTTGAAGAGTATAAGAAGACAATCGAACGTAAACAACAAGGCCTAGAAGGTTAGTTAATCTTTCCATTCAACCTAGGATAAGCCACACTGATAACAATAAAGTACCTCACGTTGGATGATGGAAAGCAGTCAGTGTGACTGGGCACCATGGCTCACGCCTGTAATCCCAGTACTTTGGGAGACCAAGGCAGGCGGATTGCTTGAGGTCAGGAGTTTGAGAACAGCCTGGCCAACATGGTGAAACCCCGTCTCTATTAAAAATTAAAAAAATTAGCCGGGCATGGTGGTGCACGCCTGTAGTCCTAGCTACTGAGGAGGCTGAGGCAGGAGAATCGCTTGAACCTGGGAGGCAGAGGTTGCAGTGAGCCGAGATCGCACCACTGCACTGCAGCCTGGGCGACAGAGAGAGACTCCGTCTCAAAAAAAAAAAAAGAAAAAAGAAAAAGAAAACAATCTGAATGCTACTATTTTATAATAAAATCTTCTAGAAAGTGAGATTCCCAGATGAGTAAAGAATTACTAGCCAAAGTAGATGTAGATAAATTAATGGATTTAAACATTTCATAATTATGTGGCTTTTTAACTCTTAATTTTAAATAATTATAGATTCATAAGTATGTAGTTTTGATGCTTTGTAAAATCTCTATTTCTGGTTATCTCAAGGTGCCAACATTGTCACTTCAAAATTTAAAACTAACTTCTAAAATTTTGATGTGACTTTCCTTAAGCACACGGACACTGTAGTAGGTTGAGTTTTCTGGCTTCGGAACCCTTAGTAAGTAGATTGTTAGGATTATATTTAAGACTTGTTAATGAAAACATCTTAAACAATTGACTACTAGCTCCCTTTTTCTCTGGAATAAGAGATTCTTCCTAGCAGGAGTTCTGTATCTTGAGTCTTTAGATAAGCTTCAGGCAGTCCATGCGCCACCTGAAAAACACATGCTTAATTGTTTAAGGTACACATTTAGAGAGCGAAGGGTTCAGGGTCAGGAACAAGAAGCCTGTCACCCAAAAAGAGGATAAGGAGCCTCTGCTTTAGAGCATCTACAACATACGGTTGAAATTTTTGTGCAAAGCAAAACAAGCCAATAGTTAATGAATTTTTGTCCATGTTAGATATCATGTAGGAAAACTAATGACATCTGGATCATCCAAGGAACAGTTTTCTGTGCCTTTGTCACAAAAGGGAGTCATCCTGATTCATTAATGTAATTATACTAAATTTTCTAAGTGGTGTTATTGAACTTGTTTATTCTAACATAAAGTTAGGAGCTTTCTCTGTTTTTCGTATTTTGTAAAATGTCCCTCTTTAATCTCTTGTTTTTTGAAAGCCTAAAGATGCCAGGTAACAAATGTTGCACTCTAGAACCGTCACCTTTTTTATAAAACTTTATAACTAGTTTCTTCCACATTTATTGTGACCTTATGAATTAGCTCAGTAACATTGCTCTGACAGGAATCACTAATTAAATATTGTTCAAAAATTCCATGAAGCGTTCTGCCTCATTAATGTAGCATCATTGGTGAGGCTTTCTAATTTTTTTCATCTGGCTGCGCAGCGTGTTTTGGTTTTCTAATGCTAGCAAGAGCTACATGCAACATATCATTTGCCTGGGCTGCCAGTAGCTGTGCATCTTTTGTAACCTGTATGTAAAATAACCATTAGCAGCCAGAAATGTTAACACGTTAACCTCCTCTTACTGTATAATTATGGATATATGGGATAACTGTTAGCATGCTCAGCTCACTGCTGAAGAATTTATCATCTCTGTGTATACGGGCATTTGATGTATGCACTAACCTCCCTAAAATCATATGCTGCTTTGTTTTGTTTTGCATGGCTTTTAACTAAACTCTTATCCAACAGATGCTGAGCAGGAATTACTCTCAGATGACGCTTCATCTGTTTCACAAATTCAGTCTCAAACTCAGTCACCGCAAAATGTCTCTGAAAAATTAGAAGGTACTCAATGTAATTTCCCGCATAGCATTCACTGAGTTAGTCTTGAGTCTGTCCCTCTGTGTTTTGTTTTCATGTGAGGAAGTTGGATACCTCATCACAGTAAGTTTTCCATATTTTACTTATATCTCCCAATAATTACATATTTTATATCATTAAAAATGGGGCACTACTTTTGTTCAACATTTATATTGATTTACTTTAATCTGAGTATTGGCAACCCACAGTTCTTAAGAATTTGTGAGGCCGGGCGCGGTGGCTCAAGCCTGTAATCCCAGCACTTTGGGAGGCCGAGGCAGGCGGATCACGAGGTCAGGAGATCCAGACCACAGTGAAACCCTGTCTCTACTAAGAATACAAAAAAAAATTAACCGGGCGCGGTGGCGGGTGCCTGTAGTCCCAGCTACTCAGGAGGCTGAGGCAGGAGAATGGCGTGAACCCGGGAGGTGGAGCTTGCAGTGAGCTGAGATTGCGCCACTGCGCTCCAGCCTGGGCGACAGAGTGAGACTCCATCTCAAAAAAAAAAATACAAAAAATTAGCTGGGCATGGTGGCGGGCACCTGTAGTCCCATCTACTCGGGAGGCTGAGGCAGGAGAATGGCGTGAACCCGGGAGGTGAAGCTTGCAGTGAGCCAAAATCGTACCACTGCACACCAGCCTGGGCGACAGAGCGAGACTCTGCCTCAAAAAAAAAAAAAAAAGAATTTGTGGAATTAAAATAAACATCTCCCAATTAGCAGCATGAAATCTTTTTCGGTATTGATTGCCAAATGATCCCAAAACTAAAGAAAAATGTGTTGTCTTCCTCATTTATGCTTACTTGATTTACAATGAAACTGTCATTTCATTAAACTGGGATTATCTAGCTTTTGCTCTTTGGTTTAACAACTTTGTTCCTTTCCCCTTTATATCATTAAAGAAAATTAGCTTCATGCTAATAGATCACAGTTTATTAAAATAATGATCTGTCTTCATTGGAATCAAAGTAATGCCTTATTACATTGCTAAAGCATTGCAGTTTTGTAAAGTAAAGCAAAAATGTTAAGTATATAAAATAACCCCCAAAAAACCCTCCCCTTTCATAGAAAACCATGAGCTGTTTTCCAAGAGCTTCATCTCCATGGAAGTGCCTGTCATGGTAGTAAATGGCAAGGATGATATACATGATGTTGAAGATGAGCTTGCTAAGCGAGTGAGTAAGTTAACCACAAGTACAACCATAGAAAACATCGAGATTACAATTAAGTCTTCAGAGAAAATCGAAGAAGTCCTGTCACCTGAAGGCTCCCCTTCAAAATCGCCATCCAAGAAAAAGAAGAAATTCCGCACTCCTTCTTTTCTGAAAAAGAACAAAAAAAAGGAGAAAGTTGAGGCCTAAAGTCTTTTTATAATTATTATTATAACAATGTGACATTGCACATTTAAATACCACATTTAAGTTGACCATTAATATGCAATGGTAGATCAGATTGGGGGATGTAGCAAACTGGATTTTAAGAACTGGAAAGAGGTTTTACAAAATAAAAACTTTCAGATTCATCTCTCATTTTATATGTCCAAAAATGGCTTTGAATTTTAAGCAATTACTAGTTTTAAATTAGCTCTGCCCTCATGAAGTATTATTATAATTCACCATAAACAGCTATCTGTCTGAATTACTTCAGGCCTTCTCCATAATATCTGTTAGAAAGAAATTGCCAGTGAGCAAGTGAGAATTTTTATTTCTCAATACTTGCTTCACTTGGGTAATCAGATTATAATTTTTTATCATGATTATTGACTATATTTTTGGAGTCCCATTGTTTCAATGGGCATTAACAGAATGCTTTAAAAGCTTCTAAGACAAGAATCTATAGCATTAGTATACACTGGCACATAATTTTTTAAAAAGTTTTAAGAAAAGATTCATTTGAAATATTATTCACAGTATAAAATTTCCTCACCTGAAGTAACTTTGTTTGCCAAAAACGTTGTTTTAATAAACTATAATTTTTGAAAACTTCCTTTTTTATTAGTTTAGAAAGCCCCTTATTTTTCAACAAAGGGGATTTTGTACACATAACATGGGTTATTTAGTTTAACTCTGGCAAAAAAAAAAAATTTTTTGTATGTTGATGTTTGTATACCATTCAGTATGAAAGTGTCCTAAGCATATTAGCCAATCTTTTCACAGTAGAGCATACTTAAGGCTGCTTGGTACTGAGTATTCTTAAATATAACTCAAGAATCCAGGGACTTGGTGTCAAAACGGGATTAGAGCATATAAAGGTACATCTAGATTCATATTTGAGTCTTATACTGTATTTTTCTCTTAGTATTGCTAATGAGTAAAGAAAAGTCTCATAAGGTAGCCAAATGAAAAAGAGTGAAAGGGCAAGTGAAAAATTAAGGGAACAAAAGATGGGATGTGAAAAGGAGAATTCTAGTTTGATAGTGACTCGTATTCACGATAGGATACAAAGTGTGATTTGTTGGAAACATGTCCCAAATTTCTACAATTCTGCTGCTCTGCCAAAAGCAATGTCTTTCTTGGTTGATATTTGAGTTTTAAAAGGGTCAAATCTTTCTAATCTTGTGTATCTTTAGAGGGCAGCACTAGAAGAAATCTGCAGGTCTAATCCCACCAGTAAGAAAACTACCACTTCTTGATTTCTACAGATTTAAAAAAATCTTTTCAGTTAACTTTCTCTTGAATGTAAATACAAATTTAAACCTAGGCTTAATATAGGCTTTTCCCCTTTCACCCAAATGATGTCACAGTTCGATGCAAAATCAGTGATCCGGAATGATCAGTGGGTAAAAATAACTCAAAGTGTTTCTTAAGGGTGAGTTGGCATGCAAAAAATTACATTGATTACAGTGTGTTTTGGAGCTGGCTCTGTTTGACTGTGTGCATATGATAATGCAGAGTTGAGCCAGAGCCTGGAAATGTCATTCTAGATCTCACTAACTACTGGAATCAGTGTTTTAATCTCTTGGTGGAAACTTTCAGTTGCTTAACTCTCTATTGGAAGACTTTTTTAATGTTCTACATCATTTATGTTGTATTACAATGTATGTAGAAACAGTAACCTGTGAACTATGCTTTTCCATAACTTTTTAAAAATATATATCTAAATGAATGCAATGTGCATACATATTTTTTAAACATAACAGTGAACTATTGCACCTTTTGCTAATGCCTCTATTTACTTTCTTTGGCATAAAGAATGAGCCAATGAACCTCTGTGTCCTGTGGAAAAATGTATAAATGTTATCTGATGTTGCTCTTAGATGTAATGCTAATTAATGTTAAATCACAAATAAACAGTATTTTAAATATACGGATTTGTATCATGAGGTTTCCATTCACAGGTGGTTACTTAGCCTATTCGTGGTCTGTTGAGTTTTATACTTCAGTGAAACTTTAAGTTATTGATGCTTCTGAATAAAGAATATCCTGATAAATATATTTTCAAATTAGTTGAAAATTATATATCTATATACAAAACCTGTCTTGTTTCAGCTTATGTTGGAGGAGATATTCCTTGAGAGACCTGTTTTGTCTCTTGATAATGGGTATGGCGGCCTCTATCAAAGAATAGATGTTGCAGGATATGTACCTCTCTGATTTTTAATGTATTTGTTGTACAAATAACAATGTAACAGAAAAACAGCAGAAAGAGTAGAAAATAGTTCACAATTTCATCACATTCACTTTTTTTTTTTTTTTCTTTTTGGGACGGAGTCTCACTCTTGCCCAGTCTGGAGTGCAGTGGCACAAACTTGGTTCACTGCAACCTCCACCTCCCACGTTCAAGGGATTCTCATGCCTCAGCCTGTCGAGTAGCTGGGATTACAGGCGTGCGCCACCATGCCCAACTAATTTTTGTAATTTTAGTAGAGACAGAGTTTTGCCATGTTGATCAGGCTGGTCCTGAACTCCTGATTTCAAACAATCCACCCACCTCGGCCTCCCAAAGTGCTGGGATTACAGGCGTAAGCCACTGCGCCCAGCCTTTTTTCCTTTTTGACATGGTCACCCAGGCTGGAGTGCAGTGGTGTGATCATAGCTCAATGCAGCCTCAAACTCCTGGGCTCAAGTGATCTTCCTTCCTTAGCCTCCCAGGTAGGTTGGACTACAGGCATGCACCACCACACCCAGCTATTTTGTTTGTTTTTTGTTGAGACACAATCTCACCATGTTGTCCTGGATTCAAGTGATGCTTTTGCCTCAGCCTTTCAAATCATTAGGATGATAGACGTGAGCCACCATGCCTGGTCCATATTCACATTTTAAAAAATTATATTCCCTTCCAGCTGTTATCTAGTTATATGTAGATATAGTTATATATATATATATCATTTATATATAGGTGTTTTTTATATATTATGGTGTGAATGTAATTTTTCGGGGTTTTTTTTTTCCTACTTAGGTAACCCATCTAGAAGACTTTCAAACTAAATCTGTCATATAAATAATTTCTTGTGATTATTTTTCTACTTTGTCCTAAAAATACAGTACAAGAGGAGGATAACATGTTAATTGAGGGCTCTGGTTAATTGAAGTTTTTACTATAATTACCCATTATAAAAATGAAGGGTTTGGTCAGAGAAAAATAGTCGTAGTCTTGGGCATATTTAATTATTACCTTGGCTTGTAAATAACCCTGTGGTAAAAAATTGCTATTTTAGAAAGATGCTCATTTCAAAATTCCCTTTCATAAAGCAACAAAGGCGATTATCTTCAGTTCTCACTTGAGAGTCAATATAGCACGAAAGTTAGCATGTGCCTTTTCTTCATTGATTAGTATTTTCATTCAGCAAGGAATAAAAAGAAACTGATAAAATTTGTGACAGCATTGGCTTTTCTTAACATCAGGCCCCTTTTTTGCCCCACATAGGCAGAAAATACAAAGTGGTCATTTTTTTTCAAACTCAAGGTTGATACATACACATATCCAAGTTGCAATCTTGGCCAAACTGGGATTTTGAAAAACAGTCTTGTTTGTGGCCACTAGAGGGAGTAATAGATCTTAACAATCCAATGTTTCCAGTCCTTGCACTCAACTTCCCTAAATTTAGTCTGTAGGCACCGTGTTTGTTGTGAAATACCCAGAACTTGAAAGAGAAGGCATTTCCTTTGTTGCTTATTCTCCTCAGTAGATAGTTCTCGACTTTGTTTCCTTAGCAGGTCCCATTACAGATACCACCCACAGTGGAGAACACATAGAAGGTTGTTGCGGTGTGCTCTCAGAGGCTGTGATAGAATGTGACACCTCAGAGTTTTCATACCTGTGAGTGACAAGATAATGCCTCCTTCAATAATTGGCATTTTTTTTTTTTTTTTTACCAAGGAGCTAACCGATAATATTTTTTGTTGATGCCTTCTGTGTACCAAACGTTAGGCTAAATGCTTTTCATATATGACTTCATTTGGCCTTCCCAGTATCCCAACAAAGTAGATGATATTATCCCCATTTTGTAGATAATGAAACTAAGGCTTGTAGAAGATGAAAAGTAGGTGGTAGGATTCCACCCATAGAGATTCAGACTTCTGTCATTACTCATTCCATCTGTGTGCCAGACCCTGTGGCTGCAGTACATTCCGTGGTTTTTAGGAAGAGGCAGTTACCTTAGTTTGGACTGTAAGTCAAGCCATGGTGAACTTGCATTTTGATGTAAGTAGATTTGGGATCAAACATTGACTTTTGATTTGGAAAACTTTTTGCCTAACAAATCACCTCAAGAATGAAGAAATTGGTGGATACCTGAGAAGCAGGAATGACCTGTGGTGATAGCAACCTTTAGGATAAAGAACCAGCTCTTAAATTTTCATCATGACACCTGGAAGACAAGTTATCATACTTTTGCTTAAGGTGCAGCAGAGACTTGAGAAGAAGCCCTTTTTCTTTTTCTTCTTGATTTCCATTATTGGAAACAGACATTCTAAGGAAAATGTTTTTAAAACCAGAAAAGGTAGCTTAATCTAGTTACAGAAGTCATTTTAAAGGTCAGAAATAAACTGTATCTAAAATTTTATTTAAATGAATGTAATTGAAGGTGATCTGTCTTGGAGAAAAACCTAATGTACAAGCCTTTTGAGGAAACTTGATAGAAAAAAACCCTGAATTTGCATACTTTCAAACGGGTTTCATTTCTAAGAGCTGACCATTAGGGGGCAATACTGCATCCAAATTTAGTTTTAGCTCATTGAGGGAACTCCAAAGTATCTTTGGGCTTGATTTAGAACTCTATTTTGATTATGCATTGCTAGGGGCAGTCTAAGGTTGAGGAAAGTTTATAGATACCAGATTATTTTATTTGTTCCTTACAGCCTGGTTATCTTGTTCTGACTTGGTAAGAGTTATCCTTCGGAGAGTTGGTGCTTACCTAATGTCATACACTTCATGGCGGGGCTAAGGCCCGCATTCAAGAAAAGGTCTTTAAGTCTGCATTTCATGTTTGTCATACCACAGTTTTCCTTGAAAACCCATCAGGGCATAACCTAGGAGTGGATAAAATAGATAATAGATACATTTTCTAAAGTTTACTGCAAATTGTGATGTTTAGAACTTTATTACGGGAACAGTTTAGAGAAACACATTGCAAGACCAAGCCTAATTATTATTTATCCATAATTCTTTCCTAAAATTTCAAGTTTTTAGATGCCCAATGAGTCTTTACAGTATTGTCTCAAGTTGCTGATTTCTTTACTGTTGGAACCTCTGGTATTTTAAATGCCATTTACATTTCAAGTGACAAATGGGCACATTTTGATATTCCTTCTGTAGCAAAAAAAAAAAAAAAGTTTTTTATCTAGCAGAAAAATAGATGAATATATATCCAGTCCACAATTCCTTTTTATTTAACAAAAAGTTTAATATGAAAATATACATGACCCAATTTTTACATCATAGTAAAATAGGCCCTTTGGAGACAGGTCATGGATTTCTCTGCAAAACAGCCTTGATTTATACTTATCCCAAGGCTTCTAACATGATACAATTTCCTCGTATCACCATGAGGAATATCATTTTGTTACCTACTAGTTGCAATCTCCACACATCCATCAATCAAAAGATTCATAAAGGGATCAAATCCCTGCAATATTCCTTGGACATGTCTGTCACCAGTTAAATCCAACAATAATTCTTGTCTATAAATTTTTTCAACTCAGGAGATCTTTGCTCATGGTGTTGACTCCACGGACTCAGAGCTGCCATGACACAGAATTTTCACCCTCCTTCACGCAACCAAAGTAGGCCTGGCCCACAATTATTTTTAAGGCCTATGTAATTTCTGGTTGGGTAAGTCTTTATACTGAAGCTGTGGTGAAGGGGGTTTTTGTTGTTGTTTTGAGATGGAGTCTCACTCTGTGCCCAAGCTGGAATGCAGTGGTGCAATCTTGGCTCACTGCAACCTCCGCCTCCTGGGTTCAAGCGATTCTCCTGCCTCAGCCTCCCAAGTAGCTGGGATTACAGGTGCCCACCACCACACCTGGCTAATTTTTGTATTTTTAGTAGAAATAGGGTTTCACCATGTTGTCCAGGCTGGTCTTGAACTCCTGACCTCAGGTGATCCACCCGCCTCAGCCTTCCAAAGTGCTGGGATTACAGGCGTGAGCCACCATGCCCGGCCTGTGAAAGTTATTAAGTTGCCTTTTTGTTTCTAGATTTTATTTTTACACAAACGGTTTTGTCATTCTCCAGAGTCAGTCCTGACCTTGCTTCTGATGGTAAGAAAACCTCTCCAGTGCTATATGACTGCTGTCACTAGGCAAAATACTCGTTCCTTGCTAAACAACATGCTTTAATAGTATTGATTTTATTCATCTAATTTGAATGTGTATTGAAGAATATTAGATTTCTAAGAAACGCTAGGATTTTTTTTTAAAGTGTTTATGAAATGGCAGAATCAATATGTAGTACAAACTTGCAGCACCAGATGAAAGGACTTATAGACAAGATTTTCCTCATTGTCTATTCATATTAGACTTGCACTCAAAAAGCTGGTAAATATGTGAGCCCTATAGAAAGACCATTGCAGAGTGTTAATTGGACTTTTTAGACCAAACAATGTCCCTTCAGATTGATATTTAGACTTGAAATTTTTGAGAAAAACTTGGATTTCCCAAAGCAATATAATATATTCTAGCAGATAGGGATGGAAATGAAGAAGTAGTACAGTTATAAAATGCAGGCTTGATTATTATTTTTTTCTTTGAGACAGAGTCTCACTGTCGCGCCCAGGCTGGGGTGCAGTGGCATGATCTCAGCTCACTGCAACCTCCGCTTCCCAGGTTCAAGCAATTGTCCCGCCTCAGTCTCCCAAGTAGCTGGGATTACAGATGCCCACCACCACGCCCAGTTAATTTTTTGTATTTTTAGTACAGACAAGTTTTCACCATATTGGCCAAGCTGGTCTCAAACTCCTGGCAGGTGATCCCACCTGCCTTGGCCTCCCAAAGTGCTGGAATTACAGGCATGAGCCACTGCACCCAGCAAAATGCAGGCCTTAAGAGGCAGACTCAGCTGGGCCCAAGAAATCCCAGCACATTGGGAGGCTGAGGCGGGCGGATCACGAGGTCAGGGAATTGAGACCATCCTGGCCAACATGGTGAAACCCCCTCTCTACTAAAGATACAAAAATTAGCCGGGCATGGTGGTGCACGCCTGTAGTCCCAGCTACTTGGGAGGCTGAGGCAGGAGAATCGTTTGAACCCGGGAGGCAGAGGTTGCAGTGAGCTGAGACTGCGCCACTGCACTCCAGCCTGGCAACAGAGCGAGACTCCATCTCAAAAAAAAAAAAAGTCAGGCTCTTTTGGATTTCCCTCTGGTACTCCTGACTTATCTTTTCTGGGTTTATAAAACAAATATAGTGACAGCCCCCAGCCTGGGCCTGGAGCTACAGTGCTGCTAGACTCTTCTCAGTGGTTTTCCGGTTGTGTTCTGTCCTTCCTTGAAGACCATTTTCTTTCATAGACAGTCAAGATCTAAACTAATTTTTTTTTTTTTCCCGAAAGCAATAGCTTCTGAAGATTTTCACTAAGCAGGAGCTAGGGAGGAAGTAGTTGTTGCGTGCTATAACTCACCCCTTTCCTGTTGAGTAATGCTCTAGAGGTTGGATTCAGTGTCAACTGGCTTGCTAGACTTTGACTTCAGAGTAGATGAGCTCCTAGTTTTATGAGAGAACATGTAGATACAGCCAGCTTGTTGGCATGCACAGGCAATCTCTTCCAAAGGTGTCTGCTGGACTAAGGAGTTAAAGTTCAACATTTCTTCCTACCTGATTTCTGTTTTGGAAACGTTGGCTTCAATTGTTTCAACTGAAATAAAGGTCATTCGCGGCTATTAGGACAACCAAGACTGTATCCCAAATATTATCTACTGGTCCACATCGCGGTAAGACTCACTGCACCCGGATGTTTGGGTATCTTAAGCCTTTTAAATTATTTAATTTAAAATATCCTGTGTGATAATTGAGCTGTTTTGTTTTTAAATTATTTTTAAAATAGTGTTTTACTTTAGAACATATTTTCAAAATATGAAACTTTTTGGTATGTAGGTATGGTCGTGTTTCTCCCTTTTGACCTTTAAGTTAATATTGAGCAAGGGTATATGCACATGTACTTGCCAAAGCCAAGCTGAGCATGGCTCAATTAACTGCAGAGGAACAGGGCAGGCTGGGTGGGGCAGGCTGAGGAATTCTACCCCCTCACTGAGCAAAGTCAGTCACTGGGGGAACAGCTTGAGCTGGAGAGCTAGTAGGAAGCCCAGCCCAGCCAGTGAAACATGGAGCCTGGAGAACACAGCCATCAGCCAAAAGCATAGTCTGGTAAATGGCCTGCATCAGGGAAGTGGGAGTCCCACTCAGGATTCTGGAGTAAGACAGCAGGATGGCAGAAGCCCAGCAGCATGTGTAGGAGTGCCAGCCACAGGCTAAGCTCTAAGAGCAGCGCTTCCTCTACTTCCTGTGGGGTAATGGCAAGATCATGGCAAGACCTCAGGCTTAAGGGGCCTGGGTATAGTTATCAGTTCCTCAAGACAGGAACTCGGATAGAAGGAAAATGACAGGTGGGAATCCTGTTATCAGAACTGAGGTACACAATAGTGCTCAGAATCCCAGGAGCCAGGCAGTGCTCAGAGCCAAGACAAGGTCACGACTGGCCTGGGGACAGGCTTGGCTTGGTGCTGAGTGAGTCCCAGAGCCAGGAGCTAGAGCTACCTCAGTTCCGCTGGCCTCATTAGGACTAGTCCTGGACACCACAGCCAGGTAAGCGGGTCAAGTGACCCTAGTCGTTGTGGGAGAGGCGCACTGCAGAGACAGGGAAGCGCCCTGACCTGACACAATGGAAGCAACCCTGTGTGATAACAAGACAGCCACGTAAGAGTGGCTGCAGGAATGAGTTAATATTTCACACTAGAACCTACCTGAGGGCTAGCAAAGATGAATAAGCAAAGGCCAAGTGCTACTGAAACACTGGCTGTGAAGATGGCCCCATATTTCCTGTGAACTAATTTTCCGATCTGGAGGCAGTTTCACTATAGAAAAATTTAGCTCCAGTGATGTCTCTGCCCTTCCCCGCCCCCGACCCCACCACCCTCTTACCAGGAGTCACTATAAGATGCACCTCAAGAACACTAATTGAATAGAAGGGAATCGAAGACAGTGGTTTGTGTTTCCTCCTCCTATAAAAAATGAGGCTATGATTTTATGCTGGCAAAACACCTTCGATTCCACATGGCGTCCTCCATAACCCTCTGGTCGTGGCAATAGCCGTTTGCCACTGAGTCAGAGGCCTCTCTGATTTGTCTTGCCACGTCCGCCCAAATAATGACCTCTCAGTTCACTCCTCCAACCTGCTTCTGGAGAGAATGGCTTCCTTAGGACCGTACCTGTAGAAGCTCCGATCTGTCATCATCCGAGGGACTCAGGAGCCAGCTGCATGAGTCATCCAGTCCTCCCACAGTTGTCCATAGAACACCCAGCCCTGTCACCTGGCAAGCCGGCCTTCTTTCCCACCCCATCTTCCCCAACCTGGGTACCCGGCAGAAGACGTATACCCTCCCAGTGACCGCCTTAGCTCTCCAGGCACCCTTCTGCACCTGGGCACACTGATAGAGGATGTTTCCTTTCATCAAAATGACTTCTTCTTTTACCAAACTCCAGTAGCACTTCAGGATCATACTTAGCCAGTCCTGTAAGCATTATTGATTATGCGTCTGTCTCCCCTACAAGATCATAAGCTCTGGGAAAGCAGGGACTGTATATACCTTGTTCATCCTTTTGTCTTCACCATGCTTGGCCAAAAATAGATTCTGTGTTTCTGTTGCTCACAATGGACAACACTGTTCATGTTGGTGACATGTTAATAACATGTACATAGCAGAAAGATGTTCTCATATATCTTAAATAGTGAAAGTCAGGAAGTGGCTTAGGGTGAAAATCCTCCTTGGAGCCATTAGTCGGATCTATAAAGCTAATAATAATAATAGCTACAGTTTATCAAGAGCCTACCATGTAGGCTTTGTACTACATGTTTTAATTACATTATCTCATTTAATCCTCAATCCTGCACTATATGGTTATCTCCACCAAAGGGGGAAACAGGTTTAGAGAGAGGCTAAGGAATTTTTCTCATTTCATCACTTAGTAAGTGGATTCAGACTCCTAAGTGTTTCTAACTGTTATGCCAGGTTATTCACTGAGTGCAGCCTTCTCACCAGCTAGCAGGAAAATCAGGTATTAGAGCTTGCAGCAACGTCAGAGAAGCCTTCCCCAACTTGTCTCTCTCATGGCTAAAGTGGCTTCTAGGTGAGAAAGAGTTGGCACCCCCACTGGCATTTGCTAATCTAGGGTGCAGAGGGCCTTCCAGAGCACCAGTGTCGCTTCAGTTAGGTAGCCAAGGATAACTTTGGGGATGTGAAAAGGATAAAAGACTGGGTACTGGTCTTAGCAAACCCTACTACAAGCATGCTGATAAAATGAATAATGATAGCACACTTTCACTATTCTGATCAGCAGTGTGGTTTTCTAATTCATGTATTGTCCATTGGATCTTCACTAATTGTTTATTTAACTGAGGGCTGCTGTCATCGATAGAGGTTGTTGGCACATTTTAACTCTGAGTAAAATGTAATGGCTAGAATTTACTGAGCACCAGGTACTTTAAGTTGATGCATTAATTTAATACAACAAACCTCTGAGGTAGATTGTTATCATCTCCATTTTACAGAGAAGAAAACTAAAGCTTAGAGAAGTTGCCCAAGATCACACAGTTAGTGTCAAAGCTGGGGTTCAAACCTAAGCGATCAAACTTGAGAGTTTATACTTCCACTTTCCCTGATTCCCAAAAATACTTGCTGTCTTATTCATCATCTTAGTTTACTGTGGATCTCTGGGGACAGCTGGCATCAGTTAAATAAAACATTACATTATACCGGGCTTGTGTTTTCTTTCCCACTCAATTTCATGATAGAATAGCTATGACACATGATATGCTGCATGTTATCTCATTAAGCATTTACACCAATAATACCCTGAAATTTCCACATTTTAAATTGTTGTAGCACTTTTTTTCTTTGTCCAATAGTAAGGCATTATTGCTGTAGAGTCATAGAGACCTGAGTTTGATTCCTACCTCTTCACTTTTCTATGAAATGGGTATAATAATTATGCTAAACTCTTAGGATTGTAATAAGAAGCAAGATTATAATATACAAAAAAAAAAACTTAGCAGACTTTAGTATCAGGAAGCCCTCAATTGATGTTGGTATTGTTTGTATTATCACTTTTCTCTATCTCGATCTGCTAGAAGAGAACGCATATTAGGAGACAGATTAAACAATCGCTGGCTTATCTCTCACAGTTATCCACTTGAAATTTGTCATTCCTATTCTTTATGGAATTCTTTGCTGAATTGTGACCAGTTTTCTAGTCTTTGAAAAAGGACAGAAGATGAGTAATGGACAGATAAGTTATGTAATTTACTCTTTTCCAGTAAGAAACCCCATTGTTGGGAAGTATGATTTGTGCCTTGAGAAGGTGATGGATTAAAAGATTGTGATGACTCCCCCCAAGACAAGGATGGTGTAGAGCAGCAGCTTCAAGATCAATGGGAATACCTAGACTGCAAGCAGCTTCCTGGAGAATTCTAGAGGAATATGACAGACAAGTCACTGTGGTTCTAAGATGTGTTCAGTGGAAGCCGCTGCCTTTCAGGCTGTTGTTGAAAGGACATTTTGGGCTGGGCGCGGTGGCTCATGCTTGTAATCCCAGCACTTTGGGAGGCCGAGGCGGGTGGATCACGAGGTCAGGAGATCGAGACCATGGTGAAACCCCGTCTCTACTAAAAATACAAAAAATTAGCCGGGCGTGGTGGCGGGCGCCTGTAGTCCCAGCTACTCGGAGAGGCTGAGGCAGGAGAATGGCGTGAACCCGGGAGGCGGAGCTTGCAGTGAGCCGAGATTGCACCACTGCACTCCATCCTGGGCGACAGAGCGAGACTCCGTCTCAAAAAAAAAAAAAAAAAAAAAAAAAAGAAAGGACATTTTGTAGCTCTCTTTGCCCCTTGAATACTGAGGAGGCACAGGGGGCTGGTCATCTGCAGGCTGTGTGGCCCTGACTATTTCATCTTGGAAATCTAGGAAAGTCTTGTATGAACAAGCTTAATGCTTCACAATTTCGGTTTTCTTGGTGTCTTGCAGATACCAAGTTTTCCATCTTGGGGATGCTCTGGTAACAGAGGTTAGACCAAGCTGTTCTCAGCAGTCTGGAGCAGACACAGAAAAGGCAGGTTCATGTTGGTCCTGTGCTGGCAGAACATTAAGAAAAATAACTCTGCTTCTTAAGAAAACCCTGCATATGGCTGGGCGCGGTAACTCACGCCTGTCATCCCAGCACTTTGGGAGGTTGAGGCGGGCGGATCACCTGAGGTTGGGAGTTCAAGACCAGCTTGACCAACATGGAGAAACCCCGTCTCTACTAAAAATACAAAATTAGCCGGGCATGGTGGCACATGCCTGTAATCCCAGCTACTCGGGAGGCTGAAGCAGGAGAATCGCTTGAACCCAGGGGGTGGAAGTTGTGGTGAGATGAGATCGCACCATTGCACTCCAGCCTGGGCAAAAAGAGGGAAACTCCATCTCAAAAAAAAAAAAAAGAAAAGAAAAGAAAACCCTGCTTATACTCACAATATAATGGTTGGGGAGGGGGGAAAGTATGTATAGTAAATGGGGAAAAAAGCCAGATTGTAAAATTATTTCTACACTTTGGTGCCAATTTTAGTTTGAAAATTAAACGCGGTACACATATTCATATTTACAAGGGGAAGACAGGAAAGAACACACTCGAACAGCATGGATTTAACAGTGCTTTCTTGGAGGAATTACAAGTGCCTTTTATTGTCTTAACTCTTATATGTGTGTGTATATGTATATATTAACTCATGTATGTATATGAGTGTGTGCATATATATATATATATATGTAATTTTTTTAAGAGACAGGAACTCCCTGTCACCCAGGCTAGGGTGCAGTGGCACAATCATAGCTCACTGCAGCTTCGAACTCCTGGGCTCAAGCAGTCCTCCCGCCTCAGCCTCCTGAGTAGTTAGGACTACAGACAAATGCCACCTTGCCCAGCTAATTTTTTAATGTTTTTGGTAGAGATGGGATCTGGCTATGTTTCCCAGGCTTGTCTCAAGCTCCTTGCCTCAAGTGATCCTCCTGCCTCAGCCTCACAAAGTGCTGGGATTATAGGCATGAGCCACAACACCAACTTTTTTATATTTCTCAGTGTTGAACCATGAAACAGTAGAAACTCAGAAAATCAAAAATTGTGATAGTTAGGGGAAGATGTTTCTTGGAGTCATGTCAATGCGGAGTAATAAAAAGCTCGCAGTGCAGAACAATGCCTATGGTATGCTGCCATTAGTATAATGAAGGGGAAACAATTTATATGACTTGCTTGTATGTGTATAAAATATCCCTGGAAGTCTAAGCCAGAAATCACATTGGGTTGGTCACGGGAAAGGAAACTGGCCTGTGGGGGACGGGTGGAATGGAGACTTTCTTTCCACTATCAACCCTTTTATGCCTTTTTAAAAATCCAGTACCTATGAGCTGGGAGCAGTGGCTCATGCCTGTAATCCCAGCACTTTGGGAGGCCGAGGCGGGCGGATCACCTGAGCTCAGGAGTTCGAGACCAGCCTGGCTGACATGGTAAAACCCCGTCTCTACTAAAAATACAAAAATTAGTTGGGTGTGGTAGTGGGCACCTGTAATCCCAGCTATTCGGGCGGCTGAGGCAGGAGAATCGCTTGAACCTGGGAGGAGGAGGTTGCAGTGAGCTGAGATCGTGCCACTGCACTCCAGCCTGGGCAACAGAGCGAGACTCTGTCTCAGAAAAAAAAACAAAAAACAAACAAACAAAAACTAGTACCTATGTTAAAAGTTATATCTTTTGAATATGTATGTATGTATTAATATATTTTTTCTGTTTTTATGATGCCAGGAGTTCCTGAAAACTGTCAGAATGTGCATGGTTATACGTGAACCGTATGCACTACTGTATTCACCATTTCAAACACGCAGGGTCTGATCTACAGTAGGTGGAGCGTCTGCACGGCACCATCCACCAGACAGTGTGATGCTGTCTACCTAAAGGTCCGCATGTCAAATGCACATCCGCATTCGGAGTCACCACCACCACCACAAAAAGTTTTAATGTGACCTATCAAGTTTCCACTTTTGCCCTGGCTTGCAAGGAGCCTAGAGCCATGTTTTGTCCTTAGCCAGGTTTTCTAGTACAGCCAGACTCCTCCCTATACCTACCCTATTTATTATTTCTCTGTGTCCTTTTAAATCCTGTTCTAATAGCTTTTCATTTAGTTAGAGCTATGACTTTACCTATATACAGTTTCAAAACCGTTTTGGAAGGCAACAGGATATATGCTAGTTATCTATTGCTCTATAACAAATCAAAACGTAGAAATTTAAAATAACAATATACATTTAATATATCTCGCAGTCTTGGGGGGTCAGAAATTCAGGAATGTTCTGGCTTGGAGTCTTTCAAGAGGTTTGCAGTTGAGACATCAGCCAGAGCCACAGCCATTTGCAAGCTTGACTGGGGCTGGAGGGTCTTCTTCCCAGATGGTTGGCAAGTTGGTGCCAGCTGTTGATGGGACCTGAGATGCTCCCTGTATGGGCCTCTCCGCAGGCAGCTTGAGTGCCCTCGTGACAGGCAGCCCCTGCAGCAAACAATCCAAGGGAGAACAAAGCAGAAACCACAGTGACACACACTTGCACTTCAGCCACATTCTAATCATTAGAAGCGAGTCACTAAGTTCAGCCAAATCGAAGGGGAGGGACATTAGTTTCCACCTTTGGAAGAAAGGAGTGTCAAAAAATCGGTGAACATGTTTTAAAACCACCATGGCTTATAATAATCAATTATTCAATATCAGATTAGTCAAGTGGAAAATGATGGAAAGGTGCTTTCAGAAGGAGGGAACAATGACTGAGTACCTTCTGTGTCCTAGGCTCTGTACTTCACATACATTATTGTGTTTAATTTTTTTTTTTTGACAGGGTCTCACTCTGTCCTCCAGGCTGGAGTGCAGTGGTGCAATCTCGACTCACTGCAACCTCTGCCTCCTGGGTTCAAGCGATTCTCATGTCTCAGCCTCCTGAGTAGCTGGGACTACAGGCATGCGCCACCACTCCCGGCTAAGTTTTGTATTTTTAGTAGAGTCAGGGTTTCACCATGTTGGCCAGGCTAGTCTCGAACTCCTGACCTCAAGTGATCCGCCCGCCTTGGCTTCCCACAGTGCTGGAATTAAACGGTGAGCCATCATGCCTGGCCTGGGTTTAATTTCGTGAAAACTTTTTCTCAGTTTTACAGATGAGGAAAGTGAGACTAGGTGGAGATACGGCTTGTCCGAGGTCACATTGTTAGTGTCAGAGTATGTCAAGCACGTAGCCTGAAGCCACAGCTGTGCCATCACCTACCTCAGTGGAAAATGGAAAGCATTGCCAAGTATGTGCTACCTTGACTTATCTAAGCCATGTCCATTTTGCCACCAGGGAAAATTGTGATCAATACCTCCAGTTGAGTGAATTCTAGAAGAGCTGTTTAATTTGTCTCTAAATGCTCTGGATCTTACCTCCCCTTCAACACACCTCTCCTGCTTTCTGCCATTGCCAGTATTTGCCCAGTCCAGGCAGTGCCATGCCTGTCCTTACCCCTGACTTTGAGAGTCAACCCACTCCTCTTCCCACTACAGCTGGCTGCGGCCTGGAGGCCAGTGGGGTCAATGAAGCGGGGTGGCATGGAGTGCAGGGGTGAGAAGGCAAAGCCCTCCGTCTAATGAGGACTGAGCCAAGCCCAGCAGGGCGGAGATAGGACGGCCCATCTCTCCCAGTGCCATGCTGGACTGCAGAGGCCTGATAAGGCCAGGGAACCACCCATCCAACTGTGTCTCCTCTTCCAAAAAAGATTTGTCCCCACACTGCTCTCCCTGTCATCGGTGGCCACATGGATGCTTTCCTCCGAGGGTGGCTGGCTGCCTTTCCCCGCTGGGAGATGAAACGGGATCCGGGGCATGACCAGCTCTTTGGGGTGACAGGTCAAGTGGCCGGGGTCTGTGCTGGGAGTTCCCGCCTCTCCTACTCCCCTCCCTTCTCAGCATCGGCCAGTCCTGTCCTTCTAGAAAACAAACTTTCTGATGGATTCTCTAGGCAACACTGTCCCTTCTCCTGGGAGCTCATACCTGGAGAATCGCTGGAATTCTGCTCCACTGGTAGTCTCAGCTCCTAAGGCACATTTTCTTGGCAGAAACTGTTCCTTGGGTTGGAAGTTTGAGGGGCCAGTGTTATTGTTGGAACCAGAGCTGGAGTAAGAAGCAGGTCAACAGCTGTTAGCCAGCGCTCCAGTCTGTAAGGGACTTAAAATCCATTCTGACAAAGGTGGAAAAGATGAAAAACATCAACTTCCTGGAATTCCTCGTAGGAAGTCTACTGTCTGTGGTTGAAAGAATACTACGGCTGGCACAGTGGCTCATGCCTATCATCCCAGCACTTTGGAAGGCCAACGGGGCTGGATCACTTGAGGCCAGGATTTCCACCAGCCTGATCAACATAGCGAGACCTCGTCTCTATTAAAAACATTTTTTTCTAAAAAAGAAGACTCTGATAAAACACTCTGAGGTGGAGGAAGGCATTGAGACCTCTAGCATCCATTGGTTGCCAAAGATGACAATCTGGTGAACAGCAGGGCCTTTCTCTCTGGGTGTGGTTGTGTGTTAGAAGCCCATTGCCACTCTCACCCCACCCTACTTGGCCCTCCACCCTTCTCTCTGTGCTCAACACCTCTCCAGAAAAAGAAGTAACAGATACTGAGAGGGTATCAGCAGGCCAGGACACCAAGTTGTTAGCTCAAATAGAAGGACCAGGTCTCAGCCCACCCTGGCTGGAGCAGCGCACGTGTGGGGCAGGCCGCCCTCCAAGTAGGGGCTTTATGGGATGGATCAGAGCCACCACTGACTGGGATAAAGGGAGACTCTGGGGCGACCAAGCCTAAAACTAGCTGCCCTGCCAGCTGTCCGCCTTCCCCTCAGACCTGCATGCTGGCTTTAGGGCCAGCAATTCGACCGGAATTTTTCCTGTCCTCTTAGATGGGGTTTATCCCTCACTTGCAAGAACCTGGGACATTTGACATTGATGAACAAAGCAGGGGAGTCCACCTCCTGCCTGGAGGGCAGCTGGGAGTCAGAGCCAGTCCGTGTTGTGTGCAGATGAAAAAACTCTTGCCTGGTGTGTTGCTTGGGCCCTGGGAGAGGTCAGCCTGGGGGGAGAAAGTACAAAAGCGATCAATTCCACCAGCACGTGTGGGGACCCTCAAGTCTAAGGCAGGGCTCTGGAGGGTTTACCTGGACTATCACCCTCCCAGGACACCCCCACGGGGTAGGCACCATTATCACCTACCTGCCTTAGGAGGGAGGAACTGCAGGCACAGGGAAGCTAAACATCTTGCTCAAACTGGTGGCTAGTAAGTGGGGTTCAGGACTGAAAGCCTGGTGTCTCTGACTGCTGAGCCCTTTGAGCCACTGTGTCTCTCCTGAGAAAAGTCGCCTTTCAGAGCTTGCGACCTCCAATCTGTGGCTCTTCTGTGCCTCTGCTGTGCTCCACCCCCTCCCTGGGAATGGACGGAGCCTGGGCCATCTTGCCCTGGGAAGCTGTTAGGGCAGCTCCTGTGATCCCTGTAGCAAGACAGGCTTTTCCAGAACAAACCAGGAGCCTGAAATCAGAGTGCCTGTGTCCCGCAAGAAGGCGGATTCCCCACCTGGTGGGGAGGCGCTGGGCTGTGAGGAGGCTGAGGGGAAGAAGAACCATGGATCCAGAAGTTTTGCCAGGGACCAGCCGAGTGTTTTCCCTGAGCTCAGTGTTCTCAGCTGTGGCGTAGGGATGAGCCCCTCATCTTCTTAGAGCTGAGGCTGGGATGAAGGGAGTGTGGGTCAGTGCCCGGTGCTGGAGGGGTCCACGGCAGGCATCCAGATGCTGTCACTGGAGGGCACGAGAGGCTCCTCCTGGGACGCGCCCTCTGTCCCCAGTCCCCCCGCACCACCTCTCTCCCTGTCTCCTTCCTCTTCCACTTTCATTCTTTCTTTCCCTCTTCCTTCTGCATGGATGGAGGCCTCAGAGTGGCCAAGGAGATGTGCTGAGCCTGGCTCTCCCTTGGGGAGGACCCACTAGACACACCTGCCCGTAGCCTGGAACACTTCGAGCTGGAAAGGCGAACTGAGCCAGGCCTTGAGTCAGTCAGGAGCGTGTGTCTCATGGCAGCCTCACCCCACGCCTCTGGCCCCTACCCACCCCTCACTCACAGGCACCTGCTTGCTGCCGTCCCTCCTCACCCCGACCTCCGCCCACTCCAGCTGTGGCCTGGGAGGGGTCTGCAGTGAGGGAGAAAACGTTGACCACAGAGACCACGCCACGGCCACTTTTCACTGGAGGGGAAACTGCAGACGGCCTTCCTCCTCCTGCCCGCTCCCCTAACCCAAAGGGAAAGAGGCGTGGAGAGGGGGCTGAGGGATTACCACGCTTGGCTGGCTGGCTTTCCATGTGCAGGGTATTGAGGCCGCCTAATTGACAGATAGTAAACACGGATAAAGACTTTGGGAGAGAGAAGCAGGGGGTCGTCGGGACAAGGCAGGCTGAGGCATTGGGAGGGTGGGGGGCTGAGAGTCTTGGGAGAAGACCAGATGGCTCCCTGCCATGTCCCCATCTGGGCCTCTGCTAACTTTAAGCCAAGTGAGCAGGGCCTGGTGGACAAAGGCCAATGTGCACATGAAGGGGGCCATGAGAGGTGTGCCCTGGGGGAGAGGAGAAGCCAGGGGTTCCCCTTGTGTGTGAGGCCTGGCAGCTTGAGAGTCTGGGCCTGGCGTCCCCTCCCCCAGGCACCAGGAGAGGAATCCAAGCTCCGAACTTGTTCAGAGGGATCTCGCACCATCTCCACACCACCTGGCAGCTCCTGTGAGGGCGGCCCTGGGACAGCTCCATGCAGTGTGAATGTTAAGTTTTCCTGCAAGGCGCTGGGGTCTGTAACAGCCCTACTGGTGGCAGAGCTCAGGGAGAGGCTCAACGCTGCTTGGGAGAGCCTGGTTGTGGCCACCAGCCCTGTGAACACCCTCCACTCCCTTCCAGCGTGGCCCCAAACCCAGAGGATCCAGGCTTCCAGCACGGGATGGGGTTCTGAATGGGGAAGGAGGAAGGAAGCTGCCTGCTCTCTGCCTGGGACCCTGTACCACCCTCACCCCAGCATGGTCATTCCATTCAACCTACTTCTGTTTCCAAGGCGTCTTACTGTGCCCACCACCCTGAGGAAAAGAGGATCAGAGACATCCCAACCTCCTGTTGGACAAATTCTCTTACTTCCACATTTCTGCCTTGGCTCCTTAGAGAACTCTCCCAGGCCTCAGCTGGATCCCCTGAGCTCTGACCTGTCAATCACACCAAGGCTGCTCACCACGAAAAAGAACTGACTTTGCCTCTTCTCCCTGCCTGTTCAAATCCATCCCAGGCTTTCCTGTGCAGCTAAGTCCTTCCCAGAGAGGCACCAAGATGAAAGAAAGCAGACAGACCTGGATTCAAACTTCATCCCTGCTCTTTATGACTTTGGGCAAGTTGCTTACTTTCTGTGAGTATTGGTTTCTTGATCTGTAACTGGGAAAGCGGGTGCCTCCTTGCCGAGGTGTTGTGAGGATTTAATAAGGTGCGACTTGGAGAGCACCCTGCCCTCCCTCCCTGGCAGGTGTGCAGAGAGCTTGTCAGACCATAACTCACAGGCCACGTGGCCACCATTGCCCACTGACACTACTTCCGAAACCTCTCTCCTATTCAGCTCCTCTTTCTGTCCCCATTGTCACAGCCCCAGTCTAAGCCCCTGGTTTGCCACCTGAATTCATTTAAACAATGAATTCATTGACACCCTTACTGGTCTTCCCGGAACCCCCTGTCTCAACCCTCAGTCCAACCTCCCACTGCTGGAGAACAAGCTCTTTAAAATGCAAATCACGGTCTGTCACTCACAGCCTAGTTGCCTATGACTTGTGAGAGATGAGATCCAACTTCCTTTGCAGGGAGAGAGTCCATTGGTGCCCTGGCCTTATCTGCCTCCTGGCTTGGTTGCTACCCTCCCACCAGTCACCTCACTCTGCCACTTGCATTCACACTACTAGGCCATTGCACATGTTCTTTTCTCCGCTTGACAGGTCCTTACCCTGCTCAACTGAGAGCCAACTTCTTATCCTCCGGGGAGGAAGGAAACATGCTATGTGGCAGGCACTATGCTAAGCATTTTATTTGCATTATTTCATGAGACAGATACTATTATCCCCACTTAGTAGGTGATAAAACCAAGTCTCAAGTGGTTAAACAGAATTCAATCCTAGATCAATTATGAGCCTAAATCCATGTTTTCCTGTTACATCTATTTCCCAGCTCAAATACCTCCTCCTTCATGAAACCTTCCCCCACTACGAGTGTGGAGGCCTGATCTGGCTTGGTGTTTTAGGGGACAGAGTACGTAAATGAATTTCAGAGATCCAAAAAGTTTCTGTTTAGGGGAAGTGCATGATCAGTCCAACAAACAGATTCAGCATTTCCTGTATTCAAGGAACGTGTCTGGGTGTTGCACAGAATGAAAAATTAATTGGTGGGCAATAACGTGTTGGCAAAGATATGGAGAAATCAGAGTCTTCATACATTGCTAATGGGAACGTAAAATGGTACAACCATATTTGAAAAACAGTTTGGCAGTTCCTCAAAAAGTTAAACATAGAGTTACCAATTCTACTACTCACTATATACCCAAGAGAAATGAAAACATATGTCCGTGTAAAAATTTTCACACAAATGCATTATTCATCATAGCCAAAATCTGGAAACAACTCAAATGTCCATCAACTGATGAATGAATAAACAAAACGTGGCATATGCATTCAAGGAATATTATTTAGCCATGTAAAGGGATGAAGTACTGATAAATGCTACAACATGAACCGTGAAAACACTGTGCTAAGTGAAAGAAGACACCTATTGTAACATTTCACTTACATGTGAATGTCTTGAGATGTCAAGAATAGTAAAAATCAGCCAGGTGCCGTGGCTCATGCCTGTTATCCCAGCAGTTTGGGAGGCTGAGGCACGTGCATCACTTGAAGTCACGAGTTGGAGATGAGATGAGCCTGGCCAACAGGGTGAAACCCTGTGTCTACTAAAAATACAAAAAATTAGTTGGACGCGGTGGCGGGTGCCCGTAATCCCAGCTACTCGGGAGACTGAGGCAGAATTGCTGGAACCCAGGAGGCAGAGGTTGCAGTGAGCCGAGATTGCACCACTGCACCTCCAGCCTGGGAGACAGAGCAAGACTCCGTCTCAAAAGAAAAAAAAATAGTAAAAATCCATAAACACGTAATGAAGTTTAAGGATTCCCATGGCCTCGGGGTGTGGGGTAAATGCAGTGACAGAAATGGCTGTGGGGTTTCTTTTGGGTGTGATGGAAATGTTCTAAAATCAGATAATGGTAATGGTTTCAGAACTCTGTAAATATTGTAAAAACCACTGAATTGTACACCCTAAAATGGTGAATTTTATGGTATGTGAATTATATCCCGACAAAGCTGTTTTTAAAAAATTGGGCCAGGAGACCGGGCGCGGTGGCTCACGCTTGTAATTCCAGCACTTTGGGAGGCCGAGGCGGGCGGATCACGAGGTCAGGAGATCGAGACCACGGTGAAACCCCGTCTCTACTAAAAATACAAAAAATTAGCCGGGCGCGGTGGCGGGCGCCTGTAGTCCCAGCTACTCGGAGAGGCTGAGGCAGGAGAATGGTGTGAACCCGGGAGGCGGAGCTTGCAGTGAGCCGAGATTGCGCCACTGCACTCTAGCCTGGGCGACAGAGCGAGACTCCGTCTCAAAAAAAAAAACATTGGGCCAGGAATTCAAGACCAGCCTGGGCAACATAGTGAGACTTCCTTTCTACAAAATTTAAAAAAAAAAATTAGCCACGCATGGTGGTATATGGCTGTAGCCCCAGTTACTTGGGAGGCTGAGGTGGGAGAATCACTTGAGCCCAAGGGGTCAAGCCTGTAGTGAGCCATGTCTGCACCACTGCACTCCAGCCTCGGTGAGAGAGTGAGATCCTGTCTCAAAAAAATGACTATAACCTAAATGTCCAACAATAGGGGCTTATTGAGAAAACTGTGATACAACTGATAGACATCTCTGCAGTGATTTTCAATGATGAAAATGTTGGTATGAAAATGTTTTAAGGTCATTGAGTAGTTAAAAAAGGAGTAATAGACTCAAAATAGAGTATTGGATTCCATTCTGTTAGGTGAGCGTGTGCACGCGTGCGTGTGTGCGTGTGCATGTGCGTTCGTGTGTGTGTGTGTGTGTGTGTCTGCGTAAGAAAATGGAAAGATCACCAAAATGTTACAGGTCCCGGCTGGGCATCAGGGATACATTTTATCCTTTCTGCAGGGGAGGTGGTGGGGAAGCCATCTGAATTTTCTAATATTTCCACATAGTAAACATCTATTAGTTGTGAAATTTCTAAAAAGAGTGATTAAGAGATCATCCTTGCCCCTCCAAGGGTTCACAATCTAGCAAGGAAGACGAGTACAAAAATTGCAGAGGGAGGCCAAGAGACTGGGAGAGGGTGGAGTTCAGTTCTACTGAAGGGCTCCAGGGAGCTCTCCTGGGAGGGAAGGAGTCTGAAATTATGGCTGAGGCCGGCCGTGGTGCCTCACACCTGTAATCCCAGGACTTTGGGAGGTCGAGGCGGGCAGATCACCCGAGCCCAGGAGGTCAAGACCAGCCTGGGCAACATGGCAAAACCCTGTTTCTACCAAAGAAATACAAAAATTAGCCAGGTGTGGTGGCACATGCCTGTAGTCCCAGCTACTAGAGAGGCTGAGGTGGGAGGATCACTTGAACCTGGGAGGTCAAGGCTGCATCAAGCTATGATCACACCACTGCACTTTAGCCTGGGCGACAGAGAGAGACTCTGTCTCAAAAAAAAAAAAAAAAAAGTATGGCTGGAAGAAGCATTTGGGGGCACCACCAGAAAACTGAGCATACAACCCTCAATTTCCACGAGACAAATGGGAAGGGGCAAATGGCATTTCTCATCAACTGCTTCCAGAGATTTTGTGTCCTGTGTGGCCCAGTCCTCACCTCATGTGATTGAATAATTCTGGATAGAGATTGTGCCTTCCGTACTCCTACAAGCATTGGTGGGAGATTGAGTACATTTATCAAAAACCTATGACCAGGCAGTCATCAAACTTGCCTGGCAGCATTTGAATGGGGTCTGGACCAGAGTCCCCTAGGGCAGCCACCGGGTGGAGGGTGCAAGTGTGGATGCAGAGAGGCAGGACACCGACCCTCAGTCCCCTGCGGCTTCCCACGTCCACCTTCCCTTTTTCTTTCTGGTTAAACGCTGTTTCTGCTCAAACTGGGGAGATGCCTAGTGGGGTGTGAGCAGAAGTCAGAGGCTGTGAAACAAAACAAGAAAAATCAACAGGAAGCGGGGAGCTAAATCATGAGGAGAACGACGTCGAGAGGGCGTGGGCTGGGTTTGATCTTATTTTTAGTGGTCATGGTGGTGACAGCGGTGGGGAATTGAGGCCAGAAGCAGGAAGCTGGGTTTCCCAGCCTCAGCTTTTGATGGTTTCCGGGTCCCCATGGGCCAGTGAAGAAGCAGCCCACCCCTGTGATAAACCAGTATGTTAAGTTGCCTTTGTCTTTGAGAGATTTTTGTATGTTCTTTGTGAAACTGCTGCTGCTGCGAGGGGCCCCTCAAATCACAAATAAAGCAGAGCCTATTAACCAGGGTGTGAACACTGCCCTGCACATGCCCTGTGAGTGAGCCCCACACACGCACAGGGTGTGCACTCACAACACGGGGAAGGGAGCTTTTGACAGGATCCAAAGGGCCCCACAATTTATCCCAAATTAAGAATCACTAATAAGGCCGGGTGCAGTGGCTCATGCCTGCAATCCCAGCACTTTGGGAGGCTGAGGTGGAGAATCGCTTGAGCCGGGAGTTTGAGACCAGCCTGGGCAACATAGCGAGAACCCCATCTCTATAAAAAAATACAGAAAATTAGCTGGTCATAGTGGTGCACGCCTGTAGTCCCAGCTACTTGGGAGGCTGAGGTGGGAGAATCGTCTGTGCCCCAGAGGTCAAGGCTGTAGTGAGCCAAGATCGCGCCACTGCACCCCAGCCTGGGTGCTTCCTGGTGAATAGTTTCTGTGTCTGGTAGTGACCCATTTCCTGGCTAATAGATGGCCATCTTTTCGCTCTGTCCTCACATGATGGAAGGGGCAAGGACTCTCTCTCTCTATCTGGCCTCTTTTATAAGGGTTGTAATCCCACCATGAGGTTTCTGCCCTCATGACCCACATCACCTCCCAAAGGCCTCACCTCCTATCACATTGGGGATTAGGCTTCAATACAAAAATTGGGGGCAGGAGCACACACATTTAAACCACATCAGGTTGTTAAAAATAAAGTTTGAATCTCAGCATTGCGACTGATTTGCTGTGGGATTTTAGGCAAGTGACTTGATGTCTCTGAGCCTTAGTTTCCTCATCTGAAAGTGCATCTAAATGAGATATGGCACCTGAAAGCATCTAAGGGATATTTGCTGTATCTGAGTCTCTCTGGAGAGGGTGGGTGGAAAGGCATTCTGGGGCAAGCAAGGCCAGCGTGCAAATTAGCACCCCGACTGGTGGAAGGCATAGGGGACAGAGGAAGCTTGTGGTGCAGCAGGAGTTGGGACAGCTGGAGGCTTGCCAGTTGTCCAAAGGCCCTGCCACAAAGAACCACTTCTTTTTCCTCTGTTTGAGCCCCCTCCCCTCCTCCTCCCTAATACTTCAGCCATAACCTGTCTGCACACCCCACGAGGCATCTTGTTTCTACCTGGTTGGCCTTTCCAGCTACTGCATATTTTAATTTGTGTCCTGACTCCTCCAGAATCCTGGGAGTGCCTCAAGGCTAGTGAACTGGCCAGGAAGGAAAAACAGCAGAGAGGAGTCAAACAGACCATGCTGCAAGCCTAACTCGACTGAGTTGTGAGACCTTGGGCAACTTAATTCCTCTGAGACTGAGTTTTTTCATCTGCAAAGAAGGAATCATTAACAGTACCTTTCTCATAGGGTGAAGTTTTAAAGATTAAAGGAGGTATTGCATGTAGAGACATAGATGGAAGGAAGTAAGCTCTCAACGAGTCTTACTTGTTAGTTTTCTTCTTACCCCCATCATGTGGAAAGCAGCACTGAGCAGGGCCTCAGCTTCCACACCTCAGCCAGGTGTCACTGCAGTCCTTCCCACAGACTTGTTTTTCTGGCAGACACTTACGTGACTGGCTTATTGCAAATACATGCACTATACTCCAAAATGCCCTTTTAGATGACTGATCCCAAACCTGATGGCATGTCCGAATCATCTGGGTAGGCTTTCTTAAAAAAAAAATATATATATATATGGATTCCCAGACACCACCTTACCTACCAAATCAATCTCTGGGAATGGGGCCTGGGAATCTGTACTTTTAAAATGCCCCTCAGGTGGCTCGGATCCAGCCAGCAGATCAACATTTTAAAGGAAAACAGCCTTCTCTTCTGTTAAAGCTTCTTGTTCGCAAGTTTTGAGCCATCTTGTTCCATTATTCAGAACACCCCACAACGGACAATGACAAGATGTGTTTATTTTTTCATTCATTCAACACATGTTCATTAAGTGCCTCCGGTCTAGAATAACAGCTAAAAGTTTAAGCTCTGGGTCAGTTCATACCCACTGGGATGGCTATAAACAAAAAGACAATAACAAGTGTTGACAAGGTTGTGGAGAAACTGGAGCCCCCATACGCTGCTGGTGGGAAGGTAACATGGTGCAACCACTTTGGAAAACAGTCTAGCAGTTCCTCTAACTATTAAAAACATATGTTCTAGGTTCCCCTATCATCCAGCAGTTCCACTCCCAGGTGTATACCCAGGAGAGATGAAAACGTATGTCCATCCAAAAACTTGCTCATGCTTGGTCATAGCAGCATTATTCATAACACTGAAAACGTGAAAACAACCCAGTTCATCAGTTGACAAGTAGATAAACAAAGTTGATCTGTCCATACAATGGACCATTTTTTGGAAATGGAAGTGCTGATAGATGCTACAACAGGGAGGAACCTTGCAATCATTATGCTAAATGAAACAAGCCAGCCACAAAGGACCACGTATCATATAATCCTATTTATATGAAATACCCAGAACAGGCTAATCTATACAGACGGAAGTAGATAGGACTGAGGGGTTGCGGGGAAACGGGGAGTGACTGTTAACGGGTATGGGCTCTCTTTCTGGGATGATGAAATGTTCTAAGATTGTTTGTGGTGATGGTTGCAGGACTCTGTTAATGCACTAAAAACTGTCTGATTGTATACTTTAAATGGGTGAATTGTATGGTATGTGAATTAGATCTCCATAAATTTATTAAAAGTAGAAAGTTCAGGCTCTGAAGTCTGACTTCCCAGGTTGGAATCCTAGCTCTGCTATTTCACTAGTTGGGCAATTTTATGCAAGTAATATAACCTCTCCATGCCTTAGCTTCCTCATTGTAAGATTAATTTAGTTAATACGTGAAAAAGTTTAGAAGAGTCACCAGCCCGTGGGAAGTGTTCAGTAAACATTAGCTCTTCTTGTTTTGAGCCAGCCATGTTCTAGATCTGTGCTGTCCAATACAGTAGAGAATAGCACTTAAAATGTACCTACTCCCCACCGCCGCCCCCTCCAAAAATGTAGCTACTCTGAATTAAGATATGCTAAAAGGACCAAGCTCAGTGGCTCATGCCTGTAATCCCAGCAGTTTGAGAGGCTAAGGAGGGTGGATCAACTGAGGTCAGGAGTTCGAGATATGCTGGAAGTATAAAACACACATCAGATTTCAAAGGCTTAGTATGCAAAGTAAAATATCTCATTAATATTTTATAATAATTACATGTTGAAATATTTTTGATATATTGGGTTAAATAAAATTTATCTGTAAAATTAATTTTACCATTTACTCTTACATTTTAAAATTGTGGCTACTAGAAAACTTAAAATTGCATAGTTAACAACTAACATCGTAATTAATGGTAAAAGACTGAAAGCTTTCCCCTAAGATCATGAACAAGACAAGGGTGGCTGCTATTGTCACTTCTATTCAACATTGTGCTGGAGGGGCTAGCCAGGGAAATTAGGCAAGAAAGTGAAATAAAAGGCCAGTTTGGAAAAGAAGAAGTAAAACTATCTCTGTTGACAAATAATCTTTTATATAGAAAATACTAAGATATCTACCCCCAAACACCAGGCTATTAGAGCTAATAAACAAGTTCAGTAAGATTTCAAAATATAAGATCTGCATATAAAAATTAATTCTATATCCATAAGCTAGCAATTAAAGTTTCAAAAATAGAATTTAGAAAACAATTTCACATCTAGTAGTATCAAAAGGAATAAAGTACATAGGCATAAACTTAACAGAAGTACAAGATGTGTACATTCAAAACTGTAAAATATTGTTGAAGGAAATTGAAGAAGACCTAAATAAATGGAACAACATCCCATAGTTGTGAATTGGAAGGCTTAATATTGCTAAGATGGCAATATTCCCCAAATTGATATAACAGATTCAATGCAATCCCTATCAAAATTCCAACTGACTTCTTTGTAGAAGTTGATAAGCTGATCAAATGAATGTGGAATGCTTGTAAAATGCATGTGGAAATGCAAGCAACCCAGAATAGCCAAAACAATTTTGAATAGAAAAATAGAGGATTCATACTTCTCAATTTAAAAATTTACTACAAAGCTACAGTAATTAAGACAGTGTGGTACTTGTCTAAAGACAGACAAAGAGATCAATGGAATAGAAATGAGGGACCAGAAATAACTCTCACAGTTATGGTCAATTGATTTTCTTTTTTTTTTTTTCCTTAAAAATAAAAATAGGGTCTCACTATGTTGTCCAGGCTGGTCTCGATCTCCTGGGCTCAAGCGATCCTCCCACCTCGGCCTCCCAAAGTGCTGGGATTTATAGGCGTGAGCCACCAGGCCCAGCTGTCAATCAATTATCAACCAGGATGGCAGGACCATTCAGTGGTGAAAATAAGAGTCTTCAATAAATGGTGCTGGCGCAAATGGAGATCCACCTGCAAAGACAGGGCAGGACTACACCGCGTGTTTCCTGTGTCCGGTGTCAATGTTTGAAGCTGCCTGGGATTAAACATCCAACGAAAAAGGAAAAACCTTCGTCTCTTCCTGGGATCCCAGCCGCCAGAGCAGGGGTACCAGGCAGTACTCAGCACCACCTAAAGACGTGCCTGTGCTTTGACCCGGCAATTCCACTTCTAGAACTTTACCCACATACACACGCACACATGTGTACCACGACTTAAGTACGTGGTTATCTGCCGCAGCATTGTTCATAACAAAAAACCCTGGAGGTAATCTGTGTTCACCAGTGGGGGCCTAGTTATGCTGCATCCATAAAGGAACATAATTTATGTAGCAGTAAAAAAGGATGAGAAAGCTCTGTGTGTACTAAAAAGGAATGATCTCTAAGATCCATCATTAAGTTAAAAAATAAGGTGCAGAGGCCAGGCGCAGTGGCTCACACCTGTCATCCCAGCATTTTGGGAGGCCGAGATGGGTGGATCATGAGGTCAGGAGTTCGAGACCAGCCTGGCCAATATGGTGAAACCCCGTCTCTACTAAAAAATACAAAAATTAGCTGGGTGTGGTGGCGCGTGCCTGTAGTCCAGCTGCTCAGGAGGCTGAGGCAGGAGAATCTCTGGAACCCGGGAGGCAGAGGTTGCAGTGAGCCAAGATTGCGCCACTGCATTCCAGCCGGGGCGACAGAACGAGACTCTGTCTCAAAAAATAAATAAATAAATAAATAAATAAATAAATAAATAAATAAATAAAATAAGGTGCAGACAGTGTTCAAAGTATGTTAATTTGTTTATCGTGTGCATGCGTGTGTGTGTGTATGTGTAGGGAAAAGGAGTGTTTGCATAGATACTAGATACTAGTGCATTTGGTTGACTCCATGGAGAAACTGGGTGATTTGGCAAGAGATAGGAGAGAAACGTTTATCATACATCCCCATGTCTCTTTTGTATCCAGAGAAATAAATGCATATTCGAAAAAATTAATAAAAGAAACCAGCAGAGTTGTTTCACTAACCTGAATACATGTTCTTCAGCCAAGTTTGACCTGAGCTACAACAGGAACTGAAAGTCACGGGTGGCTATTTTTCCTGCAGAATTGCTGTGTGAGTTACTTTACCTCGCTTCAGAAGCAAAAGGGTGGGGATGGCCACTTCCCGTTCCTTTCTTGCCTCCGGGGAGGTTGAGGAACTAAAGATTCTTCAGGCTGAGCTTTGAACTCCTGGGATACTCGGCACCCTGGAGGCAATGCAGACCGCAGCTGTTGGTGCCCACACCCTTCTGCTGTTCTTGCATGCAGCTCAGTGGGGAGGCGTTTCCTCGTGCCATCAGGAATGTGGCCCCTTAGGATCAATGGCACTGCCCAAGGGCTCCCCCATGTGATGGTGAGGGAGGAAGCCTGGCTCTGGCCCAGCTCTGGCCCCAAGTTGATGTGGGAGATCAGACAGGTAAGTGAACTGTCTGTTCCAACAGTCCTCCCACGGAGCATCCCTCTTCCTGACCTCACAGGGACACCGGTGGGTGAGGATTCGCAAAGGAGAATGTGAAGCAATCAGGCTCTGACTGGTTTCTGGGGAACACCAAACTTCCCATGAGGAAGTAAGTGGCTTACTCCCCAAACTGGCTCTCTGGTCAAAAAAAAAAAAAAAAAAAAAAAAAGAGAGAGAGAAGTCTGGGAAAGGCAGGATTAACAGAGTTAACCAGGTACCTTCACTGCAGACCTTCTCAGAGCCTTAAATATGGTAAAAGCACTGGGACATGTCAGATGTGGCTATCCCGTGTATCCTTTCCCAAACTTGTTTGACCGCAGAAGCACTTCGGAGTAAAACACCTATTAAACTCTCCTGGAATAAAGGCAACCCATGGAGCACAGTTTGAGAAGTTTATTAGGTGAAAGTAGGGTAAACACAAAACACTATTCAAAGACACAATGGTAGAGATAATGACTGCAATATAAATTCCTGTCATTCTAACCTCCCATTCAGTTTCCCTGGCCCTGCTCACAATGCTAGGTGTTTTTAAAACTACAAACTATAAACCATTTGTGGGTAATGAAATCAATGCAGTAGGTTACAACTAGCTTTAAAACAAATGAATTGGGATGGAACAGAAAATAACAGAGGGTATGGCATTTAACATGGGTAAGTTTTGCTTTGTGAAGCACACGTGCACACATGTATGCACTGGTTTGTGATAAAAAATGTATTTCTTACTGTGGATTTTAGTCAAAACATTCAAAAAGACATTGATCTAGAGCTCCCCTTTCAGTACTAGGGTAATTACCATGTGAGGGCTTCCCTACTTTCCCAACTGAACCTGTCTGACTGTCTGCTGAGGGCTCTGGGGACGGGGGCCTCTCCCTGGCTGCGTGATTGCAGGACAGATTTTAGGATTAGCAGTGTCACCTCACTGGACCCAGAGAATGACAGAGGCCCCCTTTGTTATCCAGTGTGCCCCAGAAATGCACATTCTTTCATTCTTTTTTCAAATGCTGCTCAGCCTTCCCGACCAGAAGCACATTTCCACCTGGGAAAAACAGGCTTGTTTTGGGGGCTCAAGCTTCTAGGTTAGATTTAGACATCCAGAATGTGACTCCCATGCCTTCCATTCTGAAAACTCATTTTGACTTTGACTGTTGGACATTTCTCTTTAGCTGCTGTGTTTTTCTTTCTTAAAATATTGTGCCTGGGCATAAGTCATTTCCTTGCCCTGATTCTCATTCTCTGTGATGGGTGAGTATTGTTTAAAACTTCAGGGACTGGCTGGGCACGTGGCTCACTTCTGTAATCCCAGCACTTTAGGAGGCTCAGGTGGGAGGATCACTTGAGCCCAAGAGTTTGAGACCAGCCTGGGCAACAGGGTGAGACCCATCTCTACAAAAAAATTTAAAAATTAATAGGTGTAATAGCATGCACCTGTGGTCCCAGCTACCTGGGAGGCCAAGGTGGGACGATCACTTGAGCCTGGGAGTTCAAGGTTGCAGTGAGCTCTGACCACACCACTGCACTCCAGGCTAGGCAATACAGCAAGACCCTGTCTCTAAATAAATAAATAACTCTGGGGGGTTTCACATTGACAAATTGGAGCAAATATCCTGTGAAGCTTTATTTATTCATTTCCTATTAGTGATTGATTGATTCTCTATTAAGGGGTGCTTTGTCAAAGTTCCAGCACAGCCACTGCCAGCTGCGTGACTCTGGGTAAGTGGGCTCCTCCCTCTGTGCCTCTGTTTTCTCATCTGTTCAGTGGGGGTAATAAAGTCTGCCTCCCGGGGAAGTTATGAGGACTAAATGACACAGCTTCTCCGAGACATTTATCACAGTCCTGGCACATAGTAAGAGCTCAATTAAGAACTTTTTTTTTTTCAAGACAGGGTTTTGCTCTGTCACGGAGGCTGGAGTGCAGTGGCACACAATCACAGCTCACTGCAGCCTCGACCTTCTGGGCTCAAGCAATCCTCCCACCTCAGCCTCCTGAGTAACTGGGACTCCAGATGCATGCCACCA
This sequence comes from Nomascus leucogenys, assembly GCF_006542625.1. NCBI lineage: Eukaryota > Metazoa > Chordata > Mammalia > Primates > Hylobatidae > Nomascus > Nomascus leucogenys. The sequence continues at coordinate 23,395,740 of NC_044383.1, read as the reverse complement.
CGCCCGGCTAATGAGAACTAATTTAGTCACTGCTCCTCCCACTGCTTATTTGTAGTATAACTCATTTGTTTCCTTGAAACGTGATGTGATCTGATCCAGTCTTCTGTGTCTTTCAAAGGACCCAACAAGGTTTGTAAAATAGCTTTGAGTGTTTGCAAGTAGTCCCCAGACCTGCAGAGGTCTCTGCCCAGACTCCCAAGCTTCCTGCCACCTCCTCCTTGTGTAGAAAGAGAGAGTCTAGTGTCATGAAGAGTTCAGGGAGACTCTTCTGTGTCTTAGGAGAACACACAGGGCCCTCTGAAGAGACCTTGACTTGCCTTCCTTATAGGTTTTGCTTAAGACTTTCTCCTGGGCCGGGCGCAGTGGCTCACGCTTGTAATCCCGGCACTTTGGGAGGCCGAGGCAGGCGGATCACGAGGTCAGGAGATCGAGACCACGGTGAAACCCCGTCTCTACTAAAAATACAAAAAAAATTAGCCGGGCGTGGTGGCGGGCGCCTGTAGTCCCAGCTACTCGGAGAGGCTGAGGCAGGAGAATGGCATGAACCCGGGAGGCGGAGCTTGCAGTGAGCCAAGATTGCGCCACTGCACTCCAGCCTGGGTGACAGAGCGAGATTCCGTCTCAAAAAAAAAAAAAAAAAAAAAAAAGACTTTCTCCTGATTTTTGCACTGAATGGCCCCGATTCCAGGAAACCCCTCCATCCCAGGCAAACCAGGTCGGTTAGTCACCCTACTTCCCAGGCCCCCCTCTGGTGGCCTTTATTGCCCACCCAGGACTCCCTGCAGCCTCTCCCTTGGAATCCCCCACCCCTCGTGCACATGCACGCTCTCTGCTTTCCCGCTCCCTGAGCTCTGGCTCCCTCATTCGCTGGCTTCAAAGGCCCCAGCTTCACTGGCATTTCTCAGTTGACTCATCCACCTTCTCAACTAATCTCTGTGTCCCTTGAGGCCAGGGACTCTGTCTTGTCATAAATTCAGCCTTGCACCCCTCAGCAGCTCCCACCGCTTGAAGTGGGGACTGGCGCCTGACTGAGCGCTGGGCAGTTAGCTCAAAATCAGGAGGGAACAGCTCCAGGGACCACCTCCTCCTCTCCTCCCTGCTCACTGCACAAAACCAGGATGCCCCCCGCCCCTCTGGAATTCTCCATGGATGCCGTGGCCCCAGATGTGAGTAGAATTAACTGAAAGTCCTACTTTTGACTAGAACCATCAGCAGAGATGACAATGTGGACTCTGAGCCAGTCTTGCTCAATGGGCCATGTTATCAGGAACGATAATGACCTTTATTGAAAACACTAATTCTGGCTGGGCGTGGTGGCTCACGCCTGTAATCCCAGCACTTTGGGAGGTCGAGGTGGGTGGATCACCTGAGGTCAGGAGTCCTAGACCAGCCTGGCCAATATGGCGAAACCCTGTCTCTACTAAAAGTACAAAAATTAGCTGGGCGTGGTGGCGCATGCCTGTAATCCCAGCTACTTGGGAGGCTGAGGCACAAGAATCCCTTGAACCCAGGAGGCAGAGGTTGCAGTGAGCTGAGATCGCACCACTGCACTCCAGCCTGGGAGACACAGTGAGACTCCATCTCAAGAAAATAAAATAAATAAAATAAAATAAAATAAACACCAATTCCTGGGCTCCACCTCAGATCTACTCAATCAGAATCCTTCAGGATGGGGCCCAGGAATCTGCTTTTGAACAGGTAATTGTGACGTCAACTAAAATCTAGAAACCGTGATCTAGTTGTAGAACTTCCTTCACCTGCTCCACTCCCAGGTACCTTTCCTGGACTCAATCCCTGGCTCACACTCTACTGGTGGAGCAAATGTCAGCCCACCCAGTAATTTCAGGGCAGGGGGTCAGGTGGGTGGCGGAGTGGCCCAACAGCATGGTCATTCAGAAAGGATGATGTGGACAGGCCAGCCCCCTTCTCTAGCCTGGGACAGACCCTAGAATCGGGAATTGGTGAAAGGGAAAAGATGGCCCCAAAGCAGCCTGGCCAAAGACCCCCGGCCTGGGTCTTCCCTCCTCCAGCACATGGTCTTTGCAGAAGTCTAAACCCCAATATTAGTCTTGAGTTTTTATTTTATTCTTTCATTTTTATTGTGAGACAGGTCCTCGCTCTGTTGCCCAGGCTGGAGTGCAATGGCACAATCTCGGCTCACTGTAGCTTTGACTTCCCAGGCTCAAGTGATGCTCCCATCTCAGCCGCTTGAGTAGCTGGGACTACAGGTCCATGCCACCATGTGAAGCTAATTTTTAAATTTTTGGTAGAGATGGGGTCTTGCTGTGTCGCCCAGGCTGTTCTTGAACTCCTGGGCTCAAGCAATACTCCCACATCAACCTCCCAAAGTCCTGGAATTACAGGTGTGTGCTACTATACCTGGCCTGTTTTGAGTTTTTTTTTTTTTAATTAATTCTGAAGTGTTGCTCACCTGGAACTGGTCCCCAAAAGAGGACTTTCAGAGCCACAAATCCCTTGAAATTGACTACACAATTGTGCATGTGTGTGTGTGAATGCACATGCACGCTCATGTGCCTAATGGTGTGGACTGTGGAGTCACACTCACCACGTTTGAAACCTGGCTATACCAGTTTACAACCAGTGACACAAGTTACTCAACTTCTTTGAAGCTCTGCTCTCTCATCTGTAAAATGGGGATAATGAGAATACTTACCATATGGGTTGTTGCTAGGATTAAATGAATTAGTACATGTAAAGCACCTAGAACAGCACTTGACCTGTGGTAGATATTACTGATCATTAGCTGACAAAATAATAGCTTTTGGCACATCTTCAAAAGTCAATGTTCCAAAAGAAGGTTAAGAAACACTGGCGTTCTCTTGGGGCCCGAGAGGCAGTATCGTGGGGTGGTTAAGAGTGTAGTAGTCCCACCCATGAGGTCTGAAATCTCTGTCAGTTTAAGCGGGGCTGGGGACAAGTAACTGTACCTCTCTAAGCCTATTAACACATCCTTAAAGTGAGAGCAACCATGGCACTCATTTCATGAGACTTCCGTGAGGGTTAACTAGGGGGCAGGATTTAGGGTGCTCAGCACAGCATCCAGCAAGCATCAGTAAAGGCTCAGCAGCCATCACCGTCATTTTGCTGCTGCAGGGGTTCCCAAGAGACAAGACTTCTCTATAATATCTCCTTTGCCAGCTTCCCAAAAAAGCATCCACCAAAGCAATAGGGAGAATGGTCCACGAAAACCTCCCTCCATCCATCCATACTGTCTCGAAAGGGATAACTTCTCCTCTGCAAGACAGAGTTTTAATGAGGACTGGCTCTCTACTGTCAGCCTCAGGGCGGAGAAAATCATTGAATCCCCTCCCAGCTAGAAATGAAAAGTCTCCCGCTTCACCTCCTCCCCTTCATCTGGCAAATGTGGTTTTCCTCTGCTTTTTCCTGGCTCCCAGAGCTCCTCCCAGCCCTGCTCTAGGTATCTCTGGGGCATCAGGGCGGCTCTGAAGACAGCTCAGGTGCCCTGGAGCCATCAGAAGGTGCCAGAAAGTCTGACACAGTGGCTCAGGAAGGACCTGCCTAAAAATAGAATCTCCAAATCTCAGGCCACACAGGAGTCGGAAGCCCTGATAGAGTATCGGGTGCAGCTTCCTCTCAGTGGGGACTCCCTAAGGCCATGCCTCCCCCGCCTACTTAGCGCTTGCTAAAAGCAAACTCTGGGGACCAACCCCTGCCCCACCCCCCCTTCCCCGGAGATTCAGCTATGGTTCTGGAGGGCGAGGCCTGAGAATCTGGAGGTGGAGGAGCATCTAGGCAATTCATGTATCAAATAAGTTACAGCATCTCTTGAATACCTCTGGGAATGCGGAACTCACCACTGGCTGTCAAAGGTTGTGAGGAGGATGGAGTTAATGGTTAAGAGTGTGGACTTTAGAACCAGCAGCGGGTAGGGACGTCCGCTCTCCCAGGTGCTAGCTCAGCCACATTCAACCAGTTACTTAACTTCACTGAACTTAATTTCCCATCTGTGATCTGGGGGCAGTAATTAATTGCAGGCATCTACTTCCCAGGTGGTCAGGAGGTTTACTTAAGCCAGTACAGATGAAAGTGCTTAGCATACGACTTGACATTGTCCTCCATAAATGGCTGTTGCTAGAATAACAATAACAACAACAACAACAGCAAGAAAGTAGTCTGATGTTCTTTCTTATGCTAAAGAACATCTCCCTCTCTAAGATGTATATCCAAGGGGATTCTCTGCCCTCTGAAGCCCCACCTCCTAATCTTTTTTTGTGTGACAGCCCTGCAGGTATCTGAAGGCAGGTACCACATCCCCCTTACTCTCCTCTCCCCAGTATTTTTTTCTTCCCTTTGAATATGAGGATTCTTTTTTTTTTTTTTTTTTTTTTTGAGACGGAGTCTCGCTCTGTCACCCAGGCTGGAGTGCGGTGGCGCGATCTCGCCTCACTGCAAGCTCCGCCTCCCGGGTTCACGCCATTCTCCTGCCTCAGCCTCTCCAAGTAGCTGGGACTACAGGCGCCCGCCACCACGCACGGCTAACTTTTTTTGTATCTTTAGTAGAGACGGGGTTTCACCATGGTCTCGATCTCCTGACCTCGTGATCCGCCCGCCTCGGCCTCCCAAAGTGCTGGGATTACAAGCGTGAGCCACCGCGCCCGGCCCGAATATGAGGATTCTTAAGGCTGTGTGGCAACCTCCCAGGTACAATTTGAGGAAGAGGTAGAACTCTGCCCCTCAGACCCTCCAGGCACCACAAATCACCCAAAGTGTCACATCTTTATTTCTAGAAGGCCCCCGGTAAAAGTGTTTGTGATGGTGACTTAATGGCAGTCAATAGTCACTAGCACAAAACAGCTTTTGGAATGTGTTAGAAAAGGGGAGCAAGATACTCAGGAAGAGGGTCCCAGGGTAGTCAAGGTGGCTGGATCCCAAGCATCCTCCTTGCACTGAACATGTGCCTCTCTCCCCTACCACCTCCTCATCTCCCTTCTCCCCACTGGTGTTGAACGTGTGCCCCAAGACCTCTGGAACAACTGCTTCCACCCCACATTTTTCAGAAGGAAGGGAGAGAGAGAGGGCTGAACACTTCCCATTGAATGGCCTTCAGGGGATGGAGGACATCGTGCATGTTTTGCACCTCTGAGAGGAGCCCAGAATCTTCCCGTGATGTAGAGGTTAAATGCTCAGGCTTTGCAGAGACTGTCTTGGAACTGATCTCGCATCTGCCACTTAACCTCTCTAAGTCTCCGTTTATTCATCTGTTAAAAAAAGGAAGAAAGAAAAAAGAAATAATAACGAATATCCACTTCACATGATTACATTGAGAAATAAATAAGAAAATCCACATGAAAGTATCCTGCAAGCCTTTGCTACTGTGATCTCCTGCGCTGCAAATGGGAGGGTTTCACCAGCCCCAGCGGGTCTCCACAGCAGTGACAGATTTGGTTTAACATCCTGGGTGTCAGAGATTCACACGATGTCCCCTAGAGCCTAAAGGCTGGTGGGGGGACTAGAGCAGCTATTTGTCAATGGGGAGGGGTCAATGCTTCTGGACCAGGGGCTGGGCTCTGCCACATCCCCAACCCGGAGCAGCTGCTCACATGGTACAGTTGAAGTGATGACCCTGGAGCTGCCCTTGAGCCCTTTATCACCCTGGACTTGGCCATGGCGGCCGCCCCCCTAGAAGGTCAGTTTCCTTGTCCTTTTCTCTCAACTTGTAGCAGGAGGACACCCTAGGGGCAGGAATGGTTGTGGCTTTGCAGAAGAAGTTTTCTGGCAGCCTGGGGGGTTGCAGAATGGGATCCTTCCTCTCCCTAACAGCCTTGAGGCACGGACTTTAAACAATCCGGGGTAGATTTTCTTTCTGTTTGCATTTGGGCTCCGGGAAATTAAGCCTGATGTGTGGTCCTCCCAGGCCTTCCTGGAGAGGATCCCCGCCTTTCTCCCTTCCTCCCCAGCTCATTTATTGTGTAGTCCTTGTGGGCTGCTGGGTCCATCAGTGGCCAAAACCATTTTTTTTTAATCTGCTAGCAAAGAATAATTCCTCTATCTCACACTGCACTGAGGAACTATAAACTTTCTAACAGAAATGGGAGATCAGGAGTCAAAATATGAAACTAGAAAAAAAATAAAAATTAAAAACCCAGACTGTTTTCCGGGAGGGTTTGCTGTAATTTGCACAAAGGGCTGAGATCTGTCTTGCAATGACTCCTTGTTGGAAGGCAGCTGCCCCTTGTGGGGGGCAGATCATCCTTTTCTTTCAGGTCCAGTGACTCCCTGAGGCTCTGAGCTGAGGAGAATCCCAGTCGTCCGCTGGGAGCCTAACCCTGCCTTTATAGATGCAGTATCTGAAGGGAAATGACTCACCTAAGATCATGGCTGAGTGAACCTTACCTTTCCTCTCCCAGGAGGAGGATGTCACACCTCATGTTTCAAAGTTAGAACTGTGCGCAAATCACCACTATGTGATGTTGGATGCAACAACGGATGCAACCATATATATATATATATATATGAACTACAAAATAATAGGAAAGAACAAAGATGAGTGTGCATCCAATTTGCTTCATAGAAGCCACGTTTTATTATCAGAAATTTCAACGTAGGATGTTTTGGGGATCAAAGGGAAGCCAGCACATCCATCCTCTCGACAAGCCGTCTTTACCCTAAACCGCACAGCCTGAAACTCAACCCACCAAATAAACCCACTTTTAGTCTGAGAGTACACACACACACACACACATGCACACGAACACACATATATATATATATATTTTTTTTTGAGACGGAATCTTGCTCTGTCGCCCAGGCTGGAATGCAGTGGCAAAATCACAGCTTACTGCAACCTCTTGCTCCTGGGTTCAAGCAATTCTCTTTCCTCAGCCTCCCAAGTAGCTGGGATTACAGACACCCATCATCATGCCTGGCTAATTTTTGTATTTTTGTAGAGACGGGGTTTCACCATGTTGGCCAGGCTGATCTTGAATTCCTGACCTCAAACGATCCGCCCTCCTTGGCCTCCCAAAGTGCTGGGATTACGGGTGTGAGCCACCACACCAGGCCTTATTTATATTTTTTAAACATCACAGAAAGACTTAACCACAGTTTAAGAACTTGTCTTTCATGTGACTAATGGGCATCCAAGTTACTGATGTGATTTGAAGGATGTGGAAGAGGGCGCCCTGCACCCTAAAACTCTCCCCCAGCGTGCTGGCTCTGTGTCTGAAGGTCTATCATAGGTCCTGCTGCACATTCTTTGGTTTGGCTTTGTGTTTCTGGGGTCCCCAGAAATGGTGTCAGCTGAGCATTTGTCTACCATTAAGCCACTCAAATTCCAACTCGAATAACCACAACTTTTCCTGATTTTCCCCATTACTGTGCACTTGTTTTCTTCTAATCTGCATGGTTGCTGTTTTGCAGTGCTCTGACAGCCAGATGTCACGTGTCTCTCTCTTGCTACCTTCAAGATTTCTCATGCGTATTAAGCAAACATGACTAAGAATGACAGTAATGCCCATTTACTTTAAAACAACTGTTATTTTTATGTTATGCTGTCTCCCTACTGTCATTATCACTATGCTTATATGATTTTACACTGGTGTAATCAAGGCTTGGAAACTGTTTTCTATTCTTTATTTACCTGAAATTGTTTCATATGTACTTTTCCACAGATCTACTTAAACTTCCATATTATCTTCCCTTTTTAGTTAATATTATTTTACCTCTTTTATTTTTCTTTGGAGAAGGCATCATAGCTCAAAAACTTCCTTATTTTCTTTCTTTCTTTCTTCTCTCTTTCTTTCTTTCTCTCCCTCCCTCCCTCCCTCCCTCCCTCCCTCTCTCTCTCTCTCTCTCTCTTTCTTTCTTTCTTTCTTCTTTCTTTCTTTCCTCTTTCTTTCTTTCTCTTTCTTTTCTTTTTGAGATGGAGTCTCACTCTGTCATCCAGGCTGGAGTGTAGTGGCACAATCTTGGCTCACTGCAACCTCCGCCTCCCGGGTTCAAATGATTCTCCTGCCTCAGCCTCCCAAGTAGCTGGGATTACAGGCGCCCGCCACCACTCCCAGCTAATTTTTGTATTTTTAGTAGAGACAGGGTTTCACTGTGTTGGCCAGGCTGCTCTCAAACTCCCAACCTCGTGATCCACCCGCCCCGGCCTCCCAAAGTGCTGGGATTACAAGCGTGAGCCACCACACCCGGCCCCTTATTATCTTTCATAACAGCAATGTGCTATTCCATCAATTTAATAAAACAAGTGTACTTAACTATTTTCTTTTGTTGGGCATTTGGGCAATTTCCAGGTTTTCCTCACTGTGGATCATGCTGCTATATCTTTATATAAACAGCTTTTTAACTTTTGACCAACATCCTGGAGATGGCTTCCCCAAAATCCCTTCGGATTTTGAGTTCATGGGAGAAAGGGACTGGACTTGCTGTTTCTTTGACATTGGATACTTTTTTTTCTTTTTTCTTTAAATTACAGACAGGGTCTCCTCCCTATATTGCCCAGGCTGGTCTCAAACTCCTGAACTCAAGTGATCCTCCTGTCTCAGCCTCCCAAAGTACTGGGCTTACAAGTGTGAGCCACTGTGCCCGGCCGTGACATGTCATACTTTTTTTTTTTTTTTTTTATGGAGTCTCGCTCTGTTGCCAGGCTGGAGTGCAGTGGCATGATCTCGTCTCACTGCAACCTCCGACTCCAGGGTTCAAGCAATTCTCCTGCCTCAGCCTCCTGAGTAGCTGGGACTACAGGCACGTACCACCACGCCTGGCTAATTTTTGTATTTTTAGTAGAGATGGGGTTTCACCTTGTTGCCCAGGCTGGTCTCGAACTCCTGAGCTCAGGCAATCCGCCCGCCTCGGCCTCTCAAACTGCTGGGAATACAGGAGCGAGTCACTGCGCCTGGCCGACGTGTCATACTTCTTATGTCCACCTCTCAACCCCTGATCTCACCCAGGAAAGAAATCTGCTCATCCCAAGGGCTCTATGCTTGTGCTGACTGATATTGCAGAGGGATAGCCCTGTCTCTCTTACTGTCCTTAAAGAAAGAGATTGGTGAGGCCGGGCGCGGTGGCTCACGCTTGTAATCCCAGCACTTTGGGAGGCCGAGGCGGGCGGATCATGAGGTCAGGAGATCGAGACCACGGTGAAACCTCGTCTCTACCAAAAATACAAAAAAATTAGCCGGGCGTGGTGGCGGGCGCCTGTAGTCCCAGCTACTCAGAGAGGCTGAGGCAGGAGAATGGCGTGAACCCGGGAGGCGGAGCTTGCAGTGAGCCGAGATTGCGCCACTGCACTCCAGCCTGGGTGACAGTGCGAGACTCCATCTCAAAAAAAAAAAAAAAAAGAAAGAGATTGGTGATCTTTCTTTAGGAAATACCCTAATCCTTAACAGATTTGGCTGCCAGGACACATTGTCCAATGGTGGTTGGAGAAAGACCCTCCCAGGAATTATGGAAAGAAGGACTCCCCAGTACGCTAGGCTGGCTGCCCACACATCAGCTGCAGAGTTTGACGTGAATAGTGCTCCTTGAGAACTCTGCTGGGTCCTTTTATTTCCGAGCAGTGAGTGATGAAGAGAAGGAGTGGTTCTTCAGCTCAGCAAAAAGGGTCCTGGACTGAAAAAGTCAATGGCCTCGGTGCTGAGTCAAGGTCAAGTCTGATTGTGTTTCCAGGAGACCAAGAACATTTAATTTTAAGCTATATATATTCAATAAACAGAAAAAGAGGGATTATGTCCCATTAGTGGGACTCCTCACAGGCCCTCAACACTGGAACAACTGGTCTGTGGGGGAAGGATGGGCTCTTAGAGTCTCTGCCCTGCCACTTACCAGCTGTGCATCAATGGGCAAACCACTTGACCTCAATGATTTCCTTGGAGGCTACACAATGGGGACAATGCTGATGCTAAGGGACTCCACGGAGTTATTGTGAAATTAAACAATATAATATATGCAAAAGTGCTTTGTAAATACTAAGCAAATGCCAAGGATTTCTGTTACTGGTATTTGGATGATCATCACTGGCTAATTGGAGAACACTTCCTTTGTGCTTTTGAATGGAGGCTGTGACCTACGGCTTCTCTTTTGAATATCAGGTAACTGAGCTTAACAGCTCAACCTAGTCATAAAACAATACGATTTCAATCATCATGATTGAATGTTGTTTTTTTTTTTTCTTTTTGAAACGGAGTCTTGCTGTCACCCAGGCTGGAGTGCGGTGGCACGATCTCCACTCACTGCAACCTCTGCCTCCCAGGTTCAAGCAATTCTCTTCCCTCAGCCTCCTGAGTAGCTGGGACTACAGGTGCATGCCACCACGCCCGGCTAATTTTTATATTTTTAGTAAAGACAGGGTTTCACCATGTCGACCAGGCTGGTCTCAAACTCCTGACCTCAAGTGATCCGCCCACCTCAACCTCCCAACAGGCATGAGCCACTGTCCCTGGCCAATTGAATGTTATTTTATGTGTAAGACATTGAGCTTCTGTGGAAAGAGAAGAGAGAGTTACTCACTGTGTGGGAGACTCTTCCTCATCCATTATGTTATTCAATCCTTACCACAACTTTGCATGATAGATATTATTATTCCCCTATAATGGAACAGAAATTACTTGGGAAAAGTCACATCTCTGTACATGCCACAGCCTGGGACCTGAACTCTGCCTGACTCCAGGGCCTATGTTCTTGCCTTGATATTTTGCTACCTCTTTGTCCCTAGGACTTCAATGTAGATGGGCAATAGGCCAAGAGACATAGACAGGAGGTACTAGATTAGGGAGAAAGGACAATAATAGCTTACTATATGCATCAGTTAGCTATTGTGCATAACAAACCACCCCAAAATGTAGTGGCTTAAAATAATATGCTTGTCTTTAGCTCTTGAGTCTGTGGGTTGATGTGGTGGTTCTTCTGGTCTAGAACAGCTTCACGTGTGCACCTGTGTTCAGCTACTGGTCATCTGTAGGTTAGCTGTGCTTTCTCACATATCTAGGGCCTCAGCTGGGACAATGAGGCTGATTCAGCTCTGCCTCACTTAGTCTCTTATCATCCAGCAGGCTAGCCTGGGCATGTTCCCAAGGCAGAGACAGAATTCCAAGAGAGAGCAGAGTGGGTAAAACCTCTTGGGGCCTAGCCTCAGAATTGGCCCACCTGTCACTGCTGGCCAAAGGCAGGGGGCAAGGGTCAGGGGAACAGGGGAGGCAATATTTCCTGCTGGCCAAAGGGGAAAAAAACCAATATTTCTGTTTAACATGCTTTGCCTAATTAAAACATTTAATCCGAATAATACCTCCTTGAGATGGAAACTGCTAGTAGTCCCACTTTACAGATGGGGATACTGAGTTACGAAGGGACAAAGCAAATTTTCCCTAAGAAGCACTCTCTGTTAAGTGGCAGAAAGTTGAGATTACAACCCAGAAGTCACTCTCTTAGCCACTTGTGCATACAGTATTTGCAGCATGATGCTCCCCTGGGGAGGGGCAGAAACCAAGGCTGCTGAGGGAGATGGGGTAGGTTACACAGCACTGAATGCCTGCCTGTGCCACCCTGATAGGTGTCAAAATTGCCCAGCTTCTGTGACCTCCTTCTCCTGAGAAGGTGCCAAGGGAAGAGAAGGAAGGGGCCCTGGAGGATGGCCTAGTCCAGCCCCGGCCACTGGCCCTTATATCACTGGAAATGCTTGTTTTGGTGCATTTAATTTTTTAAAAACGTCCCCTGGCTGGGACTTTCCATGTCTGGCTCAGTCAGAGAGCTGTTTGTCTGGGACAAGCTGGGAAGCCCTTGGACCTCGGAGGCCCCGATTGCCGCGTCAGCTCAGCATTGTCACAAAAATAGCCCTTCTTGGGGAAGGCAGGTACTTCCTCTGGCTGCGTTTCCCCTCTCAGCCCCGCCTGGCCCTCAGAAGAAAAGAGACACAGAAGCCACTGCACACAGGACTGGGACGTGGCTGGGGAGAGGGCTTTATGGGGACTCAACAGTAACAAAGGGAGGAAATGAATATGCAGTATTAGTAATTATATTGTACGCGTCCCAATTTGTATTTCAATATGTCATTTCCATAATAAAACTGCTGAAGCGAGTAACTAATGACACGGACTCATGTCAGCGAGTTAGGAGAGGAAAGGGGTGACAGGGGCTTTTTTTTTTTCCTAATAACAAAATTGCCTTCAGTGAGAAACTCTTTCGTGGCATACTGGCTGTTCACAAGGCAGATGTATTTCAGGAGATGAAGCTGCAGCCCAAACCCTTTATGGAAAAGGAGTCAAGTTTGACCTGCCAACTGTTGGAGCTCCCTGGCTTCCACAACTGTGTGGAGTTATGCTCTGGGGCAGGGACACAGCCTACAGGACCTCGAGGCTGGATAAGAACAAACTGAGATGTAATTTGAGCTTTGGAAAGCCCAAAAGCTAAAAGTATGAGCTGGCCAGTCTTATGAATTTGGCTGTCCCATTTAAGGTCCCGAACCTATTATATTTCTTTTGTGTGTGTGTGTCTGTGTGTGTGTGTGTGTGAGACAGAGTTTTGCTCTTGTCGCCCAGGCTAGAGTGCAATGGCGCGATCTCGGCTCACTGCAACCTCCACCTCCCAGGTTCAAGGGATTCTCCTGCCTCAGCCTCCTGAGTAGCTGGGATTACAGGCATGTGCTACCATGCCTGGCTAATTTTGTATTTTTAGTAGAGACAGGCTTTCTCCATGTTGGTCTGGCTGTTCTCAAACTCTCGACCTCAGGTGATCCACCCGCCTCGGCCTCCCAAAGTGCTGCGATTACAGGCGTGAGCCACCGCGCCCGGCCCCGAACCTATTATATTTCTTTTTTTTTTTTTTTTGAGACGGAGTCTCGCTCTGTCGCCCAGGCTGGAGTGCAGTGGCGCAATCTCGGCTCACTGCAAGCTCCGCCTCCCGGGTTCACGCCATTCTCCTGCCTCAGCCTCCCGAGTAGCTGGGACTACAGTAGCCCGCCACCACGCCCGGCTAGTTTTTGTATTATTTAGTAGAGACGGGGTCTCACTCTGTTAGCCAGGATGGTCCCAATCTCCTGACCTCGTGATCCGCCCGCCTCGGCCTCCCAAAGTGCGGGATTACAGGAGTGAGCCACCGCGTCCGGCCTGAACCTATTTTATATTTCTAAGAACCTCCATGCCTTTGCATTTGCTGTTCCTTCCGCTTGGAGTGCCCTTGCTCCTTTCTTTGCCTTTCTATTTGTTCATTTGTTTGAATTCAGCATTATGGTCACCTTCCTAGAAGCCAGCCCTGGCCACCAGTCCCCAGATTCGGATTCCCTATGTTGGAGAAATGTGCTCTGTGCAGGCCCTGGGCTGACGTCTGCAACACTAACCGCATCACGTGGTAATTGTCATTTCACTTCTCCCCTCCCACACTGGGGCAGAGAGCCCGGCATCGGCACCGGCACCGGCACCGTAGGTCAGAAATTCCAGGCCAGGGCCCTTCTGAGGAAGGGGAGAAGGAGCAACCGCCACAACCTTCTCCACCTCCCGATGATCAGGTCAGATTTACCTGGCTTTGCCCAAAGTGCCTTTCTCCACTTATAGATGGAAGAGAGTACAGGAAAAATCACAGAGTAAGTGACTGGTAATGAAAAAATAATAATAATAATCCCCCCATAACTGTATGGTGCTCTACCAATTACACAGTCCTTTGGGAACCCTATTCCAATGGATTCTCTCTTAACAACACTGCGAGGTAAGCAAACAGGAATTATAGTTATTTTCATGTCACAGAGAAGAAAGCAAAGACTCCAAGAATAAGTGACCTGTTCAATGTCACATGGTGCAGATGTGTGTTTGGAGCTGAGACCTGAACTCTGGTCTCCAATTCCAACTCCAGGGCTTTTCCTACCGACATGGAAGGTGTCGCGATGGTTTCATAAAGCATACCAGTCATCAGGCTGAGATATTATTTTTTTATTTTTATTTTTATTTATTTATTTTTTTGTTTGAGAGGGTGTCTTGCTCTGCTGCCCAGGCTGGAGTGCAGTGGCACGATCTCGGCTCACTGCAACCTCTGCCTCCTGGGTTCAAGTGATTCTTGTGCCTCAGCCTCCCAAGTAGCTGGGACTACAGGAGTGTATCACCACACCCGGCTAATTTTTGTATTTTTAGTAGAGACGGGGTTTCACCATATTGGCCAGGCTGGTCTCGAACTCCTGACCTTGTGATCTGCTCACCTTGGCCTCCCAAAGTGCTGGGATTACAGGCATGAGCCACCATGCCTGGCCAGGCTGAGATGTTATTATGGCTCTGCAACTAGAGGGCTTGGGTTACCTTTAGCTGAGATTTTTGTCTTTTCTTGTTTTTTGGGTTGTTTGTTTGTTTTTTTGAGATGGTGTCTTGTCCTGTCACCCAGGCTGGAGTGCAGTGGCCTGATCTCAGCTCACAGCATCCCCTGCCTCCTGGGTTTGAGCAATTCTCCTGCCTCAGCCTCCCACGTAGCTGGGATTACAGGCGCACACCACCATGCCCAGCTAATTTTTTGTATTTTTAGTAGAGACTGGGTTTCACTATGTTGGCCAGCCTGTTCTCGAACTCCTGGCTTCAAGTGATCCGCATGCCTTGGCCTCCCAAAGTGCTGGGATTACAAGTGTGAGCCACTGTACCTGGCCCTTTAGCTCAGATTTTTGAAGAAGTCAGTGAAAAAGATTACAAGGTATATATATATATATATATACACACACACACACACACACACATATATATACACACACACACATCTATATACAATATATAAACTTGCCTTTCCTGAAACTGATATCAGATGAATAGTCTTTAGAATTATCCTCCAGTGAATTTTAATCTTAGAACACGAAGTTTTGGGCAAAATGAAACAAAATGAGGAGATTCTGTAGTTGAGAGACCCCTGAAACACAAGCTTTTTGAGTTGAAGAATTACATAATTCAACCTTTTATTTTCTCAAAATCTCCCTTTTCATCCACTGTCTTGTTCCTTCAGCCAAAAATTGTGCTTACACCTCACCATCCAAAGAAATAAAACAAGATCAACCAACAAGCAAATAAGAAAACTGTTGGCTGGGTGTGATGGTTCATGTCTGTAATCCCAACACTTTGGGAGGCCGAAGTGGGAGGATTGCTTGAGTTCAGGAGTTTGAGACTAGGCTGGGCAACACAGCAAGATCTCTTCTCTATTGAAAAAGAAAAAAATTAGCCAGGTGTGATGTGCACCTGTAGTCCCAGCTACATGGGAGGCTGAGGTGGGAGGATCACTTGAGCCCAGGAGTTCAAGGCTGCAGTGAGCTATGATTGCCCTACTCCACTCCAGCCTGGGTAACAGGGTGTGACCCCGGCTCAAAACAAATAAATAAATAAACAACAACGAACTCTTCCCTCAGCTCCATCTTTTCTTCTGTTCTGCATTAGGTTTTTAGAAAGAGCATTCTCAAGGTCTCCACATCTTCTCCCAAAACAACTTGTCTGCTCCATCTCCAAAACCACCAGCTTTATTGGGACCCTCCTTTTCTTGCCCCTGAACAGTTGCATCCACCTTCTGAAGGGTTTCGCATCTATCTTCTGTCTGGGTCCATCCTTGTCGCAGTTCACCAAGAGGAGCTCTCCAAAGCCCCCAGGTCCCCATTCCTGACTCAGCCAGGATTCTTCACACTTGATTCTACTGCTTGTGGGATGACCAGCAGAGGAGTTCATGAGTGGGCTATTATCTCCCACCCTCAAAGCGTGGTTGATCCTCATGGGGATAGCAGGAAGGAGGGAGGTGGTAAAGGGCTGTATCTAAATCACTGACTGTACTGGCAGATACGCTTGTGCGTGTGGAGAATATCTCCAGAAGGATACCCAGGAAACCAGGTGGTGGGGTGGTGGGAGTCCAGGAGTGAGAGAGAGAGACCCCTTTGTTCATTGAGTCACGATTATTGACATGAGTCAATAAACAAAAGGTGTCTCATTGTTATTGAGTCAGAATTTGTCGGGTACTGTTTTAGGCACTGGGGATACATCAGTGGACAAGACAGACATAGTCTATGCCCCTTTGCACAGCTTACATCTTCCCATTTTCTTTACAAAAAATAAATAATAACCTGACCAACTTGGTGAAACCCCGTCTCTACTAAAAATTAAAAAATTAGGCCGGGCGCGGTGGCTCACGCTTGTAATCCCAGCACTTTGGGAGGCCGAGGCGGGCGGATCACGAGGTCAGGAGATCAAGACCACGGTGAAACCCCGTCTCTACTAAAAATACAAAAAATTAGCCAGGCGTGGTGGCGGGCGCCTGTAGTCCCAGCTACTCGGGAGGCTGAGGCAGGAGAATGGCGTGAACCCGGGAGGCAGAGCTTGCAGTGAGCCGAGATCGGGCCACTGCACTCCAGCCTGGGCAACAGAGCGAGACTCCGTCTCAAAAAAAAATAAAAAAAAAATTAGCTGGGCATGGTGGCACGTGCCTGTAATCCCAGCTACTTAGGAGGCTGAGGCAGGAGAATCACTTGAACCCAGGAGGCGAAGGTTGCAGTGAGCCAAGATCACACCACTGCATTCCAGCCTGGGCGACAGAGCAAGCCTCCGTCTCAAAAAAATAAAATAAGTAACGATTTTAGGCCGAGCACCGTGGCTCGCGCCTGTAATCCCAGCAATCTGGGAGGCCGAGGTGGGCGGATCACTTGAGGTCAGGAGTTAGAGATCAGCCTGGCCAACATGGCAAAACCCTGTCTCTACTACAAATACAAAAATTAGCCGGGCGTGGTAGTGCATGCCTATAATCCCAGCTACCAGGGAGGCTGAGGCAAGAGAATTCCTTGAACCTGGGGGTGGAGGTTGCAGTGAGCTAACATCACGCCAATGCACTCCAGCCTGGGCAACAGAGCGAGAATCTGTTTCAAAAAAATAAAAAAGAAAAGAAAAGAAACTATTTTAATAAATAAAATAGAGAGGTGAAAAATCACATCCATACTATTGAACACTATGTGCCTATTCAAAAGAATGGGAAGAACACAAAGATATATACATATATAAATATATTCAAAAATGTATTTTTATGTAGGGAAACAAATCATAATGTATACTGTATTATTTTCTGTGTGTAAACAAGTCTGCATCTATAAAATTCCATATGCTTATGTTTGCATAGATGAAAACATTAATTAATTAAAGTTAAAATTATTAAAATCCCAGAGATTGTGGTGAGTGCCTGTAATCCCAGCTACCCAAAAGGCTGAGGGGGGAAGATTGTTTGAGCCCAGGAGTTTGAGGCTGCCCTGAGCAACATAGTGAGACCCTATCTCTAAAAAAATTTGTTTAAAAAATGTTTGCATAGCTAAATGCAAACATAGAAGGAAAAATCCGGAAGGATTGTAGTGTGTGTATGAGGGTATAACAGAATGAATGAGAATTATACTTTTTACACTACCTTATATACTTCTGTGTTGTTTCAAATGTTTTTATGGGTAAAAATTAACTTTTTAGTTTTGAAAAAGAAGCCAGAGACCATGGCTGGTCTCAGAGCCCCTCTTCCAGAAGGGTGAAGTTCCACGGCCTTTGAAGGCCACTTCTGGCCCTGGTTAGGACAGACGTTCCAAATCTAGTCAGGGCCTAAAAGCTTCTCTTCTGTGGAAATAAAGCAAGCCTGCTGGCTTTGAAAACTGATAACACTGTACCTGGAGATAAGCGCAAAGCCCCCCAGGAAGGCTGGAGTGGATGGGAGGGCCGGGGGCGCTGCGAGAAACCACATTGTTGATGGTGTCACCCAGGTCCCGGCTCCAGGAAGCAACAATGAAAAGATATTGGCAACTTTGACATGGGGGAAATTGCTTTTTTCTATAGGAAAGAGGAGTTCTGTTTTGAGGACAAAAAGCCACTTGCCCTGACAAAATACTTAATTAGGAGATAAGCCAGGGAGCAACGGGAGGGGTGTCATTTGCCAGGGGTCCTGGGGAGCGTGTACACAGTTGCTGTCCTCCGTGTCCTGTGGTCAGGGCTGATCAGGGCTTCGCGGGCTGCTGAAGAAGCAGTGTGTGAGCTATTACGGTCAGGACTCTCCTGGCCCCTGGACAAGTCATCGAATCTGTCAGGACCTTAGTTTGCTCATCTGTAAACTGGAGATCGTAATCCTCATCTCACCAGGGGTGGAGAAGATTAAGCGAGACTCTGCATTTCAAGTTCTCAGCACAGTGCCAGGCACCTAGTCACCGCCACCACTGACTAGTGGCAGATGTCACTGTGATTATTACAAAGGCAATTCCACACACTGGTAAGGACATGGGCTCTAGGGTCAGACCACCCTGGTAAGATTCTCAGCTCCCTCACTGACTAGCTATGGAATTCGGGCAATCTCTACATGCCTTAGTTTACTTATCAGTAAAATGGGGATAATGCTAGTACTTACCTGGTAGAGTTGTTGCTAAGATTAAATGAGCTAAGGTTTGTTAAGTGATATGTGTCTGGCCCAAAGTGGTCAGGACTTGGCACATGTTAGCTGATACTATCGATAACAGTGGTGGTAACCACAAGGCGAGTATGCCCTGAGGGCTTGAAGTCTTCTTTCCCATCATGCATTCTTTCACTGTCCAATCCTGTTGGGTTGAAAGAGATATGGAACAGGATTCCCTTCTTCCTCCTGCCCAGACAGATAAAATAAAGAGGGAAGAGGTTTCATTCCATGTCCCAGATGCCCCTGCTGGAAAGTTGAGGCCCAAGATTCTCATCTCCCTTGTTTCAAGACCCATGCTGTTTTCTCTCAATGTGGCTCCAAGGCACTGGCCTGATAGTGATGTGGACTGAGTGCCACTAGCCTGCAGCTTTGGATAAACCACACGAGAGGGAAGGTGGCCAGTGCAGGGATTCCTAATTGGAATTTGAAACCTGAGATGGTCTAGTGGGCACCGCCACCACTGAGGGTGGTGAACCTGGAAGTCTGAGAAGAGATGACCTGGGTCTGTCCCTAGGGACTGGCACTGCTCAGATTTGGGCTCAGCAGTTTTTAGTGGAATCATTTCTTCCCAAAAGGGGCAGGGAGTAAAGTACTCCCTGCAAATCATCATCTACTGAGGCAGTGGTGGTTGAGGGACACCCAATCTCTTAGTGCCAGATGCAGATGTTACGGAGGGATGATCCACTAAAGGGGCCACACGACCCTTCTCAGACACCCATGTTTAAAGTGCCAATTGCTGGCCAGGCATGGTAGCTCACGCCTGTAATCCCAACACTTTGGGAGGCCGAGGCGGGTGGATCATTTGAGGTCAGGAGTTTGAGACCAGCCTGGCCAATATGGTGAAACTCCATCTATACTAAAAATACAAAAGTTAGGCGGTTATGGTGGTGGGCGCCTGTAATCCCAGCTCCTCAGAAGGCTGAGGCACGAGAATTGCTTGAACCCAGGAGGCAGATTGCAGTGAGCCAAGATCATGCCACCGTACTCCAGCCTGGACAATAGAGCAAGACTCGGTCTCAAAAAATAAAAAATAAAAAAAATTAAAAATAAAGTGCCAATTGCCATGGGAGAGTCATCAGCATAAACCTTTATGCATATGTTAAGAGCAAATCACAAATTAGTTGGCAGCTTCTTGAAAATCAGAATGACATTCAAGTGATGAAGACACTGTGTGTGTTGGGGAGACGGGATAGGAAGTGGACGTCTTCACACACAGCTGATGGGAGCAAATAAACTGCAGCACAATTGGATAAAACCTTTCTCTAACCTCAACAATGTACAAATGTCTATCCAGCTATTCTCTTCCAGGGAGGTTTCCTAAGGAAATAATTAAGGATGAGGGCAAAGATTTTGCTATAGAATATTTATTGGAACATTGTTTACAGCAGCAAAAAATATTTGGAAACAATTTAATTGTCCACCATTAGGAGACTAGTTAAATTAATTATGGTGCAGCCATACAATGGAATATTGTGCAGTCATTGAGATATCATAAAAGCATACTTATTGACCTGGAAAGATGTTCAAAATTCATTATTGAGTGGAAAAAAAAAGAGGTTACAAAACTGTCTGTATGATATATAATTTTCAAGAAAAAATATACATACATGCACTCTGTGTAGGTAGGGAGAGCATTTTTTAACAGAGGACTTTGCTAGGGGAACATGTAATACGGGGCCTTATGTAGAATGTTTCTGTATTATGGCAATATAGCTTTTTCACATAACATGTTTTTACTTTACCCGGAAGGCTGGGGGAGGTACAAACCAAGGAGTCTAAGAGGAAAAATAGGTGTTTTTGTGTATATGTCCACCAAAAATGTTATCACTAGCAACTGGGATTTTGATAATTTTTATCATCTTCTTTTTTCTTTCTTTTTTTTTTTTTTTTGAGATGGAGTCTTGCCTTCTTGCCCAGGCTGGAGTGCAGTGGCACCATCTTGGCTCACTGCAACCTCTGCCTCCGGTTCAAGTGATTCTCCTGCCTCAGCCTCCCGAGTAACTGGGATTACAGGCGTCTGCCACCACACCCGGCTAATTTTTTGTATTTTTAGTAGAGACGGGGTTTTGCCATGTTGGCCAGGCTGGTCTTGAACTCCTGACCCCAGGTGATCCACCTGCCTCGGCCTCCCAAAGCGCTGAGATTACAAGTGTGAGCCACCGCACCCGGCCTATTATCTAATTTTTTCATCTTTGTATTTCTGTAATGATTATTTACTTATTTTGAAATTTTTTAAGTCTTTTTTTTTTTAAGACGAATGGAAAAATGGAAATCTAGATGGCTAGAGTTCTATGAGACTTGAAAGGGAGGGGAGGGGAGTGGAGAGAGCACTAAACTCCAGTTGCCTCAGAATCTCATCTGCAGCCCCTCAGGGACCGATGCCCCTGACATTTCCAGAGACTCTCTTAGACACATGCCACCAATTGCCAGGCCTTCTTTTCCGTGGTCACATCTCCTTGGGGTGATGGTGCAGACAAGTACCATGGGCTAGATTCTGTTTCTGAGCAGACACTGGGTCTCTGCCATGTGGCCACCTCATTTTTGGTTAGGACTGGAAAAGAGAAAAAAACAAGGGAAACCAAAACCACTGCTGCACCGGAAAAATGTAAATGGGAACCAGGGGGGATAGCTCCAGGCCCCAGCACACATGAAAGAGAGAACTTCAACCCAAGACAACAGTGCCCAGAAAAGAGAGCTCCTGCCTCGTGTGTGTGTGTGTGTGTGTGTGTGTGTGTGTGTGTGTGTTTTAGCTGCAGCCAATATTTTATGAAAATGCCATTAAGGTGAATATAAGCAAATATAAAAATAAGTAAATAAAAACTAAATTAAACATACAGTGATAACTATTAGAATATAAGACACTTATACCGATTAAGTATATTATACCAAACATTTGTGTTAGAGGAATTCTATACAACGCTAATGTATTTTTTTCTTTTTAAAAATTTATAACACAGTAAGATAACTGTAGCTTGTTTTTGGGCAAGAGGCTACCCATGTTGAAGTGGAATAAGGTATATTTTGACGCATATATATATATATATATATTCAGCACCTATGAATGGAGGACATAGTTATATCTTCCAAGGATAATTCTGATTCCTTCTTTCTTTTTATTTATTGCCCTATTTTTAAATAGTCTTTTTATTTTGATATAATTGTAGATCTTTTCTACCCTTTACCCAGTTCTCTAATCCTGCAAAGCTATCATACAATGCCACAACCAGGATATTGACGCTTCATACAGTTAAGATACAGAATATTTCCATCACAAGGATTCCTCATGTTGACCTTCTATAGCCACACCTACTTCTTCTCTTCTGCATCCATCCCCTCTTTAATGCCTGACAGCCACTAATCTGTTCTTAATCTCTATAATTTTATCATTTCTTTTCTTTTTTTTTTTACTTTAAGTTCTGAGATACACGTGCAGAACGTGCAGGTTTGTTACATAGGTATACATGTGCCATGGTGGTTTGCTGCACCTATCAACCCATCATCTACGTTTTAAACCCAGCATGCATTAGGTATTTGTCCTAATGCTCTCCCTCCCCTTGCCCGCCACCCCTGACAGGCCCCAATATGTGTTGTTCCCTTCCCTGTGTCCATGTGTTCTCATTGTTCAAGTCCCACTTTTGCGTGAGAACATGCGGTGTTTGGTCTTCTGTTCCTGTGTTAGTTTGCTGAGAATGCTGGCTTTCAGTTTCATCCATGTCCCTGCAAAGGACATGAACTCATTCTGTTTTATGGCTGCATAGTATTTCAGGGTGTGTATGTGCCACATTTTATTGAGCCAGTCTATCACTGCTGGGCATTTGGGTTGGTTCTAAGTCTTGGCTATTGTAAATAGTGCTGCAATAAACATACGTGTGCATGTGTCTTTATAGTAGAATGATTTATAAGCCTTTGGGTATATATGCTGTAATGGGATTGCTGAGTCAGATGGTATTTCTGATTATATAGAAATGGAATCATGTAGTGTATAACCTTTTGGGATTAGCTTTTTCTTTTCAGTGCAATTCCTTTGAGATTCATCCAAAAGTTTGTTTGTTTCAGTATTTCATTCCTTTTTAGTGCTGACTAGTATCTCACGGTATGGATGTACCAGTTAGTTTAACCACTCACCTATTGAAGGACATCTGGGTTGTTTCCAGTTTTTGGCGATTACAGATAAAGCCACTGTAAACGTTCATTTACAGATTTTTGTATGAACACAAGTTTTTCTTCTTCTTGGTCAAATGGCAAAAACTACAATTGACAGGTCATGTGATTGTTGGATATTTAGTTTTTAAAAAAACTGCCGGCCGGGCGCGGTGGCTCATGCCTGTAATCCCAGCACTTTGGGAGGCCCAGGTGGGTGGATCACGAGGTCAGGAGATCAAGACCATCCTGGCTAACATGGTGAAACCCCGTCTCTACTAAAAATACAAAAAAAAAAAAAAAAAAAAATTAGCCGGGCATGGTGGTGGGCGCCTGTAGTCCCAGCTACTCGGGAGGCTGAGGCAGGAGAATGGCGTGAACCCGGGAGGTGGAGCCTGCAGTGAACCAACCGTGCTACTGCACACTGGCCTGGGCGACAGAGCCAGACTCCGTTTCAAAAAAAAAAGGAACTGCCAAACTGTTTTACCAAGTGACTGTACCATTTTACATTCCTACCAGCAGTGTATGAAGGATTCCATTTCCCCACATCCTCATCAGCATTTGATGTCACTTTGTTTTATTTTCGCTATTTTGATAGGCATATGATGGCTATCTCACTGTGGTTTTAATTTGTGTTGAAAATCTTTTCATGTGTTTATTTGCCATCTGTATACCTTCTTTTGTGAAATGTTTCTTCACATCTTTTGCCTATATGCTAGTTGGATTGTTTGCTTTTTCTTAACTGTTGAGGTTAGAGAGATTTTTATACATTCCAGATATGTGGATATCTGACATATTTGTCAGATACGTGGTTTGTGAATATTTTCTCCCAGTCTGTAGCTGGTCTTTTCATCCTCTTAACAGGATCTTTTTTCTTTTTTTTTTTTTTTGGGGGACGGGGTCTCACTCTGTCGCCCAGGCTGAGTGCAGTGGCGCAATCTCGGCTCACTGCAAGCTCCGCCTCCCGGGTTCACGCCATTCTCCTGCCTCAGCCTCTCTGAGTAGCTGGGACTACAGGCGCCCGCCACCATGCCCGGCTAATTTTTTGTATTTTTAGTAGAGACGGGGTTTCACAGTGGTCTCAATCTCCTGACCTCGTGATCCGCCCGCCTCGGCCTCCCAAAGTGCTGGGATTACAAGCGTGAGCCACCACGCCCGGCCCTTAACAGGATCTTTCATACAGGAAATACTTTTAATTTTGATGGAACTCAATTTATCAGTTTTTCCTTTTAGGAATCATGCTTTTTATGTCGTCTATGAACTCTTTGCCTAGCCCTAGATCCTAAAAGTTTTCTCCTATGTTTGTTTCTAGAAGTTTTATATTTTTATGTTTTACCTGTAAGCGAGTGATCCATTTGAGTTAATTTTTATAAAACGTATGAGACTTAAGCTGAGGTTCTCTCTTTTTTTAAAATTTTTTTCCTATAATGCCCAATTGCTCCAGCACCATTTATTGAAAAAGCTATCCTGGGAGGGCCAGTTTCATTTTAAAAAGTATTTTTATACTTTTAGAGAACCACTAGAATTTCTGTATATATAAAGAGGTTTTAAAGAAAAGTCTATCTTTCCTCCATTGAATTGCATTTGCACCTTTGTCAAAAATCAGTTGACCATATTTGTTGGTCTATTTCTAGATTCTTTACTGTCTTATTAATCTACATGTCTGTTCATATGCCAATACCACACAGTTTTGATTACTCTGTGTGTGTGCATAAATCTACTTGATTTTCTTTTCTTTTCTTTTTTTTTTTTTGGAGACAGAGTCTCACTCTGTTGCCCAGGCTGGAGTGAAGTGGTGCAATCTCGGCTCACGGCAACCTCTGCCTTCCGGGTTCAAGCGATTCTCCTGCTTCAGCCGCCCAAGAAGCTGGGACTACAGGTACGTGCTACCACCTTCGGCTAATTTTTGTATTTTTAGTAGAGACAAGATTTCACCCTGTTGGCTAGGCTGCTCTGCAACTCCTGAGGTCAAGTGATCTGCCGGGCTCAGCCTCCCAAAGTGCTGGGATTATAGGCATGAGCCACCGCGCCCGGCCAAGATTTTCAAGATTTACTATATATAACAAAGGAAACCAAAACTGTTGTGCAGGAGAGCTGTGAATGTGAAACATAGGTGGTGGCTACTGGTTCCAGTATGCATGTGTATATGTGTGTCTATATATCATGTACCATATAACATTTTGGTCAACCATGGACTGCATATATGATGGTGGTGCCATAAAATTATAATACTGAGTTTTTACAGTAACTTTTCTATGTTTAGATACACAAATATTTACTATTATGTTACAATTACCTACAACATTCAGTACAGTAACAGTCTGTACAGGTTTATAGCCTAGGAGCAATAGGCTGTACCCTATAGCCTAGGTGTGTAATATCTAGGATTGTGTACGTGCACTCTATGATGTTCACACTATTATGAAATTGCCTTATGACTCATTTCTCAGAAAGTATTTCTGTTGTTAAGTGACACATGACTATATATATATATATATATACACACACACACACAAAGTCTTAAAATCTGGTTTGAAATCAAGTAGATTGATACCTACCACTTTATACTTTTTAATTCAAAATTGTTTTAGCTATTCTAATTCATTTACCTTTCCATATAAATTTTAGAATAATTTTGTTTATATCTGCAAAAAAGCTCTCCAGGATTTTGATAGGAAATGCATTAAATATGAGTCTCATTTTAGGAAGAATTGACATTTTTACTATGTTGAGTCTTCCAATCCATTAACATGGTATATTTCTCATTTACTTAGATTACATTTGATATCTTTCATCAGCATTGTGTCATATTCACCATACTAGTCCAGAACTGTTTGTTGTTTTGTACCTAAGCATTTCTCTGAAGAAAAAATTTGTCAATTTTACTGATTTTTTCAAAGAAACAACTCTTTATTTTGTAGATTTTCCGTATATTTTGTATTCTAAATTTTGTTTATTTCTACCCTTTATTATTTTCTTCTTACTGCTTGCTTTGGGTTATTTTGTTCTTCTTTTTCTAGGTTTGTGAAGTGAGAGCTTGTTGATTTCAGACTTTCCTCTTTCCTAATGTATTCATTTAGAGCTATAAACTTCCTTCAGTACTGTTTTAGCTTCTCCTCACAGATTTTGATATATTGCATTTGAGTTTTCATTCAGTTCAATGTATTTTTAAATTTCCCTTGTGTCTTCCTTTTTGATCCATGGATTATATGGAGGTGCGTTGTTTAGTTTGCAAATGTTTGAAGATTTTCCTGTTATCTATTATTAATTTCTAGTTTTATTCTATGACAGTTGAAGAATGCACTTTGTAGGATTTTATTATTTTGTATTTGTTGAACTTTTTTGCAGCCCAGAATATGATCTATCTTGGTATCTCTCATGGCCACTTGAAAATAATGTGTATCCTGCTAGAGTTGGGTAGAGTGTTTAATAAATGTTAATTAGATCATGTTTGTTGAAGATGCTACTGAATTCTATATAACCTTACTGATTTTCTGTCTAGCTGTTCCATCAATTATTGAGATAAGATTACTGAGATCTACAAGTATAGTATTGAATTTATCTATATTTCTTTTCAGTTTTAGCTTTATGTATTTTGCAGCTCTGTTGTTTGGTGCATGTACATTTAGGACTGATATGTCTTTCTTTTGTATGGACTCCTTTATTATTATATTCTGCTCTGTCTCTCATGTTTTTTATCCTCTGAAGTATACTTTATCTGATATTCAAATAGCTGTATCTGCTTTTCATTGATTAATACTTGCATGATATATCTGTTTTCATCTTTTTACTGTCAACCTGCTTATAGTGTTACATTTGAAGTGAGGTGGTTTGTTTTTTGTTTTTTTTGAGCCAGGGTTTCACTCTGTCACTGAGGGTGGAGTGCAGTGGCATGAGCTCAGCTCACTGCAGCCTCCACCTTCCAGGTTCAAGCAATTCTTCCACCTCAGCCTCCTGAGTAGCTGGGACTACAGGCATATGCCACCTAATTTTTGTACTTTTTGTAGAGACTGGGTTTCACCATGTTGCCCAGGCTGATCTCAAACTCCTGAGCTCAAGCAATTGGCCTGCTTAGGCCTCTTAAAGTGCTAGGATTACAGGCATGAGCCACCACGCCCAGCCTGAAGTGTTTCTTGTAGACAGCAAGTTTGGTCATGTTTGTAAATCCATTCTGTCAATCTCTATCTTTTAATTGGTGTGTTATACAATTTATATCTAATGTAATTCATGATGTGTTAGACTTAACTCTGCCATTTTATTTTTTGTTTGTTCTGTTTTCTGTTTGTTTTTCATTTTTTAGAATTTTATTTTGATTTCTCTATAGTATTTTTGAGAATATCTCTTTGTGTAGCTTTTTATGGAGTCTTATTACAGTCTACTTATATCATCACTTTACCAGTTCATATGAAGCATAGTACCCTTACCTCTCTTTACTTATCTTTATCCTCCTCCATTCTTTGCCATCTTCCATATATACCATATAGTTAAGAGAATTATATATCCTGTGATATAATTATCTTAACTATTTCCTCTACATACATTTAGAGCAATGTCAGTTTTATTTTCTTTCACCATCAAAATATAATTTTAAAAATTCAAGAGGAGAAGGAAAGCCTAATATATCTACATATATTTTCACTTACCATGTTCTTTCTTCCTGATGTTTCAAAGTTCCTTTTTTAAAAAAAATTATTTACTTTCTTGTTTAGAGAACTTTTTAAGCCATTCGTTTAGGGTATGTCTGCTGGTGACAAATTGTCTTAGCTTTCCTCATCTGAGATGTCTTGATACTCCCTTCATCCCTGAAGGATATTTTCAGTAGGCATAGGATTCTCAAGTGACAGCTCTTTCAGCACTTGAAAAAGATTGTGCCACTTCCTTCTGGCCTCCATGGTTTTTGATGAGAAACGTACTCTCATTTGAATTGTTTTTCCCTACAGATAAAGTATAATTTTTCTCTAGTTACTTTCAAGAGTTTGTCATTAGTTTTCAGAAGCTTAGTTTGTGGTTATCTTGGAATCAGAAGCTTAGTTTAATTATGGTGTATCTTGGAATGAATTTTTTTGGATTAACCCTCTTTCGGGTTCACTTGAATGAAGTGAGCTACTTGAATCTGCAGGTTTATGTCTCTTGACAAATTTGGGAAGTTCTCAATCATTATTTCTTCAAATTCTTTTCCAGCCTTGCTGTCTTTCTCCTCTCATTCAGGAACTCCAGTGATAGGAATATTAAATCATTTGTTATAGTTCCATAAGGCTCTGCTCATTTTTTTCAGTCTATTTTTCTCTCAATTGTTCAGTTAAATAATTTCATTGTTCTATTTTCCAGCTCCATTTTTCTTTCTTCTGTCTCCTCCATTCTGCTGTTAAACCTATCTACTGAACTTTTTACTTTTGTTATTGTACTTTTTAGTTCTACAATTTCCTTTTGGTTCTTTTTTATATCTTCTTTTCTTTGCTGAGACTGTCTATTTATTCATATATTTAAAGTATGTTTGTAATTATTCATTGAAGCATTTTATAGTAGCTATTTCTCTTTCATCTAAGCATTTTCATCTATTTTTTAAATTATTTTTAAAATTGACAAACACAAGTTGTATACATTTATAATGTGCAGTATGTTGTTCTGTATATATGTGTATATACACAATGTGTATACATTGTGGAATGACTAAATCAAGTGAACTAACATATTCATTACCTCATATATTTATCATCTTTTGTGGTGAGAGCACATAAAATCTACTCTTAGCAATTTTCAAGTATACAGTACATTGCTATTAACTATAAGCACCATGTTGTAAATCGATTTATTGAATTTATTCTTCCTGTCTAACTGAAATTTTTGTTTTTTGAGACAGAGTCTTGCTCTGTTGCCCAGGTTGGAGTGCAGTGGCACAATTTTGGCTCACTGCAACCTCCGCCTCCCTGGTTCAAGCGATTCTCGTGCCTCAGCCTCCTGAGTAGCTGGGATTACAGGTGTGCACCACTATGCCCTGCTAATTCTTGTATTTTTGATAGAGACAGGGTTTCACCATGTTGTCCAGGCTAGTCTCGAACTCCTGACCTAAGGTGATCTGCCCGCCTTGGCCTCCCAAAATGCTGGGATTACAGAGGTGAGCCACTATGCCCAGCCCTAACAGAAATTTTATCCTTTAGCCAACACCTCCTCAATTCTCCCTCCTGCTCCCATTATCTTTCAATTGTCTTTTTTATTTGGTTCGAGATCTTGCTGGTTCTTAGAATGACGAATGATTTTTTTTTTGAAACCTGGAAATTTTCCTGTTTTGTTATAAGGCTCTGCATTTTATTTAGACATTCTGTTTCATGTGGCTTTCTCTAACACCACCATGGCGGGGGAAGAAAAGGCACTGCCTTGTTACTGCTAGGTGGAGATAGAAGTCCAAGTTCCCTTGTTGGTCTCCATGGATACTGGAGGGGGCGCTTTGTTAAATTGTGCAGGAATGGGAGCGCCTCTGTGGTCTTCACTAACCACAGTGGGGAGGGCCCTTATTACCAGCTGGCAAGATTGAAGGTCATGGCCCCCTATTCTGCCTTCTCTGACATCATTCTGGTGGGAGGAGTTGGGAAGGCGTGTTACAGCCCGGCTAGGGTGAAAGTTGAGGCTCCCCACTTGGCCTTTTCTGGTTGAGAGTGTGGGTGGGGTCACAATTTCTCTGTGGTACTTGGCTGCAGTAGAGTGGTTATTATCTAAAAGTTTTTGTCTTGCTAGGCTGTCCCTTTCCTGGTCCTTTGGCTAGAGAGAATAGGCTTTTGTTGAGACTGTTTTTGCCTCTGCGCTTTTTGGTGTGTCCAGGTTACTGGCTTCTTCAGCTCCAAGCCTGGAACATATGAGGCAAAAATAAAACCCAGAGAATTAATCACTGTGTTGTTCCTAGGCTTCTGAGATCTCTGGGCAGTCTTCCTTTCTCTCTCCACCTTTTAGAGTTGTCTTATACTTGTTTTATATATAATGTCTAAGGTTTGGGGTTGTGCTTAGGAGGAATAGAGAAAAGTATGTCTACCCCTTCTTTTTGAAAGTAGAAATTCTTTCTGCCCCGTTTTTACTTACACTTCTTAACCGAAGCAAAAACCCACTAAAATTTCAGTATCATTCCAACTCTCAGCATAACTCATCAACATTTTTAAGCGATCAAAATCCTTTGCTAATAGAAAGTCTCCATGAGATATTTTGGGCCCATCTTTCCAGAGAGCTAATCAGGCCTGAGTTATTCAAGTATCCTTTCTGGGTAAATCTGTTATCACAGTAAAATTAACCCCATCAAAGGATGTTAAATCTCCATAGTTCAAAGAGGGAAGATAGTTTTACACTCTGAATGGCTGTCCTAAAAACACCAAAATGCCCAGCTGTTGGGTCTTGCTTTACCACGTCAAAACTCCGACTGGTGGCTGGTGATGTCCCCAAATTAAGTATCTGCAGCCCACATCCCACTTTTTAGATTTGATCTCCTGGAGATGTGGCCTAAATTCCTATTATGTTTCTTTCAGCAAGGCAAGTGACCAAAGTCAAATCAGAAACAAATCTCTGAATATTATTAATAAAGAAGTTTCCTTTGAACTAGCGTCTTTTTAACTGTGTTTCCCAGAGATTTCCTGTGCAGCTTCAAAAGGAGTTTATGCCCACTTTGGTTAAGACTTTATCTCAAATCCTAATGGAGACAGGCGTTTTCTCAGAATACCCATAAGCACGAATGTTAGCCAGTTATATAGCCTTGTAAAAAAAAAAGCAACAAAACCTCTCCTTAGGATCCACACTAATAAAATGATTTTCTTCATTAGAGGTGAGAGGCAGCTATTTATCCAGCTCTGAACCCGGTGGCAGGAAAACTTCTGGAAACCCAGAGAACTTTTCTGTTGGTGCCATGTTTGCTCTTAGGTTCGTCCTGATATTGAACAAACATGGGCAAAATGCTGTGTGTTGCAACCAGATAACATATTGTCTTTTATTTCACTATTATTTAGTCATTTGGGGATTTGGAGAAAGAGGATGGGGTGGGGGATGGTTAATGGAGACAGATGGCCAATGCAATTATCACTTGAAAAACAGGTTTGTCCTTCAAAAATGACAACAGTGGACTCTCAATGGCAGGTGAAATTTGAAAAAGGATTAGGAAAGGATTACCTAAGAGAAAAAGAACAAGTGCATCCAGGGTGCTCCAGTGAGTGGGGAGGGTGAATGACACCCTCAAAATAGTCCTTTTGCATTTCAGTTCTATTTGTACCCTGGACTTTGGCAATGGTCAGTGCTGGGTGAGTTTGGACTCATCTTAAAGATGGGCAAAAGATAGAATGAGCAAAGAAGTTTCCCTCCATTCTTTGAAGGGAAAACAGAACTTAAAGATCATATGTTGTACTTTTGGCCAGGCGCAGTGGCTCATGCCTGTAATCCCAGCACTTTGGGAGGCCGAGGTGGGCGGATCACGAGGTCAGAAGATTGAGACCATCCTGGCTAACACTGTGAAACCCTGTCTCTACTAAAAAATACAAAAAAATTAGCCGGGCGTGGTGGCGGGCCCCTGTAATCCCAGCTACTGAGGAGGCTGAGGCAGGAGAATGGTGTGAACCCGGGAGGCGGAGCTTGCAGTGAGCCGAGATTGTGCCACTGCATTCCAGCCGGGGCCACAGAGCAAGACTCTGTCTCAAAAAAAAAAAAAAAAAAAAAAAAAAAGATCATATGTTGTACTTTTTAGTGAAACAGATGTATAGATGTACGTGAAGAAAAGGCAGGAAACCCACAACTTTCAAAGCTCTCCACTCTGCGTGAGCCCCAGTTCTCCTCTTCGCGACCCTGGGAATAGGTAGGGAAAGAATATTAATTATCTGGGGAAGGTGGCTGTAAAGTCAAGGCAAGAATTTCTATAAGGGAGCTTATCAAGGAGTATTATGGATGGAAGTGATCATCTGGCCCATACTCATTAAACAGATGAAAAGACTGAACCATAAGTGATGCAATGACCTGCCTAAGGTCATGACAAGTTATTGGCAAAGTCACAGCTGGAAATCAGGGAGTCAGGTCCCTTTTATCCACCCCAGCCCTTTTCTTTATGCTATGAGTAATGCTATTTTGGCTAGGCACGGTGGCTTAAGCTTATAATCCCACCACCTTAGGAGGATGAGGAAAGAGGATTGCTTGAGCCCAGGAATTTGAGACCAGCCTGGGCAACAACATAGTGAGACCCTGTCTCTACAATAAATAAATAAATAAATATGTGTGTGTGTGTGTGTGTGTGTGTGTGTATGTATCCAGGAAGAGTGGTGGCTTGCATCTGTAGTTCCAGCTACTTAGGAGGCTGAGGCAGGAGGATTACTTGAGCCCTGGAGTTTGAGGCTGCAGTGAACTATAATTGTGCCATTGCATTCCAGCCTGGGCAACAGAGTAAGACCCTGTCTCAAATTTTTTTTTTTTTAAAGAGTAATACTATCTTAACAGGCTTGGCCTATGTCTTTCCTTTAAAAGCTGAAAGATGGGAACAGGGGGTTCTGAGCCTACATTCTGTTCAGCAGAGGGACTCCTTGAGGAGCTCCAGGTTTTATAGTACTGCACTCCCACCTGCAGTACCAATGGCCCCTGCTCTCCTGCTGCTGCCAGATGCTGGGAGAGGAAGGATCTGTAGGGGACCTCTGGGAAAGATAACAGCAATAAAATAATAACAACTACTTACTGAGTGCTTTGTCCATGCCAGACACTGGGCTAAGTAGGCATTTTACAGGCATTATCTCATTTGATTCTCATGATAATCTTGTGAGGCAAGTGTAATTATCATTCCCATTTTGCAGATGAAAAACTGAGGCTCATAGGGGTTATGTAACTTGCCCAAGCTTATATACCCCCAAAGTAATTGACAGAAATAGAATTTGCACCTATCTCTGTCTGGCTCCAAACTTCAAGCTTTGGACCCTTTGTTGTGGACTTCTCAAGATGGACTTCTCAAGATGGACTTCACTCTGAGCTCCCCAAGTCTCAGGAGAAATTTGGGTGGCTGCTTAACTCACATACACAAAGGAAATGAAATTTGACATATACTGGCTTTGCTGTTTCTGGATGGAGGTGGTTAGTGGGAAGGTTGATGTCTCTGGAGGGCACTGAGCTCCCTAGAGATGGTACTGGGCACACTGGTATGACCTTGAAAACACGATGCCTGCACAGTCCATCTCCACTCTGACCGTGGCTGACTTGGTCTCTGGGATGTGGCCCAGTAGAGTTCCCTGAAGGCAGAACTTTGGGTAGGTGACGTTTGTCACATGTCTCCATTCCTTTCCTAGTTAGGGGTTGCCCACTCTGGGCCAAACCCCATTTTCTCTCCTATGATCTCCAGGATTTTAGCTCCCTTCTATCAGTGACTCCCAAGCACAGCTGCCCACTAGAATAACCTAGGAAGCCTTTTAAAATTATTAGTATCTGGACCGCATTTCAAGAGATTCTGATTTAATTATTTCCAGTTGTTTCCCAATTAAGGTTGCCAGATAATATATAGGATGCTCAGCTAAATTTCAATTTCAAATGGCAATGAGTAATTTTTAGCATAAATATGTCACAAGTATTACATGGGCCATATTTATACTAAAACATAATTTGTTGTTTATCACAGATTTAAATTAACTGGGCATCCTGTATTTTCACTAGAAAAATTTGACAATCCTATCCCCAAGTGATTCGGATGTACAGGCACGGGCTGAGAATCTGCCATATGCAATCCACAGTCCTTGCAAATGCACTTATGCCTTACTCTCCGCTTCACAACCTCTGGCCAGGGCAGCAAATGCATGCATTTTCTTACGGTCTTCTGTGGATAATGGCCTAGTGTCTGCCCTCTAACTCAGCAGTGGGGCTGATCATGTGAAGGGGAAGACAGACACCGTGAGAGGTCACCGTGGGTGCACATGGGAGTTTGGTAATGTCTGATAAATAACTGGAGGTGCTGCCTACTGCCTGGGCTGGTCCTGTGTGGAGTTCTCAGTAATTGAACAATGCTTATTGGGTAGCTACTCTGTGCATGATGCTTGCTAGGCCATGCAGGGGATGCTGTGGATGCTCTAGAAGAACTCACAAACTGGGAAGGGAGAATCCGAGTTTCCTTTACTAGAAATTTTAATCTACGATCTAATGAGGATTAGATTAGAACAAGTACCCTTTTATGCACATAAACCCAGTTAGTAAGATTGCATACACTTATACCCAACCAACAGGTGCCTGGACAGAACTGAATGAAGATACATGCATTGTAAACAGGAAGAAGGAATGTCTTGCCATTTCAGACTGGAGACCAAGAAGAGCTCCAGCTCTACCACTTACTAGCTATGCCATCTGGGTCATGGTATTTATTTTTCTTCAGTCTCCATGTCTTCATCTGTAAAATGGGAATGATGATAATAGGTCACGGAGAGATTATGAGGGTGAAATGAAACTGCATGGAGTATGGGTGCTGGAACACCAGCACACCTTAGAGATGCTGCAGTTTTGGGGTTTTGGTTCCAGACCACCTTCATAAAACAAATATCACAATAAAGCCGCTTACATGAATTTTTTGGTTTCCTAGTGTAAATAGAAGTTATGTTTACATTATACTGTATTTTATTAAGTGTACAATAGCATCATGTCTAAAAAATAAATGCACAAACCTTAATTTAAAATACTTCATTGTGGCCAGGCACAGTGGCTCACGCCTGTAATCCCAGCACTTTAGGAGGTAGAGGTGGGCGGATCACCTGAGGTCAGGAGTTAAAGACCAGCCTGGCCAACATGGCAAAGTCCTGTTTTTACTAAAAATACAAGAATTAGCCAGGCTTGGTGGTGTACACCTGTAGTCCCAGCTACTCGTGAGGGTGAGGCAGGAGAATCACTTAAACCCAGCAGGAGGAGGAGGTTGCAGTGAGATCATGACCCTGCACTCCAGCCTGGGCAAGAGAATGAGATTCTGCCTCAAAAATAAAATAAAATAAAATAAAATAAAATAAAATAAATAAAATAAAAAAGAAATAAGCTTTATTGCTAAAAAATTCTAACAATCATCTAAGCCTTCAGGGAGTCATAATCTTTCTGCTGGTGGATGGTCTTGCCTCGACGTTGGTGGTTGCTGACTGATCAGGGTGGAGTGGCTGTGGTAATTCCTTAAAATAAGACAACAACAAAGTTTGTTGCATTGACTGACTCTTCCTTTCACAAAATATTTTTCTGTTGTATGTGATGCTGTTTGATTGCACTTTACCCACAGTAGAACTTCTTTCAAAATTGGAGTCAATCCTCTTAAACCCTGCCATGGCTTTTTCAACTAAGTTTATGTAATATTCTAAATTCTTTATTGTCATTTAATTATTGTTCACAGCATCTTCACCAGCAGTAGTTTCACTCTCAAGAAACCACTTTCTTTGCTCATCCAGAAGAAGCAACTCCTCGTCTGTTCAAGTTTGATCAGGAGATTGCAGCAATGCAGTCACATCTGCAGGCTCCACTTCTAATTCTAGTTCCTTCGCTATTTCCACCACATCTACAGTTACTTCCTTCACTGAAGTCTTGAACCCCTCAAAGTCATTCATGAGGATTAGAATAAACTTCTTCCAAACTCCTGTTCATGTTGATATTTTGACCTCTTTTTATGAATCACAAATACTCTTAATGGAGTCTAGAATGGTGAATCCTTTACAGCAGGTTTTCAATTTACTTTGCCTAGATCCATCAGAAGAATCATGATCAGTGGCAGATACAGGCTTATGGATTAATTTCTGAAATAATGATTTGAATGTTGAAATTACTCCTTGATCCATGAGCTGAAGAGTAGATGTTGTATTAGCAGGCATGAAAATAAGATTAATCTCCTTGTACGTCTCCATCAGAGCTCTTGGATAACCAGGTGTATTGTCAATGAGCAGCAATATTTTGAAAGGAATCTTTTTTTTCCCGA
The DNA here is from genome assembly GCF_006542625.1 of Nomascus leucogenys. NCBI lineage: Eukaryota > Metazoa > Chordata > Mammalia > Primates > Hylobatidae > Nomascus > Nomascus leucogenys. The sequence goes on along the minus strand of NC_044383.1, from coordinate 23,360,297 downwards.
GCAATAGGTCACAACAGTGGGCTTAAAAATATTCAGTAAACAGATGGGCTGTTATCCAGGCTTTATTGTTTCATTTATAGAGCACAGGCATAGAGATCTAGCATAATTCTTAAGGTCCCTAGAATTTTCAGAATAGTAAATGAGCACTGGATTCAACTTAAAGTCACCAGCTGCACTAGCTCATCAGCCTCTATCGAGACAGTTAGCCCGGCCTTTGAAGCTTTGAAGCCAGGTATTGACTTGTTCTCTCTATGACTTATTTAACTATGAGAGTCCTAGATGGCATCTTCTTCCAATAGATGGCTGTTTCGGCCGGGCGCTTTCTATCTTTCTAACTGAGCAATGAGTAGATCACAATTTAAAAACATTGGAATAGTATGGCAGCTCTTCAAAAAATTAAAAAAGAATTACCATATGATTCAGCAATCCCGTTTTTGGGTATTTATCCAAAAGAATTGAAAGCAGGATCTTCCAAGATATATTTGTACAGCCATGTTCATAGCAGCATTATTCGGCCGGGCGCGGTGGCTCACGCTTGTAATCCCAGCACTTTGGGAGGCCGAGGCGGGCGAATCACAAGGTCAGGAGATTGAGACCACGGTGAAACCCCGTCTCTACTAAAAATACAAAAAATTAGCCGGGCGTGGTGGCGGGCGCCTGTAGTCCCAGCTACTCGGAGAGGCTGAGGCAGGAGAATGGCGTGACCCCGGGAGGCGGAGTTTGCAGTGAGCCGAGATTGCGCCACTGCACTCCAGCCTGGGCGACAGCGAGACTCCGTCTCAAAAAAAAAAAAAAAAAAAAAGATGGCTGTTTCATCCACATTGAAAATCTGTTGTTTCATGTAGCCACCTTTATCCATTATTTTAACTGGATCTTCTCAATAACTTGCTGCAGCTTCTACGTGTTATGAAGATGGCTATGTTATTATGGAGATGGCTTCTTTCCTTAAATTCATGAACCAGTCTCTGCTAGCTTCCAACTTTTCTTCTGCAGCTTCGTCACTCCTGTTAGCCTTCATAGAATCGAATAGAGTTAGGGCTGCTTTGCTCTGGATTAGGCTTTGGCTTAAGGAAATGTTCTGGCTGGTTTGATCTTCTATCCAGACCACTAAAAACTTTCTCCATAGCACCCATAAAGCTGTTTCACTTTCTTATTATTCACATGTTCACTGGAGTAGCACCTTTAATTTCCTTCAATAACTTTTCATTTGCATTTACAACTTGGCTAACTGGTGCAAGAGGCCTAGCTTTCAACCTGTGTAGGCTTTGTCACTAAGGTTAATCATTTCTAGCTTTTAATTTAAAGTGAGATACATGTGACTCTTCCTTTCACTTGAACACTTACTTGCCATTGTAGGGTTATTAATTGGTCTAATTTTAATATTGTCGTGTCTCAGGTAATAGGGAGGCCCCAGAAGAAGCAAAGAAATGGGGGAATAGCTGGTCCGTGGAGCAGTCAGAACACACACAACATTTATTGATTAAGTTTGTCATCTTTTGTGGGTGTGGTTCTTGGTGCCCCAAAAATTACAATAGTAAAATCAAAGATCACTGACCACAGATCACCATAACAGATATAATAATTATTTGAACGTTTGAAATATTTTGAGAATTACCAAAATGTAACACAAAGCGAGCACATGCTGTTGGAAAAGTGGTGCCAATAGACTTGCTCAATGCAGGACTGGCACACATTTTCAATTTGTGAAAAATGCAGCGTCTTGGGAATGCAATAAAGCAAAGCACAATACAATGAGATGTGCCTGTACTAAGCATGCTATAAATATTAGCTCTTACAATGACAGCATCTCTAAGACAATATGGGACCATATTACCCATATTTATAATGCACTCAAAAGTGTCCATGTCCAAAGAATTTAAGAATAAAGCTACCAAGAGAAGACCTTTTCTTTAACACCAGTTTAGTCTAGGATTTGATAGAGCCTAAATCTTTGAAGACTGTGAAACGTGACACAGGAAATGGAGAAGAATTTCCCAATTCTAGTCTCCCTGTTTGGTATTTTCTACTAAATTTTACTTTCACAATGATGCAATAAGTATCGAAAGCCTAGAGCAGGTTCTTGCAACTGTATGCCAACATGTTATTCTCATGTGCCTGCCTGTCTGGGATGGGTGTTTTTAGGGTGTAGTTATATGGAAATAGCCTCTGATTATGTTTCTGACTTTTCCAGGTAGGTTATAATTTCAGACAGTTGTTTTGACGTGACTCTTTGGCAAGGCACACATATCTGTGAGATCTTCAGAACTCTGAATTAGAATGACATGAAAAATTTTAAATTATTCTAATACATGATATAGTGTGTCTTGATACTGTTTTGTTTTGTTTTGTTTGAGATAGAGTTTCACTCTTGTCACCCACGCTGGAGTGCAATGGCATGATCTTGGCTCACTGCAACCTCTGCCTCAGCCTCCCGAGTAGCTGGGATTGCAGGCATGCACCACCATGACTGGCTGATTTTGTATTTTTAGTAGAAATGGGGTTTCACCATATTGGCCAGGCTGGTCTTGAACTCCTGACCTCAGGTGATTCTCCCGCCTCAGCCTCCCAAAGTGCTGGGATTACAGGCTTGAGCCACCGTGCCTGGCCTTGGTACTGTTGTAACATGCAAAGGGTCAGCTGTATACATACAAAAGTTAATTTCCAGTATAAGCAAGGAGAAAGAAAAGGAAAACATGAAAGCAAACTATTCCTCACTTTTATGACTATTTCTGCAGTGTGTGGAGAGGATATAGTTGTCTTTCTGTATAAATCCTGCTACTCAGGCCCTAATTTGAGTTTACATTTCATTGTCTGAAAGACACAGCAGTTAAGGGGCCTGTTTTTGTATATACGTCTGTATGTGTATGCCTGGGTATGAAATAAGTCCTGTGAGGGTGGAAGGTTTTGGCTGTTTGCTCACTGCTGTGTCCCTGCACCTAGAACAAGCCTGGCACACAGGAGACCCTCAACATCCTCTGATGGAATGAATTAATGTGTATGTAGAGTATGTGCTCCTGGATCTGTTATCCCTGATAAATATACCCACTTCAGTGCTTATCAACTTTTTCACCCATGAGAACTGTGCTTTGGATAAGGAAAGGGAGAGGGACAACTTATAGGCTACAGGTAGGAGAGACAGAAAAAAGAGAAAGAGAAAATAGACTCCAGAGGTGAGGACAGGGTGGGTGGTAGGCAGGTGTCCAGGCAGAAGGTCAGGAACTAGAAGCAGCAGATTTTGTATATCCCCCAATGTTGGGTGGGAGGCTGTCTTCCAGATTATTCAGTCTAGGGGTCCATCTGACTTCTAATTTCCTAGGCCCCTAGACTAGGAATGAGGCTTCTTCAACTTTTCTTTCTTTTTTTTTCTTTCCAAAAAAGAACCAATGGGAAGCAGTCTTTCCCAGAGATGAGGCTGACTGGCTGATCTACAATGCCAATCTTTTTGCCTTGGGCTAGAATTTTACCAGCTCGATGTGGTCACAATAGTTCTCCCATGCTGTTCCAAATACTTCTGGGCAGTGACATCCCAGTCTGTGATTCATGAACATAAGAGAGATGAATTAATGAAGCTTTCTGGAATGGTGGAGAGAGGTAGACTCTGTGGCAATGGAATACTTCCTTCATCAGCGAGGACACCGAGGCACCAGATGACGACATTGTTTATTCAAAATTACACAGTAGTTCAGTAGAAGAGTTGGCCCAAAGCCCCGATCTTCTAATTTCCTCTCCCAGCTTCTTGTCATTTTTGTTTTTCTTTTCCCTAAAAATCTTCCAGGACTCTTGTAGCCTGATTCTATCCTGACATGCACACCATTGTTTTTTGTTTTTTGTTTTTTGAGATGGAGTCTCGCTCTGTCGCCCAGGCTGGAGTGCAGTGACATGATCTCGGCTCACTGCAAGCTCCGCCTCCCGGGTTCAAGCAATTCTCCTGCCTCAGCCTCCCGAGTAGCTGGGATTATAGGCATGCGCCACTATGCCTGGCTAATTTTTTTGTGTTTTTAGTAGAGATGGGGTTTCACCATCTTGGCCAGGCTGGTCTCAAACCACTGACCTTGTGATCCGCCCGCCTCAGCCTCCCAAAGTGCTGGGATTACAGGCATGAGCCATCGCGCCCAGCCACGCACACTACTCTTTACAGTTTCAAAAGTTTCTTCATATATACCCCTTCAGCAAGGCAAGCATTGTTCTTCCCACTTCGTCAATGACAACACGGATTATCTGAGAGGTTAAGTGACTTACACAAGTTCAGCTAGCTGATAATCAGGAGGAAAACCCTTTGCCACTTGCAAACTACCTTGCCCTTTCACCTCTTGATGCCTAATATTTTACCATTAGAATTTTATTCCTTAAAGCTTAAGGCACTGGTCATCTTTAATTCCAAATGCCTCCAGGGAAAGTCATATTTAAGCTAGTTAGTCACTGATACCTGCCACTTTAATGTACGTAAATTTAGAAACTTTTGCTGAATTAATTAAAAAATACGGAGATGTTAAAGAACTGGGGCCTGAAAGACTGAGAAGACACTCTAGAATGGGGGAGATGTGAGAAAAGCTCCATCTGACTTCTAATTTAGTCTCAGGCCACTGCCTTCACCGCCTGGTGATTTCTGAAAATTCTCCATTAGAGGCATCTTATAACACAGGAGACCCATCTTGTCACCAGATCCGTCACCAGCAGTAAGGACAGGGGAAAGGGCAGCTGAGTCTCTGCACTTTTTTGTAATGGAACCTCAACCATCTGGCTCAATGGGTTTCTGGCTTCTCCACGGAGACAGCATTTAGATATTTAAACTTTAATGTGAGTGACTCAGGAATAGTTTTGCAGACAGCATCAAATGCCTCTTCTCACCACTGGAACAAGAAGCCATGAACGGCCAGCACCGAGGCTCTGACCAGGCAGGGAAGGGCATTCATGCCTTTGACTCGTGACCTAAGCCCCAGTATTATGCCATGCATGTGCTAGGTGCCAGGGCCTGGGGATGCTAGGAGGAGCAAGGCTTGCTTCCTGCCCTTGATGAGCTCATAGTCTAATGAGCCCTCTAAGTACTGGGTGTTGGAAGGAGAAGCCCAGGAGTCTGCTGAACCAGGAAGAGGCTGCCAGACTCACAGTTCTGGGAGAAAGGAGGGCAGAGTCCAGCAGAGCTGAGATAATGCCTCCAGGAGCAGGTGACACCCAGTGAACTCCACTGTATGGCAGAGGCTACTTATCCCCTGCCCATGTCTATACCCACTGGTGAGTGTGTGGGTGCTGGTGGGGGTATGGAGAGTGGTTAGAGGAGGCCTGGTCAGCACTTTTAGGCCACGGGAGAGGCAGAGTCTCATAGTTCTCCTTGTTCCTACCATTCTGCTTGTGTCTTACAGTTCCTAACCCTCTATTCTTGGGCTTTCTATGGGGCCACTCCTTTCTAACACGTGAAAGCAAGAGTCAGGCCCCCAAGGAGAAGGAGCTGTGAGCCAGTTCCTCATCTCACTGCTGGATGATTCCTTTCCAAAAGGGAAAGGTACCCAGGAAAACTGTGGCTGGGAAAGCTCTGAGAATTAGGACTCAAGTGACAAGGGAGGGGACAGAAGAGCTCTTCATGGTGTTTGCCAAGTCTGAGTACAAAGACCACAGGGCAAAGAGCAAGAAAGAACCTGACTAGGACATTTTGGCAAGGTCCAAGGAAAAATAGAGGGTGGAGGAGTGATGGATTTAGGCAGAAAAGGCTGGTGAGCGGGGAATAGATGAGGCAGGAAGAGCAAGGCTAAGGAACCCAAGAGAGCCAAAATGGTCCATGACAGAGGGAAGAGCATCCCATCCCAATGCAAGGTGGGGAGGTTTCGATGGCAACACATCCATCACCTTCTCAGTAATTAACCAGCCTCTGTGTACATAAACACGTAATTATAGGCCAAACAACTCCTTTGATGTAAGAGTATAGAATGTCTTGGGGAAAAGGGACAAATAAAAGAAAGAACAATCTTGCTTTAATATACAAACAAGGTCCATGGAAAGGTATTGCCAAACAAGCAAATAAGCCAAACAAACAAACGAACAGAATGTTAGGAAAGCAGGACCCAGGCCGACTGGGCACCCAAGATATCCCGGGCCCTCAGAGAGCATTCTAGCTGACTTCAATGGGCATTTCTGCTTTTCTTTCAAAGAGTTCACATGTGTTCTCATCAGAATGGCTGTATTCACATCCCCTACCTGTTCTATGCAGAAATTCTCAGCATTTCCAAAAGGGCCTGTTTACTTCTGGAATCAAAACCCCAAAGAAAGGGGAGTTGCAAAGGGTTTGAATGGCTCCTCCTGGGAAGCAAATCTAATCAGGAATGGAGCTGAGCTTGTAACCCAGCATCCTGGATGCCTGTCCTGTGATATAACCCCTGAAACACCACTCTTTCTGTTGGGGCCAACTTTATTAGAGAAATCTGTTAATTGGGGAACGGAGGGGGAGAAGAGAGAGAGCAATGGGATGTTAATATGATTTAACACTTGATGGGCTCTGAAAACAAATAAGGAGGGGGCTTCGGGCTTTAGCTTGGCACATTCGTCGTTCCACATACGTGTTACCAAAATGAATTTATGCAACTAAATTATATTCGAGACTCTGGGGGCACAGTAACACAGACTTTGTGAAACAAAAAGGCATTTCTCCTGCTTCCACTGTGTCTCTTGTGGTGCCATTGTCTGATGCTAAGAACTCACATAATAACAAAAAACAATGCCCCTATGATGGGGGGAAAACTTGATTTGGCACCAGCCGTGGTGTTTTCCATGGGAATGATGGTGGGGGCTGTGGCTGACTGTGGGAATAGTGCAAATCAGCACTTTTTTGTAGATTTTCTTCAAGCCATTGTTTATTTTGGCTTTGGTCAGATCCGTGGCCCAGCTTGAAGATTCCCACTGGGCTTTCTGAAACTTGCAGACCTATGAGAGATGGAACAGGGATAAATAAATAATTACAAAACACCCTTCCCCCACCATGGCACTCACGCACGCGTGTGCCTGTCTTGGTGGTGTATGTATGTTGCAGTCCTATACATCTGACTCATGCCACCACTGGGCAATTAAAGAGAAAGCAAGATTTTCTCTGGGCTTAGCTGGTTCATTGTCTCAGTACCATCTTTCATTTGGGGCAAGAGAGATCACAGCTGTTTCACACAAGGGCCAGTTTTTGCAAAATGGCATTGGAGAAAGCTTGTTTGAAACTGTGCATACATGAGGTCTTCCTAACATTTTTAGATGTTTACAGGCATTTCAACACGAATAACTCAGGTTGTGGTTCTCACAGAAGCAAAAAAGTCAGCAATTGTTCTAATAATGGAAGATAAACTTTTTTGTTTTTTTTTTTTTGAGACGGAGTCTGGCTCTGTCGCCCAGGCTGGAGTGCAGTGGCGCTATCTCTGCTCACTGCAAGCTCCGCCTCCCGGGTTCACGCCCTTCTCCTGCCTCAGCCTCCTGAGTAGCTGGGATTACAGGTGCCCGCCACCAGGCCTGGATAATTTTTCTATTTTTTTAGTAGAGATGGGGTTTCACCGTGTTGGCCAAGATGGTCTCGATCTTCTGACCTTGTGATCTGCCCACCTCAGCCTCCCAAAGTGCTGGGATTACAGGCATGAGCCACCGCGCCCAGCCGATGGAAGATAAACTTTTATCTCCAGCACTTAGAAGGTTCTACTCTGTTGTAGCTAAAGGATGCAGCGATCACCCAGGCAAAATTTGTCACAAGATGGAAAATGAGCAAAGAGTATGTGTGGTATAATTATATTATGGTCCAAAATGGGAATACGTTGGCTTTAAAATGACAATTGCTAATTGTTCCTCTCATATCAGCAGCATGTTATTATGTTTTTTAAAGTGCACAAAGGCTTTCTTGAAGGCTCCGGGAGGGGCCGTGCATGTATACATATTCTGTAAGTTTTATACAGAGTATTTCACAAAGAAATGTATTTTCCTTTTTTTTTTTTTTTTTTCTTTTTTTTTATTATTATACTTTAGGGTTTTAGGGTACATGTGCACAATGTGCAGGTTTGTTACATATGTATCCATGTGCCATGTTGATTTCCTGCACCCATTATATTTTCCTTTTTTTTAAAAAAAAGTTTCCATAACCTGTAAGAGTTTTTTTTTTCTTTCTTTCTTTTCTTTTGAGACGGAGTTTCGCTCCTGTTGCCCAGGCTGGAGTGCAATGGCGCGATCTCGGCTCACTGCAACCTCAGCCTCCTGGGTTCAAGAGATTCTCCTGCCTCAGCCTCCCGAGTAGCTGGGATTACAGGCATGCGCCACCACGCCCGGCTAATTTTGTATTTTTAGTAGAGACAGGGTTTCTCCATGTTGGTCAGGCTGGTCGTGAACTCCCAACCTCTGGTGATCCGCCTGCTTTGGCCTCCCAAAGTGCTGGGATTACAGGCGTGAGCCACTGCGCCCGGCCATCAAGAGTTTTTATGACAATGTGTATGAAGCTGCCTCTGAGTAGGGTGGCTGCATTGCACACCTCCAGGGGGCAGCATTGTCTTTGTCCTCTATATAAATGGTTCCCCTGGAGGAAAACTCCAGGTGACCTTGCAAAGTAACCATATTTAGATGGGCTTGTCATAGAGATATTGTCCAAGGAAGTGCAGAAGAGTCTTGTTCACTACATCTTGTTCCTTTCTTAGATACAAGTTACATCAGAATAGGGGACTCAGGCTCTTGCCTGGGTCTGGATTGGAAGAAAAAGATCTTGCCACGGGCCAGAGTGTGCTAAGTCAGATACAATTTAATACACAAGCATCTTAACAGACATTTCAATGATGTGGAAACTTAGGCCAAGAGAGGTTAAGGGACTTGTCCAAGCTCACACAGTCTGTATGCAGCAGAGCTGGGATTTGAACCCTTTCCTATGGCACTCTAGAGCAGCCTTCAATTATCCCCTGACGCCTCCAGTACTTCCCAGGGCTGGAAAGCATCCATGATTGCTGACAGCGGTGGTAGTGAAACAATGTCAGCTGGGGTAGGGGTCTTCAGAGGCAAAAGGTGGAATTCAGCTGGGGAGGGGGGCGGTTCCTGAGCTGCCACTTCTGCCTCTCAAATTAAAGGGAGCCAGGTGTGGAGGCATCCTGGTGTGAGATTTGCACAGCTGAACCAAGGCTGGGGAGAGGAGTGTGGAGAGGGATGCTGACATCTCCTCCCACTTCTGGAAAATAACTTTGCATTTGAAGGGAGAAAGGCGTGAGTAAATCTGTAACTCGGATTTGGACGGCCTGGGATTTCATTTGGCTGTGTGAAGGCACACAGAGGTGCCTGCAAGTGTGTGCGTGATTACGTATGTATGTGTGTCTGTGAGTAGGAGTGTTTGTGTTGGGGGTGGTGGGATCTTCTGGTTACACACTGGTTCCCTTCTTCCCATTCGGATTGGGGGGGCTTTTATTTATTTATTTTTAAGTCATAGCAGCCACCATGTATGGGGACCTGTGTGCCAGGCATTGTGCTGGACACTTTTTGAGGCATTATTTTTCTGTGAAAAAAGTAGTTTGTTTTTATGTAGGTGCACCCAGAGACATCAGGTATTTTTTTCCATTCCGGTTAAAACACAGTGTTCTACTCTGTGGTAAGTCTTGGGAGAGGCAGGGAAGGCTGCGGGGACGGGCAGGGGCGGTCCCTGCCTCGCTAGTCTCCACCTTTTATTTTGACCGGTCCGATGGCGACAGGCTCGCACTAGGACCCAGGCGCCAGAGTGCCTCCGTCTGTCCTGTAGGTTCATTCAATCTCCCATACACACAGACCCACAGCGAGACCGACACACACTCCCATACACTCACACACACAACTGCAGGCAGCGAGGCTTGGGAAGTCAGGCCTGCTCCTCGCCCCGGCGCCTTCTCCGCTCCAGCCGGCCGGGTTTCCCTGGGGGCCCGGAGCTCGGCCGGGCCGCGCAGCCCCGTTAGAGGACGAGCTCGGCGGACCCCCGTTCCTCCATGGGCAAACGCGGGCGGCCGCGCAAGGAGGCGCGCTGCGAGGGCGCGGGGCTGGCCCCCGCCGCGCCCCCGGCTGTGCCCCCCGCCGCGACCGCGCCCCAGCCCCCGGCCCTGCCCGAGGAGCCCGCGGGGGCCAAGCCCAGGTGCCCCTTCTCGGACATTTTCAACACCAGCGAGAACTCGATGGAGAAGCACATCAACACTTTTCTGCAGAACGTGCAGATTCTGCTCGAGGCCGCCAGCTACCTGGAGCAGATCGAGAAAGAAAACAAAAGTAAGTTTGGGGGCCCCTGCTCTTCCTCGGCGCCCGGTTCTTTCTCTCTCGCCCACTTAGTCGACCCCTGTCGCGAGCTCGGCCCGTCCCCCCGCCCCGCCGCCAACATACACATCCAGCCCTTGGCGGTAAAGCCGATGACACCGGAGAAAGGACACGCACGCACAAAGCTGCTAAAGATGTAACAAAGACGGGCGAGGGGAGAGAGGGGCCTGTCGGTGCGTCGGTCTGTCCGTCTCCGGCGGGCTGTGGCTGGGAGGATGGTCCAGCGGAGGAGCGGGGGAGTGTTGTTGTTTGCTGACAACTGAGCCGAGAGCTCATCTCTTTGAGGTCGCCTTTCTTCCCCTTTTTTTTTTTTTTTTTTTTTTTTTTTTTCCGGATCCTTCTCAGGCAGACAAGTGTTGTTTTTCTGTCGCTCGTTCCTGGGTGGGGTGCGGATTAGAAGCCGAAAGTTGGAAACCATAGGCAGAGCTCAGAGGTTCCAGAAAGAAAACACACAGACACACACTACAACAATAACAACCAAACAGCTCTCCACGGCGTGGGCTCGGCTCTGTCCCTCTCTCCCTCCTACTTCGCCTTTTTCCTTCCCTCTCGCAGCAGGACTGGGCTCAGGCCATCACGTCTGCGGACACAGTCCCCCTGCACCTCCGTTGTCCTGGGGTGCCACCGCCGCCCCCCCAAAGAACGAGGCCGGCGGGGCCAAGCAACGCCAGCAGCTCGCCCCGGACACGCCGTCCTGAGCCCGGGAAACTTGGCCGTGGGGACGCGGCTAGAAGGAAACTTTGGGATCTTGGAGAAACAATAGTTGGGGAAGAAGGTGTGGGCTGTTGTGTGCTTTTTATTTATTTTCCGGGAGACGGCTCCTGAGTGAGCGCGCAGGGCAAGGAAGGCAAACGCCTTCCTGGTCGATTTCTACCTCCCCCCCACCCTCCCAACCCCAGATTCACGTGGAGAGTAGTGCGTGGGTGGGGGTGTGCTGGGAACCCCACCCTGGCCTGGCCTCTTTTTTGTATTTATTTGTTTCATTTTTGCCACTACCAGCCAGGTCCCCCAGCTTTCCCCAGGCAGTCGACTCAGCGCCCTAACGGGGGCACGCGTGTACAGCGTATCCAGCACGGTCCTCCGAATAATAGCTGTGAAAAGGAGGAAGGGAACTAGGCAGACAGACCGACAGATAGGGGGAAACCGGGATGTTTAATGTGTCCGAACAAGTAGGAAGATCAATGAGGCGCGTGTGTGTGCGTGTGTGTGTGTGAGAGAGAGAGAAAGAAAGAAGGTCCCGATTGCAACGTGTCAGATCTTGCAACCTTCCCCCCACCCAACACAACCCTCAGACACAAAAACACCATTGCTGACCGACACCCCAGGTCTTCAGGGTTAAAGTAACCGTGTGTTGGCAGCGCAATTGTGCAGACGCTGTAAGGCCAAAACAAGGATTTGTGTTGTGAGGTTGGTGGTGCGTTCTTTTCTTTCTCTTCTCGCCTGTTTTCCCGGAGTGCCTGGGTTGCGAGAGAGGCGCATCGCAGGCTATGCAGCCGAATCGCTTCGCAATTATTCATGCTGGTCGGGGGGTGGATAGGGGGGAAGCTATGTGTGCATTTGTCTGGAAGGTAGTTTCTGAAAAGCCAGAGCTGGTGGGGAGGTGGGTGAAGACGTGGTTTTGTTTGGTGTGTTTGCTTTTGTTGCAGGGGGGAGGGGCGCGATTTCTTTAGCTACCCCCATCCCTGGCTCCCAGTTCTCTGGAGTCTGTCCCGTGGCGCTGGCTCTGACTAGGGGTACACCCCATGGGGGCACCTTGGCAGTGTGTGGCGAACCTGGCTTGCCCCCGTACCCCAGCACCCCCCTCACCAGCGAGGTGTATGGAGGAGGCGGTCGGAGATTCCTCAGCGTCCCGCCCCCCACTTCGCACCCGCAGACAATCGGAGACCTCCCCCCGCCCCACCCCCCACCCCGCCGCCCTGGCCGCCGCCACCTCGTTGTTTACCCCGTGCCGGGGCTCCGGCGTGGCCACCAGTCACGTAAGCAGAGAGCCAGGCGCGCCGGGCTTGGGCTGCCCCGCGCGGGGCGGGCCCGTGGCGGCGTAACCGGGCTCCAGAGGCTGGTGAAACCGAGGGGCTTCCTCCCAGCCCATCGCCCGAGGCGTCCGCCCTGCAAATCTGCCAGTCCCCGAAAGGGGTTTGGAACCTTAGCACCCAAGTCTAAGTCAACTTCATGTGCGTAATAAGTCCCTCGGCCCCGCAGCCCCCCTCCTCCGGCCGGCTCCCGGCGGGAGTATTTTTAGCTCTCTTGCCTCTTTTCGCCGCTGCTGTTTGGCTCTAAATGACGTGATGCCAACGGCCCCCAGATTTCCCCGAGAGCTTGGGGCGCCGCGCTGTGCCCAGTTTGGCTGCAGAGACCCCGCTCCAGGCCCTCGCCCCGTCCCCAACAGCTCGAACAGGCTGGGGTGACCTCCGGCAAACTCCGTGCGACCATCCGCCAGGCCCTCTGTTATCCCCCTTGCAAAGAGAAGCGGCTCACGGGGGCCACTTTATCCCACCCCCTCTCCTCCCCTCCTCCTGCCCGGTCTAGGTCTCTGGGTACGGAAAACGGCGGGCCCTACATCTGCCTCGTTTTATGGGGGGGGCGCTTCTTCGCGCTGGCGGCGCTCGTCGTTGTTTTCTGCTCGCTGCACACAATGCCCGCGCGTCACGGCAATCCGCGTGTGCACAGCAATAACGCGAGTCGGGGGGCGGGTCGTGCGTGCGCCCGGCTCGGGCACTGCGGGTCGCTCCGCGCGCGCGGGGCTTGTTTTGCTCCAGAGCTCTGCTTTCCGAAACGCTTACATCATTCAGTCGTTGGGGGAGGGAGAGGGATCTGGGCGTTCCGATAGGATTCCAGCATCTACCGGGTCCCTGGTTTCTGGAAGGAAGCAAGGACCCTAGCTTTTTAGTTATTAATATTGGGGGTGGGGTGGGGTAGTTTGTTGTGTACGTTTTTTTTTTTTTTTTTAAGCTCCCTACTGCAAAAGGGCATCGCTGGCCGACTCAGGTGCACAACCTCCCCGCCTTCATTTCAGCGAGTTCCCCTATAATCATTTGATCTCGGTTTCTCCGCCTTCTCCTCCTCCCCCTCCCAGCTGGAAACACATGGTTTCCACATGGAGACAAACTTCTTTGCTTCGACTGGACTTGACCTAGCTGCGTCGTTCAGCCAATCGACTGCTCCAGCCTCTTCTGACGTCACGCGTTGCTGAGGCCGGAGGCTGGTGGGGTGGAGCCAGGATGCAAGCCAGGAAATCTCTGGGGGCTGTAGTGCGGCCAGCTGGTCCAGTTTCTTCTTAAAGGGACGCTCTTCTCTCCGGAGATGAGTGTCGGGCCCCGATTCTCCATTTCGGGTTCGGTGAGACCTTTCTGAGATGCACGGTGGACCCTGGTCACGAGTTAACACGTTCCATTTTTACTGCTGTTTGCAAAGTACTTACTTGGCAGGAGCTTGCCTTATTTTCCATCGTAGCCAGAACTGCTTTTCGTTCCCTTGTTGAGGTTTCCGTACTGGTAGTGTTCACCAAGTTGTGGCCACATTGCTGAATTATTTCCAGTGGAGAGGTTGAGTTTTCTTGGAGGAGGGGTTCAAATTAAGTCACCCATTGTTGACTGTCTGCTGTGTGCAAGGCAGGGGGGATTCCCTAGGAAAGGCAAGTACATTCTCCCAAAATTCCAACTGATGTGAATCTCTACGGATCACAAATTGAAGGCCTCCAGAAATATTAATCATGAAGGCTGTGATCCTATTACCACAAATTCAGAAATTATATGTAAATAATCTCTGACATCATCACCTATATGCATTTTGAGTCCAGTGGAAGGGTGGGAATTAAGGACTGACTAATAAGTAGAAAAAGATTTTGGAAAAGGTTAAAACTAAAAGAGAAGAAGAGATCCATAAAGGGATGTTATGTGCTTAAGAGCTGACTGGCAGGTAAGTGAAAGCAGCTGTGAGAGCAGCTAAGGTCTGGAGGAGAGAAATGGGCTTCCTAGTGTCTGGGGGAGGTTGCTTTGGAGGCAACACTTAAGATAGGGAAGGACGATCAGATGAGAGTAGAAAGCCATAAGGCTCCTTGGAATGGATCACCTGGGTTTGAGGGTGGGGTGCTTTCCTAGGGGCATGGACAGCCCAAGAAACAGCCTCTTCCTCCTGGTAGGGGAAGCTGCTGTTGTGTGGTGTCATTTGGCCCCACCCTGCCTTCCTGACTTAATCTCCTCTGCCTTGCCCTGAAACCTCTGTGTCCGTGCAGCAGATCCACCAGCAAGCAGGCGTCACAGTCGAACCTCTGTGCTCGACTTGGACTCTTCCACTGTCTAGAATGCCTTCATTCTCTTACTCCCCTAGGGATATCCGTATCTTACCTTCTCTTCAAGACTTAGGTCAGTTCCCACCTCCTCCAGGAAGCTTCCCCTAGCTACTTCAGCCCATTTGGTTCTATTTCTTAAGTCATTGTACTTGAGAGAATGAAACCTTTGCAGTCACATGGAGCAGGGCCCAGCTTGCTACTCTACTGCTTACTGGCTTTGTGACTTTGGACACAACTTACTTAGCCTGAGGTTCCATTTCCTTTTTGCAAAATGGGGATAACAATAGTATGACCCTCATATGATTGTCAAACAACTCAATGAGGCACTGCACTTAAATATTTAACGTACCTGAAATGTAATAGGTGCTCAATAAATAGCAACTTCTCTGAGCGTTGATAATCAGTACCACGCACTTCTCTACTTGCTTCCTGTGTGTTAGCTTTACCTTTACAAGGAGATTATTAGTAACTTAAGAGAAAAAAATCACTTACAGCATTCAATGCATGTTACCCATTGCATATAGCACACCACTGGGCATACAGTAGTAGATCCTTAATGTAAATGTTTTCATTGGTTAGATTTGTCATTTACTAGCTATGGCACGAGGATCAGGTTTGGAGGCCAGGGGACACATGACAGCCTTTCTGAAGATTTGAAGAAAAGTCAGAAATACTGATCTCCAACTCCCTTGGGTGGTGAGACCAATCCCTGTAAGAAGATGATAGTTCAGACCTGAAGAGCTGAGACTGCGTCCTGTGAACAGCTGTGACCCTGAGAACAAATAAGAAAGAAGGAGACTAGAGTGACTTCTGCTGAAATTGAGGGCTTTGATGGCAACTAATGTTCAAGCTGGTCACATTTTTGCATGGCAACAGTCTTATGAATTCATACATTCTTCAAATGTACATTGAACGTCTACTATGTGCAGATGCTTCTTTCTGAAAACTCTGTAGCTTGAAATATGGTGGGGGTGGAGTAGGGTATTTGTCTTTAGTGGAGTTATGTGAAGAACATTCTTACATCAGGCCCTATCCTCTGCATCCCAAATTATGTTCCCCAGATTCAACTTATTTTTTCCAGTTTTAAATGTGATCTCTGCTGACTGGTAAATACCAGAAGAAGGCTTTTTTGAGGATATTGTTACGGCTTTCAGAGTCACAGAGCTCCCAAGGACTGTGTGCCCTGGAAAGGGGATCCAGGGAAAGGCGACAGGGCCTTGGAAGTTAGAGAAGCTGAATTGAGCCATTCCTGGTTTGGGAGCAAAAAGAAGGCTCCATTAGCTACCAAGGCAAAACAGTACCTGCTCATCCATCTCTCGTCTCTGATCAAAACAGTCTCCCACTGACACATCCAGAAATGGGGATTCATCTGGGGATGCCTGGGCAAAAGTCTAGAGGTGAAACTGAGGAAAATGAAGAGGGTGCCGGCATGCAGCAGCAGCAACCAATTGTATGGCATAATATCAATAATGGCTACAATTTATTGAACACTGACTATATTCCAAGTATGGGGCTATGCATTAATTATCTCCCCTGATCTTCACAAAAACCTTCTGATGGATGCAATTTTATTACCCCCTTTTACGGAGGAGGGAACTGAGGAGCAGGGATGCCAGGTAATTTGCCCAAAGGACATATAGCTAGTAAGTGGCAGAGCTGAGTTTTGAACTTAGGCCTCTGATTCCAGAGCCTGTGCTCTTAACCATATACACGTACTCATTTTACAGCCAAGGAATGAAGTCCAGAGAGGTGAAATGACTTACTCAAGGTCACCCAGGAACCTGAAGCAGAGCTGGTATTTGAAACACCTTGTTTATTGTCCAAGGTCTTCCAGCACACACCTTGCTTAGAAAAGCTTTCGAAGTGAGGCTGGAGACAGAAGAGCCAACCAGAGAGGCTTTTTTTCTTTTGTCTTTCAGAGTTGTTCAACTCTCCTGGCCTTAACTCAAGTTTAGGGCTCCTAGGAAACACCACCCCCCTCCTGCTGCCTTTCCCAAGTCTGTCCTCTGGGCATATTAGAGGACTTGGGGCTGTTGCTATGGTACCGGGGCCAACAGCAGGTTCATCAAAAGCCGGGTCTTTTGCCTTTTGAAAAAAAAAAACCCAGCCCTGCAGAAGCAAATTGGCCACAAAGATTTGCATCAGTCATTGTGGCTTGTTCTGTTTTAGATCCCCCTGCCTGCCTACCCCACCCTCTCCTCCCTACCACCACCACTTTCTATAAATACAGTTGGATAAATATTGATTTAAACTGGGTTTCTGGAGGAGAAGCACATGCTTGCCCTGGCTTGGTCTTCACTTAGATACCACCAGTATGTCAGGCCTGACACACCTAACCCCTGACAGCTCTGGCTTCCAAATATCTTGTTTTGGGGAGATGAATTGTAGTTTTGTGGCTTTTGAGTTTTTTTTTTTTTTTTCAAAGAAGAGAAAGAAAAAGAAATAAAAAAAGTAGAAACCCAGCAAGAAATGGGAGTATTCCTGCAGAATGAGGAAAGCAATTTTCAGCAGGCAGAAATGGGGGAGCTTTATAGTAATATGGCCTCCTGAACCATCCTTCTCCCTTCCCATTTTTCTTTCTGCTCCACTTCAGTTTTTTTTTTTTTTTTTTTTTTGAGATGGAGTCTCACTCTGTTGCCCAGGCTGGAGTGCATTGGCACAATCACGGCTCACTGCAACCTCCGCCTCCTGGGTTCAAGTGATTCTCCTGCTTCAGCCTCCCAAGTAGCTGGGACTACAGGTGGTTGTCACCACGCCTGGCTAATTTTTGTATTTTTAGTAGAGACGGGTTTTCACCATGCTGGCTAGGCTGGTCTTGAACTCCTGACCTTGTGATCTGCCCACCCTGGCCTCCCAAAGTGCTAGGATTACAGGCGTGAGCCACCACGCTGGATCTGAGTTTTGTTTTTAAAGGAGGCAGGTATTAGCACAGAGCATCAGGGCCAGAAGGAGCCCCAGAGGTCACAGAGCATCCATCATCTGTACAGTCATGCAGTCTGAGACCCAGAGAGGGACACTGGCTTGCCCAAGATGACACAGAAGAGGCAGAACCAGATCCTTCTGGGCTGTGTTCCCTCCCACCTGATATGAGAATGGGTTCCAGGTAGAGTCCCAACCTGGGCATTTGTTTCACAGGTCCAGTGCTCATAAAGTCAGCAATTTTCAAACCTGGTTTACTGATCCCAGGGTGTGTCCGGTTATTGCAAAGGTCGTTGCAACATTCTCAATAGTCTTTCAAAATGAAGCTAATTTCAATTTGCCATACTTAGAAAAATACTGTCTTTTACATTTGGGGGCTGGGAGGAGGGAGGAGCTAGAAGGTGGTGACAGTAATGAGATGGCTATTCCAAGCCTCGACTGAGGAGGAGGAATTCAAGTCTTGGGGGATCCTTTTGGAGGTGGAGCTCTAGGCTCACAGTGGGGAGAGAGAAAAAAAGAGAGGGAGGGAGGATGGAAGGGAATGGGAGAGGCTTCAATTCCCTGTCCCAGGGACAGACACCTACTCTCTGGCTCTTCTAACTTAAAGGAAGCAATTGTCTCTGATGTCATTGTACTCTAGTGGCCTGGCTAGGGGTGTTAAAGCTGTCAACAGCTGACTCGATCTTTGTGGTCAAAAATAATGGGCATTTGCCATCATCATGCTGAGCAGGAGGCTCCTTCTTTGCTTCCTCATCTTGGCAGAAGTGTGCTGGGCCCCTTGCTTATGAAATGTTTTGAAAGTTCAGGTGACCCTTGCTTTGAGCAGTACACTCCAGGGAATATATGTAAACAGAATCCTTTTTCAAAAAAATTTAGAGAAACTCTCTTGAAAAGCCCTTGTGGCAACTATTTTGGTAAGATGTGGAATTATGTTGTAAGCCATTCTCCTTAAATTTGTGTTTATTCATTCATTAATTAAACCAGTACATAAGGAGTACATACTTGCTTAATGGGAGGCACCGTGCTAGGTCTTGGAGGTAGAGTCCCTGCCCTCATGGAGTGTATTATTCCAGTGCCAGGTTTTAGAGGTAGAGTTCCTGTCTTCATGGAGTGTACTATTCTACTGCCAGGTTTTAGAGCTTCACTTGTCTTTTTTTTTTTTTTTTTTTTTGAGACGGAATCTTGCTCTGTCCCCCAGGCTGGAGTGCAGTGGCGCGATCTCGGCTCACTGCAAGCTCCGCCTCCCGGGTTCACGCCATTCTCCTGCCTCAGCCTCCCGAGTAGCTGGGACTACAGGCGCCCGCCAACATGCCCGGCTAATTTTTTGTATTTTTAGTAGAGACGGGGTTTCACCGTGTTAGCCAGGATGGTCTCGATCTCCTGACCTGGTGATCCGTCCGCCTCGGCCTCCCAAAGTGCTGGGATTACAGGCTTGAGCCACCGTGCCCGGCCCACTTGTCTTAAAGTGAACCCCAACAATGCAGGATGGCATTTGACTTGAGGTTTTTTGTCTTTGGTTATAGCTATCATTATAGACAGAATAAAAATTTAGCCTGGGATTCCAAAAGGAGTAGTTTCTTCCCTCCCTGTCTCCCCTATCTATGTTTAAAATGTTTAAAATTTTTTTTTTTTTTTGGAGACACGGTCTTGCTCTGTTACCCAGGCTGGAATACAGTGGCACAATCTCAGCTCACTGCAACCTCTACCTCCTGGGCTCAAGTGATCCTCCTGCCTCAGCGTCCCGAGTAGCTGGGACTATAGGTGTGTGCCACCTTGCCCCACTGACTTTTTGTATTTTCTGTAGATACAAGGTTTTGCTATGTTGCCTAGGCTGGTCTTGAACTCCTGGGCTCAAGCCATCCACCCACCTCGGCCTCCAAAAGTGCTGGGATTACAGGCATGAGCCACCGTGCCCAGCCTACAATCCTTTGTGTTTTTGGGTTTGTCCTTGTAATTTCTACAGATTTTTTTTTCTTTCACTGCCTGAGCTTAGGAAACTGTGTAAGCAACCTTGTAAATAAATACATTCCACTCTCAGTTCTTTATAGATAGGGGCCTTCTGCACTTGGAGGATTGTCCACACCAGCATTCCTCCCAAGTCCACTCTCCTGTACAACATGCTCTTTGCCACAGACCTCCAATATCCAACTCCAGTGTCTGTAAGGAAATTTAGACACAGCAAAATTAGAAAGATAAACACACTGTCCTGAGGGAGAGGGAGATTGAGAAATTCAAACTGAAGCCAATTAAAGGGGATTTGGATTACCTACTATGTGAAATTTCTTTTTCTGTGTCTTTATTGCCATTAGCAAGGATACTTGAATAAAGATGATTTGGGAGTAGGAAGGCTATTGTATTAAAGTGGAGGACATGCCCAGGGCTGCTCTGGGCAAGTGAGAGCTGGTGTGGACTTTGTTTTTATTTCTACAGGGACCCAGAACTACCTTATGGTGCCCCTGTGTTATCTCCCTCTTACCTCCACCACAGCCTGACCGTCCTGCCATATTTCTTGGCTCCCAAGACTGTGTGTGCCTTGCATACAACTTTCTTTCATTTTTTTCTACCAGTTGTAAAACTGAGCTAAGTTCAACAAATAATTTCTAAAATCTGCCAGGGAGCCAAGCTCTGTGCTTGGTGATTCCAAAGTGAAGCATGTATGATCTCCAGTTCCAGGTCTATCTTCTAGTTCAAATGATAGACAAATAGAAATCAGTCAACAATTCTTGCCTGTCTTCTGGGAGTGTGATAACCTGTCCTCAAGAGAGCTGCTGACAAGTGCAATGTCTTCTCTGTTTTCCAAAGGAATGGTAATAATGGCCTCCTATTATTGAGCATTTACTATGGGCCAGCACAATGCTACGTGCTTTATATTAAATTCTCACAAACACCTACTATGCAGGTGCTATAATAACCCTCATGTTGTAGATGAGGAAAGCCTTAGCTTTAGCAAGTCTAACTTTCCCAAGGCTACAGGCTAATAAATAGTGGAGTAGAGACTAAAACCCCAGATTTTTCTTTCTTCCTATAGAGACCTTAGGGCTCTGGGAAAAGCCCTGGGGAGTAAGAAATGTGCAAGAGGCAAGAATTGGAATGTGGAGGTCGGGCACGGTGGCTCACGCCTGTAATCCCAGCACTTTGGGAGGCCGAGGCGGGCGGATCACGAGGTCAGGAGATCGAGACCATCCTGGCTAACATGCTGAAACCCCCGTCTCTACTAAAAATACAAAAAATTAGCCGGGCGTGTTGGCAGGTGCCTGTAGTCCTAGCTACTCAGGAGGCTGAGGCAGGAGAATGGCGTGAACCCGGGAGGCGGAGCTTGCAGTGAGCCGAGATCCCGCCACTGCACTCCAGCCTGGGTGACAGAGCCAGACTCTGTCTCAAAAAAAAAAAAAAAAAAAAAAAGAATTGGAATCTGAAATGTTTTAAGTTAGGCAGAGGGTTCCCTTGAGGATGCCTCCCTGGAGCGACTTCTGGGGTGCCCCCCTGGGGACTTTTC
Organism: Nomascus leucogenys; assembly: GCF_006542625.1. NCBI lineage: Eukaryota > Metazoa > Chordata > Mammalia > Primates > Hylobatidae > Nomascus > Nomascus leucogenys. The sequence goes on along the minus strand of NC_044383.1, from coordinate 23,339,334 downwards.
TCCCCACTCTTGCTATGGTAGAGAGTGGGCTGTCAGAACCTCCAGTGCCCTTTGGGCGTTGATAGTGGAGCCAAAAGGCTCCTTTCTCTAGACAGAGATGGTCTAGGGTTTCACTGTTTGCACCTGCAGTAGCACCTTGCCCCAGCACCCCCTGGGGAACTCACCCAACCAGTAGGTCTCCTGTGGTTCTGCATACTAGGGTGTCAGGGTGTGAATCCACACCCTGTCAGGCTGTATTAGGCTTCCTGGAGGCGCCCGAGCTTGTAGGGCAACTGGGCTGGCCTATACATGGAGCCAAGGGCTTCTGCCAGGGAAACCAGAGGAGAGAGGCAAGTATGAGCTGCAGAGATGAGCATTAGGTCCTCGCTGCCACCGTGACAGTGTGGGCCAGCTGGTTCCGGTCAGATGATGACATAGGCCAACCTCTTCCTCTCACTGATCCAGAGCTAGGAAACAAGGGATCTTAAATATAACTGGGTTTGGCTGGGCACTGTGGCTCATGCCTGTAATCCCAGCACTTTGGGAGGCCGAAGTAGGTGCGTCACCTGAGGTCAGGAGTTCGAGACCAGCCTGGCCAATATGGTGAAACCCCGTCTCTACTAAAAGTACAAAAATTAGCCGGGCATGGTGGTGGGTGCCTGTAATCCCAGCTACTTGGGAGGCTGAGGCAGGAGAATTGCTTGAACCCAAGAGGCGGAGGTTGCAGTGAGCCAAGGTCGTGCCACTGCACTCCAGCCTCGGAGACAGAGAGAGACTCCGTCTCAAAAAACAAAAACAAAAACAAAAAACCCAAAATATAACTGGGTTCCTATTACTCACTTTTTAAAAGCCCTTCAATAGTTTCTTTCCTGCCTCACTTAAAATAAAATCCAAACTCCTTGTCATGGCCTTCATCATTGCCGTTCAGAGTGAGTGTGATTGGAGGAGGGAGAGCCTTGGTACCCCCCGGGAGCTTGTCAGAAATGAGACTCCAGGTCTGCTGCAGCAGAATCTGCATTTGCCACAATACCTAGGTGATCTGTGTGCTCCTTAAAGTTTGAGAAGATGTCCTAAACAGTCTTTGTGGTCATCCCAGGACTCCTTAGCCAGCCACCTAAACTTACCCCACTTTTATCATTTATCCCGTATCCTGCTCATCACAATTGACACTTACTCTACTTGCTTATCATCAGTCTGGAGGGCTAGAATATAAGCACATAGAGGACAGGGACCATACGTAGTTTTGTTCATTATTTTATCTTTGGCATCTAGCGTAGTGCCTGGCACGTAACAGATGCTTAAGGAATATTTATTGAATAAATGATTAGTTTTCTGTCTTTATCTTTCTGACCTAGTGTTTCTCAACACAGGAGCTGTTGATGTGACAGTTCTTGTACAGATTAGTTTGGAATATGGCAGGATTTAACATCCTTGGTTCCCACCCACTAAATGCCACTGGAACCCTCCCTAGTCGTTGTGACAATAAAAAAGACACTCCTACAATGTTTCTGACGCCTCGTAGTGTGATGGAATTGCCCTTGGTTGAGACCATTGCTTTAACTAATTTCGTTTGACCTTACGCGATTGAACATAACGTGATGTATGCTGTAGGGTCCAAGGGTCAGAAAATTCAAGTTCCAATCTGTTCATAGCCTGTGTGACCTTGGGCAAATCACCTAACCTTTCTGGGCCTTATCTGTAAAATAGGAATCTCAGAGGTGTGCTGAGGATTCAATGAACTGACTGGAGGAGCAGCACCGTGCATGTTGGCCCTAGTTATGTGGCAGCTAGTAGGCAAATGGATGCATATTGTTCTAGGATCTAGGGACAATCCCAGCTTCCTCAAATCAAAACACTATTGCTGGAAGAGCTGGTGAGATCAGCTATGCCTTGGACAGGCAAGAGAATGGTATTTTTATTATAAGTGCTGCATCTGAGGCTGAGAGAACTCAGATACGAGGCGGCAGGAGCTGGTTGTGTGGTATAGTGTTCAGGGCCTGGCTGGACCTAAGCGTGACCTCCACAAGTTTCTGCTGCCTGGAAAAGGGTGGTGATGCCAAGGGGTGGGGGCAGGGCAACACGAGGCCAGCTCCTGGCAGGGGAGGGAGGGTTACCCAGGGCTTTGGCAAGAATGTGGGGCATCCTCTTAGCAGCAGAAGGCCTCTGGCAGTCTTTTTTTTTTTTTTTTTTTAGGCTTTAAAAACAAGTTATATCTAACTTTGAAAGAACAGACTATTGCAATACCAACATCTAGTAAACACACCAAAAAATACGGTTTACTTTTGCTTTCAAATATAGATGCAGAAATCCTAAACAAAAATATCAACTCTTGGAACTGAACAGTGCTTCAAAAGAATAACACGCTGTGGCTGACCAGGTTATTTGCCAGATATTGCTGAAAGTCACAAAATCTACTAGCATAAATGTTTACAGGCGCAAATTAAAGAATAAAATGTGATTACACTAACAAATGTTGAAAAGTATTTGGGAGGCATTTCTAATGAAGAAAACTGCTTCGACACAACAAAGATTGTTTCCTGTGGTGGTCTTTTAATTATAGTGGAAGGATGAGATTGGGCCCAAGGCTTGCGGTCATCGCCAGGAGTGAAGGAGTTGACTCTGATGGCAACCTTTCCTTGGGGAAGAATGAACCACGAACAGAAAAAAACAGCATTCGGATCCTTTGGGAATGTAACTTAGTCTTGATATTTAAAGGATTGGGCCCCACGGGTTTAAAAAGCCTGAGTTCTAACCTTTATTCCTTCAGTTTGATAGACAGCTGTTGGCCTTGGGCAAGTTACCATACCTCTCTGAGCCTCAACTTTCTCAACTGAAAAATGGGGACTGTATTGAGAAACAAGCTTAATGACACAAACTTCTGTGACATAAACCTTGAAATGTTATTTGGGGAAATATTCACTTGGCATGGCCCTAGCAAAATCCTCCCAAATACCTTATCAGTAGCACCCTGGTGTCACCCCAAGTGGGGTGCTCCAAAGTAAGCAAGCCACTTAGATGTGCATGTTAATTGAGTCCTGCAATGCAGATGTCTTCTTGGATCCAAGTTCACGCAAAAAAGAAGGAAAAGGACATTTGAGAGATTAACACATCCATTATAATCACTGAAATAGGCTGCTGTAATAAGGGCCATTTAATAAAATGTAAGAAGCCCTTTTCTAAGAGGGAAGAGATGGGTCAGGATGGAAGTCAAGTGCAGCTGTTTGAGCCTTTGCCAGTGGTCTGATCTCACCAGTAAAACTGGAGTTAAAAAACAACAAACTTCCAGATTCAGCAGTCTCAGATAAACACTGCCTCCCCCTGGCGTTCCCCCCACCCCATGTCCTTTCCCTTTCTCCCCAGCTTGGGCAGCACCTGAATTGCTTGGTGCGTTTCCGTGTGGCTGGGATGTCAGCCGGAAGCCCTGGCGACAGGAGCCCTGGGAGGCGGCAGCTACCTCTCGGGTTTAGCATTACGTCATCCCTTCTAGACCCAAATTTATCTCGGCTGCACACAGACCCGCAGCTTTGAGCTGCCGCTGACTTGAGGAGAGCTTACGCATGAACTTAGGCAAGGCTGACTCACTGGGCGAGGGAAAGGTTTTCTGCTGTTCTTCACGTTTCTGGGCTCTGGGGGAAGAGGAGGGGAGGAGGCTGCAGTAGTCATTTTGGGGTGGGGGATGGAAAAATATATAACTGTTACGGTTCTCATTTAAGAGCTTGGAGTTCACCTTCCCATGTCCCCAATGTTGATTATTTGAAAACGCCCATCCTTAAAGATAATTGCAGAAAACAGTGCCCTACTCAGTAAACACTTTGCAGTTTCAGGGAAGTTCTACTAAGTGCAAGGTGTCATCAACACAGTGACTTTGGACTTGTAACTTAACCTCATGGCGCTTTCCTCTCTCCCCATCTCTCCTCCCCGTAGAAAAGATACAACACATCAGCCTCCATTGTTTATGAATCTTCAATAAATCACTTGGAAATTGTCACTAAGTAAACTGTGCTGAGAAAGGACCCTTAAGAATTGAGGGCTTTGCCTGCTTCGTTCAGAAGGCAGATTGTCCCCATCCGTGGCTGTGATCGTTATAGGCCTGGGGGATTCTGGGGGACTTTTTCCATTTTCAAATGACTCCCTTGAGAAAGAGATATACCTTAGGGAGAGGACAGAACAGAGACTATGGGTAGGATTCCAGGTTCTTATGTCAGTAGACTTTGGAAGTCTTGCTTTTCCTGTTTCCCCATCTGCATTTGTAGTGCAAACTAGTTCATCGGAGCAAAAGAAAGGCTATGGCTGCCTCTGGACTCCTCCGGGCTGAGACTGTTGCTGAGGGATGGTTTTGTGGGTAGTATTACTTTCCTGTGGATACAGCCCTAAGCTTTGTGCTGGAGAGGCCCTTATAGCTGATGTCCAAAGAAGGACTCCAGGAGGCAGCCAGAGCAGGGAGAAGGAAGTGGCACCTCCATTGCTTTTAGAAAAGGCTGGAGATTTCTGTACATGAACGAGCCCTTAATACTGCCCACCATGATCATCATCTCTCCCCTTCTTCAATGCAGGTGGCCTTTTGGTGAGTCTCGCTCTACTTTCCATGTCCTCATCTCCCTCTTGGCCATGGCTCTAGAAGAAGGGCTTTAGGTTAGTTCACCTGGAGGTCAACTGTGGAAGGCCATGCATAGGCCCCAGGCCTCTTACATCTAGCCGTCTCTTCCTAACCAGCTATGGTTCTATGACCTCTGGAATTAAAGCCATCTTGAATTCATGTATATTTTCAGTTCGTACTACTTCTCTTGATCGCTTGTCACACAAGTTTACCTCCTATTGGGAAAAGCAGAGTTGTATTTGTCCTGGCCAGGCGCACTTTGGGAGGCTGAGGTGGGCGAATCATGAGGTCAGGAGTTTGAGACCAGCGTGGCCAACATGGTGAAACCCTGTCTCTACGAAAATACAAAAAATTAGCTGGGCGTAGTGGCAGGCGCCTGTAACCCTGGCTACTTGGGAGGCTGTGTCAGGAGAATCGCTTAAACCCGGGAGGTGGAGGTTGCAATGAGCCGAGATCGTGCCACTGCACTCCAGCGGGGGTGATAGAGTGAGACTCTGTCTCAAAAAAGACAAAACAAACAAACAAAAAATTATATCCTCAACTAACAGATGTTCTAAATGAATGGTATTTTCTTTAAAATAATCCAGTCCCACCCCTACCCAACATGGCCCTTGTTGAGGGTGGAGGGTGGTTGTTACCAACACCCAATGGGAAAGTCCAGATCCGAAACAACCTAGTCAACAGCTAAAAAAAACAGTCCCTTTTTGAAAGCCTTTACAAAAAAAAAAAAAAAAAAGTTCTTCTGTGGCTTGCGAACACCTCTCATTTTGGGTCTGCCTGCATTTGATGGAACATCTATTTGGTCTGAAATGTGGTGCCAAGTGTAATATTTAAAAGGACTGGCAGAATTTTGCAGCTTGTGACCTCACTGGAGATTTTGTGCACTTTACCAAAAAAAAAAGAAAAAAGAAAAAAGAAAAAAGGTATGAGGGAAAGGTAAGAAAACAAAAGGTATGAGGGAAAGGTATGTTAAAATGCAGCATGAAGCTGATAACATTTTTAAGAGGGTAAGATTTCCATCTCAAGATGGTATTTTCTGCAGGAGCCAATGGAATGACCACGGGAGGGGGAAACTCTCCCGTCACCAGGAGCTTCCTGTTATTTTGGATATGATGTCAAGCAGCAGGTTAATATAATTGGGGTGGAAAAAAGTTATGGGTATGTTTGCACGGTTCCCAGCTTGCTCCTAGAGCATTCAGCAAGTATGATCCTCTTGTTCTTCCTCTCCCTAGATCCCTTGTTCCCAACTAGGGGACAGGGGAGGGATTTTGTGCCCCAGGAGACATTTGGCAATGTCTAGAGGCATTTTTGGTTGTCACACCTGAGGGGTGGTGGTGTGCTACTGGCATCTAGTGGGTAGAGGCCAGGGATGCTCCTAAACATCCTGCAAAGCACGGAACAGAGCTCCTGCTCCAAGGAGGAATTACCCAGATCAAAATGTCAATGATGCTAAAGCTGAAAAACCCTGGTCTAGACTTTGAGGATGTTTTAGATGGAGGACTTAGAAAGAGAGTGGCCATGAGAGCAGTCAATGGCCTTTTATTTTTTTTATTTTTTTATTTTTTATTTTTTTTTTTTTGAGACTGAGTCTTGCTCTGTTGCCCAGGCTGGAGGCTGGAGTGCGGTGGCGTGATCTCGGCTCACTGCAACCTCCGCCTGCCGGGTTCAGGCGATTCTCCTGCCTCAGCCTCCCCAGTAGCTTGGATTACAGGCACCCCCCACCACGCCCGGCTAATTTTTGTATTTTTAGTAGAGAAAGGGTTTCACCATGTTGTCAAAGCTGGTCTTGAACTCCTGACCTCAGGTGATCCGCCCACCTCAGCCTCCCAAAGTGCTGGGATTACAGGCGTGAGCCACCATGCCCGGCCAGTGGTAGTCTTTTAATGTGGTCTCTGCTCTCTTTAGCTAACTCCCTTTTTAGCTACAGAGGAGAGCATAAGAGAAAACATCATCATCGCTTCTATTTACTGAGTGCCTAGTATATACTAAGTGCTGGAATTATTGCATTTAATCTTCGCAAAAAGCCCTACTGAATACACGAACCTCGTGAGCAGGTCTGCATCTGTTTCTCTCTTACTATGCAGACTAAGTCTAGTACAGTGCCTGGCACATGGCACGCCCTCAAGGCCGTGGATATGATCATATCCATTTTATAACATAAGGAAAATGAGGCTGGAAGAGTTCACACAGTCAGTGTAAGTAGCAGAGTCAGGATTTGAACCAAACTGTTCAGCACCAGGGAGAATTTTCTGGCGTCTAAAAGCACTAGTGAGGGACTGAGGGAGGAGAAAGTTTTAAAAAGTAAGATTAAAGAAAAAAGTAACTACTTGTCTGTGTGGAAGCTGAGGTGGAAGAAGGGCTTCACGGAAACCCTCTCTGATGAAATCATCCCTCGTTTTTGAACAGCAATTTTAGCTTTTCCAGTTTCTGTGTGCGCTGTTGGTGCAGGTGTGTTACTCTTCTCATTTTGCAGATGAGGAAACTGAGGCACATAGGTTACATGAGAAAGTAGGAGATAGAGGACTGGAACATGATACTTTGAATAAAGAATGTCTCAGCCCCTGGGCAACTGCAGGGAGTCGCTGAGAAACAAGTTTCCCCGGGAGTAGACTCCTAGCTCGCTCAGATCCTTCCCATTCCACATCGTGTCTGGAGCGGGGAAAAAAAAATTCTTCCCTTCCAGAAGCAAAGTCCCGCAACTTCTTAGTCTTCCCTAGAGACAGGAAAGGAAACCCACCGGGACTACACCTTCCGACGACCTTTGCAAATCGTGCGGAACGCAGGCGCCCTGAAACGGCGTGCGCACTACGATTCCCGGCAGCCTCGGACGGGTGCGGGACTACATTTCCCAGGGGGCAGAGGCAGGGGCGGGAGGGGGCGGGCCGCGGCGCTGCTCCCGCCCCTCCCCCGTGCTCGCGGGGAGAGGTAAACAAACCACGCGCGGGCTGCCGGCGGCACGGCGGGCGCGGCTGGCGCGGCTGGGGCGGCTGGGGCGGCGGAGAGCGCGCCGAGCCGCGGCCGGGCTGGCCCGCCCGCCCGTCGCACATGTTCCGGGACGGCGCCTGGTCGTAGCCGCCTGCGGCGCCTCCTGTCGGCCCGGGAAGGGAGTGCGGAGAGGCGCCGGTCGCCACCCGCGGTGCCCATGGAGCGGGTGAGGATGATCAACGTGCAGCGTCTGCTGGAGGCTGCCGAGTTTTTGGAGCGCCGGGAGCGAGGTAATGGCTGGGAGCCGCTGCGTGAGCCCGAGCGCTAGTAATCTTTTTCTGGAGTGCGGTGCGGCCGGTAAGGGAGGAGGGCACGCGTGTGAGGTGCGCGCGCGTGAGGTTGGGGGAGCGCGCGTGTGAGGGGTGGGGCGTGTGAGGAGGGGAGCGCGCGTGTAAGGGGGGCGTGTGAGGGAGGAGCGCGCGCGTGAGGGGAGGGGCGTGTGAAGGAGGGGAGCGCGCGTGTGAGGGGAGGGGCATGTGGGGAAGGGAGCGCGCGTGTGAGGGGAGGGGCGTGCGCATGTGAGGAGAGGAGTGCGTGAATGTTAGGGGAGGGATGTGTGAGGAGAGGGGAGGGGCATGTGAGGGGAGGGGAGGGGTATGGGAGGGGAGCGCGCGTGGGGGGGGCGTGTGAGGGAAGGGGTGCGAGCATGTGAGGGGAGGGGCGTGCATGTGTGAGGGGAGGAGCGTACGCGTGTGGGGAGGGGCGTGTGAGGGGAGGGCCATGCGTGTGTGTGAGGCCAGGGGTGCGCACGTTAGGGGAGGGGCGTGTGAGGAGAGGGGCACGCGCGTGTGCGGGGGGGATCGCGCGTGTGTGAGGGGGTGCGCGGAGGGAGGGGCGTGTGCGGGAAGGGCGTGCGCGTGTGGGAGGGGCGTGCGCGTGTGCGGGGAGGGGCGCGTGTGCGGGGAGTGGCGCGCGTGCGTGGGAGGCTCGCGCGCGTGAGGTGCGTTTGGGGAAGTGTGTGTGCTGAGATCGTGAGTGGAGGCGTGTGTGAGAGGTCGCGCAGGTGCTGGGGGAGGTGCGAGGTCGCGCAGGTGCTGGGGGAGGTGCGAGGTCGCGCACGGAGGGTGGGGCTGTGGGCGTGCGGGGAGCGGGAAGGAGACGGGTGAAGGGAGGTTGGAGAGAGGGCGGTCCGGGGATGGAGAGAGGGTGACCGTGGAGAAGCCAGGAGGGCCCCGGAGCAGGAGAGGGTGCTAGGAGGTAGGAGGAAAGGGGAACGCGGATGCTGGGGGGGTCTGGGGAAGAGACGAGACTGGGAGAACACTGAGCGGGGGGAAAGCCGGTGGAGAGGGGCCTCTGAATACCTGCGGGGTGATGAGATGGGGTCCCTTTAGCGGTGGCAGCCCAAGGGGCTGTAGAGATGGGGCAGAAAGAGCAGGAACTCGGAGATTGTGGTGTCAAGAGAGAAAATGTCTAAGACTTGTTCGAAGTATACAAAAACATTGGGCTTAAAGAGACTCTTTAGAACAGATAGAGTTGAAAGTAAAGGGGAATTTTTGAGGCAAGCGAAATCAATGAGGTGAATGGTAACTGGTCAAAAAATTTTTGTTGTAAAGCATCTGAAATCTAAAAAAAAAAAATTCTTGGGAGAGAAGGATTTTGGAAAGGGGGGGATAAACTCTTTGGTTTAGAGGAGGTATCAAAACACCTTCCAGCTGGTGGGGTGTCACAGGATTGATGTCCAGGCGAGGGACATTAATCTTCTAACCAAAAAGAGTGGAAACATTTTACTCTTTTCCTGCTTTCAAAAACCTGTTACTGCAAAGACCTCGGATTTGTGGTTCAATGGATTTGGGTACATTCTTCTTACCATATCTTTTTTTCTTGCTCTCTTCAGAGTGTGAACATGGCTACGCCTCTTCGTTCCCGTCCATGCCGAGCCCCCGACTACAGCATTCAAAGCCCCCACGGAGGTTGAGCCGGGCACAGAAACACAGCAGCGGGAGCAGCAACACCAGCACTGCCAACAGGTAGCAAGCTGGGAACGCTTAGAAGAGGGAACTAGAGGGGAGGAGCACATTTCTCCTGTAATCCCGAGTCTGAAGGAGCAGCACTTGATGGGTTCCTTTACCACTACCCTGGGGATTTGGCCCTTTTAAAATAATGAAGTCTAGAAATCATAACCTGGTTTTGCATGGAAGGGAAGGAGTAGAATCTGGAAAGACAACCAGAGAAGTTCTTGCTGGGATTATTAAAATGGCTATGACTGAGAGGACAGTAAGTTGAGAGACTTGGTGGCATGTGTCCACGCATGCAGCCACCTGCTAAAAGTAATTGTGGGCTGGCTTTCAATATTCTGGCCAAGTTTAGGACAGTCCAAGAAGATTAAAAAAAAACCAGAAATAGATCTGGCAGGGTATAAAGCAGAATCAAGGGTTTGTTAAAGGAATAAAAATATTTAGGTAGAATTGGTAGTGAGCGGATGTGGTTATTTGTTTAAGGAGAAAAGGGAAAGCCGTGCTGTGAAAGTTTTGCCTCTTTAAATGATAAGATCGGATTGGTTGGTGGGCTCTTAAAGCAAAAATGAAAAAAAATCTGCTTATCTTTCAAGCAGAATAGATCTTTTAAAATATACTTGTCTAGATGTACTTGGAAAGGCCGGGCCTGGTGGCTCACGCCTGTAATTCCAGCACTTTGGGAGGCTGAGGTGGGAGGATTGCTTGAGCTTAGAAGTTCAAGACCAACCTGGATGACATAGTGAAACTTTGTCTCAAAAAGAGAAAAATATAGATGTACTAAGATGTAGTTAACTTCCATTTTTGAAAACTTTGAGTAGTATGTGGCTATCTCTTCGGTGTTTTTATTCTAGGGAGCCAGTGAATTCCTAGGATTCATCCCATATGAAGTTTTCAACAGGCCTTTCTTAACAGAAGATTAACAGATGGCTGCCTTTTCCATTGATAAGGGGAATTAAATGAGACCTTTATTTCTGTTTCCCAGAGCTTTGTCTAGAGAATATAATAAACATTCATTTTGGGGAGGACAGAGCAATCCCTGGGTAACCAGATTTCCCTGAAGCCTTTGGGGAGCTTCAGTCAGGTGGTTGGTTAGTCTTTTGGGACAGCAGATTGGGACAGAATGGGGCTCTTGATGCAGAAAGCCTGAGGCTTCTATAGATAACAGCTGGAACTCATGAGGTTAGATCATCCCACTCTGTATTTCAGACATCACCAAGGAAAAACTAGGATTCACTTTTCTCCTTTGACTTCTCTGTAGAGCTGCATGTTTCCTTTTTTTAGCTCTTTTCATTAAGACTACTATATAGTTTTTAAACTTAATTTCTTAAGTTATAAAAATAATTAACCATAAGCTTGATGTACTATCTGTGTTGTGTGTGGGTCTAGAGATTTTGTTGTAGTATGGTCTATTTGAGATGAAAATATGTAGCATGATATACAGCCTTTTAAAAAATGTACATTTGCTTGCCCTTACAGTTTCAATGTTTAAGCTATCAAGAATTAAGACCTATTCAGGAATTTATGTATCTTTCAATCCACATAGATTAAAAAACTTTTTTTTTTTTTCAACTTGGAGACATAGGAAGAGTACACATAGGAAACCAGACCCGGGTTCTGTCATGCTGCAACTATTTAAGCCTTTCCTATTTTCTAGAAATTAGGTATATAATTTCAGTACATTTCCCATCCCTTACTTACTATGTTCATCTGTAACATGAGATGTGTTAGAGTCTCACCAAGGTCCCTCGTTCTCCTGAACTTCTGTGACTCTGATTTATTGACAGTTTTAGAGATTGGTTACTGTATTAGTAATTTAGTATGTCTCCCATCATTGCAGATGTGACATTTTTAGGAACTCAAGGATTATAGAGGCATAAATAAGATGCACATTCCTAAGTTTTATCAATTATGTTACCGGTCATTAATAAGAAACTCTTAGTCATCTGTTGACTTACACTTTGCTCAGCTTGGGGTTTGGGCTAAGTGATGTTTCTCTTTCATGCTAGTGTTTCTGTTAGGATTCTAATATTATGTGTGGGACCACAGTGCTAATTACTGTGTTTTAGCATAGCATGTCGGAACATTTGTAAAACTGCAAGCATGCCATATTGTTCTGATAGTGCCCAAAGGAGAATATGTGTACATTAGACCACCTAAAACAGAAGAAGGTACTTTTTTATGGGAATATAAGTAGCAAGAAAGAGAGAGAGAGAGAGACAGAGAAATAAATAGATTTTAGAATATATTATCTCAAGATCCACCAATGTGTGGGGTTTGGGCTGGGGCTTATGAGAGAGAACTAGTATGTTAAAATGAAACACTGGAAATTATTTCCCCTTTTGACTTATTTAAAATGCCTGCTTCATGGAAGTAAGGAGAACTGAGGTAGAAATTCCAATACTGGGGTATTTGGACAATAGTGTTGGTCCATTTGAAAGAGGACACTGTAGGCTTCTTAATTTTAAGTTTACTGTTGGATTTTTAATGAGATTTTATTATACTGGTTACATAAAGCAGAAAGTTAGAAGACTTAGAGAAATTTCCATGTGTTCATCATCTGAAACAAGGAAAGGAATAGAGTTCATAAGTATATATGTCTTATTTTTTCCTGATCAAAAAGCTACTAGTGTGGAAGTAGCTGTTACTACTATACATCTTGAACACTGATGTATGTTATAAAATGACATTTGTTTCTCTGACATCGTAGCATCTTTAAGATATAATGGTGATTGACTATTTTACCCCTGATATTCTCAGGTATTATATGATATGCCTGATAAAATGTTACTTTAGGCAGGGTGCAGTGGCTCATGCCTGTAATTCCAGCACTTTGGGAGGCTGAGATAGGTGGATCACCTGAGGTCAGGAGTTCGAGACCAGCCTGGCCAACATGATGAAACCCTGTCTGTACTAAAAATACAAAAATTAGCCGGGCATGGTGGTGTGTGCCTGTAATCTCTACTACTTGGGAGGCTGAGATAGGATAATTGCTCATACTTGGGATTACAAGTGTGAGCCACCATGCCCGGCCTAAGTTTTTGTATTTTTAGTAGAGACAGGGTTTCACTTTGTTAGCCAGCATGGTCTCAATCTCCTGACCTCATGATACACCCGGCTTGGCCTCCCAGAGTGCTGGGATTACAGGTGTGAGCCACCGCACCTGGCCAGTTCTTATGAATTATATTGGTCAGCCTTCTTTCGATTCCTTCAGTACATGTTTTCTTCTACCTCAAGATCTTTGCATACTTTCTGTTCCCTCGGGGAATCATTTTCCCTTCCCCTTTGTTATCTCTGTTGAATAACACACTTCCTTCAGCTCAATATAAGTTCCTCAGGAATGTTTCCTCATCTGCCGTAATAGATCAGGTCTTCACATACTTCATGGCGCCCCTATTTTTCCTTCATAGTGTTCATCACATTTGTAGAAATACAGTTATCCAGTTGTTTCTTAAATTCGTGTCCTATTCACTGGATTAAAAACCCTGTGAGGCGGGCAGGGATTGAGTCTCTTCTGCTTAAACATTTATCCCTAGTACTTATCACAGTGCCCCGTACATAGTATGTGTTTCTTAAAGAATGAAAGGTTTTCAAACTCCAAGCAGAGTGTCTTAAATTGAGTTTCTTTTTTGTGCTGAGTACCATATTAGACTGGAAGGAAGGGTGATAGAACCCCTGCTTTGGCAAATTCTAATTACTTTGTGTTCCAAGGGATGTTAGTGATACATTTGGGAAAACAGTATGTAGTATTTAAAGAATAAAAAATCTCTAAACTGTCAATTCTTTTAAATAAGTAGGCTACAGAATGCCACACTTAATTTTGAAGAACATTCAGTGTCATCCTGTGTTGTGAAAATAAAATAATATCAAAACTTGCATATTGAAAGAACCAGAAGTCTGTCAAATATTGCCAATAAATATTCATATGAGCCTGTGACACGAACATAGTAATTGCATTGTTTTAAGGTAATCTGGGAAGTAGTAAATAGCCAATTTATGCTTTAATTTCAAGTAGATATATTTCTTCTCTTTAGTATCCTATGGATACTAAAGAATCTCATAAAAGCAGTATTTCAGTTCTACCTTCTAAGATTGAGGACACTAAAAAACAACTTTTCTGTGGCTTGTAAGGCTTTTGTTTAATTTTTCTTAAACTATAGAATAAAGAAATGCTTTAGTCTTATTTTAGATGGAATTATTGTATTGTCATTTTTTAGCTTTGCATCCTTTTCGGCTATCTTCATGGATTTTTAGTTTTTCTGGGGAGAGGGATGGTGGTGAGTTATTTTCCTAAGATAGTTACAAAGGATTTTTTCCAGTAGTAATTTGAGATGCTTTATCTTCTCTTTATTCTGCGTGAACCTATTTGTTCACAGAAGAATTGAATGAAGCCTTATTTTTATTTTTGTGTAATTTTTTTCTTCTATTCTGTGTTTTTCAAAATTTTTTATATTAAAAAATAATTTCTGGGTCGTTGTCCCATAGAAAACTCCCAAAGTTTCAGGACAAAAATGTAGATTAGTAGCAGTTAAACTCTTAATGATGTTGTTATTATTCTGAAGTATTTTCTGCATTTTGAATGATTAACACATCCAGTGAAATGTGTTTTCTGATAGTCTGTCTTCTACCAAAATTGACTTAAATGAAAAACTCCCAAGAATTACTTATATGTCTTATACTAAAAAAACTCAGGCTTTCCTTTAAATGCTTCCTTGAAGTGTAAGTTTGCTATTGCTGGGTTTCTTAAGGTTATATTCCTCTATGGAAGTATTGAAGGAAACTTGTATGATCATGCCTTGTAAGTCAGTAGGACAGCTGTTTCTGTTCCTAGTGGATGAAAGGCATTTTTGTCAAAATATTGAATATATGATGTAGAAGATCACAAAATGTAGAAAGGGAGTTCTTCATTACAATTCTCTGATTTATGAAGACAAAATATTATCACTCATTTTATGATTAAAGCACATGTGGCTTAGAGATAGTGATTGCTTAAGCCTTTCAGCTGTAGACGATGGTTGACTTTATTGTCAAGCTGGATTTTAAGCAATATATGCATCATTGTTGTAATCAGGCAGTACTGTTGACTGGAAGAAAGCTTTCTCTTCTAGATTTCTCTTACAAATGAAAGAACATTGCCTCCTTTTGAATATAGCATGATTCTTTGTCATTTCTTCAGTAAGGACAGTTTTCTAGATACTAATCTAATCAAAGAGGTTTGATGGTATGCTTTGACAGAGTGTATTTCCAGGTCCCATTTTTAGTGTGATTTTATAGTGCTGATGAAATATAAACATGCATTTTTTGTTAGATTGTTTTTTCATTTCGGTTTCCTATATTTTAAAACACAGTCAATGGTACCATAATTAACAGCATTACCCATAATATCAAGCCTATTTTTTTAAAGTTGCTCCTTTTATATTATTATTAATATACTCAGCTCCTCCCCATAGATGCAGGTGTTCTATATCTATGGTACCACTCATTTTACCCCCAACAATTATTTACTGAATGTTTATTTCATGCCTGACTCTTTCTTAAAATGATTACCTTTGGAAGTCAGATGAGTTAGGAAATTGCTGATATTTTCTGTACTTTTAAAGGTTTTTTAGAATATTGCTCTGTAATAGAATTTGTTGTTAACAAATGAAGTAATCTAGATAATTAGTGGTTTATCTTAATGTCTTTTTTAACTTTGAGAATATGTTTAAGAGCAATTATTTTAACCTTCAAAATTCTCTGTCGTTTCTAGTGTTGCTCCCTTACCTAAGAAGTATTATTTTACAAATAGTATTTAACTTTAGAATGTATAAGATGCTTCTTAATTTCTGCTGCTACCAGGTGAACTAGTTATTTTAAATTCTTAACATTTTGTGAAAGTAATATATGTATATAGTTTAAAAAGTTAATTAATACTAAATAGCTTATAAAGGAAAATAACATCCTCATGCCCCACCTCTCTCCATCCAATTTCTGCTTCCTAGAGACTACCACTTCTGATAATTTCGCAGCTTCTTCTGTTGTTTGCTTTCATATTTCTAAATGAGAAGCTTTTCTGGCTATAGAAGATGAGAATTTGACTGTCATACTCTTTGACTAACAGCAGATTAATATGCCAGAAATGAAGATTTTTAAAAAGTACATGAGAGCAAATATTCTCCAACGGAATGATGTTTCCAAATTACACACCTTGTAGTACTGTTTATTATTAATCACCTACAGAAAAACATCGATATTTTACTCTCATCTCTGAGTACTTTATGGTAAATTATTGCCTCAGTTTCATGATGAGGTTTATTAGTTTAAAAAAATAAGCTCGGCCGGGCACAGTGGCTTACACCTGTAATCCCAGCACTTTGGGAGGCTGAGGCCGGCAGATCATGAGGTCAGGAGATTGAGACCATCCTGGCTGACATGGTGAAACCCAGTCTCTACTAAAAATACAAAAAAATTAGCCAGGTGTGGTGGCGGGCGCCTGTAGTCCCAGCTACTAGGGAGGCTGAGGCAGGAGAATGGAGTGAACCCAAGAGGCGGAGCTTGCAGTAAGCCGAGATTTCGCCACTGCACTCCAGCCTGGGCGACAGAGCAAGACTCTGTCTCAAATAAATAAATAAATAAGCACTATTGGCCGGATATGGTGGCTTACGCCTGTATTCCCAACACTTTGAGAGGACGAGGCAGGCAGATCATGAGGTCAGGAGTTCGAGACCAGCCTGACCAAAATGGTGAAGCCCATCTCTACTAAAACACAAAAATTAGCCAGGCATGGTGGCACGTGCCGGCAATCCCAGCTATTTGGGAGGCTGAAGCAGGAGAATCACTTGAACCCGGGTAGTGGAGTCTACAGTGAGTTGAGGTCATGCTACTGCACTCCAGCCTGGGCAGCAGAGTGAGACTCCATCTCAAAAAATTTTTTTTTCTCTATTTTCTTCTAGCAGTTTATAATATTAGGTTTTACATTTAGATTTAAAATTCATTTAAAGTTAATTTTTGTAGAGGGTGTGAAGTAAAGGTTGAAGTTCATTTTTTTTTTTTTTTTTTTTTGCAAATGGACATCCAGTTGTTCCAGCATCATTTGTTGAAAAGACTATACCTTATTCATTAAATGGCCTTGGCACCTTTGTAAAAATCAGTTGACCACAGACTTGTGAGCCTTATTTCTGAATTTTCTGTTCTGATCCTTTGATCTAAATATTCATCCTTATTCTAATGCCTTAATTATTATAGTTTTTCAAAAAGTTATGAAATCAGGTAATGAATGTATTCTAACTTGGTTCTTCTTTTTCAAAAGTTCCTTTGGCTATTCTAGGTCTTTTTCATTTTTATTTTAATTAATTTATTTTTTTGAGACAGGGTTTCACTCTTTCACCCAGGCTGGAGTGCAGTGGCATGATCATGGCCCACCTCAGCCTTAACCTTCTCGGGCTCAGGTGATTTCTCCCATCGCAGCCTCCTGAGTGAGGAGCTGGGACTACAGGTGTGCGCTCCCACACTCCGCTAAGTTTTATATTTTTTTTAGAGATAGGCTTTCACCATGTTGCCCAGGCTGGTCTTGAACTCCTGGGCTCATGCAATCCTCCCACCTCTACCTTCCAAAGTGTTGGGATTACAGGCGTGAGCCACTGCGCATGGCCTGCATTTTTACATAGATTTTAGAATCAGTTTGTCAATTTCTACAACAGAGCCTGCTGGAATTTTTACTGGGATTGCACTGGATCTATAAATTAATTTGGGGAAACCCAACATGTCTTAACTATTGAATCTTCTAATTCATTAACATGAATTAATAGACATGGTATGTCTATTATTTAGATGTTTTCAAATTTTAGTAGTATTTTTTAGGTTTTCAGAGTATGGGTCATACACATACTTTATTAAATTTTTCCTTAAGTATTCTTTGATGCTATTTTAAATAGCAGTTAAATTTGGCATTTTGGTTTTGTGAACTGACTTCGCTAAACTTAATTGTTAATAGTCTGTACATTCCTTAGGATTTTCTAAATAGACAGTGGTGTTGTTTGCAAGTAAAGACATTTTTATTTCTTCCATTTCCTTCTGTGTATTTCCTTTTCTTGTTTTATTTCACTGACTAGAACCTGTAGTACAGTGCTAGATAGAAGTGATGAGAGTGGACATTCTTGCCCTGTTCCTGATCTTATGAAAAAATGCATTCTTTGACCATTGAGTGTGACTATAGTTTTTCTTAGATGCCTTTTAGGTTGAGTGAATTCCTTTCTTCCCTTATTTGCTAAGAGTTTTTATCATGAATAGATGGTAAATTTTATTAAATGCTTTTTCTACATCTATTGAGGTGATACTGTCATTTTCTTTTTTATTCTGTTAATATGGAGGATTACATTGATGGATTTTTGAGTCTTAAACCTGCATTCCTGAAATAAATCCTACTTATTCATGTTGTATTTTGTACTGTTGCAGTACTGATACTAATAACGCAGAACTAAAACAAACTTCACAGGTTTAAGGATTTAGTCCCCAACATGTCTGCCCTCGCTACAGATGCCAGCCATAAGTTTAGGAGTCCTCAGGCCACTCTCACATCTGACCAACTGGCTGCAAATTCAGAGGTTCCTACAGCCCCTTCAGGTTTGATAATTTGCTAGAACTACTTATAACTCAGGAAAGTGCTATACTTTGTCTGTTTTTAGAGACAGGGTCTCAACTGTCACCCAGAGTAGGGTGCAGTGGTGAGATCAAAGCTCACTGCAACCTCAAACTCCTGGGCTCAAGGCAGTCCTTCTGCCTCACCCTCTCAAGTAGCTAAGAGTACAGGCATGCACAATGATGTCCAGCTGCTATGCTTATAATTGCAAGTTTTATTATAAATGATACAGATCAGGACCAGCCAAATGCAGAGACACAGAGAGTGAGGTCTGGGAGGAACCTGACCACAGAGCTGCTGTGCTTTTTCCATGGAATCAGGATGCATTACCCTCCTGGCACATTTATGTGTTTACCAACCATGAAACTCACCCAAGTTTCAGGTTCCAGAGTTTTTATTGGGATATTATTACATAAGCATGATTGATTGAATCATTGGTTATATGGTTGTGAGTTCCCAGTACTTCTCTCCCCTGTGTTGGGCCAGAGTCAGTGACTCAAAGCCCCAACCCTCTAATCACATGGTTGGTCTTTCTGATGTGACCAGCCCCTATCCTGAGTTATCTCTCCTTGGCATAAACTCAGGTGTGGTCCAAAGACCCACCATGAATAATGAAGATGCTCCTAATTACTCAGAAAATTTCAAGGTTTTAGAAGCTCTGTCCCAGGAACTAGGGTACTTCCTGTATATTATTGGGTTCGATTTGGCAATATTTTGTTAGAAGTTTTGTGTCTGTGTTCATGAGAGATGTCTTTGTTTTGTTTGTTTTCTGTGTAATTTGTCAGGTTTTGATATCAGGCTAATACTGGTCTCATAAAATGATTTGGAAAGTGTTCCCTCTCTATTTTTTCAAAGATTTTATGTTGGATTGGTTTTATTTATTCCTTAAATGCCTGGTAAAATTTGCTAATGAAGAACTTACAGGCCTGGAGTTTTCTTTGTGGGAAGGTTTTTTTTTTAAATTATGATTTTAATCTCTTTAATAGATGAAAGGCAATTCAGAGTTTCTGTTTCTTCTTGAGTCAGTTTTGATCATTTGTATCTTTCAAGAAATTTGTTCATATCATCTAAGTTATCAAATTTAGATGATGTGGACAATTATTGGCATAAAGTTGTTAATAATAATCTCTTATTCTTTTAATGTATGATGTGTGTAGAATCTGTAATGATGCACACTCTTGATACTGTTTTTGTATCATGATTTTTGTCTTTTATTCTTCTTCAGCCTTAGAGGTAGTTTATCAATGTATTGATTTTTTGAAGTCAGCTTTCAATTTTACTGATATTCACTATTTCTCATTTTCTATGTCTTTCATTCCTGTCCTTAGTTTTTATTATATTTCTCTACTTCAGTTTCTCAACGTTAGCAGTCTTGACATTTGGGGTCAGATAATTCTGTTTTGTGCATCATAGGACGTTAAGCAGCATCCCTAGCATCTCCTCACAAAATGCCAGTAGCCTCCTCCTGGTTGTGATAACCAGAATATCTCCAGACATTGTCAGATGTCTTGGTGGGCAAAATTGCTTACAGTTGAGAACCATTGCTCAACTTCTTTCAGTTTAATTTGTTCCTTTTTCTGCTTTCTTAAGGTGGAATCTTGGATCATTGATTTTGGACACTACCCTCCCAACAGAAGGATTTAAAGCTAAACAGTTGTGTTTAAGGACTGCTTTAGCTACATTCAACAACTTTTGATATGTTGTGTCATTAAGTTCAGAATATTTTCTAATTTCTCTGCAATTTGTTCTTTGAACTGTGATTTATGTTCCAAATATTGGGATTTTTCTAATTAGCTTACTGTTGCTGATTTCTAATTAAATTTCATTGTGATTGGAGAACTTTGTATGATTTCAGTACTTTTAGATTTGTTAAAAATCATCCTTTACAAAGCACATTTCTTTGAGATATTTATGTAGTATGCCAAAATATTTGTCAAGGACTTAACATTAGGGTGTTTGCTATATTTGAAGTAAGAATTGATTTTTAAAGAATTCAGTTTGTATGCTATTAAAAAATTTTTTTCCTGTTTACCAAAGTAAAATGTACATACAAAAAAGCATACAAATCCTTTGTACAGCTCAATGAATTTTTACAAAACCAAAGAAATACTACAAATCTTAGAAGCCCCCTCCTGACTTTTCCAGTCACTGTTACCGCTTCCACAAGGTAACTGCAATTCCAACTTTTTTTTTTTAATTCCAACTTTTTATGCCATAATTTAGTTTTGCCAGTTTTGAACTTTATGTGAATGGAGTTATGTAGTGTGTACTTTTTGTGTGTGTTTGGCTTTTTTCATTCAAAATTATGTTGAAATTATGTAGATTAATCCATGTTATTGCACAATAGTTGTAGTTAGTTTATTCTCATTGCTGTGTAATATTACATTGTGTGAATATTTCACTATCCATTCTACTATTGATGAATGTTTCCAGTTTGGGGCCAGTATGAATAGTTCTATACAAGCATTCTTTTGTATGTCCTTTGGTGAACATGTAAACATATATTGGCTTGATATATGCCTGTAAGTGGAAATACTTAGTCATAAAGTATACATATATCCAGCTTTGATATGTAAGTTTTAAGGAAAAAGGTTATTGATTATAGTTATTGTTGTGCATCGTGTTTAGATACTTGCTATTTGTGGGCTTAGTTATTGTGGTGGTTGGTTTTGTCATTGTTAAGAAAGAAGCAATACATTTCTTATGAGGCATTTTTTCTAAAAGTTTATAGTATTCAAATTTTACTGTTTTTAATGGTTTTAAAAAATGAGATGTACTTTTTGGTGGAAGCACGCACAAAACTACCATCTTAAAAGAACAGTAATAATAAATAGAAGTTTTACTGTTTCACTAATCCCAGTATATTTTCAATCTCAACTCCTTTGGTATATCCTTGAGAGATACCTGCTCTATTATAGCTAAAATTTTCTGTTTTTCTTGCCCTCTACATATATGTGTAAGAATTGTAAGCTTTAGGATACCAGTTAGAATTTAGCTTCGTAGAATGTGCTCTTTTCATTGTGTGGAGGGCAACATCTGTGAGGCACTTTAGGATTAGAAAATAAGTTAAATGAAAATGTTAACAAAGTAGGGGTTGGCTCATTAATTCAGCAAAATTAGAGGCCTTTTCTTTTGCTAGAAGAGAGTTTTGAAATTCTGGAGTGGGGATTTTTATTTTCTTTCCACGATGGTACTACTCTTGAGCCAAACTGTACCATTTCGTATAGTTTCAATTCTGTGGTTCATTTCTTTGACTGCCCCCAAACTACACCCTAAATAATCACAAGTTTATGTATTGGAGCTGTGTTGTAGTCAATGAAAAGTCACATATCTGGTTAAGGTAGTCACATTACATAGATAATGACTCCCATTCGAATAGGGAATACATTAGGATGCCTCTCTTAAAGGGATGCTGTTTGTGAAAATGATTACCTGTGATTCAATGATAAAATGATAGAAATGTCTTTTTCTCTGTCATTGGAAGTTGTTAAGCATTCAGGGTAAGGGTGTTTGAAAGGAAGATACAATTCATTAGTATTTGCTCTCAGAGGTGCATTTTATTGGGAGAAGAAAAGTGGGCTAATTAGATGAGTTATTCAGAACATCTCAGGCTTACACAGGGAATTTATCATAATTGAATATTTCAATGGAACATTATTGGAAGGGCTTGGTTGGACACATAGCTCAGAGAAGCAAAGGGGTTGTTTCTGAATGTGCTAGTGTGTGATACATTTAATTACTTGTTTATTGCCTGTACTGTTTGGATTACTTTCTCTGTGTACATATAATTAGGCATCTCTCTCTGTAATATACTCCTAAACCTCGTACTGTCCTCATAGTTGACTAAATGATGAAGTAGCTTCAGTCACCTATCTTTTCTTTCAGTTTCTCTTTCCATCATTATGGTTGTTGTTTGCTTATTCTCAGTCTAATTCAAAGTGTTATTGAGAACCTATCAATTTGTTGTCCCATGTAGTATAGTTAATAACGTTTTGGGTAGCATAATTTTAGTCTTTTAAAAAAGTAATAAAAATACTAACAGTAGCTAGCATCTATTAAATATTTATTAGGAGCTAGATGTTTTTACATATTTCTCTAATTCTCACAGTAACCTGGCCAAGGCATGTGTAATACTCCAGTTTTACAGATGAGGAAACTGTAAACCAGAGAGGTTAAATAATTTGTCCCAAAGTTACACAGCTAGTGTGAGTGACAGAGTTAATATTTAGATTCAGGGATTTCTTTCTCTAACACCATGGGTCTTTATGATCTCTCTGTGTTGTTTGCTGGTTTTGCTTTGGACTTCACAACTCGACTTGTTTGCTTATCTTATCCCTTCCAATTGGAATGGCATCTCCTTAACAGTTTCAGACTCTACTAGTAGCAAATGTACTTATCATTTAAGCCTTAGACCAAATGCCACCCTCTTCTAAAGTTTTTCTTACGGTGCCACTTGGAAGTAAACTGTCTCTTTTGAGCTCCCACAATACTTTGTACCTTTTTTTGTATATTTATTTTGCCTTCAGTTATAATTATTGCTAAACATAATTTACCTAATGGAGACTGTCTTTGATTTCCTGTAGTGTAAGACAGCCTTGAACACTGAAGGTACTCAGTATTTGTTGACTTGATATTACAGGTAAAAACCCATCAAAATAGGAGTAAACACTACTGATGCTTTTGTAAAAAAATTGGAAGAACATGGCAACATGGTAATGATTTGTATATTTATGATCATTTTTGCTTCTCGTTATTTGAAAATCTTGCTAAATTTTGCTGGTGGTATAATTAAATGTGGCATGCATTTCCTAATTTGGTGAAAAGGTTCATAATCTTAGCTATCATTTTCTTTAAAAAAAAGATAATAAATGTCTGTTTGACAGGCAGGAAGAACCTGCTGTTTTAATTTTGTTCACAGCAGTGGGTCAGATTATGATCTTTTGGAGCTAGCTTTGATAATAGACTCAATATAATATTGGAATTCAACAATTGGTTATTGTTGAGTATATTATCTCTTGCACTGATGGCTGTCAGTGGGATTGCCAGACTGTTTAGGATAAGTTTATGGCTGTTTAGAATAAGTTTATGGCAAATAGTCTACTCTTCTCTAAATACAATGTTTCCATTTGTTACTTACTGTAGTATTTTATATGTGTATTGTCTTTTTGTTTTGTTTTTAGTTTTCTTCTCAGAGAGAGGCAATTAAACCAAAACTTGCTCACCAGTGGGGGTGGGGAATCTTACTATTATTTATTCAAATTTTGAATTATATTTTTTCTTCTAAACCTCTTTAGGCCTTTTCCCTCTTCTAACTTGACTGATTTACTTTAACATTTAATTCAAACAAAGATGAACAAAATTTTAAATAAACACTTTTATGGTGATAAAGGCACACTGTGGTTATAATTTATTGAATTTTGAGCTCCAAGTTTCTATTAAACTAGCATTTCTGACTATGCTTTTATAGTTTCTTCTATCTGAATTCTTGAAACATCCTAAGACTCTATTTACTTCCCTCAAAGGAGAAGTCCTTTTGTTAAGATAATATTTTTTAAATGAATATCAGTCTTTTTCATTTCATGTCTCTTGGACTTGATGAAATTACTTGTGAAGCAAAAGGTGGATAGGAGACAGTAACCCAAAGAAGTCTTTTGGCCCTTGAGCTAAGACAGGTAAAATTTACACAAAGTTATGAGACCAGCAAAAGCACTCTTAAGGTTTGAGAATCTGATTATTAAATATACATTGAAATAATCAGGTTAAAGCCATCAATATTCTTTAAGCATTTGACATTAGCCAGAATCTACAAAATGATTAAAGTTTTAGTTCTAGTGACAGAAATTTAATTTCTTCTTCATAAAATTGTTGTTGTTAATGTTAAGTTATTGCAAAAGTAACACATGTTAATTCTAGGGAACTAGTATAACAATTCTAATAGTAGCTAACTTTAGAGTTCATTATATTTTGCTATTTAGCCTAAACCTGTTAGTCCTTATAACAATCATATGAGGCAAATACTGTTATTTTTCCTATTTCATAGATGAGGAAACCGAGCACAGAGAAATGAAGGGACTTTACTGAGGCCATGCAGTATTTGGACTCAGGCAGTTTGGCCTTAGAGTCTGTGCCCTTAACCTCTATTCAGTATTGCTTCTCACTGAATGGTTAAGATTTGGGGATTGTTAAGATAGACCTGGATTTAAATCATGGCTGCCACTTTATACTCTTGGGATAGGAGTATATTTCTTGACTTCTCTGAGCTTCAGTATTTTTGTTTATAAAACAAAGGTTGTTTTAGGGTTAAAATAAGATATATTAACTGCTTATCCCACTGTTCCCCAGATGCTGTGCTTGTTCAATAGATGGTATCATTTAAAACAAATAATGAGAAACAAAATGAAAAAGTCACCAAAACTAAACAATAACCATTGCTAAAATTTCGAATTATCCAGTCTTGTAAAACATGTTTCTTGATTTTATTAATATATTTTTTCTTTATATTAATATATTTTTCTTTCATGTATAACTTTTTCTTGTTTTCGTTTCACAAAATAAGGTGGGAAGACTTGGATTTGCCTGTATCACTCAGCAGTAAGGCAAGCCTTTTTCAGCTTCTATGCTAGCCAAAACTTTTTTTTCTCTGTTTTGAAGTGGGTAGATGGAGATAGAGGAGGACATGGAAGTACACCCACTTTTTTTTTCCTTTTTAAATAAAAACAGGATTATGTTTAAAATTTCTTATATAACATCTGCACATCAACAAAATCTAGGATGCTAGGAGTAGGGAGAACATATGCTAGTATTACTTTTATTAAAATAACAATGAAACTCCAGTTTCAGAATATTTAGAGTTGTTAACTGAAAATACTATATTTGAATAAACAATCCTAATGAATGTAGACTAATTCCTCTCGATGAGTGAGCTTGTAGAAGTCTGACCATGTATTGCATTGTTAAATAAATTCACTGGGTCTGTAGCATAGCAGTAACTAATCTGTCTTTCTATAGCTTTAGCAGCAAAGCATGGCTAATGCTTTTTTTTTTTTTTCTTTTAGATCTACACACAATGAGCTGGAAAAGAATCGGTGAGTCAGTGATGAGGTGCAGCTTTCACTTATGTTTAAAAGCGAACTCACCATTTTACCTGTGAAAATAATGTAATAGCGCATATGTAGTTGTAATTTACTTTTCAGATGTATAGCCTATTGTGAGTCTGATATATATGTATTTTCTCCAAAAAATGACTTAAATAGTAAGCTTATAGCAGCTAGAAGACGTAAATACATTTTTAAAGCTTATTCGAATTTGAGTTTTAGGTATAACCTTTATTTCTGTCTCTGAAAATGAGTTAATTGTTACAAGCTCATGGTTTAAATGTAGTTTTGCTAAAGGGTAGGATTTCTAAAGAGTAGGTAATAAACATTACAAATTGGAGGGCATTGAATTTTTCTTTCTTTGTAATTTGTTCATTCATTCATTCATTTATTCATGCATTCAACAACTATTTATCAAACATGAACTGTATGTCAGTGCCAGGCAGGCAGAATGCTTTATATAGGAAATACAAGAATATATACGATAGTTTTTGTCCTTAAGGAATTCAGAACTTTGTAAGGGAAAGACAGGTAATTAAAGTATTATATAATGTGGTAAGTATGGTAATGGAGAAGTAGAAGGTACTAGAGGGTACTGAAAGATATTTTGGAAGGTCACCCGAATCCTTTTTGAAGGGAGTCTTGGAAAGTTCTGCAGAGGATGGTGAGTGAGCAGTGTATACTGAGGAAACTGCAAAAGGTTCAGTATGACTATAAAAGATTGTAACATGAGGTAAAGCATGCCAGGTGTTGAAGAGTCGTGTCTACCATGCCGAAGAGTTTAGACTTCCTGAGACCCATAGGGAGCAGTTAAATAATTTTAAGGTGGGTTATCATATGATCAGCCTGTGTCTTGGAAATATCATTTTGGCTACAGTTTGAAGAATTGGTTGGTTGGGAGAAGGGATACCAGAGGCATAAAGATGCTTTTGAAGGCTATTGCAGTAATCTAGGTAAGAGATGATGGTGGCCATTGAGATAGAAGTAGACAATGTAAAGAGTATGGAATGGAGTCAATAGAAATTGGTGATTAGTTAGCTATGGATAGTTGAGTCTTAGATGGTATTACTGTTAATTGAGAAAAGAAATAGAAGAAGAGGACAAATTTGGAAGAGAACATAAGAATTTTAAGAGTAAAATACTTTCTTTTTGGTGTAGAGATTAGATTAATAGCAGCCAGACATGGTGGCTCATGCTTGTAATCCCAACACTTTGGAAGGCCCAGGTGGGAGGATCGCTTGAAGCAAAGAGTTCGAGACCAGCCTGGGCAGCAAAGTGAGACGCCCTCCATCTCTACAAAAAAAAAAAAAAAATAGCCGGTGTGGTGGCATGCAGTCCCAGCTACTCAGGAGGCTAAGACAAGAGGATCACTTGAGCCCAGGAGTTGAAGGTTGCAGTGAGCCATGATCATGCCACTGCACTCCAACCTGTGTGACAGAGAGTGAGACCCTGTCTTAAAAAAAATGAGAGAGATTAGATTAATAACAAACTGAAATCATATGTACCAGCTGTTTTTGACAAATAAGATCTCATGACCTTCAACTTTTTGTCCTCCCTTTAACAAAGAATAGATTGGCTAGCCCAACTGCCACATTGCAAGTAAGTTTAAATGTCAAATCCCCTTGAAAAGGCTTAGCATAGTCTTTCAGGCAGACTCAGTGGCTTTTACTACTTTGCACAATGCTGTGTTGTTGTCTCTTATTGTAAGGCTGAATAGGTAGCATTGTAATTATTTGTTCATATGTTCTTTCTGCCAAATGACTATGCCCCAAATGCAAAGATACTGTTTTGTTCAATTTTGTATCCTCGGTGCCTAGCATTTGAGGCATGTATAGGAGACAATGGCTCTAATATTGAGTGAAGGATAAAACTGGAGCTCAAAGTTGAGTGGTCTAGTCAAAGACATTTTGGTAGTTACTGGTAGAAACTCCTTCGTTTTAAAGAATCTCTTTTCTGCCTTTTATTTCTGATTTATTAAAGATCTGGATGGATAAAGGAAGGACATATCTGGCTATTTTAAACGTAACAAAAAAGACTAAGAAATGAAAGTTCTGAGGATCCTAAAAATAAAACCTTAAATTGAAGTTTACTCTAAATTAGATCATAGAGTATGTTTTGGGCCCATGGATTAAATACTGATAAACATGTGGCTTTTATAGTTATTTCATTTGAATGTGGTCCTTGGGAGACCCTCATTGGAAACCTGGCGAAAACCATTAACACTGGAGTAGAGACTCTTTTTAGTAACTATTTGGAATGGAGCTTTAAAAATCTTTGATTCAGTGGTGACGAGCATATTTTCGTGTGTCTTTTGGCTGCATAAATGTCTTCTTTTGAGAAGTGTCTGTTCATATCCTTTGCCCACTTTTTGATGGGGTTGTTTGTTTTTTCTTGTAAATTTGTTTGGGTACATTGTAGATTCTGGATATTAGCCCTTTGTCAGATGAGTAGATTGCAAAAATTTTCTCCCATTCTGTAGGTTGCCTGTTCACTCTGATGGTAGTTTCTTTTGCTGTGCAGAAGCTCTTTAGTTTAATTAGATCCCATTTGTCAATTTTGGCTTTTGTTGCCATTGGTTTTGGTGTTTTAGACATGAAGTCCTTGCCCACGCCTATGTCCTGAATGGTATTGCCTAGGTTTTCTTCTAGGGTTTTTATGGTTTTAGGTCTTACATGTAAGTCTTTAATCCATCTTGAATTAATTTTTATATAAGGTGTAAGGAAGGGATCCAGTTTCAGCTTTCTACATATGGCTAGCCATCAGAGAAATGCAAATCAAAACCACAGTGAGATACCATCTCACACCAGTTAGAATGGCCATCATTAAAAAGTCAGGAAACAACAGGTGCTGGAGAGGATGTGGAGAAATAAGAACACTTTTACACGGTTGGTGGGACTGTAAACTACTTCAACCATTGTGGAAGTCAGTGTGGTGATTCCTCAGGGATCTAGAACTAGAAATATCATTTGACCCAGCAATCCCATTACTGGGTATATATCCAAAGGATTATAAATCATGCTGCTATAAAGACACATGCACACGTATGTTTATTGTGGCACTATTCACAATAGCAAAGACTTGGAACCAAGCCAAACGTCCAACAATGATAGACTGGATTAAGAAAATGTGGCATATATACACCATGGAATACTATGCAGCCATAAAAAATGATGAGTTCATGTCTTTTGTAGGGACATGGATGAAGCTGGAAACCATCATTCTCAGCAAACTATCACAAGGACAAAAAACCAAACACCGCATGTTCTCACTCATAGGTGGGAATTGAACAATGAGAACACATGGACACAGGAAGGGGAACATCACACACCGGGGCTTGTTGTAGGGTGGGGGGAGCGGGGAGGGATAGCATTAGGAGGTATACCTAATGTTAAATGAAGAGTTAATGGGTGCAGCACACCAACATGGCACATGTATACATATGTAACTAACCTGCACGTTGTGCACATGTACCCTAAAACTTAAAGTATAAAAAAAAAAATCTTTGATTCAGTTTTGTTGAATGCATTTTGCAGATTATTTCTGACTCATTGATAACCTTTTTAAAAACCCTCACAGAAGATGTGTGCATCACCCATAGTATTACTTTGGTATGCCATATAAGTTGTTTAATCTAGCATCCAGCTGTGGCACAGGTATAACACATGTGGTTTTATTACCTGGGCTGTGTGTAATCTCCAATAAAAGTCATTTGTTCCTATTTTATTTACTTAGATATAAGACTTTCAGACTGGTTTCTCACCCTACCTTACTTCACTTAAGGCATGATTTCCTAATCATCTTCTAATAGCTTTGGAAGTGCTAATAGATATTCTTTATTAGCCCAAAGGACTAATAGACATTGTTTATTTCTCAAATTATTTCTTCCACTCTCTCTTTACTCTTTTTCCTCCTTTCCTCTCTGTATTCCCTGAGGCTTCATTGAAAGATGATACAGAATTAACTTTTCCAAGATATATTTGTTTTAAAAGGGATTTTTATCAACAAAAATAAAACTCGAATTTAGAGTAATAATCTGTACCCCACTTCTGGGAAGTTACCAGTGGTGGTCTGGCAAAAAACAAAAATACTGGTAGACCTAGGATAGGGGAGGTGGTTTAGCAAGAAGGTGGCACAGGAATATTTTTAAAATTTAAGCCTATATTGTTTTTACATTTTAAGGCCTCCATCCAGTTCTGTTTAACAGTCCTTTTTACCAAGGCATCATTTTTATTTGACGTGTTAAACAAAGAAGAGTTAACCTAGCTTTGGCATCTTTAAAATAAATAGAATTTTGGCTTTACCTTTGATCTGCCTTTGAGTGTGATGTTGTATGAAGATAGTAACTCACTATCAAAAGATTAGTTTTGTCTTCATTCTGAAAAGACATTCCTGAAGTAATTAATATTCTTTAAAATTTGCCACTTTATATAACATATTCATGTCAGAAATTGCTTTTTTCCTTTTTAGCGTGGTTCTGAAATCTTGGATATAAGCTTCTCTGAGTTAGTGTTTTTCACTGGAGCAAATGCAGTGAGATTTGGAGTAGGTGATTTTAAATTGCTGGTGAATGGCTAAGTAATTCCAGATAGCTATCTCAAACAAAGCCGTAGATTGTTGAAGCCCTGGGGTCTGGCCTTAAGGAGATAATAGCCAGCAAATGTTAAGGTTCATACTACCAGATCTCGGAGGGAAGCCTAATGGTGGAGATTTGGGTTTTGGCAGGCCCAGAGAAGTTGGTTGTGATCCACAATTACCCCAGGATTCCTATAGCCCATTAGGGAGCTCTAGGTAGTTTCAGGACTGATAGAGAAATTCAGATTTTTTTCTTGGATAGGTCTTGGGAGCTGGTTTCTGCCCAAATCCTTGTTGGTTATACTGAGTCTGCTCTAGATGGTTCAGAGCATTTGTTACCTATGTACCAACCCTGTCCCCGTAGGCCCACAACAGGTCATAATAGGCCTAGGAGATGGAGGGGAAGCAAAATACTTCAGATGTTCTGCATTCCTCAGGAACCTATGTGAATCATCTCATGGTAAACTTAATGAGACTTTGAGATTGAAGAATTAAGATATTACTTTGCCCATTGGCTTATCTTACAGGTTGGGTCCTTTGCCAGAGAAGACACAATTCAGTATCAGTACAGATTTTAGATTGCCTTATTGTTTTTTCATTTTCTTAATTAAAATTGCTGATGCTGTTTTAGAAAGAATCAACAACTTTGGCCAGGCATGGTGGCCCATGCCTGTAATCCCAGCACTTTTGGGAGGCTGAGGCAGGCGGATTGCTTGAGGCCAGGAGTTTGAGACTAGCAGGGCCAACATGGTGAAACCCCATCTCTTCTAAAAATACAAAAATTAGCCAGGCATGGTAGTGCAACCTTGTAATCCCAACTTCTTGGGAGGCTGAGGCACAAGAATTGCTTGAACCTGGGAGGTAGAGGTTGCAGTGAGCCAAGATCACGCCACTGCATTCCAGCCTCGGCAACAGAGCAAGACTTTGTCAAAAAACAAACAAACAAACAAAAAAAAACAACTTTAACAGGACTCTGATGGTCAAGAACCTTAGTCCTGACTGCAGGAGTGGCCATTTAACCTTAAATAGCTGTTATTCCATCAAAACAAAAGGCTTACCCTTATTACGACTTCAGCAAAGCTAGAAGGGCCAAAAGAGGACACTGGACTAATAATGTCTTCCTAGGCAGAGGAGAAGTGACTAAGTATTTGTTAAAAAAAAAAAAAAAAAAAAAAAAAAAAAAAAAGAGAAGGCTGTCTAGTGAGTAGTAATAGGTGTTCTCCATATAAGGACTTTCACATACCTCTGAGGGAAAAATGGAAATTAGCATTTATAGAGTTCTTACTGTGTTCCTCCACTGTGCAAGGCTATTACATAATTCTGTAAGGTGGAAAGGCAGAAAGTTTGAGTCAAAGTGTCAAAAACTGGACATTTTATAATCATAGCTACAATTTGAAACAAGATGGATGCGAACACAAAACAGTTCTAATCATGATCCTTTTTGATCATGAATATGAGAGTTACGGTTAATATCAATCTTTCTCTTCAGCAACAATTAATAAATACTGTGTGTGTGGCATCATGATAGATCAAATGAAGTATAAGATACCCTATTCTATTCTAGTTAAGGTTAAGGTCATTATAGTTTGGTATTTATATTTCACCTTTCAGTATCATGATCTAGTTAAGTTACCAGTAAATGTCTAGAAAGGTACACTAATAGTGTTTTTCATACTGAAAAATGAAACTCACTAGTGGTCTATGTGATCATTTAGTGAATCATTTTGAAAAAGAAATTGAAAAAAATACCAAAGTACACTGCATGAAGTAAAGTTAATATGGAATTATGAAACCTGTGTATACTGGATTATGATATAAAATACTGTGGGTCATAGTCAAAACCTACTACTCTGGGTAGTTAAGGAGAATGTATACTGAGCTGTGAAGAAGAGAGATAATTTGAATATAAGAAAAGAGTAAGGAAAGGAGTCAGTGTGAGAAGAGCCGTGGAAGCAGGAATGTAGCTTCATAAGCTGTGTTCAGGAAGGAGTGAGTAGACCATATTGAGTTAAATAGCAGAGTCTTATCAGATTAGTAGTGGAAGATGAGGCTGAAAAGGTGGTTTGGAATTAGACTGTGGAATGTTACTGAATGCCAAGGAATTTGGATTTTATTTTATTGGCAGTGGTGAATTTTTGAGGCTTTTGAAGCAAAGAGATAGGCATGTACAAAGCATTTAAAAAAGTACAATCTAGCTATAGAAGCAGGGAGACCAGTTTGGATGCTTTTTGAAGTAGTCCATATAGTAAGAAGATATGAGTCAGCACTCAGGTGATAGAATTGGGAACAGAAAGGAAGACAAAGGTCTAAGAAACACTATAAGTAAAAAGTATTTTCTGTTAATTGGTACTACTTTATTTCTTCACATAGCTGCAAAAGTTATCTTCTCTCAGTGCCTACTGCAGCAAGGAAAAAAAAGTGATCTTCTCAAAGAATATATCAAATTGAGTCATTTCTCTGTTTACAGTCTTCCATTGGCTTCTCACTACAATTAGATAAAATCTGTGGCCTACAAAATGCACCACTCTATCCCTTCTGTAGCTCTTCTGACATTGCTTCCTTTCTTTTCTTTAAACACAGCATGATCATTTCCATCCCTATTAGGGCCTTTGCACTTGCTGTTCCTTCTGCTTGGAAAGCCCTGCTCTGGTTCTTCATCATTATTTAGTTCTCAACTCTCAGGTCATTTGCTTAGAGAGCAATAATCACCTCCTGGTCACACTCTATCACATTACTTTTTATGTCTCCTTAACATTTATATCTGTCTGAGTTATTTATTCATTTATGCTGTCTGACTTCTTACACTAAAATATAAGTTTCAGGAAGGCAGGACTTTGTCTTATTTACCCTAGCACATAGCAGTCATTTAGTAAAAATTCATTGAATGAAAAAATGATATGTGATAGTAGATTTATAATCAACATTTTCACATTATAATGACTTCAGTGAAAGGTGATGAAGATACATACTCTTGAGAGTTCAGTTGACGTATTAAAATAATTTTATAATAGGCAAATAGAAAATGAATTCTTAAAATGTAAATAAATTATATGAGAAAACTTGATAAGTAAGAACAGCTTAAAGGATTTTTACCATGCCAGAGTTTATCGTACTTTTTTAGAAGCATATGGACTCATTTAGTCCTTTAGGATATCATACAGTGCACTAAGATAAGGATAGGTAATTTTATAAAGGAGAACACTTTATCTGATGAAGTTTATGCTGTACTTGTGGGATCTTTATTCCTTTCTCATCTCATGACTTGAAAATGGTAAGCATTTTTACAAGGAAAAGATTTATTTATACTTGTAGACAAGAATCCTGTAAAAAATTTCAAATCTTTCATGTTAGAATTTTTGATGGATTAGTTCTGTTTATTCCAATTGTTTGGACACGATAATGAATGCATTTTTTTTTTCTATACTGCCTATCATGTCCCCATTTTACATGGATGTTTTGAGAGAGTGATGGTTTTGGTCTGCCTTATCTTAGAACAAAACGTAAGAGTAAATCTTTATGACTGAGGGTTAGGCAGTGTTTTCTCTTGGTACATCATCAGACTAATTTAGGATTCCTTGGCGGGAAGAGCATATCTGAAATGGTTTTCACTGCCTATTTTGTGTGCTTTTAAGATATTTGTTTAAAAAGGGCATAGATTTTTTTTACACAGTGTGCACATTCTAGAAAAAAATGTACACTTGTTAGTAGGAAAGAAACAACATTGGTTTGACAGAACTTTCTTTAAAACTCTTACCTCAACTAATAGTACTTAAAGGGTATTTGCTTGCATTAAAGTCGGTTGCAGGGTTAGGGAAGTCAAACTTTTATTGTAGGTTTGAAATTAACCTATAACTTCAGCTGGATTAAAAGTCTACAGTTTTAGATTGGGTCCTGTAATTTTGGAAAGTTTAGTCAAAATCCCATTTTAGCCTTGGTTTTTACTAAGATGCAAAGGGTATTAGTATGTCTCAATATGAAAATACCTTAGAGTAACTTTCTCAACCTGATAAACAGCATTAATGACAAACCCACAGCTTATGGCACTTGTAATGGTGAAAAACTGAATCCTTTCTCCCTAAGATCGGAAATAAGGATGTCAACTTTCATGACTTATACTCAACATTGTACTGGAGATTCTATCCAGGGCAGTTAGATAAGAAAAAAAAAAAAAATAAAAGGCATCCAGATTGGAAAGAAAGAAGTAAAACCATTTCTGTTTGCAGATGTCATAATCTTATGTACAGTTTGTTGCACTTTGCAGATACTGCATTTTTTAGCAATTGAAGGTTTGTGTCAAGCAGGTCAATTTCTAACAGCATATGTTCACTTCATGTTTCTGTGTTGTATTTTGGTAATTCTTGCAATATTTTAAACTTTATTACAATTTTATATGTTATGATGATCTGTGGATCTGTAATCTTCAATGTTATTATTGTAATTGTTTTAGGGTGTCACAAACCATGCCCATATAAGATGCAGACTTAATAAATGTTGTGTGTGTTCTGATGGCTTCACTGACCAGACTGTTGCCCCATCTGTCTCCCTCTTATTGTCCCTGAGACACAGCTATATTGAAATTAGGCCAATTAATAACCCTACAATGGCCACTAAGTGTTCAAGTGAAACGAAGAGTCACATGTATTTCACTTTAAATTTAAAGCTAGAAATGGTTAAGCTTAGTGAGGAAGGCATGTCAAAAACCAGGATAGACTGAAAGCTAGATCTCTTCTGCCAGATAGCCAATTTGTGAATGCAAAGGAAAATTTCTTAAAGGGAATTAAAAGTGCTACTCTGGTGAACATCCAAATATGAAAGTCAAACAGCCTTATGGGTGATATGGAGACACTTTTAGTAGTCGGGATAGAAACCAGCCAGAACATTCTCTTAAGCCAAAGCCTAATCCAGAGCAAGGCCCTAACTCTATTCAATTCTATGAAGGCTAAGAGGGGAGGAAGCTGCAGAAGAAAAGTTGGAAGCCAGCAGAGTTTGGTTCATGAGGTTTAAGAAAAGAAGTCATCTCCATAACAAAAGTACAAAGTGAAGCAGCAGGTGCTAAGGTGGAAGCTGTAGCAAATTATTGAGAAAATCTAGCTAAAATAATCAATGAAGGTGGCAACAGATTTTCAAAGTAGACGAAACCACCATCTATTGGAAGAAGATGCCATCTAGGACTTTCATAGCTAGAGCAGAAGTCATAGAGAAGAGAAGTCAATGCCTGGCTTCAAAGCTTCAAAGGCTGGGCTGTCTTGGTAGGGGCTGATGGGCTGATGCAGCTGGTGACTTGAAGTTGAAGCCTGTGCTCATTTACCATTCTGAAAATTCTAGGCCCTTAAGAATGAGGCTAAATCTCCTCTGCCTATGCTCTGTAAATGGAACAATAAAGCCTGAATGACAGCACATTGTTTATAGCATAGTTTACTATTTGACGCCTACTGTTGAGACATACTACTCAGAAATTTTTTTAAAAAAATTACTGCTCATTGACAATACACCTGGTTACCCAAGAGCTCTGATGGAGATGTACAAGGATATTAATGTTATTTTCATGTATGCTAACACAACATCCACTCTGCAGTCCATTGGACCAAGGTGTGATTTCAACTTTCAAGTCTTATTATTTCAGAAATACATTTCATAAGGCTGTATCTGCCATAGATAGTGAATCTTCTGATGGATTGGGCAAAATAAGATGAAAATAATTACATGTACAATGGCATCTAAGAGAATAAAATACCTAGGAATAATGTAACCAAGAAGATGAAAGCTTTGTACACTGAAAACCATTAATACAAAATACTTTTGAAATAAATTAAGGAAGACCTAAATAGATGAAAAGATATCCTGTGCTTATGGATTGGAAGACTTAATATTGTTAAGATGGCCGTACTCTCCAAATTGATCTATAGATTCAGTGCAAGCCCTATGAAAGTTCCAGCTTCCTTTTTTTTGCAGAAATTGACAGCTGATTATATAATTCATATGAAAATGCAAGGTACCCAGAATAACTGAAACAATCTTGAAAAGAATAAAGTCGGAGAGCTTGCATTTCCTGATTTCAAATCTCACCATAAAACTACAGTAATCAAGGCAGTATGGAACTGACCAAAGAATAGACTTACTGATTAGTGGAATAGAGTTGAGCGTGTAGAAAGACTTTCTCACATTTATGGTCAACTAATTTTTAACAAGGATCACAAGACAATGTAATGCATTTTCAACAAATAGAGCTGACACAACTGGATACCTACATACAAAATAATGAGTTTGGATCCCTACCTCACACCATACACAAAACTCAAAATGGATCATAGACCTGAATTTAAGAGCTAAAACAATAAAATGTAAGTGTAAATCTTTGCGATGTTGCATTAGGCATTGGTTTCTTACATATGACACCAAAAACACAACCAACAAAAGAAAAAAATAGACACATTAGAATTTATCAAAGTGAGCCGGGCGTGGTGGCTCATGCCTATAATCCCAGCACTTTGGGAGGCTGAGGTGGGCAGATCACCTGAGGTGGGGAGTTTGAGACCAGCCTGACTAACATGGAGAAACCCCATCGCTACTAAAAATACAAAATTAGCCAGGTGTGGTGGCGCATGCCTGTAATCCCAGCTACTCGGGAGGCTGAGACAGGAGAATCACTTGGAGCAGGGCAGCAGAGGTTGCAGTGAGCTGACATTGTGCCACTGCACTCCAACCTGGGCAATAAAGTGAGACTCTGTCTCAAAAAAAAAAAAAAAAAAAAAAAAGGCCAATATACATGTGAAATCCTTAACATCAGTAGTCATTAGGGAAATGTGAATCAAAACTATAAGATACCACTTCACAGTTACTAAGATGACCATTTAGGGTTGCTCACCAACCTTGTAGTCATCCATTCTTCATACCAGTTACCACTGATCGGAGAAAGGTCTTGAAAAGTCCACTGAGTTTGCAGTTTGGCACTTAAAAACTGATGTCATCCTCAGCTGATGGCACTGCACAGATGGCTCAACACTTTGCAATTACTTAAGACATGTAATTAACCACAGGTAAGTTTTCAATATATTATGTGGTGCCAGTATGTAATGTGGTATAAGTATTTAATAATGGAGAAAGATTAGGCTCTATTTAGCATATGAAAAGAATATACCTTTCTTTCAGCTGGAACTACCATCTTCCAGTAATTTACCAAAACAACAAACATAAAGGGAAAGAAGAAAGACTCCTGATATATGTTCTCTGGGTTTCTTAGAAAACATGGAATTGTTCCTTTGGCCACAGATATGCGATTCTACAAGAAAGGTGATATTGTAGACATCAAAGGAATGGGTACTGTTCAAAAAGAAATGTCCACAAATGTTACCATGGCAAAATTGGAAGACTGCAAGCATGCTGTTAGCATTGTTGTACACAAACAAGTTAAGGGCAAGTTTTTTTTTTTTTTTTTTTTTTTTTTTTGAGACGGAGTCTCGCTCTGTTGCCCTGGCTGGAGTGCAGTGGCATGATCTTGGCTCACTGCAACCTTCGTCTCCCAGGTTCAAGTGATTCTCCTACTTCAACCTCCCAAGTAGCTGGGATTACAGGCACCCACCACCACACCTGGCAATTTTTTTCTATTTTTAGTAGAGATGAGATTTTGCCATGTAGGCCAAACTGGTCTCAAACTCCTGACCTGAGGTGATCCACCTGCCTTGGCCTCCCAGAGTGCTGGGATTACAGGCATGAGCCACTGCGAAGGCCAAGATTCTTGCCAAGAGAATTAACATGTGTATTGAGCATATTTTTTAAGCACTCTAAGAACTGAGGTAACTTCATGAAATGCATGAAGGAAAATGATCAGAAAAATAAGCCAAAGAGAAAGGTTTCTGGGTTCAGCTGAAGCACCAGCCTGCTCCATCCAGAGAAGCGTACTTTATAAGAACCAGTGGAAAGATGCCTGAGCTGCTGGAACCTATTCCCTGTGAATTCATGGCATAATAGGTGTTTAAAAAACAAACAAAAACAAACCCTCTGGAAAAAAAAAGATGAGGGGGAGGTATAGGTTTTAAGGATTTCTAATTAACAATGAAATCTAACAAAATTAAGACTAGATATTGAAAGAATTTACTAGTTTTATAAATTTCATTTAAGATGTAACAGAATATAACGATTATATTTGTTATGCCTTGAACAACAAAATTAAGAAGTATAGTTGTGGAGGAAAGGAAAAACAACATTGTCCAGTGATCAGGAAGTAGCTACTGATCCAGTTTTCTGGATTTTATTTCTGGCAAATAAAAATGGTGGTTACTTCCCTTTTTTAGCCTAAAGGTAGAAAACTGACACCCATACTTTTAATTATTGCAAAAGTCCTGAAGAAGATAATTCTTTGTACTTTTTTAGACAGTAGGAGTCCAGTTGCAGGGCTGAATTATAGAGGGTTACTGTAGAACACTTAAAAAGTAACTATGTCTTGGAAAGTAGGGGCCACTCATTTCATTGAATTTTCTTATGAAACTCTTAGAAAGTAGGGGGCACTCATTTACTTGAATTTTCTTAGGAACCAGATAAATATGTAAATTAACATCAAACAGTATGAAGAATAGTATCATTTATCAGAGAGATATATAATCCATGTATTTCTTTTTGTATGCAAGTAAATGAATATTTTAACTGTCATTTCTATAGGGATAGGAATACTGATAACTGTAGACCAACTAAAAATAGTTGTTAGAGGGCAGAGATAGGCACCTGTTAGAGGTAGAATTGAATGCTATATGAGATAAAGATGAAGTAATGTGCAGGTTTTAGAGATAAAATAGAGGAAATGTAGCCAGGATAAAATTGCACATCTAAAATGCAGTCTGTACAATGAAGTCATTGCAGTTGTGTCTAGATAGATTCATAGTTTCTATACCGACCTTTGTTAGAAATAGTTCATTAAGACTAAGCTTTCTTCTCCCTGACCTAGGTTACATATACAGCAAGGTGACAGAGTCTCATTCGGAGACAAAGACTGAATTGTAGGAACCAAGTGTTCTTAGTACTTCAGCTATCCAATTATTAAAATTTAAAGCAATTCTACAACTGATAATGTGGGAAGAAATGAGATCATGAGATCTTAAGAAAAAATCAGAAGTATTATAACTTGAAATTCAGCTTCTAAAATTTTATATAGAAATAAATAAGTCAGACATTGAGTAATTGACATGGTATATTATAGCGAAGTTGTGGTAGCTTTTTATGCAAGTGATTGCAGAGTGCCTAACTTAAGCTGTAACTTGTTTAAGAAAACAGTTCTTCTCGGGCTGGGCACGGTGGCTCACGCCTGTAATCCCAGCACTTTGGGAGGCTGAGGCGGGTGGATCACGAGGTCAGGAGATCGAGACCATCCTGGCTAACACGGTGAAACCCCGTCTCTACTAAAAATACAAAAAATTAGCCGGGCACAGTGGCGGGTGCCTGTAGTCCCAGCTACTCAGGAGGCTGAGGCAGGAGAATGGCGTGAACCCAGGAGGCGGAGTTTGCAGTGAGCCAAGATCGTGCCACTGCACTCCAGCCTGGGCAATAAGCGAGACTCCGTCTCAAAAAAAAAAAAAAAAAAAAATTCTTCTCAAACTATGAATTTGTAATTAAAAAAAACAACAGGAAGAGTTTAATTAATAGATTTTCTTGAGATATTTTAGATGATGCAATATAAACAAATTTATTTTATATGCAGCTTTGAGGAATGTGTTTGATTCATAAATTGACTATACCTTTAGTACTGATGCTTGTAATAATTACACAGGAGAATCCTACTAGACTTTAAGGCAATATGTTATTTTGCTAAATTCTTTTGCTGCATATTGTAAAGGAATTTGTCCATTGTAAATGCTGTGATAAATATTGAAAGTTGAATAGTAAGCACAATTCAAGTACTTTTTCTTAAACTAGAATCTTCTTCATTTAAAGATAATTTCTATTCTGGTACAAATTTTGGCAATTAAAGCATGTCAAGAGGAAAATCAGTAAGAAATCTCTCTTTTTATTAGATGAGAGACTTTGTTAGTGTCTTGCATTTATATTCTAAAAATGAAGAGGTTCAGATTTTTTGAGATATTTTAGCTGTTTTGAGGAAGAGGGTAATTCTTTACTGCTTGCTTATCTTTTCCTACTTATTCTAGTAAATAATGTCAATCCCATGACATTGAAAGTCCCATAAGTGTTACTAGTGAAAAACTTTAGGTCTAAACTAGGATTCAGTAATGACAACAGAATTTCCTAATCTGATTACTAGCTAACCAGTTCTTTAAGACAACTTCGTTTGGAAAATAATCAGCGCTATGACAAACACATGACATACTGCTTATACTCACATCTTCTAAATCAAGAAAAGTTGGAACTTAACTCATAAGAAAATGACTTCCTTGTTTTGTTGGGAAAAGCCAACAGAGAAAGATAGGTTTTAATACTAAACATGATTTTGGAGCCAAATTGTCAAAAATGAAACCCAGAATCCAACACAGATGGCCCTTGGGAGATATGTAATGCATTGACATGAGTATCATACCAGAAGTCAGAAGACATAATTTTTCCTTTCATCTCTACTACTGATAGGTTGTGAATGTTGTATAAGTTAAACAACTTCTTGGGGTCTTGCTTTTCTTGGCTATTAAAGGAGGAGCTCTAGATGATCTTTGAAATCCCTGCCTATATGTAAAGTTTTGTACAGTTTTGTGAATTTTTGAGTTAAGTAATTATTGGCATATTAGAAACTTAGTTGTTACACGGCTGTTTCTGAAGCATTTTCCTTGATACAGGTTATGTGTGTGTGTGTGTGTGTGTGTGTGTGTGTGTGTGTATACGTCCACACATATACACATATATATAACACTTGAGACACACACACACACGTGAAATGAAAGACCAGCAGGAAAAATCAGCTTAGAATCTCACTTCATTTAAAATTTGGTACTTTGTAAATATCTAAAGATTATTATAATACATGGTACTGTAGCTATAATAAGGTTTTAATTTATAATGAAGTACTTTGATAAGTAGTAAATATTTACATAAGACTAGAATTTGCCCTAAGAAACATATATTTGTGTGTATACTACAAACACATTCCTCAAAGCTGTATGTACACATACACACACTCATATGGATAGATACAGATACAAATTCTGAAATTTAAATGCTCAGGAACATTCAGGACCCTGTCCCTTTTGGAAAACTACTTACCACTGACTTCTAAGGAAATATAGTTAATCTGGTAAACGTTATTGTGCTATAACTTCTGGCCACTTTTTTGTATTCTCTGACAAGTTTA
Organism: Nomascus leucogenys; assembly: GCF_006542625.1. NCBI lineage: Eukaryota > Metazoa > Chordata > Mammalia > Primates > Hylobatidae > Nomascus > Nomascus leucogenys. Next base: position 23,298,257 of record NC_044383.1, on the reverse strand, counting down.
TATTTGCTCAGGGTCCAGAAATCTGGTTTTGTGGTTGTAACTGTATTATATTGTTGTATCTCATCAGTCACTTTAATAGGCTCCAGTGATCACTGGATGGAGTGAGCCATATACCAGGAGGAAAGAGCACACTGCTCTTACACAAAACAAGGAGCACAGCTTAGCTCATCTAAAATATTTGTCTATAAACAATCCGAAGAGAAAGTAGCTACAGGTCAGTATGTTGGAATCTTTCTTCCTAACCATTTAGACAATAAAAGTAGCTTTTAAATAATGTCCTCACTGCTTTGATAATCTGCCAAGCCCCATTCCTAATTCTAGGACATGTCTACTGTTTATTTTTTTTGCTTGCAGAGTTGCTAAGCGTTGGAAATCAGAGCTGTGCTGACTGGGTCCACTAGATAGTTACGCTGTGTTTTAATTGCAGCCTTCTATGGATTGGCCATTTTCACTTCTCGTTGTCCCTCTATAGCATTTATCATAATTACTATTCAAACCTTTTTTTTTTTTTTTTTTTTGCCCCTCCAAGAGAGTGCGAGGCAAAAGCCAAAGCTCTAGAGGTCATCAAATCATATTGTAGTTTACAGACAGGACCTTAGTTCCTCTAAAATTACGTGATAGAGATGAATGATCTTTAAGATTTCTTCTAGACTAAAAATTTCTGCCATTTCAAGTACCCAATCCCACTTTTTACTCTTAGATCTAGTTTTTGAATCAATGGCTAGGACCCATATCTCCCATCTCCTAGTCTAAAGGTATTTCCAGTGTACTGTTGTGACTCTTCATTTCTCCCCTTTGCTGAAAATATGGATGCCTGGTCTGAGCTTTTTCATCTTCTCCTATATTTTCTACCTTTATAACTTCAGCTCAGATTGACTATATACTTCCCCTGCCTTTTGAACTTCTACTCATGCACAGATAGGCATGAACAAGAATAACAAAAGTGTTTATAATAACAAAAATTAGAAGTAACATGAATTTCTGTTAACAGGGGAATGACTAAATAAATGATGATACATCCATACCATGTAGCAAGTAAAAAGAATGATGTAGATGTGTATATGTGTATGTGGAGAGATTTCCAAGACATATTAAATGAAAATAAGCAAATTGCAAAATAGCATTTCAATATGATCTCATTTATGTTAAAAAATAACAAAGCAAAATCACATACAGTTGGTTCTTGTATTTGTGAACTCCACATCCATGGATTCAAACGACTATGGATTGAAAATATTTGGGGGGAAAATTGCATCTATGCTAAACATATACAGACTTTTTCCCTATGTCCTTATTCCCTAAACAATACAATATAACAACTATTTACATGGTATTCACATTGTAGTAAGCATTATAAGTAATCTAGAGATGATTTAAGGTATAGAGGAGGATGTACATAGGTCATATGCAAATATTACACCATTTTGTATCAGGGACTTCAGCATTTGGGGATTTTGGTATCCCCCATTGATACTGAGGGATGATTGTATTTCTCTATGTACATGTATGTGTATGTAAATGCATCGAAAAGGCACACCTCAGAAGAGATGTCAAACGGATACACTTTTGTTACTTCTGGGGAAAGGAGTGAGATTCAAGGGGAAACGATCATATTGATTTTATTGTCATAGTTTCTGTAGTAAGAGTGCATTAATTTGTGAACTTAAAGATTTTTTTTGAGCCACTTAGTTTACAGTACTTTAAAGTAAGATTAAAAAAAAGGCAATAGGTGTATTCGATTCATACATTTCCACAGATAATAAAGGTGGGAGAGACCTTAGAAGATCATCTAGTAGAGTACTGAAAATCTAAGTCCCTCTAAGTAATATGCTCTACCAGTCTGGTTAATGACAAAGTCAGGATGAGAAACTAGGTTTTCTGATTCGCAGACCAGAATTTTTTACACTACCTTCAAGGTGCACAGCTAAGATACATAATTTTTCACAAAGCGTTTCCTGATTATCCAAACTGATCTCTCTAAATTCCTATCTCAGATTCCCTATTTGTGTCACTTGTATGAATTTTAACCCATACTACTTTATACTGTTATTTCCTCCCTTTCTAGATCATTTATATTCTTGCTAGAGCATATATATTCCATGAAGGCAGAAACTGTAACTTGCTTGTCTTTGTATCTCATACAGTGCCTTGCACTTAGTACTTAAGGTGAATTAGTAAGGAACATTTCTGTAGCAGGCTCTGCACCTTTCGTTAGATTAAGAGAAAAAAGTTGACTTTGGCCAAGTCATATAAATAGCTGAGTTTTTTTTTGTTTTTGTCTTTGCTGGTAAAACCTGCCATGTCAAGATAGAAAATATTTTAGGAAGGCACATAGTGAGATATTTGCTACCCTGCAAATACATTCCCTTTCCAAAGAAAATAGTTTTGTTCTCCACTCCTGCTTCAAAGAGAACAGTTTGTCCCCATATAATAATCTAGGTAATATGACCCACTTAGGAAATATGTGGTGATTGTGCTTCATAATGGGACCTCTTTGCTAAAGTTGTACCATGAGAAAATGCCTCTTCAGTGCAATGGTTTTACAGAGGAAAGTACATTTTTTTTTCTGTATTTGAATTGGTACAGCAGACCAAGAAACTTCATTGTGACTTCAAGTTTACTATAATTAGCATAGAAGCTGTGACAGATCTTTTTTGTTATGAAAACCTTTCCTCAGAATTTTTGGAATTTATGCAAGTATCTGGCCCTTGAGGTGTTGTTACCCTGTTCTGTCTAAATAGCTCTATAATTTGATATAGCATCTTTGTAGCTCTATAATTTGATATAGCATCTTTGTAGATTTCAGCTTGCTTTTCGAGATATACTCTTTTCTATGATTTTCATCTGCAGTTGTGTTAATCCTGTTTTCCTTCTGAATTTTTTGTTTCTTTTCACAACTATTTAATTTGACATCATTTAAGGTCTGTAGAATTATTTACAGAAATAGAATCTTTCATGGAATTTTCCATGATCTGCTGGAACAGTGATCTTGGACAGAGCCTTAGGAAGACCCATTCCTTTTTGGAAAGCTAATGTCTCTCTTAGTTTAGAATTAATAGCTTTAGGAAAATATCTCAGGATGTTCTAAATTTCCATACATACTGCTAGCTACAGAGATTATTATTTAAGTGGCCATTGGGTTCATCTGGAGCCATTTTTCTGTTACCATAATTTAAAAGTGTGTGTGTGTGTGTGTGTGTGTGTGTGTGTGTGTGTGTATGTGTATGAGAGAGATACATATACACATCTTTTTTTCCACAAAGGTATACGAGTTACATATATGTGAGTTATGAGTTTGATTCATTTGAAGGCTGAAGCAATTAGAGATGAGGTTATTGAAAAGAAAGTAATTTATAACTATTTTAGTGAGTTTCAAATACGGTATACCAAAACTTATTCCCGCTGTATTGGGCTTTGTATTAGAAATTTTGAAAATAGTTTTGTTTAGCACATTCTGATTTGCTGTGCTTAGAAGGAAATATATTAGTAATTGATTTTTTTTTTTTTTGAGATGGAGTCTCGCTCTGTCACCAGGCTGGAGTGCAATGGCATGATCTTGGCTCACTGCAACTTCCGCCTCCTGGGTTTAAATGATTCTCTTGCCTCAGCCTCCTGAGTTGCTGGAATTACAGGCACCCGCCACCATGCCCAGCTAATTTTTATATTTTTCATAGAGATGGGGTTTCACCATGTTGGCCAGGCTGGTCTCAAACTCCTGACCTCGTGATCCGCCTGCCTCGGCCTCCCAAAGTGCTGGGATGAGCCACCACGCCCGTCCTAGTAATTGATTTTTAAATATTCTTGAGATCATAAAGTTTTAAATTTCATCCAGATGAAGATTTCTTATGTAGATTAATTTACTCAGGCAAATTCCTGTTAACTTTATCGTATTATTTTCTAGATTTTAACTGGCTTTACAATTTGCCGTAATAAAATTCCATTCATTTAAAATGGTAGTCAACAATGTTTTAGTTTAGTATTAGTTGAATGGAATAGAAAAAATTGATTTTTAAACATTAGCTTGAGGCTAGTGCTGGTTAGTGCTTTATGTTAAAAATTTGTTTTTTTCAAATGGTGGTCCTTGATGGAGAAATGTTTTCTAGAAATGGTATACAGAACTGTATTCTACTTCTATTTAGGATTTTTTAGTTCAGATATGGAAAAGCTGGAGCTCAGACATATGTTTGAGTTTGGCACCTTCAATTTGCAACATGGACACATCTTTCTTGACAGGTGAAGGTTTTAGTAGAGCTCTGAGTACGGAGCAGTTAGATGCTAGTACAGGCCCAACATTGGTTAGGCATAAATAATAGTTAAGAATTGTTTATCTTTTAGCAACAGTTTTACTGTTTTCAATAAAGTACAATTTGGCTCCTCTCTCTGACACTCTTCCCTTCCTCACCCTTTGCACTTTCAGATGAGATAACAAGGAAATACGTTAAAACTTTAGATTTAGGGTTTGTTTCAAACTTCCTTGATGACTTGATCTTGAAAATTTAGGATTTGTTTTGAACTTCCTTTGATTATCAATCTAGGGTGACTTGCAAGTAATGGGTAATTATGCTAATGTCTCTTAACAGTCTTATATACCCCAAGATGATGTTTTCTGATTTGAAATTTTTGGTGGAAATGGGAGTTCATTTGAAGTGGTATAGTTCCTGACACTGACAGAGGACTTGTAAAGATAATTACAAATCAACTGACAAGCACTTATTAGACATTGACTGTGTGCTAGGTAATGGGAATAGGATAAAAGAAGTAGAAGTCCTGAGCCCTGCTCTGGAGGCTTATAGTCTAGGTAGAAGACAAAAGATATTCTAAGCTCCTATAAGCAGCATATAATTAAGTGCTAAGTTTTATGTGTTTGAGATGGGGGTTGAGGTAAACTCATAGCAGGGGGCTGAAGCTAATATGAACTGCTTAGACACAAGTGGTTATTCCTCTGCTTGGTTCTCTCTTGGAGTTTGCCATAATTGGTTTTTATCATGTTTTCAGTATGTTTAAAAGGGCTTTCAGGAGAAATACTACATCGGAGTCTCTTTTGCTCTTTTAATCATTATAGTTGTCACTTACTCTGGGGTGAAAGTGAACTTGCAGCTTTTCAGCATGGATAAGATAGATATAGGCCTGAGAGTACATTTGGAGAATGTGATACAACCTTCTTATTAATTTATGGTCGCCTTCCTGGTATGTCTCTGATGACAGCTAAAATACAGTGTCTTTTTTTTTTTTTTGAGATGGAGTCTTGCTCTGTTGCCCAGGCTGGAGTGCAGTGGCATGATCTTGGCTCACTGCAACTTCTGCCTCCCGGGTTCAAGCAATTCTCCTGCTTCAGCCTCCTGAGTAGCTGGGATTAAGGGCATGTGCCACCATGCTCAGCTAATTTTTTTGTATTTTTAGTAGAGATGGGGTTTCACCATGCTGGCCAGGCTGGTCTCGAACTCCTGACCTCGTGATCCGCCCACCTCGGCCTCCCAAAGTGCTGGGATTACACCGTGCCCGGCCTAATACAGTGTCATTTTTAATGGCTGTGTTTTCTATGAAGGAGTGGCTACAATCGTTCTCCCTCTTTTTGTGGTGGCAGTGTTGGTGAATGCCCAAATGTCTTGTGAAAACAACCAAAAGCCTCAACTGGGACAGATCAATCTATCATTACCTCTGAGTAAATGAGGATACCTGAACATCCAATTCCTTAGCCCTCCATAATTTCTTAGAGGTCATTCTGTTTTGGAGTACTACTGAAGATGTCAACTTTATTCTAGTAGGCCCTATATGATGAAGAGCCTACTAACTTTTAAGATCATGTATTTCACCTTGTACATTATATTTTATCTGAGTGCTTCTCATCCTTTAATAGAGAACCCCAAGCAAGATATTTGCGTGGGATATCTTGTGCCTTTTAAAACTTCCTGCCTGCGTTAGTGCATCAACCTGTGATTATTGATTTTTAAAAATTTTAACCTATAACCTATCTCTTATGAGCTTCCCTAAAAACTAAGGTTGATAGGGGGTTTTATGCCATTACAGAAAAATCTATGTTTCATAAAACGCTTTATTTTCTGATACTTTTATCCTGAAGTAACTAGAGTAAAGCTGACCCTTTAAAATCTAAAATCAAATGAGAAAGATACAGGCTTTCTAATGTTGAAGTGTAATGGCTAAATTAAGATAAGGGAGAAACTTGGAAATTAGGAAAAGGTACACTTAGATTTCTTCATCAAAAATTATAATGACTAAAATGAGGGTGTCTATTCCCTTTGAATCTTAAAAGAGGAATTCTCAAATTAAAAAAGACAGTCTTAATACAATATGTGGTAACTATATGGGGACTTACTACCCTAATAAAAAATAGAAATAAAATCAAACCAAGTTTAGATCAGTTCTTTGATAAAATATTGCTATTGGGCTTTAGTAAGGAGATGTTAGGGGTATGTTTATGTAATATATTGGTTACTGTCATGGAGGACAGCCATCATAGTTTTTTCTGAGCCATCTGTTGGTGTCATTGTCAAAAGTGAACTCTTTGGAATTTGGACCATTGATGCAACCAAATATGTCATTTTTCTTTAGAATTGTAATGTTTGTAGGCTTTTTCCATCTTGATTCACTTTATTCCAGCCTGATTCACAATTATTCCTTTACAGAACAGCTTGTATTGGACAAAGCTGTGAAAAAAATCACTCTTTTCTAAATAAGGTTCTTTTTTTGATTAGAAATCCCATCTTTGCAGTTAAAACATTTGTAAACATAACACAATTTAGATAGAGCTGATTAACTTTTCAAGACTGCTATTTTTATAATGGAAAGGAATTTTTCTTAAAGAAGCAATTTGGTGATAGGGGCCCTTAGAACTTCCTTGAAAACAATTGGAATTTACTGCTAGGATATATTGGGTCAGATGAATGAGGGAACATGGGTTTCCTGGTTTGCAATGTTCAAGAAATATTGATATTTTTAGAAGACAATACAGAATATATGTTGGGTCTTATTTTCCAAAATGTCAAAGTATCCTTCATGTGCCTTTTGTTCTGTGAGATAACAGTTGTTGGTGATCCTGAAAGATGTTTTAGAACTTTCATTCTGCGGTATCTGAAAGGAAATGTAGCCAAGATTGGAAAATTTAACCTCCATACTCTACTGGCTTCTTTAGTTGGAGTAGTGGTCAATATGTTCTTGCTGTTGGAATATACTTAGGCAGGAGAGCCACACAACCTGCCTGATGAGCAACTAAAATATTGACTGGCAATGGTAATAAAATAAAACATGTTCCCCTCCGCCTGTCTCTTCCTTCTTTTCTCAAATCCCTGGAACTGTATAGATTTTTCATGGCTGTTTTCCTGAGCTATTGATGAAATGAAAGTAATAACACTTTTGTAGCAGTCCTTAGAAAACTGTAATGGTATTGAGCTGAGGCTGGAATCATATAAAATAAATACTAGAGCTTTGATTCCTCTCTCATTTAATCTTTTCCTGGGCTTTTCTAGAGGAGAGTCAAACCAAGATTTAGACAAATATAAATAGAAGCAAGTTGCACAGTGTAATGTTGCAACCCAGATATAACTTGAACCCAGTCTTTCACTTGATAAAGAGGAGATAATTGTAATTGTTGTTAATCTATCAAACACCTTTCCCTTTTCAGAAGGGTTTTAAAAAATAAAGTAGTTCTTAAGGCATGTTCACTTTCTATCTGCCTAAAAGTGCTAATCTGTAAGTGCCCTACTATAACACTGAGAAAATTTCTGCCTTATCAGAGGAGAGCATGCCCAGGATTGGTGCCAGGTGTTGTGTTATGCTAGGCTGCCTCCAAAAGTTACTCTCAAAAACTGCTCTTCAGTTGGGCCCTTTGTGGTCAGGAAAAAAAAAAAAAAAGTGATACAGTACAATGAAAGAGAGGTCAAAACAGTTAAGTAATTTAGAAATAAAAAGACATACCAAAACATTGATTCTCTGTTATTATCAGGGACTATGGCATATTTTAAATTCTATGAATTTTATTTTTCCAGAGGTTGCAAATGGCCTGTAAATGCCTCAGTTATTAACAACAACAACACATACACATACACATTGGCCGACAATTCCTCTTTTTTACCCTTTTTCTACCACAAATTTTATCTCCTCCTCACCAAAAAACAAACTGCATTTTGATTTTGGGAAAATTGTTCTAAAATGGGACTTTAAAAATAATTCCTGGCTGGCCTGACTGGATTGGCAGATGTCCAGCAATGCCAAACCATTTGCCATCTGCCAGTAGTAAGCATGGTTACCACTTTTAATCGTTTAGCTCTCTATTTCAGGTTACTCATATTCAGTACAAATTATGAATATTCGCCTTCCAGGGATGAATTAATTCTTGGGCCAGATTGTTCCTGTTCCATTTAATAAAATGTCTTTCCTCCTACATGAATATATCCCCTTAAAATGAGCCATTATACAACTCACATCTTATTAGTAGGGCCACTTTTAAAGGTGCTTTGCTATTTTCATTTTATGCTTCTAGATGAACAGCAATATTACAAAGCATTCTTTAAATGTGCCGTTTTGTGTTATGTGAGATCACCATTTTAATTCGAGATCAGTAACAGTATTTCGTCATTTCCCTCTTCCATCCTGGACAATAATTTGATATAATAAAGCAATTATACTGGGCTCTGGGTGGGAATAGAGCTGTGAGAGTTAGACTTAAACTTTTGTAGAAGAGTAGACTTAATTCTTGGATTTCGTATATAAAATTAGGTCAGTGTCTTATAGAACATTATCACTGTCTCAGATCTCACTTGCCAGCACGTAGGAAGTTTGTTTTGGTTTCAAAATGTACTTTACCCCATGGTGGCTGGCAGGGTACAATACTATTGACATCACTGTGTTTCAAATAGAAAGTTAACAAGTAGCTACTGTTGTGATTGCAGATTGCCTTCCCAGTCCCTGTGAGAGAATGCTTTTTCTTTTGGACAGCAACACTTCTCAGCCCCTTGGTACCATTAAATCAGCCAATGGGGGCTGCCAGAATAGAGATGAACACCAACAAAAGGCCAAAGAGTAGAAAAACTGTTAATAAGGCAAAAATCTTTAATCAGTTTCCAATTGATGTGAAAGATAATTAAAAAAATATTCTCTCCCATCGATGGCTAAGTTTTGACAGTAGTCCAGGTTCAGAGCCTGATCTCTCTAGAGAGGAGTATCCCTTCCCTCTACCCAGACCCCTGGAAAGTTGCCAAAGGAAAATAAGCTATTTTGTATTTAGAACAAATTGCCACTGTTTTCTCCAGTGATGTAGCCCTATTTCCCAGACTTTGAAACTTGGAATACAGAAAGTTATTGTGTGACCAAAGAAGAAATATGGTGAATGAATGATCAAGTTTTTCTTTTTAACTAAATCCTTATAAACAGATAAGAGAGGGGAAGTATGCATAGAAACTAAATTTAGCACAGAATGGATGTCAAGTGAGCAATTTCTGTTAAATCACTTTGGAGATTGAGTTCCTTGTGGGAGTTCCAGTGAAGAACAAATGCCTCTGGAACAAGATTTAATTATTTTTTTTTTCAAATGAGGCTGTCAAAAATGAAGTCTTCCTTAGTCATGAATGCAGGATAATTTAAAAAAATAGTTGTTTATATGTTCTGCACTATAGTCTTCAACTTAGCAAGCAGTCCATGGATCTTGTAAGCCTGTGCATACACTAGTTTCTCATTTATCACATGGGATTAAGAACTGTTGATTTAATTTTTTTCTTCTTTGCATTGTGGAATATTGCTTTTTAGACTTTCCCTTCTCATACCTTGGTTTTCTTAGCTGTTTCTTTTGTTTTCCTAGTCCTAGGCCCCTATCACTGTAAATACTTTGATAAAGTCATTCTGTTGTAAAAGCTGCAGTTCTTAAACCCTTCGCTTCACTATTAAAAAAGGTGTTGGCCGGTTGTGGTGGCTCATGCCTGTAATCCTAGCACTTTGGGAGGCCGAGGCGGGCGGATTGCCTGAGCTCAGGAGTCTGAAACCACCCTAGGCAATATGGTGAAACCCCGTCTCTAGTAAAATAAAAAAAAAAATTAGCTGGGCTTGGCGGCACGTGCCTGTAATCCCAGCTACTCAGGAGGCTGAGGCGGGAGAATTGCTTGAGCCTGGGAGGCGGAGGTTGCAGTGAGCCGAGATCGAGCCACTGCACTCTAGCTTGGGCAACAGAGTGAAACTACATCTCAAAAAAAAAAAAAAAAAAAAAAAGTGTTGACTCTCATCAAGAGTTAGGTTGGAGACTGTTGGTTACTCTACATGTAGACATCTTTGGTGGCATGCACCTTATTAACATTTGCTGGTGACTTCAGCTGCACCAGAAAAAAAAAAGGTTAAGAGTTCTGGCATTCATAAGTAGATGTCTCACAAATGCTGGCCTGGCATCTGATTATACTGTTTGGAGGTCCTAGTATTGATTGTTACCTCAACTTTGGTGAGTTAGAGAGTCCCAGAAACATCCACTAGAAGTATTACATCTCTCCTCCCCACTGTGTGCCAGTCATTCTGTTTATTTGAAAAACAGAAATGACTAAAAGTATGGATTCAGTCTCAATTGAAATACAGTGTGATTAGTATGAAATCAAGTATTATCTGAGGAAGGAGTACAGCAAGGATGATCTTGTGGAAGAAATTGTTTGGCCATGGCCTGAAAATGAGTTAGATGGCCACTGGGTGGACATTTGGAGAGAATGGCATTCCAGGTAGAGATATTGGCAAGTATAAAAGCACATTTGGTTATGGAAGAGGTTTGCAAGGGTATGAGTTATGGGAATTGAGGCTGGAAAGGTGGTAGGCAGAAGACTAAATTATAGTCTTCAAACAGGTAAAGATTATACTACTGACAGCTTGAAAAATCGTTATAGCATTTAGCTCAGTGGTATAATAAGGCACTATTGTTTACTGATGATAATTGTTATTGACTGAGTGGCACTTCATGTTCTTCATATTTCTGAATTGTAAAGACTAAATAACATTTCAGCCTATGTGGTATCTTTGTAGTTTGAGAAAGAATATGTGACTATTTTGTCATCATTAATTTACATCTCCCTTTCCTCTCTCTTCCATATCTTCTCTCCCTTCTCCCCTGTCCCTTCTTTTTCCCTCTCCAAACCTTTGAGAGACCTAATCCCAGCCATGAGTCAAAAATGATGTTCCAAAGTCCATAGCGATGTGTAGGGATTTGCTCTAGCAGTTTGAACATAGATTCCTGGAGGTCCTGGGATGTAGTACAGGTTGAGCATCCCAAGTCCAGAAATCTGAAATGCTCCAAAATCTGAAACATTTTGAGTATCAGCATGACTCTCAACAGAAATGCTCATTGGAACATATCAGATTTAGGATTTTTGGATTTGGGATGCTCAGCTGAGTATAATGCAAATACTCCAAAATCTGAAATAATGAGAAATCCAAAACACTTCTGGTCCTAAGCATTTCACATAAGGAATACTCAACCTGTCTGAAATAATATGAAATTTGAAGTCTTCTTTTAAAAACACATTTTGCATTATCTGTGTTTGTTTTTATATAGAATGTTTTTCTTCCAAATTTTTGAAAAAATTACGACTTCTGGAAAGGATAGTATAACCCTGTGGCTTCAAATATCCTCTGGCTCAGTGTTGAATACCTCTAGAGGTATATATAGCCTATGCTAAGAACTATTTATATTTTATTGAAACAAAGTGGTTTTAAAAAGTCTCCCAAGAATAAGTAACATGCATCTCAACCATTTTAATTCTTATCTGTATACAGATAAGCCCTTTCATGCTGAGGCTGACAGTGTGACAGAATAATTTATATTATTATATATGTAATTTGTAGAATTTGTAACTTTATTATACCACGTGTAATATTTCTATTTGATTATTTTATAAGATACCAATTAAGAAGACTATTTAAGTGAAAGCTGCTTCTTTTTGAAAAGTGAGAAGAGAGTCCCAGCTATTTTCCTAAGTTTTTATTTCTGTCATCATTGAGTCCCATGACTACCACAGTCAGATCTGACACTAGGGACCTGCCACTTGCCATGTTACTACCTGGGAGTTAATAGTCTGTTTATTTTCTGTGAAGTAGATAATATATGAGTTGTAGGTGAAACATACGATTATCAAATGCCATTTTGTAGAAATAGCTTGTTTAGCTTTTTTTTTTTTGTGAGATGGAGTCTCACTCTGTCACCCTGGCTCGAGTGCAGTGATGCGATCTTGGTTCACTGCAACCTCCGCCTCCCAGGTTCAAGTGACTCTCCTGCTTCAGCCTCCCAAGTAGCTGGGACTATAGGCGCGTGCCACCACGCCCGGCTAATTTTTTGTGTTTTTAGTAGAGACGGGGTTTCACCGTGTTAGCCAGGATGGTCTCAATCTCCTGACCTCATGATCCGCCCGCCTCAACCTCCCAAAGTGCTGAGATTACAGGCATGAGCCACCGCGCCTGGCCTTTGTTTAGCTTTCTTATTTCATGAACCGAATAAGCTGAACAGCAGAATATGATCATACATGTTTTAGTAAATAAAACTCATGAACCGCAATATGCTTTTGATATATCAGGATCCATTTTTAATGTCATTTTTCATTAGGAAAACAGGCAGGCAGGATTTTTTGGGGGGTAAATTTGGGTTTTCAGAAGATTCTCAACACATTAAGTTTTAGAGACACTTTGGTATATAGAATGTGTAGGAAAAGTAGCTAGCTGCTGTCACGTGCAGGAGTGTGTGTCGGGAGTTGAGAAACCTGGCCACAAGCCACTGCAGCTTTGAAGAATGTGGCTCATGGGAGGACTCATTGTTCATTATGTAACATTCAGCAGAGAGGAAAATATAAGCACTGTCTCCATCACTTGACTTGCTTTCCATTTTGATTTAGTTACCTGGTAAAGTCTAGGTATCCTATAGTGGAAGAATGAAAGACAAGCAGGTTCCAGTGAAGGACCATGCCTCCAAAGGCATCAGCCAGTGGATTGTTTATGGGGCCAGGCGGGGGTTAGATTTATTATTGTTGGACAGGGGCATTAGAGTTTTGAAAGACTACTTGAAAAACATCATCAAATGATACTCGGAGTTTGTTTCTGAAAGGGTATTCTTTCCTCTCTCTTCCCACAACAGTGTGCGCTTCCTATTATAGTTGATATACCTGTGCTTTAAAATAGCACAGCTACTAGTAGAGGCCATTTTATACCAAAATCATTTCCCTTCATGTTCTGTGGTACATCAGTTTGGCAGTAGAGGTTACAGAGTTTGAAATCAAAAGGAGCATTGGTTCCTTCAGGGAAAAATGATTCCAATCTACCAAAATAAAAGCCAAACAGACTCTAATTGTTCTTTATCCCACAAGGGGCTTGCCCTTTTTGAAGGTGTGGTTAATTTTGATAGGACTCTTCTCTCTAACAAGGTTAGTGGCTGGGAATTACCTTTTCCCCTGGGCAAAACCCACTTTAAAATCTCATTTTAAAACAGAACTCAAAGTGTCTTTAAAAATAAAAGTACTTTGGGAACTCTTCATTCTCTAACCCCGTCCCTCTCAGCAAGGGAACTCCAGTTTTCTCACAGGGCACTTCCTGCCTGCTGCAGTACCTAATTCTAACTTTGTTTTACTATAACTCATGCTAAAATAGGAGAGGTTTCAGCTCTACAGTTTTTATTAGCTGTTCATGTGTTTTTTAAAAAGTATGTGTTAAATAAAAGTAAAGTAAATGTCCACCAAGGAGCTAAATTTTTAAAAATCAGTTTCCATTAAGTCTAGTTCTATAAATGTTTCAGTACCAGGTTTTTTCTACTTGCCGTTTGTCTAGTGTTCATCATCATATTCAGAACAGCAGCCTTAACTTTCCCCAACCTTCTTTCCCTTCTTTTACTAGAGGTGCAGGACCATGCTTTTCATGAATCGTTATTCTCTATGTCAGCTCTTCTCTCCCTTGGAGACTTGAAAAACATCATCATATGATACTTGCAGTTTTTTTCCTCAGTGAATAAGGATTTTTTTTTTTTTTTGGTGGAGTCTCGCTCTGTCACCCGGGCTGGAGTGCAATGGCGCGATCTCAGCTCACTGCAACCTCTGCCTCCCGGGTTCAAGCGATTCTCCTGCCTCACCCTCCCGAGTAGCTGGGATTAAAGGCAAGGACCACCATGCCTGGCTAAGTTTTGTATTTTTAGTAGAGACAGGGTTTCACCATGTTGGCCAGACTGGTCTGGAACTCCTGACCTCAGAAGATCCGCCCACCTCGGCCTCCCAAAGTGCTGGGATTACAGGCATGAGCTACCGCACCCAGCCTGTGAATAAGGATTTTCAAATCAAACCAAGCTTTTTTCTTCTATTGCTTGTCCTTTTTCCTTCCCCCGAAGTCTTACAGCACCCATGATTTGGCAACCTCATACAGGAGGCTCTTGAGCTACCAGTCACATGAGAATGAAGGCAAGAAAAGAAGGGACCAGATGGCATCAAAAGATATGCCTTTCTAGGTCACTGGTGGTTAAGCTTGCAATCTGGTTACCAACAGGGAGACTTACGGGGGAAAGGGTGGAGAGCAGCATCATTGAAAAGGAAGAATAATTTTGCCATACAATTGCTGTTCTAAGAATTTGCAGGAGAGAAAAAAAACTTACACATTGAGGAGAATGGATTTTTTTGATTTAACTCTTTGCAGTTTACAGTTACAGGACATCCATTGCTCTTGGAAGGGTACATTTACCTAAGTGGCATCTAAGGACATGTACCTGTGTGCATTATTTGGATGGGACTCTCCCTCTTGGTCAGCTGCTGTTCTTTAACTGCCATTAACCATTTGTTATTCTACTCTCCAAATGCCTGTTTCATTTAAATACAAAAACTTAAGGAAATGACATTTATCTTCCACAGGTACACCTCTCTCCACAAGAGCAGAGGAAATAATTCACTGTTCATCTTTCATATTAATATCGATTTTGGAGGACTGTATTTAAAAAATATGAAGAATGGCATCACTGGCCTTTGCGAGATAGCTCAGGGTATATTTTCTTGGTGTAAGCTGTATCTCAGATCAGATGAATAATTATTTGACAATAAGTGTTCAGTAGTGGCTAATAAAAAATATCTTTTAGAGCATTCTGCCTTCCCTGTTCATTTAGGCATTTTTCAAAGTTTGGTCTGGGTACCTCCTGATTTGTCAGTGCATTGCAGATCCTCAGACAGCTGAAACTAGCTGATTATTTCCTTATAGAATTCCAGCTCAGTTGTTTTCCCTTGAAGGAGAGAAAATAAGGCATTTAAAATTTTATGTTTAAACTTGGTCCCAGTCTATAAATTTAGGTCCTTTACTTTTTAAATTACCTAGAAAATCCTCGCTTTTTCATACACAAATTCTATATTATTCAAGTCCAAAGTCAAATTTTGAACCTCTTTTACAGGTCTACCTCCTCCAGTTACAATCTCTCCATTTATTCAGATTCTTTCGATTTTATGTTTAAACTTGGTCCCAATCCGTAAATTTAGGTCCTTTACTTTTAAAATTACCTAGCAAATCCTCACTTTTTCATATACAAATTCAATATTCTTCAAGTCCAAAGTCAGATTTCAACCTCTTTTACAAGTCTACCTCCTCTGATTACAATCTCTCCATTTATTCAGATTCTGTTGTCCTTGATATCTGTATGACTCATTCAGTATGGACCAAATGAAACAAAACAGTATGTTTCTGTAGTCTTGAGTGTAAATTCTTAAAGTTAACATTTTTTTTTTTTTTTTTTTTTTTTTTACTTTTCCTTCTCAAGCAAGTGTCTGGAACAGTGCTGAGTATGTAAAATCCATGTAATACATGGAATGATTAAAGAGAGAAAAAATTTTAATATGTTAGTTACTTTCATTCTAGGTTTTAGCAAGTATCACAAAACGGAAAATAGACCCACCTTTCTTTTCCTTGATGTGAAAGTTTACGGAATCATTTTGATTTTCCTTTCTTTCTTTTTTCTTTTTTTTTTTTTCTTCCTGAGGCAGAGTTTCACTCTGTGGCCCAGGTAGAATGCAGTGGTGCCATCTCGGCTCACTGCAACCTCCACCTGCTGGGTTCAAACTATTGTTGTGCCTCAGCCTCCCGAGTAGCTGGGATTACAGGCATGCACCACCATGCGCAGCTAACTTTTATATTTTTAGTAGAGATGAGGTTTTGCTGTGTTGGCCAGGCTGGTCTCGAACTCTTGGCTTCAAACAGTCTGCCCACCTTGGCCTCCCAAAGTGCTGGGATTATAGGCATGCGCCACCATGCCCAGCCCATTTTAAGTTTCTTAAAAACTAAAAAAGATAATTCTTACATATACTGAAGTTTTGGAGTTAATTTGAACAAAATTGACAAGGTATTATTGCGGTAATGTGCTTGTTAACTTTACTAGTTGCTTTGTTGAGTTTTTTAGAAGACTTAATTTAAAGCAGGAATGTCTATTAGTGTAGCTGCCAGTCTTTGTTTCCACGCTCCAGTCATATTATATGAGTGCAGTTGTTATCATATGCCATAATAATCTTAATGAAGAGTTTAAAGGCACTTTCTACTCTGGTGTTTTGTTGTTGTTGCTGTTTGTTTGCTTTTTTTTGGTCTGCTGAGCAAGAGCACTGTGGTCACATGAGAATCCTCACCTAAGAAATTTTCCAGTTAAAAATGAAAATTTTGTTAAAGGTTCTATGCATTTGGGTAGTATAGCAGGGGACGAAAGTGACTTTGAAGTTGTTAAATATCATTAAGGAGAATCCATTGATATACCTTTAATTTAGGGATTCCTTTATCCACACCAGTTACGTCAGGTTTCAGCCTGGACCCAATTATTAGACTTGAGGTACTGAACTCAATAAAGAAATTTGAAATGGAAATACTGTCAGACCTTTAACTATAGTTAGGTTAGTAGGTGCTAAAAGAATCTTAATTCATCAGCCAAACCTCTGACTTCACTACCCTTAATCATCCTTGCTTGTCATGACATAATTGGCTGCTTACTGCCTTCTCCTACCTCTCTTTTCAAATTACTAGCCTTTGAGAATTTCACTTGAAATTATTTCGTGTCTATTAAGACAGAGAAAGCGCATAGTTTGGTGTGTGAATTAGCAAAACCATTTTAGTCTTCTTTCAGAAGAGAATGGAGGGTGTGTGTTTTGTTCTTGACGCAGTTAAGACAGTTACCAAAAGTTCAATTATAGGTCTTTAAGGACTAGGGGTAAACTGTGAACATATATGTGGATTTTCTTTTCAGATATGCTGTTAACTGCTGAATTACCTTACCCCTTATGAAACACAGGACCAAAGATGTGGACCAGTATTGTTTTAGGATGAAGTTAAATACTCAGAACTCTCTCATCACCATGATCATAGTTCTTTTAGGGCACAGGGAAGGTAAATCTATGAGGTTCTCTGCTAGCATTTCTAGGAGAAATTTCCCTCGACTTTCCCCCAGGAAGGGTAGATTAGAAAATGCAAAGACTTTCAGTAAGTGATTTTTGTCACCTGTTGTCCTTGTGGATTGGAGGCAGGTAGTGAGAGAGACAGAGGAAGAGAGAAAAAGAAATAAAAATTAAGCTAATGAGCTGGCACATTTAGATAGGAAGCAGGGGATTATTTTATGGGTTATTTCTGTGGCTAGAATTGACCACAGGGCATATATTTTGTCTAACCCTACCCTAGCTGTTCACAGAATTTTGCTGTTTCTGTTGTATTGGAGTATAAGAAATCAAAATTATAAGTGAAAAGCGGTTGAATATCAGAAATTTCGTATGGTTCAAACTAATATATAACAACACGTAACACACTGTAGGATGGCTACAGTTGTAGAGAGGTAGGGTGTGTGTGTGTGTGGGCCACACACACGTGCCAAGTGAGTAAAAGGTGGGAGGGGGGAAATAGAAACTTGTGAGCATTTTATACTCCATTGGGGTACCACAGCTGAAAACCTCTCCTCTCGCCTGTGGTTTTAGTTATTCAAGATCAAAAACAATTGTCCTGGTATGTTTTCACACTTCCATATTAATACAGTTGAGACAGTTTATGGGGTGAGTTAAAAAATAAACCATCTTGACAGAGATTACCATTGGGGATAATAATCTAAAGTGAGTGTTGTCTAAAGAGTACAACAGAAATAGCAGAGACTGAAATGCAGCCACCCCTACATTCTTTGACAGCGGAGAATTAGGGGTGTAATATCTATCCTATAGGCTGAATAAATGCAAATTATTGTTTATCTTAAAATAGGTTTTATGATATTTCTAGTGAAATATCCAGACTGTGCTGATTTGACTTTTTGTCTTTCTTAGACGAGCTCATCTGCGCCTTTGTTTAGAACGCTTGAAAGTTCTGATTCCACTAGGACCAGACTGCACCAGGCACACAACACTTGGTTTGCTCAACAAAGCCAAAGCACACATCAAGGTGAGAATTTTTACTTTCAGATTTGTACAATTCACTCGGTTCTGGTTTAATTATTGGCACTGATTCCTATTCATATACATCAGCTAGTTCACCATGCCCTCCTTAAGAACTGACCTCAAGAGAAGTCTTTCTAAAAACTTATCAGCTAATCTGATGGGAACAACATAACCTGATTAAACTAAATTGTTTTGACAGCGTGGCCATTTGAAGAGCTGAGAACACTAGGAAAATAACAATTACCCTCTTCATACTCAGAAGGAAGGCAGTTGTGCCCTCTGGTGGAGATGACTTCATTTGGCTGTGTCCTTCAGTATTTTTCCATCAAATACCACATTAGAGGAAGTTTCTCCGTGGAGATTACTTTACAGACTTTTAGAAGTCCATCTTGTTCAAGTAACATAGCATTCATTACATACACACAAAAGTAAAGACAAAACTATTTTTTATTTTTAAAAATATGTATTTATATGCATTCTCATTTTGGAGGCTTTAAAAATATATTTATATATTTTATACACACTCACACATGTATATTCATTCATGTTTTCTCTGCTAAAGAAGGAATCAGTTTTATTGTTTGTATTGGACTATACACAAATGTAAAAATCATTTCATCATTTCAGAAACTTGAAGAAGCTGAAAGAAAAAGCCAGCACCAGCTCGAGAATTTGGAACGAGAACAGAGATTTTTAAAGTGGCGACTGGAACAGCTGCAGGGTCCTCAGGAGATGGAACGAATACGAATGGACAGCATTGGATCAACTATTTCTTCAGATCGTTCTGATTCAGAGCGAGGTAGGCAGCTTGCCTCTTCTCTAATGAAATACTAAACATCTCTGTATCTGGATTTAGGGAGGGTAAGTTGGGAGGCACCGTATTTGCTTTCTAGCCAGCAGTGTAACATTGTAGGTTTTATGCAATCGTAATATTGTCTAGCAGTGCCAGTGTGGACTATAAAACTTTTTTTTCTTGAAAAAAAAAATATATATTTATATTATAAATTATATAATGTCCCTCAATTTAGGTTTGTCTGATGTTTTCAAATGATTAGATTGAGGGTATACAGTTGGGTTAAGAAATATCACAGAAATGATGTTGTGCCCGGTGGCTCACGCTTGTAATCCCAGCACTTTGGTAGGCCGAGGCGGGCGGATCACAAGGTCAGGAGATCGAGGCCATCCTGGCTAACATGGTAAAATCCCATCTCTACTAAAAATACAAAAACTTAGACGGGCGTGGTGGTGGGCACCTGTAGTCCTAGCTATTCGGGAGGCTGAGGCAGGAGAATGGCGTGAACCCGGGAGGTGGAGCTTGCAGTGAGCCAAGATCATGCCACTGCACTCCAGCCTGGGCAACAGAGTGAGGTTCCATCTCAAAAAAAAAAAAAAAAAAAAAGAAAGAAATGATGTTGTGCCCTTTTCAATCCATTGTGTCAGGAAGATACATGATGTCGAAGTTTTTATTACTGGTGATGTGAATTTTTATATGTAGATTTTAAAGTACAACACCCTTTATTTCTCTTTCCATCTATCCTAGAATATTTGTCTTTGACACAGTTAAAGAACAGAAGTCAACCAAAAAAGGATGGTTTGAATTTTACTGATCATTCTTCCCAAAGCTTCCACCACATCAGGCTTCATATCACATTAAAAGATCCCAGAGGTGAACACTGGTGATTTGAAGTCTTACATTTGGAGAAAATTGCTCATGAGCTCTTTAGGATTCTAAAACATGAGACAAGTGACAGAGTTTTTTTGTTTGTTTGTTTTTAGGACTCTGATTTTGTTTTTTGTTTTTGCCTTTGCCTTTTTTAAGTGGAAATTTTCAAACATACTTAGAATAGAATAATGAACTCCTGTATACCCACCATTCAGTTTGAATAGCTGTCAACTTGTTTCATCTGTTCTTCACTACCCTCACCCTCAATATTTTTTCTGGAATGCTTTAACTCAAATCCCACATAACATCATTTTGCCCCTAAATACTTTAGTATGTATCTTGAATAAATAGGATTTTTAAAAAAGTAATTATAATGCTATTATAATACCCCACAAAATTAATAAAATCAGATAATCTTATTTAATATCATCTAATACCCAGTCTGTGATACATTTTCTCCAGTTGTCTCAAAAATGGCATTTTACCATTGGTATGTTTAAATCAGGATCCAAAGGCCACATTGCATTTGTTTGATGTGTCTTTTAAGATATTAATCTATAATAATTTTTTTCTTCCTCCTACACCATTTTGGTAGAAACAAAAACTGGTTTCTACATAACATCTCAAAAAGACTTCTTTGGCAGAGAAAACATGAAGGAATATATAGGTATAGATCTTTGTGTGTATATGTATATATGTACGTATTTTTTTAAACATCAAGAAACTGAGTCATTTTTCTTACAGAATTTCCCACATCCTAGATTTGGCTGGTTGAATCCTCATGGTGTCATTTAACATGTTATGTCCTTTATATTGACTGTAAACTGGTTGGTAGATGCAGAATACTTCATAGGTGGTGCTTTGTACTTCCTGTTATGTCAGTGTTCTGTCTAGTTGTTGTCGCACTTTTAATATTAATCAGTAGGTTCAGGTAAGGTCATTTTAATACATTTATATAAATGTATCAGCCTTTAACTCAACAGTTTTAGCAATTATTGCCCTTATTTCACGGGGTGTCATAAAATAGTGATTTTCTAATTGTGTCATTCCTCTTGTATTTATTAACTGTTTTTATCCTATAAACATTTTCTCATCAACTTTTCGGTTATCCTGAAATAAAGTTCATACAGGGAAGGTGGGATAAATGCTTGGTCTTGTTTTTTGCTTTATCAGTTTCCCAAACAGAGTTGGTACCATAGCAGCTTCCAGAAGTAACAAGTTTTGGTTTTAGTTTTTTGATTATATCATGAACTCACGTTTTGCTGTACTGAATGTGTTCCAATCCATTGCAGTCATCCTTTTAAATTCTTTTGAATGCCCATACTGTCCCAGATTTGGTGAGTAGGAGCCTTTCAAATAGTTTTTTCATCCTTTTTAACACAACCCTAGGAGTTCTTGTTTTTCTGTTTTCTTATTTTTCTATGTAAAAGTTTATTTTTGTGTGGCATTTTTTCAAGAAAAGTCTACCAGAGGCAGTAGCAAGAACCTGAAGGACATGCTACATTTATCAGTAACAGTGAAATATAGCAGAAATAACCCTGAATTAGGTATAGCAGAAATAACCCAGACCTTGGTGTCCCAGTCTTTCCTCTATTGCTAACTAGTGGAAACCTCTTCTTAGGTCTTTAGGTTTTAGCTGTCCTTCCTGTTACTTCCTCCTTGTACCCACCCCAACTACATCCAGATTTCAGAGAGGAGGGTGTATTTTCATCACTATAGTTCTCATTTTTTTTTAGTGTTCCCAGTGTACCTTACTTTAGTGGTACCTTACCAAGTACCATCCTTATCCTGAGCTGGCAACCTCGTTTTTGTAGTGTTATAGGGGCTTTTAGTTAACATCTGTGGTACACTTGGCTAAAGCAGTTTCTCATTTTACTTTGTTTTTTTTGGGTTTAAAAAAAATTTTTTTTTAAACCTATTTTTAAATTTTATTAAAATAGAGATGGGCCTTGTTGCCCAAGTGGTCTCAAACTCCTGGGTTCAAGCAATCCCCCTGCCTTGGCGTCCCAAAGTGCTGGGATTACAGGTGTGAGCCACTGTGTTGGCCATCATTTTACTTTGTTTTGGCTGAGTTCAGCATGCTCTTTTGGATAGTGTGTCTTGTTATTATCTTCTAGTTGTAGGTTGGATGAGTGTTCAGTGGTGCTGGGAAACAATGGCTTCTGAAGCAATACGGATATAGAGCCAATATATGAATTCATAGATTATTTGGACAGCTGCCTACATTTTAAAAACATCTCTAGAATCTCTAAAACTTTTGAAGCAACAAGCCTTTTCGAAAAGTATATTCCTGGAAATAGCTTCACCCTGTCCTTTTGGCCTCACAAGAGTCCTTTTTTTTTTTTTTTTTTTTTTTTTTGAGAGTGTCTTGCTCTGTCACCTAGGCTGGAGTGCAGTGGTGCGATCTTGGCTCGCTGCAGCCTCTGCCTCCTGAGTTCAAGTGTTTCTGCTGCATCAGCCTCCCAAGTAACTGCGACTAT
This sequence comes from Nomascus leucogenys, assembly GCF_006542625.1. NCBI lineage: Eukaryota > Metazoa > Chordata > Mammalia > Primates > Hylobatidae > Nomascus > Nomascus leucogenys. Next base: position 23,275,743 of record NC_044383.1, on the reverse strand, counting down.
AGGCGCGCGCCACCATGCCTAGCTAATTTTTGTATTTTTAGTAGACACGGGGTTTCACCATATTGGTCAGGCTGGTCTTGAACTCCTGACCTCGTGATCCACCTGCCTTAGCCTCCCAAAGTAATGGCCGCACCCGGCTTAATCCACTTTTTTAAAGCAGTTGTGATTAGTGTGAACCCTTAAAAAGTCAGTGCCAAATGTGAAACATCAGGCTTTGAATTCGTTTTAAGGTAACTGAAAAATCCTGGGTTTCACTCTAGCTCTGACGGGAGAAAACAACTTTTAAACTCCTTTTTGTTTTTAACATATGTATTGCTTTATGGATATTATTGATGATTGAATATCTAGTATTTAAGATTTTCTTTTATTTTTAAGAGACAGGGTCTCACTCTGTCACACAGGCTGAAGTGCAGTGGTGAGACCTTGGCACACTGCAGCCTCAACCTCCTGGGCTCAAGAGTGATCCTCCCAACCTTGGCCTCCCGAGTAGCTGGGACTACTGGATCACCCACTATACCCAGCTAATTTTTGTGGGGTTTTTTTTTTGGGGTAGAAATGGAGTTTCACTTTGTTACCCAGGCTTGTCTCAAACTCCTGCGCTCAAGTGATCTTCCTGCCTTAGCCTCCCAAAGTGCTGGGATTATGGACATGAGCCACTGCGTCCAGCAACATTATCTATTGATAGCTGAGTCAAATATGTATTTGTGTTTTTTTTTAATGTTTGGCTTTTAAGTCTGTATACTACCACCAAAATGGATCTCACTATCATCTGAAGACTTTTAAGTCTCAGGCCCTTATTTCAAGCCATATTTGATGCAAGAAAATTAAATCTAAGACATATACCTCAAACTCTACTTTATAATGACTTGTTTGACTGACTAGTTGAAGATCTTTATGATGAATCCTAGAAGTCTGTTGAACTATCTGTAGAATGGCACCACCAAAGGCCTGGATGGGTAAATTTTCTAGTTTGCCTATATTAAATTTATGCTCCTGCCCACCCTTTAAGGTGACCCTGATTAATAAACAGAACTGAGAATTAGTTTGTGGTTTAATGCAAAACAGATGTTTTTAAACCACTTGGGGGTTGGGACCTTTTAATATTAAGTACTAATTCCCAAATACGCCAAGTGCTTTAGGGAGGTCCAGACAGACTGGCGTCAAAGGATTTAGGAAATTTGCTGCCTAAATTAAGACCACCACTGTATATCAGACATTCCCCTTGGCAAAAAATATTCCTGTCTCTTCACCTTGTTCCTCTGTTCTCCAGAGATCACTGATAATAAGCTTGTTGTATAACATTTCTTATACCTCTTTTCCTCATGCTGTTAGTTTTTGAAGGTGCACTATACTCGATAATTAATGTTCTTTTTTTTTTTTTCCTTTGGCAGAGGAGATTGAAGTGGATGTTGAAAGCACAGAGTTCTCCCATGGAGAAGTGGACAATATAAGTACCACCAGCATCAGTGACATTGATGACCACAGCAGCCTGCCGAGTATTGGGAGTGACGAGGGTTACTCCAGTGCCAGTGTCAAACTTTCATTCACTTCATAGAACCCAGCATGACATAACAGTGCAGGGCAAAATATTCACTGGGCCAATTCAATACAAACAATCTCTTAAATTGGGTTCATGATGCAGTCTCCTCTTTAAAACTAAACAAAACAAAACTATACTTGAACAAAAGGGTCAGAGGACCTGTATTTAAGCAAATACTTAGCAAAAAGTGGGGCGGAGCCTCCCAAGGAGAACAAATATTCAGAATATTCATATTGGAAAAATCACAATTTTTAATGGCAGCAGAAAACTTGTGTAAAATTTTCTTGATTTGAGTTGATTGAAAAGAGGACATTGGAGATGCCATCCTCTTTCTCTTTTCTAGTTTGCTCATACTACATTGAGTAGACACATTTAAGGATGGGGTTATGAACCCTTCCTGAGCTTTATGGTCCTAAAAGCAAAATAAAAACTATTCAAATGAAAAGACAAGAAAATCAGGTATTAATCTTGGACAGCTAATGAGCTATTAAAACTCAGCCTGGGACAGTTTATCATGAAGCCTGTGGATGATCAATCCTTTATTATTATTATTATTTTTTTAAAAAGCTCATTTCATGCTCTGCAAAAGGAGAGACTCCCATGAAGCCTTTTGAAAGGGATCATCATGCAGCTCAGCTTTCTGTTGGATTCCATGCTAAGCAAGCTAACCTTATCCTGCATTGTTAGCACTAGGGCACCCAACTGCCAGCTCTCCATCCTGATGCCCTTAGGCCACATGGGAGCAGTCCATGCATGACAGCCTCTATCCTACAAGGCCTATGAGTATGGATTGGGGGGCCAGAAGGAAAAAGCTCCACGTGCCTCTGCGTCTGCGTGGGTCAGAAGAGTTGTGCACGCAGATTAGCAGGCCAAGGTCTGAGCCACAGCAGCATTTTTATTTCAGATTTTGATAACTGTTTATATGTGTTGAAAACCAAAATGACATCTTTTTAAAGCTTATCCATAAAAAAAACATAGATGTCTTTTATAGTGGAAAAACACATGGGGAAAAAAATCATCTATTTTGATGCAGCATTTGATAATGATAAAACACCTCACACCTCACTCTTTATAGTGCACAAAATGAATGAGGTCTGGGCTAGGTAGAAGAAGGGTCAATGCTATTTTTGTTCTTAGAATCATTACCTTTTACCAGCTTTTAACCATCTGATATCTATAGTAGACACACTATCATAGTTAACATAGTTAAGTTCAGCACTTGTCTCATTTTAATGTAAAGATTTGCTTCCATTTTCCTACAGGCAGTCTCTCTCTTCCTCACAGTCCCACTGTGCAGGTGCTATTGTTACTCTTACGAATATTTTCAGTAATGTTATTTTCTTCTAAGTGAAATTTCTAGCCTGCACTTTGATGTCATGTGTTCCCTTTGTCTTTCAAACTCCAAGGTTCCCCTGTGGCCCTCTCCCTTACCCTGGGAAGGCCTCTTGGAGACCTTACCCCTGGCTGTTTGGACTTTGTATACTTTAAATAATTTAACTACCCTTAATTACTTAAAAAAAAAAAAAAAAGCTTTATGATTTTCATAACTTATTGCTGATTTTAATGGATTGTTAATTTCAGTCCTGTAGTTTTATTTTATGTTTAGATAGGGCTGGGCAAGGAAAAAGAAAATAAAGACAACCATATTTAGCAGTGCAGTTGAGTTGTGTGTTAATGTTAGACTATCCCTTTGTGAGTGACACTTTAACAGCATTCACTGCTTCTATATATAGTGTACCATCTTGGTCATACATTACGCCTCAACATATACTTGTTCTTGTGCTCTTCCTTTGCCTCCAGAAGTTTTTCCTTGATTGTGCTATGTTTCAGTTGGAAGAAATACTTTGAAATAGACGTGAGTGAAAAACTGCATGCCTTTAGAAGCCCAGTATCAGAACTTGCTACGTTTCAGGTGCTAGGGACTTAATGAAAAACATGACAAAACAATTCATTTTTGTGGCCCAGGTAAATTATTTCTGGTTTCATTTATAATTACTACTGGCTGAGTCAAGATGTTGTCTCTATGTTTGCTTACTCTTGATCAAGTGTGAGACAGTTTGAAGACTGTGCTACCATGGAAAGTGAATGAAGCCAGTGACTAAGCTTCTGTTTTGTTATTCTCACGGCCTTCGCTTGCATTATTTGGGCCGTCATTCAGATGAACTTGAGGTGCCGCCATTTTGTTGTATATGTATAGGATTATGGGCTGGAAAGCATTTGTTATAAACCTATAGTGCACATTTTAACTGCCCCCTAAATTACCCTTCCCTGGGTTTGTTTTCCTTGGGGTGGTGTAGATTGTATGATGAGTAAGAAGTATTTTTTAAAAGACAAATCAATTTTGAAGACACAAAAGTTAATTGGAAGAAATAAAAACTGTGAACGAAGAATACCTTTTTGTACCATCCTTCTTTATGAAGGCGAAAACATGAATGGGTATCCACACCTTAAGAGGTAACTATTTCCTAAATGTCTGTTGATACCAAATCAGTATCAATGCCAAATGAAATGGCAGTTTGAATTATAATTACCATTCCTGTTCTGCAATTTAAATAGGAGCCTGACTGGTAACTCCATATAACCTAACTGCATGTGGTTTAATGTGCCACATTAATAATAATCTTAACTGCCTCAGGTAGGACACAAAGCCATTCTCATGATCTGTTCTCTAAATAACTTTTGGGAGCATCCCTTTAGCTACACTATTATTCAAAGTGCAAACAAGTCTGGAAGTTCCACTAACCTTATTTAGGGTACCCTATTTATAAAACACCTGAGTGACATTAAAAGGTACAGGTAGGCCAGGCGCAATGGCTCACATCTGTAATCCCAGCACTTTGGAAGGCAGAGGTGGGCAGATACTTGAGGTCAGGGGTTTGAAACCACCCTGGCCAACATGATGAAATTCCATTATCCACTAAAAAAAAAAAAAAAAAAAAAAAATACGAGAAATTAACTGGGCATGGTGGCATGCACCTGTAGTCCCAGCTACTCAGGAGGTTGAGGCAGGAGAATCTTGAACCTGGGAGGTGGAGGCTGCAGTGAGCTGAGATTGAGCCACTGCACTCCAGCCTGGGCAACAGAGCAAGACTCTGTCTCAAAAAGGTACAGGTAAAACCTACTTGTAGCGCATTGTAACTAAAGGATTCTGAAGTCACTGCAACTCAAGTTTCTGGTTAGAATAGATATGAGAACTCCTATAGAAATGCCTTTCTAATCTCCCCGACAATGACTGCTTTTAGTGTTATGAAGGAATTTTAAGAGGCAGTGAGGATTATTGAGGCAAAGTTCCTGACCAAAATCAGGTTCCCAACAGTTAACCCAGAACAGTAAAATGTGGGAAAAGCAAGTGTTTTAATTACACTTTAGGCCGGGCGCGGTGGCTCACGCTTGTAATCCCAACACTTTGGGAGGCCGAGGCGGGCGGATCACGAGGTCAGGAGATCGAGACCACGGTGAAACCCCGTCTCTACTAGAAATACAAAAACAAAATTAGCCGGGCGTGGTGGCAGGCGCCTGTAGTCCCAGCTAGTCGGAGAGGCTGAGGCAGGAGAATGGCGTGAACCCGGGAGGCGGAGCTTGCAGTAAGCCGAGATTGCGCCACTGCACTCCAGCCTGGGCGACAGAGCGAGACTCCGTCTCAAAAAAAAAAAAAAAAAAAAAAAAAAAATTACACTTTAATCCCAGTTCCAACATTGCTGACCCTAGTTACTTAATTTCTTCATGGAGCCCTTTTCCTCCTGAAAAGCTATTATAAGTACTACCTCTATCTTGAAGGGTTGTAAGGATTTAAGCAGATATATATAAACTACCACCCCACTCCCCGACTGCCATCTAGGAAGATGTAGTACTAAGGAAATTAAAAGGGGTGTGTTTCTCTAGTCTCTCTGATGAACGCAACCTTCTAATGCATCCTTAATCCTGAATTTTAGTCACTTTGACTCCAGATCTTACAGAAAAAGACTGTTTCTAAATATTGGTTCACTTAAACAAAATTCCATGGCAGGTAATACTTTAATAAAGAAGTCATTTTTTATTTCCTATAGAATTTCTGTCATCCAGGCTGTATAGTGCAGTGGTGTGACCTCGGCTCACTGCAACCTCCACCTTTTGGTTTCAAGCAATTCTCCTGCCTCAGCCTCCTGAGTAGCTGGGACTATGGCATGTGCCACCACACCTGGCTAATTTTTGTATTTTTTAGTAGAGAGGGCATTTCACCATGTTGGCCAGGCTGGTCTCGAACTCCTGGCCTTATGTGATCTGCCCACCTTGGCCTCCCAAAGTGCTGAGATTACAGGTGTGAGCCACCGCACCCAGCCTCCTATAGAATTTCTTAAATAAAGGCTTTATAAGATTAATGTAGCATCAGTTTTAGTGATTATCTGGTCTTTCTAAAAAAAAGAAAAAGGACTAATCTCAAGTTGAACATATTATACACTGATAATTACGTGCCCTAGGTTAGTATTTAGTGCTGACTGTGCCAAGAAAAGAGAATCAGCAGCTATCTCCTTTCCTATGTATCAGATCTAATAGGAAACTGGTTTTCTTGTGGAATATGTCAGATTGTTTTAAATAGGCAGCATAGTTCAAAATAAATGTACTGGCTGAAAACTTCACTTCCTGTTCTGTTTTACCTTTCTATACAGTCATACATTAGAGAAAATGGCTTTAAATGAAGTTCTTTTAAGATACTGCCAACTAACTTACTGTAGTTTTGGCATTTCTTCCATATCCTCAAGCTCATAGCTCTTTGCCTTGGGGAATGCTTTAAAAATCTTCATTGGTAGGGTAATAATTGAGATATGTATTTCAGATGCTCATACCAGGGCACAGAATAGCACTGTAAAAATATAACAAAACCTATAAAAGTACCTCTAAAATCACAAGAAGAGTATACATTTAAGATCAGTCGTTTCTAAGTTAGTAGCTTCATCACACTTAGAAAGAAAGCTAGGTCAACTAAACCTGAGGGTGATTTTGGAGGGAAAAACTCCAGGCAAAAGAATTAAAGGGATACTTACTCCTTCCTGCTACTTCTGAGCAATGAACATTTGGACAGTTACCATCTATTAAAGTGATTACTAGCCTAGCTTCAGATCTCAGGCTTCAACTCTAGTTTCCCAGGATATGGAGTCAAGTGTTTCCTCCAAGCCTGAATTCTTTGTTTCTCTGGTCAGAAATTCACTGCATCTTGCTAAAGTAAGTACAGGGCTTGAAAGGGGAAAAAACAAAAGCACATCAGTTTTACCAAGAAAGGGAAATCCTGAGCCAGCAAAATAACAACGATAACTTTCAGCCCCAAGTTGAGAAAGTAGCTCTTCAAACAAAATGCCAACCTTCTCTCCTAATAATTATCACCATGGCTCTTTCAGCTGTATTCTTAAAAAAGACTAAGTGGAGAAACAAATTACAGTTTAAATAATTCCAGTGACTATACTGGTTTTAAATGAACTGGTAAGGTGTGTGGTGGAACTAAGTTTCCAGTTTTTATTGCCTGGGAACTGAAAGATTAATTAAATATCCAAAACTTCGTATTTTTAGCTAGTTCAGCTGTCGACTACCACAAACCCCTATTATTCTCAGTTCTGCTTTACCCCGATCAAGGCCACAAAAGAACAACCTTTATATACATACATAATCTAACACCATTTTGTTTTATTTTACTTACTTTTGGCTAGGCCAAAACAAATTATTAAAATGTTCCATCTATAAAATTGATTTCTGAACCTCTTAAGATGTTTCTTAAGAACATAACTATACACATATATAGGCCTTTTAAAAGATGATCAGATAAAGGGTGCCAATTACTTGGGTTTTTCTGTTTGTTTAAAATACAGTATTACCTGTTATTTTGCCTGCTATGCTCCTCCTCTCCACTGCAGTAAAAATTCAGTTTAACTTGCAACTCAAAAATCCTAGATACAAAGAATGTTTACACTTACTGTTGAATTTGTAAATTGCCATTTATACTAATTGATTGCTTCGTAGTACCATACTTAATTCAGCTGATATTTATTGAATCAAGATTTTAACAAATACAAAACCTCATTGGTTTTAATAGATTTTCTTCCTTTATATTTCAATTACTACCCAAGTTAAAGCAAAAAGCTAAATCAAAGCTTTAAATATTTTTTTTGGTTGAATTTACAACCGGTAGTTTTTATCTTATAAAAATTGTAATTATAAAATTAAAATCTACAGACACATGAGTCACAAAACTACAATTTTCCTTTATGTTAACCTGATGGTCTCCTTTGCTATTTTTAAGGCAGACATTCGGCATTAGAATTGCATACTGGAAACAGATACACACCCTTCACTGTGACAACAAGCAATTTTTTTTAAAAAATGTGTTGCTACAATAACTGAATCATCTTGTTTTGGTTTGACGCCTAGTCTTCATGATTAGGCTAAAAGGTAATTTTTCTTCATTTCAAAAGTCAAACTTTTATAATTAACAAAACAGTTCTTAGATGGGGATGCACAACAGGATCACCTGCGGTGTTCGTCAAACAACATACCTTGGCCTGGATAAGTCTAAGGTTGGTCCCAGACCCATAAACTCCTCTTTAAACAAGCATTAGGGGTGACTTTTATTATAACCTTCACCCCCTTCCCATTAACATGCCCTACTATACAAATTAGTTCAAACCTTTAACTAGGAATACTAAATATACCCTACAACCTTGGTAATTTGGTAACACTTCAATAATACAGTTATAATTGGATGCCTCAAATCATAAACAATGGGTATTGTTATCCATTGTAATGTGGATTGCTATTCAAGTTAAGGAAAAAATATCAGATAATTCACCACTGCCACTCTGCAGAGTAATAGCAGACACTTCTATAGTGCTTATGCCGGATACTCTTAAGCTATTTACACATTTGAATTCAATCCTTAAAACTGAAACAGATTTTTCCATTCTACAGCTGAGAAAAATGAATCAGAGGAATACACAGGTAATAAATGGTAATAAACAAACACTAGTCTGGTTCTAGAGTCCTTGCTGTTTTCCAGTGTGCTCTGTGGCCTCCCTACATGTTAATTAAAACAGCACTTGTAAACTGTGATTACTACTAAAACTGAACGTTTTGTTTATTTTCGGGAGGTTAGGACTGTTCTTTCCTTGAAATGGTAACAACAGTCAAATGTCAAGCTTTGGTAAGTTACACGCAACCATTTCTACTTAGAGGCCCATAACTCAGTATTTAACATTTCAGTCTGTCAGTTTCAAACCTTCAAATCTCCTTTCTTAATGGGGAAAACTCTACATTAAATTTTCTAACAAAGCTTTTTAAGGTCAAGGTTTTTATTTTGTTTCAGAATATAGAGAGCTTAACCACCTTCAACTGTAAAATACTGTGGGTATCATGCTTCTCACTGAGCATCTTCTCAAATTCAGTATCACACTGTGACAAGTAGTCTCCCTAAGAGTCCTGCCTCTTAGTTCAGAGACACAAACATCATCCTGACACTAAGATTTTCCAAACGGCCACATCTAGATCTCTGACACAAAGGTTGCTGATTTCATTCTAAAGATCTATTTTCAAAACTTTTCATTTTTTTTTTAATAAGGTCACTTTTCTTTTTCTCTCTCCTACTGCAAAGTCCACTGGGAAAACTAAGGCCCCCAGGGTCAAAAGAGGGACAAGACTGCCTACAAAAACATCAGGTGAATTACTATTCTAACACCACCAAGGTAATCTCAACAACCATTTTCTGGGGTCACACAATGACACCAAATTTCTTCCCAGTGCTTTTTAATTCAAAGGATTCTCTTGCAATCCATCAAGGCTACTCTTGATTATTGATAAGCTCTTAAGATGTTACAATAACGAGGTATATTTTATTTGGAAGTTTACAGGCTTCAACAAACCTTTTTCTACTGCAGCTTGTGCCTTTCTGTCCTACCCTGTGGCCACGAATTATATGAAGAAAAACAGTGACCCTCCTGGGTTGAGAGGGGTGGGTGTGGAAGAGAGAGATGAAGAATTCTACCTACCACTGTCCTAAATTTCAATTTATAAAAAAAAATTGAAATTCATGAAATAAAAACTTATTTTCCCCTTCCACCAAAAATCTACAAACACCCATTAAAATGAGGACATCCTATAAACACATGCCTGGTTTGCCCTTTAAGATCCAATTTCTTCTAATGGAAGGAATACTTAAGGATTTACTGAAACCTCTCACACACTCAATATTCTCCTCTATGAATGCTGTGTGCGAGTACTTGGAGGGTTTTTTTTTTTTTTTTTTTTGAGACGGAGTCTTGCTCTGTCACCCAGGCTGGAGTGCAGTGGCGCGATCTCGGCTCACTGCAAGCTCTGCCTCCCGGGTTCACGCCATTCTCCTGCCTCAGCCTCCCGAGTTGCTGGGACTACAGGCGCCCGCCACCACGCCCGGCTAATTTTTTGTTTTTACTAGAGACGGGGTTTCACCGTGTTAGCCAGGATGGTCTCGATCTCCTGACCTTGTGATCCGCCCGCCTTGGCCTCCCAAAGTGCTGGAATTACAGGCGTGAGCCACCGCGCCCGGCCGGAGTTTTAATCACTCTGAAGTGCTGACAGCTAAAGACTTTACCTTTTGTTAACACACCCTGGAGATTTTAAAAACACTTTATTTAATAAAAGTTAAACATACAAAACTGAAATAATACACATCCTAAAAATTACCTTCTTCCATTAATAAGGAAGACCCTTTTCTATGCATGTATTTGGCTTAAACTCAACTCAGGATAACTGTGATGTTCACTTACACCAACAAATGCAGACAACTTGATCTAATTAACAAAAATTACAAACAGCTAAATGAACATAATATACAGGGAAATTATGGTCAGATTAATGCACAAGAAATACAAGAAATTTTTAATGATGAAATATTCAGTATTCTTGTTCATTAATTTAGCCTTGTGTTTTTACAAAAATAGTATCTACACTGTATACAGGGCTATACATCAGCTTTTTGTTCTCCCATATAAACATTACACATCCAAAACATGGTACCACTGCCGTAAATGGAAAAAAACAAAAACCAGGAAAAAACCAAACGTACAAAAAACAAAAACACCTTAGAAAAGGGAGCTCATCCTAAGGTTTCTTACATAAAACTAAGAGTACATAAAAATAAAACAGCTAGATCAATTTCAGAGATGGCCTAATAGGCCTGGGAAACAAGTTATTGAGGAAAAACCTCAAAACAAACTTTGCCATTTACAAATTAACCTATCTTTAAGCTTAACTGAACGACAGCTAAGTTTTAAAGTTGAAAATAAAAATGGAAAGGTCTCTTAGCAGGTTGGTGTTTTTGCCTTGGTGTTCCAATGAATTGCTAGAGTATGTGTCAAGTTCAAAGCATCTGCAAATTTCAAGTTACAACTTACAAAAAGTACATACCATAGGTTAAGTAGGCGCCTGATATTAGGAAGATCAATAATTCATCTAAGTGCTGTATGAAACAGCATCTACAAAAGTTGCTTTATTCAACAAACTTTGAGGGAACCGTGGTACTGATAATGAGAAAAGTTAAACGAATAGCAGTTATCAAATGCAATTTCTTCACGTTTCATTCTACTGAAGTCAACCAATGACGACAATGGTATCTTGCTTACTCATCTAACAAATAATTTACCTTTAGAAAAATATAAGGATAAAAAGGTAAATGTAAAGCCCTGCAGAGATGAAATCCAACAGTTTTTCTGATTATTGAGGCATCAAATGCCTGACATTGTATTTAGAGGTATCTTGATATTGTGTCATAGGTTTATCAGCAATTCCACAAGTTCCTACTCCAACTTTGCCAGTCACACTCTCAGGTGAAGCAAAAATACTCCTCTTTACCTAAGGGAAAGAAAACAGAAATCGTTCCTGATTAGTGTTGGAAAAAATAAAAAATTTCAAATTTTAAGTAATGTTAAAATATATTCTGGTTTCAATGTTTAAAAGAAGAAAAACATATTGCCTTTGTTTAGTGTTAAAAAATGGGTACAGAAGAGGTCCCATGCTGGAAGCCATTTACTCTAAGTTGTGGAAAATATCACTACATTTACTAATACTCATAACACTTGCCTTCTGATACCTCAAAATTTTAGTTTTGTAAACTCAAATCCTAACTTCAGCTGTGAGTAGCCATTTTAGCATGATTAACGCTCTAGCTGTATTGCAGTTTACTGCAGGGCCTGTTATGATAGCTAAATTGTGAAGTCCTTTGGCCTTTGTCACAAAATAAACATCTTTATGAAAAGGAAGTGCTTCTTTCCAGAAGCCATGTCCATCAATGGAAGGGCTACCTTGATGGCAGTGAAGAGTAATACATGGGTGAAAGTCAGGTTATCCTCATTCTCAACTTCCTATATGAATGCTACAGTTATTTTCTACCCAACACACACTTATCTTTCTAAGTGTATCAAGGGAAACTGAATGCACTTTTAAATAAAATCTACTGGTGATGCCCAGCATGAAGGCATGTTAACAAAGCAGGTAGAGTTAAGCATACTGCCTCTAAGTAGCAACTATTTTTTCAAATATTAGTTTATAGAAGGAAAAGAACATAGACCTTTTGTAATTCCTGATATAAATTCTCTCATTTGTAATATTTTTATTGCAGACAATGGCTAATATTTTTCGATAAGTTAAACTGAGCATCAACAAGGATTCTGAATACAAAATCTGAGTTAATCATACTTTACAAAAAAACTACATCTCTTTTCATTTTAAAGTTATTTTAATGACAGTTGCATTTCTCAAATTTACAAAGTGTCATAAAAAGATCTACCAACCTGGCCTTTTTTGTTTTTAGAATAGGCTCTGTTGTTGAATTGCTGCCATTTCACTTTCTGGTCCTCTCTTTCCTGCTCAAGTTCTTTTATTCTCTGAGCTTTTTTCAAAGCTTTCTTCTTTTTATATTCACGCTGCTGGGCAATCATTTCTTTTCTGCATGAAAAAAAGTTAAATGTCAACTGTTAAGACTTACTATACAAGAATGACTTCCTTGAAGACACCGGCAGTGCAAAAAAAAAAAACCAAACATACAATGGTCTATGAATAAAAAGTACTAACTCATTAAAATCAGTACCAATCACCCAGAATTACTAAGAAATTTTTTTTTAAAAATAGCATCCTTCGAAGCTTTTAAACATAACTGTAATCTATTTACCCATATAGGGTAAATATTTCGACTTTTTTTTTTTTTTTTTTTGCGACAAAGTCTTGTTCTGTCATCCAGACTGGAGTTGGAGTACAGTGGCACGATCTTGGCTCACTGCAACCTCCACCTCCTGGGTTCAAGAGATTCTTGTGCCTCACCCTCCTGAGTAGCTGGGACTACAAGCACGTGCCACCGTGCCTAGCTAACTTTTGTATTTTTAGTAGAGATGGGGTTTCGCCATGTTGGCCAGAATGTTCTTGAACTCCTGGCCTCAAGTGATACGCCTGCCTTGGCCTCCCAAAGTATTGGGATTACAGGCATGAGCCACTGTGCCCAGCCTCAACTATGACTTTCTATTTTACTTTTGTATAGCTGTTGCCAGTTGTTTTAGGAATAAATTGAGTTTCAGTATTAATGGGTATCTAAGCCTTCATCTACTTCCAAACAGACATAGTTAACAAGTGCAGCATTTAGAAAAAATGTATGAAGAGATTCAATGCAGATAAAATATTTTACCTACATTGGAAGAATACAGCAGCACAAACGGAAATCATAGCTAACAATTCTCACCAAAACAAAACACCTGCGGGTTTCAAAAACATTCTAAATAAGATTCTAAATAGGATAAGAGCCTAAAACCCCCAATAATTTCTGATCAGTTAACACTGACTTCTCACCAGAAGGATGAAAAAAAGATCTTTAAGAGGGGCAATATCTAGACTCCCTGGTACCATACTACCACCATGAAGCTATGGCTTTTTACACAGATGACAAAGACATAAAAAAAAAATACATTGTTCTAGAATTTTATTTTATTGGGATGCTTACATTAATATATGATTTTTGCATATTCAAATATAAATATGTAGCAACTTAAATTTCGAAAACTCTTTGACAAATCAAAAGACTAAGTTGTGGCAAATATGCAGAAGTTCACCAAAATATTGTTAATTCTGCCTCTTACTTTTCAAAACAGCATAGTTCCCCATTCCCATTGCTACTCCCTGGGTTCAGGCCATCATCTTATATCTGGATCACAGCAGTAGTTGCCTCTCCCTACTGACAGTGATCATTCTAAAGCTCAAATGTGATCACATCATATCCCCTCTACTTAAAATGTTATCAGTGGCTTACAAGCTCTTTATGTTCTGGACTTTACCTCTCTAATCTTCTCAGACCACCCACCTTCCAAGCCCCAAGTTTTTACCACAGGGATTTGTTACTTTTATGTGCTCACTCCCTTTAAAAAAAATTTACTAAGCTCCTACTACGTGTAAAGAACTATTACAAGCTTTACTAACACATCACTTGAATCCTCACAACCCAATAATGTACTGCCCCTATCTTACAGATGAGGAAACAGAGTTAAATAGCTTCTCCAAGGTCATAATGCTCATTAATAACAAAGAATTCAAGCCCAGATCAACATCATACCGCCTTGTAGCTTTGTACTTGGCTCTTATTCTTTTCAAATCTCAGTTTAGATGTCATTTGCTCAAAGAAATCTGCCCTAATAATAAAAGTGGAGGCTGAGTACCTCTTGTTCCCTTACAGTACCTGTTATAGCTCCTTTGTAATGTTTACACTCTATTGTCAAAGCACTTCATTAATGACGAGTTTTCTTCTCTAAATATAAACTCAGCTGGGACAAGGCCTGAGGTGGTCTCCTGTGGTATAGCCCCAGTACCTGGCTTATAAAATATGCTGGGAAGATGTTCATTGTATATAGTTATCTTCTTAATATTTACTGAATGCCTAAATGGGAATCAAAATTATCTTCACTTTACTTAGGCACACTTACACAGATAATGTTGACCCTTTGTTGCTAATCTCCAGAACAACAGTAAAACAGTATTATAACTTTCTTATGCATAGATTCTCTCTGCAGACTACTTCAAGTATCCAAATGGAGAAGATTGCACCTAAAATGGAAAAGTCAAAGTCACTTACTTTGACATGGGTTTGTTGCCACTGTCCTCCTTTGCCTTCCTTCCTTCTTCTACAGGCTTGAGGTTCAACAGTGGAGTCACTTCAGCATTGCCATAACCAGCAAAGGTGATTGCAGCGGTGCCATTTTCTTCATCTATCTCCTCAATCTCCGCTTCATAACACCTGTAAAGATATCATGGCTGTAAGCAGGTGAGTAAAGATTTAGTACTCAGCCTACAAGTCTTATACTGTAGTGATAAAATTATTACATGTGTCTATAATGAAACTTCTATAATCAAATGGTTGTTCTAGCAAAGAGAATACAAAAGAGTGGTTGAAGTTAGTTATCTGCTATCGAAAAAGGACATCCTAATCAAAATATTGCTGGTAAAGTCTCTTACATGTACCTACTCAACGTGCTTTAATGTCTTTGAGAATAGAGGTTTCTTTTCTTCTCTTTTTTGCGACAGTCTCACTGTTGCCCAGGCTGGAGTGCAGTAGTGCAATCTCGGCTCACTTCAACCTCTGCCTCCCAGGTTCAAACAATTCTCATGCCTCAGTCTCCCAAGTAGCTGGGATTACAGGCACACGCCACCATACCTGACTAATTTTTGTATTTTTAGTAGAGATAGGGTTTCACCATGTTGATCAGGCTGCTCTCCAACTCCTGACCTCAAGCGATCTGCCCGCCTCAGCCTCCCAAAGTGCTGAGATTACAGGCATGAGCCACCACACCCAGCGAAAACATATTTCTTATAGGAATGATGTCAGTGTATGCTCTTCACAGAATTCTCAGAAAAACCAACCATTCACTCGATTTTCAATTTGAGAAAATAATTTAGATTATTTTAGAAAACACCCATTCATTGTCCTGTTTTTCTTTCCTCTAGAATCCCAGCCATTCTTCTCCCCGAAACTTAATCTAAAACTAAAACTAAACTGTATTAATGGCAACCACCCAGGAATCAAATTGGCTCTATAAATCATACTGCCTAATAGAAGTCAAGATTAAAATAGGGTAGTTAAAACTGAATAAAAACTTCTTACCATTGTATTTTATTATTTCATGTTATAGTTAGAGTTTTTTTTCTACACTTACTGTCCATCTTCACTCCAGATTGCCATACACTTGTCTCCTACTTTCCATGAATGAGTAGGTTGAGTAGAAGCAAAACTGTCTGAACTTGCAAGCGTCTCAGAAGGTTGAGTTGACAGAAGGTCTTTGGTTAGTTCTATAACTTCCTAAAAAAGAAAAACAAAAACTACAATATTATTTTTATAATTCTCATTGTCAACTTTGTTTTTGATGACAGCTTTCATACTGTACATTAAGTACTCTACATATATTTCATTTGCAGTTCATAACACTATTAAGCAAGCACTGTGATTATCCCCATGTAGAAACTGATACAGTATTTTCTGCGAGTTAAGTGGTAGAGCTGTGACTTAAGCCCATATAGTTGCCTTTCAACTTAACCACAAATACTAATGAAAATATAAGACTTGAGCTTACACCATGCATTATTTCTAAGTGCCTATTTTAGCTGAATAGATCTCTCTAAAGATGAGAAAGTCAAGTATGAGGGACTGAATTAGATACTCTTATTGTAACATATATTTTATGCAACTGTACTGTTTTATAGGGTATTACTCAGCAGTATTAACTGCCAAGCAATCCCAAAACACTTTAAGCAGCTTTATTAGTAACAAAAATGTTCCTACTTATACATATCTCGACTAAAATACTACAGGCAATGTAAAAGAAACCAGTGGTCTTCCTATTCAATTACTGTAAAACTCACCCCATCTGGGTAAGCAAATTACCAGGTTAGATTTTAAATGTTCCATACCTTAACGTTAAGCACATTAGCACAGCTTCATTTAAAAGGGGGAAAAAAGGTAATACACATAGGCAATGCCTTTCTGTGTGGCAAATATTTTTTTCTAATTCAGGCTTACATTTATTGGCTTCATTCAAAGATGTTTGGTGTCGGGATGGCTAAAAAATTGAGAATAGTACAAACTGACAGATTCTGCTACCTGTCTACTGTATTTTTACGCTAATGAAGATCCACACTATGCATCTTATCTGATCTAAGAACTTGCATAGATGTTTACCCATTGTGGCATTTAAAACATCATACTGTATGTTTGGGGAGAAAAACTAACAAAGTTAAACTATGTACTGAGTTTCTTCTAGTTCCCACTGACGTTTCATAATAGTAATTTTGATTCCAGTAGCCAAGAAAGTTAAATATTACCTCTCTCCTAAAGATTCTAAATCTTCCTGGCTATTTCCGAAAAAACTAATATTTGAGTCTTAAATCTCTTGAAGAAAGGTTTTATAAATAAATAAATAGAACACTTAGGTTTGAGTTAAAAATTTAGTAGGAATAATATCTCTAAGTTTTATTAGCTGCCAACTAGCCATTAATTAGATCTTTTTAATTAGATAGTCCTTTGCAAATAAAGCAAAGAACCTTCCAAATAACTAGATCAAGTAGTACACTAAAGAAGAGTAAATTATCTGGGCTTATTTTTAACCACTTTTAGGGAAAGGAATGTAATCCAGTAAGCCTGACTCAAGAGTCCACACAAATCTCCATCATTAAATACTTCCAGATCCACCTAGGGATCATTTAACTTAAGCACAGACATGAATTCTGCACTTGTAGGTTTCAAATTTAGAACTCTACTTCCTTTAGGACAGAACTATTTTCCAAATATATTTGGTTAAAGAAACATATTTCATCAAAGAAAAGGGTCCTGAAAAGCTGTGCGTATTAGTGAATTCAGAGGCCTGTGCTGAAATGACCCTTTTTTAGAAAAAATCCAGAGCATTTACTCCTAATGTCCTTTAACTTTGCCATGGTTTTACATAACCCTCCCAACGAACTATGAAGAACCTTCTAAATTTCTATTCTTCACATGTGCGTATGGACCAAAGTATTAGAAAAACTATTTTATGTATGAGGGGGTTCTTGAAGGTACATACCATTAATTACTTTTCCTCCCTCAAGTCTGAGTTCTGAAACTGCTCCTTCATCGACAGATGGGCAGCAGTTACAGTAATCGGCAATTCCAGGAAGCATCAGGTGTTGTGATCTACATATCAGCAGGTCAAATGGGGTGCACTCAAGCACTCTGCTTACTGAAGGAAGGCGTTTCGGGGATGCAGAGAGCCACTGTAATATATGAGACAAGTGACTTGACCCCTGCCTCCTTTAGAACCAGCTTATTCAGCAAAACAGCCTGATAAATTGACTATCTGTGATTATCATAGACTGCCCGGGGAGCTAGTCAGCTAGCTAGCCTGGATTTTATTACACCCACTTTTTTAAGTGAAAAAAGAAAGGCAGGACTTTAGCAGATTATTTTGCTGCCTGCTGAATAACTTCAGCCTCTATGAAAGACAGTACATGAAAGAGATAAACATGGAAACCTTACTGGCAAAATGAAGTCATTGAAAAGATGCAGAAAAAGCATTTTGTCATAAATCAAAGGACAAACAAATTGATAACCAGGATAAGGATCTAATTCTATAGAGGAACACAAGAAATTAGAAACCATATGATGGTCAAAAAATATTAATATGAGGAAGCCACAAAATCAGTCTGAACAGACTTCTCACCAAATATAACAGGCTGAATTAAATACCCATAGCGCGAGACACATCCCAGAAGGCAGAGAAGGAAAAAAGAGGGGAATAAGGGGGGGAACCCCACAGCAGAATAGAAGCTGTAAGTGTAGTCTCAATGGAGACAACAATTATTGGGTGGAAGCATATAGCCAAATACTTTTCAGAGTATTACCTCATCTTAAAAGATGGTTTCCATTTCTGAGTAGTTTTCAATTCAAAACAGACCTTATCTAGTGACCAAAATGAAATTTCTAATGATAGAATAAAATGGGAAGAAACTCTGATCAAGACTGGTCAGGAAAAACATTGTTATTACTATCTGAAGTATTAGAACTTGCACTTCTAAATCCTTGCCATCCAATATGGTAGTCACGTGTGGCTAATTAAATTATATTAAAACCTCAGCTCCTAAGTAAACCTAGCTGTATTTCAAATATCCAACCAAATGTGGCTAGCGGCTATGGTACTGAATAGCAGATATAGAACATTTCCATCATCACAGAAAGTTCTACTGGACAGTGCTGTCTTAAATGGTTATAGAAAAGAGGATACTTTACAGAAAAATGATTTCCAGGTCATTATTAACTGAACCCCCGCAGGCAAGCCTTTTAGGGGCTTACTACAATGTTTATCACAATGGTTTCCCCCTACAGTACTTTCTACTATGATGATCATGACATGGTAAGGCAGTTCTGCCCAGGCTCTAATGATGAATTATTCTAGAAATATTAAAAAGACCTGATGATAATGCTATTTCTAACTCCACTCCCAACTTCCCCAACCCAACCAGTTTAAGAAATACCCCTCCTCCCACTGCCCACGAAGCAATATACAAAACATTGGCACTCAATGTTTTCTTTTCCTAAAAAAGGACTGCTTAAGTTGGTAAAGGTAGTCGAGGCATCTCTCTTTGGGGCAAACAGAAAGCACTTTACAGAGTGTAAGAAGAGGTCGGTGTGGCTCTGTTGTCTCATCTTCAAATGTATACTCACAACATGTGAGCAAATCAAATGGACAGGTGGCAAACCATTGGGTTATTTTTCACTTAAGGGCCTGAGAGTGGGAGAAATTGCACCCAAAACATCTTTTTCGTATTGACTGGCACCCTGAAGCCCACAGGCCTGGCTCCTACGTATCGAAGAGGGGTCTTGTTCATATTGAAATTATCCCAGATAGTTTGTGTGTGTTTAAAAATAACATACTACTGCAATTTTATTCTAAATCTAGAACTTGAAAGTATTCAACTCATCTTAATTACGCCCAGATAAGCAGTTCCAGAATCCCAAATCTGGACCCTACTTCAGTTAAGTTTGCAGTTTTGATATCCCTAAAACAGTAATAGTTTTAACGGGCAGTGGGATAATAAAGGGAGGGAATGAATTTTTAGACAGGATACAGATTTGAGTTTAGTACTCAATCGGTAAAGCAATCTCTAATCAAAACACCCTTGAAACTTTTTAAAAATCAGGTTCAGAATTTAAAGGAAGCTCTTAAAAGTCATATGTATTTGCAAATTATATATGGCATTTTTCTGAATCAGTCTGGTGTCCTGAGAAACAAAAGTATTACTCTCCCATGACAAAGATCTCCTTTTCACCACATAGTTCAATTTCCACAAGTGTCAACAACTTTACCGTAAAACCTAGCCTTAAGTCTGAACATCTGTGTAACAATTATACAGAGCACTTGTCTCTCTTTAGGCATTTTTGTGGTGTGTTTTCAAAACAAAATGTAACCCACCAGGCTTTGGGGAAAAAAAAGAAGGCACGCATTTTCAAAGAATCTTGTGGTATTAAAAAGAATCTTAAGGTTCTATTTTTCTCCTTCAATCTTTGTTACTTTTTGAACTAAATTTCATTTGTCAGGTCTTAAAAACTAAAAGCGTTTTTCATTGTGAAATTACATGTACCTCTCGTCTTGAAAATTTGACAGACTTGGAAATTTCTATCAACTTTAGTTTTTAAAAATTATGTACGCACACAAGATTTATATAACAAAGAACAATATTTCATTCACTCTGATGTATAGAAACCTGAGAACTGGGGAAGCAACCCTACTTCTATAAGCCACAGTACCTACAGAATTTACATATATACATAGGGTGGGGTGTAACCCCTCAAAAGGCACTTTGGGTACTTAGAGATTCAAGCAATAATTTGAAAAACAGAGAAAAACTACAATTGTCTACCCACACTTACTTGTAAATCTTTCTTCAATTTTAGCAAATCTTCATTTTCTCCATTTCCAGATAATGCAGCTTCGACTTGCTGGAGCTGAGCTTTGTAGCTTGCCAGCTGCTTTGCTAAATCCTCTGACATCTGGGAAAAATAAAAAGGGTTAGACCATGAAAACAAAACCAAAAATCAAGGCATAAAAAACTAACTTCCCTGTCTGCCTGAATTACCAGTTTTTGCCTCCACCTCCTTCTAACACTGCAGCTTAATTTACCACCATTACCTTTACTCTCGGTTTAGACTTCAGCTAAACCACAAACTTAAAGGCAACAGATTCTGAGGATTATAAACTTGAGATACATTCCATACTTTAAAAAAGCATACAGATACAAAAAAATTTCTAATTTTCTTTTAACTCCCATCCACAGGGTAGGTGCTGAGTTCGGCTCAATAATCAATGTTATCTTTTTAAAAAGCACTATTCTGTTGGAAAAGTCGAAACTTTCAAAAACAATCCAAATACTTATTTTTAAGCACTAAAGTATGCTTCCAAAGCCAAACAAGTGCGTTTTTAAGTTAACTACACAAACTACTATCTTTACTTGAACTATTCAATTAAGAGTGTATTTAAAATTGCTTCTCCAGAACAAAAATCTTTCGCCCAGTCGCTTATTTATCGGTGCATTATCTTCATCAAAAACAACAGCACAGGTACTCTCCCATTTAGGCATTCTAAGGAATGCGCCTTTCGCCAGATACAGCTCACTCATTTTCCTGAAAATAAGATGCCAATTAACCCTTTTTGATGGTTTATAAGCAAATGTACGAGGTTTCCGAGGACCCTTTTCTTTCGTAAAATTCCCGTCCAACCAAAGGGTGGGAGCCTGGAAAGGCCCCCCCAAGAGTTACAGCGACCCAGGCTGCTCTCCCCGCCACGCAGCACCTCAAAGCCCGCCACAACTCGATCATTCGGACCTGGAAATCCACACGCCACCTCCAGGACCGCCGCCGGAGCCCCGCCGCGCTCCAACAGGCAGGCTCCACACGGAGCCGCGCGGCGCCCAGCCCCACCCGCCCCGGTTCCCTACGGGCCGTGTTTGCCGCCGCCGCACGGAGGCCAGCGCCGGCCGGACCGCCGAAGCTCAGCTCTGGCTGAGACGGCGGTGGCTCCGGGCTCCAGGGCCAGCGCCTGGGCGTCTCCGGCGAGGCGGGCTCCTCGGCCTTGGGCCTCCGCTTCACCTCGGGAGGGACCCGGGCCCGGCCAGGCCTCACTTTCTCCCTCAGGGGGGTTGTTACCTTGTGTGGGGCTGGGGGCGGGGCGGCGGGAAGGGGTCGGGGCAAATGAGCCCAGTGGTAGTGGCGGCGGCAGCAGCAGCAGTAGCAGTAGCAGGAAAATCACCGCGACGACAACAAGGCGACTCGGTCTGAAAACGAAGAACTCTGTCGGCGGCGAGGGGGAGGGGAGGAAAGCCGGGCACTGGAAGGAGGAAAAGACAGAGACGGTGAAGTCTCGCGAGAAATATAAACTCTCGCGCGAGGTCACTCGACTCACGTGACTCCACACGCCCTCTAGTCTGTCCCTGGCTGTTAGGGACGCGAAGTAGGCGGGGCTTAGGAAGGAAATGGCGTAGCTGGGCTTCGCCCGGCGCGTAATGTAGGTTATCTTTCTGGAGTTCCGGCTTGGAATTTATTGGAAATGCAAATTCTCAAGCCCCACCCCAGACCTCCTGAATCTAGAGACTCGGTTTTAATAAACCCACCAGATGATACCAATGTCCGCTGACGTTTGAGAACCACTGCTTTTCGGGGGCGGTTGCGGGGTGGGGGGTGTTCGTTGGGGCTCTCCTTATGTTGCCCTGGCTGGTCTCCAACCGCTGGGCTCAAACTATCCTCCCGCATCGGCGTCCCAAAATGCTAGGATTACAGGCGTGAGCCACCGCGCCCAGCCTGAGAACCACTTCTTTATATGATACAAGCCTTAGTAGCAACAGAAAGCTAATTAAATCGTTACAGAAATAACCTATTGGAGAGGAGATTGATTTCTTTAAAATTTATTTTGTTAAAACCTACTTGGTTTTAATTAAGTTAGTTGGGTTAATCTCGCCTGATAGGGAACAACGTCCAAGTTAGTCTAGAATGGTAAAGAGTGGTAGGAATACTGACATTTGTGTCCAAAAAGAAATGCCCCTTGTGTATGTTTGTAATAATATATACGCTTTCTGGACGGATACACAAACCTGTTCAGAGGTTTGGAGTGGAAGCCAAATGTTATATTGATTACCCTCTTCGCTGTTGACCCTTTTTCCTTTTCTTCTTTTTTTTTTAAAACCATATGTATATAATTTTATTTCAATTAAAAATAAAGGCCTGAGACATAAAGTTTTATATAGATGCCAGGAAGCGACCTTTCCTGGGAGGCTGGGAGTTTGTTGCTGGACCCATAAAAAGGCCCACTTCTCGCGGATCACCTGAGGTCAGGAGTTCGAGACCAGCCTGACCACATGGAGAAACCCCGTCTCTACTAAAAATACCAAAAAAAAAAAAAAAATGCCGGGCGTGTTGGCACATGCCTGTAATCCCAGCTGCTTGGGTGGCTGAGGCAGGAGAATCGCTTGAACCTGGGAGGCGGAGGTTGCGGTGAGCCGAGATCACGCCATTGCCCTCCAGCCTGGGCAGCAAGAGTGAAACTCCGTCTCAAAAAAAAAAAAAGGCCCACTTCTCAGATGGGCTCTTTTGAGCTGTGCCAACATCTTTAGTTCCTATTTTTCTTTTCAAGGAGCCTTTCGTTTTGTTCTCTGCATACACACACACATAACCCTTATAGTGAGTCAGATAACCTGTATAGATGGAAACTAGGTCAGGTTTGTGAGTGTGATTGGGATGGCAGTCAACTTGTAAACATTGAAATTGCAGCAGAGGGCAGCAGTGTGTAGCTAGAATTAAAGAGGGAAGACAACAGAAAGCATGTGCTTTTAAATAAAGAAGAGATTCGTTTAAAATAAAATGTACTTTTAGAGAACTACTGTTATTGTAATTGTGTGTTTTAAGAACCGATGCGAGGTGGAACTTCCTTGAATATAAAGTCAACCTTATTGTGTAAAAATCTCTTAAATGAGAACTTTTCCTGAACCGCATAGATCAGAAAATAGGGAAATATTCATTATAAGTTCCATTATAGACTTCTACACCATCTTAATAATTTTGTTTTCAGGATTGTTTTTATCTATGCAACATTCATTTATAAAGAAAAGCTATATTGAATTTTAATTTTCACAAAGAAATAACAGTTTGTATGTGCCAGATACCATTCTAAGCACTTTGCACATCTTCATTTAATTTTCACAACTGTATGCGGTGTTGCTCCAGACAAAACTGGAGCAGACAAAACTAAGAGCAATACTTCAAATAGGCTTTCTGAATTACCATTTCCTTTGAAGTGTCAAAATTTACTTTCAGTGTCTGATTTTTCTTAAAACATTTGCGTTCAAACTTAGTCATGTTTATTCAAAAAAAGAGCGGTATCTTAAACCTTTAGTTTTGAAACGTGGTATTTATTTTATTGAAAGACAGCAAATAAATAAAATTTAAAGGCTCCAAATTGTCATCAGAATATACAGCTATTTACTTTCTACTAAAGAAAATTAAAGTATGGCACCATGGCACCCAGCTACTTGGAAGGCTGAGATGGGAGTCCAGAAGTTTGAGGCTGCAGCACACACTGACTGTGCCTGTGAATAGCCACTGCACTCCAGCCTGGGCAACATAGTGAGATTTTGTCACAAATTTTTAAAAATTAATTTTTTTAGACGGATTCTCGCTCTGTCACCCAGGGTGGAGTGTAGTGGTGTGATCTTAGCTCACTGCAACCTGCACCTCCTTGGTTCGAGCAATTCCCCTGCCTCAGCCTCCCAAGTAGCTGGGATTACAGATGTGCGCCACCACGGCTGGCTAATTTTTTTGTATTATTTTTTTGTATTTTTAGTAGAAATGGGGTTTCACCATGTTGGCCAGACTGGTCTCGAACTCCTGACCTCAGGCAATCCGCCCACCTCGGCCTCCCAAAGTGCTGAGATTACAGGCTTGAGCCACAGCGCCTGGCCTAAATTAAAAAAAAAAAAATTTTAAGTATAGCTCTTTGGAAATGTGCCAGCCCATTGTAGAGCAGAAGAATATGCAATATAGTAATACATGTTAGTCAAGTGGGTTGTTTTTTTTTTTTTTGAGACTGGGTCTTACTCTGTTGCCCAGGCTGGAGTGTAGTGGTGTAATCTCGGCTTACTGCAACCTCTGCCTCCCAGACTCAAGCAAACCTCCCGCCTCAACCTCCCTAGTAGCTGGGACTACAGGCACACACCACCATGCCCGGCTAATTTTTGTATTATTTGTTTTTTGCTAGAGACAGAGTTTCGCTATGTTGCCCAGGTTGGTCTCAAACTCCTGGGCTCAAGTGATCTGCCCATCTTGTCCTCCAAAAGTGCTGGGATTACAGGGTGGGCCACCTCCCTGGGTCAGAGACTGCATTCTTTATCTCAGCTTTTATTGTATCACTTCCTGACTAAAAGTAGCCCCAGATTTGGCCACGTTTTTTTCTATCTTGACAAAATGCCAAAGGTGGTGAATTAGAGTTGTGTATGTAATCATAGTAATTGTTTTATGCTCCCTTTTTTAGTCATAATAAGTGATTTGAATCTTTGCATAATTTGCTGCAGGACAAGCTACTTGCCTTTTTGTGCTTATTGAGTGTTTTTGGATACAGTGCATGGAACACATATATCCTGGGATGAAGCTTAGGTGGCATCATCCATTTAAAGTTGATGGAAAACAACCTGAAAAGGGTGTTGGTCAGCGCAAGTCTTCGGATGTTCATCAGTCATAGAAATCCTGAATTGTTTGCTTAAATTTGTATTGCACTGCTAGCCTTAGGATGTGCGTTTTCAATTATTCTGTGTTTTACACGTACCATTGAGGAACAGAAGACTGTACCACTAAAAAACAAAAATATGCCACTAAAAACAGAAAACAAGAATTTCTTCAGGTTGAAAAAGATTATAGTCTAAGGCTTTACAGGGCAAGAAATGTCAGGCTTTTTTTTTCTTTTTTTTTTTTTTGAGATGGAGTCTCACTCTGTTGCCCAGGCTGGAATGCAGTGGCACAATCTTGGCTCACTACAACCTCCACCTCCTGGGTTCAAGCGATTCTCCTGTCTCAGCCTCCTGAGTAGCTGGGATTACAGGCGTTTGCCACCATGCCTGGCTAATTTTTATACTTTTAGTAGAGACGGAGTTTCACCATGTTGGCCAGGCTGGTCTCGAACTCCTGACCTCAGGTGATCCACCGCCCCCCACTTTGGCCTCCCAAAGTGCTAGGATTGCAGGCATGAGCCACTGTGCCTGGCCAGAAATGGCAGTTCTTTTTTTTCTTTTTTTGAGACGAGTCTTGCTCTGTCGCCCAGGCTGGAGTGCAGTGGTGCAATCTTGGCTCACTGCAACCTCTGCCTGCCAGGTTCAAACAATTCTCCTGCCTCAGCCTCCCAAGTAGCTGGGACTACAGGCATGTGCCACCATGCCCGGCTAATTTTGGTTTGTATTTTTAGTAGAGACAGGGTTTCACCATGCTAGCCAGGCTGGTCTCAAACTCCTGACCTCTGATCCACCTGCCTTGGCCTCCTAAAGTGCTGGGATTACAGGCGTGAGCCACTGCGCCTGGCTCTGAAATGGCAGTTCTTTACTACTTATTTAGAAGTGGTGCTTAATAGTACTCCAACCATACATTCTTAGTGGTTTATATTCTGAGAGCAAAAAGAATGAAAAGAAGCAAAAGCCCTCAAACACCACAGATTTATTGCCAGTAGTGGTATTGGTAATGTAACTTTGAAACTCAGGCCTACTATAAAACAAACAAGAAATTTATTAGTAGAAACTCTAAGAGGAAAGAAATACAAATATCCTTTTTGTATTTTTAAAAGAAGATCCACCCTCTTTTATATTTGTACTTCTTTTATAGTGGGAAAAACTGATGTTAAAACCTCTGATGTTAAATTGAATTATAATTTTTCATATGTATATTTCTTAGAAGCAATGTCACCCCCCTAGAGAATGCCCACAGCTTGATATCTAAATACCAATCCCCACTAAAAGGAAGCAATGTTTCTTAGAGAAATGGCTAATTAACGGTTTTAGGCGCATAAAGTACAAAAAAAGAAAGTTAAGCCTGAAATACCTTACCAGAAATCATGGAAGTGCCCCAAAATAAGTAAGGTCAAGTTAAAAGCCCACAGAGCCCAGCTCAAGTGGGCTCCACTAGCCAAATATAAGTCAATTTGGCCACTAACATAATAATAATTAATAGATCATCAAAGCCTTCAATACATTTTAAAAATCTATTAAGTCCAGAGTGATACTCAAAGAGTTTGGGAAGGGAGTTTCTCTTTAAAGAAGAATGCCAGCCAATTCATATAAATAAGATGACGGAATCAGAAAAATCACCATTTGCAATTCCCAATCATTCAGGCAAGTATCATCAAGAGAAGCTAAAACCCATCTGGTGAAAGGAGGTAGGGAAAAGGAGGATGTTGGCATAATGTCAAAGTATCACACATACATACAAAGTATCCCCACAGACTATCCAATAATTACATAGGGGAAATATACCTTACTATGATGAAATTCAGCTGTCACCAACTTAACCCAGAGATCAAGTTTAGCACCGCTAATTGTGGAACAACCTGATTTTATATGCCTCTTGATTTGATGCAACATGAAGCACTAATAGCATTACCTGTGAAGGAAGGTTGCCAAAAATGCTTAACCTGAATACAATCAAGTTTATTGACCCAACTTCCAGTATACAAGAAATAGGGGCATAAAGGAACAAGTAAATTGAGCATGAGGAAAGAATTACATCCAGAATATGGGACATTCTATAAGAAAACACCTAAATTCTTCCAAAGGTCAGTGACATTGAAAAGGTGGGAACTGTTCTAGATTAAGAGGTAAACAGATGTTACAAGTGCAATGCATAAATCTTGATTGATCTTGGTTTCAAAAAATAAAGCTGTAAAAGTATTTAGGGACCACTGGAAAATTTAAATATGGACTCAATATTAGATTATATTAAACTATTGCTAATTTTATTAGATGTAAAAAGTATTTTATGGCTTCTCAGGAGAATGTCCTGTACTGACTATAGAAGTGTCCTATAGAAGTTATTGTTTCAAATTTTTCAAAATGAAAAGTATAGATAGACTGGCTAAAACGCCTTTTAGAATAGTTTTGGGAGGTGTGTACTTGTGTGTGTTTGGGGATGATGGGGAAGAGCAGAAGATAGTTGCAGGGAACTCTGGGCATTAGCAATAGCTTAACAAGCTCAGAAGTAATACAGGGGATTACAAAAGCATTGTCAGAAACAAAAGACAATAGAAAGCCAGATGGGTCAATGTTTAGCAGGAAAGATGTGGGCAGTGGAGGCTGTAGCAGTCACCAGGAGCTCTTTGAAGGGCAGGAAGGAAAGCATGATTAATGTGAAAGAATTACTTTGACTTCCCCACATGCAGGAGAGTCCAGTGGGTCTTGCCTTCTGAAGTTGTGATAGGAATTTTTTTTCCATATTTTGGCCCTGTTTAACTTTCTTGTATAGTAGCTCCAGCAGCAGTCTTAAGACAGTCTTTTAAACTCGGAATTAATTGGATTTGTTTGCATCACAGCCCCTGAAAGTGCCCTTCTCATCTGAATATTCCCCACCCCATATTCATGTCACTTACAGATCATTTATCTTAGAAAAAAGAGGAATGGGGTGAAATAGTCCACATTGTTTGTATTGCACAGTGGATAATAGAGCAATCTTTTAATGAAGTTCGCTTAAACTGAACAACCATGAGTGGCAGGGGATGTACATTCCCAAATGTAGACAGGAAAAAATAAGGCAGATAACTTTACTTTTTCCAAAAACCAAAATGAATCCCAGAGTTTTGCCCCATGAAAACTAGTGGGCATAATTTGACATGGTCACATTTAGCCATTTTGTTGATATGTCAGCAGTTGAAAAACCCCAAAAAACTACACAATGGAGACCTTAATGCTCAAAGATTCCATTAGGTGGCAGTCAGGATACAAGAATCTTTTGATGTCTGGTTTCTCCACCCCCTCCCCCACCTCCTCCAGCCTTAGTGAAGGAATATTGCCAGGTAGCGTGGTGGGGAGAGAGGAGTTAGGGAAAAACAAACACCCCCAAAAAACTATGGCTCACAGTATCCAAATGATGAAGAACAGCAAGTTTTCTGTGCTCAACTTCCATTTTGGTTCTAATATATATGTTTTTCTTTGGTCTTGCTGTGATTCCTTCCTTTATAAATTCTTCTATATCTAAAGCCCTTTATAGACCACTTGTAATGCTGTTTACATCTCTGTGTTATTAGTCTTAGAGCGTAAGTAGGAAGTGTGGCTCATTTTGTTAAAGACCTGTAAAAGTTCAAGGGACTTTTGTAGTGACACCCTCATCGTCTGTAATTATTGCTCATGAAAGGCTCCTGGTGGTCCTGGTTGGCTTTGTACATTGGGTTTCATGGGTAAAGGACTCTAAGATTTCTGTGCAAGAGGTAAAGTTTTGGAGAGTGCCCTTGGGAACATCACCTGTGAGGGCTGATGGGCAGGACTGGACAGAGGAAGAAGGTGAACTGTTATGCGCTTGCAATAGGGACCTTAATCACTCCTATAGAAGCTCTGGAACTGGGATGGCCCTTCTGTATCTGAGATGCGCCTGTCCCTTAAGTCAAGGGGCCAGGGCTTTATGTTCACCCATCATCAATTGACCAGCCAATAGATGGGGGCTGTCCCTGTGAAAGGGGCTAAGAGCAATTCAGCTAAGAGCTGTCAGCTACTAGCACTCCCAACTGCTAGGAAGATGAGTACCTCAGTCCTAAAGAGCGAATCTGGGAAGCATACCATAACATCTGCTACACAGAGGGAAAAGGCATACTTTCTGAGTATCACCCCTATTTTTGGTATCTCTGACGTTGTTTCTCTTGCAAAAGCTACCCATATTAGAGATCATGAAACACTACCTTCTCATCTTGTTTTCCTTGGATTAAAACTAATGGAGAAATGCCTCAGCACTTCCTGCAGATGATATGTTTGTTTCAAATTGATTTCTGATATATATATATATATTATGCTGTAGGAGAGTTTGCTTATGCAGAAGCATCTCAGGTACAAAGATTAAGCATTTCCTCTGTTGCAGAATACTCCAAAATATTTTCGCACAATTGGTGATGATTTACTCCATTTCATCAAAAAGTCATTAGAGTGAGTTTTATAAAAAGAGAAAGAAAAGGAAGAATAAATGATATTTTCTGAAAATAGCCTATTTGCAGGTAGTAAATGTATGATTGGCTAGAAAGGAGATTTTAAATTGATATTTTTGCCTGACCTTGGCTTTTATTGTATTTTGTGACACTGATGCTCTTCCTAATTTTTTTTTCTAGTTTTAGCTGAAGAAATCACTTTCCTCCCTTATGGTCATTTAACTAGTTTTAAAGACCCTCTGAAAGTCTTTTGGATGTATTCCCTTTCCTTTATCCCCTGTGTTGCAAACCAGGCTGCCATCATTTCTCACTTCATCTAATGCAATAGCCTAAGAATGAATGAATTCCTGAGACGCATCCTCCACTCTTGGTTATCAGATTGATCTTCTGGAAACACCAATCTTAGCATGCCCACACCTACTCATTGAAATCCTTTATTAGCCCACCATATAAGGCCATTGGTGATGCTGTCACAGCCTTAGCGCTGGCACACACTCCATATGTAAACCTGCCCTGCCTTTTCAGGCATTACTGCCTTTGCTCCAAGCGTCCGCTTTACCTCACATGCCTTTCCCCACTTCCCTGCCTGGAAGAAAGCCTTTAAAGACCCAGTTTTTTTGTTTTTGTTTTGTTTTGTTCTGTTTGTTTTCGGTACAGAGTCTCACTCTGTCACCCAGGCTGGAGTGCAGTGGCCCGATCTCAACTCACTGCAATCTCCAAATCTCCACCTCCTGGGTTCAAGTGATTCTCCCGCCTCAGCTTCCCGAGTAGCTGGGACTACAGGTGCCCGCCACCATGTCTGGCTAATATTTTTTTGTGTGTTTTTAGTAGAGATGGCGTTTCGCCATGTTGTCCAAGCTGGTCTCAAACTCCTGACCTCAGCCTCCCAAAGTGCTGGGATTACGGGCATGAGCCACCACGCCCCACCAAAAGACCCAATTCTAATGGGCATTGGTGACAACTCACCAGCTTTCATGAGTAGAGCTCCTTGCTTCTCTTTTCTGCTCCCTTAGTCTTTTTATATTTGTTAAGAGAACCCTGGACTACTGGGTTTAGAACTGGGAGCCTTGAGACATTATATCCAAGGGGGTAGGGGGTAGTCACATCCTGTTCTTTGCATCTTCAACACCTGGCGCGATGAGCCTCCTTGATAACGTGACTGTTTAGTTGGACTACATTTGATCTCCTCGATAACACAGAGAAAGTATATTTTTGGTATCAGTGAACACTGTATTTGACTTTGGCAAATATTCTAAAGATTTCTTGTAATTGGTGTTATAATATTTCTCTAACATTTGGACACATGATATCAATTTCTTCATAAGTTTATTACTATAGTAAAAAGTAAGGAGTGAATGTTTTAGGCATTTTCATTATGGAAAGAACTTTTGATTAATCCTAATGATAGCATGTTTTTTACAGGCAATTGAAAGTGATTTTTACATTCATGTGTGCTGGTAAGGATATAGATATGAAAAATGAGAGCCGTAATAGCAGCTTGGTTATGAGCAATTTAATCACATAGCTCTGGCCTATTTTTTTCAGCATTACTGGCTGCCCAAGTTTGATGCTTTCTCTACAGGCAACATTAAGTAGAACCAATTAACCTGGCTTTCAGTAGAAGAACAATATTCATGTAACTGAGACGAGAAAGTAGCTATGATGTATAGATACATGTGGCCATTGATCCTGTGGCTTATGAAAGTATTGAACGTGTTCTTTGTGTCTTATCTGGAAAAAAAAATGAAGATAACATATTTCCCTATATCCTCATAAGACAAACAAATGGATGTGAATATAATAGCTGTTTCTAACAGTTTCTGTGCCACTTTTAATGGTCATGGGCTTTTTGGGGTGTTGATGTTCTGTTTTGACTAGTTTTTTCTTCACATCACTCTCAAAACTATTTTACCATCAAAGGAAAATATGTCAACATTCTTTTTTTTTTGAGACAGAGTTTTGCTCTTGTTGCCCAGGCTGGAGTGCAATGGCATAATCTCAGCTTACCGCAACCTCTGCCTCCTGGGTTCAAGCAATTCTCCTGCCTTAGCCTCCTGGGTAGCTGGGATTACAGGCATGCGCCACCATGCCCGGCTAATTTTGTATTTTTAGTGGAGACGGGGTTTCTCCATGTTGGTCAGGCTGGTCTCGAACCCCTGACAGCAGGTGATTTGCCCGCCTTGGCCCCCCGAAGTGCTGGCATTACAGGTGTCAACCACCGTGCCCAGCCCTCTTTTTTTTTTTTTTTTTGAGATGAGGTCTCACTCTGTTGCCCAGGCTGGAATGCATTGGCACAATCATGGCTCAGTGCAACCTCCATCTCCAGGGCTCAAGCAATCCTCCCACCTCAGCCTCCTGAGTAGCTGGGACCACAGGTGCGTGCCATCGTGCCTGGCTAATATTTTGTATTTTTGGTGGAGATGGGGTTTTGCCATGTTGCCCAGGCTGGTCTTGAGACTCCTGAGTTCAAACAATTCACCCAATTCAGCCTCCCGAATTGCTGAGATTACAGGCATGAGCCGCCGCGCTCAGCCCCGTGTCAACATTCTTAATGAGCAGGTGAGACAGCACCCTGGATGGGAATCTGTAGTTCTAGTATGGATTCTGCCTCTCACTAGCTGTGAGACCTTCTGCAGGGAGACCTTAATTTCAGTGGGCCTCCATTTCCTTACTTATATTTATTTTCCCCCCACATTTAAAATTTGTTTTTATTTTACCTAAAATTACAAGAATAGTTATTCCCAACCTACTTTACCTCATTGCCTCATGTAGGATATCACCTCATAAACATTTTTTATTGGTATAACACTTAAATGTAATACAGATAAAGAGATAGATGTTTTAACTGTATACATTTCTTTATTATCTTTAAAAAATAATTTCAGACTTTATTAAATGTAGTTTTAAACACTTTTAAAAATGAAGACATTTAACCAACAGTAGGAATTAAAAAAAGTTGTTAGCAAGTTTTTTCTGGACATATGTCATATTCTTTTACATAATAAGGTCGTTTAGACAAATTAGTTTGTGTGCACATCACATTCATAAAGTTAAATACCTAGTTTTATGGAATTAGTCACTTCTGATACTGTTAATATTTAATGAATTCAACCTAAGACATATTTAATCAAAATGCAAAATTGTTACTACTTTTATAACTACCATATCTAAATCTCCTTATAAAATATTTATATGAAAGCTATAGATGAAGATTTTCCTTCCATGGTCAATTGACCACCAGTTATCTATTAATTTTCTTCAATGAAACTTCCCACAATTTAAAAAATTTTAATGGTTTTAAATATAAAATATAAATATATAATTATAAATATAATATATACTATACATAATACAATGGTTTAAAATATAAATGTAAAGATAACTTTTGTAGGCATAATTTCAATATAATTTTATATATTATACTTTAATATACTTTTTCTCCTTTCATTAACTAAGATATTATCCATGAATACTCTTACTTATATTTCTTTGCAGCCTAAGACTCTGTGATTCCTAAGTGTACAGGAAGTCATAAAATTTGACATACAGTCTGCCCTGATGAATCCAGTCCATAGACAATTACTCAATCCTATCCCAATCTCTCCTTCCTCAAGTTTCTACTGCAGTATTTCAGAGCTACACAGTCTAATGCTTATTAGTCCTCTGATGGTAAGTTCTAGTTAGGCAGGGTTCCATGTATGAAATCCTACCTCATCCCCCTCCCTTCAACCCCAGCCAACTCCCAGGTCTAGGCATTTGGTGTGGACTCAGTTAATGCAAGGCGATGGAAGGTGGGATCTCAGGAACTCTACAGCTGTATCTAAGAGTTGTCCTCCCCTTTCATTTTACAGAGAAAAGAAAGATCATTTGGCAAGAATTTCCTAAGATACCTTCCCCCTCCAGCACATACACCTTTAGGTTTTATTCATCTTTGAAAATATTGAAAAAATATGACTATATTAAAATGTAAATCATGTACGCAAAGACATTCTTAAAAAGTTAAAGACAAGCCGCAGACCATGAGAAGTTATTTGTGATAAAGAATTAGTAGCCATAACAATAATAATTTTAAAAATCCTATGTATCATTTAGAAAATAGATAAATAACCCAATGGAAAAATGAAAAGCAGAAGAAAGAAGGAAAGTAGGAGGTTATCTAAACAAACAATTTACAAAAGAAAGAACCCCAAATGGCTGATAACATATGAAAAATACTCAAACTTATGAATAATCAGGGATATATCCACAAAAACTACAGCCCCTCAGGTAGGAGAAAATGTTAAAGTCTGAAAAGAAAACACTCAGCAAATGGTAACACTCATACACGACTAGTGGAACTACATATTGTCATACCCACTGTGGAGGCCAGTTTGGCATTATCTAGTAAGGGTAAGGTGGGTACTCCTGTAGCCAGCAATTCTGTTCTTAGAGAAGCTCTTGGATATGTAATAAGGAGACACATAAAACTGATTACAGCTTTAATTTTAAAAATGAAAACTTTAAAACAAAACCTGAATGCCCATCAACAGGAAAATGCTGAGAAAAGTGTGGTATATTTATTCAATGGAGTATTGAATAAATATTTTATGAAATGAAAAAAAGACAAATGAACTAGAGGTACAAATATCAACATGGATAAATCTCAAAAAAATGTTAAGCAACAAAAAAAGGAAAGAAAATTTCAGTATAATATGTATAGTTGGAGACCATTTATACAAATTTTAAAGTCATGGAAAAATATTTCCTATTGTTTATGGGAACACATTGGTAGCAGAGTATAAGACCATGCATGAAAATGAAAAATACCAGCTTCAGGATAGTGGTTGTCTCCAGGGAAGAAGGAGGGGCATTGGGGTACTACAGAAAGCTTTTCCCTATGTCTGTAATATTTTATTTCTTCGATATATGATGTGTCGCATGTTTACAAGGCAGAGAAATCAAGATCTCATAAGAGTCCTCATGGCATATTTATTTAAAAATATATAAGTTCAATACAACGCCACTTTTGTAAATCTTAGAAAAAGGCAATTTGAGAGAGGGGCAGGGAAGTGCTGGGTAGAGAAGGGTGAGGTCCCTGGTGAGGGCTCCACCCTCGGGCCTGAGCCCAAGGACCTAAGTGAGGACAAGCATTCCTGGTTTCCTGCCCAAATGTTGCATTTTCAAAGCCCACCCTGGCCTGCCACACCCCGCATCATGTGCCCACAAAAACCCGAAGATCCTAGCAGGCCCACACACAAGCGGCTGGATGCCAAGAGGATCAGAGGAGAAGAGGAGCACACCAACAGACACCAGCAGACGCTGGCAGGCCATCGATGACAGGACAACGTGGAATTCATTGGGCGGGGACGGTTGGAAGAGTCTGGCCAACCGGAAGACAGGGGACAGGGGAAGCCAGCTTTCCCACACCATCTGCCCCCTGGCCTCCCCATCCATCTCGCTGAGGGCTACTTCCACCACTCAATAAAAAACCTTGCACCCATCCTCCAAGCCCACATGTGACCCAATTTTTCTGATACACTAAGGCAAGAACCCGGGATACAGAAATCCTCTGTCTTTGCAACAAGGCAGAGGGTCTAATTGAGCTGATTAACACAAGCCACCTGCAGATAGCAAAACTGAAAGAGCGCACTGTAACACATGCCCACTGGGGCTTTGGGAGCTGTGCACACTTAACCCTAGACGCTGCCGTGGGGTCGGAGCCCAAAAGCACTCCCCATGACCTGCCTGTTTGCATGTTCCCACTAGGGGTTTGAGCAGCAGGACACCAAAAAAGCAAGCCACAGCCCTGTCACATGCCTTGCGAAGGGGATAAGGGAAAACTCCTCTTATTTCAAAAGTACCCCCTCCCTTCAACAAACGTGATGCCACAGAGACATGTTTAGATATTACGTGAGTAAGGATGCCTCTTCCTCTAGGTAGACACAGCCCCACATCAGGGCTTATAGGTTGAAGAGCAGAATGCTCCTCTCAGCCAGGGATCCACATACAGGACATGACCAATATAACCATATGTAGCAGCCCTGACTCTATATCAAAGAAACCCTTCTTCCCCTCCTTTCTTGCATCTCAGAGTCAAAGGGAGAAGTCTCCTTGCTCTTGTCCAAGGCAAACAGCTCCACCTGGGCTAAGCTTATCTTTCCCCAACTTTCCTCTCATTATTCCCTCATTCCTGCAGCTTCAGCCTTGCTTCCCTTCTAGCCCCTTTTCCTAGCCTTTGACCCTATGTTTCTATTTGCTGCCACTTCATAGCCCATTGTAGTCTTCTACTCTATCACTGAAATGACTGTCATACACAAAGTCATCAAAGCCCTCCTAACTCTCAGAGAGCCACTCTGCCATTCACTTGATCTTTGCAATATTTGACACCTTCCTTATGAAAACTCCTCTTGTGAGGCCAGGCGCGGTGGCTCATGCCTGTAATCCCAGTACTTTGGGAAGCCGAGGCGGGCGGATCGTGAGGTCAGGAGATCGAGACCATCCTGGCTAACACGGTGAGACCCCGTCTCTACTAAAAAAAAATACAAAAAATTAGCAGGGCGTGGTAGCAGGTGCCTGTAGTCCCAGCTACTCCGGAGGCTGAGCTGGCGTGAACCTGGGAGGCGGAGCTTGCAGTGAGCCGAGATTGCGCCTCTGCACTTCAGCCTGGGCGACAGAGCAAGACTCTGTCTCAACAACAACAACAAAAAAAGCCGGGGGGCGGAAAGAAAACTCCTCTTGTGGCTTCTGTGACATTATTCTCTCCTGGATTTTCACGCTTTGGCTGATGGAACTCTTTGTCTTTGTAGGCTCTTGTTCTACCACATGGCTTGTAAATATTAGTGTTTCTTCCTTACCCAGGTTTTCATCTCACTTTGATTCAAGTAGTTTCAACATTCATTTAACAACTATTTATTGAATACCTACTCTATACCATGCTCTTTGCTCAGTGTTTGAGAGAAAGCAGTGAAAAAGCCCTGCTCTTGCGGACCTTATATTGTAGTGAGGGGAGACAGACAGCAACAATTTAAAAAGCAGATACTAGTTACGTGAAGATAAGTGCTATGGGGAAAAGCAAAGGAGAGCAAGGAGATAGGTAGTGCAAAGGAGGGAAGGAGTTGTGTTTGTTTTATAGCAAATGGTCAGGAAAGCCTCATTGAAAAGTTGACTTTGGGGCTGAGACCTGAAGGGAGTGAGAATTGTGAACCATGTGGATACATGGTGGAAGATCATTCCATGCAGGGGGAACAGCAAGTGGAAAGACCCTGAGGTGGGCATGTTCCCGTTTTGAATATGTTGAATTTGAAAGGCCTATTATTTATTCAAGTGGAAATGTCAAGGCAGTTGGAAATATATTCAGACTTGGGGAGGATCAGGTTGGCAGGAGGTAGGAATAAGAGAGAGAATCAGGAGTTTAGTTAATTTGTACTAGATGAAGCATATGGTGTCTATCAGTGATCAACACGTAGCTATAAAGTGGGTACTTGAATCTATTCAATAAATATTTATTAAACACCTGGAATTCCGTCTCTGTTAATAGCAGTTAGTTCATATTGGATCAGCCCTTCTGCAAATAACAATTATAAACTCTGGAGGAAAAAAATTGACCTAAAGTCATTACAGAGTGACCAAACTAGAAACCAGAGGATAATTTACAATTGGAAGAAGGAAAGGGTGCTGGATGAGTTTGTTTGTTTTTTTCCCTAATGAATTTTTGCCTGAGGACAGGCCTCAGTCAGCTCTGTGATGGGATAGTTAGAATTTGGATAGAAATATACAATTTTGAGGAATTAGAAGTCAGACTTTGAGGTTATCACAGCTATTTCAACAACTGGGAAATTGTTGTGGTAGTGGGTATCCTAAAAAGGAGAGAGCCACAGAAGAGAAGCCAAAAATTCTGTGTATAAACTTTCCCCAAATCTCTGACTGTCCTCCAAATTATACACATAAAGGGCAGACCTCAAATAGCCTAGCTAATGACAAAAGAACTGAACAGACATTTTAACTCTTGCCCATTGTACAAGAGAAAGAGTTTGAAGTTTTAGTACAGCCAAGTTAACTGTTTTGTAAAACAAAAAATTAAAAGCTTTCCAGAGGAACATAACAGAAACCATGGTCTCTATAATGTATAATTTACCATGTGCAGGTCACAATCCAAAATTACTGGACAATCAAAGAAAACAGAAAAACGTGGCCAATATTCAAAAGAAAAGGCAATCAACAGAGATTGAATCTAAGATGATGTAAAAGTTTGAATGAGGATACAATTATTTTAACTATTGTAAACTATTTTAACTCTGCTCAAGGACATAAACAAATATATGCTCATAATGAATGAACAGAGAGGAAACCTCAGCAAAGGGACAGAAACTACAAAAATGAACTAATAGGAGATTCTAGAAGTAAAAAATACAACATCTAAAATTAAAAATTCACTCAATGAACTTGACAGAAGATTAGAAATGGCAGATCAAAATCAGTGAGGTTGAAGATAGACCAACAGACATTATCAGAAGAGAAGATAAAAGAGAAAAAAAAGATTGAAGAAAAATTAAGAGCTTCAGTGACCTCTGGGTCAACACAGAAAATTCTAACATAGGCACACTTGTAATCTTTAATGAAGAGAAAATAATACAGAAAATGTATTAGAAAATAGTGGCTGAGATTGGGTGCAGTGGCTCATGCCTGTAATCCCAACACTTTGGGAGGCTAAGGCAGGAGGATTGCTTGAACCCAGGAGTTCAAGACCAGCCTGGTAAACATAGAGAGACCTCATCTCTATTAAATAAAAATTAAAAAGTTAGCCAATTGTGGTGGTGCACACCCGTAGTCTAAGCTATTCAGGAGGTTGAGGCAAGAGGATCGCTTGAGCAGGAGGTTGAGGCTACAGTGAGTTATGATCACACCACTGCACTCCAGCCTGGGCAACAGAGTAAGATCCTTTCTCAAAAAACAAACAAACAAGCAAAAAAAGAAAATAGGCCAGGTATGGTGGCTCATGCCTGTAATCCCAGCACTTTGGAAGGCTGAGATGTGTGGATCACTTGGGGCCAGGAGTTTGAGACCAGTCTGGCCAACATGGCTGAACTCTCGTCTCTATTAAAAATTCAACATTTAGCTGGGTGTGATGGCATGCACCAGTAGTCCCAGCTATTTAGGAGGCTGAGGCCAGAGATTCGTTTGAACCTGGGAGGCAGAGGTTGCAGTGAGCTGAGATTGTACCATCACACTCCAGCCTGAATGACAGAGCAAGACTGTATCAAAAAAGAAAAAATAAGAAAATAGCGGCTGAAGTTTTTCCAAATTTGGTGAAAGACATAAAGTTACATATCCAAGAATCTTAGTAAACCCCAAGCAGGATAAATACAAAGAAAAGCATACTTTGGCACATTTTACTCAAACTGCAAAAAGTGAAAGAAGCCACATTTTGCACACATGTCCAAAATGGAATTTATCCTCTTCCCTCCAAAGTTGCTCCTCTTCTTATATTTACTTTTTCAGGAAATGATGCTACCTGCTGCATTCTACAAGAGAGAACCCTGGAGTCCCTCTGAACTCGTTCTTCTCCTTTCTTTTCTACTTCAGTGGGACACCAACTCCATCTACTATGTCATTACATAGCTCAAGCCTCTTTCCTTTCTCACAGCTGCTGTCTTAGTACAGTTCCATATTTATAGCCTGGGAGCCTCCTAAATTGTCATCCTGATCTCTTCTCTTTCTGCTGCCAGAATGGTTATTTTAAGCCCTAATTTTGACCTTGTCACTTTCCAGTTTAAAATCTTCCAGTAATTTTCCATCCCTTTGGAAACAGAATTTCTATACCGTAGCATATTGCTTCAAGATCTAGGTCCCAATGTCATCTCTAGCCTTAGTTATGCCAAATCACTTGGAGGTCTCCAAATGAGCCACAGTGTCACACCTCTGTGGTTTGCCAGTGTTGATGTTTTTTAGTGGAAGTTTATTCTCTTGTTTCTCAGGCTAATCTGTACTCATCCTTCAATCATCAACTCAAGGGTCATCTTCTCTTGGAAAACGTCCCTGACCCCTTTCCCTAGGTGGAACTGGATGCCCCCTGCTCATCCTGCATAGTGCTGTGGTATCTGTGCTCCTTTACCTCTATTATATCTGGTGTTCCATTGTACTCTTGCCATTGATTTTCCTTTAGCATCAGGTCTTATTCATCTGTAGATCTCCAGAACATGGCAAATAGCTAGGGCTCAATGTTTGTTGAATGAGCAAATGGCTGAGTGAAACAGTTTGAATTGATCCCCTATATGGAGCCTATCTGTTTTTCAGGCAGTAAGTTCTTCTTTTGCCATGATAAACCTCCCCAAATAAGATTATCCAGGTGAGAAAACCAGCAAAGAACCTGAGACAAAGGCCCAAGGAGAGGAACTTTGTACACATGCTTAGGTAAGGGACAGTGAGGTAACTGGGCTTATTTTTCCACCAAGGAGATGCATCAGGCTAAGCAATTCACATGTAACTTTGGTCACTAGCACATGAGTAGACCAGCAATAAGCTTAAACTAGGAGAGTGATCTTTTTCAATGAAACTGTTTTGGACTCTTTTCTGCTGTAGGTGAGAGACTACCCTTCTTTGCTTTTTATACCACTTTTTGTAGACTAGTACTCATGTCCATCACTCATATCCCTAGGATTCTTCCTTCTAACTCTTAAGCAACTCATTTGCCAAAACAAAGCCCAAATTTCTCCAAAATATTGTCTTTTGTTTGCAATCATTTTCAGCTCATCAGCATTATTGATTTTATGTCCACTCTGAAGGGAAGACCACAGAGTTGACACCCAGGAAAATGATTCTCACTCAACTTACAGACCAGCTTAAACCAGGAAACATGGGACCTGCAGAAAGATCTAGCTGTCCCAGACAAATGGGCATGAGTCAGGTTTAGCTCTGTCAGGAGGCCTCTCTGCCGCTGCGTCACTGCCACATCACCTGCCCTCCCTCACATTCCTGCTCTTGCCTCTTGTCTTCTGGAGCTGGTTGAGCATAGGCCTGGGGACCTAGTGAGTCAGCTCACTATGCCAGTCCCCTCCTCTGTGACCTGCTGCTTTTCTTTCCATCCTTTCTTTCTTTTCTATCATCCTCCCAGATGATAACATTTCTCTTATAAAGATTATATTATGACCATACTTGAAAGATTTGTACATATTTTGTTTATTTTCATTGCTGGAGCTAATTACCACACTAGTGCTTTCTGTAGATATCTCTTGACTATCCCAGAATTCTTATCCTGAGTCCACTTAATAGATAACATAGGTGGGAGTCCTGAGACCTGGGAGAGGCAATATTCCTCCAATGTCCAGCCCAAGCCATATACTGAACATCTGTTGCCAACTCTCTTTGTACCCCCAAGAAACTCCTTTCACATGAGGGAGACCCCTTCATGGTTCACTAAAAAGCAATTTAGAAGTAGCAGAAGTAGCATCAACAAAGGTAAGTCAAAGAAGGAAAATAAGTTGTCAAGAACAGTGAGCAATGATAGAGCTCAAAAAAATCAGACCACATATTTCTTTTTTTTTTTTTTTTGAGATGGAGTTTCACTCTGGTTGCCCAGGCTGGAGTGCACTGGCATGATCTCGGCTCACTGCAACCTCCGCCTCCCGGGTTAAGGTGATTCTCCTGCCTCAACCTTCTGGTAGCTGGGATTACAGGCATGCGCCACCATGCCCAGCTAATTTTGTATTTTTAGTAGAGACAGGGTTTCTCCATGTTGGTCAGGCTGGTCTCGAACTCCCATTGACCATATATTTCTATGCCTGGGGTGTATCCATCAAAGTGAGTGGGTGACATTTGTCTCAGCCCAACACTGAATGACTCACTTTCTATGCTATCAGCAAACACCCAAGCCTCTGCCTGGTAGCTAACAAACTCACTGAAGGAAACGCTATTCTGAATCTGTCAGTAATTGAATTTTTAAATGTAATCCAATTGCCAGCCAATTCACAAACTTCCTCTGTATTCTCCAGGTTGTTTCCAGCCTTCCTCCTAATCACTTTTGCAGCCTGGCTGGATTTGATCAGGTTTATCTTTGTTTGCTTTGAGAAGGAATTGAAATGCCTCCTTCTCTAAGAAGATGATTGTATAGCCCTTGCACAGTTTGGTTAGAGCACAGAGGTGATCTCATAGGGTTTTTCCACTTGGTGTATTTGATTTTAAAAACATAAATATGTGAAAGCCCCAATGTTGCCTCTTAAAATCCCCTTTGTGCTCAAAGAGGAAGTTTGGTGAACAGTTTCGGCAAAGTATCAGGAATATCAGATAGCATTGATTCACCGAGTTCTGGAAACAAACCTCAGTTTCTCCAGTCATTGGCTCATGATAAGAAAACTTCCCTTCCCACAAACTAATATAACAAAAAACAGAGATCAGCCTGTCCTCTGATAAAGATGACACATGAATTTGACGAGTGTTCCATCTGTTTTTAACCCCAGCTCATGCTGTACCCTTCTGGCTACATCATTGCCCTTGCTTCTCTACACAAAAGTCTTCTTCATTCTCACTCTTGCCCAGTAACCTTCGCCAACATTCTGGCCTGTGGGGAGCTCTTCCTCCCCTGAACAACTCTGGCTTGTATGTAAAAATCTCTTAACATACACATACAGTATAGACTTTCCAAGGCAGGGACTCTACTGAATTCTTATTTGCACACCTGTGGGATAAGCTGCTTAGCTCACAGCCCTGGTGTGCAATGCAGGCTGGGCATCAGAACTACCCATATAGCTTTTAAGAACTACAAATGTCTAGGTTGGGTGCAGTGGCTCACACTGTAATCCCAGTGGAGGCCAAGGTGGGAGGATTGCTTGAGCCCAGGAATTCAAAACCAGCCTAGACAACATAGTGAGACCCCATCTCTATAAAATAAAAAATTAAAAAAATTAGCCAGGCATGGTGGCATGCACCTGTGGTCCCAGCTACTCGGGAGTCTGAGGTGGGAGGATTGCTTGAGCCCAGGAGTTTGAGGCTACAGTGAGCCATGTTCACACCACTGCACTCCAGCCTGGGTGACACAGCAAGACCCCAACACAAACAGCAACAGCAACAGCAACAACAACAAATAAATTACAAATGTCCAGGCCCCACTCCGGACCTTCTGAATCAAAATCACTCCATAGGTGACTCTGACTTGCTGCTGAAATGAGAACCACTGGCTTACCATCATTGGAAGGATTAAACGAGTTAACATATAGACAGATATTTTTTAAACTATAGACTTTCATGACAAATGCTAGTTATGATTCGTAGTGAATGCTACAGTTGCCCTCCACCCCATCTAACCCCTCTAACTCTTCCTCCCTTTCTCAAAGGTTCTGTTCAGAGGGTCACTCCTCCACACAGCCCCGTCGCTTCTAGGGAAGCTGACTCCGCCTTCAGTGTCAGGTGAGGGGCTGATTTGTCTGAGCCTAAATCCATGATTCAGGAGTGGGGATGTGACTGGTCACTGAGACCCAAAAGGACTGCTGGAGGCTTCTGGGAAGAGTTTCCCTCACTTTGGGAAGCTTTGCTCTCCTGTCATGATTCTAGCTGTTACTGACGGCCTTTCTGGGACCTTTCTCTCTCTCCTCTCTCCTTTCCCCAAAGGTAACAGGGCTTAGGATAATGCTGTGAAAACACCTTGGTCTTTGACGGTGGATGGAGCAACCCTGAGCTGATCTCAATTTGGATTTCCATTTCTGTGCACCAGGAAATGCCTCATTGTTTAAGGCAGCTCTGTTACTTGTGCCTGAAATATCCTCCTGGCTACATTTGCTTTTAATTCCTTCTCAAGTTATCACCTGACACAATGCCCTGTTTAGTAAATGCTTCAATAAGCATTTGTCGAATGAATGAATGACTTCATCGTCATTGAGTGCCTAGACTTGCTGGATACTGGAGATACAGCAGCAACTAAAAGAAGTCCCTTTCCTTATAGATTTTATATTCTGGTGGGAATAAAACTGCACTTGTGGGTCAGGTTAGCAGCTTCTCTAGAGAAATAAACTTTATGTTTCTAGTTGTACAAATAGATCGGTTCAACCCACATTAGGGGTTAGAATGGTAACACTTGTGCTAAAGAATCACTGCTTAGGAATTCACCTGACCACCAGAGTGACTTTCTGCAGCTAAAGAAAAAGGAAATGACAAGCAGAATCATGAAGACTACTTTGTCCCTAAGTTTATGACTCAGAGGAAAAACTACAGGCTCTTGTTCCCAGATCTCAACCCCAGAGCATAGGACAGGTCCTCGATTGCAGAAGACAAAGTGAGGAGTAACAATCTGAAAGATTCAGGAAA
The DNA here is from genome assembly GCF_006542625.1 of Nomascus leucogenys. Lineage (NCBI taxonomy): Eukaryota > Metazoa > Chordata > Mammalia > Primates > Hylobatidae > Nomascus > Nomascus leucogenys. The sequence continues at coordinate 23,231,739 of NC_044383.1, read as the reverse complement.
ACTTGATTTTAACAAATGAATGAAATTGGAAGAAGGGGAAACTGACGACCTACTGAATGTTAATATTTGAGTCAGTGCAAGGTATCACGAGAGGTAGGGATCAGCTCATCTCTAGGTCTTCTCTCTGCAAGAAAGCAGGCAAAGGGAGGATGCTTCCAACTTACAGATTGCCCAGTGCAGCTGAAACTGAGGGACAGCCTTTCTTCTTTATTTTTGTATAGGATAGCCTCTTTTTCAAGATTGCCTTAGATGTATTCTTTGCACAAATGTTGGGATGATCCCATAACTTCTCCGGGGAAGTCAACGCCAGCTAGGGTGGCTACATTCACCACTCAGATTAAGGGAAGAGTCACCTGGCAAGTAAAATGACTGAAATGAAGAAATGTTTGTGGCAGCAACAGGCCTGGTGATTCAGCTGGGCTGGACAGAGAGCAAATTCCAAGGGGTAGGATAGGAGGGGAAGCAGTCCAGCAACCTGAGGTAAGGGCGAAATTCAGGAAGATTAGTGATAACGCAAGGCAAAGGTAAACACGCTAGACCTGGAAGATGAGGGCTTCATGGAGCAGGGCTCAGGAACTTTAAGCCTGGACACTTGGGGAGCAAGAGGTAAGGACTTTGACCCTAAGATCCTGAGGTTAGGTCTTAGTAATAAAACTCAGCACCAGCTGACAGAAAGGACACTGACAAAGGGTGTGCCCTTCAAGGGTAGGAGGAATCCTACAGGCTTTGTGAGATATGGCACACATTAAAAGGGTGAATGAAGTCTCTAGGCTGGGCTGTGCGATGGCAGCAAGCAGACAGTTTTTCATCCTTAAGCTCTAAAACTACTGTTTCTTCTGGAACTGGCAAAAGTTTCAGTAACATGCTTTAGTTCCCCAAAACAGATAATTGAGATAGTTTTTGTTTCGTTTTTGCCCAACCTGCTTCTATTCCCCTGGAGATAGCATTGCAGTTTTCTTTGGGGGACCGCCCCTCCTCTGCCCTCAAACCATGTAGCTCAGGTAATGCCCTGTTTAGTAAATGCTTCAGTAAGCATTTATTGAATGAATGAAAAAATTTGGCCAGGCGCGGTGACTTACCCTTGTAATCTCAGCACTTTGGGAGGCCAAGGCGGGCAGATCACGAGGTCAGGAGATTGAGACCATCCTGGCTAACACGGTGAAACCCCGTCTCTACTAAAAATACAAAAAATTAGTCGGGCGTGGTGGCGGGTGCCTGTATTTCCAGCTACTCGGGAGGCTGAGGCAGAATGGCATGAACCCGGGAGGTGGAGCTTGCAGTGAGCCGAGATCGCGCCACTGCACTCCAGCCTGTGCTACAGAGCGAGAGTCCATCCCTCTCCACCCCCCCAAAAAAATGAATTCATTGTCATTGAATGCCTAGACTTACTGAGTACTGGAGATAAAGTAGTAACTAAACCAAGTCCCTGTCCTTATGGATTTTATATTCTGGTGGGAATAAAACTGCACTTGTGGGTCAGGTTAGCAGTTTCTCTAGAGAAATAAGCTTTATCTTTCTAGTTGTACAAATAGATCAGTTCAACCAACAAAAGTGGTTCAAATGGGAACCCTTGTGCCAAAGGATCACTGCCAACCATGCTCTCCTATCTAGGAGTGGGAAAGTGGCTTGGCTAATTAGCATATTCCATTCCTCTAGACACAGTGATTAGTTCGGGGATGAGCACATGATCTACGTTGTTCCAATGGAAGTTAATTCTGAGACTTTTGCTAGAACTACTGAGAAGTGGCCAGTTTTTCTCTGCTGAGGTTGCTAGCTGTATAATGTAGAATGTAAACCCAGGATTGGCAGGAGTCACTGCATGGAGCTGGCCTGGCAGCAAATGGAACCAACTCAGAAAAAAGCATAGCTGGGGAAGTAGGGGATAGATTGAAAGACAATAATTCTGGTGACATAATTTGAGTTTCTGGTACCAGCTGTGCCTGAAGAGAGGTCTACTACTGGTCTTCTCTATGACTATTGCTTAAGCCAGCCTGAATTGGGTTTCCATTACTAAAAATGTGGTGTCCTGAAATGATAAACAATGGAGACTGTATGAAAAGTAACTGCTTTCCCATCTTGTCAGGGCTGATGAACTCCAGGCCAGGCACGGTGGCTCACACCTGTAATGCCAGCACTTTGGGAGGCCGAGGTGGGTGGATTACTTGAGACCAGGAGGAGTTTGAGACCAGCCTGGCCAACATGGTGAAACCCCATCTCTACTAGAAATACAAAAATTAGCCAGGTGTGGTGGTGTGTGCCTGTAATCCCAGCTACTTGGGAGGCTGAGGCACGAAAATTGCTTGCACCCAGGAGGCAGAGGTTGCAGTGAGCTGAGATTGCGCCACTGCACTCCAGCCTGGGCGACAGAGAGAGACTCCATTTAAAAAAAAAAAAAAAGTTGAGGAAATCCAGCCAATCAACTAATACTTATGTAGTGATTTCTATTGCCAGATACTGTTCTAAGTACTGGGGATACAGCTATAAACAGAAGTCCTTGCCCTCAAAGAGCTTATATTCCAGCGGGAGGAGACAATTGTTAAAGTAGTCAACAATAAACACATAAGAAAAGTTTAGGTATAAATAAGAGCTATTAAGAAGATTAAATAAGAGTGAGCCACCTGCTGTCAGACAGGGCCCATCTCTCAGAGGAGGCAACATTTGAATTGCAGTCATAATGACAAGATACAAAGAAGCGGCTGTTTAAAGATTGGGGCAAGAATGCTCTGAGGAGAATGAAGAGCAGGTGCCCAGGCTCTAAGACAGGAACAAGACTGGCCTGTTCAAGAGACTAAAAAAAGGCACGTGTGGCTGGAATGTCTTGAGTAAGGAGACCAGTAGAGAGAGGAAGATGGGGCAGAGAGGTAAGCTGAGGCAGTCCCCTCAATTTGGTGAGAATTTGAATTTTATTCTGAATGCAACAGACCTTCACTGGAGTTACTGAGACCTGATTTACCTTTTAAAAACATTATTCTAGGCTGGGCATGGTGGCTCACGCCTGTAATCCCAGCACTTTGGGAGGCCAAGGTGGGCGGATCACTTGAGGTCAGGAGTTCAAGACCAGCCTGCCCAATATGGTGAAACCCTCTCTCTGCTAAAAATACAAAAAAAGTAGCCAGGCATGGTGGCGGACGTCTGTAATCCCAGCTACTCGGGAGGCTGAGGCAGGAGAATTGCTTGAACCTGGGAAGCGGAGGTTGCAGTGAGCTGAGATTGCGCCATTGCACCCCAGCCTGGGTGACAAGAGTGTAACTCTGTCTCAAAAAAAAAAAAAAATATTCTAGATGTGGGTTGAAGGTTGGACTTAAGGAAGGCAAGAGGGACGTAAGGAGGACCTATTAGGAGATAATGCAGTAGTCCAGGCAAGAGATGATGGAGGGGCCAGAGTTGGAGCAGTGGAGATGGAAATAGAGAAGGGGGTTTGCATTCAGGATACATTTTGGAGGCTTAGTAAATAGGATGTACTGTGGGTTAAAGGGAGGTGTGAGGAAAAGATGATTTAAGCCTGATGACTAAGTTTTAGCCTGAGCAGCCAGGTGAATGATGGCGCCATTTACGAAAATGAGAAAGTCAAAGTGGGGTGGGAAGGAATCCATACTGGGAGAAAAGCCAAGTCATTGGGAGAGAAGCTGAGGCGGGGCTTGCATGTCTGCTAGACTTGCTCGCTTCTTGCTTCTAGCACTCCTATTATCTCAAGTAGCCATATGTTTCTCATTCACTTGATACACCGTTTCCTTTCAACCCCCACATCCTCACCACCTGTTTCTTTGATCACCAACAAATAGCGGGGGCTCCCAGAGCTCGGGGCCTTCGCAGCCTCCACACTTGCGATGGCCCCCTGGTCCCACTTTCTCTCTCAAACTGTCTTTTTCTCATTCCTTTGACTCTGCTGGACTTTGTCACCCCCATGACCTGGTGTTGAGTCTGATCACCCCAACACATATTGCTGCCTCAGCTATGCAAGACATCCAAATGTAGATGTCAAATGGGCAAAGGGATAGAACATTCCTGGAGTTCCTTTTTTCTTTTTCTTTTTCTTTCTTGCTTAAACAACAAATTTATTTTCTCACAGTTCTGGAGACTAGAAACCTAAGTCCGAGATCAGTGTCAGCAGGGCTGCTTTCTTCTGAGGGTTCTCTCCTGGGCTTAGAGATGCCCATCTTCTCTCTGTGTATTTGCATGGTCTTCTCTCTGTTTGTGTCTGCATCCTAATCTCTTCTTTGCATAAGGAAGCCAGTCCTATTTGACTTGGACACACCCTTATGATTTCATTTAAACCTAATTACTTCTTTTTAAGAAATCAATCAATTTACTTTTTTTTTTTTTTTTTTTAAGACAGGGTCTCACTCTGTCATCCAGGCTGGAGTGCAGTGGTGCAACCAGAGCTCACTGTAACTTTGACCTCCTGGGTTCACGCAATCCTTCCACCTCAGCCTCCCGAGTAGCTAGGGCTAAAGGCAAGTGCTCTACCACACTCACTTATTTTTAAAATTTTTTTGTAGAGATAGGGTTGCACTATGTTGCCCAGGCTAGTCTGGAACTCCTGGCCTCAAGCAATCCTCCTGCCTCAGCCTCCCAAAGTGCTGGGGTTACAGGCATGAGCCACTGCACTGGGCCTAATTTACTTTTTTTTTGAGATGGAGTCTCGCTCTGTCTCCCAGGCTGGAGTGCAGTGCAACCTCTGCTTCCTGGGTTCCAGCAATTCTCCTGCCTCAGCCTCCCAAGTAGCTAGGATTACAGGCATGTGCCACCACACCTGGCTAATTTTTTGTATTTTTAGTAGAGACGAGGTTTCACCATGTTGGCCAGGCTGGTCTCAAACTCCTGACCTCAAGTGATTTGCCTGCCTTGCCCTCCCAAAGTGCTGGGATTACAGACATGAGCCACCCAGCCCGGCCCAAATTTACTTTTTAAATTAACATGTAATTATACATATTTATGGAGTACATAGTGATGTTTTGATACATATGATGTATAGTGCTCAGATCAGGATAATTAGCATATTCATCATGTCAAAAATGTATCATTTCTCCATGTTAGAAACATTCAATATCCTCCTAGCTATTTGAAACTACGTATTATTAACTATAGTCATACTCCAGTAGTATGGACCACTAGAACTAATTCCTCTTGTTTAGCTGTAATTTTGTATCCCTTAACAAATGGGACATGTTTTCTTAATATACCTTTTAACACACTCTATAAAAGAACAAGTTTCATTTTTCAGCTTTAAATACATGAGCTTTACATAAAATAGCCTTTTATTCAAAACACATTGGCCAAACCAAACTAATCTACTGCGTTAGAAGTCAGGATCAGGAGGAGGAGAGAGTGTGTAGTGATGGGAAGGGAAATATCAGGAGCTTCTGGGGTGCTAGAGATGTTCTGTTCCTTTCACCTGGGTAGTGGTTACATGGCCCACTTAAAGATAATTAAGCTGTACACTCACAATATGTACACTTTTCTGTATGTATGCCTCAATTAAAAATTTTTTAAAAATAACAAAATTATCAGGAGGCCTGTGCTTCAGTTCCAGTACTAAAGGTAACTAGCTGTGTGATCATAGGCAAGTTACTTAACCTCTCTGGACCTCAAGTTTTCTCACCTGTCAGTGGAGAGGATTGAGCCAGATGCTCTCCAAGATCCCGTCCACCCAACATGGTTCCACAGGCAGCTTCCTCCACTTGAGATCGGGCACTTGTGCTGCTCGAGTCAGCCTGAAGCCCTCTCTGACCTTCACCAGGAAGGAGCTGTTCCTTTTTCATGTTCTTCCTTTCAGAAACTAACAGTTGTGGCTGATGTCTCTGTGGTACCACTTGTTACTAACAAGGCAGCTGTGAAGTTAATGATAGTGCAAATAAAAAGCTGCTGGTAATTAGGTGGCTGGATGTTCAGGCATTATTGTTATTTTTAAAAAATCGGCTGGCCGCGGTAGCTCACTCCTGTAATCCTGGCACTTTGGGAGGCCGAGGTGGGTGGATCACCTGAGGTCAGGAGTTTGAGACCAGCCTGAACAACATGGTGAAATACCGTCTCTACTAAATACAAAAAAAAAAAAAAAAAAAAATTAGCTGGGCATGGTGGCACATGCTTGTAATCCCAGCTACTTGGGAGGCTGAGGCAGGAGAATCGCTAGAACCCTGGAGGCGGAGGTTGCAGTGAGCTAAGATTGCACCATTGCACCCCAGCCTGGGCAACAAGAGTGAAACTCCATCTGAAAAAAAAAAAAAGAAAAAAAAATCAATTAGCTGCATAAGAAAATGCCATTGAGATGAACATTTATTTTTCTCCTTAGCATGATTCCAGTTGGATAGGAGGTTAATGTGGTCAATTCCAGAAGGGAAAAACATGTTTCTTATATATTAGAACTTAACATATACTTTTAAAACTGCATAGGGGGCCGGGCGTGGTGGCCCATGCTTGTAATTCCAGCATTTTGGAAGGCCGAGGCGGGTGGATCACAAGGTTAGGAGTTCGAGACCAGCCTGACCAACATGGTGAAACCCCATCTCTACTAAAAATACAAAAATTAGCTGGGCATGGTGGCGTGCGCCTGTAGTCTCAGCTGCTCAGGAGGCTGAGGCAGGAGAATCGCTGGAACCAGGGAGGCAGAAGCTGCAGTGAGCCCAGATCTTGCCATTGCACTCCAGCCTGGGCAACAGACTGAGACTCTGTCTGTCTCAAAAAACAAACGAACAAACAAAAACTTCATAGGGGAAGATGGAGGCTTTTAATTTTTTACAAAAGGTTTCTGTAAGTGAGGGAGAAGCTTCCTAATAATGACCTGTGATTTGTACCTACTGCTGACTTACTAACCAACTTCTGACTCTGGCAATCCTCATTTCCTCCTCTTAGAAGGTAACCAAAAACACTTCTAGGAAGTCTGGGGTTATTGAGCCATTGTCCTATCTCTAAGACCTAGATAGTCTATAAAGCAAAATAAATGAAGCAGCAAAATTTTTTCCCTGTACTTCGCTTGTTCACTGTTCAAATAACTACATTTAACCAAGCAGATATTCTAATATGGCTGTGTTTATTTACAGCTTTCTTCTGAAGACTGCCTGCATCTGTTTTAACCTGGTAACACTGGGCAAGTTACCCTTCCTGAGCCTTATTTGTTCATCTGTAAAAGGAGATACTGATAGTACCCACCTCAACGTGTGTGTGTGTGTGCATGCATGTGTGTGTGCAAGATATGCATGTGAATTAGGTGACATAGCCCATAGAAAATGCTTTGCACAACGCCTGGCATGTAACAGGCTCTCAAAAAATATGAGCTATTTTTACCCTTAGGTAGAAGTGGTTCTTACACCTGTGGGGAAGGGACTGGGCAACGTTAGGCAGCAGAAAGTAGGTCTGACTGTTTTCCTTTTGTGTGGCCTTGAGAACTCCTGCATATAAGGGCTCTTGTCCATCCTGGCTCTCACAGGACCCCCAGCAGGGCTTTTAGACTTCTCTGTGTTTATCAGTTTTCAGTGCCTGCTTGTCCCGCTTTTGGAACTACAAATAGCCTTGGAGAGAGGGAGTCAGATGTTCTGAATCTTCCCCTGCTAATGGATGGGACCACACCCCCTGCCGCCACAGCTGGTAACACAGGCCTTTAGCATAATGGAAGGCATTTGGGAATCTATTTTTCTCTCACTGCGCAGAGCATTACTCACCTCACTCGTCTGGGTTACAAGGAAGGCGAAGGAGAAAAGCACAATAAGCTGCCAAGGATGAGTCAAATTTCAATAGAGCGTCTTTGCTCAGAGGCAGCGACTGCCAACTGCCATTTCTTATGCATTCCTCAGATTCACATTGCAAAATAAATCCTGAACTCCTGCCCCTTTCTTCTTTCTTCCCCAGGCAAGGGCAACAAATGGAGCTGCGTTTTGACGGCACTCTGTCTAGGTTGGAGAAGCGGGGAAAGTGATACTCTGGGAGCTGGTGTCTCTAAGGCCTCTGTGAGTCTGCATGGTCAACACAGCTGGCTCTGCCTTTGCACTCAGCTTCTCCTGAGGCATCAACCCGCATCTAAGCTCTTCTGCCTCCTTTCCAGGAGTGGCCACGGTCTATGGTTTCTCAGCTGACTCTAGATTCAGGAGAGTGTGGAGAACTTCTCCTCCCCTGACCAGTGGTATACTGCTGTGGCCCTCATAGCAGGGAGAGCGCCTAACTGCTACTACATTCATTTCAGCCAAGAGATCAGTCCACTCCCACGTGGGAGCAAGTGCCTCCACCCATGACCCTGACCTTCTTATAAAGCTTTCATTTCAGGCTGGCATGAGGTCTTTCCTCAGAAGGTGTCAAGAGACAGAAATGCTCAAGGAAGAGATGCAATCAGTTTCATGATCATTAGTTGTTTAAGCTAAAGGGTTTTTCTTATAACACATTGTATCTGTGGTACAAAGCAATGGAAGTATCAGAAGCGAAAGGATGAGGTTACGTTCAGAGTGTAGGCAAGAAAAGAGAACACACGACATTATTGAATTAACCAGACTCTCTCTTGCATGAGGCATATTTTGAGCATCTCCATAGGCCATAGGAAACAACACTGTAGGAAACATTAATTTTAACTGAATGGGCGTTCTTGAGGCTGGTGGTTCCCAAACTTGGCTGAGCCTGAGAGTCACGGGGAGCCTTCTGATGATACAAGTTCTTGGTTCTGTGTAAGGGAATTCTGATTCCCTGGGTCTTGGGTGGAAATATTCATTTTAGAAGTTCCCCAGGTGGTTCAGATGACCAGTCAGTTTTGGGAACTACTAAGGTGGGCCACACTTTGAAAGCACGTGGTCCCATATCATGTACCATCAACAAGTCAGCTTTTAAACTTTTCATTGTGAAATAATGCACAGATGCAGAAAAGCTTATAAAACAAAAATGTGGCTCAGCTCAGTGATTTAGCTCAAAGAAAATGCCCAACTGTCCACCTCCCCCCTGAGAAGTAGAACATTGCCAACAGATGTATTTTCTGGCAACTAAACGAAATCTTGAAATTGTCCCCATTTATAAACCATCGGAGTTATTTGAGTTCTCTAGTACCTGGATTTCAAGCCTTGGGTTTTGTGTGTATCTCTAATACTCTCAGACTTTGCTTTGACTTAAGGAGCTGAGTTTTTCATCCTTTATAATCCTGCACTTGGAACTCATAATTAACCAGGAGTCAGAATCTCTCTTCAAATCTTAACTCCTCCACTTGCATGCAGTGTGACTGTGGGCAAGTTACTTAACATTTCTGGTTCTTAGGTTCCTCGTCTGTTAAATAATGAGAATAACAATATGCACCTGATAGGAGTTTGTGACCATTAAATTTTTTGAAGAAAATAATACCTTACAACCGTATAACACTTTTTTATCAGATCCCATTTTCATTTCGCTATTCTCCAAAATGACTCTTCTCAGCAATTATTCCCTCTCTCCCTTCCATCTGGGCCCTGTGCCAGAACCTGTGTCATTTCCATACTGCTATGGTTTGAATGTGTTCCCAAAGTTCATGTGTTGGAAACTTCTTAATGCCACAGTGTTGAGAAGTGGAGCCTAATAAGAGGCGATTGAATTAATGTCTTCATTATAGGCTTGTTATAAAAGCAAGTTTGGCCCCTTCTTGCTCTATTACCTTTCCATCTTCTGCATGAGATGATATAGCAAGAAGGACCTCACCAGATGCCAGCCTTTTGACCTTGGACTTCCCAGCCTTCAGAACTAGAAGAAATAAATCTCTGTTCTTTATAAATTATCCAATCTCAGGAATTATGTTACAGCAGCACAACATGTACTAAGACAATTCATTGCTGCCTTACCTCTTACTTTAAAAGGAAGAAATCAAACAAAAAAAATCTTCCTTGACCCCACATCTGTCTCCTGCCATCACCTTATCATTCTGCTTCCTTTCACAGCAAAAATTTGGTAGTTACTGTCTATGTTCTCTCCTCTATCCTCTGCAGTTGGGGCGTCTGTCTCTGTTCAGCCACTGAGATGACACTTGTCAGATCGCAGTCATATCTGTGTTGCCCAAGTCCAGTGACTACTGCTCTATTCTGGACTCAGCTGGCCTTTCAGCAGCATTTGACAGAGGGAACTGCAAATACAAAGGCCCTGAGAGGGGGACAAGTTTGGTGGATTGAAGAAACAGAAAAAAAAAAAATGCTGATTTGGTTGGAGCACAGAGCTGAGAAGGCAGTGGTTGGTGAGGGCAAATCACATGACGGCACCTTGTCAACTGGAGTGAAGCTTCAGACCACCTCTGGCACAAGCAGGTGCTCAGTGTTAGCTATCACTATTGTTACTAAGAGCTTAACAGTGCCACGTGTGAGAGAGGTGGGAAGGAGGCTGTTAGGGAAATAAGAGAAAATCTCAGCTCTTGAAGAGCTTTCCATCTAGTTGATGGTTTAGATTGTACCCGTTGACATAGGTTACTGGGCGAGAGAGCCTGTGAGCCAATTTCTTGGTGGCCAATTTGTTGTCATTGCCCTCCCCTGCCCCATTCACTTTCTTGGTGAATTGCATTGCATCCAGTGACTGTCTCTGGATAATTAAGATTTTTTTTTCAACCTGAAAGGGGGCAAAAGTGGGCTGTGAGCCCCAGTAAAGAAAGAGGCAACTAAGAAGTACCAACCATGAGATCAGAGTGTGGGTTGAGGACAGAAACTAAACGTGGTGTCCTCTCTTTTTCCAGATTACTCAAGATAATCCCCTCCAAATAAATAATAATAGCTGGTCACTGCTGTCTCATTTGTACTAAAGCTGCAAACCACACAAAAGAAGTCAGACTGCAGAAGTAGCCCTTTGGATTCCTGATGCAACACAGGAGACCTAAGGCAGGTGTGTGTGTGTGTGTGTGTGTGTGTGTGTGTGTGTGTTTGAGACAGAGTATCACTCTCTCACCCAGGCTGGAGTGCAGTGGCACAATTTCAGCTCACTGCAACCTCCACATCCCAGGTTCAAGAGATTGTCCTGCCTCAGCCTCCCAAGTAGCTGGGATTACATCACCACCACACCCAGCTAATTTTTTATTTTTTATTTTTTTGAGATGGAGTTTCATTCTTGTTGCCCAGGCTGGAGCGCAATGGCGCAATCTCTGCTCACCACAACCTCTGCCTCCTGGGTTCAAGCGATTCTCCTGCCTTAGCCTCCCAAGTAGCTGGGATTACAGGCATTTGTTACGACGCCTGGCTAATTTTGTATTTTTAGTAGAGACGTTTCTCCATGTTGCTCAGGCTGGTCTCGAACTCCTGACCTCAGGTGATCTGCCCGCCTCAACATCCCAAAGTGCTGGGATTACAGGCGTGAGCCACTGCACCAGGCCTAATTTTTGTATTTTTAGTAGCAAAGGGATTTCACTATGTTGACCAGGCTGGTCTCGAACTCCTGACCTCAGGTGATCCATCCGCCTCAACCTCCCAAAGTGCTGAGATTACAGGTGTGAGCCATCGCGCCCAGTCAGGCAGGTGTGTTTTAATCCTCCTGCTGTCTTTGCCACACATCCCTACTACAGGCACATTTGCAAGCACACACTCAGCAGACCCACACACTCAACACACACATTCAATACATATGCACAATTAATACACACTCAATAATATAAACACTCAACACTCGAACAGTTAATACACACAGACACACACACTCAGCACACATGCTAAACATACACACACCCAACAGAAACACAACTCAGTACACACGTACACACACACTCAACCCACACGGTCAGCACCCACACATTCAGCACTCACAGACATTCATGCACAGTCCGGGCATTCATGATACTGATGGACCGTGAGTTATTTCCCATTTCTTTGCCTGTATTGCCCAGCAAGCTAAAAGTTGAACAGCATGGAACACTGAAGTGAGTCAGGAAAGATTCACCATCTTCAGTTATAATTTTATGCCACTTATCTGCCAGATCAGAGTCTGGTGAGATCAAGAAAAATGAGCAGGTAATTCTTAAAAAGAAAGACACTACTGGCATAGCATGCTCACTTTTTCTATACATGTGTCCCTCTGATACTATCTCTCTATCTCTGTCTCTATCTTTGATTATGGAAAAGCTGGCCCAGAAGAGCGTCCCATTTAGAAATGAGCTAGACAAAAAGTTAACACGTACTGTGACTTTTAAAGGAGACCTGTTTGAAATAGGCCATCCTGAGTTAACTCCCAAAGCTTGAAAGGTTAGAGAATAATACTCCAGATACCATCTGGGCAAATCAACAATGCTGGATGATGCGAAACGAAAACTTTAATGAAGAATTCCATGAATAAGTAGAATAGATGATCTTGCCCTATCTAAAATTAATTTGCTTTCATTTCCAAACTCTGACGCTAGCAGAGTTCTTCCTCAAAATGATGAACCTGTAGAGCATTCTGGGCAATGGCATGCAAATGAGTAGTAAGATCACTGTGTTCCCTGCTTGGATTCTGGCAGACCACTTCATATGGCAAGAAATATGCTAGGGTAGAGCTTATTCCAATCTTAGTCTGGTTGTTTTCAGATTTTCTGTTTGAGGACATTTTGTCATTATCCTAGTTTTCTAGTGTTCCTCTTTTTAATGTCTGGTGTGGGGCCCTTGAGATTCTTAAGTTTTTGCCTCCTTCATTCCTTTGTTCCCTCTCCAAGAGCTTAATACATTTTTCAATGGTGTGTGTCATCTAAAATTTTCAAGCCATATACTTGTCCAAAAATAAGGCCTCCCAGAAGCATTAGACAATGAGGCAGTCATGGCCTTGGCCCCTGTGAAGATAGCCTGGATTGATGACTGAATAGGAGACACTTGATGAAAATGTTAAGACATTGAATAAATGTACACACAGAATACCAAGGACCTACCCTTTCCTCCTGAAAATAACTGGCTGCCTCTTTTCCTTCCCAGTTGCAGGTCCCTGCAGCCCCACTGCTTAACCACATCTTTCAGCATTCCCTGCCCCTCCCCACATAGGTTTCATTACATTTTGCCTAATTGCTCCAATAGCTTTTGTGGCTTTTTCCTTCTAGGAGCCCTCAAAATGGACTCCCAGTCGGCAACCCTGCCCCCTAAAAATCAGCATCCAGGTAGAATAAGCTCCAGCTCCAGCTTCTGGAAGGAGCAAAGTCACATTAAGTGGTTAGTTGTATTTCTTTTTGAAAAAAATTAGTCCATCTAATTATAAAATAGGTAAAACATGAACATTTACAAAATTGAAAAGGTAGAAAGAGGTACATGGTGAAAAACGCAGTCTCTTTGCTCTCACCCCTGTCTCCAGACTCCCAAGCGCCCTCTCCAGAGGTAACACTGTCACCAGTTTGTGCCAGAGACAGTCGATGTGTGTGTAAGATTATATGTACATAGACTTTCTCTTTCCTAAAATTACAAGCAATAGCATACCACACAGTGTTTGCTTTTTCACTTAGAACTATTTCTTGGCAATTGTATCATACAAGGACATTTTGCTCTGCCTCATTAAAGGCTTCATACTACTCTACTCCATAGATGTGCCAATGGATGGACATTTAAGATTTTTTAATAATGTTTGGCTATTATAAATAAGACTGCAGTGAGTAAGAACCTCTCTGTTTCAATCGTTCTTCTCCAGACCCAGTCTCCTGGGGGTAATCTTTTAAATGTTTAAGAGAATGTAGACAAAGGAGTGGTCTTCTTTGGTGCCTGCTGGGAAATTAGGACTCCTCTGTCTAGTACTGCGTCACCTTGGGAGAGTTGCTTATCACATGGAGGTAAAGTGGGTAAACTCTCCTAAGAGGGGTCTGGATGAAAAGCAATAACACATTGGTTAAAATGCTTTAAGAAGTTGAATGCATTTTACAGATATAATGAAGTATGACTATAGACTAATGGGACAGATTTTACCAGAATCATATACTAGAACCAGCCACATTGCTTTACATTGGATAGATGATACTCGGAAGACAGTTCAGACTGACTTAGGAAAAAAACGGAAATTTATTCTCTTGTGTAGCATAGAAGCCCATGGAGTAGGGCTGTCTTTAGGTATGGCTGGATTCCAATGCTCAGATGACATCACTAGGATTCAATTTCTCTGTCTTTGGCTCTGCCTTTACATGTCTTGACTCCATTTTCGTATGTACCCCCTTGTGTGGAGAGGATGGTCATAGCAGCCCAAGCGTCATGTCCTCCCTGGCTTTACTGGCTGCAATTGAGTCTCCTCGACTCTTATTGACCAGAATTAGGTCAAGTGGCTGTCCCTTAATCAATCAGAGAATGTGGTCATCTGGTTGTCCCAGGCTGGGTATAATGCCTTTTCTAAGACTCAGCACAGAGTCAACTCCACTGGAATCCAATGAACTAAGGGGGAAAGAGTGGTATCTGAACAAACAACCAGTGCTCTCGGGCTTTACAGGGATGGACGCTGGGCTCTTTTCTTTATCTGTCTGTGTTGCTATAAAGGAATACCCGAAGCTGGGTAATTTATAAAGAAAAGAGGTTTAATTGGATCATGGTTCTGCAGGCTGCAAGGAGCATGGCGTTGGTATCTGCTTCTGGTGAGCTTCAGGAAGCCTCCACTCATGGCAGAAGGTGAAACGGAACAGGCATCACATGGTGAGAGAGAAGGAAAGAGAGAGGAGAGGGGTGCCATGCTCTTTTAAACAACCAGCTCTTGAGTGAACTAACAGAGTGAGAACCCAATTACCACAGGGAAGGCACCAAGCCTTTCATGAGAGATCCTCCCCCAGGACCCAAACACCTCCCACCAGCCCTACTGCCAACTTCGAGGATCAAATTTCCACATGAGATTTGAGGGGAGAAATAGTCAAACTATATCGGCCATCAGGAAGCCACAAATATTCACTACCTTTTGGGGATTTGCTGTTCACAAACCTATCATTTCAAAATTCCGGCTCAGACAGCTGAGTTCCCTTCAAGGAATAGCTCTGCATTAGGTTTTAGGAGGTGGTGGAAATAAGCAACTAAAGGCATGCATGTGGCAAAAGAAGTGTTTACATGTTCAAATAGCCTTTAAAAATATTTCTTCCTTTATGAGATAGAAGAAGACTTCCTCCTGTCAAGTAAAGATGTTTGCCCTACAAAGATCTGGCAAAACAAATTTAGTTCTTCATCTGCATTGCAGGAAAAACAAACCCACGAAGGCTGGCATGTTCCTTCTGCACAACCGGGAAGACATTAGGTGCTGGAAACCCCCAACACATGTAAGGACATTTAAATCTACAAAGAGGGAAGAAAATAATTGTTTTGGCCAAATACATGATTGTTATGAAGATAAGTTCAGCCATGTTTTTTTTCAGTCACACAGGGAAGGTGGAGGAGATCCCTAAAAAGCTCCCTCCCTCAAGCTTTGAAAGAGACAACAATGGAATGCAAATGACCAGAAATTACGCTAGGAAATTCATGTTGAAATAACCTATGAGGGTGTCAGCCCTCTAATCTTATTTTCTTGGTTTATGTATCTGCTTCCATTCCTTTCCGCATCTCCCTTCTGTTTATTTCCCCAACTCCATCCTACCCCCAAGTCTCATGTCATGGGGGCTTGCCAGTCTCACTGAGCACAGGGAACAAGCAGTGCTTGTAGCCAGCAGACAGGCCTTCCTGAGTGGAGAATGGCTGTGGGGGGCCCTGTTTCTATTTTGCCATTCATGTTAATCAGCAGTTACTATCTTGTCCTCAACTCTGCTTCTGGGGAGAGTGGAGTGACTCCTGGGGACAGGTGAGTTACAGGAGGCAAGCTGGAGGAACCACAAGGAACACGGGTAGAGAGCTGTCCATCTGACAGGCAAAGGGGCCTGCTCTCTCTTGCACTCTCTCACTGTCTTTCTCTCTCTATTGCAGGAGGGGAAAGGGAAAGCTTTATTCTCTATGAAAAACAATCTGCAGACTGGGGAGATAAAGCCTTTAGTATAAGTGAAAGTGTGCTCTCCACAAAGGGGCTCTTTTGACTCTTTTTTTGGCTCTATGGCCAAGAAGCTCCCAGCAATCCCCGCTCCCCCAAAACTCTTTGTTTCCAGGCAACTTGTTCCCCTGCAGTCAGGGACCCAAAACTGTTGGCTGGCAGAATTTGCTTTATTTGGCTAGCAACAGGTTTGAACATATTTTAAATTTAAATGTCTTTGGGCATTGTGTGTGTGTGTGTGTGTGTGTGTGTGTATGTATGTATGTATATGTGTGTATGTATGTGTATTCTTCAGTTTTCCACAGTCTCCACCACTCCCTATTGCCTTTTACAGTCCTGCTCCACTCTATCTTATCTGCCCAGCCCATGAGTTTGTGACTCTGACCTGCAGCTGATAGATGACATATTAATTCTTTCATTTTCATAATTTTAATTCTCTCCCCTCCATTCTTTTTAAAGCAAACAACCTCAAAAGATGACTCCCAAACTTGGTTGTATGCCCTCTTCCATGCCTCCACCACCTCACTGGGCCACACTCTTCATGTCTGCTTTTCCTGTCCTCAAACAGCCCTCCTGCTCAGGGTCCAGACACATTCTGGCCCCCTTTTCTGCTGTGCCTTTCAAACTCCCATTAATTAATTTAGACTCAGTCTCCAGAGCCTCTCCTAAATGTTACTTTCACAAGGAATCCCTTCCTTGACTGCTCTAGACAAGGATAGATCCCGTCAAATGCTCAGAACACCTGCACTTCTCCTTCACAGCCTTACCTAGATTGTCTTGTAATAATTAGTTATGAAATTAACTATTAACTGTTTGATATCTGCCTTCCCTCTTCCTCTGCTCCCCACCTCCATCACCTCCCAAACATGAGCTTGAAGAGGGTAGTTACCCTGATCACCTTATTCAGTTGCATCTCCAGCTTCTAGTACAATTTGAGCACTTACTATATTTTGATGAATAAGGGAATGAATGAAGGAGTAAATGAAAGGATGGGTAGGCCAGTCATGATGGCGGAAGCTTGTAATCCCAGCAATTTAGGAGGCTGAGGTGGGAGGATCACTTGAACCCAGGAGTTCGAGACCAGCCTGGGTAACATGGTGAGAACCCATCTCTAATTAAAAAAAAAAAAAGAAGAAGAAAGCATGGGTATGATGTCATCAGACTGAGATGGCAGAGAGGAGCATTTCAGGAGAAAGACCAAGAACAAAGGATCTGTTCAATTAAGTTTAGCCTAAAGCTGCCTCCTTACATATATTAAGTTAGGCCTAAAAGTTTCTCTGTACATAGTGAACTGTAACCTAACTGGATGTGTAAACACACTATAACCTACTCTTGTACCAATCACCAAGTTTCAGCCTATCAAAGGTGGTCAGCTGTCCAACCCATCTTCAAATTAGGCAAGTGCCAAACTGTAACCAATCCAGCTATTCCTATACCTCACTTCTGGTTTCTGTATGTCAATTTCCTTTTTCTATCCATAAATCTTATTCAACCATGAGGCAGTGCCAAGTCCTCCCAAACCTACTCTGGTTCAGGGGGCTTCCCAATCTATGAATGGTTCTTTGCTCCATTGTGTTAAATTTAATTTGCCTAAAATCAACAGGTCCAAGATGGTAAAGCATGGAGCATATGTAGGGACCATGTAGAGCCACGTTCATTCATAAAGTCCAACCTCCCTGAATGAGCCGGACTTCCTGAAGGTGCCTGGGTGAACTGGAGGCTCTCATCCCATCATCCTTTCCCTCTTCACTCTGTCCCAAGTGCCCACCACGCCTGGGCAGAAGAGGGTTTCCCAGCTTCCACGGCTCCTTTTACTTTCCCCTTTTGCCCTCCCTCTAGGATGCTTCCCCCCCTTCCCCATTCACTGTTTAAACTCTTTACTCCATTCCTTCTCAAAATAAAGGCCATTTAGTGATAACTTCCTCAGTTTTTCTTTCTTTTCATCTCAATGCTGGCCCTCAGCAACACTTACGTATGCAGAGCAGCCTTCTCAGGGCAAGTATTTTTTTAACTTCTGTGGTTTTATCTGAATTGTTTTTGTTTGAGGCTTAAATGGATCCATTGATTTTTCTGACCTATTCAGGAACTTTGCTATTTTTAAATAAAAGAGAGATGTGCCAAGGAATAGCAAGCCAAAACCACTTCCATTGGCGAAAATCACCTTCAAGAAGCACAGACTGACTTTCAGAGGCCCGGCAAAGTGGTGGAGGCGGGGCTCCAGTCTGAGTGCAGGAGGTCTGGGGGCTCGGCTGTTTGGAACCCAGCCCCTGATGGATGACCCTCCACGTCACTGCCCTTCTCTGTACCATGAGGGGGTTGGTCAGGGGATTTCAAGCCAATTTCTAACTTTGACGACTCACCTGGGTCTCCTGAGCTTAGGGTTATTGGATGTCACCCTATCCCTGCAACAGCAAAGCCCAGGGAAGCCCCAGAGCATGAGTCACATGTGGTGGCCTCAGTGGACCTGCCTGTGTCCCTACACAAGACAATCATCCTGCCTGTCTGGGTAGGGCATGCATTGTGAGGTCCAATTTACAGGAATGGGAGGAAATTAGAGAAGTGGCTCTTCCTCAGTTTGGTAAAGACTCTAAATGAGCCAACCTCTCACTTCCACCTACCAGACCTGTGACTCAGGAGTGGCCTCATGCTTGGGTTGGAAGAAGGGTTCCCTACATACACAGGGTCTCCTCATAGCCCCTTCAGGGTCCCCTACATTTTCTTCCCTCTGCCAGCTCTGGTCACCACTGACTGGAATATGCTTGGGTGGTCAGGTGGAAATGGAGAGAAGACTTCCTCCTTCTCTGTGCCCCTATCCCTACTAGAATAGTATATTAATCACCAAAGGGGACTGTGTTAGTCTATTCTCGGGTTGCTGTAAAGAAATACATGACACTGGGTAATTTATAAAGAAAAGAGGTTTAATTGGCTCACGGTTCTGCAGGTTATACAAGTATGGTGCCAGCATCTGCTCAGCTTCTTGGTAGGTCTCAGGTAGCTTTTACTCATGGAGGAAGGCAAAAGGGAGTCGGCACATCACATGGCAAAAGCAGGAGCAAGAGAGAGAAGGGGAGGAGCAAGAGAGAGAAGGGGAGGAGCAAGAGAAGGGCTTTTCAAAGCCTAACCCACATATTTTTAAACAATTAGATCCCACTAGAACTTACTTACTATCATGAAGACAACACCAAGCCATGAGGGAGCTACCCCCATGACCTAAATACCTCCCACCAGGCCCCAGCTTCAACACTGGGGGTTAAATTCCATCATGTGATTTTGAGGACAAATATCCAAACTAGATCAGGAACACAGAGCTGGGCAATCATTAGATATTCACCATCCCCTGAGGACCACATCGCAGTGGAACAGAATAAACTCTTGGAAGAGTCAATGGCTCGGGTACACTTACTGCCTGGACAGTTAATAATAAAATGTCAGGTTAATGTACCCAAGACTGGAACAACTAGGATCCATTCACCCCCAGGTTTCCAGGAAGCAATGGCAGACACTCAAAGAAGCTTGGAGCTTGCTGAGGGCTCAGTGTTGGGCACTCGTGTTAGTCCATTCTCACACTGCTATAAAGACACTACCCGACACTAGTTAATTTATGAAGGAAAGAGGCTTAATTGACTCACAGTTCTACATGGCTGGGAGGCATCAGGAAACTTACAATCAGGGCAGAAGGTGAAGGGAAAGCAAGGACCTTCTTCACATGGCTGCAGGAGAGAGAAGAACGTGTGAAGGAGGAACTGTCAAACATTTATAAAACCTTCAGATCTCATGAGAACTCACTTACTATCATGAGAACAGCATGGGGGAACTGCCCTCATGATCCAATTGTCTCCCACCAGGTACCTCCCTCAATATGTGGGATTATGGGGATTACAATTCAAGATGAGATTTGGGTGGGGATGCAGACAAACCATATCAGCACTGGAAGGAAATGGTGGGTGGAGGAAGATATGGGATGGGGCTCAGGACTCCATGCGCCAAGTAGTGTAAGCCCTATCACCAAGTCATACTACCAGCCCCTGATTGTGAAGTGGGAGGAAGTTTGCAGCTTCAACTATTGGAGAATCCAAGCCTGGCTGACATTCTGACTCCAGGCTTGACTCATCTAGACCCTTCGATTCTTTCCAAATGCCTTTCATGGGCCTTTCCCTGCTCAGAAAATTTTATGAGTCTCTAATTTTTGAAAGCAAAACAAATGCGACCTCCCCAGCTAGGCCAATGCTTAAAGCTGTCCTGGCCTTCCAGTATGGAGCCTCCCCAGCCCTTTTCCCACTCCTGCCCTCGGTAAGCCATCTGGGACAGTGAGTCACAAGCCTCCAAACCCCCCAACTCATTTTCCTCTAGTCCTTGCTCCTTCTTCAAGTCCATGTCTGGGTCCTCTTCCTTCTTGAAGCCTCACCATCCACCTGGTCTCTGTGAGTCTTTACTTTCCCTGAGCTCTGTTGTAGGAAGGAAGTGTTGTAGCTTAGTTTTGACCCATGAATTAAAAGGGCATGAAGGCCAGGACCATTTTTGTTTTGTTCACCAATGTATAATATCCATCATCTAGGATAGCAGCTGGCACATAGGAGGTGCTCAATAAACATTTGCTGAGTTAACGAATCCCATTTTTTTTATTTGTCTTGTTTCATACATGCAATTTAGTTGCTCAATTAGACTACAAGCTTTTCAAAGCCTAACCCTGGTTCTATAACTTGTGAAGTTCTTGTCCATGGATTAAGGTGGTCATCAGAGCCCATGATAGTAGTTGTTATGTAGGATTAGGTGATATTGAGCATCTCTGCCAATGCTTTTCTGGAAAGCAATTTGACAGTACAAACCAAGAGCCTTAAAACTGTCCACACCCCTTGATCTGGGAAGAGCACTTCTATGAATCCATCCTAAGAAAATGAACTGAGATGTCATCAATATTAATAAAACAAGAGAGGCTGCAATTTACTAAGCACGTACTTGGGCCGAACATTCTGCCACTGGCCATTTTACATATCTTCTTTCACCTGATCCTCTGAGTTACCTCATCAGGCAAGCATTATGATCTCCATTCTACAAATGAGAAAACTGAGGCTCAGAAAAGTTTGTGAAACTTGACTAAGGTCACATTCTTGGTAAATGACAGTCAGAGTTTGATCTGGGAATATAAGACTCCAAAGCCCATGCAATGCATTCTTATTATAATGGTGGAAAACTATGAACAACCTAACTGCCAAACAAGAGGAAAATGAATTAATTATAATATATCCACAACATGGAATGTTATTGGCCATGAAAATAGTGGTTTTGGCTGGATGTGGAGGCTCATGCCTGTAATCCCAGTATTTTGGGAGGCTGAGTTGGGAGGATCACTTGAGCCCAGGAGTTCAAGACCAGCCTGGGCAACATAGCAAGACCCTGTCTTTACAAATAATTTAAAAAATTAGCTGGAGGTGGTGGCATGTATCTGTTGTCCCAGATACTCAAGAGTTTGAGGCAGGAGGATCACCTGAACCCAGGAGGTTGAGGCTGCAGTGAGCCGTGATCATGTCACCGCACTCCAGCCTAGGTGACAGAGTGAGACCCTGTCTCAAAATAATAATAATAATAATGATGTTTTTGGAAGACTGCTCAATGACATAGGAAATATTTAGGTAAAAAGTTAGGTAGAAGTAATAAGATACTGTGGTAGCTTTAATAGTGGCACCTAAAAGATCTGTCCACAAATCCTGGAAACCTGTGAATGTGACCTTATTTGGAAAAAAGAGTCTTTGCAGATGTGTGTAATTAAGTTAAGGATCTTGAGATAAGATCATTCTAGATTACACAGGCAGGTCCTAAAACAAAAACAAACGTCCCTCTAAGACACCGAAAGAGGGAAAGACAAAGAAGTGTAGAAGGCAATGTGGAGATGGAACAAAGATTGGAGCGATGTGGCTATAAGTCAAGGAATGCTAGCAACCACCAGAAGCCAGAAGAGGCAAGAAATAGATTCTCCCCTAGATCCTTTGGAGGGAGCATGGCCATGCCAACACCTTGCTTTCAGACTTCTGGTCTCCAGAACTCTGAGAGAATAAATTTCTGTTGCTTTAAGTTACCCAGTTTGTGGTTATCTGTCACATAGTCCCAGTTAACAAGCCCAGATTTCTAGCCACATTTGTCTGTAGACGCCTTAGTCTTGTCATTGCAGTCCAGACCCATTGCAATGTGACTCTGACCTACAGCTCAAGTAGATAAGCATTCTGGGGAACCTGCCTCAGAAATGCTGTCCTTTCTCCTCAGGCCTGTGTCCCTCGAGTTCTCCATCCAGCCAAGGAGATAAATAGGCACTTCCCTATTTGTCTGATACAAAAACCTGCACTTAATACCACCATTGGGATTTGGTTCAGTCAACACTGACCACGTACCAAGCACTGGGCTGGGCACTGGGGACACCATGCAGATGTACTTCCACTGGGTAGTGCTTTCAAGTTTGCAAGTCACATCCATGTGCATTTCTCTATTGGACGTTCAAACTGCTTTATTACGTGAGTAAGACAAAAAAATCTTAAACCTATTTTGCAGATGGGTAAACTGAGGCTCCAGAGATCGTAAGTGCTTTGTTCAAAGTCATGCAGCAGGGCCAGAGCTTAATCCAAATTTCTTGCATATTCTTTCCATGGTACTAAGCTCCCTCTAAGCCCAGTGCTTTTGAAGTCCAGGGAGAGGAAAGTACAAGTAGGTAGGCTCTTAGAAGAGGTAGGAATTGAGCAGTGTTTTGTAAAATGAGTTGCAATAGGTCAGAAATTAACAAAGTGGATTAAATCTGACCCACCTCCTGCTTTGTATAAAAAAAAGGTTTATTAGAACATAGCCTTGCTCACTCATTTACATGTTGTCACACTGTGACTGCAGAGTTGAGTGGCTGGGATAGAAACTGTGATCTGCAAAGTCTAAAATATTTCCTATTTGACCCTTTACAGTAAAACCTGCAAATCCCTCCAACAGATGGTGTCATGTATGGGGCAGGAGCTTGTGGGGGTGGGAGGGGTGAATGTCTACCAGATAAGGAAATTCACAGCTCCTGGTTAAAAGTAACATTCAATTCCTTGGAGTGACTATTTTTGTAGTCTTAACAATAGCAAACACTTACACGGTGCTCATTGTGTGCCAGGAAGTAATTGAAGTGCTTTACACATAACAGTGCTTAATTATTAATTATTATTATCGTCCCCATTTTAGAGGTGAGGAAGTAGGCACACAGAGAGATCAAGAAGTATGCTGGAGCTCACACAGCTAGCAAGGGGCAGAGCCAAGGTTCGATGCTGGGCAATGCATGCCAGAGACTGTGTGCAGAGCCCCACTGATTTAGCAGCTCACATCCTTAGGAACCCTGGGTATTCATCAATTCATTCAACAAGAATGTATGGAGCTCTGCTGCAATAAACACCCAGTGCTAGATTCTGTAAAAAGTGCCAGCTGTTTCTTTCCACGTGGATATTTCCTTACTATTTTCCTGACAGCCCCACACACCCTCAGGATGGTGACTGTTTTGATGCACTGGCTTAGGGAGGTCAGGGAAGCTATGACAGAGCAAAGGCTTTTCCGGAACATAGACGAAGTGCTAAAAGCACGATGCAGTGATCTAAGGCACAGTCAGCATTGAGTAAGGCAGGGAGGGAGGCTGCTGGGCACTGTCATGACGCTGAGAGACTCGTCACTTAGCCGTGAGGATGTCTCGCTTCTACTGAGGCTGTGGCTCTGCTGAAAGCCCCATCGTGATTAACTAGAGAGGATGAGAATGTTGGGTGTACCCTCCCCCTCCCCCAACCTCACCCTTAAGGGCACCAGTCAGTTGTATTCAGCTGCGTAAATATCCTATCATAGTTTATTCCCTATCTTCCTGAAAAGGTGATTGGTGCAAGAAAATTAAGTATGTGGCATCTTGTCAGGAGACAGAAAATTTCATACTGATTATTTCATCTGAGGTTGGGAGAGGGCAGGAGGCTGCTCTGCTGGAGTGTGTTTCAGAGGAAGCAAGGGGCAGGCCGGAGCAGGCACCCACCTGCTGGGATGAACTCACCTGGCCCTGGCCCCCCGCCCATCCCTGGGTATCTGTGGTCAGATCTCGCTCCTAGTTGCTGGGGGGATGAGACAAGGGCGGGGTGAGAAACTGTTAAGGTATATTTGGCTACAGTTGGTAACAGTGCTCTCCTTCCACAGCCCCTGCTCCCTGGGCAGCAAGCCTGGGAGGAGAGAAACAGGTTGTACCTCAGGCTTCTTTGTCACATAAATCCTTCCCCTCCTCACCCCAGCAACCCAACACTGAGAAGAAACAGAGGAAGAAGAAAGAATACTTGATCAGGGCTCCCCGGCCCTTGGTAGGGAGGTAGTCACACACACATGACAGATGGCGATCTGTCACGGAGTCATGGGTGTCAAGTTGAAAAAAAGAAAAAGAATACCCTCTACCCTAAACTAAATGGAATGAAAGGGAAAATATGGAGTATGAACGGCAGGCTGTTCCCTGAAGACAGCTCCATTATCTGGAGGCGAGTCCAGTGGACAGGAGAGGGCGCTGTTTCAGAGCTTCTTACTCATTCCTGGTGTGTGCAGCCATCAGGGGACGCCCATCTCAGCCATCTACTCACGACCTTGACTGACAGCCCCTGGCATGACCATTGGTGAGCCAGCCAACTGGGAATTTGAGGGAGCCTGACAACTCAGAGACAGGCTCTTGAGAAAAGGAGGGAGCATCCAGAACCCACTTTAAAGATACACAGAGGAGCCCTGGAGGTCTGCGCCTGCTTGGCTGGTGGCTCTGCTCTGAGGAGCTGGGCCCATTCACTGCACGGACCACCTGCTCACTTACCGTTTGTGCCTACAGGCTAAAGGCTTAAGCAAGCTCCCAGTTGCGCTCAGGCCTGGACAGGACTTCAGGAATGAGTGGCCCAGCGGGCATTTATTCCTATGTCCTGATCCAACCCTCCAGATGCCACCATTTGTTTAAATCAGCAAGGGATGGGAGACAGCCTCCACATGCCAGGCCAAAGACACCAAGGACCCAGGCCCTGCTCACATGGAGCTTAAGGTCTCACAGCAGGACAAGGACCCTAAACAAATAAATACAGAACTAAGTAATTCTATATGCCATGAAAAAGAACAGCCAGGTGCCAAGGGGGGTGGTACTAGGAGATCTAAGTTTGTTGGGGCTCAGAGGAAGTATCCAGGCAGCTGTGCAGCTTTGGGGTTGTGGGGCTGGGGGATGCTGAGGCTGGGGGAGGGAGAAGCTGTGCAGGAAGAAGCAGTCACACCTGCAAAGCACACAGCTTGGGGCACCAAGCGGACCCCAAACCAAGGTGGGTAGGAAGGGAGAGAGTGAAGCGAGAGGACAGGGCCTCAGCTAGGGCCCAATCAGATTTGACTCTTTCTGGGATTTCCCCAGGGCCCAGGTCTCCAGCTACCAAACAGAGCAGTCCAAGTTCTTTCTCAGGAGCTTTGCGTATTATTTGCTTACAACTTCTCTTGCTTTCTCTCTCTCTCCTTTATGTTTCTTATTGCATTTATACTCACACGCTGTGGGAGTCTTTTTTTTCCTGCCTGTGTTTTTATTTCAAAGCCATCATTCCTGCCCTCCCTGAGCTGCACTAGGCAAAAATATGTGTCTGGGATAGACGAAAAGTCATAAGAAAGACCCTCTGAGAGGCCCTAACTTGGGGTCTCCTTCCCCTGAAGACCCCACTCTCTGTCCAGTGCTGAAGGCATAACTGTTACAATAGAGAAAGGGAGGCAGTCAAGAGCTGGATCCGAGTCCAGTTGGGTGACCTCGCACAAGTTGCTCACCCCTTTGGGATTTGTTGCCTCATCTGTGAAATGAGTGGACCACACTAGGTAACTGGTTCCCTATCTGGGATCTGCAGATGGGCTTTAGGGAATCTAAGAATCCCTAAAACTGTGTGTAAAATTTGGTAGACTTGAGTAGGCATTTTTTCTGGGGAGGTTCCATAACTCTCATTCAATTCTCAAAGGCAACCGAGACCCCAAAAAGGTTAGGAACACCTGCCCTGGGTGATGTCCACCAGCCCACAGCTTTCAGGATGGTCGACTCAGAAGCCTCATCCGAGGTGCTCTTACCGTAAAGATGAAGAGACACAAGCTTCCGTTGCCCAAGAGAGCAGGGAGATGCTGGGAGTGTGCTAGGCAGGGAAGGGAAGGCAGGTTACAAACAGGAAGTGTTGCTGTGTGCGCATTTCTGGTAAACTGCCTACATAGATTGCTGAAGGAAGGGGCCAATCTGTAGGGTGTCAGCAATTTGCTGTGATTCCCCTCCCCCTCCTCCTAGGTAAACACCCACTTTTGTGCTTAATCTTGTTTTCATACTTTTGTATTCTTTTTATTAAGCAGTGTCCCAAATTGTAAGTTTTTGGGCCCCACACAACATAGATATGCTCCTGGGTCCTGAATATAACCAAGGCTGAGATGGCCTGATAGGCACAAGCACTGCCCGGACCTGCGGCCGTCGGGTGCCCGGCACGCCCTACAGAGGTGTACAGGCGCTGCTCTGACTGGGTGGCTCTCCTTGTCGCCATCCTGGTTTCTGCTTCCTTTCCTTTCCTTTTCCCTTTCCCTTCCCTTTTCTTTTTTCCTTTAATGTGGATTTCAGAAGTGGTGAATATGACCTGAGTGAATAGCCCAGCTCCATGGGACAGTGGCCTGGTATTTTTGACGTGGGAGTGGCGTCTGCTCTGACTCAACCCGGACCGGCCCACGGACAACACCTCCTTCGGAGTAGCCGCTTCGTTTCGTTTCGAGCAGCCCAGCTGCGTTCTGCATGAGCGAATTGGACACCTCTCACTTCCTCTGAGAACGGAACTTGGTGTTTAGATGACGTGCAAGCCAAGTCAGTTGTGTAAAATAGCACAACTCCACCTTTGGTCTCCCACCCCAACCCCCAAGGCCTAAAAAAAGAAAAGAAACAGAAAAAAGCAACACCTGAGAGGAACTTGGCTTCAAACAAGTAAAGACTTTTATAAGCGCTGCAAGTGCCTCTCTCTGGACTGGAGAGGGGCCGAGGGGGGGCTCCCGAGACCTGTAGGAATGTCGGATCAATGCCGTCCTAGCTGTGTGACCTGGGCCAGTTTATTTAACATCTCTGAGCCCCTGGTTTTTCATCCTTCCAGGGACAATGACGTTCGTGTTTCTGTGAGACATAAGCAGTGACCACCTGGCAGGCACTGATGAACTGTTCTCCTCCTCCCAGGGGCCCTGTTATAGGGTCGAGCTACTGAGGCACCTTCCCAGGGCTGGAAATGCTTCCTGCGGACACCTTCCCCCACCCCAAAGGAAGGATTGGGCCAACGGTCTAAGCTCCAGCCCATGCCGGGGTGGTCAAGCCCTTCAAAGTGGAGGGAAGCCCAGGCTCCAGGTGAGCCCCAGGAGTCTCAGCTCCGGAACCTGGCAAGAAATACAGGGGACAGATGTTTTGGTCTCTGAGCCCATTTCCTTCCTGCTCATAGGCTCACCTGTGACACGTCGATTAACAAATCCTCCAGGAATGATGCTCCTTTGAAGTTCTTGGCTGAGTAAAAGTAAGCAAAAATGAAAATATCTGTAAGTCACGTGAGGCGATGTCGGTTTGTATCGTCTGACTCAACAGCAGTGTTTCTGCTGGGGCACACTCACACGGGCGAAGGCGTGGGGCTGTCCTCCCACAGGCTGGTTTGCCTGAAGATAACTGAAGATAAACAGGCAGCCTGAAGAACTAGAAGTCAGAGAGCCGGAGCCCACACTTCCAGGCTGTGTGAATTTCAGCAAGTCACGGATGCCCTCTGGGCCTCAGTTTCCTGTTTGGGGAGGACTTTTATTCTCACCTTGGAGAGAAGGCTTGAGGGTTAAGTGAACACCATCTGTCCTAGCGCCTAGCACGTCACAGGTGCTCACTGCATGTCCATTGTCTCCCCTTTTTCTTTTTTCTCAGCCCCTTCTCTCTGAGAACAAAGTAGCCCATCCCCTGGGTCCCACCAGCCAGACTGAGCCACGTCCTGAGGGCTTCCTCTGCCTCATTGCCACACTTGGCGCCACAGAGGCCTGAGCCTTCTATTGCCCAAGTGCCTTGCTGCCCAGATCAACCCTCACCATTGCTCATCTCTGCTCTAGACTCACAACCACCTCCTGCCCAAATTGGTTCTCCTGCCTCCACCCTGGCCCTCTCCCAGCCACGCTGCCTGGGCCACTGCCAACTTTCTAAGCATGTGCTGGCCTTCATGGACCTCTGGGCTCAGCCCCTGTGCCCCTCTCCAGCCCCCTCTCTCCCAACCTCACTCTTGGGCTCTGGTGAATCCAAACCATGTCCTGTTGCCCTCATGGGTCAGCCTCTGTCCCTCTGTTCCCCCACTCACTGTCAACAGCTCAGATTTCAAGGTTTGGTTTAAGCACCACTTCCTTTTGGAGTCTTTGTTGACCCTCATAGTGACCCCTCGGCCCTGCCACTCCTAGTTTCAGTCCCTCCTGGTCACCTGACTCCGTGTCTGTGGCACCTGGAGCACTTGGTGCTGAGAGCTAACACAGAGACAGAACAGGCTGCAGACCAGCCCTGTTCCAAATGGCTCTTCTCATGTTAACTCATTTAATCCTTACAAAATTGCCCTATGAGGTGGGTGCAGTTATCCAAATTTTTACAGGAAGCTGAGGCACAGAGAGGTTAAGTGACTTGCCAGTGACCACACAGCTACTAGGTGGCAAGACCCTTAGACCTTAGGGTGGTTTTGTGCTCCTAGGCATGATGCTATTCCACCAATTCATGGACTTTGCTTTGTCTGTATGCCTGCCCCTCTCCCTTACACCATGAGCTTGCCTAGGGCCCTTCCCATCTGGGTACCTGCAGACCAAGAGTGAGGTCAGGTCCACAACAGGGGCCACTAAAAGTCCCCCAACTGAAGGATCCAGCCTCTACCTGGCTGCCCATCATAACAGGGAGGCTCCAAGAGTCTGCATTCTACCAGGAGAGACACCAGGCAGAAAGGTCAACTGAGCCACCACCCCCGCCCCAAGTGACTTCCTCAAAAGGCAGAGAAGAAGCAGGAGGAGGGGAGCAGCTTTGCATATGGAAGAGGGGAAGCCTGTCCCTAGGTCATTCTGGTGAAAGAACCAGAGTTCTGTCTTCAAGGGCTTCGTGCAAGGCCTGAGTAGATGAAGGTTCCCATCAGCCTCCATGCTCTACTGCCCTCTCCAGCGCTCCATCTGCCAAAGATGGGCAGGAGTGCAGTTGATGCTTCTTATTACACTCTATGTTACCATCAAGTTAAGTCTGTTTTGCAAACCTGAGGTCTGAAAGCCTGGGATGCCTTACCAGCCTGCCTGAGTAATGTCTCCCTCTAGTTTTGAAGTTTCTGCCAAGGAGGAATGTCACTGGAATGCAGCCTCTACTAACACCTGGGCAGCTGTTCCTCAGTCATGAGGCTGGCCCGGCTGGCTCATCTGGTGAATGATGTGGCTGCCAGGCATGGGGCTGAGGGCCCCTGGTGAATTGGCCACACTCTCCCAGAGTAGAGGCAAGTGGATTCCTTGGGGCTTGGGAAGCTTCAAGGTGGTGCACGTAGTCTTGGAGCCAGGTAACCCTGGGTTAAATCCCAGTGCCTCCTCTAATTAGTCAGACAACCCTGGACAAGTTAGGTTACCTTGCTAAGCCTCAGTGTTCACATTTGTAAAAAAGTGCCAATCATGCTTTTCCACGGTTTGGATTGAATCAGAAAACTTAAATAACCATCTATCCCCAAAATAGCTGACCCATAATAAGGGATATTTAAGTGAAAACTTTTCATTTTTATTATAATATTAAACATCTTCAAAATTCACATAGAAAGAAGAGCACTAGAATAATTGCAAATGATGGAGCAACCAAAGCCACTAATGATTGAAATGTCCTCTGTGACTAAAGGATAGTTATTTATTCTGAAAGTAAGAGTACGGTGATATCAGGAGAGGAAAGGGGATGGAGCTCATCTTAAGTACTGTGCTTGCACTGTAGTGTGTGTGTGAGAGAGAGACAGAGAGTGCATGTGTATGTGTGTTTGTTTGTGTGTATGTGTATGTGAGTGAGAGTGAGACAGAGAGTGCATGTGTATGTGTGTTTGTGTGTATGTGTATGTGAGTGAGAGAGAGAGAGAGAAGGGTAGGGGGACACACTTCGGTGGACTAAAGTTTAATCCCTACCCTCAGGAATTTACACATAACTGGAATATTTTTAAAAGTGTCAAAATTGACATTTGTGAGCTACAAAGTGCTATAGGAATATAAAGGCAGGAGAGTTTGCTTCCAGTGCAGGTGGGGTTCTGAGTGGTATGTGACACTTCCTGGAGGAATGCTATTTGAGGTAACTGAAGTGAGAGATTTCAACAGGTACTAATGGGGATAGGGTGGAAAAGAGAATTGTTGATAAAAGCCACGAAACAGAGAAAGCAGGGTGTGCCCTGTGAATCTGAGGTAATATGAAAAAAATACCAAATACCAAAATATTCTTACCCTTGCATGTTGGGATGATACCTGATTGATTTTAGTGTGTGTGTCTTTCTGAATTTTCTATTCTTTAAAGCGAGTTTGGGCCTGTAATCCCAGCACTTTGGGAGACTGTGGTGGGCGGATCACGAGGTGAGGAGATCAAGACCATCCTGGCTAACACGGTGAAACCCCATCCCTATGAAAAATACAAAAAATTGGCTGGGTGTGGTGGTGGGCGCCTGTAGTCCCAGCTACTCGGGAGGCTGAGGCAGGAGAATGGCGTGAACCCGGGGGGCGGAGCTTGCAGTGAGCAGAGATCGTGCCACTGCACTCCAGCCTGGGTGACAGAGTGAGACTCCATCTCAAAAAAAAAAAAAAAAAAATGAGTTTGGGTAATTTGTATACTCAAGAAAAAAAATCATATTTTTAAAACCAACATCAGTAACAAAATCAGCAAAAAAAAAAAAAATAGTGCTTTTGTGGCTGAAGGTAAGAAAGCAAGAATGTTTAAAATTCTAGAGAAGACTGGCAGTAGAGAAGGGGGCTTGTGTCTAACTGGGCTCTCTATCTCAGCACTGTTGAGATTTCGGACTGGATCATTCTCTGTTGTGGGAGCTGCCCTGTGTACTGCAGTATTCTAGTCTCTGCTAGATGCCAGTGGAATTTTTCCCCTTCTCTCCTTGGCCACCCCAACAGTGACAACCAAATATGTCCCCTAAGGGACGAGATTGCCCTGGGGTGGATAGAACTACTATTCTAAACCCTGAAATCTTTGATGGGAAGGAAAAGTCACCCCTACATACTTCCCTGCATGCACAGAGAGTGTAATCCCGTCACTGTGCCTTGGCTCTCTTAAAATGTTTCCCTCTTTCATCCAATCCCACCCAAATCCAGGAGGTAGAAGGTCTGAATGCTGGGTCCCAAGTCTTAACACTAGTTAGCTACATGATCTTGGGTTAGTTGAATGGCCACTCTGGGCCTGCTTACTTATCCGTAAAAATGACAGATAGCTGAGAAGTGCTCAAAGATTCTGTGAATCTGTGTGTCAATGCCAACCCCTTATTTTGTACAGGAAGAAAACGACATTTGGAAATGTGTAGTTTTGCCCAAGGTCACACACCTCACCACTGGCAGAACCACGACTAAAACCCAGCACCATGACTAAATGCCATGACTTTTGATTTCTACGTGTGTCCCTCCACCCCGCACTCTTTGTCACATGTCTCCTTAGAAGCACGGCTTCCTTGTGTCAAAAAGGAAGAAAACAAGAGTGACTGGGCCAGGCCACTTATATGCGCTATTTGGTGAGCAAGGTGATAGAGAAACCTCCTCTACGTAAATAATAACAGTGACACCGACATGACTTTCCGAATGAGCCAAAGCAGCTCGAAGAAACACAGGGTTAATTGGCTCTTTCAAGACAGTAGAGAATCTGAGGGTGATGAGTTTTGTGGTATTCAATGGCAGGCTGCTGTGACAGAGGGCTGCAAATGCCACTCCGGGGACACGTTAATGAAGGCTCTGCATGCACAACACGAGAGGTAATTATTCTGTTCTCCCTGGCACTGGCTCCTCCTGGCAGGAGAGCTGCCGCCGACGTGGCTGGAAAGAGTTCAGTGCAAAGTTCACAGAGACAGCCAGATGGAGAAGGAACAAGACTTGCCGTGTGGCTGAGCCAATGCCAAACAGATCAAGCTCTGATCTACAGGCCTTCCACTGATCCTCGCGAACATATGCAGGAAGGGCATGGTGGGCGGAAGAGGCGGAGACTTCCGCTGGCGGATGCCAGCGGGATCTGGGCTGCTTCCGGCCTGGGTGTAGGCTGCCATCTTTGAAGCTTCCCGGGTTTGGGGCTGCCTTCCCTCCTGGCCAACTGTTGTCACCATAGGATGCGAGGAGTCATCCCAAGACAAAACATGGCCAGACAAGTGAGCCAGAAAAAGAGGCAGTGGATGCAGATCAGTTTGTGGATGATTTTCCTGGCACCCATTTCGTGGGCCGACCCGGCCTCTTTCTCTCAGGTTCACGCAGGGGAAAGGCTCTTCGAGGTGCTGGAAAGAAGACTTTGTCTCCTTCCTTTTCGGCTTGGACCAGCCCTATCAGTGGAGTTTTCTAGGCAAATCTGGTCCCCACCCCACCCCCCACAAATCAGGTGAAGTCAGGTTAAAAATAATATTGAAGGCTGCTGTGAGTGCCAGTTGAGTCACAGCGCTGAGGGTGTGTGGGTTGCAAGTAAGTGGGTCCCACATGTTTCCCAGGGAGATGATGGGGCAGAAACAGGTTGTGGAGTCTGCAGAGGGGTAAAATGAACCCCAGATCTTAGCAGAAGCCTGCCCCCACCCCCACCTGCTGGCATTTCCAGGCCAGAAGGGACTGTTCTGTCTCACTGTTTCTCAAAGGCCACCTGCTGCTGCCTCAGTGAGTCAGAAGGACCTGTCTGGCTTGTCGTGGATCACTTGGAACCTGGCCACATGCCTCCCTTTTCTATTTCTGTGTCTCGGAAGATGGCAGTACCACCCAACACCCCACCCAGGAAATCGCTGCCACTAGCTCTAGTGAAGCCTCATCTTAGGGCTAGTTACCTAGTAAGAAGAGCAGTGCTGAGAATTCCGGCAGATAGAGATGACGTCTGCAGCAAGGGGAAAGAAAGGAGCCTTCTGAGGGCAGCTGCTCAATGGAGGAATTAGGGAGGGTTGGAAGCAGTTATCCTCAGGATGAGTTAGCGACAGTCCTGGCAATAGGAATATTGTCCCTGTGAGGACTCATCTGTGGGTCTGGACAGCTCAGGCCTGGGGCTGGGTAGCTTACTGGTTAGGCCTCAGCTAATGCAGGCAGAGTGTGAGGACAGCCGCCAGGCGCTGGGGCAGCTTTCCAAGGGATGCTCTTTTCACTGAAGTAATTCCAAATCCTTAGTGCATCATGCAGTACTGTATGCTGTTTGGGGCCTTCTCACCTGATGCTCGCTCCCTGCCTACCCCCCACGCAATGTCCCCTTCTCCCCACTTAGTGGACAGTACAGCACAGTGTAAGGGATTTCAAACATTCCGTGCATCAGAACCATCTGGAAAGATTGCCAGTGGCAGCCTCCTGACCCCATTCCCTGATGTTCTGATTCCGTAAGCCCAGCCAGGGTGCTGCGTTTTTATTAAGCATTATGGGGAGATCCTCAGCATGTGGTTCCCGGACTCTACTATGAGAATGCTGGTTTCATGGCTGAGAGCTTAGACTCTGAAGTCCGACCAGAATTCAGATCCCAGTTCTGCTGCTTACCAGCTATAGAACCTCTAAGCTTCGGTTTCCTCATCTGTAAAATGGGAATGGTGAATTACTTTCCGCATGCTATGAGGATTAAATGAAATGATTTATGTAAAGACCCAACAGACTGCCTGAGAGGCAATGAGCACTTAATAATGTTATTATTGCTAGTGGAATTCCTGCTGTTCCATGCTCCCGACACACACATAGATGCTTAATGTGTGATGACATGTTTGTGGCTGACTCAGAACTGTCCTGTTCTTTATGGAAAATGATGCAGGGGCTTTAGAGGTGATCTGCTTTCTGTTTGGAGAGCTGGGCCTCTTAGCCACCCCAAGGGAGGATCCTCTTTTTTCACCCCAAGGATGAATTAGAATCCTGTGTTTGGCAATTTCATCATGCAGTAAGACATGAAAGACCCTCTTCTTGCACCCTTCACCCAGCAGGAACTGGGTGTTGAAAAAGTCTTTTTGGCAGCTTGGTGTCTTTTTTAACTTTCACAAGAAAACAGAAGTCTGCTTGTGCATAGTATCACCCTTGAACTCAGAGCCTGAAGGAATAGGAGTGGGCTGGGCAGAGCCTGGACTAATGCCAGGAACCTTCCATGAGGAAGATGAAGCTCTTGGCATGGGGCTGTTGGCAGCCAAGGCCTCCCCAAGCCCTGGCATCTTAGGTCTGGGCTGCCCTGAGACAAAGGGAACCACTAGGGCCTAGCCTGGGTCTAACCTGGCTAGACTTTTTTCTTGCTGTTCTCACACCTCCGTCTCCTCCTCAGCTTCCCAGGACCTGGCTGGGAGGTGGAGCTCGACAGATGACCCAGTGCTCCCAAGGCTGGTGGCCCTAGAAGGGACTATTCATCCAAGGATTAGGGTGTCAGGAAAGGCCACAGGACAGGGCAGAAGCTAAAGCAACCCAGGAAGGTGGGTTACCTTACAGAGGCCACTAAGAATTACTATTTGGCAGCCAGACCCTGCCAAGTTTTCTCAAAAGCCTCCTTCACATTTCTCCTGAGGGTCTATCCAGTAGAGTCTAAGCTATAAGACCTGGATATAGTTACAGAAGATGATGACCCCATGGCTTAAAAGCACTTGCCCCATCTGACGCCTGGAATTCTACCATTGGAGCACTTTGGCCCTCACAGACTTTGAACCCCATTTAACTGCACACTTCCTTGGATGAGGTAACACTAAACTCTTAATGCAGTGCATGTGTTGACACCATGCCAGCATATGAGAAGCACTTAATATTTTGTAGCTTATAATAGAAGCAGTAGGTAATTAGTAGTTATCGTAATCATTGTGAACACTTCAGAATTACTGAACTTCCCATTTTTTGCAAATGAATTTTTTTGAAAAAAGGCAAAAGAAGAGAGCATTGAGTTTCTGCAGGAGAGAAGGAAAGAACTCATTAAAACCAGCTACAGAGCCCTATAAATTATGTGGCCTTGGGCAAGTCAGCCAAACCATCTGTACCTCAGCATCCCTTTTGGTACAGTGGTGATGGTGGTTCTCTTGTCCTTCTCTAGCTCTTAAGACTTTAAGATAAAATGAGGTAATAGCTTTCTGTGGGTTTTGGAATCATATTTGCCCTGTACATAACTGCAAAGGAGTGTGACTTATAACAACTTCTGTTAGTATCAACACACCAATTCTGCCATTGGTGCCATAGCTATGAGCACAGAGGAAATGCTGTGTGTGAAGACCAACTGACCAGCAGCTACACGTGGCAGTGGGCAAGGAGGCCCTGTCCAGATTCTGCACCCTAGTTACAACTCTTCACCAATGGCTGAGGTCACACTCCACCTGCCAAGTTGCAAGAGAAACCACCAACAGAGGCCTGGGCAGTTTGGTTGGTGGTTCAGAGCACAGGCTCTGGGGACAAAAAGTTTTGGGGTCAGGTCTCACCTCCACTACTTACTAGTGGTGTGGCTTCTAGCAAGTTCTTTTTATCTCTAGCCTCAGTTTCTTCTTCTGTAGAATAGGCTAACTGGGCTGTGCTGTGACGGGAATCAACTGAGAGTCTGCATGGAATGTACTTAGCTCAGAGCTGACTTAGTGAAGAGGAAAAACTATAATCCTCACTGCTGCCTGATTTGCCTCCCTTCTGTTGGTCTCCAGTTCAACATTCATTCAGCATATTTTAAATTATACTTCTCTATGGGGAGAAAGAGGAGACCACTCTTGAAAGACATTCGAGAAAAGCACCTGGGTTTTTCTGCATTTCGTGGAGGATACTGATAAGCCCCTGAGGGAGGAAACAGCTCAGGGATGCTCGTTGGGCTGACAGTTGTCATGGAGGAAGCGATGAAGGTGTTTCTCCTTGAAGAAGAATTGCACTCGGTGTTTTTCTTTCTTATTCCCTCTGTGTCTCAGGGAAATGGTGTGAAGCAGTTCCCTGGGAGAATCCAGGGGCTGTGTCATCACTATCAGTCTGCAGGGCTGAGCATTCTTCCCCACCCTGGGCTGACTCGCGTCCACAGGGCAGGCGCTGTCCCCTGGAGATAGCTGCCCTTTCAGAAAAAAGCCCCTCCTGGTGTGGGGAGAAGCATAAGTGGTGTGAAGGGGAAATAGAAACTCACTTGACTTTTACCTAGAAACTCCCTGTTTAGTGTGTGATTCATTGTTAAATCCCTCTTTTCTCTCTAGGCTGCAAGCTCTTCTCTTCGAGAGTCATCTTGTTCACTTCTGTGCCCTTAGTGCCCAGGACAGTTGGTGCTCACATAAATATATCCAGAAAACAAAAATGGATGGATGGATCAATAGACAGGTGGCTGGATGAAGGATTATGATGGCACCCTTGCCCTTGACTGGCCCTCAGGCCAGTTGAGAGGTCAAGATACACAGTTTGCAAGTGCAGAAAACAGTTTGCAAGTGCAGAAAACAATATTTAGGCATCAAATTGAAGGTGTAATCTGTGGAGTCCAAATCATTTGGGAGGCCAATGAGAATAAGCCTCACAGGTCTTCAGCTATACGAAGTGTAATTAACTATGGGCCTCACCTGCTGTGTTCTGAAATCCATCTACGCTGAGGCCACATTTCCCATAGGCTGCTCCCAGCCAGTGACTGATCATAGCAGGGTTACTAGGGCAGGCTCCTTCCTGGGAGACAACCAACTCCTCTGACAGCTGGCCTTGCCTGAGGACTCCTCAACAGCTTTGCCAAAGCTTCTTTAAACTGCATGACGGTCTAGGATGCTTTCATCCAACCTTTTCTTCCTCTGTTCTTCACTTGGAGTCAGACTTTTTTGGAGGCCTGATGGCTCCCATTGTTTTTGGTTCCCTCTCCTTTTTTTTTCCCCCTCACATAGACATTTCCCCTAGTAAAATCCTTGCATATTTATTCCTGTCTTTGTGACTGCTTCTTGGAGGACTTGGACTATCATATCTTCAGAAGTTTAAAATGACCACTGTGGCCTAGGGGAGTCAGAGCAGGTTTAATAAAGGGGAAGGCACTCCATGGACTTTCCTAGTAGGGTGCAGAGTCCTAGTTAGGGTAGTGGAGGCACAGGTTAGACTGTGGATTCTATGAAATAAGAGACTGTCTGCATTGTTCATTGTAAATCTTCTGCACCAAACACAGTGCCAAGCACATAGTGGTCCCTCACGGAATATTTGTTGAATAAATGAATAAAAAAAGACTCCTTTTCCCACCTCTATAGCATCAGAATGCTTTCACCTTGCCTGTGTTCTATAAACCATCACACTTGGCTGTTACTGAATTACTCATTTATCTCTGCCCCTAGGCTGTTTGCCTCTTAAAGGCAAAGAGATCATATTCTGAAGACTCAAAGGCCTGGCTTATATGTAGTGTCCAAAGAAGAAACTAATAGACTGAACAACGATGGCGGAGGGAGAAGGTGGTCATAAGGATTGGTTATTACATCTGAGAAGTGGCTCATAGTTAGGGGTGAGGGTGGTATTCCTGGTTGCTGGTCCGGGCACCTCGCTTTGCCTCTGTGTAAAGTGCTGCCCTTCTTCCAGCTGCATCCTGGCACCACAGCCAGCTCCTTTCTTTCCAGCTAACATTCTGTGGTCTCATGAGGACCTTCTATCTGAGGGGATCTTATTTTTTTCAAAATCCTACCATATACATGATTTTGTGGGAACTGCACAACTCATGGCATGGAGAGGTTAGCTACTCCCAATTTCACAGATGCAGTAACAACTGTGGTGTTAGACTGCCCTCAGCCACCAGCACAGCACTTCTGCTGGTAATGACACTACAGTTTTGCTTTGAGGAACATCCTGCCTCCATTGGATTATCTTGTAGGACTGTCCAGCAAGCGGTCCAACACTTCCCTGGACAAAAGTGTCGTGTGACTTGAGTAAGATCCATTAGACACTTGTCCTAGAATTTGAATCTTGCACAGACGGTAATTTAAAAGCTAGAGCCTTTGAGAATAAAATAATGGATTTGAACAACAATAACAAAAACCCACTTCTGCTGGGTATGATGGCTCACGCCTGTAATCCCAGCACGTTGGGAGGCCGAGGCAGGTGGATCTTAAGGTCAGGAGATCGAGACCATCCTGGCCAACATGGTGAAACCCCGTCTGTACTAAAAATACAAAAATTAGTTCGTATGGTGGCATGTGCCTGTAATCCCAGCTACTCAGGAAGCTGAGGCACAAGAATCGCTTGAACCCAGGAGGTGGAGGTTGCAATGAGCCAAGATCCCGCCTCTGTACTCCAGCCTGGTGACAGAGCAAGACTCTGTCTCAAAAAACAAACAAACGAACAAACCCACTTCTATTAATATACACAAAAGAATTGAAAGCAAGGACTCCAACGGACATTTGCAAACCCATGTTCACAGTGGCATTATTCACAGTAACCAAAAGGTGGAAACAACCCAAATGTTTATGAACAGGTGGATAGAATGTATGTGCTATATACATACAGTGGAGTATTATTCAGCCTTCAAAAGGAATGAAATTAGGATGCTACAACATGAGTGAACCCTAAAAATCTACTTATTGAAATAAGCCAGACACAGAAGGACAAATATATTGTTATAATGTAATATTGTAATATTATATTATAAATACATAGATTCTGCAGCCATAAAAAAGGATGAGTTAATGTCCTTTGTAGGGACATGGATGAAGCTGGTAGCCATTATTCTCAGCAAACTAACACAGGAACAGAAAACCAAACACTGCATGTTTTCTCTCATAAGTGGAAGTTGAAAAATGAGAACACATGGACACAGGGACGGGAACATCACACACTGGGGCCTGTCGGGAGGTTGGGGGCAAGGGGAGGGAGAGCATTAGGAGAAATACCTAATGTAAATGATGGGTTGATGGGTGCAGCAAACCACCATGGCACGTGTATACCTATGTAACAAACCTGCACATTCTGCACATGTATCCCAGGACTTAAAGTATAATAAAAAAATTTAAAATTCAATACATACATACATACATACGTAAATTCCATCTATATGAGGTATCTAGAATCATCTAATTCATAGAGACAGGAAGTAGAAGAGTGGTCACCAGGGTAGGTGGGGAGGAGGGAAGAGGGCATTATTATCTAAAGAGTATAGAGTTTCTGTTTGGGATAATGAAAAAGTTCTGGAAATGGATACTGGTGATGGTTGGACAACATTGTGAATATACTTAATGCCACTGAATTGTACACACATCAATTGTGTATTGATGGTTAAGATGATATTTTTACCACAATTTAAAAAATACAAAAAAGTAAAAGTTTCAAAAACATCTGCTGGGGCTTTTCCCTCACGTCCGTGTGAAGAGGCCACCAACAGGCTTTGTGTGAGCAACAAGGTTGTTTATTTCACCTGGGTGCAGGCAGGCTGAGTCCGAAAAATGAGTCAGCAAAGGGTGGTGGGATTATCATTAGTTCTTACAGGTTTGGGATAGGCATACAAAGTACATTCTCAAGAGCGGAGGGAGAATACATTGCATCCGTTAGGGTGGGGCAGGAACAAATCACAATGGTGGAATGTCATCACTTAAGGCTATTTTCACTTCTTTTGTGGATCTTCAGTTGCTTCAGGCCATCTGGATGTATACGTGCAAGTCACAGGGGATATGATGGCTTAGCTTGGGCTCAAAGGCCTGATGGGGCTGATTCATTTGCAGTGCTCATACCCTGAAGAATCTTTTCATTAGTTTCTGCTACCTGGACACCCAGTCTTCTTATATTCCTGTTCTGGGTTTGAATCTTGGCTCCACCACATGCCAGACATGTGACCTTGGATGAGTTACTGTGCTTCTTTGAGCCTCTATTTTCTCATCTGTAAGTGAGGGTAATACCCAATGCATAGAGTGGTTGGATTCCATGAAAGAAGGCACACCTTGTTCTTAGCATAGAGCTCTGCATATGGAACATGCACAGTGAAAGGCAGGTGCATTATCCTCATGAGAATAGCTTTAGTTCCTAAACGCAGAGTTTAGGAACTAAACCCACATTTACATAACCAGTCAGCAACAGAGTTGTGACTAGGACCAGACCTCCAGGCCCCTAGGTCTCCAGCTTGAGGGAGGAAAAAATGACCTGAGAGGTCTTTGGCAATTGCAATGGACAGGAGAGTTTTTCATCAGCTCATTGGACAACTACTCTTCGAGTCCTTAATTGGGAAAGCCATTTGCTCCCCAACTATCCTTGTTTAGCCATGAAGACACTTTAAGGAAGGGAGAGTTTTGTCTCAGTAGGAAATTGGGGGAGTGAAGGAAACCCTACACACAAAGGCACCTTAGAATTGACTTACTTTGAGCTTTTCTTGTGTTACAACCTCCCATCACAACAGAGTTTTGTGAGGATTTAATGAGATATTACCTATAGGCCCTAGCTTGATTCCTGGCATGCAGTAAAGACTCAATAAATTCTAGCTGTCATTGTTATGATAACTAATAGGCACTATGGTGATGTGAGTTCAAAGGATTTGCGAATGGCCCATCAACCCCCACTCCACCCGGAAATGCTACCCCCGGCGTCTGAAATTCCTTTTAAGGAGAGACTGATTCTTTTTCTTCCATAGTCAGAGACATGGTTGACCATATAAAGTAAAGGAGGAAGGGAAGGAGGTGTGAGCAGTGCACATCTTGTGCTGGAGCAGAAATGCTGGCTGGGGACCCTGGAGTCTGCGCTCATGGTTTCTGAGCTGAGCACACTCTCCCCAGAGTCTCAGTCCACCTGCTCTTGTGTCTGATCCCTGGAGAGTGTCTCATCCCTTCACGCAATAGAACCTAGATTCTGAAGACTAAGGTGAGGAGGAGCTGTGGGTTGGAGGGGTGAGTAATAAGGAGGAAATCCCCTAAGCCCAACTGGAGAGAAATCCAGGAGTCTATAGCGTTCTCGGCTGGAAACCCCAAACATTGCTGGTTCACTGTTCCCTGGTTTCCTGGTCATTCAACATTTTCCCCGCACTTGCCAGGAACACGAAGACAAATAGAACTGTGGCTCCCACCTTCCAGGGATTCTGTAGGGATGCCTGTGGTGCCCGACTCACAGCCCCTGGATCCACTGCTCTCAGCCACAGCTGCTGGGAAAGTGGCAGGTGAGCCTGACAGCACCCCATCTTGCCTGCCTAGTTCATGCCCCAGGGCTGTCTCCAGAAAGTATAGACCAGAATACTTATGGAATACAGAATACAGAATATGCCTACCAGAAAGTATAGGCCAGAAATTCATTCCCCCAGGACAACTGGCCAACCAGTGGGGCCCAAGAGCCTTCCTCCAGGCAGACGACTCTGGCCACATTCTGATTTCTCAAGGGTGTCCAGGAGACCTCAACCCCTATTTCCCACAAGACCCACCTTGGTAACACACTCCTCTGGGCTTTTCCTCATTTCCTTCCTCACTTTCCCCATTCCCAGCTCCCAGGATCCCCTTCCACATAGACTGCCAGCACCTGAAGGCTTATGCAGGCTTGGTTTTGGGGGAATCTGATCTCAGATAGGTTTCTCATCTATTATCAGAGTGATGAGTTCTGAAATCAAGATAGGAATAGGGTGCACAGAGGAGGAAGCACAAGCCACATGGGGACAGAAAAAGCCCCCAGAGGTGGTGACATTTGGTCTGAGTCTTGAGAGATGAGAAGTCAGTCAGTAGACCAGAGACAGGAGGCATTCATTCTAGGCAGAGGGGCTAGCCCACGCAGAGACCCAGAGGTGAGTGAGAACATGTGGAGACTTCCAATAGTTAAGTCCACTGGAGTCTGGGACGCCAGTGAGGGCAGGGCCGGGGGAGCTGGGCAAACAGGTGGGCCTGGGCCAGGAAGGGTCCACCCATGGAGAGGTGGTGAGGGTTCAAGGTAGTAACAAACAAGAAACACCCATGTGAGCCCCTGAAACCAGGTCTGTTCAGTCCATCTGGGCTCCAAGAGCTGGCAGGAGAAGGTGTTCTGTTGACATGGGTAAAGGAAGGGGAGGAGGAGGAGCCAGTGAGTTGAACTGGCCAACCATGCTGTTGGCTACACACAGGTCCTGCAGCAAAGACACAGGATGGCCTTGCCCACTCACCTGGCAGTGATGAAGGGGGTAGGGAAGGGCATGACTTGAATCCCAGGGTAACTTCATTCTGCAAAGTCCTCCTGGGAAATCACCCCCCAGGGTCCCTTCCCCAGGAAGCCCCTCTTCGTCCACTCTCACCTCCCTCCCACCACCTGCCAACTCACCACCTCCACCACGAAAGCTCCTTGAAAGTGCCCCTTCCCTTAAAAGACACAGTCTCCAGGGCTCTTTTCCCTCAAAGGACACCTGACCAGATGCTTAGGTCCATTCATGATGTTTATGTTTTTTAAGACGGCAAAGAGGCCAGATAGGTTTTTAAGTTGCCTTTTTTTTTTTTTTTTTTTTTTTGAGATGGAGTTTTGCTCTTATTGCCCCAGCTGGAGTGCAATGGCGTGATCTTGGCTCACCGCAACCTCCGCTTCCCAGGTTCAAGCAATTCTCCTGCCTCGGCCTCCCGAGTAGCTGGGATTACAGGCATGCGCCACCACGCCTGGCTAATTTTGTGTTTTTAGTAGAGACGGGGTTTCTCCATGTTGGTCAGGCTGGCCTGCCTTTTTGTGTTCTTATAATGCTACAGCTTTATGGGGGTAAGATGTGTCCCCAGGCAGCTTGTCCCCTGGCAAGAGTGACCAATTTGTGGAGGAGATAAGGGATCTGCCAAGGAGGAGATGAAGGATTGAAGGGGCAGACCTGGATGAGGAAGGGCGACTGCAGGTCTCACCTTCCCTCCCTTGCCAACCCAGAGCACTGCAGTTATGCCTCCATGCTCAGTGAGAGCTGGTGGCCCCCTCCAGTCTACATCCCACAGGGGAAAGCCTCCCACTTCCTCAGCTCTGATAGATTGGCAGACAGGGAAACCTCACCTTGGAGCAAAAGCATGAATTATCCACCCGCCCAGTCTTGCAGTAGCCATCTTCATTTAGTACTTACTCTGTGCTAAGCACTTTACATGAGTTAACTCATTTCATCCTCATACTTGATTTAGATACTATTATTATCTTCAGTTGCAAATGAGGAAAACAAGACTCAGAGAGGTGTTGTAGGTAGCCCAAGATCACACAGCAGGTGGTGGAAACTGGCCCTTAGGCCCCACACGCTCCGGATGGTATGTTGGATGTTCCCGTAATCGGTGACTCTGTGGGCCTGTGTGCAGGGAGGGAAAAGACACATGTGAGCGGAGTGTGTGTGAAATAAGAAGAAAGCCCAGTTGTAGTAACAGTAATTCTGATCATAACAGCAGTGGCTGTGAGTGGGCACTTAGTGTGTTCTGGGCCTGGTGCTCTGCCTGTGGTTTCATTCTCACCTACGCCACAATGAGGTAGGTACTGCCGGTGCCATCATTGGAAGAGAATGCTCTTTCATCCACTCGTTTCCTCATGCACCCCTTCACTCATCACTCCTTGAGCTCACGCTGGGGGTTGTCTCCAAAAAGTAGTCCAGATGCCCAGTGAGAGCAGCCTGACCCTGGCCTGAGGCCTCCCCCAGCCATGCTCTGGGTCTGCGGCTTCATTTACTCACACACTGAGCACCTCCCTCCTCCATCCATGCCCTCGCGGGACCAGCTGCCCTCCCAGCCCTGCAGGCCTTGAGCCTGTGCATTGCTCAGCAAGCACGGCTGCTGGCGCCTACCCACCCTGCCCAGCCGGCTCACCGTGGGGCAGGCAGACACCACAGCCTTCACCCAGCCAGGGCTTCCACATCCCTCTGCTTCCCCATCCAGCACGCGCTCCAGACACCATGCTCTGTTCAGGCTTTGTCAGAGGTCCTGGTCCATAGCCGGGAGAGACTCCACGGCCCCAGCAACACCACAGCCTCCACCCCTGCCCTCCTCCCCAGGGCTCGGCGTCCCAGTGTCCATCCAGGAAGTTTGTCCTTCCTCCCCAGGCA
This sequence comes from Nomascus leucogenys, assembly GCF_006542625.1. Lineage (NCBI taxonomy): Eukaryota > Metazoa > Chordata > Mammalia > Primates > Hylobatidae > Nomascus > Nomascus leucogenys. The sequence goes on along the minus strand of NC_044383.1, from coordinate 23,187,830 downwards.
ACTTGGCCTTGGCCAGGGAGCATCCTCAAGTGCGATTTCCGTCCAACTTTGTCCCATGACCGCTGTGCCGTGGAAACGCCACCCTCCACTCCCCTCCTGCCTCTGGCGCCACCTCAAGGCCACTTCCTGTGTGACCTTCCTGCTCCTGGGATCAGTCATTCCCACACTGGCTGGTGCTGGGGCCAGCCCCTTCTCTCCCTTCCTCCCTCTCTCCTCTGTTCCTCCCACTCTCCGGAAGGGAAGAAGGTCTGTCACCAGGCCCACAATTGATTAATAGCCCAGCTTTCACTGATAATTCCACCTCTGGGGGCTGCAGCCGAAAGGTTTGAGTAAACATAGTGATTTTCTTTAAATAAACATCCTCTCCACAAAGTAAAGTTGGTGACCCACCAAGGCCAGCTGACCCAGCAACTGTTTGCACCTCGGTGTCCTGGTTCTCTCCTCCGCCACCCTCCATGGCAAGGGTGTGGGAACAGCTTGGGATTCAGAATCCCCTCAGGGCCCAGTGCCCTCACCCTACTTTGGTGAAGCCTTTCTAGTCCCTCTTCAGCCTGAGGACATTCCTCTCTGCTCCTCCCCTACTGCCTCCTGGACCGTCCTTCAGGCTCAGAGCTCCTGGTCCCTGCCACTGCTGACCACTTCAATGGTGCCTGCCATCCACTCCAACGAGGAGCAGAGTAACCAGGCCAGCCTGTTGCTCTTCCATTTTAACCTGCCATTCCTGGCTGTCCCTCTTGGACTTGGGAGGTCAAACATTCCTCCTTCTGAGCTCCCACCTCTTTCCCTAGCTTATCTCCATAATGTGTTTGGACCCCCTCTCCTGCCTCTACTCTCATGGCCTCAGTTTTGACCTCCTCTGCCCTGTACTATGCCCTACTTCAGTTGCAGGGGCAGGGGATTAGAGGCCCTGGGGACTGCACACGCTGCAGGATTGAATGCCTCAGGGACAGGAACTTGTGGAGGACAGAGCCCACTGCACAAGCTAGTAAAAAACTCCATCATTGAGGGTCACAAAACTGAAGATCTTGAATCCGAGCTCTTCAGAGGGACCCTTGAGTGGGGCTCTGGTCCTGTGGCCTTTGATCTCATACTTAGTCCATTGCAGCAGATGCTGTGGTCATGTATAACGCTGGATCTTTTTGGATGAATTTTTCTTTTTTTCCTCTATGTATTAGCTCTTTTTTTTTCTCTCATTCAAGCAGGAGGCCTTGAAAGTTATGCTGGGTCTTCGTTTGCCCACAGATCAAGAACAATTTAGGGAGTTTGCAGAGCAGATGAACAGAGATTTATGTGAGCAAAATGCCCTGTGGGAGTAGTGGGGAGTGAGTTCTCTGGCATCTCCTGCTCTGAGACCAGAAAGTGATTCCTTTGAGGAGATGGGGAGGCTGCCCAGCAGCCAGATCCCAGCCCTGCTTCTTTGCAGGGTGTGTGGAGACAGCAAGACCCCGGGGAGGAGTGGCTTCCCGAGTGCAGCAGGCATTTGGAATCATTAGCACTGGGTTTCTGGTCTCGGCAAAGTCTCTGGCACAGAGGCAGAGGAGAGTCAAAGTCAGGCACAACAGCATGTCCATACCGGGCTGTGGAGACTGGTCACTGATTCGGTGTTTTGGTGCAGGGGATTACAATCCTAGAATACCAGGAATGATGGGGTGACATTTTCTGCAGCTTGGAGGAATAGACCTCAGAATCAGAAATGAATTTTACTTACAAAAGATGACTTCTGTGTTTGTGCACTAAGATTTATACCCTAAATAACCAGAGGACTTGTGGTTATCACAATCCACGCTATTTCTGTCTTCTGCAGCAGCCTTTGCATGTGCTGTTCCCTTTGACTAGAAAGTCCTTCCTCCCCACAGTCTGTTTGCTGACTCCTGTTGGCCCTTTCAAACCAGGCTTAGGTGTTGCTTTCTCTCTAGGAAACCTCCCCAGGGAGGCAAAATTGTCCACACCTGCTTCCTTCTCTGTGTGCTACTTACCTCTATACTGTTACATGTATCCGTTTATATGTATATAATATATACATATTATATATAAATACATATTCAATTATATATTATATGTAATATATATTTAATATATATTTTTATATATGCTTCCCTCTCTGTGTGCTTCTTACCTCCGTACTGTTTATATATATATTTTTTTTCTTTTCATTGAGATATAATTCACATACCATAACATTCATCCTTGTGAAGTATTATAGTTCAGTGTTTTTAGCATTTTCACAAAATTGTGCAACCATCATGACATGGTTAGATTTTGTGTCTCCACCCAAATCTTACCTGGAATTGTAATCCCCATAATGCCTACATGTTGAGGGAGGGACCTGGTGGGAGGTGATTGGGTCATGGAGGCGGTTTCCCCCAGGCTGTTCGTTCTCATGATAGTGAGTGACGTCTCACGAGATCTGATGGTTTTATAAGGGGCTCTTCCCTCTTCGCTCATCCCTTCTCTTTCTTGCCACCGTGTGAGAAAAGTCCTTGCTTCCCCTTTGCCTTCCACTATGATTGTAAGTTTCCTGAGGCCTCCCCAGCCATGTGGAACTGTAAGTCAATTACACCTCTTTCCTTTATAAATTACCCAGTCTCGGGTATGTCTTTAGAGCAGTGTGAAAATGGACTAATACACATCACCACTCTAATTCCAGAACATTTTTATCATTCTCAAAATAAACCCATACCCATTAGCAGATACTCCCCTTTCTCCTCTGCCCCTAGCCCTTGGCAACCACTAATTTACTTTCCCTCTCTATGGATTTGCCTATTTTGGACATGTCATATAAATGGAATAATACAATAAGTGGCCTTTTGTGTCTGGCTTCTTTCACTTGGCGTAATGTTTTCAAAGTTCGTTCATGTTGTAATATGTACCAATACTTCATCCTATTTTTAAATTTTAGATAACAATATATTTTATTACTTGACCAAGCTATTTCTAAAAGTAAGCTAGTTATTACACCATAGAAAAATATTGTCTTATTCAAAAAGAATTACTCTAGATTTATTTGGCAAGTCTTATTTTTGTTAAATATTAATTTTAATGAATTTTACACTTTTTTTTTTTTTTTGAAACAGGGTTTCAATCTCTCACCCAGGCTGGAGTGCAGTGGCTGGATCATGGCTCATTGCAGCCTTGACCTCATAGGCTCAAACAATCCTCCTGCCTCAACCTCCTGAGTAGCTGGGACTACATGCTACCTTGCCCAGCTAATTTTTGTATTTTTTGTAGAGATGGGGGTCTCGCCATGTTGTGTAGGCTGGTCTCGAACTGCCAGTCTCAAGTCATCTGCCTGACTTGGCCTCCCAAAGTACTGGGATTACAGGTGTGAACCACCGTACCTGGCCCATTTTACACTTTTAAATCCTTTTCTACTAAGGTGATCATTCAATCAGTTTCCATATAGTTTTTCCTCTGTACATAAAGATTGGTAACATTGTAAATAAGTGTTACAATCCGAATTCACAGAAAATATTTATAATCTCAAGAGAACAGAATCTATTTTGAACAGAGCTCTTGTTTTCGTAATATTAGTTCACCACCACATTTTTCCACATGTTTCTGTATCCACCTTTTCTTGGAACTTATGGGCAGGAAATGATAGAAGAAGGCAGGAAAAGGAAATGTCAAAGTTTTTTTGGAGGGACTGCATTTTCTGGGACTGATAAGATGGATGACTTCCACTGTAACTCTCTGGTTATCAAAGGAATAGGAGAAATAACAAATTCTCAGTGTAGTTGTCAATCTCACTTAATACTATTAGAATGAAAGATTTAAATGAAAAGTTCAAGTTAAAAGGCATCTTTATAGATAATCCTCTGATATTCCTAGTGCTTTCACTTATTTACCTGTGTGGGTGTTTTTTAAAAACTGGAAGTATAATAAAAAGAATCCAGAATCCATATAAAAAGTAGATATGTGTGTTAACATAGAAACTGAATAAACTGGTATTTTAAATATCAATCCCTGTATTTTTTCCATCATGAAAAAAGAAATACATTTTTAATGTAAAGTTTTGGGTTTTGTTTCTTTTTAGAACTTTCACTTATTTGTAACTTTCATTTCTTATTTTTTGTAACTTTCATTTTTAAAAAACTAACTGCTTTGCATTTCCCCTTGTGGAAAAAAAGAAAAACTACTCAAAATAGCTTTCCCTTTATGAGGTGAAAGTACTCCATTTATTTTTATGGCTGAAAAATATTCTATTGCATGAATATACTGTTTTATTATTCCATTCATCAATTAATGGACATTTGATTGTTTCCATTTCGGGGCTATTCTGAATACTGCTGCTACGAACATTTGTGTATAGATTTTTGTGTGGACACGTGCTTTAATGCTTTTGGGCCTATACCTAGGAGTGGTATTGCTGGGTTACATGAAAACTCTATGTTTAACCTTCTGAAGAACTGTTGAAAGTGGCTGTACCACTCTACATGCCCCCCAGCAGTGTATGAAGATTCCAATTTCCTCACACCCTTTCCATCACTTGTTATTATCTGTCTTTTTTATTAGAGTCATCTTAGCGGTTTGAAGCAATATCTCATTGTGGCTGGATTTGCATTTCTGTAATGACAAATAATGTTGATCATTTTTTGATGTGCTTATTGGCCACTTGTGTATCTTCTTTGGAGGGATTTCTATTCAAATCCTTTGTCCATTTTTAATTTTTTTAATTGTGGAATTGTATGTGTACACATTTCCACTAGTGCATTTCCCACACTGTTCTGTAGCCCATGTTTTATGTGTCTGAGTTTCCTATTAGACTGTGGCCAGATGTGGGCAGGGTCTGGGTCAGACTCGAACCCAGGCCCTTCTCAAGGGCACAGTGCAGAGCATGCGGTAGGCACCTGGTAAATGCATCAAGACTGGAGACCCAAACTCTCCGGGGAGCCCTTGTGCTCTCCTCCAAGCTTCTTTCTTCTCAAAGTCCCTGCATTTCTAGATTCCTTATATATGGAAGCCTATAGTGGGTCTGGGTGCTCTCTGGGGAACAGGGGTTGAGCTGAGAGGTCTCAATTCTGGAACATACAGCCTCACTGCCTAGGCAAGGGCCCCGCTCCACACTCAGCCTTGCCTCTGTGCCTATTCTCTTTTCTTGTTTCTCTTTTTGTGTTGGTGGAGGTGATGGGGGAGAAGAAATGATTGCTTTTGAGCCAGGGTTGATGCAGCCCTGGTTGAATTTTCAAATAAAAGAGGAAAATCTCCACCTCTTGGTTTGTGCCACGTGGATCCCAAGATGCATTTGTCTTGTAGCCACATTTAGTGAATCTGCTAACTCTACCTTGGCAAGGGTTCTGGGGACCTTCTGTTTGCTGCCACCCACTCCATCCACTCTCTCCCCTCCTCTGTGCCCAGAAGCTGACATCAGTGTGTTATATCAGTGGGTTCCTTTGGGCTCTGGCTTCCAGCTGGATTTGACCAATGGGACACTGGCTGGAAACTGGACAGACAGGGAGGTGAGCAGTTAGGGGTGTTTATTCCCTTCTAGCTGAGCTGTGTCTATGTCTGTCCACTGAAGGCCACAGCTCCTGCTGGGGAGCCTCTCCACAGAGCCCTTGTCTCAGGTTCGGGCCCAAGAGTGCTGTCCACACAGCTGGCATGAGCTGAGGGTACGCTGCTCTCCACTTGGGCTTGCCCAGACCCTGCTCATACTTCTGTGCAGTGTCCCTTTATTCACTTTCCTCAAAATACCCAATTTGAGTGTGCTTCATTTCCTACAGGACCCTGGCTGATATAGCTGGGGACTGTCAAATGTGATGGCGGAGAGCCAGGTATTGGTCTTGCACTGCCACACATTAGCTGCATTAACTTGGGCAAGTCACGTAAGCTATCAAGCCTCAACTTTCTCATCTGCAATGTGGACACAATACCAGTTCTTCCTTCACAGAGCTGATGTGAGAAGGAAGTGAGGCTGTGGCTGTCAGCACAGCAACTGGCACACACTAAGGCCCCCTTCAATAGTGGATGCTATCGTTAGGAGGACTAGAGCTTTAACTGTTAGAGGACAGTGATTTACTCTTTTCCCTTGCCTACTTGCTCCCATTTCACTTGAGATGAACAGCTGAAGAGCGCTTGCAGGAACTCAAGGTTGAAACAGGAGTAAAATAGCACCTGATCCACACTGAGAAGGTTGTGGAAGGACACAGGAGTCTCAGAGAAGATCTTCTCACCTTTAGGGAACCGGCTGCAGATTGGAGAAGTCAAGACAGACCCACAGGGGACCTGGGCATGAGAGGGTCTACTGAGCCTGGATAACTGGAGTCGTGGACACTCAGACACTTGAGCCTCCTGCCGTGTGGCAGGGGTTTGGATGTATTCTCCATAGTTCAGCGGGCAGAGCTGGCATCAGGAAATGAATGTTCCTCCCAACTCTAGATCCTGTGAAACTCCCATTTGATAACAAGTGAGCCTCCTTCTGGTTTATCTCGGAGGCTGCCTGGGCTATAACAGGAAGAGTGTTGGCCTTGGGGGCTGCAGAAACCTGAGTGTGACCTTGTGTTGCTTGCTGGCTGGGGACCAGGGTGAGACACATGACCTCTCTGAGCCTCCATGTCCTCATCTGTGTTGAGCACACAGAGCAGCTTTATCAAAGGGGATAGTGGCCATTCAGACTTTTAAAAAGAAAATAAGCTAAGTATATAAGGCAAGGAGGAAAAGAGCTCTGGGAGGTCCCATGAGGGATCAGAGCCAGGGAGTTGTGAGCTGGGCTGAGCGTTGAAGGCCAGTGGATCTAATCAAATGCGTGGAGATGGGGAATGTGTCAGGCTAGGGGGCTCAGGGAACCCAGGTGAGGCTACCCTCAGTGGGTAGAGTACAGGTCATAGAGAATGACATTAGAGAGACTGGTTGTATCTGACACCCCTCACCCTGGCTTTCCTTCTGGGGTTTGGGGCTGGGGCAATGGGCAGGCATGGGTGAGCAGACAGGGGGTTAGGTAAATGCTGGGGCCAAATGCCAATAACTGGGGGAGGGTTCCACACACCCGGGTCTGCCTTCGTTTGCTCAACAACATTCAAGGAGCATTTGTTATTGCCCATGACATTTCAGACCTGTGTCAGATGTGGGGACATGGCAGAAAAGTGGTCCAAGTGCTGGTCTCAAGGAGGTCACAGTCTTAGATGCCTTACTTGGTTACACCAGGTCCATCTGAAGGCCCACAGCTCTCTTATGAGCTCTGTGATCTGGGGCAAATGAGTTGTGTTTTTTGGACCTTTCCCTCATCTGAGCGGATAGGGACACCAGTTCCATGAAGGGTTGATTGGAGGAGTAACAACATGTGAGATTATGACACAAAAAATTTAGCATTCCCTGGCTGGGCACTGTGGCTCATGCCTATAATCCCAGCACTTTGGGTGGCCAAGGTGTGCGGATCACGAGGTCAGATTGAGTCCATCCTGGCTAATACAGTGAAACGCTGTCTCTACTAAAAATACAAAAAATTAGCCGGGTGTGGTGGCAGGCACCTGTAGTCCCAGCTAAAAGCTGAGGCAGGAGAATGGTGTGAACCCAGGAGGCGGAGCTTGTAGTGATCAGAGATTGTGCCACTGCACTGCAGCCTTGGCGACAGAGCAAGACTCCATCTCAAAAAAAAAAAAAATTTAGCATTCCCCAGGTGCCAGTACATGGCAGCTATTTGATTGACATGCATTCAGGTACACTTGTAACCTTGATAAGTAAATGAAAGTTTTCCTAGAGAACCACTTCTACATGTGTGCAAAGAGGCATTTATGCTGAATGGCCTGTAACAGCCAAATACCGAAAACAGTGTTGAATGTCTGTCTTAATCTATTTGGGCTGCTATAACAAAATACGTTAGACGGGGTAATTTTTTTTCTTTTTCTTTTTTTTTTTTTTTTTTGAGATGGAGTCTCGCTCTGTCACCAGGCTGGAGTGCAGTGGCATGATCTCGGCTCACTGCAACCTCTGTCTCCCGGGTTCAAGAAATTCTCCTGCCTCAGCCGCCCAAGTAGCTGGGACTACAGGTGTGTGCCACCGTGCCTAGGTTATTTTTGCATTCTTAGTAGAGACAAGGTTTCACCATGTTGGCCAGGATGATCTTGATCTCATGACCTTGTGATCTGCCTGCCTCGGCCTCCCAGAGTGCTGGGATTACAGGTGTGAGCCACCACTCCTGGCCAGGCTGGGTAATTTATAAACAATGGAACTGTATTGCTCACAGTTCTGGAGGTTGGGAAGTCCAAGATCAAGGTGCTCACAGACTTGGTGTCTGGCGAGAACTCACTATGCTTCATAAACGGCACCATCTCGGGACAGAAGGATGAACAAGCTCTTTTGAGTTGCTTTTATAAGGGCACTAATCCCATTCACAAGGGTGGAGACCTCACGACTTAATCACCTCTTAAAGGCCCCACCTCCTAATACTACGACACTGGGGACTAGGTTTCAACATGTGAGTTTGGGGAGACACAGACATTCAGTAATCCCAGCACTTTGGGAGGCCGAGGCGGGCGGATCATGAGGTCAGGAGATCGAGACCATGGTGAAACCCCATCTCTACTAAAAATACAAAAAATTAGCCAGGCGTGGTGGCGGGCGCCTGTAGTCCCAGCTACTCGGAGAGGCTGAGGCAGGAGAATGGCGTGAACCCGGGAGGCGGAGCTTGCAGTGAGCCGAGATTGCGCCACTGCACTCCAGCCTGAGTGACAGAGCGAGACTCCGTCTCAAAAAAAAAAAAAAACCCCACAAACAAACAAACAAAAAAACCCAAAAAAAACATTCAGACCATAGCAGTGTCTGTCAGAAGGGCAATGCTTAGCTATAGTATGTTAGTACTATGAAATACTGTGTAGTAGCTTAAATGAATATGGTAGCTTATATGTACTGACACAGAAAGATCTCTAAGAAATAGCATTGAGTATAAAGGGAAAGTTGCAAAATGGGTGCAGAATAGTTCCATTTCTATAAACCTACAGACGAGATCTAGATGGATTCACACCAAAGTGACATAACCTTCGGTTACCCACTGGGGAGGGGAGGGAACTAATGAGGGAGGGTATTTTATCTGTTCAGATGCAGCTCGACTTATGACAGGGCTCACATCCCAATAAACCCATCATTAGTTTAAAAAATTGTAAGTCAGACCATCATAAGTTGGTGACCGTGTGTACTGTTTAAAGTCTAAAATACCTGTTATAACTGAGGTATCAAAAATGACGTTAAGGGACTGGGTGCGGTGGCTCATGCCTGTAGTCCTAGCACTTTGGGAGGCCGAGGTTGGTGGATCACCTGAGGTCAGGAGTTCGAGACCAGCCTGGCCAACATGGTGAAACCTCGTCTCTACTAAAAATGCAAAAATTAGCCGGGCATGGTGGCGTGTGCCTGTAATCTCAGCTACTCAGGAGGCTGCAGCAGGAGAATCGATTGAACCCAGGAGATGGAGGTTGCAGTGAGCCAAGATCACGCCATTGCACTCCAGCCTGGGTGACAGAGCGAGACTTCATCTCAAAAAACAAAAAAATAAAAAAGACGACTTTAAGAAATGACTTTTTTTCTACCTCTCTGAGACTGTTTCTTTGCAGAATGAGGGGTTTTCATTAAAAGATATTTAATGGTCTTTCCATTCTTTTTTATTGTAGTAAAATATATATGATATTTATCATTTTAACCTTTGTTTTTTTGAGATGGAGTCTCACTCTGTCACCAGACTGGAGTGCAGTGGCATGATCTAGGCTCACTGCAACCTCTACCTCCTGGGTTCAAGCGATTCTCCTGCCTCAGCCTCCCGAGTAGCTGGGACTACAGGCACGCGCCACCACGCCCGGCTAATTTTTATATTTTTAGTAGAGACAGGGTTTCACCATGCTGGCCAGGATGGTGTTGAACTCCTGACCTCAGGTGATCCACCCACCTCTGCCTCACAAAGTGCTGGGATTACAGGCGTGAGCCACCACACGCGTCCCATTTTAACCATTTTTAAATGTACACTTCAGTGACATTAAGAACATTCACATTGTTGTGCAATCATCACCACCACTATCCATCTCCAGAATGTTTTCATCATCCCAAATTGAAACTCCATACTCATTAAACAATAGCTCCCTATTCTCTCCTCCCCACAGCCGCTGATTACCACTATTCTTTCTATCTCTATGAATTTTACTATTCTAGATACATCATGTAAGTGGAATCACACGATATTTGTCCCTTTGCGTCTGGCTTATTTCACTTAGCATGTTTTCAAGGTCCGTCCATGTTGTAGCATGTATCAGAATTCTTTTGAAAGACAATAACATCCCAGTTTATTGTATCACATTTTGTTTATCCATTCATTTGTCAATGAACATTTAGGTTGTTTCCACCTTTACCATTGTGAATAATACTGTTATGAACATGAGTATACAAATATCTGTTCGAGGCTGGGTGCAGTGGCTCACACCTGTAATCCCAGCACTTTGAGAGGCCGAGGTGGGCAGGGCAGATCACTTGAGGCCAAGAGTTCGAGACCAGCCTGGCCAACATGGTGAAACCCTGTCTCTATCAAAAATACAAAAATTAGCTGGGCATGGTGGTAGTGCACCTGTAGTCCCAGCTATTCCAGAGGCTGAGGCAGGAGAATCGCTTGAACCTGGTAGGTGGAAGTTGTAGTAAGCCAAGATCGCACCGCTGCACTCTAGCCTATGCAACAGAGTGAGACTCTGTCTCCAAAAAAAAAAAAAGAAAGAAAAGAAAGAAAAGAAAAAAGAATCTGTTCGAGTCCCTGTTTTAATTCTTTTGTGTTTATACTTGGAAGTGGAATTGCTGGACCCTATGGTTATTCGGTTTAATTTTTTGAGAAACTGCCTAGCGTTTTCCACTGAGGTTGCCTCATTTTACATTTCCACCGGCAATGCACAAACCACCAATTTCTCCACATCCATACCAATACTTGTTACTTGTTTTTTGATAATAGCTACCCTAATGAGTATGAAATGTTATCTCCTTGTGGTTTTGATTTGTTATTTCTCTAATGATTAGTGATGTGAACATATTTTAATGTGATTGTTGGCCATTTGTATATCTTTTTTGGAAAAACGTCTATTCAAGTCCTTTTCTCATTTCTTGAATTGGGTTGTTTGGTTTTTGTTGTTGTTACTGAGTTTTAGAGTTCTTTAGATATCCTGGATTAATCCCCGATCGGATATATGATTTGCAAATACTGTATCTCATTCTTGGGTGCCTTTTCACTCTGTTGATAGTGTCCTTTAATGTGCAAAGTTCTAACTTTTTATGAAGTTCAATTTATGTAAAGGAATTACTTTAAAAATATTTAAAATAAAAAAGAAGAAAAGTGCTGGGTGCATTTGCTCACACCTGTAGTCCCAGCAACTCGGAAGGTTGAGGCAGGAGGATTGCTTGAGCCCAAGAGTTCAAGGTTACAGTGAGCCATGATTGTGCTACTGCACTGCAGCCTGGGCAACAGAGGGAGACCCTTTCTCTAAGAGAAAGAAAGAAAGAGAGAGAGAGAGAAAGAGAAAGAAGAAGAAAGAAAGAAAGAAAGAAAGAAAGAAAGAAAGAAAGAAAGAAGAAAGAAAGAAAGAAAGAGAAAGAAAAAGAAAAGGAAGGGAAGGGGAGTGGGGGAGGCAAGGTAAAGGAAGGGAAGAGAGAGAGAAAAGAAAGAAAAGAAAAGAAAAGAATAAAAAAAGAAACAAAGTGGAAAAAGAAAAAGGAAGATGGGGCAGAGACCTGTGGAACCAAAAGCAGGTTCTGTGGTCCTTGGCTCTTGTTCCTGGCTCAATGTCACCTGGCTCGGGCTGCCTCAGCCCAGGGGCACAGCATTGAGAGCAGATGGTAGAAGGTGGAAGAAAGGCTGGCTGGGTTCCGGTTAGCCCCAACCCAGGCTCACAGGCTGCCTGACTGGGAGTGGGTTGTGTGTGGAGGGGGTGGGAGCCCTGGGGTTTCCCTGAGATCTGTAACCTGGGGACAGTAGGTGGGCTCAAAGGCAGGAAGTTCTCAGTTAGGAAACCTGTGGGTGCACCCACCTGCCTCTCTCAGCCTCCTTAACTGCAGATTAAATTCCGGGGCCCAGAGCCACGGTTTCTAAAAAGCATCTCTCTCTCTCTCTCTCTCTCTCTGCCCTTTGCTCCCTGTAAATCACTCATCACATTTCTTTTGTTTCATGAGTGTTTTTTTTTTCTGATTCTAAAAATAATATGCTTATAGAAAACTGACCAAAGAATAGAGGGAAAAAACAAACCACAAGCCCACCATCCTGTGTAATAACAGTGACCATTCATTGGGTGTGAACCTTGTGGCAGGAACTGGGCTTCATACTTCCCTGACACCCGCCTCCAGACTTCCCCCAGCCCCTCACAATCATACAGGCCCCACCAAGGAAACTGAACCACTTGGTGAAGGGCTAGTTCGAATGCAGCTGGGCTCAACTCAGGTGTATCTGCTTCTAAAGCCCATTTCTACTTTAGCCTCTGTTTTGCTACTGTTAATGTTTGGACTTATTTTTTCTAGCCTTTAGAATAACTGTTGTACACTTCGAAGCTCCCCTTGCAAATGTAGTCATTTGGTTATTTTAGGAATAGTAAGATATGCTATTTATAACATCATTTAATCATAAAACGATCACATTGGGTGTTATTAAAAATTGTTTGACAGTATGGAAATTTATCAGAAAACTGAAAATAGTTTTAGTTCCGGCATTCTCACTACTGGGTCTTCATCCAAGGGAAAGGAAAGGAAATCAGTGTATCAAAGGGATACCTCCACCCCCATGTTTATTGCAGCACTATTCTCAACAGCAAAGTTATGGGATCAACGTAAGCGTTCATCAAAGGATGAATGGATAAAGACAATACTACACACACACACACACACACACACACACACACACACACACACACAATCAAATAGTATTCAGCCATAAAAAAGAATGAAATCTTTTCATTTGCAGTAACATGGATGGAGCTGGAGGTCACAGTGAAATAAGCCAGGCAGATAAAGACAGATAAAGACAGGTAAAGTGAAATAAGCCAGGCACAGAAAGGCAGATACCAGAAGCTGGGAAGAGTGCGTGTGTGAAGGTGATATGGGATGAAGAGGGATTGGTTGATGCTATAAACAAAGAAGTTAGATAGCAGGAATAAGCTCTAATATTCAAAATCAGAGTAGGATGACGATCATTAACGACAATGTACTGTATATTTCAAAATAGCTAGAAGACTTGAAATGTTCCCAACACATAGAAATGATAAATGCTCAAGGTAATGGAGGTCCCAAATACCGTGACTTGATCATTATATATTCTATGCACATAAAAAAATAGCATATGTATCTCATAAATATATACAAATATTACGCATCAGCGAAAATGGTCTGAATCAAGATCGTCATTTTTGTGCGGCTTTTTTCACCTGCCCCAATCCCTGAACGCTGGGGCCACCTGGGCATCTTTCTATTTCCCGTGACTCATCTCAACAGAGCAGCTCAGCCAAGTTTGAAGGCTTACATGTTTTCTAGAGGCTGATCTTTAGGTAGAGTGTGCAAGGATTGTGTCCACAGCAGCCCCAGTTTCTACCACCTTCTGGAAAGAGGTAAAAACTATGGCTTCCCAAGAGGCTGCTGGGGAGGTGCCCCATTGGTCTCTAGTAAGATCTATTGCCACCTCCAACGGCAGACAAGGAAGGCCTCCCAGCCAACCCAAACCCTCAGCGCTGGCCGCAGTTCTGTGCTGCCATCCCAACTTGTCACCTTGGGCTTAAAATGGGGTATCTCACCCTAAGACTAAAGATGAGACCATGTTTTTTTCTTGTTGTACAAATAGCATATGCTCAATGTTTTTCTTTTTTTTAAGGTAACTATGGAAAAACAAAAGTAAATTAAAATTGAGGCTGGGTGCAATGGCTTACGCCTGTAATCCCAACACTTTGGGAGGTCAAGTTGGATGGATTGTGTGAGCCCAGCGGTTTGAGACCAGCCTGGGCAACATGGTGAAACCCTGTCTCTATGAAAACTATAAAAATTAGCTGGGTGTGGGGGAGTGCACCTGTAGTCTCAGCTACTCAGGAGGCTGAGGTGGGAGGATTGCTTGAGCCCGGGAGGTCAAGGCTGCTGTGAGCCATGGTTGCACCGAACCATGATTGCACCACTGCACTCCAGCCAGAGGAACAGAGCAAGACCCTGTCTTAAATAAATAAAATTCATCTGTAGTCTCATGACCTAGAAAGAACCACTGATACATACCTTTTGTGGTACATATATATGTGTGCATGTGGATGGGTAGATATATGCATCTGTTTTTAAATTTTAAAAAGTGAAGTCATACTACATTTTTTTGAGTATGTGAAATAATTTATTCCCTTGCAAAATCAAGAAGTAAGGAAAGAATCAATATGGAAATACACTCAAATCAGTATTAGAAAAATAAACATTTTTTTTCCACGTTTTAGAAAGTATCATAAGACTAATTATGCTAAAATGAGGTATCTATTTACAAAAGTATATACCTAAAGTTACACAAATTAGTTACATGTATTATTTTCTTACCTGCTTTTTTCTCTTAACTATACGTCACAGGCATCTTACTGTGTGATCTTGCACAAGTTCCCTGTGCCTCAATTTCCTCACATGTCACGTGAAGGTACTGTGAGGATTAAAGAAGAAGTTGTTTTGTGAAAAGTGCTCAGAACTGGGCCTGGTACGTAGTGTGCCCTCCACACATTTTATAATTTCTTTTATTATTACTCATCATTTTTAATGGCTGCCTAGAATCCCATCATCTACACCAATGGATCTGGTTCTCAACCAGGCAATTAGTCCCAAGGCAATGTCTGGAGACATTTTTGGTTGTCACAACTTAAGTGAGGGGTGCTATTGGCATTTGGTGATTGGAGGCCAGGGATGCTGGTAAACATCCTAAGGGACACAGGACAGTCCCCAACCAGCCAACAGTGCCGAGGCTGAGAAGCCCTAGTCTAAACGATCATTCTTATTCTACATCACTCTGCAATCAACAAGCCAGTGGAGGTTTAGGGGAGGAGGAAGAAATGATCCTGGCAGGTCTTGGGGAAAGTAATCTGGTGTTAGGGTGACATGCATGACAAAACCATGTGCACAGGGGCCAGCAAGGGGGAGTGTGTGAGTGACTATCCCTGTGTCCAGCTGCTCTGGACAGTGGGTTAGAAGGGAAAGTTGGGGACTTATGGCTCCCAAGACCTCCCTTCCAACAACAACATGAAGCACAGAGCTCAATCCTATCACCCATGATAAACCTCACAGTTAATGATTCAGCTGCTGCCAGGGGGACAGACTCATCGTCATGCTGTCCAGAGAGATGTCTAGAGGGATAAGGGAGGGGATTTAGGAGATCTATACATTATGCCACTGGGTGACCTGTAGCAGGCAAAAGGAGTGCTGGGGGAGGTCTTGCCTTTCTTGTCTCCAGGCCAGAAAGTGAAGGATCCCTTGGGATTGGTCACCAAAATACACATTTTCAAAAAACCGCTGCCTTTGCTGTTAGTGGTCATGAGGTTGTTGTGAGGTTGTCGTGAGGTTGTCATGGGTTGTCATGAGGTTGTCATGAGGTTGTCTATTTGTGAGGTTGTCGTGAGGTAGGTTGTGTGAGGTTGTCTGAGGTTGTCGTGAGGTTGTTGTGAGGTTGTCATGAGGTTGTCATGGTTGTCATGAGGAGTGTGAGGGGGATCTTCAGGTCCCAGAGGCTTGACTGGCTGGGGTAGAGAAGCCCCCAAATGCCAGGATTTGGGGGTCATTCCACTTAATCTTTCCCCAGGTCTGGCTGCTCCCTGTGTCCCTCCTGAAGAACTGCAGCCTCACCTGCCTACATTTCCATGGCACACGGGGGTGGCTGGCTCCTCGGCGTGAGGAGCCTGCAGCCTCGAAGCCTCCCTTGTGCTTTGCTTCAGCCTCATCTGCACCAGGCACTGAGATGAAATGATGAGCAACACCCGTAAGGCTCTGCCTTCACAGGGGAAGACAGACCAGAAACACAGCAGCAAATCAGGAAGCAGATGATTCCAGCTGGTGACAGTGGTGATGGACCTCAACTGAGATGAACTGGGTGAGGCTGACTTTAGCCAGAGCTCCAGGTGACTGCTCTGAGGAGACAACATTCAGGTTGCAACCAGAATAATGAGAAGGGGCCTGCGTGTGAAGATCTAGAGGAAAAGACATCTGGGCAGAGGGAACAGCAAACGCAAAGGGCCTGAGCGGGAAGGAGCATGCCTGATTTGAGGGAAAGAAAGGCACATTTTAAAGCAGCAAGGCTCAGTGACCTTGCCCAGTGCTGCCATATTGTGGATGAAGAGGCAAAGGCCCGGGAGAGAACCTGATTGGTCCATTGTCAATAGCCAGACCTTCCCTCTCTTCCCGGACAGTACTGTTTTCACTCTGCAAGTCTGCAGATGCCCCTCTGGCTTCAACTCATCCACCTGGTAAGGGTAGCATTGCAGCATAGGGCACAGTCCCAAAGGCAACCCCACCTTCCTCTCCCTCATGATGGAAAGTATGTGGTGGCCGGGCATGGTCGCTCATGCCTATAATCCCAGCTCTTAGGGAGGCAGAGGAGGGAGGATAGCTTGAGCCAAGGAGTTCGAGACCTCCTTGGGCAATATAGTGAGACTTTGTTCTCCACAAAAAGGAAAAAAAACAAAAGAAAGAAAGAGTGTGATGTGAATGGGTGAGGGCAGCCCTCCTGCTGCTGGGGGACCTCGAAGCCAGCCTCCTTATCTGTCAATATGGCACCTTGACAATCAGCAGCAGAAAGAGTAATGTGGCTTGAAACTCACCTCATGGTGGGTCACTCACACATGAGTGCTGAGACCTGCTGAGTGGTGCGGGCCTGACTCCGAAGGTCTTGCTAGTCCAGCCTTCTCCTCCTAAGATGAGGAAACCCAAGGATGAGCTGGAAGAACAGGTGAGAGGACCTCAGTTCTGATTCTCCAGTTCGTGTCTCAGTTTCTTCATTAAGAAACAGGCTAACTTGGCCAGATGCCATGGCTCATGCCTGTAATCCCAGCACTTGGAGAGGCCAAGGTAGGAGGACTGCTTGAGCCCAGAAGTTTGAGACCAGCCTGGGCAATATAGGGAGGCCCTCATCTACAAAAGTTATTTTAAAAATTAGCCAAGCATGGCGGTGTGCGCCTGTGGTCCTCAGAAGGCTGAGACAGGAGGATTGCTTAAGCCCAGGAGTTTGAGACTGGAGTGGACCAGGTTCGTCCCACTGCACTACAGCCTGGACGGCAGAGCAAGACCTTGTCTCAAAACAAAACAAACAAAGCTAATTCAAGTCTTGTCTTACTTTAGGCAAGTTTTGTCCTTAGGAAAACAGAATTCTCATTTAAATAGTTTACAGGGGCTATGACAATGCTGACAGCTCTCACCCAGTGGTTAGAGAGTTTAAGAAAGTTTTGGTGGGTGCAACATGGCTCCCACCTGTACTCCCAGTGCTTTGGAGGGCCGAGGTGGGAGGATCCCTTGGGCCCAAGAGTTCAATGCTACAGTGAGCTGTGATGGCACTAGTGCACTCCAGTCTGGTCAACGGAGTGGGGCTCCCATCTCTAAAAAGAAAGAAAAATAAAATAAATAATGAAGTTCCTTGAAGGGACAAATGGAAACCCCACACAAAATACCACTTAAACGTAGAAAGGTGCTCCTCCACCTCCTAATAAGAGCAATGAGAATTCAAGCTATGCTGAGACTCTGTATTTCATCTGTCTGTTTGCGAAAGACCAAAATGTTTGCTAATGCTGTTGGCGAGTGGGGGAGGAGAAACTGGCCCAACATTCTGTGGAGGGCTTGGTGGCAACATCTAGTGAAAGGATAAAGGCCTGCACTCTTCTAGTTGATACTGCTATTTCTAGGAACTCATCCTACAGCTTGACAGGAAACAACCTAAATGTCCACTAAGATGGATCTGGCTAAATAAATTATGGGATGTCCACACACCAGAATACTATGCAGCTATGGAAAAGTGTAAGAAGGGCCTCTGTGTACTAATATGGCAGAACTCAGGATAACCTTAAGTAAAAAAATGGTGCTGGGATTTTTTTTTTTTTTTCTATCATCACCCAAGGGCTTTCTAGCTCTTCCTCCAAAGATCTGTCTGGGAGATCATAGCTTTTTTGGTCCCCAGCCCTGGAGCCCTCTCCAGACCGGTGCAGGCTCTGCAACTTGTTGGAACACCAGGTTTGCCTATAGAGTGAGGGACCTTTGGGGCACCAGTGACAGGCTGCAGTGAGGTCCCCCTGGGTTAGCTCTGTGGATAGCTGCTCCTCCAGAGGCACTGACTGGCCAGTCAACCCAGGCCCAAGCCCTCATCCCCCGGGGTTTTTGTCCTTCCTTAGTCTACTATCCTGCAGATATAACTCTACAGGCCAAGCTCTCTCCCTCCAGGACTATCCCCACTGCACTTGACTTTTCCAAAATCCTGGCTGTGCTGTCTCAGGGAGCCCATTCTGGGGCTCAAGTCTTCTAAGACGCCTGCCCTGTGGCTCAGCTTCCTGGGGACTCTCCTTTGCCCCCCTCCCACTAGTATCAAAAACTACTTTTTCTCAAGAGGCAGGGTCACCTGTGCCAGGGGTCTGGTGGTAAACTGCTTGGGTTCCAATCTTGGCCCTGGAGTTTCCCAGTATATGTGAGCTGGCAGAGTTACTTGCCCTCTCTCTTCTAAGAAATGGAGATGCTAATAGCCTTTCTCTTTAAGGTCTACTTAATAGCACTTGGCACAAAAGCAAGAACCCAATAAATGTTGCTATTATTTTATGGACCACTGGGAAGCTAGCCTGAGTCAATCCATGGCATACTGAGAGGAAATTTATTTCCTCCGAGTTTCCCCCAACTGACTTGAGGGGGAGAAAGTCATTTGGCAACGCTTTGCCCAACAGCGTGGCAATTGTGTTGGGGGAGTGGCCCTGTCCACCATGGTGGGCTTTGTGTTTTAAGAGGTGTGGTCCAGTAAGCACTGTCTGCCCCCAGTGTTAGCCAACCCTCTCAGGTTGGCAGGAAGTGTGAGACCCTTTCTCTGCTGAGGTCCACCTCTGGCTAGGATGAGGGATTCAGGAGTGAGTAGGGCTGGTGCCTGGTAGAGTCCAAAGCAGCTTAAGTCACTCGCTTAAGTCAGTAAGGCTTTTACTTCTAACCTGACAACTCCCACACAGGTGGGAAGATCTGGGAGTCACAAAAGGGGCATGGGTGAGAGAGATCCCTTCCCTGTCCTCTCCTGATGGTAGCTTCCTGGCAGAGCTTAGGGACCCCTCCTCCCCTGTGGGCTTCTGCCTGTCCCTCTCCTTTCTCAGGCTCACAGCACATCCCCAACAAGTCCTAGTCCCAGACCCTTGCTAGAGGCTCAGCACTCAGCCATGTCACTCTGTTGCCAGACAGGATGCCCCCTCTGCCTGCCTCCTCCGTTCTCCTGCCTTTCCTTCCCTCCCTGCCTTCTCTTCCTCCTATCTCCTCCCTGCCTTGCTTCCTCTCAGCCTCTCACAAAGGCTCAGGGAGTTCCCCTCACCCCCCGCCCTTTCTCAATCGGTCCATATGGCTCTATCATTTGAACATTCCCCAGATTTATGGCAATGCCGAGGAACAGTCGGGTGCTCCCAGGCGCCCGCCTTGGCCTGAAGACACATCTGCGTGGAAAGCCGCTCTTTCTGGAAGTGGAGGATGGAAGTGTTGCCAGCAATTTTCCTTCTAAAAAAAGTGGCAAATGTGGCCCAGGGGCTTTGTGCTGCCAAGCAGTTTGCTGCTTCCTTAACTCTGAGAACGTCTAGTGGGGAAGAAGCCAAAGGGGCACATTAAACTCCCCCAGGCAGGGATATTAACCAGGATTAACTGGAATTAACTGAGGACAATGTGAGCCCTGGGACGGGAGCTCCTGCTGCTCTCAAGGGCAGACAATGAGGGAGAAAATGCCGGGCCTGACTCTGGAGGGACAGCTTTGCCCATCCACTCAGTGGGCTCACGCTTGACACCGTATTTTCACATCACTGTGGGCACTCGCTGCCCAGCCCACAGGCCCTTGACCCACACGTGGATTCCACAGGCAGCAGGTTCCTCCCCTGCCCACACACCCAGTGCTCATCCATACGCGCCAAACAGACTCACAAAGACAACAATATTCCCCATCACAACCCCCACAGCTGACACAGACACACAGAATGACCACACAGAACCAGCTCCCATAGGCAGCAGGTAAGTCTCCATGCACACCTCCCACCACTTCCACTCCCACCCGCAAGGCACACACGTGGTGGATTCATAGATGCGAAGGCGACTCCCAGCCTGCCCTCCCCTTACACGCAGACACCTGCCCCTCAGGGACTCAGCCCTGGCCCACGGAGTCCACAGGCGATTCTCACAGCTCTCGTGTTTCATACCCAGCAGCTTCCCATCAGGCACTGCCTCTCATTTGGCCACTCATACGACCATTTGCACATAGGTGCACACACACACACACACAAGACCTCTACACACACAGACACACGCATGCATACTCATGCCTAGATTCTTCCATCCCTCCTTCTCAGCACTCCCCCTCCAAGCCCTGAAGGGGCGAGGGTGCTCTGGCTTCTGGGAAAGCAGCCCTGGGAGCAGACCCCACGCTTCCTGGAGGCAGGGGCATTCCCATCCCGACCTGGCATCCCAGGACTCCCACCCTACCACTCCTGCCTGTCCCAACGCACGCTCCGGAAACCTCTGGGAATAGGCAATCAAACTCATCCTGGTTGGCCAATGTCCTGAAACTCCTTCAGTCCTTATCAAACTGGGAAGGTTGGTCACTGTCTTGGGGAACTCAGTTTGGGCCTGGCTGGGTAGACGGAGCACCTGGCTATCAGCGTGTGCATCAAGGCAACTAACTCATTTCCTCTGAGTTTACCCTTCTGTCTACAGGTCTACACAATGGAGCTGTGGCTTTTCCTTAAACAGGCTTGGGCCCTGGCTGTTGTCCTCAGCCCTGGGCCACAGCCTCCTCTCTCCTGGGGCCTCCAGCCTGGAAGCAGGGAGATGCCCAGGCAATGCGATGCTAAAGCTGGCCTGGGCTTATGAGTCCAGAGCTCCTAGCAAAAGCCTGGGGATGGGGGTAATGGGCAAGGCAGGCTAGACAGGTCAGGTCTGGCTCCAGGAATGGGACACACTGCACGACAGATGTGCTTGGAAGGGGGCATTCAAGTAGGACAACCTGCCTGAAATGTCTTTCACTGCCAGTTATTTTACCATTAACACTCTAATCCCTTGTCATCTGCCTGCTCAGATATCCTCCTAGGTGCCTCCCGCAGGAGTCATCACATCCTACGAGACCTGTTCCTTGGGTCTTATATAATTGGCTTATATGCACTGAAAAGCCAAGAAGTCTATCTGGATTTGGACAAAGATGGAAGCTCAGTAGGTGTGATCTGGAATCCTCCTCTGTCTCTTAAACACACACACACACACACACACACACACACACCCTCTTCCGCTCCTCTGTTCGAGGGTTCCACTCTTAGATTCTCACAATCGTGACCAAAATGGCGGAGGCCACCTCCAGACTCCATCCTACAGCTGAACAACAGCCATGTAAAGAGAGCTCCTTGTGCCCAGCCACAGTCCCAGTGTTGATTCGGATTGGCCAGGACTCGCTTTCGTGTGCCCTCAGGGTTCTGGAGAGTGGATTAGCCCTACTGAAGCACACATGGCCAGAGTTGGGGCCCACGTTTTTCCCCGCAAAAAATACAATCAATTTTACCGGAAGAAGGGGGAATGGGCCCAAGACAGGCAAAACAACGTCCACCGAAGTGGGGCTTTTCGAACTTCAATGAGCACACTCATCTCTTGTTTAAAAACACAGATTCTGGTTCAGCAGGTTGGGGTGGGGCCTGAGAATCTGCATTTTTGACAAGCTCCCAGGGGATGCTGATGCAGCTCCGCTGGGAACCCCATCCTGGACAGCGAGGGACGCAAAGCACCTAAGACCTGGCCCCGAACACACTTCATGTATGTGCAACGTGGGAGGGGGACTGAGGTGCGGGTGGGCTTGGTGACCACCTCAGTCCTCCTTGCACCCCAGGGCCCAGATGCCCTCTTAGATGGCTCCTCACTGGCACCTGGCAGGACAGGCAAGGCAAACCTTTCTTATTCCTATTTTGCAGATGAGAAAACCGAGGCTGAAATAAACTCCGTAGCTCTCCCAAGTCACACTAGGACAGGGGTTGAACTGGGTCCCAGTGACCCGGCTGCCCTGAAGGACAGTGCAGTCCTCCTAAGCCAACTCCCTCCTCTTAAGGGACAAATAGGGGTAAGTCAGAGCCCTCACTAGAACCCCTCCCACTCTTAGGAAGGTGTTGAAGGGCTGCCAGGGAAAAAAGAAAGAAAAACGACAGCCTGACCTCTGTGTATCGGTCACACCACAGGACTGGAAATTCCCAGGCCACGGAGTAGAAATCTGCGTCAGCCATGAGGTTTTACAGCCAGCATAGACCCAGGTGATCTCCTGGTTGTGATGCTTGTAAATCAAAGTTGCAAAGGGCAAAGGTCATGTGGGCAGCTCATGGGTTATTTTTAACCTTCTCTCCCTTATCAGTTTTCTCCTTCCTGCTCTCCAGGTGGTTATCGTTAACAGATATGTCTCACCCAGGGTGGGGCCCATCACACCTGGGCTCCAAGGAAAGAAATGTGGGTGTCCCTGGTGCCTGGCACCACCTGACAGAGTGGGGCTGGGCATTTGCAAGAGATTTTAAGGAGGCTCCTTGGTGGATCTCTGGGCTGACACAAGAGGAAGATCATTCAGGGTGATCCAAATATGGAATGGGCTCCTGGGGAGGGAGGGAGTTCCCCATCTGTTATGGGTTGCATTGTGTGACCCTCAAATTCATATGTTGGAGCCTCAACCCCTAGTACTTCAGAATATGACCTTATTTGGAAATAGGGTCTTTGTAGATGTCATTAGTTGAGTAGGTTGGGTCCCTAATCCAACATGATGGGTGTTGCTATTTTAGAGGAGAAATGTGGACACCGGGAGAACAGCATGTGAGGACAAAGGCAGGGATAGAATCAGGGTGATGGAAAGCATAGAATTCATAACCTTTTTCAGCTGTAGAAGCCACAGATCCCAAAAGATGGCCAGCAAACCTCCAGAAGCTAGAGGAGAGGCAGAGCCTTAGAAGGAACCAACACTTTGATTTTGGACTTCCAGCCAGAGACAATAAATTTCCAGAACTGTGAGACAATAAATTTCCATTGTTAAAGCCACCCAATCTGTGGGGCTCTGTTGCAGCAGCTCTAATGAGCTAATACACCATCTCTGGAGGTGTCTGCTGAGGCTGCACTGCTACTTGGCAGGGATATTGTCCAGTAGAGACATTATGCTAGCCACATATGTAATTCAAAATTTTCTGGCCGGTCATGGTGGCGTGCACCTGTAGTCCCAGCTACATAGGAGGCTGAGGCAGGTGGATAAATTGAGCCCAGGGGTTCAAGGCCAGCTTGGGAAACACAGCGTGACCTTGTCTCTAAAAAAAGAAAAACAAATAATAAGTAAAATAAAAATGTCTAGTAGCTACGTTTAAAAAGCAAAAAGAAACAGATGAAATTACAGTTGACCCTTGAACAATGAGGGGGTTAGGGGTGCCAACCCCTATGAGATAAAAAATCCAAGTATAACTTTGACTCCCCCAAAACTTGACTATAACTAGCCTGCTATTGACCAGAAGCCTTGCCATTAAAAAAGAGAATGTTATTAAGAAAATTATAAGGAAGAGAAAATATATTTACTCTTCATTAAATGAAAGTGGTTCATCATAAAGGTCTTCATCCCTGGCGACTTCACATTGAATAGGCTGAGGAGGAGGAGGAAGAGGAGGGGTTGGTCTTATCTCAGGGACAGCAGAGGTGGAAGAAAATTTGTGTATAAGTGGACCCTGTCAATTCAAACCGTGTTGTTCAAAGGTTAAGTGTAATTTTAATGATAGGTTTTATTTCATCCAATATATCCAAAATATTATTTCAACATGTAGTAAGTACTAAAAAGAGCTATAAATTAGATGTTTTATATATTTTTTGTTTGTTTCTTAGTAGGTCTGAAATCTGGTGTGTTGTTTACACATACGGAACAGCTCAGTTGGGACTGGCTACATTTCAAGCACTCACACGGCTAGCTACATTTCAGACACACGGCTAGCTACATTTCAGACACACGACTAGCGGCCCACATGTTAAAGAGCGCAGGTCGAGTTTTCCTTCCCCTTTGTATCCATGTGGCTTCAGGTAATTTACTGAGCCTGTTAGAACTTCAGTTTCTTCACCCATAAAATGGGACAGTTTCTTCACCCATAAAATCGGGCAATAATGGACATACCTGTCTTCAGTGATTTCCTGGCGTGGGGTCAACCTCCACAACCAAGCTCTGTAACTGTGGTACAGGCCTGTGGGCATCAGGCAGGATATTTAAAAATCTTCCCACTCCAAAGGATCACACAATTGCCTCATTCCTCACTATGTTCATCTTGAACCCCCTTCACACTCAGACCTACCTCCAGCCTCCCCACTCAACCAACTTGAGTCCACCTCCTCCAGGAAGCCTTCCTAAGGTCCCAGCCCCCATTTAAAATTCCTAGAACACCTAGGGAGAGTCTCTCAATTTAACACTTAATTGTTCTGTGAATTGTGTTATTACTGTGAGTGAGGTTTTGAATTCCTTGAAGGCTGGGATGTGCCTCCTCTGTTTTCTCCTCTGGCCTGGAGTTATGAGCCCGGTTCAGTTACTCAGTCGGGCAACACACCTTTATTGAGCACCTATCCCAAGTCAGCCACTGGGCCCTGCTGAACTTAGAGTAGGTGCCAATTAATGGTGTGCAGGTTGATTTAGCTTCTTCTTTTCTTTTTCAGCCCAGCTCTTCTAAACTCTATAGGTTGACTTATCTATGCATACCTCTCAGAAGCCCTGGGAGAGATATTCTCTGGGCACCAGGACTCACTGTCCAAGCTAGAGAAGCTGTACCTCTGGGCCAGGGCAATGGAGGTCCTGGAACCTTCCAGGAAAAAGACTTCAAAAGGTTTTGGCAGTGAACTTTTCCAATGTGCTTCTCCCCAGGCAAAGAAAGGTTTTTCATTGCGGCCTGGGGATGGGCCTCAGGTAGGCACTTTACGAAGCCCAGGATGCCCAGGCTCAGGATGAGACACCACCCTCCCCTCCCCATTCCCCTCCTGCCTGGATGGCATCTTGTGACTTGTTTACTGCAAGTCACATCCTGATAGAGGCCCCACTCGCTGGAAGGGGCAATGAATCACCAGCGTCTCCACGGGAATCACAACCCAGCTTGCCCAGCCCCACCCCTCCTAATCCACTGCCCTTACCCCACCCCCCAACACACACAAACAGTCTTGTCCACTCGGTGAGCATGCTAGGGCTGAGCCTGGCACAGGACAAGGAAAGGCTTGCCCAAACAAGAGGTCCCCGCCCACTTCTGCTTCCCTGAGCAGCAACTCTCTCTTCTTCTGTCAGCTCTCGGACTGGACCACCCTCCATACAGATTACAGAGGGGGCATTTGTCCCCCAAGAGCCATCCCACACAAGACTTCCCTGCCACCTCCTCTCTTATTGGAGGTAAAAAACAAAACAAAACAAAACAAAAACAAAAACTTGGGTTTATACCTGACTCTGATACCTCCTACTGTGTGGCTTTGATCAAGTTACTTAACCTCTCTGAACCTTAAATTCCTCAACCATAAAATGAGCATAGCAGTATTACCCAGACCACTGGGTTGGTTGTGAAGTTTAAATGAGACCATCCACATAGCATGCTTGGAATAGTGAGTGGCACACAGCAAGTTTGCCTGACAGCTGATCCTTCATGATGGTGGTGATGAGTATCATGGGCTAGTGTAGCATGGCAGGAGGCTCATTTGGCCACCAGAATGCACATTGCATTCTTTTGCAAAGCTAGGAAACGTGATGTCAATTATACCTGCATTTCCGGGATTTTGTAGCCTATGACTTTTGTTGAGGAATTTGTACTGATGCAAGGCAACTCATTCATTTTACAAATATGTACTGAGAACTCATTCATTCTACAAATATGTACTGTTAAGGAAGTGACGTGTTCTTGGTAGTCCCGAGAGCAGAACTGGGGGATGTGGATGAGAGGCGTTCCTGGCAGCTTCCCAGACCCGTATCATTTGATTTGCAAAGGTTGCAAATCAAATCATGAAAATTCCTTTCATGATTTGCTGAGATGACGGCAGGTTCTTTGCCTATATATTGGATCTAGTATGGACTGGAGGTGATGTTCAGGGAGGTGAGGCAGGAGGGGCCTGTGCCCAGGGTCTTGAAGCAGTGTTGGTTTGGGTCCTAGCTTCACCTCTTTCAAGTCTTGTGACCTTGGGAAAGTCAATTAGCTTTGAAGAACCTCGGTTTCCTTCTCTGTTAAATGGGCATAATAACACCTAGCCTGTGACCTCACAGGGTTGCCGTCAGCTCATATGTGTGAAAGACAGCCTCTTAATAGCTGTATTTTCCATTCCTTCATTCAGCCCATATCTATCCACCCAACCATCCAAGATTATTTTGATTATCTACCATCTTTCAGTTATAATAGGAGGAGCTGGGTACAAAGGGAAACCCAGAATACATGGGGAAATGCTGGCCACCAGGATTCCATAGCAGAGACAGTCCATCTTCCAGCCCTCCAGATGTCAATGTTGGGGCCAGCAGACAGGAGTCATTGAACAAGCTCTTGGGAGGGGACAACCCTTCTTCAGTCCAGTCCAGGTGACAAGTGGTTCCTTTGGTCTAGATGAGAAGCAGCCCATCCTCTGGACAGGTGCCCAGGGTGGACCATTCCCTTCTCTTGGACCCCAGCCAGCCTACCCAGCCCTCCAGACTGAACTCTTAACCCTCTGTTTTTCCATATTTTGGCAGGAGGTGGGCTCTGAAAGAAGATACCTGGGTGGGCTCCAGAGAGTATACCCACACTTCAGGCAGGAAGTAGGAAGGATGGGGCCCAGCCATGCTGTCTCCTTCTTTCAGAAAAGTAATGCTTTTATGCAGGTCTCCCCCAGAGACCTCTGCTTAGTTTTCTTTGGACAGAACTGGAACATGTGCCTACTCCTCATTGCAAGGAAGCCTGGGAAAAAAGAAGCAGGATTATCATGATTGCTTAGACCAAAGGTTGCAAACTTTTTCTGGAAAGGTGTAGACAGGAAACATTTTAGGTTTTGTGGGTCATACAGTCTCTGTTGCAACTACTCAACTCTGCCTTTGTCATACAAAAACAGTCATAGATAATATATAAACAAATGTATGTGGTTGTATTTAAATAAAACTTTATTTATGAACACTTAAGCTTGAATTTCAGCTGGGTGCAGTGGCTCACGCCTATAATCCCAGCACTTTGGGAGGCCGAGGCAGGAGGATCACTTGAGGCCAGGAGTTTGAGACTAACCTAAGCAACATAGCAATACCCTGTCTCTATAAAAAAATTAAAATTAAACATTGACATTTAAAAAATCTTCAATATCATATAATTTTCATGTGTCACAAAATATTATTTTTATGTTTTCAACCATTTGAAACAAATGTTAAAAACCATTTCAGCTCATGTGCCATATAAGAACAGGGGGCATTCAGATTTGGCACTCAGGCTGTAGTTTGTTGACCCTTGGCTTAGACCAATCATAGTCCATTGCTTGGAGCTGGGTTCGCTATCACTGTAAGGAAGGGTGTGTATGTGGCAGAAGGTGTAGCATAAGGGGGGCTGTGGGAGATATACTACACAGGCAACTAGCAGTATTCATCAACAGTAGAGTTTGAATCCAAACCATCCACTCAGCCAGTCAGTCATGGAGGTGCACGCTTGTATCCCACCTACTCAGGCATCTGAGGCAGGAGGATCGCTCGAGACTGGGAGTTCAAGACCAGCCTGGGTAATAAAGCAAGACCCCCATCTCAAAACAAAACTGAAACCAAAAAAAAAGAAAAGACCCATTCACTCTTAGCCTCTGTGTTCATATTCTTTTCTCAGCAACCTCCCTGTGCTGGGAAGTTGAGAGGGAGAAGGCATGCAATTAGGCATTGGGATTGTGGTGTCAGCTTTGCTATCAAGATGGCTCTGGCTGGGACACATGCCATGTCTCCTGAGGCATTCCAACAGCCTCTTCTCTCCAAGGCCCCAGATGGGAGATCATAGGAGGGGGATGCAGGGAGGGGTCCCCAGGTGGCGAAGGCTTCTCAGGAAGCCTGAGAGGGGCTGAAGGTCCTGCTTCCCTCCCTCCCCATGGTGTGCATCCCTGAGGGTGTGGAGCAAGGGGTGGGGTTTAACTCTGGCCCTGGATGGAGCAGGATTTACCTTTCCCCTTGACATTGATAGGCCTGAAACTGGGTCTTAGTCTTAAGATTGGAGAAGCAGGAACTCCCGTCAGCCTCTGACTCCCTCCTTCCTGTGTTCTTCGCTTCCTGCCCACCCCAGCATGAGGGAGATCTGGGAAAGAATCAAATAGTGAGGGAGCACGCCAGCATGAGGGAATAGGAAAACTCAGAGATGTCATTCTTTTAGCCATTTAAAAAAATTCTTGGTTTTAAGCTCTTATCATATGATTTATTTTTAAAAAATTAATTCAGTTTCCACCAAGCATGAGCCCGGTACTCCTCTAGGAATTTTACATTCTCTGACTCATGTGATCCTCCAATAATCCTGTGAGGTAGGGGTCTCAGACCCATTTCTCAAGGGTGGAAACTGAGGCCAAGAGTTTATACGATCAATGAGAGATCCAGGATTTCATCCAAGGCTGACTGACTCTAGATAGAGTCCCTACTCCAGGACCAGTTGAAATGCTTAGGCACAAAAGGTAAGGAGGTACTGACTCTCAGGCTGGTGCAAGTGCCCTAGGTACCTCGCCTGCCTTACCCTGCCTGGCCCAGGCATACCCCAGTGTCACTCCCTCCCGTTAAGGTTCTCAAGGCCCCGAGCTACCATGAGCTGCTGTGCATTTGTTCACGTGGGTCCCGTGCCTGAAGTATCCTCTCTACCACCTTCGCTGGGCACTCAACTTCTCCTTTTCCTTTAAGATTCAGCTCAAACACCACCTCCTCTAACAAGCCTTCCCTGAACACTCCTGGTCAGGATTATTCCTCAACTCACCACACCTGCTATCTCATAGTCTCTACCTCAGGACTCCATCCTGTGAGAGCAGGAACCAAGGCTGAATTTGTCTTTGTTGCTGCAGCTCAGAAATAAGATAATCGATGTGAAGTACTTAGCACAGCGTCTGGCTCCCAGTGAAGATGCCCTTGGTTGCTACAGCTTTGTGGAAACTTTACCCTAAATAGCTGCAACCACACAGAATGTGTTGTGCTTTTTTGTTTTGTGTTTTTTGATACAGAGCCTTGCTCTGTTGCCCAGGCTGGAGTGCAGTGGCACGATCTCAGCTCACTGCAGCCTCGACCTCCCAGGCTCAAGTGATACTTTCCACCTGAACCTCCCGAGTAGCTAGGACCACAGGTGTGTGCCACCATGCCTGGCTAAGTTTTAAAATTAAAAAAAAAAACTGTATAGATGGGTCTCACTATGTTTCCCAGGCTGGTCTCAAACTCCTGAGGCTCAAACAATTCTCCCACCTTGCCCTCTCAAAGTGCTGGGATTACAGGTGTGAGCCACCGCACCCAGCCAGAATGTATTATCTCACCTAAGAAGAGGGCTTCAGGCAGGGTGCTCCAGGGTTGGATAATTCACAGCTCAACAGCTTCCAGGTTCTTCCTACTCTGCCATCTTCGGAATGTGAGCTGCTTTCTCAGGTGGATCCCCTCATGGTGAAAGAATGGCTGCCACAGACCCAGGCCACAAGCCCTCACACCAAGACACAACAACATCTGGTAGAAAAAGGGGATATCTCTTGTGTGCCTCATTTTGAGAACCTTTCCCAGAATGCTACCCCCAACTCAGCTGACTATTTCTTTCTTTTTTTTTTTTTGAGACAGGGTCTCGCTCTGTCGCCCAGGCTGGAGTTCAGTGGCACGATCTCGGCTCACTGCAAGCTCCGCCTCCCAGGTTCATGCCATTCTCCTGCCTCAGCCTCCCGAGCAGCTGGGACTACAGGAACCCGCCACCATGCCCGGCTAATTTTTTGTATTTTTACTAGAGGTGGGTTTTCACGGTGTTAGCCAGGATGGTCTCTATCTCCTGACCTCAGGTGATCCGCCTGCCTCAGCCTCCCAAAGTGCTGGGATTACAGGCGTGAGCCACCACACCCAGCTTCTCAGCTGACTATTTCTAAGAACACTTCGGCCAGGATGGCATCCCATGCCCACACCTACACCAGTCTCTGGCAAGCGAAATGGGATGTGCTAAATTGACCAGGTAGTCAGGCTCCTGGCCCTACGGCAGAGGGAAGATTACCCCAGCCCAGTCAGGAAGGCGGAAAGGCTGTGAGGGTGACCGTATCTATACCTGGCTATCACATACAAAATGTGCAATAAAGAGCAGCTATTAGCTTTAAATGTAGACAGACGTGGTGTAGTAAAAAAAAAAAAAAAAAAAAAAAAAAATCACTGGTTTAAGTGAATTGCTGAACACGCTTCACACGACCACTTAGACTTGAAGACAACGGGTCTTGTATTATTCCCTACTCCTGTTTTTTGTGCCTGGTGAGGTTCTCGCCATCTCAAGCTTGGGCTTCTCCAGGGGCCACATTTTCTACCCTCCTGCCCCGACCGTGTCTACTGCAGAGCTGGGCACATAGTGGGCTCTCAAATATGCAGATGCTGTGGCTGGAGAGCAGAGACATGCCCCTCAACTGCCCAACTTCCTGGAAATAAATTATTCTGCATTCCCAAGAAGCACCCCAAAAAATTACCCTCTAAATCCTGTTCTGCTTGTCACTTTCAATCTGGTTAATTAAACTCAATACCTCCAGGATGATTAAAAGTTAATTTGGCATTCAACAGGCCCGGAAATGAAATTCCATGGGAAACCCTCTTGGTGAGCCTGGCTAGATGTAATTAGAACACAGTCCCGCTGGGGGAAGAAGAGTAAGTATGGCACTGGCGCAGCCACAGAGGTGACAGTAGGGAGGCGGGTGCCGAGGTTATATGGCAGCGAGCCTCTTCCCAGGCCTCTAATTACTTACTCAGCTGTTGCTGACAGTTGCATCACAAGAGCAGTTGGTTTACAATAAGAGTTTTTCCTTCTAAATTGGTAAGGATCCATAGGCACTGCTTCTGCCCAAGCCTGCTTGAGTCTCCACTCTGCTGTTTGTACAGTTCCTGCTTTCCCCTCACCCTGCTGCTGAGAGCCAAGGCCTTCTCTTCCCTCCCCCTCTGTCTTCCCATCTGCACCAGGCCCCATCCTGGCCCCTTCCACCCCCAGTACCTCCGGGTCTTCTGCCCTGATGCCCCATTCCACTCCTCCCTTTGCTTCTGCTGCTATACTCCAAGGGTGCTCCCTGCTGCAGGCTGGCTGCCCGCTGGGAGGTCTTTAGTGCTCCTTGTCTCCCAGGCAACAGTGCCATTGCTTTAGATGCCAGCCTGGAGCCTGGTATTCCAGGATGCCGCAGAAGGGCATTTCCTTTTTCCATCTCAGAAGCCACCAGGAGGCCTTCACACCTCCCAACCCATCCAACTTCCCCATCTGGTACCTTTGAACACTGTGGGAAGCAGGAAATAGCTAGTTAACCCTCAAGGGCTAGAACGTCTCTTATTGAGGAGCTCAGGAGCCTGTGGGGAGACCGTGTTTCACTCTAGATGAGCCCTAGCCCTTACTGTGAACTGTTTTGAATGAGAAGATACTGCAGCAAGGTCGGAGGGCAAGTTTTGGATTTTTCTTTGGCCTTCCAGAAGGACTAGGTCAATGCTATTCAATATGGTTGCCACTAGCTATATGTGGCTATTAAATTTAAATTAATTAAAGTTGAAGAAAATTTCAAATTCAGTTCCTTAGTTCACTTGTGTCTGGTGGTGGCCATACTGAACAGTGCAGATAGAACATTTCTGTTACCACTGGAAGTTCTGCGCTACAACATGAGCTGTAAGCATGGGCTTGGAGGTCAGAGCCGCTCTCTGCTGCTGACTCTGTGGCCCTGGGCAACTTGCTCAACTTCCTGATGCTTCCCTCATTTCTCCTCATTTCTATAATAGTAGCTGTCTTAGAGTGTCCTGGGGGCCAAAGGAGATAATCCAGGTACATGCTCAGCACAGCATCTGATAACAGAAAGGGCTGATAAGTAGAAGCTCCTGGCTCCTGGAGAGAGGCTGCCACTTGGTGAAGTAGAAATACTTAGGATGAAGGGGACTGAACGCTACCCTCCCTGTAAGCCCCAGGTGAAGGCTGTGAGCTACATCACCCAAATTAAAAAGAGTAAATCAGAATTAATCACAATAAAATGGAAAACTCCAGCACAGATTTTTCTCTGGAGCTTGGGACCTAACATTCAATAGCCTGCTGAGCCGCCCAGTTAGATTCCTTCCAGGATCCATCGAGTCAAGAAACCCAAATGGAATGGACCCTCTTCCACACAAACCCCACCCATTCCTCCCGCATTTCCTAGCCCAGGAATAGCATCTGGTCTCCAGAAAGCTAGAAACATAATTTATAACCCTATGATGTAATTGGAGTTATTATCACCATTTTACAGACAAGGAAATTGAATCCCAGAGATATTATCCACCTTGCAAGTTAGTGGTAGAGTCAGGCTCTTAACCCACAGACTCTGCTGCCTCGATCCACCCTCAAAGCCACTTGACTTTACCTCCTCAAATCCGTGCACTTCTCTCCAACCCCATGGCCAACACATGACACTGGCTCCCCACCACAGTCCCCTTACCAGCCCTCTTGGTGGCCCAGTTCTGCAGTGTGCCTAAGGCAGTCACTTCTGAAAGCTCAATCTCGAGTCTGTTTCTTCAACTTTCCCAGTGATTCTGCAAGCCATTCAACACCCCGTCACAAGCCCTCTCCTGTTTAGAACAGCAAAAGCGTTTCTCTTCTCAGTTGAATCTTAACTGATACCACTAGCTCAGAGCTAGGTGCATTGAGTTCTAAATACTTATGTCCATTGAAAAGCACATGTTTGGTGCCCATTTTCCACGTGCTCTATTAAGTGCTCAGGGTCATGCACAGGGTCTTTGCCCTCAAAGAGTTTGCTGCCTAGCAGAGATGCCTACCAGGAATTCAGAAAAGGGAAAAAATTTCAACAGGGGCTTGTGGACATCTTGCTTTGTGGCCAGCTTCCATTCACCTATGTCTAGTAAGCATACCTCAATTGGTAAAGCCAGCTCCACCAGCAGCTCCAGAGAGGTGCAGGAGATTTAGGTCTAAGTTAATCCACTAACTCCATCCCCTGGACACATTGATTGGTTTGGGAATGGGAATCTGACCCAAGTTACACCAGAGAATGACAATACATCTCAATTCCAAGACAAAGTTTGAGGAGCTCTGGAGAAATAAGACTCACTCCTTCCGCTATCCCAAAAACTTGTAAGGTCGTTAAGTGCAAGAACTGCTGTGCCTTTTGCTGCTCTGTAGAGCCTGAAACCTGAGCCTTCATAAAAAACGGTAGACCAAGATTTGGAGAGAAAGAAAATACTGATGACGTTGTTTGAACTCTGAATCCAACTGTAACTAAATAAGATCACCTGGGTTTTTGGGTTCCTCGAGCCCCAAACTCCCATTTTTTTCTTAAGCCTCTTTGGGAGGGAGGTTTCTGTCACTTGCAATCAAAAGTGTCCTCACTGATTCAGAAGGTGTCCTGGAGGAGATGGAAGGAATGAGACTCTGAATGACTGACGATATCTGGAGGGAGAGATGGGAGGACATTCCAGGCAGAGAAACAGTTCATGGAAACCTGTGGAGCTGGGCTCCTGCTGGAATTTGAAGCCCGGGCGTCAAATGCTGACTCTATGCCCTGGTAGCCTCCTAACTCTTACCCTCCCTCTGAGCCACAGGATACTCTTAAAAGGGGCTTTATGCTTTAAGCCTCACAGGGATGTGGGATGAAAATAATACATGCCAGTGTGTGATGGTGCCTGACTCTCAACACATGACTGCTGAGCAAACAAGCCAGTCACTTCATAGGAGAAGAGAATGGAACAGGAAAGTAACATATGGTAAGGTGTGGAAAGCTGGGGAGGTTCATCTCCCAAGCCCTGCCATGGGCTTTGTCCCTCTCATCCCTGCCCTCATAGCAACCTGTAGGGTATTGTCATTGCTGCCTAGCAGAGATGCCTACCAGGACAGCAGTGATGCAGGAATTCAGAAAAGGGAAAAAATATCCAGATAAGAGAATTGAGGCTCAGAGAAGTGAAGTAACTTATCTAAAGTCACATAGCTAAGAAGCACAGAATCTAATGATTCAAACTCATATTTTCTCCACCATAACGACTGTTCCCTGTGGGCTGGAGCTGAGACCTCTGCTGGCCTCCAGTGCAGGCTGAGCAGAATGGCCCCTCTCCTGTAAGTCCAGGCAAGCTGCCTGGCCTGGGACAAATATGGAAAGGAATGTTTCTAGTCACTACCAGCTGATGAATAGGTGGACCTGAAAGGCCAAGCATGGTACAGAGAAGACATTTCACCAGCCAGCTCTCCAGGACACTGACTCGGGTAGCAGGGGCGAGAGTACAGACACCTCT
This sequence comes from Nomascus leucogenys, assembly GCF_006542625.1. NCBI lineage: Eukaryota > Metazoa > Chordata > Mammalia > Primates > Hylobatidae > Nomascus > Nomascus leucogenys. The sequence continues at coordinate 23,153,281 of NC_044383.1, read as the reverse complement.
CTGGGAAGGAAGCAGAGGAAACCCAAATTTGGGGAGCAGAGGGTCTAAGCTACCCAGAGGGGCCGGAGGAGGCCTGGGTCCCTGCAACCAAGACCATTCTGGAAAACACGCAATCCCTGCCCAAGGGCCCTGCTATGTGGGAGGTAGGGAGAGGCTAGGGGAGGAAGTGTGGATGAGGCCTGGGGAGCTCTTCCCTAGTGCAGAGGTGGTGACTCCACTTTCCCAGGCCTTGATTTGCATCTGTGCCATGGGCCTCTAGGAGGGGGTTGTTTGTGGAGAGGGTGGGTGTGTCTGTTGTTTGTGTGTTTTTCCTTCTGCCTTTAGCCCTCCCGCTTCCCCTCCTCAGTAACTAGTAGAACCTGCAAGGCTCATGGCCAGCCTGGGTCCTTTCCTCTGACTCAGTGGAAGGGCAGGAAGAGTGCCCCAGGGAGCTGCCCACATCCCTGGCTGAGTGCCTCGCCCCCAGGGCCTCCACGAGGAGCAGCTTCCACAGGGCGCCTGTGGGGCTCGTTCCTCTGGATGCTTTTCCTTTTGCTGCGAATGCCTCTGGGGCACAAATATATGGCCCTTGGGTCTAGGTCTTAGGGCTTCCGGTGACCAGGATAGGAAGTGTTGCAGGTCCTGCCCCGAGGGCGGCGCATTAGCTTTTCCCCACTGCTTTCATCTACCCACCTCACCAGGTTCCCCCATCAACCAGAGGTGGGTGTATCACCCCCATTTCACAGAGGAATAAAGTGAGGCCAGGAAAGGGAGAATGACTTGCCCAAAGTCATATAGCTAACAAGTGGCCTGGCAACTGGAATCTGCCTTTTTGGTCCCCATTCTGAAGCTCTTTCCAGCACAGGCTGCTAATGTTCCCACACAGGGTGCAGGGATGCTGCTTTCCTCTCTGATATGGGACCTCACTGGACTCGCTCCCCAGAGTCTGCCCAAGTCATCTCTGGAAGTCCCTCGGGTGTCTTGTAAGTGCCCGCAGCCAGCCTGCTAATGTGTCTTCCACTTGACCTCTTTGTTGCTGTCTGCTGTGCACTGGGCAACTAAGGCAGGGCCTTGCCTTACTCCCTGCCTGGGGCGCTCCATGAGGTCCCTGTTTCTCTACTTCCAGTGTGACTCCTGGTGCCGGCCAGTATGGCAGTCCTCAGTCCCCACTGAGGCAAAACGGTTTTGTGCTCTGAACTGAAAGAGGCAGAAAGCTCCTCTCCCTACTGTGTGTCCCAATTTGTAAGCTGGGCCCCAAAGAAGCCTTTTCAGCTTTTCCCTGCAGCCCCCTCTCTGAAGGGAGTAAGGGGCCAGTGTTTCCTGCTAGCCTGTCCCCATTCACTCACTTGCAATAAAAGCCTCGGCTCAGTTTATATGATTCCAGTGAAACTGCCCCCATCACCACCATGACCAGGCTCCCTATACACATCCCCTTCCCAGACACTCAGATCTGGGAGTGGAGATTATGATCCTGCAATCAGTACACTCTACCCCCCTGCCACAGTTATTGGTTAAGGGATGGGTACATGACCAAAGGCAGGCAAATCAGAGCCAGTGAATCTCAGTTCCAGAACTTTTGAACTAGTTCTTTGCCCTGGTGAGAGGTGTGAGGCCTGGAGCTCCTGCAGTCATCTTGCCCCCATGGGATGGAACCAGCCAGTGATAGAGAGCTCTTACCTGGAGAAGAGGTGAGCCAAAAGATAACAGAGAACATGAAGTTTTGGTGACATTGTTTAGAGCCCCTGATTAAGTCTTGTCTGAAACCAGCCACACCCCTTGGACTTCCATTCTAAAGTCAATAAATTCCGTCTTTGCATTAAGCAAAAAAAAAAAAAGAAAGAAAAAAATTTTTTTTTTTTTTCCAGTCACATCCACCATTCCAGCAATACAGAGAATGAGATTCAGGCCCCTTGCTCCTCTGTACCCCATCCTTAACCTCTCACCAAACTTCCTCCTTAGAGGCCTATCTACTCTCATGCAAATTAACTCATACAAACAGATACCTAGGCCGCCCACTACTAACCCGTAAGTGCCTTTGCCTTTGTGCTATTTGGAACTGTTTGATCTATACAGAAAAATTTGTCCCAGAGACAGTCCATACTTGGCTTGGTGAGGTAGGGGTGGGTGGGAGGAAAGAAAGGTGGGGAGAGAGAACAAGGCACAGCAGCCAACACTGGCTCTGCCCAAGCAGATGCTGAACCCCAAGTTCATCCTGTCTCTCTGAAGGGATGGGTGTCCACACCAGAATTGGCCCAGGGCTGGATGTGCAGTAGAACTCAAGAAAGGCTGCCTGCCTTGGTCTTTGGAATTCCTCCTACTGCTCCCAGTTAGAAGGATGAATTAGAAGAAACAAGAGACCATCAATCAAGTTGCTGGGTTTCATAAACTGGCCCCCCTTCCCAGAAGGATTTATCTGTGAGCTAGAGGCACCTCATTTCTCACTGCACCCTTTGGCCTGGATCCAGCCACATCCCCACCCGCAAATAAGTCCTTTTCCTTCTTAGAGCAGGAGCCTGAGAATGAGTCAGTACCTCATTCTCTTCATTCTTTCATCACTGGTCAGGCCTCACCCTTCCCTCGGCCATCCCCTCCTCTGGGCAACCATCTGGATCATGTGTGGGCAAGGCTGTTCCCACACAGCCAGCTTGGAGGGTCCTCTGTGTGAGAGAGGAGTGGACAGGGCTGACCTCTCAGCTCCTGCGGACTCAAGAGAGAGCTGGGGCCTCCAGGGATGGGCCGCAGCTACTGGAGTCTCTCCCAACCCCTAAAGAAGGATATTTCCTGGGGCCCTGTCTTCCTCCTCGGGCATCAAGTTCATTTCTGTGTCTGTCGTAATGAAGAGGAATGAAAACTCCTTTAGGGAGTCCCTGCCATGCCCCAGACCCCACCACGAACTCTGAGTTCTCGTGGCAATCCTCTATGTGGCGACCATCAGCCACACTGGAATGGAGGGACAAGGCTGTCGGGAGGAGGCATTTCTCACGCCTGTGCCGTGAACATGCTACCTCCGCACGCTCAAGCCCGTGCTGCGCCACTCGCAAGGTGCTATAGCATTCTGGGCCAGCACCCTTCTCTCTCTGCCTGCTCGCCTACAGCAAGCTTTCTTCAGGCCCGTGGCTGGCAGGCCCCAAGCCAAGAGTGGATTCTTTCATACTCTCTGGTCTAAATCAAGCTGCATCAGGTGGCCCTCCCGGTGACCCTCCAGCCTTATTTGGAAGAAGAGGAGGAAGCCAGATAAGAAACCATCCAGGCACCATGGGCCCTTCTTATGGGTCACCCCACAGATGGCATCATTCTCCAGAGAGTGGGGAATCTGAGCTCCGAGAGGCCCTGAGCAAGGTGTCAAAGGAAGAGAATAAAATGAAGGAGCTGCCTTATAGGGCCCTAGAGGAGGACAAATATTTGCAAGCGGTAGTCATTTTCTCCCTGCAATTAAAGGAATTCTCTACTTTAAAACAAATGAAAATTAAAGGGAATGTGGGGGCCAGAGGGAGCCCCTGGGAATGTTATGCAGGGAGGGTAGTCTGTGAGGAGGGGTCTACTGGGCCTGTTCAGTCAGAGCCCCGTCTGGAGCAAAGGTTGACCTCAGGCTCTGTTCTGGGTCTCCACAGTATTAAATCACCAAAGGGAGAGCTTCAGAAGCCCCAGATAGCCCTGGTGTCTCCAAAGAACTAGAGAAAAGCAGCAACCTTGGACCTTGGAGAATCTTCCAACATCACTTCCCAGCCCTGGCCGCACATTAGAATCACTCAAGGAGCTTTTAAAAATATTCACTCCAAGGCCGGATGCGGTGGCTCACGCCTGTAATCTCAGCACTTTCGGAGGCCAAGGCGGGAGGATCTCCTGAGGTCAGGAGTTCGAGACCAGCCTGGCCAACATGGCGAAACCCTGTCTCTACTGAGCTGAGATCGCACCACTGCACTCTAGCCTGGGTGACAGAGTGAGACTCTGTCTCAGAAAAAAAAAAAAAAAAAAAAAAAAAATACCCCAGACCACATGGATCATAATCTCTCTCAGAATGGGGGCTGGGCAGCTGTATTGTTTAATCTGTTCACACAATACTACTGAGCTGTACTTCTCAAATTTCCCTTATGAGAAAAATCAGCTGGGGGGCATATTTAAAAACGAAAAAGAAGGCCGGGTGTGGTGGCTCAGGCCTGTAATCCCAGCACTTTAGGAGGCTGAGGCAGGCAGATCACAAGGTCAGGAGTTCAAGACCAGCCAGCCTGGCCAACATGGTGAAACCTTGTCTCTACTAAAAATACAAAAATTAGCCGGGTGTGGCAGCACATGCCTGTAATCCTAGCTACTGGGGAGGCTGAGGCAGGAGAATCGCTTGAACCCAGGAGGCAGAAGTTGCAGTGAGCCGAGATTGCACAACTACACTCCAGCCTAGGTGACTGAGCAAGACTCCATCTCAAAAAGAAAGAAAGAAAAGAAGAAAGAAAGAAAGAAAGAGAGAGAGAAAGAAAGAGACAGAAAGAACGAAAGAAAGAAAAAAGAAAGAAAGAAAGAAAGACAGACAGAAAGAAAAGAAACAAAAACAAAAACAAAAAGAATTATCAGGCTCCCAATCAAGCAAAGCCAGCAAATCAGAATATCTGGAGGTGACTGGTGAAAATCAGAACCTCTGGGGAATTAGGCCCAGGTCTTTTTTGCATTTCTACCAGGCTTCCCAGGGGACATCTCTGCTGACTGAAATTGCAAAATCACATTCTAATCCTCTGGTCTTTGCCCCAGCTCGCTCAGCTGGTTGCCCCTTTGACCCTCGGGCCTCCCTAGAGGCCTTCTCTGTGAACACACCGTAGCATCTGTCTTCTTCCTAGCACTCATTAATATTTGTGGTTGTATATTTATTTCTGTGTTTCTTTAATGCCAGTGTCCCACCTAGACGATAAACTCTGTAAGGGCAAGAACCAGGTCTGTGGTTCCATGTGAGGTGGTAGTGAATTACCAGTGTAGGCTCTGAAGCTTGGACTGCCTGGCCTCATATCCCAGCTCCCCTACCCAGCTGTTCTTTGATCTTCAGCAAGTTGCTTCTCCTTCTTGTGCCTCAGTGGTCTCATCTATAAAATGGATATTTGAATAGTAGTACCTGCCTCACGTGGTTGATGGGAGGCATAAATAAAATTATATATGTAAAACATTTAGCATTGTCAATGGCACATTGGAAATTGTCAATAAACATTAATTATATTGATAACAAGCCACCACCATAAATTAATAGCTGAAAACTGCAACCATGTAATTGCTCACAATTCTGTGGGTTGACAATCTGGTCAAGGCTCAGCAGGGTGGCTTGTCTCTGCTCCAAATGGTTTTGGCTGGGCTCACTCTTACATTTTTGGTCAAGTGGCTTATTGGCTGGGACTGCAGAGTCTAACTTGATGGGCCGTTGACGGAGGCTGTCAGTGAGGGTGGCCTCTCCAGCAGGCTAGCTGGGGCTTCCTCATGTGGTAGCTGGGTTCCAAGAGGGCGAGAGCAAAATTCAAGAGTCACTTTCGCAGCATTAGTCAAAGCAAGTTACAAGGTCATCCCAGCGTCAAAGGACGGAGAAGTACTGCTAGTTTTTGTTAGGAGGAGGTGCAAAGACGTCCTGGACATTTTTCATCCTCCATAGTTGCTTGTTCCTGAATCTAGCATGGTATACTCAGGTGCATGGCCCAGTATGCATTTAATAGATATTTGTTGAAGAAATAACAAATGGATGTGCAGAGGAGAAAGAAACTAGAGACCCGAGAGGAAAACTGATTTGCTCAAGGTCACAAAGCAAATGAGTGGCAGCACCAGCACCAGAAACTAGGTCCTGGTGCACAGTCTTGCCTCTTCCCATTGCATCAATCTGCTCAGACAGCTGCCTGAGGTGGGGCTGAATTCTCCAAATAATTGCCTCACTCCTCAGCTTCTGTTGAGCCTCTGGAGATAGTTCTAGAAGGTCAGGACTGTGCTTGCTTCCTGAAGAGTCTGGGGACGGAGAGAAGGGAGCACTTTTCATTTCCCAGGGCATAACACATTGCAGAAAATGATTAGAGAGCATCAGCAGTCCTCATTGGGTTCCACTGTATGTGGCCAGCTGCCAGGGTGGGAGGTCAGAGACAAAGGCAGACTCCAGTATAGACGCTCTGTAGCCTGCTTCTCATGTACATGCTCTCACACACGTGTGCATACACACATACGTGCACGCACCTTCTCTCACCTCTCTCTTTAAGGTCTGGAAGAAAGCTAACATAAGTTTGAGCAGTTGGCCACATGGCTCTTATTTGGGCTCTCAATTGGACGAGCAATTTCAGGAGTTTTGAACAGCAATTTTTGAACAGTGAGTTTGGGGAACGGCAGTTGGGGAAAGTTGGGAGGCGCAGGAGGGGTTGTGAAATGCATGCTACAATTCCGTCATCAGCCCCTTCCTGTTGTTCTGGTACCTGGGGGAAACCAGGGCTAGCAGGACTGCGCTTCCTCCATCTAGAAGCTTTCCTCAGGCCTGCTGAGTCACCCACCTGCTGCGGAGAATGCACCTATTTTTAGCCTGAGGTAAATGAGCCCTGTAGTCACCCAGACCACATTCTCTTGTGTGTCTTTGTCACAGCTGGTGTGGCCGGATGGGGACCACATTGAAGAGACCCCACTCCCACCCCTAACAAGCTCCCTTCCTCTCCTTCCTCTGAGAAGCCTCACTGCATGGCAGTGACTCACATAACCCCAGGAGAGAATGCGGCAGAGGGTGGCAGTGGGTGGCATACCAAGCCAGTAGGGGTGTGGCGGGGACAGAAGTAGTTTATCACTGACATTGATTAGAATTGCTGGTGCATCACTGTTAGTCAGTTTATTATTGTTTGTAATTTTTCTGTAGATGATACGACCACTTATTGTACCCATGTGCACCATTCCTATGGCCCCGTCCTTGGGGACACCACTGCTTGGGAGTTAAGATGGTGGAGATCTGGAGCCCAGTGGCCTGACTGAAGGAGGCTTCACTACTTACTGTTTGACTCAAGCAAGACCCTTTACCACTCTGAGACCCGACCTTGGAGCTCCTGGGCTGGTACTCAGGTCACAAAGGCTGGTGATGGATTCGCAGGAGTGAGAGCAGGAAGGTCACCGAGATGTCATCCCTTGCTCTATTGAGGTAAAAATGGAAGCAAAGAAAGGGGCAGATGCTTGCCTGTATCAGATGTCCAGAGACCCCTCTAAGACCTTGTTCAGGCAGAGCCACCTGTTAGGTAAAAGGTGGGTAAAAAGCAGGTGCTGATGACAAGGCCACCGTTGGTCAGAACTATTTCTACTTCAGTCTGTATTCAGCCCCTGCACCCAGTATAATGTAGTAAAGTATTTCTCGGAGAAGGGTGTGTGGACCACCTGCATCAGAATTACCTGAATCCCCTGGGGTGCTCACTAAAAGTGTGAGTCTCTGATCCCCATCCCAGACTTGGGGATTCGCTTCCAGCACTGTCACTCATTAGCTAGGGAACTTGGGGCGTGTCAAACTATTTGAGTACCACTTTCCTCACCTGTAAAATGAGGCTAAACCTCCTCGTGTACATGTGAGGGACAAATGTATTTACATGGGTGAGAGGTGCAGCCTGTCACCTGGCACATTGGAGTTGGGCAACTTGTGATTTGAATTCTTCGTATTTGTTTCTTATCCCCAGGCAGCTCCTGAAAGGCTTCACTCTTCTGCCCTGGTGCAGAAACGGGCCCTACCTCTTTCAGATTGGCCTGGAGCTGTCGGCTACCAGTGACTTCCAGAACCAACTTGCAAATGCCTGCCAATCAGTGGCACTGCTCAGACCACTGCTCAGATAAGATGTTCTGCAGTCTGCTGAGAAAATCTTCCAACACAGTTGTGGGACAGAGAAGTCACTCAGCAGAAACACTGGTCATATCACTTCTCCTTATCTCTCTTCCTGGTGACGAAGCGCAATGCCTGTGAGATCTTTTTAAACAGAACCCTTTTTCCAAATAAGATTTGACATGGCATAGGGCCCCAGTGTATGCGAACAATAAAAGCTTCACTCCACTAGTTTAAATATATTTTCTAAGAAGTTCAAGTTTCCAACGTGTTACTGTGTTACTTATGAAATCAGTGTGAACACAACTGAGGTGAGCTCCAGCGTGTGAAAATCAAAATCACGTATCGCTTCTAAATGTGCATGGTGCTGCTTATTACAAATATTCAAGTAGTTTAAAATACATTTTGGGCCAGGCACAGTGGCTCACACCTGTAATCCCAGCACTTTGGGAGGCCGAAGAGGGAGGATGGCTTGAGCCCAGGACCAGCCTGGGCAACATAGGGAGACCTCATCTCTACAAAAAAATTAAAAATTAGCTGGGTGTGGTGGCATGCATGTATTGTCCCACGTACTTAGAAGGCTGAGGTGGGAGGATCACTTGAGCCTAGGAGCTTGAGGCTGTAGTGAGCCATGATCCATGCCACTGCACTCCAGCCTGGGCAATAGAGTGAGACCCTGTCTTAAAATAAATAAGCAAAAATAAATAAAATACATTTAGGGAATTATATTGAATTGAGTGTTCACAAAAGCCATGAAGCTCCCTTGGAAAAGGCCAAGATTTTGTTTAGCATGGTTTGTAATCCCTGGAGGATTCCAAACACCTTTTACTGGGTAAGGAAACAGAGGCCCGGGTGGAAGAAGGGCTACATCAATCCAATAAGTGGCCAGCTTTGAGAATCAAGGCCTACTGGGTCTCAAGCCAGGGTTCCTCCCACTTGCCCACATTCCTAGCCTGGCCCACCAAGTGGGACACTTACAGGGGTGGGGAGCCCCCTTAGGTGGCTCTGGCCATTAGCTGAATTGGTCTTGAGTGACAAATACTATGGCTTTCAGTGTCTGTGGCTGAGCAGGGGCGCGGCAGGGACAAAGCTGGGCCCCCAGGCCTGGGTGAGTAAGGTAGCGAGTGTGTGAGCCCCATTTGCGAGCAAGAGGGCTTCAGCTGATCTTGACTTTGGCTGCAGAGCTCTTGGTCCAGGCAAATTCTCACTCTGCAAACAATATCTGAGCTTTTCAGTGCTTTGAGATCTGCAGATAAGAGGCTATAAAGAAGTATAAATTATTATTATGCTGAGGACAATTTCCTCCCTGGCTGGCAGCCTGCAAGGCTGTGCCCAGTCCAATCTCTGCCCCCTAAGGGAGGACCTGAATGCAGGGGGAGATAAATGATGCCCAGAGCCCTCTGGCCAAGGCCAAGCCCACAGTATCCCCACTGGTGGAGAAGCCAGGCCAGGCCAGGCTGTCTTTCCCACCACATCCCACCCACCACGCCCGGCACGTGCCAGCAAGGCTTTTTCCTCTGGAGGAGCAGCTGCTAAGGTGCTGAGTCACCGCCTTGATGTCAGCTGGCGCTCTCCACCCTGAAAAGAGTGCCCAGCGAGGGTGCAGCGAATCACCCTGTGCCAACAAACCTGTGGTGACCAACCTGCTTCGGGGAGGAGTTATTTCCCCTAGGAGGGGGCACATGGTGAGCTGGGGGAATCTGTCCCTAACTCTCAGCCTGGGGTTCCTGCTGGGGACCATCTCACGGGGCCTCAGTGCACAAGGGTCCTCGTTGGAATAGCGCCCAGACTCCAGCTGCAGGGATGGATTGGGGGGATTTTGTTTGGTATACCCCTGCCCCAGGAAGGAACCATTAGAAGAGAAGGGGGAGAGAGGAAGCCTCAGAAGAGGTACAAAGTGCCTGGGGGTCCTCCCACTTCATGGCTGTGGGCTTCTGGGTAGGTTACGAACCTACCAATTGTAAGTTGCTTTTTGTTGTTTTTCTTTTTTTGTATTTTTTTTTGTTTGTTTTTTGGAGACAAGATCTTGCTCTGTCTCTCAGGTTGGAGTGCAATGGCATGATCACAGCTCACTGCAGTCTTGACCTCCCAGGCTCGAGTGATCCATTCACCTCAGCCCCCTGAGTAGCTGAGTCTACAGGCACCCGCCACCACACCCAGCTAATTTTTTTTTTTTTTTGAGATGGCATTTCCCTCTTGTCGTCCAGGCTGGGGTGCAATGGCGCGATCTTTGCTCACTGCAACCTCTGCCTCCCGGGTTCAAGCGATTCTCCTGCCTCGACCTCCCGAGCAGCATACCCAGCTAATATTTAAAAATTTGTAGAGATAAGGGTCTCAGCTTGTTGTCCAGGATGGTCTTGAACTCCTAGGCTCAAGCCATCCTCCTGCCTTGGCCTCCTAAAGTGCTGGGACACGGGCATGAGTCACCACGCCCAGCCCCTTTGGTTGTATTCTTCTTTTAAAGGTAAATGCAAACAGTTTTTTAAACTGAACAGAAACAGTGTTCATACCTTCTCTGATGTTTTTTATCCAGTTCCCCTGTCCCTCATCCCTTTCCCAAAGCAATTGCTGTTACCAGTTTGAGGATATCCTTCCAAAAATATCTTCTAGGTATCTATACATACATATATGTGTGTGTATGTGGCTATCCTTTTATTTTTTAAATAAATAGGAACATTCTATGTATATTTTACTGGAATTTTTTTTAAATTTAATACCATCTTTTGGAAATTGGTTCATATTGGCAGCTGGGATCTATGACTTTCTTTTTTTTTCAACTGTTATTTTAAGTTCAGGGGTACTTGTGCAGGATGTGTAGGTTTTCTTCACTTTTTTTTTTTTTTTTTTTGAGACGAGTTTCGCTCTTTCACCCAAGCTGGAGTGCAGTGGCGCAATCTCGGCTCACTGCAACTTCCACCTCCCGGGTTCAAGCGATTCTCCTGCCTCAGCTTCCTGAGTAGCTGGGATTACAGGTGCCCGCCACCACACCCGGCTAATTTTTGTATTTTTAGTAGAGATGGGGTTTCAGCATATTGGCCAGGCTGGTCTCAAACTCCTGACCTTGTGATCCACCTGCCTTGGCCTCCCAAAGTGCTAGGATTACAGGCTTGAGCCACTGTGCCCTGCTGTGCAGGTTTATTACATAGGTAAATGTGTGCCATGGTGGTTTACTGCACACTATGTCTTTCTTTCTAAGGGGTATAGGCAAGCCCCTAGACCTCCTATGTGCTATTTAACCAGGCCTCTCTGGATAGACATTCAAAGGGTCTCCAGTCTCTTACTTCTTTGATGAACATTCTTTTGAATATGTCTATTTTAACTGCTTCTCCTGCATTTGTGGGGTGCCCCGGTACACCCAGGGCACTGGGGAGGAGGCTGCAGGGACCAAGCAGATCATCATGTGCGAACAAATGTCCAGCTCTCAAGTAGCCAAGGCAGCCCCAGTGGGACCTGAAGGAGGCCTCACGTGAACCAGGCTACAGACGGAGTTCAAAGAGGAAGTGGGCAGGGCAGATGAATAAGATTAATTTCTGAAATTATCTTAACAAGTTCTTTTCTGATTATAAAGTAAAACATCCTCATTATAGGAAATTTGGAAAATACTGAACAGATGTGAAAATAAGTCACCTGGATCCCCCTCATCTGGAGGTAACCACTGTTGATGTTTAAAACATTTCCTGCCTGCCTATTTTCTAGATACAAAGGATTTCTAGTGGTCAAAGGGACATGAAGGAAGGGAATCCAGGGAGGGTCCTCTCTCAGCAGGGATGGAACTGCAGGGAGCACCAGACTATTTCAGAACACACAGAGAGGGAGGTCAGACGCAAGAGGAGACAGGAGGAAATCATGGCAGACTGGGCAAGGGGCAGAGATGGGGGCTGACACTGCAGGTGAGCCTGAGGGTGGCAGGGAAGGATTTGCCCTTAGATCAAGAGAGCAAACGACCTGAGGAGTCTGGCTTGGAGATTTTAAAGGGATATCTAAGAACAAATTTCATCAGGACTTTGGAAGAGCAAACCTGGCATTCCAAAGGGAGGTTCCCTCTGAAAACACTAACTTGAGGGTTGTAAAAAGAGATGCGAGGCCCGAGTATGGCTGAGACTGCTAAGAAAAAGTTGTGGCTTTGCAGCCAAGAGTACAGGCTTGAAAACAGCAAGATTTTATTCGAGGCCCAAAGATGCCACTTACCAACTGTGTAGGATTGAGCAATTGACTTATCTTCACTGCTTCTCAGCTTCTCTACTTGTAAAGCATGGATGACACTAATACACCTGTGTCAGTGGGTCAGCCTGAGGATTACACAAGGTGATGAAGCCAAGAGCCTAGCATGGCGCCAGGCACCCAGAGGCACTCAGTAATGTTGAGAGAATACAGAACGAGAGCAAAGAAGGGGCTGAGGCCAGAGCTGTGGTGGAAGGTGCTAGAAGGAAGGGGTGCCATTAAAGGTCCCAGAAGAGAGCAGCCTTCTGGACAGGAAGAGTGGCCCCTGTGCAGAGCAGTGCCTCTGGGGTTCAGAGAAGATATGGTGACAATGCCAAACACTACCTGGGCCAAGGAAGGACCCCAGGCCTAGAAGGTCTCTAGTGAGTGGCAACTTCAGATCCGCTGCCATGGTGATGTGGATGGAAGCCAAAAGCTAGAGGTCCAGGGGTGATGGGAGATGAGGAAGTCCAGTGGGTGAATTTTATAAGATCTTCAAGAAGTTTGGCAGTGAAAGGAAAGGGGGAAGTCCTAGCTCAAGGGAAAGGTTGTAGGGAAGAAAGAGGTGTTTTGTTTTGTTTAGAGTGAAGGATATTTCAACATGTTTATAGACTGAAAAGAAAAAATCAATATAAGTTCTCAAAGAGAGGAAGTGACTAAGGATGTACTCCACCTCTCTTACACTTCAGTTTCTCATTTGAAAAATCAGAGTTAAGAATAAAGAATCTCTGAGGCCCTGCTAGCTTTTTTAGCTCTTTCATCTATCCATCCATCCATCCATCCATCCATCCATCCATCATCCATCCACCCATCCATCCATCCACCCATCCATCCATCCAACCATCCACCCATCCACACATCCATCCATCCAGTCTTTTAATACACATATTCTGTAGACCTCTGGCCTGGGCTAAGTGCTAAGGGGGAGGCCATGGGCTGCAGGGAAGTAGGGAAGAAAAGTAGAAGCAAAGACTCCCTTCTCCAGGGGCCTGTGTTTAACAGGAACGGTAGAGAAGACAATCAGGCAATGACTTAACAACATCACAAAAGGACATCGAAAGCCATGCCCTTGTAACTGTTTGACATCACATTCTAGCACTTACCCAAACCCCTGCCTGCCTCATCCCTGGCTTGCTAACCCCCAGCCTTTGAGAACCTTCCCTTGTTGTATTAATCCCCTAAGTTCCCCATGCCCAGCATTGTGCTGGCCCACATAAGCAATCAGATAATTAGTACTTACTATGTCCATACATCCAAGTATTTATTGAGCATCCACAATGTGCCAGGCACTGGGAGAGAATACTGAGCAAAACACAGCTCTGCCCCCTTAAATTGTTTAGTCTTGAACTGGATGGTTTTGGGAAGCAAGAACACCAGTCAGATGTGATTTTAAAATTGCAGCTGTGACAAGAGGAAGCCGGGCTTTCCACCAGCAGGGGGATCTGAGAAGGCCTCTCAGAGGAAGTCATTTGGGATCTGAAAGGCGAGCACAAGGTCACCAGGTGAACAGCACTCCAGGTGGGGACTGGGGCTCCACCTGTGCAAAAGCAAAAGGGAAAAGAGAGGAAAGAAGAGAAGAAAAGAGGTGGAGAAAGAGGGAGGACAGGAGCCTGAAAGCAGGCAGTGTGGCTGGGAGGGGGAGGCTCTAGACTGAAGCAGAGGCCGGCAGGGCCTGATAGCCAAGATCAGGAGTGTACTTTATCTGAGAGTGGGAGGAAGCCGCGGGAGTAATTTAAACATGGAAGGGACACGATCAGTTTTTGTTTCAAAGAAATCTCCTTGAAGAAATGAGGTGCAGGTTAGTCTGTGTAGTTTGAGCTTATCATACAATACGGTATGTCTGGGACTGGGATGGGGGCTGGTTTTCTTCCTCTACTTTAGATTTAGACATTTCTGCAATCTTTTCTTTTCTTTTAAGAAGTGAGTGCCAGGTGCGGTTGCTCACACCTATAATCCCAACACTTTGGGAGGCTGAGGCAGGTGGATCCGTTGAGCCCAGTAGTTCTGACTAGTCCAGGTAACATAGCAAAACCCCATCTCTACTAAAATTTTTAAAAATTAGCTTGGTGTGGTGGCACCTACGTATAGTCCCAGCTTCTTGGGAGACTGAGGTGGGAGGGTCACTTGAGCTGGAAGGCAGAGGTTGCAGTGAGCCAAGATTGCCTCACTGCACTCCAGCCTGGGCGACAGAGTGACGCCTTGTTTTGAAAAGAAAAAAAAAAATAGGGTCTCTCACTATGTTGCCAAGGCTGGGCTCTAACTCCTGGGCTCAAACAATCCCCCCACCTCAACCTCCCAAGTAGCTGGGACTATAGTAGTGGGCCACTGAGCCCAGCTTGTAATATTTTTTTTAAACAGTAAACCTGTGTTGCTTTTATTAGGAAAAAACAATACTAAGAATTGGAAAATGACAGAACAGCTTAGGGAAGAGCAGGAGAGCAGACTAGAGAGCTCTGGCCAGCCCAGGGTGGTGCAAAACAGCAAAACAGTCCGAGTGGGTGGAGCTGGGCGTTGGAGCTGAGGGTAAGCTGGGTTTGTCTGAGGGGCTCTGTCTTCCAGGAGCTCACCTTTTCGGAAGGTGTGAGGGAAGGAAGGAGGCTATAGGCCCAAGAAGCAGTTGGCATTTCCTGATAACTGTTTCAAACACAAAGCCAGCAGGAGCTGCTCCCAGCGAGCCCCGCTTCTCCCCGGAATCTAGCCTTGGGTAACAGGCTTCTCCCGGGGGATCACTGTTCTCAGTCTCTGGCAAGAGCTGGCCCCATGGGGAGTGCTTTGTTGACAGTGCCCAGTGCCCAGCAACCAGGCTGGGTTTGGGAAGGAGGCTGGAGTCTTCAGGAGGAAGGTCCTGCCCAAGATGGTGCAGAGGGTGAGTGAATGGGGGAGCCCAGTTGGGCTTTCCCTTAGCCCCAGCCCTTTAGGCTGCTCTAGAGGAGCCTTTGCCCCTTTCCCCAGAGCACAGGCTGATCTGCCAGCCAAGGAGTGGAAAGGAGAACATGGAGGTTCTTCCTGCCACTTGGATCCTACTCTGCTATGTGATCTTTGAGAAGTCACCAGCGTTGCCCACCCAAGGGTGCAGAGGCCAGAGATCCACGTGCTCCAACCCTGTTGGAGGTGGGAGTCTGTCAGGCTTTCTGCAAGTCTCACAGCTGTGTGTGGAGGGGAGACAAAGCCTCCAGCAGCCTGGCTGGGGTTCTTCAGGTTTGGGCCCTCCTGGAAGAGGAGCCGGCGTCCTCACGGGAATTGTGCTCCTGGGGAGGGAGGAGGGCAGGAACACCTGCTGTTGGTTACCTCAGACCCCCAAACCTGGGAGCTGCACCCCAGATTTCATATTCTGGAAATCAGGGGAAGATGGATGGGGAGTTTTAGAAGTTTGACAGTTCTAGTTTCACACCCAGATCTGCCTCAGTTTCCTCTTCTGGAAAATGGACATGATGCCACCTCCATCTCCTAGCATGGCTATTGGGATTGAATGGGAAATCCTGGCAGAGAGCCAGGTGCATAGCTCTGCTCCCCCACCTCTGTGACCTATTTCCACCTCACACTCCCGCCCCCACTGCCCGTGTCCAGAAACCCAAATTCTGACCCAGTGGCCAGGGGCAGGCCCTGGGTGAGCCACTTCCCTCTTTGGGTTTCAGTTTCCTCTTTATATGAAACTGGGAGCTCTGTGGAAAGGCCAAAGGCAGGAATAGTAATCATTTCTGATCTGCAAGCAGTTTTACCCTCATACGAGGTAAAGACACAGCACAGGCTCGGTCACGGGCTGAAAAGAGGATGTGCACCACAAAATCCCAGTGGCTGAATTAGTTTCGTCTTCCATGAGAACCAGTAGCAAAGGAAGGTTTCGGGCTTTCAGCCACACATGAAACATCCTGGTTGCCTCGGCCTAGCCAAGATTAGACATTTCCTGGGAGGAGTGGTGGGTTAGTGGAGGGAGGTGGGGGTAATTAGGGAAGCTGGAGAGGGTCATCTGGGAGGAGGGGGCTAGGCCCCAGAGACATGGCTGAGGAGTAACCCCTGAGCTGTTTTCCTCATCTTCACTCTGTAGAAACCTACTTTCAACAGAATATTAGCACAAATGCAAAAGGATATATGCAAGAGCAAGACTAGCGCAGGATTGCTTGTCTTGGTAAAAATGGAAGGCAACCCACAAAAACATACACAGCACACTGCCAAAGATATCTAGAGCCAACTGGAATGTGGCCCATGGTACATTATTGTATGAAAAAGCAAGTTACAGAATTGAAAGTACAGTGTGATCTTATTTTATTACTATATATGTCTTATATTCATATACTGTAACTGAATGTAATACTTGAACTAATTCTACACACACACACACACAGACACACACACATTTATTTTATTTTTATTTTTTTGAGACAGGGTCTCACTCTGTCTCCCAGGCTGGAGTGCAGTGGCGCGATCTCGGCTCACTGCAACCTCCGCCTCCCAGGCTCAAGCCATCCTCCCACCTCAGCCTTCTGAGAAGCTGGGACTACAGGTGTGTGCCACCATGCCCAGTCGATTTTTATATGTTTAGTAGAGACAAGGTTTCGCCATGTTTCCCAAGCTGGTCTAGAACTCTTGGGCTCAAGTGATCCACCTGCCTCGGCCTCCCAAAGTGCTGTGATGACAGGTGTGAGCCGCAGTGCACGGTCCCCACACACATTTAAAGCATAGAAAATAAAATCCTGGAAGGGCGCATGGCAAACTGTTAACAGCATTTACCTCTAAGGTAGAAAAAAGATTTTAAATTTTCTCTTTTATACTTCTGCACCGTTTGAATCTCTTAAAATTAGCACATACTATATATGACGAACACCCCCTCCCAAATAAACATGAAAGGGGCTGGAAGGGGTCAGGTGGTCAACTCTCTCCAAGGTGCAACCAGAGGTAGCTGAGACTAATATGACATAGGTCCCTGTTGGAGGACGATGCCCCCAGTAAACCCAAATTAGTTGAGTGACACCATAAAAAAACAGAATAGGGAGGAGTGGGGAAGACCAGTCCCTTTCCTTGTGTCCAGGGATCCCACCCATTTACACCTCCATCCTCCAGTGCCTGGCTAAGGCCCTGCTTAGTGCCCGGACACAGACTGTGCTCTTTGGAGATAGCTCAAGTGGGCTGTGTCCTTAGGGAGATGGGGCACATGACTGTTAACTACTTTAACAGTCCTCAGTGGGTTTTGTTGTTGTTGTTGCTGCTGTTGTTTTGTTGTTGTTGTTGTTGTTGAGATGGAGTTTTGCTCTTGTTCCCCAGGCTGGAGTGAAATGGCGTGACCTTGGCTCCCTGCAACGTCTGCCTCCCAGGTCCAAAGGATTCTCCTGCCTCAGCCTCCCAAGTAGCTGGGATTACAGGCGCCTGCCACCACACCCAGCTAATTTTTTGTATTTTTTTAGTAGAGATGGGGTTTCACCATGTTGGTCAGGCTGGTCTCAAACTTCTGACCTCAGATGATCCACCCTCCTCGGCCTCTCAAAGTGTTGAGATCACAGGCATGAGCCACCACGCCCGACCCTGAATGTTTCTGAAGCATGCTGTTTCTTCATTCTCGAATATTCACTAAAAGAGCCCCTACTAATAATTAACCCAGCAGTAATAATAATGCCCACCGTTTGTCATTCTTTCCATGTGCTCCGTACATTACATGTGCATCTCAGTTTATCCCAATCAGTAGGCGGTTCCATCCTTCAATTTCATTTTGCAAATAAAGAAACCAAAGCTCACAGGGAATACGTAACTTGCCGAAGGTCACATAGCCACAGAGGGCAGAGGCTGAATTCAAACCACTCACTCTGACTCAGCATCTACCTCAGAGCAGCCATTCAGTGGCCTCTTGTGACACATAAAGCAAGAAGATACCAGTGAGTGTTTGGACCATGTCTTCTTGGTAAAGTTACCATTAGTCTGACCACAGATGTTTCTCAAGAAGCAGTGAAGGGTTTGGTTTGGTGATGTCAGTGGCTGGGGTCACATGAACCAAACCATTGCTAAGCTGTGATGTCTGAGGCTGCCATGAACTGGTTATTGCCCAGATTTAAAAGAAAGGTGGAAAAAATTATCCCAGTCTACCATATGGCTCAGCTGGCCATAGTGTTTACATAGTCAGAAAATGTCAACACAGAATAGCGATATAATCAAAATTACCCTCTACGGTGTGGCTGTATTGGGAAGAGAGAGGCGGGGGTGCGTGTGAGGCAACAGGAGCTGAAAGAACTTCTCGTCTCCCAGGGCAGGAAATCAAGAAAAAACTCCTAAAACTACACAGATCAAGAAGAAACTATGTGAGATGTTATTTAGAGACATGAAAATGAACATTCCCAAGAATCCGTTTCAAGAGTTGAAAGTGGCCACCCTGGAGATGGGTCAGGGCTGCAGTTGTTCATGACTAACCTTTGTACATTTCTGAGAAATCTGTGCTTACGTGTAACTTCGCTTAAAATAAAAAATTTAATAAAATCCAAAGCAAAAACAAACAGAGCAATTCTGGCCCCATTTGGGGAGGGAGTGGGCTGTGATTACGAGAATGAGGGCCCAGGAGGCGGGGATTCCTCTGTCAGGTATGCAACGGGAAGCTGGTGGGGTCTTGGCAAGGCTTTGGTGGAGAGAGGTCATTGGAATGGTGACCTCACTTGGAACTGGTGAGGGCAAGAGAAGGTAGGAGGGTTTAAAAAGAAGCAGCAGAACCGAAGGAGAAAAAAAGGAAGCCTTGTCATTCCACAGCCAAGATCATACTCCCAGGAGACCTACAGCCTTTCGTCAGGGTTACACAAATGTAAAACAAAGGTGTGGTCTCTCCACCAAATGGGGAAGTTTCCACCAGGAGGCCAGTGTGTCATTGAGTAATGTGAATAGTGGAACCCATCCCCGGCTGGTCAGGCCCACACATTCCACACCAGGACCCAGGGGCCTCAGGGGTAGAGGCAGGAAGGTAGCATTTGTCTATTGTGAGAACAAGCGGCTTATGTAGACATCAAAGGTCTCAGGATAGGGTATATTCTTCCAGATCTGTGAGGCCCAAACACACACACATGGAGGAGGATCCCAGGGTCTCAGCCCCTCCCTGGATCCTCAATACTCAGGCCTTGTCCCCTCTCCCATGGGGGTCCTATTGAAAGGAATCCAGAGACCCTGGGAGAATCTGAGTAGGAAGGGGGAACTGGACTTACTGCCGTAGGCCCAGGCCTGGGTCAGGACTGTGTCTCTCTGGAAAAGCCACTCCCTTGGGAACTGAGAAAGCCCAGAGCTTGGGCCCAGAGCAGCCCAGGCCTCCTCCTGTCTTCTCCAGGAAGCATTTTCTCTTCTTTCTTTCTTTCTTTTTTTTTTTTTTTTTTGAGACAGAGTCTCGCTCTGTCGCCCAGGCTGGAGTGCAGTGGCGCGATCTCGGCTCACTGCAAGCTCCGCCTCCTGGGTTCACGCCATTCTCCTGCCTCAGCCTCTCTGAGTAGCTGGGATTAAGGCGCCCGCCACCACGCCCGGCTAATTTTTTTGTATTTTTAGTAGAGACGGGGTTTCACTGTGGTCTCGATCTCCTGACCTCGTGATCCACCCGCCTCGGCCTCCCAAAGTGCTGGGATTACAAGCGTGAGCCACCGCGCCCGGCCTCTCTCTCTTTCTTTCTTTCTTTCTTTCTTTTTCTTTCTTTCTTTCTTTCTTTCTTCTTTCTTCTTTCTTCTTTCTTTCTTTCTTTCTTTTTCTTTCTTCTTTCTTTTCTCTCTCTCTCTCCCTTCCTTCCTTCCTTCCTTCTCTCTCTCTCTCTTTCTCTCTCTTTCTTTCTTTCGACGGAGTCTTGCTCTGTCGCCAAGGCTGCAGTGCAGTGGTGCAATCTTGGCTCACTGCAACCTCTGCCTCCTGGGTTCAAGCGGTTCTCCTGCCTCAGCCTCCTGAGGAGCTAGTATTACAGGCATGTGCTGCTGCGCTTGGCAAATTTTGATATTTTTTAGTAGAGACGGAATTTCAGCATGTTGGCCAGGCTGGTCTTGAACTCCTGACTTGAGGTGATCTGTCCACCTCAGCCTCCCAAAGTGCTAGGATTACAGGTGTGAGCCACTGCACCCAGCCCAGGAAGCATTTTCTCGATGAGCTCACCAACTCACACCCTGCTTTTACATAACCAGCGTCTCAGTGTTCTGACCTCCAGATATTTGGTCTACAGAGGACACCTCAGCCTGTCTGAGGAATGACTGATTTGATGGGGACAGGCCCAGCCCTTAGTGTTATAGGCCTGAGTTTGAACCCCAGTTTTTCACCTTCTAGTTGAGTGGACACTTTGCTTTTGTTTTTGTTTTGTTTTGTTTTGTTTTTGAGACAGGGTCTTGTTCTGTCACCCAGGCTGGAGTGTACTGGCAGGATCATGGCTCACTGCAGCCTCAGCCTTCTGGGCTCAAGCAATCCTCCCACCTCAGCCTCCCAGGTAGCTGGGATGACAGGTGCATGCCACCACGTTTGCCTAATTGTTGTATTTTTTTGTAGAGACAGGGTGTCACCATGTTGCCCAGGCTGGTCTTGAACTCCTGGGCACAAGCAATCCTCCTGCGTTGGCCTCCCAAAGTGTTAGGATTACAGGCATGAGCCACAGTGCCTCGCCTGTGTGGACTCTTTGAGGCCCAATTTCCTCATCTGAGAACGTTAGGATGAAAACTCACTCCCAAGAGTTGTGAGGCTCAAAAGTGCTACCCTGGGTTAAGCACTGGCCCTAAGTGGAACTGGATTGGAAGAATGGCTAAGACTCAGGCTAGGATGGGGTTGGAGGGAGGCAAGGCCTTGACAGCCCTCTCCCTTGCGGCAGTGATTCTTATTAAGGCAGGAATTGGACTGGATACACTCAGACAATCACCTTCATGCTGGAGATGTGGCTGGTGCTGGCAAAACCTCTGTGAGGTGCTGACTCAGGACAGGTGCCGCTGAGGCCCTTGAGGAAACAGAATTCCACCCATTAGAACCCCTTCAAATGGGGAAGCAGCTAAGTTTGTAGTCCCGCTTCAGGTAGGTTTGGAGGGGTTTCTCTTTCTCTCTCAATTTGAGTTCAGATGCAGATGCCTCCTGGGAACTGAAACCCCTCCTATGCTTGGCCTGTATCTTGTTTGGATGCTGCTGTGTCTTGTAGCCATGCCACTGGGGTTACCAGCCAGGGCACATCATTGTCACACAGCCTCCAGCTTCCCAATTCTGACCCTTACCTGCAAAGCCCTCCCTCTGTCCCCTGGGGCTCACCAACACTGTTTCCCATCTCCCTCTTTCTTTCATCTTCACCACAGCCTGGAACAGATGTCAGGGAGGGACAATTATCCACATTTTAGAGAGGAACAAACTGATCCAGAGAAGTAGAGTGACTCACTGTTCTTGCCTGGCTGGGTCTAGTCATCTCCTAACCCAGCTACCATCTCTCTGATCCACCCAGCCCTGTCACCTGTCACCAGGGTTACCTTCTTAAAGCCAATGCCCCATTCAGACTTCTGGCTATTTTCCAGTGAGCACCCAGTAAAGAGTCCCCAGCTGTCCTCTCATGTGTCATCACTCCCATATCCCTTTCTACACCCCATGCTGTGACCACATCAGCTCACTCGCTGTTCCTACTATATGTTCTCCCCATCTCAGTGGCTCCCCTCATGCTGCATTCTCTGCCTCATATTCTCTCCCTTCCCTCCCTTCCTTCTCTGAATGTCAAAGTTGAATTCCTCCACCAGGGTCCAGCTCAAATGTTACCGCCTCCTTTGGAGCCTCCCCTGCCGGTCCCCAGTAAGCATGAATCTCTTCTTTCTCTGGACTTGCTGAGTGCTTGGCTTTTACCTGCCCTGGTGCATCGATTTCATTCCATCCGGAGCTAGCGGTGTTTTGTAAAATTTGCCTCCCCCAGGGTCTGTAAGCAACTTCAGACCCAGAACCCCGACTTAGTCATTGTGTTCTATGACCTTGGCAAGTAACTTGACCTTTTCTGGGCTATAACATGGGGATGACAGCAGCTTTCCCAGGGTAGGGTGAGGATTGAGCAAATCACCAAGGTCAGTGCTTGGCGAATGATGGGGGACGATGATTGTGAAGCCAGTCAGAGCCAGCTGTGGCTGAGTCTCCTGAGCCCAGAAACTTCTTTCTGTTCACTTACTTCCTTCCCCAAAAAGGCATTAAACCCACCTGAGGAAATTAGACTGCTGTGATTTTGTTTGTTTGTTTGTTCGTTTGTTTGTTTGTTTGTTTTTGAGACAGAGTCTTGCTTTGTCACCCAGGCTGGAGTGCAGTGGCGTGATCTCGGCTCACTGCAACCTCTGCCTTCTGGGTTGAAGCAGTTCTCCTTCCTCAGCCTCCTGAGTAGCTGGGATTACAGGTGCCTATCACTACACTCAGCTAATTTTTGTTTTTTTTTAGTAGATACAGGGTTTTACCATGGTGCGCAGGCTGCTTTTGAACTTCTGACTTCAAGTTATCCACCCACTTCGGCCTCCCAAAGTACTAGGATTACAGGTGTGGACCACAGCACCCAGCCTAGACTGCTGTGATTCTTAAAGGCAGCTACAGGCTAGAATCATCGGTGAGCTGTTGCATCAGAATCCCTTGAGGAACTGGCTGAAAACTTAGATTACTGGGCCTTACCCTAGACCTTCTGAATCAGATTTCCAGGGTGGGGCCCAGGAACCTGCATTTTTAACAAGCTTCCTAGGGGATTCTGCTGCAACAGTTCTGGCCACACCGGGCCACAGGAAAGACAGAGGGTAGCTGGGGTGGGACATGATGATCACACCTTCCCCTTTGCTTAGGTGATCGTGGAAGTGGCTTTGGGGGATAACAGTGCCCACAGCCAGCCACCAGTACTCTTCACCTAGCTCATCTTTGAGCCCTAGTCCAAGGCTGGGTACAGGGCTGGTCAGTAGCCAGACTTGGTTACCAGATTCGCCACTGGCAAAGCACCTGACCCAGTCTGGGTGCTCGGCAAATATTTGTGGAACCAACTGAATTCCCCTGGGGCTGGCTCTGGCAGGAGACCTGTGACCCAGCCTGCTGGGTTAGACCCCAGCCCCTGTTCCTCCTTCTGGGCCTGGCTGCCTCCCCAAGGAGCCAGGAGGGAGAGGTTTGACTGGTTCCATGGGGAAGAAACCATTGGGGCTCAGCCCAGGGAGCCACACCCCGAGGAATGAGAGCTGGGGCAGGAGTAAACATCTGCAGACCCCGTCCTCCCACCAGCAGTAGAGGAGGACCTCCGTCAGCAAGGATCTACTGAGCTGAGACCCAGTGAGCTGAGTCTTAGGGCTCACTCAGGGCCTCTCAATCCCAGCTGCTCATAGAATATTGGAAAATATTCAAAAAGTACCACTCTTGGGCCCACCTCCAACCAATGGAATCAGAATCTCTGGGATGATGGCTGAGCATTGATACGTCTGGAAAGCAGCACGGACGATTCTGTTGTATGGCTAGAACCAAAAAACTGCCTGGCCGGCTGGCCTTTCTTTTACTCTCCTTTTGCCCCCCAGTGCTTTGTAGTCTGACATTGCTCAGAAATTTAACAGTAAAAAATCACAACTCATAACTGGTGAGCCCTTCTGTGTGCCAGGGCCACACTGGTTACTGCAGATACAGCAGTGAATGTGCCCCTGCCTTCACAGAAGCCACTAGCAGAGAAGACTAGCAGAGAAGGCAGGCTAGCAGAGAAGACAGGCTAGCAAACAAAGCAGTAGAATAGAGTGTTCTGGGGTGTCCAAGAGGAGCCCCCAACTCAGAGCCTGAGGGTTGGTAGGGATGAGGGGAGGCTTTCTGGAGGAAGTGGAGCCTAGGTGGAAGTCTGAGGACAGGTAGAACAGGTAAAGGCAAGTCTGGGGAAGATGAGGTGGGAGGAGTGAGGCAGGCAGACGGAACAGCCTGTGCTAGCAAGAAGAGCCCCAAGCAACAAGGAGCTCGATTCACATTCAGATCTCAGATCAGCGGCAGTGTGGATGGAGGGATTCCCACGGGAGGGATTAGACCTGGGAAAGGGGACAGGGCTAGATCGCACAGAGGTTTGTAAGCCAGTAAGGCAATTTTGATCCTAAAAATAAGAAGCCAGTGATGGATTTAGAAGATGGGAGAGTGGGAGAGTAGAGATTGACATGAGTGGGGCTGTGTTTCTTCTGCGGCTAGGTGCAAAATGGATTGGAGAAGGGAAAGTGGAGGCAGGAGACCAGCCAGGAGGAGAGCCGTCTGGCCTGGGAGATGAGGGCCACCTGGCTCAGGTGGCAATGAAAGGGTGCAGACAAATTGAGGAGCTACAGAGGAAGTGGCTTTAACAGGGCTTAGTGACTCACAGGAGAAGGGACAGGCAGGAGTGCCCAGTATTATGGGCTGAACTGTACACCCCTAGAATTCACTTTTTGAAGCCCTAACCCCCAGTGTCCCAAATGTGACTGTATTTGGATATATTAGCTTGGTGCAAAAGTAATTGCGGTTCTTGCCATTACTTTCAATTACTTTTGCACCACAATAGAACCTTTGAAGAGGTGATTAAATTAAAACGAGGCTGTTAGAGTGGACCTTAATCCAATCTGACTAGTGTCTTTATAAGAAGAGGAATTTTTTTTTTTTGAGATGTAGTTGCCCAGGCTGGAGTGCAGTGGTGCAATCTCAGCTCACTGCAACCTCTGCCTCCTAGTTTAAGCGAGTTTCCTGCCTCAGCTAGGATTACAGCTGCCCGCCACCATGCCCGGCTAATTTTTGTATTTTTAGTAGAGACGGGGTTTCACCATGTCGGCCAGGCTGGTCTCAAACTCCTGACCTCAGGTGATCTGCCTGCCTCGGCCTCCCAAAGTGCTGGAATTACAGGTGTGAGCCACCGTGCCCAGCTGAAGAGGAAATCCGGACACACAGAGAGACACCAGGGGTGCACACGCACAGAGGAAAGGCTATGTGAGGATGTGAAGACACAGCCAGACATTTGCAAGCCAAGAAGAAAGGACTCAGGAGAAAGCAACCCTACCAACAAACTGATCTTGGACTTCCAGCCTCCAGAACAGTGAGAAAATACATTTCTGTTGTTTAGACCGCCAGTCTGTGGTGTTTGTTACAGCAGCCCTAGCTGACTGATACACCCAGGATGAAGCTGAGGTTTCTAGTTTGCACAGCCAGGTGGGTGGGTACCATGTATTGAAGGGGGAGTGATATATTTTGGATCTGTGTCCCTGCTCAAATCTCATGTTGAACTGTAATACCCAGTATTGGAGGGAGTGATGGGATCATGGGGGTGAATTTCTCATGAATGGTTTAGCACCATCCCCTTGGTGCTGACTTCATGGTAGTGAGTGTGTTCTCAGGAGATCTGGCCCTTAAATATTGTGTAGCACCTCCCCACCCCCCAACTCCTACTTGTGCCACATGATGTGCAAGCTCCTGCTTTGCCTTCCACCATGATTGGAAGCTTCCTGAGGCCTCCCCAGAAGCAGATGCCAGCACTATGCTTCCTGTACAGCCTACAGAACCATGAGCCAATTAAACCTCTTTTCCTTGTAAATTATCTAGTCTCAACCAGGTATTGCTTCATAGCAATGCAAGAATGGCCTAATACAGGGCAGATGAGAGGTTGAGTTTGAAACCTGTTGTGTTAGAGGGGCTCAGTCACCAGTTGCACTGGCCATAGCTGGTCCTCTCCTGATGGCACAGAAAGGCAGTTACCTAGGTAGGGCATGGGAATGGGAGGTCTGGAGACCATGCTCTAGGTTTACCTGCACACTGTGTGACATCCGACAAGCCCTGCACCTGCTCGGGGGCCTCCTATAGCAGAAGGGATTGGTCTTCCGGGTCCCAACAGGCCGGGCCTCCGAGGCCTATTCCCAGC
The DNA here is from genome assembly GCF_006542625.1 of Nomascus leucogenys. NCBI lineage: Eukaryota > Metazoa > Chordata > Mammalia > Primates > Hylobatidae > Nomascus > Nomascus leucogenys. Next base: position 23,127,524 of record NC_044383.1, on the reverse strand, counting down.
AAGGTGCTCCTGGAACGACTTTAGCACCTCTCCAGGGAAGGTGCTGTTGTTCTTGGTTCTCCCTTCCAGGGTGTTAACCAGGAAGGGGGCCAGTGCCCCAGGAGGCCATGAAGTGCAAACAACTTTGAGTTGGCAGCAGTGCCCTGTTCCTCCCGCAGAGCCTCCCTGCAGGAAGTTGACTCCAATAGGTCCCCAGGCACCCTCACCTCAGACCCAGGAGGCTCAGAGAGGAGATCCTGGTGCCAGGGCTCAGAGAGAGCTGGTGCTGCCAAGGCCTGTGCCTACTCCTTCAAACACTTGAGCTTTCCCTCCTCGTCTCACACTCCAACATGCCCGAGAGATAGGACTGATAGATTCAGGCGGAACAAACAAACAAACAAACAGGATGCCCAGTTAAATTTGAATTTCAGATAAACACTGAATAGTTTTTAATATAAGTATTTTCCATGTAATATTTGTGACATACTTATTCTAAAAAAGTATTTGGTGTTTATCTGAAATTCAAATTTAACAAGGGCGTCCTATATTTTATCTGGCATTCCTACCCAGAGAAGACCCCAGGAGTCATCCAGTGATCCCCAAAGAGGAATAGGCTGGTTCCTCTGCCCCCCAACTCAACCCACTTGCTTCAGCCAGAGGCTGATGACAAAGTGTCATTTCCTAAATCCTTGTCAAGCTGCTCACCAGATGTTAGGGCTGGCTTTGGAGCCAAGGTATCTTTGGAAAGGTGTTGCGTCTAATTAACCTAATAAGTAGGTTGTAAGCTCTGACCGGAAGTGGTGGAGGATTCACCCTGACAGATGGGGAGGAGTAGGTCACGCCTGTTGCAGGCACCTGCCCACAAGCTGCTGGCTGTGGCCTGCGGAAGGGCTAATGGGAGGCTTCAGCTTCACATGAGACACAGGGCAAGCAGAAGTTACACCAACATCATATTACCAGTGACAATAGCTGCCATTTATAGAGCCCTTACTATGCCAAGCATGGATCAAGCATTATCTCATTTAATCCTTACAACAATTCTAGCAGGCAGAAGCTGTTATTATCCCCATTTAACAGATGATCAAACTGAGGCCAAGAGGCTGAGTAACTTGCCCAAGGTCACATAGCTAGAAAGGGATAGAGACAGGAATTAAAACCCAGTACTTCAGACTCTGGACTCTGTGCTTCTAGCCACTGTCCCCTCCGTCCCTTCCTCCAACTCCAAATGATTTTCAAGACATTTGGTGAATGACATATACAGTACATGGAGAGATAGAAGGAAATACCATTTATCATTCCATCAATGTTGATCAAGCATTTTCTGTATGTGAGACATTCTCCCTTTCCTCTGACCTCACGGACATCATAGTCTGGCAGGAGACACAGATATCGGTAAATTATTGTATGAGAAACAGAACAAAAACTGTTCAATGAAATATAATTGCTATTAAGGATACTGCTTTTAAGGAAGGCAATAGACTTGGTGATCAAGAGCCTGGGCCCTAGGGCCAGGCTGCTTGGACACAAAGTCTCCCTTTACTAGGTATGTGACTTTGGGTGGATTTCTTAGTTTACGTCTGCCTCAGTCTGCAAAATGGGTGCAATATTACTCACCTCACAATGTTGTAACAATTAATTAAACCGATCCTTGAAAGGCACTTAGATAGTGTCTAACAGTAATTACTTTAGTCGACAAATACTTACCGAGAACCTGCAATATGCCAAGCACTGCTCTAGGTTATTGGGATCCATCGGTGAACAAAATGGACAAAATACCTACCCTTGTAGAGTTTATATTGTTGCTTACATTCTAGTGATAGCCATTATTGTTATTATTATTATTATTATATATTTTTACTGCTCCTTGTGGAGCAGGGCTACCCTGTAAGCAGTGAGCCCAGAGTAACCAAGCCATCATTTTAAAATGAATTCTTATTATGTAAGTAATGTTAGTCCATATTTTAAAATTATTATTATTTTATTTATTTATTTTTTTTTAGAAACAGGGTCTCACTCTGTTACCCAGGCTGTAGTGCAGTGGCGCAGTCATAGCTCACTGCAACCTTGAACTTCTGGGCTCACGCGATCTTCCTGCCTCAACCTCCCAAGTAGCTGGAACTACAGGCATGTGACACCATGCCTAGCTAGTTTATTTTATTTATTTATTTTTTTATAGAGATGGGATCTTGCCATGTTGCCCAGGCTGGTAAAATTATCATTTTTAAGTGATTTGTTATTATTTAATAAATTTGCTCTTGGCCTTAAGAGGGCACAAAGCAGGAAGATATTTCACCCTCTGGGTTGGCACAAGAATATTTCCTACGGTTTTAAGTTCCCACGGGGTTTGGGGATGGGAGTTGATACTACTGATAGCCGATCAGCTTTGAGGCAGAATGGGTTAAAAACTGGGGAGTGGGCTAGGCACAGTGGCTCACGCCAATAATCCCAGCACTTTGGGAGGCTGAGGTGGGTGGATTACCTGAAGTCAGGAGTTCGAGACCAGCCTGGCCAACATGGTGAAACCCTGTCTCTACTAAAAACACAAAAATCAGCCGAGTGTGATAATGTGCACCTGTAGTCCCTGCTACTTGGGAGGGAGGCTGAGGCAAGAGAATTGCTTGAATTCGGGAGGTGGAGGTTGCAGTGAGCTGAGACTGTGCCACGGCATTCCAGCTTGGGCAACAGAGTGAGACTCCATCTCCCCACAAAAAAAATTGGGAGTGGACCGAGGAACCATAGGAAGGAGTGTAGTGGGTCTGCCAGGCTGGAGCTGAGAGGATGGTGCCTGTCTTTTTCTGAGAATCCTTTGTGAAAGTCTGATTCCAAGAGAAAGCCTGGCCCTGGGCAAGTGGCTAAAGTTCACAAAGGCTAACGTGGAGAGTGAACTTGGCACTGGGGCAGGGAGGGAGGAGGTCAGCCACGGCTTCTGGCAGCCCTGACTAACTGCCAAAAACAGGGTTTCAGCTGTGAACCATGACACCCCAGAGTCCCAAAGACTTCTAGGAACTTTACCCTCCCCACTCCCAGCTTGCCCCAGCCCTGGTCCACACCTGTTCATTAGAAAATGACTTTTAAAAAATTTACTTGTTTACTTTATAGAGATGGGGTCTCACTATATTGCCCAGGCTGGTCAGAAACTCCTGGGCTCAAGTGATCCTCCCACCCCGGCCTCCCAAAGTTCTGGGATTGCAGTTGTGAGTCACCGTACCCAGCTGAGAAAATGACTTTTTATTTTCTTTATAAGAGATGGGGTCTTGATATGTTGCCCAGGCTGCTTTTGAACTCCTGGGTTCAAGCGATCCTCCCACCTCGGCCTCTCAAAGTGCTGGGATGACAGGTGTAAGCCACCACGCCTGGCCGAGAAAGTGAGTTTTCATTTGTCACTTGTCATGCTGCCTGCCTGCGTCAGAGGGTGGGAGGGACGGGGGGCCCATGGGAAAACTAAAGCTCTTGTGAAGATTAGAGAGGGGGCCTGATGGGGAGAGGAAGGTGCCCTCCCAGGAATGCCTGGGAGACCCCGAGAACAGGTGCTGCGTTCTCACATTCTCATTGTCCTGAGAGAGAGACCAAGCCTCTGGCTGAATGCAGAGGAAGGTGACGCATCCAGCTGGGTGCCCCCTCCCGCAGCCCCCATGCAAGGTGTGGGGACTCACGGTACTGCAGGGTGTTCAGTTTGTAGTCAACAAGGGATAGGGGGTCCTGGGGGTTGATTTTGTTCAGCAAGATACACAGTTTAAACTTTCAGCTAACAGAAGGTATTTTTGGTTAGGGGAACAGGGATGAATTCTGGGCCCACCTGCACATGTGTAAGTACAGCCATGAGCCTGCACCCATGAGGGCACGTCTACTGTGCGTGTCTGGGTGCCTGTGTGTCTGCTCTCCATCTCTGGGTAGATCTATGGGTGCATATCTGCGTGCCTGCTGTATGTGAGTCTGTTTGTGTACATATGTGAATATGGTTTGTGTGTCTGTTTGGATGGGCAGGAAAGAGCTTACTCAAATGAGTCAGGAAATGTGGATTCCCTGGGGTCTGCTCCCAGCTGGGCCTCTCATGCAGTGGGCCCTTTGATCTGTCCCTTCTGCTCTCCGGGCCTCCCCTGCCACACAGCCTGTTGGCCAAGCTACACTGGCTGATGCTAGTGCCCCTGAACGGGCTGGGTTCTTGGTGCCTCGGCCTGGCATGGGGAGAAGATCTGGGACTCAGGGAGCCTCCGAAGGTTGGCAGCAGGGTCCTGGGATGCACCCCATGACTGGCTAATTGGTCCCTTAGCACCGAGCTCAGGTACCGTCGCCCTGGTGCTGCTGCGCCTGCTCCCTGCCATGCCCTTCCAACTGGGCTGCACCAGGGACGGGAGGAGGAGCCCCCATCAACCCTTGGGCCCACCCCTGCACAACCAGGCCCAGTGATAAAACAGCATGTAATGCCCAGCCTGGCCCCAGGCTACTGTGGCCACTTCCTGTTGGAGGTGGCCCCAGGCTCCCTGACCTCAAGGTGAGAAAATGCTGTTTCCAGTGAACCTGCCCAGGATGACTGTTAACAGGGAGGAGGTCGAGGGCGGTGGCCATCCCTGAATCCAGTCAGCCCAACAGGGTCTACAAAAACAAACAAAACGTCCATGCCACCCACCCATCTGGGCTCAGGCTTCCTCTGCCCCCATCTCTCCCTCTCATTTCTGTCGCCAGCTGTCCTATTGGAAAAACACTGGGGCAATGTTGACCAATGGAACTTTCTGCAATGATGGAAATGTTCTCTATTTGTGCTGTCCAATATGGTGCACACCAGCCACATGTGGCCATTGAGTACTTGAAATGTGGCTCATGAGAATGAAGACGTGTTTTTTGGTTTTTGTTTGTTTGGTTTTTGTTTTTTGTTTTTTTGTTTTGTTTTGTTTTGTTTGTTGTTGTTGTTGTTGTTGAGATGGAGTCTTGCTCTGTCTCCCAGGCTGGAGTGCAGTGACGTGATCTCGCCTCACTACAACCTCTGCCTCCCAGGTTCAACTGATTCTCCTGCCTCAGCTTCCTGAATACAGGCATGTACCTGGGACTACAGGCATACACCATCATGCCTGGCTAATTTTTGTATTTTTAGGGAGACAGGGTTTTACCATGTTGGCCAGGCTGGTCTTGAACTCCTGACCTCAGGTGATCCTTAGCCTCTCAAAGTTCTGGGATTATAGGCATGAGCCACCACACCTAGCCTAGACTTGTGTTTTAATTTTTATTTTATTTTGGACAGCATAGCTCTAGTAAACCAATTCCTACTGAGAGGACCAAAAATGGAGTCATCATTGAGATGACCACACTTGATCCTATACCAGTGGCGAAGTTCTTTCATGTCCGTGGGTACTCACTGGAGCCTCCCAGTAACTCTCTAGGCCAAGGCAGGAACCACTGCACATGAGACAAGCTACTTGCCCAAGGTCTTCCAGCTAGCAGGCGCAAGGGCTGAGACTAGAGCCCAGATCTTCTGATTCTAGAAGTGAGGCTTGTGCTGAGCATGGTGGCTCCTGCCTGTAATCCCAGAACTTTGGGAGGCTGGGATGGGAAGATCCCTTGATCCCAGGAATTTAAGACAAGACTGGGCAACATGGTGAGACCCCATGTCTACAAAAAGAGTAAAGTAAAAAAAATTAGCCAGGTGTGGTGGTACACGTCTGTAGTCCCAGCTGCTCTGGAGGCTGAGATGGGAGGATTGCTTGAACCCAGGAAGTCAAGGCTGCAGTGATCCCTGATCATGCCATGGCACTCCAGCCTGGGAGACAGAGAGAGATCCTATCTCCAAAAGAAAAAAAAAGAAGTGCAGCTCACTCCATCATCAGCCTCGATCCAGCAGACTTGCAGTTGGGTGGAAGCATAACCAAAAACAATGATGCCAGAATTTCAGGCTCAGGCTTGACCCGTGGAGAAAAGATTTTTGAGGTGGACTATGGAGGGGGACATTGGAACCTAAAGTTGCTCACTTGATTTGTAGATAGAAGGGGCGAATGTGGCTATGTATGCGGACACATATGCCAGGTGCTGTTAGGCTGTTTACAGATGCGATTTCATTTACCTTCACAAGGTTGGGCATTGTTCTCCCCATTTTATGGATAAGGAGATAGAGGCTCAGAGAGGTGACTTGAGTTGTCCAAGGTCATACAGCAAACAAGTGGCAGAGCTGGGCTTTGGACCAGGCACTTTGGCTCCAAAGGGTTTGCCTCCACTACCACCTCACTTGGGATGAAGGCCTAAACCAGAAGCCGATTTGTGTGCATCAGACAGCACTCTGAACTGGGCCTCCGCTACCTGCAGAACTCTCGCTGAAGCTCTGCAAAGGCAAAAGAACACGGCTCTCTAGGCCCCTTCTCCTGGTGAACCTGCGACCAGGGCTTGGGAAACAGACACATGTTAGTAATTAACAGTGGCTGAACAGGCCGGGCGCGGTGGCTCACGCCTGTAATCCCAGCACTTTGGGAGGCTGAGACGGGTGGATCATGAGGTCAGGAGATTGAGACCATCCTGGCTAACACGGTGAAACCCTGTCTCAACTAAAAATACAAAAAATTAGCCGGGCGTGTTGGCGGGCAACTGTAGTCCCAGCTACTGGGGAGGCTGAGGCAGGAGAATGGCGTGAACCCGGGACGGGGAGCTTGCAGTGAGCCGAGATCGCGCCACTGCACTCCAGCCTGGGTGACAGAGAGACTCCGTCTCAAAAAAAAAAAAACATGGCTTTTTAGGCCTGTTCTCCTGGTGAACCTGCTGCCAGGGCTTGGGAAACAGACACATGTGAGTAATTAATGGTGGCTGAACAAAGAAAAGCGGCTAAAGTGGCCTGAGTGAGCCAGGCTGGGCCCGATCCACCTAGAAAAGCTTCCCTGAGGAGGAAAAAAAGCATCTCAGTCAGTGGTTCACCAGGGTTTCATGTTTTCATTCATTCAGGATCTCCAAGGTCAGTTTCCTTCCCAATTTCTGGTTCAAATATCTATTGCTGGCCAAGCATGGCAGCTCACACCTGTAATCCCAACACTTTGGGAGGCCGAGGCAGGAGGATCACTTGAGGCCAGGAGTTTGAGTCCAGCCTGGGCAACATAGTGAGACCACCGTCTCTACTAAAAGTAAAAAAATAAAAGTAAAAACAGTTAGCTGGGCATGGTGGCACATGCCTGTACTCAGGAGGCTGGGATGGGAGGACTGCTTGAGCCCAGGAGTTCAAGGCTGCAGTGAGCTATGATTATGCATTACACTCCAGCCTGGGTAACAGAGGGAGACCCTATCTTTAAAAATATGAAAATAAAAATAAATCTATTGCTATTAAAACAAAAACCCAAAACTTAGTGGCTTAAAACAATTATTTGTTCATGACTACGCAGTGTGGACTCAGCTTGGAGGGGTCAGCTCTTTTCCGCTTATGTGGCAGTTTTTCTGCTTGCCTTGCTGGGGGTCACTCGTATGGCTGCACTCAGCTGGCTAGTGGCTGGCAGAGGCCTGGGCTCAGCTGGAAGACAGGGATGGCTAGGCTTCTCTTCCTAGCCATCAGGGCCACCCTTTCTCCACGTGGCCTCTCCAGCAAAGGAACTGGACTTTTTACCTGAAGTTCAGGGCTCCTAAGATGCTCCAAGGCCTTAAGCAGCTCCTGAAAGAAAGAATACCAGTCCTTGGCCGGGCGCAGTGGCTTATGCCTGTAATCCCAGCACTTTGGGAGGCCGAGGCGGGCAGATCACGAGGTCAGGAGATCGAGACCAGCCTCGCTAACACGGTGAAACCCGTTCTCTACTAAAAATACAAAAGATTAGCCAGGTTTGGTGATGGGTGCCTGTAGTCCCAGCTACTCGGGAGGCTGAGGCAGGAGAATGGCGTGAACCTGGGAGGCGGATCTTGCAGTGAGCCGAGATGGCGCCACTGCACTCCAGCCTGGGTGACAGAGCAAGACTCCGTCTAAAAAAAAAAGAAAGAAAGAAAGAAAGAAAAAAAGAATACCAGTCCTCGTCTTGCAGGACATTCAGAGGGTGCAGCAACAGAATGGAGGTGGAGCACTTCTCCCAGGACCTGGCCACCACTGTGACTCTCAGCTAGCTGTCACACCACTGTGTCTAAAACACCAGTCTCAGACTCCGCCACCCAGACAAGTGATAAAGCTCTAATTCTGTATGCATGACACTTCCGGTTTTATCTTTCAAAGCTCCTCCCCTTTACACATCACTCTCTAGCCTAAGCGAAGGGAGCACCATGAAACACGCCACGCCACTGTGCCTTCAGACACTCTGCTCTTGTCCCCCAGTGTCCATCTGGCCAGTGTCTTCACTGGGGCTCCTCCTCCCCCAGCCCTCCTGACCCTCCCCCAGAGCTGGCTTTCTCAGCTTTGTCCTTGAGCTGTTCACAGATGACCTTGGCCCACCTGGATGGTGGAGACAGGCAGGACTTTTCTAAGAAGCCATACAAAGCAGCCCCGTGGGAAACGCAGCTGTGAGAATAACGGTGGATCCCAGTAGTCAAATACAAGGGCTCTGGAGCCAGGCTCCACGGTTCAGAGCCCACTTTTTGGTACCTCCATTTTCTCATCTGTAAAATGAGATGAGAAAAATGCTGATTATAGTATTTACTTCCTAAGTGTGTTGTGAGGGTTAAATGAGACTATTACATGGAATGCACCTGTGCCTGATGCATGATGAATGCTCCCTAATTATTGCTCTTAACTGTTATCAAACATGTGCTCCTCCCGGGCCAGGCTTCTGTTTTTTTCTTTTTCTTTATTTTTATTTATTTATTTTTTTTTGAGATGGAGTCTTGCTCTGTCACCCAGGCTAGAGTTCAGTGGCATGATCTCGGCTCACTGCAACCTCCACCTGCTGGGTTCAAGAGATTTTCCTGCCTCAGCCTCCCGAGTAGCTGGGACTACAGGCACCCGCCACCATGCCCAGCTAATTTTTGTATTTTTAGTAGTGACAGGGTTTCACCATGTTGGCCAGGCTGGTCTCGACCTCCTGACCTCAAATGATCCACCCACCTTGACCTCCCCAAATGCTGGGATGACAGGCGTGAGCCACTGTGCCGGGCCAGGCCAAGCTTCTTTATGGACACGTGACTCCCTCCAGGAGCTGGGACTCTACCTCCACACTGGGGAACAAAGGCAGACCTGCTGTGACCTTTGTTGCACTCCTCCCTTCCTCTCTCAGCCCTGAGCCCTGGGCGCCCTCCAACAGCCTTCAGGCTTTAGTGTCTTCCCAGCCCCCACTGTGTGTTACAGGGAAGAAAGCGCAGCAGCTGGGGGAGACAAAGTCAGTCCCTAAGGTCAGCCGGCAAGAAGAGGCCAGCCTGGGTCTGGCACCCCACTTCTAGCTGGGCGCTGCTCTTCCATCCCTCCTAGGAGGGCTGGCAAGAGGCTACTGAATAGAGTTGGGTCACCGATTCTTTCCAAAGTCTGCCTAGGAGCTTGGTACCAAGCTCGCACCCCTTGTCACAGAGCCCTGAGAACACATCAAGTTAAGGAGGGTCCACCTGAGAGTATGGGGTGGGCCAGTCTAATTAGGCCAGCAGGCATTTTTGTTGTCCATTCCCTTCTTCGTTCCACAAAGACTTCCTGAGCACCTACTATGCGCCAGGCACTGTCCTAGACTCTGAGAATACAGAGAGAGCAGGACTGGCAGAAGTGGACCCCGGGAGAAGTGTGTCTGTGCCTGTGAGTGGGCAGCCACTTTGTGGCCCAGGCTCTAGGTGTCCTGTCTGGTGCCCTCCCTCACGTCTACCTGTGGCCAACGTAGTAAAACATAAGCGCTGGACTACGCAGGTGATGCCAGTCCTGACTCTGCCATTGCCTCCCCGAAGGGCAAGGTGGCTTGCCTCTCTGAGTCTCAGAGTCCTCATCTACAAAGTGGGAGTGCAGCTGGGAGGCCCCAGCAAGTAACGCCTGCCAAGTACCCAGCACTGTGGCCAGTGCTTCCCAGCACACAACAAATGGTCTTCGTCCACCCTCTGCCTCATCTGCCATCACCACAGCCCCCATCTCCTCGGACTGGAGTCCTGCCCTTCTTTCTGGCTTCCTGGGGCTGGTCACAGCTTGACAATAGCCAAGCCGCCCCTGGTCCCCGATGACACTGGAGACCTTTCCTGTAAGCCATTTTCCCTCTGAAGCTGGAGTCACAGAGGTCTTAAAGCCTCAGCTCAGAGAAAGAAGAGGGGGAGGTGACAGGGGCTGTTTATCAGAGGCCTGTCTCAGCTGTTGGCAGAGATTCCTTCCCAGCCAGGGACAGATGGCATCAGTCTCCTGGGGTCTGGATTGCCTGAGCGCCTGGGGTGGGCGCCAACACCAAGGGTGAGGAATTTGTGTGACCCTGTCACCTCCAGTCAGGGGACTCCCACACTCTTCTTCTTATAGCTGGGAACAAAGTGACAGGTCACTGTGAGGGGCAACTGATGACAGGCCCTTCTGTAACATTTATTTAGAACTGGCATCCCCTCCTCCTTCCAAAAGGGCCTAAGAGAAAGCACTGACCATTTATGGAAGGCCTATCGTGTGCCCAGGCCTTTCTGCATTGACACTGCCATTGAGTTCCCACAAGAATGAGGAAACTGAGGCTCAGCAAGGTAAAGTAACTTCCTGACATCTGTCCACTAGTCCAAGGCAGAGGAGCATTAGAAAATGAGTTCCTTGACCAGGCATGGTGGTTCACGCCTGTATTCCCAGCACTTTAAGAGGCCGAGGTATGTGGATCACTTGAGCACACGAGTTTGAGATCAGCCTGGGCAACACAGTGAGACCGTCTCTACAAAAAATTTTTTTAAATTAAGCAGGCATGGTGGTGCATGCCTGTGGTCCCAGCTACTCTGGAGGCTGAGATGGGAGGATTGCTTGTGCCTGGGAGGTTGAGGCTGCAGTGAGCTATGATTGCACCGCTTCACTCCAGCGTGCCTGGGTGACAGAGTGAGACCTCATCTCTAACAAAAGAAAAAAAAGGAAAATAAAGAAAGAAGGAAGGAAAGAAAGAAAAAAAGAAAGAAAGAGAAAGGAGTTTCCTCTGACTGTTATTTTTTAAAATGCAGATCAACAGGGCAAAAAGCATAAAAACGGACAATCAAGCACAGAGAGAGCAATAGTTCTTAACCTCCGGGAGAAGCTTTTAAGAATAGGATGTACATATGCATTTATAATGATGATAAATGCACTAAGCTTTTTCTAGAGGGATATATAAGAAACCATTAGTAGCACAAACCTTTAGGAAGAGAAACGGAAGAGGGGAGGGAGCAGTGGCAGAATTTTGCTTCTCATTTTATGTCTTTCTAGAACATGAATTATTTTCCATATGCATTTAAAAAGTGAAAACAAAGGGTTATCTGGACAGTAGGATTATGGGCCATTTTAATTTTCTTCTTGACTCTTTTCTGAACTAAAAAAGAAAAATATGATTTAAAAAAAAACCTTACGAAGCTAATGAAAGCTATGGACCTAATCCCAATAAAATTTTACAGATATATTAATTCATATAATTAACAACCCTTTGTAGGAAAGATTGGAGGGAATGATTATATTTAAAAGCCAGGCTAAAACAAGATTTTCATGACTAGAAGGATGCAGTTCTCTGATATCTATATTGAAGCTACTGTCATTAATAATTAAAAATGGAAAACAAAAACCCAGGCTAATGTGGTTTCTGGAACCAAGCATTTAATTTTACTTTGAGCCCCGTGCCTTATGCAGAGCTTGAAAAGAGGAGATGCTCGAAAAATCAATTGGTTAGTGGATATTTTGTGCTCACTGGATCCCAAAGCAGGTACCCAGTCAACACTTGTTAACAGAAACCAGTAGTCAAATACTATTGGTCTCAACCACTGTCTCTGGACCCCAGCTGGGACCCTCATCCAGGTGGAAGTCGGAGGAGTGTGGTAAGCCTTGGGCTGGGTTGTGAGATCCTCTCCCCTGCAATGGGGTGAGGATAAGGAGAGCACTGACCACTGTCACTACCGAGTGTCTGGGAGTGGTGGACACAAGCAGGGTCTTCCTTTCCTGACTGCCCTTTTAATACAGTATGCAGATGATGTGTGGACTCAGCCTTATTAAATATTTACTGCCTGTCCCCAGCCTACCCACTCTGCTCCAAACACGTGCAGGTGTACAGATTAGCAGAGGCCAGGGCTGAAACTCTCATTCTCACATCTCTCTAGGAGCCAGAATCCAACCCCCTATGATTCCTTTCCTCAGACCCTATGACATCACACCCAGAACACTGTGGGCACACCATGGCCTCAAAGGCAACACACGTCCATGTGTTGGCACCATCTTCCTCCAAACCAGATGACTTTTCCAGCTTCCCTCTCTGACATAGCCCCACATTCGCCCCATCACTCAAGCTCAAGGCCTCCATTTCCTCCATCTGTACCCCACTAGCCCCAGTCCAGTCTCCAGACACCAGATGTTAGGAGCATTTCTTTCAGCAGCAACCTCCAGCCTTCCATCCCCTCTATTCTCCCCAGCAGCCCCACTACCAGCCAATCAGTGTTCATGTCTGGGCTATTGCAGTAGACTCCTAACTTGTTTTCCCGATCCCAGGCCCTCCACCTCCAATCCAGCCTGCACCAGATGAATTAGAGCAGAGCATTCTTTTCCTCCATGCATGGCACAGCCCAGAAACATCTGAGAGCTTCCCATTGCCTTCAGAATGAGAGTCTCACTTGCTCACCAGCATTCATTTAATTTAGCCAACACTTACATCATTCTGGGCCAGGTACTATTTATTCTAAGTGCTTTGCAACTATTCATTCATTTAAACTTTATAAAATGAATTTGGTACTGTTATGATCACTGTTTTACAGATGGAGAAACTGAGTCACAGAGGGTTAAGTAACTTGTCAAGGTCCCAGCATTAGTAAGCAACAGAATTCAAATTTGAAGCCAAGTAGTGTAGCTCCAGAGTCCTCATTCCTGTCTTTGGGCATTTGTTTCCAGAATGCTCCACGGCACTTCGTTGACTACTTTCCCAAGATTGAGTGTCTCCTTCGCCTTTTCCAAGCTTCTCTTCCATTTCTGGTGACACAGCCCGAGGGCGAGACAAACTGATCTGAGTATGATTGTCCTCTGGTCCTTTCCTTCCCATGAGGACTCCTTTGCTCTACCTTCCTCGTATGTGGAGTGCCATCCACACCCCATCTCCAGCTCGTTCTTACCCTCTGTTCAGGTTGAGCTCTTCCCACTTCCCTGACACCTCCGCCCTCCATTCCCAGTGGTCATGCACACCTCCCAAAACTTCCCCTCAGCCCTCACCTGGTGCTCTTGTCTAGTCTGCAGTATCAGTCATCTTGTGGGGTCCATAGAGATTCTATCTTCCTAGTTCCTTGAGGGTAAGGAGAGAGCATGTTGCAATTCTCACTTATCTCCCCCAGTAGCCTGTTGCCAGAGGAAGCCGGAAGTAGCCAGAGGGAGCCAGAGGGACTAGTGAGACTGGACCAGTGAGGCAACCGCAGGAAGGGACACAGAGTCAGCTAGGGGTAGGTTCTGCCTTCCTGGAAAAGGCCCTACACAGACTTGTTGGGCCATGCAAGGTGAGAAAGGATGGTCCCAAGATTCAGCTTCTGCCTGCCTCTTCCACAAGGCTCCTGGCACCCTGGCCTCCTCGTTCCCATCGCAGGGCCTCTGTGCCAAGAATGCTGTGTTCCCATGTTGCTGCAGGGCCAGATTCCTGTCTCACAGCAGATGCTGCCTGAGTCACTTCCTCTTTGAGGCCTTCCCTGACCACTCCGTCCAATTTGTTGCCATTTCTCTTCCCCTATCTCTAGAGCCTCTCTCTCAGCATTGCCTCGTTTTATTTTTCTTCTTAATACTTACCAGTTTCCAAAGATATGACTTGATTCCTCAACCGTTGCCACCCACCACCCCAATTAAAATATAAGTTTCATGAGACATATCTCCCTTGTTCACCTCTGAACCCCAGGTCCTCACACAGGCCTGGCACAGAGTAAGCCACTGATAAATATTTATTGAATGAAAGAATGTATGGCCATGGTTAGTAGCTCACACCTGTAATCCCAGCACTTTGAAAGGCTGAGGCAGGAGGATTACTTGAGCCCAGGAGTTGGAGACCAGCCTGGGGAGCATAGTGAGATCCCTGTCTTATTTTTAAAAAGAAAAAAAAAAAAAAGAATGCATGAAGGACCAAATGAATGAATCTTGTTTGTTGCAGACCAATGCAGCCACACATGAGCCTGTGCTTCTCCTGTCTTTCTTTGGCTGGAAAAGACCATCTGTGTCCACAGGCAACTGCAACAAAGAACCTCATCCAAATGAGTGCTTTTGTCAAGATGCCAGAGAGGCCCTGTGGGCAGATCTGGAGAGGTCAGAAAATAGGGACGAGGGATAAGAGTGGTCTTGGTCCCCCGAAATTCCTGCTTAAGTGGAGATGAGCTGCAGAAACCCCTTTTTGGTTTTAATCTTGAGGCAAATCTTTAAAATGTGTACATCATTTTTACCACTGTGGTAGGCAAAATAGCTTAATGTAGGCATAACTGCCTTAACCAACCATTTTCTTACTGAGCTCTCACATGAACTCTAAAAGGTAACCAGAAATCTATTTTTAATGGAAGACATAGTTGAGGTTCAAAGATATTAAACTACTTGCCAAAAATTACTCAGTTCTTAATTTTGTCCTAGACCAGAACATTACCGAATGATGTTTGACCTCCTCACTCGTATTGCAATGAGATCTTTTGTACAGAAGAGACCCTAAGTAGGGGTGGGAGAATACTGATAATATTTAACCCGTATTGAGCTATTTCTATGTGTCAGGCACTTTTCTGAGACACTTAAATATAGAAACTAATTTAATCCTGACAGTGTCCCTTTAAGAAATGAACTCTTGTATGGGGTGGGACTGTGCAAGGTGGAGCAGCAACAGAGGTGAGGGCTCAGCAGGGGGTCACAGGCTAGGGCTGTGGGAGCCGGGCCACTGAGGTTGGGGCTGACTGAACTCACGGACCTGATACTTTTCTCGAGAAACAAACCAGCTCAAAAGAAAAATGGCATTTGTTGCAACACAAGGAGCCGTGGTGGTTGACCAAACCACTCTGATGAAAAAGTACCTTCAGTTTGTGGTAGCTCTCACAGATGTAAATATAACTGATGAAACAAGGTTAAAAATCAGGCAAGAAAGTATTTGCAAGCCTCATGGTGACCTCAAACCAAGAAACATATAATGGATACACAAAAAATAAAAAGTAAGAAACTAAATCATATAATCAGAGAAAATTACCTTCAGTAGAAGAAGACAGGAAAGAAAGAAAGAAGAGAAAACCAGAAAACAACCAGAAGGCAAATAACAAAATGGCAGGAGTAAGTCCCTACTTTCAATAATAACATTGAATGTAAATGGACTAAACTCTCCAATCAAAAGACATAGATTGCCGGAATGGATGAAAAAACAAGACCCATTGATCTACTGCCTGCAAGAAACCCACTTCACCTATAAAGACACACACAGACTGAAAATGAAGGGATGGAAAAAGATATTACATGCCAATGGAAACCAAAAAGAGCAGGAGTCACTATACTTATATCAGACAAAAACTATAAAAGACAAAGAAGACCACTATATAATGATAAAGGGGTCAATTCAGCAAGATGATACAACAATTTAAAATATATATGCACCCAACACTGGAGCACCTAAACATATAAAGGAAATATTATTAGAGCTAAAAACAGAGATAGACTCCAATACAATAATAGCTGGAGACTTCAACACCACTTTCAACATTGGACAGATCTTCCAAACAGAAAATCAACAAAGAAAAATCAGACTTAATCTGCACTATAGACCAAATGGATCTAAGAGATATTTATAGAACATTTTATCCAAGAGCTGCAGAATATACATCCTTTTCCTCAGCACATGGATCATTCTCAAGGATAGACCATATGTTAGGTCACAAAATAAGTCTTAAAGCATTCAAAAAAGTTAAAATAATATCAAGCATCTACTCTGACCACAATGGAATAAAACTAGAAATTAATAACAAAAGGAATTTTGGAAACTATACAAATTTATGGAAATTAAACAATCTGCTGCTGAATGACCAGTGGGTCAATGAAGAAATTAAGAAGGAAATTGGGCCGGGTGTAGTGGCTCACACCTGTAATTCTAGCACTCTGGGAGGCCTACGTGGGCCAATCCCTTGAGCTCAGGAGTTCAAGACCAGCCTGGGCAACATGACAAAACCCTGTCACTACAAAAAATACAAAACTTAGCTGGGTGTGATGGCATGTGCCTGTATTTCCTTCTGTATTCCCAGGAGGCTGAGGTGGGATGTCAAGGTTGCAGTGAGTCGAGATCACACCACCACACTCCAACCTGGGTGGCACAGCTAGACCCTATCTCAAAAAAAAAAATAAATAAATAAAAAAAGAAAGAAAAGAAAAGAAAAAAAGAAAGAAAGAAAGGAAAGAAAGAGAGAAAGAAAAAGAAAAAAGGAAATGAAAAAACTTCTTGAAACAAATAATAATGGAAAAACAACATAACAAAACCTATGGGATACAGCAAAAGCAATACTAAGAGGGAAGTTTATAGCTAAAAGTGCCTACATCGAAAAAGAGGAAAAACTTCAAATGAACAATCTAACAATGCAGCTTAAAAGACTAGAAAAGCAAGAGCAAACCAAACCCAAAATTAGTAGAAGAAAAGAAATAATAAAGATCAGAACACAAATAAATAAAATTGAAATAAAAAAATACAAAAGATTAATGAAACAAAAAGTTGGTTTTTCAAAAAGTTAAACAAAATTGAGACTAGTGAACAATACAGTCAGGATGGCTAAAGATGACCCCAAGAAACCAAAGAGCAAGATGTCTGCTTCTGCCTTTTTGTGTAGACGTGCAGAGAAGAACATAAAAAGAAAAACCCAGAGGTCCCTGTCAATTTTGCAGAATTTTCCAAGAAGTGCTCTGAGTGGGGGAAGACAATGTATGGGAAAGATAAGTCTAAATTTGATGAAATGGCAAAGGTGGATAAAGTGCACTATGATCAGGAAAAGAAGGATTATGGACCAGCTAAGGGAGGCAAGAAGAAGAAGGATCCTAATGCCCCCAAAATGCCACCGTCTGGATTCTTCCTTTTCTGTTCAGAATTCCGCTCCAAGATCAAATCCACAAACACTGGCATCTCTATTGGCGACGTGGCAAAAAAAAAAAAAAAAAAAGCTGAGTGAGATGTCGAGTAACTTAAATGACAGTGAAAAGCAGCCTTACATCAGTCCGGCGGCAAAGCTGAAGGAGAAGTATGATAAGGATTTTGCTGACTCTAAGTCGAAAGGAAAGTTTGATGGTGCAAAGTGTCCTGCTAAAGTTGCCCGGAAAAAGGTGGAAGAGGAAGGTGAAGAAGACAAGGAGGGAGAAAAGGAGGAGAAGGAGGAGGATGAAAAAGAAAAAAAACAAAACCTGTTTATCTGTCTCCTTGTGAATACCTTAGAGTAGGGGAGGGCCATAATTGACACATTTCTTATTTGAGAAGTGTCTGTTGCCCTCATCAGGTTTAATTACAAAATTTGATCAGGATCATATTGTAGTCTCTCAAAGTGCTCTAGAAATTGTCAGTGGTTTACATGAAGTGGCCATGGGTGTCCAGAGCACCCTGAAACTGTATCGAAGTTGTACATATTTCCAAACATTTTTAAAATAGAAAGGCACTCTCATGTTCTCCTCACTCTGCACTTTGCAGTTGGTGTGACAAGGCATTTAAAGATGTTTCTGGCATTTTTTTTTTTTTTAATTTGTAAGGTGGTCTTAACTATATGGTAATTGGCTGGAAACCTAAGTTATCAACCGTACATATCTATAGTTTGTAAAAAGAACAAAACAACCAGGACAAACTCTTGAAGCTCTTTGCCTGGGGTTGAGGCTGTGGGGAAGATGCCTTCTGGAGGGGCCATAGCTCAGGGCATGCACTGTGAGGCTGGACCTGTTGCCTCTGCAGTGGGCATCCATTTAGCTTCAGGTTGTCTTGTTTCTGTATGCTGTGACATAGCATTTTGCTGCTGTCTTAGCTGTGGACAAGGGGGGTCAGCTGGCATGAGAAGTTTTTTGTTTGTTTTGTTTGTTTTTCCCAAGATAGAGTCTCGCTCTGTCACCTAGGCTGGAGTGCAGTGGCGCAATCTCGGCTCACTGCAACCTCCACCTCCCAGGTTCAAGTGATTCTCCTGCCTCAGCTTCTGGAGTAGCTGGGACTATTTTTTAAACAAACTGTAGAACTCTTCATTGTTAGCAAAGTGAAGAGCCACTGCATCAATGAAAGTTCAAGAACTTTCTGTACTTCAACACGGTTTGAAACGTTGAGTTTTTTTTTTTTTTTGTATGTTTGGAATGCTAAAATGTTTTTGAAGTTAAAGTCTTACATTTAAAAAAAAAAGTTAAACAAAATTGACAAATCTTTAACCAGACTAAGAAAAAAAGAGAGAAGATACAAATAAATAAAATCAGAAATGAAAAAGGAGACATTACAACTGATACTTCAGAAATTCAAAGGATCATTAGTGGCTGCTATGAGCAAGTATATGCCAATAAATTGGAAAATCTAGAATAAATGGACAAATTCCTAGATACATGCCATCTACCAAGATTAAACTGGGAAGAAATCCAAAACCTGAACAGACCAATAACAAGTAACGAGATCGAAGCCATAATAAAAAGTCTCCCATTAACCCATTTATGCCAGAGGTTGCAAATTTTTTGTGTGTGAAAAATCAGACCTTGACGATGACCTTGAGCAGTAGGATATAAATAACTCCTACAAACGTAGCATTCCAATAATGGAACACTAGGCATAAAGTGGTTGTTGAAGAAAAGCCTGGGACTTGATGGCTTCACTACTCAATTCTACCAAATGATTAAAGAACTAATACTAATCCTATTCAAAGTATTCATAAAAATAGAGGAGGAGGGAATACTTCCAAACTCATTCTACAAGGCCAGTATTACCCTGATACCAAAACCAGACACAGACACATTAAAAAAAGAAAAGTACAGGCCAATATTTCTGATGAATATTGATGCAAAACCCTCAGCAAAATACTAGTAAACCTAATTCTACAATACATTAGAAAAAAAAATCATTCCTCATGTCCAAGTGGGATTTATCCCTGGGATGCAAGGATGGTTCAACATATGCAAATCAATCAATGTGATACCTCATATCAACAAAATGAAGGATAAAAACCACACAATCATCTCAATTGATGCTGAAAAAGCACATTTGATAAAATTCAGCATCTCTTCATGATAAAAGCCCTCAGAAAACTGGAGATAGAAGGAACATACCTCAACATAATAACAGCCATTTATAACAGACCCACAGCTAGTCTCATACTGAATGGGGAAAAACTGAAAGTCTTTCCTCTAAGATCTGGAACACGGATAAAGAAAATGTGGCACATATACATAATGGAGTACTATTCAGCTGTTAAATAAGAATGAGATCCAGTCATTTGCAACAACATGAATGGAACTGGAGATGGTTATGTTAAGTGAAATAAGCTAGGCACAGAAAGACAAACATCACATGTTCTTAGTTATTTGTGGGATCTAAAAATCAAAACGTGATGGCATTAGGTGGGGCAAAAAAAATTTTTTTTTAATTTAAAAAATTAAAAATGATAGAACTCATGGACACAGAAAGTAGAAAGATGGTTACTGGAGGTTGGGAAGGATAGCGGGGGGCTGAGGGAAGTTGGGGGTGGTTAATGCTACAAAAAAAAAATAGAAAAAATGAATAAGACCTACAACTTGATAGCACAAGAGGGTGACAATAGTCAATAATAACTTAATTGTACATTTTAAAATAACTTAGAGAATGTAGCTGGATTGTTTGTAACTCAAAGAATAAATGTTTGAGGGGATAGACACCTCCATGCTCCATGGCGTGCTTATTTCACATTACATGCCTGTATCAAAACATCTCATGTACTCCATAAATGTATACAGCTATTGTGTGCCCACAATAAAATTTTAAATTTTTTTAAAAAGAAAAATTTTTAAAAAGAACTATTGTAATCCTCAGTTAACAGATGGGGATCGGGCGTGGTGGCTCATGCCTGTAATCCCAGCACTTTGGGAGGCTGAGGTGGGTGGATCACCTGAAGTCAAGAGTTCGAGACCAGACTGGCCAACATGGTCAAACACCATCTCTACTAAAAATGCAAAAAATTAGCCGGGTGTGGTGGCAGACGCCTGTAATCCCGGCTACTCGGGAGGCTGAGGCAGGAGAATTGCTTGAACCCAGGAGGTGGAGGTTGCAGTGGGCCGAGATTGCACGACTGCATTCTAGCCTAGGAAACAAAAGCAAAACTTCATCTCAAAAAAATAAAAACAAAAAGCGGGGCATGGGGGAACTGAGGCCAGGCAAAGTGGTTCATGCCTGTAATCCCAGCACTTTGGGAAGCCAAGGCAGGAGGATCGCTTGAAGCCAGGAATTCGAGACCAGCCTGGGCAACACAGTGAGATAGCCCTTCAAAAAACAAAAAAATTAACAAGGCTAGTAGTCCTAGCTACTTAGAAGGCTAAGGCAAGAGGATCACTTGAGCCCAGGAGGTTGAGGCTGCAGTAAGCTATGATCACGCCAGTGCACTCCAGCCCCGATGACAGAGAAAAACTCCATCCATAAAAACAAACAAACAAAAACAGACGGGGAAATGAAGACACAGAGAAGTTAAGTACCTTGCCACAGACACACGAGTGAGTAAGTGTGGCAGCAGTGGTAATTTTCTTTGACTATCCCATATGCTTTCCTTTATACCTACCCTCTTCCTAGGAGGCTGGACTATGACTAGTTCTAGCCAATGAAATATGAACGGAAGTAATGTCTGTCACTTCCAAACTGAGGCAGTGAAAAGTCTCCAGGCACAATTCTCCAGTCTCTTCTTTCCCCTGGCATGGAACCTGTGGAGATATGCAGGCAGTGCAGCTGTAAGATAATGGTGCCTCCAACCACCTAGATCCCTAAGTGACCATGTGGAGCAGAGCCCCCACTGTCCTGCATGGGGCATGTGGCATGGGGAAGAAACAAATGGTTACTGTGTTCATCACAATTTTTAGGGTTGTCTATCACCATGAGTCTACTAGCCCATCCTGACTAACACATTAGTGGAATTAAGGCTCGAACCCTGCTCTGTCTTAACTGTGGATTCTAAGGTTCAACTTTTAGAGCTTCTAGGTGTGTATCTCACCTAGTAATGGTCACAAATATCAGGACAAATTGGGCCTCTTCTCTCCTTCCCCAGCACCCTCAAGCATGGAAGGGACACATCTCATGGAGCCTTTGGGTACCTTTAAGCCTTTATTAGTGTTCCTACTCTCCGTCCATTTGTTTCTGGTGAAGCCCATGACCCAGCCTGGCCAATCAGAGAACTGAATCCTTCTAACCTCAGCAACTAGTCCCAAGACACTAGTTGGTGCAGACAGGGCAAATCCTGGGACTTGTGTAGGATTTACCAGGAAAAGAAGGGTGGTCTCTTCTGCTTATGCTTAAGGGGGTATGAACTGATAGCCATTCTGCCACCCTGTGGGCACTGAATGTGAAACCAATATAAGGTGAGCTAAAAGACCAAGAGTAGGTAGAACCATTTGAACCACTGGATTTAGCTGTGTCTGAGCCTAGCTCTACTCAAAAATATCTGTTATTGATCAAGGCAGTCTGAATAGAACTTTTCTGTCACTTGCAACCAAAAGAATTCAGAGTGGTCTCCCACTGTACCTTCTGTCTGCTGTGTGTTCCAGATTGGGGCAGAAGAGAGATGTCTTGGCACCTGGGTAACCAGGAGCAGGGGGCACCATGCATAGTCACAGAGAAGTATGGAAGAGATGGTGGGCTTGAACACAGCAGGGTTGAGGTGCTGGCAGGGTGCCCATGTGGAGCTGCTCAGCAGGCTGGCAGGAAGTGTGTGTGCAAGTCTGGAGGGTGCAGGAGCCTCTGACCCAGACACAGGAGGTGGCAGCTGAGTGCGTGGGAGGACATGAGATCATGGAGGGGTGACCAGAAAGAGGACAGAGAATGGAGACCAGAACCTTGGTGAGCAGGAATCTTGCCACAATGGTAGAGTTAGGAGTGAAGGGCATTCAAGGGGCGGAAGATGTGTGTGGCCTGGGGAAAGCTCCTGAGCCACTCTCTCTCAGTTTCTTTCTCCGTGAAATGGGTTCACAGTGTATACCTGTGCTGTGTTGTAGTGAGGATGGAGAACACATATCGTGCTCTTATCTGAGTGCCCAGAGCTCAACAAACATAAACTGGTATCAGCTAATGGGAGAAGACAGAGAGAATGCCCAGGGTGGATGTGGAAGAGAGGAGTTCTCAGAGTTGCTTCCTTCCTAAAATTCTCCAGCCACTGCACTCACAGTCTGCTGTGCTGAAACTGCCAGTTGCCACCTCGCTCTCTCCACACCCTGGAAGCTCCTTGGATAGGAGCTGGGACTCATTCCCTTTGTATCCAAGAGCTGGCACAGTGCCTGGCACAGAGCATGCACTGCATGAGTGCTTATCAATCATTAGAGGAAGGAAAGGACTCGCCCCAGTGCAGACATCTGCAGAGATGAAGGAATAGAGGCCTGAGAAGGGGTTATTGGATTTGTTCATCAGAAGTCCCTAGTGACTGTTGGCAGTTGGGCTTTGAGGGGTTACCAGGGATCCAGAGCTGCTCCAGGTGTCCCTGTCCCCTCCACAAGTCACGCCCCACCACCACCTGCCCCCGCTAGCCGGTGAAAGAAATTGGGGGATGGGGAGGATCGGGCTGATTCCTCAATGAGTTTTCTAATGGACAGGCTCCTTCTCTTTCTCTCTCTCAGGCCCAGACTCGCCAACTCTGCCACCCCCTCAATCTGGTAGGGGCTCTTATCTCAGAAGCTGCTGGAAGAATTTGGCATTTTGGCCCTCTTTCATCACTCCTAGGGCAGTCTGGCAGACAAAGATGCTCCACACAGCAGCTGAGCTCATTCACAGAAGCACTGCAAACACACAAGGCCCCTCCAAAGTGAGTCCCCCTCCCCCAGAGACCTGCATCTTTATGACACCTGCGCAGGCCTAAGGTACAATGCTGCAGGGTGAATCTGACATGAGTTGGGGGTGGAGGGCCGGACTAGAACTCTGCCTCTCCTGGATCCTGGCCTTGCACAACTTCACTTGCCCTGAGGCCTGACATTGCATCCTTGGGGTTTAAGTCACCTGGGCTGGGAGTCCTCAGTTAAGATGAAAATGCCCCCAGGGTGAAACACAGTCACTGCAGGGAAAAAAAGATAAGTCCCACAGCTGAGTCCCTTTGAACCCACAGGACTGGGATTTGCTGGAGGGTGAGATGCAGAAAGGGAAGGGAGTGGAAAAGTACTGCAGAAACCTTTCCTTCCTTCACACTTTGGAGTTCCACCTTTCTCTCCTTCAGTAAACATTTACTGGGTGCCAATTCCACACCAGTTGCTTAGCCAGGTGCCAGGGGCACCTAGTCTGTTCAATCCAGTCCCTTGAGGTGAGAGTGAGGTGAAATTGTGTGTTAATGCCTGAGAACTACGGAGGTTGGAAAGGAGTCATGGGGAAGCCGAAGGACTGGAGGGTCCTTCCCAGGCCTTCCCAACCTCCAGCCACAGCCTTGCTAGGCCACAGTGAGCTGTGATCATACCACTGCACTCCAGCCTGGGCAACAGAGTGAGACCCAGTCTCTTAAAAAAAAAAAAAAAAAAAAAGGTGAAGGGTGAGGAGAGGCTGAGGGGGCACAGAAGGATCACAGCTCAGAGTCCCAGGCAGGCCAACAACTGGTGGGAGGGACTTGAAAGGACCTGCTCATGCCTCTCAACCCTCCAGTCCCTGAGGAGTGGGAGGTGACTGGGGGGCCCTCCGGGTACCTTCTCATTGAGACAATCGCAGTCTTCCAGTGCAAAGCATCTCATCAGCCTCACTCCTAAGAATTTTCCCTCTTCCCTGTCCCCAGGTGTTTCCCATGGATGCTCCTCTCCTCACCTCCACACAGCAGAGGAATGAACCTTGTTCCCAGCTGGAACCCCTCTCCGGATTCCAGGTGAACCTCGGAAGGCACAGTTAATGCCCTTCACCTAGATCAGTGGTTCTCAAAGTGAGGTGGGAGGATCCATCATATCAGATACCTGGACGCTTATTAGAAAAGTAAATCTTAGAAAAGTAAAGGGGTAATCCAACACGCCATTTCAACCAGGTGATTCTGATGCCATCCGCCTGGGAACCACTGGTGGGGAGAACAATTCAGCTAGAATTTTCTGGGTGCCTGGGTGTGGAGTGGGGAGAGGGGAAAAGGAGCATCCCAGTGGCCTGGCTGGTGGCAGCAGGTGGGCTTCTCCGGAAGAAGGAGCTGGTCTGCTTCCGGGCCAGGGGTCTGCCCCTCCCTCGGCTGGGGATGCTTGTGGTGAGCAGGTGCAGTGGGGAGAGATAGACCGTGGTTTTCAGGAACTTCTTGAAGGGATCTGAAACTCCCAGAACATCAACAGCCTTTCTTTGAAAACATTTTAACTTAACACACAATTATTATTTGAATCCACTTTCATTGGAAACATTCAAGCCACACCAAAACAGAGGTAGCAACAAGAAAAAGTCCTTCCTTGATGCCCTCAATGCTAGATCCTGTCCAGAAGCAGCCACTGGTACCTTCTTGATGTTTACCCTTCAAGACCTTTAGGGACATTTATATGTACACACAGAAGGACGGAGTCTGGGTGCTTTTATATAAAGAGGCTAATGGGAGGAGGTTATGCTGGGCAACTCCCTACTCCCTCCCTTTAATAACACATCTGAGAACCTCTGCTTTAAATGCTCGGAGATCCAGCATCAGGCTCTGGGCCTCTTTTCAACAATATCTGGAGGGCGGTGGTTACAGGGGCAAGAAAAAAAAAACATTTTAACACCACAGCAGAGCACCCCACCCTTTTCCTGAATACCTCCACCACCCGCTTTCCATTGCCTACCCTGTGACTGCACACACACACTGACACTGGTCTGATTTAAGGAAACCCTTCCCAGTCCTCGCCCAGCATGGCAACCCCTGACCTCACAGGCAGCACAGTGCTGAGGCACTGGGGCCTCCTTTTGCTCCAGACAGAAATTCCTTGGCCCGGAGAAGGCCCTCTCTGGAGTCCCAGGACAAACGGGCATTGGAAAGGCTGTGTCACCACTGAGAGCTGTGCGTGTTCGCATGTACGTTTACCCTGGGTGGGAGTTCAAAGCTTTCCTTTCGATTCCCAAAGGCCTCTGATACTCTATACAGGATAAAAACCAAGTTGTACATTGATTGCCTCTTAATGGGTTTTCTAATTTACAGTCGAATGCTTGGGAGTCAGCCAGCTCTTGGGAAAATGGTGGCCTCACCCTCCCCGAAAGCTCAGGCCTGGGTACGGGGTGTCCTCTCTCTAAATGTCAGAGCAAGACGGAGGAAAAGCTGAAGATGAGAGAAAGAGTGAGGCAGATGGGCAACCCAAGTGTCCTGGGCGGAACAGTATCCCCCCAACATTCATGTCCTTCCCCAAACCTCAGAATGTGACCTTATGTGGAAATAGGGCATTGCAGACGTGATTAATTTGAGGTTATACTGAGTAGGGTGGGCCCTTAATCCAGTATGACTGGAGTCCTTACAAGAAGAGAGGAGAGGCTGGGTGCGGTGGCTCACGCCTGTAATCCCAGCACTGTGGGAGGCTGAGGTGGGTGGATCACGAGGTCAGGAGATGGAGACCATCCTGGCTAACACGGTGAAACCTCATCTCTACTAAAAATACAAAAAGTTAGCCAGGCACGGTGGCGGGCGCCTGTAGTCCCAGCTACTTGGGAAGCCGAGACAGGAGAATCATTTGAACCTGGGAGGCGGAGGTTCCAGTGAGCCAAGATCGTGCCACTGCACTCCTGCCTGGGTGATAGAGCAAGACTCCGTTTAAAAAAAAAAAGAGAGAGAGAGAGAGAGAGGAGAATGGATGCAGAAGACACCGAGGGGAGAATGCCATGTGGGATGGAGGCAGAGACAGGAGTGATACCTCTACAAGCAGGGAACGCACAGGGTTGCTGGCAACCACCGGACGCCAGGAGCGTGGCCTAGAACAGACCCTCCGTGAGGACCTCTGATGGGAGCCTTGCTGACACCTTGAGTGCAATGCTGGCCCCAGAACTGTGAGAGAAGACATCTCTGTTTTAAGCCACTCACTTGGTTAGTAGTACTTTGTCACAGGAACCCCAGGAAATGCATACACCAAGGTAGGGGTGGCAAAAAGCAGAGCTCAGCCATGGCTTCTGGGGAGACCCTGAAGCCCCCACAGAGTCCCCAGCACAGCACCTGAAAGGGCCAGGCCCCTTTTGGGCCAAAGAGTCTGCCCTGTGCTCACTCAGCTGAGCAGGCAGCTCCCAGCCCAGAGAGAGAGTTCCCTAATAAACAGGCAAACCAAACCCATGTTCCCTCCAGGCCCTCCAGTCACCTGCTACTTGGCAATGAGAGGACATCAGCCCAGTTCCTGGCTGGTGGCTCTGACAGGCGCCCATCTGCTCCGGAAGTGTCCGGCCTGGATAAACAGAGCTAGGCTCTGCCTCCCACGGCTGACCCAGCCAGGTCAAGCGGAAGCCCAGGGCCTCAGGCCTCAGGTCTCCCAGGGCTCACTATCCACACTGACCTGGTCACAGCTGGCTACCCCAGCAGGAGCGGGCATCCCTGGAAAACAGCAGTGAAGACGGAGGAAAGGAAGAGTTGGGGACCTACCTCCCAGGCCACTTCCCTGGATCTCTGCTGGGCCCAGGGTCACTGCCCCTCCCACCTGCCCCCCTCCTCACTCACACCCACATAAAGCCATCTGCCACCCTCACCCCCTGGCAGGCACCACAGCCTCATGACTCAGCGCCCAGCCCAGAGCTGCTCTGTGGGTGGCCACTCCGGAAACTTGCAGAGAGGGAGGTGCTAGGAAGGGGGTTTGAGCGGGGGTGGGTGGAGGCAGAAGACACGTGCAGACCCCAGGTGGCTGTTCACAGAGCACCAAGCCCTGACAGCACTGCCTTCATCCGGTTTTGCAGGCAACCACCTCTCCAGCAGAGGTGTTGCCTAAAATACCATGGCCTAATTGAAATGCACCTGATCAGTTCCGTTTTTCCCTCCAGGTTTCCCCACCCGTTCTTGAGGTCCTGATCCCAGGCCATGCTGGGACCTTTTCTCCAGTTCCATCCTTGCTTCTTCCTGTGCCTTCCCCACCTTCTTGCAGCCCCTGGAACACATCCCTGGAACAGCTTATTCATCCCCACATACCCTTGAGTAGATAAAGGCCCACAAAGGTATTAAAGACTTCATGTCATCCTTTGAGCAAGGGGCTTGACCCCAAGTGCCCACCCCAAAACGCTTGTGGTAATGGTGACACCGTAGGTGCCATTCTGGGGAAGGGAGAGAGTGAGGGTGGAGGATGTCATCCCCACAGTGGCAGGGCAAGAGACAGGTCCCCGCCCCAGGCATCTTGGGCAGGTGGCTCCAGGTTCTGTTCTGAGTCAAGCGTTCTTTACACCTGTTGCTTTCACTCAAGGTGGCTCGGACCCTGGAAGATCAGGATTTGATGCCAGGCCCCAACCCTGAGGGTGAGGATAGGGCCCAAGCGGGAGCTGTGTTTCCTCTGCTGCTGCTGAGACCCATCCAGAGGGTCACTGCCCCTCTAGAGCCTCTCAGGCCAGAAGGGAGATGTAGCCACTTGGCCTCATAGCTGAAGAGAGGTCCTCAGGATTTGGCCCTGGTTCTGTCCCTTCCCAGGTAGCCCCCTGTGGGGTCAGATTCTCCTGGAGAGCCAGGCAAGGGTGCCCCTACTTCTTCCCAGCCCTGTTCCTTCCTAACCAAGTCTGTGGTCTCCTTTCATTTCTTAATGGTTATTTTAACTGCTGGGAACCTCAAGGAAACAGGCACTGCCTAACAAAAATAAAGAATCCTGGGAAATTTCAAGAAACTTCAAAATTGTAGCAGGAAGAGCCCAACCACATTTGAATCCCAGTTCTGCAGCTATGTGTGAACCTGAGCAAAACACCCTCTCTGTGGCTGGGTTTCCTCAATTCTATGATAAAAAGGGTAACTGCCCCCAAGGACTGTTATGATGCTGAAATGAGGCAGAGAATTGTGAAAAGGCACAATTTGAGATAGTCTGGTTCCTTTATAGAAATGGACACAGTTCAGTAACAGCAATAATTAATAATAATCACGGCGGCTGTTCCTTTACATGTTCTGTGTTGACATGAGTGTCAAGTATTGTGTGGAGGGCTTCAGCTGCACTAACCTCCCTAAAGTCTGTGTACTTTGATCCAGTCTTTCTTTCCACACTTTTTTCAGGAGACAGTTCAACTCTCCCAGAGGCACCCCTTTCCCGCATTTACACCCTCCCTTTACCCCTAGGCGTGGGGCTATTTTCCAGGCCACCCCTTTTCCCCACTCCAGGGAGAGTCTCCCAGGAACCTGTCCTGCTTCCCAGAGCAGGAAGGTGGGCAGAAAACAGCCCCAGCTGGAAAATCAGAGTACATGTTTCCATACAACTTCTTCAGAATGATAGACTTCTAGAACAAACAAAAAGCTCCATTCAGGAGCCGCTCTCTATTTTGCCCTGGTACTCCCAGCCTGCCCCACTGCACAGCTGCAGAAAATGAGATTTTCCTGAGGCCACACAGAGAGTAAGCAGCAAAGATTCCAGCAACATGTGGCACTTGCAATGCATGTACTGCATCCATTCACTTAGTAAACACCCACGGTGCTGACGTCATGCTCCACAGATGATCGATACCAAAAAGGCCCATGTGCTCAGGGCATTGACATTCAATGGAGAGGGCTCAGAGCCCAAACAAATCAATAAGGCAATTGCCAAGACTGACAAATGCCATGAAGAAAATGCATCCTGGTGGTGTGGGATGGAGGGATAGGTGGATTCAGGGGAGGGAGCCTTCTCTTTACCTGGAGTAGTCAGAGAGGCCTCTCTGAAAGGTGACACTGAGCCGAAAACTGAACAATGAGACACAGCTCAGGAAGGTCTTGGGGAACAGGCATCATGCTAGGGGAACAGCGAATGCCAAGGTCCTGGTGCAGGAATGTGTTCGTTCTCTTCGAGGAATGGGACGATCAGTATAGTTGGAGCAGAGCAGATGAGGAGAGGTGGGAGAGGCAAGGAAGACAGCCTCATAGCCATGGTAATGGGCTTGGATTGGATCCTAACAGCGACGGGCTAGGAGGGTTTTAAGTGGGGCAATGACCATTGTGCCTTATGGCCTAGAAAGATCACTGGGGCAGCTGTCAATGGCTCAAAGAGGGCAAGCAGTTCCAAGGAAGCTGTGATGGCCTGGACCACTGCACCAGCTGTGAGGTGCAGGGAGGTGAGAGGCAAAGACCTTCATCCTAACGCACCCGAAGCGCTTAGCACTGAGCCTGACACCCACTGAATTATGAGTGATGGCCCCTCCAGAGATGGGGGCCTGAGGAGAAGGTGCTGGGGGCTAGATGTGGCCACAGGTAGCAGTGACACGAGCTGGGGAGACTGACTTTCCTGAGCTTAAAACTACAGGCAGCCTCCAGAGGTAGCAAGCAGCAGCCGACTCTGTGGAGCCCACATCCTACTTTGGTTCTCTGAAGCCTGTGTCATCTTCCCATTCTTCAAAGGTCATTCTCAGAGCCACTCTCTGCGACATAGAAGCATTCTAGAAATAAACTTGCCAGGAATTAGAATGGAAGTAGCTTACATACTTTGTATATTCCAAAATTGTGTTTAAATTATACAAATGCAAGAGCACACATTGAAAAATAATTCTCCCTGCACCTCTGTCCTCCCTCCCTGGAAAAAATTCACTGTTTTCTACTCATTCTTTTTCCAGAAATATTCTCAGCACACACACACACACACACACACACACACACACACACACACACACATCCTATTTTTAAACATAAAGATTGCATATATACTGTTTTGTACCCTTTTTCACACACACAAAAATATTTCTTGAAGATCATTTCATATCAGTCCATGGATCACAATCTCATTCTTTTTAGTGGGTACATAGTATACCATAGAATAGCTGTGTTAGAGAGGAAAGTGGGCATTTAGATGGTTTCCGGGATTAACCACTATAAGGAACGTCACAGAAAACCTCCCCATATGTAGTCTTTGGTATTTTCATTGCACAAATTCCTAGAAGTGGAATTAATGGTTCAAAAGATAAATTACAGTTTTTGTTTTCACAAATACTGACAAATTGCTCTTGGGAAGAGTTGGATTAATTCACCCTGACCCCCACCGCCAGCTGACTCTGAGGGCATATGCCCTTCATAATGTCAACATAGGCATGGTCCAAATGTTTCATCGTTGCCAGTCTCATGACACCTTACAATATTTTTTTTTTAGACAGAGTCTTGCTCTGTCACCCAGGCTGAAGCACAGTGGCTTGATCTTAGCTCACTGCAACCTCCCACTCCTAGGTTCAAGTGATCCTCCTACCTTAGCCTCCCGAGTAGCTGGAGCTACAGGCACACATCCCCATGCCTGGTAATTTTTATTTTTATTTTTATTTTTGTATTTTTGGTAGAGACGGGATTCCGCCATGTTGCCCAGGTTGGTCTCAAACTCCTGAGCTCAAGCAATCCTCCCACCTTGGCCTCCCAAGGGATTGCAGGCATTCACCACTACACCTGGCCAGTAACTGTACTTTTTAAGTGTAAGCACACCTGTATAGGTGTTGTGGGTGTTATCACCCCCATTTTGTAGACCAGGAAGCACATGACGCCCACCCCAGGGCACAAAGCCAGTGGAGTGGAAAGCAGGGGCCAGGTGAGGGAGTGGCTGCCTCCGCAGATACTAGGACTCTGGCAGTCAAGACAGGGTACACAGGTCGGAAGCCAAGAGACAGGGCAATGGTCAGGTCCGTAAACCCACTCCACCAGGACCAGGGACACAGAACTGTCTATTCTGTACCCCTGCCTGTGCCAGCCTGAGGCCTGGATGTGGGTGTCGATTAGCCATACTAGGGCAATGGGAAGTAGGCCACTTGCTGGAGGAGTAGAGAGCTTAGGAGTAGAGATAAGAAGTTTCCTTTCTTCCCACCACGAACAGGTTGGCGGTTGCAAAACAGGAAAATGCAGGCTCCATTAAAAGGAGAGAAAGAAAAAGAGAGGCCCCTGTCAATAAACCACAGTAGCCAAATGAACCTAAGTTTAGCATCACTCTCTAAGCCTGTATGGGAGCCTCTTGACTGCTGATTCTTCTAATGGGATCCACTTCCGTGAACTCAAAGGTAATGGAATGAGTTTCAGCAAAAACTATGTTCTAAATAAAGCAATACAATCAGAGCTGCTGACCTTCGACAGAAAACTCTTCTTATAGGCCTTGGACTTGAAGTAAAGAATGTGCTCTTTGTGAGAGTGCATTTGTATGTGTATGTGTGTGTGTGTGTGTGTGTGTGTGTAGACTGAATTTCAGGCATGGCTGAAAACAGTAAAAAAAAAGTTCTATCATGTTACTAGGACTTGCTTGTTTGAAAAAAAAAAAAAAAAACCTTAAAAATGTTAGTGTAAAGAGGGCAGGGAAAAATGGCTGTTTTGAAACCAACATCAGGGCCCATATGGGTGTAGGATGTATTATTCATAGATAGGATTTCCGTGGGTTTTCAAGGCTGGCCTCCAAGGCTCATGCAACCTCCCCCTCCCGGGTTCAAGTGATCCTCCTACCTCAGCCTCCCCAGTAGCTGGGCACGAGTCTCCACGCCTGGTTATTATTATTTTATATTTTTGGTAGAGACGGGGTTTTGCCATATTGCCCATGCTGGTCTCAAAATCCTGGTTTCCTGATTTTTGGCAATCAGGAAAGTGTCCTACAGAGCGCTCCAGCAGAGCCAGGCATGAGGCCCCTAAAACAGGCACATACTAGAAGCTTGTGTCCAGACAGAGAGGGCTTGCTGAGCACTGTGGGTCACAACCAAGGGACCATGAAGGCCCCCAGGGGTCCCAGATGATTGGATCAAAGAAGCCCAGAGCCTATGGCCATCACTGCCAGTCTGAGATGCTGGAGTTTCAGTCGTTCATCTTTCTGAGTGAAGATGGTGTCCATTCATTCCACTGTCTCAGGCAGTCAATAAATAAATTACTTTTGAGCCCATTACAAATCAGAGACTGTGCTGGGGCACTAGTGGTGGTGAGAGGTTGGTGATGGGGGCTTTTATGGGGGTGGTGGGGAGTATAAGTGGCTTTGGAAAACAACTGGGCATTATCTTATAACACTGAAGTTGCACACACTAATGACCCAGCAATTACTTCCACTCCTAAGTTGATGCCCTGAAAACTCTTGCACATGTATGAAAAGCCTTCACAAGGATCTTCAAAGAAGCATTGTTCATAATTGTAAAATTATAAAATCCCAGATGTCCTTTGACTGGAGAAGGAATGAATTGAGATCTCTTCCCACAATGTAATATTATGCAGCAGTGAGAAATGAATGTACTAGAGTTACATGCAATCAGATGGATGACAGCCGGGCAGGGTGGCTCACGCCTGTAATCCCAACACTTTGGGAGGCCAAGGCAGGTAGATCACTTGAGCCCAGGAATTTGAGACAAGCCTGGCCAACATGGTGAAACCCTGTCTCTACAAAAACTAAGAAAATTAGGCCAGGCCTAATTGTTCTATGGGCTGGTCCAGAGTGTAAAAACCAACCCTGATGGAAGGGATTCCCTGGAAATGGAAAATAGGTATGCAGAAGGCAGAACACAGGATGTCCCGGAAGCCCAGGGGCCACGCCCACACAGGCCCGGGGCTGACTCAAGCAGACATCTGGGGTCATGGAGCAGGCAGACTGGAGGCAGGCTGGGAACAGAACACAGCTCTGGACCAGGAACTCTTCCTTCTAGAAGGGGTTGCCTAGAAGGGTGGTTTCCATCCGTGATCTGTGCTGATCTGGCTCACCACCCCCAGACTGTAGCACTCAGCAATCCCATGCTCAGAGGATGTGCCTGAGGGGCGCCCTCAGCATGGGACCAGTGCCCAGCAGGCACATTTTTACAGTCTAAGGGGAGGCTGTGACCTCCAGATCCAAGAGTTCCTGCATTAGAGAAAAGCAGAATGGGGGACAGGGGGTACCAAACCCCATTAGATCAACAATGCCATGTGTCATTTAAGAGCCCAGCACTCTAGAGTTCACTCCAGATTAGAATCCCTGTTCTGTCGCCTAACAAATAAGTGACCTGAGCAACTTGCCTCAACTCTCTAAGTCTCAGCATCCCAATTAGTAAAATGCCCCTAATACAGCAGGAGCATCTACCTGAGAAGTGATTGTGCAGCTCAGGTGAGACAAGGTTATGATCGGCTTGACATTCTCCATTGAGGTTTGCCATAGTTATAGCCATGATTCCATCATTTAAAGAGTCTCTGAGGTTACAGTCATGAGCACTCAGACAGTGCAGACGGCCACCCAGAGGCTAGATGATCTCTTGTTAAGAACACTGTAGAGCAAGCTTGTCCAACCTGCAGGATCTCTTGTTAAGAACACTGTAGAGCAGGGGTGTCCAATCTTTTGGCTTCCCTGGGCCACACTGGAAGAAGAATTGCCTTGGGCCACACATAAAATACACTAATACTAATGATAGCTGATGAGCTAAAAAAAAAAAAAAATCACATAAAACCCCTAATTTTTTTTTTTTTTTTTGAGATGGAGTTTCGCTCTTGTTGCCCAGGCTGGCGTGCAATGGCACGATCTCGGCTCACTGCAACCTCTGCCTCCCAGGTTCAAGTGATTCTCCTGCCTCAGCTTTCCTAGTAGCTGGGATTACAGGCATGTACCACCATGCCTGCTAATTTTGTATTTTTAGTAGAGACAGGATTTCACCATGCTGGTCACGCTGGTCTCGACCTCCTGACCTCAGGTGATCCACCTGCCTCAGCCTCCCAAAGTGCTGGGATTACAGGCGTGAGCCACTGTGCCTGGCAAAAATCTCATAATTTTTAAGAAAGTTTATGAATTTGTGTTGGGTCATGTTCAAAGCTGTCCTGGGCTTCATGCAGCCCATGGGCCATGGGTTGGATAAGTAGCTGGGACTGTAAACATGAGCCATCATGACCAGCTCCATTACCTGTTTATGGTCTTCCTCTCTCTCTCTCTTTTTTTTTTTTTTTTCTCGAGATAGGGTCTCACTCTGTCACCCAAGCTGGAATGCAGGGATGTGATCATGGCTCACTGTAGCCTTGACCTCCTGGGCTCAATCAGTCCTCCCACCTCAGCCTCCTGAGTAGCTGGGACTAAAGGAGTGCGCCACCATGCCTGGCTAATTTTGTGTGCGTGTGTGTGTGTGTGTGTGTGTGTGTGTGAGAGAGAGAGAGAGGGAGAGAGACAGGGTTTCACCATATTGCCCAGGCTGGTCTCAAACCCCTGGACTCAGCGATCTACCTGCTTCAGCCTCCCAAAGTGTTGGGATTACACCCATAAGCCATAGCTGCTCCTGGACTATGGTCTTCCTCTCATTACCTTCTGATATTAATTAATGTATATTACTTTATTGTCTGATCCCTCTCTGGAGTATACGCTCACTGAGTACAGAGACCTGTCTCACCATGGTCTCCCTAGCCTAGCCTGGCACATGACAGAGGCTGAAATATTTATGGGATGAACAAACGAAGAACGACCTGTAACACTCAGGTCTTGCATTTCATCTGAGGCTCAAAGAAATGGAGTTTGTCCAGAGACTGCAGACTCTGAGCCCTCACATCTCCCATGGCCTTATTTCCATCTGGCTTCTCTGGGGTCCTGGGTGTGAGGTCCTAGCTCAAGTCAAGACATGGAGACATCAGAGCTGGGTACCACCTCTTGCGCCCTCATTGCACCCTAGCCCTCTCTGGGGTTCCTGCAGCCCTCCCAGAACCTCTGCATGGGACTAAGGCTAGCCAGCTGGTGCTTGGCTAGAAAAACCATCAGTTGATCAATGCATATTTGCAGAAAGCCTCCTGCAGGTTCACCCTAGGCCTAAAGTGAAGGCAGAATGCCTTGAAATCTGCTGCTGGGGAGTGTCCCGGGATGACCTGGTAGAGACCAGGCCTGTTGAATTCCCCAGCTGTCCTGAAGCCTCCTCCATGACACTTACTGAGTAGTATAAAGTCTAACCCTGAATGATAGTTTGTGATTTCACACTGAAAAATGTCAATGGCACACAGTGTGACATTCCAGTTTGCTGGTTAGCACAACCCTTTCTCCCTGATGGCCAAGGCTTTTCAAGGCATGGTCTGTAGACTCTCTGCAATAAACCACGACATGTTTGTAAAACAACAAAGCAGATTCCTAGCCAGCCCAGACTTGCTGGTTTGGAATCTCTGCAGTGAGTCTTGAAATATGCGTTTATCTCAACAGTATATCACTGGTGTGACATCACACAACTAGTAATTGGTAGAGAAAGATTCAACCCAGACAGCTGGGCTCCAGAGCCTGTCCTCTTAACTTTTACTCAATGGTGCCTCTCAGTTCATCACAGGCTCACAGCCACCTGTCCCACTGGGAATGTCTGGAACAATCACCTCCCTAGTTTCCATTTGCACCCTTCCAACAAGCAGGTCTAGTCCCCCTTCTGTGGCCACCTTTTTACTTTGGTTACCTGTGATGAAATCTGTTGTGAATATGCAGGTATGTATGTCTCCCCCATAAGCTCAGAGGGCAGGAAGTTATTCGATTCACTTCTGCATCGCTGGAAGCCAGGGCAGGGCCTGGCCCAGACCAACGTCAGTCTCTTTGGGTTGCAAGAAGTATATATTCATCCAACCAATACTTCTTGTGCCTACGACCTGCCAGGATTCAGCGTTGTAAAACCAAGCAAAAATCTCTTCCCTTAAGGACCTTATATTCTATGGGGGAAACGTATCATATGAAATAATGGTTTCTGCAAGGTCTGCTAGGAAGTAAATGAAACAGATTGCAAGTGTATAGAGAAAGGTAAGAGCGCTGTGGACTGAAGCAGTCAGGGAGGGATTCCTGCAAGACGCTTCGTTGGCATTGCCTTCTTTGTTGAAATCGACTACAAAGCCTCTTAAATGATTTTCTCCCTCACTCCCATGGCCAATGCTGAGGCCCTAGTGTATCAGGCACTATTTGTATGTTCACAGCACCTTGACTAGGGTCAGCAGGGAAGGTGTGGGAGTAGAGAAACCAGCCAGGAGGTGCAGAGAGACAATTAGTAGTGGTGTTATTTCAAGCAAAATCGTTGTTCTGGAATTCGGTCCTGATCTGCTTTTCTCATATTGCATTATCTTAAGCAAATTAATTAATCCTTTGAGCCACAGCATCTGCATCTGTAAAATGAAAAAAAAAAAAAACCTAACAATGAGGTTGGTGTGAAGATTAAATGCATAACTCAGGCAAAGGGGGAGAGGTCAACGAATGGAAGGCATTGTTGCTATTTTGGTAAAAAACACTCTCAAATAGTCCTCAGCCAAGAAGAGGGGCATGGCAGAAAGAGCAGCACCCTGGGGACATCTAAAGCTCATTCAAACTTGGTGGACTCTTGGATCTTCAGTTCCCTGCTGGAGTTATTTTTATTTTTTATTTTTTGGTTTTTATTTGAGACAAGGTCTGGCTCTATCACGCAGGCTCTAGTGCAGTGGTATAGTCTCAGCTCACTGCAACCTCCACCTCCCAGGCTCAAGCCATCCTCCCACCTCAGCCTCTCGAGTAGCTGGAACTACAAGCGCACACAACCATGCCCAGCTAATTTTTGTATTTTTTGTAAAGACGGGGTTTTGCCATGTTGCCCAGGCTGGTCTTGAACTCGTGAGCTCAGGCAATCTGCCTGCCTTGGCCTCCCAAATTGCTGGGATTAGAGGCATGAGCCACTGTGCTGGCCATCCTGTTGGTGTTATCTCAAGTAGTCTGATCCCTCTAAGCCTCAGTTTACCTGTTCATAAATGGGGCTTACAGCTCCCTGCCAGGGTTACTGTAAGGTTTAAAACCACAGATAAAAAGTCTCTAATTTGGTGCTTGGGACTTAGTAGGAGCTAAATAAACATAATAAACATTTCCGTCCCTCTCCCATTTTCCTCCCCACCTAGCCTGGAGGCGTCTGAGACAGCCTGATGGGAGTGTCCCTCAGAGTGACAGGGTCTTTGGACTTTCACTCAGGAGCAGGCCCGTCCAGCTCAGGCCCCACCCAAGTCCCTTGGGCCAAGCTAAAGATTCTCTATTTAGGAGAGAAAGGCCAGCTGACAAAGTTTGCCTGTATCAGGCAGAGAGGACAAGAATTAATCACAGGCCCTGCAGCTCACTCTGGGCCCTGAGGTGATTTGAAGCCTCTCAGATTTAAGTTCCAACTGTAGGCTGAACGCTCACAGGGTTCCAGTGCCAGCCTCTACCCTGGGCTCTGGCCAGTACAGCTTACCTGCTGCCCACCTGTCTTTCCACCTGGATGTCCGAAAGGCCAGTGTGTCCATTTCCTATTGCTTCCATAACAAACGACCACAAACTTAGTGGCTTAAAACCAACCACACAAATGCATGATTTCACAGTTCTGGAGGTAAGAAGTCCTAACTGGGTTTTCTCTGGGCTAAAAGCAAGGTGTCAGTAAGATTGTGTCCCTTCTAGAGTCTCAGTGGGAGAAACCATTTCCTTACCTTTCCCAGTTCCTAGAGGATGTCTTAATTCCTCACCTCGGGGCTCCCTTCCTTCACCTTCAAAGCCAGTTCAAAGCAATGGCGGGTTGATTCCTTCTCACGTCGAAGCACACTGACTCTCCTGCCTCTCTTTTTCATTTATAAGGCCCCTTGTGTTTACATTGGGTCCTCCAGGATAATCTCCCATCTCAAAATTCTTGACTTCATCAGATTTGCCATATGAGGTCATATATTCACACGTGCCATCTTTCGAGGACATTATTTGGCCCAGGAGCACACCAGAAGGCTTGATTTCGCCACCCAAACCTGTTCTTCCTCTATCTTCCCCATCTCAGAAAATGACACCCCCATCTACCTAATCCAAACCAGGGCATCCTTCGTGATTCCTCTTTCCCTCATGCCTCACCCCTGCCACATCCACTACATCTGAAGGTCTTGTCTGTCTATATCTTTCAGCTTCCTCTTCTATTATCTTTGTCCAAGACCCCATCACCTGTCACCACGACCATGGCAGTAATTTCCTAACTGGTCTCTGCTTCCACTTTGTCCTCCCTATAGTCCATTCTCCAAGCAGCTGGGGATCTTTCATCACCCTGCATAAAACCCTCCACTGATTTCCCATCTCGGTTAGAACCAACTCTAATCTCTTCACCGTGGTCTGTGAGGAAGGCCCTGAATAATCTGGCCTTGCCAACATCTCCCAGCTCATCTCTGACCTCTCTCTCTTGTCCACTAAGTTCCAGCCGTAGCTGCATTTGTGAATCCTCAAACAGGCCACAGTGGT
This sequence comes from Nomascus leucogenys, assembly GCF_006542625.1. Classification (NCBI taxonomy): domain Eukaryota; kingdom Metazoa; phylum Chordata; class Mammalia; order Primates; family Hylobatidae; genus Nomascus; species Nomascus leucogenys. The sequence continues at coordinate 23,089,201 of NC_044383.1, read as the reverse complement.
CCTGGTCTCAGGACTGGAATGCCCTTTCCCTGATTCAGACACAGCTGGCTCATTGTGATTAATCCGTTGTCAGTTCAGATGACACCTTCTCAAAGAGGCCCCTCTGGCCTCCAATTCTATTTTTTCTCCATCTTCCCCAGCCACCACAGAAGCTGGCTTTGCTAAGAGTTTGTATGTTACCTGTCTTCCCCACTAGAAGGAGGCCCTAGAGAGCAGGGAACTCATTTACCTTGTTTACCACAGAATTCCTAGTACCTCAGCCAGTGCCTGGCACACAGTAGATGCTCAATGAATTAAATACCAATGAATGCAATTTAGAGAAAAAAAATTATGGTCCTTGATTTATATTCACAGAAGTCTGAGATCTGAATGCATATAAATCAGCCCTCCTTGAATTTATTGAGCCTACTATGTGCTGCTTTAGGGAAGACAGATGGTAAGAAGCCAGCCTTACTACTTCCAGGACCTCACAGCCCAGTTAGAAAGAACATGTCAAAAAGAAGGTAAAGTTGAGAACTCAAATACAAGGCCTTTCTGATAAGCTCCACAGGGCAGGGGGCTTAGAATCCTGGGGGCTAGCAGGGTGCAGTGGTTCATGCCTGTAATCTCAGCACTTTGCAAGGCTAAGACGGGAGGATTGCTTGAGGCCAGGAGTTCAAGACCAGACTGGGTAATGTCTGGTCCATAGTGAGACACTGTCTCTAAAAAAAATAAAAATAAAAATAACTTAGCTGGGCATGGTGGTGCACACCTGTGGTCCCAGTTACTCGGGGGGGATGGCCTGAGTCTGGGAATTCGAGGCTGTGGTGAGCTATGATCACACCACTGCACTTCAGCCTGGGTGAATGCAAGAGCCCATCTCTTTAAAGAAAGTCCTTGATTGCCTAGTGGGTTAGGAAATAAATAAACAAATAAATAAATAAATAAATAAATAAATAAATGAAGAATGCCAGGCACAGTGGCTCACATCTGTAACCCCAGCACTTGGGGTGGATTACTTGAGCCCAGGAGTTTGAGACCAGCCTGGGCAACATGGTAAAACACCATCTCTACTGAAAAAAAAAGAAAAAAGAAAGTTAGCTGGGCACGGTGGCAGGCACCTGTAATCCCAGCTACTCGGCAGGCCAAGGCATGAGAATTGCTTGAACCTGGGAGGCGGAGGTTGCAATGAGCCGAGGTCGTGCCACTGCACTCCAGCCTGGGTGACAGAGACTCTGACTTGAAAAAAAAAAAAAATTCAAAGAAAGAACCCTGGGAGCTCACTGAGCTCCCCTCTGGAAGAGAAAGATACTGTTTAAGGGGGTTGGGAATCCACAGACCAGGGAGAAGGGTCCAGAAAGAGCTCTCATGACTCTTTTTGAGAAGCAACCCCAGTTATTTCAAGAAAATTCTGTCTGAGGAACACAAGCAGCCTAAGATCCAACTTTTGCCCCAAGTAGTTTGCAATTTAGCTGTGGGGACTAGCAGCAGAAAGCACAGCAGGACGTCCGAAGGGAGGCGGTGCAGGAAACTGCTGAAGAGCTTGAGTCTGGGGTCAGGCAAGCCTAGGTCTGTGTCCTAGCTCTACCACTGACTGCTGTGTCTCAGTTTCCTTATAAAAATATTCCTCCTTGGCCAGGCCTGGTGGCTCATGCTTGTAATCCCAGCACTTTGGGAGGCTGAGGTGGGCAGATCACGAGGTCAGGTGTTCGAGACCCTCCTGGCCAACATGGTGAAACCCCGTCTCTACTAAAAATACAAAAATTAGCTGGGTGTGGTGGCAATTGCCTGTAATCTCAGCTACTTGGGAGGCTGAGGCAGGAGAATTGCTTGAACCAGGGAGTCAGAGGTTGCAGTGAGCCGAGATCATGCCACAGCCCTCTACCCTGGCAACAGAGAGACCCCATCTCAAAAAACAAACAAACAAAAAACCACAAAACTTCCTCCTTTGCCAGGTTGTTGTGAGACTTTTTCTTTTGTTTTTGTTGTTCTTTTTTGTAGAGATGGGGGTCTTGCTTTGCTGCCCAGGATGGTCTCAAACTCCTGGCTTCAAGTGATCCTCCCGTCTCAGCCTCCCAAAGTGTTGGGATTACAGGCATGAGCTACTACACCCAGCCTGTTGTGAGACTTAAAGGAAGATTATAAAGTGTTCAGCACAGAGTTTTGCACTCAGTAAATGCTCAATACAAGGCAGCTATTTTGATTAAAATAAATAGATGGGACACTGTATGGGGCTCTTAGTGTTTTTGAGATTCTAGAGGCTGGAGGGGAGCTGTGTGGCCAAAATGTGTCTCAGTTATAGATAGGCCACAGGGCCAGTGAGTCCCCCGGTGGGGTCCCAAACAGATCACCCCAGGAGACTGAGGCAGAGAGTCTATGGTGTGACCCAGATATATGTTTAACAAGCTTCCCCAGTGACAGGCCACTCAAGGTTGAGAACCACTGACTTCATGTGGCCATGCTTGGCAGGCCAGCCACCCCTGGTTTTTGCCTTTCAAAGCAGCAGCATTTGGACACCTTTCTCTTGGAAGCACCACACCAGGCTGGATGCCTGAACCCTGCCTTCCGTTTCCTGGAGCAGAGCTTTGCAAGGTGCAGAGAAACACCTAGTTTGCAGGTCCCAGGAGCTGTGTAAAATGCAGATTCTTGGACAGGATCCAGGCCTTCTGAATGAGAATCTACAAGAATGTAAGGCTGGGTGCAATGGATCATATCTGTAATCCCAGCGCTTTGGGAGGCTGAGGCCAGTGGATTGCTTGAGCCAAGGAGTTCGAGATCAGCCTGGTCAACATGGTGAAACCCCATCTCTACCAAAAAAACACAAAAATTAGCCAGGCATGGTGGTGCATGCCTGTAGTCCCAGCTACCTGAGAGGCTGAGGTGGGAAGATCACTTGAGCCCAGGAGGTGCAGTGAGCCAAGTTAGTGCTATTACATTCCGGCCTAGGCAACAGAGCCAGACTATATATATATATATATATACACACACACACACACATATATAGTGTATATAAAGAATATATATACCTATGACCAGCCTGGCCACGCAGTGAAATCTCATCTCTGCTTTTTTTTTTTTTTTTTTTTGAGATGGAGTTTTGTTCTTGTTTCCCAGGTTGGAGTGCAATGGTGTGATCTCAGCTCACCGCAACCTCCGCCTCCTGGGTTCGAGCGATTCTCCTGCCTCAGCCTCCCGAGTAGCTGGGATTACAGGCATCCAGCACTCCCAGCTAATTTTGTATTTTTAGTAGAGACAGGGTTTCTCCATGTTGGTCAGGCTGGTCTTGAACTCCTGACCTCGCGATCCACCCACCTCGGCCTCCCAAAGTGCTGGGATTACAGGCGTGAGCCACTGCGCCCAGCTCATCTCTGCTTTAAAAACAAAACAAAACCAAACAAAAATTAGCCAGCTGTGGTGATATGTGCCTGTGGTCCCAGCTGCTCTGGAGGGTGAGGTGGAAAGATGGCTCGAGCCTGGGAGATAGGGACTACAGTGAGCTATGATCACATCACTGCACTCCAGCCCGGGCGACACAGCAAGACCTTATCTGAAACAAACAAACAAACAAACAATAAAAAAGAACAAGATGGTTTGACTCTGGTATTCCTCTCATTCTTAACCACTACAATAACTGCCTCTCTTGAAAGATAAGCTCATATCAGACAGTCAGACACTAAAGAAGGTAAACAGGTAGAGCTCACCACACTCCCCCAAAGGAACAGCCGTTAGCTGATAACACTTATACCAGCAGAATTTTTATACCAGTAAAATGTATACAAGTATATAAAAAGATATGAACACATATACCCATGTAGTTAAGTGGGTTTTTTTAATTTTAAAATTTATTATTTATTTATTTTAGAGACAAGGTCTTATTCTGTCGCTTAGGCTGGAGTGCAGTAGAGCAATCACAGCTTACTGCAGCCTTGAATTCCTGGGCTCAAGCAATCCTCCCGCCTCAGCCTCCCGAGTAGCCAGGACTATGCCTAGCTAATTATTTTTATTTTTATTTTTGTTGAGACGGGGTCTCACTGCGTTGACCAGGTTGGTCTCAAAATCCTGGCCTCAAACAATCCTCTTGCCTTGGCCTCCCAAAGTGTTGGCATTACAGGAAGTGAGCCATAGCACCCAACTTAAGTGAGTTTTTTCTTTTTCCTAAAATAGTAGTGTCAGACAATTGTCTCACTTAGTTTTTTCACTCTCCAATAATACATTTTGAAACAGATATTTAAACTCCATTGAGTTGTTGCCTCTCTTCTTTTATTTATTTATTTTTTTTTTTGGTGAGACAGAGATTTACTCTTGTTGCCCAGGCTGGAGTGCAATGGCGCAATCTCGGCTCACCGCATCCTCCGCCTCCCAGGTTCAAGCGATTCTCCTGCCTCAGTCTTCCGAGTAGCTGGGATTACAGGCATGTGCCACCACGCCTGGCTAATTTTGTGTTTTTAGTAGAGACCAGGTTTCACCGTGTTGCCCAGACTGATCTCGAACTCCTGACCTCAGGTGATCTGCCCGCCTCAGCCTCCCAAAGTGCTGGGATTACAGGCGTGAGCCACTGCACCTGGGGTTGCCTCCCTTGTTAAAAGCCTTATGTGGATGTTCTGGCTGCTGGAGCTAAGGATGAAGGTAAATCTTGGGATGAACTGCCATTTTGCATAAGGTGTTGGCCACAACAGCAGCTGGACGGGTTTGGACTCTCACTTGTTCAGGAGCTACCTTCAGATGGGGTGTTTATTTATTGTTTTTGTTTTTTAGCTTAGGTAGCTTCAAGGTACCAAACCACTGGCTGAGAAATGAATAGGTTCATCTCTCTAATAGATCAGAGGTCTTCAAAGAAAAGCTTTCCTGGCAGCCCCAGGTAATCCTGGAGATTGGGCTGAAGGAGCCCAGGGACTCCTTAGGTGCCTTAAGGATTGGACCCAGGATGCATCGGTCATTTTCCAGGTTGGACACTGTCCTAGGGGCCGATGTCCTTGTAGCAGTTCATTTAATCTATACAACTGTACCAGGTAGGTCTCACTGCCTGGTCTTACAGATGAGAAACTGATGCTCAGTGATGTGAGTAACTCACCCTGAATCACACAGTTCATAAGGCGTAGAGCTGTATCTTTCTTACTTAGATCTCATGGAATCACAGCAGAAGGTTAGAGCTGTTTGAAGTCTTCTAACTCCAGCCCCTGATTCCATATAAATGAAGCACAGCAGCGTAGGGCTCTCACAAAGTTGGCTGCAGGCCACGCAGCAGGTGTGAAGAATTGGCTGAGGTTCCCCAGTTTTTCAAACTACATTTGCTATAAAAGACCTCCAGGAAAGGGGTGGAATTGAATGGAGTAGATTCCGCATCCTGAAGCCCCACAGGCATTAGAATAACTGTCTTCTTGAAGAGGATTTGCCCACAGGTCAAGTGAATTAAGCTGTATGTCAATATGAATCAAGGGTGGGAACCATAATCTATAACTTCTCCCAAAGAGACAAGCCCTAGCCTGCTGATAGAGCTGGCCCTGGCAGGAAGTGGGAGGAATGAGGGATACTGTTAGAGAACTGAGACTTCAAACACTCCCACTCACACCAGCCCTCCGTTTTTTACCAACAGGGACTTCTTTGATTCTAGAGCCTCTTAATTAAATCCCTCCATCCGCAATCTCCCAAAGCCAAAAATATAGTCACCCATAAGTACACTTTTTCCCTAGTCCAGTCTTTTCGGTTAAAAACAAACATCAAGGCCGAGCATGGTGGCTCATGCCCGTAATCCCAGCACTTTGGGAGACTGAGGCAGGCAGATCACAAGGTAGGAGTTCAAGACCAGCCTGGCCAACATGGCGAAACTCCGTCTCTACTAAAAATACAAAAATTAGCTGGGCATGGTGGTGGGCGCCTGTAATCCCAGCTACTTGGGAAGCTGAGGCAGGAGAATTGCTTGAATCTGGGAGGTGGAGGTTGCAGTGAGCCAAGATTACGCCATTGCGCTCCAGCCTGGGCAACAAGAGTTAAACTCCATCTCAAAAAAAAAAAAAAAAAAAAAAAAGCATCAAAACCCTCTGCCCAAAGGGGTGTACCAAGGATGCTCCTTGCAGGATTGACTGTATTCGTGAAAAGTTAGAAACTTGCTAAATGTTCTTCAAGGGGAGATCCGAGTAAATAAATTGTGCCAAATCTGAACTGTGGTGTAGTCTGAGCACCCCCCACCCCTAGAAAAGAATAAATTGCATCCAAAGATAACAAGGTCACCGAGACCTACTAGTAACTGCATCAAACCAAGTTGCAGAATAAGCACAATAAATAACTAAAAATTAGGAAAGAGTACAGAAAGGGTATCACAACTTCATAAGGAAAAATTTGAAAAACACAGAAAAATTGGAAGTAGAATCACCCCTCCCTCCACCACCCATTTCTGAAAAGGAACCATTGTTAATATTTGATGTATTTCTCTCAGTTTCCTTGCTGGATGTGGTCCTGTCATAGAAAGTGGTGGTCAGAACACACTGGAGTGTGACCAGGGCTGAATCGCACGCAGCTTTTTCACCCCCTACCTAGGTGAGCCTCAGTCTCCAAATCTGTTACATGGAAGTGATTCCACACTCCAGGGTTGTTGTATGGATTAAATGAAACCAAGTATGGAAAGCACCCGGCCTGGTCCCTAGGAAATAAGATGAATATATGACAGCTATTGTTTCATTTCCCTTAACGTTTTTACATAATTCATTCTGAATGTTCTTCGGAGTCTTTAAAAACATCACATCGAATGGCTAGTTTTGAATGGCTAGATTCTAGTTTCTTTGCCATTCTCTGAGGAGAAATGTTTGGGCTGCTTCCATTTTTACTTTCTTATAAATAGCTCTGTGATGAACACTGTTGTGAATATAGCTTTACCTCCCCCGCATTTTGAAGATTTTCCTTAAGATCATTTCCCAGAAGTGGAATTACTAGGCCAAAGGGTAATAAATATTTTTAGACTTCATATGCATAATGCCTGATTGCACAAAGCAGGTGTTACTTTCTATACTTACCTCCGCCCCGCCCCCACCTTTTTATCATTCCCAAAACCTCCCTGCCCCCTCATCTTCCCTGGAAATGACACCTGGCTGCTTCCTACCTCCCACTTCCTGTGCTTCCGCCTCCCCTGTCTCCTTCAGCTACAGAGCCCTTCCCCCTCCCTCTGCCAGAGTAAATCCTCCCTGGTTTTCAACCCTCATACACCTTTCCCCAGCCCTTCCTTAGGTCAGGAATGAAATCTTGGGCTTCTCTCCCTTCCCTACTCCGCCCAGGAATTTCATGTGTTCACTGGGCAAAACATCCTACTAGGGACAGGCTAGGGAATGTGGCTGCGGGGCTTTAGGAGCTGACTCTTTGGTCAGGGGGAGAGAGGGAAACATAAATAATCAAATGTAAACACGAATGACAGGGGCACTGACAAGCTCATAACAGAGAAGAGAGAAGGGAGGGTCAGCTTAGCCTCATGAGTGATACTTGTTGGTGCTGTGTGACTCTGAGCAAGTCACTTAGCCTCTGTGAACCTGGGTGCCCCATCTATACTCATCTCTTCACTGGGAAGCAGAGGTTAAGTAAGTTATTCAGGTGAACTTGCTTAGCCAGAAGTATGCAGCAGGTGCTCAATAAATGTTTGTTCATGGTGAGGACTTAGTATAGACTTGTGGGTTAATACACAGGCTGGGGCTGGACTGGGAGGGTGCTTATGGCCAGGAGGCTCACTTATCTCAGGGGCCTGTTCTTCCCGTATGGGGACTAGGCTGCTGCATGCTCATTTCTTCCACCAAAAGGCAGGTTTCCTACAGGGTCTGGTTGCTTGGGTCTCAAGTCCCTAGAGTCCAGAGAGACATGCCAAAGGGATGGAACTGGGGGTGAGGGGCAGGTGACATGTGCTTACAAGGAAGTGAGTTTACTCATGAATCATCTTTGCCTCTGTGTGTTGAAGTGGTGGGATAGAATGTGCACAATGCCTCCTTTTAACACCATTTTTCTGGGCATGCCACAGACTTGCTCCCGTTCAGGCTGCAAATCACTCTGCCTTAACAAGGAGAACTTTGCAAGAGGCCCAAAGAACAGAGGCTTCTGGGAGTGATGTCACCCGAGGTTCGAGGAATGCCAAGGGCACCAGGCTGGGCGGTTCAGTTATTCATCCTCCCCATGGTCAAGGCAGGCTCAGAGCAGCCCCATCCCTGCCACAGATGAAGTTCAAGGCTACGGCCAAGGTCAGGCTTGCTAAGTGTCTTTTGGTGGTGGGGATGGAGCAGGGACTATAACCCTCAAATTTCAGCAATTTAAAGCTGAGAGAACCTTTAGTCACCATCTAATTCAAACCTCTCCCCTCTTTTTGGAGACGGGAAACTGAGGCTCAGAAAGGTTGAGAGACTTGCCTAAGCTTACACAGCTCATGGCACAAATTATAAAGCTAGGACTTGAACCTTGGTCTCCTGATTCCTAGCACATTGCTCTTTCCAAACCCCACAGGTACGATCCATCTAGGGTTACCTCTCAACCCACCCCACATCCTATAAACCCATAAATCACTATAATATTGACAATGAGCTACTATCTATGATAAGTACCTGACATAAGCACCAGGCTAAATGCTTAGGATGTATTGTCTAATTCAAGCCTTTCAACACCTCCAGGAAGTTAAGCACTAGAACCCCCTGCTACTCAATGTGTGGTCTACGGACCAGTAGAATTGGCATGACCAGGGAGCTAGTTGGAAATACAGTCTTAGCCCCAGAATAGGAACCTGCATTTCAAAGGCTCCTTGAGGTTTTATGCACAATAAGGTTTGAGAAGTGCTGCCATAACGATCCCACTTTAGAAGACAGGAAACTGATGCACAGACAGGGGAAATAACTCCCACCGCAGATCAAGTGGTAAAACTCCTGTGGGACCTTGGGCAAAGCCCTTGCTCTGAACTCTTGAGATTTCGGAAATTTCCCCCCACTAGTTCCAGGCCAGGAAGAATAGGATTTCAGACCCCTAGGATCAAGGAAGTTACTGGAAAAAGACTATCATGAGCATTTTACAAGGTATTTTCCCACCTATTATTTTGTTTCTACTTTACAACTTAATAATTATCCTAACTTAAGAAGAAACTGTAATTCGGAAGCATTTAAGCCATGTCTCCAACGCTGGCTGCACTGCTGTTCATTTCTAGAGCCTTCCGCTTTACTCCAGAACCCACTTAGTGTTTCCCCAGGCAGCCTTGGAGGCAGAAGAGGCAACTGTAAGTGGTGCATAGATAAAAGTCTCCCATTTGAATTGTCATATATTTTACTTTCCACTACAAAACAAACAAACAAATAATAACGAAAACAAAAAACTGAACTAGATTATCAAACCACAGATGTTAGTGCCTAAGACAGAATAAGAGGTTTGGGGCTTTTTTTGTTTTGTTTTTTGAGATGGAGTTTTGCTCTTGTTGCCCAGGCTGGAGTGCAATGGTGCGATCTCTGGTCACTGCAACCTCCGCCTCCCGGGTTCAAGTGATTCTCTTGTCTCAGCCTCCCCAGTAGCTGGGATTACAGGTGTGCACCACTACGCCCAGCTAATTTTGTATTTTTTAGTAGAGACGGGGTTTCTCCGTTTTGGTTAAGCTGGTCATGAACCCGACCTCAGGTGATCCGCCCGCCTCAGTCTCCCAAAGTGCTGGGATTACAGGCGTGAGCTACCGCGCCCGGCGGATGATTTTTTTTTCTTTTAATGAGTCTCTATAAAGTCGATTTTGGGAATGATAAAGGAGGCGATAATACAATAGCAAAATCCATGAGGGTGGTAAGAAACTGGAGTCTGGGAAATGCCTCCAGACACCAAAGTAGAGAAAAGGAGAGAAAGGAAAGGAAACCAGCCAGGGGCTCTCTACCTAGAGGCTATTTACATTTAATGTATAGTTCTCTCCCAGTGGCCCACCCAGGCTGTTACTATGGAGAAAATACAATGCTCACTTGATGGCACAGACTTCCCATTTAACAAATAAAGACCTTAAAAAAAAGAAAAAAAGAAAAAAAAAGAGGCCAGCACAGTGGCTCACGCCTGTAATCCCAGCATTTCCAGAGGCGCTTGAGGTCAGGAGTTTGAGACCAGCCTGGGCAACACAGGGAGACCTCATGTCTACAAAAAAACTTAAAAATTAGTGGAGCTGGGCCGGGCGCGGTGGCTCAAGCCTGTAATCCCAGCACTTTGGAAGGCCGAGGCGGGTGGATCACGAGGTCAGGAGATCGAGACCATCCTGGCTAACACGGTGAAACCCCGTCTCTACTAAAAAATACAAAAAAATTAGCCAGGCGTGTTGGCGGGTGCCTGTGGTCCCAGCTACTCGGGAGGCTGAGGCAGGAGAATGGTGTGAACCCAGGAGGTGGAGGTTGCGGTGAGCCGAGATCGCGCCACTGCACTCCAGCCTGGGGGACAGAGAAAGACTCTGTCTCAAAAAAAAAAAAAAAATTAGTGGAGCTGTGGTCCCAGCTACTCAGGAGACCGAGTGAGAGGATTGCTTGAGCCTGGGAGGCTGCAGTGAGCTGCGATCACGCCACTGCACTTCAGCCTGGGCAACAGAACAAGACCCTGTCTCAAAAGAAGAAAAGAAAAGGACGAAGTTGTACTAGCCATTTGTCTTTCTGGCCAGAATCTCTAGCGCAAAACAGGAGAGAAGACAAATATTCTCCTAAACTCCTCCCACCCCAGCCTACTTCCTGTAAGCTTTCAAAGTTGCCTGAGCACCATCCAAATTGGAGTCAAACCACAGAAAGGAAGTGCTGCCTGGGGAGGCCGAAGCTGAGGGATAAAATCTTGCTCCTATGCTCCAGGGATAGCCTGTGGCTACTCCAGGGAGAGGGAAGACCCGCATCTCTTTCCTTTCAAGTGTTTGCACTCTTCCATCTCTTGCTTTCCCTAATGCTGTCCAGGACACTTAGTGGCACCACTATTTTATTTTATATTTTATTTTATTTTATTTTATTTATTTTTATTTATTTTATTTTAAGATGTGTTCTTGCTTTGTCATCCAGGCTGGAGAGCAGTGGCGTGATCATGGCTCGCTGCAGCCTCAAACTCCTGAGCTCAAGCAATCCTCTTGCCTCAGCCTCCCAGGTAGCTGAGACTACAGGCACACACCATCATGCCAGGCTAACAACTATTTTCTGTAGGACCTTTGAACTTTGAGGAAATGGACATTCTCTGCTATACCCCTGGTGTCATTCAGTGATCACAAGTAAAGAGTTATGGAAAATAAGCAAAAAGTCTTCTAAGGACCTGGAAAACAGACATTGTAAGGAACAAGGACTGTTATTTTAGAAAACAGAAAGTGAGGAAGGGATAAGATCACCATCTTCAATATTTCAAAGAGGGTCTAGATTTACACTGCATTTTTCCAGACCTGAAAGCAAAAGGTAGAAGACACACAGAAGTCCGTTTCAGCTATGTGACCTTGGCCAACTGTAAAATAGGGACAACAGATAGTACTTACATCATAGGGTAGTCATGAGGATTAAGTGCTGAGGACATACCTAGCATCTCGTAAAATCCCAGGATACACTTGTTTCCTTTTTTGGCCTCATTCAAAAATGTCTCACGAGGCAGTCAGCTCCCCTTCTGGCAAATTTCAAGGTAGAATGATAATTCCTTACTGCCAAAATTCTAAGCTTTGGTGCTGCCCATGACTTTTCATTAAAAAAAAAAAAAAAAAATAGTGGTTCACATGGAGCCCTCGCCATGCTCCAGGCACACAGAGAAGGGCTTTATGTAGGTACTTTTTAATTTTCTCATCAGCCCTATGAGGTAGGGAGGTAGGTATTATTATTACCCTCGTTGGTTTCTTTGTTTTGTTTTGTTTTGTTTTCTAGATGAGAGAATCATTGCTCACAGAGGTGAAGTAACTTTTCCAAGGTCACACAATCAGTAAGTGGCGGGCAAGGACTGAAATCCAAGTTGTTACCCTCCAAAGTCCCTGCTCTGAGAACTGGAGGAATTCTTTATCAAATCTAAAATCCTCTTTTAGTCTTGTCTGCTTTAATATTCCAGTCTTTATTGATCCTTCTCTTCTCTAAAACTTCAGCTGTCAGTATAAAAATCAAAGAATTTAGCACTTATTATTGTGTGAACTGCTTCTTGTCTCTCCTGTACTGTAAGTGGGTCTAGGGATTTTTATTCTTTAAATATCCCCCCGTACTCAGTAGATCTTTGGGAGAACAAGCTCATAGGCTTCTAATAATTCTTTCTTTGACTGCCAGCTGAATTAGACAGAAGGTAAGTCCTGCTGCCGTGTCGTGCCTAACCCCATCTTTACTTCCTGTGCTGTTAGAGAACAGTCTTTTCTTGGCTGGAACAAATACTACAGCCTGCTCAACTAGCTAATATGTATTGAGTTCTTAATATGTTCCAAGGACTGCTCTAAGTATTTTATATATATTAACTCACTGAATCTTAAGTACCCTATGAGCTAAGTCCTATTTTTATCCCCATTTTACAAAAGAGGAAACTGAATGTACCAGTGCATCAGTATTTGACTGAGTAAATGAATGACTGCTTTGCTGATGGATAGTATTATTAGCAACAACCCTACAAATATGATGTTATGTTTGCATCATGCAATACAGCTTTATGTACCTTATGTCATTGTCACTCATGATTAGCAAATAGGCACGAACATCCTTATTTTACAAAAGAGGAAACCATGGCTCTAAGAGGGTGAGTGATTCTCAACAGTCACATGCCGTCTGTACCCTTCAGTAAACAAGGTATTTGCTCCATTCCAGGATCGGGGGCAAGAGAGATGGGAGGGCCTCGGTGAGAAACACTCATATTCACAAAAGGTACTAGATAGATAGACAGATAAATAAATAAATAGAGATAAAAGCTAGTAATAGCAGAGATTTGATGGGAATCCAGATCTGTGATTCGTTGTCCAGTGCTCTTTCTTTTATGTAAGGTGGTGGGAAGCAAGTCTTAGGTCCAGATCTGGCAGCTACTTTGATTTAGGATCTTAAGCCAGAAGCAGCAGCGCCCTGCATTTCCCACATTTTCAACAATGACCATGCCCTACTTTCATAATCAAAAACAAACAAATAAACAGAGGGGGCAAAATGCATCCTTCTGAGTGGGCTGGGGCTTGTAGAGGGATTCTTGGGTTTGCTCTGGGATGTCTTTGGGCCCCTGCACTTGTGGGCACTCTGATTTATCCCCACAGGCCACCTGGCCCACCTTATGGGCGGAGGAGGGCTTGATGGGTGGAGGGAAGCAGAGCTGAGGAGCTGGGGAGGAGCTGGAAAGGACTGCTGGAAGGTTCCACGGAGGCTACAATGAGTAGAACCGGACATGAGCGTTTCCAGGATTCTATAGACCTGTGAACTCCCTGAATTGTAAGCTGCATGGTGTGCGTGCAGTTTCCAAGGAGAAGACCCATAACTTTTGCAAAAGGGCACCCCATGACCTTCCAAAAGGTAACCCCAGACTATAACAATGACCCAAGGCATGAGGGTTAGGACGACGGGTCAAACGAGGGCCAAGAACCCTGAAACACTTCTTGCCCATCTGAAAATAATGGGTAAGGGGCAAGATTAATGAATAGGACAAGGTCCTGCCTCATGGACTCACAATATTAATTTTGATTTTGCTTTTTTCCCTGAGCCAATTCTTATCCTCATTCCAAAGTATTTGGGAGACAGGCAAGAGATTAGTTGCTCCATTAAGCCCTTCCAGTCTCAGACACTCTCCTCTTCCTCCTAGACCTGTGGCCGATGGACTCCAAGTCCTGAATCTATGGACTGTGCACCCCCAGTTTTCTATTTTGCCTTTTACCCAGTGTCTAGGGCCCTGATTTGTGCTGTTACCAACTTTCTCCCCAGGTGCCTCCTAAAAAGCTGGCCACTCTCATGTCTCAGCAAGCACTGAATTCCATTCCACCAACACTGATTCAGCCCTCACCATGTGAGGGTGTTGTGAAGGAGACACAGATGGTCGGATAAGGCCCCTAAGTCTAGCCTGGGAGACTGCAGGTTAATGGCAGGACAGATAACACTCACGTACCAGGCTTGGGGGGAAGGGAAGTGAGAACCCCTAGGAGGGTGACAGCTAACAGGCTAGGGTAAGGGGTGGCGTCCTCAATGTGTGACAGTAGCTTCAGAGCTGTATGAAGGTGGAGAAGGATTGCTTTACAAAGAATGGGGGCAGTGTGGGGAGGGGTGATGAGAAGGAAGGTGAGAAACGTTAGAGGTTGGTTGTGGCCAATTGGCCAGACCGAGGACCTTAGTGTTCCACTAAGGAATTTGGATTTTATCAAGACAGTGCGTAGGTGGCATTGAAAATTTTTGAGCAGAGGAAGTGGGCTCTGTGCTTAGATATAAACTTAAGACCACACTGCAGAGGATGAGAGAGCAAGGAGGGGGCTTTGAGACTGGGATACAGGATGCTAATGTAGGGTCCAGTGGGGATGGGGCCCTTTAACTACAGCGATAGGCAGGACCACCTACAGAGTTTGTGGGGCCCAGTGCAAAAGGAAAATGGAGGGTCTCTTGCACAAAATCATTAACAATTTAGTAACAACAGAGCATTAAAACAAGTGGAGGTCCCTTCTAAGTACGGGGCCCTGTTTGGCTGCACAGGTCACATACCTGCAAAGCTGGCCTTGGCCATGGGACAAGACAGGATGAGTCAGACGAGAGCTCTGGGAAGCAGGGTCCCAGGACTTAGTAATCTGTTGGATATGGGATGTGATGAAGCAATCCAGCTGACAGATGACCCTCCTACACCGGGTGCCAGGCCACCCTTCTGCTTTCTGGGCACCTTCCTTGGTGTGACCAACTCTAGCTTATTAACATGAATAAACTTCACCCACTCCCCCTTTTCCTGCTACCCTCACCCCAGACCTGCTCCTGTAGAGTCACTATCTAAAGGTTAAAAACTATGGTGTCGGCCGGGCGTGGTGGCTCACAGGTCACACCTGTAATCCCAGCACTTTGGGAGGCCAAGGTGGGCGGATCACAAGGTCAGGAGTTCGAGACCAGCCTGACCAACGTGATGAAACCCCATCTCTACTAAAAATACAAAAGTTAGCTGGGCGTGGTGGCACGCGCCTGCAGTCCCAGCTACTCAGGAGGCTGAGGCAGAAGAATTGCTTGAACCTGGGAGCCGAGATCGCACCACCCCGCCTGGGCGACAGAGCAAGACTCCGTCCCAAAAAAAGAAAAAGAAAAATGCTAACCGGGTGTGGTGGCTCATGTCTGTAATCCCAGCACTTCAGGAGGCTGAGGTGGGAGGATTACTTGAGGCCAGGAATTTGAGACCACCCTGGCCGACATAGTGAGAACCTTTTTTTTTTTTGAGACCCAGTTTCGCTCTTGTTGCCCAGGCTGGAGTGCAATGGCGCGATCTCGGCTCACTGCAACCTCCGCTTCCCAGGTTCAAGCGATTCTCCTGCCTCAGCCTCCCGAGTAGCTGAGATTACAGGCATGCGCCACCATGCCCGGCTAATTTTTTTGTATTTTTAGTAGAGACGGGGGTTTCTCCATGTTGGTCAGGCTGGTCTCGAACTCCCGACCTCAGGTGATCCGCCTGCCTCGGCCTCCCAAAGTGCTAGGATTACAGGCGTGAGCCACTGCGCCCGGCCCGAGAACCTATCTTAAAAAAAAAAAAAACAAAAAAACCCCAAAACAAAAAAATCTTTGGTGTCAGTCTCCAGTTCTCTCTCCCCATCTCACCCCTCCCAGTATCTCACTTCCTCATTGTGCTCCCATTCCTATGGCCCTCCCGATAGCTGCTGTCACTGCCAAGTTCTGGCAGGTCCATATCAGCTCATGTCTAGATTACCCACGAAATCCTCCCATCCATCCCCCAGACTCCGGACCCCATCCCCACTCTCAAATAAAGACCGATCCCGCACAGAGCCGCCTCAGCGATGTTCCCAAATGCTATCCGGATCTGGTCACTGAGTAAGATCCCTCGTTGGGGACTGCCCGGACAAAGACTAAGACCCAAATGACTCATACAGCACAAGGCCCTCTGTTGCCTGACCCTGCCTAATCTGCTAATAAATACCAGAAGGGCCTTAGTCTCCCACATACCTCCAGTACGCACCATGCTGGGTTTTGTGTTTTTTGTTTTCTTTACCTCAAGCAGTTTCCTCTGCCTGGAATCTCCCCTCCTGCTTCGCAGCCTGGCTTACAATTCATTCCTCGGAGTTGGCCTCAGCTCTCATCTCCTCTGGGAGGCCTTCTCCAGCCCACGCCCCACCCTGCCACACCCATGCTGGGCGCTCTTCCCCACGGACTACAGGCCCTCCCCTCCCCTCTGGGCTGGGGGCAGCTGGGGCTGAGTACAAGTCTTACGTTGGTGCCGCCAGCCCCAAAACAAAGCCTGGCCCACGTGGGTGCTCCGCGTACGTGTGTGTCTCTGGGCGGAGATGTCGGGGGTGGAAAGAGCCGGTAACAGAAACAGAACGTGCTGGAGGAAGAGCAGCCTGCAGGGAAGGCTGGCACAGATAACCACAAAGAGAAAGAAGGCCCCCGCATCACGTCTTCACCAAGACCCCACTGGCAAGGTGAGGACAGCGCCTTTGGGTGAATGCATCTGTGACCCAGAGGCAATGCCGGCTGTCCTGGTGTCTGATTTGATTGCATCTGATTTCAGAATTTGATCTCTGCTTCCTTCTGAAAACGTCATTCCCTTATGTCAGTTGTCAACAAGCCCTTGTCTAGTGCGGGCAGACTGTTTTCCATCAAGCAGTCCCAGCCAGGCTAACGATAAAATGGTTGGCAGTGAGCTTGGGGGCAGAAACCTGTTTCCATCCACGTGTCCCCGCAGCTAGCAAAGCCCTGGCACACAGCTGACCCTCAATAAATGCTTGCTGAATGGGTCAATTGTGTCTGCTTCCCCAGGAATAGGGGTGGGAGGCCTGAAGCCCCTGGAGACCGGTGGGGGCAGACAGCCTGAGATTAAACTTGATCCATAGATAATCCCCCAAATCCAGAAGCCACCTGGACAACAGTTGGCTGAACTGAGCTCCATGGTGGGATACATGCTGATGGTACTGCTGAGTTCACCAAGGGTCTCCCCGGGACCAGAAAACAGCTCCTCAAAATACAACTTATTATTCTAATCATTATTGGAGAGTGACAGAGAAAAGAGCGTCAATCCTTTGAGGGCAGAATCCATTTAGGGAGATTAAATGGCTTTTCTCACCGCCGACCCCCAACCCCCGTTTTTACTTTTACAAACTTTATTATGAAAAATATCAAACATACAGAAAAGTGGAGAAAACAGTATAACGAATCCGGCCCCCCACCACCCAGCCTCAGCGATGACCAACCCGCGCCCGATCTCTCCAGTCATCTATACCCCACCCCTCGAGGGAAATCTCCGACGTCCTCTCCTTACACGCGCAGACCTCGGTAGCGACGGGAATCCGTTCCGGACTCCTCTGGGGCCCTAGCCGGCTCCCTCGGCCCTGCTCAGCGCGGCGCGGGCGGGTTCTCAGCCCACGTCCGTGAAGCTGAAGGCCGGATCGTGCGGCGCCGCCCCGCCTCCCACCGCGCTTCCTCCTCGGTCCGCACCGCGCGGGTCACCGCGGCCCCGGAGCGCCTCGGACACTCGCCCGGCAGCCGCGGGTGATGCGCCAGTGAGCTCCTCAGTGCAGCGCGGAGGAGAGAACGAGGAGGCGCCTTCCACTTCCTCTGGCTCTAATGCCGGCTCCCTCCCCGCGCGTCCCTCGCCCCCGCTGCCCCGCCCCCGGCAGGGCGTGGCCACGGCCCGAGGGGCGGGGCAACACCCATATTTGGCCTTATATGGGCAGTCGCGTCACGGGCGGCACTCATTCACATAAAACGCTGCGCGGCCGGCGGAATCCCCGGCTTCTAGGGCGGCGAGCGGCCGGGCTGGGTATCGAGCACGCGGGGCGGGAACGCGGAGTTGCGCCGCCGCTCGGGCGCCGGGCTCCGTCGCGGCCGCAGCCGCGCGGCTCGCCCTCCCGTGCCTCGCCCGCGGACACCCTGGCCGTGGGCAGCCGCGGGGCGCGCGGCGCGGGGCCGCTGGCGGGCGGCGCCGGCGGCATGAAGGTCACATCGCTCGACGGGCGCCAGCTGCGCAAGATGCTCCGCAAGGAGGCGGCGGCGCGCTGCGTGGTGCTCGACTGCCGGCCCTACCTGGCCTTCGCTGCCTCGAACGTGCGCGGCTCGCTCAACGTCAACCTCAACTCGGTGGTGCTGCGGCGGGCCCGGGGCGGCGCGGTGTCGGCGCGCTACGTGCTGCCCGACGAGGCGGCGCGCGCGCGGCTCCTGCAGGAGGGCGGCGGCGGCGTCGCGGCCGTGGTGGTGCTGGACCAGGGCAGCCGCCACTGGCAGAAGCTGCGAGAGGAGAGCGCCGCGCGTGTCGTGCTCACCTCGCTGCTCGCCTGCCTGCCCGCCGGCCCGCGGGTCTACTTCCTCAAAGGTGAGCGCGCGGGGTCCCTGCCACGCTTGCCCCTCCGGCGCCCCCGGGTCCCCTCCCTGCGCCGGGGGGCCCTCGTACACCCTGGGACCGGGAGAGTCACCACCTGCTGGAGTCTGCACCCTGGGGCTTGTGCGCTTGGGAGGGCACTGCAAATGTCAGCACTCAGAGCTCCCCCTCTTCCCCACCCGCGTTCCTCGAAAGCGCCTGGCAGCGGGTCTGCCCGCTGGGCTGGGTGGAGTTGGTTATGCTGCGGGGGCTGCTGCTGCTTAGCAGTTTGGGGGCCGTCGGCTCGTGCTGGGCACGAGCCCCCTTTCCAGACGCGAGCTTCGCCGCTGTCGCTGGGGTCAGGGCTCGGGGCCTTCCTGATAGACTGATCTGGCGGAATCAGCAGGTCGCGATCCCCTCCCCCCTGGTGTGGCGCCGTGGTGCCCCCCTTCCTCCCGCCTAGCCAGCTGTGTCTTCACCGACCCCTCTTGCCTTTTTGACCTGGCGAGTCCCTTCCCTTTCCATTTCATTGTATTGCTTTTTATTGTTTCCCTCCGGCCTCTTCTCCCCTCCTAGGTCTTTCTCTAGCTCAGTTTGGAGCTCACATCCTTTCCACCCTTTTCACCTCCTCCCTCCTCCGCCCCAGGATTATCCCTGGGACCCATCCTGAGCTGAGCCTACCGCCGGCCAGCCAGGAAATAGAGATGCGCGGGGGCAGGGTGGTTTGGAGATTCTACGGCCTTTGATTTGACGCCTCCCGGAGCTACCGCCACAGGCCTGCCCATTTCACCTGCCGGGAAGATAACTTTGGCTTCTGATGGTGGGTGGGTGATTGACTCTCAAAGTCCAAAGCATTGGTTTTTTCTGGGTCACTTCCTATGACTGCTCCTGCTTTGTGTTTGAGTCCTTTGTAACCTCAAATGACACCCGGGGAGACCTGACCCACATGTAGAGATGAGGGCTCAGCCCCAGCAGGGCCCCAAGGCCTTGCCAGCCCCGGCGCGGACACCTTGGGATGTAACAGTGATGGGGATCAGAGCTCGGTGCAGAGAGCCGGCGCCGAGTTAGGAGCCTGTTTTAAAGCCATGCAACTTGAGTTTCACACGCTCCGGGCCAGGAAGATTCTGGAGACAGTTCCCCTCTCTGCTAGCACCTCCTGCTGACTGGTCCCCTGTTGATTTCCTGTTGGAGAGATAACAGAGGTAGATGGTAATCGTCCTTTTTCTAACAGCCTAGCCCCCAGGGGATAGAGGGAAGGCCTTCTGGCTCTGCAGAGGTTTCAGCGTGTCTCCTGATTTCTTTCTCTCCCTAATATGGTTTTTGTCTCCTGTTCTTTGGAGAAGTTTCTGCCTCAGTAGCACGAAAGAGGTTCCAGGAGACCCTCCCTGGTCCCCACTCTGCCCTTGTGCTTCTCTAAGCTGGCCCTGCTGACAGTTTAGAAGTTATCGCCACAAAGTAGGCAGCTCTATAGACTCACATCTCAGGAAAACTGTGTTACAGTGTTTTTTAAAAGAAGGTAACGTATACACAGGTACAAATTTGAACAGCATGAAGGCCGTATGATGAGAAGCGGGTCTTCTGCATATCTTAGAACCCAATTCCACTCCCCAGAGACAGTCGTCAACTATTTCTTGTTTACCTTTAGATAATTTTTCATAAGCATCTTAGAAATAGATTGATTTTGTATAGTCCCTGTCCTGCCTCTTGTATCTATCTAGATCTTGGAGACTTGTCCATATCTGACCATACGTGTCTGTTTCACATTGAACCGGTCTCCTGTAATGACCATTAGGTTGCGTCCGGCCTCACTGCTCCAAGCAATGCGGTAGATGTCCTTCTCCATGTCCTCTTGTGTGTGCAGTGCCTTGCAGTAAATCATGAGAATTGCCAGGTCAAGAATTACATGCATTTTAAATTTCAGTAGAAATTGCTTCATGCCTACCCTTATAATACTACTAAATTGTTGCCAGAGAAAATTTTTATTTCTTTATGTAATTCATGTGCAGATAGGAGTTCAGGTTTTAATCTAGTGGCATCTCAGATCTTGGCGGGGGCAATGCCTTTTTACACTTTCCATAATCCCCCGTCTCCCAAACAACCACTAAAATGAAATGGTGATGACTGAATTGCGTGGTCAGTGCTTATTTATATATAGTATCTGTGCTCTCTCTGTTCCCTGGTAATGTGGTGGTGATTGAAAGCAGACTCAACTCCAAAAGAAGTAACTCTAAGAATTGCCATGGCTTTTGCAACTCAAGTGAGGCACCAGAGAGGAATGTTCTGTCTCTCCACACCTCTGATGGGAGTGGGTGAAAGACTGAGACCATTTAATCTGGAAAATTCCTCTGAATCCCAGCTTGAAGAGGCAGGACCCTGTTTATCTGTCCCTCAACTAAATTTTGTCAACAGCATGCAGGATCCAGCCCACACCCAAACCTCTTATCTGTCCTCCTGATAGCCAACTCTGAAGTAATATATTTAAAGCCAAAAGATGGGGTAGCCTGAAGATTCCTCTTCCCCAACCTTCGTCCTGAAGTTTGGGAGGGCCCAGGTCATTCTTAACTCCAAATTCCCATCCAAATCCTTGTTTGTCTCCTGGAACCCATAATGTCGAGGTCCAGGCATGGGAAGTGATCAGGTGGTTTACTGACTAGGGATACCTCTTCAGAGGAAGCTGTGGGTCGGTGTGAGCCTGCGTCGTTCTCTCGACTGCTGGAAGGGAAGGGGCCCAGGGGCTGTGGCAGAGCATGGGAAGCTAAGCTGCCTATAGCACCACCTTGCACCTCTGCCGTGGCCTCCCATTGTGGTGGGGAGCATGGTCATTGAGGAGGACCAGGAGCTCATGGGCAGGCTCATGTGGTGACCACAGGGGAGATCTGGGTGTACTAGGTGGGGGCGGGGCAGTTCCAGCGAGCTGAGAGGAAGCAGTAATGGCAAGATGACTCATTCTAGGAATTGGCTGCAGCTTCTGGGAGGGAGTTGGAGACTGCCTTGTAATCCATTAACCATTTGTCTACTGCAGGGCTTTAAAAAAGCCAGCATCACAACACCCAAAGTCAGAAATGAAAAAGGGGGTTCTTTGGAAAATTCGTGGTCTCAGAATGCATGTTTAATGGATTTGACTCCAAGCAAATTCTCTGGGCCAGAAAAAGACAAGTGGGCTTTCTGGAGGCCCTAGGAAATGCCTCAGGTTGCTCTCTGGGTTACCAGCAAAGGAGTTTCCCAAGCAAGGCTGGCCTGTTGCACCTGGCAGCCCTCGGCATTCTGAGGGTTCCAAGGCCACTTTTTCATTCGGTTCTTCCCCACTCAAATGGGCCCAAGAAGGCTTACTTATATTTGCAAGTTTCCGTGACTTGCTCAGAGGGTCGTTTTTACCTTAAATCCATTTGGAGAGGTGTAAATATTAAGGATTCTGAGAGACATACATGCCATAATTTGACTTATTGATTGGGAGTGGGGGTGCAGGAGGAATAGGGGAGAAGTAAGAAAAGTGGGGATAAGAAGATAGGGTGGTCACGAAGGGGACAGAGGCAGTTTTTGCTCATGAGGGCTGAGAATTAAATTCAGAAGTCCTTATTCTTTCAGTTGATTTAGAAGGTAATTAACTGGATTGATGACTTCAAATCGGACCTAGAAAGGATTGTCAGCAGTGTTCTTAGCACCTTGGGAGTGAGAAGCAGTGAGGCTGTTTTACTGCCCTGAGTTGAAATGAAACCGTACCAGCCCCCATTTCCTTATGAATGGAGGAGGTTCCAGCTAGAATCCTGCTTAGAGCAGATGGGCTGGGGAAGAAGCCACTTTAGGAGCCTATCTTCTCGCCAGTTAATGAAATTTTGGGTAATCACACCTTCCTTTTAAATAAACAAGAGAGAAAATAGCCTTTGTTTTCTGGAGGGATTTGGTTAATATTTGCCAGATGCTAGACACTTTCTTTCACAGTTTAAGCTGCTTCTGATAGACACAAAAAGTTAATCATTGCCTCTGAAAGAGTTCTTTTTAGAGGTTTGTATGTGTGTAGAGCCCCTTTCTATTCTAAATCCGTTTGCTGGTTTTGTTCAATTTTTAATGACCAGAATCTGTATTGGCTTATTTTTTTTCTTAACTGTGTAACACTCAGAGTATTGATTAACTATGGGTATTTTCTGACAGCGTGAGAAATTGATGCTTCCCATATGTCTCACCTTTTTGTTTGTTTTTGTAGGGGGATATGAGACTTTCTACTCGGAATATCCCGAGTGTTGCGTGGATGTAAAACCCATTTCACAAGAGAAGATTGAGAGTGAGAGAGCCCTCATCACCCAGTGTGGAAAACCAGTGGTAAACGTCAGCTACAGGCCAGCTTATGACCAGGTACGTGATGTGATGGGGAAGAGGTATCCTGAGTGGTATTCTGGGCTCCTGTCTCCCTTCCTTCCTCAGCACCTGATTGTTCTCTCCCCACTCAGCAATGATGGTTAGTTCTTTTGTGGATCAGGGTGTTGGCAAAATCCCCTGGCTTTAGGGAGCTTCTATTGCTTGCCAGCTTGAGTTTCCATCCAAGAGTAAATGGGCTTCCTTCCAGCAAACAAGCTGACAAGAGCAAACCAGCCACAGGATGCTTGGCAGCTTCTGGGGAAAAGGGGAAGTGAAAGATACATTATTGTCATCTGGCTTCGGAGGTTCAGAGAAGCTTTGAAATACTGGTCTAGGTTTCCCTGAAGACATTTCAGAGTTGACTTTCAGGCTTCCTGTGTTGCTTTTCTTTGTAATTGTCCATGCTCTGCAGTTTTCTGCAAACCATCCCGGTACCTGTCAAGGTGTGTCTTATTGGTATGTTTAACTGAAACTGGTGTTGGTGGGGGTGCTATAGAGAAAGTCCTGTTTGGGTGGCTAAGTGGCTTCTCTAAGGCGTTCTTATGCCTACAGTTCCACAGATACTGAAACCAGAGCAAATCAAAAGATACTAGAGGGCTTCATGTTTCTGTAAACTAGTGAGTTTTTGTTTTTCTTCTAAAAATGAGTGCTTCGTGATAACTCACTAAAGGGAAAAATAAAGTGGAAGGGGGTTACGTAGCACCATCCAGGAAGATGAAAAAGCAGGTGAGAATCCAAATCTGGCAGAAACCAGAGATCAAAACCTACCCATTTTACGGAAGGGAAGAGAAGTATTCTGTGACACGTGAGGTGATTGATTTTGCAGAGTCCTGCAGCTGGTTCAAGGCAGCATCAGGCTCAGAACCCCTTTCTCTCAGCTTGCTGTTCTGATTATTTCAGGACCTTGTTCTGTTTTCCGCATGGCCTCTAATCTAGACACCTGACCTGGTGAGAGTAACCTTTCAAACTTTTCACATAAACCAAGAACATACCCAAATCAAAAGAAGAAAGATTGCTAGATGCTAAAATGCCCGCTCCCTGCCATGAGCAAAACCCTGTCCCTGGGGATAAACTTCGAAGTAAAGCCAGATGACCTTTTCTTGAACGGGCTCCTCGGTCAGGAAGCCTATTAGTTTGTCCAGATGCCAGGGTTAGGAATTTGTTTGTTTTCCTTTAATAAACATCCTTACAGTATATGATGAGCCCGTGGCTTTCAAGCTGTGGACATCTGGCCTAGCTCGATTTCTACTTTTGTTTGTTTGTTTGGGTTGTGTTTCCCCCATTTCTCAGAAAGTGAAAGAGAAATAAGAATTGGCAGAATGTTGCGAAAGCACGGCACATCCCTGGCCAAGTGAGGGGTGAGAAAGCCCTGATGTGTCTTCAAGATTCATCTGGGGAACCCCCTAATGCTACTTCTTAGAAATGCTTCTGCATTTAGAGCAGCCAGGCGAGGTCATGTTAACTTTTGGGGTTTCTGAAGGCCTTTGGCTTCTTCCTCTTGGTCTAAACAGAAGTTCAAAAAGGGAAAGAAATGTAGTTTCAGGGGTGTGTTGGGCTGAGCTCCAAAAGAAATTGGATGGGATCCCAGGTCTGGTGTATCAGCTATTTCCAGGCACTCAGGAGTGGAAGAGATCTTGAGTCAACCATCCAGCCTGCTCCTTAAAGGGCAAGCAGTGTCCATTGGTGGGGACCCATAAGTCATCAGCGGCCACGTGAATCTGAACTTGGAACTCTGACTCCTTTCCAAAGAACTTTGTACCACCTCTGCTGTTTTCCTGGTTTCTAGCTGGTGGGGATGCTGTGCCCAGGGAGTGGGTCCAGCTCAGGTCAGGACTATACCTGCTTGGATTGCCTAAAAACCTGTGTCTTCCCCATGGAGAGAAGCCATGTTCTGTTCATTCTTCAATCTCGATGACAGTGGCAGCTATGTAACGTGCCAGGTTTTAATGCATTCATTATCCCATTTACACCTTACCAATTATCCAGAGAGGATAGGTATTATCCCCAGTTTAGAGACAAAGGGTCATAGGTTAAAGAAGCTATCCAAGATCACATCAGGTAGTAAGCATGGAACTCTGGAACTTAACCAAGAGCTCTGCTGTCTGATGCCCAAGCCCAGGTTCTTAACCACTGCACCACTTTGCTACCAGGAAGGCTGCTCTGTACGCGTGGAAGTTTGGGAGGTTTCGAGGAGGTGATGCAGATGGGCATTTTCTCTAGAGGAAGAGAGGAAAGAGAATTTTTTCCTTCCTGTCTTTACCTGAAATACTTATTTTCTCATATTGATCACTATTGCAATGGAGTCAGACAAGGCCTTGCATCTCATGCTATGCAGTCAGTTTTCGGTTTCAGCCCAGCTCTACCACTGACTAGCTCTGACTTGGACAAGTTATTAAATGCATCTGAGCCTCAAGCTGCCCATCTGTAAAATGGGAATAATGTTACCTACCTCACAGATTTTGTGAAATTGGTATGATGTAGGCACATCTAAAGGGTTAAGCCCCCAGAGGCCAGCCATAGTAGGTGCTGCTAAAAAATACCAGTTGTTATTACCTTATGTAAAATCTTCTGTAATTTTCTTTCAAGTGACTGAACTGGCCTTTGCTTAAACACTTCTCAGGAAACAAAAAGCTAACACCGGGTGTGGGGTAAGTTGAGAATTGCCTGTAGCTAGCTGCTGTCCCACGCACCCTTCCCTGCTATGGATCTGGCCGAGAGTTTCCATTCCGCTCTTATTCCAGGACAGGAAATGGAAACACAGGAAGCAGATGGTTGGCATGGGAAAGGCTCCCAAAGACACAGCCACTGTCACCCAGCCCCATGTTTCCCTCTCAGTCTCTAAGGGCTCCCAGTTTTCCAACCATCACTGACTTTTCTGCCACCTTTAGAGCCCTCTAAATGCTGAGACTGCCAGAGTCTAACCAGCGGTTCATTTTAGTTTTGCCTCAAGGTGGATGGTCTCTGGTTCCCCCTTGACTAGAAATCTGGGGTGTGGGTAGCCTCCCAAAAGGATGGCTCTGTAAGCGGGTCTCACCAGCACCCGCAACAAACCCCCATGTGAAGAAGGTCAGAGGCGGGGAAGCCCCTCTGCTTGTGGCCTGACAACGTTTTTTATCTAAAGATTCTGAGTAGGTAGTGGTTATTTTCATTTCGAAAAAGCATACTTTTTTGTGGGGGTGGAGGTGCATTTTAACATCTAAAACCTGGATGCATCGTAGGATCAACAGTGTCTTAGGTTTGATGAAATACACCATATAGGCTAGGCTTGGTAGCTCACGCCTATAATCCCAGCACTTTGGGAGGCTGAGGTAGGAAGATCGCTTGAGACCAGGAGTTTAAGAGCATTCTGGGCAACATAGCAAGAACTCATCTCTACCAAAAAAATTATAAAATTAGCCAGGCATGGTGGTACATGCTTGTAGGCCCAGCTACTCGGGAGGCTGAGACGATGGGATCTCTTGAGCCTAGGAATTCAAGATTATAGTGAGCTATGATTGTGCCACTGCACTGCAGCCTGGGTGACAGAGCAAGACTCTCTGTTTCCAAAAAGGAAAAAAAAATATGCTATATAAAATGTCAAGGCTGTAAAGGAGGACACACACCATGTTGAGTCCTGGTCCATTTTATCTGTAAAGAAAGTGAGACTGTCCCAAGGCAAAGGGAATTGCCCTGGTACTCTCAGGGCAGCTGTAACTTCAACACAGGCCCGTCAATTTTTCCCATGTTACCACATGGCTTCTCATCCTTGTCAGCGCAGGAAGGCTGCCGGCATATCCTACCACCTTGATATGTGCAAAAAAGTGAACTCTTTGCTGTGTGGATTTTGCTGTCATTGAGTCACAAGGCAGTCACATGAGGTAGAGAGTTGGCCAGGATGGAGATACCACCCGCACTCGGTTGAACTGCCCTGGCTCTGAACTCTACTTGGAAACCAGAAAGGGAACCACCCATCTTAAGAAACAAATAGGTCAGAGTTGTTTTTTCCTCTCTCAAATGAACAAGCTAATCCAATATTTCTTGATTGTCCTTTGTCCCTGCTTCCAGGGTGGCCCAGTT
The DNA here is from genome assembly GCF_006542625.1 of Nomascus leucogenys. Lineage (NCBI taxonomy): Eukaryota > Metazoa > Chordata > Mammalia > Primates > Hylobatidae > Nomascus > Nomascus leucogenys. The sequence goes on along the minus strand of NC_044383.1, from coordinate 23,062,414 downwards.
GAAATCCTTCCCTTCCTCTACCTTGGAAGTGCCTACCATGCATCCAAGTGCGAGTTCCTCGCCAACCTGCACATCACAGCCCTGCTGAATGTCTCCCGACGGACCTCCGAGGCCTGCACGACCCACCTACACTACAAATGGATCCCTGTGGAAGACAGCCACACGGCTGACATTAGCTCCCACTTTCAAGAAGCAATAGACTTCATTGGTAGGTTTAGCCATTCCCCTTCAGTTATTTTGGGAGCCCCTTTGGGGCATGTGTTCTTGACTTTTGATGCCCTGATGGAGGCTACCTTCACTGAAAGAAAAGTGTCTTGTATATGCCGCTGCTAAGAGTTGGAGCCAACATGGGATGCAGCTACCAAAAAGGTGGAGGGGAGAATTTAAGTTGCTATTAATAGGAGCTTTAATTTGCAAGATAAATGAATTAATATAATTTTATGGCAGGACTCACTGCCGATCTTGTTATTGTTTCTAGCTGGGTAGGAGCTGAGTGCATCCCTGCGTAATGCTCCACACAAGGAAAGCAAGGGGAAGAACCTCCCTAACTGTGCTTCTACGTAGGTTGGGTTTATTTTTAAAAGCAAACAGAAGGATTCAGAGAACACTACTTACGCACTGAGCCCCAAGGGCCCCCAGCAGCTTTCCATACTCTTGGTGAACGGCTTGGGGCAATTTGTTTTGCATTTTCAGCTAATTTTGGATTAAAGATAGCACTTGACTCAAGCTCCATGCTGTATGCACAGAAAAGTTGGCATCTTTTGCCTGCTTTCTGCATTCTTTTTAGGCAGTTATTTATTCCATTGCGTAGACCTGAAAACCAAGGCCTTGGCCTCTGGTCCCTCTGCCAGGAAAGGGCTGTGGCCTTAGGGTTTCCAGGTCCTCTGTGTTGCCTGGATTATTCTCCCATTTGACATCTTCTCCTCCCCCATCCATCTTCCTAGGAGGCTGGCCTGACTTTTTTCTGTTTCAAATTTGCAAGTACCACTCTCTAACCTTGTGGTCATGCCCCGCTTTCCAGCGCCCATCTTCCTCTTTAACATACGTAGTTGTTGAAACTGATGCGTGATTTTCCTGTATCTTGTTCCAAGGGATGGTGGAGGAGGAAAGGCAGGTGTTAGCATAGCAATAATTACTTAGTGCAGGTAGCAATTAAAGGTCCCCCTTGAGCCACATAGTGGCCCTCTGTTCACCACACAATTTCTGCTCCCCAGGAAACCCTGACGAGAAACTCATCAGAGGCAAAAGGCTGAGCCTGTCCTGCTTATCCCCTGAGCCTCTGGGCTGAGATGATTCCTTTGGAGCCTGAAAGGCAGCCAAATGATGGGTTCAGGGTGGGAAACCCTTGACTTGTTCTCCCTGTCCCTGGGAATACCTTGCCCTTCTCAGCCTGTTATTTAATTACCTGGGTAGCCACTTCATGAGGTCATGAAACACGACCCCATCCGGTTCTCAGAACCTCCCTCCCCATCCTGTGTGTGTATTGTGTCTGTGTAGGCACAATCCACAAGCCCACAGCAGTTTGAAAGCACAGGATGTTTTTTCTCTGATTGCTTGCCCTGCTAATGGAAGGAGAGCCTGGGTCTCCCCAGTGAGCCATGTGCTGAATATACGCTGACCCCTTCCAAGGGAAGAGGGCCATGTGGAAGGCAGACCCCGAGGTGTCAAGTGGGCTCCAGAGGCAATGCACTCTGGACCCTTTGCATTCTTGGATGTGGCACTAGGCCAGTTAAAAGCTAAACTTTGAAGGAGGCCAACAGAGGAGTGAAGGGAAATAGGAGTCCAACCCTGTAATTCTAGGGACTTGGGGGGTCTCCCCTTTGAACTAATTTAAAGAGACTGTTTTGTTGTTTCTTTTGAGTCAGACTGAATTGGAGGACACCCCTATTGAACTGCTTTGGGGTATGCTGCGGGGTTTTTGTTCAGATGGGGAAACTCTAGGATTCCTCCCTGATGCCTCAGAAATTTTATCTTTTAGATCTTGCAGGTTGATTCGCATACTTTGACTTGGGGCAGGGAAGTGGAGGGTGGTAAGGGTAATGACTTTTTCTGCCCTTCAAAATCTTAAATGTTTTTGCGTATTGTAGCCTGCATAGTGCCAGCTACATCTAACTTCCTGTGATGTAATTATTTCCTCACTAGCAAGAGAGGGAATTGGAAAGACTGTATTTTTTTGTGGATTTGATGTGTACGTATCTTTAAGCTTTCACCCCTTCCCATTTTTAATAGTTGTAGTTGGTTTTGGGGGTGGGGGCTGGGAGGTAGAGCAGGAAGGGGGGCATCCTCCCCTTTTTGTCATATTGAGCTAAAGAATGCTAACTGATGGTGGTAGCTTTATAGCAGCGACTCCCATTGTTGAGCAAGATGGAATTTGTGAAAGCCATTTATATCCTCAGTCTAGTAGGCGTCACTTAGCCAGGGTTATAATTAGTGGCCGTGCGCTATTTATTGTGTGTTTGGTGGTGAGAACCCTGGGAGCTGAGCCAAGCATCCTGCCCTGGCACAGCAGGACAGGGTGCCCGGAGAGACCGGAAGGCCTCTACCAGGATCGGGGTTAGGTTGTTACCCTTAGAATCAGACCTGGAGAGGCAAGAGTTGCTTCTCCAAGTCAGTCTTTGAGCCTGGGATGCTCTCCTTAGAAAAATGTGCGTGCCCAATAAAAATGTGCACAATTTCAAGGATTTTCCAATGCCCTCTTGGAACCATCAGTGGAACCTAGGTTAAGATGGCATCCCCAGGAAGGGACTGCTCCAGGTCCGTCGCTTCCAGAGGCAGAATCTGCAAGTATCCTGGGGAACTGTAAAGCTGCTGTAAGGAATATAAAGGTCCTACTTGGGGATAGTCTTTGCTGGGACGCCAAAAGCTCTATCCTCACCAGCGGGGATTAAAGACTGGCAGAAGTGTGTAATGTAGGGCCATGGCTCTTAGGCAAGCACAACAGTTTCATATCTAGGTTACTCCAGTGTTTGATTCTTGTGTTTTGCCATTGCCCTTAGATTCTAATCCCAACTCACTCCCACCATCTTTTCTTCCTTTCAGACTGTGTCAGGGAAAAGGGAGGCAAGGTCCTGGTCCACTGTGAGGCTGGGATCTCCCGTTCACCCACCATCTGCATGGCTTACCTCATGAAGACCAAGCAGTTCCGCCTGAAGGAGGCCTTCGATTACATCAAGCAGAGGAGGAGCATGGTCTCGCCCAACTTTGGCTTCATGGGCCAGCTCCTGCAGTACGAATCTGAGATCCTGCCCTCCACGCCCAACCCCCAGCCTCCCTCCTGCCAAGGGGAGGCAGCAGGCTCTTCACTGATAGGCCATTTGCAGACACTGAGCCCTGACATGCAGGGTGCCTACTGCACATTCCCTGCCTCGGTGCTGGCACCGGTGCCTACCCACTCAACAGTCTCAGAGCTCAGCAGAAGCCCTGTGGCAACGGCCACATCCTGCTAAAACTGGGATGGAGGAATCCGCCCGGCCCCAAGAGCAACTGTGATTTTTGGTTTTAAGACTCATGGACATTTCATACCTGTGCAATACTGAAGACCTCATTCTGTCATGCTGCCCCAGTGAGATAGTGAGTGGTCACCAGGCTTGCAAATGAACTTCAGACGGACCTCAGGGTAGGTTCTCCGGACTGAAGGAAGGCCAAGCCATTACGGGAGCACAGCATGTGCTGACTACTGTACTTCCAGACCCCTGCCCTCTTGGGACTGCCCAGTCCTTGCACCTCAGAGTTCGCCTTTTCATTTCAAGCATAAGGCAATAAATACCTGCAGCAACGTGGGAGAAAAGTTGCTGGACCAGGAGAAAAGGCAGTTATGAAGCCAATTCATTTTGAAGGAAGCACAATTTCCACCTTATTTTTTGAACTTTGGCAGTTTCAATGTCTGTCTCTGTTGCTTCAGGGCATAAGCTGATCACCGTCTAGTTGGGAAAGTAACCCTACAGGGTTTGTAGGGACATGATCAGCATCCTGATTTGAACCCTGAAATGTTGTGTAGATACCCTCTTGGGTCCAATGAGGCAGTTGGTTGAAGTAGCAAGATGTTGGCTTTTCTGGATTTTTTTTTGCCCTGGGTTCTTCACTGACCTTGGCCTTTGGCATGATTCTTAGTCATACTTGAACTTGTCTCATTTCACCTCTTCTCAGAGCAACTCTTCTTTGTGAAAAGAGTTTTTCAGATCATAGACCAAAAAAAGTCATTCCTTCGAGGTGGTGGCAGTAGATTCCAGGAGGAAAAGGGTACTTGCTAGGTATCCTGGGTCAGTGGTGTTGAAAACTGGTTTCCTCGGCTTCCTGTCCTTCTGTGTGCTTATGTCTCTTGTGACAATTGTTTTCCTCCCTGCCCCTGGAGGTTGTCTTCAAGCTGTGGACTTCTGGGATTTGCAGATTTTGCAATGTGGTACTACTTTTTTTTTTCTTTTTGTCTGTTGGTTATTTCTCCAGGGGAAAAGGCAATAATTTTCTAAGACCCGTGTGAATGTGAAGAAAAGCAGTATGTTACTGGTTGTTGTTGTTGTTGTTTTTTATAGTGTAAAATAAAAATAGTAAAAGGGAAAAAGCACTTCTTCATGTTGTTGGTGAATTGGGGTAAGGTAGGAATACCCTTGGGTGGGGACCCAGCCTGCTTCATTGGGATTTATTTGTAAATGAACAACAGGGTGATGGTGGTGGAGGTGCAGCTATAGGTATGAAGATACACAATGTTGCTTTCCAACCGAGGGGTTTCCCTAAGCTAACTTGCAAGAGAATTCCTTAGTGCAGGCCTCACAGGGAGGTGGTGAGAGTATCTGCCCACTCAGGGCCCTTCACTCCCATCGCGCTAGGCAAAGAGCTCTACTTGAACCTCAGATTCCTCACCTGTGAAGAGTGAGCTGAGCTACATGATCCCAAGAGTCCCTTAAAGCATAAGGCCCTTGGTTCCAGTAAGTCTGAGTGCCAAGCTTGTGGCCAGCCTCCTCCCTCCAGTGCCTGGCATATGGCAGACTCAGAAAAGGCTGGGTAAGTGGCCAAGGGATGGAGAAGTCAATGAGATGAAAGTTTGCCCTGCCAGCCTGCCTGACCCCCTCTTTCCACTCTTGCAGCTAATTCTAGATAATTCCCCAGGAGTTCCAAGGTAAATCCCTCAATGAGTGGGTTTAAATCCAAGGCTGAATCGACTTGCTTTGTGAGTAACTTCCTCTGCGTAGGTGGAGGAAGGAAGGGGCAGTTGTCAACTTCTACCCATGATTGGCTCTGCCTGGGCTCCAGCCTAACTCCTGGGGGCCTGTTCCTAATCTGAGGGAACAGGGAGCTGGTTGGGGTTTATGCCATCCCAGTCAGCTGATAAATAACAGGGATTCCAGCCATACTTCTCAATGCTGGAGGGTCCAAAGAGCGTGCAATTCTCCCGACATGCACTGTGTCAACAAATGGCAAGATGGTGGCAGAGCACAGGCAGCCCAGCTCTCTAAATTCCTCACCTCAAAGGCTTTGCGTGAGGTCTTTCTCTCCACCTGCCTTTCCTTTCCCCAACTCTCTGTTCAGAGGTTCCTTGAAAAGTCCATAGGTGAGAAGGTCACCCAGGGTTAGGATGCTGAATTTCTTGCAGCCCACTCCCCTCATCTGTGTAACCGAACAGCTTCCACAGTGAAGAGCACTAGACCAGATGGTGAGAAGTTCTGGGTTCTAGCCCTTGCCCTGCCCCCAGCTCTCCAGTGCTTTGGAGCTGATCTCCAACCTCTACGGACTAGATTTCTCCAGGGCTCTATCTAGCTGGTGCCTAATCCCTCTTGGTGTCCCATCTCTGAGCCTCTGACCAGCCTTGGAGTGTGTCCCTGAAGCCTGCCCATTGTGTGGGCCTATGCAGGTGCTGAGTGGCTGAAGGAACCTTGGGTAGGGAGAGCCAGGGAGTAGGAAGCTGGATGCAGGCTGGGGTGATGTGCTAAGCTCAGCCCACTTGCTGACATTTGCTTTATTGCATTAAAGTCTTTCTCTGAAGGGTGAGTAAGTCCTCTAAATCAGGCATATGAGGATTGCTCATCGGCGGGTGAGTCACTGGAGGGTAAGCCAAGTGAAGCCCCACAGCTGGGAATGGCTCTAGAACCCTCACTCCACTTAATGGTCTCTTCATTAATTACATCTCCATTCTTGCCAAGACCAACTCTACACTGGCTTCCAGTGCCAGATGGGGAATTCAAGCTGATGGCGTTTAGATCCTTCATCCCCAGGTTTTGAGAAACACCTCTGTCGGTCTCCAAGCATCATCGCACATAGAGATGGGTTTGGGAGAAGAAAGATGTTAGTTCTCTTTCCCAGCTGTACCTGTAGGCAAGCCCCCTCAGATCCACCGTAGCTAATGAGCTAGGCCTGATGGGGCAGGAGTTGTGTGAGCAGTGTCTGCTCAGGATCCAGTGTGCTGGCAGGAGTCCTGGATACCATGGATCTTCACTGTGTGAGGCCCTCAGGAAAATGCCTCACCGATTTCAATACTCTGAACAGCTCTATCTCTTTGAGTTACTGGTCGTTCTTCTGAACACCATAAAGCTCATGACTGCCCCTGTTTCCCTTCCTGGATAAGGCCACCAGGCAGCTCAGAACTAAACTCTTAGCCCACTTCTGGCAGTTTTGTAGGAACTTAACAAGAATTTTGGGTGTTGATTCCACCGTTTCCTTTAAAATTTCCCATCTTTATTTTTCTTTTACTTCCATTTCCTTATCATCCTTAAAAAGAACAGCAAAACTTTTACACCCTCTTTAAATAGACTCCAATGCATTTATGGAATGAAATAGGGTATAAATATGTAGAGAGTAGCCTGTGCATCCTCAGTGTTACTATTCTCCAGCTCACTCTGAAGGGTTCATCCGTAAGACTGGGTTCCTTTACCTTTTCAGTGAGTCTGCCAAGTTCTGTATTATTTCTGAAATAGATTCTGTCCAGAGCCCAAACCTCATAGCTGGGGCCCTGGATCCTTGCCTCAGAATCTCTGGCACTACCCTCTACTTTCAGCCTTGTATTCTGCTGCCAGTACCATTCTATGGAGAGTGTTGGCACTGATGGACAGATGCTCAAAGCTACAGCGCAGGCCCTCCTGACCCCTAACCACTGGATGGGATGGAGGGGACTCCCATGCTTAGCTAACTATCACCCCTCCATCCATTTGACAGTCAACCCCCGCGAGAACCTGGGATTCAGGGGAAAACAGCCATACAGCCATATGGCCCCACCCTCATGGGTTCATGAGTACTGATGACTGTTCCCTGGCTTTCTGCCCCTGCCTGGAGCCGGCCTCCTTAGTTGGACCAATGTCCTTAGCCCCACACAATCCCCTTCTCCAGTTCCCCTCTTCTAGGCTCCAGCTTCATCTTCTGTCTGTGGTTCAGCAAAACCTCGTACCCAAGCTCCTCAGATTTCCCAGCCTGTGGTTATGGCTGTGTTACCTGTGCTAACAATCCACACCCCACTCAGCCCATCCCTTAGTCTCTCTTGCATTGTTCATTAACTTTTTTTTTTTTTTTTTTTTTGGGAGGGAGTCTTGCTCTGTCGCCCAGGCTGGAGTGCAGTGGCCCCATCTCGGCTCACTGCAACCTCCGCCTCCTGGGTTCAAGCAATTCTCCTGCCTCAGCCTCCCAAGTAGCTGGGATTACGGGCATGTGCCACTATGCCTGGCTAAAGTTTGTATTTTTAGTAGAGACAGGGTTTCTCCATGTTGGCCAGGCTGGTTTTAAACTCCTGACCTCAGGTGATACGCCCGCCTTGGCCTTCCAAAGTGCTGGAATTACAGGCATGAGCCACCACACCCAGCCGTTCATTAACTTTTTTATGAATACCCCACCTCCACCTCCCACCTCAGAGTTCAAAAAGAAATGAGCTCTTATTGAGCCCTAGCCTTTTCTGGGCTATTTGGTTAGCATCAGAAATGTTTATAAAGCACCTACTGTGTGCCACAGACCAACCTAGACACACAGGCATCACGTCTAATTCTCATCACAGCCTTGTATAATTTTTTTTTTTCATCTCGCTCTGTCACACAGGCTGAAGTGCAGTGGCGCGATCTCGGCTCACTGCAGCCTCTGCCTCCCAGGTTCAAGCAATTATCTTCCTCAGTCTCCTGAGTAGCTGGGATTACAGGTGTCCACCACCACGCCCAGCTAATTTTTGTATTTTTAGTAGAGACAAGGTTTTACTATGTTGGCCAGGCTGGTCTTGAACTCCTGACCTTGTGATCCACCTGCCTCAGCCTCCCAAAGTGCTGAGATTACAGGCGTGAGCCACCACGCCTGCCCATAAATGTTTTTATATCTCATTTTTACAGATGCACAAACTGAACCTCAGAAATGTTAAGTAACTTGCCCAAAGTCACGCAGTTAGCAAATGGTAGAGCTAGAATGAAGCTATGTCATTGATCTTGTACCCCTCTGAACACGTGGGGTATATAAAGGTACTTCTGTCCGTTGGGCTTTCATTTGCAAGGAAGTCTCCTCAGTCTACATTAAGGAAAAGTGTTTGTGGATAAATGCAAATAGCATTGAATCCCCAGTTACACTCCATTCCAGTCACATTGGCTTTCTGACAATCCCTTAAACATGCCAACCTCCCTTCTGCCTCAGGACCTTTGCATATGCTGGTCCTTCTGACGGGAATCTTTCTCCTATAAATTCCCCCTCCAACCGATTAACTCATACTGGTTTTTCACCTCTCAGTTCAAAATTCACCTTCCCAGGAAAGCCCTCCCAGACTAGGTCAGATGTCCCTGTTGGCTCTCTCATAGTCTTCTATATCTTTTCTTCATATTTCATCAAAGTTTAAAAATTTTTCATTTCTCTGTGATTATTTTATTAACATCATCTCCTTCAGACTAGAAGCACCAGGAGAACAGAGATTACATTGCGTTTCAAGAGTAACCAAGCACAGGGTCTGACTTATCCTAGGTGTTCAATGAGTACTGGTTGAGTGAAGGAGTGAAGAAGTGACAAACGGAATGAAACGCTGGTCAGAAGCAGAAGCTGTTCTCTCCATTTCTCTCAGAGCCCCTATGACCCTCCAAACACGAGTTTCTTTATCCTGGGCCTATTTGCCAGTTCCTCCCCAATCCTGGAGGAAGCAGATTCCCAGCCTTAGCTAATTACTGCTACCTTATTGGTCAGAGGCCATGGTAGCCCCTCACCTCATTGGTCACTGGTCAGCCTATAGATGGGCTGCCCTTGGGTCAGATGCCCACCCTGGGATCAGTCGGTTTCCTCTAAGTTCAGAGACCTGCCTCGCTCAGTCTCTGAGACTTGAGTGTTCCATAAGAAGTCCCCAGAAAACTGCCATAAAGAACAACCCTACTGATCACTTGAGCCCGGGAGGTTGAGGCTGCAGTGAACCATGATCACACCACTGCACTCTAACCTGGGCGATAGAGCGAGGCCTTGTCTCAAAATAAGTAAATAATAAAACAACCCTACCCTGCTTGCCCCAAAGTGATCAATTATGGTAACTAAATTGTCTTTTTTTGTTGTTTTTTTATTTTTTATGTATTTATTTTTGAGATGGAGTCTTGCTCTGTCACCCAGGCTGGAGTGCAGTGGCACAATCTTCGTTCACTGCAGTCTCCACCTCCCGGATTCAGGTGATTGTCATGCCTCAGCCTCCCGAGTAGCTGGGATTACAGGAGTGTACCACCATGCCCAGCCTTTTTTTTTTGGTATTTTTAGTAGAGATGGGATTTCACCATGTTAGCCAGACTGATCTCGAACTCCTGACCTCAAGTGATCCACCTGCCTTGGCCTCCCAAAGTGCTGGGATTACAGGTGTGAGCCACTGTGCCCGGCCATGGTAACTAAAATTTAAATCCTGGTTTATTTGTACTAGTAGGTCCGATCCTTTCCCACTACCCCATCACCCATCCCCAGTACACACCCATTCACTTACGAAGTTTACAGAAACCAAGAAGCCACCACACAGGGGCTTAAAGCAGGCCCTTGAAGTATCTGTGCATTTTTCATTCTGGGCTTCTTCCAGAGGTGAGGAGAAAATGTATTGCTTAAAAGGAACTAACCTCCCAAATGGTGAAGCCTCAAATATGTCACCATGGTAGAAAGATGAAAAACTTTATCCCCACAAGGAAACAACAGTGGACTTAGAATCAGGAAGCATGGCTTCTGGTGCCAGACACGAGGGAACCCTACTGTCTGGGACCCAAAAGGGAAGCTGCTCCCAAAGGCAATCTGTATGTACGTGAGTGTCAGTGTGAAGGTTGTGGAAGGAGGAGGGGGAGCCAGGAGCAAGTCCTGTAATGCCCTAGAGTTGCCAGACTGCAAGTAATTTCAAAAGTTCACATAGTTCTATCTCCTGCTTCAGAAGAACCATCCCCAAACTAGGCCAGAATGACCTGTTTTCTATAGAAAAGCAGGGGACAGAGATAACATATTGAGCATTTACTATGGTCCAGCTGTGTGCTGGGTGCTTTGCATATGGTCTCTCATTTAAGATCTGCAAGAACCCTGCAAGATGGATATTGTTAGCCCTGTTTTACAGATGAGGAAATAGAGAGATGACCTATCCTGCCCAAGGCTACACAGCTAGTCTGTGAATTTTAGAGCCAGGATACCCAACTTGCAATTGACTTCCAGGGCTGTACTCTTTCCCCTAGACTAGGGTTCCCCAACCCCCTGGCTGCAGGCTGGATACCAGTCAGAGGCCTGTTAGGAACTGCGTCGCACAGCAGTAGGTGAGCAGTGGGCAAGTGAGAATTACCACCTGAGCCCCGCCTCCTGTCAGATCAGGGGCGGCTTTAGATTCTCATAGGAGTTCAAACGCTCTTGTGAATTGTACTTTTGAGGGATCTAGCTTGTGTGCTCCTTATGAGATCTTATGCCTGATGATCCGAGGTGGAACAGTTTCATCCCCAAACCATTCACCAGCCCCGAACCCTGTCTGTGGGAAAATTGTCTTCCACAAAACTGGTCCCTGGTGCCAAAAAGGTTGGAGACCGCTGATCTAGACTATGCTATGTTCCAGAAAAGGAAATTTAACAGCTTCTCAGTATGTGTCTCCATGTCTATACCCCTTAAATGTGGTTATGAAATCTGTTAGGCCAGGTGTGGTGGCGCATCCCTGTAATCCCAAGCACTTTGGGAGGCCGAGGCAGGGGGATTGCTTGACACCAGGAGTTTGAGACCAGCCTGGGCAACGTAGTGAGACCTCATCTCTATAAAGAATTACATTTTAATTCTACAAATAATTTTTAAAAATTAGTTAGGCATGGTAGCACATGCCTGTAATCTCGGCTACTTGGGAGGCTAAGGTGGGAGAATGGCTTGAGTCCAGGAGATCAAGGCTGCAGTTAGCTGTCATCATGCCACTACACTGCAGCCTAGGCAACAGAGCAAGACTCTATAACACTGAGCACTGAGGATTGGACAAGCAGAAGTGGGATTTCTATGGGAAAGGCTATTGTGGGAAGGATTCAAGCCTCAAGACTTTGCACACATCCCTCCCTCTGCTTCATCGCTTCCCTTCATCACCCTGCTCATTTACAGCTGTCCTTTGGCCTCACTCTTTATTCCCTTCCTCAGCCTTCTCGGATTTCAGGATTCCCTATTACGTGTCTTTCTGGTACCTATACCTTTCCTTCATAGTACTATCATGTGGGAATTAAATAATGATGTCTGTAATTTTTAAAAATCTGCTTTATTGAGGTATAATTTTCATACAATAAAAATTTACTCATTTTACCTTACAGTATAAAGTAAACTAAGTAAATAATATTAAGTCTTCTGATCTATGAACGTGGATGTCTTTCCATTTATTCAAGTCTTCTTTAGTTTCTTGACAATATTTTGTAGTTTTCAGTGTACAAGTCTTGAACTTCCATTGTCAAATTATTCCTAAATATTTTTGGATGTTCCTGTAAATGGATTAATTCATTTACATGTAATTTCTTACATAAATTGATTTTTGAATGTTGATCAAACCCTGCATTTCTGGGATAAATCCCACTTTACCGTGACTTTTTTTGTTTGTTTGTTTGTTTTTTGAGACAGGGTCTTGCTCTGTCACCCAGGCTGGAGTGCAGTGGTGAGATCAGGGTTCACTGCAGCCTCCACTTCCCGGGTTCAAGAGATTCTCCTGCCTCAGCCTCCCTAGCTGGGACTACAGGCGCACGCCACCACGCCCGGCTAATTTTTTTGTATTTTTAGTAGAGATGGGTTTTCGCCATGTTGGCCAGATTGATCTCAAACTCCAGGCATCAAGTGATTCGCCTGCCTCGGCTTCCCAAAGTGCTGGGGTTACAGGCATGAGCCACCGTGCCCGGCCTATCTTTTTTACATATTTCTGGGTTTGATATGCTGATATTTTGTTAAAGATTTTTGCACTTATGGTTATGAGGAATATTTGTCTTTGGTCTTTTTTTTTGTGATATATTTGTCTGGTTTTGGTATCAGGATAATGCTGCTCCCATGAAATGATTAGGGAGAGTTCTTTCCTCTTCCAAGCTTTTGTAAGAGATTGTATAGAATTGGTAGTATTTCTTCCTTAAATATTTGAGAACTTACCAAGAAGTCATTTGGGACTGAGCTTTTCTTTTTGTGGAGCTTTTTAGCTATAAATTTGATTTTTTATAGATTAATAGAGATAGAGAGCTATTCCAGTTACTTAGTTTTTCCTTGAGTGAGCTTTTTTCTTTTCTTTCTTTCTTTTTGAGATGGAGTCTTGCTCTGTCACCCAGGTTGGAGTGCAGTGGCACGATCTCAGCTCACTGAAACCTCTGCCTGCTGGGTTCAAGCAATTCTCCTGCCGCAGGTTTCCGAGTAGCTGGGATTACAGGCATGTGCCATGATGCTTGGCAATTTTTTTTTTTTTTTTTTTTTTTTTTTTTTTTTTTTTTTTTTTTTTTAGTAGAGATGGGGTTTCACCATGTTGGCCAGGCTGATCTCCAACTCCCGACCTCAAGTGATCTGCCCGCCTTGGCCTCCCAAAGTGCTGGGATTACAGGTATGAGCCACCGCACCCAGCCTCCTTGAATAAACTTTGGTAATTTGTGTCTTTCATATAATTTGTTCATTTCACTGAAGTTGCTGAATTTGTTTAACATAAAGTTGTTAATATTTCCTCGTTATCCTTGTGAGGTCTTAGGATCTATATTGATATTCTCTGTCTCGTTCCTGATAATAGTAATTCTTGTCTTTTCTGTTTTTTTTCTCCTGATAAGTCTGGATAGAAATTTGCCAATTAACTAGCACTTGGTTTCATTGATTATTCTGTATTGTCTATTTTCTACTTTACTAATTTTCACTCTTTATTTTTTCCTTCTTCCTGTTTACTTTGGGTTTAATTTGCTCTTCTTTTTAATAGTTTCTTTTCTTTTTTTTTTTTTTTTTGAGACGGAGTCTTGCTCTGTCACCCAGGCTGGAGTGCAGCGCGCCATCTCGGCTCACTGCAAGCTCCGCCTCCTGGGTTCACACCATTCTCCTGCCTCGGCCTCCCAAGTAGCTGGGATTACAAGCGCCCGCCACCACACTCGGCTAATATTTTTTGTATTTTTAGTAGAGACGGGGTTTCACCATTTTAGGCAGGATCGTCTCGAACTCCTGACATTGTGATCTGCCCACCTCGGCCTCCCAAAGTGCTGGGATTACAGGCATGAGCCACCGCGCCCGGCCCCATTTAATAGTTTCTTAAGGTGGAAACTTATCATTGATTTTCAACTTTCTTCTTTTATAATATAAGCACTCAAAGGTAATACTTTTCCTCTAAACCCCCATAAATTTTGATATGTATATTTTCATTTTTATTCAGTTCAAACTGTGTTCTAATTTCCCTGATAATCTCTTTTTTGATCTACCTGATTAATTGCAAAAATTGAGGGGTTTTCCAGATATCATTCTGTTGCTGATGTCTAATTTAATTCCGTGGTGATTAGGGAACGTACTTTGTGTGATTTCGGTACATTCAAATTTACTGAGACTAATTTGATGGCGCAAAACATAGTCTATCTTGGTGAGTATTTCATGTGCCCATGGAAAACAAATGTGTAATATGCTGGTTTAGGGTAGAATGTTATGAAATGTCAATGAGGCCAAGCTGATTGATGATGTGGTTCAAGTCTTCTATATACTTACGATTTTCTGTCTACTTTTCCATCGATTACCAAGAAAGGAGTATCTTCAACCAAAATTAGGATTTGCCTATCTCTCCTTGCAGTTATATCAGTTTTTGTTTCCTGTATTCTGAAGTTGTTAGGTGCAGCAATGTTTAGGGTTGGTGTGTCCTCTTGATGAATTGACCCCTTTATGATTATGAAATGCTCTTCTCTTATTTAAAAAATTTTTTTAAACTTTTTTTTAGTTTTTTGAGACGGGATCTCACTATGTTGCCTGGGCTGGTCTTGAAGTCCTAGGCTCAAGTAATCCCCTGCCTTGGCTTCCCAAAGTGCTGGGATTACAAGTGTGAGCCATTGTGCCTGGCCTGAAATGTCCTTCTTTGTCCCTGATAATATTCCTTGTTCTGTTGTCTATATTGCCTGATATTAATATTGCTACTCTTTTTTTCATTTTATTTTATTATTTTATTTTATGAGACAGAGTCTTGCTCTGTTGCCCAGGCTACAGTGCAGTGGTGAGATCACAGCTCATTGCAGCCTCTGCCTCCTGGGCTCAAGCCATCCTCCCTTCGCATCCCAAGTACCTGGGATTACAGGCACACATCACAGTGCCAGGCTAATTTGAAAAAATTTTTGTAGTGATGAAGTGTCACTATATTGCCCAGGCTGATCTTGAACTCCTGGACTCAAGCAATCCTCCTACCTTCACCTGATTACAGGCACGAGCCAACCACGCCCAGCCCTTATATTAATAAATTGAAGTCGGGCGCGATGGCTCACGCCTGTAATCCCAGCACTTTGGGAGGCCGAGGCGGGTGGATTGCCTGAGGACAGGAGTTCGAGACCAGCCTGGCCAACATAGTGAAACCCCGTCTGTACTAAAAATGCAAAAAAATTAGCCGGGCGTGGTGGCATGAGCCTGTAATCCCAGGTACTCGGAAGGCTGAGGCAGGGGAATTGCTTGAAGCGGGAAGGTGAAGGTTGCAGTGAGCCAAGATCGGGCCACTGCACTCCAGCCTGGGTGACAGAGCAAGACTCCATCTCAAAAGAAAAAAAAAATTGATTGGAAAATGAAGAAAAATGTTTCTTCACCCTTGATTTGTATAATAAGTGACTGGCCCAAAGAATATGAGGATGGCCTCACTGTGGCATCTTGGGGGTGACTTCCAGTGAGAGTACTGAACAGTCCCTGAGTCTCCGGCTGCTTACAGCTCCATCCTGGGCCACATGTCCTCCTTTGGATGATGATGATGTCTCTTAGTTACTGTCCTTTGTTGGACTTCCTTCTGAGTCCCCTTTCCCTATAGATGTCTGCAGCCAAGGACAGCTATCATATGACCTTAAACTCCTTTTAAAGTTTACAAGGACATTGGCCTTTATGCCAGAGCATTAATAATCATGATGGCTCACATTTATTGAGCCCTTTCTATATGCCAAGCACCTTGCTAAGCCCTTTGTGTGCATTTTCTCTTAATTCTCACTGCAACCTGATGAGGTAGATACCACTCTTATCTCCTTTTTACAGATAAGAACATGGAGGCTAAAAAGTTTATGTAAATTTTCCAAAGGTACAGCAAGATCAATAAGCGAACCAAGGTTTGGTCCTCAGTGGTCTGACATCAGGGCCAACCACTCCTCACTACTGAACTCTGCTGTCTCGTCAGTGGCCTGCCCAGGGACACTTTGCTGCTCTCTTAACACACACCCCTTCGCCAATGTTATACACCCAGAGAACCACTGGATCTAGGGCCGCATCACTCCCTGTTCCATTCTGCACATCAGTTCATGTAGCTAAAGTGCTCATACATTGTTGATCAGCGTGGTTTGGTGGCAAGAGCACTGGACTGGGAGTCGGGGGACTTGGCTGTCATCCTAGCTCTGTGGTTTACCAGTCATAGCACTTTAGGCATGTTATTCAATGTCTCTGGGTGTGTAGTTTCTCAATGCTGAAGGTAAGGGGATTGAATTAGATAACCTCAAAGGCACCTTTAAGAACCAACATCCTATGAGTCTATGAATTAGTGGCCTTGCTGATAGGGAGCTAATCATTACCTAACCTGGCAGGGCATTTAAGATTTATTTACTTTAACAGTATTTATCAAAACCACAGAGCTTAGCTGCTCATTTTATGTTCATATATCTTCTCTGGCTTCCTGTTTATCCCAAAGGTTGTCTTTTCAAACTGCCCTTTGGGCTTATAAAAACTCCTTTGTGTTCATAACATGTTATTAAGTGAACAAAAGCAGGTTACAAAACTGTATGTATCTCATTTTATTAACAACAGATTGTGTGTATGCTAGTGTATATATATTATATATACACACACACAAGTATATATACACAAATATATACATGATATGTATATTGTAATATATATACTATAATATATAAAATATAAGTGCCTGTACTTATTTTGCGTTTATGATTACTTACATAGTCTGAAAGGATATACATCAAAATATTAGAATGATATTTTCTGGATGGTGCAATAACTGGTGATTTTAATTTTATTTTTTATACATTTTTTTGTCCTTTATAATTTTTGCCCAGGGGAATTGCTTATATTTTTAATACTTATTGCTTGTAAGTAATAAACTCACAAACTGATAGATAATATCTCCTTTGGATTCAGAACTTCCCTGCCCCTTTAACTTTGTCTCTGGCATCTTCTCCTGGGTTGGCTACCTGACTTTCTGTCTTATATTAGAAGACAGTGGGACACAGAGTAATCTAATCCCTGTGGGGTTGTCCTCTCCAGGCCCAGCTTTTAGTTACCCCCTCTTCCCCCACTTCCATTCACTTGTTTTCCTGTTCTTTTCTGTCCTTTTCTGTCAACATGGTCTTCCCTTTTTCAGTTTTTCCTCTACAATCACTCTTGAGTACTCATTCATTCATTCATCATAAATTATGCACAAATCAGAACAAGAGCGGAATGAGAACAACAACAGTAAGTTGTTTAGAGTTGAAGACTGAGGTTCAAGTCCTGAATCTGTCCTAGATAGAGCAAGATGGTGTGAAAAATTCTTGGAAAATTATAAAGGCTGGATCAGTGAGAAGTGTCATTGCCAAGACCCTGTGCTGAGCCCCATGGGGGAAGTGTCGGTGAGGAGCCTCTGTTCCCAAGGAGCTTAGAAAGTAGAAGTGGAAACGCAAAGGGGGAGGGCAGGGAGGGATGCGGAGATAATCTCCATAGACATGGAAATTACTAGATTCTGCAGAGGAGGAAGAAGGATGAGTCAAGTATCACCATGGGGTTGGGGCCCAGGTAACTGAGAAAAGTGGTGTCATGAATCCATTTATCAATCCATCTATCCATTCATTCCACAAATACACACTGAGCATCTGCCATCAGCCTGGTACTATCAGAGGTGCTAGAGATGTAACAGTGAAGAAACAGGTAACAACCCCCCACCTACCCCATTTTGTTTACATTCTATGAGATGGCAGAGAAAAAGGAAGCAAACAAGTACATAAACAAAATCATTTCCGAAGGTGACAAGTGCTATGAAAAAAATAAAATTGGATAGTGTGTCAGAGAGCACCAGGGGAGGTGACATTGGTGCTGACGTGTCATTAGCTGAAATAGAAGTCAGGGGCTGGTCTGAGGAGGAAGATGATGATTCCCTGTTAGAGCTGCTGACTCAGAGATGCTAAGATTTACCTTCTGGTGAGATATTTTAACCTCTTCTCAAACTCTACATCCTATCAATCTCTGGCTGGGAAACTTCCAGTGGGTTTTCACTGCCTTCTGGACAAAAATCCCAGTTATTTAACTTGGCATTCAAGGGCCTCCACAGTGTTGCCCAGTCTGCTTGCCTGCCCCTGTTCCCAGGTGAACCTTCAATTCTGGCTGTGATGGGTTCCTCACAGTCTCCACCTAGGCTACGTCCCTTTGTGCCTCCTTACCTGGGTCCTAGGAGAGTCTCCTGAACTCTCCAGTCCACAGCCATCCTGCTCTTCTCAGGACCCATGCCTTTTTTCTGCCTGCTTGCCCTCTTAGATTGTTTAAGTGTCTTATAAGTAAGCGCCCAACTCTCCAATAAGAATGCAGTCCCCTCGAGTGATAGGCTGGCCCTTTCAGGATCCTCTCTTCATTGGATTTGCTCCATACACTTGCCCAGAATTGCACTGAGTGGCTTTACAGATAAGTATCTTCTTGTATGAAATGAAGAAGGAGAGACAAAATGGAAAAAACCCAGAAGACGAAAGAGCTTCCCACCCAAATTCAGGAGTCAGATGACAGAATTCAGCTGTGGTCAAAAGTGTTTGGAAGCTGGCCAGGTGTGGTGGCTCAAGTCTGTAATCCCAGCACTTTGGAAGGCTGAGGGGCAAGGATCGCTTGAGGCCAGCAGTTCGAGACCAGCCTGAACAACACAGTGAGACTCCCATATCTACATTAGTTAAAAAATAATTTTTAAAACATCAAAAATTACAAAAATATGTTCTGAAGCAATTAGCAAAGAATCGATTCATTTTGCTAGAGGAGTCAGCAATTGGAATGAATTCCATTTGCCTTGAGCATATAGGGATAAACCCGCCTAACACTGGTGAGCAGAGCAATGGCCTGAGACCGGAAGTCCTAGAATTCCTCCCAGCCCTCTATCCAAAAGAAAGACAGAGTCCTGGGCTCCAAGATCATGGCCCAATCAGGAACCGGCCCAGAGTAATCCATTACCCTTCTCTCCAAGGCTTCCTTCCTCCGCTTCCTAGGCTTTGTCACAATTTCCTCCATTTAACCTGTGGGGGGATGGAACACCTGTTTACCCATCTGAAATGCAGGATGACAGGGGATCACCTGCCCTCTGCTCTTCCCTCCTTCCCCGTCGGGACTGAGTCAATACTGATGTTCAACTTCTGGTGCTTAGAGGTCAGGATGTTCAGGTGGTGGGAGGTTAGGTGAGGTGATTGTCATGATGGGCATTTGGGATGAAAGTCAGAACCATAAACACATATTCATTATGACTCTCCTTCTGCCGGGTCTTTCATCTGGGGAATCTCAAAGCCCTGGACAAATGGTAATTAATTTTCACAACAGCTTCCACAGGAGGATGCAGTGGTGTCTGCCAAAGGCCAGGGGGTATTTTCCCAGTATTCTTCCCTTAACCTTTCCTGCTCACTCCCAGCCCCTGCCAGTACCAAGGTGACGATGCAGGGTGGGTAGGATGCCTGGGCTAAAGACTCCTTCCTGGGACCTCTCTGTCCAGAAGGCTACAGGGGCAGATGGAGACTCCTCCCAACTAGCCTCCTGCCCCTACACCCTACCCTACTCTCCCAGAGCGTGACTAAGAGTGAACCAGGCAGGAGTGGGAGCATTTCCTGCCTCCACTGGCAGGCTGGGACCAGACAACAAGTTAGTTGACTCAGGAGGAACCACATGGCTCCAAAAATACAACTGCCTCTGCCCAGTTCCATCTCATGCTCCCTTCACCCTTTAGATACAGTCACTTGCTCCTTCCCCCAATCCCACCCCTGGGGAGCCACTTGAAGTCATTTTTGCCCTTAATTCTGATTATAGAAGAACTATAAATGCATCATAGGAAACCTAGAAAATGTAGAAAAATACAAACAAGCATTTGAATAATCCTATAATTCCACTACTCCCAAAATAACCACTTCTGAATTCTTGTTATATTTCCTTTCTGTTTTTCTGTCCTTTGAGTTTTATTTATTTATTTATTTATTTTTGAGACGGAGTCTCGCTTTGTCACCCAGGCCGGAGTGCAGTGGCGTGATCTTGGCTCACTGCAAACTCTGCCTCCCAGGTTCACGCCATTCTCCCACCTCAGCCTCTGGAGTAGCTGGGACTACAGGCGCTCGCCACCACACCTGGCTAATTTTTTGTGTTTTTAATAGAGATGGGGTTTCACCGTGTTAGACAACATGGTCTCGATCTCCTGACCTCGTGATCCACCCGCCTTGACCTCCCAAAGTGCTGGGATTACAGGCGTGAGCCACCGTGCCTGGCCCTTTGAGTTTCATTTAAATATTAATATATTCTCACAACAAAACCACAATTATACATATATATATGTATGTATATATGTGTGTGTGTATATATATTTTATATATACACATATATATATGCTCAAATAGAACAAAAGGTTATAAAGTGAAAAGTCAAAGTCCACCTCCAACTTTCTACTCCCACGCAGGGGGAAACCATTGTTAAAGAGTTTCTTGTGTATCTTCCAGAAATTGTCTATTACATGTTCAAGCATGCAAATGTTATTCATTTTACATGGCTGAGGTCATACTGTATGAACAATTTGGTCTTTTCTTCACTTTATATGAATATATGAGCACTTTCTATGCCATTAAAAATTATTGGTTAAACTATTTTTATAGGCCAAATAACATTTTATCTTATTGATATGCCATAGTTTATTTAACCTTTTCCCTCTTGCTGGGCATTTACTCAGGAGAGGATCAGGAAGAAGGAATTGAGTCAAGATGAAGTGTTGGAGGAGGAAGGGGGCTAGCCTGTTCTGAGGGCCTACTGTGTGCCAACCACTTTTCACATCTTCCCAATTGCTTGGTTTTAGAGTTAGGCACTGTCCCCATTCTTCAGATGAGAAAGCTGAGGTTCAGAGAGGTTAAGGAGGAATTTGCTCATATGTAAGACAGCCAGGGTTTGAAGCAAGATTTATCAACTCCAAAGCCCATGGCTGTTCTATTTTGCCAAGATGCTTCGGAAGAGTCCCAGGGTTCATGGTTGCACACTGCATGGCATGGGGATGGGGAAAGCCCTTCCCGCATTCCTTCTCTCATTCACTCTAATAACATTTATATGTCTGGCATCAAGAATTTGGTGAAAAAGCTGCAGTCCTTGTCCTCCAGAAGTTCACAGTCACATGGGGTGGCCATGAAAACAAGCTCTCACCACCTAGAGGAACATGCAAGGTACAAGGGGGTCCAACCAGGGTTTCCACTCCTAGACTCCAAAGGTCGAGAGGCTTCCTGAGGGAGGAGACCCTAGGCTGAGTCAGTCCTCTGCCACTGGTCAGGAAGTGCCAGGGAGGCCTGAAACGCCTCTGCGTCCTCTCCTCCCCAGATCCAGTCTATGCCCCAGTCACTGGAGCCTGGGTTGGTTCCTCCCTGACCCAGGTTTCGCCTCAGCTTCCTGCCTTTCACAAGATGGTTTTCCAGGCTCCCACGACAGTAGGGTGGGCAGTGGGCCGCCAATTTCTGAGAAAATCTTCAAGAACATGTTTCTGGTTTGTTTTCCAGAAGTTCAGGAAATGTTTATCATACTTTTGGGGAAGAGTGGGCAGCACGGGAGGTTTGGGTCAATGCTTCGGGCTCCGGATGGACAGATCAGGATTGGGGTCCTGCTCCTGCCGTTTGCTCTGGGACTGCCGGAAAGTCACTGAGAGTTGTCAGGACCCTGGGTAACGAGCCATATTAAATGGACCCTGACTATCTTAAACAAAGAAGGGAATCTACTGCAATAGAATTGGCAGAGGTTCAGGAGGGAACAGTCTGGAGAAAGGGGCAGAAACTTAAGCAGCTCTCCAGGCCTGGAGCAGCAGAAGGCAGAAAACCATCATTTGAGCTGGAAGAGTTTAGTCATGATGCTGCTGCCACTGCAGCCAGATATCACAGCAAATAGAGTGCTAACCCAACCCAGCACGCAGGGGGTCCAGGAGCCAGGCCTCAGGCAGGTGCATCTGATGGACTGAGCCTTGGTTGTGCACTCATACCCATTGCCAGGAAACAGGACGGGAGGATTTGCCTTTGGACTTCAGTGGTATGAGGCGGGTGCCCCTCCCTCCAAGTCAATACCCAAGGGGAGTTCTGCCCCCTGGATGAGGGGCTTCAGAGCCTGTACAGCCAAAAACTCAGTACCTACAACATGGCCTAATCTCTCAGAGCCTTTATAAAACACAGACAAAATCATATCTATTTCACAGGATTACTACGAGGGTTTTTTTTAAAAAGCAAATAAAGTGCTTAGCATGGTGTCAGACACCCCATAAATTCTCAGTAAATGTTAATTTACTACTACTACTATTAATATTGCTATTACTAGTGTTATTCACTTTCTCTCTTTTCAAATAAAATCCAGATAGTTTTCACTGTAAAAGTAATAGATGTCATACATAGAAAAGCTGAAAAATGCAGAAAAGTTGAAAGAAGAAAAGAAATCACCTAACACCCACAGAAAACCACTGTCAGCATTTTGGTATTTCCTGCCAATCTATTTTCTGTGTACTGGTGTTGGTTGTTTCATTCTTTCTTCCTTTTTTCCTTTCAAACAGCTGTGATCATTCTGTATGTGTACAGCTGTGTACCCTACCTTGAGGTATATGCATTTCTTTTTGGGGGGAGGGGGGAATTTCCCTCTGTCACCTAGGCTGGAGTGTAGTGGTGCAATCTTGACTCACTGCAACCTCTGCCTTCCAGGCTCAAGAGATCCTCCCACCTCAGCCTCTTGAGTAGCTGGGACTACAGATGCACACCACCATGTCCGGCTAATTTTTTGTAGAAATGGGGTTTCACCATGTTGGCCAGGCTGGTCTTGAACTCCTGAGCTCAAGAGATCCGCCTGCCTCGGCCTCCCAAAGTGCTGGAATTACAGGCGTGAGCCTGTAATTATTCTTAACAGCTGCGAAATATCCTGTGGAATCGATAGTGTTGTTTCCACTGTTTGGCGGGTGTGTGTTGGGCGGCAGGATTCATATGCATTTATAAATTATGAGCGTTTTTTTCAAAAACGTTTTCTGATTCTGGAATGCTTCTTTGAATACTGATGAATGCTTAACTGACATCAGTTAAGCACTTTGTTCCGAAGGGCCCTTAGGAAGCCATTAGCCATTTCCTAAAATTCTCACAATTCCGATGCAGGTGGGGGGTGGGGCATGGCCCACGTGGATGTCTATCACCTCATTGTGTTTTGAGGGGGGCATTCTCACTGCTGCTGTGAACGTGAGAGTCCCATAGTCCCGTGACGCCTTGACACCACTCGTCTGCCCACAGCTTTCTCACGTTCTCAATTTGCTCAACCACTGATTAGGCTGGGGTGGTTTATCCTGCCTGTGAAATTACCTGCCATTAGTGTAGTGGAAAGTGCCCCAGCTCTGCCTCTTGCCAGCTTGAGACTGGAGGCAATTTTCTTACATTTCTCAACCTCTTCTGTAAAGTGAAGAGTCATGTCTTATCTTCCAGGATTAAAGAGACAGGGATACATGCGCCTAGATAGTAAGCTTTTCTTCTTTCTTCCTCGACGGTTCTATAGTCTCTTCCTCTCCCTTACTCCCACCCCCCAGCTCCGCCCCACCCCCGACCAGCCTCCCTGCCTCTTCAGGCTGGGTTCCAGGAAGTGGCTCGCGCCGGACGCTGGCTCCCAGCGGCTGGGGTATCAGGTGACCTGGCTCCCCACCGAGGTGACTAAAATCCCAGTGATGCTGATTATTTGGATTTCCTGGGCAGGGCCGAGCACCCACCGCTGGTGGGGCTTTGGATACAACGATAATTAGTATTTTGACGAACGCGATTCCGATCGCCCCACCAAGTAGGAGGTCCCACCCTGAGTAGGGAGCCCCGTGGGAACTGACCCGGCCACATTCCCCACTGCAGCGATTGTGAAATGGGCGCCCGGGCCCAGCCAGGGCGGGCTCCGAGGGAGGAGCGGGGCGGGGCGCGGCGCGCAGAGGATGCTCCAGGAGGGCGGAGCGCTCACCCTTGCTCCCGGATCTCCTGGCTCGGGACAACCCAAGTGGTCCTGAATCCACCCTGGACCTGCCTAGGATCTCAGGCTGGGCGGCCTGGCTCTGCTCTGGCCACGGATACGGGAGTGAAGTGACCAGGGCAGAAAGGACATCTGAGGGGGGCAAAGGGAACTGAAATCGTCCTTTCCCCTTCCACTCACCCCTCCCGGCCCTTCCAAAGCACCATTAGAAATTGAAAGGTGTAAGGCCAGGAAAGACGCAGGGGCCAGTGCAGAGTCTCCTTTCATGGAGGTCCAAGGAGAAGTGAATTGCTCTACCCCAAGTTTCTATAAGAAATAACCAGGCTAGGCAAGGTGGCTCACACTTGTAATCTCAGCACTTCGGCAGGACCAGGCAGGAGGATTACTTGATCCCAGGAGTTAGAGACCAGCCTGAGCAACATATGAGAACTTGTCTCTATAAAAAAACAAAAAACAAACAAACTTTAAAAATTAGCTGGGTGTGGCAGTGCAAGCCTGTAGTCCCTGCTACTGGAGAGGCTGGGTTGGGAGGATTGCTTGAGCCTTAGGAGGTCAAGGCTGCAGTGAGCCATGATTGCACTACTGCAATCCAGCCTGGGCAACAGAGCAAGACCCTGTCTCAACTAAAAAAAAAAAAAAAGAAAATGAAGGAAAGAAATAGCCAAACAAAGAGAACAGCTGGAGCTTTAGAAAGCACTGTCCCTAACATTGTGTGATTTCAATGACTCCAAAAGACTCTCTGACCCCCAGGTTCTCCTGTGACTCACCTGAAATTCCTCCACACATCCTTTACTTTAAGGTTTTGATGCCAAGTATAAACTTGCCTAAGCTTCCACAGGCAAGGATCAATGCTGTGATGGAAAGAGGGGAAGAGAGCATATAAAACCTCAAGGTGGCAGGAGCCCTCCTATGGCCTCCCAAGTATGGCAGTATTCTGTTTTCAAGGCACTTGCACTGCAATCTCCAGTGGCCTTTGAAACAATGTTGTGAGCTGGGGGTACTGTTAGCTGTCATTCCCATTCAACAGAGCAGGAAATGAAGGCTCAGAGAGGTTAGGTAACTTGCCCAAGGACACACAGTAAGTGCCCATGTACAGTTGAAATCATGACACTCAGTTGCTTCCCACAGCCCAACGTAACGGTGTGGTGTTCGTATTTTGGTCAACTAGTTTTTTTAAAGTATGAAACAAGTCTTTGGCTAAAGTTCTTAATTTTTCTTTTTTTTAGAAAACATTTTATAGAGACAGGGTCTCACTATGTTGCCCAGGCTGGTCTTGAACTCCTGGCCTCAAGCAGTCCTCCCAGTTCAGCCTCCCAAAATGCTGGGGATTAACAGGCATGAGCCACCATGCCTGGCCCTTTGGCTCAGGTTTTGAGAAGACTTGGAGTAGTACAAGGCAGAACACTTGCTGTCTCTCATAAGCTTCACAACAGCCCTAAGCAAATAGCACCCTGTTTTACAGGGGTAAAAACCCAAGGCTCAGAGATTTATTACATCCACTCAGTGTGAGTACCTCCAGGGTAAGGAATGAAGTCGTGTCCATCTTTCTATGTTTGATCCATAACTTTATCTATGAATGTTTGTTGAATATTTGCAGAGAGAGCCCTGCCAGATCATCTAATAAGGCCTGTGCGTTTTACAGATGAAAAAACTGAGGCCTGCAACAGGTAAGGGATATGACTGGATCACATAATTATTGCAGAACCTGGACCTCAGAGCTCCCGATTCTGTCTGCTGTTCTTTCCGGACAGTCGCTCATTTATCCAACTACAGGAACTGAGCTGACATACCTCCATATGCTGGGCTCTGAGAACAAAAACAGTAGGGAGAGGAGAGGGACACACTTGCTTTGAGGGAGCATTCCAAAAACCTCAGTATTCAAAATACATGATATTTTATTTTACTTTATTTTTGAGACATGGTCTCACTTTGTCACCCAGGCTGGAGTGCAGTGTCACAATCACAACTCATTGCAGCCTCGACCTTCTGGGCCCAAGTGATCCTCCCGCCTCTATCTCCCAGGTAGCTGGTACTACAGGCACGTGCCACCATGCCCAGCTAATTTTTGTATTTTCTGTAAGATGAAGTTTTGCCATGTTGTCCAGGCTGTTTTCAAACTCCTGAGCTCAAGCAATCCACCCACCTTAGCCTCCCAAAGTGCTGGGATTACAGGTGTGAACCACTGCGCCAGGCCCGAAATAACATAATATTGTAATGCAATATTTAAAAAAATCAAATTAGGAAATGATATCCCACAGGCCTGCAGCCTAGTTTTTTTTTTAATTTTAAATTTAAATTTTACTTTAACATCTGCATGCACAAGGCAAGTTGCAGCCTGTTTTTGTAAATAAAGTTTTATTAAGAGTAAATCTCAGTCCTTGTTTTGAGGAGCCACAGTTGACTCTGGGGAGACAGACTTGAATAGGGTATATGTAATCCTCTGTGATTATCCTCAGGCAGCAAGCAGGGGCTGAGGGGAAGCCTTTGAAGCAGGGAGGGAAATGTGCAGAGTCCCAGCTGTGTGGGCTCATTGCAGCAAAACTCGTTGGTGTAGGAAAAACAGGGGCAGGAGCCAAGGGAGGAAGTGGTGAGTGACCAGGTCTCAGAGATTAGGGGGAGGACATGGGGACT
Source organism: Nomascus leucogenys (assembly GCF_006542625.1). Taxonomy (NCBI): domain Eukaryota; kingdom Metazoa; phylum Chordata; class Mammalia; order Primates; family Hylobatidae; genus Nomascus; species Nomascus leucogenys. Next base: position 23,036,029 of record NC_044383.1, on the reverse strand, counting down.
GTGCAGAGATCACCAGGCTGAGAATGTCCCATAAAGGTTTTGGACTTGACACCATAGACATGGCTAACTCCGGCTGACACTGAAACTGGGGAACTCAAACACAAACTGAGGGGCATTTAAAATATATTTAGAAATATATTTCTATATATTATAAAATATATTCAGAAATACATTTAAAACCATAATGATAGAAAGTAATAAAAGAAGCTGAGCATGGTGGCTCACACCTGTAATCTCAGCACTTTGGGAGGGCGAGGTAGGTGGATCACATGAGGTCAGGAGTTCAAGACCAGCCTGGCCAGCATGGTGAAACCCCATCTCTGCTAAAAGTACAAAAAGTAGCCGGGCATGGTGGCGCGCTTCTGTAGTCCCAGCTACTGTGGAAGCTGAGGCATGACAGTCGCTTGCACCTGGGAGGCGGAGGTTATAGTGAGCTGAGATCGTGCCACTGCACTCCAGCCTGGGGGACACAGCAAGACTCTGTCTAAAAAAAAAAAAAAAGAAAGAAAGAAGAAAAAGAAATCAAGTTATAAAAGACTACTGAACCTTAAAATAATAATAATAATAATAATAATAATAGGAAAGAAAAAAAAACCTCACAATGAATGTGTTTGGCTGGTTGGTCCCTCCATGTACTGGGGGCATTTGCTCACCTGTAGTCCTTTGCCCCCAGCGTTGTGCTCTGGAGGTCTCATCTGTGACTGAACCCTTCCTAAAGGTAAAAGCTGCCCCAAGCTGCTACTGCCTTGGTTGAACTGCTGGAAGCCAGGGAAACCCTCAGCAGGACATAAGCTGCCAAGGAATTCTCTTGACTTTCTGAGAATATTATAAGATGCATATTTAAAGATATCCCATGTAAATCACTTAGAAGAGAGCCTGGCAGAAAATAAATACTCAGAAAGCTTTCTGTTATTACGCTCTGTTTATTATTAAAGTACTTTTTATAATTTTCTAAAAAGAGTTATGGTTTGAAAGACCCTTCCTCATGTTTAAAGGACACTGTCCCCTTCTCCATATGTCTGTGGTGATTGTTGATGGTTGTAGAAGTATCTGCTAGATCAGGATGTGGGCTGACAGCTGAGAGGGTGTGATGTTTGGGAGAGATTAAAGTCCCGGGGGGAGGTTTAATCCAGGAGGCCTTCCCGGAGGTGGGGGAGAGTTGAGGACAGAGTTTTAAAATGATACAGATGACAAGATGAATAGAAGCATTATGAATGGTTTGGCATCTGGAAAATGGAGCAATTTTGCCTACCTGGAGAATTAACTGATATATCACAGACATAAAATGATTGGCGCATAACAAGGACCCAGTGAAGGTCGATGATGAATAAGGAGGAGTAGGGGAAGGGGCAGAGAAAGAGAGAAAGGGGCTGAGCAGGAGACCCTGGTTCTAGGTACGGCTGTGCCTCTGGTTAGCTATGTGAGACCTTGGAGACATCATGCCCCTCTTGACACCTCAGATTTCTTTTCTTTTCTTTCTTTCTTTTTTTTTGAGATAGAGTTTCGCTCTTGTTGCCCAGGCTGGAGTACAATGGCATGATCTTGGCTCACTGCAACCTCCACCTCCTGGGTTCAATCAATTCTCCTGCCTCAGCCTCCTGAGTAGCTGAGATTACAGGCGCCTGCCACCACGCCTGGCTAATCTTTGTATTTTTTTTTTATTTTTATTTTTTGAGACAGAGTCTTGCTCTGTCATCCAGGCTGGAGTGCAGTGGCACCATCTCGGCTCACTGCAAGCTCCACCTCCCGGGTTCACGCCATTCTCCTGCCTCAGCCTCCCGAGTAACTGGGATTACAGGCATCTGCCACCACGCCCGGCTAATTTTTTGTATTTTCTAGTAGAGACGGGGTTTCACCATGTTAGCCAGGATGGTCTCGATCTCCTGACCTTGTGATCCACCCACCTTGGCTTCCCAAAGTGCTGGGATTACAGGTGTGAGCCACCCTGCCCGGCCTAATCTTTGTATTTTTAGTGGAGACGGGGTTTCACCATTTTGGCCAGACTGGTATCGAGCTCCTGACCTCAGGTGATCTACCCACCTCTGCCTCCCAAAGTGCTGGGATCACAGGCATGAGCCACCGTGCCCGGCTTCTTTTCTTTAAAATGGATGACTTATGCCCAAGGTTTCCACCTCTGAGAGACTCTGATTATAAATATAAAATAATGGCAGTCTCTGGGCGCGGTAGATCATGCCTGTAATCCCAGCACTTTGGGAGGCAGGTGGATCACCTGAGGTCAGGAGTTCACGACCAGCCTGGCCAACATGGTGAAACCCCGTCTCTACTAAAAATACAAAAAATTAGCCGGGCATGGTGGTGGGTGCCTTTAATCCCAGCCACTCCGGAGGCTAAGGCAGGAGAATCAGTTGAACCTGGGTGGCAGAGGTTGCAGTGAGCTGAGATCACGCCATTGCACCCCAGCCTGGGCAAAAACAGTGAAACTCTGTCTCAAAGAATATATATAAATAAGTCAATAAAAATAAAATAAAATAAAACAATGACAGTCATTGTTTATTGCCACTTACTTTATACCAGTCTCTCTTATAAGCCACGTACATGTAACATCTCACTTGATTTTCGCAATCACCCCATTCATGGATTCCACTAGTATTCTCATTATATTGATAAGAAAACAGAGGCTCAGAGAAGTAAGGTAACCTGTCCAAATGGTTGATCGAGTAAGCAGGGTTCCTGACTGCAGGAAGGCAGAGAGATGCTGCCTCCTGGGGGCTGTCCCTTTCTACAGAGAAGCATTTTCTTCATGACTGAGATAGGGGGTGGCCCCGGTTCCCTGGAGATACCAGTGTTGCAAGAGGTTACTCTTCTTCCTGATTTCACTGCCCAGTTCTGTGGCAGCTCCAACCCATAACTTGAATGTCCCCCCACCCACACACACCCCCCCACCTCAGCACAGTGACTTTCCCCCAAGGCTGTGTCACGCTTAACAGAGGACACTTAGGGAAAGGCTCTGTGGTTGAATCACAGTGACCACTTCCTGTTCCATTCAGGGTCCCTTGTTCTTCAGAGCCCTCACTCTGCCATGCCCTGTTTAGTAAATGCCACAAAGTTTATGACTCCTGGACTGCTAGGGGGGCTTAGTCACCCCTTCCTATCCTCTGATTCTACCAGACTTAGAAGCATCAACTCTCAGTTTCTGCACCATTTCACTACCTTGCAACAGGAGCGGGGTGGGACACCCTGTTTGTCCCAGGGCTGCATAAGTAGGCAAAAGGACGATCTGCATTCCTCTAGACTGGTGATGTAAGGCTGACCGGACAGGTGGGCAGATGTCCAAACCTCAGCCATGAAGTAAGGGAGGTAGTCACTGACCCGGTGGGCTCCTTAGAGGCACCTACTCACTGGATGTTGTTGTCTCCAAGCACATGGGTCAGGACACCAAGTGGAAAGAAATGCCAAGGGGGTTGTATGTCTTTGAGGAAAACCCCAATTCTCTTTCATTTGCTCAGAAATGGCTTCCTGGAGGCTGACAGCTGTAGCTAATGTTGAGTCTGAGAGCCGAGGGAGTCATTAGATACTAAGGGGCCATCCAGAAGGGGAGACTTCCTCTGGGTAAATGCACAGAGCAAAATCTAGGACCATCACGGCTGGATTAAGATCTTCAGCAGTACTCAACCTCTAAAGATTATGCTACAAGTATTTCTTGCCCCACACAAACCCTTATAGATAACATAAAATAAAACAATCTAAATCCTAAAAATAAGTATGTCCTTATCAAAATATCAACGATGTTACCTATGAAAATGGAAAAAAAAATCTAAAATTCATATGGAACCCGGAAGACTCCAAATAGCCAAAGCAATTTTGAACAAAAAGAACAAAGCTGAAGGCAGCACACTACCTGACTTCAAAATTTACTACAAAGCTATAGTATGGTACTGGCATAAAAAGAGGCACATAGATCACTGGAACAGAATAGAGAACTCAGATATAAATTGACACATTTGTAGCCAACTCATTTCGACAAAGGTGCCAGGAGCAAACACTAAGGATCATCCCTTTAATAAATGGTGCTGGGAAAACTGTATGCAGAAAAATGAAACCAGACACCTATCTCTCCCCATACACAAAAATCCAATCAAAGTGGATTAAATACTTAAATCTAAGACATGAAACTATGAAACTATTAGAAGAAAACTGGGGAAGTGTTCCAAGACATTGGTCTGGGCAAAGATTTTTTGTGTAATCTTTTCATGTAACCTCAAAAGCAACAGGAAACCAAAGCAAAAGTAGACAAATGGGATTACATTAAGCTAAAAAGCTTTCGTACAGCAAAGGAAATAATCAACAAAGTGAAGAGACAACCTACAGAATGGGAGATAATACCTGCAACTATCCACCTGACAGAACATATAAAAAGCTCAAACAACTCAATAGGAGCAAAACAAATAATCCCATTTAAAAATAGGCAAAATATCTGAATAGACATTTCTCAAAAGAAGGCATACAAATGGCCAACAGGTATATGCTCAATACCATTAATCATGAGAGAAATGCAAATCAAAACAATGAAATATCATCTCACTCCAGTTGAAATGGCTTTTATTTATTTAAAAAAAAAAAGCAATAACAGATGCTGGCAAGGATGTGGAGAAAGGCGAATCATCATACACTGCTAGTGGGAATGCACATGAGAACAGCCACTATGGAAAATAGTATTGAGGTTCCTCAAAAAACTAAAAATAGAATTACCATATGATCCAAGAATTCCACTGCCAGGTGTACATCCAAAAGGGAGGAAATCAATATATGGAAGAGATATCTGCACTCCCATGCTTACTGCAGCACTATTCACCATAGCCAACATATGGCATCAACCTAAGTGCCCATCAACAGATGAATGGATGAAGAAAATATGGTACATACACACAATGGAATATTATTCAGCCATAAAAAGAATGAAATCCTGTCATTTGCAGCAACATAGATGGAACTGGAGGACATTATGTTAAGCGAAATAAGCCAGGCACAGAAAAACAAATACTGCATGATCTCACTCATAGGGAGGAGCTACAAAAGTGGATCTCATAAAGACAGAGAGTAGATTGGTGGTTACTAGAGGCTGGGAAGGCAAAGGGAACTGGGGATGAAGAGAAATTGATTAATGGGTACAAATATACCATTTGATAGAATACACAAGACCTAGTGTTTGATGCATAAGGAGGGCAACCATAATTTATAATCATCTATTGTACATTTTAAAATGGCTAGAAGAGAATAATTCGAATGTTTCCAGCGTAAGGAAAAGATAAATATTTAAGGTGATGGACATCCCAAGTACACTGATTTGATCTTTATAAATTATATGAATGTATGAAATTATCACATGTCCCAAAACTATTTACATGTTATACATTAATATGTAAATATCATACATTAATACATAATAAAAAGTTTAAAAAAGAAAGAATAAATAAAAACAAGCATAAGGAAGTCCAGTAATGTTCTGATTATTTCCATAATGACCACTTCAGTCCTTTTTTATCAGTGTCTTTTTTTCTCACTTTCTGTTGCCTTCACTTTGCTGGTGCCATTGCCCTGTGTTGTCTACCTGTTGGATAATCCTGCAGTGAATAGACGTCACTGGACCACATGTGTTGGCTAATATAGGGAAGATGTTTCTAATGATTTATGTTGTGTGACCACTAAGTGGGCTTCCCAGGGAGGAAGTGCCCAGTCACTGTTGTGTTCCCACAGAGGCCAGAAGTCCCTATGATGGGGACAAGATGTGTGAGAATCTGGAAAGAAAGTGGCTTACCCTATAAAGTCTTTTCTGGTCTGATGATGCTAGGGTGGGCATTCCAAGTACTTTGGAAGGAACTGCAAAGGCCTGCTCCAGGCTGGGGGGTCACAGGCTGTGGGATGGGCCTCTAGGGTCTTTTTGGGGACTTTGAGGAGAAGAGTTACCCTTTTCTTCAGGAAGGCAAGCTTACCCCTGCCTTGGAGGTCTTGGACCAGCCCTGCAGCTACATCTGGAAAACCAGTCACACTGTCACAAGATAGCACCAGGGATGACTGGATTAGGACCAACTGGGGGGCACCAAGGGGCATTTTAGCCACCAATCAGAGCACTCTGTGTTCCGTCCTATTTACACGTATGTTCCCCTGTGCTCAACTATGAGCTCCTTGAAGGGCACGACTGCCTTATTGGTTCTTGTATCCCTGGTGCTGGCCCTTGGTTGAATTAATTGAATGAATAAAGTCAGGAAGAATGAAATGGCGTATTTCTTTAAGGCACTATATAAATGCACATTCTCTAAACAATAAATAAAATGCCTTCCAGTTGTTTAGTGACTTTGCACAAGGATACTCAGGAAACTGGTTATGTGTTCACTTCTGGAGAGGGGGGCCAGAGGACGAGGGTCTTGGGTGAGAGGGACACTATTCATCACTTAATGCCATTTTTATCATGTATATGTATTAGTTGTAGAAACTAAAATGAAAACACTGGGGTTAAAAAGTTCCCAAAGTGCTTCTAGCAACACAGTAGGTGATTTAAGTGGCATAACAGAGTACTGGATGTTGCAAGTATGTGATGCTTCTTAGAAGAGGCTCTCGACCTTTTTCTCAGATTTATAGACTTTCAGTTTACAAACCCTTTTCATAACACTGAAATGTTCACTTTCCAGTATAGAGCTCATGAAACTCATCAGTTAAAAAGTAGGCTGGTGATAAGGGCAGGCAAGAACACTATCCCCCAAGAGAGGAGTCAGAGAAACGACTCTGTTGCATTTTGGGTGCAACAATTGACAGCCACAAAAGGAACCAAGAGCTATTGGCAAAAGATTATATTGTATTCACCTTTTTTTTTTTCTTTTCTTTCTTTTTTTTATTTTTTTAAAGAAAGTGAGACAAATACTGCTTAGTTAAAATCAGCTCTTCCAGGCTGGGCAATGTGCCTCATGCCTGTAACCCCAGCACTTTGGGAGGCCAAGGCAGGAGTTCAAGACCAGCCTGGGTGACACAGAGATCCCATCCCTACAGATAATTTAAAACTTAGCCAGGCGTTGTGGGGTACACCTGTGGCCTCAGCTACTTGGCAGGCTGAGGTGGAGGTCCAGGCTGCAGTGAGCCACGATCGCACCACTGCACTCCAGCCCGAGCGACAGAGCAAGACCCTGTCTCAAAAATAAAATAAAATAAAATAAAATACAATAATCAACTACTCCAGACAAGCCATATACCTTGAGACAGGGCAGTTAAGTGAAGAGAGTTAACTGTTGGGCCCAGCTAAGTTCTGAATTCCCGGAAGCCTTTCTTAAAGTCTACAAAGTAGACTTCACCAATGCCAAGAAGTTCGCAATCCGTGGGGAAGAGAGGAATTCCACTTCAAGGACCAGTGAGGGGCCACAGAGTTTTCCTGAGGTCCTCTCACAGACTCCACGGCTAAACCTATATTCCCTTTGGCCATCTGTGTTAATACAGGACAGGTTGACTTTGGGGCATCAAAGTCATCAAACTCTCTGGACCTTGATTTCCTCAAAGTCAATTGGAAATTAAAATTCCCACACTTTGTTCTGTATCCTGATTGAGGTGCTGTTTACGGGAATCTATACATGTGTTAAAATACATAGAACCATATATCAGAAGAAAAAAGTCAAATGCTCCTATATGATCATTTAAAAACTTTAAAAAAAAATCTTATGCTTAAGGATCATGTGAGAATTAAGAAGCTCCTTACACAGCATCCTTGTTTACCTGTTTATTTATCTCTGTCATCCAATACAAAGCCTAGCCCATGGTGGACATTCACCAAGTAATGTATTTGTTGGATGAATGAATGAATGAATGAATATGGAAAAGAGCAGAGTGCTGACCCCAAACAGTCACTCAGTAGTTGTCCATTTCTGTCCCCTTCCCTTTAGTCATTTCGGGTAACGGAACATAGTGCAGATGTTCAGAAAATACTAACAGCTTGCTCATGTCTTTGATCACCCAGGCAACTTTTGACTTAAGGGGAAAGAAAAGGCAACTTCTGGCAGCCTGCTTTGATTAATAATAAATAGGAGCTGTATCATGCTTTAATATGATCCTTACAACAACACAGAAAGTTAGGCCATGGTACCTCTTCCTTCTTTATAGATTAGGAAAATGAGGCCTGAGGAGTTTAAGCCACCTCCTTAAATCACTCAGTGTTAAGTGCTGGAGCCAGGAATTCAACCCAAAGTACAGTGGAGATATAGATAGATATAGTTCAATTTATCTAGATATATATGTAGATATATCTATATTGATCTATAGATAGATATAGCATTAGTTCATTCTTGCACTGCTATAAAGAAATCCCTGGGCGGGGTGTGGTGGCTCGTGCCTGTAATCCCAGCACTTTGGGAGGCTAAGGCAGGTGGATCACCTGAGGTCAGGAGTTCAAGACCAGCCTGGCCAACATGGTGAAACCCTGTCTGTACTAAAAATACAAAAAAATTAGCCAGGTGCGATGGTGGGCACCTGTATTCCCAGCTACTCGGGAGGCTGAGGCAGGAGAATCGCTTGAACTCGAGAGGTGGAGGTTGCAGTGAGCCGAGATTGTGCCATTGCACTGTAGCCTGGGGCAACAAGAGAGAAACTCCATCTCACCAAAAAAAAAAAAAAAAAAAAAAAAAAAAAAAAAAAAAATCCCTGAGACTGGGTAATTTATAAAGAAAAGAGGTTTAATTGGCTCACAGTTCCATAGGCTATACAGGAAGCATGGCTGCATCTGCTTCTGGGGAGGCCTCGGGGAGCTTTTACTCATGCCAGAAGGCAAAGTGGGAGCAGGCATCTTACATGGCAGGAGCAGGACCGAGAGAGAGGGGGAGGTTGCTGTATGCTTTTAAACAACCAGATCTCACGAGAACTCCTATCGCAACGACAGCTCCAGGGTGTTAAACCATGAGAAAACACCCCCATGATCCAATCACCTCCCACCAGGCCTCACCTCCAGCGTTGGGGATTACATTTCAACATGAGATTTTGGTGGGGACACAGATCCAAACTATATCATATATATTTATATATCCATACAAATACATATAATATATAAAAATACACATGTATTATGTATATAATACATATTATGAATCTGACATATATATACATGTAATACACATGATATTACACATGTACATATACATATATACACATAATAAATACAAGAATATATATTTTATATAAATACACATGTATTATGTATGTGTATATAATACATTGTTTATACATGCACACACAACACACACATATATATTCTGCCAAATTTGCACGAGGAAACAAAGGGTACCTGTGGGCTCAACAGAAGCAATTTCTTCTAGGTTTCCCCACAGGCAGGGGCAGGGAGAGTTACCTGGCTGATTTCCTATGACCACAGGTTAATTCAGCCCACATTGACAGAATATCTTCTCCATGCCAAGCACCGTGCTAAGTGGTGTGGGTACCGAGTCCTGTCAGACACGCCCCTTTCCTTGGTCAACTTGAGCATTGGAAACTGAACATTCCTCCCAATGCCCTGGGTTAACATATGCTGGGGCATCATCCAGCTACTGGTGTGTACCAAAGACAGAACTTCTTTCAAATGACCCACTCCCTTCACTGGGGGCCAGAGTGAAGGAGGCTGAGCAGGAAACCAGCCAGGCTAGCTGGAGCCCACCAGCATGGCCTCGGGTCTGGCTCTATGTTAATCCACCAGTTCCTACAGCCCTAATCAGATCCTGAGAGACCAATTTATTCCAAGTAATCAACAAGAATGAGAATAATGAAACAGGAAATGAATGTGTTAGTTTATAAGCCAATTCCTTGAGTCCAGCAGCAACAAGATTACTGCTGCTGCGCTATTGTTCTCTCCTGATGGATGAGGCAAGTTGAGACCACTGTATAAGCAAAAGGTTGCTCAGAACGTAGAAAGACCACAAAGGGACCTGGGAATTATTTAGAGGGAGGCAAGTGGTGTAGTAAAAAGAGGGTGGTCAAATGAAATTTGCTGGAAATTATGGCTCCAGTACTTACTAACTATGTGACTTTGGGCAAGTTACCTAAAAGTCTGTGTCAGTTTCTCCACAGATAAAATGGGCACCATAACACCTAACTCACACAGCTGTTTTAAAGAGTAAATGAGATAACGTATGGAAAAGTCCAGGCACAAACTAGATATCACCAAATGCTCACTTCCTTTTAATTATTTTTATAGATAATTTTCAACTGCAAGGTGATACATCATGTTAATTACTAAATATGGAAAATGTTTGATAAGTCAAAAGGAAAAAACTAAAATCTCCCACAATTCCATCAGCCAGAGATAACTGTTAGTAGCATTTTTGTATTTGTCCCTCCAGGCCTTTTTATGTGTTATTGTTTTTAAAAACAAAAACAGGATCCTACTCCCATGGTGTCTTAAAACCCACTCTTTTAACTTATGACCATATATTAACATCATCTCATATCTTCACATCCTCTACGGCATAATTAAAAAGAAAAAGTCAGACATGGTGACCCATAATATGGCTATATAATTTTTTTTTTTTTTTGACAGAGTCTCGCTGTGTCGCCCAGGCTAGAATGCAGAGGTGCAATCTTAGCTCACTGTAGCCTCCGACTCCCAGGTTCAAGCGATTCTCCTGCCTTGGCCTCCTGAGTAGCTAGGATCACAGGCATGTGCCACCACACCTGGCTAACTTTTCTATTTTTAGTACAGACAGGGTTTCACCAAGTTGGCCAGACTGGTCTTGAACTCCTGACCTCAAGCGATCTGCCTTCCTCACCCTCCCAAAGTGCTGGGATTACAGGCATGAGGCATCATGCCCAGCCTTATTATTTATTTTTTCAGACAGGGTCTCACTCTGTCACCCAGGCTGGAGTGCAGTGGCATGATCACACCTCACTGTGGCCTCAACCTCCAGGGCTCAGGTGATGCTCCCATCTCAGCCTCCCAGGTAGCTGAGACTACAGGCATGCATCATCACACTCAGTTAATTTTTTAATTTTTTTTTTTTGTAGAGGCAGGATCTCTCCATGTTGCCCAGGTTGGTCTTGAACTCCTGGGCTCAAGGGAATCCACCTGCCTCAGCCTCCTGAAGTGCTGGGATTACAGGCATGAGGTACTGAGCCTGGTCGTCATATTTTATTTAACCAACCTCATATTGCTGAGCAGTGTCTCCATTATAAACAATGCAAAAATGAACATCTTAGCAGCTGAGCAACTTTCTTTCTTTCTTTCTTTCTTTTTTTCTTTTTTTTAGACAGGGTCTTGCTCTGAAGCCTGGGCTGGAGTGCAATGGCATGATCTCAGCTCACTGCAAACTCTGCCTCCAGGGTTCAAGTGATTCTCCTGCCTCAGCCTCCAAGTAGCTGGGACTACAGGCGAGCGCCATCACGCCCAGCTAATTTTTGTGTTTTTAGTAGAGACGGGGTTTTACCATGTTGGCCAGCACTCCTGACCTCAGGTGATCCACCCACCTGTGCCTCCCAAAGTGCTGGGATTACAGGCGTGAGCCACCGCACACAGCCCTGAGCTGAGCAACTTTCACTACTCCCCAGTGATAAATTTCCTGAAGGAGACCGGGCGCGGTGGCTCACGCCTGTAATCCCAGCACTCTGGGAGGCCGAGGCGGGCGGATCACTAGGTCAGGAGATCGAGACCATCCTGGCTAACACAGTGAAACCCTGTCTCTACTAAAAATACAAAAAATTAGCCGAGCGTTGTGGCAGGCACCTGTAGTCCCAGCTACTTGGGAGGCTGAGGCAGGAGAATGGGGTGAACCTGGGAGGCGGAGCTTGCAGTGAGCCGAGGTCGTGCCACTGCACTCCAACCTGGGCGACAGAGCGAGACTCCATCTCAAAAAAACAAAAAAAAAATTTCCTGAAGGAGAATCATTGGTCCATACTGACAATCAGCCTTTCAAAAGTTCCAGCCATTTTCTCTTCCCACCTACCCAGTTCATTATCTTGACTGCAGGCCAACCCTGGCTTTGTTTTTGTTTTCTATTTAGCGGCGAGTACCCTAGCAATCGCTTTCTCTTCTAGAGATATTTCTGTCCAAATACATAGACTTGGTATCTGGGCCTCACAAGGCCTCTTCTGGCCAGTATAATTCTGGAGACATAAGCTCTGGAGAAAATGGTCTCCTGCTAATTTCCCAGCCTAGTCACCAAGTCTTGTCTCATGGAGGACCCATGACCAGTAATTCGATTACTGCTTATCTACTATTGGCTACGTTTCTCAAATGTCATTAGCCACATTCACAAATCTTGTTGAAGGTGAGTTGTTTCTGTAGATAGCAAATATCACTCATTTTCTATTTACACTGCATTTCCGAGGGTGAGGGTCTCCGACATTGTTTTCAAAGGTGGACTGGGGAGAAGAGCATTTTATCAAAGCTGAAAGTAGGAAATTTGGTCCTTGGGACAAATAGCAGGAAATGAGAGCTCAGATCAAAGGAAGGGCACCCCTGGAGGAAGGAGATGTGGTACAAGCAAAGGCATTGGTCACACATGTGCCTTGGCTCACTGGCCTGTGTCACTCCAACCTCTGCTTCTGTCGTTACCTCTATTTTCCCGACTCCCCTGTCTTCTTTCCCTTATCAGGACCCTTGTGATCACACTGGGCCACTCCAGATGATCCAGGATAATCTCCGCATCTCAAAATCCTGAACTTAATTAGTTTTGTCATGTAAGGTTTCATATTCATAGGTTCTAAGAATTAGGGTGTGGACATTTCGGGGATTATTATTCTGCCCACCTCACCTGGGCAAGCCACTTTCTCTGGCCTGAGTTTCCTTATCTGCAAACCATGAGTCTTACTCTTCACGATCCCTTCCAGGTTTGGCTGGTGGAAATATTTTGAGTGAAATCCAGGGGGACTGAGGTATAGAAACTGTACTCAATTTCTTACGGGTTTCTTTACTTCCTCCTCTAGAACTACACTCTCTCCTCTGAATGCTACCAATGTCATTTGTATGTAAGCTTTTATTTATTTATTTATTTATTGAGATGGAGTCTCACTCTGTTGCCCAGGCTGGAGTGCAATGGCACAATCTCGGCTCACTGTAAGCTCTGCCTGCCGGGTTCACACCATTCTCCTGCCTCAGCCTCCAGAGTAACTGGGACTACAGGTGCCCGCCACCACGCCCGGCTAATTTTTTTGTATTTTTAGTAGAGATGGGGTTTCACCGTGTTAGCCGGGATGGTCTTGATCTCCTGACCTAGTGATCCGCCCACCTCGGCCTCCCAAAGTGCTGGGATTACAGGCGTGAGCCACTGATCCCGGCCTGTATGGAAGCTTTTATTCATTGAAGGAGACTGCATAGAGTGCTTACTATGTGCCAGGCCCTGTTCTAAGCCTTTTGCAGATATGAAACCATTGAACTTTCCCTAATAGCCCTATGAACCAAGTGCTATTGCTATCCTTATTTTATAGAGGCACAGAGAGGTTAAGTATATCTTGCACAAGATCACAGAGTGGCAGGACTGAGGTCAAACTTCAGCTGTCTGGCTCCAGAATCTGTATTCTTAACCACTGGCCACCCAGCATCTCATCAAAGCCCTTGACCACAGTGATGAGGCCATTGCTAGACAATTTCCTAGACTATTTCCTAGACTACAAGCAACTCAAGAGCAGGAGCCTTATCCAACTCTGTGAATCCCAGCTCTGATAACAGCCTAGCACACAAAGAAACCAAAATATAAGCATACTACTTATCTACTTGAGAGCCTCTTGATTAGGGCCATGATTGCAGGACACAATAATAAACATTTATGGGACGCTTCAAAAGAAAACATAATCCTCATGCCAGCACTGGGAAGGAGGTACTATTATGATCCTCATTTTACAGACTAGTAAACTGCAGCAGAAAGAAAAAATCTAAGTAATGTGCCCAAGGTCAGGAACTGGATTTGAGTTGAGATCTGCTTGGCTTCCAAGCTTGCATTGCACCTTCCAAGAAGGTGAGCATGAACTCCTTGAGGGCTGCAATTTTAAAGTTAGAACCAAGTTTGACTCTGGACAACCGCAGAGAGGAACAAAAAAAAAATGAACATTTTACTGGACAACGCAATATGCCAGGTTCTGGTGCCAGGTGCTTAACACAACTCAGTTAGTCCTCAGAACAACCTGGTTGTTCCATTTCACAGATGAGAAAACGGAGGTTTAGAGAGACTAAGTGAGTTTCCCAAAGTCTATTGGGAGAGCCAAAACTAGGTATAATTCCACAATTTATCAACTTTCCACTATTACTAAGCTGCTGGGCCTCATTTCTGCCATTTGAAAAGATGGAGTCCAGCTCAGCTTTTTTTTTTTTTAAACAACATTAAGTGTGTGCTTATTGCGTGCCAGGCACTGTGCTAAGAAGTTCATATTTATTATGTAATTTCATCCTCATAACACCCCCGAGGTGCTATATACTATTATTATTTCTACTTTACAAATAGAGAAACTGAGGCTCAGACAGACATATATTGTTACACAGCTACTCTGAGACCCAGCCCGAGTTTAACTGAAGCTTGTTAGAATCATAAGCCAGACTCTTGCCTATTTTCCTGTGCAGCCTCCAGCAGTCTCTGGCAGCCTTTGGAGTGAGGACATCCTGTGTTCCTCCAGAATCAGAACAAGGCTGCGATGGACGTGGGATGAGTTCCTCAGTGCGTGGGCCCCTCTTCCTTTGGATTTCAAAGACTCACTTCAGTGAAGTCCTATCAAAGTCAAAAGGTGACATTGAATGGACAGTTGGCCCAGGCTCAGAGTCCAGTCCTGGCACCTCAAGGGCTTGGCTATTTCCTCTGATCCTGTTGTCAAGGCAACCTTGGATCCCTTTGTGCTTCTGTGGTTATTCTCCCTCTTGTGTCCTTGTCTTCCTACGATTTCAAGAGAATACTTTAGAGACAGCAGCTCCAAATGGCCTACTTGTCATTGATTGAAGGAGATGCTGACTTGAGATAAAAACAGTTCCTAGGACCCTTCAAGGCCTCAACTAGAAAAGGCAATGCTCTGTAAACACGTTGAGGGCAGAAATTGTCTGTCTTATCATAGCTGTACCCCAGTACCTCACAGGATGCCTGGAACAGAGTGGGTGCTCAGTTAACGTTGAGCAAATACATGAATGAATGAATGAATGTATTATGCAAATGGGCTCCCTAAGCTTTTCAGGGGTTGAAAAACTGGGGCAGAGTGATGGGCTGAGATATGTGGCAGAACTAAGAATAAAAGTGCATGTGTGTGTGTGAGTGTGTGTCCCACGGCAAAGGCTCCACAACCCCTGTGATGCGTTGGCCTGTGTACCTCCACCTCTCCTCTCCACGTCTTGTGAGCTAGAGCTGTTGGTTGGGTATAGACAGTTCCTGCCCATGCCAGGCTAAAGAAGCAATCTCTCTCTCTCTCTTTCCCTCCCACCCCCGTAAATTGTGGCAAAATACACATAACACAAAATTTACCGTCTTAAGCATTTTTAAATGTATGTTGATGTTAGTATGCAACCAATCTCCAGGACTCTTCATCTTGCAAAGCTATCTCTTTAGTCTTGTGTCCATCCCAATTTTACCTACTATTTTGAATTTTAGCTACAAATAGACCCTGGGTTTTGACCTCTGTATTGAGTCTTAGTGTGTTACAGGACAGTATTGGCAACCAACAAATGTTCACTGGGTAATTGATCTTACTCTGTGTTTTATTTTTTTTCCTGTGTGCTTCAATCCCTTGGTTTACATGCAATTTTGGCTTTGTGATGCACCCCACAATTACAAGAACTTCTTGACCGCCCTCTAGTGGTAAAGATGAAGATGTGACACTCAGAATAACCATTCGCCTTTCCTGCTGATGTTGAAAGTGGCCCCTTTTTTTCTGATAACCCACTGGACTTTATATAATCCAAAATTGTGATTGCTCCAAAGTTGGCAGTTCATCCTCACTCTACAGATAAAGTTGACGTGTAGAACAGTGCTTCTCAAATTGACTGGTGAAGAACCAGTTTTTTAAAAAATTTTAATCTGCAAACCAATCCATTGTACAATAAAAATGAATTATTAATACTGGACACATTACATTAAAAAACAAAGATATACAAAATTAAAACCAAATTTTACTATCATATTCAACAGACAAAATTGCATTTCAATAAATACAATCAGAATAAACATAACGGGAAAAATAATTGCAAAATCTGTACATGTTTATTGAATGTGTGTATTATATGATTAATATATAAATTGCTATTGCATTCATAATTTTTGTTGTTCTGCAATTATAACTAAATGAAAAATTATGAGTAAAATAGTGTTTCTCTACTTTGAATGAACACCATGCATATCAATATTGAGCATTCTTAATGGACAAATACACAAGTTATTGCTTGCCAACCTATCTAACCCAGCCAGAATGGACTATAATGCTACTTGCAAAGTAGAATGTGTGATGAGATTGCTTCTATTTTTGTTGTTGTTGTTGTTGTAATTTAATAAAGAATAATTATTTTATTCATTTATTTATTTATTTTAGAAATGGGATCTCACTGTGTCACTGAGGCTGGAGTGCAGTGGCAAGATCATAGCTCACTGAAGCCTCCTGGGCTCAAGCGATCCTCCCGCCTCAGGGCTGCCCCCCGCATTTAGATGGAAATAATTCAGGTTCGGAGATTCTCATGCAATATATGGTTCTACGATCCTCAGCATGTTAAATTGAAGCACTGTTGAACTTAACAAAGGTTCCAATGAAGATCTGACAAGGCAAAGAAGCTGCCACACTTTTCGGACCCTTGGGCTGCCACCACTGAGACCTCTGATCATGATGATCAATGCCAATTTGGGTTCTGCAGGTACACAGAAGTTGCCAGCTTTTCTTGCCATTCTAGTCATTCATACCTCGGTTCTATACATCTGTCTATATGCCTAGTGATAGTGTTTAGCTTCTTCATAGATAAGCGGAACCCTTTCAAAGCATCCTTTGGGCAAACTTCTTTCTCTGGCACTTGATCTTCAGCTCTGCAAAACGCCTTCACTTTTACTTAAAAGTTTCTGGCACAGCAGGAACCTTCTTTTTCTTCTCTTCAATACTCTCCCTGGTTCCACCCAGAAAACTGAAGATTTTAAAATCATAAACTAAAAAAAAAAATTAGTTTTTACAAAAACATTATATATAATAAGTAAAAACAACAAAATATCAAAAGAAATAAATGCTTTTGTTTTCTCAGATTTTTACATGCCTTTGGCTTTCAGTTGACCGACTTTTTAAAGTACCACACACTGTAGCATGGTCCTACTGCCACACAGCTCATGGCCAGCACCTGAACTGGTCTAAACCTTGTTCAGTGAGACACGTTCCCTAATGCACTTGAATGTAAAACTGCTATAAAAGTTTCTAAATGCCTGCTTTCAATTAGGTACTGCTCTCCTCGTGAACCAGTAACAGTTTGTGGACTGCAGCGGTCCATGGAGCACACTTTGAATAGTGCTGACAAGAAGACCTAAGTGGCTTGCCGAAGCCACTGGTGAGTAAGTTCTGGATCACCTTTCTTTTAGTCTAATGCCCTCTTCATTTCCTATTTTAATTCAGTTTTTTCATCTATCAAATGGGTTTTTGTAAAGATTAAATGAGATTACTCATGTGAAGTGTTTAGCATAGAGCCTCGTACAGAGTAGATGCTATGACTATTATCACTAACTCACTGGTGTAAGGGAGGCTGATGTCTTCCCAGCCACGGATTCCCAGGCTTCACTATCTTCCTCAGGACCAAGGCTGGGGTAGAGAGACCGGTTCATCATCAGCATTCAATGAGCATAGACACCCCACACTGCTCTCCTTTCTCAATCCTTTCCTGTTTGAGAAGCTTCCATCTGAGATCCTTATCTATGGGTCCGCATATCACACCACTCTGGGAATTGTGCACCCGGGAGCTATGCAGTGCAGTCTACACAGTCATACACAGCAGCACTGTCTTGATTAGCCAGAGTCAAGCCTTGGCACTGAAACACAGTCTTTCCTTCCAAATAGTCGAACCACTAGCTTTCTTCCCAGGGAAGTTATTATGGTGACCACAAAACCAGCTTAGATGATATAATCAGGACCCTCACTGACTATCCTTTATCCCCTTAACAAAGCAGTTCAGAAGGTAACTGTGACTTTGGTCATTATCTGCAGATAGCAGAGATTTTATTTCATGACTTCCAACTCTTTAGCTCAATGCATTTCTATAGCTAATGTTCACCTGGATATCTGGCCCAGGTCTGATAATTTCTGTGTAGCTTCCTTTTCTGGGATGTACAAATGCAGGGATGAAGGCAAATTCAGTGCCCTGGGCAACAAAAGGCAAGGTCAGGTAGGTATAAATTTCAAAGCATTTAAGCATGTCTTTCTTCCTTTTCTGCAGAACGATAATTACCACATGTTGTCAAAAATGAAAAATAACCGACAAATGTATAAGTCACTATGTAATTCCAAGGGACTGTATGATACACCTTAGACTAGCCAACAGTCCGGCCTTTAAGGTGTGTGAAATCCAGGTGAGGAGACAAGACAAAAGTACGAGGAAGCATTCAAAGGCACTGGTAGTCTAAAGAATAGCAAAGGAAGGGCTACACACAAGCCCTCAGCACAACAGGCTGTGGATACTTTCATGCATGTTAACAGACTCCCTGCCCAAGTGCTATGCCAGCTACCTGATTTTCTGCTTCCATTCCTTCTCTGAGGCCAAGGAAATCTGCACAGCCAAGCAGAGGTGCAATGACCTCTGAGGGCAACCTTCAGTCAGCGGGAGATGAGAATTGGTGGGCGAGAGCGAGCGAGCCTCCATGTCCCTGCGCTTTGGTGGAACAATTCTGAGGTATTTATATGGTTTGGCTGTGTCCCCACCCAAATCTCATCTTGAATAGTACCTCCCATAAATCCCATGTGTTATGGGAGGGACCTGGGGGGAGATAATTGAATCATGGGGGTGGTTTCCCCCATACTGTTCTCGTAGTAGTGAGTAAGTCTCATGAGACCTGATGATTTGACAAGGGGCTCCCCCTTTTGCTTGACTCTCATTCTCTCTTGTCTGCCACCATGTAAGACATGCCTTTTGCCTTCCACCATGATTGTAAGGACACCCCAACCATGTGGAACTGTGAGTCCATTAAACCTCTTTTTCTTTATAAATTACCCAGTCTTGGGTATATCTTTATCAGCAGTGTAAAAACAGATGAATACAGGTATGCTATATACATTTCTTCAGAAGTTTCCCAGTGGGCTTGATTCTCAGTGTTCATACAAGTAACTGGTTCAACAGAGCATCAGTTATTGGCTTTTCTCTCTTCCCTGTCTTACTCTTCCTACTCCATCACTTCTGCTCCCTGGGATCGCCTCCCATTTAAACCACCTGCACCCAAATCCTGATGTCAGGCTTCATTTGTGGAGGAAACTAAAATAAAGTCCATGGCAGATGCCAAGTAACCTGCACATTTCAGATCCCTTTCAATTATTATTATTATTATTATTATTATTATTATTGAGATGGAGGTTCACTCTTGTTGCTCAGGCTGGAGTGCAATGGTGTGATCTCAGTTCACTGCAACCTCCGCCTCCTGGGTCCAGTGATTCTCCTGCCTCAGCCTCCCAAGTAGCTGGGATTACAGGTGCCCACCACCACACCTGGCTAATTTTTTGTATTTTTAGTAGAGACGGGGGTTTCACCGTGTCGACCAGGCTGGTCTCGAACTCCTGACCTCAGGTGATATGCCCACCTCAGCCTCCCAAAGTGCTGGGATTACAGGTGTGAGCCACCGCGCCTGGCCGATCCCCTTCAATTATGAAGACTCCTTTTAAACATCAAGAACTTTTATGGAGCCTGTCTTCAGCAACTAGCTGTTGTGCTTTTGGTATTCATTCTTCATTCATTCAACAGGCACATTTTTAAACTCTGATAAAGTACAGAATGACCAAACGCTACTGTGACATCTATTACTCTTGTGAATACAGGTATGCTATATACTACTGTGAAAGGGTGTATATATATTTCTTATGATAGCATCTATTGAAAACAATGGTGTTTCTAGAGATAGAAGTAAAAATGATTTTCAAATGTATGAAAAGGTGCTAAACCTCGCTCACAGGAATACGAATGCAAATTAAAAGACATTAAAATGCCATTTTCCATGTTTCAGATTGGCGAAGACCAAAAAGTTTGATAACATTGTGTTGGTTAGGATGTGGGGAATCATTAATTTAATAAATGATTATTGATCACCTATCATGAGTCTGTGCTGAGCACTGAGTAACCAGCAGTTAACAAAGTAAACCAAAATTCCTTCTCTCCAGGAGCACACATTCCAGTGGAGGGCTGGTAATGCAATCAGTGAAAATGGCTCCCTGTGTCACACAGTGAGTGCTCTGAAGAAAGACAAAGCAATATAAAATCTGCTGAGTGACGAAGGGGTGGTGTTACTTTAGATAGGGTGGTCAGAGGCGACCTTCCTTATATGGTGACAATTGAGCAAAGGCCTGAATGAAGTCTTGGGAGTATTTCTTGTAGAAGTATTTTCCAGGCAGTGTGAAGTAGTCAGATGAAGCCTTTCACAGATACCAGTAATAAAAACTGGACCAAATGTTAAGCAATGGCTTCTTAGATAGGAAAACCACAAGCAACCAAAGAAAAAAAAAACAGATAAATTAGACTATATTAAAATTAAAAATGTATGTGCTTCAAAGGACATTATTAACAAAGTAAAAAGATAATCCACAGAAATGGGAGAACATATTTGCAAGTCACGTACCTGATAAGGGTCTAGGATCAGAACATATAAAGAATTCTTACAACTCAACAATAAAAAGAAATAACCTAAATAAAAAACGGGCAAAGGCTGGGCACGGTGGCTCACATGTGTAATCCCAGCACTTGGGAGGCTGAGGCAGCTGGATCGCTTGAGCTCAGGAGTTCGAAATCAGGCTGGGCAATGTGGTGAGACTCCGTCTCTACAAAAAATACAAAAATTATCTGGGCATGGTGGCATGTGCCTGTAATCACCGCTACTCAGGAGCTGAAGTGGAAGAATTGCTTGAGCCCAGGAGGTTGAGGCTGCAATGAGCTGTGACCATACCGCTGCACTCCAGCCTGGGTAACAGAGCAAGACCCCATCAAAAGAAAAAGAAGAAGAAAAAGAAAAAGAGAGGAGGGGAGAGGTAATTGATACATGCTACATGTATGAGTCCTGGAAACATTATGCTATGTAAAAGAAGTCAGACACAAAAGGCCACATATTTTGTGATTGCATTTATATGGGATATGAAGGCTGTGAGGATTTGGTACAAGTATAAGAGCAATATAGGGAGGATTACCAAGGTTTATTCAGGCAATTATTTTTCCAGTGATCAGTGTTTTGTAATAGTTGCAATTTTCCTACTGTGATTAGCTCAGTGGAGAGAGAATTATTGTAACCCTCTCCAAGGGTATAAGGGTTTGGTCTTTAGTTTTTAGGGAATGTTTAAGGTTACCAAGAATGTTTCTCTCTAACTTTTCTTTTATTCTCAAGGTCCTTATTCGGAAAAGTAACGTAAAAGCTGGAACTACAACAACAACAACAATTTGCATGGCCTTTCAATATAATTAATGACTCAGTATTCACAATTGCTTAAGGCCCAGATGGTTTACAATGCTGTAGAAAATGGAAGAAAACTGATACGGTATGATGAATTTCTTTTGACCCTTAGAAAAAGATAACCTTAAAGGTTATAGTTTATCACCCTGTAGAATATTTACTAGTTTTGTGTGTTTTTAGCACTCTTTTTTTCTAATGCCTACATAAATTTGAGTTTCTTACATTCTCTTTTAAACCAGCTTTGTCATTTTAGTGATTCCCTCATTAATAAGTTAAATCAAACTATGACACCTGCTTATATGAGAATTGAGTTTTTTAAAATAAAAATTTGAAGATTATGGTGGCACAAAGTTTATTTGAAGTGGAGAAGCAAAATGAAGGTTTTTGAGAGTTTCTTGGGCACTTCTTTTTAAAATTACTGGGTTTTTCCAATAATGACAATTTTCCTGGCATCATTCAGTGGAGGGCTGAGGACCCGTATTTCCTGTGAGGTATGAGTCCGGTCTTTAGTTTTGGGGGCTTGTTACAAGTATCTGAAAAGGCTCCTTTGTAAGATTTTTCCCTAAAGTCCCAAAAGAGGTCTTGCAATGTCGCCTAGGTATCTCTCTTCTGTGAGAGAAGCAATGAAATAATTTGTCTCATTTTTCTAAATCTCATCTTCTCACAAATGTTCTTCTTCCATCTTCCAGGATGGGAATGTCCTAGGTTTCCTCGTGGATGATTTGACAGTCCCAGGCATCACCAAGACAGAACTATAATTTGGGAACATCTCTGGGGTGCCAGCCCTATCTCTTGGGTACCATGAGAATTGAATAGGAACTGGTCAATAGTGAGGTATCTCTTTCTTATTCGTGAGACTGGGAAGTTATCCATAGAAAGTCTGTCTAGCCTAAGAGTGAAAACAAATAGGGCACACATAAGAAAAAAAAAAAGTGAGAGAGAGAGAGAAATATTTTTTAAGAGGTGGGGAGGCATAACAGAGAAATTAAACAAAGAGATAAAATCAGTCCATGATCCCTTCCTGAGATGATAAGAGAAACTGAACTGAAACTAACTTAAGGATGGAACTTTCCCATGGAATCTCTTAGCAGTAGAGGGGAGATAAGGAGGGCAATGAGAAACTATGACATCAAGGTGCATCATATGTGCACTTTACCCTTGCCCTGTACCTCACCTTTGCTGTCTTTGGAGTCTTTATTGCACCAGATACTTTATTGCACCAACTACATTGTTGTTGTGTGAAAGAGTCTACAGCCTCACAAGTTTTTTGAAATATGGTCAGAAGTCTGGGCACAGGTAACAGCCCTCTGCCCAGGTGGCATCAGACTGAAATCAAGGTGTTAGCCAGGCTGCAGTTTCATCCAAGCCTGAGAACCTCTTCCAACCTCCCTGGATTGGGCAGAATCCATTACTTGCAGTTGTAGAACTGCAGAATTTTTGGGATGCTAAAGTCCCAAAAGAGGTCTTGCAATGTCTCCTAGGTATCTGTGAGAGAAGCGATGAAAGAGTTTGTCTCCCTTTTCTAAATCTTTCCTTGAAGCCGCCTGTCATTCCTTGCAACATGGCCTTCTCCACAACATGGCAGGAGGCCAGCAGGAGAGCATCTCTGGCTTTGAATCTCTCTAACTTGACTTCCTTTCTGATACCTTCTTGTAAAGGGATCACCTGATTAGGTCAGGCCCACTGAAGATAATCTCCCTCTTCATTAACTCAAAGTCACTTGATTAGGGATCTGAATGACATCTGCAAAGTCTCTTCTCCTTTGCCACATATGAATAACATAACCTAATCACAAGAGTGATCCCCCATCATACAGTCACAGGTCCCAGCCACATTCAAATGAGACATGTATACAGGATGTGCACTGCAAGGGGGCAGACGTCTTACGGCCATCTTAGAATTTGGCTTGCCACAGAAGATTCAGCAGAATGTCAAATAGATCTAAGAGAGAAGAGACTTGCAGGCTTAGGAGGGGCAAGTGCAAAATCCCTGCAGTAGGAAACACCTGGTACACTTCAATGTGGCTCGAACTGAAAAGAGAGATAGCAAGAGACGAGAGCAGAGAGGTAAAAATGAGCCAGGTTGTTCAGGATCTTACGGAACTTTTATCTCTAAACATGTTATAAAAATGTTCAAACTACAAAAAAAAATCTTTTTTTTTTTTTTTTTTTTTTTTTTTTTTTTGAGACTGAGTCTCACTTTATTTCCCAGGCTGGAGTGCAGTGGCACAATCCTGGCTCACTGCAATCTCCACCTCCCGGGTCCAAGCGATTCTCCTGCCTCAGCCTCCCCAGTAGCTGGGATTACAGGGGCCTGCCACCACACGTGGCTACTTTTTGTATTTTTAGTAGAGACGGGGTTTCACCATGTTGGCCAGGCTGGTCTTGAACTCCTGACTTCAAGTGATCCGCCTGCCTCGGCCTCCCAAAGTGCTGGGATTACAGGCGTGAACCACCACACCCCATCTTTCTTTTTTTTTTTTTTTTTGAGACAGAGTCTCGAGCCCAGGCTGGAGTGCAGTTGCACGATCTCAGCTTACTGTAACCTCTGCCTTCTCGGTTCAAGTGATTCTCGTGCGTCAGCCTACTGAGTAGCTGGGATTACAGATGAGCACCACCACACCCAGCTAATTTTTGTATTTTTAGTAGAGATGAGTTTTGCCATGTTGGCCAGGCTGGTATTGAACTCCTGACCTCAAGCAATTTGCCCACAATGGCCCCCCAAAGTGCTGGGATTACAGGCCTGAGCCACTGCACCTGGCCAAAATTACTTTTTTTACTTTAAAAAAGTATTTTATTACTATTTTTAGACACAAGGTCTTGCTCTGTGCCCAGGCTAGAGTGCATGGTACGATTTCAGCTCACTGAAGCTGTGATCACTCCTGGGCTCAAGTGATCCTCCCACTTCAACCTCCCAAGTAGCTGGAACCACAGATAAGAGCCACAGGCCTGGCTTCCTTTTCTTTCTTAAGCAACAACCCATATTGCTAGTTGCTTCAAACTTTTTCAGTTTCCAAACTTCTCCACATCACCACCATATTGTCTCACTCAGACTGGGCTCTGCACTAGTAACATCTTAAATTTGTATAATCATGTAGTTTAGGCAGTTTTCTTACTTTTTAACTTGCTGGTAAATGAATTAAAGAAATAAAGGGATATGATTTCCACATGGCCAACAGGGAAACTGAAGCACAGACAGAGCCATTACGCCCGTGGTTCTGCAGCACAGGTGACAGATCTGGGACCAGTTGCTGATTTCCAGGCTGGGGCTCTTTCACTAGGTGAGTGGCTTATCTGGTTTGCTTTTCCTGCCATTCCTCCCTCACCATAAAGCAAGACTCCTGCTTTCATCTCCAAGGGAAGAAAAAAGAAGGAAGGCAGAATTCTGCAGCTGATCACCCTGCACTCTTCTTGTTTCCACCAGCAATTCCCCTGAATTAGCTGTCAGGGATTTCCTTAGATAGGAATTTTTTTTTTTTTTTTTTTTTTTTAGACGGAGTCTCTGTCGCTCAGGCTGGAGTGCAGCGGTGTGATCTTAGCTCACTGCAACCTCTGCCTCCCTGGTTCAAGTGATTTTCCTGATTCAGCCTCCTGAGTAGCTGAGATTACAGGTGCACACCACCACGCCTGCCTAATTTTTGTATTTTTAGTAGTTTCAAGTTTCTACTTGAACTCTTGACCTCCTGATCCGCCTGCCTTGGCCTCCCAAAGTGCTGGGATTACAGGCGTGAGCCACAGCACCTGGCCTTAGGATTTTTAACACACACCACAGGCTCCTACTCACTTCAGTGCCTTCAGGTGAGTGGTTCTCCTCTGCTGAAATACCTTCATCCTTCCTTTTCGTGAACCCAAATCCACCTCAGTCTGCAGACACCTTCCAAGTCACTTTCCTGCCTGACCCCACTTCACCCCACCAGGACCGTGACTCAACCACGCTGACCAAGAGTCTACGATGGGGCCGGTCATTGTTTCTAGGGTCTTCTACCTTCCTCATCTCATTTCAAGCCACAGAAAACATGTGAGGCAGATATTTTTTTTCCCATTTTAGAGCTGATATAACCCAGGCTCAGGTAAGTTGAGAACTCCAGCTTCTTGACTCTCCAGGCTTTGTGCTCTTTTCTTTCCCCCATAACTCAAGGTGTTTTTTTTCCCCTCATCAATGCCTTTTCCTTTATAAACATTCTAGTATTTCTGTGTACCATTCAGAATAACTGCAAGAATTTTAGTTCCAGGGTTAGATGAGTCTCATGTAACAGTCTGTGGGAGGTTGGAAATGGAATAATTTCCACTTCAGTTATGCTGGATATTAAAGGTTGCCAAAAACATATTTCATTGCAAGCATCCAAGTTACTGGATGTCCAGAAATGAGAGGTATAGGGGCCAAGGCCCTGGCCCCACTGGAGGTTCGAAAATCACTGACATGAGGCAGATTAATAAGAGAAAAGGCATACAAATTCATTTAACATGCACATGCTCAGGGAGAATCACAGAGAAACTGCCAATCCCCTGAAAGGTTTCAGAAGCTCTTCCAAAATTCTTAACTGAGTTTTGAGAAATGCATAAACCGTGGAATCCAAATCTCTATAAAGATACAGAACATTATCATCATCTCCCAGAAAATTCCCTATGTTCCTTCCTGGTTCTCTCCAACTCTCCCTAAAGCAATCACTTTTCCGACTTTTTTTTAACCTATATGCCCTCTATCAGACAGAGTTGATTTTTTTCCACCGTAGATGCGTTTCACCTCTTCAAGAACTTCATATACATAGAATTACACAGTGTGTATTCATCAGGGGAAAGCTGTTTTCACTCAGTATAATACATATATTTTTTCCTTTTTGTGGAGAATGGGGTCTTGCTATGTTGCCCAGGCTGGTTTCAAACTTCTGGGCTCAAGCATTCCTTCTGTCTCTGCATCCCTAAGTGTTGGGATTACAGGCATGAGTTACCGCCCCCGGCCACACTCAACATAATATTTTGGAGATTCAGCCACGTCACTGCATGTGTCTGTAGTTCACTTCTCTTTTTTTTTTTTTTCTTTTTTGAGATGGAGTCTCACTCTTGTTGCCTAGGCTGGAGTGCTGTGGCACAATCTCGGCTCACTGCAACCTCTGCCTCCCGGGCTCAAGCGATTCTCCTGCCTCAGCCTCCTGAGTAGCTGGGACTGCAGGTGCGTGCCACCATGCCCAGCTAATTTTTATATTTTTAGTAGAGACGGGTTTTCACCATGTTGGCCAGGATGGTCTCGATCTCTTGACCTCGTGATCCACCCACCTCGGCCTCCCAAAGTGCTGGGATTACAGGCATGAGCCACCATGCCTGGCCAAACCTCCCTTTTCTTAGTAACTTGTTTTTTGCATTTCATTGCTTTCTCCCAAAAATACTTATACTAGATTTAGGGATTTTGTATTAAATACTTTTTAAATTATAAAAGATAATTTAAACCAGAAAATGTATCAGCTTACGTTATTGTTAAATAATGTAGTTTTGTGTTTAACTTTCTAGTGATACAGTTACTACTGAATGAAAAATTGGGAATCTGGAACATGGCATATTTGATTCTATGCCAGAATTTGGATTTCTGCATTAATCTGAATAGCTCAAGCTTCGTATAAAGATGATCTAAACCTGAGATTTCAATAGCACATTTGAAATTATAACGTATTTCAATTATATACAGCACTGTTATATTTTATGAAATTGTTCAAGAATGACTTAGATAATCTATACATTATCATCTGTACGTGGTCTAAGTATTGGTATGGTTCAAAGTTTCACTGTTGAAATATTTTCCTAGGTTTTTCCAGCTTTATTAAGATATATTTCACATACAATAAAATTTACCCATTTAAAGTATGAAGTTGAGTTGTTTTCACTATATTCAAGAAGTCGTGCAACCATCATTACAATATAATTTTAGGATATTTTCAACACTCCCTTTCCTCCCCTAAAAAACCTGTACTCCATTTTCAAACCTTCCCTTCCAATCCCCAGCCCCAGGCAGCCACTGACCTGTTTTCTGTCTCTGTGGATTTTCCTATTCTGGGAAGTGCCTAAATGTTTTCCAAAGTGGCTGCGTCATCTTACAATCCCACCAGCAACATATGAGGCTTTCAATTTCTCCATATCCCAGCCAACACCTTTTTTTTTTATGTCTTTATTTTAGCCATCCTAGTGGGTATGAAGTGGTATCTAATTGTGGTTTTGATTGACATTCCTCTGATGACTAATGATGTGGAGCATCTTTTCACACTTTTATTGGCCATTTGTTTATCTTCTTTGGAGAAATGTGTATTCAAATCTTTTGCCCATTTTTTAAAGTGGGTTGTTTGTCTCTTATTGTTGAGTTGTAAGAGTTCTTTATATATTTTGGAGAGAGATATATATATGTATATATATATACACACACACAAGTAAATTGTCAGGTATATAATTTGCAAATATTTTCTCCCAGTCTATAGCTTGTCTTTTCACTTCTCTTAGTGAACAACAGTTTTGAGGAAGTACAATTAATTTTTGTGTGTGTTACTTTGCTTTGGCGATACATTACAGAAACCACTGCCAACACAAGGTCACGACGATTTACTCCTATGTTTCCATCTAGGGGTTTTGTAGTTTTAGCTCTTAGGTTTGCTAAATAACATTTATACAAGGTCATTGGTTTTCATGGAGCTCCTGCACTAGACCCAATAGACCAAACCAAAACGGATTTACTCATATTGAAGTTCCACAACACCACGCCAAAAACTAAGTTGTTTATCCGACCTTTCAAGAAATCAAGAGAGAGAGAAAATAGCCAAATTCCCAAATGGGCCTGTTTTAGCCAGCATGTTGAGGAAGCTTCCTCTGCTTTAACCTTTACAAGGAGAGCAACTTTGAAACAGCTGTGTTTTGTTTTCTGTCTGCTTTCCTCAGCCCTTTTATATCCAGAAAGCCATGATCTTCTGCTCAACTCACCAGAATATGCATTCTTTTTCATAGAATGAGGTGTTGCCTGATTCTAGAATCACAAGTAAAGCCAATTAAGATCTTTAAACTAAATTCATTATAATTTTGTCTTAGGATGTGTTTAAGTCTATGACCCATAGGGGTTTGTGGCTATGGCTCATAGACCATGTTGTCCTAGGGGTGAGATAAGTTGGCAGCCAGTGACGGTGTGTACAGCTTCACTTACATACCAAATTAGATTAGGCTTGAGTGAGCACAAGCTGATGTCAGTCACTGCGGTGGAAAGTCTCAACCCCTCATCCAGTTTATGTACAGGAGGCAGATCTCACACCACAGCCCATCAACTGAAGGGGAAGCTGAGTCACAAGCAAGATGTATTTTCTCCTTGGGTATATTCAGTATCATTTCTTTCAATCTGACCCTAAAACTTACCAGAGTAACTGAACCCTAGGAAAAGGGGAACACCCAGATCTTTTGAGTGCTGTTGGACATAGGATCTGAGCTGACACTGAGCTCAAACATGTTTATGGCTCCCCTGATCCAGTGGAGGCGTACAAAGGCCAGGTGATACATGAAGTCCTGGCTCAAGTCTGTTTCACATTGGTTGCACTAGGTCCATAAACCCATCCTGTGGCAATTTCCCTGACCAATAAGCACACAGTCAAAATGGATTTTTTTCTCTCTTTTTTGAGATGGAGTCTCACTCTGACAACCAGGCTAAAGTGCAGTGGTGTGATCTTAGCTCACTGCAACCTCCGCCTCCTGGGTTCAAGCAATTCTCCTGCCTCAGCCTCCCTAGTAGCTGGGATTACAGTTGCAGGCCACCACGCCTGGGTAATTTTTGTATTTTTAGCAGAGATGGGGTTTTGCCATGTTGGCTAGGCTGGTCTCAAACTCCATTTGGGGTATATAAGCCCCAAATTGTAATTGCCCTTTTGAGTCACATTTCTTTGTGAACTCCCACATGTACGTATGTGATTAAAATCTGCTTTTTCTTTTGCTAGTGTGTCATCCAGGCTGGAGGGCAGTGGCACAGTCATGATTCACTGCAGCCTTGAACGCCTGGGTTCAAGCCGTCCTCCCACCTCAGCCTCCGGAGTAGTTGGGACTACAGGCGATCGCTGCCAAGCCTTAAGCTCCTGTCCTCTTATGTTCATGGATTCCCCCCACTCCACACCTCATCCGTAAACATAAAAGGGCAGAGGAAAAATTTCTTCCTCCTCAACACTATTAAGACACATTCATGCTAGAGGTAATCACTAAATATCTGTTCAATGAATGAATGAATGAATGAATGAATAATGGGGGGTGAGGTGGTCCCAGAGTCTTTGGTCAGTTTTCTCCTGGCATTCTGATCTTTCAGTTTAGCTCTTTGCTGTCTTTTCCCAGGGATTTGCTGAATACAAGTTTGGCTATGAACTAATAAAAAAATAGCTAACATTATGTCTTGTGCCAGTTATTTTAAATAAATCATTCTAATTTATCTGCAAGGAAATTTCCATAGATATCATTAAAATCTTTACTTATAGATGAGGAAACAGCCTTCAGGAGGTTGATCTTCCCCAGGTCATAGGTCAGCAAGTGGCAGAGCCAGGATGTGACCCGGCACTCCCAAAGTCTGACCACTGACTGTTGGGGCAAATCTCTATCTGCATCTTTGCTGCCTGGAAAGGCAGAGAATATTCCCATTTTATTTACAGAAAGTCACATGGTAAAATGACATGTCCCAACTCATGGAATTTGTCAAATGGAGTCAGTATAAGACCCTTGGGTTTCCAACCCAGTGCAAAATAAGTACCCTTGCTCCTCACAGCATCAGTGAGAAAAATCTAAGACGGACCATACACATGATAGCACTTTGAAGCTGGGTGAGGAGCTACACAAATATACGGGATTATGATTGCCGTGTGTCTGTGCTTTGAGCATTAGAGACTCCATTCTTAAAGAGACTTATGATTAATGTCTCTTTTTTCTCTCCTCCCACTCCAGTGTGTCTAAGTGATCATGCTGAATCAATCTGAGGTGGGGTTGGGAGAGAGAAATAAAAACACTGAGGAGGTGATGCCATGTGTTGTTAATGGGATGTTTAGATGTAAAATGATGTTACCAAGCAAAAAGGGCTCAGCGCTTGATGTGCTAGAAGCTAATACTATGATACCGGGTTTTTGAGAAAAGAAAAGCTTTTTATTGCAAGTTGACTAAAAAGACAGGAATCCAGCTCGAATCTGTCTCTCTGTGCTAGGTTTAAAGTAGTAATTTTATTAGAAAAAAATTCGTGGGTGGATTCTTGGATTAGTAGGTGATTGGCGGAAGGAAAGCGGAGGTCTAGAAAGTGCTGAGGCATGCACAGTTACCTCTTCATGCCACCACACGGATCATATGTCAAACTCAGGGGGAGTTTGTATGAACCATGCACTGGAAATTTAGGCTGTGATGTTAGCAAATCATTCTGCACAAACTCCAGTTGGTCATCTTGGTTCCAAGCAATTTCAGCCAGTTTTTTAATATTACAAGTGGAGGGAGTTTCAGCAAGTTGTTTCTTTTCTCATCTGCTATCCTGCAAACTCAAGAATTTGTTAGTCACAGGCTTCTTTAACTCTTTGGGGCACTGTTTCAAAGGCTGCAGTTCTCCGTTGTTTAGCTATGAGCTAGCAGGCACTGTGCGGCTGGCATTCTGCTTTATGGTGGCAATTTCTTTCAGGAATGTCCCTTTGCTTCCAGATAGTTCATAGGTTTGAATAACTATTCATCCTGGCTAAAGGAGATCAATATGTTCGACTCCTACGTACTTACCAGAAGAGAATGATGCTCCTGAGGGGGATGAAAGGTGGGTGGAATGGGGACACAGGGAGCTTTTAAACACCAATAGCTGGTATATGTGAGCCCCGCACGGTGGTAAGTACTTTGCTTCTGTGCATTTTTCACTCATAAATATATACTGAGTACTTTCTGTGAATTAGTTACTAAGTAACAGCAGGAACAAAATGAAGTCCCTTCTCTCTTGCATTTATATTCTTGCAGAGATAGACAATAAATACATAAATATAAATAAAAGCATTACATTCTCAAAATCACCTTTTATTTTAGGTTTTTCGCTGATGTTTTTTCTGCCTATATAAATTATATAAGCTAATTGTATAAGATTCATTTAATATGGAAAAGCCTAAGGAAGAAGGTAAAACTCCCATCACTGTGAAAGCCATTCAAATGTTTTAGTCACCATCTTTTCATATTTTACCTACATATGTATAAACAATTTTAGGTAGATAGGATTATCTTATACATCCTGTTTGTAATTCTAAATATGATGGAGTTTTATCATCTTCATTTTATAGACTAGGAAGTGGAGGCTTGGAATTTTTTTTGAGACAGAGTCTCGCTCCATCACCCAGGCTGGAGTGCAGTGTCACAGTCTCGGCTCACTGCAACCTCTGCCTCCTGGGTTCAAGCGATTCTCCTGCCTCAGCCTCCCGAGTAGCTGGGATTACAGGCGTCTACCACCATGCCCAGCTAATTTTTGTATTTTTAGTAGAGACGGAGTTTTGCCATGCTAAGCCTCCACTTCCTAGTCTATAAAATGAAGATGATAAAACTCCATCATATTTAGAATTACAAACAGGATGTATAAGAGGTCCTATCTGCCATGTTGGCCAGCCTGTTCTCAAACTCCTGACCTCAAGTAATCCACCCACCTGGGCCTCCCAAAGTGCTGGGATTACAGGTGTGAACCAGCACACCTGGCCTAAGCTTTAAATAATACAACTAAAATCTAGAAGTAAAATGTTTAGATTGAGTGTAGTGGCTCATTCCTGTAATCCCAGCATTTAGGGAGGCAGAGGTGGGAGGATCGCTTGAGGCCAGAAGTTAGAGACCAGCCTGGGCAACATAAGGAGACCTGGTCTCTACAAAAAAGAAAAAAAAAAAAAAAAAGCTGGGCTCGGTGGTCACAGCCTGTAAGCTGAGGTGAGAGGATGGCTTGAACCCAGGAGTCCAAGGCTGCAGTGAACCATGACCGAGCCACTATGCTCCAGCTCCACCCTGGGTGACAGAGCGAGATCCTGTCAAAAAAAAAGAGGAAGAAATAAAGAAAAGAAAATGCTTAAATGCTTAATATTTATTTATTTTGAGACAGTCTCGCTCTGTTGCCCAGGCTGGAGTGCAGTGGCGTGATGTTGGCTCACTGCAATCTCTGCCTCCTGGATTCAAGCAATTCTCCTGCCCCAGCCTCCCGAGTAACTGGGATTACAGGCGCCCGCCACGACGCCCAGCTAATTTTTGTATTTTGAGTAGAGACGGGGGTTTCGCCATGCTAGCCAGGCCGGTCTTAAACTCGTGACGTCAGGTGATCCTCTCCCCTCAGCCTCCCAAAGTGCTGGGATTACACCCTTGAGCCACTCAACCTGGCCTATTTATTTTTTTAAACAAAGGGCTGGACAGGATCTGATCCGGGCTCCAGATAAAGGACTCCTAGGGAGATACCCTGGTTAGCTGAGGCAGTTAGGAGGCTATTAAAAATAGTTCAATCTAGAAATAATTAGGGCCAGAATTGCCTCCAGCAGCGGGCTGGAGGGCTGGGGATGATTTGGGTAGTTATTTTGTTCTCTTCCCAGCAAGTAATTTCAGAGCGGCCCAGAGATTCATTTTCTAAACGAATGATGTTTTTCTCCCAAGACTGATAGGGATCAGATAGACCTAGGGTTACCACTAGCACCTAGTATCTTTCAGGCTGTTTTTTTTTTTTTTTTTTTTTTTTTAAAGTGGATTAAAAGCTTTCAGCCTTACCTAAATCTTTGTTGCAATTGTACAGATCTGCCTAGATTTATAGCAGATGGCAAGGCAGAAACAGTTCCCGAGAGAATTATCACATTATTAAAACAAATTTTCGAGCATTGACAAATCCCTTCGGGCTTGTCCTGCGAGTGGGCAATTCGGAACCAGCTTGTGGCGTGCTAAGATTGTAAACGTTCCTAGGGAGAGCGATAACAAAGGGGCAGCAGGGACTCCGCACACAGAATTCCAAGAACCACCAGCATTCCATGTGTTCCAAGGCTAGCACAGTGCGCGCGAGGTCCGCTTTTTCAAACAGCGCGGAATCACGTGGCCGACGGCCCGCGGCGCTACTGGCCCTCGGAGTCTCCCACCTGGCTTTGGCGCGGAACCTTTCCCCCGCTTGTGGACGCGACCATTGGCCCCGCGCTCGGAGGTGGTACGGACCAACCTTACGGTCGTAGATTCTCCGAGTGAAGCTTTTGACTAAGTCTCAGGAAGGCGTTAGCTACAGAATTCTAGATTCAAATGAAATCCACCAAACAACGCTGTGGAGGACTGGTTTTGCCTAAAAGAAAGAGCAGACCTGAACTTGACTCCTCCTACGCCCTGTGAAGGCTGCAAGGTGGTTCCGTCCGAGGCGCGGACTCCGCCCCCCACGAGCGCCGCCATTTTGTTTGGCTGGACGGGAGCGAGCGGCGCTCTGGGGGAGGGGTCGCGTAGGCGCCTCACCTGACCCTGCAGCCGCGCAGTTGCTGCTCCGGGGCAGGTCTCCTTCCAGGCCAGGGGCCCGGAATCATGTACATAAAGCAGGTAAGGCCTTCGCGTCTCTCCATCCCGTCGTGGGCCGGTAAGGACCGCTCCTTGAGGCGGGAGTGTTGCGGCGCCACCCGCAGCCTCTCCCCTCTCTCCACAGGCTGGACCAGGGCTGGGCGGGGACTGTGGGGGAGGAGGGAGACCCGGGCCCCGCGAGTGCCCCCGGCTGCGGGGTCGCGGAGAATTGGGGCCCTCCTTTGCAGCCCGGGCCTCCTCGCTGGCGCTTGTCTGGGAGAGGCAGGATCTCCGAGAGGTGTGGAAGGGCCGGCGGGCGGGCCGCTGGGAGGGTCTGGGCCTTCCTGGGCGGCCCCAGAGCTGGCGGGGGCACCGCGCCGGGGCGGCCGTGGGCGGGAAGGGCTGTGTGGTCCTGCAGGGGTGGCCTCGCACGGGCCATGTGTCTGGGATGTGTGGAAAGGTGGCCTCCCCGGCCCGGGGGCGGCCCTGGGGGCACTGGCTGGTGTGTCGTCACCTGTCACTGCGGGGGGCCGTTCCTCTCCCCGTTTAACCCGCGAAGTGAGCGGGACCCTCCTGCTTGCAGGATGCGGAGCGCCGCTTCCCTCGGTTGTTTACTTCTGTCAAAATGGTCTTCCCGCGCGGGAGTCCACCACAAAGAGCCCAGGCACACGGCCTTGGAGACGGTTTTCTATTGGGTCCGTCGGGTGCTGAGCACTCCTTCTTTGGAACGTGGGCGCTTTCTGGCTGGCCGGCGTGAGTGACTGAAAGCAGCACTCGGTGGTCTTGGAGTCGGGAGAGCTGGGGCCCGTCGGCCTGCTGGATAGACTTGCTATTGTACTGCAGCGTTTAGTGTTCCAGTTAAGCTCAGTGTTCTTGATTTTGAAAGGTCTTTAACAGGTTGACAGCTGTAACTCCTAAAAAAAATAAAACCCAGCAGCATTGCCCTGGCAAAGATTACCGATAAAAGGACTTTTTTTTTTTTAGCAGATTTTTGATCACTTTCCAAAATGAATTTTTCTTATATGAAATTGGGAGTTTTCTATATTGCATTAAATGAGAAACAAGAAAGAAATGCAAGAGAAAAATGTTAATGTATTTTTTTTTGGGTGGGTTCTCAAAAATGTTTTTTATTTACTAGGTGATTATCCAGGGTTTTCGAAGTTACAGAGATCAAACAATTGTAGATCCCTTCAGTTCAAAACATAATGTGATTGGTAAGTATTCTTGGTTTACTCGGTCATATTTATAGTCTATACAGAAAACGTAAATTCTGTCAATTTGTATATTGGCTAAAGGAGACAAGAATTGTCTTTGAATATTAAGTTATATTTTTCTGCTTGAAATAACTTTTCTGTCTTATTGCACTGATGAATTGCTTATTTTTATAAACTTAAAATGTTTGGATAAAACACTCATAAGTTATACATTTTTTATCTGGGTAGTCTTGTATGTGTGTGTAAGAGTGTTTTAAAGCATTTCCGCTCTTCTGTTCTTGTTATATATCCTAGTTAAAATGCTGACTGTTGCATTATTTCAGAGACAGACAATTTTTATTCACAAAGTAGATCCCAGGATTCCCCCCCACCCCCAGCAGTCAATGTCTCTAAGGACAGACCATGTAGCTAGATTGGAAGAGCATAAACTTTGGAGCATAACAGGATGGGGTTCAAATCCCAGTTGTAGGGGGGTGGGGGTCTGGGGGAAGGATAGCATTAGGAGAAATACCTAATGTAAATGTCGAGTTGATGGGTGCAGCAAACCAACATGGCACATGTATACCGATGTAACAAACCTGCATGTTGTGCACATGTACCCTAGTATAATTAAAAAAAAAAAAAAAAAAAATCCCAGTGGTGGCACACGTTCTTTTTCACTTTCTGAGAAGCTTCAGTTGTCTCATTTGTAAAGTGGAGATGATACCTGTCTCATAGGGCTGTTGAGAAGATGAAATGAGAAACCTTATGTAAGTGTGAGGATAAAGAGCTGATGGTGATTGCCATTAACGATATGTAGTCATTATAGATTGCTCAGATTGTAGTGTGCATTTTGCTGATACAGCTAACAAAAATGTTTTCAGACATTCTGCTGAGTATTTTACAGGATAGATGAAAGGAGTGCTTCTGGACACCAGAAAAACAGACTGCTGTTGACACAGTTTTGCTGTACAGAGTCCAAACTAAGTGGTATATTAGTTTGCTAAGGCAGCCATAACAAAATACCATAGACTGGTGGCTTAAACAAGATATTTTTTTTCTCGTAGTCTGGAGGTCAGACATCCATGATCAGGATACCTGCATGGTTAGGTTCTGGTGAGGCTCTCTTCCTGGCTTATAGACAGCTGCTGTCTTGCTGTGTGCTCACATGGCCCCATCCTCATGTCCTCATTTAACCATAATCATCTTCCAGGGGCCCCCATGTCCAAATACTACTATCACATTCAGGATTAAGGTGTCACTTGTTTCAGGGGGACACAATTCAGTCTGTGGCACGTGGGTGAGATTCATATTACTAATGTTTCCAGAAGACCTTTAGAGAATCATACTTTATTTTGTATAAAATGATAAAATTGAAGGCAGTTTTTTTTTGCCCTCGATTTATCAATAGCAGCCTTGTAGTTGGGAATAAAGAAGGCATATTTTTTTTTCCCGCCTGTGCTCTATCTACTGAAGTCATTTAATTGAATTGACATGCCATAGGGTGGCTTAATTGTACTGAGGTGTTGCTTACATATAAGTACTTTCTCATTTTTTTCATCAATCAGAAACTCTTTAGAAATGTAGAAAAATAAGAATGATGAGATTTCTGTTTTCTTTAACTTGCACCTTAAAATAAGTATCTTAATATTTCATTTGTGTGATTCTATAAATGATCTGTAAAGTAACTTGTTAGCTAGAATGATTACATTTTTTCTGTAAGGTCCATCAAATACCATTGTTTTAGCTATTATCAGTTAGCTGTTTTATTTCTGTGATTGCAGCATTAATTTGTTAATAGTGACTGTTACAAAGGAAAATGGTTTTGTTTAACTAAAACAAATGAACCCAAGATAACAATACTGATTAAAACCAGATACATTAATAATATTAAGAAAGACCAAAAGTAGTTATGTACTGAGATTTGCCTTAAAAATATCTGGTGAAAGCATACCACTTTGATTGATGAATGATGTTGACTATTAAAAAATATCTCTTGTACTGATGTTGGGTATATGCATC
This sequence comes from Nomascus leucogenys, assembly GCF_006542625.1. Lineage (NCBI taxonomy): Eukaryota > Metazoa > Chordata > Mammalia > Primates > Hylobatidae > Nomascus > Nomascus leucogenys. The sequence goes on along the minus strand of NC_044383.1, from coordinate 22,998,790 downwards.
AAACATATACCTTTTTAGGGATTTTTTCCCCCTAACCTTTTAACAAAAGAAATACATGTTATAGAGCATTATGGAAAAGCTAAAAGGAAGAAAATTAAGATAAACTATAATCCTTTTACCCAGAGATAACCATTCTTTGTTTTTTACTGCACACCATGATTCTTCAGAGATAACCATTCTTAATAATAACAGTCTATACTTATGATTAGTCCTGGTTTCCTAGAAAACAGCACAGACAGGATTAGCTGCTAAGGCTTTAATGGGAGGTGCAGTTTGAGGGCAAGAATGAAGAGAAAAGCTGGTCGCAGATTTCTCAAGAAGACACAGGTGGTTTGCAGTCATGTTGAAGAACTCACAGACTTTGTGGACCCACCATGCCTTAGAAAGGTCAGATGATAGAGGAATGGATTTGGATTCCAACAAGGATTTGTTTGCTGGCACCTGTCTTTCATTGGTCAGAGTTTTCTGCATCCGGCATTGATGCCTCCAAGCTTTTGGATTGTGGTGCTCTGGGAACTAACACCCGGAAGTAGTCAGGGAGTTATAGCCTCCTTTCCATGTTCACAATTCAGGAGTACCTGAATGTACTCCCAAGGTAGCTTTAATCTACCAGAGGTATTAGGAGACTGAGCTTTTCCACTGATTGGCAGCCAAGGCCTGGGTTGAGAAAGGTGAATCTGGGGCCACATATAAACTGTGTTTACCTCAGTACGTTTTTAGTCTTTGTATACATCTTTTTAATATGTATTTAAATTAAAATGGGTTCATTTTTAAATAAAAATGGGTTCATCATATAACTTACTGGTAATCTGTTATTCTCCTTCAGGATAAATCTTGAAATATCTTTATTAAATATTCAGCATCTTTTAAAATTGCTATATAGTGTTCCACTCTGTAGGTAGGAGTAATTCTTAAAAGGAAATTCTTAAAATTTCAGTTATTTATAGATGGATTGTGGTTTGAAATATTTATTCATTTAATGATAAATTGTCATCTTAAACTTTTATTTAGAAATAGTTCCAAATTTACAGAAAAATTGCCCCAATAAGAACTGCTCAGAGACTACTCATAAACCCTTTACCTAGATTCACCTGTTGTTAACATTTTCCCCACTTGCTGTAGCATTTCCACTCATTACACACCTTTTTCCTTAAAGTTATTTACACCATGGTCCTTTACCTCTGACTTTAATGTGTACTTTCTGAGAGGAGGGATATTCTCTTTCATAATCACAGTACAATTTACAACTTAAGTAATTTAATACATAGTAATCTGTCCATTTTCCAGCTATGTTGACTGACCCAGAAATGTTCTTGATAGCATTTTTCTCCCTCCAGTACAGGATCTAATTTAGGAGCAGGTATTGCATAGTTGTCATGCTTCTTTAGTCTCCTTTAATCTGGATCATTTCCACAGCCTTCCTTTGTCTTTTATAACATTGTTATTTTTGAGAATTAAGACATAAGTGATGTTGTGTCCTTCTCAGGATATCACATCTGGAGGCACATGAGGTCTGTCTGACTCTTCTTGATATTACTTTTGATCACCCAGTCAAGGTCTGATGTTTCCACTGTGTAGGTATTATTTTTTCCCTTGCAGCTAATAAGTAATATAGGCAGATGCTTTTGGACCATGTAAATCTTGTGCTGCTTTTCAAACTTTGTGCCTGCATTTACCATCTGTTGATGACCCTTGCCTTTATTCTGACGGTCACAAAATGATTTTTCATTTCCAGCACTCCTTTCACATTTACAACTTGGCATTTGGTAATTCTCCTCCTTCCTTACCTACTTATTTATCTTTTTATTATTGGTATGGATGCATGGATTATTCCCCCCACCAATAATTTATAATTTATTTGGCCATTTTGATGCTCAGATTACCCCTAGTTTTAGCTACTGAAAGCCCCCTTCAAGCTGGCTCCTGTGTCTGTCATATGCGTTTTTTTAAAAAGTACGTCCTTTCTGGCATGACATAAATGATCTTTTTGAGATTTACTTTGCATTAAAGGTGGTAACTTTGTGGTTAATTTGCTCAGGATATTTCTGGCTGAAGATTGAGAAGACTGACATAGTTATTTATGAGTCTTAACACTGAAAATTTCACTAAACAAATACACTTAAAATGAAAAGGATTTGATACCCTTTTATGTATTGAATTGCTTGTATTTGAATTTTGTTAGTCAAAAAGTACCTTAAAATTATTTATACTTTTGTGGTTCTATGAGACTACACTTGATAATATAGGGTTGATTGTAAACATGAGAACACTTTAAGGATTTAAAATGATTGTTTTAGAACATTAGCAATATATGAATCTTTAAATTGTTAAACATATTATATATAGTTAAAATAGAACTATATATCCATTGTAATATGATATTATAAGAGCCAGGTAGTATATTTAGCTATTCCTATTCATTTTAAACTATTGGGTAAGAGCAAATGGATCAACTGTGAAATATCTTTAAAGAAAAAACTATTAGAAATCTGTACAAAAATTGAATTCATTTAGTGATTATAGTTGTTTTATTGGTTTCTTTTGTTCACTGTTGTTTAATTTCAGATGTTAAGATGTATTAGAAAATTGGATTTTAAAAATATTGAGTATTTTTAAAAAGGTAAACAGTTTTAATTTTATTGGTTTTTATGTAAAATAACTTGTGCTTTTTGAAATTTTCCAGTGGGCAGAAATGGATCTGGAAAAAGTAACTTTTTTTATGGTAGGTGTTGCTTTTTGAATTGTAAATATATTAAGACCTGGGTATCTTAGGGTAGATTATTAAAATCATTAATTTTCTGAGGTTATGTATGCATGAAACCCAAGAAATACTTTATATGGGATTGCAGCTTAGTGTAGAGGGTTTAGAGTATACAGATCTGAATTCTGCTTTATACCCAGTGGCTGATTAGCTATGTGAGACTGGGCAAAACACATAGCCTCTCAAATTTTTCTTTTCACTTTAAAAATGGAGATGTTTGGATGTTTGCCCTGTCTACCTTAGATCGTTTTTAAGAATGGAATGCAATAGTTTGTATGAAAATGCTTTTTAAACTTGAATGTAATATATAAATGTTATAAATGCATATTTTAAATGTATGTAAATGCAGTAGAATAGTTGATAGTATTGTATTGGAAAATGGTTCATCTTTCTTATTTCACCTTTTTAAAAACGTTTTCTAAACCAATCATCTTTGTAAAGGATGAAGAGGTATAAAAAACTTGAAACTGAACAGACTGTTGTCAGTTTGAAGATAGTAAATAGAGCTTTGAAAATTCTCTCTAAAGATAAATTGCATTTAAGTATAAATAGCAATGCCTCTGTTAACAAATCCTTTGAGGAGAAAAACATTTTAACAAAATTAGACAGTTGAGTAGGTTGAAAAATTTGAAATTTTTAGTTGGGTAATGCTTGAGGGAAAGGGGCATTTAGTGGACTGGCTTAATAAGAGCAAAGGTTCTATCTCTTCTGTGCACATGAATCTGAAAGGCACTCTCTAGCCTGTATATCCTATTGTGGTTGTAATTTGGCAATGATGAGAGAGTGGACTGAAGTGGAAGTATTTCAGAATCTCCAGGGATGAGGGCAGTGTGAAGTCTCCTCACCCCGACCTGTGTCCACAGCACACACATTAATGCTTATGCACGTACTTGCTTATGTGGGCACCCCCACCACCTCCACACACACAGTGCCAGCGGTCTCTTGGGTGGACTGGGACAAGAACAGCTGAGTAAAGTGTTCCACTTCCTAGGCAGGGTGGTCCAGTTAGGTACTCTATATCGAAGTAGGAATGGCCCCTTCTTACAGAGCTCAGTATAGTATAAGAATAGTAGAAGTTGGGCATCTCAAACATTTCCCTGTATTTCCTTAGTTTTATTTCTTTTGGTAAAGTATCTGCTTAAGCATATTCTCAAAATACATCCTACTTTGTTAAAAAGGATTTTAACTCATACAATTTATGTCTAGTGGGGAAAAAAGCAAATACAGTGTTAACCTAATCCAGTCAGTGTACACTTTGAGCCAGAGGTATACCTTAGTTTTGCTTGTCTGTTTTCATGTATCTCGGTGGTTTCTCTTTATTTTCTTACTTTAAATATTTCAATGAAGATTTCTCAGTATTTTTCTTATATCATTTCCTACCTAATTAGTTTGTTGTGCAGGCACATTTTCTGCATTTCCTTTTGTCCATATGAAATATAATTTATTTGCATTGTCTATTACCGGACACACTGTGTTCTATTGAGGTGTGGGAAGTTATAAATAAGTTATAAACACTTTTTTAGGGTATACTAATAGTTGTTTTTGTATTTCCAGCAATTCAGTTTGTTCTCAGTGATGAGTTTAGTCATCTTCGTCCAGAACAGCGGTTGGCTTTATTGCATGTGAGTGAGACTGCTTTAAGACATTATTGATATCACATGTATTTTAAAAATAAATTTTCCATGCTGGTTAAAAAAGCATTTGTTCAAGTTTCAGATTCTTTGTGAACAAGACACAATGTATCTCATAAGTGTGTTACTCTGCTGTGAAATTTAGCCTAACATGTTAATGCCAGATAAAAGCCCAATTTTTATACAGTGGTTTAGGAGAAAAAGAGCAGAGACGTTAGATTAGTGTGTGTGTGTGTATATATGAATCTAGTAGAAATTTTTCTCCATTGAATCAGACTTGTTATTATGCCCTAGACTTTAAGAATCCTTTAAAGGATATGAATATCCTACTTAAATGGCAAATTTCTCACTTCTTTCATTTTTAGGAAGGTACTGGTCCTCGTGTTATTTCTGCTTTTGTGGAGATTATTTTTGATAATTCAGACAACCGGTTACCAGTAAGTAACTTTTTTTTTTTTTTAATTTTTTTTTGCACACAAAACTAAACATTTTCTAAAAATGCATACAAACAAAAAGATGCGTATCAAACATATTAGGAAGGTTGCACATGGGAGGACGGGGAATAGAAATGGGGAGTGGGAATTAAAGAAAATGAATGAGAGAGGGACTTTGTATGGATCAATGATAATAACTCAATCCTCTATTTGACAAAGAAGAAGGAGAAGGAAGAGGAAGAAAAAGAAAGTGGGATAAAGGATCAGAAAGGGAGGAAAATAGAAAAAATTAGAGTATGACTCCAGGGTAGACCTGTTTTGTTGTCGCTGGGTTGGTTGGTTGGTTTGTCTGTTGTATTTTTCATATGTTTCGCCATGTTGGCCAGGCTGGTCTCGAACTCCCAGCTTGAAGTGATCAACCCGCCTCGGCCTCCCAGAGCGCCGGGACTACAGGTGTGAGCCACCACGTCCAGCCCCCACATTGCTTCTGGCCTCCGTGGTAGACCTCCCAGACGGGGCGGTCGGGCAGAGGCGCTCCCCACATTCCAGACGGGGCAGCCGGGCAGAGGCGCTCCTCACTTCCCAGACGATGGGTGGCAGGGCAGAGGCGCTCCTCGCTTCCCAGACGACGGGTGGCCGGGCAGAGGCACTCCTCACTTCCCAGATGATGGGTGGCGGGGCAGAGGCGCTCCTCACTTCTTCCCAGACGGGGCGGCCGGGCAGAGGTGCTCCTCACTTCCCAGACGGGGGCCGGGCAGAGGCGCTCCTCACTTCCCAGACGGGGCGGCCGGGCAGAGGCGCTCCTCACTTCCCAGACGATGGGCGGCCGGGCAGAGGCGCTCCTCACTTCCCAGACGATGGGTGGCTGGGCAGAGGCGCTCCCCACCTCCCAGACGGGGCGTGGGGAGGGAGGGAGGGAAGGAAGGAAGGAAGGAAGGAAGGAAGGAAGGAAGGAAGGAAGGAAGGAAGGAGTAACTTTTTTTTTTAATGTAATGTTGAGAATGTAATTGGTTTAGCTGATTTTCTTCATACTTTGAAACTTTTTAAGCTTTTATAATGTTATAATAATTACAGTTTATATACTGATTTTATCTTAAAATGACAATGAATACTCTGTTAACAAATGGGAATGTACAAACTGTTGTGAAAAGTGTCTTGGTTAAGAGTATTGAGTATTTGTAGTATTATTTTTAGTGAGATAATTGAAATTTTAAAATAAATAGTTATGGGCAAGGACTTCAAAATGACCTTATTTAAAAAGTTTTCTCCTTTACTATTAAATTAACTTTGGGCTTTAACATTTTTTCTTAGATTGATAAAGAGGAAGTTTCACTTCGAAGAGTTATTGGTGCCAAAAAGGATCAGTATTTCTTAGACAAGAAGATGGTCACGTAAGCATTTTTCTTTTTTTTTAAAAAAATTGAATATGTACTTAAATAGAGATGGGGTGTTGCTGTGTTGGCCAGGTTGGTCTCGAACTCTTGGCCTCAAATGATCCACCTCGGCTTCCTAAAGTGCTGGGATTACAGACATGAGCCACCACGCCCAGCCAGCATTTTTCTTTTTCTCAATACGGAGTCTCGCTCTGTTGCCCAGGCTGGAGTGCGGTGGCACAATCTCGGCTCACTGCAACCTCCACCTCCTGGGTTCAAGCTGTTCTGCTGCCTCAGCCTTCTGAGTAGCTGGGATTGCAGGCAGGTGCCACCACACCCGGCTACTTTTTGTATTCTTAATAGAGATGGGGTTTCACCATGTTGGCAGGCTGGTCTCGAACTCTTGACCTTGTGATCTGCCTGCTTTGGCCTCCCAAAGTGCTGGGATTATAGGCATGAGCCATTGCGCCCAGCCTGCATTTTTCTTTATGATTTCCTTACAAAAGAGTAAAAGTATTCTTTTACCTGCTTCACATATGAGGAATATTTGCTTCATCTTCAACAAGTCAAAATATAGAGGATAAACATAAGAATCAGAAAGTTCTGAGGATGATACAGATGGTTTAATTACTGGTCTTTCCTCCCTAATGCTGTCAACCCAGGGGCTACTCTACTCATTGCTTAATGGTGCTTTAAAATTATTTAACGGAAAGTAATTTCATTGTTTGTCAACAGGAAAAATGATGTGATGAACCTCCTTGAAAGTGCTGGTTTTTCTCGAAGCAATCCTTATTATATTGTTAAACAAGGAAAGGTAAAACAATTGTATGTCCTTTTTAAATAGAATTTGTTTTCTGAGTAATTCTTGAGTGATGAATTTGGTTTATTGATTTGAGTGGTTAAGCTGAAGCAAAAATGGCCATATTCTTTTACATGGCCATAAAGTACCAAATAGGTCCATTGCATGTTGAGATGGAAGTATTTCAGCATATTAAGTGGACTTGTTTTCCTAGTGACTGGTATTACTTACTGAGGTGAAAGTATGGGAAGACATTATTGGCTTATGAATGTTGCAATAATTAAGAATATTGTAGGAATTCTATAAAAATCACATTTGAAAAACTTTCTAAAATATTTTGTGTTACCTAATTATTTATCACAATTAAAATACTGAAAAGCTAACATTACCAGAAATCTGCCATGTTGCTACATGTTATTTTCCCTAATAGGGATTATGTTTTTTACATTTTTTCAGCAGCCAAACTACAAACTTTTTTAGCTGATTGTTCTGCTCTCTTCTCATATACTTTCACTTTTTTTTTTGGACTAGGGAAAATTCTCAAAGAATATTCACTTATTTTATACTGTAGGCCTTTTTTTCTAGATACATATTGGAAGGTTAACATTTAGAAGAACTGATTAGGAAGAATATGGAGTTTCAGTTTTAGAAAATGTGTTACTGGAAGAACAAATTTTCCGATTTAACTATTTGTGGGAAATAAATTTTTTTAAATGGAGGCTGATTTGAAAGAGCACTTTTCTGAGATCCCTCTGCTCTCAATCTAGGCCCTTTTACTTCGTTTCAGTTTCTGCCTCTATGTCATCCTTGATTGCCTCATCTAAAAGCATTGCCTTCCCCCAACCCTATGTGCTTTATTTCCTTAAACTGTTTTATTTTTCTTCATAACACTTACACTGTTATGATAATACTTATTTTCTTTTTCCATTAGAATGTAAGCTCCATGAGGGCGGGACCTTTTCTGCTTTGTTTGCTCTTTTCCAGTGCCCAGCAGTGGCACATATGCTGTAGCCATTTGATAAATAATTTTTAAGTGAGTAAATTGCATGAACGAATATGTATAATTGGAAAGCTCAATAATGAGGATCTGAAGGATGATTCTTTGATGTAGATACTTTTGATAGACCATATTTTCTTAGAGATAATTTCAGTTTTTTAATGCAGTGATACTATTTTTGACATTTAGGGATACTTGTTATATATTAAGTTGCATGGCACTTAAGTGGTACCATTCTCTCTATATTTAAAGCATACCATTTTTGTCATATCGTTAGCCTTCTGTATCTGTAGGTTCCACATCTGCAAATTCAGCCAACCATGGATCAAAAATATTTAAAATAAATAAAATTTTAAAACAATACAATAAGAAATAATACAAATTTAAAAATACTGTATAACTATTTACATAGCATTTACATTGTATTATTATAATTAATCTAGATATTAAAGTATACGGAAGGATGTGCATAGGTTCTATGCAAATACTATGCCATTTTATATAAGGGACTTGAGCATCCTTGGATTTTGGTACCTGCAGGGGGTTCTAGAACCCATTCCCCATGAAAACTGAGGGAGAATTGTACTTTTAATATATTATTGTAGCTTTAAAAAAGAGTGTAGTCAGTGATGGTTTCCCCTTATAAAAATACTTTGTTTTTTGAGAATGGAGCTCATCTTTTATGCCTTATCATATTGACTAAGAAAAAGATGGTGGTGTGAGATACTCCTTCACTTGTTAGCCCTATTCATAAAGGAGAGTTATGGACGTAACAGTTGTATTTGGATTTTATTTGGTAAATTTCATTTAAGTAAAGGAGACATAGATATGTAGGCATGTGTACTATACAAATGACATTAGCCAAATCATAATCTATTTAAAACTTGGCATGTCCCAAATCCAAAAGTCTGAAATACAAAATACCCTACAATCTGAAACCTTTTGAGTATGGACATGACATTCAAAGGAAATGCTTGTTGGAACATTTTGGATTTCAAATTTTTGGATTTGGGTTTCTCAGCTGGTAAGTATAAATGCAAATATTCCAAAACTTGAAAAAATCTAAAATCTGTAACACTTCTGGTTTCTAACCATTTTGCATAAGGGATACCCAGCCTTCATGTGTGTTAAAAACCTTTCAACGTGGAGTTCTTCTTATTAAACTGAGGCTACAGCTATGTAATGATTATTTTTCTAAAAATTTTAGATCAACCAGATGGCAACAGCACCAGATTCTCAGAGATTAAAGCTATTAAGAGAAGTAGCTGGTACTAGAGTGTATGATGAACGAAAGGAAGAAAGCATCTCCTTAATGAAAGAAACAGGTAAAATAAATGTGATTCTGCCTTATTTTTTTGTTGCACATTACTGTTTTTGTGACAGAGTAGCTCCATGATAGGAATATAGTAGGTATTTAGTATACGGCAGCAGTAGATAATGCTGTTATTAATAAAAATTGAGAATCCATAACACCAGTGGTGTTAGTAGCTTTTAAAAATATTGTGGAAACGCACACTGACTTTTTTTTTTTTTTTTTTTTTTTTGAGTTGGAGTCTTGCTCTGTCACCCAGGCTGGAGTGCAGTGGCGTGATCTCCGCTTATTGCAACCTCTGCCTCCCGGGTTCAAGTGATTCTCGTGCCTCAGCCTCCCTGAGTAGCTAGGATTACAGGTGCCCACCACCACACTCAGTTAATTTTTGTATTTTTAGTAGAGACAGGGTTTCACCATGTTGTCCAGGCTGATCTCGAACTCCTGACTTCAGATGATCCGCCTGCCTTGGCCTCTCAAAGTGCTGGGATTACTCATATGAGCCACTGCGCCCGGCCGGCACACTGACTTTTTTAAAGGAAGCTTAAACTGAGGCCCTTACTACATGTTATAAAAGAACCAGTGTCACCATGTGTAAATTTGTTCTCTGGTGCTTTTCATAATAAAGGATCTTAACCCATTTATGCTTAGCATTCCATTATTGGAATCCTAAGCTTGTGGGTGTTACTTATATCCTACTGCTCAAGATCATCGCCAAGGTCTGATTTTTCACAGAAAAAAATTTGCAACCTCTGGCATAAATGGGTTAATTGCTATTTTAGTATTTTAAATTTGGTTACCACATTACATCAAAGAAATAATGCTACAGTTCTTAAAAATAATTTAATTCAAGGTATATTTAAGAAGTGATATTACATAAAAATTTTATTCAATTCTTCTACCTCCCCATTTCTTTTAAGAGGGCAAACGGGAAAAAATCAATGAGTTGTTAAAATACATTGAAGAGAGATTACATACTTTAGAGGAAGAAAAGGAAGAACTAGCTCAGTATCAGAAGTGGGATAAAATGAGACGAGCCCTGGAATATACCATTTACAATCAGGAACTTAACGAGACTCGTGCCAAACTTGATGAGGTAAAATATTTACCTTTGACACTTAAAATCAGATTAATTTTGTTTTTATGAATTTGTTAAACTCAGGCCATAATTACACTTTTCAGTGATTTTAAATAGAAACTTCAAAAACCTCTCAATGAATTTATTAGTTAGCAAGTTTTTTTGGTTTAAGGAAATCAGCCATGTGGTCCTTGCTATATAGTATTATCTGAAATATAATCAGATGGTGGTATTAGGCAGACAAGATGAGAGGAAAGCCATTTTGAAGGCATCTTGTAGTATATTCTAAACTACACATTTTGTACAAAAATTTAGTGTTTCAGTTTTCTAGTTTAAAATCATTTTTAAAATTTTTGTAAAAAATTTGAGTGGTTGCTTGTGGTTTATTTTAATAGATATAAAAATTTTTATTAGATGTTATGAAATATTTAGTAAATACAAAATGAGTTAGATATGATAACTTGTTTTTTTTCTTAGCTTTCTGCTAAGCGAGAGACTAGTGGAGAAAAATCCAGACAATTAAGAGATGCTCAGCAGGATGCAAGAGATAAAATGGAGGTAAGATTATAAACAAGGTTCATGTTAACTTACTTTTTTCTTTTGAGACAGGGTCTTGTTCTGTCATCCAGGCTGGAGTACAGTGGTGCCATCATGGCTCATTGTAGCCTTGACTTCCTGGGCTCAGGCAATCCTCTTGCCTCAGCTTCCTGAATAGCTGGGAGCACAGGTGTGTACCACCACACCTGTCTAGTTTTTAAATTGAGTGTAGAGACAAGGTCTTACCATGTTGCCCAGGCTGGTCACGAACTCCTGGGCTCAAGTGGTCCTTCTGCCTCAGCCTCCTGAAGTTTTTTTTTTTTTTTTTTTTTAAGACAGGGTCTCACTCCATTGCATAGACTGGAATGCAGTGGTGAGATCACAGCTCACTGCAGCTTTGATCTCTCAAGCTCAAGTGATCCTCCCACCTCAGCCTCCTATTTTTTTTATTTTTGGAAGAGATGGAATCTCAGTATGTTGCCCAGGCTGGTTTTGAACTCCTGGGTTCAAGGAGTCTTCCCACCTGGGCCTCCCAAAGTGCTGAGTTTACAGACATGAGCAACCATGTCCAGCCATCGTATGTTTTTGACCATAGTAAACCCTTTTGTACCAGAATTATGGAATGATTACACAAGGGAGAGTTAGAGGAATTGAATATTGAAAAGACAGAGTAGTACTAAACATTAAGTGAAAGAGAATTAATGGTGTCACAATTCTGCTGTTGTACTTCTAATTGCCTGACTTATTTTCTGTTTAATACTTTTGGATAGGATATCGAACGCCAAGTTAGAGAATTGAAAACAAAAATTTCAGCTATGAAAGAAGAAAAAGAACAGCTTAGTGCTGAAAGACAAGAACAAATTAAGCAGAGAACTAAGCTGGAGCTTAAAGCCAAGGATTTACAAGATGAACTAGCAGGCAATAGTGAACAAAGGGTAAGTTAAAATGCTAAAAATGAAAGACGTGAATGTTCAGGTGAGTAGCAACTGTAGAAGACAGTCCTTTCTGTGACTGGTATGTGTTGGAATTTTTTTTTAAGCTTTGCTGCGTTAACATAATTTGTACTCAAGTAACAACTTAGTACTGTCCCTTTGTTTCTTACATTAAAAGAGTTTTCATGTTACAGGTGGGTTTTCTCATGAAGTTTTTTTCATGAGAAAACATTTATGCTAGACCTAAATTATGCAAAAAATTTAAAGCAGTTTGCATTTTTACTTATCTTTATTTACAGAAACGTTTATTAAAAGAGAGGCAGAAGCTGCTTGAAAAAATAGAAGAAAAGCAGAAAGAACTGGCAGAAACAGAACCTAAATTCAACAGTGTAAAAGAGAAAGAAGAACGAGGAATTGCTAGGTCTGAGAACTTTCACCAACACTTTAAATTTCTACATCATATTATGTAAAACTAGGTTGTCCAAGGAGCTCAATTATATAGTAGCTGCTTTTTACACTTAATTCTTTTTGTATCATTTTGAAAAATGGCTTTATGTTTCTGTGTACAGTTGACATTATTGGTTACAATTAAACTTGGTTATTATTCTCCTTTTCATCCCATTCTCTTCTATTTTGTGTAGATTGGCTCAAGCTACCCAGGAAAGAACAGATCTTTATGCAAAGCAGGGTCGAGGAAGCCAGTTTACATCAAAAGAAGAAAGGGATAAGTGGATTAAAAAGGAACTCAAGTCTTTAGATCAGGCTATTAATGACAAGAAAAGACAGATTGCTGCTATACATAAGGATTTGGAAGACACTGAAGCAAATAAAGAGAAAAATCTGGAGCAGTATAATGTAAGACGTTTTATAGCTGCTTTGTAAAAATCTTTCAGAAGAGATAAACGTGTTTAGTTTTATCTACTTCAAGTTTTCTTTTTAAATAAGTCTGCATATTGCTCTTAAAATATATGACAGATACTTATTTAGAAAAGGCCTGCACAATTTAATATATAGTTCTCTTTTATAAAGAATATTATGTTCATGTCATTGAGGCTTTATGTAGATTAAGTATATTAAAATGTATGTATGTATTTTTAATGTTTTTGAGATAGGGTCTTGTTCTGTCACCCAATCTGGAGTGCAGTGGTACAAACACAACTCACTACAGCCTCCACCTTCCAGGCTCAGTGATCCTCCATCCTTAGCCTCCTAACTGGGACCACAGGCATGTATCACCAGGCCCAGCAAAATTTTTATTTATTTTTTTGTAGAGACGAGGTCTTGCCATGTAGCCTAGGCTGGTCTCGAAATCTTGGGCTTAAGCAATCCTCCCACCTTGGCCTCCCAAAATGGTGGGATTAGAGGCGTGAGCCACTGTGCCCAGCTTAAAATATGTTTTTATGAATTGGTAGCATGTGTCTTACATACCCTTAATTTTAACAAGATGTCACAACATATGTCTAAAACAGCTTGTTGGTAACATTTTTTTTTTTTTTTGAGATGGATTTTCGCTCTTGTTGACCAGGCTGGGGTGCAATGGTGCGATTTCGGCTCACTGCAACCTCAGCCTCCTGAGTAGCTGGGTTTACAGGCATGCACCACCAAGCCCAGCTAATTTTGTATTTTTAGTAGAGATGGGGTTTCTCCGTGTTGGTCAGGCTACTCTCAAACTCCCAACCTCAGGTGATCTGCCCGCCTCAGCCTCCCAAAGTGCTGGGGTTACAGACGTGAGCCACCGTGCCCGGCTGATAGTAACATTTTTTTTTTTTTTTTTTTTTTTTGAGCCCAGTCTGGAGTGCAGTGGCGTGATCTCAGCTCACTGCAGCCTCCATCTCCTGGGTTCAAGCAATTCTTTGCCTCAGCCTCCCGAGTGGCTGGGATTACAGGTGCCTGCCACCACGCCCGGCTAATTTTTTTGTATTCTTAGTAGAAGCGGGGTTTCACCATCTTGGCCAGGCTGGTCTTGAACTCCTGACCTCGTGATCCACCCGCCTCGGCCTTCCAAAGTGCTGGGATTGCAGGCGTGAGCCACCACGCCCGGCGTAATGTTTGTTTTTTTAAAAACTTGATTTTTTGGTATTCCAGCATCATGTGTTACATTTAGTTGTCACGTTTCTTTTATCTGCTTTAATCTGGACCAGTTCTTCAGTTCTTTCTTGACTTTTGGGACTTGACATTTTAAATTATTTGTTATAAAGTACATATATTAATATTTATGTACTTATTAATTGTATATTATATATAATTATTTGTCCCTAATCTCTTCTTTTTTTTGGAGACGGAGTCTTGCTCTGTTGCCCAGGGTGGAGTGCAGTGGCACGATCTCGGCTCACTGCAACCTCCGCTTCCCAGGCTCAAGCAATTCTCCTGCCTCAACCTCCCAAGTAGCTGGGACCACAGGCACATGCCACCACGCCTGGCTAATTTTTTGTATTTTTAGTAGAATGGGGTTTCACTGTGTTAGCCAGGATGGTCTCGATCTCTTGACCTTGTGACCTGCCCGCCTCGGCCTCCCAAAGTGCTGGGATTACAGGTGTGAGCCACCACGCCTGGCCCCTAATCTTTTATAGTGATTTGCCCACTTTAAGTTTTTGGTGACTCACCTTTAAATGTATCCAAAACCTCAGTGAAGTTTTAAAGAAAGAGCTGTTTTCTTTGTACTCATATTCTCACTTTACATAAAAAAAAAATATAGTGGGGAGCAAACACAACAGCCTCTGTAAGCATAAACAACAGGTAGGTAAAATTGCCAGGAGTGTAGCCTGCTGTTTTTGGAAGTCCAGTCGTGCTGTGGGTTTTAGTTGTGATACTTTTGGAGGGAGTGGAAAAGTTGGGTTAATCCAGGCAGTTCTTTATATGGTTAGTGTAGTCTGAACTGATAGTTACACCTCCTTTCTTGAAATAAAATGAGTTTTCTCTTGAGTTTATGAAACCAACCTCAGCAGATGCCCTTTTTGAAGGTGCCTCCAGTGAGAGAATTTATTCATTTTTTGTCATGCTTGAAGTTCATTATTTTCCAGTATTCCAGCCACACTTTTGGTTATCAGAATGACTGCTTGTGAAGATGAAGCCTTTCCTTTGGACAGAGATGATTTTATAGTGCTGATTTTGTTACGTGAATAGCCTTTTTTTTTGAGACAGTCTTGCTGTGTTGCCAGGCTGGAGTGCAATGGCGCGATCTCGGCTCACTGCAACCTCTGCCTCCCAGGTTCAAGCGATTCTCCTGCCTCAGCCTCCCATGTAGCTGATTACAGGCGCCCGCCACTGCGCCCGGCTAATTTTTGTATTTTAGTGGAGACAGGGTTTCACCATGTTGGTCAGGCTGGTCTCGAACTCCTGACCTCAGGTGATCCGTCCACCTCAGCTTCCCAAAGTGCTGGGATTACAGGCGTGAGCCACCACGCCTGGCGTAAATATCCTTTTGCCTCTTGGTATAATCCTAAGTTAATTTTTCCACAGTGTATTTTTAAAACCTGCAGTATGAAAAATAAAATGTCTTTTTGGTGGTTTTATTATGCTTTATTACGGTTCATTTATGTGATACATATCCTACATACTTATCAAACTAAGTTTTTAGACTTTTCTAACTTATGTCAGTGGTATCTTGGCCGTAGCAACTGCTGTGGAGAAGGGGAAGCTCTTAGATAGTTTCAGTGCAAACTAAATGTTTTCTTTTCTCTTTTCCAAGTTGTAATGCATTTAATAAAGTCCACAAAACATTATATTTTGAATTTAATATAGGTAGCTTACTTTATTATTGGTTCTGAGTAGCATCATGGTGTCAGAAAGGGAACCATTAGTGTTCAGATACACCTGGAAAAAAAGTATGTAGGACTAGAAATACTGTAAGCTGCCAGGCACAGTGGCTTACGCCTGTAGTCCCAGCACTTTGGGAGGCCGAGGTGGATGGATCACGAGGTCAGGAGATCAAGACCATCCTGGCTAACACGGTGAAACCATGTCTCTACTAAAAAATACAAAAAATTAGCTGGGCGTGGTGGCGGGCGCCTGTAGTCCCAGCTACTCGGGAGGCTGAGGCGGGAGAATGGCGTGAACCCGGGAGGCAGAGCTTGCAGTGAGCCAAGATTGCGCCACTGCACTCCCGCCTGGATGACAGAGCGAGACTCCGTCTCAAAAAAAAAAAAAAAAAAAATACTGTAAGCTGTAATGCTAGTTAATAACACAAGTCTTCGAACTGTAAAAGTTGAAACATTAATTTAGGAAAACTGACTCCTCAAGGTTTATACTCTTAGCATGTGTTCAGATAGCCTGGGGATGAATTAAATAATTGCTGCAGAAAAGTTAAATTTTACATAGGGAATTTGTTAACTCTTTTATGGTTTCAGATACCACTGAGTCCCAAATTCCTTATATGTAGAATTAAAGGGTTTAATTATCCAAGATGTTAAAAGTCATTCTGATTATCCAAGATTTTTTGAGACAGAGTCTCGCTCTGTCACCAGGTTGGAGTGCAGTGGCACAATCTCGGCTCACTGCAACCTCCCCCTCCGGGGTTCAAGTGATTCTCCTGCCTCAGCCTCCCCCAGTAGCTGGGACTACAGGCGCGTGCCACCACGCTTAGCTAATTTTTGTATTTTCAGTAGAGACGGGGTTTCACGATGTTGCCCAGGATGGTCTCGATCTCTTGACTTCATGATCTGCCCACCTCGGCCTCCCAAAGTGCTGGGATTACAGGTGTGAGCCACCGTGCCCGGCCAATCTAAGATTTTATGACTCAGTAGTAACATTGACTTTTTGTCAGTGGAATTAGTAGTAACATTGACTTTTTTGTCCATTAAAATTTTGGACAAAAAGTGTTACTACTGAGGACAAATAATTGTTAGTACTCTGTGGGAATATTTATAATTACTTTGATATCTGACAATAATTAGTTATAATACAAACAGATGAATGTAATTACCTCATGAAGCAGTTTGAAGCCCTTCCCCTGAAGGATGATCTTCAGATTTATTTTGCTTGTCTTACTGCTTCCCAATAAGGCAAGGATTTTTGTTTGCTTTGGTCTTTGATGGTTCCCCAGCTCTTCTAAGAATGCCTGGTACATACTGGGCTTTTGGTAACTTCACTAAGTGGATGAAGTGTCAGCTTCCTTAAACTCTAGCCAATGAGGATATTGGATTTTTTCAGCTCAGTATAATCTAAATTAATGAATACAGTTCATTAATTCTTAAGGAAACAGCATCTTACGTTAGGTTCTTATAGATTTCATATAGGTTCTGCCAAGATTTTTAACTCATTTTTCTTGAATGTTAAATAGTTGAAAACGGTTATGTTCTGTTGCGTGTGTGTAGAGGGGGGCAGTATGAAAGTATATAATGCAGTATTATGAGAACTTAGAATTTTTTTTTCTAAAATTCTGGAGTGTATATTATAGAAATAGGAAAATTTAGATCACTAATGAGCAAATTAACTTTTATTTTAGCAACATGTTTTAGAGTATTTAATGGTTTGTGTTTTCTGGTGGTATGCTCTTTTGCCTAAAGACAACTTTTAAAAACTGAAATTGGGCTGGGCGCGGTGGCTCAGGCCTGTAATCCCAGCACTTTGGGAGGCTGAGATGGGCGGATCACAAGGTCAGGAGATTGAGACCATCCTGGCTAACACGGGGAAACTCCGTCTCTACTAAAAATACAAAAAAAAAAACCAAACAAACTGAAATTGGATTTTTCAACAGCATCATTGAGGTATAATTCACATACAGTAAATTGTACATATTTAGTGTACATCATTTTTCCTAGTCAGGAAAGTGGTAAAAATTAAGTATATAATTTGATGAGTTTTGACATACATATATATCTGTAAAACCATCACCATAGTTAAGACAATAAACATGTTTATTACCCAAAAGTGTTTTCCATACCCCTTTGTAATTCCTCCCTCACCTTTTGTCCCCTTCCCCCATCCATCTGCAACCACTGTTCTGCTTTCTATCAGTGTAGATTAGTTTGTTGAAATTGAATTTTAAATTTATTTTTATTTCCATAGAAACTGGACCAGGATCTTAATGAAGTCAAAGCTCGAGTAGAAGAACTGGACAGAAAATATTACGAAGTAAAAAATAAAAAAGATGAACTACAAAGTGAAAGAAAGTTAGTATAGACTAAAATATGCATTAATGTTTTCAGTAATGTTCGTTACTAGCTGTTATGTGGTCTTTAAGTTACAAGTTAACCGGTCAGGGTTGTTTTCTGTTATTTTGATTCTAAACTGTATACTGTTAATGCATCCTCATATGTGTTTAAAATTAAAGATGGTCTACTTTTTATTTATTAGCTACTTGTGGAGAGAAGAGAATGCAGAACAGCAAGCACTTGCTGCTAAAAGAGAAGATCTTGAAAAGAAGCAACAACTTCTTAGAGCAGCAACTGGAAAGGTGGGCAGGTTCCTTTCATCACCTCTGTTTACACTCAGTCATTGAGTTAATCGTTACATAATAATTTTTTACCTTTCAAGGTGTAGGTCATGGGATCCAAGTGATAAATAGGAGTCCAAATTATATTCTAAATATGAAATGATAGAGATTAAATTGTTTTATTACTACACGTACTATTAATAGTAACACTTTTGATGTTCAGATAAAGAGCCCATTTTTAACACTACTGTTATAGAACAGAACCTATCATATAAGGTGTTACCTGTAGTTGGCATATCGTGAGGAGGTGATGTGTTTGTTGGAGAGGATGTTTAGTTTAATCACTAGTATATTTTTAAAACGTATGGTGTTGTGGGCTCATTCCTTACCAGGAGTGCCATTGATGATATTATTTTAACATTTTTCATTTCTGACAATTTACAGGCCATTTTAAATGGAATAGACAGCATAAACAAAGTGCTAGACCACTTTCGTCGAAAAGGAATAAACCAGCATGTTCAAAATGGCTATCATGGTATTGTAATGAATAACTTTGAATGTGAACCAGCTTTCTA
This sequence comes from Nomascus leucogenys, assembly GCF_006542625.1. Lineage (NCBI taxonomy): Eukaryota > Metazoa > Chordata > Mammalia > Primates > Hylobatidae > Nomascus > Nomascus leucogenys. The sequence goes on along the minus strand of NC_044383.1, from coordinate 22,979,991 downwards.
CACATGCGTGGAAGTCACTGCTGGAAACAGGTTAAAGCTTTGCTTAATATTTAGCATTTTTAGAAGAGGGAATAAGAATAGCTTAAGAAACAACTTTTGTAGTTTTTGTACAACGTATCTTCCATTATCTTTTTATATCTCGGTTCCTTATTTAACTTTCTAATTAAAGAAGTAGATGCTAAGTATTTGTTCCTAATTATAGAAGCTAGAACTTTCCTCTTTTGGGAGTTTCTCCCTCCCCGCCATTGGAATTTTTAAAGTAGTCTTAGTTTCCAAAATTATTTGGATTATATAGGAAAAAATTGTTTGATGCTTAAGTGTTTATAACACTTTAAAAGTGCACACCTTTAGTCCCAGCTATGCAGGAGGCTGAGGTGGGAGGATTGATCAGTTTGGGCAACATGGGGAGACCCTGAGTACCAATAAAGATTTGTCTTACTCTGTTTATATTTAGGTTATTTTATCACATTGTTGATTCAGATGAAGTCAGCACGAAGATTTTAATGGAGTTTAATAAAATGAATCTTCCTGGAGAGGTTACTTTTCTGCCTCTTAACAAGTTAGATGTCAGGGATACAGCCTATCCTGAAACCAATGTGAGTCATTGTGTGATAAGGTGTATTTCTCTTTTATAATGTTATTTTTTATCACATAGTCTAACACATGCTAGTGCCCAGGCACTACACACTGGGATTCAGTGGTCTATGAGATAAAAATATCTGTCTTCCCATGGACCTTAGTGCTGAGTGGGTTTTGGGGAGGGAGACAGAAGTCACAGCCATGATTGGTGTGGTGATGCACGCCTGTAATCCCAGCTACTTGGGAGGCTGAAGTGGGAGGATCATTTAAAAAGAAGAGAAAAAAGCTAAGATATGAAACAAATCATTGCAAATGTGCAGTGTTGAAAGCATAAGTACAGGATACTTTGAGAGCATATCTGGGCGTGACATAATTAAGGTTAGGGAGTTGGAGAAAAATTCCCAAGGAACTGTCATGTAAAGATTTAAAGTGTCTTGATATACTTTAAAAATAAATGAAAAAAATGGCTAGTAAGGTGATAGACTTTGGAAGCATAATACTGCTTTTGTTGGTAACAAAAGTGCACTTTAGGTGGATTAAAAATATTCTTCTGACACCATTCTTAGAACAGTGTAATTGCTTTGAGTTACCTGACTTCAGAATGTTTATAGTAGTATCAACTGTTTTACCATCCTCTGAAGTTAAAGCTGAAACCCCATGAGAATGATCAATAATTTAAATGGAACATTAAGAATCTTGTAAGCTATCAAAGGGTCTGGCTTTTTCTGCTATCACATCTACAAATTGTCTTTGAAGTTTGGGTAAGAAAAATTGAGTCTCAAAAACATGATGTATGAATGGAACGAGACACAAAGGAACACATGGAGCGTGGTTCCATTTATGCTGCATAAACAAAACCAAACTTAGGGCCGGGCTCGGTGGCTCACACCTGTAATCCCCTCACTTTGGGAGGGGGAGGTGGGCAGATCACCTGAGGTTAGGAGTTCAAGACCAGCCTGGCCAACATGGCAAAACCCTGTCTCTACTAAAAATACAAAAAATTAGCTGGACATGGTAGTAGGCACCTGTAATCCCAGGTACTTGGGAGGCTGAAGCGGGAAAATCGCTTGAACTGGGGAGGCAGAGGTTGCAGTGAGCCAAGATCATGCCGCTGTACGTCATCCTGGCAACAGAGCAAGACTCTATCTCAAAAAAAAAAGAAAAAAAAAAATACAGAACTGGGAAGTGCAAGGAAGTGATTAGCACAGTCATGGCAGTGGTCGTTTCTGGCAGGTAACCACTGTAGGTAACTGCTTTGTGATTAGGAAAGGAGCACACCCATGACTTCTGGGGTTTCAGCAGTGCTCTGTTTCCTGTGCTGTGTGGTGGTTATGTTGGTGTTCTCTTTATTAATTTGCACTGAATACTTAAGTACATTTTTCTGTATATGGGATATATTTTCATAATTTTTAAAATCCTGTTCTAACAGTTTAGGAGAGAGAAAATGAAATTTTATCCAACAAAATATTTTCCTGAATATCTAATTTAGATCTATAAAATATGTAAAATTAAAACATTTTGAGGAAATACTATTTATATTTAGCCCTTTTATGTGAGAGATATTATCGTAAGTTTTGCATATATTAACTCATTTAGTCTTCACAACTTTATAAGGAAGGTATGTATTATCTATGATTTTGTAGATAAAGTAACTGTTATCTGAGGAAGTTAAGCAACTTGTCCACAGCACACATCTGATAAATGGTGAAACTAGTGTTTGAATTTGGGCAGTCTAGCTTCAGAACCACTAAACTCTTTAGCACTATTAGGCTCTACTATTGAAAACCTTGATTACAAGAGCAAAAGGATATTCTAGTGGAATGAGTCTTCTAACTACTTCAGGGAAAACCCCAATGGTTTTGAAATATAATGGTGTTGATGGTTTATTTGTATTTCATAAAGATGTAATTTCATAATTCTAAGTTTTTAGTTAACTGTGTTGTGATCTGTTGACAAAATTTCATTTTTAGGATGCTATTCCTATGATCAGCAAACTGAGGTACAATCCCAGATTTGACAAAGCTTTCAAACATGTGTTTGGAAAGACTCTTATTTGTCGTAGCATGGAAGTTTCAACCCAGCTGGCCCGTGCTTTCACTATGGACTGTATTACTTTGGAAGGTTTGTAATACTAATTCTTAGCTTTAAACAGATAAATTCTAACAAGTCATTTAAAACATACAATCTGACTGGGCGCGGTGGCTCATGCCTGTAATCCCAGCACTTTGGGAGGCCGAGGCGGGTGGATCACCTGAAGTCAGGAGTTCAAGACCAGCCTGGCTAATGAGGCGAAACCCTGTCTCCACTAAAAATACAAAGATTAGCTGGGTGTGGTGGTGCACACCTGTAGCCCTAGCTACTCAGGAGGCTGGGGCAGGAGAATTGCTTGAACCCGGGAGGCAGTGGTTGCAGTGAGCCGAGATCGCGCCACTGCACTCCACCTTGGGTGACAGAGTGAGACTCTGTCTCAAAAAACAGAGACATATAATCTGTATAATATGTCACTTGAGCTGTATGCATGTCTGATGAATATATCTTAGAGTATTTTGGAGACATTCTGGTTTTGAGAGTATTCGAAAAATTCATCTTTTGCCTTTGGCCAGGCGTGGTGGCTCACATCTATAACCCCAGCACTTTGGGAGACCAAGGCAGGTGGATCACTTGAGGCGGGGAATTCAAGACTAGCCTAGCCAACATGGTGAAACCCCATCTCTACTAAAAATACAAAAAATTTGCTGGGTATGGTGGCACACACCTGTAATCCCAACTACTCAGAAGGCTGAGGCATGAGAATGGCTTAAACCCGGGAGGCAGAGGGTGCAGTGAGCCAAGATCACACCCCTGCACTCCAGCCTGGGTGATAGAGCAAGACCCTGTCTCAAAAAAAAAAAGAAAAATTTATTTTCAATTATTTTATCGTTTTTTAAATAGTTGATTTGTTCAATTAAGAGTCCAGACAGGGTTCGTACTTGATATTTAGTTGATGTCTCTGAAGTGTAATCATTTGGTATATAGCAGGGGTTCTTAACCTTTTTTGCAGTGTGGACTGCTTTGGCTGTTTGAAGCCTGTGGATCCTTCCTCACAATTTATTTATTTATATATTTATTTTACTTTTTTTCTTTTGCACAACAAAAGCCACATTCAACACAATTTTTAATGCATAAATTAAAATACTTTGGATCACAAAGGAGATGAATTGTATTGGCATGGTTATTTTAAAAAAAATTATATAATTCTTTAACGTATTCAAAAAAACAAGATTTAGTAGTGGGTCTAATAACTACCATAAGTTTGAAGTACTGATACATGTAAACAATATTTTGACATCTGACAAGTGTTATCTAATATGAAAATAGCTCCTCTTTTGGTAAAGGCACAGGTACTAATACTACTACTGTGGTTCTTGTCCTGTTCGTTATAGAAGGGAAATGCTAAATCTCATTTTGAGGTTAATAAAAATAAAGATGTAAATTTTTTTCCTACCCAAATCACAGATCTTCTGAATTTTATCTTTGGAATCCAGATTAAGAACCTCCGGTATATAGGTTTAGTTTACCTGCCCTCAGTTTTCTTTTTTTCCTCTTTGTTTGTTGAAGAAAGCAGGTAAACCCATCTCCCCCCAAGCTTTGTTTCTGTATATGTACATTTTGTTGTGGTTGTTTTTGAACTGTCCAAGAATAAGTAAAACATCATGACATGTCATCTCTAAAATTTAAGCATGCATCTCCTAACAATAAGAACGTTCTTTTGTATAGCCACAGTATCACTGTTACACCTAAGAAATTTAACATTAACCTAATATCCTCTAAAAAGTATCCATATTCAAATTTTCTCAATTATCCTAAAATATTTTCCTATTTAGGATTAAGTCAAGTATGCATATAGTGTCTTCTCTTTTTTTTTTTTTTTTTGAGATGGAGTTTCGAGCCCAGGCTGGAGTGCAGTGGCATGATCTCAGCTCACCACAACCTCCGCCTCCCAGGTTCAAGCGATTCTCCTGCCTCAGCCTCCCAAGTAGCTGGGATTACAGGCATGTGCCACTACGCCTGGCTAATTTTGTATTTAGTAGAGACGGGGTTTCTCTTTGTTGGTCAGACTGGTCTCGAACTCCTGACCTCAGGTGATCCACCTGCCTCGACCTCCCAAAGTGCTAGGATTACAGGCGTGAGCCACCATGCCCGATCTAGATTCTTTAAATATAAGACAGTTCCTCCTGCTCCCTTCTCCCCACCCAGAAAAATCCAGAAAAGTTCCATTTTCTGCATTGGTCTTATTGCTTCATCATTGTTTAAATATTGTTGGCATGAATGCTACATGAATGATATGTACTTATGGTGTCATATAATGTGTCCCATTGTTAGTGATACTAGGTTTGATCACCTGCAGATCTCTCCGTTGTAAAGGTATCCCTTTGCCCCTTTGTAATTTAATAATATGTGAGATTATTCTTCAAATCAGGTTCTCCCAACAACTTCACTAGTTGCTTTAGCACCTTTGTTGACTCTTGCCTGAATCAGTTATTACACTGGGGGGTTTCAAAATGGTGATTCTTAAATTCTGTCATTGCTGCTGCATTTATTAGCTGTCACTCTTCTGTAGAAAAGTCTCCACTTTTCGTTTTTTTTAAAACTATCACTGTGATTCATGAATTCTTTTAAAAATTCAATGTGTTATTACATTGGTATTATTTTGATGCTCAAATTTTCCCAAATATGGCCAGTGGAAATTTTAGGCTAGGTCCTGTGTCCTACTAATATTTCCTCTTTAGTCTTCACTTCCTTACTCTCTGGTAGATGTTCAGGTTCAACTGGATGGTCTTTTTTTTTTTTAAAGACTACAAATTTTGGCTGGGCACAGTGGCTTGACCCTGTAATCCCAGATACTTGAGAGGCTGAAGCAGGAGGATCACTTGAGGCCGGGAGTTCAAGAACCGCCTGGGCACATAGCAAGACCTGGTCCCTACAAAAAAGGTGTGGTGGTGCACACCTGTAGTTCTAGCCACTCAGGAGGCTGAAGCAGGAGGATCACTTGAATCCAGGAGTTTGAGGTTGCAGTGAGCTGTGACTGCACCACTGCACTCCAGCCTGAGCAACAGAGCAAGACCCTGTCTCAAAAAAAAAAAAAAAAAAAAACTAGCAGTGAAAAGCAAAATTTTTTCAGGGTGGTTTAAGTTCTTTTCAATTCTCATTATGTACTTAAAGCCTGTAGGTTAATTTTTTCATTGTAAGTCAATTTATCATTGAATAAAAAAGTTGTACAGACCTATTACATATGTTTTGTTTATAGGTGACCAAGTCAGTCATCGGGGTGCTCTAACTGGAGGTTATTATGACACAAGGAAGTCTCGACTTGAATTGCAAAAAGATGTTAGAAAAGCAGAGGAAGAACTAGGTGAGCTTGAAGCAAAGCTCAATGAAAACCTGCGCAGAAATATTGAAAATATCTTTTTGTTTTGTGCATGATAGATATTGTGGGGGAAGAACTGTGTTTTGGTTGCCATATATAATCTTTTGTTTTTTCACATATTAAAAATTTCTTGTGTTTTATTTAAGTTCAAGAGCTTATGTTTGTTTAGACTAAAAGCTATTTTAATGATTCTTTGCTTAAGTGTTAAGTAGCTAATACAATCAAGTCACTTGGAAGAAAAGAACCCATAGAACACCAAAATAAAGGTTGTATCAGGCAAAGAAAGAGGAAACTGAGAAGGATCAGTTCGTGAATTGTACAAGTAAAACCTTGGTAGTTTTTTTTTTTTTTTCCTTCTTCCCTGTTAAATTTACGTAAGCAAGAGATAATGTTTTAAGGAAGAGAGTGGGGGAGGCATCAGTAATGTTACATACTGCTTAGAAGTCAAATATATAAGGACTGGCAGTTCGTTTCACTTGTGCAGTGGCATAGGCCTGTAGTCCCAGCTACATGGAAGGCTGAGGCAGGAAGATCAGTTGAGCCTGGGAGGTGGAGGTTGCGGTGAGCTGAGATCGCACCACTGCACTCCAGCCTGGGTGACAAAGTGAGACCCTGTCTCAAAAAAAAAAAGGTGGCAGGGGAGGGTGAAAAATTAGATTTTACTGTCTTGAAGTTATTTGGTGCAGATTTAATATTAGTGGAGGAAATGGCTGTCAGATAACCAAGTCTGAGTAACCAGAGTTGTTTTTTTTTTACATAAAAGTGGTGCTACATGAGGAGTGGTTAGTTCAGTTCACAAACGAAACAATTGTGTATGTGGATTTTCTTAAACCACCATGGTGCTTTGGTATAAGAAGTACTTTATGTGTGCTTTGCATTTCGCCACACAAGTTGAAAAATATAGGTACTTGAGCATCAGGAATAGATACAAAGTTAATGATTTTTAACTGCTTCAGGTGAAACTGGCTTTTAAAAACTGCAGATTTATAACTTCTGTGCCATCAGTGCATGCACAGAAAAAGAAAAATAAGCACCTGAGCTTTGACCTTGGAGGGGTCTGCATATCACACTTTAAAGAACTGCCTGAATTTGGCAAGATGTTAGCACAGAGAGTATGGGGAAATACTGAGGAAAAGGAGGATGTTGACAGTGTATACCAGCTGTCTTCCTGTGTTTGATAATCCAGCTAGATTGAATTATTTCTTCTACACATGGCAAGAACTACTCTTCATACATAAACCCTTAACATAGTGCCTTAAGCGTAGTAACAGTAAACATTTGTTGAATGAAAAGATATTTAAAAGTATGTAATATTGTTAGATTTCACCTAACCTCCTTTATGGTTTTCCAATAATTTGTTTTGTATAACTTTTAGTAAAACAGTATACATGTTATTCTGAGAGTGAAATGGTGGGGTGAAATGTTTCAAGCTTCTTTATGATTGAACGCGTTTTGGGTAATGTAGTTCAGCATTGTTTTGGTCCATAAATCTGAGGACATAAATGTTATTTGGGGGTAAAGAAAAGGAAGGCATACATGGTGTTGTGTCTAAAAATAATTCAGAACATATATTTACAACCTGGAGATAATTTTCCTTAGCCTTGTATATGGATTAATAATGAAATTGATCAGTTGATGAACCAAATGCAACAGATCGAGACCCAGCAAAGGAAATTTAAAGCATCTAGAGATAGCATATTATCAGAAATGAAGATGCTAAAAGAGAAGAGGCAGCAGTCAGAGAAAACCTTCATGCCTAAGGTTCGTAAGTATATCTTTGGTTATAGATCAATTGTTACAGATTAATGATATGGATCATGCATTATATGGGTTATCCTTGAATTGTATGTTTCATTTTTGTTTGGACCCATACTTTTTTTTTTTTTTTGAAGACAGAGTCTCTGTCTCGCCCAGGCTGGAGTGCAGTGGTGCGTTCTCAGCTCACTGCAGCCTCCACCTCCTGGGTTCAAGCGATTTTCCTGTCTCAGCCTCCTGAGTAGCTGGGACTACAGATGTGCGCCACCACATCCGGCTAATTTTGTGTTTTTAGTAGACATGGGGTTTCACCATGTTGGCCAGGCTGGTCTCAAACTCCTGACCTCAGATGATCCACCTGCCTTGCCCTCCCGAAGTGCTGGGATTACAGGTGTGAGCCACCGTGCCCAGGCTAGACCCATACTTTTGGATATCTACATCTATTTTACCATTCTTAAACCCATGGATACCCAACGTCTCCTATTGTTGGCATGTCCAAACTTTCCACCTTCATTGAACAAATAGGCATTTGAAGCTATGACATAAGAGGACTGTCTGATGGTCAGTTTTTGTCAGTAACCATTTTTATCTGAAGCACAATGGAATTAGTTGAATATTTGATTCCGTTTTGTCCAGATTGTATTAAAATTAGAAAGCAAACTTACAAGTGATAGTGTGTTACTGGTCTCATAAACTTAGTTTTGACAAATCTTTTATGTAGTATAATACTAAAACTACAAAGAGCTTAAAAAAAAAAAAAGCGAGATGTGCCTACAGTTGTACCATCCTAACACATTCTGACAACTTTTTTTTTTTTTTTTGAGGGGGATGGAGTCTCGCCCTGTCGCCTAGGCTGGAGTGCAATGGCGTGATCTCGGCTCACTGCAACCTCCACTTCCTGGGTTCAAGCGATTCTCCTGCCTCGGCCTCCTGAGTAGCTGGAATTACAGGCGTGCGCCTCCTCACCCAGCTAATTTTTGTATTTTCAGTGGAGACGGGTTTCACCATGTTGGCCAGGCTCATCTCGAACTCCTGACCTCATGATCCACCCACCTTGGCCTCCCAGAGTGCTGGGATTACAGGCGTGAGCCACTGTGCCCAGCAACTTTTTGTTCTTATAATATGCCTGAAGATTTTTGTATAATTTAATCATGGAATATGATCTGTCCCACCCTGCCCCACCTATACTATTACATCATATTTTTCTTGTTGCTAGAGTCCTAATTACCAAATTAATAGGCACCTAATATTTGAGTTGATATGTCTATGTATTTAGCTCAAATATAGATTGTTTTAAAATTTGTACTATAATAACAGTGGCTAATACCTTACTAATAAATGGATAATGTCATATAGCAACGTAGCTTACAGAGTTTGGAGGCAAGCTTGCACGCTATGGAGTCTACCAGAGAGTCATTGAAAGCAGAACTGGGAACTGATTTGCTTTCTCAACTGAGTTTGGAAGATCAGAAGAGAGTAGATGCACTGAATGATGAGATTCGTCAACTTCAGCAGGTAAGTACACAGCTGACTTGGAAAAAAAAATTCGTTAGTAATTGGCTATTGTGAAAAGGGCCTTTCTTGCTAACTAGGGGAATATGAAAGAAAAGAACTGAGAAAATATTAAAATGAGGCTTGGACTTTTAATATACATAGGAGTAAATAATATTTTGTTTTTCTAAACCATTCTAGCTAGGTTAGGATTATACAAGAAATTTTCATTTCCTTAAAATTTAGTTAATTAGCATTACTTATTAGTTGTAAGTATTGCTGTGAGTTTGAGCTTGTTAGCCTTACCATATTTATCTTACTACCTTTACATATTTAATGTTTTAAGCATTTTAATTGATTTTTAAAACTGCATAGATGTAAACTACCAACACTGATTCTAAAAAATGAAAAGCAGTTAAAGAAACTGTTTTTGACAGCATGCGTTATAAAAAGAGCCAGCCACAAAAATTTAACATTATGAATTGATAAGAGAAAAATGAAGAAAGTATAGGGCTTTTTTGAAGAATATAACATACTAAACTTCATTGCAGCTCACGTGAGCACAAGTACTATAGAGGACAGCAGATGAGCACCATTCCTGTGTGTGAAATGTACATGCTTATGTAGACAACTTTTTCTTAATTCTAGGAAAACAGACAGTTGCTAAATGAAAGAATTAAATTAGAAGGTATTATTACTCGAGTAGAGACTTACCTCAATGAGAATCTGAGAAAACGTTTGGACCAAGTAGAACAGGTGTGTATGTGTGTGTGTGTTTTTTTTTTTTAAGGGCTCCTTGGTGGCCATGACCTATTCCAAGTGGTTATATCAGAGGCTCTGATTGAAAGCATGGGCTTTGGGGACCGAAAGCTTAGTGTCTATGGGCCTTGGGTTGGAATTCTGCCACCTAGTGTGTGATTTTGGACAAGTCACTATTTCTAAGCCTCAGTTTCTTGTAAAAATTAAGCATTATCATACTTGTTTTATATAATTGCTATCCTGGCATATTCTAAGTACTTAGTAAATGTTAATATTTTTTCAGTGGTGTTAGATGCTTAGAAATTTTCTAGTAATTATGTCTTTTTTTCTTCCTTTTAATGGGTACTTCTAAGTATTTGTAATTATATGAAGTATTTATATTTTTTGGTTTTCTTGAATGTTTATTCAGACAATAGCTATAAAAAATTTTGGCAGTCATAACATTTGAAACTAATGGAATTTGTATTTTTTGTTACAGGAACTTAATGAGCTGAGAGAGACAGAAGGGGGTACTGTTCTCACTGCCACAACATCAGAACTTGAAGCCATCAATAAAAGAGTAAAAGACACTATGGCACGATCAGAAGGTGAATTTTTATGTAGTAAAATTTTGTTTATATGCATGTTTTATAAAATTGTTTACTACAGAATGAAGTGTCCAAATAGGCAGAAGCATTACTAATCGTTTTTTGTTTTCCATTATAAACAATGTATAGCGAACGGAATTTAGTAAGTTGACTATAAATAGTAACTTTTGTTTTACTGAAATGTTTTGACAATTTTGAGACCATAAATGATTCATTTTGTTGATCAAATATGAAATACCTGACTCAAGTTTCTCTTATCACTTAGTTGCTCGAAAATAATGGTAGTTTATAAGCATTAACATTGAATAGTGAAAATTATAATTTGAGTGACTCATACATACTTCTAATTTTGTGCTGACTTAACGTGGAGTTCATAAATTTTCACAGAAAATTTTAAACACTGACAAAACCTAAAACCTATTTTGGTAGGTTTGATCATAAAAATCTTTACTCAACATATAACACTGGCTTTAAAATAGGTATTATAGCCTAATTTTGCTTTTTCCACCCCCTTCTTAGATTTGGACAATTCCATTGATAAAACAGAAGCTGGAATTAAGGAGCTTCAGAAGAGTATGGAGCGCTGGAAAAATATGGAAAAAGAACATATGGATGCTATAAATCATGATACTAAAGAACTGGAAAAGATGACAAATCGGCAAGGCATGCTATTGAAGAAGAAAGAAGAGTGTATGAAGAAAATTCGAGAACTTGGATCACTTCCCCAGGAAGCATTTGAAAAGTACCAGACACTGAGCCTCAAACAGGTTGGTTTTAAATTTGAAGTCTTGTTACAAATTGCTTAGTATATAAATTTATATGAATACATATTTTCTCTTTATAGTTGTTTCGAAAACTTGAGCAGTGCAACACAGAATTAAAGAAGTACAGCCATGTTAACAAAAAGGCTTTGGATCAGTTTGTAAATTTCTCCGAGCAGAAAGAAAAGTTAATAAAGCGACAAGAAGAGTTAGATAGGGGTTACAAATCGATCATGGAGCTGATGAATGTACTTGAACTTCGGAAATACGAAGCTATTCAGTTAACTTTCAAACAGGTATGTTTTGCTTTGTAGTTTAAAACATACACACAGAGGACAAAAGCTTCAGCTCTTTTCAGTTTGTGAAGATTTTAAAGCTTTTTTCCTCATTAACAGGTGAATCTAATACATGTGAACAAACCTAGCTTATAGGTTTACAGTAACTTGAATGTTTTACACAGCCCTTAGAAGGAGGATCTAGTCTGTTATCCTTGTTCTTAAGATTAAAAAATAATTGGTTGCTTTTAAATATTCTACTTAAGTGTTATATATAATTCTACCTAAGCAAAATTTATATTTCAATCTGCTTTTTTTTGTTTTAAGGTATCCAAGAACTTCAGTGAAGTATTCCAGAAGTTAGTACCTGGTGGCAAAGCTACTTTGGTGATGAAGAAAGGAGATGTGGAGGGCAGTCAGTCTCAAGATGAAGGAGAAGGGAGTGGTGAGAGTGAGAGGGGTTCTGGCTCACAAAGCAGTGTCCCATCAGTTGACCAGTTTACTGGAGTTGGAATTAGGGTAAAATACCTTTATATTCCATTTTCCTCAGAGCATTACCACAATAGAATTTATAGTATCTTTTGCAAATCTGATTGGTGCATTATATGCAAGTTACTTTTGAAAGATGGTGGTGATTCTACCCTTTAGGATATTAACTCATAATGTTTATTCTTAGGTGTCATTTACAGGAAAACAAGGTGAAATGAGAGAAATGCAACAGCTTTCAGGTGGACAGAAATCCTTGGTAGCCCTTGCTCTGATTTTTGCCATTCAGAAATGTGACCCAGCTCCATTTTACTTGTTTGATGAGATTGACCAGGCTCTGGATGCTCAGCACAGAAAGGCTGTGTCAGGTACAGTTTCAGTACAGTTTTGGTTTTATATTTAACAATAAGCTGGTAATATTTGCTGATGTATGTATGAAAAAATCAAATTCAGGCAGTTTTGAATTTTAGTAAGAGTAAAGATAGTTGCTTTTTAAATTTTCAGATCTGCTGAAAAGAGAAATTTGTTAAAGCACTGTTTTCTTTTTACAGATATGATTATGGAACTTGCTGTACATGCTCAGTTTATTACAACTACTTTTAGGCCTGAACTGCTTGAGTCAGCTGACAAATTCTATGGTGTGAAGTTCAGAAATAAGGTAATTTTATTTTACATTGAGTTTAAGTTTGTATTTAGTCAATTATATTTATTGAATTCTGGTTTTATGTTACTTAAATAGTGAAAGAAAACTTAGAAAGTCTTTGCTTATCTGATGTCTTTGTGAAGAAAGAACTTTTCCTTCAAATAACTGTGAAGTTTAGCAGTATTTTATGGCATTGCATTGGTTTTATTTTCATTGGCATTAAACAATATCTTTCTGTCCAGTCTATTCAGTGCTTCTGTAATGCACAGTCTTTAACAATTACATATGTTCATTTGTATGGACTGCATAGCTCTTCCTGGGTGTCTTCCCAACCTTAAAATTCTTGATGAAATAGCAAAGTAATAGAAAGTGAACAAAAAGGTAGTTTAGATGTTTAGGCATGATATTTATTTCTTCAGAGCATTAAAATACCTATTTTTTAAATCCATGCGTTGAACAAACACAACTGTAAATAAAGGTTTTGTAAGTCAGTGCTTCAGAATTATTTTCCTTCATATGTAAAATACAGGTGATAGGCCGGGCACAGTGGCTCACGCCTGTAATCCCGGCACTTTGGGAGGCCAAGGCAGGTGGATCACCAGGTCAGGAGTTTGAGACCAGCTTGGCCAGTATGGTGAAACCCCCATCTCTACTAAAAATACAAAAATTAGCTGGGCATGGTGGCGTGCACCTGTAGTCCCAGCTACTTGGGAGGCTGAGGCAGAAGAATTGCTTGAACCTGGGAGGCGGAGGTTGCAGTGAGCCAAGATGGTGCCACTGCACTCCAGCCTGGGCAACAGAGCAAGACTCCATCTCAAAAAAAAAAAAAAAAATTAAAAAAAAATGTAGGTGATAGGCTGTATATATTTACCCTATACAATGCAAACACTGATGTATTTAACAGATTTTTGTTTTTAACATTTATTCTGCAGGTTAGTCATATTGATGTGATCACAGCCGAGATGGCCAAAGACTTTGTAGAAGATGATACCACACATGGCTAGTTGGAAAATACTACCTACTGGTTTGGGAGATGTGTATAGTAATATGATTCTCATACCCAGGAACTGTAAATTTAAACCTAAATATTTGGCCAATAGTTTTCAGACTTAAAGCATCATAGTCCTTTTATATTTGTCTTTGTATTTTATAAGATACTCTGTAATGTCATGTTTGTACTTATAGTTTAAGAATTTAATTTCCTGCACAACTTTTTGTAAAATGTTCTCCTATTTTAAATGTTTTGAAACACGCTAAATATTCTTTCCTAATTATTTTATCACTTATACTGCCTTTTTTATAGCTTCAATTAAATAATCGGTTTTATGACTAATTTAGTGTTTTGTGTGGCTTTTCATTTGTCACAGTCTCTTCCAGTGAGAACACTAATCAGATTGGATGTAAGGCCTCATTTTAACTTAATCACCTCTTTAAAAGGCCTGTCTCCAAATACAGTTAAATTTGAGGTATTGAGGGTTAGGACTTCAACATGTGAATTTGGGAAGGGAAGCACAAAATCAGCCCCTACCATGGTATATTTATCATTGATATATTACTATCAACTAAACTCAAGATTTTTATTCAGATTTGACTAGTTTTTCCACTAAGGCCCTTTTTCTTTTCTAGGATCCCACAGAGGATACATTACATTTACTTATCTCCTCTAGTCTGTGACAATTTCTCTGTCATTGTTTATCATATCTTGACAATTTTGAGAAATATTCAGATATTTTGTAGAATGTCCCTCAAATTAAGTTTGTCTAATGTTTTTCTCATGGTTAGATTGGAGCTAATACCACAGAAGCGAAGTATTCTCATTACCTCATATAATAGTACATATTATGAACATGTTTTATCACTGATGTTTACCTTGATCACCTACCCAACATTGTATTTGCCAGGTTTCTTTTTTGTGAAGTTACATTTTTTTCCCTTTCCATACTACTATTTTCTTTGAAAGTAGGTCTTTAAGTGCAGCCCTCACTGGGGGTCTCCTGTGACCCTGGAAAACTAATAGTCCTCGTAGCTTTTTGTAGATTGAGATTTTCTACATAGACAGTCATGTCATTTGCAAGAAAGAGGCAGTTTTATTTCTTCCTTTTCAAATATTTAATTTCTTTTTCTTGTTGATTTCCCCTGGCCTGAGTTTATACTGGTTATCTGCAGGAGAATTTGTTAGGAGGTACTCTTCCATCACTGGAAACCAGAAATATCTAAAGACATACTTTTAAAATAAAGAAATAGTAATGGGACTTTAAATTGAATTTAAAAATATGAGTTTACTTTGGGTTTTCATTTTGACTGGCTGAATCTTTAAATATTCAGTGTATTATTTATACTTTATAGCTTTGCTATAACATAACTGATCTGTAATAAGAGAATTTGGTATATGTTCTATCTACGACTCCATTCAAAGGGTTATGTAACTATACTATCTAATATTTCTACCATTTTTCTTACACATTTACCCAAGAATTTTTCTTAAACATCTACGTAAGAATATTCATCATGAATGCTTGGTGTATAGTTTACGATTTGTAGATTTGCTCTGATACGACCAACCCCTTATAATACAGAATTTGGTGTAAGGTAAGTTCCAGGATTCAATTCAAGGGATGTTACAGACATAGCATCATTCTAGAACTTCTTAATATTGTTCTTAAGCATTTCCCCAAGGATATTAGTGTAATGAAATGCCAGTAAATTTATAACAGTAAAGCACCTAAATAAGAAAATTTTTGTAAAAGCCTATATTCTTTGCGATATCTTAGTCATGAATTAATTCTAATGAAACTGAATAGAAAAATGTGACAATCCTGATTATACTTAATCAACCCAGAAACTTAGAGGAAGGACAGACATTTACCCAAGGAGTTAGCCGGTGATTCATAAGAAAATCTATGCTTCTCTTTGCCTGGATAGTCCTTTCCTCAGAGTAGTACTCATTCTTCCACTTGGAGATTTTGTTAATACTGTTACAAATGCATTACATTCACCACAGTGGAATTGAAGAACATATATTTTAAGAGATGGTGGGGGGTTTCATCCCATCACCCAGGCTGGAGTGCAGTGGCAGGATCACAGCTCACTGCAACCTTGAACTGCTGGGCTCAGGTGATCTACTTTGGCCTGCCAATATTAATATTTTGGGGCATTTCCCTCAAATCTTCATAAAAAGTTGTGGTTTATTTTTATGTTTATTCTAAGTGTATAATTTTATATCTTAGATTTTTAATTTAGTAATACAATTATAAAATATTCCTGTTTTAATGCTTTGGAAACAAGATTTTAATAGTCATATACTATTCTGTCAAGTAGAAGTGGCATAATTTACTTAAATATCCCACTGGAGGCTTAGATTGTTTTCTTTTGGCTAAAGTACCAAAAATGAATTAAAAAACAGATCAACATTTTTATACATAAAACTCCCCAAATTTAGGATTATTTTCCCAGCGTAGATTCCTAGAAGTCAGAGTGTGAATATTTGTAAGGATTTTTGTATACTTTTTGTGTTCTTGAAAAAAATGTGAAATATGAAACGGTTAGTACGTAGGTTAAGGATTTGTCTACTCAAAATTAGTGAAATAGTAATTTTAGAAAATGATGCAATTTATAGAAATAATTTTACTATGAATAATATAGTCAGTAGAAAAGGGAGAAATAGAAAGGGTTTCTTTTTTAAAAGTAAGCAATAGCTGCCCGGGCACGGTGGTTCACGCCTGTAATCCCAGCACTTTGGGAGGCCGAGCTGGGTGGATCACGAGGTCAGGAGATTGAGACCATCCTGGCTAACCTGGTGAAATCCCGTCTCCACTAAAAATACAAAAGATTCTCCGGGCATGGTGGTGGGCGTCTGTAGTCCCAGCTACTGCGGAGGCTAAGGCAGGAGAATGGCGGTAGTCCGGCAGGCAGAGCTTGCAGTGAGCCTAGATCGCCCCACCGCTCTCCAGCCTGGGCGACAGAGCAAGACTCCGTCTCAGAAAAAAAAAAAAAAAAAAAAAAAAGGTAAGCAATAGCAAAATGGTCTTTGGAAATACTTAGTTAATTCTTAAAAGGTGTTTCTCTTTTAACAACTATCTAGGCCAGGCGTGGTGGCTCGGCGCCTGTAATCACAGCATTTTGGGAGGCCGAGGCGGGCGGATCACTTAAGGTCAAGAGTTCAAGACCAGCCTGGCCAACATGGTGAAACCCCGTTTCTACTAAAAATTAGCCGGGCGAGGTGACACGGGCTTATATAGTCTCAGCTACTTGGGAGGCTGAGGCAGGAGAATCACTTGAACCTGGGCGATGGAGGTTGCAGTGAGCTGAGATTGCACCATTGCACTCCAGCCTGGGAGACAGCGAGACTCCGTCAAAAAAAAAACCAAAAAACTCCCTAAATAAAAGGACTAGTACTTTGATTCAGCTTCCCACAAAGGGAGAATACCAGTGTTTAAGTGAACAGTATTCAGATTTCACTATCACCCAGCAAATGGTCTTACACAGGATACAGCTTCCAGTTGTTGGGTGCTTGCCACAGAGGTGCAGAGATTATGTTCTGTCTTAAAGATTTAAGAAATCATTTAAAAAATTCTGCTAGGTATAGTGGCTCATACCTGTAATACCAAATTTTTAGAAGCTGGAGCAGGAGGATCATTTGAGCCAGGAGTTGAGACCAGCCTGTGCAACGTAGTGAGACCCCATTTCTACAAAAAATTTAAAAATTAGCTGGGTGTGGTGGCTACACCTGTAGTCCCAGCTACTTGGGAGACTGAGGTGGAAGGGGTCACTTGAGCCTGGGAGGTTGAGGCTACAATGCGCCATGATCATACCACTGCACTCCAGCCTGGCAACAGAGCAAGACCCTGTCTCAAAAAAGTGTTTTATTTACGAAATAGTATTCATTCTGTATCTTTTTACTCAGGCGTTATCTCCTTATCCTGGAACACTGATAATCCAGGTTTGTGTATTTATGCTTAGTCTGCTATCTTAAATGGAGGGAAGTGTAAATGGAACCAGTTGCACATTAATGCAGTTTAAATGGTAACAGCAAAGTGTTAGCCTGCTACTTAGAAGTTAGGAGGATCTTTGCTTCCCTACTTGGTATTTTTCTTTAAGAGAAGATAGGGCCTCACTCTGTGGTTCAGGCTGGAGTGCAGTGGTTCAATCATAGCTCACTGCAATCTCCAACTCCTGGGCTCAAGGGTTCTTCCCACCACACCTTCCCAAGTAGGTAGCTAGAATTACAGATGTGTGCTAACACACTGGCTGATTTCTGATTTTTTTTAAGTAGATGGGGCGGGGGGGGGGGGGGGTGGTCTCACTTTGCCCAGGCTGGTCTCGAACTCCTGGCCTCAAGTGATCCTTGTCTTCCCAAAGTGTTAGAATTACAGGTGTGAGCCACTGCACCTGGCGCTTTTTTGTTTTAAAATTATATGTAATTAGGTGGAAATTGTCTTCTCCTTTTGTGTGAAGATTGAACAGTGATATCCTTGTTTCCTTAGTTTTATCTTTTGGAAGAAACAATTCTTCTTTTCATCTGGGAAAAGTAAGAACAGAATCTATTTCAATTGCCTATTGCCTAGAAGTGTTACAGCTTTTATTTTGGTCACAGTAAGTAATTCTTGATAAAGTAGGTTAACATTTCTAGAAGGAATATTATTTTGGCAAGAGCTCAGATTTCACAAAACGTGTCTTCTTAGAAATGGCTTTCGGCCAGGCGTGGTGGCTCACGCCTGTAATCCCAACACTTCGGGAGGCTGAGGTGGGTGATCACGAGGTTAGGAGATCCAGAGCATCCTGGCTAACATGGTGAAACCCTGTCTCTACCAAAAATACAAAAAATTAGCCAGGCCTGGTGGCACGCACCTGTAGTCCCAGCTACTCGGGAGGCTGAGGCAGGAGAATGGCGTGAACCCGGGAGGCAGAGCTTGCAGTGAGCCGAGATTGTGCCACTGCACTCCAGACTGGGTGACTGAGCGAGACTCTGTCTCAAAAAAATAAGTGACTCAAATGAATAAATGAGCACACACAGCTTAATAACCCACAGAGCCAGAACCAAGTCCTGGCTTTCCTTCGGAAGTAGGACAGACTGTAATACATTAGCTCTTTGTTTCTCCCAAGTTAACTGTGAAAATGGGAGAGAGATAGTACAGTGTTCATTGATCCTCCACATGACACACAGAAACAGATTTTAAGGGCACAATTCACCATCTCTGGTTTTCTTTGCCCTTTGCCTCCCCACTCCTATTTTCTTTAGACTGCACTTATTTAGGTATACTCTGATCACTTGTCTCAGTGTCCTGGGGGACTGGATTACTCCTGGCTGCCAGTCTTCTGCATGAAAGATGCCAACGTTGCTCCATAAATCTGCCACCATGTGGCACTCATTCTCCCCTTCCTAGAGACAGAGTCTCCTGGGTGTAAGAGCCCTTGTGGCAGCCAGTAATTGCTCAGGGACATGAGGCAGCCTAGCGATTAGGTTTGCAAGAAGCACATGGATTTATTTCCTCTCTCAAATCCTCACATTGGTTGGTATAAGTCTATTATTGGAAAGAGACATTAAGGTTTGAATGTTATCTCATGGATACTTGTGTGTTCAGATCAGTGCCTGGAAAGTTGATTATCAAACATTAAAGTGTGCAGTGATCACAAGTCCTGCTTTGGCTTTATAAATATACACCTAAAATTATTCAGCAATTAACAATGATGGCGATAAAGACTGGAAACATGGAAGTACATATGGGTGAAAAAAACCCACCACCATAGAAAATTGAAGGACATGGGTTTAAGGCCAAATCATTTGGGACTAAGTTAACAGAGGCAGTTAAGGTACAATGTACTAAAGGTCCCTGACACTTCTGAGGCAGAGGCCTTTGCCAGGAGAGGTCTTCAAACACAGGTATCTATCATACCACTTCAGAATTGGAAATGATGGCTGCAAAGGTAGATAAGGCTGAGGCTTTCTTCATCCTTGGGCTGCTGCTTTTTCTCCGTGTCTTAAATCCCAAATTACTTCATTTTTCCCAGAGCCACTAGAGGGGGCCCTTGACACATGCCAACCCCTCCATTTTTTCAGTCTAGTTTTTCAAACTCTAGTTTCTTACAGTAGAGTTCCAGGAGCAATGAGATGGTCAAGGTGTGATATTCTTGAGATTTCTTTGTTGCAAGAGTTTTTGAGCTACGTGTTAACTGCAGCTCAGTAATTGGATGCTTTTAGCCAAGGTATCTAGTGCTTGCAACGGGTTGGATTGCTGCTTAGAAAGGTATGCAGCAGCTATTTAATGGGATCTTGTTAACAAAATTGCAGTCTGTATTAGGGTTCTCTAGAGGGACGGAATAGGATAGATGTAAATATGAAGGGTAGTTTATTAAGGAGTATTGACTCACATGATCACAAGGTGAAGTCCCACAACAGACTGTCTGCAAGCTGAGGAGCAAGGAAACCAGTCAGAGTCTCAAAACCTCAAAAGTAGGGAAGCCAACAGTGCAGCCTTCAGTCTGTGGCTGAAGACCTGAAAGCCCCTGGCAAACCACTGGTATAAGTCCAAGAGTTCAAAAGCTGAAGAGCTTGGAGTCCAATGTTAGAGGACAGGAGGCATCCAGCATGGGAGAAAGATGAAGACTGGAAGTCTCAGTAAGTCTGTTCTTTCCATCTGCCTGTTTTATTCTAGCTGCACTGGCAGCTGATTAGATGGTGCCCACCCAGACTGAAGGTGGGTCTGCCTCTCCTAGTCCACTGACTCAAATGTTAATCTCCTTTGGCAATACCCTCACAAACACACCCAGCAACAATTCTTTGCATTCTTCAATTCAATCAAGTTGACTATCAACCATCACACAGTCCTTTCTCGCGGAAGCCCTGCTTGTTTCTCCTCAGAGCAGTTTTTTCCTCTATACTTTCTGAATCCTCATATAAACCCAGAAGAGGCTGTTCTATTATAATTTTTCCTCATTTGCTCTGTCTGTAACCTGGCATCCCTTAATTGAAACAGCTTCACCTATTATGTTGCTTTCAGTTTATCATTTTTTAAGGCATCTCCCCAACAAGACAGTCCGAATCAGCGTCTCTTATGTTCTTTCACAGAGTGAAGGGAATACTTGCTGACTTCTTTTCTTGTTAGAAATCTTATTAGAATCCCTGTAGCCTTGCGATTATGTGACTGTTATGTGAGATTATTATGTGCTTTAGGATTGTTCCAGAAGTCCCGTTTCCCTACTGCTCAAGAATAAAGGGTTCATCCTCATGGTGAGCAGGCATGTGGGAGCCCACACACAGCCCTGCCCATGTACCTGAGCACAGGGGTCACACAGCAGGCTAAATCTCATCCTCTGAGATGCAACATCTGCCTTGACACTGATGGGAATGCTGGCATGACCGTGGAGCATGGCCTTGTGATGGACAGAGCTCATCTCATTTGTGAGATTCTGAGAAACCTCAAAAAAGAGAAACCACTGAAGCTGGTGCCAAACAGGTCTTCTCAGTGATCCTTGCCCTTTGGTTTTTCTTTTTCTTATGGACATGCTTCTAGGCAGGGGGTCTGTTCATCTAACTTCTGCCCTTGGCTAAGTAGATGAAAAAGAGGGGTTCATTGATTTCAAGTAATTTCTTGATCCCTTGGGGCAGAAGGATTACAGTCTTTCAGAGACAGTTTCTTTTTGTATATCAATGTATGCACCTTGTGCATAATAATTACCTACTAGCTACCAGATGGGCCCTTTTATCGTCTCTCTTAAGAGCAGTGACTTTGAAGTGGGTAGTGCTAACCCCAGTTTGCAGAACAGGAACTAAGTTTCATGAGGGCAAAGTAACTTGTCTAACAATTTCTGTTGGAAAGCAGTGGAACTGAGAGTAGAGTCCTGGCTTATCCTAGTCCACCAACCTCTCTAGCTGCCATTTTAAAATTCAAAATGAAACCAGTGCTAACACTTGTAGACAGACCAGCCACAAGGAAGGGCAAAAAGCACCTTTGAACCAGTTGGTTTCAGAGCTGTCTACCAATCTGGGGTGTATTGTTTCCTGCTGTCTCTGTCCTCACACCCTTGGGACGCCATGCCACAAAAGCAGGAGGCTTTGTTTTAACAAGATCCTGGGTGATGGAGCCTCTTTCAGATGGCACCTGAGGAGGAACTACAAATTCAAAACCAGGAGCCCCTTTTCTCGCACTGTATGCCCCACGTGCATCTTGGCAGAGTAGTTGCCAGCTGAGTGCCTTTGATTCTGCTATTCTCTAGCAGTTAACTTTCAACTCCTCTCACCTGGCCCAGCCCTAGTCTCTACTCCCAATTTTGAAAGGGAAAAGGCTAGTGGAGGATTGGTAGTGGAAGGACTGGGAAAGGTTGCACGCCGAGCACTACCACTACCCTGTGCCTGTTCCTGACCCTGCCGCTTAGCACTCTGCTTTCTCGCAGGAGCCTGGCCCAGCCCTGCTTCATCTGCCCACTCTGAAGAGCAGGATTGTGGTTCTGCCCCCAAGCATTTCATTTCTCTTTTGGTTCTCACATTCAATTAAATGTGTTTCACTTTGTAGTTTGTAGGTATAAGAGGGTTTTTTGTTTGAGAGGGAGTCTTGCTCTGTAGCCCAGGTTGGAGTGCAGTGGCATGATCTCAGCTCACTGCAACCTCTACCTCCTGGGTTCAAGCAATTCTCCTGCCTCAGCCTCCCAAGTAGCTGGGATTACAGGCTCCTGCCACCATACCCAGCTAATTTTTGTATTTTAGTAGAGATGGGGTTTCACTTTGTAGGTCAAGCTGGTCTCAAACTCCTGGCCTCAAATGATCTGCGCCCCCCTCCCCGGCCTCCCAAAATTCTGGGATTACAGGTGTGAGCCACCGCACCCAGCCATAAGAGGGTTTTTAAGGAGGAACTTGGGACATTTGATGTAGGGAGGTGTATTAGTCTATTCTCACACTGCCATGAAGGGAATACCTGAGACTGGGAAATTTATAAAGAAAAGAGGTTTAATTGACTCACAGTTCCACATGGCTGGGGAAGGCCTCAGGAAACTCACAATCACGGTGGAAAACCCCTCTTCACAGGCTAGCAGAAGAGAGCCTAAGCACCCAGTGAAGCGGGGAAAGCCCCTTATAAAACCATCAGGTCTCGTGAGAACTAACTCACAATCACGAGAGCAGGATGGGGCAAAACCACCCCCATGAATCAATTATCTCCACCTGGTCCCTCCCACGAGATGTGGAGATTATGGGAACTACAAGATGGGATTTTGGTGGGAACACAGAGCCAACCATATCAGAAGGGATATGGATGTTGACAACTCAAAACAGTTCCAGGTAGCCAAGCTGTCAGACACATTAGGGCAGGTGCAGAGGTAACAATTTGTCGCAAGGCTAAAGGCTCTGCAATGTGTAAGATACACCCCTTTTCTGTGCCCCTATACTCTATTTTAGCTCCAACAGACTTAGGTCTAAAGAACGTGCAAGGTCAGAACTCTCTTCCTTTTTTTTTTTTCCCCTGCTTCTAGGGGTCAGAAAAAAACTCATTTCTGAATCAACCCTGTGCTTTTCCCCACAGTTATTTTCCTGTCACTTTAAAAACAAATACCCATCGTCTTCTATTATTTTAGAGTGAAATGTCCCTTTAAGACCCCGTACTCTGTAAGTTCTGTTCTGGGGCCATGCCTATCTCTTTTTGTTTTGTTTTTCTTATTTTTACCCAGTGTTTGTTGAGTATATAGTAGCTGGCACTTACTGAGCACTGACTATGTGTCAGGCTGTATGCTGAGTAATTTCTGTTCTTCGTGGCAGACAAACCTCACAACAACCCTGAAAGAATTACTGTTCTCTGCATGTTCCAAAGGAGTGGACTACACCTTAAAGAGGTTATTACCCATCATGGCCATGCAGCTGTAAGTGGTGGAAGCCAGCTTCACCGCAGGCCTCGTCCACCTCAGAGGTCCACAGTGACGTGGAGCCTCTCTGGCAATGAGTGAGTGTTCCACCTGTGGTAGGCTAGCTCTCACAATACCCTGGCTGCTTCGCCCCTCAGACACTGCCCCACAGACTACTGCTGTCTTCGCCATGGTTCTCTTCAACTAGATTCTACCCATAGAGACGTGAGGAATGGGTGCTACAGAGAAGCTGCACTCTGCGGAGCCCAGTTCATCTGCCCCCCATCCCCCCACCCCGGGGTGAATCTAGCGGTGAGGTAAGATTCTGAAATAGCTTTGCTAGAACTTTGTCTAGAAATGTGTGGAGAACCCAGTGTATTATCTTCTTAGCAAACTGGAGAGGTTCTAATCTAAACCTACCCAGTCCCTGCCTCATTATCAAATTCACTTGAAAGAGTGATTTTTCTAGTTTCTTCCCTTGGAGATTCTACACTGGATCTCGGGCAGGGCCCAGGAGGGCCACAGGTGAGACCTGCTAACCAGGGAAATGTATTGACCTCAAAAAGTGGAGTTAGGTGGGCTAAAATTTTGACCTTTGGAAAGGATGGTTTGTGAACCTGGGAGACATCCTTTTTGAGGCATCTATACAAAAGAAAGCAGCAGAGATTTTTTGTTTTGTTTGTTTTTATCCAATGAGGAAAGTGGAATTTACTACAGTAAATAAACAGTGGCGCAGCAACTGGGTGTGGAGGGAAGTCCCTGAAACCGGCAGAATTTTAGAGAGAAAGGCCCCCAAGCTGGAGGGCTGGGGTTAGAGATGAGTGAGCCGACGTCTCCATCCTGACCAGCCACGGTAATGTGCTACTGTCCCATTTTACTCGGGGCTATTAAGCTCATTCCTTTCTTGAGTGGAGAGTAATTTTAAACTAGCCAGTTTGATCATCAGCCTCCTCATTAGAAGAAACCTGAAGCTCACAGCTGATGAGTGTGCCGGCAGCAGCTCGGAGGGTGGCATTTGGGGGTAATCACAGCCCTGGTGGTGCAGATATGCTGCTGGGGGAACTTATGGCTGCCCCTTGCCACCTGATACTGTCCTTGTACCAGTAGTTTCTAGGGAGCTTCTGTTAAAAGCTGCTGTGGTCACACATGAAGTGTGACCAACTCCATAGTTGCCTCCTCTAGCCCAGCCCACCAAGAAAAACCCCAATGGTCCCTGCCCAGCATTCAGAACTCAGACCTGAAGCATCCCTGATCTCTGAGTCCACACCAGGCCCTGTTCCAGTAGCAAGCCCCAGGCCTGGTCAGTCTGTCACAGGCCTCATTATGATTCAGCTTGCCTTCCAGAAGGCTTCCCACCCTGCTGCCTTCATTCCTGGACCTAAGGAGCTGCTCCTTGCAGTCTGCCATCTTCCATATTCACCCCCACCTCCTTCAAAAAACTCGTATCACCAAGCCTTCTGGAACCTTCCTTTTACTCCATGAGAATGTTTTTTGAGGTGTCTTTTCTTTGAAACACTCTCTCATAGAGACCAGATTTCCTCATCCACCTTCTCTCTCAGGTTTAGGAAGAGGGATCAATGAGCTCCTGGCTTGGTGGCCACTTGGCTTGACCACTGTTGTTTAGCCATCACCTCTTCCAGTTCTGTCTGCTCCTCTCCCCCTGCCGCCCCCGCACAGCCCCACCCTACATATTCCCACCAGCATCCTCAGCACCATTTACTCAGGACACAGGGGCCCTTCCTGCCTTAAGCTCAGTCTTCTTCTCCACCCTACGGCCTGTCATCCTTCACAGCGACTTCAACCTTCTTCCTCCCAATTTCCACCCTCAGAGGTCCTCTCACCCCAATTCTGACCTCCTCTGGAAACTTGAGATCAGTGTTGAAGCATAATTTTTGCAAAGTTGAAATCATGATTCTTATACAGGCTATAGTGAGAATTTGTCAGGGACTTATCTTATTAATGAGGGAACCAGCAGGATGACAAAAGTTCTCTAGTACATTAACCTTTGGGCTTTTCTTTTTTCTTTTCTTTTTTTTTTTTTGAGATGGAGTCTCACTCTGTTGCCCAGGCTTGAGTCAGTGGTGCAATCTTGGCTCACTGCAACCTCTGCCTCCCGGGTTCAAGTGTTTCTCCTGCCTCAGCCTCCTGAGTAGCTGGGACTACAGGTGCCCACCACCACGCCCGGCTAATTTTTGTATTTTTGGTAGAAAGGAGGTTTCGCCATATTGGCCAGGCTGATCTCGAACTCCTGACCTCATGATCCACCCACCTCGGCGTCCCAAAATGCTGGGATTATAGGTGTGAGCCACCGCGCCTGGCCCTGGGCTTATCCTTTCTAGCAGACAAGAGTCACTTCCAATTTACCAGCCCTCTATTTCCCTGTAAGTTAACATCTCATTTACAGAGTCTGGGTCTAATCAGTAGAAAATAGTTGGTCAATTAAAGCTACTTTCCCCTGGAGAGTCAGATGACCCTTAGAGGGTCTGTTGGACCGTGCTCTAGTGTGGCTTTGAAAGAACATCCAGTGAGCTTGTCACGTCTTTCCAAGTATTAGATACATTTCCAAAACATAGGAAGCTCCTCTGACCACCCACTTCAGGCCTCAGAGCATGGCCATGAGGAAGGCAGCTCGTGGACTCCAAGGGTAGAAGGCAGGCCTGATAAGGAGCAGCTTAGTTCAAGGTCCATGTGTGTATGGGATGGTGGGAAGGAAGGGAAAGTGTACAGGGAGCGGGGGTTAGGGACCTGCACCATAGGGATGAATGATAGATTTGGGGAGTGACTCTTTGGTTTTATTCAACAATCATTTGGTGAGGACCTGAAATATAAAAACCTATAAGTTTGATGCTTTGATTAACCAATTTTTCTGATGAGAAAACTGATTAGCAACAGGGTCGAGCATGGTGACTTATGCTTGTAATGTCAGCTACTCAGGAGGCTAAGGCAGGAGGATCACTTGAGCTCAGGAGTTGGGAGGCTGCAGTGAGCCCTGACTGCAACACTGCACTCCAGTCCGGGCAACAGAGCGAGGCGCTGAGACTCGGAGACCCCATCTCTGAAAATAGTAATAGATTAGGAAAGCGTCACCAGCTAAGTGGGGAAGACCAGAATTATCAGGCCTACGTGGGAGCTTCCACATCACTTCCACACACTGAGCCAGCTGCGTGGGAGGCTGCTGAATGGGTGGTAGAGGTGACACTGGATGTGTGTGTGTGTCAGCACACACTGAACACTGAAGTGGGAGGTAGAAGGGACACTGTGTGTGTGTGTGTATTGTGTATAAACATACCCTGAGTGGGAGGTTGAGGTGACACTAGGTCAGCATATGTATGTGTATGTGTGTGAGCACACACTGAAGTGGGAGGTAGAGGAGACACTCTGTGTGTGTGTGTGAGAGAGAGAGAGAGAGCATGCCCTGAGTGGGAGGTAGAGGTGGCACTGTGTGTGTGTACATGCTCATGCGCTGGATGGGAGGTAGGAGGTGACTTCCTCCAGCAGCAGGTGCAGAGCCCAGGCCTGGTGTGGTCTGACACATCTAAACAAAGGCAACTGCAGGATTCCACACATCCTCACTGCAGGGCCCTCATTCCTGTCCCTCTTCAGCACCAGCTGCCTTGGACCCCAGGGAATGAGCTCAGCAAGCGGGGGCCACAGCGATGACAGCAGCTGGCACGGCCTTTGACAGATTTGTGCTCCAGCTTTAGCACTGTTCCCAGGAAGGATGGGTCTCTGCCCTCCTGCGGACTGGAAGGAGGAGGAGGAGGAGGGAGGGAGGGGGGTAGTCTGGGGCTTGTAATTGGATAGGAGGCTGTGATGGTGGCAGCTGTGGCAGGGGCCTGAGAAAGGGGCTTGGGTGGATGGAACGAGGTTGGGCCTGGGGTTTGGACTCATTCATCACCCTGGAGGCAGCTCTCCTGGGCACTGGAACCCTCACTCTCACATCTACTCCAGAGTCCCTCGTGTCACCAACACAGCCTGTGCAGGCATGATGTCTCCTAAGTGGGGAGAGCGCCAGGAAGCACCCACTCGTCGAGGGAGACAATACACGTAGACTCTGGAAAAAGGCGTGGGTTTTGAGTCTCAGCTGTGCAACTTGTTATTTGCGTGGTCTTGGGCAAGTCTGTTAACCTTTGCCTTCGTTTCATCTCTGGTAAAATGGAGACACCACACGAAACTATCTAAAAAGGTGGCTTGAGAATTATGTGTGAACAGAGTGCCTAGCGCGCAGTGCTTGCGACATGAGACTTAGGTTTAGCTTTTTGTGCCACTTGGCAGCCAGGTTACATTTGTAATATTTGGGGCTGGGTAAGTTTGCGTGTACTCACTCTGGAATGGGCTCAACAGCAGCTCCTGAAGAGGGAAAGTTTTCCTACAGTTATTTATTATTGTGTAACAAACGGCACCAAAACTCAGATTAAACTCAGATTACCTAGATTAAAACAAGCACCATTTGATTGCATCTTATGAATTTGAAGATCGGAAATCCAGGCAGGACTCACTAGGTAATTCTTTGCCTCACATGGCATTAGTGGTGGTTGCCTAAGTGGGCTGGAGAGGGCAGATGGACTGGAGGGCCCAAGACGGCATCACTCCTGTGTCTGGTGTGTGTTTACAGGAAGTGAGAAGGCTGGACTCAGAGATGCTGTCAGCCAGAGGCCTGCAAGTGAGTTCTCTTGCCTGGCGGTCTCAGCGTGGCTGGACTTCTTTCATGGAAGCTCAGGTTTACAAGAGGGAGTGCTAACTAATGGCTAAAGTAGAAGCTGCTAAGCTGCTTATGACCTAGCCTCGGAAGTCCTAGAACGTCACTTCCACATTATTCAGTTTGTCAGGCGAGGCACTAAGCCCAGCCTAGTTTCAAGCAGAGGGGAATTGGGCCCCACCTCTCCATGGAGGAATCGCCATGATTTTGCAGCCATCTTTAATCTACCACAGTTACCCTCAACAAGGATCTTACAAAGTATTTCTTTGCATTGAATATTTCCAGTGCCATCTTGGGAGAGAACTGGATCAGTACTGGATCAGCCATCAGGAAACCTGGTGTTTGAATCCAGCCAACCATCACTTTGAGCTCCCATTACACTAAAGACCCTATGTCTGATGCTGGGAACATGAAGGGAGGAAAGAGTGTGCTCCTGGTTTCTAGATCTCTGCCTGGACTTGCTTCTAATGTAGTGACCTCAGGCAAATCATATCCCTTCTTGGTGCCCACTTCCCTAGTGAGTAGAACAAGGAGCATGGATTTGCCGCCCGTGAGCCCTTTCCCAGCACCAGAGCCCTGTGAGGCTGACTGGCACTACTGCGGAAACAGAGAGACCTGCCTGGCCTCATGCCAACTTTCCAGCTGGTTCCAGAGGTGTCTATGCACCTCTCATCTTTAGCAAAGTCAGAGAAAAACAGCTTCACAAAGCTCCACAGGGAAGAGGTACCTGGTCTGCCTATAAGATTCTCAGCAGGACTCCTTTAAACTGCCAGCTCTCCCAGAGCTCTGGAAGAATGGATATACAAAAAGGGAATTCCTGGCCCTTTCTCAGAAACACTGAGACATAAAGCCCCACTTGCTCTGTGAACTCCAGTATGTTAAGGAATGAGATTTGCAAGTCTGGCTAAGCCAAGGTGTTAAGGGGGAGAGCCCCGGGCCATGTAGAGCCCCTCTACTCACTGGCTCTACACTGATCTCCTTGCCTGGAGAGGTCCCCAGAGCAGGCAATCAGTCCAGATGGGGATCTCCAGAAGGCTTAGCAGACCACCAAGGCCCCAGCCTCTCCCCTTCAAGACCACCCTGGAGTCTCAGATCCTCTGGGTATCTATGGGCCAGGCCATCCCAGTGAGGGAGTAGAGGAGCCAGGTTCTGACCACCAGTGGAGGAGGTGGGGGAGGGTAGGGTAGGCAGAGTGCTCTGGCCTGGAGCCAGGCTGTGGGATTTGCAATTATCGGGGGGCCTGTAAATACTTGGAGCCGCTTTTTAATCTTGAGGCCATGAGTAATTGAGCCAACTGTGTGTTGTATCCTACAGCTGGGCCCTGCTTTCTCCCACTCACAGACACACACACATTTATTTACACTTGTTACACACACACACACACACACACACACCCCATTTAGAGAGAGAGAAGTACCTTGTATGGAGTGTTTATACTCTGTGCTAGCTGTGCGTTAGGTGCTTTTCGTACAATATCTCATTTAATTGTTAAATCAACTCTGTAAGGTGGGCCCCAATATCCCCATTTTGCAGAAAAAGAAACTGCCCCAAGGGGAGGTAAAGTAACTTGCCTAAAGATCCACAGCTCATAAGTAGCAGAAAGAGGACTTGAGCCCCTGTTCCTCTCCCCACTAGCTCAGGCCCTTCCATAGGCTCAGTCCAAGGCGGCTAGACATTGCCTGACATCACCTCTTTTTGGTATCTAATGGGGACATTAGACTTACAAATGACTACACATCTAAAAGAAAAGGTTGATAAATTCTTTAAAAAAAAAAACAACAAAAACCCTGCATGGCCAAAAAGTACACCATAAGTGAAGCCAAAAGACAAGTGTCAAGCTAAGAAAAAAAAATGCCATTGATATTAAGGCAAAAGGCTAATATTCTTAATATATAATGAAAAGAGTTCCTATCATTTATATGAAATAATGCCAAAACAATTTTAAAAATGGGCAAAGGATAAAGGCTGTTCAGAAAAAGAAATACAAATGGTTCTTAATAAAAAGATGTTCATCCTTACTTATAAAAAGAATAATACAAAGTTAAGCTATACTGACATTTACATTTGGCAAACAACTCAATTCCACATTATACAAAGAAATTCTACCACGTAATCAGAAAAATACAGATAACTCAATTTTAATTTTCAAAATGGGCAAAAGGTCTCAAAAGCATTTCCCAAGGCCAATACACATTGGAAAATCTTCAGAGAATGTGAATTAAAATCACAAATTACTACTACATATCCACCAGTGTGGCTAAAATTAAAAAGACTCACAGTATCAAGTGTTGAGGATATAGAGCAACTGAGACTCTTGTATACTGCTGGTGCGAGTGTAAACCACCACCACTGGTGTAACCACTTTGGGAAAAGGTCTGATGGTCCATAAATCAGAACATACAACCACCCTATGATTAGTAATTCTACTCATAGTTACATACCTTAGATAAATTAGCACATTTTTACCACCCCCAAAAAGGTTTCTCATGCCCCTTTGTAGTCAGTCCTCTTGGTCCCAGGAAACCATTTATCTGCTTTGTCAACATAAATTAGATTTTTCCTTTCTAGAAATTCAAATATATGGAATAATACATTATATACTCTTCTGTGTCTTGCTTCTTTTGCTCCACACATTTTTGAAATTCATATGTTGCTATTGTACTCCTTTTTATTGCTATGTAATATTCCATCATATAAACATACCACAATTTTTTAAATCCATATACTACTGATGAATATTTAGATTGTTTCTAGTTTTTTGCTATTATGAATAAAGCTGCTAAGAGCATTTGTATAGTGGTCTTTGTGTAGATGTATCATATTTTAAATTCTTCTGGAGGAATTTAATTTCAGTAGGTGAACAATTTCTGGGTTGTATAGGTTGTATGGTAAGTGTATTTGAACTTTATTAGAAACTGCTAAACTGCTCTCCAAGTGGTTGCATTATATTATTTTCCCACCAGCAGTATATGAGAGTTCCAGTTCCTCTGTACCCTCACCAACATTTCATATCACCAGTCTTTTAAATTTGAGCCATTTTACTGGGTGTACGATGCTCGTATTATGGTTTTACTTTGCATTTCCCTGGTAACTAATAATGTTGAGCTTTTTAAAATTACTTCTTGGCCATTTGCTTATCTCCTTTTATGTTTTAAATTTTTGTTCATCATAAAAAAATCTCCTGATTTGCATTCTTAATATAGAGTTGTAAAGTTCCTCCTATATTCTGGATGCAAGCTATTTGTTAGATATATGTGCTGTGAACATTTTCTTCCAGGTTGTGCCTTAACTTTTCATTTTCTTAATGGTGGCTTTTGAAGAGCAGAAGTTCTAATTTTAATGAACTCTAATTTATTAATCTTTAAAGTTTGTGCAAATTTTTTTTTCTATTTTTTATTTGAAATTTTATAATCAGCATTTACATTTAGGTCTATGATTCATTTTGAGTTAATTTTTGTGTATGGTGTGAAGTGAGAGTCAAACTTTATTTTATTTTATTTTATTGAGATGGAGTCTCACTCTGTCTGGAGTGCAGTGTCACAATCTCCGCCTCCCAGGTTCAAGTGATTCCCCTACCTCAGACTCCCGAGTAGTTGGAATTATAGGCGCCTGCCACCACACCTGGCTAAGTTTTGTATTTTTAGTGGACTCGGGGTTTCACCATGTTAGCCAGGCTGGTCTTGAACTCCTGACTTCAAGAGATCTGCCCACCTTGGCCTCCCAAATTGCTGGGATTACAGGCATGAGCCACTGCGCCCGGCCCAAGGTTTAATTATTTTTCATGAAGCTATCCATTGGATTCAATACCATTTGTTAAAAAGATTGTATTTCTCCCATTGAATTATCCTGGCACCACTGAAAATCAATTAACTTTATATGTATAGGCCTATTTCTCACTCTATTCTCATCTATTGATCTCTATATCTGTCATTCCATTGATACTAAGCTGTCTTGATGACTGTAACTTAATGGTAATTCTCAAATTTAGTAGTGTAAGTCCTCTGGATTTCTTCCTTTGTCAAAATTGTTTTTAGCCATTTTAAGGTTTTTTTTTTAACTTTCCATTTATATTTTACAATCAGAATATCAATTTTTATTTTTTTTAACTTTTATTTTAGGTTCAGGGGTACATGTGCAGGTTTGTTATATAGGTAAACTTGTGTAGTGGGGATTTGTTGTACAGATTATTTTATCACCCAGGTACTAAACCTAGTACCCAACAGTTATTTTTTTTCTGATCCTCTCCCTCCTCCTACACTCTGTCCTTAAATAGACTTCAGCGTCTGCTGTTTTCCTCTTTGTGTCCACATGTTCTCATTATTTAGCTCCCACTAAATGGAGCACATTTAGTTCTCACTAAAGTGAGAACATGTGGTACTTGGTTTTCTGTCCTGCATTAGTTTGCAGAGGATGATGGCCTCCAGCTCTATCCATGTTCCTGTGAAGGACATGATCTCATTCTTTTTTATGGCTGCGTAGTATTCCATGGTGTATATATATCACATTTTCTTTATGCAGTCTATCACCGATGGGCATTTAGGTCTATTCCATGTCTTTGCTATTGTTAATAGTGCTGCAATGAAGATACATGTGAATGTGTCTTTACGGTGGAATGATTTATATTTCTTTCGGTATACCCAATAATGGGATTGCTGGATCGAATAGTAGTTCTGTTTTCAGCTTTTTGAGGAATCACCACACCACTTTCCACAATGGTTGAGCTAATTTACACACCTACCAAGTGTACTTGCACACCCAGCTGCCCAGATGGGAACTCTATTAGCACTACTGTTAGTTTCTCCCTTTCTCTCATTCCTCATATCCAAATAGCTACCAAGGCCTGTGGGTTTTATTTCCTGAATTTTATGAAACATGCACCTCCCTCTCCACTACTTTGCTATTATCTCAGTGAAAGCCACCACTGACTCTAGTTTGCACAAATGCAGCAGCATCCTAATGGCTTTTCATAGAATTCTTACTGATTACAAAGGAGTTACTGATTACAAAGGAGTGGAGAAGACTAGCAGACACCATCTTAGTCAACAGATCAAAATGAACATCATTATTAACAGGACAAGTTGAAACCATGAACTACTTGATAAGATGCAATGAGAAAAATCACTTCTGTGATACTCCTGCCAAGGATGCATAACCTGAATCCAAGTATGGAGGAAAGTTAAGGGACATTCTACAAAATAACTGACCTATTATCTTTTTTTTTTTTTTTTTTTGAGATGGAGTCTCACTCTGTGGCCCAGGCTGGAGTGCAGTGGCATGATCTCGGCTCACTGCAACCTCCGCCTCCTGGGTTCAAGTGATTCTCCTGCCTCAGCCTCCCAGGTAGCTGAGATTACACCCGGGTAGCTGGGGTGCACGCCACCACACCTGGCTAATTTTTTTATTTTTTATTTTTAGTAGAGATGGGGTTTCACCATGTTGGCCAGGCTGGTCTCGAACTCCTGACCTCAGGTGATCCACCCACCTCAGCCTCCCAAAGTGCTGGGATTATAGGCATGAGCCACCACGCTTGGCTGACCTGTTATCTTGAAACGTGTCAAGATCATGAAAGTCAAGGAAAGATCAAGGAATTATTCCATCTTTCAGCATTTAAGGAAGCTGAAGAAACGTGACAACTAAATGCACCATGTGAATTGGAGCTGGATCCTTTTGCTATAAAGAAAATGATTGGGACAACTGGCAAAACTACGTCTGAGGATTAAAAGAGAGTAAGGCAACTATGTCAAATCCCTGCTTTTGAAGGTTATATTGAGGTTATGCAAGATAAACCACACACTGGAGACCAACCTGGGCAACATAGGGAGACCCTTGTCTCTATAAAAAAAAATTAGCTGGGCATGGTTGGGCACGTCTGTGGTGCCAGCTACTCAGGAGACTGAGGTGGGAGGATCGCTTGAGCCCAGGGTTTGGGGCTGCAGTGAGCTGTGATTGTGCCCCTGTATTCCAGCCTGGGTGACAGAAAGGCCTTGTCTTAATACTGCCCCACTGTCCTCATACCCCACCAACCTCCAAAAAAAAAAAAAAAAAAAAAAGTCAGTAAAGTGTTCAGGAATAATGAGGCATCAGGTCAACTTCTTACTCTCAAATGGAAGAAAAGAAGTTACTTGTACTTCCAAATTTTCTGTAAGTTTGTGCTTATTTCAAAAATCTTCATAAAGGTACACATAAATGATACATATTTACTTCTAGATTTATTTATATTCTCTATATAAGAAATAAGTATAGATAAAATACATACAGAAATAAATTCACTCTGAAACTTCCAATTCCAGTTTCACACCATAGAATTTATTCTCATTTTCTCACTTTACATCTTTGCAGCCCATTTCTCCAGTGGCAAGAATTCTGGTTTCATTATCCTGAATGTGTTGCCTTCTTTGATTAATCCCTCTGTATGTGACCAATGTCCATGTCCTCCACTAATCCTTCCCTCATCAGACACTCTCCTTTCCGCTTGGGCCCCAAATCCCCCATTCCAGGCCACCTGTCACCTACGCATAGATGCTCTCATCAGCTCGGGAACTCAGCCTCCCCACATGTGGATGCCCTCTTCACTCCACTTGGACTCTGACACACATGCTAGGCTGGGCCTCTGCCCTTCCCAGTGAATGTTCTCCTTGCCCCACCTGTTCTATGACTCTCCATACTGGGCCACCGCTTCCCCACACCAGCAGATTCCCTTTTCACCCCACTTGGTCTCTTACCTTTTGTGCTGGGCTGCCCCTCCATGGGACAACTGCTTTGCCCTCTTCCCATTCTGATTCCCATGACTTGCCACCTCCCAAATGGATGCCTCCTCACACTCCACAGACTCCAACACCTTCACTCTGGGTAACTGCAGTGTTCTCCTCCCCAATCCCCCACCCCATGAATTGTTCAGCAAGGAAAGGAGAGGGAAGGAGAAGAAGCAGTTTCCCATTTTCTTTTTTTTAGTAAATGAAGAAACCAGGGTTAGAAAGGCCACGTTACCAGCCTGAAGTCAGACAGTTAATAAGTGGTAGAGATGGAATTTGAACCCAAGAAGTCAGTCTCCAGAGTTCCTGCTCAGACCTGCTATGCTGTGGCCTGTTCATAGGGCGCCCTTGACACCACTGCTGCCTGAGTTGACTCAGTTCTAGCTCTATGAGTCTAAACTGTACAATAGGTGTTATTTCATTTCACAAATGAGAACACTGAGAGTTGGAGAACTTAAGTACCTTGCCCAAGGCCATGCAGCCTGGAAGCAGCCTGGATTTGACCCCGTGCCTTTTGGACTCCAGACTTATGGGGGTAATCACTGTGCCAGAGGGCCCAGAGGGAAGGCAGTTGACTCTGACTTTCAATTCCTATCTCATCCCGGGAATATCTGACTCAAGACAGCATCCTTGTCTGACTTTTGGGGGTCTCCTGGCTCACTCTCAGCTGACTAAGGCAGTGTGGCTCAGAAGCAAGTACATGCAATTTGAGTCTTTGCCACTTACTTGCTGTGTGACTTTGGGAAAGCCACCCAGTCTCTGAGTAGACACAATAATGGCACTCTTCTGGGTGGCCATGAGGAATCAGTGAGAGAGCAGGTCATTTGCTTGGTATGGGGCCTGGCCCAGAGTGGGCTTTTAGTAAATGGAAGCTCTTACTGTTGTAAAAACAAACCTCAGAAGGCAGTGAGGGAGGTCTTGTCCAGCACCTAATAGAGAGAAGGTGTCATGGAGAGTTCAGAGGCATGGAGACTAGGAGTGGGCGGAGAGCCAAGAGTTTTAACCCTGAGTTTGATCATCAGGCCATGGAGGGTCATTCCTTTACTGCCTCCAAGCAGGAGTTCTTAATTAAGGCAAAGCAAATTATTATTTTGTTTGTTTTCTCTTTTTTCCCCAAAAAACCTTTTGCACTCCTAAGACAAAATAAATTATTACTGGTACATTTTATTAGGGTCATCAAAGGAAGCCAACAATCTGTCAGTGGGGTGTGGAATGCAGGAAGCATTACCTCCAGGGACACCAAGGTGCTGTTGGAGTTGGCTTCCCTTTTTCGGGCGTGTTCGAGAGGTAGAGCTGAGACCAGTGAGATGAGCTGCTCTTGTGGGATGTGAGTAACATTTTATGAGCTCCTTCATGGTTCCAGCTTGTGGGGCCTGGGCTCACCTGCATGCCCCAGACCTGTTGGATAGTGGTCTCAACTTTTCACTTGCTACTTCACTGACTCCCTCAGCCTGAGGAGTCAGGTTGACCATCTAAGGATCTGGGCTCTTAGCTGCCCAGACAGAGATCTCCAACTGCCAGGACCCTCCCAAAGAGAGGCTGGACCCTCTGGTCCACTTATTGCTGGTGCCCCCAAGAGATTGGCATACAAGGAAAAGATCACACCCTCCAAATTCAGACAAGCCTGAACTTGAACCTTGGCATGTGTGTGCCCTAGGCTAAGTTTCTTCACCTTCCCAGCCCTCAGTTTCTTCATCTATAAAGTGAGGCCAAGTCATGCCTACCTTATATGGGTGTTGTGAAGGTTAAGTGAGTGTCCTTCGTTATTCTACAAGCCAATGTTTGTTGAATGTTTGCTGTGGTTAATTTTATTGTTTTCAAATCCTGGCTGTGCTCCTAATTGGTTGAGTGACCTTAGAAGATCTTGCTTTAACATCTCCTATAGTATGGGTCTGGTGGTGATAAATTATTTCAAATTTTGTGTCTGAAAATGACTTTATTTTATCTTTGTTTGGAAGTTATTTTTGCTAGACGTGGGATTATAGGTCAACAAATTTTTTCAATACTTTAAAGATGTTACTCCAAGTCTTCTCACTTGCATTGTTTCTGAAGAGAAATCAAGAAACCTGCTGTCATCTTTTTCTTTGTTCCTCTGTATATAATATGCTATATATAGAAAATGTTTTTTAAAGATGTTGTTTTTAGAGAAGTTTTAGATTCAAAGCAAAATTGAGAGGAAAGTACAGAGATTTCCCACATACTTCCTGTCCCAACACATGAATAGCCTCCCCCATTATCTGGTGAACATTCTTCACTAGAGTGGTACATTTGTTAGAGTTGATGAAACTACATTCATGTTTATTATTTTCCTCAGTCATTGTAATTTTTATCATTACAAGTTCTATTTGGATCTTTTTATATATCTTTCATGTTTCTACTTAACTTTTTAAACATATGGAATGCAGTTTTAATCATGGTTTTAATGCCCTCTACTAATTCTAACATCTGTGCCATTTCTGGGTTGGTTTTAATTGATTGATTATTATCCCCATGATGGATTGTGTTTTCCTGCCTCTTTGCATGCCTAGTAATCTTTGACTGGATGCCAGACATTGTGAATTTTACCCTATTAGGTGCTGGATATTTTGTATCCCTGTAAATCTTGAACTTTATTGAACTTTGTTCCAACTATTACTTGGAAACAGTTTGATGCTTTTAGATCTTGCTTTTATGATTTTTAAGGCGGACCCAGAGAAGTACTCAGTCTTAGGCTAATTATTCCTCAGAAGATCTTCCTAAGGCAAGATCTTGTTGAATACGTTACCCATTGAATTTGGAGTTTTTTCATTCTCTCTGGTGGGAACAGGTATTATTACCAGTCCTGTGTGAGTGCTGAACACTGTTCTCTCAGATCCTTTCAGATGATTTTTCTCCTGACCTCACACACGTGCACTGATTAGTACTCTGCTGGATATTTGAGAGGGACCCTCTGGAGATCTCTGGGTTTCAGTCTCTGTGCAGTTCTCTCCCCTCTGGTACTCTGTCCTATGAACACTTGCATCTTGGTTTTGCTAGATTCTCAGCTCTGTCGCCTCAAATCAGAAACGCTACTGGGCTTTAGTTCCCTACACCCTACCACCCCCCTACTCACTCCCCCCACCCCCTACCCCTGGATTGTGCCCTGGAACCCTCCTCAAGGCAGTAAACTGTAGCAGTAACAGGGCTCACCTTGTTTGTCTCCCATTGTTCAGGGATCACGTTCTTTGTTTCCTAATGTCAAGTGTCTTGAAAACCATTGTGTCATGTTTTTCTGTTTTTCTTGTTGTTTCTGGAAAGAGGGTAAATCCGGTCTCTGTTAATCCCTCGAGGCCAAAAGTGGAATACTCTTTTTTGTTTATTTACTTTTTTGCCAAGATTCCTACTTGGTTCTTTTTCATTATTCACCTGTTCCCTTTTTTTCTGCCGGTTTTGGCCTTTATTTTGTTCTTATATGCATATTATTTCTTAGTTTGAGCAACCTAAACACATTTTAAAGTATCTGTCAGATAATCTTATTATTTTAATTTTATCTGTATTAATTTTTTCTTCCTGTTGTTTGATTTTGTTGGCTTTTTTCTTAGGGTTAGATTTTTTCATTTGCTTAAAAATCTTGTTTTTCAGGTTCATTTTGAGTAGTCCATGAAGATGTTCACTGTGCTTCTGAGCAAAGATTACCTTTTTTTTCCATATTTTATCTATTATTCTTACGTGCTTGGAGCAGCAGTAGTTCCTCAAAGTATAAACTTACAAAGCAATCTTTAAAGTCCCAACATTCTATGTTTATAATCTGGTGTTGTAGAAAGGTTCAGGCTTTCAGTAGGCCAAAGCCCTAGTTTTGAATCCTGGCTCTGCCATGTGCTCCTGTTCAAGTTTTTGAACTTCTTTGAAATTCAGTTCTCTCGTTCCTAAAATGGGCATAATACCTACCTTGTATTATGTAGAGTTTTTATGAGGATTAAGTGAAATTTCCTGGCAGAGTTTCCCAAATGTTGTTGACTTTGTAATTGAAGCTATGATTGACTCTCCCAAGCAGCATGAATGAAACAGAGAAAGTTGACACTCTGCCAACAGGTGCAAAGGAAGCTGCTGGACTTTTAAAACAAAAGGACTCCAAATACACCCAGCTGTTTACATTTAGCACGAGTGGTCCCTGATCCAACTTCTGTCTGTGTATTCTCAGAGGGAGTGGGTAGAACACACAGAGGCAAGGAATGCATGCTATTTCTGGAGCCAGAAAGCAACACATCCAGCAGCAGGAATAACCTTCATGGTGCTGATCAGTTGCTATGACTCTGTAGATGCAGAATTTAACCAGCCAAGACCTATGTTTTTCTTAGCCTGGGGATAGAGTCAAAGAAAGGCTCATGTCATTCAGAACCAAACAGCCAGTACTAATAATAGGCTGGGGCCTGTGGGTGGCTTAGGTATGGGAAGTGGGAAGCTAGAGCTAGTTTTGAACAAAAAAATGCCTCAGTTGAGCCCTGGTGGTATGAGGATGCTCTCCTTGGGTATATATATTTTACATTCCTGGGTCTTCATGTCTTCCTTCCAAACCCAGAATCCAGTGTGGTAGATTTGTCTCCACTTCCCAGTCATCTCCAGGTTCTCTTTGTGGGAACCCACTCCCTGGGATTGTTCCCTAGATCCTCTCTAGGGCTGGCCACTCTGACTCTCTGAAGTCATGGGCAACCCCATACTGATTTTCACTCCAATTACTGACTCCCTTTTTGTATAGAAGTCACTTTCACATTTAGAAATTTATTTGATTGACTGAAGACCTATAAAACAAGTAGGATATAATACTTATTTTTACTTTATTAACAGGGCTCAGAGAATTGGTAATAAACCCAGGTCACTTTGACTTTAATGACAAAATAGAAATATTTGTGATAGTTATTTTTGTAGAAATAGAATTTGAAATTATAGAAACTTTGAAGTTGTAGAATTATAGAACTATCATTTTATAAGCTCTAAAATAACTATTTTCATTCTGTTTTTTCTTTCACCTACTATTATTGTAAACAACAACAAAATGACTGCCATTTATGAAACACATGTTCATATTGGGCACCATGCTAAATATTTTACCTATTTTCTCTCATTTAATTATAACAACAAACCAATATTGCAGATGCTGCTAGCCTCATTTTCTGGATGTGGCCAAAAGGAGTTTAAGTAACTTTTCTATCATTTGGCATTCTTACATAATTGTCTTAAGTTCCTACATAATGGTTATGGTTATCATTTTTAATTGCTATGTACTAATAATGCCCCTAATTTACTTAATTCCTTCTGCCTTGTTAGGTATAATGATTAAAAGAGCTGGGGGACATTCATTCATTCATGTATTGAACAAGTATTTAATTAGCACTTGCTATGCTATCATATGCTGTGTTATATCCAGGGAATACAATGGTGAGGAGGACAAAAACACTCACCTTCACAGAGCACTCACAGTCTCATGGAATATGTAGCCAGCAAGAGGCAATTAGAAGACAGGGTGGTGATGAAGGCAGTTCTTGTTGCTGTGGGAGCGCAAAACAGGGAGCCTACCTCATCCCAACAATGTCAGAAGAACAGCTATCAATTAAGACCAGAAAAGTAGAATGATTTGAATGGCCACTAATTTACCACATGCAAAACCAATGATGGTGCTATGGTTTGAACGTTTGTCCCCTCCAAAACTTATGTTGAAGTTTAATCCTAAACGTGGCAGTATTTAGAGAGGTAGGCCTTTGAGAGGTAGGCCTTTAAGAAGTGATTGGGCCTTATGAACAGGTTAATGAATTAATGAGTTATCATGAGAGTGGAACTGGTAGCTTTATAAGAAGAAGCAGAGAGACCTGAGCTAGCACACTCAGCCCCCTTGCCAAGTGATGTCCTGCACTGCCTAGGGACTCTGCAGCGAGTCCTCACCAGCAAGAAGGCCCTTGCCAGATGCAGCCCCTTGACCTTGGACTTCTCAGCCTCCATAACTGTAAGAAATAAATTCTCTTTCTTTATAAACTCCCCAGTTTCAGTATTTTGTTGTAAGCAACAAAAAACAAACTAAGACAGATGGCCGCCAAACACATACCACCCATGACGCTTTAATGGAACTTGGGACTCCAGGGATCCCAGGAATTCAGATACATTAGGATGTGGAGCCCCATACTATCTTCATTCCATGGTTACTTTACCAAAGGCTTGTCATTCTCTAGGCCAAAGAGGCCTAAAACAGCATTGTTCATGTCTTCATTGTTCTGATGATGATGATAATGATGATGATGGTGGTGGAGGTGCTGGTGTTGACCGCTTTCATTAACTGAGCATCTCCACGTGTCAGGTACTTTATAAGTGTTATTTCACTGATGTTCACAACAGCCCTATAAGGTGTTATACCTTTATTTTTTTAGATCAGGAACTAAACCAGAGAGATTAGATAACTTGCCTTGCTCAAGCACAGCCTGCTAATAAGTAGAGAAGGAGTCAATTCTCTAAGCATAGGGGTTATATCATTTAGATTGTGAGGAACAGTGAGTGTGCTGGATTTACTCTAAAGGTTCTAGTGGTGGGTTCAAGTCTCTTTCAAGTATAAGTGGAATTTGATGCATTGTTGCTTGCTTGAAGATGGTGGAGCCACTTGAGAGGGAGTGTAGTGGCCTTAAGAGCTGAGAGAGGCCTTCTGTTGATAGTCAACTAGAAAATGAGGACTCCAGTCCTACAGCCACAAGAAACTGAACTTGGCCAACAACTTGAATGAAGAGCCTCCAGATAAGAGCCCAGCCTGGCCAATATCTTGATTTTGGCCTTGTAACATCCTGAGCCGAGAACCCAG
The DNA here is from genome assembly GCF_006542625.1 of Nomascus leucogenys. Classification (NCBI taxonomy): domain Eukaryota; kingdom Metazoa; phylum Chordata; class Mammalia; order Primates; family Hylobatidae; genus Nomascus; species Nomascus leucogenys. Next base: position 22,938,174 of record NC_044383.1, on the reverse strand, counting down.
TTGAGCCATTCTGGACTTCTGACCTGCATAACTGTGAACAAATAAATGTGTGCTCTTTTAAGCCCTTACATTTATGATAATCTGTTACACGACAGTAGAAATGTAATGCAGCAGCTCTTGCCACATAGTCACTTGATGTTCCATGGTCGGCAAGATCAGGGGCTCTGTCTCTACCAGGGCCAAGTCACCCAGTAGGAACTATTTTCCAAATGCTGTAAATTTCTGCTGCACATGTCATGACTTGCTCCAGAACTCCAGGTGTCTACATTGTGATCCCCCTACTGGGGCTTGTAATAGATTCAATATGTCTTTCCTTCTATAAATGCCTCTCATGCTATAGGATCCTCTGTGTCACATGGCCCAGGTAGCAGAGTTACTCGTGCCCAGCCTGGACTTTCTGCAGAATCCTTTCCCAGGCAGTGCCTCATTCCAAGAAAGCTGACAGCAGTTCCTATCACTTGATAGATGGACCAAGGCAGTATCTCTATGTTTCCTTTCGGACGATGGATGGTACAAGATGCAGTGAGCCGAGGTCGCATCACTGCACTCCAGCCTGGGTGACAGAGTGAAACTCCCCCTCAAAATAAATAAAATAAAATAAAATAAAAGTAGTAATTTATTCAGTTGACTTCCAAATATGAGGCTCAAAAGTCAATCCATTGGAATACAAGAAGAAAATATTAGAGCTTTTGGTTTTCTTTTATCCATGTCATCAAAAATTTTTCAAAGTTTTGCTAATATTTCACATATAGATTGATCCTGATCCTCACCCAGTTTACATCAGACACTTATAAGACATTTACATCATACCAGCTATTCAGAGGGGAAAGTAGAAGTTTGAAAGGGGAAAGAGGTTGATAAGGCCACTGCAAAAGGTTTACCTTTTACTTTGGAGGGGATGACAGACCCTAGACCACTGAGGCCTTACCAATCCACTAATGTGCAAGCTCCTGAATCTTCATGAGGTTTAAGTTCTCACCCTCTGGAGTACAGACTTCCAATATAATTCTTGCTCATCCAGTATTAATATGGTGTTATAAAATAGAGGACAATTGGCTGGGCACAGTGGCTCAGGCCTGTAATCCCAGCACTTTGGGAGGCCGAGGCCGGTGGATCACCTGACGTCAGGAGTTTGAAACCAGCCTGGCCAACATGGTGAAACTCCATCTCTACCAAAAATACAAAATTTGGCCTCCTGGGTTCAAGTGATTCTCCTACCTCAGCCTCCTTAGTAGCTGCGATTACAGAATGCCTGGCTAATTTTTGTATTTTTAGTAGAGACGGGGTTTCACCATGTTGGCCAGGCTGGTCTCGAACTCTGACCTCGTGATCTGCCCGCCTCAGCCTCCCAAAGTGCTGGGATTACAGGCGTGAGCCACCGCTCCAGGCCTTTTCCTCGTCTTTTTAACTTTCCACACAACACCAATGTAAGAATTCATTTTAATACAATAAATGTATATATAAAGATGTAAACATATATAATAAATGTACATATTAGGAAAGTCAGCATCTTAACAGATAAACACATGAGATCAGAAACAAGGCAAAGAAGCCTATATATCCACTACTATTTTTAACATAATCGAGATATTAATCAATACAACTAGACAAGAAAACTAGTAGAGGAATACAAATTGACAGGGAAAAAAGTAAAACTATTTGTAGATAACATGATAGAATATCTGGAAAACTCAAAAGTTGTAATGATAAAACTAAAACAAGCAAAATAATTCTGTGGGTATACATGCATTATTTTATGTATAGATTAAATAATATAGAAATATAAATAGGCAAATATACATTTATATTTATATAAACAACGAGTTAAAGAAGATAATAAAAGAGAAAGCCTTATTTATTATACAAACTAAAGAGCATAAAATATTTAGGAACAAACTAAGAAGAAAAGTGTGAATTGTGTGGGAACTCCAACATAATCCCTTAGGGAGTTGTTGATCCCATATCGTGGCACTAAGCATGGAATAAATGAGTTAGATAGTCACGAATAAGAAAACATGGTATATAATAGACAAACTTGGCTCTCAACATAACCACCCATAGAACGACCTTAGAATCCCTAGGGTCTTACAAGCCCAGGTGCTTTGAGGATGGTGCTTAGTTCCAGGGGAGGTGCTATGGGTGCCAACTTCCGGCTTGGCTGGTTGCCCATCTGGCTCCATGTCTTTTGTCCCTCTGGGCTATGAGTCTGGCAGCTGGTGTCAGTGTGATGATTTGCTTGGCTCTGTCCTCCCTCCTAGTGTTGCTTTTTCTGTAATAAAGCTTTTGCTTTGATCTGCTGGAGTGTCAAGTGTTTTATCTGACACCACTAAAACCACCAAAACTTCTCTGAGGAAAACTTTAAGATACTCCCTAAAGTCATAACAGTAGACTTGAACAAAGCAAAAGACATCCCTCGTTCTGTGATGGGACTAACTCAACATCGTAAAGGTCTAATTCTCCTCGAGATAATATATAATTTTAACAAGGTCTAATAAAAATACCACTTATTTATTTATTTAGAGACTGAGTCTCGCTCTGTTACCTGGGCTGGAGTGCAGTGGTGCGATCTTGGCTCACTGCAACCTCTGCCTTCCAGGTTCAAATGATTCTTGTGCCTCAGCCTCCTGAGTAGCTGGAATTACAGGCATGTGCCACCACATCTGGCTATTTTTTTAATACTACATTTTTTTTTCTAGAAAATTGATTGCAGAGCTCATACGGAAAAATAAAAATGCAAGAATAGTTATGAAAACCCCCAAAAAGAAGAGCTGTCATAAGAGAGAGTTCTTGTCAAATCACAAATATTATTATAAGGGATCTTTAATCAAAACTGATAAGTGAACAGGAAGACTACTAGGAAAAAATAGAAAGTCCAGAATTAGACATAAGTACGTATGGAAATTTAGCATATGATAAAGATGGTATCTTATATCTCGGAGGAGAAGCCAGCCCTTTCAATAAGTGGTGTTGGGACAACTGGATGGCCATTTGGAGAAGATAAAATTGGATCCATGCCTCACATCGTGCACCAGAATGAACTCCAAATGAATCAGACATCTAAGTGTAAGAAAATTAAACCATACAGATGCTAGAAAAAACATGAGAATTTAAAAAATAATCTCAGTGTTTAGAAGCTTTTTCTAATTCCGATTCAAAATGCAGGTGCAACAGAAGAAACGACTGATAAATTTTACTACGTAAAAATAAAATAACATTGGCATGGCAAAAACAATAAGAAAAGACAAATAAACAAGTAAAACAATAAGAAAAGACAAATAATACACCATCTTTATCAAAGGTCTAATCTCCCTAATTTATAAAGAGCTCTAAAAATCGAGGGGAAAAAGACATTAAAAAACTATATAAAGATGGGCAAAAGAGACAGTTTAAAGATATACAATGGGCCAGGCATGGTGGCTCACACCTGTAATCCCAGCATTTTGGGAGGCTGAGGTAGGTGGATTGGTTAGGACCAGGGTCCTTACCAGTCCACTAATGTGCAAGCCCCTGAATCTCTGTGAGGTTTAAGTTCTCACCCTTTGGAGTACAGACTTCCAATATAATTCTTGCTCATCCAGTATTAACATGGTGTTACAAAAATAGAGGACTATTGGCCAGACTGGGTGGCTCAGGCCTGTAATCCCAGCACTTTGGGAGGCCGAGGCAGGTATCTTTCCTCCTGGGATTTATACGTGCAGAAGGTGACTGACCTCCTGACCCAGAGTAAGCTCTTTTAAGGGGCTGTGTATTATCATTACTGAACATTCCTAATGGAAACGTTCTTTTCCCCCTGGGATTTATATGTGCTGAAGGTGGCTGACCTCCTGACCCAGAGCAAGCTCTTTTAAGGGACTGTGTATTATGATTACTGAATGCTCCCAATGGGCAGTCCAGTAATCACAATAAAAACAGCCAATGACAATTTACTGAGCCCCAGTCATATGCCAGATGACACTGGCTTAAGTGCTTTACATATAATCCTCAAAGTAACCTCATGATGTGGACACTATTATTCCCATTTCTCAGATGGGAACACTGAGGCTCAGGGAGGTAGAGTAAGTTGCATAACAACATGTGACTAGCAGACCCTGGGGCTGGATTTCTAAAGGAGTCATTCTGACTCCAGAGTCTGGGCTGAGAGGAAGCGGGGCTGGGTCTTCTGTATGGGGTGGCCCTGGGATGACCAAAGGGGCCACACCAGGGAGTGGCATTAGTCTACTCGCAGCCAGCTGCATGGGTGCCCACTCAGTGAGGTCAGCACATTGCAGGCTCTCACTGTTCCTGGCTTCACTCTGGCATGCAGAGGCCTCCGGTGTTGCCTTCCATAATGGTCACCTGATCCTGGAGCTGGTGGGCAAACAGCCTGAGATGTTTATTCTCTGATGACCAACTGGCCTGACAGACAGGCGGGGTGATAAGAGAGAGAGGAGGCAACTGGGGGATGGGGTGGATAAAGGAGTCCCCCGCCTCTGAGAAGTGCTGTTTTCCTTGGCTGGGGCCTACAGTCACACCACTGGCCTCTGAATGACAGTGACATTCCCCAGGGATTAAGCATGACTTGTGGAAGCTGGGTCTCCACAGGGGGTGCAGAGCCCCACAGAACTTCAGTCATGCAATTAGCTACCTCTAACATTTCTCCCACATTCATTTCATACCTCCATCACTTCCCATCCCCCCTCCAAAAAAATTCAGCTGCAACTTGCTTTATAACACACAGTAAGATTGTTGTATTATGTGTCCTGGAAACAGCAAATGAGAGAAAGTCATTCTCTGGCTCTTTGGAAGCATAGCTCAAAACTCCTCTTTTCCAGGAAGCCATGCCCAGGTTAACCCTGCCCCTTGCTGCTCCGGGCCCCTGGGATTCTGGATGCAATCTGCAGTTGTTGATTTGTTGCCAGGTACCGAACAAGCGGTGGCAGGACAGCGCTCTAGCCACCCGGGCTCGGAGCAGTGATGCTTTTAGGAGAGGTAAAGATGCTGATGTCACTTGTGGTTGGGATAACTGCTTTCCTGTTCAAGGATGTTGGATGTATACCTAAAGCTCTAGAACCCCGGTTTCCTGACTCCCAACCAACTGCTACTTTGACTACAATACAACACCTGCAGGGCTTATTAGAGGACAAGAGGCCTGGCTGATAAATTCCTGACCAGAGGGATGGAGGCTAAGCCTTTCCCTGCAGCCAATGAGGCAAGTTCCCAGTGAGTTGTCGGGCAGAAAAGAGCCTCCTGGGTCATGTCCTCACTTTTCCTCAGCTAAAGTTCCCTGACTGTCTCCTTCAAATTCAGATGTGCATCCAGTTCCATGAGTAACCACATTATTTTTAAACAGCATCCTTCAGCCACTGTCTCTCCTGGGTTTTCAGAGAGCGGTGACCCTTTGTGAAGCCAGGACAGGATTTTATTTTCTGATTGTTTTCAAACATCTGCAGAGATTCCATGGACTTCAAGTCAAACAAAAATCATACTCTGGTCAAGGCACCAGCCAATAGGTCAAGCTGAGGTAAATATTTCTACCTCGGGGGTAGAAAAGAGAAGCCGAGGAGTGTGGAGAGATGGGAAACCAAGGGATGGGATATTGGAGACAGCAAAGAGGTTCAAACCCTGGAGATTTAGCAGAGGAGTCTCAAAGCCCCATTATATCAAGAAACACCACACAAAGTAGTTTAAAGCTCAACGCTAGGAGTAATGGAGACTAGGGTTAGATCCGCAGCTCCTCTGCTTACTAGCTGGCCAGGTGGCTGGACTTCATGAGCCTTTGTTTCCTTATCTGTAAAATGGGTATAAAAAACCAACCACCTACTAAGGTGACTGTGAGGACTAAATGAGAAATATGTGCCCAAGACAGCCTGGCAGATTAATACTCAAGAAACAGAACTTTGGCTGGGTGTGGTGGCTCCCATGTATTCCCAGCACTTTGGGAGACCGGGGTGAGATTACTTGAGGCCAGGAGTTTGAGATCAGCCTGGGCAACATGGCAAAACCCTGTCTCTAGAAAACATAAAAATTAGCTGGGCAGGCGTGGTGGTACATGTCTGGAGTCCCAGCTACTCCTTGGGAGGCTGAGGCAGGAGGATTGCTTAAGCCCAGGAGTTCAAGATTGCAGTGAGCCATGATCGCGCCACTGCATTCCACCCTGGATGACAGCCTGGGTAACAGCGTGAGACTCCGTCTCTAAACAAGAAATGGCAACTGTTATTATTAACACCCAGATAACAGTTAATATCTTATGGCTAAGATGATCTATGATAGACTGCTTCATATGTATTCATAATTGTCAGATTAGTAGCTTATAACTGTGTCGATGTGACTGCTAGCAACTTAATGATTTACTTATTTAACTGTCTCTACTGGAGTTGCTAGGATAAAAGGACAGTGTTTAAGACTGGACAATATATTATCCAGTGTATTTCTCCTTCGTTCCTTCACATGAATTTTTGCTTTAAAAATAAACATTGGCTGGGCGCAGTGGCTCATGCCTGTAATCCCAGCACTTTGGGAGCTGAGGCAAGAAGATCGCTTGAGCTGAGGAGTTCAAGACCAGCCGAAGCAACACAGCAAGACATCATCTTTACCAAAATAAAAAATAAAAAATAAAAAAATAAACATCTTGGCCGGATGTGGTGGCTCATGCCTGTAATCCCAGTACTTTGGGAGTCTGAGGCAGGGAGATCACTTGAGGTCAGAAGTTTGAGATAAGCCTGGCCAACATGGTGAAACCTCGTCTCTATTAAAAATACAAAAATTAGCTGGGTGTGGTGGCGGGTACCTGTAATCCCAGCTGTTCAGGATGCTGAGGCAGGAGAATTGCTTAAACCCGAGAGGCGGAGGTTGCAGTGAGCCAAGATCGCGCCACTGCACTCCAGCCTGGGCGACAGTGAGACTCCGTCCCAAAAAGTAAATATATAAACAAAAATCTTTTTGATGTACTAAGTGTTGTTAATGATTACTAGTTGAAAAAACAAAATTTTAAGTTTTGTTGTCATTGGTTAATTTAAAAATGACATAACGTTCATAGCAAAAACTCTAATAGTATATGTACTTCAATAAAATTTATTTCAAGTATTCAAACAATATAAAAGGTCATACAAGGAAAAGGTTCCTGCCCTATCCTAATTTCCAGAGGTACTTACTGTTAAAAATTACTTGTATAAGTTTTCCAGAAATGTTCTCTTCTCTTTGATTTTATAGACATTTAGTCATACTGCAATACTGTTGAGAAACTTGCACTTTCTCCTTAATAATACACCTTGGGTCCCTTTCCCTAGCAGTGCATACAGACCTACCTCCTTCTTTTTCAGGGCTACATTGTACTCTTTTGTAATAGAGACCATCTTTTGTAAGGCCACCCTTCTGTGCAGCACTTTGGTTGTTTCTAGTTTTTGCTATTATGAACAATGCCACAATAAACTCCCTTGTCCACGTAGCTTTGATTATTGTTACAAATAAACCCAGAGGATAAATTCCTAGGAGGATAATTGCTGAGTCAGTTTCCCTTGTTGCAATTTTAATAGTTCCAATTCGGGCCAGGCACGGTGGCTCATGCCTGTAATCCCAGCACTTTGGGAGGCCGAGGTGGGCGAATCACCTGAGGTCGGGAGTTCAAGACCAGCCTGACCAACATGGAGAAACCCCGCCTCTACTAAAAGTACAAAATTAGCCCGGTGTGGTGGCGCATGCCTGTAATTCCAGCTACTTGGGAGGCTGAGGCAGGAGAATCACTTGAGCCCGGGAGGTGAAGGTTGCGGTGAGCCGAGATAACGCCATTGCACTCCAGCCTGGGCTACAAGAGCAAAACTCTGTCTCAAAAAACAAAACCAAAAAAATAGTTCCAATTCACTTCCAAAGAGTTGCTGCAACTGACACCTATAGTATATGAGAATGTCTGTGTCATCAAACTTTACAAAGTAAACTGTTGTTAAAAAATAACAGTGATAGTATACATATGCTGAACAGCCACATGTACAAATCAGCTCATCTGCAGAGATGAATGCTCACAATCAACTGAGAGGTAAGCTATTATATTTCCCCTTTGAAGAGGGGACAGAAGGTTACAGTGATTCAGACCAGGGTATGAGTCTCAGCTCTGCTGTTTATTATTCCAGTGACTTTGGGCAGGTTCTTCAAGTTTCTCTAAAATGGTGATATTAAATGAAATAAGGTTTGAGAAAGCTCCTAGAACCAGTACCTGGATTATTTATTAACATCATGGGACAAGCCAGAGTGCCAGAGTCCCCAGTAAGTTTGAGAATGACCCTAGTATAATAGAGACTTGGGTTGTATTTCCACCCCTTTCTACCACCTCCCACCAGGTTGCGTCATTTCTTTGAATTTTCTTATTTGTAAGGGTCAGTTTAGATATTTCCTATTAATTGACCGATCTGAATAGATATGAGTAGCAGAGTTGCATCATGATGCAGGTGGCATTTTATATTCATAGCAGCATCACAGCAAAAGAAGACAAGGTAAGATCTCAGTTCCACTTCTGTCACTGAGATAGTGTAGAGAGTGGGTGAGTTTTGGGGACAGACCAACCTACCTGCAGTCTTGCTTCTGGCTCTTAAAAGCTGGGTGACCTTGAGCAAATTCTTGTAGCTATCTGAGCTTCAGTTTTCTTAACTATGTTAAGAAACATAGCTAACAGTTGCTGCTCATGGGGTTATTGTGAATATAAAGTAAGATAAACTATGAAAATACTTAGCACCTTGTTAAATATTCAATGTATGCACAAACAGCAATAGCCTCACCACCTGATCATAGTTCACTTGTAGGTCAAGGAGGGACAGGATGCTTCTGTGGAGAGGAACAAAGAGAGATGTTACCAGTCCTCACCTCTCAGTCACACTCCCATTTGTCAAGTCAGGTGACTCACACAGCATTTGTCTGGCTTCTGTCACTGTGAAGCGCACGCTTGGGGGAGGGGAGTGATGAGAGCCCAGGGGCAGATCAAAGCAAGGGCTGCAGCCTCAGCTAGGGCTCTTTATGCTTTTTCATTCCTCCGGGAGAGAAGTGAGAAACATTTAGAAATATTTATCATTGCAACTTTTGAATATACTTTATGTTTGACTTGCAAAATGGAATGCTTGTTGAACATCATCCTGGAAAACATTTTGTGGGATCTGAGGAAGGACATGAACTACCTCTAGGTTTTTGCTGTCGTGTTGCCCTCTCCCTTCAAATCTGTTCTAAGTTCAGTTATTATGTAACATGTCGATTGCAAATATTAAGCTATAATCATGGAGATGGCATTTCTGTAAAACAACTGTGAATCATTCATTTTTTCCCATTTTTTTATTTTGAAAATTTCAAATTTACAGAAAGGATGCAAAAAAGCCCCGTGAATATCTAGATTTATCCATTGTTTCTTATTTTATCACATATGCTAGGATATTATTTTTGAGATTCAGACAACTTCATTCATATAACATGGTCCTCTTTTTTTTTTTGCCAATAAAAATGTAATGGGAATAGACTCACTTATATCGATGTTGTGACTTCCAGGCTCTCAGCTTTCTGGGGTTTGAGATCTGTTGTATTAATATTTGGCTATAAGGTTGGAATATAAAGAGTCATGTTTGTAGTAAGTGCCAGATTGAACATCTTATGCACAAAGTATACAAGACACATTATCCCCAACCCTAACAGAGACTCTCCAAGCCAGGGTCTCATCAATTCCGATTTACATATTTGGTAACTGACACTCAGAGAGGTTGAATTACTCCACTGGTAAATTGCAGAGTCTGGACTCAAAAACAGATCCTTTTGATCACAAAGCTCTTTCCACCAAGGTTTTGGAGGATTCTGAGAAAAAGACTTCCGTGCAAACATAGAAAAAGTTTTAATTTTATTTCTGGGAGAGTTGCAATGTTAATTTTAAGTAATTTCCTTTCACTAACGAAGTCTGGGGGTGGGAATATGGGGTGGAAGATGGAGATTTAAGGAAACCACGGTTAGGAATTTAGTGATGGAAACTGAAGATGATGAGCTAACTATTCAGAGAATGGACTTGGTTCTTATAGCCTCTTACTAGCCGTGGATACTCCTGACAAATCACCCTAATGCCTCCTCATTTGTGAAATGGGAAAAACAATCAACACCTCTTTACCAGGTGTTTTTTTTTTTCCTCGTCAACTGCGTTAAGGAGAAGGGGGAAAGAGTAGAACAAGGAGTTCTAACTGTAACGAACGGAACAGTCAATTGAGCTACCTACCTACCTTCGGACCAGCCTACCTGTTTCATGTTTTTGTTTTGTTTTTGTTTGTTTTGGTGAGGCTCAATTTTGCGAACTGTGGCAAACTGATCTTTATGAATACAAGGAATTGATAGTGTCATTTTATATTAGAGGAGGGAGAGAGGAAGATAAAAAAGGGAGAGGGAAGGAAGGAGAGAGAAAGAGAGAATGATGGCAGAAATCAACGGAGGCGGAGGCGTAGTTTCCTGAGGCTGGAAACTCAGTCTGGGGAGAAATGAAAGCGTCTTTTAGGGAATTCAAGTAGTTGCCAGGTCTCAGGGAATCCATCTTCAGAATTTTCCTCCGCGTGGTTGCGGGAGGAAGGTGAGTTGGGTGGAGACCCTGAGCAAACTCCTCTCCAGGCCATGCGGCATCCTGGGCTCTGGTTTCCCTGGCACGCAAGGCACGCTTTTCTCTACTTTCCGGGGATGCTGGCGTCAGGACTTAGAACTCCTGTATGCCGGACAGCCGGTGAGGTCTACTGGGCGGCCGCTTTGTCTGGTGTCTCTGCTCCGTAGACATTTCTGTGTCAGGTGCCTCGCATATTCGCACTCACGCGCTAGGGCATTAAGTTGCACCTTGCGGGGTGGCTCTCAGCCTTGAAAGGCCGCAGGATGTCCGCGTCCACAGCTGTGAACCGGTGAGTGCAGGTGGACGGGCGCACGCGGGCGCCAGGGTAATTAACAGGGCTTCAGAGGGCGTGACGGTGACCTTACGTTGTCGGCGAACTCTCTTTTCATCCTTTACATTTCCACGGAGATTTGGCCAATAAATAACAAGAATAAAATGTACGCATGGTTTTGTCTTTGCGCTCGTGGGGTCGTAGCGGGGTCTTTTAAGTGAAGAGAAAAAGAAACCAGAAACCCACCGTGGCCCCACCGGCTGCTTCCGGGGACACCTGAAATCAGCAGCTGGAACTGACAATTTGGAGAACCCCGGGGATGGTCATCTGAGACCTGGATTACAATACAAGTCCCACCTCGGGGCGAGTCCAGGTTTTCTTCCCCTCGGGGTCGGGTGCCTCAGGCGCGAGTGGCGCTGGCCGGGCTCCAGCCGCGAGCAGATGCCAGGCCCGGCACACTTTGCACCGGCGATGCGCGCGGACGTCCCGGGCGCGCTCGGTCCGCCCGGCTTGGCAGGAGCTGCGGGAGGCCGCGCGCACCGTCCCCGGGGACAGCTGGAGGACTGAGGGCTCCCGGGTGGAGCGAGAACGCGGCGGCGGGCCGCGGGCTGCGTGTGTCGCCTTCCTCACGCGGTGTGCTGCGCCGTGGAACGCTGGGCTCCGGACCCTGAGGGTGCACTGTGGCGGGTGGCGTACGCCGCGCTCCTTCCCCGCTTCCTGCGCCCAGGGTCGGTGGGCAGAGTTCCTGGGTCCAGCTTGGCGCTGAGCAGCCCCCGGCCGCAGAGCAGCTCCCGCCGGTCGGGAGACGCCCCCTGGCCCCCGCCCCCGCGTGGCCGGCCCGGACGAGCTGGAGCAGCGGGAGGAGGAGGCGGCGCCGCCGGGACTGCCTCCTCCCCGCCCCTCGCGTCTCCTCCCCGCGCCACCGGGAAGGACAAGGGGACTGGGCACGGGGACCCCGGCCAGTGAGCGCCCGTGGCCCGGGACCGCCCCTCCCGTGAGCTCTCTCGCTGCGATCCCGGGCGGGTGTCGCCCCGCATGGTGCTGGCAGCAGCCATGAGCCAGGACGCGGACCCCAGCGGTCCGGAGCAGCCGGACAGAGTTGCCTGCAGTGTGCCTGGTGCCCGGACGTCCCCGGCACCCTCCGGCCCGCGAGGGATGCAGCAGCCGCCGCCGCCGCCCCCGCCACCGCCCCCGCCCCAAGCCGGCCTACCCCAGATCATCCAAAAGTAAGAAGGGGAGAAGGGAACAGGGACCAGGGGTGCGCCTGGAGACACGCCCCGAGAGCCCCCTTTGTGGCTTCATCTCACGTCCCTGCTGAACTTCGCCCGCCCCCCTTGGGTTTGAAGTTTTCTCGTCCCCCCTCTGGGCAGAGTCGGTGTCCTTCTGGCTGTTAGGCTGGAAAGAGGGGAGCCAAGTTCCTTAGGGAAAATTATTTTGTTTTTCCTTATCTCCTTTCTCTTCTCTTCAGGAATGGTACTAGATATTTTGAACTAAAATAGCTCAGATTGGGGGGAAATGGCCCAGCGACTGTATTGCATCTTTCTGGTCCCAAGAGGACGCTGGAATGGAGAGTCGTGCGTGAGTGTGTGCGCGCGCGTGAGGGTGTGTAAGTAAAATGCCAAAAATTAAACCACCCTTCGTGGTGCCCCTGAAACCAACCAGTGACATTGGGGTGAAAAGGGAGGTGAGAGTTTGTAAACAACATATTTTGCTTTGCCCTGAAATTTTAGACACTTTTGAAGAAGGCCCTTTCGAAGAGTTTAGCTACGCAACCGTTTTCCATTAATGTTACCATCTTGTGACTCGGGTGACCCGTGCGACTTGGGTCGTGAATTCTTAGGTCGGCCTTCCCAATGCTGGAGAAGGTTGGGGGTGGTTAATAAGCCCGGAGAGGCTCTTTCAGCCCATTTGAGGGACATACAAGTAAAAACAGTGATGCTTTGTATTGTTTGTTCTTTTGAGATTTCGTGTGACGGTTTAAGGCCTAGAATGTTGGTTTATTTGAAGGATCTCTACCCTTCTAAGGGTTTACTCAGTTTGTAATGGAGTCTTCAAAACTAGTTTAAGAAGTGTAGGAAAGTGAATGACGAGCACCTCTGCGAAACTGACAACACTAAATAAATACACGTAAGTACAGCAAAATTTACCCTTATGGAACAGAGCAGAGGTTTTCCGCTGCTCCGCTGATGCTTTGAGTCCTGTAAATTTAATAAAACTTAGTAACAGACAGAACCAGTGATGGGTGTAAATGGAAATAAATAGCAGTTAAGTATTTATTGTTTTGAAGACTGATTTATCCAATAGAAAAATTGTGAAAATTCAAGTTTAATGTTAGAAAACGCTGGTATCATATTTCAGAACAAAATGGTTCCCTATGTTGACTGGTGGAATACTGAATCTCCACTTGTGACAACTTTTTGCTTTAATTGGATATTTTATATAACTTTCAACTACAGTTTCCAACTATTCCAAAATGAAAATATTTCATATTATCATTCTTTTCTATTGTTTTGCAAATTATTCAGCCAATACTAAATATGATTGGCAATTTATGTACATCAATACTTAAAATTTCTCTTTATTCCTTAATATAAATATAAAGCAACAGAGAAAAACTATTTAAAATTTAAAGTTTACTTAGTGAAAAATCCAATTTGGCCAATTATTAATTTGGAAACATCTGATGTGCTGCATACGGAGCCAGTGTCTCGTGGCTTGAAATCAGGCTGCATATGAAACTTATTGAAATTGCTTCGGTATTGTAATTACCCTGCACTTTTCTATTATTTACTTTTAAGTAGACAAAAACTGGGAAGTTTATATTCACAGAAAAGTCTTTGTAGAAGGGCATCTGATTATGAAATACTGCCAAGTTGAAAACAAATATCATTTTATGGAAATAGATCATTTAAAGTATATTTTATTTGCCTCATATAATAGATAATTTGCCCTCTAAATTCATCCCCCATTTTGAAAATCCCATCTTTGGAATATCTAATTTTAAAAGAAAAGACTCAGCTTTTCAAAGATGGCCCCTTCTACTTGAAGGGGCAGGATGGAGACCTCAAGAAGCGCCTCATGGCTTTGCTTGCTTTACATTGGTGACGCATCAGTGTTCAGGCACCAGGTCCCAGGGCTGTGAATGTGCCCATAGGATTTGATGTTTGCATACTGACGTTTCAGTCTTTCTTTATAAGGATGATTTGGAGCTTGTGCTCTCCTTAGTGCCCACTGAAATTTCGCTGGAACCAGACATAATGTCCCAAACGCTTCGTAGGTCCATCTTCAATGCGCCGAAATTTGAGCAGGTTATTTTGAAACTGCATTTGCATAATTCCATCTGAGCAACCATTTTTATGTAGTTATGAGGTGTGGTTTGCATCAGCCATCTTTGAGAAAATATAGTGGAGCTACTGCGCTCGGCTGCAAAACAAGTTGTCTGCCTGTTGATTTGGGGGATTTTGTGAGCTACGGCTTTGGATGAAATTTTCCTCTGGTGGAACACATATTAAATATTATTAGAGAACCTCTACTTTTTCTAGTTATTTTAGTGAGGTCGTTATGTAACTCGTAAGAGGAGAAGTTTTGATTGCTTTCAAAATGATGGCGACATCAATCTTCATGTTGCGTAGTGCGTTTGAAGATTACAAACATTTTTCCACTTAATGTCTATGTTTACTGATTTTTATTAGTAATGGCTTTTATTTTAGATCAAAGTCAATGACTTTGGAAAAACCATAGTAACAATTATAATAAAAATCAGTTCCTGTTCACGTTATATTTGGTGTTTAGAAAATTGCCGTATACTACGTTTACAAAGATAAACACATGAAGCGTAATGACTAATAATGAGACTGATTTTGTTTGTTTTATGGAAGCCAGTCTTAGTACTTATGAAGATTGCACCTAGAGTTAATTTCTCTGGAGTACTATGATTTCATTTCCTTATCATTGTATTTTTAGCTTCCATTAAGAGTCATCCATACCTTTTCTGCTCTTGTTTACTGTAAAGATGATCAGCCATGTATAGACACAGATAATATTTTATAAGATTTTTATTTTAAACGTGGATTCTCCAAATTGGCTAATATAGAGGCATTGTTGTATGTAAAACACGATTTAGGCTATTTAGGGAACAAGAAATATAAATAATATCCTAAGAGGATATTTGGGATAAGTTAGGAAATCAGAATAATTTGAGAACTTAACAAATATATATTTTTTCCATACTAGCAGAAATAAGAAAACATTGACATTCCGGTGAATGTTTTATAAGGATTTATCTCCTCCAACATTCACAATGTTCTATTTTTAAAATTATTTTGTTTTAATTATGAGCTTTAAAATCAAACCTAATCCTTTATTTATAAGAAGTTACTTATTAACCTTGATGAACGTCAGGAATTTAAGTTTTAGGTTGCCAGTTTTAAAGCACTCATTAGAATGAAAACAGAGCCCCTCAATTCCGTGTGAAATGTTAAAGTTAGCTCTCAGATGGAATCACAAAGTATACCGCTAGTCATGGAGGAAAGAAACCAAAAACGTGCACCCCTCTTATGAAGTGAATGTAGAGGTGATTTTCCTGACTTACTTGATTTGCAGCAAAATATTCCTGGCTAATGCATGGCATCAGGTTGCATATTGAATTTGAGTATAGATAACATTTTTTTCTAGATTATTTTTAAGCAGTGAATAAAAATAATTATAAACAACAGAAAAAGTTTTGGTTTAGCGTTTGATAGCTAGTGTCACCTGCGTGTGTTTGTAGTTAATGAAAACATGAATCCAGCTTTGATCTCTAAAGTTTATAGTCTTCCGTATAGCATTAGAACACTGGCTGTCTATATTTTCAGAGCAAAGTGCTCCCCTCACTCAGAATAGAAAATGTTATAAGTAGAAACTCCGATTTACAGACTCTAATTTTACAGACATTCTGCAGAAGGATCTCCATATAACTGTTGGGGAGTCATTTGCAGGCAAGTTATGTATGATGTTCACCCACTTTGATGGGTATGCTGACAATTACATCCAGAGTCAGAGACAAGAAATAAGAATTTGCTAAAAAGGGACATTCCCTTACATTCATACTTGGTCCTTTCTGGAAAGAGGGTGGAATTTCTAACATCTGTGCCAGTTAACATCAGTTTGAGCCCAATTTTAGGGGAAATAGGAATACGCTTGTAGAAGGAATTTTGAAAATTTTAAATACCATCTTAAACTGCACATAAGACAAGCATTCAGCAGGGAAAACATCTGAGAGGATTAAGCCTTTACCCCAACAGGGAAGGAAAGCGGGGGTCTGGGGGGGTCTATTTTCTTAGCAGTCTGAACGATTCTTTTGCTTGTCTAGAAAGCTTTCCAAAGTTTTATCAGAAAAAGAAATTTTGCTTGAGGGTTTGTTGTGATAAGTATTTTTAGATAGTATGTATAGTCATTTAGTTGTGAGTTTTTCTCAAATTGCCAAAGAGATCAGTATTATGAAATGTAGTACATTATTCCCATTAGTCACAGTAAAGGACTATGCATATGGTGCACACAGAGCCGTTCTAATGCCAGTGCTGTAGGGGGGGGAAAGAAGAAGAATTTGATCACCTCTTTTATTTTCCTATCCATGTATTCTTTCACTACCTCCTTCGCGTTTATCTAATTAATAATTTAAAAAGCCCAAGTCTGTCCATTGGAATGTGAACTCTGATCTGTTAAGATCTCTTTGCCTGTCCTAATAGTCACCAGGGGGCGGAAAAAAACCAACCAGGATTGACTCACAGTGAAATGATTCCACATTATCCAGTTTCTTTCTTTCCTTCTGATTTATTTATTTATTTATTTATTTATTTTTGTGGCTTTAGGTTCTTGACTCCAGTTTAAACTAATGTTCTTCCCTGCCCACAACAGCTGATCCTCAAGTGAACAAATTGATATAGCTCAATTCACAGGTTTGAGAAACAAGAATACACAAAATGTTGGGAACTGGGGTTTAATTAAGGGATAGAAATTAAAATGGACTGAACTAAATATGGAAAGTAAGGATGGAGGAAGCTTGAGATGTTGGAGTTAAAACCCCAAAGAGAAGTTCAGAAGTAGGACTCCCCTCTCCCTTCATCTGTCCTGGTCTCCCTGTCAGACAAAAGCTTGAGTGGTCTCCTACACCACAAAATCCTACTTAATCTGATTTTTATTTCCTGCCACAGTGATTATTTAATTGGGGATGGTCTAACTGATATTATTTTGTATATTTTAACAGGGAAAATTGCTATGGATCTGCAGCTGGTGTGAGTGACTGGTAGCTAGCTGTGTTTAGAATAGAGTGTTGAAAAGTTTTGCATTAAGTAAAATGATCCATATTCCAGAATCATGGCAAAGATGGTAATTAGTGGTTTGCAGAAAGGAGCACACAGCAGTTCCCTTTCTGTTTAAAGAACCTGGCTGGATCTTGAGAATATGCATGTTATCCTGGTTGCCTAATACTGCTTGTTCCCACCAGTGAGTAGACTGGCAGATTCTCATCCTAATTAAGAAGAAATGTTTTTGAATCAGGAATGTGAATTTGGTTTCCAACATCACCATGGGGGTATTGTTGGTGCGCTGATAGTTTGACTGGCTCCATGGATGGTCACTGTTTAAATTCCACCCAGCTAAGGAGCTGTACAAGATTTTAGTCTTCAAAGTTTACACACAGCAAGTGTGGGGACAAGTTATCACTGCCAGCTGTTGAGGGAGGAGATGAAAGTGAGGAGGGCCCTTCCCCCCAAATAATTTGTGTGTGTTTTGGATATGTTGCGTATATCCATCTAATATGATAAACTCTTTACTGCGGTGGAAGTTACAGTCAAGTTGATTGATCTTCCTCTTCCCTACAACTCCTGATGGACTTTATAAGATAAGTAAGTCCCCTGATGGTTTCTAAGGCAACTTTTCCAACTTGCTGACAGCAGATCTGTAGGGGAGATGGCACATATTGGTGCTAATGTACTTTATGGGCAAAAAGGGAGCAGTTAAGCAACTTGCATGAGGATGTGTTAATAACTCACAGCTCAGTTGGACAAGTCAATCTTTCCATGTGTTCAGAAACAAAAGGCAGGGGGTCATGCATGTGTTTGGGAGTGGTTATCACGCCATGAAGATAGTTTCCACGCCACTTTTGCCTTCTTTAATGTGGTATTTGCTTTAAGGCTGTACCAGGGCCACTTGTTTCTGCCTTTTCTTTGCGCCTGCTTTCTCTTGATCACGCTAATGACCCATCAGTTCTCAGTTACCACTTCCCACTCTGGCCCAAACCTGGAAACCTCCAATTGCTGCTGTCTGGACATCTTAAATACTTTCTGGTTTTGCAACTTGTCTGTAGACTCTTTCCCAAATATGTTTTTAAGTTTTGTTAGGCCTGCCCTTCAGCCTGCCCTCCAGTGTCAGGAGTAGACTAGGTAATATATATTTTAAAGATGCATTTATTTCACTAAATCTCCTCCTTCGGTTTATTTTGAATTAATTATTGAACAGAATGATTTAAGATCAGTCTGATGTTTTCAGGTGTAAAATGAGCATCTTTGCTCTACATTAATTATTGGGCTTCTGTCAAGGAGTGCCAGAGAGGAAAAAACTCTGGACTGGGAGTCAGTGACCTGGACAAGCCAATTAACCTTCCTAATCTAGCCTCTCCAGGGACTGGAAATGATCAATCGCAGTTTCTTCCAAGAATAAAATTAGGTGGCTCTTGTGCAAATCTTAGCAAAATTGTGGAGTGATCACCAATGTAGAATGCCCCCTCCATCAACTTCCTCCGTCACCTAATACAGAATATGTCCCACATCAATTAAATTTAGCCATGGGCACAGGTACATATTTGTGACATTGATCACCCATGAAAACAACAATAACCACAAAAAGAGAATGAAATGCTTTCTCTAGCATTCACAAAGAATATTTGGATCAGTGACATAATTTTAAAAGTCAGAAAAATAAACACTAATGTCAGTGAACAGGAAGAAATTTTATACTGTCCTTCAATCTCTAAAACTGTTTTTGGTATAAGAATAATTTTTTGGAATGTTAAAGTAAGCACTTTAACATTTACTTTAACAAACTGAAAGCAGCACTTTCAGCTTAGGAGACAGAGACAATAGTTTTCATGTGTCTGAATTGGATTGTGTTAAACATAGGCCGACGGGAGTGTGTTTGGTGACATCGTTGGTTTCAGAGGCAGAGAACGTAAACATAGGACACACAAACGTTTTACAGGAGCACGGCTGCGGCTGCTGCAGGGACTCCTGAACTGTGACACACAGTCAGTCGGCCGCAGAGACCAGCCTGGAGCTCGCCCTAAAACCTCTTTGCAGCCTTGCAGATGTCATAGTTGTCCCAAAGCTGGGCCTCATGCTTCCGTGTAGCCTCACTGAATCAGGAGACCGAGTGTTTCCAGAGCCAGGATGTGGGCGCTGTGAGGCCAATGCTGCGTCCTCCTGCACTGGCAATAGCAGAGTTGTGGAGAAACTTTATCTGATATTTGAAATGATCAATATTTTAACCTTCTGCATAAAAAGATAAGTCTGTGATTAAATCTTCATTTTAAGTCTTCAAATATGTACATACATGAGGATGAACATAAGAATATTTATTGCAACACTGTCTAGAAGAGTGAAAATTAGAAACCATTTAAATGTTTCTCAGTTGGAAAAATAAACCATGTGTAGGTATGAGGTCATGTACTACTCAGCCATTAGAATGATGCTGTTATTTTGCATTGATTGATATGGAAGGAGAACCATAGAATATTAACTAAAAAAATTACAAACAGCATGTATGCAAAGATCTCATGTTTTTTTTATTTTTTTATTTTTTTATTTTTGAGACGGAGTCTCGCTCTGTCGCCCAGGCTGGAATGCTGTGGTGCAATCTTGGCTCACTGCAAGCTCCGCCTCCCGGGTTCACACCATTCTCCTGCCTCAGCCTCTCCGAGTAGCTGGGACTACAGGCGCCCGCCACCACGCCTGGCTAATTTTTTGTATTTTTTAGTAGAGACGGGGTTTCACCGTGGTCTCGATCTCCTGACCTCGTGATCCGCTTCAGCCTCCCAAAGTGCTGGGATTACAAGCGTGAGCCACTGCGCCCGGTCTTCATGTTTGTTTTTGAAAAGATGTGTATGAGTATGTGCTGGTGCCTGCCAGCCTTAAAAAATATCTGAAGAACAAATGTAAAGAACATTAACAGTGGTTCTAACTCTGGATGGGGCAATTAGAGTGGTTTGTCTTTTTTTCTTCCTTTTTAATATTGTCTATTTTTAAAAAATTCAGTGAGCATGTATTACTTTTACAATAAAAGAAAACAATAAAACTATTTTTTTCTTTGTCTATTTCTTTTCCTAACCATCTGTACCTTCGAGTATTTCATTTTTAAAAACAGCAACAGAAGGAGTAGACATTTCACATTGGTATTGCACTGTCTTGAAGACTGAGCTGCCCTTTAGCATCTTAGATTTTAGTCCTGGAAGGTAGCTGAGAACTGTTTTAGCCTAGCCTTCCTGTTTTTCTAGGTAAGACAAATGAGCATCAGAGAAGTCAGGTGAATTGTTGAAGGTCACACAGTGAGGGAGTCATCAGGCTGGGATGAGAATCCCCATATTTCTGTCTCTTATATTTTCTGCTAGGCTACCCTTTTGTCATCCTGGGAATGGAAGAGAGAGAAATGGAGGCATTCATAAATTAGCCGTGTATGTACCGGCCTTAGTCTACTCACATCCCCTAAGAGGGTTGAGAAAAGCATCCTTGGTTGTGCTATCTCCTCTCACCCCATCCTGCCCACCCACCCACACAGGACTTTTATGGGAGTGGCAGAAAACTGGGTCTCTCCTGGGCATCTCATGCTCTGTTCCTTCCTGCCAAACAGAAACCAACCGTCACATTTTCTTCTCTGCTCTTCTTGATTCAAGGTTACTTTTTTTTTTTTTCCCAGATCCTTAATAGAGGAAAAACCCAATACCTACCTTCCTTTCATACCCAGAAACGTCCTCTTAACACCTTCAAGCTGTGGTTTAAAGAGGAACCTTTTGAGATGTAAAAGCATAACTAATATTTTTATTTAAAGGAAGCAAAACACATTTTACTTCTTACTCCCAAGCCAATTATAGGAATGCCCGTTATTATTTCTGCCATCCCAGTTCCCACTCTGCTTCAAATTTGTTTCAACCAAGGATATAATTTGGACTGTATTTTTAAAAAGTAAACCTTGCTTTGGGGAGACTATATTTGCATTCTTGCTTGCCCTTGAGTGTGCTCTCTCTTGCTTTTTCTTTTCCTGAATTATTTGAAAGTAATTTGTACGACTATAATTTTGTTATCATAGCTCAGGAAATTAGTCTTATTTAATTTTTTTCTAATAAACACTAGGTTTTTAACTTTTTCGTTTGTCAGATAATGTCTCATATAGCTTTTTTTGTTTTTTTTGCATTTGTTTATAATGTCTTTCTCTTTTTTTTTGAGACAGGGTCTCACTCTGTCACTTAGGCTGGAGTACAGGGTGCAATCACAGCTCACTGCAGCCTTGACCTCCCTGGCTCAAGCAATCTCCCACCTCAAACTTCCAAGTAGCTGGGACTATAGATGTGCACCACCACGCTCTGCTACTTTTTGTATTTTTTGTAGAAACAGGGTTTCACCATGTTGCCCAGGCTGGTCTCGAACTCCTGGACTCGAGCGATCCTCCTGCCTCAGCCTCCCAAAGTGCTGGGATTACAGGCATGAGCCACTGCACCAGCCATCTCTTCTTTTTAATCTACCAAGTATACCCACCTCTTTCTACTTTCCATGACTGAAGATTACAGGCTAGTTGTCTTGTAGAATGAACCATGTTATGGCTGTGACTGTTGTTTCGTCATGACCAGATCCAGGTTAATCATTTTGGCAAAGATAGGCTAGGAGTTTGATCCCTTGTTTAACATGGCGGCCACCAGATTGCTCCATTGTAGACAGACATTTTTATGTTTGTGATAAGTAGTAAGTTGTCTGCAGAGGTGCTACCATGAGACCTTCTGAATATCCTGTGTTCCAACAGACTTTCTTCTGGTGGCTTTGTCTTTTAATTTGATTAAATGTTTAAGGAGCAATTGTAATGAAATATGTGGATCACTTTAGAATGCATGAGTTTGGACACACAGTTTATATCAAACAGCCTTGCAAATATGTTTGCATTGTATCAGCCCATAGATATTATCTAGAACCTCTGGATTTTTCTAGTTCTGACTTCATAGGACTTGATCGATAGGTCAGCTACTTCCCATTTAACTCTATAGGAGGCATTCCATCTCTTGAGTTGCAGTGCCTTTCAATGTCCATTTTAATGCTAATGGAAATAAGTGGATACTGACATAATTTGTACTGCTCATCAGATTTTGTTGGGCATCCTCTTGAAGTTATGTTGGTTCTTTGCAGAAGCCTTTTAACTCTGTTTTCAAAATCACTGTATGAAGCAGGCTTTAAAAATGACTGATGACTTGCCCTGGTGCCTAAACTGGGTGAGTTGTGGGGCTGGTCAGTGACTAGCAGTTTGTTCATGTTTTTTAGATTTAAATTACACAGCTATTTTTGCCTGTTCCACTTTGGTCCTCCTATTTTCATACACAAAATATGTATGGGTAAAAAAGGTGGCATGGAGTAGTGAAAAGGAGCAGGAGCAGGCATGATCTATGTTCTGGATTCAGCTTTCCCACTACTAACCCTGAGTGTCAGTGTTCTTATCTGTTAAAGGGAGCAGTAATAATAAAGTGAATAACAACTAACTTTTATAGAGTGCTTTCTGTGTGCCAGCCACTATTCTAAACTGTTTAGGTATTTTCAATCCATTTACTTCAACAATAATCCTGTGAGGTAAGTGTTGTTATTCTCCCCATCATGCAGATGAGGAAACTGAGGCACAACCTTACTAGGACCCAGGAAGGCTAAGAAAAATTGTATTTATGAAAACGTGGTGGAATGGGGCTCGGAATAAAGAATGTTATACTAATTCGAGCAATCCTGTCTTCTCTGTGTAAATATCTGTATCCTTAATTTATAGAAAATCCATCACTTACAAAAAATATATAGAAAAAAATGGCTAAAATAAATCTGAAAGTAGGTCAAATTTAAGAAAAACTAAGCAATCCAATTAAAACTTTTTTTCCTGTGTTTGTCCCCCACCCCCGCCCTTTTTTTCCCCTTATAACTTTAAGTACGGCTTTGGTTTAAAGTGAAACCTATATCCCAATTTAAATTCCAGGAACAAATCTGACTCTGGCATTTGATTCACTGTCTTCCTCTGCTTGTTATGCATGTTAGACAAGACCTAAATCTGATGCTCACAGAAAGCACATAAACACTTATAATCCTCTCAGCATGTGCTAAAATAATAACACACACGATAGTTTGATTTGCAAAGTGTCTGCCAACTTCCACCAGACCATTTTTGAACCAATTCAGAAAACCAGGATTCTGCAGTGATTAAAGTGTCCAAGGCTCCTATTCATAGCAAAAGGAATTCCTGACTTGAAACAAGGACACATGAAGCTCAGCTAGTCTCTGCCAGACATACTTTTTTAACCATCTTTGCAGACACCATTACAAGTGTTCTTTTGCTTTAGGAAACCGTGGTCTGCAACAACCAGACTGAACAGAATCCATAAATCAGGGAAGGATTGTGGCTTTTGATCTGTGACAGGGTTTACGGTAAAAATCCTTTAAACCATGAGTTTCTCAGTGTATTTCCAATAGCAATTCAATAATGCTAACAATTCAGAGATCTAATAATAAAATTTAAAACTGTTTTTGGTCTTTATTTTTTTCAATTTTAAGAGGTATAATTGAAGTATGGTAAGCTGCACATGTTTAAAGCATCCATCAGGATCCATTAAACAATTGAGATAATAATAAACATTGTTGGCTGGGTGTGGTGGCTCACGCCTATAATCCCAGCACTTTGGGAGGCCGAGGCACGTGGATCACCTGTGGTCAGGAGTTCGAGACCAGCCTGGCCAACATAGTGAAACTCCATCTTTACTAAAAATACAAAAAATTTGCCGGGCATGGTGGTGGGCACCTGAAATCCCAGCTACTCCGGAGGCTGAGGCAGGAAAATTGTTTGAACTCAGGAGGCAGAGGTTACAGTGAGCTGAGGAGATCGCGCCATTGCACTCCAGCCTGGGCAACAAGAGCAAAACTCCATCTCGAAAAAAAATTATCACCCCACAATGTTTCTTCATACTTCTTATAATTTATCTTTCCTTCTTCTCCTTATCCCCCTCACATTCAGGGAACCACTGATTTGCTTTCTTTGTTTGCGTTTCCTAGAATTTTATACAAATGAAATCCAAGTATGTACTCTGTGTGTGTGTGTATGTGTGTGTCTTCTTTCACTATTTTAAAGTGCATAATTTAGTGACATCACGTACATTCACAGTGTTATGCAACCATCACCACTCTCCAGTACCAAAACGTTTGCATCACCTCAAAAGGAAACTTCATACCTACTAAGCAGTTGCTTCCCATTCCCACCGTCTCCTCAGTCCCTGGAAACCAATCTACTTTCTGTCCCTATGGATTTGCTTATTCTGGAGATTTCATATAAATGGGATCACATAATATGTGGCTTTTTGTGTCTAGCTTCTTTCACATGGTATCATGCTTTCAAGCTTCATCCGTACTGTGTCATTTCTCAGCACTTCATGCATTTTTACTGCTGAATAATATTCCATTGTATAGGTAGCGATAACGTTTTCTTTGTCCATTCATCTATTGATAGACATTTGGGTTTTTCCACCTTTTTGCTGTTGTGAATAGTGCTACTGTGAACATTTTTGTACAAGTTTTTGTTTGAACATCTGTTTTTGGTTCTTCTGGGTATGTATCTTGGAGTGGAATTGGTAGGTCATATGGTAATTCTTTTTTTTTTTTTTTGAGATGGAATCTGGCTGTGTCACCCAGGCTGGAGTGCGGTGGCATGATCTTGGCTTACTGCAACCTCAGCCTCCCAGGCTCAAGCGATTCTTGTGCCTCAGCCTCCCAAGTAGCTGGGATTACAGGCACCCACCATCACACCCAGCTAATTTTCATATTTTTAGTAGAGATGAGGTTTCACCATGTTGGCCAGTCAGGTCTCAAACTCCTGGCCTCAGGTCATCCACCCACCTCCGCCTCCCAAAGTGCTGGAATTACAGACGTGAGCCACCGCACCTGGCCGGTCATATACTAATTCTATGATGAATTTATCGACGAACCTCCAGACAGCTTTCCAAAGCCCTGCACCATTTTACATACCCTCCAGCAATGAATGAAGGTTCCAATTTCTTCACATCCTTGCCAGCACTTGTTATTTTCTGTTTTTATTTTTTTGTTGTTTGTTTGTTTTTTGAGACAGTCTCACTCTGTCGCCCAGGCTGGAGTGCATTGGCGTGATCTCGATTCACTGCAACCTCTGCCTCCTGGGTTCAAACGATTCTCCTGTCTCAGACTCCCAAGTAGCTGGGACTACAGGCACATGCCACCATGCCTGGCTAATTTTTTGTATTTTTAGTAGAGATGGGATTTCACCATGTTAGCCAGGATCATCTCGATCTCCTGACCTTGTGATCCACCTGCCTTGACCTCCCAAGGTGCTGGGATTACAGGCATGAGCCACCATGCCCAGCCTGTTCTTTTTTTTTTTTTAATGGCCATCCTAGTGGGTATGAAGTAGTATCTCAATGTGGTTTTGATTTGTATTTCAGTAATGACTAATGATATTGAGCTTCTTTTCATGTTGGCTTGTTGGCCATTTGTATATCTTCTTTTGAGGAATGTCTACTCAAATCTATCATCCATTTTAAAACTGGGTTTTTTACATTCTTGTTTTGGAATGGTAAGAGTTCTTTGAAAATTCTGGAGAGTAGGCCCTTATCAGGTATATAATTTGCAAATATGTTCTCCTATTTTATGGGTTTTCTTAGCGTAATGATTTTGAGGTTCATCTATGTTGTTTCTTGTATCAAAACTTTGGGCCTTTTACTTTGCTGAGTAGTATTCTGTTTTGTGGATATAGTGCAAACTCTTTATCCATCTGTTGATGGACATTTAGGTTGTTTCCAGGTTTTGGCTATTACAAATGAAGCTGGTATGAACATTCCTTTGCAAGTCTTTATCTGGACATATCTTTCAGCTTCTCTTGGGTAAATTTCTAGGCCAATGATAATTTAACCTTTTAGGATCACAAATATTGTACATAAGAATCATTGTTTGGGTGAAACCTCTTCAAATTTTTATTACTATGTCATTGAATGGAGCATGTTAATGTAACCCTTCAAGGTGTATAAAGAATACACACTTTTTCATCTTTGTTTTCAGAATCAATCACTCAGTTTTTTTTTTCTTCTGTTGATGAACCTTTCTTCAATAGTTTCTCATTTGGCAAGCAATTATGACCATGGTAGTTGGGACGCAAGATGAATAAGACAACAAAACTGCAGAACTTCGAACTGAAAGAAACCCAAAAAAATCACCTGAGTCAGCTCTTTTATTTTACAGAAAAGGTGATGAGGCCCAGAAAGGAAACTGGATTTACCAAAGGCCAGCCAAGTATTAGAGCATTTCAGTGGAGCAGGGGAAACTTACGCACCTGTAAGGGTAATTTGACGTCTCCTAGCCATGATGCAACAGTACTGTGGGGTGAGTGAATGGCGCTGTGTTTTGCAGTCTGTAGCATTCACAGGGCACTTTGTTTCCTTCTAGGTTATCCCAGTTAATCCTCCAACAACCCTGTGAAGTAGGTAGGGATTAAGTAACTAGGAGTAGCTCAGGGTCACCTAGCCAATGATTGGAGATCCCGGGCTCAGAGCCAGGCCTTCTGACTCCTTCCAAGTTGCACGCCCTCCTCTTTTTCGTTTGAATTTCCTCCTCCTTGTCCCTGCCCACTGCCGTCCCCTTAGTTCAGGCCTCCCAGCTCTCGCCCCGGCCTCCTGCTTGATTGGGCTCCGCTCCTTCTTTCTCTGCCGCAGTACAGTCTTGATCTTGTCCTCTGCTTGCTGGAAGCCCTGGTGTGGCTTCTCCTGGCCTTTAGGTTAAGGTTCAGACTGCGTGGAAGGCCTTTCCAGATCTGCCCCACTCAGCCCTCCAGCTCCAGAACTTGCTGTCCTCTCTTGGCTGCCCTCTTTCCCTCTCCTCAACTAGAACATTCTGAATTCTGCTTAGACCTCACCTCTTCCAGGGAGCTTTCCCCAACCCTAAGCAGGAAGGAGGGCTGAGTGTCCCTCTTCCTGTAATGGTCTGTGGCTCCCATGGTAGCATCTGTCCGTGCTCTCCTCTTGCTTGTCTCCACTAAAGACCATGCAAAGTCCTTGCAGTCAAGGCCACTGCCATTCATCTTTGCTATCCTCATCACCTAGCAGAGCCCCTGGCACATAGTGTGTTGAATACCTGGGAATGAGGAACTTAACTGCAACTGAGCTTTCAATCTAACTGACCTGGTGATTAGAAATAGTAGTCAGGATGGTCTCATGGGTGAGACTTGATGTGATGCCAAAGCTTGGTTTTCTCCAACTTATGTTTTATTTGGACTGCCTGTCTGAAAGGGCTAGACAGACATTTATGTTTGGAGAGGCCATATAGAGGAATATAAATGCGGAAAGTCATAAACTTCAGCTCTGCTCTGGGCTCCACTGTCAAGCCACTGTGTGACCAGAGGTAGCACTTAGCTTCTTAGAGTCCACATGGGTTAAAGGGGGACCAGGGTATGGGGCTTGTTCAAACAGTCAATGAGATGACAGGTGAACATGCCTTGGTAGGAAATCAGTACTGAATACATGTGTCCTCATGTAAACCAGCTTTTTGTTTCATGCTGTCATCTCCAGCCAGAGGCCAGATTGTGTGCAGGCAATTTCCAGGCTGAATTTCTTCTGAGAGATTGATCCAAATAGGATAAATGGTGGAAATGACCACTAAGAATACTCCTTAAAACCTGCTTGCAACAATGCTTTCAATGATACATTTCTGCATCTCAAAAAAAAAAGTTTCTAAGCCGTAAGCTAGCATCTGCCTATTTCAAGCAATTTCTGTTCTTTTTTCTTTTCTTTTCTTCTTCTTCTTTTTTTGACAGGGCCTTACTCTCACCCAGGCTGGAGTGCAAAGTGATCCTCCCACCTCAACCTCCCAAGGAGCTGGGACTACAGGTGTGCACCACCATGCCTGGATAATTTTTTTTGTGTTTTTTTTGTAGAGTCAGGTTTTCACCATGTTGCTCAGGCTGGTCTCAAACTCCTGGGCTCAAGCGATCATTCTGCCTCAGCCTCCCAATGTGCTGGGATTACAGTTGTGAGTGACCGTGCTCAGCCTCAAGCAATTCCTAAAATAACACAAATCAAGACAACAGCAACACCAAGATACTGCTTTATTATTGCCTTGACATTTGCAATAATGACAGTTTAACTGTAGCAGTAATAATGACAGTCGACTTGTGGCAGCTTAAAAAAAAAAAAAAAGAAGCTGCCTGGAAAATAAGTGACTGCTCATGATTCCTCAATGAGACTGACTCTAACCACCCTATTTAAATTGCATCTTGAACCCATCTCTTCCCATCCAGGCTGTCTTATTTTGCTTTATTTTTTCCACTTGTTGTCTTCTAGCGTAAGGATCCCCAGCCCCCAGGCCATGGACTGGTACCAGGCTGTGGCCTGTTAGGAAATGAGGCCACACAGCAGGAGGTGAGTGGTGGGCGAGCAAGCGAAGCTTCATCTGTATTTACAGCTGCTCCCCATC
Source organism: Nomascus leucogenys (assembly GCF_006542625.1). NCBI lineage: Eukaryota > Metazoa > Chordata > Mammalia > Primates > Hylobatidae > Nomascus > Nomascus leucogenys. Next base: position 22,909,580 of record NC_044383.1, on the reverse strand, counting down.
ACTTGCATTACAGCCTGAGCTCCGCCTCCTGTCAGATCAGTGGCGGCATTAGTTTCTCATAGGAGGGCAAATCCTATTGTGAACTGCACATATGAGGGGTCTAGGTTGCATGCTCCTTATGAGAATCTAATGCCTAATGATCTGTCACTGTCTCCCATCACCCCGGGATAGGACCATCTAGTTGCAGGAAAATAAGCTCAGGGCTCCCACTGATTCTATATTATGGTGAGTTGTATAATTATTTCATTATATATTATAATGTAATAATAAATTACACAATAAATGTAATATGCTGGAATCATCCCAAAACCATCCCCTGCCACCATAGTCCATGGAAAAATTGTCTTCCAAAAAACTGGTCCCTGGTGCCAAAAAGGTTGGAGACCGCTGTTCTGACAAATTATATAATTTACTCATTTATTATGTTCTTATTGTCTATTATGGCTCCTTTCACCCTGCCCCCACCACATAAGCTCTCCAATGGCAGGGGAGTTGTACTCTGTGATTTACCCCCCAGGGCCTAGGAGCAATTCCTGACACCTGGAAGATGCTCACTAAATATTTGTTGAATGACTGAGTGAACTATAAGTAAAAATACTGACTTTAGTGATTGTTATATGGTGGTATTTTTCCCCTCCCTGAGCCCACCTAGGATATGAACTATATGGGCGTCAGGGTCTGAGTTTTGTGATTCAGGAAACTGAAAGTGGAAGGTGTTAGAAGATCGTAGTTTCTGCTCCTGTGGGGTTATTGGAAGTAAGACTCTCCCTGGGCACCCGTGACTCAGTGCTCTTCTCATGGCCCAGCTCCGGCAGTTGCCAGTGTAGCCAGAACCCCTTAGGCTAGGATCTGACTTGTGTATTTGGTGGGATCTTGATGGTGGAGGGACAGCAGCAGGCCTGGGCTCAGTCCCTAGACATAGAGGCCAAAAAAGATCAGAACAACTGTGTGTCCAGCAATAGGGGATTCGTGAATAACACTTGGCTACATCCTCCAAATACTATTCGGACCATCTCGGGGTACTGATACAGAGAAGTCTCAAGAATATATAAGGGCAAAAATCAGGGTGTGGAAAGTGTATACGATTGGCTGCCTTCTCTGTAAGAAAGCAGGGTGAGAGGAAGGTGAATATGTATTCATATTTGCTTCAGTGACCAGAGGGTGAGATTTGAGAGATGTTGAAAGTAGGGGCCAGGCATGGTGGCTCATGCCTGTAATCCCAGCATTTTGGGAGGCCGAGGTGGGCAGATCGCCTGAGGTCAGGAGTTTGAGATCAGCCTGACCAACGTGGCAAAACGCTGTCTCTACTAAAAATACAAAAAATTAGCCCGGCGTGTTGGCGGGCACCTGTAATCCAAGCTACTCGGGAGGCTGAGGCAGGAGAATCGCTTGAACCCAGGAGGCGGAGGTTGCAGTGAGCTGAGATCACGCCATGCACTCCAGCCTGGGTGACAGAGCAAGACAGGTCTCCAAAAAAAAAAAAAAAAAAAAAAAAGGTAGTAGGGTTGAGTGGCAGAGTCTATATGCTGCCTAATCTCAGCTGCTGGGAGGACGCTCAAGGAAGATGATCTTCAGCAGTGTTGGTGTGGATAGGAGCCAGCACTTGACTGGTACCGTTAAATTCCAAATCAGATCTGTGCTTTGTTAGAAGGGCTTGTGAAGGGATGAGGAAAGGAGAAAGCACTGAGAAGCTCTCCTCCCCCAGTGAACTTTCATTTCCAATTCAGGAAGCCACTTGCAGTTCACAAAGACCTAAACTAATCTATCATATTTTCAAACCGAATATTAACACTGTGCTGACTTCTCTGACATCACTAGGGGAGGGAGAGTTTATGTGTAAAGTGCCAAACTGGGTCAGGCAGTTCCTTGAGCACATCACTGCCCTTTCTCAAAAGAAATTTCCTCAGTCTAAAATGTAGAGAATTGAATCAGATGGCTTTCGTTAACAGTTCTCTCAGAGGTTTTTAATTAAAGCTCCCGAGATTTTGGAAGAATTAAAGAAAACTTGTCAGCATGTAAAACATATCACTTTGTGGTAGGGAACGTGAAATGATACAACTTTTATGGAGAAGTTGGCAATATCTAGCAAAGTACATGTGGGTTACCTTTTGACCAATCAATCCTATTATAGGATCTATCCCAAGATACACACACAAAAATTTTTAGAAAGACATAGGCACAAGCTTCTCCATCATGACACAATTTGCAATAGCAAAAGACTGGAGACAACCCAGATGTCCATCAATAGGGAACGGGTTGAGTAAATGATCGTCCTGCTTCCTTTATACTGATGCGTAGAACACAGTGTCTGAGATTAGGCAGCCAGTAGCCTCTGATCTTCCTGTTCATCCCTACATTGGACATCCCTCAAATCTGTCCCCTGCAGTCACTGAAGCAAATATGAATATATATTCACCTTCCTCTCACCTGCTTGCTTGCTTACTTTTTTTTTTTTTTTAGATGGAGTCTCACACTGTCGCCCAGGCTGGAGTGCAATGGCGCGATCTTGGCTCCGCCTCCCGGGTTCAAGCAATTCTCCTGCCTCAGCCTCCCAAATAACTGGGATTACTGGTCCCAGCTAATTTTTTGTATTTTAGTAGAGATGGGGTATTGCCCAGGCTGGTCTCGACCTCCTGAGCTCAGGCAATCCATCCGCCTCAGCCTCCCAAAGTGCTAGGATTACAGGTGTATTCTATGTATCAATGACAGGGAAGGGGGACGTTCTCTGTGTACTGCTATGGAATGATCTCCAGGGCATACTATTAAATGGAAAAGCAGAGTGCAGAAAAAGTGGATGTCATGCTATCTATTATTTAAGAAATACACATGTACTTGCTTATAATTTTTTAAAAATGGAAGAATAAACCAATAAAAATATTTACCTATATGGGTAGGGAGGAAATGGATGAGTGGGTCAGAGATAGAAGCTAGACTTCTCTGAATGTGTTTTGCTTTGTAGATTTGACTTTGGAACCTTATACATGTTTGTCTTAATTATAAAAAAATTAAATCGACACGGACAAAAGTAATCCCAAAATATCAAGAGTAAAGTTAAACAAACTTATGTATCAAGTTGGTGGTTTAACCACACAATTATTTCAGATAACTTGAAAACACAATTAATTTAATTATACGTCCCTAGTGGAATATCTTAAGGTCAAAGTGAATGCCAAATTAATCATGAGCTGTTTTCAGTAATATTGTAAGTAAAAATGTTGATAGAACTGTACCGATACTAATATATATCCACACACACCCACATAAACATATGAATATATATAATAAAAGTAATTATGTTGCAATCATTAGAAACCAAAATTTTCAGTATACAAAAAAGTGACAACGATTTTACCATCAAGATGTTAAATGAAAATTCTGTAATTCTAAATTTGAATTGGAGATATTAATAAGAACTCCTGATGTATTTTCTTTTCAACAAATAAAAAAAATTATCTAACTTTGTCTACTGAACAGCCTAGAAATAATGACAAACCTAGAAGCAATAATCACCTGTAACATCCAGATTATGGCCTCTAAGTACATCGTTTCTGCTAAAAAGAAACTAAGAATCCTTAGAAAAATGGCTGATTCCAGGCCTGGGGCAGAAAGTGTACAAGATGAGCTGGAATATCTTGCTGTATCAGAAAGCAAAGAAACTATCAAAGACCATTGTGTCCTGTGAGAAGTACTCAGAAGCTAATTGAAGGGGCTCCCCCTGTCTAAATATTGAACAATTTGGGCATTAAAAATAATAATTATAGTGGATTTACATACATCAAATATATGAACATATGCAAAATCTATGAGTTAAAAAAATTCGGTAGTTTCGTCCGGGCATGGTGGCTCATGCCTGTAATCCCACCACTTTGGGAGGCTGAGAGGAGGGAATCACCTGAGGTCAGGAGTTTGAGACCAGCCTCACCAACGTGGTGAAAACCTGTCTCTACTAAAAATACAAAAATTAGCTGGGCGTGGTAGCTAACCCCTGTAATCCCAGCTACTCTGGAGATTGAGGCACAAGAATTGCTTGAACCTGGGAGGTGGAGATTGCAGTGAGCCGAGATGGTGCCACTGCACTTTAGCCTGGGCGACAGAGTGAGACTGTCTCAAAACAAATTTAAAAAAAAAGAAAATAAATAAAAATAAAAAAATAAAAATTCAGTAGTTTCCACTGTAGGATGCTGGGGAACCAACTTTCATCCCCTTTCTCTTCCTCCTCTCCTCCTTCTCCTCCTTCTTCATTCTCTCTCTCTCTGTCTCTTTTTAGAGACAGGGTCTTGCTCTGTTTGTTACCCAGGCTGGAGTGCAGTGGCACCATCATACCTCACTGTAACCTCGACCCCCTGGGCTCAAGCCATCCTCCCACCTTAGCCTCCTGAGTATCTGGGACTACAGGCACATGTCACCATGCCTGGCTACTTTTTTTTTTTCTTTTGTAGAGATAGGGCCTTCCTATATTGCCCAAGCTGGTCTCAAGCTCCTGGCTTCAGTGATCTTCCCGCCTCAGCCTCACAAAGTGTTGGATTACAGGCATGAGTCACCGTGACCAGTCAGAAAATTCTTCATAGAAGAATGCCATCTAAAAAATACAGAAGGAATGAAAATTAGCATTTTGCAACCCCTGGTGAATAATGAGTTTAGACAATGTGGTTGTTAATGGCCACTAAGCTATTAGGTGCAGCTGATGGGGTTCTTTATAATGGAGGGATCAGGCTGATAATATTCAAACCCACTGATCGATCTTAATGTCTTGGCAGGCTTGAGATTTAACTACCAGTTTGTAGAAAATACAAGGGATGCAGAACATGTACAAATGATATCGGGCAGATGAATCAGGTAATCAGAAAATGGGACATGCTGCAGGCTTGGTTTCTTTAACAAATAAATTTTAAGAATCAAAATAACAGGAGGGGTTATCTGTAGATTAAAAAGGACTTAAAATACTTATCAGCAAAATGTAGTATATAATTCTTGTTTGGGTCCTAGCTCAAAACAAATCTAACTGTAACGTGTATACATACATACATATACATATATATGATAACCTATGATATATATATGATAACCTAAGATATTATATTTGAATAGTGAGGTTAAAGATTTATTCTCGTATTATTTGATTATTTGAACATTAAAAAGAATAGTTACTTTATTACTTATTAGTCACTTATTATAGTTGTGGTAATGGTATTTTGATTATGTTAAAATAGAGAAGTTGGCTGGGTGTTGTCGCTCATGCTCATCCAGCATTTTGGGAGGCCGAGATGGGCAGATCACTTGAATCCAGGGATTCGAGACCAGCCTGGACAACATAGTGAAACTCTCTACAAATAATACAAAAAATTAGCCCAGTGTGGTGGCACAAAGAAAGAAAGAAAGAGAGAGACAGAGAGAGGAAGGAAGGAAGGAAGGAAAGAAAGAAAGAAAGAGAGAGAGAGGAAGGAAGGAAGGAAAGAAAGCAAGCAGTTATACTCTAGGGTTGTATACTAAAGTATAGATGAAATATGATATGTCTGGGATTAGCTTCAAAATAATGAAGGGGGGTACAAAATAAACAAGATTGGCCATAGATTGATAATTTTTGAAGCTGGGTGGTGAGTACATGGAAATCATTATATTATTGTCTCTACCTTTGTATAATTTGTAAGTTTCCATAATAAAAAGTGAAACAGAACAAGACATCAGCTCAGCCACTTGGCCAGTTCTGTTTTCAGATGTCCTTAAATTTAATATTGGGCTGTGGAGCAGACAGACCCTTCTTAAAAATCACCCAGGGGCTGGGTGCGGTGGCTCATGCCTGTAATCTCAGCACTTTGGGAGGCTGAGGCAGGAGGATTGCCTGAGGCCAAGAGTTTGAGACTAGCCTGGGCAATATAGCAAGACCCCATGTCTACAAAAAGCTTTTAAAAAATTAGCTGGCTGTGATGGTACATGCCTGTAGCCCCAGCTACTCAGGAGACTGAGGTAGGAGGATCATTTGAGCCCAGGAGTTTGAGGCTGCAGTGAGCTATGATTACACGACTGCACTCCAGCCTGGGTGACAGAGAGAGACCCTGTCTCAGAAAAAAATAAAAAATAAAAATCACCTGGCCAGCAAGTAGAAGGCTGAGATCCTAACTCACATCTGTCTGGCTCCAAAGCTCACAGTCTTTCCATCTTACCTTACAGAATTTATATCTCTCTTGGGGCTCAAACTATTGTAGGATTGTTTAGATTGAGGATTATAGGGTTTTACAAGCAGCTGTAATATAAACATGGGACAATAGGGGCAAGGCAAATCAAGAACAAAAACTGCCACCAAAACATCAGAGTCGGTCTTCCTTTGACGGAGGGAGATTTATCCAAGGATAAGGCAAGAAAATGGAAATAGACTACATTCCTCCCACTGTGGCCTTATTGGGCCCTTTCTGTTGCCACCATCCTGGGCTTTGGATTGAGAGAGATCTGGGTTAGGTAGCACAGCCTGTTACTTACGATGTGTGTGGTCTTACTGTTCTGTGCCACAGTTGCTTCAACCAACCTCATTTGGCTGTTGGGAGGATGACTTGAGATTGTCCATATGGTGCTTACCACAGTGCCTGGCAAGAGGTGAGGTCTCCGATGTTCATTTAGAAAAGAAGACTGCAGTGCCTTCACCAAGATCCTAAGAATCCCAAGGCTGGGCCGCAGCTTATGCGTTTGGACATCCTTGTGACATGGGCACCCCCACTGAACCCCATGTTATTCTCCAGCACTTTCTTGGGGACTGGGGGCCACCTTGCCTAAGTTTGGGATGGTCTAAGGGTGGCAGTTTTTCTACCTGGCCCCATTTTATTTTCTCATGTGGCTTGATGGGCATGGACAGTGGGGAAGATCCTGCCTCAGTGGGTGAATGAAAGGTAAGTAGCTAGATGACTAGAAGCCAGCTTGAACTTTGCCAGCTTTGAGATTGGAAGGAAAAGGTGAAATTGCCTGTTCTTCCTGAAGCAAGCACCACATTTTCTCTCCTTTCTACCTTGTTTGCCTCTTACAGCCAGAACCCAGCCCCCTTTTCATCACTAATCTCGTAACACACAGGGCTCCATCCTGGCAATGTCGATCTTTTCATTAGCCCTTTAAGAATGACTGGTAAATGCACTTGTTTGAGTCATTTGGTCACCTGGGAAGTGTCTGGGAGCCATGCCTTGGAGTGCCTCACTGATCACAAAGCCATCCAATGTGGCCTTTGATTCCTGGGCCCCTGGTGTCCTGCTCACTTTACCCCCCATGCATGTGACCTGCCCACTTTCTGGGGCTTGGGTGTGAGTGAGTGGTGCAGGGAAGCTAAGCCAGAGGGAGCCCTGATTTACGAACTGTCCGGATTTAGCTGAGGCTACAGCACTTTTATTAATAGAACATGCTGCATTTCCTTTTTATAAAAATATGAAGATCACTGCACTCAGGAAAATGCCTGGTGACTTTCTGTCTTTAGGGCATGTTCATCACCAGGCTAAAATTAAAAGTGAAGTCAGGCCCTTCTTGCATCTATTTTTAACTAAGTTTAGCATATGAATGTGAACCGTGAAGTCTTTCTTTAGATCCCCCTAACTCAATTACTGATGTATGCCAAGCATCCCGCCTGGAATTCCAGAGCTGTGTCTGGGGCTACCTTGGTTGGGGAGGCCAAAAGGGAAGTTAGGGACCACTAGCCTGGCCCCCTGCTATCTGACTGTGTGCGTCTTCACCCATCTCAGCTTCACTTACTCTGGAAGGTTAAGGTGCAGCCAGTCATAATACTGAAAAACGTAAAACAAGGGAAAAACTAACCGAACAAACCAACCTATGGCCATTTTGTGATGCGTAGATATAAAGTCTCCCCCAATTGGCACATATTGTTCTAGGGGGCTCCAATTTAGAAGCAGTGACTTGGGTTGAAGGGGAGACACTGGATTATAGGGGAGACCTTGTCATTCAAGCAGAAATTGCAAATGGCCCCAACATACCAAGGGAGACTGGGGACAACAGGTGGAGGGAGGGAGAGGAAAAAAAAAAAAACTGAACAAGTGTCGTTCCTGCCCAAAGAGTTTGCGATGAGTGATGAGAGTGCCAGAGAAACCTTTTAGAAACCCTCTTAAATTCCCTCTTTGAAATCTTTTTCATGTCTGCTCTTTGAGGACTGTGAAGAGAGGGGAGGGTAGAGGCAGGTTGATCCCAACTCTTAAGATTCTTTGGCCTAATGTTCACTTGAAGGCAGAGACTGACAAAGTTCTTTTTTGAACTTCTTAGGACAGTTCCCTGTGGTTACTTTTTTAGTATAACAATTAAAAACAAAACAAAAAACCTACTGATCATTTTAAGTCCTGGCCCTTGCTTTGTTTTGTTTGAAAAGTGACTTTTAAAATGGTGACTTTTATGGAAAACATATTTACAGTTTGTTAAAGTTGTGTCATTTCTCTTTGCATGTTTACGTGGATGTGTATTTAACTTAGTTGTCTTGAACCTCATAAAGGTGTTGTGGTTTTTAAGCAGGGGAAAATCTTCCTTCTATTTTTTTTTTTTGAATAGCAGCAAAGCCATGATGGAGACTAAGCAAAAGATTAATTTAAAATACTGATTACTTTGGCTAATCCACTGATGGTGAGGTTGCTTATTGCTGGAGAATTATGAAAGTGCTTCCAGATAGTCTGAGAGGGAAGCACTGGGAAGGAGTGTGGCAAGTCCGTATGCGTGTGGGGGGTAGAGGGGACAGGGTTGTCTTTTGGGGAATAGGAATGATATTTAAACAACCAGCTCCTTCCATGTATTATTCAGATTTTCTGTTAAAAGCAATAAACATGAAGTATGACATGTTTACAGGCCACTACAATCTGTCTGAAAAGTCTCTTAGGGTTTTTTGCCTGCCATTCAACAAACCACCTACATGATTGTATGTGCCTTTCAGCAAAACTTTGGATTCAATTACACTTGTAGGCTCAGAAGATTGCTTTCAAATCTGAAAACTTTGCACCTTCACTTGGTTACAGTACTTTTTAAAAAACGGAGATAGGGTCTTGCTGTGTTGCTCAGACTGGTGTCCAAACCCTGGGCTCAAGCGGTCCTCCAGCTTTGGCCTCCCAAAGTGTTGGGATTACAGGCATGAGCCACTGTATCTGGCCTGGTTGTAGTACATTTTAAGGGACTGGCTTTCCCAGCCAAACTGTTCTTAAGCACACAGTGACTAAAAGGTACTCTACTGGCTTTTGGAGAAGGCTTAGAACTTGGTCAATCGACAAACTCCTGATTAAAGAGTTGCTGAATTAAAAATAATATGCCATTTCTTTGAAACCAGTTGATTTCACCCTATTTAGTTGTTCCAGAAATGTTTGCTTTGGTTTTTACCATGACCCAACTTTACTTAGTAAGTCTAATAATTCATCTGTTTGAAACCTTTTAGTTTCCACCTTATTTGTTTTTTTTTTTGAAAAGTGATTTTTTTAGATGGTGATTTTTATGTGAAATAATATTTACAGTTTGTTAAAGTGGTATCATCTCTCTTTGCACGTTTATATGAATGTGTATTCAATGCATGTTGTCTTGAGTTGAGAATTTTTGTTTTGATTTTTCCTTGCTTCAACTTGACTTCCTAGGGAGTCTAAAAGTTTCACACCTTGGAGTTTTAGAGTAGATTCAAGAAATGATGTAGATCACTCTTGTCTCTTTCCCAGGGACTGTTGGTTGATATCTGGCACAGATAGATAGGAAGTGAAGAATGTGGCACATCCTTAGACTGCCCGTTGGTGAGATCTGAACCTAAGTTTCTCATGACTGGACTGTATTTCTTTAGCTGCTGGGTGTGAAAAGCCCCAGACATTGGCTTCTGCTTCTTTCACCATCATTATGATTTGTGGGGATTGATGCTGGGCCTGGAATCCCTGCAGCATTCATCTCTGCTGGGGTTCTCTAATATAGCGGCTGAGAACGGTGCTAATTCCAGCTGCCAGCATGATCCTCCTTCCCTGGCAAGAGGGAGCCCCGCTCAGAGAACACTTAAATACCGTAGAACCATCCCTGTTACAGGTTTCCTTCGGGATGCTCTTGGCGCAGGAAATATGGTTTATTCTCATAAATACTTTGAGATGTACTTCACTTTCTCCAAACTTTATGCATAACAACACGACTGTAACAACAAAAAGGGAAATTCTTGAAAGAAACAATATTAGCAGTAATCTCTTTGTCAGATTGTTATTTTTCTATTTTGTGTTCCTTCCTTTTATTTTTGGTCATGTGCATGTATTTTAAAGTATCACACGTGGTTTTACATTCTATTTTCCTGTTAACATTATGATGTAAAAAGATTTTTCTTGCAGTTGCATCATCTTCATAATTTAATTTTTCATGATGGCATTGGCGCTGCAGAAGAAAGTCACTTTCCCATGCCGGGAGAAAACACCATCTCCCCTGTGGCTGCCTCGAAGCCCCCAGGCCTAGAAACGTCTCAATCAGGAAACAGAAGCCTCCAGTGGAGCATCTTCAGGGATCTCTGGAGAACCATGTGGGCATGTACACATACCTCCTGACTGAGCTGACTTACCGAAAGTTATTATTCACCTACTGATGGACAATGATGGTTCTAGTTTTTCCGTCTTATCAATACTATAGTAATGGCGTTCTTCATGCATGTCATTTTGGAACATTTTCTCAGAATGGGATTATTAGGTCTAAGCGTATGAATATTTTTATTGCTTTTGATATATTAGCCACATTGCTTTACAATAAAGTTGTACCTGTTTAAAAAGTTAGCAGTAACATGGGAGGATGCTGGTCTCACAATAACTAAGTGGAACCCCTCTGCCCAGCTTTGAATTCCAGCTTGACACTTGGTGTTTACCAGCTGTGTGAACTTCAGCAAGGTATTTAACCTCCCTGTGCCTCAGTTACTGCCTCTTTAAAGTGGGGGTGACACAGTACCCACCTCATAGGTCTATTATTGGGAATGAGTATTTGTATATTGCTCAGAACACTGTCTACCAAAGTATTATGCATCGTGCGTTTGTGAAACAAACACCTCTCCAGCTCAAGATTTTTTTAAAAAACGAATTTAATAGAAGTAAAATGACACTGTTTAAGATATATATATGTGTGTATCTCGACATGCTTATTAACCATATTTACAAGAAACACTCCCTTTAAATCTCTGTATTGGTAAAGGTGTCTTTTAAAATGTTAATTTACAGAGCAGATCAATTCTGGTGTGATTATTGATGTTATTTAGGAATTCTTTTTCAGCTTTTAAAAAGAGTTGCTATCCCTTTAGGGTGGAGTCTCATGACCCAAATATCACCTGGGACCCGAGGTACTGAGGCTGATAATCAGCTACTTAGCTCTGAAGACTTCAAATTCACCCCAGAGGGACAAACTTAGGGGGTATTTTAGGGCCCTATTAGGGACTCTTCTTCTTACCTTGTCCGATGACGGCTCTCGGAGGATCCTGGTTTTGATGTGTGGCATTGCTTTTACCCGGTGGGCTTCAGGGAGCCATCCCTGCCGCGCTTTGCGTTTCTCCGCGCACGTGGACTGGGCTCTGCCACGAGGGAGGCGATGCCTGGCGCCGCGGGTAGGGGCAGTGGTGAGACTTCGGCCCCTGGTGGCCGGAGAGGTGGCAGCACTTGTCAGTTTATGGCTCCCTCGGCTTTCCCCTTCTTAATCCGCTTTCTGCTGAGCTCTCCGAATAATTCAACCCTCGTGTTTGAAAACTAGAAGCCTGAGAGGTCTCAGCGAGCCAGTCGAAGGGGAGGCTCCCCTAGCCGAGTGTCACCCGGGACCCTGCGTCCCCGCTCTGCGGAGACCTCCTCTCCGGGCTGCTGCCGTCCTCCCTCGCCCAGCGGCGCTTCCGTGATCGTCAGCCAAAGCCCCCGGGCTGGTGCGCCGCGTGGGCGGTCTCCCCGGGTGTTCGCGGAAGCTGGCGCTCACGCCCCCACGGTTCTCCAGCGTCCCCCGAAGATGCTTCCGTCCCCGGATAGGGGACGTTTCAGACCTGGGGCGGGCACAGCGGTCCCCGGAGAGATGGTCTTTTCTCCTGGAGTGGGAAGTCAACTTTCTTTTGGAGTGCCAATGCCCCCAGAGTGCTAGGTTGTACCGTGGACTTGTACTTGAGTTTTTCAAATAAAGCTTGACACATACTTAGTATAGAGCAGTAGAAAGCAGGGAGGAAAAACTCGTCATGGGTCCACTATCTAAAATCAACTGCTATTTGGAATAGTTCCTTTGCTTTTTTGTCTATACATACGTTAGATTTATTTTTTCTAGTTTTTAATTGTACTATGAAACTCAACTTTGAATTTTGCTTTTTTTCTCTTATTATTATTTTACAAACATACATACTGGCTGCATAATATTCTACCATGCCATATACAGCCACTCTACTTTTGGATATTTAGGTGTTTTTTTATTTTCGTTAAAAAATTCTGCAGTAAACATCTTTCTGGCTAAAACTTGTTTCCATATTAGGTTATAGTCTCATTATTGTAGGGCAGAGTGAGAATTTTTTAAGGTTCTTGATACATATTCCTGAATGGCTTTTCTTTCTTTTTCTTTTTTCTGAGATGGAGTCTTGTTCTGTTGCCCAGGCTGGAGTACAATGGTGCAATCTCAGCTCACTGCAACCTCTGCCTCCCGGGTTCAAGCAATTCTCCTGCCTCAGCTTCCCAAGTAGCTGGGATTACAGGCGCACACCACCATGCCTGGCTAATTTTTTTATTTTTAGTAGAGACAGGGTTTTACCATGTTGGCCAGGCTGGTCTCGAACTCCTGACCTCGTGATCCACCCACCTCAGCCTCCCAAAGTGCTGGGATCACAGGCGTGAGCCACCACGCCCGGCATCCAAATGGCTTTTCAAAAAAATTGTATAAATGTTTACTCCTGCTAGCTGTGCTTAAGTGTTTATTTCAGGCCAGCCTCACCAGCACCAGGAATTATGAGAATACTCTTAAGATAATGTCACTAAGGCCACAGGTGAGGAGAGCTTAGAAGGTACTGGCTGCTGAAGCCTGTGTGATCTGAAACCTAGATCTATATTCTGCAATCTGCTTGTTTCCAACTCCCCACATTCTGAGGACAGTAGCCTATATTGAAACTGGAGGAATGAGGTTTACTTGTGTTTCAGGGATTGAAGTGGTACTAGAGGTTGTGTTGGATTGGTAAGTTCAGACAGCCGTCAGAAATTGTTGTGACTTGGTAATCTATGAGCTTGAGTCACATAAAAATGGAATATCCTTTACTGTGGGTGGCATAGCTTTTTAGGGTTGGCTTCGTAAACATTTTGGGGAGAATGAATCTACCGGCAGAGAAGCTTTCCTTTGGCAGTCTGAGGGCGTATCTTCCTGAGGCAGGGCCAGACCTGAGGATATTCTAATCCTCCCTCCTGCATTTTTATATTGCAATTTCTTGCCGAACTTGCTGCCTGAAGAGAGGCGATATCTCTTTAAGGATGCATTTTAGTCCCTTTGTGTGTCAGGTGGGTGGGAAGTAATGTAAAAGTCATTTATGGCTACTCAGTCTGCAAACATATTGGAAGGAAGGGCTGGACTTTAATATCTGTGTAGGATGGAAGTCATTTTTGTGTTATAGTCAATTCTGTAAAATCCATTAGAAAACCTGTACCCGTATCAGTTCACATATTCTGCACCTGGCTCTCCTGTTCATGGGGAATTGCTTACAACAGGGAACTCTCAAAACCAAGACTGCTATTTGTGCCCAACTACTTTCAGGTTAGAGCAGGATTCCAGTGTCCTGAAGTTTAAACACATTCCGAGCATCCTCTGAGGATCATTCCCAATTCCAAGCCCATTTCCAGATGATGAGCAGACTTGAATTACATAACCTGTAGCTACACGTTTTGGTCGTGACCACACAAGCTCAATAATGTCTCCCAAGTCTTGTAGATCACTTTGAAGCTCACTGGATTAATGGTGTTGAATCTGTTTAATCCAAATAATTTGAGTTGCATCAGGAAGCCTGCATATTAACAAGCTGGTAATAAGTGCAGGCGTTAAGATTGATCACTGCTCAAGTCTTCAAGATCACATACAAAGTCTGGTGTTTTTGAGGCTGTCGATGGACTATATTTTTTAGACTCTTTCTTGATTTCATTCTGCACTCTTGACATTTAAAATAATTTAAATCAATAACTTCAGAATTCTCCCACCGGAGGATATGCCTATTTGATGTGATTGTGTGTCTGTGTGTGTGCACACACTAGCTCTGTATTATTGCCTATGGAAGACATAGAAGTATATCATATACTGTCCTCAAGGAGCTTGCAACCAAGTTGTGGGGATAAGTTAAACAAAGTCAAAATATCTAATACATGTTCCAAGGCAGGATGCAATTCTGTATCCATGGTACATTGCTGATTGCTGATGATGCTCTAAATGCTGACATGGTGGACTGCAATTTGTCTGGAAGAAGAACAATGGAGCATCTGTGTTTGGGGGAGACTTCACGGAGGTGAGATTTGGAGGAGCCTTGGAGAAGTGAGCAAGTTTTGGATAGGTGGAAGTGAACTTACTGGCTATACCCAGAAAAGAGCAGGATGGGAATAAAGGAAAAGAGAGGCTGTTTTGGCAAAGAAGTTTAATATTGAATTGTGATAGTCAAAAAAATAGATAGGATGATGGGCTAGGTTTGGGAGGAGGCTCCAAAGTGAAGAAGCGAGGCTTATCCTTGAGATCATGGCCTTTACCACAGCCAGCACCATCATCACTATGAGCAGCTGATGTGTCTTGCGTTCTTGTAATGTGGTTCTGAGGACTTTACATGTAGTATCTTATTTAATCCCCAAACAACTTTGTGGAACAGATAACAACTGTTATGTCCACTTTATAGCAGAGGAACTGGGATAGAAAGAAGTCAACCAACTTCCAGCTGGTATGGTACGTGGGCAAGCAGGGGTTCAGATGAACTGAATCAGGCAGCTTGCTTTCAGAGTCTGTTCTTCACCACTGTATAATACTATCTCTTAGTGCTAGTTGAAAGCCCCTGTTGAGATTAACATAGTCCCCCTCAAGTTCTAAGGGAGCCCCTCCTTTCAAGTCGGGCAGACCTGGGCTCACATTCTGGCTCTACCACTTGCTAGCTGTGACCTTGGAAATTACTTCTCTGAGCCTTGATTTGCTCATTTATGAAAAAAAAAGGATACTTAGGTCGTTGGGAGCATTAAATGTGATAATATATATAATCATTTAGCAGAATGCCTAACAGAGAGTAAGCAGGCAGGAAATGATAGCTGCTATGGCTTATATTTCACAGATATATGAAGGGTTATAATGCAGTCTCTGAGAATGAGAAGCAGTGAGGGTGGACATGATTTAGGTAGAGTTTACTTGGTAGTCACCTGCAATGATAATTAGCTAACGGATAGTGGGCGCTGGATTTCTTCTTCTGGAGCATCGCAGGAATGGACTATGAATTCCAGATGTGGTTCTGCTTTGCTCCAAGAACTGACTGTATTTCCTTTTGTCTTCTAAAACCCAGAGGGTGAAACCAGGACATTTCCATTGTACTGAAATTTGGCATAAAATCTGCTGCCAATTGTACATTCCAGGGGCTGAAATCAGGATATGCTGAAATTCTTGGTGTCCTCATTCTGCTGGTTCCCACTTCCTGATGGTGCTGACAGATAAGTGCCCTGCATCTCACAGAGAGAAAAATAGGTATTTGGAAGTGGTATCTTTTATTGCCTATAAAGTTAAACAATGCACGAAACAATTATAACCAAGGCAGAGACATTTAGACAACATGCATAAAAGGAAAAAAACAGTGGAAGAGAAATTTGCTCTAAGATGAAATGCTAATTCTAACTATCGCTCTCAGAATTTATGGGGCAACATTACTTAGTACTTCTTACACTCGCGTTCCTGCACATTTCAAACTGTTCATATGGTAGTTTTTCTTCTGTATGACATTCTGTAATTGTAGAGTTTTTCTTTATATTACTTCATTCACAAGTTTCAAAATCCACAAAGTGTCTATCAATTAGGAAGAACAACTTCTTGTCCTTTTCTGATTTGCAGTCTCCTTGGTTGTGACAAACCTATTTGTTCTTGTCCCTGTATCCTTGATATAATCCAACTTGGCTTCTTTGGAAGCAACAAATGCTATTTTTTTGCTTCAAATCCAATATTGGTTTTTAAATTTGTGGATGCAAGAGGCTATAAAGAGGTTTAAAAAATATGTAGCTTGAAAATATTAATGTTTTTAAAACATCTCAGAGTCACTTTAGAATTTTAAAATTTTCAAATAAGGCTACAATCAGATTGATACTTGTAGACTGTCTTAGGCTGTTTTCTGTTGCTTTTAACAGAATTCCTAAAACAGGATAATTTATTTAAAAAAACCCCAAAATTTATTTATTATAGTTATGAGGGCTGAGAAGTCCAGGGTCAAGGGGCTGCATCTGGTAAGGGCCTTCTTGCTGGTGGGAACTCTGTAGAATCCTGAGGTGGCATAGGGCATCACATGGTGGAGGAGGCTAAGCATGCTAGCTCAGGCCTCTCTCCTCTTCTTACAAAGCCACCAGTCCCACTCCCATAATAACCCATTAATCTATTAACTATGAATATGTTAACCTATGAATGGATTAATCCAGAGCCCTCATGACCCAGTCACCTCTTAAAGACCCTATCTTTTTTTTGTTTTTTTTTTTGTTTTTTTTTTTTTTTGAGACAGAGTCTAGCTCTATCTCCAAGGCTGGAGTGCAGTGGCTCCATCTCGGCTCACTGCAAGCTCTGCCTCCTGGGTTCACGCCATTCTCCTGCCTCAGCCTCCCGAGTAGCTGGGACTACAGGTGCCCGCCACGATGCCCGGCTAATTTTTTGTATTTTTAGTAGAGATGGGGTTTCACTGTGTTAGCCAGGATGGTCTCTATCTCCTGACCTCGTGATCTGCCTGCCTTGGCCTCCCAAAGTGCTGGGATTACAGGTGTGAGCCACCGCGCCCAGCCAAAGGCCCCATCTTAAAGGGTACAAATATTCAAACCATTGCACAGAACTATTTGGTGCCAAATGGTATTTTGGGAAAACTGGAGTGTTACATATTGTTTAATTTTTCCAACTTTCTGATAAAATGGAAGATCTTAAATAGTTGGTGTGTTTGATGGGCATGTATCTCATGTTACTTTTCTTCATGTTATAGACATCTCTCTAAAAATAATATCAGCCAGGCTGGTAAAATGGCTTTCTGAATTGTTTTACTTGAGTTAGAGGGGATTTGCACCCTCTAGATTTTGCTCCTTCACAGCCTAACCCTTGGGGCACTTCATTTTTAATTCATTCAACTGAAAGAAGTATTTACTGAACACCTATTATGTGCTAGGTGCTGTCTTAGGTGCTGAGTGATGAATGGAATAGGTAATTCTTATGGATGGAGCTTCCTGTCTAGTGAGGAAAACTAACATAAACCAAAAAACATAGGTAACTATAAAACATAAACTGGGATAAATAATATGAAGGAAAAGACATGATTTCTTTCAACCTTATCTTTCTTATAGACAATGTGGGGAAATAGAGCTATGGGAGTACTCAAAAGTTTATCCACACAAAACAGATCCCTATAAAAACCTAACCAAAGAGCAAAGATTAAATGTAATTATGCAAAAAATGTTTAGGTGTCAAGGCATTTAAATACATTACTTTGCCATTAAGTGGCTGTGAGGGTGTCACTAAATGGAATTCTGTTTCAAGACATACTTGAGCTCATAGCATGTTGAGACCATGATCTTCTCATAATTTGGTTCACTTTGATTAAAGCAGCATCATGCCCACTGCAGCATCATCAGAGAAAGGATCTCCTGAGTTAAGGACACCCATGGAAAGCATCCTATTGTGTGATTTCTCCCTTATTGTTCATTTCTGGGAAGGTACAGTTTGGTTTTGGAAAGCACTCTTGAGTGTGCAAGGCCGGGGGAGTCTGGGGTCTACTCTTCATCCTGCCACCCACTCCCTTGATCAATGAACTTGGCTTCTCTGAGACTTGGAGATTTGGTTTCCACATCTGGAATATAAAGGTGTTGAGCCTGATGACCTTGAAAGATTTTTCTAGGTCTAAATTTTATTACAGAAGCAGTGGGCAATAGGAGAATGTTTGGTAGTAGATTCACTTCATATCTAATGAAGATGTGACATTTTCATGATATGATGCAGTAGAGGGAGCACTGGTCCAGGAGTCTGAAAGTTCAAGCTCAGCAATGCAGAGACTTTTGGAATGACTTGGTTTATGTTCATTCAGGCCTGGAGCACAGATGGGTTCATGCTTTGCTGCAAGCCACACTTGGAGATAAAGAGGCTCTGCAGTGGTTTAACATTGCAGGTTCTGGGTTCAGATCCAGGATACTCTGCTGAGGAGCCATGGAGACCTGGGCAGGAAACTTGGCCTCCTGGAGCCTCAGGCTTGAATATATGAAATGGAGCCTCTGCTTCTTATTTATAAGTACTCTTCTCTTCCTCCCAAGGTTGGCACTAGGATGAAGGCTGTATAAAGTGATTAGCACAGTATCTGGCACATAGTAAGTACCCAATAAATGCTCATTGTCCTTTTTCTTCTTTTTTTTATTTTTAATTGTTTTTAGAGATAGAGTCTTGCTCTGTTGCCCAAGTTGGAATGCAGTGGTGTGATCATAGCTCACTGCAGCCTGGAACTCCTCAGCTCAAGTGATCCTCTTGCCTCAGCCTCACGAGTAGCTGGGACTATAGGCACGAGCCACCACGCCCAGCTAATTTTTATTTTTTGTAGAGACAGGGTCTCACTATGTTGCCCAGGTGATCTCAAACTAGTGGCCTCAAGCAATCCTCCTGCCTCACCCTCCTAAAGCACTGGGATTAGAGGCATGAGCCACCGTGCCCAGCCTCTTCTTGTTAATAATTATTATAGCGCCTGTTACTGCAGTTCTTAAGCTGGGCACATCATGTAAGCCCCTATGTTTTGGTTTCCTGCTTATGGTGCCTGCCTCACGGGGTTGTTTTGAAAATCAAGTGTGACTTTGTGCAAGGGCTTTGTGAGCCCCTGGATCCTCTCTGAAGGACTGGGCAGGCAAAGCCACAGGCTGGCAGTCTGTCTGTCTGCAGCGTGGCTGTTTCCTGAGAGAGGGCTTGGCTGAGGGCTGGGAGGCAGGTCCACCTTCCTCTAGCCCTGATGGACTGGGGCACATGCAGACGCACTTCCCAGCCAGGCAGACAGGCCCAGGACACAGATGGCCACAGCGGCGTTCACTTGGTGATTGTCATTCACAGCTCATGCCATCTCGTGCCAGAGACGGTCGGCGGGCACCTCGATCTCAGTTTCATCCCTGGACTGACACTGCCCCTTTTAACCCGCTCTTCTCATATTTTGAGAGAAGGGCACAGTAGGACAGCACTGTTTCTAAATGACTTGAAAAACAATTATTTAGGCTAATTAAAAACAATGAAACCCAGAAACTGTGAGTGGTGGCATTAGAGCCCGGAGCCGGGCACCTGTTGTCATGCAGGCTGTCCTGGGGGAGAGCAATTAGTTTGTTTGGCAAAACCACTGGAATGTTCTTGGCGGGGGTGGAAGTTCAAGTTGGGAGTGGGTGGTGGGTTTGCTCCTTGGGTGTGTTGCCTCCTTCCGAGCAGATGGAGTCAAAAGAATTTTCAGAGTGGGGAGGGGTGGCACTGGCCAGGGAAGGCCCACAGGACTGTCTTCCTGTCTGAATGGTCCATTCATAAAAATGCCTCCTCTTTCTTCTCCAGATGGCACTGGCCACTGCCTGGTTTCCCCCATCTTAGGGGTTCGGTTCTCTCAAAGCTGGGGGAGGAGGAGCTCGGTCAGCTAAAAAGGAGGTAGCAGCCTCCTCCAAGTCTCATCTGCTCTGCTGGACTGGCATGATGGATAGCCTCGGGCTGCTGGGTTGTGTGTTCAGTGGTGAGCCAGGATTTGCCAGGGGTGTTTGGCCAGCTCGGGGACTGACACATGCAGCTAACTAGCCTGGGCTGCAGTGCACTGTCACGCAATGCGTGTCACCTGGGGGCCGGGAGGGTACACGCCTGAGGGAGGCTCTGACCCACCTTACGCAGTGGGGCTTGGCAGGACCTTCTCCTTCACCCCAGCTTTGATGCACCTATACCAGGGGTGATCAGTAAGGTTGGAGGAAGACAGGTGCTTCTCGAGGGTCCGTTTCCTCAGCTGCTTCTTGCTGGGGACAGCTGCACCCCCACATTTCCTTCCTGTTTCTCTCATGTGCTCCCCTCTCCCCACCCATTTCCCTTCTCTTTCCTTTCCATTTCTTTCTTCTTGCAATCTGTCTCTTATTCTCTCTCTATTTTTGCGTAATTACAGACATGACTTGTTACATTCATGAAAAATCTTAAGTCTGCCTGGACGATTTCTGTCTAGGGGACACTTGCTTGATGGAAGAGAAACAGGGGCACCTTCTTCTCGCACATTCCTCGCTGACCATGCAGGGACAGCCTTTGAGCAAACGAGGGAGAGACCTCTGCAGAAGGCATTTCACTCCCTTGTCAGGGCTGTGCGAGAAGCTGGTGACAGAACTGGCCCTGGATCCCAGGGACACACTGTCTCCCCCTGCTGTTAGACCACGTCTCCTCGCAATAGGGTCTGCACCAAACCTCCTCCTGCCAACACTTCCAAGAAAATCTTCACATCCACCTATCTTTTAGGGTTAGTTTAAGCTTTGAGAAATGGCACAAGAGAGATTTAGATGTCTAATTTCATCCTCTTGTTTAGTACTTTATATTTAAGTACAGGAATCCCTAAACTGTAAGGTATTTGTAAAGGTAGTATTGGTTGAGGCATGCTCTCTGCTAATCTTTTCTGCCTTCAGGGCACTGGCTTGAAGTGTCAGTGACCTTGGAATTATTTTTGCAGTTGCTTTTAAGCCCTGTAAAGACACTGTTGTGAGGTTGAGGCTGGCCTAGAAATGTCAGCTGCTGCTGCTCCCCGTTAGCCTGAGGTCGGGTGAGGAGTTCATCACAATTATTGTTTAACTTTTTATTTTAAAATGATTTTAGACCTACAGAAATTTGCAAAAATAGCGCAGAGAGTTCCTGTACGCTTTTTACCCAGCTGCACCTAGGGTTAACATCTTGGATAAACCATGATACATTTATCAAAACCAAGAAAAAAATATTGGCACAATATTAATAACCACACTAC
Organism: Nomascus leucogenys; assembly: GCF_006542625.1. Classification (NCBI taxonomy): domain Eukaryota; kingdom Metazoa; phylum Chordata; class Mammalia; order Primates; family Hylobatidae; genus Nomascus; species Nomascus leucogenys. Next base: position 22,888,456 of record NC_044383.1, on the reverse strand, counting down.
AGACATTTTTCAGATTTCAACAGTCTTTTCATTAATGTCTCTCTTTTTTTTTTTTTTTTTTTTTTTTTTTTTTTTTTTTTTTTGAGACAGAGTTTCTCTCTTGTTGCTCAGGCTGGAGTGCTCAGGCTGGAGTGCAATGATCTCGGCTTACTGCAACCTCTGCCTCCCAGGTTCAGATGATTCTCCTGCCTCAGCCTCCTGAGTAGCTGGGATTACAGGTGCCCGTCACCATGCCCGGCTAATTTTTTTGTATTTTTAGTAGGGATGGGGTTTCACCATGCTGGCGAGGCTGGTCTCGAACTCCTGACCTCAGGTGATCCACCCGCCTCGGCCTCCCAAAGTGCTGGGATTACAGGCGTGAGCCACCACATCTGGCCTTCACTAATGTGTTTTTCTATTTCAGGATGCAATCAAGGATCCCACCTGGCATTCGTTGTTGTGTCTCCGTAACCTCCTCCAGAATGTGACAGTACCTCTGTCTTTTCTTGTTTTTCATGACCTTGACATTTTTGAAGAGTATTGGTCACTTATTTTGTAGAACACAGATGGAGCCAACGTTTTCTATCTAGGGCCAAATAGTAAACAGTTTTCGCTTTGCAGGCCACATGTTCTCTGTTGCAAATACTCACCTTTACTGTTGTGGCACAGATCAGCCTCAGACAATATGTAAATAAATGAACATGGCTGGGTCTCGGTATGACTTCATTTATGGAAATGGGCAAAGGTTCACATTTGGTCCTTGGGCTGTAATCTGCCAGCTCCTGTTGTGAAAGATTCCTGGATTTGAGTTTCCCGATGTGCCCTGATGATTAGATTGAGGTTATGCATGTTGGAAGAAGATTCCCAAAGAGGGGATGTGCCCTTCTCAGAGCATCACTTAATTGCTTGCTTAAGGTGGTGTTAACTGTAAAGTTAAAAGTTGCTATTTTTTCTTTGTAATTAAGAATATTTTAGGGGAGCTACTGTAGGATTATGCAAATATCTTGTTTCTTTTCAAGCTTTCACCTGCTAATTTTGGCATTCATCTGTGGAGCTTGCCTACAATAGTTATCGTTGTCATATTCTAACAGTGATTTTCCATTTCACTCATTCCTTCTCCATTTATTATTTGGAATTCTTCTGTAAGGAAGAGCTGTTGTTCCTTCTTCCTCTTTTATTTATTTATCAAGTATTTATGTCAGTATGGAGTCAGATATATCTTTTACTTTTTGGGTTATGATGATCACAATTTTTGATTGTGTCATTGATCACAATTTTTGATTGTGTCTAATTCTTGTGATCAAGAATTAGATGAGAGCAAAAAAGTCCAAAAGTGGTTGCTAAGTGTTGGGCTTTTTTTGTTCTCATCGAATTCCTGACCATCTTCTTAATTTCATAGTCAGCTTTATTCTAATTACAACTTTGTGGGCATCTGGTGCCCTCAGACCTAATAGGTCTGAATTTCATGAACTTGTTAATGGCAGAAGGCAGTTTTATTTTTTGGCTCAAAGCACTGGTCAGATTTACAGTTTCAATCTACAACACAGCTGGTGCTGGTTGAGTTGCAGTAAGAGTGTCCGCATTAGGGCAATTGGAGCTGATAATTGGTTTTCATTAATTTTGTGTGCAAGAGGAGTTTGGTAATATTTTCTTGTAAATGCTAGGTCAGGTTTGCATTTTGAGTGTGGTTCCAGTTATTATCTCTCCCTCTCCTCTTATTCCTTAAGAGCTTCCTTTTTGTTCTGTTATTTGTTAGGGAAGGTTATTTAAGAGTTTAAAACCTTGCTTCGGTGAAGAGTTAAAGCGAATTGAGTTTTGTAGCTTTTACATGCTCATTTCTAGATTAAATTAAAATGTCAGTCTAAATGATTTTGCCTCAATTGGAGAGCCAATCAAGACTTCCAATTCAACTTTCAAAAGCTATTTGACCTGTTTTAAAAAACAAAATGAATATGTTGAGTCAGTTTTTTAAAATAGGAGAAACTTCTATTTCTACCTACAGTTGAAATTATTCTTAAGGTAACCGTATGGAAGATTAGTGAAATGATTGGTGAATGTGGCTTTCATGTTTTTGTGGGTTCTTTAGATGATTTCAGAAACTTACGGCTCTTTGGTGGAAGAAAATGGAAGAAAAAGAAAAATCAAGTTATATCCTGTGACTAAGAACAGAGTTGTATGCCTCACTTTGAAGTATTTTTAATTAACTATAGTTGGGTGGCGGGGAGATGAGTAAATTCATTCAGCTCTTAAAGAAAGTCATGGAAATAATTTTTCTACAGTGTCAAGGAAAACATTGACAGACAAGAATTGCCGTTTGGGACGGGCACAGTGCCTCATGCCTGTAATCCCAGCACTTTGGGAGGCCGAGGCAGGTGGATCGCCTGAGGTCAGGAGTTCGAGACCAGCCTGGCCAGCATGATGAAACCCTTTCTCTACTAAAAATAGAAAAATTAGCCGGGTGTGGTGGAACACACCTGTAGTCCCACTACTCAGGAGGCTGAGGCAGGAGAATCGTTTGAACCCGGGAGGCAGAGGTTGCAGTGAGCCAAGATTGTGCCATTGCACTCCAGCCTGGGCGACAGAGCGAGACTCCATCTTATAAAAAAAAAAAAAAAAAAAAGATAAGAAAAAGAAAAAAGAAATTGTCATTTGCCCAAGATATTGTTAGAATAAAACCAAACCAAAATAAAACAACACAAAAGACAACAACCAAAAAATAATTTGGGGAGCTTCTGATTTGTCTTGGTACAGAATTCAAAGCGTCACAAACTACAGCTTAATTTCTACCCTCTTTAACCAAAGAAGTATGTGCTACAAAACACTGTAGAAGTTCAGGCCAGTTTCCACTCGTAATGAGAAATTGCATGCAAAATTCAGGCATGCTGTTTCCACTTAACTTGTTCATCTTGCTCCATTGCAGCACTGGATGAAAAGTGAGGATTTTAATACTTTAAAAAAATTTACAAGAGAAAATCGTAGACTTTGTCACCATGTGTTTATTTCACTATCTGGGATGCAGCCTAAATAAAGTCACATACATGAGTCACACGTAGACCTCTTGAAGCTTGGGAGCACTCCGCCGGCCCTGCCCTGCCACCACGCACACACAAAATGTGAAGGAGACATGTAAAGAGAACTACTGGTAAACAGCTGGATGATTGTGGTGGATCCTAACATCTTGAGAAGTGAATCAGTTTGCAAAAGCTTTAGCACAAGGAGAGCGATCTGCCTGAATTGCAGTAGAGAGTGTTGTTTGCGCATTTGTAAAACGAGGCGAATGACCCAGCTGTTGGCCGTAGGGGCCTTTGCTGTCCTTTCTGGGGTTTGTGGTCACTGCCGAGGATCAGCACTTTCACACGCGACCTTATGCATTCCTTGTCATCTTGTCCTTGGCGGGCCTGTCAAAAAGAAGTTATTTTAAAAGCGTATCGCTGATTGCACATTTTATTCCATAAGTGCTCAGCGCGTTTCATGTAACTCCTGGAGGCCTCTGAGATAAGAGTGAAAAAGTGCCCTGTGCCCTTTTGAGTGGTGGGTGATCTATTTTCGACTTGGAGACTGGTGACAAAGCTGTCTTCTGTCAGGTCAGACTCGCAGGGACTTTCTTGTTTTCTGTTCCTCTGTTGACAGCTGTGCCTATGTTCAGAATGGTCATGGGGTAGCTGGAAGATAGCTCTGGCATTTAAACACCTAGATAGGAAGGAGACGATGGAATGTATTTTTCTTTGCTATTTTGGTTAGCAAGTCCCTAGTAGTCCATACCAAGAGGGGAAGAAGCAGAGAGACCTTTGGGAGGGCGGGCAGGAAAAGATGTCCAATTTCAGGTTTGGAAGGCACAGAGGGAGTTCTACCATTAGTATATGGTATTGGTGTTTTTAATGCCTAGAAAGGGAATGGCTGGAAGGAACATGAAAAATAAAGATTAGCATTGGGCGGGAGGGTTGGGAGGTGGGATCGGTCTAACGTGACTAACAAGATCAGGGCAGGACTTCTTTTTTTCGGTATGCTTTGTGAAACGAAACTAACACACTGAAAATTGCATTTTTATAATGCTTTTACATAATGCAGGATCTTTGTTTTAAAAGCACAGTGACGCAGGCTGACATGATAGGAGAACTTTTAAGAGACCCTTTAAATCCTCACAGGTGCTTAACGTAAGCCTGAGCGTATAGCTCGGATGGGGATCAGTTTAAATGCTATATGTATTCCCAGCATCTTGCATCCACATTGAATAGCTGTGGAGCTTTGACAAGTTCTTTAATCTCACGGACCTTACTTTTCTCATCTGCAAAATGGAGCCCAATCCATTCCTGCTTCAAAGGGCTCTTGTGAGGGCCCAAGATACAGCGCTACATGACAATGTCATCATGACTCTAAATATCCTATAAAACCTGTGATAGAAACTTGGGCTCTCACTCCCAGATCTTACTTTCCTTAATCTTTATTATTACTATTTATTTATAGTAGCTAGTGACTAATGATGAATGATTCTTCCGCTTGGCCTTCCTATAGTTAAGGTCATGGCTTCCTTCAAGAATCTGATGAAAGTATGAGCCTCATTCCCCCGATCCCACCCCCACACAATTTAGCACAGAATGCCAATAATTCAGTCTGAAGCCCAATTAAAAGCCTCTGATTTTAATGTGCTTTTTAAAAATGGAAATTACACATGGTAGCGCACGCCTGTAGTCCCAGCTACTTGGGAGGCTGAGATGGGAAGATTGCTTGAGCCCAGGAGTTCAAAGGCTGCAGTGAGCTAGGATCACACCACTGCATCCAGCCTAGGTGATGGAGCCAGATGCTATCTCTAAAAAAATAAATAAATAAAATATAAATGGAAATTACAATTTTATCTAAGAGAGATATTTTTACAGATGTCTGGAATTTGGAAATTTCTGCTTATAGGCATTTTTATCCATCATTTATTTTTACAGTAAAAGAAATAGGCTGGGTGCAGTGGCTCATGCCTGTAATCCCAGCACTTTGGGAGGCCGAGGCAGGCAGATCATTTGAGGTCAGGAGTTTGAGACCAGCCTGACCAACATGGTGAAACCCCGCCTCTACTAAAAATATAAAAATTAGCCGGGCGTGGTGGTGCATGCCTGTAGCCCCAGCTACTTGGGAGGTTGAGGCAGGAGAATTGCTTGAACCCAGGAGGTGGAGGTTGCAGTGAGCCGAGATCATGCCACTGCACTACAGCCTGGGTGACAGAGCAAGACTCTGTCTCAAAAAGAAAAAAATTGTATTCCTTGTATAAGCACAGTGCTTTTCTAGTACTGTCCCAGTTCAGCTGCCTATGGCAAGATTGTAAACTATGAAAAGAAAGAATGTAAATTAAACACAATGAAAAGCTGAGTCATATGGTAACGTCTAGAAAAGTAGTAAGATACTAAAAGTATGTAAGTCAAAGAGGCCCAAATTATGTTTTCCTTTCCATCGTTAAAATGTCATAGCTAACTAGAGGGTTAACATTTTTTAAGTGATGAGTCCAATCAATGTGATTTAAATCATCCATGATATATTCATAGCTGAATGATTAAGTTGGATGATGTGACAAAACACTTAACTTGTATTTATGGTCATTGATGATTTTACGCATTATTAGAGAGAAGCATAGTTACACCCAATTAAATATAGACATCTGATCCAGACATCAGTTCTGTAATTTCATGGGAAAAAGTAAATCTAAACGAGCAAAAAATGTCTGGGTATTAACTCCAGTCTGACGGTATTACAAGTTTTCCCAGTTAATTAGTAACACATATTATAGAACAAATGTTTGAAACAGAAATCTCATGATTTTGCATAACAGACCAGGAGTTGAGCTGGAAGTCTCTGTTCTCCCACTGCGTTGCTGTGTGACCTTGGGCAAGTCACTTGACCATCATCCACCTGTGAAATACGGGGGATGTGACTACATATCTCGAATGAGAAAAGACTTCTTCCCATGTTAACGTGTTTTGACTTTAAATCAATTGTGTCATTGCTGCTTTTTAAAAAATGTTGCATCAACATTTAAGATACATATAAAAAAAGGTACACAAATTTTAAGTGCATGGCTCATTGAATGTGTACCCTTCTAACCAGCTCCTAGATTAAGAAATAAAACATCAACATACTAGAAGTCCACCTTGTCCTTCCTCTGGGTCATGAGTGCTATTCCTAAATGGTTTTTTTTGTGTGTGTGTATGTGTGTATGTGTGTGTATGTGTATGTGTGTGTACATGTTTTAAAAAGGAGATAGAGAAATAATGAGGTGATAATTTTTAGAAATTTGGTGGTCTAACAAATTAAAAATCAAATATTATTCATTTGGAATCCTAATAATCCAGTCCACAATTCATTATCTGCAGTTTTGAAATACAAATAGCTCTGAAAACAGAAAGGTTTTTCTTAAAGTTTTGAGCAAAAGTATTTGGCAACAAAATCTGACTTGATATGATGAGAGGCTGTTTGCAGTCTTTATTTTTAATCTCACATAGCGTGACTATTTACGCATTTTGCTCAAGAAATGCTCATGTGTTTAATGCTATGGTTCTGGCCTGGACTCTACTGGGTTCAAAGTCTAGCACATGCATCATACTTGTTTTTTGAAATAAGAAGGATTCTAAATTTTACCAAATTTGGCCCCAAGGATTCTGGATTCATACCACAACATAATTGTTTATGCATTGATGTCCCAACATTTTTACTGCTTAGATTTGTATGATTTTTATCTGAAAAGTAAAGCAGATATAGTTCTAGTTAACTGCTTGGTGCATTATCAAACATCCTTCTTCCAATCTTGCATTTAAAAAAAAGCACTGTTACTTTGCAATAATTTTAGATTTACTAAAAAAGCTACAAATCAAGCACATAGAGTTTCCCTAACTTCCCCTAATGTCAATACCTTACATAACCATGGTACATTTTTCAAAACTAAAACATTATTAATGTTGGTACAATACTATTAACAAACTATGGACATTATTCAGATTTCTTCAGTTTTCCCACCAATGTTCTTTTTCTGTTTCATGATCCTACCTAGGATCCAACATGGCATTTAGTTATCATTTCTTCTTAGTCTTCCCCAGCCTATAATAACTTCTCTGTCTTTCCTTTTTTTTTAATCACCTTTACAGTTTTGAAGAATAATGGGTATATTATAGAATGGCTTTTAGGCATTTTTTGTTTGTTTGCATGTATTTTAAAGTTTTTAAAACTTAAACTTTGTATTTTGAAATAATTCTACATTCACCTGCTGTTGTATGAAATAATACAGAAGGACCCTGTGTACCCTTTGTTCCATTTCCCCCAATGGCAACATCTTGAAAACTATCACCTGATATCATAACCAGGATAACGACATTGAGAGAATCAAGATCAGTAGATCCTCCAACCAACTCAACTCTTGCACTCCCTTGGTTCAGCACATGCTGACTGGGGCCTCCCATGAGTCAGGCTCTGCTGGAGGCCTGGGGACACAGGGGTGAGTGAGACACAAAACCTGCCCTCATGGAGCTTAGCTTCTAGGAAACAGACATAGCAAGTAAACACATGCACAAACAGTATAATGTCAGCTAATAAGTGCTATGAAGAAAAATTAGTCAGACTAAGGACTCAGAGAAAGTTGGAAATCTATGGGCCAGCCTTCCCTTTCAGCTCTGTTGGCCGGAGCTTGGGAGAAAATATCAGTAACAGTTTAATTGGTATTTTACAGTTCCATCATGTATAACTATTTTATATCTTTGTTGGAAATCCACAGGGTTGTTCTGTGCTGAGAGTGTGGGTCTTTAAAAATCTAGGGAGTTTGTTTGTTGGGAAATTCCGTGGAAAGCCTTGTTTCCATTGCTTCTAGTCCCACAGTGTAGAGTACCTCCTGTTGGTGATGGCATTTTGTACATTTAGTGACAACGGGCATAGAGTATAAAGCCTTTTACAAGTCTAAAGTAGCAGTGTTTCTATTTCTTGGTATTCTTCATATCATCAAGAAGCTGTGACAAAATCAGAGAGATAGAGGCCAGGGAAGATTCTGGATTGAATATATTTAGATGGGCTTTTCATCTGATTGTCAATTTGTGTCACTCATAAAAGAGATATCTTAATTTTAAGTGCTTCCAGAAAATGGGAATGAAACAATGCTTAAATAGGGCCTTCAGACCAATATATGGAATGATATCAGTTATCTTAAAACCCTGGAAATGAGTGATTTAAAATAAACAACTATGGCTGTTTTTATTGTGGTTAAATAGATACATAACCTAACTATTTTTAATTGTACAATTTGACTAAGCATGATGGCACATGCCTGTAATCCCAGCACTTTGGGAAGCTGAGGCTGGAGGATTGCTTGAGGCTGGGAGTTTTAGACCAGCCTGGGCAACACAGTGTGAGCCCTCCTGTCTACTAAAAAATTTTAAATTAACTGGGTGTGGTGGTGTGTGCCTGTAGTTCCGGCTACTTGAGAGGCTGAGGCAGGAGGATCGCTTGAGCCTAGGAATTTGAGGTTGCAGTGAGCTGTGATAGCACCACTGCATTCCAGTTTGTGCAACAGAGCAAGACCCTGTCTCAAAAAAAAAAAACTGTACAATTCACTGACATTAAATAGGTTCACAAAGTTGTTTAACCACCCACACTATTTCCTGAACTTTTTCATCACCCAAACAGAAACTCTCTACCCATTAAACAAAACTCCCCATGTCCCTCTTCCCCCAGCTCCTGCTAACCTCTAGGTTACTTTCTGTCTCTATGAATTTGCCTATTTTAGGTATCTCATATAAGTAAAACCATACAATATTTGTCCTTTTTGTCTGGCTTATTTCATTTAGCATCATGTTTTCAAGGATCATTCATACCGTAGCATGTATCAAAATTGTATTCCTTTTTATAGCGGAATAAAATATACTTTGTAAGTACAATATATGTATATATCACATTTTATTTATCCATTCATCTGTTGATGGCCAGGAGCATTGTTTTCACCTTGTTGCTATTGTGAATAATGCTTCCATGAATGTTGGTGTACAAATATTTGAGTTCTTGCTGGACTTGAAAGACCTGAGTCAATTCTTTTGGGTATATACCTAGGAACAGAATTGCTGGATCTTATGTGTTATGGACTGAATGTCTGTGTCCCCTCAAAATCCGTATGTTGAGATACTAACCCCCCATGTGTTGGTATTAGGAGACGAGGTCTTTGGGAGGCTGCGGAGCCCTCTTGAATGGGATTAGTATCCTTATGAGAAGAGACACGAAACAGCTTGCTCTTGCTCTCTATCCATACCATGTGAGGGTAGTAGGAGAATACAGTCCCAAGGTAGGAGGAGTGCTTTCACCAGACACTAGATCTGCCAGTGCCCTGATCTTGGACTTCCCAGCCTTCAGAACGATGAGAAGTAAATGTGCGTGTTCAAGCAACCTGGTTCATGGCAATTTGTTATAGCGCCTCGCATTGACTAAGAAAATATGATAATTCTGTGTTTAGCTTTCTGAGGAACTGCCCAACTGTTTCCCACAGTGGCTGAACCGTTTTATGTTCCCACCAGCAATGCAAGAGGATTCCAATATCTCTACATTTTCAAACACACTTATTATTTTGTTTGTTTTTATTATGGCCATCCTAGTAGGTGTGAAGTGGTATCTCATTGTAGTTTTGATTTGCATTGCTCTAATGACTAATGAGGTCGAGCATCTTTTCATGTGCCTGTTGGACACTTGTATATCTTCTTTAGAGAAATATCTGTACAAGTCCTTTACCTGTTTTTGAATTGAATTTTTTGTTGTTGTTGAACTGTAGAATTTCTTTATGTACTCAGAATATAACCCTTTATCAGGCATATGATTTGCATATATTTTCTTCCACTCCGTGAGTGATGTTTTTACTCTCTTGATAGTGTCCCTTAACGCATGAAAGTTTTTAATTTTTATGACCTTCAATTTATTTCTTTTTTCTTTTATTGCTTGTGCCTTTTGTGTCATACCCAAGAAGTCATTGCCAAATCCAATGTTATGAAGCATTCCCTGTATGTTTTCTTCTAAGAGTTTTGTAGTGTAAACTGTAGTTTATAATCTCAAGTTCCAGTCTTTGATTCCTTTTTGCATATTGTGTAAGGATCCAACTCCATTATTTTGCATGTGGATACCCAGATTTCCTGGCACCATTTGTTGAAAAGACTGTGCTTTCCCCATTGAATGGCCTTGGTACACCTGTTGAAAATTGATCATATATGTAAAGATTTTTTTTCTGGGTTCTCTATTGTATTCTACTGCTCTATATGTCTGTCCTTATGCCAGTACCACACTGTTTTGATTACTGTAGCTTTGTAGTTAGTTTTGAAATCAGGAGGTATACATTTCCCAACTTTCTTTCTTTGACTATTTGGGATTTGTCCCTTAAGATTCCATGTGAAGTTTAGGATAAATTTTTCTATTTCTGAAAATAATGTTATTAGGATTTTGATAGTAATTACATTCAATTTGTAGGTCACTTAACAATATTAAGTCTACCAATCCATGAACATGGAATGTCTTTCCACTTACTTATATCTTCTTTGATTTTATTCAGCAATGCTTTGTAGTTTTCAGTGTACAAGCCTTTCATCTCCTTGCTTTATTCCTAGTTTATTCTTTTTGATGCTATTATAAATGAAATTGTTTTCATAATTTTCTTTATGGATTGTTAATTACTAGTGTGTAAAAATGCAACTGATTTTATGAGTTGATTTTGTATCCTGCATCTTTGCTATTTGTTTATGAGCTATAACAATTGTGTGTGTGTGTGTGTAACTTGAGGGTTTTCTACATATAAAATCATGTCATTTGCAAACAGAAATAGTTTTACTTCTTCCTTCCCAATTTGAATGCTTTCATTTCTTTGTCTTGCCTAATTGCCCTGGTTAGAACTTATAGTATTATGTTGAATAGAAGTGGAGAAAGCAAGCATTCTTGTCTTGCTTCTAGTATTAGGAGAAAACTTGCAGTTTTTTGTTTTGTTTTGTTTTACCATTGAGTACGATGTTAGCTGTAGTTTTGTTGTATCTAACCTTTATCATGCTGAGGAAGTTTTTTTCCATTCCTAGTTTATTGAGTGTTATTGTCATAAAAAGGTGTTGGATTTTGTCAAATCCTTTTTTGACATCAATTAGATGCTCATGAGCTTTTCCTTTTTATTTTGTTAATGTGGTATGTTACATTGACTAATTTTTTATGTTGAACTATCTTTGCATTCAGTGAATGAATCCCACTTGGTCATAGTGTATAATTCTTTAAATATGCTGCTGAATTTGGTTTGCAAGTATTTTGTTGAGATTTTTGCATCATATTCATAATGATTGTTGTTCTATCATTTTCTTTTCTTGTACTGTTTTTGTCTTGCTTTGGTATCAGGATTATATTAGCCTCATAGAATATGTAGGAAATGTTTTCTTCTCATCAAATTTTTGGAAGAGTTTGAGAAAGATTGGTGTTAATTCTTCTTTAAATGTTTGGTAGAATTTACCAGTGAAGCCATCTGGTCCAGTGATTTCCTTTGTTAGGAGGTTTCTGATTACTGATTCAATCTCCTTACTTGTTATAGGTCTTTTCATATTTTCTACTTCTTCATGGGTCAGTTTTGGTAGATTTTATCTTTCTAGGCATTCGTCCATTTCAAACATGACCATTCTAAACTAAATTGTTGGCAAGTTTGTTACTATGGTCTGTTTTATTGAATTACTTTCTTGTCTTAGAGTGAAACTCTCATTTTAAATGACATGTTATTTCTTTCCAAGGTAAAGTACCAAGGAACATGAGGCTTTTGCTTGTATATATAATTGTTAATGTGTATTCAATTTTTGCCAAATATTTAATAAAATATTTTACTGTATGTCTTGTGACTCATTAAAAGTAGGAAATCTCATTTGTATATAAGATTATCAGGCTATGTAAAAATGATTCCAACATACCAGTGACATAGTTTAGATTATAAGGCCTCTGTGGAGTTTTTGGTAAAATATCATTATTGACTCACAATTATCCTCACTCTTGGTAGACTGACTGCTTTTATATGGTCCTTATCCCATTTAATTTGTATAGCAGAATGAACCAGTGTTATATTTGGCTCAAATTTAAATTTCTCCATTTTCTTATCAGACACTGGGTCAGACAGAGCTAAGAGAAGCAACCAGCATCAGTGGGGCACAAGAGCTTTGTGACTTTCCTGTGTGCTTCTACCTGGTCTTCAGGGTGGGTGTTTCCTGGTAGACAGTCATTCATGCAACAAGCATTTGCTGTGTACCTGCCCTCTGCCAAGCACCGTCATAACCATAGGTATCCCAACCATGCAGAACACAGAAGCGCACAAAGCAGACAACTCCCTGTGCTTTGAGAGAACCAATGAACCCAATGAACCGAATGAAACCAAAGCCAAAAGGCAGCCTTGATCCTCCAAGAGAAATTGATTCTGTAATCCAAACTGTAAAGTTTAGAGCTTTGTATCCTGGTCCTATTAAAGAAGTGAATTCATTCTCAGGCACTGCCATCTTTGTTGGGGCTGGGCTAGCTCTTGTGTCAAAAGCTTGAGCAGCCACTTTTAAGAGGAAGGGGACTACGATGATGCAGTCAGTAAATTTGTGCATGGCCTTGGAAACCTTCCAGAATTGTAAGTGAAAGCTGATATTCTCTCCACAGAAGAAAATATAGCAAAATGGGAATCTAACCATTTTATTGGAACAGGAGATTGGACTCAAGTTACCAATGCGGGAAAAGGCAAGTGGGGAAGGGTTGAGGTTTGAATTCTGAGCAGCTCTGCTTGAGGTGCAGAGCTGATGATGGTTTGGGTTAAGATAGCAATTTCCAAACCACAGACCTGTCGATAACAGCAAACTGGATTATACCATAAGAAGGCAACTAGTTCAGTTAGAGCATACCTTAGTATTACATTTTAATCAGGCACCACAAGGAGCTGACTGACATTTAACTCCAGAGTTCTAACAATTTTGAATTTTGTCCAAATTTAGGAAGGAATTGGAGTAAGTTGGGCTAGTGACCTCCTATAGCAAGTCAGGAAAGATATACTAGCAGAGTATAGTATCGTGTCTGTGGTTGAAAGGTTGCGCCCTTACCTCTTGAGTTACATTTTGATTGAGAGGGCAAAACTGAAATTTTTCAGATATTGTCACTTCAAAGGATTCTTAAAACTCTGCCACAGGATTGATTTTTATTAGGATATCCTCAGGCAGTGAGTGAGATGACATCCTGGGGTGCTGAAATCCTTAAGTTTTCTGGTCCCTGCTGAGTGGATGACCCAAAGTCCCCTGCAGTTTAACCGAGGTGTTTATTCATCTGCAGACTGGAAGCCAAGGATTGGAAATTTAACATGAAATAAATAATTAAACCTCACTTCCACAGGTGCAGAGGGCATAAATAATCTAACTGCATGCTGCCCAGGCATTCCATAGCATGGGCCATTTAGATTTAATGCCCAGGCACTCACTTGTAACTGAATATATCAGAAGGCAGCCCATGCCTGCGACGGGAACGGGTGCTATTTCAGAGCAGTGTGTTTGTCTGTCTGCTGGAAAGCTGCCTCCACCCTCAGACTCTTCTGGAGACCCTTTGCTGGCTTGGACTCCAGGGGAAATGTGTCCGCCCCCTGCCCAGCCCAGAGTACAAAATCTACAACCAACTCCTCTTCTGGTTAAACAAAGGAGGTGATGTATTGAAGAGAGGCCCAGGAGAAATGATTCATTTCATCAGAAACGTTTGGAGAAACAGACGGGTTCACTGATGGGAGTGGACTTCAAACACTTTGTTCTCAGAGTCATGAGTTTGAACCTGAGACCATTTGAGCATTGGGGAACGGCTGAAAGTGGGTGTCATTTTCTGCTTTAACAGCAAATCTTGTGACGGGCACTGAGAGGTAGCAATCCATTTTCTGGTGACCAAGGGTAAGGGTGCAACTACTAGTTCTAATTATGTCTGCATCATTTACATGGCTTTGCACACAGTACAAATGTAATGAAAATTTGTTAAATGAGTCAATGAAAGAACACTGATGCATTGTGATATTTTGTTCTTCCTAATAGTGATCTTGCCTGAGCCAGTGCCACTCACAGCGGGGGTCCCTGGATCAGCAGCATCAGCATCTACCTAGCAATGCAAATTCTCAGGCCCTGTTCCAGAGCCAATCAATCTCCTGGGTGGGCCCAGGAATCTGTTTTTAACAAAGCCTCTGGTGATTCTGATGCCTGCGGAAGCATGAGCCGCACTGGCCTAGAGTTTCTTTGGCCAGGGAGGTGATTTAAGAATTGTACACATCCTTATTTCCTCTCTTCAGTAGGAAGTCATCATAGCTGGTTGCAAGAGAATCACATTTTAAATCTTTAGATGCACATGTCCCCAACCCTGCTCCCCCAGGGCTTCTTACCCAGGACTCAGCTAGTTCCCTGGCTTTTTTTTCTTTCCAGATCTCATGTTTCCAGATTCTGTGCTCAGTCACTTCTCAGGAAATAGAGATGGGGTTGGGGAGGGAGGCATCCTCCCCTTTGCTGATTGCTGGAGGAGACTGAGCAGTCAAGTCAGACCTCTGCTGAATGCCCACTGTGTACTAGGCCTGCGCCACAGTGAAATGTGCACAGTCCTCATCCCCGGGACCTCAGAAGCTCCAAGGGTGGCAGACCTGGGAAGTGATGAAGGTGGGGATGAAGTGGCACTCACTGGGCTGGATCTGGGAGCATCCAGATGGGCCAAGCGCAGCCCTGGGCTGGGGTGGAGTAGGAGGGCTTCCTGGAGGAAGTACTGCCTGGGCCATGGCTGATAGGGCAAGTGAGTGGCAGTGGGGTAAAGAGAGTGAGGGCCAAAGGGAATCTGAGGCCAAAGGAGCAGCACAGCTTAAAGCACACTCTGTAGAGGGTTTCATCCAACTCTGGGGGACCTTTTTTGCTTTTTATGTTACTAGTGATAATAAAGTGTACAACTCTTACATTTACAGCTTGATGAATTCTCAGATGTGTGCTCATCCCTGTTACCACCACACAGACCAAAAGACAGGCGATTTCCAGCCTCCCAAAAGGGAGTCAGTCCACAGCCCACTGCCACCAAAGGCAACCCCCATTCTTACCTCTGTCATCATAGATTAGTTTTATTGGGGACTTTTTTAGACTATCCACTTCTTAAGCAAAAAAACTTATCCTGTGTAGCCAAAGATGGCTCAGGTTGGATATGACTTTGGGTTATGTGTTTTGTTTGGTCTATGCAGAATTTTTTTTTAAAGTTCATTGCTCAGATTTAAAAGTTGGGGGATTTCACATAACAAAAGCCCAACAACACTGGGCTTAGGAACCTTAGCAGCCGCGCTGGGCTGCAGTCAGGTAGGAACCGTCCCCCTGAAGATGGGTGTCCACGCGTCAGTGTCCCTGGCTGTTCCCCGCTGCTCACTCCTAGCCAGCTGCACTTTTGTTACTTGCCTGGCCCATGCGGGCATTGAGTTTTCAATCCCCGCCTTTAAATATGGTTTTGTTTCTTGGTTTGGGGTCTCCTGCATGACTGAGTGTGCTTAGTAATTTCCTTGGTTCATTCATCAGTGTGTATTGAGCACTATGAGCCAGGCCCATGCCAAGGGCTGGGATACAGAGGTGTGCCCAGGCAGAAGGATTGAGGCATTGTTTGTTGCTTGTCATGCAGGCAGCCAGAAATGTGGCACAGTCCTGCCTGCATGAGTTCACTTCTCACCACGTCCTTGGATGCCACCCATGCTGGTTGTTTCTTGGCCCCTGAGCCCACCTTGTCTCATGATCATCACACGTCCGCTGTCACTATCCCTTCATTTCCTCCCTGTCTGGTCCTCATCCTTCCCTCAAGCTTTTGCTCAAGTCTCACCTCTTCCAAGAAGTCTTCACTGATCAGCCCTTTCTCTTGTGATGCCTCCCTCCCCTGATTTTATCAGCGCATTCCCCACACCACAATCCCGTCAATTCTCAATTATTTATTCCCTCACATTGAAGAAACAAGGGCCTTGTTTCTCATATTAGTTATCACAGGCCCTATGGGCAAAGACTTCTATACTTCTCGGCATTGCTCCAGCATGCCCTGCACAGTTCTGAGCTTATGGCAGATATCCAGGACACACAGGAGGTGGGCTGGGAAGGGCAGGGGAGCACTGGAAAAAAAGGCTGCGATGGCTGCCCCTGGGGAGGCCAGAAGGAGAGCACCAGAAGTTGCCCTCACTGGCAGGAGCCTGGCAGGAACCCTGCCTGTCCTTGAGGGCCCATCTTCCTTGCAAGAGTGTTGACACCCTGTGAGGAGGGTGCAGAAACTCCAGCCACAGGGCCACAGACGTTCTGGACAGTGTCATGTGAGGTGGTGTGGAGCTTCTCCTCTTACAGCCTGACAGAGTGTCCCCTGGGGTGGCAGGTTTGTTGAAGACAGCATGGAACTGGAAAGAGAAGGTGTCATGTTGATGGCCATTCCTTCAGCTTTATGCCATGCTCCATAGACAGCCTAGGGTACCCCTCTCTGTCCCACTTTTAGCTCCTGACTCAGTGATACAGATTGCTAAAGGCAACTCAATTGCAAATAGCCCCACACCGTGTGACACTGCCTCCTTGAAAAGTACCTCAGATGCTGGCAGAGGATGGTGACCTTTCAGTGGTATATGCCTGCTCTCAGCCCAGCCAGACAGACCACTGCCACAGAGGTGGGAGAGGCAAGAAGAGCCTTTAACTTAAGGGCACTTGGCAAAGGGCCGTCTCATTTGCTAGGGTTCTGTTATATGTCACTTGGTGTGCAAGCTTCCAAGAACTACTTGGCTTCCTGACAAGGAACATGATAGAATGTCAGGACCTAAGCTAATGTAAAATATGCTTTGGCCAGCCAAGTCACGCACAGGCAATGCAAGAAGCCATTGGTCATTCACACGTCTGCGCCATGTGAGACGGGGGCTACACTGATGGACTTAACCTTTCCAGATCCACGTGATGATGGAGATCCAGCAGGCAGTGGCTTCTTACTCAAGGCATGCTGATTTTGAAAAGTATGAGGGCATCTTTAAAAAAAAAAAAAAGTGCATTTTTTTTTTTTTTTTTTCCTGAGATGGAGTCTTGCTCTTGCTCTGTCTCACATGCTGGAGTGCAGTGGCGCGATCTCGGCTCACTGCAATGTCTGCCTCCTGGGTTCAAGTGATTCTCATGCCTGAGTCTCCCAAATAGCTGAGATTACAGGCGCTGACCACCACACCTGGCTAATTTTTATATTTTTAGTAGAGACGGGGTTTCACCATGTTGGTCAGGCTGGTTTTGAACTCCTGACCTCAGATGATCTGCCTGCCTCAGCCACAAAAAGTGCTGAGATTACAGGTGTGAGCCACAGCACACAGCCGTTTAAAACAAAAAACAAAAAACAAAACCAATCCTGCATTCTTAAAGGGTACTTGTTTCCTGTCTCTCTTTTTTCCTTTATACGGTGGTCCCCCCTTATCCATGGGGGATATGTTCCAAGACCCTCAGTGGATACCTGAAACTGCAAATAGTACTGAACCCTATATATATATACAGTATGTTTTTTTCCTATACATAACATGCCTATGATAAGGTGTAATTTATAAATTAGGCACAGTACTCTTGTGCGTTGGGGCCATTATGAAGCGAAATAAGGATGTCTTGACCACACGCACTGCTGTATCATCACCATTTATCCGATCATTGAGGTGGCTACTAAATGACTTGCAGGTGGGAAGTGTAGACAGCATGTATATGCTGGACAAAAGGGTGATTCACGTCCCGAGTGGACAGAGCGGGATGCCCCAAGACTTCATCACACTACTCAGATCAGTGTGTAATTTAAACTTATGAATTATTTATTTCTGGAATTTTCCATTTAATATTTTTGGACCACGCTTGACTGTGGGTAACTGAAACTTTGGAAAGCGAAACTGTGGGTAAGGGGGGACTACTGTACTCCCCGCTTCCTGTTTTTCACCTCTCCCATGCCTCCCCCAGTCCCTGCCATTTCTGAGTCTTTGTGTTTATCTGTTGAGCCTTTGGCATGAACACCAGACTTCCAGGTGACAAGGTTGGCTGGGTTTATAGGTGCTACATTTTTTCATTTGGGCGCTTCAGATTTATATAATAGGATACAGAGACCTGGAGGTTTCATCCAAGTTTCAGCCTTGGGCCAGTTAGGGAGTGTGGAATTGGCAGCCTTTTATGATTGTTAAGCAAAATCTTTGCAGAGGAGCTGTACCAATTAAGAAATGCTTGGCTGCCAACAGGAACCCCAACAGTGGCTTAAACCAGAGGGACATTTCTCATCTCAACATGAAACCTGGAGGCAGAGGCCTAGGTTTGGTTTGGTGGCTCAACAGGGTCTTTAGGGACCCAAAGTCTTTCCATCCCCTACCTTGCCATGTTCCATGACGTTTTTGTTCTTATGCCTGTGGCCTCCTCTTCACAGGACAGTGACAGAGGCCCCAGGATTACCTACTTACATGCCAGCAACCAAAGCAGGAAATGGGATGGGCAACAAATAAAAACCCTCTTTGGGCCAGACACGGTGGCTCACCCCTGTAATCCTAGCACTTTGGGAGGCTGAGGCAGGCGGATCACCTGAGGTCAAGAGTTCAAGACCAGCCTGACCAACATGGTGAAAGCCTGTCTCTACTAAAATAAAAAAATTAGCCGGCCATGATGGCGGGTGCCTGTAATCCCAGCTACTTGGGAGGCTGAGACGGGAGAATTGCTTGAACCCGGGAGATGGAGGTTGCAGTGAGTTGAGATCGTGCCACTGAATTCCAGCCTGGGTAGCTGAGAAAGACTCTGTCTCAAAAAAACCAAACCAAAACAAAACAAAGAAACAAACAAAAACCCCTCTTTGCTTCTGCCTTATCTGGGAGGGGAAATTTTCAGACTCATTGCAAAGGAAATGTCATTTAAATGTGAAAACTGATGCACAGAGCTGAGTCATTTTGGGACACCTGTGTGAGCCAGGGGTTCCATTTTCCTGGTGACCCTTCTCAACTCCGTTCCCAGTGGTTCTTTCTCAAAATTACAGATTGTGAAGAACTTTTTTTTTTTCCTCCTAGTTTCTTCCAGCCTGGAGTTCACAGTGGGGCTTACTTCTCACCTGGTCAGCCAAAGCTTAACTGAAAATCTCCAAGAGTTCCTGTCTTTAGAAACCCATAAAGTCCGGTCCTACTCCCTGGTACTGATTCTCCTTTTTTTCTGAATGGTACTCACATCAGCCTGGACCACAGGGAAACATGCTGTTCCCATCATTTACCCCTTGTATGAGCCAGAGATCTCACTATTAGTGTTAAGTTACAGTGCCTTGCTGGTTGGGAGCTTGCCTTTTGAAAAGTTCAGGTCCAGCCCTCCTTTGCCTTATCTTGGGAAATGACTTTCTGCTAAAATAATTTCGGTTTGTACATATGCATGTCCACGCACATACCCCAGCTCCACACCATCCAGTGGGAAAGGGAGTCAGAGATTTCATGGTAGCTGTCATTTTGATGAATGTCCCTGTGTCCACCCACAGAGGCCGTGACATTCCTGCCTTTCCCACTTGATAATCTGAAAATCTCCCAAGCCGGATTGCCTTGCTATAGGCCTGCAACCTGGAATGCTGCATAGGTTCTGAGTTTCAATCCCCAGGGTCCACACTGGCTAGCATCTGTAAGAGCCTGTGGGCTTGATGCTGATAAGGCAGAGAGCTAATGGGGGATTATCAGAGAGAGAGTGCCAGACAAGGTGCATTTCTCTGGGGATAGAGCAGCAGGACTTTGGGAGCTGGGACAATTGTGTGAAGCAGGACGTGATTGCATGGTCTTGTTTCAGCCAGCCTCAGCTATCCCCTTTTATCTGCCCCCAGATGCACTGTGCTTTTTAGGCCTCCTCACCTTCCCTCTGAAATGTGCTCCCCAATGTGCCCACCTCTTCTTTCTGTTTTCCAACCTCTGCTGGGCAAAAGTGGGAAGTTGCTCCCAAGTGTTAAACGTGTTCACTCCCATCAAGTGGAAGATTTTACATTATAATTCAATCATTCTGTTTACTTCCTTTAAAGTCGAGAGCATATCAGCTGAGTGTGATGGCTCACACCTGTAATCCCAACATTTTGCTAGGCCTAGGTGGGAGGATACCTGAGGGCAGGAGTTCAAAAGTGAGACCTCCCCATCTCTACCAAACAAACAAACAAACAAATTTGCCGAGTGAGATGGTGCACACCTGTAGTCCCAGCTAGTCTGGAGGCTGAGGCAGGAAGATCTCTTGAGCCCAGGAGTTTGGGGCTGTAATGGGCTTGGATGGCGACCGTGCACTACAGCCCGGGGCGACACAGTGAGGCCCTGTCTCTAAAAAATACATAAATGAAGTTGAAAGCATGTGAAGTTTATGATTGGCTTTATGATCGGAAGGATGTGTCATGCCTTCCCCTGGGTGTTGGGAACCTTCTAAAAGAACTGCCGTGGGGATTCAGGGTCTTCTGTGCCTGTCCACCCACTAGCCCTCATGGGTGTAATGCAGAGATCTCAGAAGGGAGAGGTCTGGATCCAGACTGCTTATGTTGGAATCATCTTCCACCCACTTACTCACTGTGTGCCCTTTGGACAGTTATTTAACTGCTCTGTACCTCAGTTTCTTCATCTGCAAAATGGGAATTATGATGGTACATACCACATATGATTGTTAGGAGGAGTCAATGAGTTAACCTTTAAGTGCTTAAAATGGTATCTGGCAATTAGTGAGCACCATGTGTTTGCTTAATAAATATTAAGAGTTTGGGGTTTGGGGTGGGGGTTTTTTTTTTTTTTGGTTGGCTTAATACCTAACTGAAATTTTTGTTGAGATAATTGTAGATTCAGATGCAGTTGTAAGAAATAATTTAGGCCAGGCATGGTGGCTCATGCCTGCAATAAAGCCTCACTTTGGGAGGCCAAGGTGGGTGGATCACCTGAGGTCAGGAGTTGGAGACCAGCCTGGTCAACATGGTAAAACACCATCTCTACTAAAAATACAAAAAATTAGCCAGGCATGGTGGCAGGCACCTGTAATTCCAGCTACTCGGGAGGCTGAGGCAGGAGAATTGCTTGAACCCAGGAGGTGGAGGTTGCAGTAAGCCGAGATTGCGCCATTGCACTCTAGCCTGGGCAACAACGGTGAAACTCCGTCTCAAAAACAAAAAGAAAGAAAGAAAGAAAGAATTTAGAATGTATCAATTAAAAATAAAACTAAAAAGGGAAATAATGATGAGAGTTCCCATGTACCATTTATCCAGTTCCCTCAGTAATAACAATTTGCAAAATCGTAGAATAGTATCACAGCCAGGATATTAACATTGTTAACAATCTACTTCTCTTATTAAGATTTCCCATTTTTCTTCTACTCATTTGTATGTGTGTATGTATTTAGCCCTATACAATTTTATCACACATGTAGGTTCAGGTTTCCAGCACTGCAGTTGAGATACAAAACAGTTCCATCACAAGGATCTTTTGCTTTGCCTTTTACAACCACATCCACCTCCCTCCCTCTGACGAGGGACTGGCAAGGACTAATCTGTTCTCCATTTCTAAAATTTTGTCATTTCAAAAATGTTATATAAATGGAATCAGGCCAGGCATGGTGGCTCATGCCTATAATCCCAGCACTTTGGGAGGCCATGGTGGGTGGATCACTTGAGGCCAGGAGTTCAAGACCAGCCTGTCCAATATGGCAAAACCCCACGTCTACTAAAAATACAAAAATTAGCCAGGTGTAGTGGTGTGCACCTGTAGTCCCAGCTCCTCAGTAGGCTGAGGCAGGAGAAACACTTGAACCGGGGAAGTGGAGGTTGCAGTAAGCTGAGATCACACTGCTGCACTACAGCTTGGGCAACAAAGCAAGGCTCTGTCTCAAAAAATAAAATAAAGGCAATAATACGTGTGCAATCTTTTGGGATGAGCCTTTTTACTCAGCGTAAATTCCTGGAGATTTATCTAAGTTGTTGAGTGTATCAATGGTGCATTATTTTTCCTTGCTGAATAGTATTCCAGGGTATGTATGTACCACAGTTTGTTTAACCATTCACCTAGTGAAGGATATCTGGCATCTTTCCAGTTTTTGGCTATTACAAAGAAAGCTGCTATGAACATTTGTGTACAGGTTTTTGTGTGAACGTAAGTTTTCATTTCTCTGGGAAAAATGCCTAAAATGCCTAAGAGTGCAATTGCTGGGTTATATGGTAATTACATGTTTAGGTTTACTACTTTAATAATTATAAAAGAACACTTTGTTATTTAAATTTGTACCTCCCAACAGTAAATGGATGTTCCACTTTTTGACTTGCAGCTAGCATTGTATTAGTATTTGTTAAATAAATTAAAACAGACCACTGGCTTTTACAATGTATCCAGGACTGTGTAAGAGGAAAGGGAGAGGAGGGTATTCAGAGGGTGTGGTGACAGTTCTTGTCTTTAAGACATGTCTAAGCTCTGGGAACTGAGTGGCTGGAAAGAAGAGCCATTAGATTGTGTGCAGGCAAATTATAGAAGGCCTGAAACAGCCCAGGTGATAGCCATGTGGGAGGTGGGAGATGAGGACAGACTGGAGGTTTGGAAAAGGCTTGTCAATGTTGGTGCCACTGATAGCTGAGGTTGGGAATTTTATGGTCTTTTGTATTTGACAAAAAATTGGAAATATTCGAATTTGAAGAAAAGCCATTAATTTTGCATGGAATATTATATGTTTTTGGTTAAAAGTAAGGATTATTGTAGTGATAAATCCCTTTGAAAGGGTATACTTTTCTTACAAGAAGAAAACAGATGCATGGTATTGCTGGAAAATGGCTGGTTTTAGTGATTCACCATTGTGAACAAAAAGTTCGATTGTTGGCCAAGTCACACAGTGGTTTTCCCAGCCTCCAAGCAGGATGCTGGTTCTTTCTGTGGATTGGGTCATTTTGATGGGGTGCAGTGAAAGTTCACATAGTGTGTTTGACACCTGGAACAGATAATTTTTCACATTACTGTCCTCTATATGACAACATTATTTTCAATAAAAACCATGCAGTCAGCAATAATTTTCTTGATTTTTTCTTTAGTTTGTAAACAATGAATGATTGAAGAAGAATGGATGTAAGTTTTAAATATACTACTCAGATCCAATAAAATATTTCACATCTGAATTAAAATCTGATTTTTCATTTTTATAATCACTGTGCTGTCACTGTTTATACCAAATCTGTTTTAACCAGTGAATTGGTAATACTGCAGGGATTGGAGGTACAAACTGTGTTGGAAATGGAATTGAAAATGAATTGATTCTAAACTAGTATGAATTTATTTTCTAAATCTATGTGTGTAGGTGAGTCTGGATTTGCATGAGCAACTACAAATCCAAGAGTTCTCCAAATAAATTTCATGTAAATACCATGCTTATGAAAGCATAAGCAATACACATATGCTAATTTGAAACTTACATATATATTAATCTCAACAGTAGTTGCAATAATTGTTTAGAACCTAAACCAACAAAACAATTGTTTTTGTGAAGGAGTAGCTTCTCACTGACATTGTTTAGAACTACTGATGCTTGGCCAGATGCAATGGCTCATGCTTGTAATCCCAGCACTTTGGGAGGCCAAGGTGGGTGGATCACTTGAGGTCAGGAGTTTGAGACCATCCTGGCCAACATGGTGAAACCCCCATCTCTACTAAAAATACAAAAATTAGCCGGGTGTGATGGCAGACTCTTGTAATCCCAGCTACTTGGGAGGCTGAGGTGGGAGAATCGCTTGAACCTGGGAGGTGGAGTTTGCAGTGAGCCAGAATTACGCTACTGTACTCCAGCCTGGGTGACAGAGTGGGACTCCATCTCAAAAAAAAAAAAAAAAAGAAGAAGAACTGCTGATGCTTAGTAATAAGAAAAAGCAGATGACTTTTAGTAGTTTTATTCCTGTTGTAAAAATCTCTAGAGACAGCATCCTACCTGATTGCCTGCACTGGGGTAGCAGTTTGGTTGCCAGTGTGTAGCTGTGTGACTTTGAGCAAGTTGCCTTCATATTATAGTCATCTTTCTTATCTGCAAAATGGTAGAGCTTTGTGTGGGTTAATAATATGATCCACACAAAGTGTCTGGAGTGGCATTGGCATATAATAGGTTCTTAAGAAATGTGAGTTGTCTTCACTTCTCCATCTGGAATGGGCAATATCTGTGTGTCTCTGGGACAGCCCTGGACCTTGAGGTTGGAGCTCAGGGCGACCAGTCACAGAGCTGCCTCCCTTTTCATTCTCTTTCTGATATCCGCCAGGAAAGGCAACGGTTCTGTTTAAGCAGCATTCATTGAGTGACTACACTGAACTCCAAAGGAAGCTTGAATAAATTCTAGAGGTTCTGAGCTGTGTCCATGCAAGCTTGGATGGGAGAGCTATTCTGGTCTCTCTTGGGATGAAAGGGTGGGAAACTTCAGGACGGTGTGGTGGGCTGTCTGTCTGGAGGGTGAACCTCAAAACCAACAGCGATTCTCCTTGGCTTGAGGGTAAAGAGGCTCTGCAGCTGTTTCTCCTAATCAAAGAGGGTTGGTTGTAGTCAGGCCATTTACAAATCACTTTCCTTTTCTTTCTCTGTCTTGGTCTTGCCTCCTCCTCATACTGATAATTGCCAAAGAATGTGGTCCAGGCCTTTTTGTGGCTTTTGTGAGCCTTTTATAGCAGGAAGAAGGAATTCTCGGTATTCTCATTGTGTATAAAAGATCAAGCTATTCTTACGCAGGACATAGCTCATGTTGAACGTGGAAAAATGCTTAAATGACCCAGGGAGGCTCTAGGATGGCTACTTTACATAGCAATTGTGTGCTGTAAAATGAACCTGTTGCATTTTAAAGGGGTTAAAGAGAATTCTTAATTTTGTACAGTTTAATCTGCCAAGTGATAAAGCTTTCTTTTCCCTTTTTTAAGGGAAATCTATTTAGTGATGGCTATAGAGAATATTGGGAAGGAAGCTCATATTTTTAATTTAAACAATTAGAAGCGTATTAGAAAATCAATCCTAGAAAAACATCTCATGTTGTAAATAAGCTCAGATGTAGATTGTTGGATATAAAATGGAGCTTAAGATTTTATTTTTGCTAACCTGATATTCCAGAATGTATATTGTATTTTTACAATATTAGCTGCATAGCTAATTCATTTCAACTGGAAAATACATCAAAAAGCATATAAGTTAATCAAGATCAAGCTAAAATATACTTTTAAAAAATGTTTTTTCTGGTTTTATTGCCTGTCATTCTGCTGATTTATTTCCTAGAGAAAGTTAAACATTTTTAAAACACAGAATGAATAGTTTTAAAAGGCAAACAGGATAGATCTGAAGCTTTAAAAATATTACTCAGCCATAAAAAGGAGTGAAATCCTGCCATTTGCAATAACATGGATGAAACTGGAAGACATTATTTGTGTTAAGTGAAATAAGGTAGGCACAGAAAGACAAATTTTGCATGTTTTCACTCATATGTGGGAGCTAAAAATTAAAACAACTGAACTCATAGAGATAGAGAGTAAAATGATGGTTACCAGAGGCTGGGAAGAGAGGGCAGAAAGTGGGGATGGTTAATGGGTACAAAATGTAGTAAGATAGAATGAATAGGACCCAGTATTGGATAGTGCAGCGGGATGATGATAGTCAACAATAACTTATTGTATATTTAAAAATAACCAGAATAGTGGAATTGTAATGTTCCTAACACAAATAAATGATAAATGCTTGAGTTACCTGATATGATTATTATATGTTGTACCTCTGTGTCCAGACACCACATGTACCCCACAAAGAGGTACACCTATTATGTACCTATAACAATAAAAAATTAAAGAAAACATACAAAGTAAACACTTGCTTATAAAATGGTTGGATGAATGAGCATTGGCAGGGCTAGCTTCACTGGCAGGTGATCTGTGCGGTCACATAGGGCCCCATGCTTAAAGGGGCTCTGTGCTTGGCGTGATGCTCTGGTAATCACCATTTTGAAATTCTTACTAATTTCTGAACAAGAGCCCCACATGTTCGTTTTGCAGCGTGCCCTGCAAATTATGAGCTGGTCCTATACATCAGCTACCCAATAATTCAGCTCAAACTAGTTTTGGACTTTTGAATTTTAATCCTAATCTTAACTAACATTTATCAGATTATTTTTTTCTGTATGTGAATTTGTGAGGACCAGCGTGATGAACTTTCAGGTAGATATTTTTTTTTCAACTATTTTCAAAGGGCTAAGTATTAGATAAGTGGTGTTTTTAAACATTTTTATCTTGTTTCATACAGTATAAAACTAAATCCCACTTATTTACTAGTTTCTGGTAAAATATGTAGGTTCTATATATTTTTGCTAGATAAGAACAGGTGAAATAAAACCTTATTTCTCAAATTATTAATAAAATATTAATAGTGGCTATTGCTGAAAGCTGGGATTTCAAATGATTTTCACTTTCTAAGTTTTATAGCTCTGAGTTCAAGTTTTTACAACAAGGAGGAATTATTTTTGTATTTCAGGGGAAACAAGAAACAATAAAGAATTTTTTGAAAGTCTGTTCATTGTTTCCCATTCTGGAAGGTGGTGTTGGGGCATTGAGGATCCTGGGGTTCCATTCCTGAGGACAACCACAGAAAATTTGGTGAAGTTCAAGAAATGGCTTGGAGTGATTGAGAGTGTGGCTAGGGTGGCGGGACTGTGGCAGAAACGCCCAGTGGGGGTTTGTAAACTTAGGAATAATCTGGGCCTGGCATCCAATTTCACATGAGGCAGTGATGGAATTTTGTTTTATTTTGAGTCCTTGGCTATCAATTGTAGTGTGTCTTTGTTTCTCATTTCTTTTCTTTTTTAATGTTCTCCTCACCTCATCCCTCAACAGCAGGTCAGACGTGTTGCTGTGAGCCAAAGCTGCATGTCGCCTTTGAACCAGGACAGAGCTGTCCTTCTGATGCAGGGTCAGGTTCAATGTGAGATAAACAGCTTTGGATTCTAAACCCTTGTTGACATCTCATCCCCGCTGTACAATGTGGCATGGCTAATGCCCTCCTGCTGCTTGTGAAGTGGCCAGGATTTAAATGCTGGGATCGAGAGTCAAAGACCCAGGGGATGACCCTGGCATTTTGATGCTGGACGCTTGCCTAGGAGAGGGCAACCCCGCAGACGTGCTGGGAACACTGGAGCAGACAGCAGGCCGTTCTGGGAGCAGCCCACACTGGCCAGCATTGCTGCCCCTCTGCTAGAGGGAGTGTCTGCCCTGACCCTGGGAGGAGGGACCATCTCTTACTTTTCTGTCTGTAGGCAGAAATGTTTTCACTAAAGGCCCTGGCACATCTTAAACGTGATTTTAAAGATCAATGATAATTTCTTTTTGTTGTTGTTTTAATTGGGATGGGATCTTGCTTTGTTGCCCAGGCTGGAGTGCAGTGTTATGATCATAGCTCACTGCAGCCTTGAACTCCTGGGCTCAGGTGACCCTCCTCCTCAGCCTCCTGAGTAGCTGAGACAACAGGCATGTGCCACCGCGCCTGGCTATTTTGTTTTGTTAATTTTGTAGAGATGGGGGGGGGGGGTCTCATTTTGTTGCCAGGCTGGTCTCAAACTCCTGGACTCAAGCAATCCTCCCACCTTGGCCTCCCAAAGTTGGGATTACAGGCATGAACAGTGGTGCCTAGCCTCAATTATGATTTCAAAAATCATAAAGTTCAAATAAAAAAGTCAGAACCCATTAGAGATTAACAAAATGTTTGTTTTTTTAAAACCTTTGTCCCTTGGAGCCCCAGGGACTCCAAGACATGTGCCCTCCTACACGTCCTCCAGACCAGCTTTGCTCACATCAGTGTTCTGTTTCAGGCTTTCACCTAGTGTTTCATATGAAGAAAGAGTTCATTTCTAAAAAGCAGTAAGTGTGAAAACCACTGAATTTGATCAACTTTTTTACCATGTTATTTGATCCTTAGTGTCCAAGGTCCCTTTAGTGCTGATGAGTGAAAACAGATACCAATAGTTGGACTATGACCATATTGGGCAGTTTCCTTTGTATTTGAGGTGGGTTTTAGCACAACAAGCTGGTGGTCATGCTGAACTGGATATTCCCCAATAATCTGGAAATGTAGCCAAGACTCCAAATTATGATGACAATAATCAGACACTTCTGTAGCATATACTGTGTGCTCACACTTGCCTGAGCACTTCCCATGTGATTGCTATTTAATCCTCTCAACAGCCAGGAGGAATGTCCTGCTGCCAGCCCCATCTCATGGTGCCTCTGGTTCTAAGGTTGGAGAACAACTGAATATTGGGGCTGCCCCCTGGGCCTCCTCAGAGAGCCGCTTTTCCATCTTCAGTTCTCTGCCTCCCACTTAAACTCCCAGCCCCAGTAGGAAGGACTGAGGCGAGAGAAGGAGCTCACAGTTTGGAGAATGCAGTTTTCTTGGAGAGAAGCTGGTCCTTCCCTCCACCTTCCCCTTTGGGGGCAAATGATGGGGCTTCCTTTTTCCAAAGTTTCCTGTGAAGATAGGGCACCCTGGCATCCAGTTTTCCAGATAGACACGTGCGTCATCAGGAACTGCTGCCTGCCCTGGGCTCCTGGCACAGGAGAAGGAGAAGTGAGGTCAGGAACCCTTATCCCAAAGACAGGCTTCATGTGAGTCCCAGGCTCTGGACTTGTGGAGCCAGGCAGGTGACGTGAAGGCCACAGTTGGCGGGGACTGCTTTTGCTTGGGGAACCAGAAGGCTCCTACATGTGGAGGTTGTCATGAGACACACCCCTAGAGGGGAATCCAGATTTCTCCAGGGTCATCTAGAGGAGTGGTTTGGGAGGAGGCTCTTGTTACTGTCCCCCAGCCCAAGACCATGGAGGACTCGTGGGATGCGTGTATGATAAGACTCCAGCCGGGCGATCGTGGCCGCCCCTATCCAGTGGTGCAGGAAAGAGGCCAGGAAAACCAGCCTGGCCAACATGGTGAAATCCCGTCTCTACTAAAAATACAAAAATTAGCCGGGCGTGGTGGCGGGCACCTGTAATCCCAGCTGCTCGGGAGGCTGAGATAGGAGAATTGCTTGAACCTGGGAGGCGGAGGCTGCAGTGAGCTGAGACTGTGCCACTTCACTCCAGCCTGGGAGACAGAGTGAGACTCCATCTCAAAAAAAAAAAAAAAAGAAAAGAAAAAAAAGAAAAGAGTCCAGGAGAGGGGAGCTGTGGGAAGGACAGGCCACGGCCACGTTTACCCCAAGCTACCACCACTGCAATAGCTCTTGCCTGGCTGGGAGGAGGGGACAAAAAGAATGTGGAATCAGCTATGAGACTGAAGTTTTGAAATGAACTGAGCTGAGTCTTAGAAATCTAAATGAGACTGGATAATTGCAAGTGACTGAAAAGTCAAGGGATGACTTTAAGGTCAACATGACTTTAAGGAAGTCCCCACTCATGGAGAAAGACAGAGAAGGGGTTGACATTGCCCAGATGGGGTAGTTATGTAAAAAATGAAGGCATTCTATGTTTGTACCCTGTGAACTGAGACTGCCGCATAAGCCAGCCTCCTTTATCTGTCAGTCTGATCCAGAAGAATTATTGATTTATTCATGCATTTATCCCACAATGCTTAGTATCACCTGCGTACAATGCTAGGTACGAGGAAAACAGGACTTCAGAGTTTTACAAATGTGCTCTCTTCCTACCTACTAGGATTCTGAATTCCTACATAGGGATTGTATCCTTTTTTTTTCTCTGTCCCTCACCTCTGTTTATTGTTGTTACTCATTTAATATTGTAAGGTAATGTGTTGTTGATCTACAGTTGGAAAGTGCTAGCATTGTTTCAGATTCAGGAAGCTTATTCACATTAGTAATGGTAATTTCTTATTAGAATCGGTAATAGTAAGAAGTGATAGGATCCAAGTATGGAAGTAGCATTTTATTTTCTTTTTTCTCCAATTGAATTATCACATATTTTAATTAAGATCATGTTTTATATTATTTTGTGTCATTCTTCAGTAGGAAATGATGCATCAAACCAAACAAAGTGCTCAGTTACAGTTAGTTGGTTGTGAGTTCATCTATGGTTTGCAAGTAAGTCATATGCCAGCTCTGGCCCTCATTTTTGTCATCCCTAAGATATTGTGTATGTTTGATTGTGTGGTTCTGTATAGCAGTAGCAATAATAGTGGTGGTATCAGTAGTAATCATTGTGAACAGAGATGAGTCTTTTAAAATTAAAAGCTACTGCAATTTAGTAGCTACTGCCGTAGTCTGAGCATGACATGAGGAGGTTCGCTAGAATATTTCAATCTTTATTGATTGAGGTCAATAAAAACTGATCTAGAGGCTGGGCGCGGTGGCTCACCCCTGTAATCCCAGCATTTTGGGAGGCCAAGGTGGGTGGATCACTTGAGGTCAGGAGTTTGAGACCAGCCTGGCCAAAATGGTGAAACCCCATCTCTACCAAAAATACAAAAATTAGCGGGGCGTGGCAGTGCCCACCTTTAATCCCAGCTACTTGGGAGGCTGAGGCAGGAGAATTGCTTGAACCTGGGAAGCCGAGATTGCGGTGAGCTGAGATTGCACTGCTGCACTCCAGCCTGGGTGACAGAACAAGATTCTGTACTCTGCCCCCCAAAAACTGATCTAGAGACCCCAATAATTACCTTTCAGTTATGTCATGAGTGTGTACTTAATCACCTGGACTCCACTGTATAATTCTGTTTGGCATAAACTGTTTTTGGTCTTTTCTGTAATTCCCCAGCACATCTATTACACCCTCTATAGAGTATCTTAAAATGGTTGCTGTCATCCTGGGTCACCCCTCACTTTGGCGTCCATATTTTTAAAGTGTCTTTTCCTTCCTCTTTGAGTGCCTCAGTTTCCCCCAGAATACCTCTTGTGATGCTTCTTTTGTTCTGTCCACTCTCTCAGTGCGTGCTCTATTCTCCCTGCTCTTTAGGGCTTTTAGTGTGAGAATCACAGAAGGTAAGTAGTTGACATACAGTCTTGACTAACAGGGCAGATGCAGAGAAGTGGATTTTTATGGCAAATGTATGGAAAGAGCCCTGGCCAAAGAGCCAACACTAGGATTCCAGGTCTGGCTTGGCCACAGATCTGCTGTGTGGTCCTAAACAAGTCCCTTGCATGGAGTAACATGCACTAGGCTTGGCTAGTAGTATAACTGTTGCTGGTTATTAGATAATCTTTCCTGGCCTTAGTTTCCTTATTGTTAAGTAAGGAACATGGCTTGAATGATATCCTGAGTCCTCTCCACTCTTATTTTATGTGCAATAAGATTATAACCCTGACTAGGATAAATCACTAGGGAACAAAGATGAGGCCCTAAATCTCCTGTGTCCCTTGTGACACTTTGCACGCTAAAGGGGCAGAGTAGTCATTTAATAATTCAGTACTGCAACTGGGTATTTAGGGCATTGCTGAGGAATTTTTTATTATCTAAATATATGCATTACTGGCAAATTAAAGAATAAATGGACAAATTCTACTCAGCATTTGTATAGTGTTTTGAAAGAGACTCACATTCATCAATTTAATGTCAGCCTCGCAACCATTCCCTAAAGTAGGTAGAGCAGATCTGACCTCAATTTATGGATAAAGAAATGGAAGCTTAGGGAGGGGATTATTTCCTTCAGGATTCCCAGCTAGTAAGTGACAAGTCTGGAACCACAATCCCGGTCTCCTTATCCCTGTGCCAGTGCGTTTTCCGGCCCATTAAGGACTACCTTTTTGGTCTAGTTGGGAACAGTAAGAAATACTTCATTGTGAAGACTGATGATATTCAGACGTATTAATCCCTAGAAGATACATGGCCCAAAAGATCATCACCCAGGAATGTTATTAGAATGAAACTTACCCATCTACTATGAGGACCTGGCTAAGCAGATCTGTGCCTGGAGTTACAGTCATGGCAGTGCTCCTGATTCTGAAGATGGGCTATGGGAAGAGGACTTTGGGACATGCTAAGCCTCTTGAGTAGACACTTGAGCCTTGGCATAGTTGGAATTAGGGAATGGTGGGAGACCCTCTTAAGAAAGAAGAGAGTGTTCCCTGACTCAAGAGCCTCATGAACCTGGGTCTTGCCCATGCTGGGTAGCTAGAAATGTAAACATATCTGTAGTTCTTGGAGGGCAATGAAAAGGTTGTGTAAAGGAGTATTCTTTGGCAGGTGTCTCTAGTACCATTGCTGCAACAAATAAAGCTGGCCTAGCAATGGCCTGTCTGAAGCTGTGCTCTGCAGTGGTCGTAGTCATACTGAGCTGACCATGTGGCCATCTAGGCTACTAGGAACTGCTAGAGGGGCCAGACAATGAGGACACAAGAGGTTCCAACCCAAGGTACTCCTAGAAGATCCTATTAACTTGATAGCAGCAACTTCTGCTTCCAGGACTTGCCGAGAGACCTGCTGATGAGAGCAGCTGCTGTCAGCTGTCAGGAGGAGCTGCTGCCCCAAGAGAGCAGGAACAGCCTCTGGGAGCTGTGGGTGGCCCATGACCAACAGGAGTCACCAGTAGGGGCAGCAGATAGAGTACCAGGTGAGGCAGTCCTTCCTGGTTGTCCTCAGCCCCTTAGAATTCTTGAGAAGGGGCAACATGGTCCATCTTCCAAGAAGAATCCTTCTCTATTAGTTGACCAGGGTGGAGATCCAGCAGCTCAGGGTGGAGGCTCCAGCTGGCTCGAATTGTCACCTGGTCTTCAAGTCACTTGTTGGAGGGGTGGCCCAGGGAAAAAGGATTGCCTTCCCAAATGATGTTGATGAAAATAATATCAGTAATCCAAAAGGTTTTTAAAATGTAATTTATTGGCTGGGAGCATTGGTTCAAGCCTGTAATCCCAGCACTTTGGGAGGTCGAGGCAGGCAGATCACTTGAGGTCAGGAGTTCGAGACCATCCTGGTCAACATGGTGAAAACCCAACTCTACTAAAAATACAAAAATTAGCTGGGCATGGTGGCACACTCCTGTAATCCCAGCTACTTGGGAGGCTGAAGTGGGAGAATAGCTTGAACCAGGGAGGCAGAGGCTGCAGGGAGCCAAGATCGCACCACTGCACTCCAGCCTGTGTGACACAGTGAGACTCTGTCCAAAAACAAAAACAAACAAACAAAAAAACAAAGAAAAAACCCATAATTTGTTAATATTTGTACTTCTATGGTCCATCACTCTTTACTGATTAACTCCCAAGTGGAAGTGCATGTTTCCATCTTGTGTCATCACACTGTCTGCAGCACTTTCATATCAGCCATGCATACACTCCTTCGTCAGACATTGGTTGAGTACTGTAGATGGCTCAGGCCATCAAATGTCAGTTTTCCTTTGCTGCATTATACTTACTTATATACATATCTTAGGCCTCCACTAGACTAAAGTCTTTTTTGTTAAGTCCTGATAGGTTAGGTTTATGCTGTAGCCACAAAACCCCAGAGGTTTAATACAACAAAAATTTTATTTCTCACTCATTTACAAATCCTACATGATTTGGTTGGGTGAATATTAAGGGGCTGCTCCTTATGATTCCTCAGGGACTCAGGATGACTGGGGTTCCACCATCTTACAGCTGAGCTAACTGGAACATGTGGCCTTGATCACTGAGACAGGTAAGAGAGTACTGAAGGGTCTCACACCCGCAATTACATTACAATTACAATCACAGTACTGAAGGGTCTCACCCCAGCCTGGAGATAGCATCACGTCTACTCACAGCCCATTGGCCAGAACTAATCACATGGTCCCCACTTAACTACAAGGGAGGTAGAAAGTGTAATCCTCCTGCATGCCCAGAAGAAAAGAACTAGATGAGGGTGAGCACTAGAAGTCTCTCCACAAGCTTTGATTATGTTCTTGGTTCTCTCACTCGCAGCAAAGTTGTCTCAGGAAGTATCACATTCTTCATTTGTAAAAAGGGGATAATGTAAGTGATGAAAAGTGAAGTATGTATTGCCAATTTTCCAGTTTGGAAAAGACTAATCAATAATTTAGGCATCCTCTGTGTGAAGGTCTTAGTCTTTTCTCTTTCCTAGTAACGGGGAGGTAGAATGGTAGGTGTGTGATTAGGGGCAGAAGCAGTCCCCTTAGAAGGCCCCAGATGCCTCCATCCAGGGCAAGGCTTAGTCTCGTTTCCTGCCATAGAACAAGTCCTACAACTGCATACCACCCTCACCTCAGAGCCCCAGGGCACCTGGCTTCTCCTGCTCTGTGGGCCTACGTGGAGGCCCATTGATCAGGTCTCAATTATGTTACATCTGGCCTAATTAAAAATGTACTGTTTACCTTTATTCGTGCAATTGCCATTGAAAGAGTAGGATTTGGGATTGGGTAATCTGGGTGATCTAATATTGCAAGTTATTATGTCCTAACTTGGAGTGAGTGTACAAGAAACAGTGATCAGAGTTCAGAAGACAGTGGGTATTTCAGTATGCATATTCATGGGGAATAAATGACTGGAGTATAGAGTAAAAGAATTACGGCTGGGCATAATGGCTGATGCCTGTAATCCCAGCACTTTGGGAGGCCAAGGTGGGCAAATCATGAGGTCAGGAGATTGAGATCATCCTGGCTAACAAGGTGAAACCCCATCTCTACTAAAAATACAAAAAAAAATTAGCCGGGTGTGGTGGCGGGCGCCTGTAGTCCCAGCTACTTGAGAGGCTGAGGCAGAAGAATGGCATGAACCTGGGAGGTGGAGCTTGCAGTGAGCCGAGATCGCGCCTCTGCACTCCTGCCTGGGTGACAGAACGAGACTCAGTCTCAAAAAAAAAAAAAAAAAAAAAAGAATTAAAACATGGAAAATTTGAATTTACAACTGTGCTTGTTATCCGTCCTGTAATTGTGTTTTAAACATCGGTTGATTGAGTTTTTTTCATTGTTTGTTTGGTTTTTGCATAAAGAAATGTTTGATATCACATTTGTCTTGTCTGTGTTTCTTGTGACAGGCCCCTGCACTAGTGTGGCAATCCTCAACTGCAGGCTTCTGAGGACAGAACTGTGTGCTGCCTGCTTCACTCTCTCTCCAAGCTTCTTTTGCAATGCAAAATAAGGTGTTTAATAAATGATGAGGCTGGTGAAGGTGGTCTGCAGGGACAGCCTTCATATTTAATTCACTACACCCTCATTCTTTCCTATTCTTTAGAAGTACTGTTGGGACCTTCAAATCTCATAAATATTCTACTGCCCTCCTCCCGCTCCTCCTCCCTCGTCTCCAGAAAATTTCCATCTGTGCAAATCCCATTTTGTTCCGAGGGTGATAATCTTCAGGGAAACTTATGGAATGTGATGGGTTTACTGGAGTTCCTGGGTGACAGGCCCCCAAGAACCCCCTTCACTTCTGCAGGGCTTACTGTAGAGATGGCATTGATGTCCCTGGCCATCTGGAGTGAATTGATTGTGAAGTGGAGAGAGTGTGGCCTTCGAAGTCTCTCCCACCTGATTTGAATCCCACCCCTGCCATTGACTGGTTGTGCGACATTGGGTCTCCGTTCAGATCTTGTTCACTTGTGGTCTGTAGTGGATCCTGGCATCTGTTGCTCCATCTGCCTGCCACAGTTTCCCATCCCTCTTCCTCTGGTTTTGATTCCTTGAGGGGAATTCCTCATCCATCCCACATGGTCCTACTGTGGCTATCAGTCATGGAATCACAAAGGGATCTTCCTCACTCATTGGAGTGGGCAGGTGACCCAAAGCGCTCCATTGCACTGGCCCCACTCACTGTGCGAGGGAGGAGCCTCATTCTCAAGCAACCCCAGTTAACATTTCCCCTGGGACTAGTGCATGGAGAGAAACAATCCGTTTTACACTTGGGCTGCCCAGAAAGAATGTGAGTCTGGGGCTTCGGGCATCTGTTCTGTGTGACATGTGGCAATATCCTTTGAGAATGAAGAAAAACAGACAAGCAGCCTGAGAGTTAGGGCGGGGGACAGAGGCTTGGCCACATGGCCTCCGCCCTTGCATGCAGTGGGCCTGGAGTCAGCACCACCCCTGACTTCCCAAGGACAGAAGCCAGCACTTCCCCTTTTTGTTTCAGCAACTTTGGGTTGGGTTTCTGACACATGCACTTAAAAGAGTTTGAATATAAATACCATTATCATCCTCTAGTTTTTAAAACACATTACATTTTATAAGCAATATATAAATTCATAATTACAGACATTCAGACATCTTAGTTTTTCCTTAGAAGACCAAGTACTCAGAGGAGGGCTCCATGCTTCCCCACCTCTGCCCAGCTGGACTCTCCCTTGCAAAAAATGTGTCACCACTGAGAGCTGTTTGGGGTATAAACTTCCAGCCCTTTTTTTGGTATTTCTATCTGTATGTTTGTATACATGCATAGATAGTTTGTTTTATTTTTTAGCATATACAGTAGGTTATTACATGTATTCTTCTGTAACTTTTTTAGTTTTTTTTTTGTTGAGATCTTTGATATTAATACATATAATTCTACTCCATTCTTTTTTTTTTTTTTTTTTTTTTGTCTCACTCTGTTGCCCAGGCTGGAATGCAGTGGTGTGATCTCTACTCACTACAACATCCACCTCCGAGGTTCAAGCTATTCTTCTGCCTCAGCTTCCCAAGTAGCTGGGATTACAGGCACCGCCCACAATGCCTGGCTAATTTTTGAATTTTTTTTTAGTAGAGACAGGGTTTCACCATGTTGGCCAGGCTGGTCTTGAACTCCTGACTTCAAGTTATCCACCCATCTCGGCCTCCCAAAGTGTTGGGATTGCAGGCATAAGCCACCGTACCTAGCCTAATTCTACTTCACTCTTATTAAAGACTTCATAGATTTGATAGCATAGTTAATCTGCTTAAAGAATACCCTGTTGATGGACGTTGAGTTATTATTGTCCTGTCTTTTTCTGTAGAGGGAAAGTTTGTGTTTGTTTTCCTACATACATTTGGAGACATATCTGTAGGTAGAGTCTTCTAATAGAATGGCTGAGTTGCAGAGCATATATGTGACACATTTTGGTAGATTCTGCCAAATAGTGTTCCAAAAAGGCTGTTCTGATTCAGACTCCCACCTGCGGAGCAGGAAATATTTGTTTTCCCACATCCTCACCAACACTGAAGGTGAGCCTGTTTCAGTTTTCCTAGTCTCGAAAATGAAAACACATGAGATTGTTGTTCCTGTTCATTCCTCTGAACACTGGCAGAGTGGGCACCCTCCACAGGGGTCTTGGTCTCTTGCATTTCCCCTTCCGTTAATTGATACTCATTGATTTCACTTTCTAAACATGTGATTGTGTGTCTTTCTTATTGACTTGACAAATTCCTAATTCCTAACAGGTCTCACTGCCATGCTATTGATGTTGTAAATATTGCTTTTCGTTTTGTTTATAAATGGGTTTTATTTTGTTTTTGTTTTTGTCTCGCAGGTGTATGTATGTATAGTTTTAGGTTTTGTTTTTGTTTTTCTTTAATCAGGCCAACATTTTCAATTTTTATGACTTTGAACCTGTTCATCTTTTTCTTTATGGCTTCTGAGTTTTGTGTCTTTCTTGAGAAGGCCTTTCCCATCCCAGATTATGAAGAGTTTCTCCTATGTGTATTTTTTATTAAAGTTAGAGATTTCATCCAGTATTTTCATCTTTGTCTTAGTTTCTTCATCTGTAAACAAGGATTGTAATATGTGCCTCTTAAGGATTCAATGAGATAATGTGTATAAAGGGTTCCTCCTCCCTCCCCCACCTCTGTCTTATTCTGTTTGGGCTGTTTTATTGGGTGGCTTAAATAAACATTTATTTCTCATGGCTCTGGAGGCTGGGACATCCAAGATCAAGGCACCAGCAAATTCGATGTCTGGTGAGGGACAGCTTCCTGGTTCTTGGAGACGCCTTCTTGCTGTACCCTCCTATGGCAAGAGGGGTGAAGGAGTGCCCTGGTGGTGATCTCTGGGTGCCCTGGGCACTAATCCCAGTCATGAGGGCTCTGTCCTCATGACCTAATCACCTCCTAAAGCCCTCAACTCCTGATACCATCACAATGCAGGTGAGATGCCAACATATGGGTTTTGGGAGAACTCCAATGTTCAGTCCACTCTGCCACCTTTCCAGTCACTGCACTGACAAGCTTGCTTCATTCCTAGTGGAGTCCTCAGGGCTGTTTCTTTGATGCCAAGGAGGTTGGCACAATGTCTGAGAATCCTGTGTCTACCTGGCCACCAGCAGGGGACTAGCTGCTTCCTGGGAGTGCTCAGGCCCTCACACCACCTTTGCTCTCCTGGAAAGTGACATTCTTCTATCTACTTTCTAGTCCACATTTTGCAGTGCAGCCGCGGGACTGGAACATAGCTTTGGGCCAGAAGCCTGGGCATCATCCTGGACTCTCATCTTTCTTTTCTCCCCACATCCAGTCCATCAGCAGATCCTCTCAGCTCTACCTTAAGACACAGTCAGAATCGCTTCTCTACCCCTCCTCTGCTACCACCTGGGCCAGGCTACATGGCCTCCCACTTGGATCCCTGCAGTGCCCTTCCCACCCTGCCCCTGCAGCTTGATCTCCTAACCCTCATCCCTGCAGTGCCCATCCCACCCTGCCCCTGCAGCCTGCTCTGCTAACCCGCATCCCTGTGGTGCCCGTCCCACCCTGCCCCTGCAGCCTGCTCTCCTAACCCTCATCCCTGTGGTGCCCATCCCACCCTGCCCCTGCAGCCTGCTCTCCTAACCCTCATCCCTGTGGTGCCCATCCCACCCTGCCCCTACAGCCTGCTCTTCCACAGCAGCTGGAGTGACCATTTAAAATGCAAGTCCAGTCATTTCCCTCCTCTACTCAAAACCCTCCAGACCCTTCCCACGTTATCAGAATAAAAGCCAGAGGTCCCGCTGTGGCCTGGCAGGCCCTCCATGGCCTTCACCTTCGTTTCCTCTCACTTCATTTCTCGTGCTCTCCCTGACATTTCTCTCACTGGCTACCTTGCTCTTCCTCAGATATGACCTTCGCTCCCTGCCACCTGGAACCCTCTCCTTCTGGATTTTGCAGGACTGGCTTCCTTATTTCCTGCAGGCACCTGCTCAGTTGCCGCTGCATGGAGAGGCCTTCCCTGGCCCTATCTCAAGCACCCCGTAATCCCCCTTCCCTCTCTGTCCCCCTTTCCTTCCTCAGTCTTCCTCTTAGCACTAAGCATTGCCTGACACATTATACATTTACTTGTCCTCTACTGGAATGTCATTTCCATGAGGAGAGAGACTTTGTCTTGTTCCCTGCTGAGTCAATCTCCATCCCTAGAGCAATGCCTGCCATATGGCAGCCCCTCACCTGTTTGTTGAATGAATATAAAAATGTCGAACCTGGACTCTTTCTAATGAGGGCCCAGCCTGCTGTTAGAACCTTGGCTACCTTCCCTCCAGTGGGCCTCGGAGTGGGCAGTGTGAACATTTGCTCTTGTGAATGCCGTTTCCCATGGGCCTTGCTAAGTTCTGCCATGGAGGGACAGGACCAGTGAGTGTGCGCATGTCTCTCCATGTTTGGGTCTGTCCAGGCATCGTCCTCCCAGCAGTAAATCATCACTGCACTGACCATGCCTTTTCACATGACCAAAGGGCAAATCAGCACGCTCTTCTGCAGCCTCCCTAATTGGTGTCATCTTCAAAAACAGCCTGTGGCTTCCGACTCTGATTCTGCTTGTGAAAGTGTCTCCCTATTTCTCATGGAACATCTTAATGTAGCTGGGTACTTGGATCTCTCTGCACCTTCTCATTTCACCAAGCTATAAAATGAAGGCCTAAAAATAGGTGTGATAAGCAGATTAAGGCCATTTATTGCAGAACCTTCCTGCTCACTTCACCTACAGCCCGGAGCATGTGCGTGTAGAGCAGGCAGTCTCTGGGGGGATGCATCCAAGACTTTGGGTGTTAGAACAAGGCATACTGGGGTGTCGGGGTGCAGAGATTTATCTCCTCTCCCAGTTGGGGAGGGGAGGGCTCCCTCCTTAGGCACCTGCTCCTTCTCCTTGTCTCTGCCCCTGCCTTTTCTCTGCCTTTGATTAATTTTTTTGGAGGAGATGATGTAGTTTAGAGCAATTAAGTTAATTGTCTTAGAAATCACGATTTCTTTTGATGCACTGTTTCCTCTATGGAGACTTCCTGGCTCTTGGTTGCTGTCAGTGTTTAATTATGGTTGTCAGGCAAGATGATTTGAAATGATTAATGGGAAGATGTATTTCAAGAACAACAGCAGGCATTTTTAAATTAATTTTTAAATAGACTTTATTTTTTAGAGAAGTTTTAAGTTCACAACGAAATTGAGAGGAAGGTACAGAGATTTCCCATCCACCCCCTCCCTCACACATGCACAGACTCCCCCATTATCAGCATCCCCCAGCAGAGTGGTACAGTTATTACAGTTGATGAACGTGCATTGACGCATCGTGATCACTCAGAGTCCGTAGTTTACAGTGGGGAGCATCCTTGGTGTTGTGTATTCTGTGGGTTCGAACAAATGTGTAATGACATGTATCTACCATTATAATATCCTACCGAGTAGTTTCACTGCCCTATGTGAAAATTAAAATTTAATTACACAAATAATAGATGAATGCATGCTCCTTTAAAATGTTAAAACATTACACATAAAGCTAAAGTCTCTTTTTTCCACCACTCTCAAACTCAGATCTTGCCCCAGAATTAATCACTGTTATCAGCTTGTTTGTATGCTTCTATTTGTGCCCCAGGTAACCTTGGAGGACAGAGTGATAATACTAATTACATCTCTGATACCATTGACAAAGGAGCTCTAGGGCCAGGACATGTACTGGGGACTTCATATAATTCT
Organism: Nomascus leucogenys; assembly: GCF_006542625.1. Lineage (NCBI taxonomy): Eukaryota > Metazoa > Chordata > Mammalia > Primates > Hylobatidae > Nomascus > Nomascus leucogenys. The sequence continues at coordinate 22,847,768 of NC_044383.1, read as the reverse complement.
CCCAGTGGGCTGAGTGTGGTGGCTCAAGCCTGTAATCCCACCACTTTGAGAGGCTGAGGTGGGCAGATCGCTTGAGGTCAGGAGTTTGAGATCAGCCTGGCCAACAAGGCAAAACCCAGTCTCTGCTAAAAATATAAAAATTAGCTGGGCATTGTGGCATGCGCCTGTAATCCCAGCTACTCGGGAGGCTGAGGCAGGAGAATTGCTTGAACCCAGGAGGCAGAGGTTGCAGTGAGCCCAGATCGCCTCACTGCACTCCAGCCTGGGAGACAGAGTGAGACTCCATCTAAAAAAAAAATCATCCCAACAACCCTATAAGGTAGGAGGTAGGTACCGTTTTGTTAATAACAGCTTTGATGAGATGTAAGTCACATACCATAAAATTCACCATTTAAAAATATACAAGTAAATGATTATATATTCACAGAGCTGCAATTCATCACCACTAATTCCAGAATATTTTTATACCCCCAAAAGAAACTGCATACCCATCAGCAGTCACTCCCCATCCCTTCCCTTTCCCCTTCCCTCATCCTCTGGCAACCGCTAATCTACTTCCTGTCTGTGTGGATTTGCCTCATCTGGACATTTCATATAAATGGGATAATGTAGGAGTGGAATTGCTGGGTCATATGGTAACTTCAGGTGTAACATTTTGAGGAGAATCCAAACTGTTTTCCAACGTGGCTACACTATTTTACACCAATGCCACTAACGATGAATGAGGATTCCAATTTTTCCACATTCTTGCAGCACTTATTATCATCTTTTTGATTTCAGCCATTCTAGTGGGTATGAAGGGGAAACTCATTGTGGTTTTGATTTGCATTTCCTTAGTGACTAACGATGTTGAACATCTTCTCATATGCTTAATGGCCATTTGCATATCTTCTTTGGAGACACATCTATTCAAATCCTTCACCTATTTTTAATTGGGTTATGTGTCTTTATTGTTGAGCTTTTTTAACCCTATTGTACAGATGAGCACGGCCCTTCCTCTGTGGCAGTGCACAGGGAAGGCAGAATTATTGTGATTTTCAGTTCGTATGAAATTTCTTAAGTGTTGGGCCTGAGTTTTACTTTGATTATAGGCTTATCTTTTCTTCCATGTCTAAATAATAATAGTATTCATTTGTTAGTACATGACAGACACTGTATTCTAAACACTCTACTATTCTAAACAACTCTGCAGAAACTGAGGCTCAGAAAGTTTACGTTACTAGCCAGAGGTTACCAGGTAAGAGATCGAGCCAGGGTCCAAGTCAGGTCTATTGACTTCAGGGCTTGTATTCTGAAGTCAATACTTAGCCATCAAAAGAGACAAACAAATCCCATCTGCCAGTGTGTGTGCAGAACTCGTTTGTCTCTGTGGCAGTGGTAAAACACATGAACATACAAAACAAAACTGATGCTGTGATGCTGGGCCTTCAAGCTAGTGATGCTTCAGAATACACCACACCAGACTACCTGTAAAACATCTGCTCCAACAGGTTGCAGGCTGCTTAGGTTGAAACTGCTCCAAGCTGGGAGCTGCAGAACTGAAGTAGCCTTTCAGCAAAATTGCAACTTCTTTGTTGAGAGAGGAAGTCTGAAGATGTTTCCTGGGCCTCACCTCTTACCTGCTATTTCCTGAGAGTGCTTCGTCAAGGTTTTCTCAGTTCTGTTTCCGGAGACAGAGCAGGAACCATTGACTTGAATCACGTTAGCACTGTGAGTGGGGAGAAGCATTGACTCCCTGGCTTCTCCCCACAAAGAGTCACCTTGACAGGCCCAGTAATATCCCTGCAGCCATGGGTGTGCTGGCTCATATTGTTGCCCTGGTGGAGGTCTGGCACAAGACTCAGGGAGGGGGCATTCTTTCTCTGAAGCCAAAGCAGATATTTTCACTTCATGTGAATCATCTGGGGAATAAGAACAGTAGGCAAGGAAGGCAGGATCACCATTATCACGGGAAATGCTTTATCTGGCACCTACTGTAAGTGCACCAGGTTTCCTAAGGCAGTGCCTGGAAACCTTGATCCTGGTCTGCCTGCATCCCCCTCAGGAACTTGACTGCTCGGGCTCTGACTGCATGCCTACCATGTGCTGGGTCTTCGAGGAGGAGTCCCAATCCTCAAGAAGTTTAAAGTTTTGGGTAGAGAAACATGTGGATCGCCAAGTTACTGCAAAGTGGACTGTGATAAACACTGTCACTGAGCTCTACCAAGCAAGTGACACCACTCCATGAACTTGGATGATCATAGCTCTTTCCCATCTGCACAGCAGGTTAATCATTCTCACCCTGTGTATTTCACAAGAATGACTTGGGAGTAAATGAGACCAAGAATGTGCCAGAGTTGAGTGTACTAGTGGTGCTAACATTTTGGAATAAGAGATCCCTTTCAAGGGCTGATGAAAGCTTTGGACTTTCACCTCAGAAAAATTACTCTGGAGCATGCACTTATATGACTTTGCAAACAATTTCAATTTCACGGTTTTTAGGAACATCCTGAAACCCATCCATGGACCCTTGTGGGGGACCTGTAGGTCAATAACACTTGTTTCAGTGCTTATTCCCTGAAGGATGTTTTTAAAGTCCCAGATAAATTCACATTGCTATTATTAGGAATCCTATGTTTCTCAGTTACTTCTATGTTAAAAATCTTTCTCCTAAACAATTATTTGCTAAATATCCCTTATAACTAGGTATTATTTAGATTGATGAACTTTAAGGATAAAGCAAAAGCAAGACAATCTGATTGGCCAGATTTGTCTTCTGTTTTGTGTACATGTATAACATAAAATGGAAAACAATTGCAGAGGTGCAGGCTTTAAAAAAATACAGAAACAGAGCACATCAACCTGGATTTTAGGTATGACGTCTTGCTTGGTTGTGTATTTCAGGGGCTGCAGAGCCCACAGAGCTATTGCAGGGAGGCAGCGTTAAATCTGCTGCTCTTGTAAAACTAATTGTATGGCATATAGCTGGGGTGGCGTGTGTATAGGAAGCTGAGAGCATTGGTCACGCCAGGTTCCCTGAGACAGGAAGCAGGATTGACAGCCACAGCTTGGTCTCTGTGCTAGGGGTGGAATCTGCTGCGTGTGCAGCCTCCTTCCTGCCCCCGCCGCCCCACCCCATCCTGGCAGGCAGTGGTGCTGGGCAGATGGACCTCATCCCCATCTTAGGGGCAGATGTGCTGCTGGCTGTCCCATCTGCCCACTCTTGCTTTAACTCTCCCCCTCTCTGGGCACCTGCCTCCTTGCTCCCCTGACGCAGCCCCTCTGCTGGCTTCTCCCTCTCAGTAGAATGTTTTGTCCCAGGAGGCGCTGCATCACTGCTGACCAGCCTCCTGCTCCTGATGACTGGTTTGGCTCTGACCATGAAAGGGCTCAGGTTTGAGTTTCAGAGCTGCTGTGGGTGTCTCTGTCCTAGGTGGCCTGTCTCAGAGTTGGAGATGGTAAGGTCATGATACCACCCAGCATCTCTACAGCATCATATTTTTTCCCTACTAGAGCACTTTCTAAGGTCTCCCCTATCCTCTCATGGCATGGGTTACTGTTCCAAGCATCAGCAATGAACGAGGCCCTCTATTCACTTGCCTGTCGCTCTCAGGGTAGCAGATGGAGGCAGGATTACTCTGCACCCAATGAGAGTTTCACTGGTGCATAGCTTGGTGATTAACCCTAGTTCCTCCACCCACTGGATATGGCATCATGAACAAGCGATGGCCCTCTAAGCTACTCAATGTCTTTGTCTGTGAGGTGGGACTAACACCCACTTCTTTGGTTTTTGAGGATTAAATGACATTGTAGAAAAACTACAAAGTTTGGGGTCCTCAAAACCACTTTCACTTCTGATACCAGTTGCAGGTTCAAGGGTCTCCAAGACCACATTCAGGTGTTAGAAAGTCCTACAGCACTTACTGAAAGTGGTTATAATCAAAGTTATGGTTTATTGCAGCAAAAAGATACAAATTAAAATAAGCTGAGGGCAGAGGGCTCACAGGGAAGCTCACCTGAGCCCGTTTTTTTTTGTTTTTTTTTTGTTTTGTTTTTTTGTTTGTTTGTTTTTTGAGATGGAGTTTCACTCTTATCGCCTAGGCTGGAGTGCAATGGCGCAACATTGGTTCACTGCAAACTCGGCTCACGAGTTCAAGCGATTCTCCTGCCTCAGCCTCTGGAGTAGCTGAGATCACAGGTGCCCACCATCCTGCCTGGCTGATTTTTTGTGTTTTTAGTAGAGACAGGGTTTCGCCATGTTGGCCAGGCTGGTCTCAAACTCCTGACCTCAAGTGATCTGCCTGCCTTGGCCTCTCGAACTGTTAGGATTACAGGCGTGAGTCACCACGCCCGGCATTTTTTTTTTTTTTTTTACTATTAAGAAATTCCCCCTTTTATCTTTAGTTGACACATAATGTATGTATTTCCAGGATACAGCATGGTATTTCAATATGTGTACATAATTCATTTTTTTCAGTTTTTGGGTTTCTGATTCACGCACGGTTTATTCTGGTGTTTGGTGTCAGGTGTGGGCTGCAATTGTATCTTTTTCCAAATGACTCCCCAGTTGTCACAATACTATTTATTAAAAAGTCCATCCTGTTCTCACAGATGTGAGACACTATCTCAATTATATTTTAAATTTTTGTATGTAGTTGGGTTTACTTTTAAACTTTCTATTCTGTTTTAGTTGTGTGGTTGTTTACTCATATGCAACATTTTGATATAGAGAAGACCAAATCACTTCCCTCTTGGCTCTTATTTATAAGGGGCTTATCAGTTAATTTTGTATATTTTTCTTTTTTTTTATTTTACTTCAGGTTCTGGGATACATGTGCTGAATGTGCAGGTTTGTTACATAGGTATACATGTGCCATGGTGGTTTGCTGCACTCATCAGCCCGTCATCTAGGTTTTAAGCCCCATATACATTAGGTATTTGTCCTAATGCTTTCCCTCCCCTTGCCCCCCATTCCCCAACAGGCCCCAGTGTGTGATGTTCGCCTCCCTGTGTCCATGTGTTCTCATTGTTTAACTCCCACTTATGAGTGAGAACATGTGGTATTTGGTTTTCTGTTCCTGTGTTAGTTTGCTGAGGATGATGGTTTCCAGCTTCATCCATGTCTCTGCAAAGGACATGAACTCATTCTTTTTTATTTTTATTCCATTGTATGTGCCACATTTTCTTTTTTTTTTTTTTTTTATTATTTATTTTTATTATACTTTAGGGTTTTAGGGTACATGTGCACAATGTGCAGGTTTGTTACATATGTATCCATGTGCCATGTTGATTTCCTGCACCCATTAACTCGTCATTTAGCATTAGGTGTATCTCCTAATGCTGTCCCTCCCCCCTCCCCCCACCCCACAACAGTCCCCGGAGTGTGATGTTCCCCTTCCTGTGTCCATGAGTTCTCATTGTTCAATTCCCACCTATGAGTGAGAACATGAGGTGTTTGGTTTTTTGTCCTTGCGATAGTTTACTGAGAATGATGTTTTCCAGTTTCATCCATGTGCCTACAAAGGACACGAACTCATCATTTTTTATGGCTGCATAGTATTCCATGGTGTATATGTGCCACATTTTCTTAATCCAGTCTATTGTTGTTGGACATTTGGGTTGGTTCCAACTCTTTGCTATTGTGAATAGTGCCGCAATAAACATACGTGTGCATGTGTCTTTATAGCAGCATGATTTATAGTCCTTTGGGTATATACCCAGTAATGGGATGGCTGAGTCAAATGGTATTTCTAGTTCGAGATCCCTGAGGAATCGCCACACTTACTTCCACAATGGTTGAACTAGTTTACAGTCCCACCAACAGTGTAAAAGTGTTCCTATTTCTCCACATCCTTTCCAGCACCTGTTATTTCCTGATTTTTTAATGATGGCCATTCTAACTGGTGTGAGATGGTATCTCACTGTGGTTTTGATTTGCATTTCTCTGATGGCCAGTGATGATGAGCATTTCTTCATGTGTTTTCTGGCTGCATAAATGTCTTCTTTTGAGAAGTGTCTGTTCATGTCCTCTGCCCACTTTTTGATGGGGTTGTTTGTTTTTTTCTTGTAAATTTGTTTGAGTTCATTATAGATTCTGGATATTAGCCCTTTGTCAGATGAGTAGGTTGCAAAAATTTTCTCCCATTCTGTAGGTTGCCTGTTCATTCTGATGATAGTTTCTTTTGCTGTGCAGAAGCTCTTTAGTTTAATGAGATCCCATTTGTCGATTTTGGCTTTTGTTGCCATTGCTTTTGGTGTTTTAGACATGAAGTCCTTGCCCACGCCTATGTCCTGAATGGTATTGCCTAGGTTTTCTTGTAGGATTTTAATGGTTTTAGGTCTAACATATAAGTCTTTAATCCATCTTGAATTAATTTTTGTATAAGGTGTAAGGAAGGGATCCAGTTGCAGCTTTCTACATATGGCTAGCCAGTTTTCCCAGCACCATTTATTAAATAGGGAATCCTTTCCCCATTTCTTGTTTTTGTCAGGTTTGTCAAAGATCAGATAGTTGTAGCTATGCGGCATCATTTCTGAGGGCTCTGTTCTGTTCCATTGATCTATGTCTCTGTTGTGGTACCAGTACCATGCTGTTTTGGTTACTGTAGCCTTGTAGTATAGTTTAAAGTCAGGTAGCGTGATGCCTCCAGCTTTGTTCTTTTGGCTTAGGATTGACTTGGCGATGCGGGCTCTTTTTTGGTTCCATATGAACTTTAAAGTAGTTTTTTCCAATTCTGTGAAGAAAGTCATTGGTAGCTTGATGGGGATGGCATTGAATCTATAAATTACCTTGGGCAGGATGGCCATTTTCACGATATTGATTCTTCCAACCCATGAGCATGGAATGTTCTTCCATTTGTTTGTATCCTCTTTTATTTCATTGAGCAGTGGTTTGTAGTTCTCCTTGAAGAGGTCCTTCACATCCCTTGTAAGTTGGATTCCTAGGTATTTTATTCTCTTTGAAGCAATTGTGAATGGGAGTTCACTCATGATTTGGCTCTCTGTTTGTCTGTTATTGGTGTACAAGAATGCTTGTGATTTTTGTACATTAATTTTGTATCCTGAGACTTCGCTGAAGTTGCTAATCAGCTTAAGGAGATTTTGGGCTGAGACAATGGGGTTTTCTAGATATACAATCATGTCATCTGCAAACAGGGACAATTTGACTTCCTCTTTTCCTAATTGAATACCTTTTATTTCCTTCTCCTGCCTGATTGCTCTGGCCAGAACTTCCAGCACTATGTTGAACAGGAGCGGTGAGAGAGGGCATCCCTGTCTTGTGCCAGTTTTCAGAGGGAATGCTTCCAGTTTTTGCCCATTCAGTATGATATTGGCTGTGGGTTTGTCGTAGATAGCGCTTATTATTTTGAGATACGTCCCATCAATACCTAATTTATTGAGAGTTTTTAGCATGAAGGGTTGTTGAATTTTGTCAAAGGCCTTTTCTGCATCTATTGAGATAATCATGTGGTTTTTGTCTTTGGTTCTGTTTATATGTTGGATTACATTTATTGATTTGCGTATGTTGAACCAGCCTTGCATCCCAGGGATGAAGCCCACTTGATCATGGTGGATAAGCTTTTTGATGTGCTGCTGGATTCGGTTTGCCAGTATTTTATTGAGGATTTTTGCATCAATGTTCATCAAGGATATTGGTCTGAAATTCTCTTTTTTGGTTATGTCTCTGCCAGGTTTTGGTATCAGGACGATGCTGGCTTCATAAAATGTGTTAGGGAGGATTCCCTCTTTTTCTATCGATTGGAATAGTTTCAGAAGGAATGGTACCAGTTCCTCCTTGTACCTCTGGTAGAATTCGGCTGTGAATCCATCAGGTCCTGGACTCTTTTTGGTTGGTAAGCTATTGATTATTGCCACAATTTCAGAACCTGTTATTGGTCTATTCAGAGATTCAACTTCTTCCTGGTTTAGTCTTGGGAGGGTGTATTTGTCGAGGAATTTGTCCATTTCTTCTAGATTTTCTAGTTTATTTGCATAGAGGTGTTTGTAGTATTCTCTGATGGTAGATTGTATTTCTGTGGGATCGGTGGTGATATCCCCTTTTTCGTTTTTTATTGCATCTATTTGATTCTTCTCTCTTTTCTTCTTTATTTGTCTTGCTAGCGGTCCATCAATTTTGTTGATCTTTTCAAAAAACCAGCTCCTGGATTCATTAATTTTTTGAAGGGTTTTTTGTGTCTCTATTTCCTTCAGTTCTGCTCTGATTTTAGTTATTTCTAGCCTTCTGCTAGCTTTTGAATGTGTTTGCTCTTGCTTTTCTAGTTCTTTTAATTGTGATGTTAGGGAGTCAATTTTGGATCTTTCCTGCTTTCTCTTGTGGGCATTTAGTGCTATAAATTTCCCTCTACACACTGCTTTGAATGTGTCCCAGAGATTCTGGTATGTTGTGTCTTTGTTCTCGTTGGTTTCAAAGAACATCTTTATTTCTGCCTTCATTTCATTATGTACCCAATAGTCATTCAGGAGCAGGTTGTTCAGTTTCCATGTAGTAGAGCGGTTTTGAGTGAGTTTCTTAATCCTGAGATCTAGTTTGATTGCACTGTGGTCTGAGAGACAGTTTGTTATAATTTCTGTTCTTTTACATTTGCTGAGGAGAGCTTTACTTCCAACTATGTGGTCAATTTTGGAATAGGTGTGGTGTGGTGCTGAAAAAAATGTATATTCTGTTGACTTGGGGTGGAGAGTTCTGTAGATGTCTATTAGGTCCACTTTATGTAGAGCTGAGTTCAATTCCTGGATATCCTTGTTAACTTTCTGTCTGGTTGATCTGTCTAATGCTGACAGTGGGGTGTTAAAATCTCCCATTATTATTGTGTGGGAGTTTAAGTCCCTTAGTAGGTCACTCAGGACTTGCTTTATGAATCTGGGTGCTCCTGTGTTGGGTGCATATATATTTAGGATAGTTAGCTCTTCTTGATGAATTGATCCCTTTACCATTATGTAATGGCCTTCTTTGTCTCTTTTGATCTTTGTTGGTTTAAAGTCTATTTTATCAGAGACTAGGATTGCAACCCCTGCCTTTTTTGTTTTCCAGTTGCTTGATAGATCTTCCTCCATCCCTTTATTTTGAGTCTATGTGTGTCTCTGCACGTGAGATGGGTTTCCTGAATACAGCACACTGATGGGTCCTGACTCCTTATCCAGTTTGCCAGTCTGTGTCTTTTGATTGGAGCATTTAGCCCATTTACATTTAACGTTAATATTGTTATGTGTGAATCTGATCCTGTCATTATGATGTTAGTTGGTTATTTTGCTCGTTAGTTGCTATAGTTTCTTCCTAGTCTCGATGGTCTTTACAATTTGGCATGTTTTTGCAGTGGCTGGTGCCGGTCGTTCCTTTCCATGTTTAGTGCTTCCTTCAGGAGCTCTTTTAGGGCAGGCCTGGTGGTGACAAAATCACTCAGCGTTTGCTTGTCTGTAAAGTGTTTTATTTCTCCTTCACTTATGAAGCTTAGTTTGGCGGGATAGGAGATTCTGGGTTGAAAATTCTTTTCTTTAAGAATGTTGAATATCGGCCCCCACTCTCTTCTGGCTTGTAGAGTTTCTGCTGAGAGATCAGCTGTTAGTCTGATGGGCTTCCCTTTGTGGGTAACCCGACCTTTCTCTCTGGCTGCCCTTAACATTTTTTCTTTCATTTCAACTTTGGTGAATCTGACAATAATGTGTCTTGGAATTGCCCTTCTCGAGGAGTATCTTTGTGGTGTTCTCTGTATTTCCTGAATCTGAATGCTGGCCTGCCTTGCTAGATTGGGGAAGTTCTCCTGGATAATATCTTGCAGAGTGTTTTCCAACTTGGTTCCATTCTCCCCATCATTTTCAGGTACACCAATCAGACGTAGGTTTGGTCTTTTCACATAGTCCCAAATTTCTTGGAGGCTTTGTTCATTTCTTTTTATCCTTTATTCTCTAAACTTCCCTTCTCTCTTCATTTCATTCATTTCATCTTCCATCAGCGATACCCTTTCTTCCAGTTGATCACATCTGCTACTGAGGCTTCTGCAATCTTCACGTAGTTCTCGAAACTTGGCTTTCAGCTCCATCGGCTCCTTGAAGCCCTTCTCTCCATTGGTTATTCTAGTTATCCATTCTTCTAATTTTTTTTCAAAGTTTTTAACTTCTTTGCTGTTGTTTTGAATTTCCTCTCGTAGCTCAGAGTAGTTTGATCGTCTGAAGCCTTCTTCTCTCAACTCATCAAAGTCATCCTCCATCCAGCTTTGTTCCGTTGCTGGTGAGGAACTGCGTTCCTTTGGAGGAGGAGAGGTGCTCTGTTTTTTAGAGTTTCCAGTTTTTTTGGTCTGTTTTTTCCCCATCTTTGTGGTTTTATCTACTTTTTGTCTTTGATGATGGTGATGTACAGATGGGTTTTTGGTGTGGATGTCCTTTCTGTTTGTTAGTTTTCCTTCTACCAGACAGGACCCTCAGCTGCAGGTCTGTTGGAGTTTACTAGAGGTGCACTCCAGACCCTGTTTGGCTGGGTGTCAGCAGCGGTGGCTGCAGAACAGCGGATTTTCGTGAGACCACAAATTCAGCTGTCTGATAGTTCCTCTGAAAGTTTTGTCTCAGAGAAATACCGGGTTGAATGAGGTGTCAGTCTGTCCCTACTGGGGGGGTGCCTCCCAGTTAGGCTGCTCAGGGGTGAGGGACCCACTTTAGGAGGCAGTCTGACCGTTCTCAGATCTCCAGCTGCGTGCTGGGAGAACCACTACTCTCTTCAAAGCTGTCAGTCAGACAGGGACATTTAAGTCTGTGGAAGTTCTTGCAGAGTTTTTGTTTGTCTGTGCCCTGCCCCCAGAGGTGGAGCCTACAGAGGCAGGCAGGCCTCCTTGAGCTGTGGTGGGCTCCACCCAGTTCGAGCTTCCTGGCTGCTTTGTTTACCTAAGCAAGCCTGGGCAATGGCGGGCGCCCCTCCCCCAGCCTCGCTGCCGCCTTGCAGCTTGATCTCAGACTGCTGTGCTAGCAATTAGCGAGACTCCGTGGGCATAGGACCCTCCGAGCCAGGTGCGGGACACAATCTCCTAGTGTGCCGTTTTCCAGGCCCGTTGGAAAAGCGCAGTTAGGGTGGGACTGACCCGATATTCCAGGTGCCATCTGCTTCCCCTTTCTTTGACTAGGAAAGGGAACTCCCTGACCCCTTGCGCTTCCCGAGTGAGTCAATGCCTCGCCCTGCTTCGGCTCGCGCACAGTGCGCTTCACCGACTGTCCTGCACCCACTGTTAGGCACTCCCTAGTGAGATGAAACCAGTACCTCAAGCAGAAATGCAGAAATCACCCGTCTTCTGTGTCGCTGGGGCTGGGAGCTGGAGACCGGAGCTGTTCCTATTCGGCCATCTTGGCTCCACCCCCTATTTATTTCTGTGCCACATTTTCTTTATCCAGTCTATCATTGATGGGCATTTGGGTTGGTTCCAAGTCTTTGCTATTGTAAATAGTGCTGCAATAAACATACCTGTGCATGTGTCTTTATAGTAGAATGATTTATAATCCTTTAGGTATAGACCCAGTAATGGGATTGCTGGGTCAAATGCTATTTTTTGAGCCTAGTTTTTACTGGGGCTCACTCATGTAGCTGACAGCTGTGTGGCTGGCCTAGGTCTCCAACCTCTCTGGAGATTGAGTTGATGCTGCATGGCCCAGAGCCCCTACCATAAATCACGTTATTAGACTATCTGGGTAGCCCAAGGTCCCCCACTCTTCTCAGGCAGTACAATCTAAGGGTTTAGAGGTTACCTCTCAGAGTCCAGGAAAGGGAAAAAGCCAGACTTCTTTTTGGATAAGATTGATTCTTTACTAGACAGGTAGACTTTGGTAGACTTTGGTAAATTGCTGCTAGTGCTCATTTTTATGCCTTAGGATCAAGGTGAGGGGGAGTGACTTCAATTTTCTCTCTTTCTCCTTTCTCTGTAATTATGTCTGTGGTCTTGGGAGGGTGTCATTCATTGTGCCTACTCGAAGTTATTATCAGGGTGTGTTTTTGCCCAATCATAATGCTTCTCATTTGTGTGTTGCTCTCAACTTGTCAGGCTCACGTGTGCTTGTTTAAGCCTCACAACAACCCAAGGAGGTGGGTGGGCAGGTGTCATTATCCCAATTTTACAGGTGAGGCAGGTGATGTCATAGGAAGCTTGCTGAGTCGCCAGGTCTCAGGACTGACAGCAGGCTGTCCCTGGGTATCTTTCCACCTTCTCTGCTGACCCGCTCAGCGATGCTGCTCTATTTATGCACACAGCCTTGAACTAGTTGGGCCTGGATTCAGATCTGATCCCTGTCACACCCAGGCTGTGTGATCTTGGGCAGAATTTCTTCACTGCTCCCCTGCCCGTAGGGTTGTTGTCAGAATCATATGAACTGAAGCATGTAAAGTATAGGCTTTTAATACTGTTCGCCGAGACAGAATATTGGTTACTGTTGCTGCAACCATGACAGCAATAATTTCTTCAAGCATTTTGCTAGGTGTATAAGAAATTCAGCATGAGAAAGTATCTTGAATACAGAGAAGACAATTTATGGCACAAGATTTAAGAACATGCAAATTAAAGGCTCCCAATTTTAACCTCAATAATCCTTTTCATGTAACTACCAGGTAATTATTTAAATAGTCAATAAAATAATATATGTTGTTCCCAAAGCTCCCTCCTGCAAGGGGTTCTCTCTTCCTTCATGTCCTGGTGCCTGGGCCTCTCTTTTCTGTCCTTCCTGCCTCTCCTTCTCACCTAGTAAACCTTACACTTTTTTCAAATCCCAACAACTTTCCAACTCCAAGTGAGGTTCACACCCTCTTATTTACCCTTTCCTTTGATGCACTGATCAACCCACAGTTTCACAATTATTTCACAGTTTGATTAATATCTATCTCTTCTGCTAGGCTATGAGCCCCAGGAGGGCAGAAGCTGAGATCGTATCTCCCAGATTTGGCAGCTGCTGCCACTTGCAGCTCAAACCTAAAACTCAGGTGTGATCACTTAGAGGCTCCAGGGGTGGTTCCCAGCCGTCCCTCATCACTGTAGAGAACACTGGCCCTTGTACCCTGGCTGTAGTGCAGACAGGCCTGAGGGGGATCGCCTCCACCTACGCCCTAGATAGGATGTTGGAATGCTCGAGAGGCCCTCTCCTGACCCCCTCTGTCAGGAACATTAATGTCATTTCTTCCCTCTTTTATTTATTTATTAATTTTTTTTAGACGGAGTCTCGCTCTTGTTGTTGCCCAGGCTGGAGTGTGACATTTGGCTCACTGCAACCTCCGCCTCCCAGGTTCAAGCGATTCTCCTGCCTTAGCCTCCCGAGTAGCTGGGATTACCAGCGTGCGCCACCATGCCCGGCTAATTTTGTATTTTTAAATAGAGACGGGGTTTCTCCATGTTGGTCAGGCTGGTCTCAAACTCCCAACCTCAGGTGATCTGCCCGCCTAGACCTCCCAAAGTGCTGGGATTACAGGCGTGAGCCACCGTGCTTGGCCCTTCTCTTTTTCAAGACTAGTCCCAAGCACCAGGTGCTCATCTGCCTTGTTAGCACTGCATGCTTCCTGGGAGAAGCAGACCCCTGGATAAATGACAGCAGCTAATTGGTTGCTTAGAACACATTCGAGATGGTTTCCTTGACTTCTGTTCTCCTGACTGTGCATTAACATAGCAATGCCAAGGCAAAGTTTCTATGGCAAAGGTTTAAGAACATGCAAATTGAATGTGCCCGATTTTAACCTCATTAATCCTGGCTTGGAGATCCCCCGACCTCCTTTCTTGTGTGTCCAGCTCCAGAATGCCCCTCCCCTTCTCACAGGTCCTCCAGCAGAAATGAACAGAGCTCCAGTCCCGAGGACTCCTCTAGCCTAGAAGAAGGAGGCAGCATTGTGCAGACTTTGGAGTCAGACAGGATGGGGTTCTCCTCCTGGTTGTGCTATTCACATTGTGGCCTTGAACAAGCTTTAAGTTGCTAGGAACTTCATCTGTAAAATGGGCAGAACGCCCAGCCCGTGGTCAGCCCTCAGACCATGCCAGCGTGTCCTCCTCTCCAAAGTTCATTGCGGTGGGATTGAGTGCTCCCCTTCCGATCTCTCTTGGATTCCTGAGTGAGGACAAGAAGCTCTGAGACCTCAAGCCCAGCCCCTCCTTCCTTTGTGTTTCCCAATTAAATAACTGCAAGAGCAAAGTCATGTGGGAGAGGCCAGCAGGCAGGGAATCAGGAAGGAGGAGGAGGGAGGCATCCTTCCTGGTTTCTTTCTACCTCCCCACCCTGCTCTTGAAGTGCCAAGCTGCCCCCCACCCTGCTTAGAGCATGCACACAGCACCAGTCGCTTCGTACTGGCCCCCTTAGAAACCAGTGGGCTAGAGCTCTTTAACCCTTGTGTAACTTACATGCTTTGTCTAGAACTCCTTCTGATAAGTATTTCCAGTGGTTCATTCACTGGCCATAGTGGGTTTGAGGTATGAAACTGTTTTATTTTTTCTCGGTATGAAAGGCAGTCTTTGCTCTAGGTACTCTGCATGAGGCCAGTTCTCGATATTTGGGGGCTGGTTGTTATCCACGTTGGGAAATCACCAGATTCCTCCCTCCTTTCTTATTTCCTCTCACTTCCTCCATGTCTGCCTAGAAATTCAAACAAAAAACAAGGAAGCGAAGAAGCTGCTAATTTCCCTGCTTTATTCCTTTCCTTGAGAGAATGAAACAAGGAAGATGGCAATTCATTTGGTTCCTTGGTAAACAATAAAAGAATGGGCTCAATGAAGAGAGAAGCTAAAATTGTGTTTTGGATTTCCACGAGTTCAGTAATGTTCTATCCATAGGGTCTTACACCTGTACCCTGGGTCACAAATTCCCTCTGCCATATCCCATTTCTTTGTGAAAAACTCAGGAATCCACCCCTTTTAGCTGAACTCATAAATCTGCCTTAGTTACAATTCTATTATTTTCTACGTGTGCTGCCATCTTTATCTTGATCTTTAAAAAATAATTTTTCAGAAGGCTTTTATACTGTAATTTGTAGAAATTATCATTTCTCCCTCTTGTCTTGTTATCTAGGCTAATTCACCTCAGAATTTTCTGAGAGTGTGCTAATGAAAATAGACATTCTTATGTTCGAATGGCTCCTAAAGGCAAAAGCTGCATTTCTTTGTCCACTTCAGAGTTTAGGCTTCTTCAGCCATTTTCCTTAGTTGTATGCTGAGAGTGTTCTCTTCAGCTTAATTTGCAAAATGTCCTTTTTGTGCTAAGTTTACCATTGCAGTAAGATTCGAGGTATAAATCTGGTCTTTTAAAATTCTTACCCTTACATTTGGCATTAGACGCCTCTGAATCTCACATTCATGGACCTTCAGGTCCGTCTTCTCCATGTGCACCTTCAGCACATCTAGAGCTCTTTCTTGTCTCCTCAATCTTCTCACCTATGTTTTTCTAAAAGGACTGTGCATCTCAAACAATGCCACTTTTTATCTTAATAACCATACTTCTCATAGTGACATTTTTCCCTCCCCTGCTTTTTGCGTTTTCTCCAGAGTATTTCTTATACACAGCATCCTTCAATATTCCCATGTTGCAGTTCTTGTTGGTTTATCTGTTTCATGGTCATCTCCACTTTTTCCTATTCTCCTGTCCCCTCGACCCTGCTATTTCTGTGGAGAGGTTGGTATTGATTTTCTTTCTCTGACACGCTGTCAGTCATGGTTATTTCCCAGTTCTTCTGTGTTCTTTCCTATGAGAATTATTTTTTATGAAAATGGGCATCCCTTCTCCAGCTTCCTCTCAGATTCCTTTTAAGGATTTAGGGGAAATGTGTCCTTTCTCCATCAGATGATTTCACTTGCCCACCAATCCTGACTTCTGACAAAGGCAAAACCAGGTTTCCAAGGGCAAATTCAATTCACTGCTCGGTCTCCAGCAGTTAGGGTTCATTCTTAGGTTCTGAAATCATTCCCTAAATTTCTTTTATTTCTCAAACTCCAGTTTCGCCTTTCTGGGGTCCAGGGGCCTTCTGGGCTGAGTGTGGGTCACCGCCACATAAATTCTGCCCCTGCTGGCCACACACACCCCATCGTTGGGTTCCAGAGCAAAAACTCTTCAGGGAGCCTTGCTCTTTCTCCTGCCCTGAGAAGACTGAGATCATGTCAAGGTGAGAACTTGGTCTTCTGAGTCTAGAAGTTTTGAACACCTCACTGGAAATCATTGACTGTGTTGACCTCTGGAACCATCAGCATCCCTCCTGGTTCCCCATAACAGACCGCATGAAACCCTAGGAAATATTCCCAGACTGCAGAACCTGGAAATAAGAATGACCAATCTCAATGACCCATATCATCAGGGCTACTCACCAGGCTCAGAAAATCTCCTTTCGTTCTTCTATTTTCCATATGGAATCAATTCTTATAAGTACCAGGATCCCTGCTGGACATCCTACTTCTGTCAATATTCTTTGCTTCCTTCCCTTTCTGTCTCTGTCTCAGTGCCGTCACCACCGTATTGCAGGAGGGAAGCTTGTAAGGCTCTGAAAGGATCCCTACGGCCAGTGACAAACAATGCCCTTTCAGAAACTGGAGTTTCTTTACTACTTACTGGAAGTCGTTCTTGGGATCTCTTTCTGCCCTTCTTGCTCCAGAGCTGGTTCATGGTGTCTCAATTCAGTTCATCCCCGTACCCAGCCCTGATATTTCTTCTAGGGCAGAATCAGTGACCCCTTCCCTGCCCTCGCCCCTGGCTGGGGATGTGTAATGTTGAGGAGGAGGATGAGGTGAAACCACACGGTACAGAGCCGGGTGTATGGCTGGGAGGATTGACGATGTGGCTTCCAAATACCTACCCAAACGGGTGTCTTTTGGAGGATGACACTGCCTCTGGATAAATGATCTCTGGGTACACAGAGGAGGCATGCAGTGATTTGTGGTTACTATGAATAGAATTGCCCATGCAGGGCTAGCTCCTTGGGGTTCTGTACCCTGATTGAGGTCATGGTTAATCAGGGGTGCATTCCCTTTCATAATCCCTGGGGATCTTACCTGGCATTTTTGTTTAGCTGGAGAAATATTGGCTTTGCTCTGGCCACACATTTCCCACACTGGTGTGGCTCGGCGCTTTCTGGCTGCCTTTGACATCCTGATGCCTGTGACTTTGCAGAACGCCCAGGAACTGCTCGCTCAGCTACTTTCACTCTCACTCTAATCACCTCTAAAGCAAGGTAATGGACATGTTTTATCCCCAGCAATTCGGTTTGCCCTTCTGCTTCTCAAAACAACAGCCTCAGAGATTCTGACACATGACTTCAGCTAACCAGCTTGTGTGGGTGTGATGTTTAATCATGCCTGTCTTTTTCTTATCTTTTCATTATACCTGCGAATGTCTGTTAACCACATCCATTAGATGCATTTCTTCTCTTTTTTTGTAAGAATAAAATCAACCCCTCCCTTCCATTGGATGAGGAGATAATTATCAACATTCACTGAAGGTCGATATTCTGTCTTGAATTATTTGTCTTTGGGCAAGAGCTTGAAAGAAACATTCTAATTCCAACATATCTTCTTGACTAAATCTGGTTTTTAGAATGTCATAGAGTGTGATAAGAGGGTCTCATTTGTGTCCTGGGAGAAACTGATTTGTGCTTCCTTGGATGAGATGTTGAGCAAAAGGATGGCGAGATTGCAGAAGCAGAAAGAGGGATGGAGAAGAGACTAGAACATGGAAAATCAGGTCCACAAATACTGCTATGTCAGTAGAGAAATGACCCCTCAAGATTGGCTCTGGGCACTCAGACACATTCGTAACTTTTAGTTCATTTACTTTCAGATACAGTTTTAAGTATTCTTTGAACTATAGGTGTCACTGGAAATGATTCCCTCTGCTCAATATGGATTTGCTTCTATGTTGATTTCATGTTGTTACCTACCTTATTAAATCCTGTGGGTGAACTCGTTTTATTCTATAAGCCAAGATGCTGTCTTTTTTTTTTTTCTATCATGGAACCAATATAAAAGTTCCCTCTTATTTTTTTTTTCAAGAGTGTCCTTAGTATACCAGACCCCCCCAACCCACTGAGATCGGTAATTTTAATCTTAAGAAGAGATATTTTCTCATTTGTAAAATAGGGCTCCTGACTCAGTTTCTTGGGTCTCTTCCCAGAGATATTCTTTCTTTATATACAGTAGCTCCCCACCCATGCCCCCTGAATCTGCAACTTTACTTTCCACAGTTTTAGTGACTCTTGGTCAGCTACAATCTGAAAACATTAAATGGGAAATTCCAGAAATAAGCAATTCCTAAATTTTAATTCGTGAGCTGTTCTGAGTGGCATGATGAAATCTCCTACTGCCCCACTCTGTTCTTCCCATGACATTAATCATCCTTTTGCCAGTGTATCCGCAGTGTATACACCACCCACCCTAGCATCACTTAGGAGCCATCTCAGTGAGCAGGTCCACTGTCGAGGTATCGCAGGGCTTGTGTTCAAGTAACCATTATTTTCCCTGAAAACAATCCCAAAGCATAAGAGTAGTGATGCTGGTGGTTCAGATATGCCCAAGAGAAGCCATAAAGTACTTCCTTTAAGTGAAAAGGTGAATGTTTATTCCAGGTATATATAGGAAAAAATACATAGTATATATAGAATTTGGTACTATCCGAGGTTTCTGGCAACCAGTAGGGGTCTTGGGACATATCCCCCCATTGCAGATAAGGGAGAACGACCATAAACATATATCTGCATGTATTTTTTTTTTATGTGGAAAGGAGCATATCATGCATACCGTCTAGCCACCATACTTAACTTCGTTTTGACAATGTATCTCTGAAGAGATTGTAGCCTGTCTGCACACAAGCCTGTACCTTGTGCTTTTGTCCTGATTGAATAGTGTTCCATTGTATAAATTATTATAGTGTGTTTTCCCAGCCCCCTATTAATCTAGGTTGTCTCTGATCGGTTACTATTACTGACAGTGCTGCAGTGAGGATCATTGCACACCCATCTTGGCATGCATGTATGAGTCCATTGGAAGGATACATTTCTGTAAATAGGATTGCTGGGTGGAAGGTATATTTGCTTTTGTTTTGATGAAAACAGTCATCTAGCGCATGAGCATGTCTGTTTGTCCCATCTCAAGGTTTTAGGCCTTCTAGTTAAGCATCGGCTACTACATGTAGAGCTCAGGACACTGACCCACGGACGAAAGGTACCTAAGTCAAAGTTACTAATTAACATGCATCTTAGTAGGAGTTTGGGGTATCTGTTCAGGATTGCTGGTCTCATGGCTAGATTAGTGAACATTCACCCCAAGAGTGAAAGGCTCTGGAATTTAACCACAAACTTAGGCTTTGAAGAAATGGTATCTCCCACCCATCTCCCTCTGAGGGCAGATTAACTAGGCAGTGGGCAGAACCGACCCTTCCACACGCCAGCCTCTCCTCCTCAGAGAGCACAAGTGCATTTGCCCAGAACATTCACACTTTCAGACCTGGAGAAGATGAAACACAATTTTTTGGCAGCAAATCCCAAATAACATGTATTTAGTATTACAAAGTCACAGTTTTGCAACCAGAGGGCTTGGGAAGGAGTTGCTTAAAGCAAGAAAATTGCAATGCAGTTTTTACAAAAATTAAAGATATAAAGTCCATTTTCCCAAATTATATTCCATCACATTTACTTCTCTACAAATGCCATTTGCACACAATATACCCAGTTTGCACTGAATTCCGTTCCTTGCTTCTTTTTCCCTTCTTAGTCACACACTATCTGTGTATGTCAAGACACTGTTGTATAAAACTGCTATATAGATCAAGGTATTTTATTTTGTTTTGTCTTTGCTTTAAATTTTATACACTTTTTGGATTAGGTCATTGAATACTGATCCTGTTTTCATCTGAATTTTCTTGGGAGAGAAAATTTAAATATTTACCTTCATCTTAAAAAAAAAAAAATGAAAGAAACCAACCCAGATGACAGAAACTGAGAGGGACATGGTGGTTGCAGGTGTCCATGTGTGCTGGGAATGCAGAAACATGCCTGGAGCAGTGGAGACTGTGCTCTGGCTCTGCCAAAACACCCTGTGGGCCTGTTGAGATCCACCACCACCTAATGGAGGAATTGCCTTCTTTCCTTTTTTTCAGTAAGCTCTTTATTGAATGCTATGGTTTGAATGTTTGTACCCCTCCAAAATGCATATTTTGAAACCTGATCCCCAAGATGATGGTATCAAGAGGTAGAGCCTTTGGGAAACAATTAAGTCATGAAGGCATGAGTGGGATTAGTGCTTTTATAAAAAAAAGACCTGGCCAGGCGCAGTGGCTCACAGCTGTAATCCCAGCACTTTGGGAGGCCAAGGTGAGCAGATCTCCTGAGGTCAGGAGTTCGATACCAGCCCTGCCAACGTGGTAAAACCCCATCTCTACTAAAAATACAAAAAAATTAGCCAAGCATGGTGTTGCGTGCCTGTAATCCCAGCTACCCGGGAGGCTGAGGCAGGAGAATCACTTGTACTCGGGAGGCGGAGGTTGCAGTGAGCTGAGTGCCATTGCACTCCAGCCTGGGCAAGAAGAGCTAAACTCTGTTTCCAAAAAAAAAAAAAAAAAAAAAAAAACCAAACCAAACAAACAAAAAACAATGGAGCTTGTTCACCCCTTCCACCATGTGAGTGGAGGCAGCAAGAATGTACCATCTATGAGGAAGTGGGTCTTCACCAGGCACCAAATCTGCTGGTGCCTTGATTGTGGAATTCTCAGCCTCCAGAACTTTGAGCAATAAATTTCTATTGTTTTTAAGTTACCCGGTCTAAGGTTTAGCAATCTGAAATGACTAAGGTGCTAAAGTATAATGTATAGAAATAATGTGTGAACAGCTTGATAAATTTTTACACAGTGAACATATCCCTAAAAACCTGCATCCAGATCAAGAAACAGAACACTACCAGCACTCCAGCAACAAGTGGCTACCTTTTGAATCACTCTTCAGCCTCTGACGATCTTTAACAATGTTGACCTCTCTGAACATAGATTAGTTTGCCTTCTTTTGAGTTTAACAAAATTTGAATGATACGGTATATACTCTTCTGTCTAACTTTCTTTAACTCAGTTTTATGTTTGTAACATTCATCTATGTTGTAGCAAGTAATTGTACCTGGTTAGTGTTCACTGCTATGTAGTATTCCATTACAGGAATACACCACTATTTATTCATTCCACTCTTGATGGATATAGGTTGTTTCTAGTTTCTGGCTATTACAAAGAATGTTGCTGTGAACGTTTTTTACATGTCTTTTGGAGAACATACGTACACATTTCTGTCAGGTATACACCTGGGGTAGAATTGCTGGGTTGTTACATTGCCTTACCAGGGCCTATAGGACCAGGTCTTGCCTGCTGCTAGATTCTTGTCATCATTAATCATCATTCGTATGCCAGGCACTGTGCGAGGCACTGGGAATAGTAAGGAGCAGAAGCAGATGTGGTTTCTGCTTTTGTGCCAACATTAATTAAGTAAACACCAAGGTGAGGTGGTGTGATTGCCATGGAGGTAAGTGCTGAAGAGGAAAGAGGCAGGATCCCAGGACAGCTTACTGTTAGGTTTTTTAAAGGGAAGGTGAGGGTTAAAGAAAAACAGAGAGAGAGTTGATGACCCTACAGCAAACTGTAGGCTTTATGTCCAACATAAAACCTGCAGAGGTGAGGGTCCAGCTTAATGCCAGTGCCCACCACTGCTTACAGGCTGGGGCAATTACAGGCCTGAGCAGAAGGGGTCTGGCGGGGGCATGGCCTGCTGCCTGGGAAAATGTTGATAACATGTTCCCACGATGAGGTGGTTTGGCCCTTGTTCCGGTGGAATGTGATGTTCCTTGCCCTTTCTCCCAGCAAAATGTGACAAAGTCAGGCAGTTGGTCAGGCTGTTTCTCACGGCCCGAACCCCCCGGGGAATGTCTCACTTTGACCAAGGTCTGCAAAATGACAGGGAGCTTACAAAATGGTGCAGTTTGGACTAACACTTATGACATAGGAAGTGGATCTGGGCTGGGGAAGAGGGTGGCATGGAAGGGGGGCTTTCCTGAAACAGTGACACAGCTGAGATTGGAGGGATGAGGAGAGTATACCAGGGTATGGTGAGGGAGAAGCTTTCCAGGAAGCTAGAAGAGCACGTGGGGCATGTTCCTGGAGCTGAAGGAGTGCCAAGGTGCCAGAGCATGGAGGCGGGACTGGGGATAGGGGAGGTAGTGAGGCTGAGATTGGGGTTGGGGCTGCAGCCTTTGTGCCTGTGATGGGAGCCCAGACCTACAGCCGTGAGGTGTGTTGGTTTGAGAACTGTCCAGACCTCGCCTTCCTTGCAGATTCATATCACAGCAGAGCAGGAAGGGCCCATTCAGCTACAAGAATTAGTAGGAAGCATTTGAAATGGTCCACAACTGCTCACAATCCTTAAGGGAGTTTATCTGTAACTAAGAGAGTATAGGGAGGTGTCTGGACAGTCAGGAAGTAACTGTCTCAGGTGGCATTTTCTGGCTGGGCAAAGGATCAGATGGATGTCTTTCTGTCTGTTGAGTGGAGCGTGATCTCCTGAGGACCAAGTCCTGCATAGTCTGAGTTATGCTATATGTATGTAACTACTTTAGTACAGTTGAGGGCTCTTGAAGTCATGCTGTGTTTTTAGGAAGCTATTTGAGCAGGAGATCACGAAAATTTTGCAAGAATCTGCAATCTGGAAGAGTGTTGATTCAATATACATTCACTGGGTGCCCACTCTGGGTTAGTGTGTCTGGCACTGTCCTGGACACTAGGGATTCAGCAGTGAACAAAAACGGACAAAATTCCCCAACCTCTTAATGTTTATATTCATCCAAAATTTTCTTTCAAAATAGGATTGTTTTGATGAGCTGCCAGATCTCTTGACCCCTCAGAGAATTTTACATTAGGGAAAAGTGCTCGTGTGTAGGCATAAGAAAGAAAGAAAGTCTAGGATTGGAAAGTTGGAAACCAGTTTTCTACCGCCTTCCAGAAAGAACTCAGCTGGAGGACTGACGTGGTGGTGGAAGGCAGAGTGGCATGGGAAAGAGCACCAGCATCAGTGTGAACATTCTAGCTGGGACGCTTCCTCGTGGTACGACTTGGGGCAACTTTGATCTTCTAAATGGGTATTAACAGTTCCCACCTGCAGGACTGAACTGTGGAAATACACTGAGATCCAGCAGGTCAAACCCCTGGCTTGAGTATTGGGTGGCTCTTGTGGCCATGAAGGCATGAAGCTTCTGCGCGACCTGGGTGACTAACACAGCCCACAAGCAGTGAGGAAGCCACTCCCAGCGGCCCTGCCTGTCTGGGTCCTCCTGCCCTCACTGGGTGTTCCCAGCCCCACTGTGCTGTCTCCCTCTCCCTCCTTCTCCAAGTGCCCAGACCTGCTACAGCTGCTCCTGATCCTCAGCAATGCAGACTTGTCTGGAAACATGGACACTAAGGCAGCTTGGCGTTTCCGAGCCAACTGCTGAGATGAAACAGGTTCATTGTCAAGGCCAGGGCAGGAAGTCTAGTTGGAGGCCCCAGGGTAGCTCACCCCAGAGTTCTGAAAGAGCGCTGTTTAGAATTTTGTAACCATCTGTTGGCTTGGGTGTGTGTTTGATGGCTGTGGCTGTGGGTTGAGGTGGAGTAATGTTGACCTTGGAAGGTTAGGATGCTTTTGTTTCTGATGAGACCATCTAGTGTAGGTCAAAAGGACTGTGTCGGAGACAGAAAACAACATTTTTTTTTTAAGTTGGGTGTTTTTGAATCAGCCAAACCTTAACGGGTTGAGCAGAACTGGCCCCTGGGGTAGTACCAGCTTGGTCTGAGTGTTTCATGGGCAAGGGTGGGGGCTGGGAAGAGAAGCTTGCCCAAGGCCTTGCTGCAGAGGGAGAGGCAGGGGAGCTAGTGGGAGCTGGGTGTGCGGAGCTGCCCTTCACAGAGCTGGGTTATGGATCCACCAGAGAGATGGAGCCCCTTCTTTCCTTCCCGCCCCCCATGTCTCCCTCTCCCACCAGGGCTTGGCAGGGGTGGGGAAAGCAAGTTTATGGCCACCTTGACATTCACTGGAGTGGCCTGAGGACTCCTTTTTGAGTTAAAGTGACTTTTTTTTTTCTTACCTTTATTCATCCCCTTACTCAGTAGGATGGCAGCAGATATAACATCATTATGTGTGTGAAAACATATAAAGACATTCGCTCTAGGGGGTGTTGTCCAGCAGATGCATGGACGTCCATGTTAGCTCTTGTGAGTACAGAAAGAGGATGCAGAAGTCAGCTGGATCCAGATGCTGGATCTCCAACATCCTTGGAGATGTGTGGTGTTGGATGCTTCTGTCCAGGGTAACATAACATGGCTCTCATTACCCGGCCTTCAGAGCCTTCTCTACCTTACCAACTGCATTTGTCTTTTCTTTTTGATTGGGTGGCATTCAACTGGGTTTTCCTTCACTTTCTGACCATTCAAGATGGCAACTCTCATCTCTGGTCAGGCTGAGCTTCTCTCAGCAGCTCCTGACATTTCCTCCAGCTTGTCTCACCTTCTCAGTTGTCTCGCATTCCCACCAGCACATCCTTTGACCTTATCTTCCATACCTTTCTGCACCTAGGACCTCTTCCACTCCTTCCCAGTCAAGAAGCACCTATGAATACGCACAGGTATTCAATATTTGTTAGGGTGAACAGGTAAAATAAGAAATCATCTATGGAGGTAACATAGAAAGCACAGATAATAGAGAAATAACAGTTATCTGCCTCTGTCATCTTTCCTGAGCTCCGGATGTCAGTATTTAGGGGACTGCAGCTGTTTCCACATTATATCTTCTGGCACCAACAACTTCATGTGTCCAAACTTGAACTCATGCAAACTCAGCCCTTGTCTTCCACATGACTCCTCCATCAACTCAGAAAGCCAAAGAGACTCACAGGTCATCCTTGACTCCTTTCTTTCCCTCACCTCCACCCCAGCCCCTCCATGTCCACTCACCAAGTTCTGCCAGCTTTCAGTCCTAAATTTTTCCCAAATATCTATCTTCTCTCCAAGACTGCCCCATCAAGCCTTCTGCCATTTGTCAACTCACAACTCTGTGGCAGCCTGAAATTGTTTTTAATTCCCAGTAGCTATGTACCTGAAGGCTGCCCCCCGCCCCCCATCACCTGGCTTTGTCCTACTCTTTCACCAAGCCTGAGCTCAGACCTCACCTCCCCTAGGAACCTCTCTAGGACCAGAGTACATGACCCCCCTCCATCCCCAGGAGAGCCCTGAAGTACCTTTTCCAGGGTCCTGCTCTTCTAGAATGCCCACTTCCCACCCAGTATGAGGATGATCAGTTTACATGCCTGCCTCCCCATAGACGTACACTCCTCTAGGGCAGAACCCAAAAGCTGGCTGAAGTTATCTTTGCCCAGTTTGACAGAGGGAGGGAAATGTAGTGGACTGAGAGTTGAGACACCAGGTTCTGCCTGACCCCAGTGAGTCCTCCACCCTTTTTTGTAGATTAAATGAACCCAGGAGCTAGTCCATGATGTAGTTCCTGTAAAAAACAAGTCGATAAATAAACCTAGGAGGAGCCTCAAAGTCTCTTCCTGCCCTGATGTTCTGCGATTCTGCCAGAGGAATCCTCTGTCTCCAGCCTGACTTTTCTATCTGTACTTGCTCATCAGAGGAGCCTTCTGCACTACTGCCCTCTCCCAAGTCAGGGGCTGCGGACAAGGAAGACTTTCACTTTTCAGTAGCTTCCTGAGCCATTTCTTTCTTAGCTCCCAGGCTGGAGGCCTTTTCCCAGGTCTCTAATGGACAAACTTTCCACACATGACTTAAGAGAAGAAGACACAGGACTTGGACTTGGACAGTTTTGCTGCATGAGCCACTGAAGTCTCTGGAACCTTAGCAACATGGACCCCTGGACCTTGGTCTTGAGTGTGGGGCCTGGGACAGTCCCCTGGCAGTGTGTTCATCCTGGACTTTTTCTGGAGCTACTAAAGGAAAGAAACCCAGTTGAACCCAGGATTTTTTTCTTTACTCCCAAACTTCTTTGTACAGAAGTTTCGCTTTCTCATAACATGATTTCTTTCTTTTACAAAAGACAAAATAAAACAGAACCCAAACTTGACACACAAATCCAACCACTACTGCTACTGTTCAGGCAGCTGGTCTATATTTTAGTAGCTCACCTATTTCAAAAGCACCTAGGTAGTAGCTGGGAGGCTTGGTTAATATTTCAAACCCCCCAAAGCTGCACAAAGCAGAGGCTCGGGTTCTTGAGTAGAGGGCTGATGCTAGAAACATAAAGAGATTCATCTGCATCTTCTTCAACAGTGTGCTTCACCTCCACCTCTCACTATGAAAGATCTGCTTTCTGCTGAGCATGGACCTGGGAAAGATGTGTCCCCTGGAAGGCGGCCTGGGCTGTCACCAAGTCAGTTGCACAGGAACTGTGTGAAGCCTTCTCACTGTGGCACAAGCCATCACTCTCAGAGCACCTCAAGCCTGGCAGGGTTCTGAAAACCTCAGGGTTTAATCGCTCCCCTGTTTAAGGAACTCAGACACAATGTATTTTACAAATTATTTTTGAAAGGTTTATATAAAGTGTTAAATTTTATGAAAGTATATTTACCAACAATGAAAAAAAGACTTATGAGCTTAAATACAGGCTTTCACATTCATTATTTCACTTAATTCTCTAAACCTCCAATGGGGTAAATAAATTTCTGTTTTGCAGATCATTAGACCAAGGCACAGAGAGATTAAGTGGCTTGCCAAAAGGGGTAAGAGTATTCATGGGCTAACTGGAGTTATTTTTTTCACAGTTCATCAAATGATAAGTTTAACATGATATATCTTATTTTATGTTGTACGTGATAAATATGTACACTTTTTATTTGTTAATTACTAGGTTTTAATGGTCAACTTTAGTCCAAAGCTTGTCCCTCTTCTCACCTTCTTACAGCCTTCTGATTCAGTTTACACATACACAAACGCACACGCACACACACACACACACACAGAGGCACGCACATGCATGCATGCATGCAATACCCACATTGTTCTTTTATATTATTATTATTTTTTGAGATGGCATCTTGCTCTGTTGCCCAGGCTGGAGTGCAGTGGCACAATCTCAGCTCACTGCAACCTCTGCCTCCCAGTTCAAGCGATTCTCATGCCTCAGTCTCCCGAGTAGCTGGGACCACAGATGCGCACCACCACACCCGGCTAATTTTTGTATTTTTAGTAGAGATGGGGTTTCACCATGTTGGCCAGGCTGGTCTCAAACTCCTGACCTCAGGTGATCTGACTACCTCAGCCTCCCAGAGTGCTGGGATTACAGGTGTGAGCCACGGCACCCAGCTGTCCTTTTATTTTTATTTGGTGTTCGTTGTTGGAAGAGATCAGCTTCTCTTCACTCGAGAAATTTTTCAGTGATCCTGATGGGGGCTCCAGGCCCCTTTTCATTAGGAAGAAATAGAGTAGAATGATTGGAAGTACAGTGACAGGGTGGTGTCACATTTCCTGAGTTTGAGCCTCAGCTCTTCCACTTGCTGGCTGTGTGGCATTGGGCAAACTCCGTCACCTCTCAGTGCCTCAGATACCTCTCTATACAGAGGAAATGCAAGCGGAAGTATAAGGAAGATCACACGAAATAGCGCCTGTCAATCACTGTCAAGCACAGTGCATGGCACACAGTAGGTTTGCAGGATGCCTGTGGTTTCTGTCGCCCTGACGTGCCTCTCCTGGGGCCCTTGAAGGTAGCATTCCAGGCCCTCAGAATCTCCAGGGGAGTGACTGGCAGCTGTAGTTTCACCAGCACCGGGCTGATGCTTGTGGCTGGGAAACACAACTACCAAGGTGATGAAAGGTGAAGGTGGGTTGATAGATAAAATAAAAGAACTTGGAGGAAAGTTAATACCTTTGAACATTGGTTCCCAAAGTGTGGTCCTGCACCAGCAGCTATAATATCCACCTGGCAACTTGATGGAAATGCAGATTCTCGAACCTTCCTTCAGACTTACTGAACGGAAACTCTGGGGGTGGATGCTAGTGATATTGTGTTTGAACAAGCCCTCCAGGTGTGTCTGAGGCCTGCTGAAGTTTGCAAACCATACTTTAGAATGTTAAAGAGCCAGTCCCTATTTCATTTCAAATGAGTTTAGATGTATATTTAGCTACTGAAATGAGAAATCTAAAGATATGTACACTTTTACCAAGAAGAGAAGGAAAGAAATCCGCTGATGTGAAGACTCAGTTATATTTCGAACAAAGGCAATGAATCCATCCTCGTCCTTTGCTTGGCTCATGGTGAAACACAGCGGCCACTATGTGGGTCACGAGGCTTGTGTTCAGGACAACGGAAGGGATGGCCTTGACCTTACTGTCCTCCCAGCACCAAAAGGAACCAAGAGTGAGAGATTACTTCTGCCTCTTCAGAACTCCAGCACTTCCTCCCTGTGCTGGCATCTTTCTTATGCACTGTCATTCTCCTCATGGTTACTGTTGTTTGGGTCAATGTTGTAAGCAGTTGCTTGAATACAAACCCTCTGCTTTTTCATCCCTGTTTCTCCTGGACAAACCCAAATGTGACTGCAAAACATCTCCAAATAGAGTCCAGTTCTTCTAAGTGTCAAGGCTTGGCCCAGCCACTGCCTCTGCTGTAAAGACTTTCTAGCCTGAATACCACCATGGCAAGTCATAAGCCTTGTTCTTCCCCTGCTGTGCTTCACATCCCAGGGATTTGATCCCTGCAGGCTGCATTTCCAGACGCCTGCTGGGTTTGAACAGTGCAAGCCTCTGGGGTGAGACTGCAGGGTGGCCGGAGGGGGATGCCAGGGTGTTTCTCCCCCTCCTCTGTGGCTGGCTGGCTGACAGTGGCTGGGGATCTTCCAGGGCTCTATTGCTACTCCTGTCATCACTAGTTTTTGTTTACCTTCTTGCCTGTGTGACAAATTCTCTGGATTAAATTCCTCAAGGGGTTTGGAGTGGTTTCTCTTTTCTTTATTGGGTCCTGACTAACGTAGCCCCTTGCCTTGCTTCCACTGGGAGTGGTCACTCAGCATTTGCATACATATCTTCTCCGATAGCCATGAGCTTCTCAAGAGTAGCCGTCATATCCAATTCAATGTCACATCCTTAGTGCCTACTCCAGGAGCTGTCACTTTCAACATGCTTGGTGTTTGATGAATGAATGCATGATAACATGTGATGAGGGCTGAAAATGCAAAGGAAAATCAAAGAATATTGCATGCCGTATATTCAAAATGCATGCAACAAGCAAGGTTTACCATAGGGAAATAGTGATGTATGTCCTGCCTAGTAATCCAGTTTAAAATAGTAATAATAAACCTCAAGCTTGTCCACAGTACAGATTTTTTAAACAATAATTTGAGAATGCTCAAATCTGCTCCATTATAAGCCACCCCAGAACTTAGTGGTTTAGAACCCTTTATTATTTCTCATGATTCTGTGGGTTATGACTTGAGTTGCCTTCAGCTGTTCTTGCCTGGGCTCGCTCATCACTACGTTTGGTAGCGATTCGGCTGGAATTCATATGCCTGGGACCTCAGAAGAAATGAAGATTCTCTCTCCGCTAGAATCTCATGCTGAAGGAGGCTGGCGCGGGCTTGTTCACAAAGTGGCAGTCTTCCAAGAGGGTGAGGGGCAAACTCTGAGGCCAATTGAGGTGGAGGCTTGGAAGTTACACAGCATCTCTTCCTGTGCATTCTGCTTCAAAGCAAGTCAGGAGCCCAGCCCAGGTTCAAAGGATGGGGAAATAGACTCACCTCTTAATGGGAGGGGCTTCCAGGAATTTGTGGCCATATTTAATCCACTGTAGAGTGGTTATTCTCATTATGAAACATTCTTTATTACAACATTTAGTATGGCTGTACCTTAAGTAGAGCCTCCTGGAGTAGATTTAAAAGGTGGCTCAACTGGTAAGACCCACAAATGGAGAGCTGTCACTGCTTTCCTTAGTTCTTTGTCTGACCACCAGATGGTGGCATTGCTCAGTCGACCTGGAGTATTTCAAGGCCGGCACCAAATTCCATCTGGAGATGCCCTTAAAGCTGTGGGAATTCTATGATTTTGCACGGCTGGATTGGGAGCAGGCAGTGCTACCTATGGAGAGGGTCTGGGATTAGGACTGCAATGGCCATTGGATGCCCAACTCTTTCTCCCTGACTCTTGTAGAACTGTTGTGGGAAATTTCTTCACCTCCCCAAATGGGGACTGGAGTAAGATGCTGCAAACATCATCCCATCACAATGGACTCAGTCATGAAGAAAAATATTGTCTGTAATAAAAAAATATTGTTTGCATACTCAAGAATTGTCTATCAAAATTACATTGTATTGATTTCATCCCAGTGATGTAAATAATTCTATATCACTTCTTTTTTTTTTTTTCTACCTTCTGCACCATTATAGTTGTTTGTATAACAATGTCTGCAAAAACTGATAACATTTGATTAAGGTCTGCAGTCTAGTCCATTGTATTGTGCCAATGTCAATTTCCTGGTTTTGATCGTGTAATATAGTGATATAAGATGTTATCATTGGGGAAGATAGGTGATAAGGACATAGACCTTTCTGTACTATTTTTGCAACGTCTTGCAAGTCTATAAGTATTTCAGAATAGAAAGTAAAAAAAACACCCTCACTAAAAATAACCGCCACCTGCTTGTGTATTACTGGTATTTGCATTATCATTTGGGTAAAAAGTTGAGCATTGATTTTAAAAACTTTTTTTTTTGTTTTTTTTTTTTGGTCATTCTGGCAGGGTAGCACTGGCTTCTCAACCCCCTTCAGATCCACTGGCCACTTCCACAGACCCTGCCCAGGCTCAAAGCACCTGCTAGACCAGGTGATCAGTGGTGCAGAGACCTGGAGCCAAGGATGGGGAGAGACAGTCATCGCCACCTCGTTTCTTCCCTTTCTGGACTCAGATCCTCTGTCCCAAGTTTCTCCCTTTCTTGTTTGTTGTCTTAATTGCGGGTTACAATGCTTCTCTAAGACTAACAGGAAGATACTTTTATTTCCATTTTGTGAATAAGAAAACTAACACCCAGGGTTTGAGGAACTTGCCTGGGGCCAGAAGTAAGTGGTGCATCCAAGGCTAGAAGGTAGATTAAATGACTTTTTAATCTGGGTTTTCCTTGCTAATTTCTAAATACACTAAAAAGAGAAAACTTTTTAGAAAGTTTTCTTTCTAAAAGAGAAAACTTTTTCAAGTGAAGTAAAACTTCTTTGAAATATTACATGTTTAAACTCCTAAGCTGTAATTTCATATGCTTTTATTTACTGTCTTGTTCTATTAAAATGCAACCTATAGCACCTTTTAATGTTCACACAGTGTTTGAAGTAGAGAAATGAAACTTTCATGAGTAAGTGGAGAAAGTAGTGTTAACTTTTTTTTTCCATTAATGAGAAAACAATAGGCAGCAATGGGTTTAGGAGTTCTATGGTGAAAAGGCATTTCCTGAGATTGAATCAGTGGCAAAAGGAGAGCCTGTTATGTTTTGCTAACCAAAAGAATGTGGGAACATTTTAGCTAAAATGCAAGTTAAAACTGTGAAA
Organism: Nomascus leucogenys; assembly: GCF_006542625.1. NCBI lineage: Eukaryota > Metazoa > Chordata > Mammalia > Primates > Hylobatidae > Nomascus > Nomascus leucogenys. The sequence goes on along the minus strand of NC_044383.1, from coordinate 22,816,257 downwards.
CGCATAAATAAGCATTTGGTATGCTTTTCAGTTTCCACAACAGTAGTCAAGCCAGTGAGCCCTGTGGGGAGGGCTCATGGGCCCTGGACTCAAAGAGCTCAGAGTATGTCTACCTGGGGAACTAAACCAGTGTGCGTGAAATGACCAGAGAGTGATATGGGGCAGATAGGGTTTCATGCCAGGGTATGTACCATGGGTGTGTCTGGAAACAAGGGCTACTGAGGCCTGGATCACTCAGAGGAGGCATCAGGGAGAATGTACTGGACTTGGGCTCAATGTAGAGATGTAGGGGGTAGCTCTCTTTTGACTCCTAAAATTACAGTGAAAAACTGGATTCTCATAATCACACTTACGAGTTGTGTGTCCCTGGACTAGTTATATCTTCTCTCTCTCTCTCTTTCTCCCTCTCTCTCTCTCTCTCTCTGTGTGATAAAATACTCATACCACAAAATTTACCATTTTGATTATTTTAAGGTACACAGTTCAGTGCCACTAAGTGCATTTATAATGCCGTGCAATCATCATGACTATTTAGTTCCAGGACTTTTTCATTACCCACAAAGGAGACCATGTGCCAATTAAGCAGTCACTCTCTCCTTGGCAACCACTTAATGTGGTTTTCATCCTTATGGATTTGCCTATTGTGTGACACACAGTGTTTTGTGGTGGATGTAAAAATGTATGAGATTTAGGCCTTACTCTCAAGGAGCTTACTAATTGGGAAGATGTAATCTGAGAACGTGAAAAAGACAGTTACGTCCTATGACCAACATCATGCTTGCTGGGAAAACCTTAGAAGCATTCCCAATTATAGTCAGAAATAAGATAAGAAATGCTAAATGTCACCACTGTGATTCAGCATTGTGTTGAAGAACCTAGCCAATGCAGTAAGACAAGAAAAATAAGTGAAGCACAAGGATGGAAAGTAAGAGACAAATTCTTGTTATGTGGAGATGATACGGTTGTGTACTTTCAACGAGTTGCTTACTTCTTTTATTATATGTAATACTTTTGGAAATTCAGTGTCCATGTACAGAAAGCAATAGCATTTCTGCCAAACTACAATAACCTATAGGAAATGTTATAGAAAAAAAGATACAGTTCACAATAGCAATAAAACTGTAGGGTACCTAGAAATAAATTAAATAAAATATGCCTAGTTCTTTAATAGAAAAAATTATAAAACATAAAGTATATCATAAGTAGAATATGATATGTTCATAGATAGGATAGCTCATTTGTGTAAAAGTGTCTCATTGAAGACAATTCCAATAAATATTCCAACAGGATTTCTCTTGCAATTACAGAAACCAATTCTAAAATTGATTTGAAGAGTAAGGTACATTCGTACGTCTGATATGTCTAAAAAAGAACAAAAGGGTCAAGAAAGCAGATGAAAGAGCAGAGAAACAGGCCTAAGAATCACTGTGAATTTAGCGCGAGGTAACAGTGCATGATGAATGAGTGGGAAAGGCTAAGCACATCATTGACTCATCTTGAGACAACTAGCTTTCTATAAAAAAGATACTAGATCTGCATCTCACAACACACACCAAGATAAATCTCAGCTAAACCAGCATGTGAAAATCAAAACGTTAACACTGTCAGAAGCCAACCCTGGGAGAATATCTTTATGACCTCAGAGGTTAAAAAGAATTCCTTAGAAAGGACCCAAAAAATACAACTCAGAAGTGAAAAAATGATAAATTTGACTAGGTTAAAATATTATTTATAGGTGTATAGTATAAGATTATGGCCTAGAAGTATACATATAGATGTTGCCTCTAGACAGAGAGAGAGGAGAGAGAATGGGACAGGGGACATCAGCTTTATCCATCATGTGAAAAATGATAAAAATGTTAACATTGGTTAATCCTGATTGGTGGGGACACAAGGGCTTGTTATACTTAGAAATATTTCCATGTTTAAAAAAATTTTATGAAAACACAAAGCAACTACCAACCTCAGCATGAAAGGTGGAAGCTATCGTTTCATAGGGGGAAATTGCCGGACCCAAAATCCTGATTGATCTTATCACTGCTATCAGCAAGCTGCGTCCATGGGTGAGGACCTTCCTCTCAGGGGCTGTGCGCTCTGGAAAACAAGAGGGTTGGACTGATTACTAGCTTAAGTCCTCCTCCCTTGCCAGCGCTCACATTTTCTCTTCTCTCTGTAGGGCAGGTTACAACTGCTAGAGGTGCAGAGAAGGAAGAACGCATGGGGAAGAGCGTCGTCACAAGCATAAAGTTCTATCCAGGCATGGGGAAATTGTTTTCATTGCATTCAATTCTTACTTACCCGACCTCTTAATTCATAGGCCCTGCCTGATTCCTTTTAAGCTCTAGACCTTGCTGTTTTCCTTGACAGGGTGGAACTGGGTGTTCTGTAGTGAAATGTGTGCTCCCTGACAAGTGGCAGAGATTCTGAATTTTCTGGGACTGAATAGGAGCAGCATGCTGCTGACATCAGTGTACCAGCTTAACTGGGCTTCATTATTGGTCTGGAATCATGAGGCCTTTCAGGAGCCAAGAAATACACCCGGGTATGGTGGGGTGATGAAGGAAGGGTGCGATGGGTCTCTAGGGAGGTACCAGTGTTTTAAGCAAGGTGGTTATTTGTGGGCTGGTAATTTGAAAATGGGAATTGTGGAATTCTGCTTTACCTGCAGACCTGCTGACCTCTTCTGCCTGAGTTTTCTCATCTGTGAAGTGGGGCAGATGGGATGAGACTAGAGTGACGTAGGGCATGCTTTCCTTTTTGCCAGCAGAGAGAGGGCTTTGAAGATAAGAGGAGGGTAGTGTGGTTTTCCACTGGGGCTGCATACTTATAGCTATCACGGCTGTCAATCTAAGCAGGGAGTATAACCAGTGTCTCCATCATCTTAAGTAATTTGTGTGTGTGGACAGATTCTTCAGACCTTACAGGATGTCTCTGTAAAACCTGTCTGGGTGCTAGCTGACAAGAAAGTCAGAGTGGAAAGACAAGGCCTTCTCTAAGGGCCCCTCTTTACCACAGGAATGAATTTTAAGAGACTGTGAGATAAAGTGACAAACATAAAAAGCCATGTTTACTCATCTTCACAGCATCATTTCACAAAACCCCTAATTCTGTAATGACATACAACTCTCCAAAAAGATACTTTAAAGACAAAAGAAGATTAAAAAACATGTCCCCCATGTCTTTTGCCTAAGCCACTATATTTCCTAAAAGAAAAATGACCCCAGTCCTTGCCTTTCCTACACATAAAATAATGTCTGACAAAATTCATAATTATGCCTCTATAATCTATAACCAAATATGTTCTTGCACCTAACCATCATGGCAAGCACACTTTGGATAAATCATTTAACTTCATTAGACTTCAATTGCATCATCCATAAATGAAGTATAATAGTAATTTATTTGCCTTTAGACAAGGACTGGATGAAACCATTTTTGGAGAACCCATCTGTGGGTTTTTTGTTAAATAACGTCAAAGTTTATTGGGTAAAGGACCAAAATTGTAAAATAGAAATTAAAAAAAAATCTATTGATGTTGGGTTTTGGGAAGGAACTTGGGGGAGATAGAGCAGATCCTCTGCTCAGGCACACTTTTTTTTTTTCCTGAAAGACTGTTTTTTTATAGCAGGTTCACAGCAAAGTTGAGAGGAAAGAACAGAGATTTCCGATATACCCCCGCCTCCACACACACAAGCCTCCCCTTTGACAAACATCCCCCACCAGACTGGTACTTTTTTTACAATTGTTGACCCTACATTGACTCGTCATAATGACCCAAAGTCTGTCCTTTACACTGGGGTTCACTCTTGGTGGTGTACATTCTGTGGGTCTGGACAAATGCATGATGACATGTATCCATCATTATTGCACCATACAGAATAGTTTCACTGCTCTAAACACCATCTGTGCTCCTCCTATGCATCCCTTCTCCCCGCTAACCCCTGGTGATCACTGACCTTTTTACTGTCTCTATAGTTTTGCTTTTTCCAGAACATCACTTAGCTAAAATCATACAGTATATGGCCTTTTCAGACTTTATGTATTTAAGTTTACTCCATGTGTTTTCATGACTTGATAGTTCATTTCCTTTTAGTGCTGAATAATATCCCATTGTCTGAATGTACTACAGTTTATTTAGCCATTCACCTGCTGAAAGACATCTCGGTTTCTTTCACGTTTTGGCAATTCTGAATAAAGCTGCTATAAACATCTGTGTGCAGGTTTTTGTGTGAACACGTGTATGGATTTTTGATCTGCTGAACACTGAACTGAGAAGATTCCTGGATATAGATGTAATTGAAAGGGATAAGTATGTGTTTATTTTTTTTCCAATCATTTTTCATTGTAAAATATTGCATACACACCAAAAAATACTTAAGGCATCTATGCAAAGTTTAACAAATAAAGCAAACACCTATGTATCTATCACTGGGTTAATAAATGGGATGCCCCTGGCACCCAGAAGCCCTTGAGGGTCCCTCAGTCATCCCAGCCTCCTTCCTCACTTACACCTTTGTGTAATTTCCTTGCTTTTCTCTATAATTTTACCACTTGTGTTTCTATTATTTTGAGAGTTACATGCTCTATTCTAGAAATTATAATACATATATATTACATATATGTATTACATGTATAATACATATATATTACATATACATACATGTATATATGCATATATATGTATATGTGTGTGTGTATATATATATATATATATACAATTTTTTTTTTTTATGAAGTCTCCCTCTGTTGCCCAGGCTGGAGTGCAACAGTGAGATCTTGGCTCATTGCAACCTCCGCCTCCCGGGTTCAAGCAATTCTCCTGCCTCAGCCTCCTGAGTAGCTGGGATTGCAGGTGTGTGCCACCACACCCGGCTAATTTTTGTATTTTTAATAGAGACAGGGTTTCACCATGTTGGTCAGGCTGGTCTTGAACTCCTGACCTCGTGATCCGCCTGCCTTGGCCTCCCAAAGTGCTGGGATTACAGGTGTGAGCCACTGTGTCAGGCGAAATTATAATATTTATACTGACAGTCTAAAGTTTATCAAAACTTTCATTTCCCATAGAGTAACTCAAGGTCCTTGGAATATGAAAAATGTTTAACCACTCCCAACTTATTTTCTCTCATTGTTTTGTATTTTAATTCTATATTTTTAAAGAACACCAACAAAATATATTGTTCTACATGGTGGAAGTTCATTTGGATTTACTCATGCATCTGTCACTTTCTTTGCTCTTCATTCCTTTTTGTGTTTCCAGTCTTCCATCTGGGATCACCTTCTTTCTGCCTGAAATGTAGCCTTTAGAATTTCCTTTGCTGGTGAGGAACTCTTTGTGTGCCTGAAAACTCCTGGATTTCACTTCACTGTGGCAGGGTATTTGTGGCAGTTGTCTTAGTTTTCTCTGGTTGCTGTAACAAATTACCACAAACCTGGTGACTCAAAACGACACAAATTCATTCTTCTTTGATTCTGGAAGGCAGAAGCCCATCATCAGTTTCCCTGGGCTAAAGTCAAACTGTCTGCAGAGCTGCGCTCCATCTGCAGGTTCTAGGGGGAGTCTTTTCCTTTCCCAGCATTGCGATGCTGCATTCCTTGCATTGCTTGATTCATGGCTCCCTTCTCCATCCTCAAAGCCAGCAGCCATTGTAGCATCTCCAAATCTCTCTCCTGTCACATCACCTTCTCTGTGTCCAATCCCTCTTTGCCTTGTATAACACTTCTGACTGCACTTAGGACCCACCCAAATCTACCCATCTAGGTTACGAGATCTAAATTATGAGATCCTCAACTTAATCACACCGGCAAAGTCTTTTTTGCCATAAGAGGTAACACTCACAGCTTCCAGGGACTATGACCTGAATATCTTTGGGTGTCATTCATCTTTCCACATCAGAATTATAGATTTGTCATTATTTTCTTTCAGCGTATTAAAGATATTACTACACTGTCTTTTGGCTTCCATTTTTGATGTTGAGATTTTTTTAGTCTAAGTATCATTCCTTTTAAGATAATCTGTATTTTTTTTCTCTAAGCTTTTCTCTTGGTTTTAATCACTGTGATCACTGGTAACTATGATGGGTCTAGGTGTACATTCCTTTATATTTACTTCGCTTGGGATTCTCTGGTCTTTTGACCCCTTAGTGTCTTTCAATAGTCCTGGAAAATTCTCAGCTTTTATCTTTTCCATATTACCTCATTCCCATCCCCATTGTCCTCTTTTGGGACTCCAGTTGGGACTCTTGTTGGGCCTTCTGACTTATCCCCCATAGTCTAAATCCACTCTTCTGCGCTTTCCATATTTTTGCTTTTGATGCTGTATTTTGAACAATTTCCTGTGATCTAATCTCTGGTCCTTAATTCTCTCTTCTATTGTTTTTAATCTTTTGCCAAACACTTCAATAAGATTTTCATTTGTTATTAAATTTTTCCTTTCTAGAAGTTCTGTTTGATTCTTTTCCAAATCCACTAAGTCAGTTTTTACAGTTTTTGGTGCCCTGCAGATATTTGCAAGCTTGTTTACTTTTTCGTGTGGTTAGCACATATAAACTTAATGAGTTTGCATCTGAAGCGTGTCCAGGTCTGTTTCTGCTCTCTGCTGTTTATGCTGGTTCTCACTCATGTTGCCTTATTTCCTTCTATGCCTGATGATCTATTTTCTGATATGCCTGACAATTTCACTAGTTATTGCCCTTAAAGAAATTATTCGTGGAGATCCTCAGAGGCTTAGAATGAGTATACTCTCCATCCTCTGGTTGCCTTTTGGAGTCACTACGAATGAAATTCATTGTCAATGTATGATATAGAACCCTGGGGTGCAAATCTGCATGAGGGCAGGCCTCTGGTCACATTTCAGGGGTAATTTTATCCCCTTCCTACTTCCTCTCTTGCTTTGCTCAGGTTTCTCTCCGGGCCCATGGGTTTGCGGGGGGGACAGGAAGTGACAGATTACTCCTGGTTCATCCTAGTCCTGAGGGTGTGGCCCTTTGGGACCCAGCTTACTGTAGGTAAATGTCTCCTGTAAGAGTCTACATCAGATGTGCTCTGGGCCCTGACATCTGTCATCCGTACCCCTTTGATGTCTGCAAGGCAAAAGCAGCTTTGGCACTCGAATCATCCTCGAGTCTCTTTAGGTTAAAGCTTTCTCCCTAAATCAGCCTGGTAGGGATGTGCTATCATTCAGCTCTTCAGTGTTTTTATGGTTACTTACTCAGAGTTGTTTTTAGCCGAAGGCTCATCCAATAATTCAATCACCTAACCTTCCCTCGTAGGAAATAGCCATTACGTTTCTATCGTGTAAAATTATGCAATTGCGTTTAACATCCGTGTTATGTGTCTTTCGGAAATTTAGAAATTTACAGAGCAGAAAAAAATCAAGGGAATGTAGGGCCACAAGTTTGTATTTGCTTTAAGATATTAGTAGCCACATGGGAGATTGACCTGGTGTCGAGGTCTAGGGGGAAAAAGGTGAGAGACTTTTACTGGTTGTGCATTAACACTGGGGAATAGAAAAGCCCATCTTGTGTGATGCCATCTATTGTTTCCTCAAAGGGTAACTTTAATTGGTTGGTCAATAAGTTTCATCCTTGCCTTAAAAAAATGGCTTCCAAGGGAAAACTACTCTTAGCTGGCTTCCCAACCACCTCAGCCTGGTCCCGAGCTGCCCTGGAGTGGCCACCATCCAGCCTCTTCAAGTTAGGGTAGCTGGCTTTGATTCAGGCTGTGGAGACAGCATTAGTCATTAGCCTCTTCTTCCATGCATGCCCTGATCTTTAACGCTCCAACGTGCATCTGTGACAATGACAGCAGATTCCTGACTGTGGCCACGGCTCAGGATACTTCAGTGGATAAATTTGGGCCAGGTTTGTGAGTCCAGTCTTCGGGCTCCCCTCAACATCATGCTTTGGCCAGTTGGTGTTGGATCACAATTTTAAAACTTTAAACCTCGAGTGTTAAGAATGAATTCTTGACTGTTCAGTCCTCATATCCCAGATTTGGATGGAAACCTCTGATGCTATAATCAACATGAGGAAAAGCCTGTAAATCATTTATAGATTCAGAAAACACTTAATGAACTTATCCTCTGTGGAAAGCACCATGCTGGGTATTGTGGAGTCCTTGCCCTCAGAATGCTTCTAGTCTTTTCCTATGCAGAGAACACAAGTATGCCCACCTAAGAGAGAAGCTGAGATTTAGAGGAGTCACTGAGGATGGCTGTGAGAGTGATCTGGCTAGGATGTTTGTCATCCCATTGTTCACAAGGTTTGATGTGGCTGATCTGCCTAGCTGGCATCTCTTCCCTCCTCATACCTCAATGCACATTCCTCCCACATCTGGGCTCATGGCAGTGAATGTGACCTTTCTGTCCAGAGGAATTCTATCATTTGGTCAAGGTGGGGAGGTGATTGTGCTTCTCTGTTTAAGACTCAGCAAAAGACAAAATGCAGAAAGCCTGAAGATGGGAGCTAATCTTTCTGGCTGTCACCAGGTCTTGTACAACCTTATGGTTGTCACGATATATGCATCAGAGCAGACCCCATTTCCTGGAAATCATTTCAGAATGGATACAGGAATTTGAATTAATAAAACTTAGATGGAACCAAACTTGGTATCTCGTTGCCAATTCTCTCCAAATTGAGTGTTCTGCAGTGTTCCTACACAAGTGAGGTTGGTGCATTTATTAATTAATGTCACTAAGAGATCAGTTAAAGCCTCAGCAAACAATTGCCATGTGCTCTTTCAGGGGAAAACAACTTACAATCAGATTTGTTCCCTCAGTGAGAATTAGAGGATATACTGCCAAAGTTTCTCCAAGCTGCCCCCTCTTTTTCTTGGCAAGCTATTGGGCTGTCAGCTTCCAGTCCTCCAGCTTCCTTGACTATGAGGATTCCTTCCTAGTGTGGTTCAGAGCACAGATTCCACCTGCTTTTATTTTGCTTTCTAATTGCTTATTATTCTCCCAAGCACACACTGTTTTTCTTTGCTCTACTCCTCTGACTATGTTGCTGAATATTTTGATCCTAAACAAAGGTGACTTTTGTACTCAGCTTGTTATGAAAGATCAGTAATATGTGACATGTGATATGTTTTCCAACTTTTATATCTTTATACTCCCTGAGTGTTTGGCCATGGGGATCATGTTTTGCTGAGTAAAATACCCTTGCCATTCAAATTTTAATTGAAGTAAATAGTAACGCAAAGTTGGAGTAGAGTGGGTCTTTCTCCTTCTCCTGTTCCAGAGGAGGCACCCAAAAGTACTCACAGAATATGCAAAGTATTAAGATACTAACTTCTTAAACTTAGGATAGATTCCATCCTATTACTTGTTTTTGTATGTGCATGTGGACAAAAAGTGATACCATACTGAAGACTGTCTAATGCTATATTAGAGGATATTTTGGTCTTTTGAAAAAACAGAGAATTAAGACAGTGCAAAGTGCTAGGCACAGCACTGGGCATTGACTGTTGGGGGATAAAAGGCAACTGGTGTTGCTAGAGGAGAATTGGACAAAGTTGGACTTTGTCTACTCTGCTACTACATCAGCACTCAGCCTCCCAGATAGATGCTCCTCATGAGGCCCATGCTTAGACGTTATGGTGGCCTATGGAAAGATCAGCTGCATCTCTTTTGGGTGGCTTTTGTCCTCTAACTCCAGAGTCATGGGATAGACCCTACTGTGAGTTGTTTATTCAAAATATTGAGCTCTGCTTGTGGAAGATACTGTCATAGGCATAGGGCATACAGTAATAGAAAAGACAGGCAAGATCCTTGTTCTTACTAATTTTTTTTTTTTTTTTGAGACAGGGCTCACCTGTCATCCAGGCTAGAGTGCAGTGGTGCGATCTCGGCTCACTGTAATCTCCAGCTCCCAGGCTCAAGCAATCCTCCTGTCTCAGCCTCCCAAGTAGCTGGGACTACAGGTGTGCACCACCACACCCGGCTAATTTTTGTATTTTGTGTAGAAACAGGTTTTACCATGTTGCCCAGGTTGATCTCAAACTCTTGGCTTAAGCAATCCACCTGCCTCAGCCTCCCGAAGTGTTGGGATTACATACATGAGCCACTGTGCCTGCCCTAAGATCCCTGTTCTTATGGAGCTTATATTCCAGGGGAGGGACAAGCAATAAAGCACAAGATAAACAAGATAATTTTATAGTGATAAACATAGGATAAGGGAAGAGGACAGAGAGTAAACCGTATGTCCTGCTTTAGAGGAGTCCACACGCACATACAAAATCCAGTAATAGGATAAAATGTATCCTAAGTTTAAGGCAGGACATATGGTTCACTCTCTGTGAGGTGGCCTCTTGGAGAAGATGACAGTAGCACTGGGACCTGAGGTTGAGACTCAGTCACATGAAGACATGAAGCGACGCTGCCCAGCAGAACCCTCCACCTGCCGCCGATGATATGTGCTGTCCAGCATGGTAACCGCTAGTCACATGTGGCTGTTTAGTCCTTGAAATGTGGCTAATGCAACTGAGGAGCTGTGTTAAATTTAATATTAATAATTTAAATTTAAATAGCAAAATGTGGCAAATAGCTATCCTATTGGACAGTGCAGGTGAGGGGAAGGACGTTTCAGGTACGGAGGGCAGCTTGTGCGAAGGTCCTGAGGATACGTCACCCTGCGGATCCAACGTGAGATCTCTGCCTGGAAGCTTTGGTCAGTTTTTAAAGAGCAAATCTGGAAAATTTAATGATGCTTCCTGCTTCTGTTTTATGGGCCTCTGGAGAACCTACAAAGGAATAACAGTTAACCAGACAGGAGTTAAAATCTCTGCTCAACAAAGAACCTATTTCCTTTCCTAGGAAGGACTCATTCCCACATTGGCTGACTCACAACTCTTGACTGGTTTCCTCTGCTAATGGCTGTGGCCAGCCTTTGTCTGTGCAGGATGTAGCCTTTTCGGTGCTGAGCTTTTTCGTTCTGGGAACGAATCCTGCCTTTGTTCTGGACTTGCATCTTCTGGTAACAAGAGGCTGGAACCCCTATCATAGCTCCTTCAAGGGGTCGCTTTGTATTCCACGTACAACCCTCCATTCATCCTAGGGGGCTGAGACCTCATCTTTTCTGGCATAGCTTTTCTATTTTCCTCCATTGCAAAGATAGAGTAGTCAGCCCTGGTTTTAAAGAGAAATTGGTGTTTAGAGAGAATTTCACCTTGAATTGCCACTTTATGTTGAAAGGATTAAGAAAGAAAAGGAAAGAAGAAATAAGAGAAAAAGAAAGGCCCCAGGAATGTTTCCAGTGGTTTTCTTACATGCCATGCGGGCTTTGGGATCTCTCAGGCCACGGAAGCCTCTCTACCTCCTGGGCAAGAATTGGGCTGTTCGAAGCAGCCACTGGCTAATCCCAGCAGGGGCAGAGGGAGGGGCAATGGCAGGGACCGGCTCTGTCCATCCAGCGTGGATGGAGATTCGGCTCCAGCAAGATTCCCAGGCGAAAACAGAGATGAGGTAGCCAGTGCTGGCTCAGTGTGCTGAGGATTAGAGGAGGCTCTGCTGCAGAGTCTGTAATCCTGGACTAGCCTGGATTTGTCATTGGTTTCGTGATGAATCTACTACTCTCTTTGTACTTACATAGCCCAAGAAAAAGCAATGACCTAGTACCACCCTGAAAGGTATAAGAAACAAAGCGAAGGGGATCCAAATGTTAAATTGGAGGCCACAGAGGCAAGCCCACCTCCACGGTTGAGCAGTTACTCTGCCTTCTTCCTTTGGTCTTACCTGACTGTCTGCAATTAGCTCAGTGGTGGTGGGGGGCACAGGGGAAGGCTGTGAGCTTCAAGCCGTGGCATGTACCAAGAAGCTGTCTCGATGTTGATGACCTTGATCCCTCTGATGGAGAAGTTTGAGATCATAAAATGAGTACCTGTGATGCCTGAACAATGTGCTGGCATGTTCCATCTCCTTTTGCAAAGAATCTTCCCAGAACATAAGTGTGAAAACCCACCCGAATCGGGTGCTTTGGCTTCATGGGTAAATGTGGCAGTGCTTCACAAAGATCCCTCCCACGCACATATGCATTGCCCTTACTTTTAGCATGTGGTTCTCCAGGAGAGAAATCCCTGCTCGGGAAAGGGGCTGTATTAGACACCTCCATCTGAGGGGTTCATTGGAAGACACTATAAGTTACATGAGTCAATATTAGCCCAGCTGAATTCCTTCCTTTTTTTTTTTTTTTTTTTTGAGACAGGGTCTCACTCTGTTGCCCAGGCTGGAGTGCAGTGGCGTGATCTCAGCTCACTGCAATCTCTGCCTCCTGGGTTCAAGCAATTCTCCTCCCTCAGCCTCTCAAGTAGCTGGGATTACAGGCACTAGCCACCACGCATGGCTAATTTTCGTATTTTTAGTAGAGACGCGGGGTTTCAACATGTTGGTCAGACTGGTCTCAAACTCCTCACCTTGTGATCTGCCTGCCTTGGCCTCCCAAAGTGCTGCGATTACAGATGTGAGCCACTGCACCTGGCCAAGAATTCCTTTGTCTTATAAAAATTATTTTAAATTTTAAAATAGGTACGTTTATTAAAGAAAAATTAGTTGGCCAGGCGTGGTGGCTCATGCCTGTAATCCCAGCACTTTGGGAGGCCGAGGCGGGCAGATCATGAGGTCAGGAGTTTGAGACCAGCCTGGACAATATGGTGAAACCTTGTCTCTACTAAAAATACAAAAAGAACTTAGCCAGGCGTGGTGGTGGGCGCCTGTAATCTCAGCTACTTGGGAGGCTGAGCCAGGAGAATCGCTTGAACCCAGGAAGGTGGAGGTTGCAGTAAGCCAAGATGATGCCACTGCACTCCAGCCTGGGCAACAAGAGCAAGATTCCATCTCTGAAAAAAAAAAAGAAAAGAAAAGACAAATTATCCTACAGCCACACTACCTTGAACATGTCTGAGCTCATCTGATCTCAGAAGCTAAGCAGGGTCAGGCCTAGTTAGTACTTGCATGGGAGAAACTTTAGAAAACTTACAAAAGGAAAGAGGAGAAAAAAATTACCTATGATTCTACCATCTAAACGCAATGGTTCCTGGTAACAGTTGGGTATGTTCTCCAATAGGATTTCTTTCCTACCAAACGAAAGCCTTTTACATGGCTGTAGCTGTAATATAGATACAGTTTTGTATCTAGAGTAGAGCCTGGCAGCTTGGGGAAACCTAGTAGACCATGGGAAGGACTCAAGGCCAGAAGAGAAAGGCAGCCGTGGCCAGGCTGGCTGGTTCCCTCAGGTCAGGAGCTGGTTTTAGATTTAACATTAAGTAGTAAATGAATAGTAAATATCACTTTTTAATGGCAGCATAGTATGTCCTTAAGTTCCTGTGTACTTGGCACTTGGGCGATTTAAGCCACAAGGGCTCGGTAACAGCTGAAGGTCACACAGTGAGTGGGTGATGCAGCCAGCTGTAGCCCAAGTCTCCCACCTCCCAGGTGAACACTCATTATATTCACTGGATCTCAGTCTTTCCCTGCCTTTGTCCCCACACGCGGGGTGTATACCACTGCCAGTTGCCTCCTCCTTACATTATTAACACCCTCTTCTACTTCCAGTGAGGGCCACTATACCACCCGCTGCAGGACATGTCCCTGGCATGGAGGCCAGATTATCCCTGTCTATCCTGGTACCAGAAGAGGCCCGTAGTATCATAATAAATAACAGTATTCATGGGGGCCAGGTGTGCCATGTGCTTCTCCCAACCCAACTCCCACCTCTTGCCTTAATACTAGTTTTGGAGTAAAAGAAAGGATTAACTGACATGGCATAGTGGCTCATGCCTGTAATCCCAACATTTTGGGAGGTCGAGGCAGGTGGATCACCTGAGGTCAGGAGTTGGAGACCAGACTGACCAACATGATGAAACCCCGTCTCTACTAAAAATACACCTTGTGTACTGGGAGGGGCTTTAGTGGAAATACAAAGTCTTTGGAATCCAACAAACATTGTTTCAAATAACCATATACTAGGCTTTGACACTTTAGGTGAGGTTCTCAGTCATTTGGAGCTTCAGCGTTCTCATCTGTAAAATGGGGATAGTGATCTTCATTTAAGACTTGTAAAGATCAAGAGAATGTGTGAAGCAGGTAGCATAATGCCTTGCGCACCCACGCTTACTACCTACCACATGTTACCCCCTCCTTCCTTGCCTGGCACAGTGCTGGTATACAGTAGGTACTCAATACATGCCTATGACATTGAACTGAATTTTCATTTGGGATGTTCAGCTTGTGCATCTTCATTTCCAGATTGGAACTGGAGTTGTGTCCCAGTCTCTGGGTAAGAGCTAGGATCATACAATTAGAAGGGCTTATTCTAAGTATTGGCATTTATTCTCCTGGGAATTGCACTCCAGGCCATGTATGAGGGTTCCTTTTATTTCAATAATCAAGCTCACATTCAGTGTATCATATTATGGAGCTCACAATAGCAGATACACAGCTCTGGCTGCACCAGGTGACACAAGGCTCCTACCATAATCCTGAAGGTAGGCACGGTCCTCTTCCTTCTTTCCTGTGGCTGGCTGTGGCTGGCAGGTTTCAGGTGTTTGTTTTTAACCACTAAACATCACTGCTTCTCCCACAACGGCAGACGGGAGCAGAGCCTTCTATGTGGGTTTGGGAAGATGTGTGTGGGGGGCGCTTTTCAGTAAACTCTTAGTCTAAGAAAGTTCTGGGCATAATGAAAGAAGACAGAGAGAGGAAGGGCCAAACCTGCTGACTGGAGTAGAGCCTGGCAGCTTGGGGAAACCTAGTAGACCATGGGAAGGACTCAAGGCCAGAAGAGAAAGGCAGCCGCGGCCAGGCTGGCTGGTTCCCTCAGGTCAAGAGCTGGGACTGGCGCTTTTAGGTGTCTGTGACTGAGTCAGCGGCTGAGGCCAACGGAGCCTGGGACAGCCTGTGGGCTGTGACTAAATTAGGAAGAAAAAGCCTTTGGGCTCTCCTGGGAGCTCACTGGGGCAGGTGGGCCATGGAAAGGCCTCTGGTGGGCAGCTAGAAACAGGCTGGTCAAACATATCCGACTGGCTTTCACTTTGATTTTTCAGTGCGACTATAGAAACGTCACACACTGGGTCTGAGTTCAGTCCCAGCAGGAGGGAAGCCCCCCTGATGCCAGGATACCCCAAGCCCCATCTCCTCCAAGGGGCTAAGTTAAAATAGGAGAGTCTAGTAAGCTTCAATCACTAAGTCATTTATAAGCTCACTGGGAAGTTTTGACCTTTTAAAAGGAATATACCCTATTGACTGTTTTGGATGGGAGATTATAGTGGACACCAGGCATTGCAGGTAGACATCAGCCTGTCCCAGACAGGACAAATTGGAATGACGGTTGCTTTGCATAACCTGGCAATGAAGTACCAGTGACAACAGATTTTGATTTTAGAAAATCACGTGAAGGTTGAGTTTGGTTTGAGTGTTTAAGGATTGCAGTGTGAGATCTGGAAGGAGAAAAGTAAAAAAAAGTTGGCAGGAGAATGGTGGCTCCTAGGAAGAAAAGTTACATTTCTAAGTAATCAAACTCTGAATGAGGCCAGCCAGGGTCTTTAGCCACTTCCTCACAGAGAGGGGCTTCTTGGCTTTTTTTTTTTTTTTTTTTTGGTATTATACTTTCTGCAAGACTGGTTGAAGGCGTTAGCCTGAGAGCACAGTTTCTCAACTGCAACACTATTGATATCTTGGGCCAAATAATTCTCTTTTGGATGGTTGTCTTGAGCATTGTAGGATTTTGTCAGCAACCCGGTCTCTGCCCAGTAGATGCCAGTTGCATCCCATCACCCCCCTCAGTTCTGACAACAAACTGTTTCCAGCATTACCCTGGGAGCCAAAATCATCCCCAGCCACTGCTTCGAGCAAAGGAGAACTCACTTTTCCTACTGAAAGGTATTGCAGTTACCACTGGGTAGGTGAAATGATGGGTTATCTCTGTTCATCTCCTGTTCCACAAAAATAAAGAAGGGCAAGTGTTTCAGGAGCTTTGCTGGTTGGGAGTCATTTTGCTGGGGTTGTCTGATGTAGCTGGATTGCTAAGGTTTTTGAAGGTATCTTCAAGTATTTTCACCCGTGAAAACCCAGAGTAAAAAGCAAGCAAGCAAGCAAACAAACAGACCACCACCACCACCACCCACAGCAGCAACAACAAAAAATAGAGAAGTAAACCAGGTGAGCTTTGGAATTTTATTAAAAATGGTCAGCGCGATCAGACCTAGATCCCTTCTTCAGAAGTGCTCTCAGGAGGCTTGTCTCCATAGAGCTGGCTTGGGTGTTGATATGTGAAGAGGCTGAGAACATGTGGCATAAACATCGACTGATATTGTTTGCCATTTACACTCAGCATGTGTAATGCAGCAGGAATGGCTCCTGGTGGCATGTGACTGCCCTTCCAGACGGGTATGCCGTGCTCAGGCACTGCTCTTTCTCTTTCGCTCGCTCCCTCCCTTGCTTGCATACCCCCTCCGCTGCCCCTTTCCAGACTCGGGAGAGTTTGAGTGAAGGCTTGTCATGATTGGCATGCAGAAAGCTGGTAGAATGTCATTGGAATTTTCTAGGGAGGCACATGCCCGACACCCAAAATGACTCCCGGCTTCGGTGGCCGCAGGTCAGCGCGTCATGCCAGGCACCCTGATATGTTTCAGAAAGGTAAGGTTGCATGACGTCATCCTACCTTTCTCCAGCACAAGGGAGAAATCAAGGTTTATTTGTTTCTTTTTTAATTCTCCGGTTCAGGCAGCACTTCTGAACATGTTCTCGGCGCTGAGCATTTGTGCATGAGTATGCGATTTGTCTGTGTCCCCACCCCCTCCGTTTTAAAAAAAAAATTAACAAATGATTCACAACGGCAGTTTAACATGTGACCTAAAACAGCTCCTCATGACCCCAGTGAAATCAGCAATCCTATTGTCAGGAAGTCTAGATGCTCTTTTTACGCTGGTTACTAAACTCTTCTTTAAAGAAAAGTCGCAAGGCTACTGGAAGACAGATTGCGTTATCACCAGATCTGGGAGAATAGAAGGGGATGCATTCAGAATTCCAAAACTTTATAAATGATGGGCATCTCTTAAGGGTGAGGTGCTTTGTGTTAATTGCTGGAATTTGGCAGTAATGGAAAATGAACTTAAAGGTGTTTGAAACATCTCGTATCTGTTGAGTGTTGACTCATTCTGGACCAGGAGGGGAGTGCCGTGTTAAAATTCATGAGCAGGGGATATTTCGCCAAGAAACAAGGCTTGAGAATGGCTTCTGAGCACCCTTGAAGTAGCTGGAATATTAATTTCAGCACCTCTTAGGTATCTTTAAGTAAAGTTAAGTGTTTAAACAAAACTATTTTCATTGTCGCCAAGCAAGCAAGCAAGCAAATGTATAAACTTCCGTCGTACGGTTCAGGGCACAAATTTGGACATGGACGTGATGGTCTGTTAGCAGACTCAAGCACAACCGAACATGACTCACCTCATTTCTCTATCTGATGCAATTACAAGTAGCTTCAACACACGCAGTAGAGGAATACTAGCTTTCTGCTTGCAAGTGTGTAAAAGCAAATCCATACTCATAAAACGGCATGAACGGGGTGTCTTATATCATGGATTTTTTTTAACCTTAAAAATAGCTTTTATGCAGCTTTGCCATTGGTTTCTGCCTTATATGCATTGGAATCTTTTCTTTCTTCCAATTCTGAGATGTCAGAAAACTGAAGGGGAGAGGGTTAATATGTTCACACACTTGCCCTTCCCCCACATGCATATGCTAACAGCTGCCATGTATGATTTTTGTGGAATTTGATATTTCGAATGAAATGACTTCCTTATTTTCCATAGTAATATAATAATCAATTTTACCACAGAGAACTGTGTACATGTCAAGCCTTGGCTGCTTCTAATTAGCAATGGATGGGGTAGCTGGGGAAAGTGCTGGAGAGCAGTTTCAAGTAAAAAAAAATCAGTCTTCAAGCTTTAACTATTCTTTCTGGCCTCAGCCAAGGCAGTTTTCAATCTGCTTGGATCTTAACCACAGGTTTAGTTTGTGGTATTCTAAGAAAATATCTAGAATGGCACATGCAAAGGTGATGAAGACGGGCCTGTGTATCTAACCGTTGTGGGGTTGTCTTTTATCTCTACTCTGTGTAACTTTCTTATGGCCACAGCTTTGTAAGATAGAGGCGAAAGCCAAAAGTAATGCACATATAATATTCTCTGCATTGGGCGACATCTGAGTTTTGTTGGCTGTAGTCAGAAAGGTATGTATCTTAAGGCACCAGAAACTCCCATCCATTTTGGGAAAGGGATATTTTTCTCAATAGATAGTTATATGGCTTATTTATAAAGCCCCAATCTTAATGTTCTCATTTAATCTAAGGAATGTAAAGGAATTAAACTCTGCACATTCCCAAAACACACACGGAAACATATACCATGTCCTTCACAAGGAAACAGAGTATTCTGGTAAGATCTATATTCCCACATGCTTAAGACAGTCATAATTTCAAGTCAGTTGAACCAGTATTTGTTCAGTGCCTCTAATTTGCCCAGTGCTGAGCCACATACGCACTTGGGAATTTGAAAGATTCTAGGATGTGGATGATGTCCTCAAGGTGCTTATAACTAGAAGGCAAAACTCCTCCCCTAGCAAACCTCACCTGGCTTTCTGCAGCAGAAACTGTATGTGTTCTCTGGGGGAAATCTTGCTGCAAAAAATATTTATCGAATTGCATGAAAAGGTGCATCAACAGAGCTAAGAAATATTTTTAGCTCTATTGTGTTTGACCCTTTGTGGACTTGTAGAAATTTCAGTGTTTATTCTTCAGGGTCATTTAAGACAAATGGTCATGCTGTTTGGAGTGACAAAAATGGCTTACAGGACCCAAAGTAATAAAGAACAGATTGATTCTATTCTTTTATAGATTGGTAATTCTTAGACTTTGCTGCACAATTGTTCTCCTGGGGAGTTATTAATATTACAAATTCCAATGCCTGGGTTGAGTCAATCTCTGGAGGTGGGACTCAAGCCCCAGTACTTTTTAAAACTTCCCAAGTAATTCCTAAGTGCCACCAAGTTTGAGATCTAGTGATATAGATGACTTTATCAACAACCTTTTTGTTGTGTTGTTTATTTGTTTTTTTTTAGCCTAAGCCTTCTAGGGTGAGTTTTGGAATAGGCTTTTTATAATGATAGTGGTGGGTGTTGACTAAAGAACTTCCAGCTTTCTGGAAGCTCACCCTCTGTTCTCTGCACTAGTGAACTCAGTGTGGATGGAGGTATGCTTTCTCTCTTTCCAACAAACCTGGTAATATGATGCCAAGCCAGTCACTCAACCATCTACGTTACCTAAGGTTTCCTGAACCTTGAATGTTTTTATTACAGCAGCCCAAATGTTCTGAAAATCTTGATTATGTCTCTTAAGGGAGGGTAGTTTTACAATTAATTACATATGTCCCTTGAAATTGTTTTTACATTGTCTGAAACTCCCATGGAAAAGGAAGCCCATTCTTGGTGTACTTGCAGCTAGTAGAAGTAGCTCATTAAAATACAGGGGTTACTCAATTCCTGATAACTCAGTATAGATTTTTTTTTTTTCAGACAGGGTCTTGCTCACTCACCCAGGCTGGAGTGCAGTGGTGCTATCATAGCTCACTGCAACCTCAAAACCCAGGGCTCAAGTGATCCTCCCACCTGAACCTCCCAAGTAGCTAAGATTACAGTTGTGCACCACCATGCCTGGCCAATTTAAAAAATTTTTTTAGAGACATAATCTCTCTATGTTGCCCAGGCTGGTCTCGAACCCCTGGCCTGAAGTGATCCTTCACCGTGGCCTCCCAAAGTGCTAGGATTACAGGTGTGAGGCCACTGCCCCCAGTCACGGCTCCATAGATTTTTAGAGTTGGAAAGTATTTTCAAAATACTCTAGTACAGTGGTTCTCAAAGTGCAGCATCAGCCTCACCTGGCCTTATTAGAAATGTACATGTTCAAGCTCCACCTCTAGATCTTCTGAGTCAGACACAGAGATGAGGGTGTGGGTGGTGGTGAGGGGTGGGCCCAGCATCTGTGTTTTAAGAAGTTCTCTCTGAGTGCCTACCAAAATTTGAATTACTGCTGTTATTTCATCTTGTCAGAAACTGAGATACCTCAGTCCTGGGATCTGCCTCTGCACCATGGCCAGATCATCCTAACTTTTCTATGTCATGAATAACTGCCTTAAGAAAACACCCACCATCCTAAAATCATAAGGCATAAAGAAACCTTAAATGTTGTCTCATCTGACCCTCCCATTTCACAGATGAGAAAACTAAGGTCAATAGGGTGACATGACATCAATAAGATGTAGAGTAATTGGTGACAGGGCTTTCAGTCTAATTATAACCAAAACACTCTTCCTCTCCCACTGGCCCACATTGCCTCTCCAGTTTCATGTGGACTTCTAGTATGTGGCTAAAATCACTTCAGTTAAAATGTCTAGGTTAATTGTCAGGCAACTCTAGAAAAAGACCAACAGAATTTTAATTCTTTAAAATTAATCCAAAATTCCTTCATTTCAAATTGGCTTAAATTTTGTAACTGTTTTTGTACATTTAATAGAAAAAAATATCAGTGATGTAAACTGCTGAAAAGAAAATTCACAGAACGTGGGGACCAGTCCTGGAACATAGGTTTCATCCCAACATCATGTAGATTAGGCACTTAACAGCTCCTCAGAGGCACACACTGAAATTGCATTTTCTTCCGATTTAGTTAAAAGGAAAAATGTGACAAGAAGTCTGTTTGTTGAATACTTTACAATTTTATACTTGATGTGGTTGGTGATATTTACATAATTTTGTCCGTGTTCAAAGACTGAGTATAATCCACATTCTCTGTAGAGCTTCATCTTTCAAAGCATTGTAGCAATACACAGGGAACATTTAGCCAAGAAAACAAAGGGAGAACACACAGCTATTATCTACATACACATATACATGGAGCAGGCGTGTTCATGGATAAATTTTTTGTGTGTGTGGGTTTTTTGAGGCAGAGTCTGGCTCTGTTGCCCAGGCTGGAGTGCAGTGGTGTGATCTCAGTGATTCTCCTGCCTCAGCCTCCCGAGTAGGTGGGGCTACAGGCGTGCACCACTATGCCTGGCTAATTTTTGTATTTTTTTTTAGTAGATACCAGGTTTCGCCATGTTGGTCAGGCTGGTCTAGAACTCCTGACCTCAAGTGATCCACCCGCCTCACCCTCCCAAAATGCTGGGATTACAGGCGTGAGCCACCATGCCTAGCCCATTGGATAGAAGTGTTTATTGGTTCCACACACCTACCGTGTGCCAGGTATTGTGATGTGGTGTGGGACACATATAGTTCCTATCTTCGAATGATCATGGGACAGTGGGAAAGTCAGACAAGTGCTTCAGTAGACAATTATGAGAGCAGGTGGTGGAGTTAGAAGAGAGTACAATTGAGGCTAATGTAGCAGAAGGGCATTCTGAAGATCATGAAAGGGACATCAGTGCACACTGGATGGGAGCAGAAACCAGAGGAGGCTGCCTGGAGGAGGTGTCCCGTGAGCTACATTTCAAAGGATGATAGATATCTACGTGAAGGGGAGTAGGGAGGAGGTTGTGTAGGGAGAGGGGCCAGTATATGCCAAGGCGTCAATGCTTGTGTGTACATTGTCTATCACTGGGGCAGGATTGATCTATAAATCCCTATATATTTCCTTTGTGTGTATAAACATTAGCAATTTGGTTTCTTAGAGAACTTTGTATAGCTGTTTTAAAATATACATTTTGAAAAGCTCATTTTTCCATTACAAAAGACTCAGATGTTCCCAAGAAAAGTTTCTCAGTTGAGAGGTCACCAGATCTTATGTTACTGAGAAAATGGAAAGATTTCCCCTAACCCCAGAAGTCAAACCAGCTTCCTCAATTTGAGACTGCACAAAACCAATTAATTTTTGCCCATTGTGGATTTTCTTAATAATTGTATCTCAGACAAACCAACTCCTGTCCTAAATGGATTCGAGCCACATTTCACTCTGAAAGCTATGGGTCCGTCTGGGAAATGTCTTTGTAGATGAGAGAATTTTATAATAAAGTATTTTTGGTATTTCATTTACTAAATCTTCAGGGATATAGGTAAGACAGCCTCTGTGCTGAACTGACTGCCTAACAGAACAAGGTTAGAGAGAATGAAATTATTTCATGCTGTCTGGCCTGCAACACATGCCTCTGAACGAAGCCATATACGGTCACGGGTTGCATAACCATGTGCTTGTCAATAACAGATGGCATATACAATGGTGGTCCCATAAGATTATAATACTGCATTTTTACTGTACTTATCTAGGGTTAAACATATTTATATATGCACAAATACTCACCATTGTGTTCCAGTTGCCTCCAGCATTCAGTACAAGAACATGCTGTGCAAGTTTGTAGCCTAGGAGCCATAGGGTATATCATATAGCCTAGGTGTGTAGTAGGCTACACCATTTGGTTTGTGTATATACACTCTATGATGTTCACATGACAAAATTGCCTAACAACGCATTTCTCAAGACATGTCTCCATTGTTAAGCGGCACATGACTGTATATATAACAATGGTTTCTTTAAAAGCACTCCCAGGAGTGGCCAGGCGCAGAAATAGCTTAATTTGTGAGCAATGATAATGATAGTTAATATGATTATCATACTTTCCAGAGCACCTGCACATCACCTTTGATCTTTACAGTGAGTGGAACAGACATTACGATCTCCATTTGACAGATGAGGAAATTAAACCTTAGAGTTATCAGATTTCAAAGGTGAAGGGACCTTGGAGATCCTTTCATCCAGCTTTCTCATTTTACAAAAAAAACTCCCTGAGATCCAGGGAAACTAACTGACGTAGGATCCCACAGGGAGCAAATAAGGGCTGTTGGGCCAGGCCTGGGTCTTCTGATTTCTAGCTTCCTGATTTTGCACTCCATTGCGCTGTTCTCAGTCTTCAGTGTGTCAGAGGAAACTTGGTAGGTTATGCATTTGTTCTTAAGGAGAAATTTTGTTGATATCAGTCCTATGCACTATTTTATAAGCACACACATGTGGAAAAAGTCCCTTATTTTCCTGTTTTTTTTTCTATATGTAGATACAGACAGACAGACAGACAGACAGATACACAGACAGATACATACACCACATGTGGATGTCACTGGGGAGATGAGGATGGGATTGGACTTAGCAGAGTCTCAAAGGGGACTTCAGCTTTATCTGTCAAATATTATTTTATTAAAAAATTTTGAAGCAAAATGACCATTACAGTAGCATTTATTCATTTTGGATAATGGGCACTGAATTCGTAGGTGTTTGTTTTCCTCTTCATATTTCTGTATTTTAAAATTTTCAAAAAAAAACAAATACGGATATTAAAAATAAATTCTCACCTACAGCACCATACCCTCATTTTATAAAAATAAAGAATATCTTAAAGAAAGAAAAATGGTTCAGAAGGAAGGAAAGAAATTGTTCTCGTTAGTTAAGTTGACATTAATCCTCTTTGCTTTAAGTCTTTCCTGTGATGACACTAGCAGAATGTGTATCATTTTCTCTGCATTTGCTGCAGGATCAGTTCTCTTTGGCAGGTTTTGAGCCCTTCTAGTAAGTCCAGCAGGAAAGGCAGGCCTCTCATGTCAGTTCTAAACCCACCAGCTGCCCCATTGTGACTGCATAGTCCCCTGGTTCTGAGAATATGCTCTGCCTGATAAGCGACATACAGAGCACGATGGACTGAAAGCCCAGGGATCTGATACCAAACATGTTAGTTAAACTCATGCCCAAAGGAAGTAGGCCCAGAAACATGGTTTTTGGAGCTCCCTTTAATGAACGTGTAAACAGAGGATAGAATATTGGCCTTACAGTTTAAAAACCCTCCTTCAAGTCCCAGTCAAGTCCCTTATCCCCTGGATGACCTCACACTGTTTATCTGATCTTTCTTGGTCTCGGTCTCACTATAGACTGGAAATGGTCATATTTGACTTAGCTGTCCATATGGATGTTCTGGAGATGAGACAGCTAATGAAGTGAGAACACTTATTAACACACCAACTGAAAAACACAAAGCAAAAGAGAGATGATAGGATTATTATTGCTGTTATGAATCATTCCAAGAGGTGTCATGGTGATATGAATCATCATATGGTAATGTCATGGCTAACGCCCAAAACATGGAATAGCAGCACTGACCCAGTAGTCTCGAAATTAGTCACAGAGACCAAGCTAGTGAAGACCCAGCAGCCCTATTGTTATCAAGAAAGAGCACTATCCAAAAAGTATGTGGCCTCATCTTCTCCTTGCAAAGAGAAAATTCATCTGGTCTATGTTGCTAAGCGTGTATCCCACCACAGCCACTCCATCAGCCCTAAGGACAGAGGCGGCCTGCATCCCAGTCCCAGCTCTTCTCTGTCTCGCTGTGTGACTTGGGCAGTTTCACGGAGGACGCCACTTCATTGGCTTTCGCGGTTTTTTGTTCGTTTGTTTTGTGTTGTTTTGTTTTGTTTTGTTTTGTTTTTGTCTGTAGAATGAATGAGTTAAACTAAATTGTCTCTAAGGCCTCACCTCACTCTTAAAGTCTGTGATCACTAGCTAGAGTTTGAACTTTAGCCCCAATGTGACTGTTGTGTTATCATTGTCACTTTTGTAACCTGGCATTCAGGGACGTCTCTCTCTAGTTCATGTCCTGACCTAGCTTCTGAAAGCATTATAGCAGAGTTGAGAATTTTTGATCTAGGAAAGATCAATATTAAAAAGAAATTCCCACCAAAATACCATAAATAAGGAATATTTTAAAGAAAAATGGTTCGGAAGGAAGGAAAACTATAATGTAGTTCTTGTTAGTTAAGTTGACATTAATCCTCTCTTTGCTTTAAGTCTCTCCTGTGTTGACACTAGCAGAATGTGTCATAAAGACATTGAAAGATCATAAATTCTCAACTCTGCTCCAAAGATCTGACCTTGAGCACTGCATTTATTTGGCCACAGCTTTATAGTGCGGTCATACCTAGAAAACATTTTCTTGCCTGGTCATCAGCCCTCTCTCCTCGATTACTTTCTATATTTTAGCACAAAAGAAGAAATGGCACATTCACCACTCAGCCAGTTGCACTGGAAGTGAATTTAAATTCCCGAACTGGTTATCTTGGAAAATATTGTGCTTATTGCAAATGTGGCCAGTTGCATGAGTTTAGGCACTACCATGCTCTGGGCTGTGGTTCTTGGCTCCTGCTTCTGGATGGCTGGACATTACCAGGAGAGAGCCTGCTGATACTTCTACGCACATTCACTCTACTGCACTTCAGCTGTGTCCTTGTTATTCCACAGCCCCGTAAGTCCTGGTTCACCAAGCAGATGTTAAGATTCTCTTGGATCCCTCAAATCCCATCCCCATGACTGCTCCCTCCTCTCTCAGCGGTTGCCCACTCCTTATCTTCTAATGCTCTTTTCTCCCTACGATGATGATAGTGACCCTGTAGCTCCAACTACTGGGTCCTCACAGTCAGTCCACTCCTGCAGAGGAAACTGGAGGGTGACCAGGAACCTTCAAGTCAATGTGGGCCACAGAAAGGAACTGTCTTTAAAAGATGGTTAAATGCCCATGGTTTACGTAGGTTGGCTTTCTTGAAGCAAATAAAGGATATGCATTGCTTCATGTCCAGCAAAGTCCAGGGTGGATTCAGGAAAAGCTGGCTCAAGGCATTCCTAGGAGGTCATCAGGAAGCTGCCTGTACCTCTGTCTTCAGGCCAGCATCTTCTGAGTTGGCTTTATTCTCAAGCAGGCTGTCATTAAGTGATGGCTTAACAACAATTTAGCAACCATGGCATGACAGAGAATCATGCCTGATAGCTCCAACAAAGTATCAGAGAGTGTTCTCCCTTGAGCCAATCATTGTAGCCAGAGGGATGTCGTTCTTGGACTGGCCCGGTCTGAGACACATTGCATGGGCCCCTATTTGTGCAGAATTGGCCCCTAACTACATTCCCAGAGGGTCTTTGGATGTTTGGTCAGATGGTCTGTACTCTGGGGGGATCAATTCATACCAGCAAGATCCAATCAGCCCCTACACCTACCACCACCTCTCTAGCGGAAGCCGCTTTTGCATCTAATTGTCTTGGGATTTATGTTGGTTTTCTATTGCTGCTATAACAAATTGCCACAAATTTAGTGGCTTATAATAACATACATGTATTATCTTACAGTTCTTGAGGCCAGAAATCCAAAACCAGCCTCACTGGACCACAGTCAAGGTGTTAGTTCCTTCTGGAGGCTCTAAGGGACAATCTGTTTCCTTGTCTTTTCTAGTTTCTAAGAGGCTACCTGCATTTCTTTGGCTCATGGCCCCTTCCTCCATCTTCAAAGCCAGCAGCAAAGTGTCTTCTCTCCTCTCTGACTTCTGTTTCCATCCTTATATCTTCTCACTGACTCTGATTCTCCTGCTTCTGTCTTAGAAGGACTCTTGTGATTACATTGGGCATACCAAATTAAATTCAGAAATTCGGATAATCAAGGTATTTAATTCAATCACATCTGCAAAGTCCCCTTTACCATGTAAGATAACATATTCACAGCCTCCGTGGGTTAGAATGTGGACATTTTGGGGGAATCATTATTCAGCCTACTGCAGGGATTATCCACTCAATTTAAAAACCTGGACTGAGACAGAGAAAGAGTATACTGAAGCTCCTGCATTGGAGTGGGAAATTGTAGATAGTCCCCTAGGAGGGTGACTTTGTACCTGCTTGTAGGTTGTTATTTACAACAGCAAAATTTATTTGCTTCTTGGGTGTATTTAGGTTGTCCTTTCTGAGCTGTTTGTGGGTTTTTCTCCACAGAATTGGGTACTTGTAAAAGAGGTGTCCATATTGCCTCAAAGCCACCAGATTCTGAAGAGCCATACCCATTATCTTCCTTCTTCATTTTGTTCACGGCAATTACTTTGTGCCCATAAAGTGGGAGGCAGTGTGCTGAGGAAATACAAGATTCTCCAAGACATACTCCTTTCTCTTGTGGAACTTACATCTAATGGAGTAGAAAGGCACGCACACAATTATTTTTAACCCAAGGCACAGGATGTGCTGAGTGATATAAAAGTGACAAACTAAGCAGTGGGAAGACAGCAGGAGACATCAGTTCCAGCTTCCAGGGGTGTCAGATCATGCAACCCAATTTTTGGTTCAGCAATATGATCACTATATGTACCTCAATTTCAGGTTATTAACTATTGCAGGCTAAGAATTTTAGGGCTTTAAAAATAGTGTGATGTGTTTTTTCTTCGTCTAGGGTATTTGGATCAAAACAGGTGCTCAGCTCTGATGATTCATGTGAAGTCACTTCTACTCAAGGTTGACTAAAGTTGGGAATGATGAAAATTTTCTAGTCAAAGCAAAAGTTAAGAAGAAAACCTGGTTAGTTTTCTTATTTTTTGCGGAATCTGAATGGGTTAACGTCTGTAACCTGGGCCATACTCTGAAAAGGACAGGTTTCCCATGGCTGACCTGCAAATACCCAGCATGGCTGGCTTTCCCAGTTGAAAGCCCTTCCTCACGTGTCCTTTCAGGGGCAAAGGGGAATCTCTACTAAGAGCTCCCTCCTGCCCAGAATGCAATTTTAGAAAATAGAGCTGACTTCTTTGGGAAAAACAAAACCAACCTTGTCTTACTCTGGTCATGGAAACCAACTTGGCACCTCATTATCGCCTTGTTAGCAAGAACAGGCTGCATGATGGACAAACCTGGGAGGAAGAGTTGGCCCTGTGTGGCCAGGGTTTTGAGTTAAGCTTAATTGCTTTTCTAAAGCTCAGCTACTTAATACTACACAAGTCAAAATCTATCATCAGACTCTTGACCATCCATTCTCCTCTTCCTTCCATATTCGTGCCTACATAGACATCGGTCCCTCCCCATTCTGCTGCTGTTGAATTTGTGCTGGGTCCCCCAGGGATCCCCAAGGCTTGTTTGCAACCAGCCCAGCTCCCCAAAAGAGAACAGGGCTGTAACTACCTTTAACTTTGAGTGCCCTCTTCCCCGGTATTTTAAAATGCAGCCAGCCTGTTCTGCCCTTGGAGCATAGCAGGGCTGCTGGCTGAGGAAGGTGGTGTCTTTTTAACAACTTATAGGCAATTTTTGATTTTTCATGCAAATGGGAAAGAATAACAAAGGGATTTTATCTGGCTTTCAAATGTGCTTTGTACTTACATTTAAATGTGGGTGTGCCTGATGTTCTGGGAACTCCCTTCCAACAAGACAGTGTGGCAGCCCATGTCACTTGCCATGTCTCCCTTTTCCTCCTCAGCTGAGCTAGCCCCCAGCCTCTCTCGTTTTTGTTTCATTATCGTTGGATTTTTACTGTACAGAACCTGTGACAGTAGAGACTAAGGTGTCCCAGTTATGCAGTGTCTACCCTGTACTGCCTAAGCATGCTTATTGTACAGCACGCATTGTCTATGGCAACCCCAGTTTCCAGTTTCCCAGTCCCCTTCTTCCGGTTCAAATGTCACAGAATTCCAGTTCATCAACATCCTGAACATATTTCCTGATGACACCCACTTTTCAGAGGGGAATTTAAAACCTGGAAAATATGGTCTTAACCAAAGGTTCCCTCCCTGCCTGTGGTAACCACATATCCCAGACATTCTGGGAAAGTCTTTCCAGTTTCCAGACCATGCACACTGATTTGTGGTCCAGAAACCACTATAACCAACCAATATAGGTCACATGAAAGACACGTGTCAGACGGACACCCTTTCTGCAGTAAGATTCGGTGAGAGTCTACTATTGCCCACTACCTCAAATTCAGATTTTTTTACTTGTAATTTTTTGGTTATTCCTTACGCTAGTTGGGTTTGAGAGCTCAGTTGAAGGGAACTGTGATATTGTGAGATTTGGTCTTCATCAGGTTTCCTGGCATACAACTCCAAAAGTCTTTGGAATCGGATAAATATCTTTTTGCATGCTAATGAGTTGACAAATGTCTGGCAGCCCCTTAGGTATCTTTAGGATGGGATCTGGTTACTGGAAAGACCACAGCAGGATGGAAGCGTTGGGACTTTCAGCCCCACCCCTAACCTCAGGGAAGGGGAATGGGGCTGAAAGTAGAGTTGATCACCAATGGCCAATGATTTAATCAATCATGCCTGTGCAATGAAACCTCCATAAAAACCCAGAAAGGACTGGGACATGTGGAGGTTCCTGGATGGGGGGGTGCCCGACAGGATGTGGGAGCTCTGCACCCCTCCCACACACTTTGCCCCATGCACCTCTTCCCTCTGGTGTTCATTGGCATCCTTTGTCATACATCCTTTCTAATAAACTGGTAAAACTAAGCACCTCCCTGAGTTCTGGGAGCCTCTCTAGCAAATTAGTCTAATTCTGATTTACAGCCAGTTGGTCAGAAGCACGAGTAAAACAACCTGGGGCTTGTGATTGATGTCCAAAGTGGGGGGACAGTCTTGTGGGGCTGAGCCATCAACCTGTGGGATCTGACGCTTTCCCCAGGTAGTGTCAGAACTAAATTGGCAGACACCCAGCTGGTGTCTACTGCAGAACTGGTTGCTTGCTTGGTGTGTGGAGAAAACCTCCCACACATCTAGTGTCAGAAATGGTTTGTGTTGTGAGAGTATAGGAGATGCTGAATTTGTTTGTGCCTATATTCGGACAGGAAGACAATTCATGTTACTTTTGGATGTGAAATGAGGACAAGGATGAAAATATGTTTGGCACAAATGTAAACACGATTCACTCTGTAGGCAATTGTTAAGCCTGCCTTTTTCACTTAACATTAGAGCATATAGATTTTCCCATGTCATTAAAGTGGTTTTGTTTTTGTTTTTTGTAACAGAGACTTTGGCAAATTCAAGATAATGTTTACCATTGGCAATCATGGGGAAGGGTGAGGTGGGGAGAGCACGTAACCAAGGGAGATTTATCATATTGGAATGCTGTCTGTCTTAAGCTTGGTGCTGGGTACTCTTTTTTGAATGTCCTAAATGATACATAATAAAGTAGAAATTTAAACACCAATAGTAATGGTTACTTAATATTTTATTATGTTGGTGTATCATAATTTCCTCAGTTCAAATCCCATCTCCCTATTGTTGGATATTTGTAATTTTCAATTTTGGACTCTTAAATAATATAGTATTAAGCATCTTTGGGTATCAAATTTTGTCTGCATTTGAGCTCATTTTCTCAGTTTAGATTATATAATTGAATTCCAGGGTCAAATAATATGGCTATAATAGATGCATTTTGTTAGACTATCTTTTAACAAACTGTATGCGTTGATTATCATTGACATTGTGCCTATTCTACTCTCTCTCCAACACAGAGTGCCATTTAAAAAAATCGCTATTTTGCTAGGCAAATATTTGTTTTGAATGGTTTTAGTTTATGTTTCTACTTACTAGTGAGATTGAACATTCTGTCATATAATTTTTCCATTGGAGTTTTTTTTTTAATGTGTATGTGTGAGCACAGGTTTTTGCAGATTCACTTGTATGTGGGACCAGTGTGGCAAGGTCTTGTTTATGTGGGAGGGGGAACCACAGATAACAAAGAACAGCCCCTTGCCCCCCTCATTGAAAACCAGCTGTGCATCTAGACCTCTGTCTTCCCGCAGTGCTGCCAAGCTCCTGGACAAGAACCCGTTCTCGGTCAGTAACCCGAACCCTCTGCTTCCTTCACCTGCCAGTCTCCAACTGGCTCAACTGCAGGCCCAGCTCACCCTCCACCGGCTGAAGCTGGCACAGACAGCTGTCACCAACAACACTGCAGCCGCCACAGTCCTGAACCAAGTCCTCTCCAAAGTGGCCATGTCCCAGCCTCTCTTCAATCAACTGAGGCATCCGTCTGTGATCAGTGGCCCCCACGGCCATCCTGGGGTTCCCCAACATGCTGCAGCCATACCCAGTACCCGGTTTCCCTCTAATGCAATTGCCTTTTCACCCCCCAGCCAGACACGAGGCCCCGGACCCTCCATGAACCTTCCCAACCAGCCACCCAATGCCATGGTGATGCATCCTTTCACTGGGGTAATGCCTCAGACCCCTGGCCAGCCAGCAGTCATCTTGGGCATTGGCAAGACTGGGCCTGCTCCAGCTACGGCAGGATTCTATGAGTATGGCAAAGCCAGCTCTGGCCAGACATATGGCCCTGAAACAGATGGTCAGCCCGGCTTCCTGCCAGCCTCGGCCTCAACCTCGGGCAGTGTGACCTATGAAGGGCACTACAGCCACACAGGGCAGGATGGTCAAGCTGCCTTTTCCAAAGATTTTTACGGACCCAACTCCCAAGGTTCACATGTGGCCGGCGGATTTCCAGCTGAGCAGGCTGCGGGCCTGAAAAGCGAGGTCGGGCCACTGCTGCAGGGCACAAACAGCCAATGGGAGAGCCCCCATGGATTCTCGGGCCAAAGCAAGCCTGATCTCGCAGCAGGTCCCATGTGGCCTCCACCTCACAACCAGCCCTATGAGCTGTACGACCCCGAGGAACCAACCTCAGACAGGACACCTCCTTCCTTCGGGGGTCGGCTTAACAACAGCAAACAGGGTTTCATCGGTGCTGGGCGGAGGGCCAAGGAGGAACAGGCCTTGCTATCTGTGCGGCCCCTGCAGGCTCATGAGCTGAACGACTTTCACGGCGTGGCCCCCCTCCACTTGCCGCATATCTGTAGCATCTGTGACAAGAAGGTGTTTGATGTGAAGGTGAGTTGTCCAAGACAGGCTGGGAGCCACAGCTAGAAGCCTGGGCAGGCCTTTCCCCACGACCCAACTTATGCTGCCAATGGGCAAGGAACTGTTGCATTGGGGTAACAGAATTTTGCCATCAGTATTCTTGACTAAAAATCATAGGTATTAGGACCCAAAGGAATTTCAGAAATGTATCAGGACCAGTCCCTTGCTTGAAGGTGAGTCAGAAATTCTTACATACTTTTTATAGATGAGAAAGCTGAGGCTGAGTAGGGGAGCAAAGGACCCCACCTGGGTTGCAGAGAAGGGGCTCAGAAACTCAAGTTTCCTGCCTTCTTGTGGAGGGCTTCTCCCCTGTGGTATGCCTAGAAGCTACTGCCCCTTGAGTACCCATATCGTAGTGAGTTAGAAAGGAAAAAAAGCAGAATTTTGGATCAGGGGAAACAGATTAAGTCCCCCTTGGAACCTAGACAAATTATTATAGAGAGCTCAGCTTCCCCATCAGCAACATGGAGATAGAGTCTCATGACACCTTCCCGGTGGTTGGGAAATGCTTTGAGTTGCTGCAAACAGAGGTATATGATAGTATAATTTCCCCCAAAAAAATATATTGCAGATGCAGTGAAATATTTTGAAGCAATAACAATTATAACAAATACCATATATTAAACCCTTTCTGTGTGCCAGCAGTAACTCTTATGAGGTAGATGTTATTATGATTTTCATTTTACAAATGAGAAAACTGAGGCCCAGAGAGATGAAATGACTTTCTCAGCCCCTTCCCCCCACCATCTCCCCAGCTTGAAAGTGGCAGAGTGGAGATTCAAATGTGGGCCTGACCCTTCCAGAGCCTGCACCATTTGAACACTGGGCTGCCCCGCCTCCCATCTCTCATCCTGTCCAAAAGCATAATAATGTCCTTGCCGAGTATGAGTCACACTGCAGCATGTCATTCACCTCTGTTTGGGTCACATCATCCAAGTGCATCCCTGTGACCCAGATAGGACATGCCCTCTGACCTCCAGTCTTGGGAGGGGACTAGCTGACACGGGGAGGTGCTCAAGGATTTTGTCTCTCATGAACCTTTTCTAAGGCTTTGTAAGTCACTGTGAATCTACCTGCCAGATTCTCCCAACTGGATATGAAATAGGTGGGGTCTCCTGGGGGAAAGGAGAAGGGGTGGGAGGTGGGAGGTAGGTGGTGGGTGCAAGGGTCCATTGAGAGGGGTAAAGGGAATCCAATTTGTGAGTCCTGGCTTCTGTTCAAGATGGGCATGAGATGTGTGGATGAGGAGCCGATGGAGCAAAGGCTGGATGGGGAGGCAGGAACAGCGGGAGCAGCCTGGAAGGGAGAGCAGGAGGGTGGGGGGATGTGTCTGCAGGAGTCGTCCAGCCTCTGGGCACTCTGTGCTCCCTGCCTGGCCAGTGTCTCTGTGCTCATCCTTTGCCTTCCCATGGACTCAGTTCTACTTTGATCACTTTTCTTTCCTTCTGACCTAGGACTGGGAGCTGCATGTGAAAGGGAAGCTGCACGCTCAGAAATGCCTGGTCTTCTCTGAAAAGTAAGTACTGTTCAGGAGGACAGGCTCATGCATAGGCTCAACACATATTCACTGAGCATTTACTGTGTGTCACACGCTGCTTTGAGTCCTGGGGCAATAGCAGAGACCAGAACAGGCAAAGTTCCTGCCCTCAAGGAGCTTATGCTTCACAGGGGCCAGAGAGATGATAAACAAAATGAACAAGAAAATTACAGCATCCCTGGCGGTAAATGCTAGGCAGAAAACACCAGGCAGAGGCGGGAACTGCGTGTGTGTGCGTGCGTGTGTGCCTCCCTTTTCTGGCTTTCACTTTTTTCATTGTAGTCAATTTCACATAGGACTTACTATTTTAAATACTTTGAAGTATACAATTCAGTGGCATTTAGCACGTTCACAAGATTATGCAAATGTTACCACTCTCTAGTTCCAGGATATTTTCATTACTCCAAAAGGAAACCTCATGCCCATTAAGTAATCACTCCCTATTCCCCCTAAGCCAGCCCCTGGCAACCACCAATCTGCTTTCTGTCTCTATGGATTTGCCTGTTCTGTACATTTCTGTAAATGGAATCATATGATATGTGGCCTTTGGTGACTGGCTTTTTTTTTTTTTTTTTTTACTTAACGTAACATTTTCAAGGTACATCCATCCATGTTGTAATATGCACCACCTTTCTAGGGCTGAACAATATTCTATTACATGTATATATCACATTTTTGTTTATCCATTCATCTTTTGATGGACATTTGGATTGTTTCCACCTTTTGACTGTTGTGAATAGGGCTGCTAGGAACGTTTGGGTACAGTTTTTGTTTGAACACCTGTTTTCAACTATTTGGGGGTCTGTACCTAGGAGTGGAATTTCTGGGTCACATGCTAATTCTTTGTTTAACTTATTGAGGAGCCGGTTTCCCTTTCTCGCCCTCCCCAGTGCTGGCATCCGGTGTATACTTGGTTCGGCAGAGGGAACATTGTGTGCTTCTCCCAACAGCACAGCTGTTTATAACCCTGCTGGGAATGAAGGTGAGCGAGGCCCTACAGGTCAGCAGCTTGAAGCAGAAGTGGGCTTCCCACAGGCACATTATGTCCCGTCTTTAATAACCAGGACTTCCCTGATGTCCCCTTCTTATGCATGTAGAAAGCAAACAGATCCCAAGACACTAAAATGCATTGGGCCTGCTATCTGGGCCCATCAGTATTCTCTGAGATACTTGAGACATAAAGCTTTGCTGATTATCAGCATGTCCAGAGGTATAGTCATGCCAATCACTAATAATATGTGAAGGGGAAAGGTTCAGTTTTCTATGCCTGCTTATGTCCTAATAATGACTTTTGATGTTACATTCTGGGTTTTCATTGACTTTGTGTAATTCATCATTTAGATTATGCCTCAAATCTTGGAACATCATACGTGCCCATTCCAGCAAGGTCATTCGCTCAGTCAAGCCCCACATTTCCTTTGGCTTCTGCGGGGACAACTGTGAGTACAGAAATATTTTCTCCAGAAATTAATGAAAATGATTATTAGTTTATTTATTTGTTTGTTTATTTGAGACAGCCAAGCTGGAATGCAATGTTGCAATCATATCTCACTGCAGCCTTGAACTCCTGGCCCCAAGTGATCTTCCTGCCTCGGTCACCCGAAGTGCTGGAATTACAGGTGGCCACAGTGCTAGGATTGCAGGTGTGAGCCACCATGCCCTGCCTCAAATACCTCTCTTTGTGCCAATCACCCTGAAATGCTTGTTGCTTTCCCTAGCACTGTGTTCTTCATGCTCAGTATGCACCTGACATGCCACAGGCTGGGAGGATGTTAACACTTTTTTTTATAGAGAGTTGGCTTGCTTTTGAGGTCTAGACCCATTTATACCTGGTACCCTTCAATTTTCCACTCTGGGAATCACACTTCTCTAGTTTCCAAGATGACATGACCAGAAGTGAGGTGAGCATGTGACTCAGGCAGCCAAGGAGATCATCACACTTTCTGGCCATAGATTGGTTCACGAATGGTGTGTGCCTGTAGTCCCAGCTACTTGGGAGGCTGAGGCAAGAGAATCACTTGAACCCGGGAGGCAGAGGTTGCAGTGAGCCGAGATCATGCCACTGCACTCCAGCCCAGGTGACAGAGCGGGACTCCGTCTCAAAACAAACAAACAAACAAACAATTTTCTCCATTGTCACTGTTGTTGTCAAGCGTTTGTAGTATCACCTCCTATGTCTGGGCCTAGAGGTGCTGATCTGGCTTTGTGTCTTTCAGAAAAACAACCCCAGACAGAAGTGAAGAGCTGTTTAATCCAGTTCATCTAGTATTGCAACATATGACTTAAGAAGCTGACATAAATCCTTAAAGTTAAAGGCATTCCTGGACTTTCTAGCATTCAGCGCTGGCTTAGAAAAAAAAGTTTGAGCTTTTTATGGTTTTTTTTTAAAGACTATTTGATGTTTTATTGAAGTGGATTATTTCCTATGAGAGGGTAATTTTGAAGCTTGAACCAGAAAGTGTGTGAAAGTAAGGACTATGCACCAGTAGCATTTGTTGGCCCCTTGAGGAACTGGTTTGTGCTGTATAATGTTTTTGTTTGTTTTTAGTTTTGCTGTCTCTACAATATACACTTTTGTCCTCCAAAGCTCCTAAGCTTCATCTCTCCTTTTTCACCAATGGTGACAGCTCCTCTTCTCTCTGGGGTTTCAGTTGTTTTGCGCCACCACCCTACACCCCCATCTGACTTCTCTTCTTCTCCCCTGGGCAGGAGAAAGGGGAGTGGGAGGAAAACTGTAAAACAAATGTATTTGTCTGAACCCTGCTGGAGGGCACCTGTTTGTGTGCCTTAGCCTGTGCCTGTGCTTTTGTGGTGTGAGTTGCTGCAGCCTCTTTCTCTCTTCTCCTGTGAGTGAACACAAGTGAACAAGAGCATGTCTCCACGTGCTGTCCCCTCTACGTGTTGGCATGCAAAACATCAGGCCAGTAAGCTGTGAAGTGCAGCTCTCAGGCTCTGGGGAGTGAGTAAGTGGAAAAGTGAGGCGGTTCGTGATGAGACGTGAGGCCTGCCTGAACCCAGGCTTCTGTTTATTTGCGTGTGTTGATTTGTGATGTTGAATAGGAGAAGTGCTTCGAGAGAGTCCCTGTCTGGAAGCCCACATTTTGGTGAAAGAGAATTTTGTGGTTTCCCTCTCTGCACTCTGCTCGCTCAGAGCCATGCCCAGGTCAATGGCAGCTTCGGGTCTTTCCCAGGAGACTGCAATGGCTAGATCCAGTGAGGCCTGTCCTCTGAGGTCAGATTCCTGGTAACATGACCTTGTGTCCTGATGGGGGTGTGGGCCATGGAGGCACCTCTGTGCTCACAACCCTGCCCTGAGACCCCACTCCAGGCACTGAAGGGGAGGGACTGTGACCACAATGAGGGAGGCTGGATTGAGTGTCAGGTGGGCAGGGGCCAGGGCTTGTAAACTGACTCCAACCTGGGGTCTGGGTACAGGGAAGAGATGGCATCAACTGAGCCCCTCCGTAAAGGGGGGTGGGTGGGGAAAGGAGAGACACAGGCAGGACATTCTGCAGTCTGTCCCAGGCCTCTTCCCCACCCTCCAGTGCTGCCCATTGAGCCAGAGACCCTTTCCTGTGGACTTGGCTCTAGGGACCTAAGTTCAAGTCCTACTTCGGGAGCCACTTGCTGTGTGTCTCCAGGCAAGTCACTTTACTTCTCTGAGGCTCTGTTTCCTTAAGTGGGAAAAATAATGCCTTTGGAAGATAAAGTAAACAACTGGGTTTTCATCCAGCTTGTGTAATTTATTGTTTTGATTATTCCTCGAATCTCAGAACATCCCATGCAGCTCTGCAGCCCAGGCTTCTGGTTCAGTGGCCAGCGCCAGACAGTGGGAGCAAGGCTTGGGATAGATCCAGTATTGTCCTGCCCTTGTGAGGATCAAATGAGATAATATCAGGGACAATGATTTGGGAACTGTCAAGTACATATGAAGTAACCACGGCTGTTCTTGAGTAACGAGCGCTTTTAACCCATTTTGGCTGTGAAGAGTTGGGGGGGAAACCCATCCTGTCTAAGGCTGGCTCTGTCTGCTGGCCACAGGATTTTGTTTGGGTCTTGGTATCAGTGTTCCCCTTACACAAATCTGTGTAGTAATACCCAGGGTCACACTTGCTCCACTTTAGAGATGTTTTGAGGTTCCCATGAATGTGCTTTTAAATTACGTACCAGTGGGCAAGCACAAGCTATCTGATGATTTGTGTGTTGATTCTAATTAATTCCTCGAAGCTCTGAGTGCCACTTCCTCCAAACGCCTAGAGATGGGGAGTTTATCTGGCTTGAGCCTGGTGAGAAGCAACGTAAGAAACATTTTGCTGGGAGCTAGGAGGGGACAGAGACCTAGGGGACAGCTCTCTGCGAGGAGTTAGGAAGGGACAGAGAGCTAACATTTTGGGAGCTAGGAGGGGACAGAGAGCCCCAGTCGTTGTAGGATGATAATAACAACAATAGCCAACATTTATATAGTACTCTATATGTTCTTAGCATTTTTGTTTTGTATTAGCTCATTTAATCCTCTAGACAACCCCGTGAGGTGGATACTATTATTATCCTTATTGTACAGTTGGGAAGCTGAGGCCTAGAGAAGCTTAGTACCTTATATGTGGCCACATAGCTGGTAAATGGAGGTGGTGGGACTTGAACCTAGGCAGCCTAGCTCTGGAAGCCTCATTCGTAACCACTAAGCCCTGCAGCTTCTCTGCGAGGATCTGAGGGGTCTCTTCCTTGCTGTGATCCTTCTGTTTAGTAAGCCCCTCTCACCTCCCCCTCCCCCACCACACAAGCCACTTGGGAGTTTCCGAGGCTGCGTTGCAGGTGACAGGGACTTCTCTGGCCTTGGCCACTCATGGAGCAAGATGAAGAGGCCAGCCATACCTGGTATCCACATTCTTCTGCACCCTGACAGCATCTGCCAAGATGAACTCAGATGTTTGGAGGCTTTTTCTACAGACCCTGTGGAAGGGGAGAGTCAGCATTTGTCTGGTTTTATCATTATAACTTCTGTGACATCTTGCTGGTCACATGAGCCTCCCCAAGACTATCTGAGGGACAAGGACAAAGCCTGCCCCAGCCAATCCCTACATTGTCAGTGGCTTGGTGTTCATTCACATCCTTCTGTCAGATGCTGGTCCCCTGGTTTGCCATTGCCAGCGTGTGGAATTGAATGCAGGTGTACCTCTCTTGAGAAAAACCTGAAATGCAAGAGCATTGACATTTGAAGACAAGCTGAGAAATGGAGAAATGATTAATCCACTCTTGAAAAATACTTTGCAAGGCTCCTTTAAGTAGCAGGAGAGTCCCTCAGAGAAACTATTGATTTTCTTTCTGCCTACAAACACTGACCTCCAAAGATATCACCCCAAAGATAAGGGGTGATTACTCTGTTGCCAAAGGATATTTTTCCAGGTTCCAATGAGTGCCCAGTGAGTTGTTTTTGCATATACACTTCTATTGTTTTTCTGCTTACAAAACTACGCTTATTGTGAAAATGCAAACAAAAAAGAAATACTGAGGGGAATGAAATTCCCCGGTTATCTCCCTTTCAGCCCCCATAGAGATCCCATTTTCTTCCACAAGTGAGGTCTGGTCCTGAGCCAGCACTTTGTATGTCTGATTCCATTTACATACATCTTTTCAGAAACACTTTTTTTTGAGTAAAACCAGAAACAGCCAGGATCCCACCACTGTCTGATCATATCACTAATGTCTGTGGAGCGAAGAGCAGTTACTGCCTCTAAAGCTCCCTGTTTTTAAGCAAGAGAAGACCAAAGTGACACGGAGCTCTGGAAATGAGCCTTCAGAATATAACTGAACTGCCACAAAATCTAAAAGGACCACAAAGACCATCTGCCACTGCCACCAAGCCCTTCTGGGGACAGACTTGGCTGCATTTAAACTTCTCCCACCTCTGTTGGAGTCTGAGTGTTTCGTTGCCTTGTTTGTTTGTTTATTTTTGTTTGAGCTTTTTTTCTCATTTTCTTTTCTTTTCCTTTTTATTGTTATTTATTTATTTATTTATCGAGACAGGGTCTCGCTGTGTCACCCAGGCTGGAGTGCAGTGGCGTGATCATGGCTTACTGCAACCTCCACCTCCTGGGCTCAAGTGATCCTCCTACCTTAGCCTCCAAGTAACTGGGACTACAGGCATGGGCCACCAGACTCAGCTAATTTTTGGAGAGACAGGGTGTCGCCATGTTGCCCAGGTTGGCATGTTTATTTTTGACAGAGATGGGACACTGCACTGACAGTTGTATGCTGTGTTTGCTATTGGTGGGGTAATTTGTGTCTGTCCCCAGCCCCTCCCATCCCACTCTAGGGTCCCCAGAGATGGGTGTTCACTTTCACTTAAGCTCCTGCCATCTGAGGCCAGGCACTTTCTCCTTGGCTGCCTGAGTCGTCATAAACAGAGTAATCAGGTTTCTGGAAGGGGCCTCGGGGCTTTCTCAGCCTGTTAGTAGTTTTCTTGTGCCTGTCCGAGGTGCACTTTGTCTGTGTCTGTCCCTGTAAAGCCACCTTGCAGTTTTCACAACCACCTTGGAGTTTATTTAGTGCCAGTGTCACAGATGGGCCACCCTGACCTGGGATGATACACATTGTTTTTATTATTTCTTTCTCGCCAAGACCATGCACATTGGGGAACTTGTATAAATAAGGAAATGGAGGCTCAGGAAAATAGAAATGTCTGTGGAAGGCCAGAGTGTAAGTCACAGGCTGCACCTCTGATTAGTGGCTGTTTCTGGAACATCCATCTGTCTGCCCTGGCCCTCTGAATGCATGGCTTAGAGCACTCTGGACTCCTGACTTCTTTGAGCATGAGGACTAGTAATTGATGTGGCATATGCTACCAGCTGCCTCCCCCACCATTCCAGCTCTGTCATTGCTCCTGTCCCTCCAGCAGGGGCCACCTTGTGCTTTTTCAAAGAGAGCAAAGAGGAGGAGACGGGAGACCTGGGTAGGTTTTGTTTTGGAATTTGTTCTTTTTACAAATCTTACTTTTTCTTGTTGGAAAAGCAGTGTAAACATTGTGTAAACAATCTTAGCAGTAACAGAAATATAAAAGAAAAGTCAACTTTGCAGAGAAAACAGAAGTTAAATGCTTTTGTTATAAGTATATATCTCTCTAGCTAGTGTATATGTACATGTTTCGTTAGTAAAAGTAATTTTTGGAGCACAAACCAGATAACGTCATATAATCTGTTACACAATTTGTTTTTTTCACTTAACATAAGCTTTCAATACATATTTAAATTGATTTCTAGATATCTTTCCACATCAGAACATAAATAGTTCCTATCTTATTTTGTAACTTCACTTTTGTATTTACCTTAATTTATCAAGTCTGCGCTTGATAGGTTTTTTCAGTGACACCTGAGTTTTAATCACAAATCTGCCACTGTTTAATTGACCACAGATTAAGATCCTTGACTTCTCTGAGGCTTCAGTGTCCTCATATACAGCATGGACCAGATGACCTCCCAATTTTAATGTTTTGTGACTCCACAGTTTCCAGGGATGTTGAAGCTGCTAAACAGGTGAATCGTCCAAGATCCGTGGGCAGTCCTATGGATTTGCCAGTAAAAGTAAATTCACTCTAAGTCAGAGCTAATATGCTCTATAAAATATTTGAAAGTATCAATAAAGGCAACTGTGTCTACCCTCCAAGTTAAGCCAAGATCCATAGCTACAAATTCGCAACCATTTGCTATCTGCATAATAGGTTCAAAATCAACATCTTGCTGTCTGCATAACAGATTATAAATCAACATCATGAGAGATAAATATTTGCCATATCTGCTCTTAGGCGTGTTTAGAACAAAACCAGCAGAGGCCCACAGACTCTGTGCCAGATAAAATTAGGTCACATCTAAGACAGATCAGGCTGGAGCACAGAGATCGTTTACTGAAGATCAAATCTACACTTTGCAGCTCTAGGAAGCAGTTTGAGAGACCTCTCTCACCTTGCAGGCCTGTTGCCCTAAGCCATATTTTTACTGCAACTCTAAGTTATTTGAACCTGGGCCTCTTATTTGAACTCATCTGTGAAGCTTATTTCTACCTGCACCAAGAGGCAATGAAAGGTCTCAGAATCTTCGTATACAAGTCTGTCTGCTTCTTTTGCATTTCTCCCCAGCCATAAAAGAGTTGAGGGTCAGGTGAGAGGTCTGCCATATGAACCATCAGGAGCACCATCTGGTTTTAAAGGTGCAGCCCCAGCATGTGAAAATGCACAGCCCAGGCCCCTGATTCCATGTGGGGGCACACAAGGTCAGTGCTGGCTTGCAGGCAGGCTAAAGCCTCCCTGAGGCTGAAAAAGGATGATTGTCCCTTTAGTTTGGTAATTCGGGCTTTAGTCACACTCCTGCAACTTAGCTCTGTTAGAGATGTGACCTCTGCTAGAAAGTTTTCAGTGCACCTGTCTTATGTGTGGCTCCTGGGCACTGAGCAGACAGAGCCCATCAACACCTTGACCTGCCCTTCTCCCCTACAGTATGTCTTTTAAAATTTATTTTTGGTAACTTTTAATATATTTCAAACTTACAGAAAAGTTACCAAAAAGGTATAAGGAACTCCCATATAACTTTTGTCCGGATTAACTTCACTACTCCTTTATATTTAATTGCCCCATTTGCCTTGTCATTTTCTCTGTATCTTCCTCTATCTATCTATCTATCTATCTATCTATCTATCTATCTATCTATCCATCAGCTATGCATTTTCCCTTAAATCATTATTTTTAGAGTAGGTTGGTGACATTGTACCTCTTCACTTCTTTTTCAGCATGGATTTCCTAAGAATACAGACTTTCTCTTACATAATCACAGCAATATTTTTTCCCAATGCAGAATCATTGTAACACATCCTTTAACTGTTTGGGGGAGGAAGGAGATAAACATTATTTACAGGAGCCTACATAATGCCAGGCATTGCACCAAAGCAGCGTACATTCACGATGGCATTTCATCTTCTCAGCAGTCCTGTGGAATCAATTTTTATTACCCCTGTTTTACAGACAAGCCAACTTGGGCTTGGAGAAATTCAGTAACTGGCCCACAGTTAGTCACAGGGGGAGCGGACACAGACTCAGGTCTGTCTGATTCTCCCACTGCCCTGACCCTGGTGCCTGGTGACTATAAAACACACACTTGACATGAGTCTGTTCTCAGAGAGGCCCCAGGCCCAGGTGTCTGTAGTTCATCTGTGTATCATCTCAACTCTTTCTAGCCACCATGGCAGCAGAATTATTCATGGAGCTGCAGGATTCATAAACAAGGTGCTCACTGCTTGGAGCTTATCTTTAGTCCTATAAAGATGAGACTACCACCAACACAGACAAACATGTCTGAAAGATGAACATGCTTGGGAATGGATGCATGGTTAAACAGCCAATTACACAGAGAGAGAGGACAAACATTACATTCATTGGAACGGAGTGGGAAAGACAGGGGTTTCCTGTTTATGCTGAGCACAGTTGGAGAAAGCTATCATTATCCTGGTTCTTGGGGTTTAGCTTGTCGAGGCATCTGGGAGGAGTGGAATTTTAGAACTTAGAGTCACAAAAGCATATGTATTCTGTATATCTGGAAAGGACTTTAGACCTATAGGTCACCTCCCTCATTCCAGACGGGGGGAAACTAAGGCTCAGAAAAGGAAACTAGTTTGTCTCTGTCATGCACCTAATCAGTGGCTGAGCTGGGGATTGAACCCAGGTCCTCTGTCTTCTAGGAGGATGTTCTTTCCACTGGAAAGTCCCAAGCTTTTTATAGCTCAAGTCCCCTTTCATTATTTACTTCCACCCCAAGCAGCCACTGTCCCGCATTTTCATATTTGGAAAGATTTTATCTGCCAAAGTGCTTGTATTAATGAGTAACTAACTAGTGACCCATTTTTATTAATCAAAGGCAGAGACACACCAGTTAGACTTTCTGATTAGCCTAAGAGCTAACCAGTGTTAAAAGACAAATTTTAAATGAATTAAATTTAACAGAGTTTAATTTAATTGGGCAGCCCTCAGAACCGGAAGAGGTTCAGAGAGCTCCACTGCACCACGTGGGCAGGCAGCATTTATGGGCAGAAAACTGAAGCAAGATATAGAAAGAGCTTGATAGGTTACAGCTCCATATTTGCCTAATTTGAACATGGTCTGATCAGTTGGCTGCCTGTGATTAACTGAAGCTTGGCTGCTGTGATTGGCTGAGACTCAGCTATTTGTTAGAAAAGTACACTACTTCAGGCTTTCACCTAGTTGATGTGCTAAGTTAAATTGCAGTTCCTTACATAAGGACTCAAAGTATGGAGGCATCCTCAGGCCAAATTGAATTTAACACCAGATTACCATATTGACAAAGAAACTCAAAGTATGATCTCAACTCGCATTTTTCAATGTAAAGAATAATGTTTAGCCCCCTGCTTCCTGTAGCATTATTACCTTCAAAGACCTTTAAGGGCTTATAAGAGAGCCCAGGTTGGGAATTACTGCATAGCATGGTGAGGCTTGCTCAAGAGCACTCAGGATTGCCAGTGCCCCTGATGTACAAACTGTACTTTTGATGTACAACTCAGGGACCTCACCCTGCCTGTTTCCCTTCTCACTTTCCTCCCTCACTCCCTCCCTTTTTCCCTCATCATTCAGATCTCCCACAGGGCATAGGGCAAATAATAGCCATGTTTACGTAAAGTGTAATGAGAATAGAATAGAGTGATAATACCTACTATTCTACATCTTGTATGAATCATATATGGTTTTGAACCTAAATGGAGTTCAACAACAACCAAAAGATATTTCAGATCAATGGCAGAAAAGAACGTGATGAACCGTCCTAAATAAAATGTTGGCAAAAGAATAGAACACATAAAAATTAATTTATCTTTCTAACTGGATAGGATTTACCACATGCCCTGAAGCCAGACACCACACAAAAGCAAACTATTAACCTAGAGATTCTCAAGATTTTCATTTCATGGCTCACTTAGAAAATAATCTGCTGAAGTAA
Source organism: Nomascus leucogenys (assembly GCF_006542625.1). Lineage (NCBI taxonomy): Eukaryota > Metazoa > Chordata > Mammalia > Primates > Hylobatidae > Nomascus > Nomascus leucogenys. The sequence goes on along the minus strand of NC_044383.1, from coordinate 22,772,015 downwards.
ATGGTTTAACTGAAGAAGCTGCTCATGGTCACTGGAGGAACTTGGCCTTCAGCCTGAGGGATCAATATCTTGGCACTCCTATAACCATTTGCAGTTGATGTAGCTCATAATTGGAAAGCTCCAAATTACTATTATCTGGAAGAATACTAAAAATCTCATTAGTGTCTTAATAAATGACACCAAGGGAATTGGTAAAATCCAGCGTCTATTTCTGTTAAAATCTTGGAAGAGAAAGAACTCAGAAGATGTTTTTTTAAAATTTGAGTGGAAATTTTAATTGAGACTCCTTCACTTAGTGCCTTTGGTAACGACATCTTCAGCATGAATGCTTCTCTTCTTTGGTGACTGGCAGCTGTGAGGTTGTTTTTTCTACTACCCAGCAACAGCAGTTGCTGTGCTATGTTCCAATAAAAGCCTCTTGAGTTGTCCTTTCAGTCTGGAGGAGACAATGAGAGAGGCACTGGCCCTCATGCCTGTTCACTAGGCAACTGGATAGGCCAGGAGCAGGATAGGCCCGGGACTGCCTTGGGTGTCTGCTCCGTTGTCCAAGCACACATTAGCACAGGCCAACCACAGCAGAGTCACATGGGGCAGAAATGTGCCTCGCTAAGAGACCAAGCAGAGCGCCCAGCCTCAGCCCTCCTTGTGATAAGCTCAGAGGACCAGCCACTCTGCCCTGCTTGAAAGCTCAGCTGTGTCTGCATCTTTAAGTGAACACTCACACTAATGGCAGGCAAAGATTCTGCTTCTTAATAGCACTCCTCCTTTCGTTTCTGCAGAAGGGTTCAGTCCTCACTAGCCAGGCTCAGACTCAAAGTCTCCTAGCTGATGCAGAGTCCATTTGCACTTTAGGGAGATGAGGAGCTGCTCTGGGAGCTGCCTGAATCCTTGCTCCCCTTTGGGAAAGTGCTTGACCTCTGAACATTGCAGAGCGGGAGGTTGGAAAGAGGCACTTGGGCTTCAACAATTCAGGGCTGAACCATAAAAGGAAATTCTTATTGACTGTAATTGTTTTCAGCTCAAATGAGACAAACGAGGGCTTTTCATGGTAGAATTACCCAAGTATTAGCCCTTGTTAGGGATGACATCTTAGACTTTCCCCCTGTATTACCTTAGCAGAGTCGTACCCACATCAAATGTAATTAGATGTTGAAGTTCAGTTTAACATAGAGAATTGTGATTATGCAAATGGAGACTATGCTATTAGAATGTGTTTCAGGTTCGGAAAATTATATCCTTCTCTTCCACATTGGGTTGGCTTATGGTTACTAATTCTTGACCCTCCCAGAGATTCCAGGCTGATTGAGGTTTGCACAAAACAGACACACTTCCTCCCTCCAGAAGCTTTGATTAGGGCCAAATGTTGGCTTCCAAACTGTGTTCCTTAGAGGTGCCTTTGAGACTGCCAGGTGGGGGTCGTGCCAGTGTGCTGGACCCCAAGGTTTGACCAGAATAGCTCCTCTTTTATTTGTTGAATACATTGGGATAAACCAGTTTTATCTGAAGAAAGGATTCCAAGCTAAAAATATTTTGAAAACCACTGCCCTAAACCACAGGTTTTTGCTGTGAATATCAATGCATATGTATTAGATTCCCACAAACTTTCTATGTTCTTTTTTCTTTATTGGAATTGTAAGTCAAACAGCATGAGGTATATATGAAGAAGGTTAAGCATGTCTCATCTTACTGCCTTCCCATTCTGCTCCTCTGAAGATAACCAGCATTGACAGGTTGATATATATGCTCCACACCTTTGTCTGTATGTGCTGATATTCTTTAAGCATTTTTTATTGCAAAAATTTTTAAACATACAGAACAGTAGAGACTAGTATAATTAATCCTTGTACACCCATCACCCAATTCCAATAATTATCAAAATTTTACGACACTTGCTTCATCTATCTTTTTTCATATATTTTTGTTTTGTTTTCAAAAAATGGCATCATAGTACACATACCAGTTGGTAATCTGCTTTTAACTTAACAATCTGTCTTAAAAAGTATTCCATATCAACAAGGTGAGAGAATCACTTGAGGTCAGGATTTCGAGACTAGCCTGGGCAATACAGCAAGACCCTGTTTATACAAAAAATAAAAATTAAAAAATTAGCTGGGTGTGATGGCTCAAGCCATCAATAGTCCCAGCTATTCGGGAGACTGAGTCGGGAGGATGGCTTGAGCCCAGGAGTTCAAGGCTGCAGTGAGCTATGATTGTGCCACTGCATTCTAGTCTGAGTGGTACAGGAAGACTCTGACTTCTTAAAAAAATTATTCTATATCAGTACATTTACCTCCTTCTTGTCATGGCTATGTAGTTTTCCATTTTATGATTGAGCCATCATTTACTCAAACATTTCCCTATTGTTGGACATTCAGGCTGTTCCCCAAATTTTTTGCCACCTAATAAATTACTGTAATAAATGTTCTTGCCCACAAGCCATCACATATTGGGGTGCTATTATTTCTACAGGATACATTTCTAAGAGTGGAATGGTAGGATCATGGGCTCTGTATACTTTGTTTTATTTAATATTACTAAAGTATGTTCTCAAAAGTTTATAGATACTCAACCTCCCACTAGCAACATATGGATGTGCTCATTTCCTCATATTCTCCACAGCCCTGGTTGTTACTGATTATAAAAAACATTATTATGACATGGTGGTGCACACCTGTGGTCCCAGCTACTTGGGAGGCTGAGATGGGAGAATGACCTGAGTCCGGATGTCAAGGCTGCAGTAAGCCGTGTTTGCACCACTGCACTCTAGCCTGGGTGACGGGAGTGAGGCTCAGTCTCAAAAATATATATATATTATGAATCCTTTTGTAAAGAGATAGCATAAAATTGATATTTTATGTGTGTCTGTGAATGGATTTTTTCTGCATTAATTTTGTAAAGTATAATTTTACAATCATTGTTTGGGGGAAAGATAGCCATTAGGAATGTCTGGAAGAGAGGGGAAAAGGGAACTGTCTTCTGAATACCACTACTGATCCTTGTTCCCATTAGTTTGCACAGCGGAAAGGGGCTGGCCGCGTGGTGCACATCTGCAATCTCCCTGAAGGAAGCTGCACTGAGAATGACGTCATTAACCTGGGGCTGCCCTTTGGAAAGGTCACTAATTACATCCTCATGAAGTCGACTAATCAGGTAGGTCTGGGTACTTTCACTCCAGTGTGTATGTGACAGACCACACATTAGTGAAAGGGAACGATATAATTTTTGAAAGAAGCCATTCTTAAAATAAAGAGGCGATGCGTAGCTGGCCTTCTGTTGGCATGGCATAGATGTTTTTGCTGGTGATGCTTTTTTGTTTCCCCTAGTTTCACTCTGTCCTTCTAGTGATAGGTACAGGCCTTTGTGAATTGCCTAGAGGTGAGAGGAGATGCTTTGGAATGAGGTGCTCATTCACATAGAAAGGGTAATTGGCACCCAAAATAAAAATCTATGGACTTGAATCTCTTCACTGTGTTGTCAACCCCCTGAGCTAATTATAATCTTATCCTCTAAGCCTATCCTATCTGATGGCCTGGATTTGGAGCCAGCCAAAAACTTGGGACTAGGTATTTTTCCTGGTCCTTCATGTCAGCAGGTGAGGCCCTTTGTCTCACAGCAGGAGAGTGGGAGTGTGAGAATGGATGGATGCTTAGTAAGTCTAAGGAACCAAGAATCCTTAACCTGTAGGAGTTGACTGAGCCATTTGGGATGGAGTACCTTTGTCTTCATTTCTAAAGTCAGGTGGGGAGTTTATACTCCCAACAGTCAGAAATCAGAATATTTTATCTTTTAATGAATATTTTTACTTTATGAATCGGAGGAACAGGCATAGGAAAAATTATTTTCTTAAAGAAGGCTGAACTTTGGAGACTCATAGCCACATCAGGTCATTAGCTATCTCTCTCCATCAACCTGGAGTGAGACTACTCACTTGTCTCTGTTCCTGCTTCTCAGAAATTCTATTTTGGGTAAATGCACAGAATTCAGCTTGTAACATTGATGTGGTGAGAGTCCCTAGATTAGCATTATTCCCATTTGACAAGTGAGAGCTAGAGGTGCTAAAATGTTTATCAAGAAAGAGGCACTTAGAAAGCTGGGTGGCAGAATGTGAAATAAAACCCTAAAGAATCTTGACTTCTTAGTCGCCCACGCTAATGCCACAGACTATGACAGCATGGAGAAAAGCTGTGCATCTGAAATTCAGAAATAAATATGACAGAAGGAAGGGAATGAGCTTGTTTAGACAATTTAGTTTAAGGAAATGAGAGAGTTAGGGGATCACAGTGAGAGCTTCCCTGTCACTGGTCCCCTTTCCCCTGCAGCATTGAGGAATCAGGATCAGTATATTGTCAGTATATTACAAACCAAACAAATCCAAAAAACAATAGCAGCAACAAATTCACCACACCAGCTACTGGGGTAAACTGATACACAGTCAAAACAGTCTCTTCGGAACTCTCAGTAGACACAGGTTGAGTGGAGAAGCCCATTTCTCTCTTTTATCAGAGCAGTTAAATAAAGAAGAAAGATGCTGTGGAAACATAATCGGGGAGTTTTCCTTTTTCTTCAACTCACAACAACATGGCCTTCCTTCAAGCCTAGGGGTTTGTGAGTTCCTGAATTTTGTGTATGTTTCTGTCTTTATAAGGAAAGTAAGAACTCAAATAACCAAAGCTCGTGTCTCTTGCTGTCACCATCACCACCAAATAGCAAGTTTTATAGGGATCAGCTCAAGGCCACATATGCAAGTGCCCCTCCCAGGAAATGTGGGTTAGTGGGCGCTCCCATCTCAGAGGGATTCCATGGCATGATGTAGCCCAGGACAGACATACATAATTAAGAACAATGTCTGGTAACCCTGGGGATCAGGAAAGGGCCATCTTATAGTGAGCTCTTTTGGTGATGTTTATAAAAAGGTCTCTTTGAACAGATGGGACCAAAGAGATCTCTTCCTTGTACTGACTTTTTTTTTCCTTTTAAGTGAGGTATAAAACACATATTCTACAGTGCATAATGTACACTCGTCCTAAGTGTACAATTCCATTAATTTGTTACATGTGTACACCCATATAATTAACACCCAGGTAAAGATACAGAGCATTTCCAGAATGTCAGGTTTCCTTATGCTTCTTCTCCATCGGTACCCCATCCCCACCTGAGAGAGAAGCTCAATGCTAACTCCTGTCACCATTGATTAGTTTTGCCTGTTCTTGAACTTCATAGACATGGAATCATGCCTTGTGCTGAATCTTGTTTAAGACCATTAAAGTCAAGTTCAATAAGTGTCCTTCCTTTCTTTCTTAGGCCTTTTTAGAGATGGCTTACACAGAAGCTGCGCAGGCCATGGTCCAGTATTATCAAGAAAAATCTGCTGTGATCAATGGTGAGAAGTTGCTCATTCGGATGTCCAAGAGATACAAGGAATTGCAGCTCAAGGTAAAGCATTATCTTGTTCATTGAGTCATTCAACAAGCACCAGATGAGTTTCTCCTCCATGTTAGGCACTGACCCAAATGCTGGTGGAAAGGAGAGGATAGGAAAAGATTCAGAAATGACACACTGCCTTTGAGGATCTCGAGGCAAACCATTGCAGCATGGCAAGAAAAGTGCTCTTGAGGTAAATACAAAGTGCAAAGAGACGCCTGAGACTACCTGGGAGCCAAGGAAAGTTTTCCAGGAGAAGATGTTTACAGGGGAACTTTTAAAGGAGGAAGTCAGAAGGAAAAGGTGCTGGGAGTTCCAGACATAAACCCTTGAATACAACCTTCTCTACCTATACAGACCTTTAGTAACATTTTCTTCTTCTGTCACCCCCTTGATCTCTTGTTCTCTTCTCTCTCCTTCGTATTTACGTCTTAAGCCTCATAGAAGTCCTTCTAAGCAGCCCTTGGCTGAATTGGCCACTGTCAGAACTCAGGGATGCATTCAAGTAGTTCCAAACCAGGGTTTGCTTTTGTTTTAGCTGATCTGCATTTCTTTCTTTTCTTTCCTTCTCTTTTGTTTTATTGTGAAGTATAACAGAACATGCAGAAAAATGGCTGATTATATATTGTATGGTTTAAAAAGTAATAATGGGTGAGATCTCACAAATCCCATAAAACCACCACCAAAGTCAAGAAATCGAATATGGACAGCATCTAGAAGCTCCCGTGAGTCCCTCCTCCTGTTCAACCCCTCCATCTCTACTCTCCTGACTTCAATGATAATCATATCTGTGCTTTTCCTTATAGCTCTATCACCTGTATATGCCTCCCTAAACATTATGGTTTAGTTTTGCCTGTTTTTGAACTTTATATAAATGGAATCATGGTGTGTTCTTACAGATCTTGCTTCTTTCATTCAACATGATGCCATCCATGTTGTTGGGCATGTCTATTTATTTTCATTGTTATATATATTTTGACTGTATGGCTATACAGTTTATCCATTCTACTATTGATGGACATTTGAGTTGTTTTAGGGACAAGGCTAATCTGAACCTTCTCAAACATGTCATCCTGGTATAGATGCACTTGAGCATATAACTAGAGGTACATACAGAGCTAGGATTGAGATAGCTGCATCATAAGGCATGCTTAACTCAACTTTCCTAGATCATAGCAAGCTCTTTCCAAAATTAGTTGTCTCAAATTTATACTCCTACTAGTAGTGTATTAGAGTTTTCGGCCGGGCGTGGTGGCTCACGCCTGTAATCCCAGCACTTTGGGAGACCGAGGTGGGTGGATCACGAGGTCAGGAGTTCGAGACCAGCCTGGCCAACATGGTGAAACCCCGTCTCTACTAAAAATACAAAAATTAGCCGGGCATGGTGGCAGGTGCCTGTAATCTCAGCTACTCAGGAGGCTGAGGCAGGAGAATTGCTTGAACCTGGGAAGCAGAGGTTGCAGTGAGCCAAGATTGTGCCACTGCAGTCTAGCCTCGGCAACAAAAGTGAAATTCCATCTCAAAAAAAAAAAAAAAGAGTTTTCAATGGTCCACATTCTTGCTAACACATTCTCTGGTCCAACTTTTAAATTTTTGCCTGTCTTGGGAGAGTATCATGGTTTATCACAGTTTTGTTTTGTTTTGTTTTTGAGACAGAGTCTTGCTCTGTCACCAGGCTGGAGCGCAGTGGTGCTATCTTGGCTCACTGCAATCTCCACCTCCCAGGTTCAAGCAGTTCTCCTGCCTCACCTCCCGAGTAGCTGGGACTACAGGCACACACCACTATGCCTGGCTATTTTTTTTTTTTTTCTGTATTTTAATAGAGACAGGGTTTCACCATGCTGGCCAGGATGGTCTTAATGTCCTGACCTCATGATCCGCCCGCCTCAGCCTCCCAGAGTGCTGGGATTACAGGCATGAGCCACCGCGCCTGGTTTATCACAGTTTTATATTTTATTCCCCTAATTGCGCATGGAGGTTGAGCACTTTTTCATCGTTTGTTGGCTGTTCCATCTGGATCTTCTCTGATGAGCTGTTTCATTTCAGGTCATCTGCCCATGCTTTTCTTTTGCATTGTGTCTTCTTATTGGTTTGCAGGAGTTCTTTTAACTGGAGCACCTAGTCTATTTGGATTTCTTGTAATTAATGCTATATTTGGGTTTAAATATTTTGTGCTTTCTACTGTTCCATTTAATAGGGATTTTCCTGTTCACTTTAGCTCATTCCACATTGACTTAGGGTCCATTTTGTCTAAGACCCACAGGCCTTAATCCACCTTCAAGGTTGAAGTCAGAAGACAAAGGCTCAGTGGATGTTTCTGGCTAGGACTGGCATTCTGACAAGTCTCCATATGTAGATGGGTACTGTGTCAACCAGCTTCCACAGTCCTGAATCTGCTTTGCTTGCATCATTGCCTCTGAAGTTCCTTCGCTAATAGTTCTCCTTCAGGCAGAATCTGGCTTTTTTTTTTTCCCTAATGAAAGTACATTGCTTTTTTCAAACAAGTAAGGATCCCACCCCATTCTGTATCCAACCAAAGTTCCTGGTCTCCTGGATTCTCCCCTGGGGGCTAGAGTTGAATTTCTACACTAAGTTCCCAGTGGAGGTTTGGTCTCCAAATGAGATGTTGTCATAGTTTCTAATTAGGATTAACAGCAGTAATAGGCTTCTTAAAGTACCAAAGCATAGCAATACCTTCCTGAGGGAGATAGTTTGGGGTGGTGCAAAAAACATGAGTTAAAGAGGTCAGATGGTCGAGTTTTGCTTTCAGCAAATGTGCACTGAGTGCTCACCGTGGGTGGAACTGGGCCAGGTGCCATGGAGGTAGAAGTAGCAAGCTAGCGAGGAGCTCAGTCTTGTGGGAGAAAAAGCAAATAAACAAAGAACCACTGACAACCATGTGACCTATCCTAGATTGGAAGATGGTGATGTCAGCCTGGGCTCTACCCTTCCTGCTTTAGTGAGCTTAGAAAAGTTGCTTAACCTCTGTGAACCTCAGTTTACAGATCAGGAAAGGACTATACTTTGAGTTATTTGGCTTTAAGCATTTTTTTTTCATATATTATCTTTTGAGTCTCATAATCACCGTACCCTGTGAAGTGTGTAGGGTGGATAATAGCAGTAATTATAAGAGTACAACAATAACAATAATATATACCTTTAATTGAGTCCCCGTACTCTGGGGCAAGTAATGTACCAAGCAGTTTACATACATTATTTAATCCTGACATCAGTCCTGTTAGACAGGTATTATTATCTCAGTTTTACAAATGAGGAATCTGAAGCTAAGAGAAGTTCAGTAACTTGCCCAGGATTGTATTTAGCTACTGGAAGAGCTATGATTAAAACTTAGTACTGTTTTGGTTTTGCACTAAAGCTGCATTGTTATAGTGTGTTATTATGATCTCTGTTGTCTACATGAAAAAAACCTGAGAAATCAGGTAATTTGCTTATAGCCACCCAGCCAAGAAGCCACAGAGATAGTATTCTAACAGAGCTTCTCAAGCTTCAATGTGCATACAAATCACTTGGTGATGATGTTAAAACGCACTTTGATTCAGCATATCTAGGACAGTGCTGTTATTGTGTATTTCTAACAAGGTCCCAGGAGATGCTGCTGCTGATGGTCCTCAGAGAACACTTTGAATAGAAAGGGCCCAGAATACATTGTTTTCTGATCTTTAGCAGGGCTTTTCTGCTCCCCAAGCTGCCATATTCCCTCTTAAGGTCATTGTGAAGGTCGCATGGAATAATAGATGTGAAAACAACTTAATGTAAGTTTCAACTACATAGTAATGCATGCTTTATGGTCCCTATGTTGATATGAATCAGCTGTGACTCTCTCTGCAAGTAACAGAAATTCATCTCCATTAAGCCTGTTGGCTTAAGTTAAAAAAAAAAAAAAAGAATTTATGGATTCATGTAAATGAAAAGTCCTGGCTGGCTGCAGGTACGGCTGGATTCAGGACCCAGAGACCCTCGTTAGGACTTGGTTTCTCTCCACGCTGCCTTCCGCTCTTTTGGCTTTGTTTACTGGGGGCTGCCTGGGATGGGCCGTAGCAGCCCAGGCTCTCTCCTCTAGGTGGCATGATGGCTACAGTGACCTCAGCAGCTCTTTCCCCCCCTTCCATTTCCTTCAACAAGGGAAAGCCAGAGTTTTTTCCTAGAAGCTCCCACAAAAGTCCTGAGACTTTTGAGAGAGTCGCTCTGACTGGACTAGCTTAGCACAGGTGCACGTCCCTGAACTCATCTCTGGCCAGGGCTAGGCCATGCTGTGATTGGCTGGTCCTGTGCCATCTGCTACATCCTCAGAGCTGGGGCAGAGACCCACCTAGAGCTCTGGAGCAAGATGAGGGAGGAACAGCTGCTATCAGGAGGAGGGAGAGTGGCTACTGGGAAGGTACAGGGCAAACACTGTATCCATGTGTCTCTGGGCCAAAGGGGCTGCATATGAGGTCCCACCAGGGTTTGCAGAGGTGGGCAGAAATTCTGATTGCTCTTTCTCCTCTAACTTTTATCTTTTGCTCACCAGGCAAAGTATAGGGAGAGAAAGGAGAGATTTTAAGGTATTTTTCATTTCCTCTCTTGAATATTTCTTCATGCACATATCTTATCTCCCCATATACTTCCTGTGGCAAGGGAGTTCCTCAGCTTATTTGAGGCAGAACCTTTCACATGATAGATGTTTAATAAATAAGCAAAATGAATAAGAAAGAGAAAATCTGAAGGAACAATAAAAAGTGAGCAGCCTTCTTCCTGCAGACCTGGACAAGATGATTGGAATATATTCTGGGTTGTTCTATAGAAACTTCGTCAATAAGTATGGAATCATTATCTCTTTGATGCAGAAGTGAACTTGGAACAATTTAAACCAGTGTCTCCCAGTCACTTCATCGGAGAGTCATCAGGGGATTTTTTGTGTGGGGAGTCCTCTTGCCCAGAGATTCTCTTCAATAGGCTTGGGGTGGGAATGAGACTCCCAGGTGCTTTTGAGGGCAGAGGGCCTGGTTTCAGAGCCACTGGTCTTGCCAGCCTCCTCAGAACAGAGAGGGCTTCTGGCCCTGGGAAGCAGTCTTGTGAATGGTCCATGGTGCTCTCAGTTGGGAAGATGATTGAGAGTCTTCTCTATGTACTGATAGTTACAAAGCATACAAGGCATGGTTCTCACTTGGGGATGAGTTCACTCTCCAACTGAGAGACAAATTATTCTTGTGCAAAATTACACAAGATTTAAACATGAGTGCATAAGTACAGGAGCTACCAGAAGTTCCATGGCAAAAGGCAGTGTGACTGAGGGGTGTGAAAAAGGGAAGAGATTCCTAAACAAGGCCTTGAAGAAGGGGAGAATTAGCTAAAGAGAGACAGAGCTTCCAGGCAGGACTTGGGTGAGTGATGATGTCGAGCCTAGAAAGCCTGGTAATGTTGAAACAGTCAGGGCTGCCTTGACAGGATCTGGCTCAGATGAGTTCTGGGCTCATCTAGAAGGTTTCACTGTCTTCCCAGGACTCTTGAAGTGTGTAAAACAGGTGTGGAGTTGTCAGAGGGCATGAAAATTTCCAGCAGCTCCCTTCATGTTGGCCAAGCACTCTGTGACTTTTATGGGTGTAGCCTGCCATGCCCTGAGGCTTTCGGTGGATGCCAGATGGGCCTCATTAACCCACCTTTACAGGTGGAGAAAGTGAGTTTCCCATAGGCAATAAGCCTTGACCGGGGGTGACCTAGCCAGGTGCGGGCAGGGCTGGGGCTGCTCTTCCCGGGTTGAGATTCCTAGTGGTGGTGCCTCCCTCTTAATATGCCAGCACTTTTCTAGGACTACATGGGGCTTGAATCTCACCACTGTCTTAAAAGCAGCAAGATGTGTTAACTCTGAGCACTGTAGATGGTCCCTTGTGGGGCTGTTGAGCAGGATCATTGTCATCACAGAATGGATGTAAAGATAACAATGTCTGACATTTGCTTCAAAATAATACAGCGGGTGGGGAAGGAGGGTGGTGAGTACAGATGTGTATTAGTCCATTCTCACACTGCTATAAAGAACTGCCTGAGGCCAGGCCGCAGTGGCTCACGCCTGTAATCCCAGCACTTTGGGAGGCCAAGGTAGATGGATCACTTGAGGTCAGGGGTTCAAGACCAGCCTGACCAATGTGGTGAAACCTAAACTAAAAATACAAAAATTAGCCACGTGTGGTGGCAGGCACCTGTAATCCCAGATACTCGGGAAGCTGAGGCAGGAGAATCACTTGAACCTGGAAGGCGGAGGTTGCAGTGAGCCAAGGTCGCACCACTGCACTCCAGCCTGGGACACAGTGTGAGACTCCGTCTCAAAAAAAAAAAAAAAAAAAAAAAGAACTACCTGAAACTGGGTAATTTATTTATAAAGAAAAGAGCTTTAATTGGCTCATGGTTCCACAGGCTGTATAGGAAACACGGCTGTGGAGGCCTCAGAAAACTTACAGTCGTGGCAGAAGGCAAAGGGGAAGCAGGCATGTCTTTCATGGGCAGGGCAGGAGTTAGAGTGGGAGCAGGGAGGTGCTACACACTTTTAAACAGCCAGATCTCGTGAGAACTCTATCACGAGAGTAGTACTAGGGGGATGGTGCTAAACCATTAAAAACCACCCACATGATCCAATCACCTCCCACCAGGCCCCACCTTCAACATCTGGGATTACAATTGAACATGAGATTTGGGTGGGGACACAGAACCAAACCATATCAAGATAGAACAAGATTAGTCATCATCGTTGGCTGAAGATGGGTAATGGATTCTTCAGGGTTCAGTAAACCATTCTCTCTACTTTTGTGTTTGTTTGAAATTTTCTATAATAAAAAGGTAACCAAAATTTTATCATAGACCTACTCTTTTCTCTCCCATTTCAATTTTTCTGGGGTGATTACAGCTTTGTTTCACCTGCCCTCTTTATGCGTTTACCCACAGGATATAGAAGCTGGCCAAAGAGGAAGGTTGAGAGAATTTTCTTAGGGCTTTCGGAAGTCAATTCTTTTATTTGAAAATCTTAGGCTACTTCTGTCCCCTTTTCAGATGGCAGCTGGCAGCTGGTCAAGAGAGCACCAAACAATTGGCAATTACCACCTAAAATAGCAGAACTGATGCTCTGTTCCTCAGGAGGGATCACAATACCTGGGACCACTAGTGCCAGCAATGTAGTATTTGCAGATTCATATTCATTCTCTGCAGCCACATCCTTCCAACTCTCTAGCAATGCATCTTGGGATGGGTATTAGGGAGCACCTGCTCCATGCCAGGCTCTGTGCTGGTGCTGTCTGTGTGAAGATCATCAGCCCAGGGGCCCCCTCACTGGGGACCTGGGATCCGGATAGAAGTAACTCCAGGAGGTATGGGCTGAAAGTGACCCCAGGAGGAGTTTCAGTGGTTAAGAAAATAAGGGGCAGAGGAATGTTTAAGCCAAGGAGAGCCTCTTCTAACCCCACTCTAACTGCACCTCTTTGACCCCTGGGAAACTGCACAGGCCACTAGAGGATGTTTTCATCTGCAATGTCTGATCAGCCTGCTCTGTCCCTCATCGGGGGCACCCCTGAGAGGAAGGGTCTGGGGGTGCCATCTGTGATAACCAAGGTGCAGAAGGGACCAAGAGCTCGTGGAATGCCTCTGGCCCTGACATTGGCCTGACCTGCTCCAGCCCCCATGAGCCTGAGCCCCACCCTCATAGTTACTCTGCCGTGGGTAATCTGCAAAACCTCAGCCGCTCCCTGCCAAGACCATCCTCCTCCCATGTCAGTCTTTCCTGGATCTGGGCTGGAAGGAATAACCAGGAGGATATGAAGTTCCAGAAGAGCAGAAGAAAACTGGAACCTTAGGGACTCTTTTTACAACAGAAAGCTCCCCATCCAACTCCCATGCGGAATTTTATTTTTATGTTCTGAAGAATTGCCATATACATTTATTCCAGTTTGGGGGCACATTCTTTAGCCTTTGTCTATTCTACCTTGGCAGTGCAAGCCACAGATTTGGGAGGGAGCCGGGGTGTGGCTTTCCTGGCGATGGCAGATCTCATGACCTGGTCTTGGTCCTGATGACTCCCACCAACTTTCCCAAGTTCTGCTGCTCCCTTGGTGCCTGTGTGAAGGCAGTGCTGTGACAGGTCCTTTCAGGGACCAGCCATCCCAGCTGGCTTTCCCTTGGTGATACAGTAGCCGGAGTCCATTGTGTGGCCCAAGGTGGGCAGGCAGGAAGAAGACCTGCTTGGTGGGATCCACATCAAGTGCAGTCAGCTCCAAGTGAGCCTTCTTCTTCTACCCCAAGTGACAACCGACCCTGGCTGAAGGACCAGTGGTCTCTAGCCACACGGTGGGGTGGGACAAGACATCCTGGGCAGCAGCTTTCTTCTTGGCCGACACCAACAGCCTTGGCTTCTATCCTTGTTTGGCCTTGGTCTGGGCAAGGTCCAGTTTAAGCAGCTGAGGTGCTGGAGGCCAGTGCGAGTTTTGGGTGATCTGGTTATTTGTAGGTGGCACTTTCATGTGCTTTACAGAGGGTCGATGTCTACAGCTCCAGTTTGACATAAGGGACCATTTGCCAAAGTTGTGGTGCCTTTTCTGGTGGACATCCCGCCCAGTGCGAAGTTCCTGGGCCTTTTCTTAAATGGGGGATTGGCTGACTTCTAAAACCTCTGACTTATTCACCAGCACAGATGAAGGAGTCACTGCCTTCTCTTTGACTTTCTTTCATTTTGCATCTCCATATGACAAGAGGTGAGGTCCCTCCCTCACTTGAACATTTTATATCTCTTTTCTGTGTCCTAGCCCTGACCTCTCTTCCTGAAACTGCAGGCAGCTCCTCCTTCATTCTCACCTTTACTCTGTGTTTTTCCCAGCCCAACCCTCTATCTCAACAATAACAGATAATCAGCCACGCTACTCAGAGCACTTATACCATGCTAGTCCAGCTAGATCACATCTCTGGACCTGAGTTTCCCATCTGTCAAATGAGATACATGATGCTTTTTAACATTTATATGGCTCTTATTGCATGATTTAGCTGGGCGTGGTGGTTCATGCCTGTAATCCCTGCACTTTGAGAGGCCAAGGCAGGAGGATTGCTTGAGCCCGGGAGTTCAAGACCAGCCCTGGCAACATAGTGAGACCTTGTCGTTTATAAAACCTAAAAAAATTAAAATGGTGTGCCGGTAAGCCCCTGTAGTCCCAACTACTTTGGAGGCTGAAGTGGGAGAATCACTTGTGCCTGGGAGGTTGAGGCTTTTAGTGAGCTGTGATTGTGCCATTGCATTCCAGCCTGAGTGACAGAGCAAGACCCCGTTTCTTAAAAAAAAAAAAAAAATTGCATGATTCTTTGTAAATTACATAGCAAACATCAAGGAAAAAAGTTGATTAAATTTAATAAAACTCATTATCAAAAGTTTACACAGACTGACGGTTTTTAGTCTTGGTCTTTAAAAAAATCAGCTTTATTTTTTCAGATATAACTCACATTCCATAAAATTCACTCTGCTTGGTACATTTTTATTTAAGGGATGAATTCTGCATAGTCTTTAGGAAGATGCTCCTGACTTGCCTTTTGTGCTTATGAATTTCTTTTTAAAAATCATTTATTATTTATTTATTTTGGTTATCGTGTGTCCATTGTGGGTTTAGGAAAGGGCTTTGGTTGGGAATGGGGGGCTGGGGTTGGTCCTGTCCTGGCATAGCCACGGTCTAATGACCCTTGGGAAGGATGGAGCCCTGGCTGCCTACTATTCTCAGCTGTGAAGCCTGACTCCCAGCTTATGCCACCCTCCTCACAGATTTACTTTGAGCATCAGCTGATGTCTGTGCATGAGGTGTTGAAGGGGGCACAGGGCATGGAAAGCATGGAAAGGAACTTGGAGTTAAAATACCTGGTGTCAGGTCCTTATTCCTTTCACTGTCTGTGTGACCTTGAAGTGTTCCTTAACCCAACACAACTCCGAGAGTCACCAACTGCATGGAACACAAGGTGGCTGGTGACCCTGGAACTGTGCAGAGCAGAGACCCTGCCTCAACCTCTGGCTCTAAGTTTCCATAGATATAAAAGGTGGAGGCTGCCGTCAATGATCTTCAAGTCTCTCCAAGTTTACAATGCATGCCTGCCTTCCTTCCTTCCCTCCCTCCATCCCTCTCTCCTTTTCTTTCTTCCACATTTTAATTTTTTTTTTATTCGGGCAGAGGTGGGTATTAACAAATGCTGCTTGTCTCCAGCACATGGATGTGAACACCAGGCTCCTTCCTTCCCCAGTTCAATGGACCACTCAGTGTTCTCTGGGCCACTCAGCCCTACCCAGTTCAGTATTATACTCACACTCATCCATTGGATTACACCTTTTGTCTTCCCCACACAAAGCATTTTTTCCCTTTTGGTGGACCAGGCAATGAATGACCCAGGTCAGAGCTGCTTCCCTCTGGTGTTTGCAAGGCCATCTCTGATCTGATGGTGATCTCTCTGACTTTGCTAGAAACCCGGGAAGGCCGTGGCTGCCATCATCCAGGACATCCATTCCCAGAGGGAGAGGGACGTGTTCCGGGAAGCAGACAGGTGAGGCCCCAAGCCCTAAGTCTCCAGGCAGGTCCTGGGCAGTGGGAACACGCTCCTGTTTCTCATTCTCAGGGGCATTTGAGTCACGCTGTGCCCTGCTCTTGCCCATACCCCACCCATCTGCTTTTCTGGGTCTCACTTTTCCATGTTCCCCATGAAAAACACCAGTCCAGTTCAGACATGCTGCTCTGGTTAACCTCAGGAAAATGCAAAATGCTGAGCTTCCCTTCAGCTCCTCCCCCTTTGTTGGAAAGTAATATAGGAAAAGGTCTGTTAATATTTGGCCCTTTGGGGCACGTCTACACCCTACTAAAACAGCCTAAAAGTAATGCGTGTGTGTGTGTGCATGTGTGTGTGTGTGTGTACGTGTGGCTTCCGTTTAGAACCAGCTCTTGGTTTTTCATGAGTTGAATGTAGATGTAGGAAGTAAAATGTAGATGGTTAAAAGAAATCAGTTATTTGAACAGTCACTTTCTCTGAACATTGAATATATTCAGTTTTCCAACCCATTTCTTCCAACTGAAGTTTGTGATCAGGCCAAGCTGGGGCTACAAGTTGACCACTGTCACTCCCTGACAAAGACAGTTCCTGTGGAGAACCAAGGTGGAAAACTACAGGAGCAGGCACCTGGCTGGCACGTCCTGGGATTCTTTCTGGGGTGGCCACAGGTGGTGCTGTCACTTCCCTGTAGAGGGCACAAGCCCAGGCTGTTTCCCCCATGATGGTCAAGGCAGCCTGGTCCTAGCGAGATGCATCTCAATGTCCCCTGGTCAGTGAGGGCTGCGTGGTTTTCCTGTATTTGGGAACTTAATGAAAAAATGCCCATCCCTTTAGAATATCAGATATATGACTCAGTTGACCTGTTTGATAACCAAACAGCCTTCAGAGTGTATGTGTATATGTGTGTGTATATCTTTGTATGTAACTGTTCAGGCGGGGAATCTTTATTTGTTTTAGTTTGTCTGTTTTTTTAAAAAAATTGTGATTATTTGGGTTTTTTAAAGACGTGTAAAGCCTGTAATTCTGCAACAGAGTGGAGGGGGTTTAGGAAGTCTTGCTCTGAACCTTACACAGGTTGGGGTGCTTGTCTGGGTTTCAGTTTCTTCATCTCAAACATGTGTAGGTCAGAGTTCTAGAGTATCTTCCAACCCTAAAATACCTTCCTAATTCTTTTTTTTTTAACCTCTGAGCCTGCCCTCCCCAGTAATTAGCATCCCTTTTCCATGCATAAATTGAGCTGAGAAATAAATGAGAAAACTGGAGGCTAAGAGGTTGGCTTCATTCTGATACAGCCCAAATGTAGGAGTGGCTTCAAGTCTTGTAGCTAAGAGGCCGGGTAACGGCACCCAGGGTTAGGCAGCCTTACCCACTAGGCTGGACTAGGGCAATCTTGCCCCCCAGTGCCCACCCCGCACACCCCCAGGGGGAGAGTCAGAGGTCCACTCCCTGAGCATAGCTCCCTTCCAAGAGAAGGCAAGCTGGAACCGAGCCAAAGCAACCCAGTTCTTCTTCCTAGTTCCCAGGAACAGAATGAGTAAAGGGACAGAGAGTGGCCAGTGCTGTGCTTAGGAGAAGTCCTCTGCACAGAAGCCAAAAGGGAGGAAAAGGCTTTCTCCCGAACCACTCTATGTGGTTCTGTAGAGTTGGGAGTTAAAAGTGTACACAGTTACATGCACAGTATATCTAAGAGAGAGACTGTGTGTATCTGTGTGTGGGTGGGGTGGGATGGGAGGCGTGAAGATTCTAAATCCTGCTCCTTGGTTCCCTCACAGATATGGCCCAGAAAGGCCGCGGTCTCGTAGTCCGGTGAGCCGGTCACTCTCCCCGAGGTCCCACACTCCCAGCTTCACCTCCTGCAGCTCTTCCCACAGCCCTCCGGGCCCCTCCCGGGCTGACTGGGGCAATGGCCGGGACTCCTGGGAGCACTCTCCCTATGCCAGGAGGGAGGAAGAGCGAGACCCGGCTCCCTGGAGGGAGAACGGGGATGACAAGAGGGACAGGATGGACCCCTGGGCACATGATCGCAAACACCACCCCCGGCAACTGGACAAGGCTGAGTTGGAGGAGCGACCGGAAGGAGGAAGGCCCCACCGGGAGAAGTACCCGAGATCTGGGTCTCCCAACCCGCCCCACTCTGTGTCCAGCTACAAAAGCCGCGAAGATGGCTACTACCGGAAAGAGCCCAAAGCCAAGTCGGACAAGTATCTGAAGCAGCAGCAGGATGCCCCCGGGAGGTCCAGGAGGAAAGACGAGGCCAGGCTGCGGGAAAGCAGACACCCCCATCCTGATGACTCAGGCAAGGAAGAGGGTCCGGGGCCAAAGGTCACTAGGGCCCCTGAGGGCGCCAAGGCCAAGCAGAATGAGAAAAGTAAAACCAAGAGACCTGATAGAGACCAAGAAGGAGCTGATGATAGAAAAGAAAACACAGTGGCAGAGAATGAGGTAATGATCAATTTCTTCCCCAGGTAAGGCGAGGCAGGCCCTGAAGGAGAATAATCATAATAATATAATGAGGATGAACGTTTATTGAATGAATGAACATTGACTGGCTATTTATGATGTGCTAGAAACTGTGCGAGACACTTTATCTCAATGAACTCATTTAATCCTCACAGGTTTTGAGTACCAACCTTTGAGCTTGGTACTATTGTTATGCAGATGAGGAAACTGAGGCACAGAGAACTTACGTTATTTGTCCAAGAACACACAGTCAGGAAATGGCAGACCCGGAATTATACCCAGGAGATCTGGCCCCAAATCCCACGCCACCTGTTGCCTTTACTGGAAGTTAGGGTGGGACATGATGGAAAGGCCTGTAGTCCTGTTCGTCCAGTAGGGAGTGGCCCTGAGGTGTTTGCACCCAAAGAGCCTCCCAAGGGAGATTAGATCTTTGGTTCATTCTGTCCTCCCTCCTGCCAAAAGCATTTACCAGTCCTAGAACTCTGATGAGAGGTGGTGAAGGAGAAGCAGTCACCACCCCCTAAATTAAACTGGGTGCCCAGAGCTGTCCACAGTGTTTTACCTCCAGTCTAATAAAAATGCACGGTGGCTGGGAACAGTTGCTCATGCCTGTAATCCTAGCACTTTGGGAGGCCGAGGCAGGCAGATCACCTGAGGTCAGGAGTTCGAGACCAGTCTGGCCAATATGGTGAAACCCTGTCTCTACTAAAAATACAAAAATTAGCCAGGCAAGGTGGTGCACCCCTGTAGTCCCAGCTACTCAAGAGGCTGAGGCAGGAGAATCACTTTAACCCGGGAGGCGGAGGCTGCAGTGAGCCGAGATCATGTCATTGCCCTCCAGCCTGGATGACAAGAGCGAAACTCTGTTTCAAAAAAAAAAAAGCATGGCAATGTCTGGCACCTTCTTTCCAGCATCTGAAAGCTCTGAGGGCTTGCAGCAGTACTTCAGTTCACACAGGGGCGTCACAAGTAGGGTTCTGGTTACCAGGTTTATATTCTAACTTGGCTTACACTTCCTTCTTGCCAGAGCCTTCTATATTTAAGTAGGGGTAGGATAAGTGAGGTTTGGCAATACGCATAAGGAGCCTAATTTTTAAAATCCTCCACACATATCTTCTAGTCATTCTGACCTGGGAGTTGGTGACAATACTAAGTGCAAATAAGGAGCCCAAATCTCTACCCCATGAACACTGAAGAGTCACCTTTTGGATGCTACTTCAGCATTCATTCCGACATGTATAGATGGAGTGCCACTTTGCCAGGTGGCGTGCTAGGTATAGGCGAGCCAAAGGTGAATAGGACGTAGTCCATGTTATAGCAGAGACTGAAGTCCAATGGTGGAAACAGACCTATTAATATAAAAATAATTTGTATACAATGGGACTCATGCCAGCATTTACAGCGGATGAGCTGCTCTGTGGGCAATTATTAACTCTGCACAGGAACAGGAAAAGAGCTGCTCGGAGAGGGTGATATTTGAGCTGAGTATTAAAAGTAGAAAAAAGCAGTTTTGGGTTTTGTTTTTTTTTTTTTTTGAGATGGAGTCTCACTCTTGTCACCCAGGCTGGAGTGCAGTGGTGCAGTCTCAGCTCACTGCAACCTCTGCCTCCTGGGTTCAAGCAATTCTCCTGCCTCAGCCTCCTTAGTATTTGGGATTACAGGTGTGCGCCACCATGCCTGGCTAATTTTTATGTTTTTAGTAGAGACAGGGTTTCACCATGTTGGTCAGGCTGGTCTTGAACTCCTGACCTCATGATCCTCCTGCCTCAGCCTCCCAAAGTGCTGGGATTACAGGCGTGAGCCACTGTGCCCCACTGAGGTTCTTGATAGAAGCAGAAGCAAGGGCAAAAGTGAAAACGAAAGACTGTTTTGAAGAACCTGGAGATACTCTGCATGGCTGCATCTTTAGGGTATATTAGGGATAATGTTTTTAAAGAGTAAAATCATGACTCTGATGCACATATATAATGAATACATGTCAAAGGTTTTATTCAACTCATTAATTAATGAGGTCATCATGAGATGCAAAAACCAACTCAAAAGAGAATCCAAAGAGCAGGCAACATAACACAGGCAATCAGGAATGCTAAAATGAATTTGTTAATAGGTGTAAAAGTGGCCCCTTCCCCAGGGGGCAGGGAATCGGTTGCATCTCCAGCAGAGACAATTCATGTGCATCTCTAGGAATAAGAATCATTTGTATTAGGATCTGATTTCTGCAACTTATACAGTTGTAAAATAGCTCAGTTCAAGATAATGAAAGGTTCAGACTTCTATAGAATCAGATGCCCTGAAAGGATGTGCTAGACAAATGCCCAGCATTCCAGCGAAAGGACACCCAGTGGTCTTTTTTTGCCCATTACAAAGTCTGCCACAATTTTTCCTAACTGGCACAGCAGGGGGAAGAACAGGAGATGAGATTAGGGAAGAGAGTGAGACTCACGGAAGACACGTGTGCCTCACCAAGGACTTGAACTGGATCCCAAGGACCTGGTGAACCAGTGGATATTTTTAAAAGTATACGTGCTTGGAGGTGTCCAAGTTGCTGGTGATGGATGATGGGCAGAGAGCAAGAGTTGGCAGGGGCTCAAGGAAAGCCTGGGCTTCATGTGGATACCATCAGCCTGCCAACCCTCTCTCCCTCAAGGCTGAGAGGTGGAGCTGCTTCTTGCACTTCTACTCACACTCCCGAGACTGCTCTGGCAACCTCATTTCTTCTACTGTTTACCACCCTACTCTCATCAGTTTGTATAACATTGCTCATTTAAGGTGACACTATGTGTCAGCCAAAGAAGCCCTGATGGAAAAAGAATCTCAGAAAGCCCCAAGAGTTTCCCCACAGTTCTGTCCCTCAAATTGGTTCTCCCTCTTACAACGCTGGAGCGGGGTCAGTAGGGACTTACTGGGGCCCCTCACAGATTGTTTCTTTAGGTTTGGAGCCAGGCAGTCCAACACTGTGTGTTGGAATGACAGCAGAACACAGAGTATTTTGCACTGTCCTCAAACTCTGTATGATGAACTCAAGAAAAGCCCAGACCCCACAGGGCTGCCCCAGGAGTCAGGTAACAGGTGGCAACTGAACTTGGGAATGAAGGCAGCAGGACTTGCTGTTCTTCCAGTGCACCAGGCACCTCCCGCCCTCAGCGCCTTTACAGGCGTTGCTGCTGCCAAGGAGCCACAAGTCTTCCTGGCTTGCTCCTCACCTCCTTTGTCTTTACTCATGGCCACATTCTCTATTCTCCCTGGCCACTGCATATGAATTCAACACCCCAACCTGCTCTTCTCCCTCCCACCACTGCAGACCATCTCAACACCCCAACCCCTTCCCCTCCCCCCGACTACTGCAGACCGTCTCAACACCCCAACCCATTCCTCTCCCTCCCCACCACTGCAGACCATCTCAACACCCCAACCCACTCTTCTCCCTCCCCACCACTGCAGACCATCTCAATACCCCAACCCATTCCTCTCCCTCCCCACCACTGCAGACCATCTCAACACCCCAACCCATTCCTCTCACTCCCCACCACTGCAGACCATCTCAATACCCCAACCTATTCCTCTCGCTCCCCACTGCTGCAGACCATCTCAACACCTCAACCCCCTCCTCTCCCTTCCTGCTTTCCTGTTTTTGGTGGCATTTACCACCTTCGAACCTATCACTTAATGTCTTTATTTTACTTAGTGTCTATTGTCACCCCCAGCTCCAGGAGTAAACTTCACAAGGCAGGAAGTTTTGTCTGTTGTGTTCACTGCTGTGTTCCCAGTCCCTAGAAGAGGGCTTGGCACAGAGCAGGTGTCCAGTGAGTACCTGTTGAAGGTATGATGGATGGAACCCAGACTCTGGAGGCAAAGGCCTGGCTTCTGAGAATCAGGTCAGACCCTGCTTTCTTCTGCCTTACTTTTCTTGTTTGTAAAATAGGTGTGATCACAAGGCTGTTGTAGTACTTTACAGAACTCATGCTCATTAAAAAATCCTGAGCTCTCTGGAGACAGTGCCCATGGTTGAGAAGCCAGTGTGCCTGCTGCTCCGTGGTGATGGGTGGCCACGTCCATACCTGAGACCCAATCCTGGCCACAGGACCATAAAGAGGAGGAAAGAAATCAAGTCACAGATAAGGAAAACATGGGGAAGAAACACTGCTACATCCTACTGGGAGGGGGGTTCGAGAGTGGCAGGACCAAGTGCCTAGGGAAGGGAAGCCAGGCTAATGACAAGTGGAGCCAGGCCAGCGTGATGGGACCATGGCTGACTGAGAAAGTGGTGCCATCTGTGGGGCCGGAGCCACTGCTCAGCTCCATTCTACGGCTGCCATGCAGGAATGCATGCCACGCTGTGAAATCTCCCTTTTCTTAGAGCAAGACAAATGTCTAGCATAAACCAAAACATACCTGTGGGCCAGATGCCATCTAGAAGCCACAGAGTGTAACCCCTGGTATAACCAATCCATAAGAGGTGAAGATTTTTAAAACCCTTAAGCTTCAGAGCCTAGACAAGACCCAACCATGCAGGAATGCAGGTGAGAGCTTGTTATTCACCCCACCCCCTTCTACCAATTTCATTCTTTTATTGACCAATATTTGTGGAGTACCTGGCGCTGGGACTACAGTTAGTGACACTGAAATGACCCCTGGGCTCATGGAGCTCATAGTGTAGTGGGAGAAATGCTAATCCAGTGATTTCTTAAATGAACAGAAGAGCTTGAGTATTAAGTGCTAAGAAGGAGATGAAGGTACACAATGCTGTGAGTGCCTGTGAAAAATCTGAGGCTTCTCAGGGTTAGGCTGTGCCTATTGAGATTTGGAGGCATGGTAAGTATTGATTGGGTGAAAAGGAAGCGAAGACAGAGGAAGCAGCATGCACAAGGGCCTCCAGCAGCTCCAGGGATCCAGCGTTGCCATAGCAGAGAGCTGGCATTAGAGTAACAGGAGGTGAGGCCAACTTGTCAACAGGGCATACACTATGCAAGGCCTTGTAGGCAGGTTGAAGATTTTTGCCTTTATCCTAACTGCCAGTGGAAGCAAATGAAGTATTTAAGCAAGAAAATACAGTGAGGAGGCTGGACACCGTGGCTCACGCCTGTAATCCCAGCACTTTGGGAGGCTGAGGCGGGCAGATCACTTGAGGTCAGGAGTTCGAGACCAGCCTGGCCAACATGGTGAAACCCTGTCTCTACTAAAAATACAAAAGAAAAAAAAATTAGCCAGGTGCGGTGGTGGGCACCTGTAATCCCAGTTACTCAGGAGGCTGAGGCAGCAGAATTGCTTGAATCCAGGAGGCAGAGGTTGCGGTGAGCCAAGATCGTGCCATTGCACTCCAGCCTGGACAACAAGAGCAAAACTCCGTCTCAAAAAAAAAAAAAAAAAGACAATATGGTGAGGATGTGATCACTTTTGCATTTTGGA
This sequence comes from Nomascus leucogenys, assembly GCF_006542625.1. NCBI lineage: Eukaryota > Metazoa > Chordata > Mammalia > Primates > Hylobatidae > Nomascus > Nomascus leucogenys. The sequence continues at coordinate 22,748,180 of NC_044383.1, read as the reverse complement.
ATGATCATTCTTGATTGCCTTGGGAAGAATAGATTTTTGGGGGAGGGTACAGAGCAGAAGTGGGAGACCAGTTTGGAAGTGGTTCGGTAGCCTGGGCCCTGTGGTGGCAGAGCCCTGCTTGCAACAGTTGGTGTTTCAGTCTCAGTCTGTGAGCTGCTGTGGGCAGCTGGGGGCACCCGTTGCACCCATCTGTTCCACTTAAGCTGCTGCTCTCTCCTGGAAGTGATCCCACAGCAAAGGGAAGCTCTGAAAGCTTGTTTCCTTTGCCTGCAGGGTGGAAGAGCAGGGATCTGCTTGGTGGAGGGCTTTCCGCCCGGCTAGCAAGACTGTCCCTGCCTCTCCCAAATTGAACTGAAGGGGGTCCCTTTACTGTGTTGATCTGGGAGTGTGGCTGCAGGAACTGCTTGGGAAGGGTAAGGATTATTCATTTTGAAAAGAGAGGGCCATGGATAGTTGATTCAGGGAGATAAAAATAAAGTCACCTGTTGGTAGAAGCTATAATAGCTAAAAAGGTATCTGTAGCTGCTTTATACTCAGGCTAGTGCAGTAGACTTCAGCAAAGCTTTCAGTGGAATCTTCCACAGCAAACACTGGAAACAGAAAGGACTTGAGGTTTTGAACCATGTGTCCCTGTCTGGTAATAACTGGTGAAACCAGTCAGCCCTGAGCTTCTGCTCCAGCTCAAGGGGATGTGTCTGATTGTAAGAAATCAGAACTAGAGTGGTTTACTTTGAACCAACCTCAGCCAAGAATGTCCTAGAACTGCAACTTGCCCCTCAGAAAGCCCAGGAGTAGTCATTGATTTGGTGGCCAAAGTTTAAGTCATGGGAGAATATCCCCCAGAAACTCCTAATGTGGGGGTTGGCAAAGTTTTCTACAAAGGACTAGATAGTAAATATTTTAGCCTATGTGGGCCAAGAGGCAAAATTGAGGATTTTATGTAGGTACTTCTATAATCACTTACAACGTAATTATGTAAACATGTAAAATTCATTCTTAGCTCACAAGCTATACAAAAACAGGCTGCAGGTCAGATTTGACCTGCAGACTACAGTTTGCTGACCCCTGTCTTAAAGGTTGGGTAGAGGCCCTAATTCTCAAACCAAACACCTGCTTTCAATTGTTCAGTTTCACAGACATGCACACTACTGTGAGGGCCCTGATTTGGGGGAAGGGAATACAAGGAAGGAGGAAAGGGAGTGTTAGTTTTGGCTATCACTCTAGGATAGAGGGCAAAAGAAAGGTGTGAGGGCACTCTGACTGGGTGACAACGCCCTTTCTACCTATAAGTGTCCTGAATGATTTTTTTCATAGCCAAGATGACTCTGTTGGGGAAATGTCACTGTGATGGTTAACCCCGGGGTCTTGGCCGGCCCAAATCAGTTCAAGTTTGGCTGCTTCTACTCTGCAAAAAATACCCAGTTTGCCAAGTATTTCTGCCCCCTAAAGACATCGGGCCAGGCTTCAAGACATTTCCCTGCCTCCATTTGTCTGTGTGACTGTGAGCAAATTATTTAACCTCTCTGAACCTCAGTTTTCTAATCTATAAAATGAAGATGCTAATAGCAGCTGCCTCTGAGGGATTCTGGGAGGATAAAGGAAATGCTGTATGTCAAACCCATCTGAGAGCTGGGACCTGCATTCAATATCATTCTGTTTTTCTTCTCCCTGTCACTGCTCACTGTTGATTTTGTTTGCTCTGTTCTTCCTTTGGTAAGGCTGGAAAAGAGGAACAGGAGGGCGTGGAAGAAAGCCCTCAATCAGTGGGCAGACAGGAGAAAGAAGCAGAGTTCTCTGATCCGGAAAACACAAGGACAAAGAAGGTAAAGTTTGTTTCAGATTCTGCACTTCTGCCATGAAGGACTGAGTCACAGGAGTCCCCCTTTTGCCCGGTGATGTCCTGCTGGATGGAATATGGCTGAGACCCCACCATTAGTTCCATGAATGAACCAGTCCTCCTAGCACTACTTTGGAGGAGTGGCTGTGCCTGGAATCTTCAGACAGTTTTTACTGAAGCGATCTTTACCCACATGTCTGGGCTCTGCTCACTCTCCAGCAACTTGGCTGTGTTCCTACGAGAAAACATGTGCCCAAAAAAAGACTCAGGCTTCAGAGCCAGGCTCCCAAAATAGACAAGTCCCTTGGCGGGGATGGGGCAAGAAGCTGCTTTGGGCACTCAAGCTGGGACGCTGACTTCAGCAGGCCCAGACCCTAGGATTAACAAGCCATCTACTGTGCTTGTATAGATTGTTTTACTTAACTAAAATGAAAAATCCAGTTACAGTTCTCCTGGGCTGGGGCTGCCACAACAAAAAGAAATGTCTTTGGAACAGGGCCATCTTCGTGCCTTTCCGGTCAGGAGAGGCAGGAGAAATGAGTATCGCTGGCAGGGAAGCTGATCTCCTAAATCTGTCTGTGGAGTCAGGAGTCCATGGGCTGCTGCAGATGCCAAGGGGAAAGTTCTAGAAGGGGCCTAGTAGGAGCTTTGGCTGTGGAAGTGTATGTATCCCTGCTGGTAGAGGGTGCTTGGGGGGAATTTTGTGAGGGGCTTTGCTGCAGTTACATTTAGTGATGACCCAGATGCAAGAAAGATGCTCCAGTAAGTATTTGGAGTTTATAACTTCATTATTCATGCATTCAAAAACTGTATATTGAGCACCTATTATCTACTAGGGCTTGAAATTCTTTGTGTGACTTTAAATATGGTGGATTAAGCATTAAGGGCCTATTCCAAACTTTGAGCATCACCCTAAGGATGAGTTGGTGCTGTGGGACTTGAGTGGTTTGCAGTAATTGTACCAGGTAGAGGTAAGAATGCTCAGATTCTTCCTGATTTGAGGGGTCCTTATGGCCAAGTCTTGTGCCTTCCAGTTGAATGCTCTCAACCACCCTCTGACCTGCATTCTGCATTTTTGTACAGGAACAAGTTTGGGAGAGTGAAAGTGAGGCAGAGGGGGAGAGCTGGTATCCCACTAACATGGAGGAGCTGGTGACAGTGGACGAGGTGGGGGAAGAAGAAGATTTTGTCATGGAACCAGACATCCCAGAGCTGGAAGAAATTGTGCCCATTGACCAGAAAGACAAAATCTGCCCAGAAACATGTCTGTGTGTGACAACCACCTTAGACCTAGACCTGGCCCAGGATTTCCCCAAGGAGGGAGTCAAGGCCATAGGGAATGGGGCTGCAGAAATCAGCCTCAAGTCACCCAGAGAACTGCCCTCTGCTTCCACAAGCTGTCCCAGTGACATGGACGTGGAAATGCCTGGCCTAAATCTGGATGCTGAGCGGAAGCCAGCTGAAAGTGAGACAGGCCTCTCCCTGGAGGATTCAGATTGCTACGAGAAGGAGGCAAAGGGAGTGGAGAGCTCAGATATTCATCCAGCCCCTACAGTACGGCAAATGTCTTCCCCTAAGCCAGCAGAGGAGAGGGCCCGGCAGCCAAGCCCATTTGTCGATGATTGCAAGACCAGGGGGACCCCCGAAGATGGGGCTTGTGAAGGCAGCCCCCTGGAGGAGAAAGCCAGCCCCCCCATCGAAACCGACCTCCAAAGCCAAGCTTGCCAAGAAGTGTTGACCCCGGGTAACTACCTCCCCTTTCCTCACGGGTGGTCGGGTTGATTGGACTCCTCCTGCTCACCTGATAAAGTATGAGCATGTGCAGGCTGGAATGAACATAAGTAAGGTTTCAAGTAGCATTAAAGCGGGTGCAGAAAGTGATTTAGCAACAAAGGCAAGCCTCTAAAAGCCTGGCTAAACTGTTAGCGATTTTAGGCAAGTGGTGTAAAGGAAGTTAGATAGGAGGCTGCATGTTTTCTGAGAAGCAAACTCAGGGCAGACTTCTCTGCATTTACAGGAGCCCAGATGGTCTTGGATAACTAAAATTAGACTGAGTTATCAGCAAAAGGAGATCAGGAGGAGCCTCATGCCTGCATAGCAGAGGGCCACCCAGGCTGTTATTTCTGTGATGGGGGCAGGAGTAGGGGAGGCAAGAAAGGAGTGGAAGGAGAAGGAACAGAGGATCCCTAAAGGGTGTTCCCCTTCTTACTACCTCAGACCCATTTTTTGCTAGGGTCTGACAGTGATAGAAGACTTGTTTCAGGATCTTCTGTCACTCCATTGGAGTTGATGTTTTGTGCCTGTGCCTGGCACTGTGACATCATGAAAGAGAGAGTTTAAAATAGGCTAAGCCCCGTCTTCTCTGCCAAGTGGAACCTAAGATCCATCAAGGGGTTTGGGGGGAGGGAGGGAGAGTAGCCTTTAAGATTCTCACTGTGAAGATAATTAGGGATTTGCTTTACAGAATGCCTGTAGCACACCAGAGGTCGAAGTGAGAGTCGGGGGCAGAAAATACGGAGGAAAGGCTTAAAAATGAACATTGCAACACAGAGCCCTGTGGGTGGCATGAGCCGTTAGGTAACTGGGAGGCTTGGGATTTTTTCCATGTCAAGCTGACCTGAGCTGTTTTTCACCTGCATGGATCTGAGTTTCCATGGAAACCCCGCTGTGAAATGCCTTCTTGTTGCTAGAGAAACCCTGAGGCCCAGGCTCTATCTAGAGAAGGCAAGAATAAAGGAGCAGTGAAATCTTCACCTCACTCCAATCAAGCCCCTTTTATTTTGCAGTATAGGTCTCAACATGTGCCAGTGTTAGAGGCTCATTAGCTGACCCAGTGTTTGGGGTTCATATTTAATAACAGCTTGACAAGCTTGGGAAGAGAATGGCATTGCCTGTTTTGCTAGCCTCGGTGGACGTCAGCGCAATTTTTGCCCGTCAGTAATTCCTCTGCCTGCAGAGATGGAATGATACCGAGATGGGAGGCATGGGGGGTGGGGGGTGGATCTTCTCAACTGAAGGCTTCAGCAGCCCATCCCCCTGGGCCAAACGCAAAGATTCGGCAAGTTTTATTGTGTGTGGCATTCTTTTGGCAGTGGAAAAAGCTCCTAATGACAGTGCTTTGGTTCTAATTAGCAACCATTGCCCCAGCCTTATGTGATTAAGCAGTCCAAGGGACAGTTCCCAATCATACTATGCAGGGATAGAATTTCAGGGACTCTTTGAGGCATGTTGTATTTCATTTTTTTTTTTTTTTTCTTGCCTTGGTTCATGTTTTGCAGAAAACTCCAGGTATGTGGAAATGAAATCTCTGGAGGTGAGGTCACCAGAGTACACTGAAGTGGAACTGAAACAGCCCCTTTCTTTGCCCTCTTGGGAACCAGAGGATGTGTTCAGTGAACTTAGCATTCCTCTAGGTAAGCAAAACACACAGTCTTTCCTGAAATTCAGGTCTAGGAAATAACAGTTCCATAGCAACCTCAAGAGTTTGAGAGGGCTTTTTGTCATTTTGTTATTGACATCGTTTTTTGTTCTTTTGAGACAAGGTCTCGCTCTGTCACCCAGGCTGCAGTGCAGTGGCATGATCTCAGCTCACTGCAGCCTCAAATTCCTGGGCTCAAGTGATCCTCCCACCTCAGCCTCTCGAGAAGCTTGGACCACAGGTGCACACCACCAGGCCCGGCTAATTTTTTTTATTTTTTTATTTTTTTTGTAGAGATGGGGTCTCCATATGTGGCCCAGGCTGGTCTTCAACTCCTGGGCTTAAGTGATCCTCCTGCCTCAGCTTCCCAAAGTGCTGGGATTACAGGTGTGAGCCACTTCACCTGGCCAGCCTATTGTTATTTTAAATGTGTGATGCAATAACCTAGATTTGCAAGGGGCAGCTGTAAAGTTTCTTGCAATTTCAGTCTCCCATAGTAGACCAGATACTCCATGAAAACAGGCCTTGAATAACACTGCCCTGGGACCCAGAGCTAAGAAGTCCTGTTTTTCCTGTCAGGGAATGCTTTATTCTTGATGACATGGAGCCTTTAAGCCTAGCCTTTATTTGGGCAGGAAAGCAGATGCCCAGCAGCCTCCTTAAAGTCAACAAAAATGGACCTCGTCTGCTATTGTTCATTGCTCCAGCCCTTCCCAGAACAATGCTACATTTTTTTTTTTTTTTTTTTTTTTTTTGAGACAGAGTCTGGCTCTGTCCCCCAGGCTGGAGTGCAGTGGCACCATCTCGGCTCACGCAAGCTCCGCCTCCCAGGTTCACGCCATTATCCTGCCTCAGCCTCCCTAGTAGCTGGGGCTACAGGCGCCCGCCACCACGCCCTGCTAATTTTTTTGTATTTTTAGTAGAGACAGGGTTTCACTATGTTGGCCAGGATGGTCTCGAACTCCTGACCTCGTGATACATTTTTTTTTTTTTCTCTTTAAAGGACCAACTTTTCTGAGGCAATGATGCTGAATAGAATGTGTTTGGGCAGACTCCCCCTAGTTCATGGAAAGAGTATTGAACAGAGAGACCTAGGTTTCTGTTCTTCCTACTTATGGGTGACTGTGTGCCCTCAGATAAGTCATACCCCTTCTTGAACCTTAGTTTCCTCACTGTAATTTAGACAGTGATATTTTCAGTGGTGGAAGTGTTGGCAATGAAGTCGAGAGGGAGTTTACTGATGGAATCACCTAGGAATGAATCCCTTTTCAAAGAGGAGAGTTAAGCAGAGTCTCAGGGTAGGGAGTGAAGGCACTTTTAACAAAGTTCCTTGGGAGATTCTGACACAACCATTAACCCAGCAACTCCAGCCTAAATCATCTTTGAGTCCTCGCATTAGCTCTGAAAGGTCGGAAAGTAATTAGATAAAGTAGTAGTAGCAGCTGCTCAGAAGGAGAGCTCGGGAAAGTGTCACCTGGGAAAGTGTCACATGGAAGCATGAGAAGCATGGATCATCTGATGCCTGATGACCATGTGTCTGACCATGCAGGGAGGGGCTGGTCAGTGTGGAGGCTCATCCTTTCCATCCAACTTGCTCTTTTTTTCCCTTCTCCTTTAAAAAAATCTCTTACTATTTATTTCCTCCAGGTGTACCATTTTTGTAGTCAGATCTGGAGAGCAAACTTCCTTTTTTTTTTTAAGGGATAAATTTGCTGCACAGCATCTCCCAAGACAAAAACATAAGAAAGAAGGAAAAAGAAATACTAACCTTAGAATAAACTGAGATGACCCTGGGTATTTTAGCTCTAGAAAACAAAGGCCACTCTGCAGGAGAAGGGAGGGCTCCTTCATGCATTCAGTCAACCAGCAAATACTTGCTGGATAACATGGTACTGTGCTAGACACTCTGGGGTAACCAAGAAATACAACGCAAGTCTCTTATCATCCAAGAACTTGGAACCTAATTGATACTAGCAAAAATTAAGAATAAATTCTGCTACCTTGTAATTTGTGTTTTATTACTATTTTTCATTATAGAAAGTGTGAAAGATTATTGTAACAAATTCAAAAAATAAGAACCATATGAAGTCAATATTAAAGGTCTGATTGATCTCTTCCCTCGAGTCTCTCCCCAGTCTCCAGAGGTAGCCTACCACTGTCATGCCCAGTTTTTCTCTCACAAAAATAGGATCACACCACACACATAATGTTCTGCAAGTTCACTTAGTAGCAGGTCTTAGACATTTCCTCATGTCAGTACCTAGAGAACACATTCTTTTTAACCACCGCAAATATTCCATCGTAAAAGCTATGCTATACATGACTGATCTTTCCTCTGCTGGTGAAGAGTTAGGCTGTCTGCTCTTTTTCCCATTTTAATAGCTAAGCTTTTATTGTTAACATTCCCCATGCAGGCACCATCCCTATTGATCTGCATGTATTATCCCATTTAACCCTCTCAAAACACCTATGAGGTAGGTGCTGTTTTTATCCTTATTTAACAGATAAAAAATCTGAGATGCAGAGTCGCACAGCTAATAACTGGCAAAAAACCAGAGTCAGGTTCAAACCCCAGTCATCTGACTCTAGAGCCATGTTCTTAGCTTCTGTTCTCTGCTGCCTTTCAGATGTGCTTGTTCAGTGGTATGTGTATGCCAGTGTTCCTGTGGGAGAGCATCCTAGCCAGGGGGTTGTAGGGTCGTATGTATTTGCATTTTAAATTTTCATAATTGCTACTAAATTGCACTCCAAAAAGATGGTATCAGTCTTCCCTGCGACCTTGAGTGAGAGTTCCCAATATCCACCTCCCACTGGATTTTATCAGTTTTTAATCTTTCCCAACCAGTTAGGAGGAAAATAGTATCTTGCCTTTTTAAAATTGGCTCTATTGAGTTATAATTGATATACAGTAAGTGCACATCAAGTGCATAGTTTGATCAGTTTTGACCTATAAATATACCTGTGAGACCATCACCACAATCAAGACTGGGAACAATGTTCATCCTATCCCAAATTTCCTGTCTTCCGTGTATCCCCTTCCTCCCCACAGTGCAACCCCCAGGTAAAGGATCTCCTTTCTGTCACGAAATATTAGCTTGCATTTTCTAGAGTTTTACATAAAGGGAATCATATTGTATGTGCTAGTCCGGCTTCTTTTGCTCAACATCATTGAAATTCATCTGTACTGTTGGGTGGATCAGTAGTCTGTTTCTTTTTTTTTTATTTTTTTTTTATTTTGAGACAAAGTTTTTCTCTTGTTACCCAGGTGGGAGTACAGTGGTGTGATCTTGGCTCACTGCAACCTCCACCTCCTGGGTTCAAGTGATTCTCCTGCCTCAGCCTCCAGAGTAGCTGGGATTACAGGCACCTGCCACCATGCCCGGCTAGTTTTTTGTCTTTTTTAGTAGAGATGGGGTTCCACCATGTTGGCCAGGCTGGTCTTGAACTCCTGACCTCAGGTGATCCACCTGCCTCAGGCTCCCAAAGTGCTAGGATTACAGGTGTGAGCCACCGTGCCCGGCCATTCTGTTTCTTTTTATTGTTGAGGAGTATTGCGTTGCATATATGGATACATCACATTCTGTTTCTTTATTCATCTGTTGACATATATTTGGGTTGTTTTCAGTTCAGGGCCTTTACAGATTGTACTTGTTAATAGTCTTCAGTTAGCTTTGAGACTCATTATCTCATTGGTCCCTGAAGGAGGTGTATGGTATGAGGTTCTGCATTTGACAGGTGAGGAAACTGAAGTCCAGAGACTTACCCAGGATGACATAGCAAATGCAGGTTAGAACTCAGGATTTCTCAGCCTGGGCAACATAGGCAGACCCTGACTCTACAAAAAATAAAATAAAATAAAACTAGCCAGGAGTGGTGGTGCAAATCTGCAGTCCCAGCTACTTGGGAGGCTGAGGTAGGAGGATTGCTTGAACCTGGGAGGAGATCCCGGCTGCAGTGAGCCGTTATTGTGCCACTGCACTCCAGCCCGGGCAGCAGAGTGAGTGAGACCCTGTCTCAAAAAAAAGGAAAAGAAAAAAAAAAACAAAAACTCAGGATTTCTGATCTCAGATCACTCTGTCCTCCGGGTTCTTTCAGTTCAGGCAGCAACACAGTGTAGGAAAGGCAACATATGTGCAGAAACTCCGAACACAGTCTGTGGAATCTGATTCCCTGAGTTTAAATCCCCCGTCTACTACTTACTGGCTGGATGACAAAGAGCAACTTATTTAACCTCTCTGCTTGGATTTCTTCATCTGTGAATCAGCCATAGTAATAGGAGGCTACTATGCGGAGTTATTTTGAGGATTAAGTGAACAAATACTGGTAAGGTCTTAGTGGCTTCCAGTGGGAGGTACTTAATAAGGGTTGTCTGTTATTATTATTCACTCATGAAATATTTAAGACCTATTATGGCTCCTCTCACTGGGGCTTCATAACCCTTTACCCTCCAGGACTGATCACTACTGGCATGGAGACTTCTAGGGAGGTGAGAGACAATTTTTTGGCTTTGTCCCATGGAAAGCGTAGAGTTGAAATAAGGGATGTCAAGGACTGGGCTCCCAGTTGGGAGGAAAGGGAGGCCAGTCACGTTGCTCGGGGACCGGGGGTGGGCATGGCTGGGGAAGTACACTGCACTCAGATCCAGGCCAGCTCTGCATGACCCTGGCCAGCGCAAGCCTGCCAAGGCTTGCTCTCAGTAGAAACAAACAGCATCGCCTACAAAGTGCAAGCTCCCTCCTCTATCCATCCCAGCTTTACTAGGATGACAGAGTTATAATTACCTGTGCCATGAGCTGTTATTAGAAGCCAAATGCAGCTTTGGTGATCCTAGCAGAGGCTGAAAAATGGAGGACTGAGTGGCTTCAGAAGACATCAGGGCCAGGGCGATGTGTCTTGATGCTGCCTTTTCACGTCCCTGTCACATTCCAGAAGTGTCCTGAGTTGTGCCGTGGGATTTGTGGTGTCTGCAGCAACTCCCATTTATTCTGGGACAAGTTACCAGCTGTTGGGGTTTCTCCCCACCCAGGCTTCTCTTCCCCCAGTGCTGCCTGGTAGCTGCCTGGTACTGCCCAAACCTGCAGAGCAGGGGCCAGGGAAGAAAGTTGCCACCAAACTGTGGAGCCGGGTTCCCCAGGTGGCCTTGGGGAGAGGTTGGGGTTCAGGTGAGAAGGCCAACATTTAGGCAGTTATTAACAGCTTCTGTGATGAAATATTTAACACGTGTCTCCAAATCAGTATTTTTTTGAGCACCAGGCAAAATGATAGGTGCTTCCCCTAAACATCACTTACAGCATTATTATTCCTATTTCACAGATGAGGAAACTAATCTCAGAGAGGGTAAACAGTGTGCCTGAGGTCACACAGCATAAGTAAAAGAGTTGGGTTTGACTCTATATTCTATTTTCTCTCCATGACACTGTGGCTTCCAAGGTTGTTGTTTTTTTGTGTTTTTTTTTTTTGACAGTAGAAGTCTTTGTTCAAGTGAAATCGTTTCCAGAACTGACAGAAGATAGCTCTAGCTACACTGCTGGGGGCTTTGGCTACCAGCTCAATCCCTGCTTCAGGGTCTGTGGTAGCTCCTAGGGCATCTGTACCCCTTTTGGGGGTCCCAGGACAGGGACTCAGGGGACTCAACAGGGGGCTTAATAAAAACCCCAGGGCTTCTTTCGTGGTACCACCCAGCTGGCTCATCCTCCAGAGGCTGGGACGGGACTGAGAGTGTGGCTCTGATCAAAGCCCTCCTTTTTTCCCAGCTGCCCCTCTCCTGTAGTGTGGGGGTCTCGGCTCCCTGCAGAGCAGCAGCAAAGGGAAAACTATTTTGTAAGAACGGAGGAAGGAGGCAGACCTTGCTGAATGCGCCTCTGCCAGCACCTACAGCCAGGAACCAGGACCTGTTTGTGAGGTGGAGGGGAGAACTGGCCCCCACAGCCCAAGCTGGGGCCACTTTTCCATCCTTTGCAGAGAGGAAGGAAAGGACATTCAACCTCCCTCCGGGCACCTGGGCCTGAGTGAGGCCTTCTCACTTCTGGGGACCACTGCTAAGGGCATGGCATGTAGCCTGTGACATGGCAGTTAGAGAAAGCCAGGCTGAGGACGCCGCCTCAGGCCCCGGACCGCAGCCCCGCTGTCAGTCCAGGCAGGCCTCCTGGGCTCCCTCCTTCCCTCCCATCTCACTCTCTCAGAGCTGCCCTTCACACTGCTAAGTGGCTATTTTGAAATGGAAAAAAAGTTCTAATGACAAGTCTAGGCTGCTTCCCTCTGACAGGGTCTCCTAGGCACTTAGCTCAGTGTCCTGGGAGATGGGAGGAGGAAAGTGAAGCCACCCAAGCAGCTGGGCTTGCAGTCGGCCACGCTGTGCCTTGGAGCAGGCACTGTCATGAGTGGAGACCTTGCCTGTCCCCATCCCTGCAAGAAATTGCTGTTCCCTTGCCTGTGCCATTCCCAGGCCCTTTCCTCCCTTGTACCCTGGATGGCCAGACCTGAAACCATTGCCCAGCCCCAGCAGAAGAGAGGCTTGCCCCCCAGCCTGCAAGTGGGATTGGGTGTTCCAAGCATCACCCCTCTTTCTTAGTTCCCTGATGGGTCCTGCTTCTCACAGCCCTCACACCCTGCCCTTTGGCTGGCGCTGCACAGTCAGGTGCCTGGTAAACAGGGCATGTGTTCCTACCTCCACTCTCAGGTGAGGAAACTGAGCCGCAGGAGCAGTTCAGCTGACTCTCCCAGGGTCACATGGGTTCTTAGCATCTGGCCTGGACCCTCTCAGAGCTGGGCTCTTTCCACTCCACTGACTGACCATGTCTTCAAAAGGAGAACTGTGACCTGCAAAACACCTTTGTGGAGGCTGGAGCAGCCACCATCCCTTCAAGGATGAATCCCCTGGCTGTGACATTGTCACTCCTCTCTGGTGGTGGTGCCATTGTTTCCTTTGCTTGGAATCAAAAGGCCTCCCAGAATTCTGGGACTTATATTTAATAAATCATAAATGAAATGCTAATTGATGGTTCAGATGTAAAGACTGGAGGAAGTGGGAAAATGTTAATGATATACAATTGCAGGAAAAAAAGAGGACAGAGAACTGTAATTAGGGTATAACTAAAATGGCCCCCCAATAAGAGGCCTACATATAGGTTAATCATGTGGAGGAAAATATTTGGGTTGAAGTGACTCTGGGTGATTTTTTCCTTCCTTTTATTTACTTTTTTTCTGTAAAGAACATAATTCTAAAATAAACAAACAAAAATGAGAGAATTCTTCAAGAGTCCTGGTCACAGCAGCTGCAGAGAGTGGTACAGTGGAAAGAAATGAAATCCAACAAGTGAACTATCAGAAATGTCAGAATCACCTTCATTGTTCTTGGAAGGAGGCTGATAGTAGGAGAACAGGCCAGCTGCAGGCCATGGAATGGCTAAGTGCTTACCACACCATCCCTTACATTCACAACCACCTGTGAATGAAGTGGGTGTGAGTCTCTTTGTGACTGTTCTGCAAATGAGGAAACTGAGGCTTGGAGAAGCCCGGTAACCAGCCAAGGTTAACAGCAAGTGAGGGGTGGAGCTCGTGGCTCCCATTTCTACCTGATGGCTGCCAGGACACAGGGGTCTGCCTCCCACGCCATCCTAACCCTGCCTGTCTATCCCCCATCCTTCCCCAGGGGTGGAGTTCGTGGTTCCCAGGACTGGCTTTTATTGCAAGCTGTGTGGGCTGTTCTACACGAGCGAGGAGACAGCGAAGATGAGCCACTGCCGCAGTGCTGTCCACTACAGGAACTTACAGGTAACCATCCACCCTCCTTGCCCAGCATGCCAGGGGCTCCCCAGTCACCATAACTGGGCCAGGTGTCTGGCGTCCTCGGCCTTGCTTGCCTCTGAGTCTAGCTCCTACCTGCAAGGCCTACTCCAGGCCACAGGTTACTTGCCATTCCCCAAGCACACCAAACTGTTTTCTGCTTCTGTGTCTGTCTCCTTCCACTACACGGAGAACTCCTAATCTTCCCATAAGACTTGATTCCATCAGGCTGCTCTCCACGTGGTGGCTACCTCCCATGTTGCTCCTAGCACGTGTCTCTACTTTAATACTTGAAACATCCTGTTTGGGTTGGCTTTGGCAATATCCACTGTGATCCTCTATACTGTGAGTAACTCAAGTTAGGCCAGTGTTCCTCCGGCCTGTGATTGGGACTGACCCCTTCCCACAAGACTCGGATGTTCCAGTTTTTCTCTGTTTCTGTTCCCCTATGCAGGTATCCCTGCTTGCTAGAATAAAAAAAACACTGCTTTGTTCTTTTTAACTGTTCATCCATACAGCAAATACTTATCACAGGCATGCTAGGTACCAGACACTATTCTAGGGACTGGGGATACTGTAACAAGAACAGCAAAGTGGACAAAAATCCCCGTTCTCATGGATTTTTCATTCTAATGTAGGTGACAAGCAATAAATAAAATAAATGGTATAGTATGTTAAAAGGCGACATATAAAAAATACTCTACACACCGTATTTCACCCAGTCTAAGGTGCCATCATTTGTAAGGCACCACTATTTTTTGGTACCAACTAGAAAAAAAAATGTTGCAAATCGGGTGATGAGACTCCATCAACTGTAAAATGCATTTTTATTTCAGAGATATTAATGTGTGAAAAAATGTGTCTTAAGATCAATGAAATATGGCAATATGTTCTATAATATATACCTAATTAATATGTAATATATTAGAATGTGGTTTTCATGATTAACTTCTGGCATGGGCTAGGTTTTGACAGCTTAACAGAAGACATGGTATATCAGAGGGCCAGGGGTAAGTATCTCAACACACCTCCGGTTTTTACTACAAGGAATCAGACTAGTTATTTGAACCACAAGGCCTTGACTCAGGAAGTCCTCACAGTGGCTGTGCCCAAGTCCCAGGCTAGGCATTACTATTATCATTAAATTGTTTAAAAGTGACTGATCTAGCTGTTCTTAACCGGAGACATGAATCAGACTCATCTGGACAGTATTTGTAAAATACAGGCACTAAGTTAGATATTTAGTAGAATTTGGGGGTGGAAGGCAGGTTGCAGGAATATGTAATTTGAGAAAGTTCTCCAAACGATTCAAATGTGCACCCCTAGTTAAAAAAAAAAACAAAAAACTCAGATATGGGCCAACTTTCTTGTTTAATAATTGAGAAAACTGAGGCCCAGAGAAGCTATATAATTCATCCAAGGCCACGCAGATAGTGAGTTACTGGGCCTAGAATCAAATCGCCTGATTCTGAATCACTTTCCTCTTTTCACTCTACTATACTTGTCTTGGAAACTGAGACCCATAATGTCATGGCCTGGGTCACCATGTGCAGAGGACTATCATAGGCTATGCCCAAACTCAAGTCATTTAAGCCTCTGATTTCCCTCCAGAAAGCAGCTTCTCTGTGACTGAGGCAGCCACAGCGCCAGTGGCCCAGGACTAGGCCTCTCCTGGGGCAAGGCAAGAAAGGCCTGACTTGGTCAGAGCAGGAGGGTCAGACTGGGTCCCACAAAGCCAGCTAAGGGAAGTCATCTAGCCTGAAGACATAATCATCCCTTTTCCCAACAAGATGAAAGCTACAGAATGGTAAGGATGGAAGGGGTCTTGGAAATCATCTGGTCCTGATTTTCCCAAACCTTCGTCTTTGTACCAGCTGGCATCTTTTTGAAATGCAGCTTCCTGGGCCCGGCACGGTGGCTCACGCCTGTAATCCCAGAACTTTGGGAGGCCGAGGCGGGTGGATCACGAGGTCAGGAGTTTGAGACCAGCCTGACCAACAGTGTGAAACCCCGTCTCTACTAAAAATACAAAAATTAGCCAGGCGTGGTGGTGCGCCCCTGTAACCCAAGCTACTCAGGAGGCTGAGGTAGGAGAATCGCTTGAACCCGGGAGGTGGAGGTTGCAGTGAGCCGAGATCACATCATTGCACTCCAGCCTGGGTGACAGAGCGAGACTCTGTCTCAGAAAAAAAAAAAAAAAAATGCAGCTTCCTGGATCTCACCCTACACTTGTTTTCTCATTTTCTCTAGGGCTGGGCCTGAGAGCCTGTATTGTAAACCAACCTTATATCAGGCTCTGATAGTTCGTGTGAGAACCTTTTCTCTCACCCAGCATTTGCAGTGGTATTGTGCAGCCCTTCAGGGGCCACACAGTTCAAGATCACCTTGGAAGTTAGGAAGAGTTCAGACTTGCCAGGGACTCTAATTCTAATTCATGTACGTTTCCCAGGGCAGTGGACTGCACTGTGTTCTGAGCCTCTGGGCCACGCCCCCAGGCAGACTCACCTCCCCGCAGCAGGCCAGAGCCATTCTTGTAGTTCTCAAGCGCGTTGGGGTAGACATTGGCTAAGCCCCTCGTGCCAGCCAACTGCAGTGCAGCTTTACCTGGTGCACCTGCTGGGGAGCTGGGAGTTTCCACCACAGGCCTCCCACATAGGATTTCTGTCAGGGGCTTTGACAGAATGCCTCTGTCCACACAGCCTCCCCAACCCCAAGCAGCAGGTAATGGCTGACACTTAAGTCAGGCAACTTTTAAACTTAACACCACTGAGAGGCCTTGAGTTGGGGACCAGAGGTTGCTCCTAAAGGCAGGGAGCAGGTTGAAGGAGCCTCTGTTCTCTCTGAGCAGCCTGTGCTGTGCCCCACGGCTGCTCACGGCTCTGCAAGAACCCGCCCAGCGTGATTCAGAACAACAGGTGGAGCCAGCGCTCGATAGGAAAACTAGACACCTGCTTGGCCCCAGGCCCTGGAGCCGAACGTGTCCATGTACAGGACGCCCATTCACTTGCCTTCCTCAGCACACGGTTTACCCTCCCTTAGCCAAGGCAGAGGAGAACCCAGGCCCTCCATCAGCAGCTTCGCCTGCTGCCATCCACCGTTTGCTCTTCTCCTAGTCAGGCTGCACCCGTTTCTGGAAGCCAACTGCAGTCTCTTCTATGGAGACGGCAGACAGACCTGGTCATCTCACACACACCCTCTCATCTGACCCACAAACCATCCCAGAAGGGAGGGTGAGGACAACACTGTTCCTCCCATTTACCAGATTAGGCGTCTGAGGCTGGGAGAAGAGGAGTGGCTTTCTCCAACTTATATGGCTGGTGCTGCTAATAAGAAAAGCCAACATTACTGAGTGTTTATTCTGTGTCAAATGCTGTGCTGCGTGCTTTGTGTTGCCTCTCTTCGACTTCACAGCAGCAACCTTATGCGGTTGTTGCTGTTATTCTCCTCCCTTCACAGATGTCAGAGATATTTGATAACTTGCCTGCTGAGGGATAGGATTTGAACCCAGGTCATATGACTTCAAAGTGCACACACTTAACCACCGTACTGGTCTGCACCCTCCTGTCTCCTAATCCAGTGCTCTTTGCCTTTTCCTTGCTGCCCTGTCAGAGAACCCCAGCTGGGGCCTCAAACCTGTCCCAGTCTGCGTCACTGTGTTGACTCCAGATAGCCCAGGAGCGGCCCGACCTGCCTCACGGTGTTGGGCTGAGGCCAGTCATAGCAGTTGAGTGTTCTGGGGTCATGCAGAGGCAGCCCTCAACGGTAGAAGAGACAGGCCCATTTTTAAATCCATCAAAAGACCTCCAAGGCTCCCCACCCACTAGCCTGCCCTGACAGGAAACAGGTTGTTAAGAGTCTCAAATGTCAGGCCGTGGTGCTGTTTTGCACAATTGCCATAGGCCAGCGCTCATTTACCCTGCCTTCCAGCTTCCCGCCCTCTGCCTTTTAAGCACAGACATGTTGCCTAGAGCTTGGGCTGTTTCTGGAAAACAGAGTTGTTTTGGGAGTTAAATGAGCTTATTTAAGTCAAGCAGTTAGAACAGCACTTGACGCTAGATAAGGGCTTTGAAAGTGTTTGCTATTATAGCTGTACTTTCTACTCTTTCTTTTCTTTTCTTTTCTTTTTTTCTTTTTTTTTTTTGTTTTAGATGGAGTTTCGCTCTTGTTGCCCAGGCTGGAGTGCAACGGTGCGATCTCGGTTGACAGCAACCTCCGCCTCCCAGGTTCAAGCGATTCTCCTGCCTCAGCCTCCCGAGTAGCTGGGATTACAGGCATGTGCCACCACACCCAGCTAATTTTTTGTATTTTAATTAGAGACTGGGTTTCTCCATGTTGGTCAGGCTGGTCTCAACTCCCGACCTCAGGTGATCCACCCGCCTCGGCTTCCCAAGTGCTGGGATTACAGGTGTGAGACACCACGCTCAGCCTGTACTTTCTACATTTTCTACAGGAGACATGTATTACTTGCAAGCTAACATAATGAGGTACTTAGCATAAGTTCTGTAGCCCCAGGGGGGATCTGTGAACCAGGAAGAGGGTAACCCCCACAGCTAGGCACAGATGCCAGGAGAGGGATGATTGAGGCATGTCCCCTCCTCTCCTCTCCTTCTAGGTCTCTACTAACATGTGCCTTCCTCCACTTCCCCTCTTCTTTCCACAGAAATATTTGTCCCAGCTGGCCGAGGAGGGCCTCAAGGAGACCGAGAGGGCAGGTAGCCCGAGGCCAGAGGACAGCGGAATCGTGCCGCGCTTCGAAAGGAAAAAGCTCTGATGCTTCTGCTTCTGCTGCTACTGCTGCTGCTGCAAGGTTGGAAGGGAGAGCTTGCCGAAGTGGGGCCTTCCTGATTCTGGGGACAGGACTAAAGCCTGAGAGGAAGGAAAACTAAGCAGGGCACGTTGCTTGGGCTTGTTCCCAGAGACTCACTGAAATGCCTCTGATATGTCTCCAGGAGCAAGGCACCCAGGTGTGTCCAGCCCGCTGAGGGTCACCAACTCTCTCCCTGCTGACTCTTGTTTCTCTCAGTCTTTCAATTTGTTTTTCTCTCTTTTCCTCTTGTTCTCTCTCTCCCTCCCTCCTTATGTGCCAAGGATCATTTCCTTTTCACAAAACCCAACTTCTCAGGGATTTTCACAGTGTTTAAATTCTTGATAGGATATAACAGGTCAGGCCTGGCTGAGTCAGGCAAGGAAAAGGTTTAATGGAAACTCCTGGGTCAGGCAAACCCCTGCAGTGAGTCTATAGCAGTATCTCTGCCTGGTGTCCTGTGTATCCCCTGCGTTGAGGAGCCGAGTCAGGTCTGTAGTCCTGGTGAGGGGACATCACGGACAATCTGTTGGCAGAGCTGGGAGGGTCTTCATTAACCTCTTCCTCCAGCTGCGCCACCCTTTTGAAAAGCCCCTGTTTTTAATGACTCTTTCATCCTCTCAGTTATTCTAGAAATCTGCCAGACTTATGCCTTAAAGTAAAATTAAATGAATTTTAGAGAAGATGAAAAGAGCCCTTCATTTTGGAAGCTCTGATAAGTTTCCTCCAAACTTACTTCCCTCCTCTTGATTTCAGGAGATGTCGGGGTTTGTTCTATTCTGGACAATGAATTTGGTACAGATTCACTATAATTAAAAACAAAAACAGAAGCATCTTCCTCCAGCTAAAGCAGCAGTTGGCGTGGGCTTAGGTTGAATGCTGGCCTCTCTGCAATGCGTAGCATTGGCTTGAGAGGCACAGCTCCAGGCTGTGGAAAACAGAGTTGTCTTGGGGGTTAAATGAGCTTATTTAAGTCAAAGAAACATCATCTGTCCTTGATTCAGCCTTGGTGCCTGCACTCTGGGGTACAACCACCTCACAGTAGGATGGTTTTTAAATGGCCCCCCAGTTGGGGGAGAAGCTAAGGAAAGAGAAGGCTGCAGAGCCAAAGAGTGGCATTGAAGTTTGCTGGGTGTCTGTAGGTGGGCCCTTTCCAGCTGTGCAGATGGTTGAGGGCTCCCTGGGTTTGGCTATATGTGCAGACTTTGATACCAAAATGGTATGAAAAGTCGTGATTCCCACTGCTCTTTCTGGTACTGGAGGGTGGGTACCTTCAGGCTGTGGGGTCTCTAGCCTGATATTCCATTGAAAGGGTGTGGGATAAAGGTGCTGGGGGAAATGAGGCTCTGCCACAGCCATAGAGAGGCCCTTGGGCAGGTAAGAAGGGAGCCTGGAGATGTTTTCATGAGCTGAGATACTCTCCTGAATTAGCCCAGGAAAAATAAAACAAGGAAGACAGGTCACTCTCCCCTAGGCAGTTCCTGTTGTTTCTGTTCCTGACCTTGGGCAGGCAGACTGCGAAGGGACTGTGTAGGGTTTTGTTTTGGTTTTTTTTTCATTTTCCTTTTTATGGCATGTGAGAGTATACTGTACATTCTGTCCTTTGTACTAATGGAGGAAGAGCAGAGAGATTAGTTCAAGGCTGACATTTTATATCAGGTAACTGAGGCACACAAAGGGAGCAAATGAAGAACATAAAATGATCAGTGTAAACCTGAAAGCATGCAGTCATCAGCAAGGGACAGACTCATGGGAGCCGGTGAGAGAGAACAGTTAAGGCAAGCACCAGGGGAAAGCTGACCAACTTGAACAGATGTGATGCGGAGAGGTTGGAAGAAGCAAGAAACCTGAACTCATCATCAGGCTATTAAATAAAATTTATAGGAGGCTGTTGGTTGGGACTGAGCTCTTGCAATAGGCCCAGCAGACCAAAACAAAAGGGAGTCACACATGTTGAAGTTCTGTCTTCCAAGAAATCAGGAGAGAGAGAGAGAAGGAGAATAGCCAAATCCCCAAACAGGCCAGTTTTAACCAGCATGATAAAGTGTCCTTGGTTTTAACCTTTATAAGGAAAGCAGCTTTGAGATGACCAGTCTGGTTTTTGTTCTTTGTGTCTGCTTTCCTCAGCCTTTTTCTGTCTATAAAGCCAACCTCCCCCGCTCAGCTCATGGGAACACTCATTCTATTTTATAGAATGACATGTTGCCCAATTCTAGAATCAAAAATAAAAGCCAACTAAGATCTTTAAAGTAAATTTGTTGTAATTTTATCTTTTGAGAAGACCATATGGGGGCTGCTGAAAAGTTGGTATCTCAAATAAAGTCTGAAGATCATGGCTCAGCCCAGATTGCTCCCCTGGCCAACTCCACAGGTTTGAACCTGGCATTCTGGACACCAGCTATGCCTCCTCCATTTCTCAGAAAACCTTTGATCTTGTGTGTCTTTTTCCCACTGAAGGGAATTGTGGGGCAGTTCTTTGGCCTTCTTGCTGAACTTTGCTGGAAATAGCCCACAGTTTTTATCAGAGGCTAGAACTGTACATTATCAGAGAGACTGGACACTTTATCCCCTAGCAAAGTGGGAGCAGACTTTACCAGCTCATCCCACTCCACCCCGGCCTTCCCCCACTCCCCATCCCCAGCAGCATTTCCATGGAAATCCAGATGGTCGTGTAGTGTTATGGCTCCCTTGTGATAGACTGGCCTTCATATTGCAAAGCTAGGGAGAGCCCCTGGGGGAGGGAGAGAGATAAGGCACTATCTGCATTCAATCAGAACCTTCAGTTTAAAATCATCTAAGAGTCTATACTTAGTGTGTACATATGTATTTATTTTTATTTATTTTTATACAATTCCATTGGCGTGGTCCTTCACCGACCCTATGATTTGCACTTTTTATTCCTATGTGTGCCACACACAATGCAGTGTTAAAGGCAACCAGATAAATATTGATTTATTTTTTAAAGCTTTTCTTCAGTGTTTTGTCAACCATTTCAAAGTATCTCCCAGAAAAGGATGCTGAAGAGCAACTGCTACCTTAAGCAACAGATTCATATTTACCCCGGGTTAATACAACAAAAGGCCTGTGTAATTTACTTTTCATTGTTAACACCCAAAATAGCATCTATCTAGACAGTATCTGCAAAGAATTTGGAAAATGTGATGGTGTGAGCAGCAGCCATTAGTATCAGGGTTTCCCATTCTTGGACAGTCCGAGGCTGTGACCTGTTAGATAATTAGATTATACTTGAACTGGACCAGAGTTTGTTTTTTGAATTTATGAGAAAAACAAAAACACTAAGTTAATTTAAGTTTGAACTTGTAAAGTATTGAAATTTGCTGAGTGTCCTATAAATTGTCACTACTTTTCCTGATCTGTATAACTGACTGCAAAGTGTTTGTTTTTACAAAAGAGAGAAGATTTTTAATAAAGAGAATTTGAAAGCTGTGAGTGATTGACTCTGTATCATGCAGGGGGCCCTGACATTTGGCTGGGGAAGGCTCACCAAGCAGAAAGGTTGAGATTTGGTCCCTTTGAATTGCGAATTATTTTCAAGAGTTGAACAGAGAGGACAAAACAGGTTTTCTTAGGGCTCCAGTTAGGCTACCAGAGAGAATCAGAGATTCTCAGGGGTGATCCTCGGGGGATGAGTCTGACTAAGTGGGGGCTGCTGTCCTTTCGGAGGCTCAGATACGAACATTTCTTGGCCTCTTATAAACTCCTAGCTTTGCCACCCAGTGTCCTGCACCAGGGTTAGGCCATTTCTGGCAGTTCCATCCCCTGTGAAGATGAATATCTGGTGGTCAGTGCTGTAGTGGAAATAGCAGGCACAGGCAGAGGCCTGGCCCTGCCCCTGTTAGCCCATGACTTCCTAAGGCCCACTTCCTTGGATGTAAAAGAAGATAAGAATATTACTCGCTCCAGGTGTGGTGGCTCATGCCTGTAATCCCAGCACTTTGGGAGGCCAAGGTGGGTGGATCACGAGGTCAGGAGATCGAGACCATCCTGGCCAACAGGGTGAAACCCTGTCTCTACTAAAACTACAAAAATTAGCCGGGCGTGGTGGTGCACTCCTATAGTCCCAGCTACTCAGGAGGCTGAGGCAGGAGAATTGCTTGAACCCAGGAGGCGGAGGTTGCAGTGAGCTGAGATTGTGCCACCGCACTCCAGCCTGGGTGACAGAGCAAGACTCCATCTAAAAAAAAAAAAAAAAAAAAAAAAAAAAAAAAATCGCCTCCCAGGGTTGCTTCAGGGTTAAGATAATTGCTGGTGGAAGCACTTGGTGTGCTGCAAGGCACCGAATCTTGTTTGTTTTTGCAATCTGGACAGCAGCCCTCCAAATTTCAGGGGTTCTTAAGTTCTTTCTCAACCATTTCTTCTAGCAAAACAATGCCAGTCTTCTGGGCCCAGTTGGCCAGTCCTTTGAATGGCCCAGAATCTTCTCTGGGCCCTTCCCTTTTGTTGGCATTGCTCCTGAGTCAACAGGGAGTGGCTGGGCAGCCTGGACCCAGAGGGCAAAGTGAGGGGGCCGCCTGCAATTCCTGGGAGCAGATTGCAGGTCTGAGGAAAGTTCCTGCTGATCCTGTTGCTGTCTGCGCCCCATCCCCACCTCCTGTGGCCATCGTGGACCAAGCTCAGGCCTCCAGTTTCCAACAAGGAGGAGTAGGGAAACCTCCTTTTCTGCAACTGCTATCTATGCCCCAGATGGCCAAAGCAGCGAATGGGCCTAGACTGGTTCTGCTGCCCTAAGTACAGGATCCAGGATGCTTGGGGGTGCCCCTGGTGCCTAGTCCTAGCATGTTGTTCTATGTGGCACAACCCTAGAGAGGGCATCCACATTGTATCCTATGGGATGGCACCCCCTGGAGTTGTGCAATGCAGACACCCAGCCAGGGACACCCCCTTCCTTCAGGTTGCAGTTGTTCCCCCAAGCCTGGGTGTTCCCATTTGCTCTCTGATATCTCTGTGGGCCCTAGAGCCTGGTTCTGAGCCAGTCCACCAGGCTGGACCTCTGACTCTCAGACCTACTCCCTGTACCACACCTATCCCCAGGGATCAACTCCAGACTGCCCCTGCCGGACTCTGCCACAGCCTAGACACTGGGTTTCCTCCTCATAATGCCCTACTAGGTCAGGGCACTTGGATACTAACCTTGTTTTCTTTGTTTGTTTGTTTCAGACAGGCTCTCTGTCACCCAGGCTGGAGGGCAGTGGCACGCGATCTCAGCTTTGCTATAGCCTCTATTTCCTGGATCCAAGCCATCCTCCTGCTTCAGCCTCCCAAATAGCTGGGACTACAGGCATGTGCCACCACATCTGGCTAATTGTTTTTTGTAGAGATAGGGTTTCACCATGTTGCCCAGGCTAGTTTCAAACTCCTGGGCTCAAGCAATCCACCCACCTCAGCCTCCCAAAATGTTGGGATTACAGGCATGAACCACCAAACCTGGCAACAGCAACTGTTAACTGCCCTCTTAGGCAGTGGTTGGACATCTGGGCTCAACCCTGTCAACTCCCCATTCTCTTTTCCCACAATGACAGTCCTGTAAAGATGCCTATCCTGAGTGAAATTCCAAGCATGGTGGAGCAGGATGGCCCCAGAGACCCCCAAGCCTCTGCTCTTCCTTTTATAAGCCAGAAAACAGGCCCAGAGAAGAGAGGTGACTTGTTTGAGGCAACACAGTTTATTGGTATAGGGCCAAGACTAGAATCCAGATCCCTTGAGTCTTGCTGGGGCTACTTGGAGAGTTTATGATATTTCGATTACATTATCCTGTGAATTTTCCAGGTCTGGTCCTAGCTGGACTTTGGCACTCAGTGAGGGACTCAAGAGAAATCATGAATTCTCATGCTTTGGGTGCATCAGCCACACCTGGTGAGTTTGCTAAAAATGCAGATTCCTGGACCCCCCAGGGAGATTCTGACTCACTAGGTCATGGGGAGGACCCAGGCATTTGCATCTTAGCCAGCCTGGGGGGTAATTTAATGCAGGTGCAGTCCACCGATCACACTTAGAGAAACACTGCCCTAGATGTCAACCAGGGACTTCCCCAGTAGCTCCTAGAATAGAAGTGGCATTTACTTTACTGGGTGGTAGGGCCATTCAAGGTAGGGGCACTTTAGTGTGAAAAAGGCTTGACAGTAGGAGGCAGAGAAAAGGAGACCAGCATGGCCATGGCAGAGGGGGCTGGTGGCAGCTGGTGGGTGGGGGAGGTGGCGAAGGATGGGGGTGGGAGCATGTCACAGTCATCAAACTGGGTTTGGGAGCATGTATTATGATTTTTAGTTGCGTTCGTACTTACTGTGCTCAGGCAAAAGTCAATTTTCCAGTGCTCTCTTTATCTTTGTTAATGGCTGGAAGTGTTGTGGTTATTAAACGGCTCCTCCAGATCTGATGGCAGCCCTGCCTCTGAGGACAGAGAGCTGTGTGGAGTCAGCAGTCCTTACTCAGAGGAGAAACAAGGAACAGGGCCACTGCCCAGGGCCACGTCACTGTCAGCGAGGAACTCTGGGGTCACACACACTTTCTCTCCCTCTTCCATGTGCCACTACTACTGTCAACTCGGCCCTGCTGATTCCTGAGTCCCCCTGCATGGCACACTCAGTGTACTCCATGGGGCACTGTCTCTTGGCCTCTTCACAACTGGAGAAGCAGGTACTGTTATTCTCCCCATTTCATAGATGGAAAATGAGGCTCTGAGAGACAAAGTGGTTTGTCAAGGGTCAGATGACCAGTAAGTGGCGGAGTTGGGATTCAAACCCAGGTCCACGTGACTGTCAAACCACACTCTTAGCCACTATTCCCCACTGCCTACCTCCTGTTCCTGCATCTCCCTAAAGCCTCTAGACTCTGGGTCTGCCCAGAGCTGCTTGGATAAATTAGAAAGTGTAATTTAGCAATACTGCAGTTGCCTATGACTGAATTCCTGATTGTTATATTCCAGAAATTGATTTCTCCGGTACCTTTCTTCCCTGGAAAGTAGATAAAGAAAGGCCTCCACCCACAGCACTGTACCCAAAAAAATACTGTTTCTTCCTTCTTACTTGGGAGGATTTGCCAAGGGAGCTGAATCTGAGGGCAAGAGGGGAAGGAGGGCCCTGGGGGCTGTTCAAGTTCCTCCTGTTTCAGGGAGGAGAAGAAAGAGAAGCAGCTTGTTTTCTGCTCTCAGGGGACTTGGGGACAAAGGGGAGTGATCAAAAGGGGATTTCCCACAGCCCCAAAATGCTAGCCGGATTGCACTTGTGACCTCTCCTTCCTGAGTGAAACTTGATTGTTGACTTGCCTGCCACCTGTTTCCAACATGGAGTTGAGACGATACACGTACATGATGCCATGTGTCCAGATTAAGACAACAAAAAAATTATAAACGAGGATTGAAGAAAGTTGGAGGCAGCAAATATATGGTCTGTAAGGGCTCATACATCAAGAAATGTGACTAGAAGCCTGCTGGGAGCCAAGGCAGAAAGAAAAAAAAAAACATGCTCTGTCCTTAGGCTGGAGAGAGCATTCCAGGTTGTCTGGGGAGATTGTTCTACCTGACTCTATATTCTGGAATAATTCTCCTGAGGGACAGTACAGAGGTACTGAGAGGTGTTGGAAAAATCCTTAGGGAGATCACAGCCCAACGTTGGAGAAGAGCATAGTGGCAGCCCCTCTGGAGGGGACACTGGGATGGCTCCTGGTCTGTGTGAAGTGGTTCCTGATGTTGGGGCAGCACTTCCCAGTGTCCGAAGGCCTGATCCTTGCTCACACCTGCCCAGTCCACCTGACAGTGAGTATGCTGGCTGGAATTCATGAATTGTTGTTTGGGTTTATTTTCAAGCTCTGTTTTTCAAATTTCTCTGTTAAGTGGCTGAACTTCCAGGAACCAGTGTTCACAGGCCAAGGAGGAGGTCACCATCATCTCTACTACCTGAGTGCCCTGCCACACCCACCCAACAATAGAGAGCTCTAGGGTGGGGCCCCTGCTGTCTGGATTGTGGGGGGAAATAAACCTCTCCAGCATTTATTCTTTGGGGTTACCCCAAAGGGATGACCACAGCCAGGAGGGAACAAAGCCTGACTGGGAAGCGCTGACTCCCTCTGGCAGAGTTTGGGAACTGCCCCTCAAACCCGTCTGATAAGGAGCGGCCTAGGGAGGAGGGGTGCAAAAGGTGTGCCCCGTTTGCCCGTGAGATCTCTCACCATCACTGTACGCAAGCCTAGGAAGAACAGAGCTTTCTGGCTCAGGGACAGATCTCCATGCTGGGAATTAGGACCTTGAGTTCCTGGGTCAAATCCACAATGAACTCATTCTGAGACGTAGGCAAATGTTTACCTTCTGTTGCTTCAGTTTTCCCATCTGTGCATTTGATGTGTGCCTTGTGCGTGCCAGAGGCTTTTGGGGAGAAAATAAGATAAGAGTGGAGACTTGCTGTCAATCACAAGGTGGGGGGTGGTCACTTCTCTACCTGAACTCTCCCACATGGGCCTGTGGGGAGCTGTGGTCCTTGTCACTATCCTCCCGCCCCCAGCAGGGGAGTCTACCCATGAGGCAGGCTTGCTTGAGGTTAGCCAGCCTGGTCTCTGTGGTTTTTGTCTCCTGTGCTCCTCATATGGCTTAGCTTGGCCCTCCACCGACCCTACTTAATCCTGCCTCCTCTCCACCCACCTTCTCACTCCCACAACCTCCATTTGTGGTTCAGCCATGCTCAGTGCCTCAGGGGTTCCCAGATAGGCCCCTTCCAGCTCCTTGATTTTGCACATGGTTTTCCCACTGCTGGGAAAACCTTTTGGCCCTTTCTGTCTACCTGGAAACTATGATTTTTTTTTTTTTTTTAACATTCTACTTAGGTGTTATCTTCTTTACGAAGCCTTCCTTGACTTCTCTGACCTCCCTGCAGGTATTGCTGGTCCCCCACTGTGTCCCAGAACACTTTGTACCCCTAGCCCAGGCACACACACAGAGGCCCCTCTTTTTTTTTTTTTTGAGGCGGAGTCTCACTCTGTGGCCCAGGCTGGAGTGCAGTGGCGCCATCTTGGCTCACTGCAAGCTCCGCCTCCCGGGTTCACGCCATTCTCCTGCCTCAGCCTCCCGAGTAGCTGGGACCACAGGTGCCTGCCACCATGCCTGGCTAATTTTTTGTATTTTTAGTAGAGACGGGGTTTCACCATGTTAGCCAGGATGGTCTCGATCTCCTGACCTCATGATCTGCCTGCCTTGGGCTCCCAAGAGTCCCCTCTTTTATAGCCCTTATCATGTTGCCTTGTTATCTGTTTATAGATTTGCCTCTGCAGTAGTCATTGAGTCTCCAAGGGCAAGAAGTGTATCCTGCTTCCCCTGTGCACACTGGTATCCCCACCACAGAGCAGATAGCAGTGAATGTTAGTTGAAGGACTAAGTTATCTGTTGCTCACCTCTGGGACTTACTGGAGCAACAGAGACCTGAGTCCTGTATCTGCCCAGTCACACACTGCCCAGGTGCCAACCCATGGTACCTCTGCCCAAGTACCATGAGGACTGGCACAGCTGGCTGGCTACAGGAGCAGAGTGGGTCCTTGGAACAGTGTCAGGGAGCACCCTACCCACCCACCACCTTCCCTCCCCCTACTCATCCTTCCCTTCCCTGGTCCCCCTACCCCAGGGCTGGCAGTTGGCTCTGACAGTGGATAACACAGCCCTGCTTATGTTGCCCAAAGCTTGGCCTTTTAACAGCTGGCTTCTTCTACAGCCATAGAGCCAGGCCTCCTGTGTAGGCTGCATCTCTCTGTGTCCCCAGGGTCATCTCCTCCCCAAACCTGTCTGTCCTCACTCTGCACCTCCACCTAGCCAGGCCCACCCAGTTCTCCAGGACCTTCCCAGGCAGAGCTGAGAACAAAGCAGGGTTTATGACAGTTCTGTCAACACTGGGTAGATGGCCTTGGTTCACCCTGCACTTTGCAAACCACGCCTGCCTGCCTGCCTGCCTGCCTGATGCCCACACCTATTCAGTGCCTCCAAAAACCCAAGGGCTGCAGGGAGGCTCCTGGCACCTTCCTCTCTTCATGTCTAAAAAGAACTAGGAGACTTGGGTCAGTGAGTGGGAATTTCACAGCCCTGGAAGAGAGAGACCTTGGTCTAGATTGATTAGGCCAGCCAGATGATTAATAATTAAACTTGACCTGTTCCCAGCCACACACATACCCTGCAGCCAGGGATTACCAGAGAGCAGGGGCTGAGAAGGAGGCTTTGAAGCTTGGCATGGGACCAGCTCTGAAAGCCCCCAGGGAACTAGGCCTCTTAGTCTCAGGTGTTCCTGCCCACCTGTCCCAGGTCTACAAATCCACCTCCTAATAAAACCTTACTGACTTTTTCCATAGGCTCTGAGCTCAGAGCAGGCCTTTGGCAATTCCTAGGGTGCAGGCAGCCTTGGCAGCTCTGCTCTGGGGTGGGATTTGCAGAGCAGTTTGGACTTCAGCTGCACCTGTGTTGACACACGATTTCCTCCTGAGCTCCTCCTGAGCACAGGCTCTCCCTTTATTTATACTCCCGCTGCTCAGCACCCAGCAAAGGGCATGGCACACTCAGCATACCCAGGACTGGCTTCTTGCATGATCCTGTCACAGCAACAGCGTTCAGCTCAGAGAGGTGGGAACTGGCCAGTCAGGGTGCAGCCCACCCACATCAGCAGGAGCCTCCTGAGCTCTCACAGGGGTCTTCCCCAACCACGAGAACACTGAGACTCCACAACTGGCTGCTGGACACTATAGAGGCCGAGGACCCAAACACTAGGGTGCAACTGGGTGGCCAAAGTGGGGCTCCCTTCCTCCCTCTCTCTATAGTCTCATCCTCCCAGCTTTTCCCTTGTTTTTCCTAAGGTCTTGGGGAAGCATGATCTTCTCCCCGTAGGCTGCCTTCCTGCTGCCCCTTCCTCCTTCCAGCTCCACATTTCCCCACTTATGAGGCTTCTTCCTCTGGGGGAGGCCACTCATCAGCATGTTGTCCAGCCTTTTGTGGCTAGTTTTTACTTCAGGTGTGGGGATAGGAGTGTGACTTCAGCCCCTCTGATGCCTTGGTCTCGAGCCAGCTAGGCTAATGCAACCCTTCTGCTTTGGGATGAGACAAATCCCCCAAGCTCTCTGCAGCCCAGATTTTCCATATGAGACAGCCCAGCCAGCCCAGGAAAGCCATATGAACCCTATGCTGCCCATCCTGCTTCTTCCACTGAATTGCAGGGTGACTTGATTGGGTCACTTCCTTTTCCCTCTACCTCCCCTCCTCACCCCCAGGCCTTTTCCTCCCTGGAAATGAGACCGTTATCCTGGCCTGGCCTCGTTCCCTCCTGGTGTGATGTAGCAGAGAAAGACATCAACCTATTATTTAAACACATGTGTGCAAGTGCATGTGTCTGTCCACATGTGCATGTGTGCAAGTGTGTATGTGTGCGTATGAAGCTCCCTGAGAGCAGTCACGGTTGGCAGTTTCAAATCTGAGCCTTCCCGGAATGCCCCATCCTGGGTAACACTCCCATCCATCCTGGCCTTGGGCTGCAGCCCCTCTATCTGCCTGTTTCTCTTGGCTTCTGGTTCAACAAGTATTCCTGTGGGACTATGCAAAGCCTCTATCTCTTTCCCCTTCCTTGCTAAAGAAAATTTTAACTGCCAAGCATTTACTCCTCTCTTTTTCTTATTAAGTAGAGCAGCTCAATCAGCAGGGTTGGGGAAGAGCCAGAGGAGTGGGGCTGGGGAGAGGCCCACTGAAGATAGTTGAGATGGACTCCAGAGAGAAGAGGGAAAAGCGAGGGAGGAAGAAAGAGAACACACTCTCACACTCTTTCTGGGGAAGCAGTCAGGGATGTTTTGAGGTGTTTTGGTGGAGAGTAGAGACAGAATGTGAGGCTTCTGGGTTAAATCTCCAAAAAAAGGAGAGATTTAACGACATGTTGCTATGTATTACATATCTGATCTCACTTTATGTTCTTTGAAAGATCCAAATAATATTTTTCATCTAATCTAAGATGGCATCACTTGTAACTCTCTCATCTTTATTTTTTGTATAATTAAGAAAGAAAACAACACAATCAATTAAACTCTAACACACATTTGTTAAATACATCCTAGTTTCAGGAATGTTAAAAAGTAAAAAAAAATTGTGTTTATTAAAATATATGGATAAAGTTCTTTTAGACTCTTTAATACACAACAACATGCTGGGACTGGACTGCATGGGGCTCTTAAATTTCTTCTGCTGACAGTCATACATCTGGGTCAGTCCTCTCCTCCTCACCCTGTTTTCACCCTGTAGCCCTCATAGCACCTACTGCATGTGCCTGCACATAAGACAAACTCATTTAAGCAGTTAAAGGTTGAGCAATCACATATTCTCAAGGGGCTGTAGTCAAGTCCTCTCCTAGTCTTCATAGATTTTTTTTTCATTTTAATGACAACCTGAAAGACGAGTAGAAAAATAGGTACATGAGGCCAGGCACAGTGGCTCACACCTGTAATCCCAGCCCTTTGGGAGGCCAAGGCAGGCAGGTCACTTGAGGTCAGGAGTTTGAGACCAGCCTGGCCAACACGGTGAAATCCCATCTCTACTAAAATACAAAACTTAGCTGGGCATGGCGATGTGCACCTGTAACCCCAGCTACTTGGGAGGCTGAGGCAGGAGAATCGCTTGAACCCAGGAGGCAGAGGTTGCATTGAGCTGAGATTGCACCACTGCACTCCAGCCTGGGCAAGAGAGCAAGGCTCCATCTCAAAAAAAGAAAAACAGGCACATGCACAGAACCACATCCACACATTGCCCCATACCCATACCATAGTCTGGACCTCTGGATGGTCAAATAACTTGACCCCTCCACCCCCCACACCCACCCATGTATGTTTGGGTTTATGATAGCATTGGTGCCAATAGTGTACCGATTGCTCTGATTATCCCAGGCTCTTGAAGAGAGTACTGATGGAGACTTAGTACACAAAGAACGTATTTGTGCATGCAGAAGGCAGTGTGGTTTGCAGTGGTTTAAGAAAGAAATGTCTTTAGAGCCTGGGGACAGATCAGACTGCCTGGAGGGAAGGAGGTTTTATGGCAGAGCCCTTAAAGACTTCCATCATCTGAGGGATGTGCAAAGAGTCTGAGAAGCAGCAGCCAGAGAATTAGGAGGAAATCTGGGAAAGTATGGCATCGAGAATATCTCAGAATGAGAATATTTCAGGAGCGAAGAGTTTTGTTTACTAGAGTTGAATGCTCCTGATTGGTGGTATTAGTTTAGTGTATCAGTAATTCTGGGAGTAAGTAAGTAGATGCAGAGTGTTAAATGGCAAAAGTGAAAAAGCTCAGACAGGTCAAATCGCATTTGAGTAAGTGCCATTTTTAAACTGCAATGGCTGGTGTGACATAATGAATTTCCATTGACTTATGAATGGTCTAGAGAATCATTCTCCATCCCCAGCTTCTAATATCTGAATCCCTTTTGCCTTGCTCTATCAGCCACTCCTGAAGACCCACTGGATTCCAATTCCTGAATCAAGTCTGGCTAAGATAGGAAGCATATAAACAGTCATGCCCCAACATTGTTGATGGGAGCCACAGAGAGCAGCACCTGCCCTTGCAAACACACATAGTACCCACCGCTGCAGACACACACACAACCTGACCAAACCTGGGTCTGGTTGCCTCATCCTGCCTGCTGGGCTAAGCCAAATTGGCTGCAGGACCTGGTGCCCTCAGGGGCAGAGCTCCTGGCTAAGAATCTTCTCATCACCTTTAATCCATTCTCCTGCCTGGTGCTGGCCTCAGGTTCTCCCAGGAATAGGCCCAGCCACTAGCCTAGGCACCAACTTCTTTTACCCTATTGAACTGATGTTGTACATAAGTTATTTTTGCCTGTGCAATATCCCTTCCCTCTTGTTCCTGCAAGAAAACCACTGCTTATTGCGGGAACCCATTCCCTATGATTTGCATGGGCCCATCTGTCCTGTCCTTCCCAGAGAGGTGTTCACATGATCCAAGCCTGATTAATCAGAGAACCTCATCCTTCTCATCACAGCAATTGATTCAGGATGAGGAACATAATCCAAATGGGCCATCAAAATCTTGCCTGTGATTTTGTCAGTACCATCAAAAAGACACACTCTAATTCTGAGGTTTCTAGCTGTAAGTCAACGGTTCCCGAAGTGTGGTCTGCAGATCCCTGCATGAGGTCAAAGCTATTTTTATAACCACATTGAGATTTTATTTGCCTTTCTCACTGTGTTGACATTCACACTGATGGGGCAAAAACAATGGTGGGTAAAATTACTAGCACCTTTGCTGTTCTGTGGGAAAAAGTGAGAGGCTAGGAGCTGAGTGGTAGTCATATGAACCCTGTGCTGCCCATGCTCTGCCCTGTAGTTGCAGAGATCATGTTCACTGTCATACAGCTCTAGGGCACCATGAATATGGGCGTCTATGAGAGTGGTCCCATCAGAGTTGTTCAGTGCACAACCTACATGGGTGTGCCCAGTGGTCCTGAGAACTGTGCTCTCCAAACTATGTTCCATGTGACTCTGGTGCCACAAAATGCAACTCACAAAAGAATGCAATAGTTAAATAAGCTTGGGAAGGCTGCATTCTATATACTTCTCTCTCGAGACACTCAGTGGAAAGCCACACAGAAAGGTTTCACAATCAAGTAACCTGGTTATTTTATTAACCCCTGTTTTCCCCAACTATTTCACCATGCAATCATTTTAATTCAAGAAATATTTATAACGTACCATGGAACACTGGGCTTTAGCAAACGCTCTTAAACACTATTACAAACTTCATGACAGCAGAGACTGTCTTATTTTCTGCAGTGTGCAGTATGCTCATGGCCTGATATGGTGCCTGGCACATGAGAGACCCTTGAAAAATTTGTTGAATAAATTAATGAGTCCATGAATGATTGATGCTTTCACAAGTATCTGATCTCCTTAGTATTCTCTATATTTACAGAAGGTGAGGTCCTTATAGTGCATTATTTATGTCATTTTGCCAACACTGAACTCTGTGCTGTGGTCAGTTGTCTTCCCAAAATGATATGTTTTTCAGGATACAATGAGATTTTACGCATTTGAATATGTTTGCTCTGTGAGAAGGGCTGGGCAAGCACAACTGTTTCCCATTACCCAGCCTCTCTGAGGCCGCCCTTCTTCTGTGGTTTGAGCTGGAGAAGAAGCACAGGCAAGCCCTTCCCAGCGGTTTTTGTGTGGTTGACAAAGAGCTAATGCCGGCTTTGGAAAAGGAAAGGCCTTTAGCAGCTCTGACTCTGCTCAGTTGGGAAATAACGAAGCCCCTAGGACCTCTTCTCTGGAGTTGTCAGGCTCAGACTTGTGTTTCCTTCTTTGAGAAGGAAGGGGCACCAAGAACAGGAGTGAAAGTGTCTTGGAAACCCCAAGGTTTTAGAAAGTGCAGGACTTGGGAGACTGAGGCCAGAAAGAGAGAGAGTGGGAGAGAGAGAATGAGAATATCTTACTCTCTGATATCCTCAAGCGCAGGGGCTGACAAACCACAGCCTGAAGCCAAATCCAGCCCACTGTCTGTTTTTGTGCTGCCCTCAAGCAAAGAATCAATAAAAAATTAAAAGAATATTTTATGACATGTGAATTATATGAAAACTTTCATTTTCAAATACGAAATACATAAAATCTCTTTACACATCAGCATTAACAGATGAACATTTGCAATTGATTTTAACAATAGAACACTTTGAGCCCCAACTAAGGAAAATGCTATTTCTGAAAAAAGAATTTTAATCTTCTTATTAGGAGACCTGTTTTATCGAAAACTGTACTCATTATTATATTTTGAACTTCACTAATAAAAATATCATAGGAATTTATTTTCTCTTCTGCTTTTTAAGTACCTATATCATAGCCTCGATTTTGCCTCTTGCTTGGAATCCTAGATTTTTTTTGAGACAGAGTCTCACTCTGTTGCCAAGGTTGGAGTGCCGTGGTGCCATCGGGATTATTACTCCGCCAGGCTCAAGCAATCCTCCCACCTCAGCTTCCCAAATACCTGGACTATAGGGACTTGCCACCATGCCCAGATGATTTTTAATTTATTTTGTAGGGGCAAGGTCTCACTGTGTTGCCCAGACTTACTAGCTGATTGCTTACAGAAAATGTCTGCCAATCCCTGCTCAAGTGGATTATCTGCAATGACTTAAGCTGTTATATATGGCAGGGGAAAAGGGAGCTAAGTAGATTCTTCCTATATTCATTTAGTCACCAGGTTCTTCTAGGATCCTTAGATCCTAAATCCTTAAGATCCTGTAAGCTATTCTTGCTAACCCCATACCTCGGGAGCAGCCTAGCAATGTGAAATGAACATGGGCTTTGGGACCAAATGAACCTCACCCAGAGCCTGGTTCTGCTACTCAGTAGCTCCATTATTTGACCTTGGCAGTGACAACTTCTATAAGCCTCAGTAAATTTACATACAAAGCAGAGAAAATGCTTTCACCTATAAAAAATACATGTAAAGAGAAGAGTCTTCTTCCTCACCAATCCAATACCCTTCCCAGACATGTATTAATAATATTTGGTTCAGGCCGGGCGCGGTGGCTCACGCTCGTAATCCCAGCACTTTGGGAGGCCGAGGCGGGCGGATCACGAGGTCAAGAGATCGAGACTGCGGTGAAACCCCGTCTCTACTAAAAATACAAAAAAATTAGCCGGGCGTGGTGGCGGGCGCCTGTAGTCCCAGCTACTCAGAGAGGCTGAGGCAGGAGAATGGCGTGAACCCAGGAGGCAGAGCTTGCAGTGAGCCGAGATCGTGTCACTGCACTCCAGCCTGGGCGACAGAGCGAGACTCCGTCTCAAAAAAAAAAAATAAATAAATAATAATAATATTTGGTTCAAATGCCTCCAGATTTTCCCTAGGCTTATACTGACACAAATATGTATAGATATAGATACACATGCATCTTTTCACAAGCTAAATATTACTGTACATATTGATCTGACACTTGCTTTGTTTCTATTCAACAATATGTGTATATCATTTCAAGCCAACACAGATAAAATATCGTACTATTCAGTGACTGTATATTCCCTAATATGGATAAATGATAATTAACACAACCTACTGATGGATGTTTTTCTTGGTTTAAATGTTTTTCTATTACAAATCTTGCTGCAATGGATGCGCAGGTTTATGAATCTGTGTTATTATTTCTGTAAGACAGAGTACTGAACGTGAGATTGCTGGGTCAAAAAGGACACACATTTAACATTTTTGTAGATTCTATGAAATCACCTTCCTCCCAAAGTTGCGCCCGTCTACACTTGCATTAGCAGTGTGTGAGAGAACTCCAGATATCCTTGCAAGCACTCTGTACTTATCAAGTTTTTAATTAATTGCATTTCCCTGACAACAGAGAACATCTTTTTATGTTTATGGGCCATTTGCCTTTCTTCTGTGAATTCTTTGTTTATATTTCTTTCCTATTTATCTATTTGGGTGTTTGAGTTGTTCTTACTTACAGGCACTTTTTGTACATTAAGCATAGACATCCGTTGGCAGAGAGAAAAGACACTGTGTTTTGAAGCTCCCAGGGGTGAGTATCAGGGTCTGAAGCAGGTACCGAGGTGCCAGAAGTCTGTGTTTGATATTGGGAATATTCATCTTTCATGTTTTAAGTGTTGCAAATATTTTACCTAAGTCTACCATTTTTTTTTAACTTTGTGCTGTCTTTCATCATGTAGAAGTTTAAAATGTTTCAATATTCAAATCTATAATAATTTTCTTCATGGCTTCTGGGTTTCCTGTCGTGTGTAAGCAGTCTCCCCATGCTGATGTTATGTAATTATTTTCCTCTGTTTTCTTATAATACTTTTATGGCTCCATATATTTATAATTGCATCTTTAACATTTCAGAAATTTACATTTGGAATAGGTGAAGAATTTATATTCTCAGCATACAGGATGTGTTTCTGAGGTTGTCTTCTCTCATCACTCTAAATGCACTGGGGGGGCTCATTTTTGAGTAAAAGAGGTCAATATCAAATATGATCCCATTATTGTACTCACTTATATAAACAATTCTACAATTTGTTAATATTGATTATTTACTGGAATGTTAATACTAGTTATTTCTACGCGATGGGTTGCAGATACCAACTTTTTCTTCTTATCATCTATATTTTCTTTTTCTACAGAAACAATTATGATTTGTGTAGTGAAATGTATTTAAATAAAAAAGTGTCAGGAGGGCTACTA
The DNA here is from genome assembly GCF_006542625.1 of Nomascus leucogenys. NCBI lineage: Eukaryota > Metazoa > Chordata > Mammalia > Primates > Hylobatidae > Nomascus > Nomascus leucogenys. The sequence continues at coordinate 22,712,128 of NC_044383.1, read as the reverse complement.
TTCAGTCAATATCTCATATTGGGCAGCCACCTTGGTGGCCTTGAAAAACACTAGACTGTAAGCTCCTTGAGGGCAGCCCCATGCTTCTTGGGTGCCTCTCCTTATCCCAGGGCACAGTGAGTCCCAGACAGAGGTGTGTAGCTCAATGGGTTGCATTTCTCTACAAGCCCACAGTGTTTACCCCAATGTGAAGATAACAGCTCCACTTACTGAACAAAGACATTTCTTCTGGTCGCAAATTTTATTTCCCGATTCTCCCTTTTAGTGTCTCCCACAGTGGGTGTGGCATCTGTGTTGGGAAAAGTTCACACTCTAAATATAAGTGAAGGCAAAATGAATTTACATTCCAGGCCAACTCAACAACAAGCATGTTTGTTAGTATCATTTCTAAGTAGTCTTCAAGAATAATTCAAGACCAGCCGGGCCTGGTGGCTCATGCCTGTAATCCCAGCACTTTGGGAGGCCAAGGCCAGTGGATAACCTGAGGTCAGGAGTTTGAGACCAACCATGGCCAATATGGTGAAACCCTGTCTCTACTAAAAGTACAACATTCGCCGGGTGTGTTGGTGCATGCCTGTGATCCCAGCTACTTGGGAGGCTGAGGCAGGAGAATAGCTTGAACCCGGGAGGCAGAGGTTGCAGTGAGCCAAGATTGCATCACTGCACTCTAGCCTGGACAATAATAGCAAAACTCTGTCTCAAAAAAAAAAAAAAAAAAGAAGAAGAAGAAGAAGAATTCAAGACCAAAGTGATTGCTCCTCACTGTCCTAGTGGTTAATTTGGGCAGTGTTTTATACATTTTCAGTATGACAGCATCTCTATTATTTGATTTGATCCTTGGACCAAACTCTGGCATGCAGAGAACAGGTATAACTGTGCCCTCCAGAGCACTCATGAAAGAGTTACGTATTTTCCAATATATGAAATTTCAAGATATTGAAAAGTTTCCCCCTTAAGCACCAAAACTTTATTTACTAGAAACATTTGTAAGGAAATTTTCCTAAAATAACATTCGGTAAATCCGTGCCTTGTTAAACAGCAGTTACAGAGTACAATCATTTGAAATTTCCTTGGAAAGCCTTTGTAAGTATCGATTGTCATACTAGGCTCCTAGGCAGATGGCTTTGTAGATACTGCCACGTGTAAATGCCTTTGCCCTAGTACTAAATGGTTCCCATTGCTTTGGAAGATCTTGCTTCTGCCCTACAGTTTTTCTTTCCATTTCCTTGCTCTCTTTCTGCTTTTTATGTTTCTATTAGCAATCAGTGTGCCTATCTCTAGCAGCTGAACTTCCTGCTCATCAATTGTTTGTCTTCTATGCTAGGCTCGGAAGCCAGAAAACCAAGCATATTCTCAACATGTAAACCAAGAAAACACAGGCTCCAGGAGGAGCTCTAAGGGATTTTTCTCTGAGTAAAGGGGATAGACTGACAAGAGGAGTGATTTCTTCTGCTCATTCACAGGTCTTTTGAGATTTTCTTCATTTTCACACTGATGTGGTTTTACTGCACTAGCCCCATTTTACGGATGAGGACATGGATGCCAATAAGACAAGATGACTCAGTCAAGGCCACATGGCAAGTGAGTGAGTGTCTTCCTCCATCCATTGCCCTGTCAGTTTTGGCTTGGATGAGCCAAGTGGTAGAAGCGTGGCTGGGGCAGAGCTCACCAGCACCTCTTCGGGATTTTTCTTCAGAAGAGAGGGTCAGCAGTAGCCCCTCTGGGAGGTTTAAACAACTCCACGATACACCTGGATCCCTTCTGCTAATGCAGCAGACCCCTTCATTTCCAGAAATTAGAGCTTGCCAAACAGCTGTGTTTACATTCCGAGCCCTAGTTTATCGCTGCAGGTCCTGGAAGGGATTGTTCAAGCTTATCTTCTCTGATAGCAACGTGCTGAGGGTTGCACAATTCTGACCTAGATTGAAATCAGCTGCAAAACACCTAGTCCTGAACACACACACACACACTTCTCAGGAGACTCAAGCCACTGCAACTCACTGACATTCTCTCCTCAACAGGCCAACTCTCTCCCATAATCCTGGGACCTGGGCCAAGGCAAGGCGGTACGGCAGCAAAGGTCCCAGGGGACTCTGTTGAGGCAGGACTGTTTCCCTGAGCTGGGTGCCTGCCTCCTGCCCCATGTGCCTCATTCTCTTGTCTTTCATGCAGGGAGACAGCTGGGTGAGAGGGCACAGAGAAGAAAGACAGTAGGCATCATGCTGCAGAAGATTCAGGGCCAGAACAAAGGGCAGCCATTGACAGCTGCACATTTTATGCAAATCTTGAACTGTTTCATCCAGGGAACAAAACCCTGTGAAAATGGTGGAAAAGGGCCCTTTCCCTTTTAGAAATTCTATGGTCTGACTACTCCAGATGGTAGAAGACTAACAAAGGCTCCAGCCCCCGTGGCTCTGATCTGCCCACTGCCTGGTCAGGAACCTTTAAGAGCTTTCAACAGTTGGCCCTATAAAGTCCAAACTCATTCAAGACTCTTTATGGACTGGCCACATCTTTAGCTCCCTCCCAGCCCAGAATCACCCTCTGCCTGCTCTCAACCTTCCTGGTCTTTTATCTGTACCCCTCCTAGTGCACTTATCACTTTCCACTATGTACAATACTTGTTTTTATGAGTCTTATCATTCCTGCTGGCCTAGTCTATCAGTTCCTTAAGGGTAGGGCCTATGCTTGTTTATCTTTGTACGTTGAAGCTTTAGTATGGTATGCATTATGGGGTGCCCAGTAAAATTTATTGAATTAAACCAGGGACTCTCCCACAGGGATGAACTTACCTTGAGAAAGACATCTAAATTCGTCACTGAACCCAGGAGCAGGAAGGACACCTTTACCCCAGCCTGCATAGGAAGTGTTTCAGATAGTAATCTCAAGGTCATGTGGTCCAACTCTTCTATTTCAGGAGATGAAGAGACTGACATCCAAGTGCCGGGCTAGGGACAATAGATGTTATGAATTTCATCTATAGCTGAGGATGCTGAGGCTCTGGCAGCAGAAGTCACTTTCTTTTTTTTTTTTTTTTTTTTTGAGATGAACTCTTGCTCTGTTGCCCAGGCTGGAGTGCAGTGAAACGATCTCAGCTCACTGTAACCTCCGCCTCCTGGGTTCAAGCAATTCTCCTACCTCAGCCTCCTGAGTAGCTGGGATTACAGGCATGCACCACCACACCCAGCTAATTTTCGTATTTTTAGTAGAGACAAGGTTTCATCACGTCGGCCGGCCAGGCTAGTCTCGAACTCCTGACCTCATGATCCACCCACCTCGGCCTCCCAAAGTGTTGAGATTACAGGCGTGAGGCATCGCGCCTGGCTAGAAGCCACTTTCCTAATGTCAGGCGGGTAGAAGGTGGTAGAGCTGGGATTTAAAGCAGGGTCTGCCTGACTCAGAAGCTTATTTTCTGTTGGGAAGGAGCCCACCACAGCCTCAGCCCCTGAACATCCAGCTGCCCTGCTGGTTTCCCAGAACAGGGCTCTGGCTGGCCAAGGCCTGGGGCTGGTTGGGCACTGAGGTAGGCAGCACCTGGCTTGGGTGCATTTGGAGCTCCTGGCTGGGGAAGCTGTTTATGAACTCTGCCCATCCAAGGCCTGGCAGCACAGCTACTGCTGGGTCTTTTCACAGAAGGCTTGTCGAGCAGGTCCTAGAACATCACACAGAGCCTTTGTCCAGAAGGAATGGTGTTTTCCAGTGAAAAGTTTGCGTTGCCTACACTGGCAGGAGGCAAGGGAAGTGGAGGCCACCAGCCTTTTGCCAGCAGGAATCTGCTCCCAGAGGGAAAAGGGGAGGAGAGGGAGCTTGGGCCAAGGAGGACCCAAGTGGAAACTTGAGAGAGAAATGGCCTGGGCAGTATTTAGGGCAGTAGATTGGGAACTCCTTAAGAGCTCCAGTTGAGTTTTGTGTTGAAACAGCTCAGGCTAATAGATCACTTAGGTTCAAATCTCAAGCCTGCCCTTTACTGCTTGTGAGGCCTTGGGCAATTTTTTTGACCTTTCTGAACCTTTATTTCCTCATTTGTTGTGTGAGGGGGATAATAGCAGTATCTTGCTGGATGTGATGAGGATCAGAGACCAAGGAGTATACAGGCACACAGCAGTCACTCAATAAATGGTAGAGTCTACATACATTTCTGTAAGCATTCCTTCTGTTTCTGGATTTATGAACTGATAAAAGGCCAGGGCTGCAGAGGACACCCAGGCAATGGTGTTGCATGACTGTTAACTGAGAAAAGGAAACGAAATTACCAGGAGTAAACCCACATTTAGAGGAACTTTGGCCCAGAAACAGCTGGGGGTAAGGCAATCTGTTTCTAGTTAGGAAGCAGCCAATGGAAGAACTGTGAAATTCTTCAGTTGTTGCTAGAGCTGTTGCTTCATAAATGTTCTAAACTTAGCATGTGTATGGGAGTGTGTGTGTAATCTACGTGGTGTGTATGGGGGTGTATGTGTGTGGTGTATGGCATGTGTGTATATGTGTGTGTGATGTATGTGTATTATGTGTATATATATATGTGGTATACATGCTTCTCTACGGTAAGATTGTGGAAGCCTTGTCTTTCTCACCTTCAACAGTGCCCAATAGCACAGGAAGGAAAGACACATATTTATTTTAGAAATGCTTGATCCTTTAGTATATATTTTTTCTATGATTCTCCCAATGGCTCTCAGACACGGAAAGTGAGGCTCAGAGAGGCTTCTTGTTTAAACTCAACCTGCTGGTTAGTGCCAGAGGTCCACCCTGGGCTTAGATCTGCTTGACAACAGTAGGCATTGTTGGCTTGACTCCTAAAAGAAGAAAGCCACAAATGCAAATACAGTCGGCGTTTTGTTCTGTGGTCTGCTCTTCAGGCAACTTTTCTTGTGGTATGTCACCTAGGTACCTCTGTTCTGTTCTGGCTCTCAGACTTGCAACTTCCTGCACAGCACGTTGTCACTCTGGTTTTATTTTTGTCAGCTCTTCCTCTGAACCAGGCCTCACCCCAGAGAAGCAGACTCAGGGAGGGCAGGAACAGCTCTGGGGCTATTGGGCCTAGCCCCTGGGCTGATGGAGAAGCATCAGTTCTGCCTCAGGCTGGGACAGCTAGAGTGTCAGCCTGCACGTTCTGCCTGGGATCCAGCATGGCTGCGGTCCCTGCAGAGCTTCAGCTTCCCGCCATTCCTGGGAGGCCTCTACAGATGGCCACAGTTCACCTCCTGGCAAATTCACAGCAAACTCAAGCGTGAGCTGCAAGTGCTGAGGGCAGCTTATTGTAGTTCATTCTCTTGAGCAACTCCACGCACACGTAGCAAATGACAGGCAGGCATCTGCCGGGCTAAACCAGGAAGTAAAACTCCGTGGGTAGCCTCAGACAGGCTCTTGTACAGAAAATAGAAATCTTATTAGTTCCTTTAGTCTTTCACCAAACATTTATTGACAATGACCTACCTACAATAAGCGTGATGCAGGAGCAAGGTTTTTGCCTTTCAGAAGGCCACAGTCCAGTGGGGAATTGATGTCAAAACAAAGAGCTGAGCTTGGGGAGCAGCATAACAGATAGGCATATCATGGCAGGAGTGGAGGAAGAGGCTCTTCACTCTGCCCTGGCCTGGGGAAAACTTCTCATGGGAAGCATTACTTTACCTAAGCCTGAAGGATCAGTTAGATTTCAATAAGTAAAAATAATATCAAAAGCAATTAAAGTATTATTATTATTTATTAGATACTTGCAATATGTCAAGCATCCTAAGTACTTTGCAAACATTATTTCATTTAATTTGAATAACATCCCTAATTCAACAGATACTGTAATTATCCCCATTTTACAGGTGAGGAAACTGAGGATCAGAAAATGTGAAATAGCCGGGCGCGGTGGCTCACGCTTGTAATCCCAGCACTTTGGGAGGCCGAGACAGGCGGATCACGAGGTCAGGAAATCGAGACCACGGTGAAACCCCGTCTCTACTAAAAATACAAAAAATTAGCCGGGCGTGGTGGCGGGCGCCTGTAGTCCCAGCTACTCGGAGAGGCTGAGGCAGGAGAATGGTGTGAACCCAGGAGGCGGAGCTTGCAGTGAGCCGAGATCGCACCACTGCACTCCAGCCTGGGCGACAGAGCGAGACTCCGTCTCAAAAAATAAATAAATAAATAAATAAATAAAAAATAAAAAGAAAATGTGAAGTAACTCGCTCAAAACTAGGAAGTAGAAGAGCAAGTAGTCAAACCAGCTTCTGCAGAGTCCAGAGCCCAGGCTTTTATGCTTTTTAATATGTTCAAAAAATACAATAATATAAATAGGTATATGTCTTGTTCCCCTCCTGGCATCTCCTGCTGGTCTCTGTATATCCCATACACACCAACTGCCTACTGCCCTTATAGATATAAACAGTTACATTAGTTTTTTGTATGTTATTCAGTGTTTGTCAATATAAATGAGTCTGAATAAATATTCTTATTTACCCCTCTTTCTTATTCAAAAGTGGCATATATTAACACTGATTTGTACTTAACGTAGTCTTGGAGAGCTTTTTATTGGAGTATATAGCAATCTTCCTCATTCTTTTACACAATTGTATAGTACTCCATTTGCCGAGCCCAGGCTTTCAAACACAAGGCAAAGTTCAGCTGGAAACATATAGGTAGGCTTTGCTAAACTGTCTAAATTTTATGAGGCATGAAGGAGCAAAGGGGTAATGATACGGATTTATTTTTAGAAGATTCCTTATATTAGGTAGGAAGATGCACACAGCACAGCCTGCCTAAACATGTAGCCCCACCTCAGTACAAAGACATGATGTACTGCCACAGTGATGGCTGGAGAAAAGCCCTTCCATGGAACAAGTTCCGACTTATCTCTGGCCCTGTTGCCTGCAGCCCCGCGGCCTCTGCTTTTTAAGATGTCTTCCCCATGATCTGCATGTGGAAATTTTACAGAACTTCCTGTGCCTAGGATGCAGAAAGCACGTGTAGTCTTAATGTGTCACCCCGGGCTACTTCTCTGGGTGACGCATTAAGACGACTTATAATAATTGTGCAAGAGCTCGAGACGCTTCACAGGTGGTACTTAAAGTATTCCCAGGCCTCTAGTATTCCCTGGGAAAGCCTGCTGTCAGGGCTGTTACTGACTCAAATGCCTTTGAAGGCAAACTGGAGTCAGCACTCCTTTTCTCTGAGAGAGGGGGTTCTCCCACAGAGTAACAATACCTGTGGTAATAACTTTGGTTCTTTGAAAAGAGTAGTTTTCTCTTTAAGGTTATGTGATCACAGTTGCTAAAACCTCGCTGGCTTCAAAGAGGTTGTGTAGTTTCCAAAAAAAAACAGCCCCATCAAATGCACATGGCCACCAGTCAGCTGCCTTTGTGTTTGCTGAGGTCTATGGCTATGGACCTACCACACATATTCATCACAGTGAATAAAGCTGACCCAGCTTTACAGCACTGGTTACATTCTGTTCTGGTGCCTCGACGTTTGCCTTATCTCTCCAAAGAGTTCTTAAGAGAAGGTAGCTTATAAGCGAAATCATTGCACCACAAAGTCTCCTGGAAGAAAATATGCATAATCGTGGAAAATGGCTATAAGCAGAATCTTAGACCAGATCTCAGCCAACTCACAGATCATATTGGATAGATTACAGCCCCAGAAAGAATCTGGGAAACGTTTTAAGTTCTACACACTTGGAGCAATCAAATTACTCAAGGTCATACTTCCAATTAGTAGCACAACTAGGATTGGAATCCAAACCTCTTGACTTCTAGTCCAGATCTCAGTCCATTAAATGTGTTTTCCAATATGTATTTCGTAAGATGTTAATAGACACTACGTACAAAAGGGTGTTAGCGTCAGATAAGAACAGCAAACATGGGGTTAAAGAAAATTGAATGGGTTACTTATGACAGAACTTCGCAGAGCCTTTAAAACACCACTATTTATTGTGATTTTCTAAGAGGGGAGAGGATTAGCAGTTTTCCTAAACTTACTTCATCCTAAAACCCTTTTGTGGTAGAACATCTGTGGAGCATATTTTGAGAGACACCATGTAATGCTCCCTCTCTTAAATAAGTTCAAGAGTTTTTTAAAGATACACTCATGGGTAATGGGGCTGACTTTTGTTTAGGAAATGTTGGGAGGTTCGGCTTATGTTTTTGGCCCACTGAAGTCATCATAATGGGAGGTAGGTGCCAGTCCTGACTGGAATGACTATGGGGTGTTCCAAGATGGCAATTCATCTCTTTTTAGGACCACTGCTGTCTTAAAAACCAATTTTGTTTTGTTTTCCTATTGTTACTTTGAAGTACTTTGACTCCGCGCCTGGTTTGACATACAGAGGAAAGGTAAGTCTGGTGGCCTCTCTTGATGAAACACTGTTGTGTCAAACCCCTATCTACTCCAGTGGGGATGGCACCAGGATCAAGAGGAAGAAGAAGAGCCCCAGGGCCAGCAAATGAGACATTGGGTTTGGCTGGGGACAAACATATAGGTAGGCTTTGCTAAACTGTCTAAATTTCATGAGGCACGAAGGAGCAAAGGGGTAATGATACGGATTTATTTTTAGAAGATTCCTTATATTAGGTAGGAAGATGCACACAGCACAGCCTGCCTAAACATGTAGCCCCATCTCAGTACAGACATGATGTACTGCCACAGTGATGGCTGGAGAAAAGCCCTTCCATGGAACAAGTTCCGACTTATCTCTGGCCCTGTTGCCTGCAGCCCTGCGGCCTCCACTGGACAGGAGACAGAGTCCAGTGGTGGTGGGCTGGACAGGATAACTGCATAGTGCAGTGGTGGCCAGCTGGACAGAAGAACCACACTGCTTCCAAAAGGCATACAGTTTATATATCATTTTCACTTAGCATCCTTTCCCTAATAACCTCCACCTGGCAACCTTCACTCAACCCAAAACTCAGGGCCTCAAGCCGCTGTACAGCCCAAGTTTCGCAGGATGGTCTGGGGGCTCAGATGTTCCTGATAGACAAGGAACGAATCTCCTGGTTGGCCACTCCCAGATTCCCTAGTTCAGAACACATATTCAGGTGCATTTGTCATACAAGTTCATTCTCAGGGTATGCTTTAGTTATTGCTATCAGATGCATTTACCATACAAACACCCAATCTGAAAACGGGCCCAAACGTAATAACATGTAATAACATAAATGTAGAAACATATTCCAGATGTTCTTGATCTTTTCTGGGACAGGATTCTTTTGGGGGCCTTATGGGAAAAAGTTATCGACCCATTGTGGCAACAAATGCATATTCATAATAAAACTTGCATAAAATTTTAGGGTGTTCTTGCACCCTCTGAAGCCAACCAATAAATCAGTGGGCTAGATTTACTGCCCTCAAAGAGAGCTCTCTGAAAACAAAACATATCATAGACCTATGTAACACAAGAAACGGTAGTAAGACTCTCAGTTGTCCCCTGAGCAGTTATTTTTTTTTCTTTCTTTTGAACTCTTGGTTCTTGGAGGGTGGCCTGTTGCTTGCTAGTTCCTGTTTTGATGTTGGCTTTGTCAGTTGTGCTGAATGACTGTCAATCATGTTACTTCAATTGCAGTACTTGGGGACTTCCTGGAGCTGTTGTTTACAAATGCCAGTCCTAGTTTTTCTTTCTGGATGCTGTCCTCCTAGCTTTTTGGAAAGAAAAAAAAAACAGGGCAGAAGGACAAGACACATGCAGAGAACCATATGGAAAAGGAAGGCAGCTGCTGGCCATGGAATGAGGTCCTATGGCTCTGTCTGTGGCTTGCCATAAGCTGCACCACTTCTGTCTGGGCCTTGGTTTGCTCATTTGTTATCTGAGCAAGTTGTCCTCACCAGGTCATCTCCTGGGACTTTATTCTTTTCTCTGACCTTCCACTAGGCTAGCTTCATTTTTATTATAAACATTTAATAACAAAAAGCAACATCTTTCTTGGGTTTCCCTTGTTCTTCTCTTGCCAATACTTTTATTTATTTATTTTTGCTCAAAATAAATAGAGGTTCGATTAGTTCCATTAATTAACTTCTACCCAGCATTTGTCTCTTGAGCCGCCCCCCACCCTCAACCCTGCCTTACCCCTGCCCTTCTCTAGCCTTCTCTGTTTGTACTTCCTTATAGATTTGGCTGTCTTAATCACAACCCAAGATCATTCATTTCATTTATTTTCCAGAATGAAAAGTTCCTCATTTCTATACCGGGCTCTCTGGGCCCTACCTCCTTGTCTGGGAAGCAAGCCGACACTGCAGACATGGAGGGGAGGGGGGCACGATGGCAGCTATGTGCACTCAGGGCAGCTGGAGAAAAGAGGATTAATTGTGAGACATGTGAAGCCTAGCCCAGGATCCAGTGTTCTAGAAGAATGCAAATAAAGCCCCGAGAGATACAACTGGAGGAGCACTTCTCTACCCTGACTCAACACTATTAAATGCAGGGTGTGGCAGTTATAATAAACGCTGAAATGCATCTGGTGGAATGGTCTGTGATTGCAAAAGTCTAGTGAACTGGAGTTTGCAAAGGCTTAGAACTTAGGCCAAGTATAGTAGATGTGGTAAAATTTGTGTTTTGGCAGGGGATATGGTGGGGGAAAGATTTCTTGCTGGAGTTCGTCAATGTTAATTGAACTTTTTTTCTAAATCTCTAAGATGGTAGGAGCGATTTGAGGGGGGAAAACCCCATAAAAGACAAATGTACTAAGAAAACCTTTCGAAACCTAAATTGAGGAAATAAAATCTTAGTAGTCTTTCAATTTTTCTTGGTACATACCACAGTAAAATATTGCATCTATTTTTTGAACTATGCTTCACATTACTCTGTGCTTGTTTTTTACTCCAGGAAAGACATACTAGAAATGCCCCTTGAAGGGTTTCTAAACATTTTACACGCTTACTACCCTTTTTCTCTTCCCCACTTTCAGGCCCCTGAGATGGATTCATCTGATACCAGGAGCCTCTAGGACCCAGAAATTTAACTGTCAATCAAGAGGCATGTGAGGGAAAGTCCTGCCCAGCCTGGGTGCCAGAAGGTCTGGATTCCCGGTCTGCACATTCCCTACAACGCTGGGCACTGAGATCTCATATGTACTTCTGGCTCAGCTACTAACTTAGCTGTGTGGCTTTAGGAGACTCACTTAACTTCCCTGGGTCTGTTTCTCCATTTGTAAAATAAAAGGTTTGGACTAGGGAATCCCCAAATTTCCTTTCGGTATAAAAGTTCTATGATTACCAGTGACCTGCTCAAGGTTCATTATTTCCCTCATGTTTAAAGCACAGAATCTTGTCCACTTCATAGGGAGGTGGTGAAAGTCTATGCAAATGTGCTCAGTAAATCTTAGGGCAACACAAATGTCAGCTATCATCATTATTATAAGAATTCTTTATGCAGCTCTTTCTTCAAAACATGTTTTATATCTTTTACCATTTGTGCTAAAGTGCAATTTTTGCCTTACAGAAATTCTCAAAATTCAGGCTTTGGTTTGACAAAAGGAGACAAGGCGTCAGTTCAGGTAGATGAAGTTGCTGCAAATGACAGCAGCATCTAAAATTTCTTAGGAAGGAATGGGCTAAGACCTACCCTTAGTCCCCAGAAAGACAAATTCTTCTAATTTCACTTAGGGGCATGAACATTTCTTATTAAGAAACAGAACTCTAAATGAGCCTTTACCCAAAGAATGAAAAGGCCTTGGAGAGTTCTAAAGGCAATAATAGTAAATCTAGGTGCTTATCTTTTGCCTTCAACTGTGCTTTTTCAAGTACTTTACCCAAATTAATTCATGAGTGCTCCTAAACCCACATCAGCCATCACTTTGCCTTTGAGATAGAGGGAGGTGATATTATCTGAGCTTTGCATTAGGAGAAAGCCCCTGGTTGACAGTCCCTCTGTCCACACCTAGTGGAATCCTCTCCTGCCAACAGTGGTAAACTCCTTTGTTTGTTTTGAGGCGGAGTCTCTGTCGCCCAGGCTGGAGTGCAGTGGCAGGATCTCAGCTCACTGCAACCTTCATCTCCTAGGTTCAAGAGATTCTCCTGCCTTAGCCTCCTGAATAGCTGGGACTACAGGCATGCACCACCACGCCCAGCTAATTTTTTTGTATTTTTAGTAGAGATGGGGTTTCACCGTGTTGGTCAGGCTGGTCTCAAACTCCTGGCCTCAAGTGATCCGCCCACCTTGGCCTCCTAAAGTGCTGGGATTACAGGCATGAGCCACCGCACCCAGCCAGCAAACTCTCTTATCTCTTGTTCTCCATTCCCAGGACTCCCATGGTGCAAACTCAGTACCTTGCTCAGCATCCCAGGGTGTTAGAACTGAATGGCTGCTTATGGACTCCCTGCGGTGGGCACCTCCTTCTTTTACAGCACAGAAAATCGAAGCATTCAATTCACTCAGGGAGAAGAAGTGAAACACCCAAAGCAACACAGCTAGTTAGGGACAGGGTCACTACCTTGTCTTAAGAGGTGAAAAATAGGAACTATCTCCCACCCTCTTCCCTAACCAAACACTCTTTGCACCCCTCCAAGTATCTCAATACTGCTTAAGCCTGAGGAGTATGGGGAAGATGAGGTATATAACGTTTATCTACTCACACAGTACAGAGTTTCTGTTGCCACCTCTGAGCAGCTGTCTTGTTCTGGGCAACTGTGATCTCCCTTCCTCTCCTAAGCTCTTGGAATGAATCATTCTTAAGGGAAAAGGAAGTTGCAATTCCATTGTTCTGTATAGCGTGAGTTAAGGGGAAGGCCTCTCTCCTTTGTGTTGTGGGAAATCAGGGACCCCAAATGGAGGGACCGGCTGAAGCCATGGCAGAAGAACATGGATTGTGAAGATTTTATGGACATTTGTTAGTTCCCCAAATTAATACTTTTATTATGCCTGTCTTTACTGCAATCTCTAAACATAAGTTGTGAAGATTTCACGGACACTTATCACTTCCCCAATCAATATCCTTGTGATTTCCTATGCCTGTCTTTACTTTAATCTCTTAATCCTGTCAGCTGAGGAGGATGTATGTTGCCTCAGGACCATGTGATAATTGCATTAACTGCACAAATTGTAGAGCACGTGTGCTTAAACAATATGAAATCTGGGCACTTTGAAAAAAGAACAAGATAACAGCAATGTTTCGGAAACAAGAGAGATAACCTTAAACTCTGACCACCAGTGAGCCAGGCGGAACAGAGCCATATTTCTCTTCTTTCAAAAGCAAATGGGAGAAACATCGCTGAATTCTTTTTCTCAGCATGGAACATCCCTGAGAAAGAGAATATGCACCTGGGGGTGGGTCGCTCAACTGGCCCCCCGGGCGTGGTCGTCTCTTATGGTCCAGACTGCAGAGATGAAATAGACTCCAGTCTCCGATAGTGCTCCCAGGCTTATTAGGAAGAGGAAATTCCCACCTAATAAATTTTGGTCAGACTGGTTGATCTCAAACCCTGTCTCCTGATAAGATGTTATCAATGACAATGGTGCCCGAAACTTCATTAGCAATTTTAATTTCGCCCTGGTCCTGTGGTCCTGTGATCTCGCCCTGCCTCCACTTGCCTTGTGATATTCTATTACCTTGTAAAGTACTTGATGTCTGTGTCCCACACCTATTTGAACACTCCCTCCCCTTTTGAAAATCCCTAATAAAAACTTGCTGGTTTTTGTGGCAGAACCTATCGACATGTGATGTCTCCCCTGGACGCCCAGCTTTAAAATTTCTCTCTTTTGTACTCTGTCCCTTTATTTCTCAAGCCGGCCGATGCTTCGGGAAAATAGAAAAGAACCCACGTGAATATTGGGGCAGATTCCCCAATACCTTTTCTGTCATCTAATAGCTAAATTAACATAAGCCCATAGGCACAGGGATTCAGGTAACAGAAACCTAGTTTGTGACGATTACAACGTGAAATGAAAATGTACATTGTGGCCCAGAAGCCTGGGCAGCTCTAGGCTTCAGATATTACCTACCCTAAAGTAGTATAATGCCTTTTACCAAGAACACAGCTGAATCAACTGTGCTTTTCACAGAATAGGCACACACTAAAATATTTGTGGATTGATTTGATAGGCAAAAATTCTTGGCACTTGGATACTTCTCCATTTTCAGCTTATTCTTAAAATTTTTTTTTTTTTGTTAAATGTTTAGCTGCAAAGGCACAGGTGACTAGTGTTCAACACAGCTGGAAGGAATGTTGGTGACAGTGGCTGTCATCTATATTTCCCAAGTTGGTTTCTAAGTAACACTGCTTCTGGGGTATCTTGAGAAAAAAAGGTTCTGTGTTCAAACAAGGTAGGAAACATTACTAATCTTCCTACCTTGGTCTCCCAAGATGCTAAAGGCACATAGCTTATTAAAAACAATAAGAAGTCTGGGCACAGTGACTCATGCCTGTAATCTCAGCACTTTGGGAGGCTGAGGAGGGCAGATCACTTGAGATCAGGAGTTCGAGACCAGCCTGGCCAACATGGTGAAACCTCAACTCTACTAAAAATATAAATACTAGCCAGGCGTGGTGGCAGGCGCCTATAATCCCAGTTACTGGGGAGGCTGAGACAGGAGAATCACTTGAACCCAGGAGGCGGAGGTTGCAGTGAGTCAAAATAGTGCCATTACACTCCAACCTGGGTGACAAGAGCAAAACTCCATCTCAAAAAACAAACAAACAAAAAAACACTGAGAAGAGTTGTGGGTAAAGAAACAGTTTTATCTTTGTTTAAACGAGTTATTTCCAAGACCATTTGACCATGGAACAATCCCTCCCACATTTTTTTTGCATGATATCTATTAAAGTTCCACAAAATTCATGTTCTTTGGAAAATACCTTGGGAATTACTGATTGAGCCCAATTTCTGAATTTTATTGGTAAAGAAAAAGGTCCTGAGAGGGGCTGACGTTCTTACAGGAAGTTAGTGGGGGAGGTAGGACTACAACCCCATTTCCTGAGTGTCTGGCCCAACCTTATCAACCACACGCAAATATGGCAGCATTCTCAAAGGTGGATTCTGGGATCCCAGCCATCATGGGTACTGTTTGAGATGATACACAAAAGGGACACGAACATTTTCCTCCCTAATGGATCCTTTGGGGGCAATTTGCTAAAACATAACAGGTTGTTTTAGATGCTTCTTAAAATTGGTAATCATATCCCATTCTTGCCTTATCTCATAGATCTCGGGATGCCTACCCAACACAGCCGGATTATGCTATATGTGCTTAGTAAGTACATTCAATGAATGACTAAATGAAAGACAGGGAGGAAGAAGGAAACGGTCAAGAACTCAAAGGGATGAGAAGAGAAAAAATGTAGAGAAAGAGAAGGATGGGTAACAAAGGAGCCAGAAGTCACTGATCAGTAGAGTATAGGTGAGAGAGGGGAAAGGAGACAGCTGCAGATAATGGAAAATAACAAAACAAAACTGAGGTCTACGAACCTCCAATTTTAAAAAGTGAACATGAGTTATGAGACTAATTCAGATACTGGCCATGCCAGGAGGCCCCCGCCCAGGAGATGAGGATGACCACCAGCTGCTGAGAATCTTTGTAAACTCAAATCAAGGTGTATTTATTGCACAGGCACAACAAATGAACAAGGCATCTTAAGTACTACAATAACAGGTGAGTGGGTCAGGTAATCCCAGCACTTTGGGAGGCCGAGGCAGGCAGATCCCTTGAGCTCAGGAGTTCAAGAGAAGCCTGGGCAACATGGCAAAACCCCATCTCTATTAAAAATACAAAAAACTAGCTGGGTGTGGTGGCACATGCCTGTAGTCTCAGCTACTTGGAAGGCTGAGGTGGGAGGACGGCTTGACGCCGACAGGTCGAGGCTGCAGTGAGCCGAGATTGCACCACTGCTCTCCAGCCTGGGCAACAGGGCAAGACCCTGTCTCAACACAACAATAACAACAAAAAAAATCACAGATGAGTAAGACACGGGTCTTTCCCTAAACAAGGTTACAGTCTAATGGGCAGAAGGGCTAGGACAGGGACTCAGATGAAATAATGCCAGGTAGCATGTGACCAGTGCCTCTGGAGTTGTGGCAAGCCAATACTGTGAGGAATCAGGGGCAGGAAGATCATATCAAATCACAAGGCTCCAGAAAAACTACCAGGGTCCAGGAATGGTGGCTCACGCTTGTAATCTCAACGCTTTGGGAGGCAGAGGTGGGCTGATTGCTTGAGCCCAGGAGTTCAAGACCAGCCTGGACAACATGATGAAACCCCGTGTGTACAGAAAATACAAAAATTAGCTGGGCATAGTGAGGGGCGCCTGTAGTCCCAGTTACTCAGGAGGCTGAGGTGAGAGGATCGCTTGAGCTAGGGAGGTTGACGGAGGTCGAGGCAGCAGTGAGCTGTGATCATGCCACTGCATTCTCCTGAGCTAAAGGGCAAGCCCCTACCTCAATTAAATAAAACAACAACAACAACAACAACAAAATAAAAAACTACCAGGAAGGGCCATGAGGCACAGAAGGATTGCATCAGGCAGATATAGGAGATGAGAAGAGAGACATTTCAAGGTGATATATAAAGAACTACCAGGGGGTGAGGAAGCATATGGGGAGATGTGTGGAGACAGAGCCTGAAAGTCTTGAAGTCACATCGTGGAGCCTTGAATGACCGACCGAGGCGCTGACACTCAAGAGAGGCAATGGGAATCCAGCGAAGGTTTGTGTGCGTGTGTGTGTGTGCGTGTGTGCAGAGAAACAGTAGCATTAGAGATGATTCCCAGGCAGGGTGACTGGACAGCCAAATGAAGGCGCTGGCCTGTGCGGGATGAGGCAGTTGGGTTCTGAAGAGACCAAGCAATCATTCGGTGCTGCCCATCAGACAGCTGAAAAATCTGATCAGAGGTAGTGGCTTAAGTCTCCGCCTGGGAGCACAAAAGAAGCATAAGGTTCTGGTTATCACCCTCAGGGGACCGTGACCTTGAAAGAATAAGGATAGTACCAGCCAAAACGAATGCAGCCAAGAGGAAAAGTCACAGAGAACAGCGGGGGAGGTGGAAGTTTCAATACAGAAATTGTAGCCACGGCTGAGAACCCTAGCACGGGAGGCCAGAATTTGTGCGTTTGAACGCCAGAGGCTTGGCTAGTCATGATTAGCAAAGGAACTTCAAAGAGTTTTGGAGTCTGTTTTATATCTGTGAAATGGGAATTATTTCTATCTCAAAGGTTTGAGGGGATTCGCTGAGAGAAACTTCTTAGCATGGGATCTGCAGAAACTAGAAGCCGCAGGGAAAGCAGGGGCCAGAGGGAGAAGGAATCGGACAGGCTGATCACTTGGAGTGTTCGCCTAAGCAGTGTCTAGAAATGGAGGTAGGGACCGTCAAGAAGCTCAAAACCTTTGCTTCAGCCGAGTTTGCAGAACGTCCTGTGAGGAAAATGGGTGAGCTGGGTCGAGGCAGCTTCATCCTCGTCCCCATCCCCCAGCACTGCCCTTTTCCCAACGCTCCCATCCCGCCACGCCTCCCAACATACCCCCACCCCGACTTCCCGCTCCGCTCCGGCTCCAGCCAGTCCCAGGAGCCACACGCGCATGCGCCCTCCCGCGCCCCTCCCCAACTTTCCACGTTTCACTCCTCTCCCTTTTCCTCCTCAGCTCCGGCTCCGCCGCCACGATTGGCCAGCCGACCACCCGGCCTTGGCCAATAAGCGCCGCCCTCTCGCCCCCGTGTTACTGGGTAGAAGAAAACAAAAACAAACGGAGCGAGAAGGGCCAGAGACTCTCCGAGGCGGCGACAGAGGAAGAGCGGGGTTGGGGCCGGCTGACCAGGGACCTGGGCGAGCAGCGGCGGGGGCCCTAGGGGTCAGTACCAGTAGGCGCGGCTCACACGCTCGGGAAGACTGCGCCCTCTCCCCCATCCCCCCTCGGAGGCAGCCGCACCATGGGAGGGGGCGGGGGCGGAGGCGTGGGGGCCGCGGCCCTGTCAGGTCCGGGCCTGGGGTGCGGGGGTCCGGCTGCCTCCTCGTAGCCCCGCAGGTCCAGCCGCGCCCGCCCCAACGCCCCGGACTGCGGGCATCCGGCCTGGTTCTCTCCCTCTGGGCCCAGCCTGGAGCGTGGCGGCGCGGGCCCGCCCCCTCCTGCAGCTTTCTCCCCACTGAGAGGGGCGCGCGAGGCGCTCGCCCTTGAAGGTCCCCCTCAACCCTCCTCCGCCTCTGGCGGAGGTTGAATTCGGGGGCCGGAATTGGAAGGCGTGTTTCCGGCTGGACTGAAATCCTGTGAGGAAGATTCGCGCCCTCCCCGCCCCCTGCCCTCCCTGGGAATCTGAAGATGAGGCCCCCTGTCCGGCGTGACCCCGGAGCCCCGGCCCCGGCCCAGCCCCTTCCGGGTGCCGACCCTGGCGGGGACTTCGGGGGTCCTAGCCTGAGCCGGCTGCAGAACTGGCCCGGCCGTTGTGGGGAGGGGCCGCGCGCTAGCCTCGCCGGGGGCGCTGGGAGGCGAACTTGTGCCCGCCGCCCCAGCCCTGCGCGAACTTCGCCGCGCCAGTCTTCCGGCAAAGGGTCTCTTTTTTTTAGTTTAGGTAAAATAAAATCTCCCAGAGAAAACAAAGCCGGGAAGGGAGCCCCCTTTCTGTGAAACGCATGCCATCTGCTCCATTTGTCAGTTTGATGCTGTAACGTACATGGGGTTTTGCAAGAGCTTCAAAACTGTCTGCAGACGTCAATTTCGTCCACCTCCCCCTTGTGAGAACTCGCTACGTAGCCAGCAACTGTGTAGTGTCTACAAATGATGAAAACGATCAGAAATGCGATTAGGTGTCGGGGAAAAAAGGATTTTCCCTGTTTTTAACTTGTATTTTTACTTTGTTATAATCTCGATATTCTTAACGTGACTTTTTTGGGAAACCACCAAGTGCTTTTTAAGCAACGAGTTACTGTTATTTATGCCCTTAATATTCCTTCATTATAGGCTTATTGAATACGTTAATATCTCAGTAAGTGTCTTTGAATTATAATTGACTGGCTTTTTCTGTGGTACTAATGTGAAAGGAAAAAATGTTAGGACTGCAAAAATAAATGCCGCTTGAATATTATCTGTAGTGCTTACTTTTGCATTACTGTAGTAGAATGCTTTTAGCTGGTATTAAGCTGCTAATTAGCTGTTTGTAGCCGAAGAATGAATACAAGTAATCCTAGTTAATAAATGGACAAAGCTTGACTCCCCAAAATGCCAGAGCAATTTATGAGGTGTATTTCAATGATACATATATATATATTTCGTGGGGGAGTGGAGGGTCTGTCTCTTAGGGAATGTCTTGGCAATTGAATACTTCTGATTGTATATTTCATGTAACACACTGGAGAAAAGAACAGTGTTTAATGTCAGCCTTCGTTTTCTTCTAACTTGTATGTATAGTTTTCTCATCGAAAATTCATTTTTGTAGGTTAGTATGAAGGAAATAGGGTTTGGATTTTTTGCTTTATATTTTCTTGTTTGGGCCAATTAAGGGTTGTTAAATAAATTGGAAAAAATCCTACTACTTTAAAGAGAGTAAAAACGTGGAACATGTCTTATCCTTATCTAAACTCTTAAAACGTGTTTGTTGCTATCAAATATGACTTGAGTTCTTGATCGGGTTATCATTGCCTAAAGACACAGGACTATTTTTTTTATTAAGATAACTTTGTTTTTATCTTAATAAAAGAGATGATAGTCATTTCCTGACAGTTTTCTTTGTCTGACGGAATGCCTTCTGTATAATAGTTTAAAATAATTATTTTTAGTGTTTGGAAAACAGCATTTAAAAGTTTGATTGAAAAGCAGAAGTCTGTTTTAATCAGCTTCTGTTAACCCTTGAAAAGAATCTTCCTGTGGGATATTAAGACTTTGGATTGAACTTGTGCAAACAGTACTGGATTTGGAAGGTCTGGATTCTCATCCTGGCTGTTCCACTAAGCAGCTGTCTGTCCTTGGACATAGCACCTACCCTCTCTGAATCTGTTTAGTTGTGTGTAAGGTGGAATACCTACCCAAAGGTTGTTCTGTAAGGTACATTAAATAATACATGTACAATTCTTTTTGAACTGTAAAGGGCTTTATAAACATCAGTTATCATTTCACTTACTAGGTTCTGCAGAAAATATTCTCTCAAAAGTTATACTTTCATCAAGAATGAAAAAGACTTTGTAATGGAACTCTAAAAAACTGAAACACATATCATATGACATTATTCCTTTCCTGTATGTAATTCATGCATGGAATTAAAACAGAATGTAGCCTTTTCAGCCATGAAGGATGCTGAGTGTTTAGGTTTGCAGACCATTTTTGTTCATATATTTATATGAATCTCTATATATTTTTAAGATTTTTTTGATATCTAATGTTGGCGGGAGTTACAGTGAAAAGTGATTACAAAGATTCACATATATTAATTTATTCTTAATTAGAGAATGATCTCACCATTTTCTTAAGTTCCCAAGCAATATGATAGCATGTTAGTCTGAGGATTATGCCATAGTAAGAAGCTTATAATTTTAACATAAGGTCCATTTGTTTTTGTTTCACAAAACAGTACCCTTTTCTGAAGAAAAGGGCTATAAACTTATGTTAGCAAATAATAGTATATAATGAGGAATTTAAAAGTCAGTTTCACCTTTGAGTCCCAGGAGGCTCTGTATATATCATTGTTTTCCTAAAATGACATCTAACAGTAGGTTACGTTATATGGGAAAAAATGTGCTTTTCTGTAATTAATTTATTAGGCATTTTCACTAATTTGTGCATTTTGTATCTCTGAAGAGCACACTGCTAGCAACCGGATTGTAAATGACCAGAAGGACTTATATCCAACCTATGTGACTTAAACATACACTTAAGTACTCTAAACCACTATTTAAAAATACTTCTAGAGAGATTCTGAAATCTTAATTTGGTTGCACTTTCTGGTAACATATTTTTTGAAAACTTTTGATATTTCTTTCATATAACATTATTGGATCTGTATCATTAATTGTCTAAAAGGTAACTGGTTTCATCAAACCTTCCAGTATTAATTTTTAAGCCATTTTGAAACAGGCCTAAAATACTGAAATGCTTAACGTCATTGTACTTACTCCTTTCTGAAATGATCAGATTTTTAAAAAATGGATTTCTCATATAAATAATATTATCAAAAAAGCTCATTTTAAAAGTTTCTCCCAATCTCAAAGTCTTATTCTAGTAATTATAGAGACCTAGGTAATGAGTGGCAGATATATCTGCCTTTCAGATATGCCGTAATGTGAAAAATAACACAGTCATGTGATATTCTTTATTAACTAAAACTGTGTTGTTTTTATTTTGGAGTACTCATAATTCATTGGTAGGGAACTATCCAGTATTTATATTCCTATATATGTATATCAGATTAATTTTGAGGCTTGGTGTTCCTAAAAGATTTGGATGTGTGTATTTCTTTAACTTGACATAAACATATATCGCAAACATATCTTTTAATTCCAATTAAAGGGGTGCTTTGGCACATGCTGAAATCTGGGATTTTTTTTTGACTTAGATAAATTTATCAAGAAGATTGGAACCAAATGTTAATTAGGGTAAGTTGTCTTTGAAAGTAAAGTGAACTGTTTTATTTAATGGAATTAAGTGTTTTTTGTTGTTGTCGTTTGTTTTTACAGTGTGCTTAAGTAAGTTTAATTCAGCTTAATTACATCAGTTTAAAAGATCTTGAAGCTTTCTTTTTTTCTTTTAGAAAAACAGATTCTGAAGGAAGATTTCCATTTGGTAATTTGTTTAATCAGTGCAAGCAAAATTAAGGGAAAATGGATGTAGAAAATGAGCAGATACTGAATGTAAACCCTGCAGGTAAGTAAGAATATCCTTTCTTTTTTTTTCTTTTTTTTGTTCTTTTTTTTTTTTTTTTCTTTTTTTCTTCGTTTTGAGACAGGATCTTGCTGTGTCACCCAGGCTGGAGTGCAGTGGTGTGATCATGGCTTACTGCAGTTTCGACTTTCCTGGGCTTAAGAGATCCTCCCCTATCTCAGCCTCCTCAGCAGCTGGGACAACAGGTGTGTGCCACCACACCAGGCTAATTTTTTATTTTTTGTAGAGACAGGATTTCACTGCGTTGCCTAGGCTGAATATCTTGAACCTTGACTATGCTGTGAGGAAACTTCAGACCATTGCATATTTTATAAAAACATGATAGAAAAGCTATCTTTAAATACTGTTTTATTCATGCTATAAGAAAACAGGCTATATTAAAGTCAAGTTTGTGATTTTTATTTTCATGGAAATTCATTACGTCCTATTTTTCTGCCTATCCTTTCACATTCCACACATTCCTATTCTCCGTTATATAGTACAGAATGGAGAAGAATAGTGAACCTGCTTATTTTCACATAGGCTAGTTAGTGATTTCTGTAATATAAACTTAGTGGTATCTTTGATACCTTTCCTAACAAATAATTTTTATATTCTAAATTACCTAGGGTATTTTCCCTAATTCTCCATGGTGCTTCAATAGCATGTTATTATCATAAAAATGAACAAAGTTTTGTGGAATATATGACCAAATGTGAGTAACTCAAGATAATTTAAAATGTATTTATAGTTTTCAAAATAATCTCCCAAAAAGTTAATTAGAATTGTGTAATATCTGAATAGTGAGAACAGTTCATACTGGTATACTTTAGATAATTCTTTGCCTTATAGTTTTATTAATATTGAAAGCTGTCTATTTTCTGTCATTTTAAGTGTATTTCATAACTAAATACATCTTTATTTCTTCAGTGACTTAACTCACTATTGTTTACAATGTACATAGTTTTCTTTGATCTGAACAAACACGTTGAATTTGAAGCTTCTTTACCATTGTTTATTTAAGGATCTTTTTAAAGTGCGGTAAAAAATTGAAAAAAATTTATGTAATTAATGATCATTTCTGTGCTGCTATATACAATAGCTGTATGAGTATGCTTTAGGGTTATAAATGGGTAATATGTACCTACTTAATTGAGATGGGGATGGTAATACAGTTTAGAATATATTTTACATATAGGTAATTGCCTCTTTTCTGCACTGTCCAGTATGGTGACCACTAGCTACATGTGGTTATTATTACTCCTGGGCTCAAGTGATCCTCCCTCTTCGCCTCCTCAGTAGCTGGATTACAGGCGTGTGCACCACTGCACTTAGCCATATGTGTTTGTTGAGTACTTGAAATGTGGCTACTCTTGAGTTGAGAAGAAGGTCAGCTATCTCAGTAATTTTTTATATTGCTTGCATGTTGAGATGATATGGTTATATTAGATTAAATAAAATATATTTAAATTAATTTCACCTGTTTTTACTTTTTAATGTGGCTCCTGGAAAATTTAAAATTTCTTATGTGGCTTGCATTCTATTTCTATTAGAAATAGAAACACAGCTTTAAAATGTATACTTTTTGTTTCCTAACTACAGTAAGACCTAGTTCTAACCCTGTTCTTGGTGCTTGTGTCCAGCACTGCCTTAAAATAAAAGACTTGTTCTTCAATATTTGGATAGGCCTAAGATAGACCCTCTTTGTAGTAAATTCTTCGCATAGCGAATAGTCCAAGTCACACTCTTACTCTTTTACTTGGAGGAAGTAGGTTATTTATTCTGACCTTCAGTTATTTCGTGTATAAAATTGGGATATAAATACCCTCTCTATAGATGTGCAATTAGGATTTAGTGAGATATTGTATATGTGTGTTAGGTCTGTGAAGCACATACTAGGTATGTAATACATGAAAATGTGGTAATATTATTCTAATTATGCCACTCACTGGACACCAGTAATTGAAAATGTGATTTTCTGGTGCTGTGGTCATATACAATTGGAGTGGTTACTATTGAGATGTCAGAATTCAGAAAGAGGGAATTAGTACACAGTAGGAAACAATTTTGAAGTCATCACATTCTGTACTCAGGTTATCATTTTAATTTTGGTTTTCTTAAAGTCAGCTCAATAGGGGTTATGGAACTCCAACACTTAGGTGAGTATGAATAACAAAATATAAAGCAATTAATACAAACATGGGTTAAAAATGATAAGGTCAAATATATAAATTATACTGAGAGAGAATGTTTACTACTGCAGAGACACAAACATACTTGAAAGGATATTAAAATGGTTGAAGAAAACTCGATTATGGGAAATAGATGTATTTAAATTGAATACTCCAAGGGACAGTTTAAGACATTTTATTATAGTTCTGAGTCCTGTGTCTTCTGGACCAGTTTTGTGGTTCACCTTAATGGTACAATGATGAAAGCACTATGTTACAGGTAGATGTTTAATGTTTTTCTCAACCATCCACTCTTACACGAAAATGTCATCTAATTTATTTGATCCTGGTCTTTCTGTCCCCTTCCACTTAATCACTTTTATCTCTCTTTACATTCACTCCCTTGTTCGTCTCTGTAGCTGTCAATACTCTGCTGTATTCTAGTTTTGTATTTTCCATAGTTATATGGGATTAAAAATGTGGGTTTGAATCCTAGCCATAATCCTTCCTAGATATATAACTTCTTGTGAAACACTTCCTTCTGTAAAATGAGGATAAACAGTTTCTTTCTAGAGCTTTTGAGGCTTATAGACCACATATGTAAAGTGCCTTAGCATAGAACCTGGTATCTAATAGGTACCAGGTAGTGTGGAACCTGGTATCTAATAAGATGACAATAGTAATGGTAATGATGAAAGAAACAGTACTACGACTTCCACTAAGACTATAATTACTACTGATGGTTATGATTTTGTCCCAAACACACCATCCTAACACTGGCTTCTTACCAGTTTGAAAACTTTTAAGGCATTGTTTCACTTCTCTTTAATCCTAGATACATTCTGCTTAAAAGTTCTTTATTATTTTCTTTAAAAGCGTAACATTATTATTTATCCCACAGTTACTACCCTTGCTCTTTACCAGTTAGCTTGTGACTGAATTACTGAAACATTTTCTTAGCGGTTTCCTACTTTATACTTTCTCTTTTTGTAATATACTCAGTATTTTTCTGCCAAATGAATCCCTCCCATCTCTTCCCTATGATATCTAACTTAAGCTCTGACAATTTGAGTGTGGGAGTAGTTAGCAGTGATTCTGGTGAGGTTAGCAGGGGCAAGATCATAAAGGACCTTAAATTACAAGGTAAAGAGTTTACATTTTGGCTTGGTGCAGTGGCTCACGCCTGTAATCCCAGCACTTTGGGAGGCTGAGGCGGGTGGATCACGAGGTCAGGAGATCAAGACCATCCTGGCTAACACGGTGAAACCCCGTCTGTACTACAAACACAAAAAAATTAGCCGGCCGTGGTGGTAGCCGTCTGTAGTCCCAGCTACTCGGGAGGCTGAGGCAGGAGAATGGCCTGAACCCGGGAGGCGGAGCTTGCAGTGAACTGAGATTACACTACTGCACTCCAGCCTGGGTGACAGAGCGAGACTCTGTCTCAAAAAAAAAAAAAAAAAAAAAGTTTACATTTTTTGTGACATAATGGGACTACTTTTAAAGGATCTTCAGTGAGGGCATGCTTGAGAAAATCAGTCTTCATTCAGTATAGTTTGAAGACTGGAGGCAGGGAGACTACTTATGAGACTAGTGAAATAATTTGGCTCTAATTGATGATTTTGTTTAAAACAAAACATTCCTAACTTCCTAAGTATGTCAAGAATTGTGAAGATTTAAACACATGTATGCTTTTTATAGGTTGATGAAAATTTTTGGTTTCAACATGTCTTAAAACATTAAAGCCCATGCACATAGACCTGACATGTTATAATTATCTTTTGGCATATAGAAAATGATTTGAGTGATTCAGCTCTGATTTGCGTTGACAATAATGAACAAAAGTGTGGCCCAGTGGTAGCTAATTCAGTAGCCTTTCTGACTTAAAGAGCTTTCAGGGCAAAGCCAGGTGCCTCCACTTTATCTCCGTGGAATTTGAGTATAAAGGACACTCTGCTAGGTGATGGGGATACAAAGAAGGACATACAGTCTAGTTGTGGTTTCTCCTTTGAAGCTTATGACTTAGTTGGAAGAAAAAGACTGCTATATAAAAAGAAAGTGATTTCCATGACGTGTTGAATGAATAGTATGTGAGCAATTAGTGTTACTGTAGCTAGAGTTGTAAGGGAAGTTTTAATGCAGGGGGTAAGACTTGGGCTATATCCTAAAGGATTTTGATAACTGAAAATAACAATGAGGGCGACATTGTAAGTAGGGGAACCACTGGGAACTCCAGTATGTTGATCTCTTTCAGAAGAATCAGTTTTATATAGGCTGGAAGATTTTCAGGATGGTAAGTAATAGGAGAAAATTTTAGGGAGATGAATTAGGACTTTGAGATGATGGCTTTTCTTGAAAGCAAACTTTATCTTGAGACAGTAAAGCATCAGCAGTTCAGCTCAACAGTCATATGTGATTATTTGCTAAATGTCTTTCATTCTCTTTTGGATTACTAATAGTTCTTAAGTATTTATACCTAGTTACGGGATGTTTAGCAAATCATTTAAACATTCTCAGCCTTAGTTTCCTTATCTGTCCTCAATGTTACAATAATTAACTGCCAAACTTGTGCATAAATGATAGAGTGTCTAGCAGAGTGCCTGATAATAATAGGCATTCTATAAATATTAGTTTATCTCCTTTCTCAGATGTTTTGTCTTTTCTTAATATCTCCAATTGCTTAACTCTCTTAGCTCATAAAAGTCTAAGGGTTTTATATTTGGTGTTGTTCTTAGCATAGATTTTACGATCTAAACACGTGAAATAACATGCTTCTTTTGGTAAAAACAAACAAATTTGGTTTGTTTTTGGTAAGAAACAAACATGCTTTGTTTGTTAAAATTCAGTGCCTTGATTTACTTTCCTTGATAATGTGAAAAGTAATCTTATTTAGTTGTTTATTAGGTTGAAGTAGATGAAATTCCCAATATGTGACTGTAATTTACCTACAAAAATGGTAATGTCATGTGATTCAACCTAATCTAACTTACCACTGTATCTGAAAAACAGGAGATAGTTAAAATACTTAGAATTTTCTTTCTTCATTTTTCTTTTTAAGATCCTGATAATTTAAGTGACTCTCTCTTTTCCGGTGATGAAGAAAATGCTGGGACTGAGGAAATAAAGAATGAAATAAATGGAAATTGGATTTCAGCATCCTCCATTAATGAAGCTAGAATTAATGCCAAGGCAAAAAGGCGACTAAGGAAAAACTCATCCCGGGACTCTGGCAGAGGCGATTCGGTCAGTGACAATGGGAGTGACGCCCTTAGAAGTGGAGTAACTGTGCCAACCAGTCCAAAGGGAAGGTTGCTGGATAGGCGATCCAGATCTGGGAAAGGAAGGGGACTACCAAAGAAAGGTTGGTATATATCATGTCCAACAAATGGAAGATAAACAAGTGGAAAAAAATTATCTGGTTCTTATACTACAATTTCCTTGTTCTAGGAATGAGAGAAATTCAAAAAGTGATAATGTAAGGCTTTACAGTTTGTATATATTTTTACTTAGTAATAATGTGAGGACCATCTCACTTTTTCTTTAGGTTGATGTTTTTTCGTTTGAGTAGATTTAATTTTCTTGAGCAGAATGTTAACAGTTTATTTCCAGCAAAATATACACTGATGTTTTTCACTGTTAGGAGTTTTGCGTATATTCTCTAAGTTTGAAAGGAGTCAGAAATCCATCATACTTATTTAATATAATTATGTCCATTACTACTACTAATAAATATAAATTTGATTGATAACGTCTAGATCTGAATTTTAATGTTTTCCTAGATCTTGTTGTGAGTTCTCTTTAGCTCTTTATTTCGGGTTCTGTAGTAGATTGGTCTGTTTCACTGCTGTTTCTCTAGTACCTGAAATAGTGACTAGTACATTGTAGACAAATATTTGTTGAATAAGAGTTTTCTGACAATTTCATCACCTTCTGAATGGTGGGAACTTCAATTTATAGCCTAGGTTTCTTGTAAAATGTTTTTGTGATCTGTCAAAAATTATTTTTGTTAAATGCCTCTGCAATCATGGTTTATATCAAAATGAAACCTGGTTGTCAGATTCTGTTTTGGTCTGATGGCAAGGATATACTTGGTACAAAATAAAAACCTCCAAAACCAGAAATGTTGGTGACATTGTAAAGGTTCTTTAAAAAATAATGTATACATTCGTCCTTAAAACATTTCAGTAAGTTGATACAGAAAAGCAACTTTGAAAATTGGAATTGTTAAGCTTCTTTTGGTTGTTTTGTATTTAGAAAGTAGAATTTTCAGGGCTGTTAATGCTTAAAAGCAATTAGAATTCTTTCCTATATTTGTAACATATTGCTAGTTGTGTGATTTAATGTGTACTTTCATATTTAAAGAGTACTGTATTTGACTTTAAAATATTTGATGGTGGTTACTGTCCTTTCTTGTTAAATAATTTTTCCCTTGTTGAGTTTTCTATGCTACGCTTTACCGGCCCGGAATGTTTCTTTTTGTCTTAGTCTCAAAGAAATGTCGAATAAAATTTAGAGCTCATCTGCAATATCATCTCCTTTGAGGTCCTCAATATAGCTATTTTTTTATCTTTGTTTTTGCTTTTAAAGCATCTGCTTTTTTAGTTTTTACTTCATAAGCTATTTTAACTTAATGTTTTTGGAAATATTGAAAGAGTGGTCTGAACAAAAAGGAAACCAGTAGGGGAAGAAAACTGGAAAAAAACTAACAGACATTAAATACAATTTTTTAGCTGTTATTTAACATCGGAACATTTTATTTTAGATTTCAACAAATTGATGAATTTTGTGTGTTTTCTTTCTCAATTCTAAACTTTTTCAGGTGGTGCAGGAGGCAAAGGTGTCTGGGGTACCCCTGGACAGGTGTATGATGTGGAGGAGGTAGATGTGAAAGATCCTAACTATGATGATGACCAGGTATCAGTGCTTTGCTTTTTCATAATATTTAAAATGTTTATGAACTTTTTTGACTTCATGTTTGTAGTTTACTCATACATGTGTGAAGTCATATGTATATATATGTTTTGGATTAGGAAACCAAGTAAACTGACAGTAATACATGCATAACTTTCACTTGGTTTCTGTAGTGAGTCAAAAATAGCTCTTTAGAAATTCACTTAGGATTATTAAGTTGACCATTTTCCAGTAAATTCTGTTAATATGCTTTGTTTCTATATTAATGATAATTGAGAATATCTTCTTTTGAATATTATGAGTTACAGATATTAGACTCCTTTTAAATATTACTGTTTAGAATGGTAACTATATAATAAATTTTGTTTTGGGGACATGTGCATCTTTCTTTCAGGGATAATGCTGAAAATGTAAATTTTTAATAGATTGTGAAGTGAATTTTTGGTATTTTTTTAAATGGAAAAAATTTAAAGTAGAATAGTATAATCTGCTTGTACTCTTCTCTTAGCTTTACAAACTTAAATAATTACAAACTCATAGGCAGTCTTGTTTCATTCCATTTACTCTGCGTCTTCTGTTGGCTGTTTTGCCCCACCCTGTTTTGGATTATTTTGAAGCAAATCCCAAATGTTTTGATTATGTTTTTTGAAAATCGTGTCTCTTTGCACAAGGTAAGACATGGTGATGAAAATTTTAGACAGGAAAATGTTAAGAGTATATGTTAGGTTGTTTTTATTGTGTGTTGTATGTATGTATTTTAAGTGTTTTTAACTAATAGACATGGAAATATTTCTAAGAGAATATGAAAAATATGAAACTAGTAGGATTCAAGTACTGTAGAATCTTTGCTAAAAATGTATTAATCTTTCAAGTATATGTTTTTAGGCTGAAGCCAGTCACCAGTTGCAAATATAGCAGTCCCCTCTTATCCGTGGTTTCACTTTCTGCAGTTTCAGTTACCCATGGTCCAATGTGGTTTGAAAATATTGAGTGGAAACTTTCAGAAGTAATTCATAAGTTTTAAATTACATGCCATTCTGAGTAGTGTGATGAGATCTCCTGCTGTCCAGCTTCATCTACCTCATCCTGCCCAGGATGTGAGCCATTCCGTTGTCCAGCGTGTATCCGCAGTGTATACACTACTCGTGCATTCGTCACATGGTAGCTGTCTAGGTTATCGGATTGAAAAAACAGTATTTATTGGGTTTGGTACTATCTGTGGTTTAAGGCATCCTCAGACGGGGCTTGGAACATATCCCTTGTAGATAAGGGGGCACTGCATTTCAGAGCTTTTTTTGCATGGGGAGAGAGGAATGGTTTGATGATGGATGTTAATTTTCTTTTTGAAATTTCAATTGAACAGTGCTTTTTTCCTTAGAGATTTTTTTCTGTCACTACAACATTGATCTTTGTGTTATACTTTTTATTATAATCTAATCGTGAAGGCTTTGGTTCCTGCTTCATTTTTTTTAAAGTGAAATTTTAATTAAAACACCATATATGATAGGAAGCCATCATGAAACTTTTTGATTACTGAAAGATTGGTTTTGAGAGAGAAATAAAAATTTTGAGAGAAGAAATTAACAGAAGACATGGGGGTTGGGAGCAAATTATGTATTTCCTGTGGTTAATGGTCTAATCTATATATTGGCTTATTGTATTCTGATTTTGTAAAAGAGCAGTGACATATAAATTCTACTATTTTTATTATTATTTATTATTATTATTTTTATTATTTTCTAGCTTTGTTGTCCAGGCTGGAGTGCAGTGATGAATTACAGCTCACTGCAGCCTCGAACTCTTGGGCTTAAGAGATCCTTCTCCATCAGCTTCCTGAGTAGCTAGGACTACAGGGGCAAGCTACCATGTCTGGCTAATTTTTAAAATTTTTTTGTAGAGACAGGGTCTTGCTATGTTTCCCAGGCTAGTATTGAACTCCGGGCCTCAAGTGATCCTCCCGCCTTTGCCTTCCAAGGTGTTGGGATTATAGGTATAAGTCTCCTTGCCTGGCCTAGATTCTGTTTTTATATGTGATCAATGTATGTAGCATGTCTTTGTCTTGTGCTGAGTGGGGATTATTAACTACTTAGAATATAAAATTATACAGCAATTTCATTTGTTTATTTGCATTTCGTTTTTTTGTAACTCTTACTCCCTTTTCCCCTCACAGGAGAACTGTGTTTATGAAACTGTAGTTTTGCCTTTGGATGAAAGGGCATTTGAGAAGACTTTAACACCAATCATACAGGAGTATTTTGAGCATGGAGATACTAATGAAGTTGCGGTAGGTTTAAAGTTGCAAGTATAATTTATTTAATATAGGAGAGAAGACATCTTTTATAAGCAAAATACATTTAGAATGATCTTGGGTCACTGAATAAATTTAATCATTTTCTTTTGCATAAGTGAATTTCTAAGAAATGGAATAAAATTTCATTACATTAAAACCGTTATATATTTGGGATGTGATGAGAGCTATGTGCCATTTTCTTCTCTGAAAAATGACACAATATTTTTATAATTTTTATAATGATAATTTGTAATGTATATGAATTTATAAAATCTGTTTTTATAATTTATAAAATAGAATTTTAGCAGTTTGAGGGCACTTATAGACACCCCCTGAAACCTCTTCAGGGATCTCAGTTAAGAATGCCTGACATAGTTTCATTTTTTTGACATTTATTTCAAGTATGCTCAGAAGTAGGATAAAATCTTTTTGTATTTTGTCCAAAAAAAACCCCACAAATAATAAAGATTTGAAAAAGAATTATACAGAAGCCATGAGAATAATTATGAATTGTTCATAAAGTAAATCTAGGATAAAATAAAACTATTGGTCTAGTTAGGATTATCGAATTACAGTAATACAATTGTAACTCTTTAGAAGACTTTGATCATTTAGATTCTTAAAATTTAGACTGGACTTTTATGATTTGTCTGATACTGTGAGGTTTGATATCTTTGGATTTGTAGGATTTGAATATAAGACAAATATTTGTTCAGTGCATACTATCTGGAGGAATTTGTAATAGGTGATTCTTGCCCTTTTGAAGCCCAGTCAAGTGAAAGAAAGGATATGTAAACAGATTATTAAAGTATGTGAAACATTCTGTTATAGAGGAAAAGTTTCCATGAGTCCTATGAGGGCAGGGACTGTTGAAATCTTGTTAATCTACCTAGCATAAGACCAATTGTATACTACATATCTATTAACTGAGTAGTGTTTGGAAAGCATAAAATAGAGAGTAATAGTAGAGATGATTCTCTGCTGTCTGAAGGATGTTGAGGAGTTCACCAGTTAAGATAGTTTTCCAGGAAAGAGGAGTATCGTGTTTGAGGGTAATGGATTAGTTGTTAAAGTGTGGTCAAGGAAGATGAAATGCAGTGAGTGAGAAGAGATTACTAACAAGGACACCAGTTACGTGGCTGTGAAAATAGTTTTGGCACTCTCTTAGTAGTATATCATGATTTAAAGATTCTAAGAAAACTTTCATTAAAGAGGAGGGCACTCTAACTGAATTAGAACCTAGCTTCTAGAGTCAGACTGCCTTTATTCCACTTTGTTTGGCTACTCCAGCTGTGTGCCCTCTCTGCTTTGAGTATGATAGGTGTGATAATTTAATACTCAAAGGGCTATTTGAGTATTAAATAATATAAATAAAGAGGCTATTATAATGCCTGATACATTAGTCAGTAAGTATTAGCTGCAGCTATTATATTTCTAAAAGGAAATTTTAAATTTACCCCAGAATTTTAAACCAATAATCCCATTTAAAAACGTTGTTTAAGATCTCATTTTAAACTTGATACAAAAGTGTAAAGTGAATTTTTATTTCAAGAGAAGGCTTTGAAGAAAAGTAGAATATAAATAGCTTATGATAATCTAAAATGAATTTCTCCACAAATTCTCATAAAACAATATTTATAGAAATAATAGATTGTAAGGCAGGTTAGTTAACTCCTAATACCAATCTTAGCAATATTATGTAGTTTAATGAACTAGCCATGAGCTGCATAATGACGTTTCCATGACAGACTGCATATATACCTGTGGTCTCATATAATACTCTTTTTACTGTATCTTTTCTGTGTTTAGATAGGTAACCATTGTGTTACAGTTGTCTGCAGTATTCAGTATAGTAACATACTATACAGGTTTGTAGCCCAGGAGCAATAGGTTATACCATATAGCCTACATGTAGGCTCTGCCATTTAGGTTTGTGTAAGTACACTCTATAATGATTGCACACTGATGAAATCACCTAAATGGTGAATTTTTCAGAATGTATCCGTGTCGTTGAGTGACCCATGACAGTATTTTAAATGTATTTCACATTTTTGAATTGAGCGATGTTAAGGCAGTTAAAGCTTGACAAAGTGGATCAATGTCTAATTTATGCACAGGGAAAGGTGTATTTATCCTATCTCCTAAAACATGACTGTGTCTTTTGATTATTTCCAAAGAGTGAGAGGTAGAGAGATACAGATAAAAGCTCAATTTTTCAAAAATAAAATTTTATTGAACTATAGGTAGTGATACACTTTTAAAATGTTAAATTTTTTTTTGAATAGGAAATGTTAAGAGATTTAAATCTTGGTGAAATGAAAAGTGGAGTACCGGTGTTGGCAGTATCCTTAGCATTGGAGGGGAAGGCTAGTCATAGAGAGATGACATCTAAGCTTCTTTCTGACCTTTGTGGGACAGTAATGAGCACAAGTGATGTGGAAAAATCATTTGATAAATTGTTGAAAGATCTACCTGAATTAGCATTGGATACTCCTAGAGCACCACAGGTTTGTATGATTCTTCTTTTTGTTCATTCCCTCCCACTACTATATTCCTAATTGTGGAAATAATGTATACTCCTAGGAAATTTAGTAGATGGAAGGGGATGACCCACATTTCCTACCACACCGAAATACCCCTCTAGCATTTTGATGTATTTCTTCCTAGTTCTTTTGTTTTTTAAACATGGTCTTCATCATGCTATAGATTTAACATTATCTCGTACTTTTCTCCCATGATCTGCATAGTTTTTAGGTCATTTTTTTTTTTTGCCATATATATAGTCTTTATTATATGTAGTTGTTTTATTAGCTAAGATTTTTAAAAAATGTAGGTTATGATTGAATGCTTCACTAATGTTTATTATAAAAAGTCATAAGTAAGACTCTTCCCTTTTGTAGCTTTGAAAACGTGAAATTGTTGCTATTGTCAAAAGTTTTTAATCAAGGTAAAATCACTTTACTTAAAACATTAATTTAGAAACAGAATATAGGCATGTCAGTTCCTAAATGCTCTTTCTGTTATACTTATGACAGACAATACTCTGTATGAGATATTAAGTGGTGATTCTAATGCAGACATTTTTTCCTTTTATACCAATACACATACTTTAAGAAAATGATTATATAAGTTTATTGTAGAATTTTTGAAAAAAGCCAGAAAGAAGAAAGGCCAGCAAAAACTGCTACTGGTGTTAAGTTTTGCATTCTCCTTTCTATGGGTATATATCAATGTATGGCTTCTATAAATCCGTAATTTTTTTAAATTAAAAAAATGGAATCATACCATGTATGCTATTTTGTAAACTTGATTTTTCTCATACCATAAAATATGGTAAATATCTTTCCCTGCGGCCACATAGTATACCATTTTACGTGTATACTATTTAACCATACCTTTATTTTTGGACACTAATTTCCAGTTTTTATAATAAATAATGCTGTGAACATACTTTCAACTATTTTGATATAACTTTTTTTCTCCACAAGATAAATTCCTTTGATTAGTTTTTGAGAGAACCTAGTCCTTTTTTTATTTCTTTTTTAAGAAGAGAGGACTTCACTTGACCTTAAATCATTCGTTTAACCCCAGCACTTTAGGAGGCTGAGGCAGGTGGATCACGAGGTCAGGAGTTCGAGACCAGCCTGGCCAAGATGGTGATACCCCGTCTCTACTAGAAATACAAAAATTAGCCAGGTGTGCGCCTGTAGTCCCAGCCACTCCAGAGGCTGAGGCAGAAGAATCACTTGAACCTGGGAGGCGGAGGTTTCAGTGAGCTGAGATGGCGCCACTGCACTCCAGCCTAGGCGACAGAGCAAGACTCTGTCTAAAAAAAAAAAAAAGAAAAAATTTTGATCATATACTATGTATTCAGGCAGTGTGCAAGGTGTTAGGTATTCATTAGTGAGCAAAACAGATGTGGCCCCCACTGTGGCACTTAACTTGAAGGTTAAGACGTGGGAGTCTATGCTAGGCATAACAGCTACTACATAGGTTTTTTTAAAAAAAATTCCAGCATCTTTTAGGTACTGACTGTGTACTTCAGCTAATCTTCATCATTTATGTATTTAGAAATTGTGTCCTATAAAAGTTATTTAACATTTTTTTATGTAGCTCTTCTTTTTTCCTTTTTACAGTTGGTGGGCCAGTTTATTGCTAGAGCTGTTGGAGATGGAATTTTATGTAATACCTATATTGATAGTTACAAAGGAACTGTAGATTGTGTGCAGGCTAGGTAAGTAAATAACTTTTCCTACTTAGAATTTCAAAATATGGGAAAATTCTACAGGATCCTATTGAAATGATACTTGCATTAATCAGACACTCTGTACATCTGTTTGTCACTTCTCTATATTCTCCACTGTTAAAATGGAGAGACTGTTGGCATGATATACCAGGAAGAGGACAGTACTATAATGCAAAAGTTCTGGAGTTTAGCTGAATCGTTAATTACCTTCATGTCAAGCCACTCTTCTTTGGGCCTCAGTTTCTTTATTTATGAAACAAAACCATTGGACAGATCTTTAAGTTCCGTTTTCAGGTTCTAGCATTCTGTAGTAGTTTAATATTCTAATAAGATGGATAACATTAACAAGAGAGGCCTCATTTATAGTTTTATTTTGCATTTATCTACTGTAGAAATCTTAGTCAGAAAATGTCTTTTTCACTCTTGTGATTTAGTATAATTAATATGATATTTGGTATACCTAAATGTGATATTTGGGAGTTATGCTATATGATTTTTCTTAACTTCTTGGAGACTTGGACTTAGGCATGTCTTAGTTTTCCTCAGGTCTATATATTAACTTAATTTTCTAGGGTTACTTCACATCATAGTGAAATGGTGTCCCTGGGTAGGAAGGCATGGATCTAGGTGAAAGTTAATTATATGTGAAGTGTTTCTTCTCAGTGTAGATCAGTTATTTTGTAATGTGTTTTGATGTTTCTTGAATGAGAAATGAAATAGAGCATGAGAATATTAACATGAGGATCAACTTTTTTTGCTCCTTTTTGTTTTGAAAAAGTGTTTTGAATTTTATTTTGTTTTTATGTTATTTAGGGCATATAGGATTTTGTCAGCTGTATCCCTAATTTGGTAAACTTTAGGTATTTCCAGCTATCAAACTTAAATTTTTTTCCTTCTCTGTAGAGCTGCTCTGGATAAGGCTACCGTGCTTCTGAGTATGTCTAAAGGTGGAAAGCGTAAAGATAGTGTGTGGGGCTCTGGAGGTGGGCAGCAATCTGTCAATCACCTTGTTAAAGAGGTAATGATTAGGTATTGTTTTTAACTTAATTTATATGTATTCTTCTGAGTGAAATAAATTGTGGCTACTAGCTGGTATTTTTATGGACAAAAATTAAGTTCGGTCTTAGAGCTGCAATTAGAAAATGAAATAATTTTTTTATATTTGGCTTTATAACCTTTTATTATAAAATGTGATTAAAAAATGAGTCTATTAAAATGGCTTTCATGAATAATTATAAGCAAGCCATCTATGAACTTCAAAGGAATGCCTGAAATCTTTTTCTTATATTATTATTTAATAATTTTCAAATGCTATTGAAATGAGATTTTCTGTCTTTTAGCTATTCAATAAATATGCTTTTATATGAGCAACTTAAAACCAGATAGTCTTAAATAATGAGTTATGAATTATGAGCACTAGAGTAGATCAGAGTGTTAGATTTCTGTGAGAATGTTCACTACCCATATGCATGTTTTAAAAGAAAATTGATTGTAATCCCAGCACTTTGAGAGGCCGAGGCGGGTGGATTGCTTGAGGCCAGGAGTTTGAGAACAGCCTGGTCAACATGGTGAAACCCCGTTTCTACTAAAAATACATAATAATTAGCCGGGCATGGTGGTGCGCACCTGTAATCCCAGCTACTCGGGAGGCTGAGACACCAGTCTTGCTTGAACCCAGGAGGAGGAGGTTGCAGTGAGCCGAGATTGCGCCACTGCACTCCAGCGTGGGTGACAGAGCAAGACTGTCTCGGAAAAAAAAAGAAAAAAAGAAAAAGCGATTTATTGCATTAAAATGCCAGTTTTATTCCCTATGGATTTTTTTTTTCTGGCTGTAATGTGGTATTCTATAACAAGAAACCAAAAAACAAAAAAAACTCCTTATCTGCAGATCTCTTTAAGGCATGCAACTAGAAGATTTGTAGTTCATGTGCTTCTGATTTTTGAGTATAATCTTTTCATGTAACTATAATTTTGATTTTTAGTAAGTCTTTTAATGAGGTGTGTGTGTGTGTGTGTGTATGTGTATCTAGCTTAAGTGTTAAGGAGTTCAAAATGTAGTTAGAGCCTTGACTGTTTTTGCTTTTATATATGTTAAAATAGATGAGTCAGTGTTTGTAATGTCATGATTGCAGTATCTGTTTTTTAAAAATTAAACAATTATTAGAAAAATTGAGGTATAAAAATAGTCAAGATGCCAGGGCAATTAGGCAGGAAAGATAAAAGCCATCCAGATTGGAAAGGAGGAGATAAAACTAGTTGTATTCCCAGATAACACGATCTGTATACAGAAAATTTGAATGAATATCCACAACATTTTTTAACTCCCCCAAACTGAAACCAAACTATTAAATAAAAAATGAGTTCAGAAAGGTTGCAAGATACAAGATCAGTATACAAAATTCAATCCTCTATACAGTAGGAATGAATGATCTGAAATGAAATTACTGCATCTATGATAGCATCAAAAATAAAATACTTAGGAACAAATTTAACAAGACAAATGCAAGTCTTGTACACTGAAAACTGCAAAACATGTTGAAAGAAATTAAGGAAGACCTAAATAAATAGAATGATATCCCATGGTTATGGATTAGGATACTTAATATTGTTAAGATGGTAATACTCTCCAAAATTAATATTTTTGGAAACTGGACAAGCTGTTTTATGGTGTGTGAATTCTCTCTCAATAAAGAAAATTGACAAGATAAAAATGGAAATAAAACTACCAGTATATGAGTTTGAGGTTGACATTATTTGGATATTTGCTTACATGGAAGGGTTGGATCAAAGACGACTTTTAGAAATGTATAAATGTATTTGTAATTTATCATTCTCAGAAGTGCATGGAATTTGATGGGGGATATTTTTAATACTTTTAAAGTTATGTAACAAATGTTAAAAGTAAGTAATATAATTTGAATAACAAGTACAGTCATGTGCCACATAATGATGTTTTGGTCAGTGATGGACTGTATGGGATGATGGTGGTCCCATAAGGTTATAACGGAGCTGAAAAATTCCTATCGTCGAGTGATAAGGAGGCAGTTGTAATGTTGTAGCACAGTTACTTTTTTTCAGAAATTTAGTGTAGCCTAAGTATACAGTGTTTATAAAGTGCATAGCCAGTGTATGGGTAATGTCTTAGGCCTTTACATTCACTAACCACTCACTCATTGAATCACCCAGAGTAACTTCCATCCTGAAAGCTCTATTCATATTGAGTGCTCTATACAGGTGTATCATTTAAAAAATCATTTATACTGTATTTTTACTGTACCTTTTCTATATTTAGATACACAAATACCGTTGTGTTCCAATTGCCTATATTATTCAATATAGTGACCTGCTCTACAGATTTGTAGCCTAGGAGCAATAGGCTATACCATATAGCGCTGGTGTGTAGTAGGCTATACCATCTAGGTTTTTGTGAGTATACTCTATGATGTTTGCACCACGACAGAGTCATCTAACACACTTTTCAGAACGTATCCCTGTTAAACGATGCGTGACTATGTATTAGTTTGTAAAGTAAAAATATTCAAATGCTATGCTTTAAATATTTACTTACATGTAAATATTTAAATACATATTTACTTACATGTAAATATTTAAATACATATTTACTTACATGTAAATATTTAAATACATATTTACTTACATGTAAATATTTAAATACATATTTACTTACATGTAAATATTTAAATAACATATTTACTTACATGTAACTATTACATCCTAAAGCATGACAGCAATTAAATTTTACTTTACCTTTTATGAAAATATCTTATAGAAGTTGGAAGGATACTTAAATATTGATTCTTTTAATTCAGTCAGCCAACATTCAACATTCAGACAACTAGGTATGTGCCCACCAAATACAAAGGGGATTTTAACAACTAACATATAGGGAAAAATATTCCTAGTTGAAACTCTTGTGCTGAAAAAGTTCTCCCACTTTTTTGAGATGTTCAAGTTTGAGCAGGAAAATCAAGACTTGTCTCTTTAGCTACAGCTGGAAACTGAATTATTGAACATTTTAGATAATGAGTTTCAAATTTTCAGTTGTAGAGAAAAGAGAAACTATGTGGAAATCTTTTCCCTGTCTAGTAATGCCCCATTATCATCTCTCATTTTTTGGCTCTCAGTGCACTATTAAGAGCATCTTGATAGAAGTGAAATATTTTATGCCACTTTATGTTGAAACTTTGTTAGTGCCCTCTAGTGGTATTTAAAATCCCTTATTTTTAGTGGCACACTAAGGCATTATGGTCACAACCCAGGACGCGTGCATTATAAACCTATTTGTAGATCTCGGTGATTCAGACACTGAAGCATTGCATTTGAATCATAATTATGAACCATTTAAAAATTGGGGATTTATTTTTTAATTATGAAAAATTCTGTTATAATAGTACCACATCCAATCTATATGTTATTAGCTGTTTGTTAACCACTATTTCATTATATTGGAATGAGGGCAAATAATCCTGTAGGCAAGCATGATATTTTAAAAGTTAGGAATTCTAACACATCTCAACTTTTAAATCTAATAGATTGATATGCTGCTGAAAGAATATTTACTCTCTGGAGACATATCTGAAGCTGAACATTGCCTTAAGGAACTGGAAGTACCTCATTTTCACCATGAGCTTGTATATGAAGTAAGATTACCTTGCCATGTCAAAGAGAATTATTAAGTGTTCCTTTTTATACCATAGTGACTTACGCTTTTTAAATAATGTACATCCTTTTTTTAATGTCAAAGGAGGAAGTGGTTTTTAAATTTCTACGATTACAAAAGGCATCTGGGTACATTTTAGGAGCAGCTTCATATATGAATTAACCAAAAATTCACTCATTGATTCAATTTTTAGGCTATTATAATGGTTTTAGAGTCAACTGGAGAAAGTACATTTAAGATGATTTTGGATTTATTAATGTCCCTTTGGAAGTCTTCTACCATTACTGTAGACCAAATGAAAAGAGTAAGTATAACATTATTTTTGAACAACTTTTAGGATTATGCCTTAAATATATGACTGAATACAGATTATGAATTGTCAGTGAAATTTTCTTTAGGTATGTTTAGTGTTAATATGCCTATACGTTTTGTTTTTTCTTAATGGTAATGTTTGAGGTTTGAACCTTTTGCAGCCATTTCTTGGAAAGTAACACTGCAGTGTTTTTTTTTTAACCTACTTTAACAAATGTAATTATGTATTCTACCTCAAGGGTTCGGTTTCTAAGATGTGACAATTTCTATTTTATATCTAGAGAGAAACATGAACCTTTAACTTTTAACAAATTATAAAGTACTTTTTTCCTATTAAAAATGTTATGATTGTTTTAAATGTTTGTGAGGTTTTTGTTTGCCTTGTATTTTTTTAAAAAGGTACTAAGTGTATATAGAGAAGTAGATGGGAAAGGAGTTTGCCCAATGTCTGATGCCTGTCTACAGCTCTTTTAAGAGAACAGTATTTAAAATTTTTTTTTTAGCTATGTAACCAGTTTTACTTATTTTTTATCTATATTTGTAATTTTAGATATCAGAGGGGTACATGTACAGGTTTGTTAGATGGGTATATTGTGTGATGCTGAGGTTTGGGCTTCTAATGAATGATCCTGCCCCTCAGGTAGTAAACATGGTACCTGATAGGTAGTTTTTCAACTCTTGCCCTCTTTCCTACCTCCCCACTTTTGAAATTCCCAATGTTTATTGTTCCCACCTTCATGTCTGTGTGTACCCAGTGTTTAGCTCTCACTTACAAGTGAGAACGTGCATTATTTGGTTTTATGTTTGTGATAATTTTCTTAGGATAATGGCTTCCAGCTGCATCCACGTTGCTGCAAAGGACATGATTTTGTTCTTTTTTATGGCTATGTAGCATTCCATGGGCGTATATGTACCACATTTTGTCTAATCCACCATTGATGGGCACTTGGGTTGATTCCATGTCTTTGCTATTGTGAATAGTACCCGATACAAATGCAGGTGTCATTTTGGTAGAATGACTTATTTTCCTCTGGGTATACACCCAGTAATGGGATTGTTGGGTTGAATGGTAAATTCTATTTTGAGTTCTTTGAGAAATCTGCTAACCACTTTCTACAGGGGCTGAACTAATTTGCATTCCCACCAACAGCATATAAACCTTCCCTTTTCTCCTCAACCTTGCCAATGTCTGTTATTTCCTGACTCTAATAAAAGAGAACAGTTGTAAAACACTGTAACAAATCTACTTTCTGTGCTTCTCATGATTCAAATCTGACTTCAGTTTAACCATTTGAATATTTGGCCTTAAATACAGATTGATGACATAGTGATGGATTGTGTTTTATGACATATATTTTATATGGGCTCACAATTATGTGTGTAATTTTATTGTTGTAGGGTTATGAGAGAATTTACAATGAAATTCTGGACATTAATCTGGATGTCCCACATTCATACTCTGTGCTGGAGCGGTTTGTAGAAGAATGTTTTCAGGCTGGAATAATTTCCAAACAACTCAGAGATCTTTGTCCTTCAAGGTACTTTATTTAAATACCACTTTCTCAATATAAAATAGTGGATGAGGTCTTTGGGAAGGTTAAGTGCTAAGTTAGTTTACCATTCCCTGAAGTCACTGAAGAACATGACTCTTGTGAGTTCATGGAGAAAGAAGGGCGAAGCTTGTTTTAGCCCCCTTGTACATCTGTACAGGACTGCCTCATGAAGTCCTAG
Source organism: Nomascus leucogenys (assembly GCF_006542625.1). NCBI lineage: Eukaryota > Metazoa > Chordata > Mammalia > Primates > Hylobatidae > Nomascus > Nomascus leucogenys. The sequence goes on along the minus strand of NC_044383.1, from coordinate 22,670,046 downwards.
TTTATTTGAAAGAAACTAATCTTGTGGAGCAGTTCCTTTGTTGTAAGTAGTTTCAGTGTTATTTTAGAGTAGGTATTATCAGTGGTAAGATGAGAAAATTGAGGCTTAGGGAGGTATAATGTATTTTTTCTGAGGTCACATGGCTAGTACATGGTAGAAGCCAAGTATGAATTCAGGACTTTTCTGGCTTCAAAGATCTAGGCTCTTACCTATACTGGACGTGGCTTCCTTGACTTTTTTACAGGTTGGAGAATTAGGGCTAATTGGATGTTCTCACTGGAAAGTGTGTGTGTTCGGGGGTGTGTGGAGGGTGTTCTCACTGGAAAGTGTATGTGTGTGGGTGATTTTCCTTGGAGCTATTAATATTTTTGCTACTAGTTGGTTAAGTTTTGTTGTTGTTGTTAAAGCTAATAATGAAGCACATAATGTCATAAATGTTTAGTAATAGCTAAACTTTTTGCTTGTGTGGGTCAGTTTTATATAATCTTAAGTTCTTATGATTCTTTATCTGGAAAATTTCTTAAGCTTTGATATTTTTATTTAAGTGCATTGTAAGAATTAAAACTCAGAAAAATATTTCCTGGTAGGGGCCTTTGCTTTAGAATTTTAGAAACCATTAAAAGAGAGGGAAAAGAAAGTGATGAAAGATAGTTTAATAGCTTTACTAGAAATGTTTGGAAATACAGACGTTAGTCTGGTGATGGAAGGATTTATGTATGGATGTGCCAAGTGGCATACATCAGTAAAAACTCTGAACTTTGGCCTTATTATTGACTGCTTTTTCATTTCCTACCTTGGTCTCATATAGTCTGAACATATAGTCTGAAGCCTTTATGTTCAAGATGATGTAGCTGTTTTCCACTTAGATTTAATATGAAAAGGGGCCAGTACCCTGGCATTGGCTTTTTGAAAGTTTTTCCGCCTCTGTTTGAAAGTCTGATTGTTTCTGTGTGGCTTTATTCTCAAGGGTCACATGAGGCAATAAACTTTCTGTGTATACATACCATACAGCTTTGACTTGGGTCCTTTATCTTTTAGCCTGTTTGGGTGAGGTGCACATTTGTGTGTGGTTTTGCATGCTTGTGCCTGTTGGCCTGGGGTCAGAGAGTAAGGGCTAATGTTGCCCAAGTTCTATTTCCCACTTACTGCTTTAGGCCACTGGCCAGCTGTTCCTTCTGGGCTATTGCCACTACATGTAGCTCGAGTGTGGTTACATTATAGAGCAGGGCTTCTTGAGTTTGACAAAGCACGAATCCCAAAATGGGGCATAGACTGTAATTCTGATTTTTTTCCACATTCAAGTTATGGCTTTTCTACAGTTGATAAAACATTTTTTTTTAATTGTCAAACATGGATATTTTGATAGGTTCCACAGCTCCAGTTTGCATAATTCTGAATTATGTTAGTGTTTCCTATTTGGCTCACTGTTAAGCTTACAAATAATAATTAGAAATAAATTTAAATTTCTAAATAAAATGTTTGCTTTAGTTTGAGTCAACTTTTTTTTAATGTGATTGTTCAGATAGTGAACTTATTAAAACAAAAAGATTGGATATTGATGTTTTATGCTAAGATATATAGTAGGGAGTCTTTTCCAAAGGAATTAGAGGCATGCTTTTTTTTTTTTTTAATGGAAAACCCTTTAAAAACTAACATGTAACGAAAAAATACCAAGTTTTTAATTTTTTGTATTGACTATAGTCAGAATTTATATCTGTTTTCATGTCTTTTTTTTCTTCATTACAGGGGCAGAAAGCGTTTTGTAAGCGAAGGAGATGGAGGTTGTCTTAAACCAGAGAGCTACTGAATATAAGAACTCTTGCAGTCTTAGATGTTATAAAAATATATATCTGAATTGTAAGAGTTGTTAGCACAAAAATTTTTTTTTTTTTTTTTTTTTTAGCACTTGTTTTGGGTACAAGGCATTTCTGACATTTTATAAACCTACATTTAAGGGGAATTTTTAAAGGAAATGTTTTTTCTTTTTTTTTTTGTTTTTCAAGGGGGCAAGGAGGGACAGAAAAGTAACCTCTTCTTAAGTGGAATATTCTAATAAGCTACCTTTTGTAAGTGCCATGTTTATGACCTAATCATTCCAAGTTTTGCATTGATGTCTGACTGCCACTCCTTTCTTTCAAGGACAGTGTTTTTTGTAGTAAAATCACTGGTTTATACAAAGCTTTATTTAGGGGGTAAAGTTAAGCTGCTAAAACCCCATGTTGGCTGCTGCTGTTGAGATACTGTGCTTTGGGAGTAAAAAAAGAAAGTTATTTCTTTGTCTTAAAGAATTTTTTAAAAATTAGTCATGAGACTTATTCATCTTTCCAGGGAACATACTGATTGGTCTTAAAAGACTAGACAGTTAAGTAAAAGGTGGCTGGAACATCTATTTTTCTACAAAACTGGAAAAATGAACCTGGTTCTAGAAGAATGTACACCAAAATAAAACATGTGAAGCAGTGTTGATTCTTTATTGGGAGTACATTATTTTAGGTCTCTTAAACTTTAATTTCACACAGTAAATTTTGAATCTCATAAGGAAGCATATTTGAACCTAGTGAATTTAATCTTGGTGTTCCTTGAAAACTTTTTTTCCCTGCAAAATTTTAAGTGAAAAGTACAATAGTAAATTAAGATTACACTGGGGGAAAAAATGCAGGTATCACTCTACTCCATTGTTATCTGACCTAGAGCTTAATTTTTAGAAATAGGTAATACCTTCCATCATTCCATCATCCTTAAATTCTGTTACCAAATAATGGCTAATGTTACAAAAAGTTATACTCCAAAGACTCAAAGCTTGACATTTAACCAATGTATGAGAAAATATTACCAATTAATAATAAAGAATGATCATTTTTTTAACCTCTTTTACATAGCCTAATAACCCAGCAAGGCCTCAAGGTCTATGCTAATTTAAATTGCCAAATATTGACTGCAGCAAACAAGAATTATATTCAGAATTTATGAGGGTACTGTTAGGAGTATACTGATTACAGGTTTAGATACAGTCTGTTAGAATTAAAACCAAGTTTAATGTTCATATTTACCTCATGGGCTTTATCAAGCCCATATCACCTTGGCTTATATAAATATAGTTAAACCATTTTTAGGTTTTTAATTGACACTTGGATGATAAATGCAGTCATTTTATTCTCAAGTGCTTAAAATTTAGAAGCTTAGCTGACTACAGAATAGGTGAGGGTTTCTTAAAAATGAGATTTAAGGGCTGGGAGCGTTGGCTCACGTCTGTAATCCCAGCACTTTGGGAGGCCAAGGTGGGCAGATCACCTGAGGTTGGGAAACGTTCATGACCAGCTTGACCAACATGAAGAAACCCTGTCTCTACTAAAAATACAAAATTAGCCAGGCATGGTGGCACATGCCTGTAATCCCAGCTACTTGGGAGGCTGAGGCAGGAGAATTGCTTGAACCTGGGAGGCAGAGGTTGCAGTGAGTCGAGATGGTGCCATTGCACTCGTTTGGGCAACGAGCGAAACTCTGTCTCAAAAAAAAAAAAAGTGAGGTTTTAGACAGTTTTGTCATTACTGGTAGGATGTGGTCACACAAGATAGCATTAAACGTGACATGGCACATAAAATTGGTTAAAAAAATTTTTTAAATTACGTAATGTAAAAGCCCAACGAACACTTTATGCAAGATTGGAATGTATCTTCAAATTCAGATTTAATAAACATGTAAAGATCCTCTATATAAAAGCTGTATTTAGTCCCTTGTGCCCAAGAATGTTATAAAAGATACCAAGAATGTTATCTATAAAAGATAGCAATAGGAATGGTGAACAAATAATTTAATTTGCAATTCTAAAAACATGACTTAAACCCCATTAAACTTGGTTTATAGTTTAACTGCTGATGTTCAATACAAACCAGAGTGTTTACATTCACAATACAAATTTCATCAATCTTGGATATTTTTGTATTTATATGAATACTATCAATTTTATTGATAATATTAACACTACTTTCAGCACACACAAGCATATTTTCTAGTTACTGTTAAATAGTAGATAAGGCAGGTTGTTCCCTAAAATGCTCAGTTATCATTCAGTGGGTTATTTGCTGTTGATCCTTTTCTGCCATTTCTTGTTGGCGAATTGTATTCTGTGCTGCTTGATGCATTTTCTCTAGTTTTTCCAGAGTCAGAGATTTTAAGGGTAAAAGTTTGGGTTTACACAGCACCATTGTGGTTATATCTTCCACAAACAATGGCCCTAAGTTTAACAAGAAATAAAAATTAATTCAAGAAAGATAACCCGGTTGTTTGGTAGTTGGATTTGCAGCTAGAATGAAGGTCTAAAAAATTAATCTCTTGTCACTGAAAAACTCTTGTACCTAAACTGAGTTTTGCTGTGGGACCAGAACATTGTCACTCTATAAGTGCATTTCTTTTACTACTAGGGTGCTTCTGAGGAAGACAAGTTTTGAGCTTTCTACCTAAGAATCTATGTTACCATCAGACAGAACTTTTTGTGTCAGAAGTTTAATTTTAAAGTAAGATTTGGCAAAATATATATACATAGTGCAAAAAATATAGCAAAGTATGATATTTAATGTAAATATTCAAATGACTGAATGTTTAAACCTTCGGCTTTTCTTACTGTTGCTTTAGGTTTCTCTTTCTCCATTTCAGACCTTATTTAACATAGTAAATTCCATTATTTCTTTCACTGAAGTTTCATATTGAGTCGGGCATGGTAGCTCATACCTGTAATCCCAGCACTTTGGGATGCCAAAGGGGTTGGATTGTTTGAGCCCAGGGGTTTGAGACCAGCCTAGGCAACACATTGAGATCCCTTCTCTACAAAAATAAAAACCAATTAGCCAGGCATGGTAGCACATGCCTGTAGTACTAGCAAATCAGTAGGCTAGGGCAGGAGCCCAGTAGTTCAAGGCCTCAGTGAGCTATGATTGTGCCAACTGTACCCAAGCCTGGGTGACACAGTGAGAACCTGTCTCTTAAAAAAAATTCGTATTGTAATTAGCAATTTTAGGAATTAGCTAATTAATTGGCAATTTTAGGTATAATAAACAATGTTTCATTTGTTATCCTTTTACTGGATATCATGAAAAAGCATATAGTAAAAGTAAGACAGTAAATGAGATAATACGGAACACAATAGCTGCAGATGTTTAGCTATTAAGCCTGCTATGTGACACTAACTATCACTTGTTTAGTCCTATAATAATCAATGACCTCAATATTTGTGATGTACATACCTTGTTTTGGAAGAACTTCCCGGAACATTGACTTCACTTCCGCCATATCTGAGTTGTTGGATATAGTGTTTTTTCCTTCAATGAGAAATCAGTATTATTCAAGAATAAATTCCCAAAGCAGATTGCCTGAGACATTTCCATTGTAGTTTAAGTAAAATCCAAATTCCTATAGAAAGTGAACTACCCTAACCTTGTATAATATTGCCATTAATTTCCTGTGACCTTGGGATAGTTTGTATAAGCATTTAGATCTTGTCAACTTCCATTAGTCAGTTGTGGTGTTAACTACAAGGCTAGGTGTTCTAAATTTTTTTCTCTCATAGTGAAAACTTGGTAGAGCTTCAGTTTTTAAGGCAAAGATGATTAATATCATCTGAGGAAAAGGTATTTGTGTGTAGCCAGCGTGGTTCGTTGATAGCATCTCCCCTGAATGGTGGGTGACAAAAAACATGACCACTATTTGGGGGGGGGGGGGTGAGGCAGGTAGTTAGGAAAAGGAGGAACTGACAGGCTAACATTTCCTAAGAGTCCTACTTGTCTCAATGGCCAACAGCTGGTTTCTACTTTGTGTCTAACAAAAAGAATGCTATGCATCACTGGCTGCACAGCTGCAATTGGTAACGAAGTAATACAGTAGGTGAAACTGGCTCTTGAAGAACAGAAATAAGGTAGAGTTTCAGTTTACTATTTTCCTCTAATACCGAGATTCTATATGCGAAAGGACCAGCAATACTTAACTATGAGTATTTGTTATGAACATCCCAGCATATATGCCATTTTTGCCAGTGACATTTGCTCCAAGTATTACAGCCAAGATTCTGCTATGCTGTGTGTTCAAGGTGTTCTGGACTAAGCTGTAGAATGATCCCTTTCCAAACACAGATGCTTTTGTAGACGGTCCCACCCACTCAGTGATTCACCTTGCTGATGCAACCTTACCATGCATTTCACAACATCACCCCCACAGATTTATTATTTATAAAGTGGTGAATCTGGCTTGATGCCTGCCTTTACCAACCACTGCAAATTAGTTATAATCAAGTGAAGCTTCTTCTGGTCTTTGTTATTCCCGCTCCATTACTTTGACATTCCTAATAAAAGTCCTACTCTGTATTCAAGTATCTTCCTCTCTCTTGCTGAGATTCTTATTCTGGAACGTCTAAGTTCCTGAAAACCTCTATCTGCTTTCCAGAACTTTGTCATCAAACTTTACCCCTATACTGCTCTAGCAGGGAGAGATGATGAAATAAGTAATGGACCAGGAATAAAGCAACTCATCACTAAATGGAATGTGAAGTAAATACAATAAACAATTTCCTTAGACTGCACAGCATCTCCTACCATATTTTTTTAGGCCTGCCAGTGGTACCTAGTGATCACTGCCTTTTTTTTTTTCCAGGTTAGGATGAAGGTTACTAGCATTGCAGACCCCCTGATTAGCCTTGAGTTGAACTATCAAAAACACCACCTAGCCTCTCCATTAAATACATCACAGTGAAAATATTCATTATGATCACATTTCCTTATTTGAAGCAAACCTGACATGATATGCCACTGAAAGGGAGGATATTATAGATGTTGATAAATGTGAAGGAAATACATAGGAGCTAAGGATTTTTGTATGTATCACCAAAATGCTAAAGTGGTAGGTAAACAACGCTTAGCTGTTATATAGCATAAGCAACTCCAGCTACTCTGAATTGTCACTATCCTTTGTTTTCTCTTAGTCTGATACCTCTTTCACATCCAAAATCTGGCCTGACAAAAACAATGAAACTTGCTGCTCTACCAAACCTCAGTTCTGTGTTTGACTAAGCTGCCATTGTTACTGTAAAGGGTGTGGAGCCAAAGGGATGGTAGGGAGTGGGTTGCGCCTGGTGTGGGGGAGATCAGTGCCAGTCACTTGCCTGGATAGAATGTCTGTTTTAATAGGGTTGGTTCTTGTTTCTAGGCCCCCTTAGGCATTGGCAGGAAAGAAACAGGAAGGGAAGGGCTAAAATAAGCAAGGTGGTGGTTGGATGGCCCACACTGGCTGGGCTATACTTTCTTGATATCAGCTGCCCTGGGAGTCCAGAGTAGGAAGAAGTACAGTCATGTGTTTCTTAATGATGGGGTATGTTCTGAGAAATGCATCATTAGATGGTTCTGTCATGGTGCAAACATCCTAAGAGTGTACTAACACAAACCTAGATGGTATAGCCTCTTAACACAAACCTAGATGGTATACAGGCTAATATAAACCTAGGCTATATGGTAGAGTCTACTGGGCCTACGCTATAAACTTGTACATGTTACTGTACTGAATACAGTAGGCAATTGTAACACAATGGTATTTGTGTATCTTAACACAGAAAAAGTGTTCTGCCACAATGTCATGAGCATTACAACGGGGTATGACATCATTAGGCAATAGGAAATTTTCAGCTTCATTATAATCTTATAGAACCACTGTTGTATATGCAGCCTACTGTTGACCACATGTTGGTATACAGACAGTATTTCCTTCTCCCACATGGCCTGCTAATAGCCAAACATGGGTGATCTGCTTAGAGTAATGCACTCTAAGCAGTTGTGGCTACTTTTAAGAGAACTTTCTTGTCAGGTGAGATGTATTTAAACCAGGGACAGATGGGCCAAGGGAGAAACATAACAGCTATGGCTGAAATTCATGTGTATTCTACAACTGCTATGGCCATTTAATTCAATAAATATGCGAGTTTTTTTTATCATATGCCAAGCATTGTTCATAATGAACAGGACTAAAACCCAAACCTTTGCCTTTTTGGAGCCTACAGTCTAGAATAAGAAGAGAGAAACAACAGCATGCCAGAAGGTGGTAAGAACTATAGAAAATAGTGTAAAGGGGATTAAGGAATGCTGAGGGGGGTGGTATTTCAATTTTAAGAGGAAAATCATGATGACCTCATTAAGGTGACATTTAAGCAAAGACTGCTTTTGTGTGTATGAGTGCATGTGTAATGTCTTTAAACTGCAAAAAGTTTAAAGTCTGATAGTATCCACAGGTAGGGATGGTATAGGGAAATTAGTAGTGTTGTTAAGCTTTTTTAGAGGGATATTTTGCAGTACTGTATCTACTAAAACTAAATATGCACATTTTCTTTGACTCATAGTAATTGGCTCTAAAGAACACAAATGTGTAAAAATAAAAGAGTGTTCATTAAAGCATTGTGTTGAATAGCAAAATGTTCAGCAATAGATGAAGCTAACTAAATGTTCACCAGCAGATCAAAGCTTAAATCATGGAACATCCATAGAACGGAACACTATGCCAAATTAAAAAATGATGTAGATTGTCAAGGCATACTTTAAGAGAAAACATTAAATTACAGAAAATGAAATTATTCTTACATTAATAGAACCAAACTTATAATGCTCACAGAATACAGTGTCAATTCATCATTTTTTGAAGGCCTTGGTTTAGGTAAATGGAAAATAACCTGCTGCTTCCTTTTCTTACACAGATTCTAAAGTTTGTAATTTCTCCCAGAGATAATAGTTTTGATGAACAGTGCATTCCAAAATCATGACAAGGTACGCAAACCTGTTGTAGCTATTTCAGCTGGATGTCTAAAATTAATGCTGAAAAACTTGAAGGAAAACCAAATCTTTGTCATGAAGTATTTTACTCTGCTTTAGGAGTGAGAGTTAAAAGGCAGGCCTAGGATGGATTATTGCCTTCAAATCAATCATATACATTTGGCAAGTTAAAAATCCCTGGTGTGGGGGCCGGGCGTGGTGGCTCACACCTGTAATCCCAGCACTTTGGGAGGCCGAGGCGGACAGATCATGAGGTCGGGAGATCGAGACCATCCTGGCTAACATGGTGAAACCCCGTCTCTATTAAAAATACAAAAAATTAGCCGGGTGTGGTGGTGGGCACCTGTAGTCACAGCTACTTGGGAGGCTGAGGCAGGAGAATGGCATGAACCCAGGAGGCGGAGCTTGCAGTGAGCCGAGATCGCGCCACTACATTCCAGCCTGAGCGACAGAGCAAGACTCCGTCCCCCCCCCAAAAAAAAAAAAAATCCCTGGTGTGATTTAGTTGGATAACCAAACTAAATAATGGGTGTGAGCCCAGACTAGATCACTGAAGTGTCCTTCTGAACTTGGAGAATATGTTATCAGTGGTCCTCAAATTTTCTACTTGCATACTCCCAAAGAGATTTTGGAAAACTAGGTTATCACTTCATACATTGATGTTTAAATTTTTTATCATAAATTTAAAGGATGTAATTTCCAGCATATTTAAAAATAACTGTTACTTCAGTCTTTTAAAAACATCCAATATAATCTAAACATAACAGCAATTTGATAGTCACCATCATCCATTAATAAAAAGAAGCTCATTTTTAAGTTAGAAGTTTTATATCATCTTTTTTTCTTCCTGGACCTCTATTTCCAACCCACTTTATTCTAGTGTAACATATTTTCATGCCTTTTTTTTTTGAGACGGAGTCTCGTTCTGTCGCCCAGGCTGGAGTACAGTGGCGCGATCTCGGCTCACTGCAAGCTGTGCCTCCCGGGTTCATGCCATTCTCCTGCCTCAGCCTCCCGAGTAGCTGGGACTACAGGCGCCCGCCACCAAGCCCGGCTAATTTGTTTTGTGTATTTCTAGTAGAGATGGGGTTTCACCGTGTTAGCCAGGATGGTCTCGATCTCCTGACCTCGTGATCCACCCACCACGGCCTCCCAAAGTGCTGGGATTACAGGGGTGAGCCACCGCGCCTGGCCTCATGCCTGATATTTTAATGATCATCCTATCATACTTGCTACAAAAATGTTTATAAATTTAAACTTTAAAATATTTTGGATTCAGTTATTACAATTGGTATGAAACTGGTCAAAATGAATTACACATTGATAAAGCAATTGTTGAACATAAAGTTATTGGCCATGTATCTGTTACTAAGAAGACAGCTTTATTTCTCAATTAGTTCACATATATACATGGCTGAAATTTACTTATTGCTACAATTCTATTCTTCTTCCTTTTTTTTTTGAGATGAGGAGTCTTGCTCTGTTGCCCAGGCTGGGGTGCAGTGGCACGATCTCGGCTCACTGCAACCTCCACCACCTGGATTCAAGCAATTCTCCTGCCTCAGACTCCTGAGTAGCTGGGATTACAGGTGCATGCCACCATGCCCGGCTAATTTTTGTATTTTCAGTAGAGACGGGGTTTCACCACGTTGGCCAGGCTGGTCTCGAACTTCTGACCTCAAGTGATCCACCCCCGTCGGCCTCCCAAAGTGCTGGGATTACAGGCATGAGCCACCGTGGCCAGCCCTATTCTTCATTTTTGTAGATGTAAACACTGAGATGAGAATGGGAAAATTATATTCAATCTTTGAACTTAAGTTATATGCTAACAATCATGTAGTGACCTATCATCAGGAAATAATTTTAAATGACCAGCAGACGACTCAATTAGGTATTCCTTCAGTATTGTTGAAAGCTAAGAACAGTCTCTTGACTTGTAAAAGCACTACTTACTTAATAATTTTTGCGAAGCCCTTAGTCTTTCTTACTTGAGTTACCAATGTTTCCTTGTCTCTGTGTGTAGCTCCTAAGAGATGTTTATTTCCTGGAGCATTTTTGTCATAGTAAGATTCTACCAGGATAGAGAGATGCCTTTCCTTCATACATTCTTAGAAAAATAATTGTGGGACTGGTGTGGTGGCTCGCATCTGGAATCCCAGCACTTTGGAAGGCCAAAGTGGGAGGATTGCTTGAGCCCAGTTCAAGACCAGCCTAGACAACAAAGCAAGACCTCATCTCTACAAAAAATTAACAAAAATTAGCCGGGCATGATGGAGTGTGCCTGTTAGTCTCAGCTACTTGGGAGGCTGCAGTGAGAGTACTGCTTGAGCCCGAGTTTTAGGTTGCAGTGAGATATGATCATACCACTGCATTCTAGCTTAGGTGACAGAGTAAGAGCTTGTCTCAAGAAAAAAAAAAAAAAAAGAAAAGAAAAATGGTGAAAGGGGAGATACGAAATGAGATGAAGCATGATGGTTTATCCACAGGTCTATTTTCTCAGGGAATGCATTATCAGCAGACACTACATATAAAAGTTTAGGATCTGAAAATTGATTGTTCTTAACCTCGCTTGCTTGTATACCCCTCCGATTGTCTTCAGGCATCTTGAGGGATATGCAAATCCTGGTATAAAGACTGATGATTGATACAATAACCACGTTGTTCTTTGAGATGTTAATGGACTTTCTGATAAGATTCCATAGTTATTAAATTTGAGAAGCCCTGGGAAGGAAAAAAGTTAAACTTTTTTTAATAGCAGGACTGTTTAGAAACTTTAATGTACTAAAGTATGTGATACATTTCAAACAGGAGAGTTGAGTATATATTGTTTCCTAAAGTTATGTGATTCTGGAATTCTTTAAAAGTGCAATTATGGGACCAGTATTGCCTAGAACACACTTTGTATTCCTAGGGCAATGTCACTTTCAATATGGCATATGTAGTAAGATGCTATATCTTAAGCACATTTAAGGAAAATACCAGTATTTACAAATAACTAATTTTGAAATTAGTAAAAGCTGTATTTCTTCTGAATGTAACATTTATTAAAATCAAGTGAAGAATGACTTTTTTCTCTGTTAAGTGAAAAGTTTAGACTGTCCTGGACAAAGCTGTCTTTTTATAAAGGAATTATTTAAATGTGAAAAGATAAAATCTTGCAGAAGACTTGTAGACTTGGCAAAAATGACATGTTTTTCTCCTATCACAAGGATATTCTGATGTGGGGGTTTCTAGTGACACAATATTTTGTGCCAAAATGTTAACTAATGGTTATTTATGGGCCTTATTTCTACTTTCTATTACATGAACATCCATTACTAAGAAAAGGTTAAGAACAAAATTGAAGTATTCCAATGGCAAGTCATCTTATATTGAAATTTTAATTCAGCGTCAAACTTACTAAGGCATAGTCTCTAGGCTTGAGGATCCTGAAGGATGGGGGTGGAGGGAGAAGAAAGAGGCACATAAGCGAAGAAGCATAATGCAATATAAATTCTATACTTAGAAGTATTTGTAAAAATCCCATGGGAACACAGAATAGGGAGCAATTGTGTCAGGTACAGATGATGGGGGAGGAACTTTAGGTGCAGGTAACAACAGTTTGGGCAGAGGCATGAAGATGGGCAACACAAAGCACATGGTGCATTATGGGGGAGGCAAGGAGTGCTAAAAAAAAAAAAAAAAAAAAAAAAAGTTACGAGCAACCTGTCTGGAAACAAACCCAAACCAAACTGCAGTCAAATTGATTTTGAAGGAAATAAGGAGAACCACTGAAAATTTTAAGAATGAGAATGACCTGAACAGATCTAAATGTATTCAGGAGGATAATTACAGGGCTATTTCAAAGTTTAGGTGCAGGTGAAAAATGGGTGCTTCAATTGAGCAACTAGCTACACTGTGAAATCATAAAGCTAGGGAAAGACCAGATTTAAGTAAAAGCCGTGATGGGGTGGTGATTAACTCAGGCCAGCAAAACAATGATACCCTCAATAGATTTTCCATTAATCAGGCAAGCATCTTCATAGAAACAACTTCAATCTGTAAAGACTAAGATTTATATAATTTTGTTATTAAAAGGTTGGCTTTTTTTTTTTTTTTTTTGAGACAGAGTCTTGCTCTGGCACCTGGCTGGAGTGCAGTGGCGTGATCTCGGCTCACCGCAACCCCCACCTCCTGGGTTCAAGCGATTCTCCAGCCTCAGCCTCCTGAGTTGGGATTACACGCATGTGCCACCACACCCAGCTAATTTTTTGTATTTTTAGTAGAGACGGGGTTTCACCATGTTGGCCAGGATGGTCTCGATCTCCTGACCTTGTGATCCACTCGCCTTGGCCTCCCAAAGTGCTGGGATTACAGGCATGAGCCACCGTGCCCGGCCAGAAAAGGTTGGCTCTTATGTCATCTCTTGAACTTAAATGTTGTGGACTTGCAGGAGACCTACAAGTGAAAGTCTTAGAAAAAGACAGAATCCTTCACTAAGATCTTCCCTGCACACCTATTACGTATTTGGGAAAAGAGCCTAGCTCCTAGTTCTTTGTTCAAGAAAGTATAAATCTCTACAGTGGACAGAAATTATGAGTTGACAGGCCAAATTAATGCTGTACCTTGTATTCTATTTGGAAATAAACACTGGACAGTAAAGACTAGAGTGATAAACACGTTTGAGAATGATGATGTTGTAGGTGACAACAAAAGCATTACTCTTTCAGAGTAGAAAACTAACAAATGTAACATAAAAATAATTTGGAATGATAAAGTACCTATACGAACAGATTTTTTTCTTTCAACAAACATACTAAATGTCTATAATGTACCAGCCGTAGCTAAGTGAGGGAGACAGAGTAGGTAATAACTAGTTCCTTTCTTTGGTGGAGGTGAGGTAAGGAATGAGACACACGTAAATAAATAATTATAATTGAATACAATGTACTTTAATAAAAGCATGCCTATTGTGCCTTAAGAAATGAAAACCATGAAAAACTTGGCCAAGGATAGGGGACAATGGGTGGTCTCTGAAGAATTATTAAACATGACATTGGAGCTAGTCCCAGAAAGCTGAATGGGGGTTTATTAGGTAGAGAAGGAGATGTATACCAAGGGGCAGATGTTCTAGACAAGGTGAAAAATACATTCAAATGAAGAAGCATTAAAAAAAAAGTGTTCTGTCGGAGGACGTGGCTTGAGTGTAGTGTGTGTACAGTGTGCACCAGGTATTGTGGTGGGATTGACTAGCTGGAAGCCAGTTCACACTCAGTCTGCAATGCTGAATTTGGACTTTATATCCTATAGTCAGGAGGGAGCTAACTGGATGGTTCTAAGCAGTTATGTGACATGATTCATGTTTTGGAAACACATATTCTAGACAAAATAAAGGAAAAATGAGAAGAGACACTAGAGGAAAGGAGATTAGTAAGGAAGCTATAATTGTTTAGGTAAGATGATGAAAGTATGAATTAAAGCAGTGATAACAGACACTAAGAAGAGAAGACATAAGAGGTAATTAAGGGTACAAGTTGAGATTCAAGCATCCTCCACCTTCCCACCCCCCACTGCCAGTGGGTGATAAGGAAATGATCACAGACGACTTAAGTGAGCTAACATGCTTGTGGATATACCCGTATTAATTCATATTGGAAACACAGATAAGAAGGCTGAGAAGGAAGAGTAAAGACTATGAGTTCGGTTTAGATTCACAGAGTGTGGAAGTCCAAGAGGAAGGTAAAAAGGACTGGAGGCCCAGAGTCAACTGTACAGTAGTACAAGCTACAGAGGTGGATATAATCACTCAAGAAAGATATGGCAAGATGGTGAGTGGTGGGGTGATGGTAAAGAGACAAGAGTCTAGTGTGGTGGTTGAAAGAAGCAGCTGAAGTCAGATTAGTCACTTAAATTACTTGATTTTCTGAGCCTTCGTTTCAACTGCAAGATAAAGCTTACAATGGCATCAACTTGAGATGGCTGGTGCATTAAAGATATAATTCATATAAAGCCATTAGACCAAACCCTGCATGAGAGCTCAATGAATGTCAGCAATTCTTACCATAGTGTACCATTATAATGTTGGCATAAAATCAGATTTTCAGAAAAAATAAGCTTATTAACATGTATTAGTTATAGAGGCTTATGACTAAAAATGCATGATGAAAAACCTATGGGCAAGCAAAAATATTTTAGAATTCTCCACCTCTTCTCTTAATACCCATACTCTTAAGAGTTATATTAAAGGCAGAATCGTTTAAATGTCAAGACATTTACCTTAGCTTCTTTCCTTTAGTTATCTTAGTGGCTCTTAAATTTTAGTTTGCTTAAGAATAACAATAGCAACACAGTGTTTAGTATGAAGTCACGCATGTATTTCAACTAAGTAGATATTTTAAGGAATTTTCTGCAGTAATTTTGAAAATGACTTTTATCACCATAACTGGTGATTTTAGAATTGAATTACCCATGTGCCCATCCACCTCCCACTGCATCTCCCAATTGCAGCGGGAGGTGAACGGGCACATGGGTAAAATTATATATTGGGTTCATATATATATATATATGTATATATATATACACACATATATATATGATGAAATTTAACAGACTAAAACAAGGTTTAAGAAGAGTTATCTTGTCCAACATCATATAGTTGATAAGAAACAGGATTTGAACTCAGGTCTGCCTTACTCAAAGGCAAGGTGTCTTTTCAGTTTTCTCTATGCTGCATCTGTAGGACAGGGAGATCCCAAGCAGGTTTAGTATGGTGCTTCACTGAAGGAATATCAACATTTAAGAAGACGGTGGAGAGATAATCGTAGACTATGGTGTGCAGAAGCCAACAAAGGCTGAAGTAACATACAATCTTCAATTTCTACTGAAATGGGAAATTTTGAAGACACTAATAACCCTTACAAAGGAGGGTGAAAATAAAATACGAGGCAAACAGTAAATCTCAGGAATGAGGTAGATGAAAAATAAGCACAGCATATTGACTAAAGCACATTTCTTCCTCTTTAGTTTGGGAACTGTGTCACAGTCGGACCAATATATGGCTCTAACCAACATGTAGCTTTTCTTTTCTTTTTTTTTTTGGTCTTCTTAATTTGAGGATTTAGCATTCCAGTTGTCATGTTTGATGCCATTCTGAAATCTCTTAGGAAGAAAAACTGCTTTTTGACTCTAGATTGTTTATAGCATTAAATATTATTTAAACACTATGTCACTGAAACTTTCAAATCCCAAGCTTAATTAGAAATATACAACACTTTAAAAGCTTACAAATTTTGCATTTTTAAATTATTTTCATCATATCACAAATTATATGACAGCTTATATCACAACTCATATGAGAAGATACTGATCTTGGGTTAAACAGCTGAAGAGGGCAATTAGCTTTAGACTGCACCTATTTTCATCTAGCCATCTGGAAAATGTAAGCTGTGGTCACACAGGGGACAGACAGAGAAGGAGACTAAATTACTGAAATTCAAACTGCATTCCTGATTACTCATAACGTATACATATGGATCAGAAACATCAAAATGAAAACATATTGTGGATGCCAACGTCAAGTCTTGATTTCTAAAAATGTTCAGGATGGGATTCGGATGTTTTTAAAACTGTCCTCCCCACACTAAGTCTCCTTAATCTAGTATTTGATCTTTGCTGGGAGCCCCAAGGAGCCATTCCATGGGTCTATGTGTTTATCTTCCATAATATGTGCCTACTACTCCTAACCTGTCACTACATCTTCATTGTAATTCCTTTTTCCCTCTATTAATGTATCTAAACTTATCAGCTTATGCTAATTGTACAAGACCCCAGTTTTAAAGTTAGAAATAGAATCCTCGAGCATATCCTAGGATTCCATGTGTTTTAAATAAACTATGACAGTAAAATCCAATGTGTCATTGGATAAACAGAAGCTTATACTACAGTCTGTCATTTCTAATCAATCTATTTCACCTTTGTATTTTAAATGAAGTACAGGGTTGCTCTCTGGTGCTAACTAGTTGTACTTTATTTCATATTTATACTTTAAATAGGGTACACGGTTGTACTCTGGCCATGCTGCTAACTAGCTGTGTGACCTTGAATACATTTCTTAGCCAACCAGAGGTTTGGTTTTCTCATACAAAACATGTTTATTATCTGTCCTGGGTTGTAAGGTTCAAGTGATAAGTGGATGTAAAAGTCCTTAGAAATACAGTATGACATTTATTATTCCAGGACTAATTTTCATATTGCTATAATAAAGGACTTGTTCTAGATTACCGTAAGGTATCTTCTGTCTCTAAAAATCTTTGAATCTTCATAAATATCATGGTACCTATAAGACAGCATGATCTATTTAAAGGTGCTTTTCTTTAAAATACTGTTTCACTTACTTACTTTTGAAGCAGAATGTGCTGCCAATTTGTGTTCTTAAATGTTTTAAAAAGTATGATAATAAAGCAAACCTATTTCATAATAGAACTCAAAGTTGAGAAAATGTGAACAAACTTTTAAAAGGGCAGCAAAGGTTAAAACCTTTAAAATTGTAATCAAGGGAACAGAAGCTTGTTGTCTAAAAGAATCTATCTTGAATTTTTGATGGAGGTAACAGGTGACTTGTTGCCTAACCTACAGAAGTAAATGCAGTTGACATATGGCAAAAATAAAACATTTCTGAAGCATTTTGAGATTCTCAACAAAAGCACCACTCATGTTTTCATGTTAAGAAACATACATGTCATAAACTGGTAACCCTTGATGCTATCCACTTAAATATTTTGTTGGTTTTTAGGTATTTAAAAAGTATTTGAGCCAATGTTTAAAAATCAGGAAATTTCACAAAAAATCCAAATTTTAGCTCCACTTGACAAATCTGGCAATGTCAAGCCCATATTTCAACATGGCAAAATTTGGCTAGGGCTGGGAAGTGATGCTTCACTAAGGTAAGCACATGCTCTGGAATTCTCCAGTCCTTCCTATTGCCTATTCTTTCCTCTTATCTACTTGCCCATCCATTGTAGGCATTTGACTTTGCAACTACAGTAAAACACAGAGCCACTGTGAACATATGCCAAGCTGTCTAATTTTATCATTAATGGGCATTGAGATGCAAAAATACAATCTCTGGGAACTGAAGGAGTAGTCAGGAGCAATCATGGCCATGGACTGTAAAGGATACTTTGTGTAAAGAATATTTTTCTTCTATGAATATTTATTAAGTTGGGTCCCTTAAAGTAAATTCAACCTGCCTAGTGTGGGGGTTCTGAGGGGGTGGTGAGAATGGTAGAATAACAAAATTTTTATCTTTTGTCTTAACCGAGACTTGTGGTTAACTGATAGATGAATTTTCATAAACATACATTTCTGAATGTAAATATGAGAAAAAGGTGAAAAGGGGAGCCCAGAAAGAATGCATTTTTCAGCAAACATAAAGTAGTAATACTCACGCTTACTCAAGCAACTGCCCACATGTTAGCAGAATGCTTAATTTGGATTGATAATGTTTATCCGGAGATGCCAAGTAACATCATATGTCATATGTCGGAGACTACAGTAGGTTCTATTCTGCTTTGCTATCTGGCATCTGCTGGTAGAAAAATGTTGCAACATGTTCAATTTAGCTAATTAATTCAAGCTCATGTGAATAAAATGTGTGGTGTCTAGCTTCTGAAATGTACCTAGGCCTAAGAATGGGAATCCGTCTTGGGTGAACTTGGATGATGCCACTGGCTCTGGGAAAATCCAGTAGCAGACACTACCATTAAGTTAATAATGATACATCCTACTCATGCAAAATGTCTTTTTCTAATAACCCTTCCTATTTCAAAATTCAGTACTAGACAGTGGTCCTAAAAATGTTAGCTATTAACCTTTTTAAAAAAGTATTTGCTCAGCACCTGAGGTATTTAGTTAGCTATTTCAGCAGTGTGCAAGGAAAGAGAAAAGTTGTTTGATACTTTACGGAGTGCTTCTTAAAGCCCAGTCCCCAAATCATCTGCATCAAAACTCCCTGTACAATTATTAAAAACACAGATTTTTCTGGAGTTCTTCAGAAATCAGAATTGCTGAATCAGAATACTTTTTCTTTCTTTCTTTTTTTTTTTTTTAAGACAGGGTCTCGCTCTGTTGCTCAGGCTAGAGTGCAGTCGTGTGATCACAGCTCACACAGCCTTGACCTTCTGGGCTCAAGTGATCTTCCAACCTCAGCCTCCCAAGTAGCTGCGACTACAGGAACATGCTATCCCGCCCAGTTAATATTTTGTATTTTTTGAGACAGGGTTTCGCCGTATTGCCCAGGCTGGTCTCAAACTCCTGGGCTCAAGTGATCCGCCCACCTGAGCCTCCCAAATTGTTAGGATTACAGGCATGAGCCACAGCAGCCGGACTCTAACTTTTAATTAAGTCCCCCACATTAAACTTAAGAGAACTACTGTCATAGATTCATTCTTTCACTTACTAAATAATCAATGTCAATATGTGCCTGAATTCAATATGTCCCCTAACTGCATTGCTTTAGAAGTTATTAACTACCATACACTGACTGCATTCCACGTGCTATAAACCGAGGTAAAGCACTTTATATATATTTGAATTAATTCTGTACAATAATCCTTAATGGTTTTAAGGCTCTTTTATTTTATTTTATTTTTTTTTCTTTTTTGAGACAGGGTTTCACTCTGTTGCCCAGGCTGGAGTGCAGTGCCGCGATCTCGGCTCACTGCAACCTCTGTCTCCCAGGCTCAAGCGATTCTGGTGCCTCAGCCTCTTGAGTAGCTGGGTGTGCGTGACCAAACCTGGCCAATTTCTGCATTTTTGGTAGAGACGGGGTTTCTCCATGTTGGCCAGGCTGGTCTCAAACTCCAGACTTCAAGTGATACACCTGCCTCAGCCTCCCAAAGTGCTGAGATTATAGGTGTGAGCCACACTTGGCAAGGTGCCGTTTAATAGATTATTAATAGAGTGAGTAGGCTGTCCAAGGTCATCCAGTTATTGAATAGTCTTATTCCTGAAACCCAGGACTGATGCTAAAACCTGTGATCTTAATTGGTATATTATTTTGCCTTACTTAAATCTGGAGTATTTCCACACAAGGAAATTTCCTTCTACACAAGGGAAGCAACTAACGGAATGCATTATGTAATTTTCAATATGATGGCTAAAAACATTCTATACCAATCTAAGAGATTCTGTCCTCCCAGAGCATTTTATTCCACTCCCTTATGTGCAGTTTTTTCCTTTCACTTATCTTTCATGATCAAATATAAGTCTAGGCTAGGAGGAGTATACGAGGTTGGCAGTCTTGAGAGTTTTCCCTTTGTGATTATGAAGTAAATTCCACAAACACTTCTCTATCCACTGGGCAGAGAACGTATCTAATGTACTAAGTGTTAAGAATAATCTTGATTTTGCAATTTTTAGTAGGCTCTGCTTAATGCTACCAAAAAGCTATCATAAAAACACCAGGACCAATTAAGGCTTGCATGAGAATTTCAGTGAGAAAAATAACATTGCCTAAATTGGAATGTGACCAGATGGCTAACAGTTGCCTTGGTATTTGCTTTGATAACATCAAGATTCATCTGTATTTGAATTGCAGGGCCCACACATCTTTCAACAATGTCTGCAGGGTGCCAGGAGTTGAAACTCATAAACTATGCTGACATCAGTACACTTTACTGCAGAAATTCATTGCATCAGCTCCAAGAATAGGCAAAGTAGCAGCAACAATTTATTAAAGGTAGTCAGTCTATGTTGCCTACCCAAGGTGCTAACACATACTCTATACACACAGGATTAAATGCTACTCTCTTCTTTGTAGGACACTGGAGAGGGGTAAGCATGCTGAGAAGTGAGATGGATTTAACCGGCAACTCATGGCAAAGGTGCGTATAGCTGGGTTTGAGAAGGCTTAGTCATGACTAGAAAAGTGTGAATACTGTGACACATCCTTGCAAAAAAAATGTTCAGCTGAAGCCTCTAGACTAACTTCTGGTTTACAGAAGAAAAAAGGGGGGCCCATTTCCAAAAAGACTCCTGGCTTGAACTCTTCAAAATGCCAATGTCACAGGGGGGAAAAAAAGATGGGGGAACTCTACTACATTAAAGCTAAAGAAAAATTTTGACTGGATCTTGATTTTTTTTTTTTTTGCAGGATTGGGAAGGAGAAGGTATAAAAGATATTCCTGGGTAAATTAGGAAAATTAGCACTTGGGCTAGATTTTAAACATTACAAAAGAGCTGTAATAATGATATTGTGTTTTGCTGGAGAACTTCAAAATTTTTAGGGAATTCATGCTGGAAATCTTAAGGGTGTCTTGCCTAACAATAAGTGTCTGCAACTTTTTACAACAATGAAAAAGTGAAGAGGAATGAAAAAAATATGGCAAAATGTTAACTGCTGCATATAGATGATGGGTACATGAATATTCATTAAATTATTTAATTCTTTCAGCTTTTAAATATATGAACACTTCCATAATAAAACATTGGGGAAAAAAATCATGTCAGAAAGACTTCACGGGGAAACGTAAAAAAAGGTTGAGTAGCAGGCGCTCAGTGCTCAGCTGAATTTCTGATAAATTGAAGGTCTCTAAAACTTGGCTGGAAGTGTCTTGGGAATCCAAGAGACACCCGATATATTCAAACTTTCGGTAAGTATTTACCAAAATAATATCATGTGCATGGTGAAAATGACAGGTAGACGAATCTGATACAAACTATTCTATTTAGGTGTAGACATGGTAGTGAAGCTAAAAACATAAGCGCTATTATATATATAACATACTGATTGTCATAAAAGACGTACAAAAAATGCTAAACTCAGAGGAAATTACTTCCTGCTGGTGAGAATCTGGAGCCACATCTCCACGGATAACAGAATCAGATACAGAATCACAAAAGGTGAGTGCTACAACAGATTTCAGTAATTAACCGCAAAGAAACAAGAGTAGTTCATTTTGGCTGGCGTGTAAGTACTAAGGAAGTAGAAATTAAGTCGAGAAGGTAGGTTTGCATCTGTGTTGTTGACTGGCTGGATATTAACAATTTTCAATTTTACCTGAAAGTTCTGGTCTTCTTGCTGCAGCTTTAAGCATCCAATCCGGTATTACCAAGATGACTGAGAGTTCTTGACTCAAGCATACAGAAGAAACTACAAGATAATGTATGGTAACTTTGTAAAAGGCCATATAAAAGCAATACAGTATTTTCAAAAATATTCAACACGTTGTTTAAGAAACTGTAGACTTGCAGGATTAGGATAATATATCCCACCACCAGAGCCGCAGTCCAAGCTTACAAAGACTCAAAGGAGAGACGCGGAAAGGGTGGAAAAATCAGAATGGGAAGGCAGGTGGCAGGGGAAAAAGACTGAGGTCTTGCCCGGGTGGTTCACCTATAAAAGAAAAAGGGGCTCATCTTTTTCTTTTATAGGTGAAGGTGGAAAATGATTTTCTGAAGTTCCCGAATTCTCTTCCCTCCAAAAGCCAGGGAGTGAAAGTACTTAATAGGAACTTGCGGAGGCGTGGTCAAGAGCTCCATTTTGCCGGAGTTAGGAGCTCCGCCCCGAGGTCCGCGCCCATTCCCCGCTGCGGTCCTCCCGGGCTGGCTGGCTCCGGCTGGGCTAGGGCGGCCTGTAGAGCGGCCTCACCCCACAGGGAGCCTCACGGGGGCGGAGGGAAGGCGGGCCGCCGCCAGGCCAGCCCGGAAAGAAAACCGCCTTCCAACGGAAGCGGCCCTGAGCCCCGCTCGCCATTTCAGCGCCTCCGTCCCACAGGGACCGTCCGGCCCGGGTCCGGCCCACTGGTTGGGGCCCAGGGACTCACCTCACTTTGCAACTAAGGTCAAGAATAGGCATTCTCTGGGGCACGGGCGGCCAGGCTATTAACACCCATCCGCCATGACCCTATTCGGAAGTGCCAAATGCAACTTCCGGGCAGGAGAGGGATTTTCGGAGCCCTAAACTGTTGTCCATCTCCGTAAGTGACCAGACGTCTCAGTAAAATAAGGGCCAGGAAACTGGACGTGTAGTCCAGAGTATAAATTAACTTGTCTAACATGGGATGTCTGGTCACCCACGGTACCTCTTTGGGATTACTTACAGATGCATCCCTTCCCAGACGGCTCAGCTGTTGCCCAGGGTAACGGTGAGACTGGAGAAGGAAAAGAATCTACGTCACCCTGGAAACAGGAAGCCAGGAATCTCCTGTTGCCATTATCAGTTATGGCCGCCTTACCTTCAACAGTAACTTCCGATCGGGGAGTTGTCACTCTACCCTGCCGGAGGCTTACTCTGTAGCCCGGCTAGCCAGCAGCGCCCAGTGGGCGGGAGACGGCGTAGAGGAACTGAGGAAAGGGCAAGGGCGGAGAGAGAGAAGCTGGCGCCACTGCCCGTCTCTGATTGGGCAGCTTCTATTGCCCCGGCTCCGCCCATTTTTCTTGCCTAGCGAGTGACGGGCCCACGCCGGAGGGGTGGGGCGGGGAGGCTGGAGCGAGAGTAGTGGAGGGGCGGGCGGGCGGGGCGAGTGGGGGAGGGGCGGGCGGGGGGCGGCGGTTGGGCAGCGTCTCTTCTTAGGAGGAGGAGGAAGAGGAGGAAGGAGGGCGAGCGAGGAGGATGGCGGAGTCGGGGCTCCTGACGGTAACCCGGGGCCGATGAGGGGGAGGGTGTCTGTTGGTCGGTTCTTCCTGCCTGCCTTCCTGTCCGTCGGGCAGTCGGGCTGGCTGTCGGTAGGGGGAGGCCCGGCGCGCCCTGACAGGCGCTAGCCGGCAGCGCCGGGGCGAGGCCCTCGGGGCCCTGGGAGGCGCCGCCACCGCCGCTTTCCTGGTTGCTGCCTCCGGGTGTGCGGAGCCCTTGGAGCCGGCTCGCGTGGGAGCCTGCAGCCCGGCGCGGAGAGGAAGGCGGTCGGGTCTGACAGCGGCCGGGGCCCGGCCTGCGGCGGCGGCGGCGGACGGCCCGGACAGCGCCTGGGTGACGGCGTGCCGGCGCGAGGGCGCGGGCCGGGGGCGCCCGGCGGACAGCCTCGCTCCTCTCGGTTCCCGGGGGCCCCGGGCCCAGTCCGCAGGGTGCCCGAGTCGTGTAAATCGTTGGCGAGGGCCCGGACGCAGCGGCCGTCATACAGGGTGGGGTCTCTTCGCGCCCGCTCCCTAGAGTCTACCTTGCTCTCCCGTTCTCCTCTCCCTAAAAACCCTTGAGTGAAGAGTGCTGGATCGGCTCTCGGTGTGTTGCCTAGCGAAGCGAGTTGTAGCCCTTCGAGACCGCCTCGTAGAACATGCCCGATGGCAACCTCTCCCAGTGATAGCACAGCTTTTAGGGAGAGAGGAAAAGTAGTCTCACTCTTCCCCGACTCCCCCAGGCTCATAACACAAGAGGCTTTGGGACAAGACGATTTTTTCCCCAGCCCCTCAATATCCATTGTTTTTGTACCATCCCCCTCCCCCCATGCCTAGGTGGAAGAGTAATGACTCCAAAGCATTAATTTGCCTTTCTTTCTCTTTATTTCTTTTCTTTCTTTTTCCTTTCTTTTCTTCGTTTCTTTCAGCAGGCAGTTTGTGTTATTGTGGAATTATGGAGTTACAAACAGGTGGAATAAATACCGATTCGGGAGCTAGAAAGAAGATGCTTTGTGTGTGTGTTTAAGCCCTTACAGTTGGCAGTTTGATTTTTCTTGTCTGTTGCTTTGTATCGTAATGGGGGTGATGAGAATAAAAGAGGAAGCACTGTTTTGCAACCTACCCAAAGAAATATTTTCGAAGTCTCTGGGGATGCTGAAGCAAAATTAGGTTGCAGATGTGGACTGTATAGTATTTGCCTCCAGCGTGGTAACTACCAGCAGTGTCTAGGCTTACACCTGTGTCATTTCTTACACTTTTCTTAGATACCGAGTGCGTCTAGTTTCTACTCAAGAGGGACTACTATATCAAAAGCTTTTTGTTATGGTTTTCAGAATCCTAAGGTACATTTGTGTAACCAAGTATTGTTGTATCTAAATGCAGCAACACCACTGAAAAATAGTTTTAATTTTAAACACCTCAGTTTATTAGTGTACTTACTAATCTTTACCCTCATCCTCCATGCCGTGGGCTGTAGAACTGTTACTGTGTACTTGAAGAGACTTAGCTATTGCATCCAATTTGTAACATTCAGTAAGGTTATATTTATAATTTGAATTTATCAAGTGTTGATGTTTTGCTGTGTGACAGTGAAAAGAATTTTAGGAATAAAGTATGCAAATGACCATTCTCCACATATGGAACTTAGACTGAGTATGATAAACCTTTTATCTTTATTTGGACATAAAGTATATTGTAAACTTTTTATGTAATTATAAATACACATTTGAAAAATAGACAAAAATAAAGACAAAACTAAATAAAAGCTTTGTCTAAGGTTTGTAACTTTCAAATGTCTGAAATTTAATATAAAGCCAACATATAAAACAATATTGAAATCCCAGTTTCAAATTATGGACATGTCTTTAAGGGTACTGCATTTTCCCCAGGTGCTTGTTGAGTTTTATTTTTAGTTTTTAATTGTTATGGGTACATAGCAGGTGTTTATGAGTTATATGAGATATTGATACAGGCATACAATGCATAATAGTCACATTAGAGTAAATGAGGTATCCCATCACCTCAAACATCTACCCTTTGTGATACAAATATCCAATTATACTCTTATTTTAAAATGTGCAATTAAATTTATTGAGTGTGGTCACCCTGTTGTGCTATGAAATACTAGATCGTATTCATTCTGTTTTTTATATCCATTAACCATCCCCACATTCCCCCTTCAGTTTTTGAAGAAACAGCTACATTAAAAGTTGACATTTGTTTTCTGATCACTCATTATTAATATAATTTTTAAGTTTAAAAAATTTTCCCATAAATTATTATGGATTAAAGAGTGATGTTAAAATATACATTAATAGTTTGCAGCTAGATCTTTTTTTTTAGTTTTTAAACTACCGTATTCAGAAAGTTCATCAGAGCTGTTTTTCTGGTAGTTGTAGCAAGTAAAAGGTCATGCATCAACTTGTGAACTACAAGCCAGTTGGAAATTTGAAACATTTCATGTTTAGATAGAAACATGAAAATTACAAATTCCTTTGTCACACTTGCTGGAATTACCCCTTTAAAATGTTAGTCTTTTTTCTGTGACTTGGGTCAGGGAAGAATGACTTTTCTCTCTCCACATCCGAGAGACATAAACTGGAATTCTATGTGGAATGTTTCCAAAGATGGCTTCCGAATAGTGGTTGGTATAGTTATTGCTTTGGTTTACCTGTATGAATTATGGAGGATGGGTGAATAAAGTTGAAATTCTTTATTATACAGGTGGATAAATTATAGTTATATTTGCCTTAAAAATATGCTCATTTTCAATATTTGTATCATTTAATATTTCTGGAAGACTGTTCTTTAAACCTTTCAGATATTTTGATTTTTTTTGTAAAAATATTTAAATACAAAAATCTGTGTATTAACTAAAAGATATAAACTCTATATGTAGATATAAGGATGCATATTTTTGGAGGCTGAAGATTAAGTGAAATACATCTTTAGAATTTGGTTTACTACATCATTCATGTATCTTTCATGTATGAAAAAGCCTTAAGATTTATGCTTATAACAAAATAAGATTAAAAAAAACCCCAAACAATAAAAAACAACAAGTTAACTCACAACTCCTTCAGTGAGTTCTGAGATTTATAACTTGGACTTGGAAGAATTTTGCTACTTGTTTATAACATATCAATTAACAGAGGATATTTAAATATAAATTGGATATTTTGACATTTCTTAATGAGACTAGTAGGGATTGGTAAGTATTTTGCTGTAGATGAATAAAGGGAAACTGTAATTTAGCAGTAGAATTATACATTAAGTACTTTTATGTGATACTTAAATGAGTACTTCAAATATTAAGTGAGTTGGTATTTTTGCTTGTTGGTAGACCTATATTTCATGCATTATATGTTGTGCATTAGACATGTAAGTTGGCTGAATCTTAAGACTAATTTATGGACATATATCATCTGCTATCCTTGTAATCCCCTATTTTAACTGCTTGGCCTTCTGAATTTTGTTTCATTTACTTGTTACACTGCATGAAAGTTGTGTCCTGTAGATCTTTTTTGAAATATTTTCTCCTAATATAGTAAATTTTTATATTTTCTGTCTAAACTGACTTTTAAAATCTGAATAATTTCTAAATTACAGATGACCTATGGTATGCTTGAACTTCATATATTATAGTGTTCTTAAAAGTGTTTGTTAATAATTACAGATTGAAACATACATAAGTCTGAGAAACTTATGTTCTAAAATATATAATTGAATTATTTTAATATAAATTAATGTTCATTCTGGTTTTTTGGTATTTTCCCCCGGGTCTCAACTTTTTAACACAGCATCTTTAATTCAGCAAAGCAAAGTTTATACACACAAAAGGATATTCTAATTACCAACGATCCTTAAGCTTTTGAGATGATGGTAGCATATGTGCTTCTTGAGAAAGCATGCAGTTCCCATTATCAAGATTTAAAAGAACACTAATTCATTTTCACACTGTATATCTCATTCCAACTTCTCTAAAGGTCAGAACTCATTGCAAAAAGTAGTACATGCTCTAAAAGGTAAGGATTCATTTATGAGAAAGAGTGAACATACTGCTTGTGGCTAAAACAGGAGACCTTAAAAAGGGGTATAATTGGTCCCTATGTGAAATGAACCTGAAATATTTTTATAAATTGTTTGTGCATGACTATCTTTTGTTGATAGCACTAGGAAGACTTCTGACGTTTAAATACTTTATTTGCCCTCAATTACTATTTAAAAGTCCTATAATTTTAAGTAATTTTACAGCTGACAAAGATAAATATTTTTTTCTTTTAGTTTTTCTAATGTCTTGGAGGTAAAGTGGAAATGGCCTGTTTTGACACATAATTTCTAGAACTTGGAGTTAATTTGATCAGTTAAACTTGGGTTTTTTTCAGTTTCCAGTTTTGTGTTGTATAACACTTCTTCCTGCTTTCAGTACTTTCTCAGTCTTGCAAATAGTCTTTAACTTTTCAATTTTGTTCTATAAATATTTCTTAGTAACTACAGTTTCACATTCACCAATGTCATGGAACTTCTGCTGAATGCCATGTGTGTCCCAGGCTCTGTGGATACAGAGATAAATATGTTTCCTTCTTTCAGTAAGTTCAGAGTTTGTTGCATGAACTGGACAAGTCATTAGTTAATTGTTAAACAATGTGACACATGCTTTTAACAGCAGTGTACACTGGCAAACTCAGATGGTTAAGACTCACACTGCACATATAACTGGCAGTGCCTAGTGGAGGACAGGACTGGAATGAACTCTTGAGGAATAAGTAGGATAGGGGAGGATAGTAAAAGCACAAAGGTTAGATATGTTTAGGTCCACTTGGACAATTAGAGAAGAATAACAGTTTGGATTCTAGTAATAATATTAGGTCATACAGTAGACTTTAAAGCTTATGTTATTATTAATAATAATATTTCTTGTGTTCCTAATTTTATTTGGGCTTTGAACTGCAGCTCTGTATTAATGTTGACCAAACTGTTATTTAAAACTTTACCTTCAACACCTGTGAAAAGAAGGGAAAAATGTTCACCTATTTTTCATTAATATTTTAATTAAATACAAGGAGAATATATCAGTGTAACATGGGGAATAATTCCCAGGCTTAGAACTTGGATAATGATAATGTTTCAAAATCATGCTTAAGGCCGGGCGTGGTGGCTCATGCCTGTAATCTTTGCACTTTGAGAAGCCGAGGTGGGCGGATCGCTTGAGGTCAGGAGTTTGAGACCAGCCTGGCCAATGTAGTGAAACCCCGTCTCTACTAAAAATACAAAAAATTAGCTGGGTGTGGTGGCAGGCACCTGTAATCCCAGCTACTCGGGAGGCTGAGGCAGGAGAATCTCTTGAACCCGGGAGGTGGAGGTTGTGGTAAGCCGAGAACGTGCTACTGCACTCCAGCCTAGGCAACGGAGTGAGACTTTGTCTCAAAAAAAAAAAAAAAATTAAAATAAAAAACAATACTTAAATATCTTTTCTCAGCATTTATGTATCATGTTAAGAGTAACATTTATGAACTTTCTTAGAATTCATGGTAAAGTTTTTTTTTTTTGTATAATCATTTAAAATGTACTCTTTTTTGAGTACACTTTAAAAAACACTTTCCATACTTACTTGACAGTGCCACTCTTCAGGTAAGTCAGACTGTATGGTCAACAATTATATCCTAGATGCAGGCTTTGTAATTGTCTTGTATGATTTAAAAGTTCTCTGAACTTGAGAATTGACTAATTTTTTACGCAGTATTTTTTTTGTTTGTTTTGTTTTTAAGACGGTCTCTTTTTCACGCAGTATTTTTTTGTTGTTGCTGTTTTTGTTTTTGTTTCTATTTTCAAGACAGGGTCTCGCTCTGTCACCCAGACTAGAGTGCAGTGGCACAATCATGGGGCTCATTGCAGCCCTGACCTCCCTGGGCTCAAGTGATCCTCCCACTTTAACCTCTCATGTAACTGGACTACAGGTGTGTGCCACCATGCCTGGCTAATTTTTCTATTTTTTGTAGAGACTAGGTTTTGCTGTGTTGCCCAGGCTGGTCTCAAACTCCTGAGCTCAAACAATCCACCTGCCTTGGCCTCCCAAAGTGCTGGAATTACAAGTGTGAACCACCACGCCTGACCTTTCATGCAATATAATTTAATACTTCTTCCAGGGTGTATCACGTGAGGCCTAATTTTGATATCCCAAACTCCGTTCCCTGCAGAGTGCCATAGGTTTCTGTGTTAAAACACTCATTTGCATTTCTTGATCCTTCTGATTATTTTTATTATAGTAATTTGAGAAATTTCTTTTTAAAATATTAATATTTTAGCAATTGCCTTAAACATGTTGTT
The DNA here is from genome assembly GCF_006542625.1 of Nomascus leucogenys. Lineage (NCBI taxonomy): Eukaryota > Metazoa > Chordata > Mammalia > Primates > Hylobatidae > Nomascus > Nomascus leucogenys. The sequence goes on along the minus strand of NC_044383.1, from coordinate 22,640,335 downwards.
ACACCTCATTTATCTTGAGATTACTTATTAGGAAACTAAAACTATCTGGTGTCATCGGCTTGGTTACTACCTCATGCACTCTTCATGTGGCTAAACTCTAATCACCCTTCAGTCCTCAATTTTGTATCCCATACTTTGGGAGACCTTCCTTTCATCCCTAGTTAGGTTCTTCTGTTTGAAGGTATCCTAGTGCTTGTACTTCCTTTTTTATAACACAATTTTTGTAATGATATGTTTGATGTCTGTCTTTATTGCTAGACTGTAAGCTTCAAGATGAGCATTGAGTATGTCTGTCTTATTTACTGTTCCACCCGTATACAATGTCTAGACTCTGTAGGTTCCAAGTGGAAAATTAGTTTTAGATGAATAGTCTACAGCTCCAAAACAAACTGAACAGGCCCAAAGGAAGGACAAAGAGATGTCATAATGTTCTTGTTTTTAAACACACATTTTCTGTTCTTAGAGTCCTTCAAGCCTTAATTCAGGCATTTTTATTCTCACATAGTGCACAACTTTTAAAAGTTTGGTAACCAAATGTAAAAAGGACTGATATTACTCCTAGAGGCATAAGAGAGTTGAAAATGAAGAGCAGAAGAAAAACTCAAAAAGCCAGATGCAAGACATTTTGTAAAAACAGCAGTTTATAGCAACTTAATGTTATGACAAACATGCGTAGAATCTTTCAAGACACTTTGTTTTATACATAGAATAGTATAAAAAATAATGATCTAGGATCATGAAGAAGAGGTTATTGGATATTAGTAAGTTTTGTTAATAACCTCATGTATTTTGGAAAAATTCCATTCAAAATGATAGAATTTAAAACTTTTACTGTGTTAAGCTTTTCTTACTGGAAAGGTTTGCTTAATGAGGTAAAACATAGTAGGTAACAGTATTTATTGAACAAAATTTAAGTTGAAACAATTAGCTGAAAATACTGAATCAGTGCAGTATAATATACTACCTTATAATTTGTAGAGGTAGATATTATGCTTACCATGTGTTTCTTTGTTCACTTTGCTATGAAATATGTAAAATTGAGTAGCAACATCTTTTTCTTTATCCACTTTTAATGAAAACATAACCTGTTGCATTGATAAGACAAAATAGCTAAGTGTTTCTTCAACTTTTATTCTGTTAAAGAAAATAAGCTTAATTCCTTGGCATTTCCTGGTTACCTGGACTGGGAAAATTAGGTTGAAAGTCATAGTTCTTTGCTTAAAGTATGTGGTGTCTGACAGATTGGGTGACCTGAAATAGATTATATTTAATTCAGTTTGGGTTTGTATATATCTGCAATATAGAATTCAAAATTTCACCAGAGCTTTAGTTCTGGTTCAAATAAATTACATTTTATTTTAATATTGTGATCTCTTGAATTCTGTGACTATAAGGATAGGTAGGAGAGCTAGTTATTTTGCTCCTAAAACAAATATTTGTTTATCTACCATGTGCTGATTGCAACTCTAAACTCATAGAAATGGGATGCTTATATACTAGGTAGCTTAAAATAGTAAAGTTTTATGATTTAATCTTGAAGACATTTATTTCTGTACTTTGGAAGTAGTGATTTGAAATTCTTAATACTAGAAAATGGCCTAGTTTCAGAACACCCACTAAGCAACTGTGGGAACTCAGTATGCTAAATGGCTGGTAGTGCTGCAGTATTTTTTAAATTTTCCCCACCTCCTGTTATATAATAGCTTATAGTAGTACAACAGAATATGAGTATTTGGGACGAGAACAAAGCATATTGAAACTGCAAAACGATGTGAGATTGTGTCAGGCTTTGTGTTGGGCATCAAGCACCTTAAGATAGTCAGATATAATGATGGTTAGTGAATGTTTGAAATAAATCAGGTGGTAATGTTTTAGGTTGCAAATAAGGCTCATGAAAATAATTATTTGGAGGCTTGAGAAAAATGACTTAAAATGGAGTCACTATTTTTAAAACACAACACTCTTTTATTAGAAAAAGTTTGATAACTGATATAAATATTCCGATGATGCTTGTGTACAATACTTAAAGCTTTTAGTGAAAATAATTTTTATTTAAATATTTCCCCTGGCCAAGCGTGGTGGCTCACACCTGTAGTCCCAGCACTTTGGGAGGCCGAGGTGGGTGGGTCACCTGAGTTCAGGAGTTAGTGAACAGCCTGGGCAACATGGTAAAACCCCATCTTTACTAAAAAAACAACAATTAGCTGGGTGCAGTGACGCATGCCTGTAATCCCAGCTACTTGGGAGGCTGAGGAAGGAGAATCGCTTGAACCCGAGAGGCAGAGGTTGCAGTGAGCTGAGATCACACTACTGCACTCCAGCCTGGGCAACAAACAAGCAAAATAATTACCCCAGACTGTTGTGCAACCCAGTCATTATAGCATTGTTTCAGCCTATGAGAACCAGATACTGAAATTGATTAGAAACTATTAAAAAAAGTTCACTAGTTTATTTACTTTTTTATTCAGGAAAATATGGTTATAAAGGAATTTGATAAAACATACTTTTACCAGCTTATTTTGTTAATTTATAAAGGGACCAAGTTGAGCCTGCACTAGTTGTAAGAGACAGATTAATATTAAATGTTTCAGATAAAAGGTTTTATGATATGAAAAAGGATGGACTTGAATTTGCTTTAAACATCAGCTGTATGGCAGGCGCAGTAGCTTACACCTGTAATCCCAGGAGTTTGGGAGGCTGAGGCAGATGGATCGCTTGAGCTCACAAGTTTGAGACCAGCCTGGGCAGCATGGTGAAACTCTGTCTCTACCAAAAATACAAAAATTAACAGGGTGTGGTGGCATGCATCTGTAGTCCCAGCTACTTGGGAGACTGAGGTGGGAGGATGGCTTGAGCCTAGGAGGTGGAGGTTGCAGTGAGCCTAGATCTTGCCACTGTACTCCAGCCTGGGCAATAGATCCAGACCCTGTCTCAAAAAAAGTCAGCTGTATAACTCTTGTAGAGTTAGCTCTATGAGTAATACCTTAATGCATATGAAAAAACTTACTTGGCTTTTTCTCAATTGGAACTCAATTATACCTGATATTTGCATGTATATATGTGTATATATATAAATACCATAATATAACAACAATGATCCTGTGCCAAGATCTTGAAGATTTTTGTTTTATCAAAGAAAGCCGAAATTGTTTAATATAATTGAAGTTTTCTTATATTTTGTCATATTCAAATTCTTTGAAAATTGATAATCTATAAATAGTAGATTCATGTGGTAAAAATAAAAATTGTTCATTAGCACATCTTATGGCCATTATCCAGTTTTTATAACTAATTATGCAAATTGATAATATTTGAGTTGCTTCCAAGAGCAACTAAGAATCACTAATGTCAACATTTTTTTCTTCCTGGCATGATTTCAATAATATATCACTTGCTACCTGCAAATTACTACGTGATTTACATGTTTGTGGAATGGAAATTTTTTTAATATCAAAGCTTCTTTAACCTATATGGGAATCTTATTTTGAGATTTTCTTTATCTGCTCGAACTGCTATAATAAAATACCATAGACTGTGTGGCTTAAACGACAGTATATATATTTCTCACAGTTCCGTAGGCTAGAAAGTCCAAGATTGAGGTGCCAGCCGTTTCTGTTCAGGGCGAATGAAGAGTCTCTTACAGGTCTTCCTGCTGTATCCTCAGTTGGCAGGAAGTGAGAGAGCAAGTTCTCTGGTCTCCTCTTACAAGGGCATTAATCCCATTATGAAAACCCCACCCTTGTGACCTCATCTAAACCTAATTACCTCCCGAAGGTCCCATCTGCAAATACCATCACATTGGAGGTTATAGCTTCAGCATAAGAATTTGGGAAGGACACAGTTCAGGACATAGCAGGATTATATTCACAAGATAGTAGATAATACATACCAGTTGGGAATTGTAGGGTTGTGTTTAATGTGTTAAATTACAAAAATAAAGTATCCCTTTATGTATATTAAAACATATAAGAGCTGCCTTTCAATATCTTGAGTAACTTCTGATGGGAGAAATTCCTTATTACCCTTAAATTGAGTATGGCTACTTATTATGTTTCTTTTGATCTTGTATGAGGAAGATTTTTGCTTCTTGATATTTTTTAAAATGTAATACAGAGATAATGAGATTATATTTTTAAAACCCAAAATATTTAAGTTCCACTTAATAAACCAAACTGTCAGGATAGTAGATAGTTAAACATAGAGGTCTTTTAAAGTCTCAAAAATGGAGTATATAAATGTAAGAAAGGCCAGTTGTTTTATAATCATGGCAACGTACTAAATACTGACTGATACTCGAATATAAGATACCTTGAGACCACACACTCCTAGTCTTCTTATTGAGAGCACATTTATTTTTATTTTTTTTTCTGACAGTTTCTGATAGTTAATAGAGTGAGTAATGGAAAGGATTTATAATGAGATAGACTTAGTGAAGAAATATGTGGCTTTATATGTAGAAAAAAGTAGTTAAATTTAATTAACATTTTTTAGTTTAAAAGGTCTGAAAATCCTTTTTTCTTTGAAAATACTATATTGAATATTGTAGTCATCTTAGTGTATGTAGCAGTTATATTTTCTCTTTTGCTTTACACTGGTAATTAAATAACTAGCCTTATTTTTAAATTGTCAGTTTGCATGGGAAATGAAAAGTAATCTTGGAAATACTTAAGTTGTGTGTGACATGTTTGGAGTTCCTTGGCAAGAAAGGCAATTTAAGCAAATATTCACAAGTAAATCTTTTTTTTTTTTTTTTTTTTTTTGGTAGTGTTCATGTGGCATTTAAAACTTTTCAGATAATGTTTGGTCGTTTACCATTTGACGTTTACCATTATATCTTAGTACTTTTGAGACTTTTAAATCCCCTCTTCCCTATCCTGCCTTTTAACTGTGAGACTTTGGTGGAGAATTTTGCAATTTATGCATATGGTGAGTTGAAGTGTTGTACAAGAGAGCTGTAATCCCAATTATGGTTTATATTGTGGATTGGGTAAACAGGAATTTTCAGTTCTTTGCTCTAAACTCTTGTTTTCCTAGAGTATAAATTGCACTTAAAGTCTTTTGCTTTCCCATAGAAGTAATGCTATGTGAAATAAATCAGTCCCATGTCTCTCCATGTCTTTCCAAAATATTTTATTTTGCTTCCTTACCAAGGAGGCAAAAAGTTGAATGAATGAATTTGAAGATGCTATGAGTTGTGGACTCTTGACATAATTCTAGTTAAATGGACAAGTGTAGAACATTTTATTTTCGTGGACAGCCGTTAGCCTCTATCCCCTACCTCAGGTTCACTTGTGCTGCTTAAAGATGTGCTTTTCCATTTCTCTGTAAACAATAACATTCTTTTAAGCATGTTAATTTTGGGTGTTTTCTCATTCTTTGGACCAATCTTTTAGTCTTCTAACTTTGAAAGTTCCTTTTTAAACTCTTAAACTGCAAAAATATATAGGTTTACATGATTTAGGTGGGAGAGCTCTTTTTTATTTAAAAGAATAAGAAGCCTTTACATCTTAATAAATAATGGGAAATACAATTGAAATCTTATTTTTAGGTGTTCATGTCAAAATTTGAGTGACCTGGAGTTAATTTTAAGTAGGATATATGGGAACTCCATGCATGAGATGAAATTTTGTTTATTGTTCATTTATCATGTTATTAAACCAGTATTTATTGAGCATTTATTTTGTGCTCAATAAAAGGTTCATAATATTATGTTTAGAGTTATTTATAGAGTAAAAATTGCTGTCTAGAATGGCAGATAAAGCCAAATTAACAAGTATTTGTTGTTCTTTCAATAAATATGTGTTATATGTGCTAAGTATTGTCCTAAGTACTAGAATACAACTGTGAAAAAGGCAGAAGCATTCCCATTTTCCCATTACCTTTAAATGAGGGAGTCAGACAACTAACCTGCCAAGTCTAATAATAGCATAATAAGTGTTCTGTTAGAGGAACTTTTAAGTGGGAACACAGAGGAGGTGGTATGCAGAAAGGCTTTTGAATAATTAGGAAAAGCCTTCCCGGACCTCTAAGCTGAGGTCTGAAGAGTAAGTAGGCGTTAGCTCAGTGAAGAATTGTAAATCTGTGTTTCTGGCAGAAGCATATAGCTTGTGCAAAGTCTTGGAGACAGGAGACAGGAGGCTCTGCCATGGGATGTGAAAGAACTTCATGTGACCATAGTGCAAGATGGGAAATATTAGAGTTGTGGCAAAAGTATGCAGGGGCTAGATCTTCAAGACATGTGAATTATTATTAAGAAATTTGGGTTTAATCCTGAGGACTCCCCTCAGTTCTTTTAATTGGACATTAACCTGATTAGATTTGAATGTTTGAAAGATCACTCTAATTACAACATAGTGATTAGGTTAAGAACAGGATGGGAAAGTGGATATGGTGAGACCAGTTAGAAGGCTATTAGAAAAGAGAATTTGGTATACCTTATAGCAGGGTAATGGCAGTGAGAATGAAGAGAAGCCAATGGCATTGAGAAATTTGGGGAGAAAAATTGATAGGATTTGGTGATTGTCAGAATGTAAACATTGAAGGGGAGAGAGAAGTCAGGATGACACCACCTGGATTCCTGGCCCCCTTTCCACCTTTTTTGGTTGATTGCTGCTTAGATGTTATCTCTTTTAAGAAGCCTTTCCTGATTCCCCTAACCTCCAAGGCTAATTCAGGTGCCTTCCCTTTGTGCTTCAACAGCACTTACTCGACTTTTTTCTTGCTTTACTCACTTGTGTATAAGCTTTCAGGCAAGGATTGTGCTTTATTGTTATTGCATGGTTTGCACCTTGCAAAGTGCAAGGTATACTAAGTGCATTACACTTAGTATAAATGTTGACCAAATGAAAATATACTTTTTATATTTATAAAAATTTAAATGCAATTGGAGAAAATTGGTTTTCTGAACTGCTAATATTCAAAACTTGTTTTACAACTTTAGAGTGAGTCATATCATTCCATGTACTTCTGAATGCCACTTGTAAAAACAGTTTATATTGTAATTCTGGCTGGAAGTAGTAGATATATTAAATTCTTTATGGGTAATCATAGACTAAATGATCTCTGATTATTATATAGATCTTTTATGCATTCAGGTTCTTTGTAGGTAAAGTTTTAATTGGCTTTATTAGTTTAAAAATTAACATCACTATCAGTGTTACATATATTTTGTTTCAAAATGAGAGTAGCTTTTTTTCTAATTATGAAAGGAGTGATTACTCATAGTATACATTTAAAAGATATACATACAGAGATAAAAAGTGAAAATCACTTGTAATTGAAGGATAGCATTGCTAACACTTTATGTTCTAGACTTTCAAAATTTTATATATGATTATATATGATTAAGTTAAAAGAACAATTAACATTAAATACTTATGTTTGTACAAGATGAGGTATTAATATCATTTATACAAAGAATCTTAATAGCTAGTATGTAGCCAAATAAACCAATAGAACTAGGATACTAAACTTCAATTATTACAGGAGACCAGGCAGGTAACATAAATGAGTGAACTCAGTAGGGGAAATATATGAGGTGGTTGAATTGTAGAACACTTGGAGAGGGCAGTTCCTTTTCAGTGTCAGCTGATTTTCGTCATTAAGAAATACGGAGCTGGGCGCAGTGGCATGCACCTGTAGTCCCACTACTCTGGAGGCTGAGGTGGGAGGATCTCTTAAGCACAGGAGTTCAAGGCTGCAGTGCACGCTGATCACACCTGTGAACAGCCGTTGCACTCCAGCCTAGACAATGGAGTAAGACCCTGTCTCTAAAAAACAAACAAAATAAATGTGGATCCAGTTCAGTGATGCCCATATCTTTTGATTTTTTTTTTTAATGAAAGTTTGGATTTTTATGTGAGGCTCCCAAAGATTAAATTCTGGCAAATTAAAAAAGCCACAGTGTGTGTTAAGCACGATGTAGCTATTAGCTGTATTTTGTATGAATACCACAAACAGTGGAGGAATGGAAAGATTTGCACACTCTTACTAATAATTATGTAGATATAAATAATATATCATTTTCATACATCAGATTGATGAAAATGATTACTAATTTGCAAGGCTGGAAGAGTATAAGTTGATGCAGGCTCTTTGGAAGAAGGCAGTTTGGAACTACAGATAAAAATTTAAAATGCATATTAGTTTGGACCTGACAGTTCTACTTTCAGGAATCTGCCTTACAGAAATATTAGTCCCTGTGGGTGAAGAGTAATGTTCAGTGAAGCATTATATATCTTGGTGTAAACAAGATTAAAAAATGTAAAGGAAAATAGAAACAACCTAAATATCAGTTGATAACAGGAATGATTAAATTATGATATAGCCATATCACAAATCATAGTCAATGAAAAGATGAAATATATCTGTATTCCTGTGTGGAAAGAGTCTAGAATTTACTATTTGTTATTTATATACAAAAATTATAATTTATATACATAAAGTTATACTATGCTGTCATTTTTAATATCTGTACAATATTGCATAGTACCATAATTTAGTCTTTTGATGTACATTAGGTTATTTCTAATATTTTGCTATTTATATGCACATTGCAGTGAACACTCCCTTTACATATGTCCTTGTAGTGTTGTCTCCTAAGATATGTTCCTTTTATATTTTATATGGTGACAACATTAAATATCTGAACTCTGTGGTATCTTGGGGACATAGATTTACCTCTGATAATTTGCTGTTTGTATGACCCTTGAATTGAGTAAATGTACCGTGGGCATGTTAGACCAGAGAACTAACCAGAAAAGTGGCACTGTGTTCAGTCATCCTAGATTCTTTAAGATTTTTAAAGGTAACTTTAGTAGTTTTTGTCTAGTCCATACATGCATGTGGTGCAAAATTCAAAAGATATAGAAAGGTAAAGTAAATCTTTCTCCCACTCTGAAACCTCTTCTACCTAGTTTCTGTTCCTGGGAAACTACTATGAGTTTATTCATCCTTCTGCACATATTTTATACATATATGTATATTTTATGCACATATATGTATATATTTTAAGTTTTTGTAAATGATAGCATACTATGCTGTTCTGCAGTTCACTTTTTCTCATTTAACTATAATAATATCTAACACTTACAAAGTGCTTTGTTCCAGGCCCTGTTCTAACAGGTGTTTTTGTATTGATTACTAATCTTCATCACAAACGTGAGAAGTAGGTAAATATTATTCCCTTACCACAGAGGAAGAAACTGAGGCACAGAAACTTTAAATGACATGCTAGTAAGTTGTCAGCTGGAAGGTGAACTCCATCATCCAGCAGTTTGGCTACAGAGTCTTTTATATTAGCCCATTTGCTATACTAACTCAATTGTTGCCCCATTCTTTTTATTAACTACATAATATTCCCTTGAAAAAACTTTAATTTATCTAACTAGGTCCTAGTTGGTGGACATTTAGGTGTTTCCACATATTGCTGCTACAGATGATGCTAGTGTGAATATCCTAATGCTTACAAATGCCTGTGTCATTTTGAATATGTAAATCGATTTCATTTTCATCCATTCAAATTTAGGAGTTAGGGGAGTCTTGTGTTCATATAGTTACATTCTATTTTGAGATCTAATCTGAGATTTTTTTTTAAATGAATGTATTTAGCTAATTTATATTTATTATAGCATTATGGTTATAGCCTCATCTTTTATAGCTAATGGACTAAGAGATAAGTCAAGGTATGTTAACAATTGAAATACACTTAAAGATGTAAAGCAGTACAGTATAAAGATATTAGCATTCCTCAGTCTGTTTACTCTCTTACCTTTTTTTGGTTATATAAAAACATTATCAGGAATTGTAACAATTACATTATATTCTGTAGCCATAGCCATAGTTTTAGACCAATAGTTAAGTGGATTCCAATGCTCAAAATTTGTTATTTTTGATAGTTTTTTTAAAATCTTTTAGATGGCTGAACTTTATCATCAAGGATTTTCTTAAAGTTTATGAAAACTATTCCTTAGGGTTTTGCATATTTAATGATGTTTAACTGTTGGTTTTATGCTGGGGGTAAATTCTTGAGTACTCTAGATATTGCTTCATTGATTTTTTTTTTTTTAAGACGGAGTTTCTCTATTGTCGCCCAGGCTGGAGTGCAATGGCGTGATCTCGGCTCACTGCAACCTCCGCCTCCTGGGTTCAAGTGATTTTCCAGCCTCAGCCTCCTGAGTAGCTGGGATTACAGGCGCCCCTCACCCTGCCTGGCTAATTTTTGTATTTTTTTTTTGGTTGAGACAGGGTTTCACCCTGTGGCCGGGCTGATCTCAAACTCCTGACCTCAGGTGATCCGCCTGCTTCGGCCTCCCAAAGTGCTGGGATTACAGGCGTGAGCCACCGCACCCAGCCTGCTTCACTGATTTTTAAACATTGATTCCCTCCTTCACATGTTAAGATGGTAATGTTTTTTGCGTAGATTCTCAAAGGATTCTCTTTTTAAATCTTTGAGAAATAGTAATTTTACTATTGCAGTATTTATCTTGATTAGTCTGCACCAGCTTTTCTTAGGAAAGGGCATGTCCTTTTCTTTTTTCTTTTCTTTTTTTTTTTTTTTTTTTTGAGGAATTAACAGTCTTTATTGGGCTTAGACCAGGAGTCCGTGGGTCTTGAGGACCTCTGTGTATTTGTCAGTTTTCTTCTCCACGTTCTTCTCAGCCTGTTTCCATAGCCTCATGAGCTGTTTCTTCTTCCGGTAGTGGATCTTGGCTTTCTCTTTCCTCTTCTCCTCCAGGGGTGGCTGTCACTGCCTGGTACTTCCAGCCAGCCTCGTGAGCCAGGCGCCCCAGATAGGCAAACTTTCTTGTAGGCTTCAAACGCACAACCTTGAGGGCAGCAGGAACCACCATCCGCTTTTTCTTGTTGTGGGGCGGTGGGATGTCGTCAAACACCTTGAGGCGGTCCAGAGCGGCCTGGCCTCGCTTGGTCTTGTGGGGCAGCATACCTCGCACGGTCCGCCACAAGATGCGGCTGGGGGCCTGGAAATGGTAGGGGCCTGGGGAAGGGTTGGTGTTCATCCGGTTGCGGAGGAAAGCCAGGTACTTCAACTTGTTTCTGTAGAAATTGCCAGAAATGCTGATGCTCCTTTGCAGCGTATGACCACCACCTTCCGGCCCAGCAGTACCTGTTTAGCCATGATGGCCGCCAGGTGGCCCAGAAGATGCCCTCGACCATCAAGCACCAGGACCTGCACCTCCGCCGTCTTCGGCAGCCGCTTGGAAAGCTTCTTTTTTCTTTTTCTTGGTCCAATCCTGACTGTGTTTCAGTGATATCAAATGAGGCCTGTGAAAGCTTCCAGTGTTTCAAGCAAGGGACTGTTGTATTTGCTTTTCTGACTGTCATGTAATTTACAGAACTGAACTAATAGTTTTAAGATTTGAAGATGCAAGCCATTTCCCTGGCTTGAGCTCTTCTAGCATCCCTCTTTACCTTCACTGTATTTAGTAGACCTTCTCTTATAGTATGGTTAGGGGTATGTCCTAGTTTGTTGAAGATGTAGTTTGTGTTTCGGTTTCTCACTCTCCTCTCCTAGTTGTTTTCAGATATTTTTAAGAGGAAAAGAGGGGAGCATACCATCTTTCTCCTGTCATTTCAAATTAGAAATCCTAAGAGCTATAGGTCAGTTCAGTTTTGTCAGAATTAAGATAACTTTAAGGAATAAAGTATGAGCTGATGTAGTTTTCTGAAAACCAAAAATAGTTCATTTACAGAGGCTCTTTTGGGTAAATTTTTTTTAATTAAACAAAATCACAATTTAACATACGAGTTTGATTATATCAGTTTGTAGTTATGAAGTCTTGTGCATTAGAAAGCATTAAGAATGAAACTAGTAAGTCTGCAATTAAGAATTAAGCATGAGACTAGAGACTAATGCCTAAAGACTAATATAATAACTAAAGTTAGGGTTTAGTTTTAGAGTACTCATCAGTTCTTCAGTTTGCCTTAGATGGTGATTCTTCTTTCAACTGAATCTGAAAATTAAACTTTCATGTACTAAGTTCTGTTACTAGAATGTTTTTAAGTCCTTTAGCTTAATGAATGTTAGTTCTAGAATAATCTGGTATTCTGAATGGCATCTTGTTTTTCAAGGGCAATGTCCATTTATTTTCTTCACTTAATTGGCCCTATATGTTAAAAGAAATATATTTGAAAAATTTTGATAGCTAGTGGGCAAGCCTTCTTCTGTTCTCTGATTTGAACATATTCTTATATTCATTTGCCTGAGTTTCATTTTACCTGTGGCACCTGAGAGAAGCTAAGTATTTTTTCCACCCCATTTCTTTTATTTGACTGACTATATATATTTCTTAGTCTCAAATATCTAACATCTAACACATCTAGCAGCTTCACAGAAAATTTTAATGCTTGGTAGATTATTGGAGCTTTCAGTTTTTAGCCTTTGTTACTCTAGTTATTGATCATTTCAGTATTTTTAAAATCTCAATTACATTTTTAATAATTTATAATAATAAAATTCGATCAATGTTTTAATTTGATAATAGTACCTATGTTTACTACTAAATAAGTGTACTTTGAGCAGTTGAAACACTATGAGATATTGATAGATATTTCTCAAAAAGGGTTTTCTGATCCAAATAAATTTGGGATATCTTCTATGTAATATAATAATGTACTTTGTGAAGAATGTATAGAACACTAATAATTTCTACTTAAAGGAAGAGTATACTTACATTGGAAGCACATCTTATCCCAAACCTATTTGATAATGGAACTAAATGTTGTAGAAATACATTTTGGGAAATGCTGAGAATATATTATAGTATATTTTCAGATCATTGTGTTGTTACGGTATTCCAATACATGTATTTGCATGTCAGTTGCATTTTAATAGGGATAAATGATAATTGCTGTCCCAGGATGTAAATATAATCAGAACATTTAACTGTGGTAGTATGTTTTCTATAAATCTGAGAGTTTTTTGACATGGAAATTTTGTTACAGTTGCTTTTCCAGACTAAAAGTAATTTTTGAGTGCCTCCTATGTATTAAACATCAAAAATTGATCTTCTTTCGAACTACTTTCTGTTAAGTCTTAGCAGGAGGAATTTTAGAAATCTTGTAGCCCTCCCGACTTACTTTTCAGTAAAAACTGAAGCCTGGAAATGTAGCTTTTGCCTAGGTCACATTGGAACCAAGCCCTTTAACTCCAGATTTTTTTGCTATTTTTTTACTGCCTTAAAAATTTTATTTATTTATTTTTTTGAGACTTGGTTTCACTGTGTCACCCAGGGTGAAGTGCAGTGGCACGATCATGGCTCACTGTAGCCCTTATCTCTTGGGCTCAAGCCGTCCTCTCACCTTAGCCTCCTGAGTAGCTGGGACCATAAGCATGTGCCACCATGCCTGGCTAATTTTTTTTATTTATTGTAGAAATAGAGTTTCCTTATGTTGCCCAGGCTGGTCTTGAACTTCTGGCCTCAACCAGTCCCCCTACCTTGGCTTCCAAAAGTTCTGGGATTACTTTTGAGTACATTACTTTTGAGATGGAAAGCTAGGTGGTATCTCCACTTAACATGAGAATTGAGGTAAGATATCGAGTCATCTTTGATGTTAGATTATGAGGTATGTCAACTTTAATATATGTAGAACTCAAGTTTCTAGACATCTAGTTTCCCCCTGACTTCTCTGAATTATTTTTCTCCTAGGCAAGAGAAAAAGTTTTAAAATAAGCATGTACCCTTACCAATGTTACTACTAAGGAATAATCAGTGATAGTTTTTAAGAATTGGTGCACAGGCCAGGGATGGATGAGTCAGATTCTTTTCTCAATTGAGCTACATCATCACTTCTTAGTGGTCAATTATGGAAATATTTTCCTACTGTTAATGGAAAAGTGGACTTAAATGACTATGAAGTTAATCTCTAAGGTGCTGAATTAAAATTTATAGAATATATTCTTTTTAACATACTTTTCAGAAGACACCATTCTGTTGAAGATAATTGGCCTCTTGGTTATATGAATTATGCATTTAGACATAATGTATTATTGGAAGAAATTTCTCTTTTAAATACCAGATTGATAAAAGTTATTAGTGCCATCTGTAGAATCAGGACTGAAATGATAGGAGAAAATTTTTTTTCGAGATAGACATGTGTATTTTGTGTATTTTGTTGGCCACTCATTTTACTCAGTTTCCCAAGACTAGAAAGCAATGCTGCCTTTCCTAATCTTGTTTCATCAAAGTTTCTTGGGGGTTTATGTGTCTAATCTTTACATTAATTGTGGTGTATGTTCTTCTGTTTCTTCTTCTGTGTCTCTTTCAGAGATGCGTAACTCTCACATACCTTTATATTTCTCTTAGAATAGAAATGAATCATATTAGGAAGAAGGCACATCTTTAGGGTTAGGTTCAAAAGTCAGCATATATGTGAAAATAGTGTATATTAAAAATGTCCATTCAGTCCTCTAAATGCTCAAAGTATAATACATGTGATTTTGCATGTATCGTGTATGTAAATTCAATTATTTATAGTTATACAATTTTATATAGAGGTTGTATTAACAAATTATTCAGGTGCTGCTTAGGTATTGCAGCACATTTATGAACATTTCAATTTACTGATTCTGTTTCTTGTCATCTTTATTTACTGTGATGATTTTATCAGTTCCTCTCTTAGTTATTTAATGGTTTTCTGTTGTCTTTAGTTTAGATTTTTTCTTTAACAAATTGAGGAACTGTCACCATCCACTCAACCTGGCCACTTGGATAATTGGTATACGTTTTTTAGAATGTTTGAATATGTTGAAAAATGATTCACATGCTCTTTCTGTAGATTGACCACACACATACGTCTTTCCTGAGGAAAGACAAAATAGTGGTATTTGTGGTGTTTTTTTCTTTCTTTTTTTTTTTTTTGTGACAGGGTCTAGCAATGTTGCCCAGGCTGGAGTGCAGTTAGCACAATCTCTACTCACTGCAACCTCCACGTCCTGTGCTCAAGCAGTCCTTCCACCTCGGCCTCCCAAGTAGCTGAGAGTACAGGTACATGCCACCATACCCAACTAATTTATAAAATAGTTGGTATTTAAATTATATCTGTCTCCCCATCTCTCACTTTTTTTTTCTAAGTTCTGGTAGGTGTGTAGTGATCTGTCATTGTGATTTTAATTTGCATTTTCCTATTGATTAATAATACTGAACTTCTTATTTGGATGTACTTGTTTTCTGTATCTCTTCTTCCGTAAAATGTCTGCTTGAGTCTTTTGCCCATTTTCTACTTTTCTTTTATTAATGTTGAGTTTTTGTTTGTTTGTTTTGTTTGTTTTGCATTTTCCTCTGTTGCCCAGGCTGGAGTGTAGTGGCGCAATCTTGGCTCACTGCAACCTCTGTGTCCCAGACTCAAGTGATTCTGGTGCCTCAGCCTCCCAGGTAGCTGGAATTACAGGTATGTGCCACCTGCCTGGCTAATTTTTGTATTTTTAGTAGAGACAGGGTTTTGCCATGTTGGCCAGGCCAGTCTCGAACTCCTGGCCTCAAGTGATCCACCTGCCTCAGCCTCCCAAAGTGAGGCATGAGCCACTGTGCCTGGCCTAATGTTGAGTTTTGAGAGTCTTTTTATGTTTAAATGTAAGACTTTTGTCGAATACATGGTTTGCAAATATTTTCTCCCAGTCTATATAGCTTTTTTTTTTCATTCTCTTAACAGGATCATTTGTGGGGCAAAACTTTTTAATTTTGATGAAGTGCAGTGTATTGATTTTTTTCGTATATGAAAAAAATTTTTTTTTGCCTACGAATTACTGGTTTTTGAAGACTTTCTTGTATGTTTTCTTCTCAGAGTTTTATAGGTTTACATTTTACATTTAAAACCATGATTTTGAATTAACTGAAATTTTGGATTAGTTGAATTAATTTTATATACACTGTGAAATTTAGATTAAGGTGATTTTTTGTTTTTGTTTTAGCTTATGGATATCCAGTTGTTCAGCACCATCCAAAGAATTTTTCATTCTCTGTTAAGACAAAATTCATTCATTTGTTTTGTACTTTGAAGGGTTCTTTACCCACGTGTGATTTTGATTCATCATACATTGGTCTTCTGGAAAATACTGGCTCTTTGAGTTACGCAGTTTTCTAAATGTTGACACATTTTATCATACAGTATTAAAGACATTTGTTAATAATTCCACTGATTTTGTCAGGAAGGTCTTTAAATATTGGGTTGCTTTCAAGTTCATGGTGGTGAATGCATGCTTTCTAAAGTTCTAATTTTTATTTAGGGTCTAATTTTATCACTGGCAACAAATATTCTGTTATTTTGTTTTTGTTTTTGAGACAGAGTCTTGCTCTGTTGCCTAGGCTGGAGTGTAGTGGCTCAATCGTAGCTCACTACAGCCTCTAACTCCTGAGCTCAAGCAAGTCTTCCGCCTCAGCCCCACAAAGTGCTAGGATTACAGGCATGAGCCGCTGTACCCAGCTCATTTGTTTTTGAATTAACAGGCTCATTTCCTTCATTTTCAAGAAAATGTCTGCCAAATACTAGAGACTGAAGAGCTGCACGTTTTCCTCAACTGGCTCAGGTTTTAATAATCCATACCAGGCTACCTCTCTGTAATAACACCCTCTTGGTCTACTCAGACTCTTTCATGTATATTTGAATTACTTTCTAGTGTCCTTCCGTTTCAACCCAAAGTACTCACTTTATTTCTAATAGGGCAGGTCTGTTAGCAGTGAATTCTTCTGGTAATGTTTTCATTTTACCTTCATTTTTGAAGGATAGTTTTTATGGATATAGAATTCTTGTTAGACAGTTTAAAAAAATTCTTTTAGAACTTTGAATATGTCCTCCCACTGCCTTCTGGTGTCTGTATTTTCTGATGAGAAATTAAATGTTAATATTTAGTATCTCTTGTATATGATGAGTCACATCTCTTGTTGCCTTTGTTTTTTGAGTTTTTCATTCTCAGTTTTCTAAGATGAAGAATTCTTTCTATCAACAGTTTGATAATCATCTGTCTTCATGTGGATTCTCTTTGAATTTATCTTCCTTGGAGTTTGTTAAGCTTCTTAAATGTGTGGATTGATGCTTTTCTTCAGAATTGAGATGTTTTCAACCATTATTTCTTTTCCTTCTTTCCTTCTGAGACTGCCTTTATGAGTATGTTAGTTCACTTCATGATATTCCAGAGATCTCTGAGGCTCCGTTTCTTTTTCTTTATTCTTTTTTTTTTTCTGTTCCGCAGACTGGATAATATAAATTGACCTATCTTCAACTTTGCTGATTCTTTTTTCTTCCTGCTCATATCTGCTGTTGAACCCTTCTAGTGAGTTTTGCGTTTCAATGATTGCACTTTCAACTCCAGGTTATTTGGTT
Source organism: Nomascus leucogenys (assembly GCF_006542625.1). NCBI lineage: Eukaryota > Metazoa > Chordata > Mammalia > Primates > Hylobatidae > Nomascus > Nomascus leucogenys. The sequence continues at coordinate 22,622,998 of NC_044383.1, read as the reverse complement.
CTTTTAAAAACAACTTATATCTCTGTATTGATATTCCCTATTTGGTGAGACATTGTCCTTATACCTTCCTTTAGTTCTATAGGCATGTTTTCCTTTAGTTCATTGAACATTTTTAAAATAGCTAACTTACAGGAGATTTGATTTTAAATTTTCATTTACAACTTTTACCTAAGTGAACATGGGCTATCACAACCTTCTGTGAGCCTGTGTCATCAGCTCTAGGGCGTGATCAATAATAAATGGCTGAGTTGTCCTGCTGGAACACTGAAACCTTGGTAACTCACTAGAGAACAAAAAGTAGTCTCATTATGTTAAATATTAAGAGTCAGTAACTTGTGTTTGTCAAATTGAGAACCTATTTTCTTACATCTAAACAAGGAAGTTAATCTTGAGGCAGTAGGATTGGAATTAAGCATTCTGGTCACAGAAAGTCACATTGGCCTTTTATGGATCAGTTTTAACAGTCTGCATTCTCCTTTTCTTCTTGGCAACCCAGAATCTTTCTACCAACTCTTTTAGCACACTTCTTCCACCTATTATCATTTAAGATCCTCTTTTGCCCCAACTTTGCCCCATGTGGCTATGGATTGGATTTGATCTCACCAGTCTCCTCTTTCTTGCTCGTCTCAAAGGAAGACCTGCCTGTTATCTCCCTGCTTTTTTGTTATTATAGAAAAACTGAGAATGACAAAAACATACCTTGGAAAATTTATTATGAAATCTGAAATGTGACATGTTACAAAGTTCATAAGCTCCTTGTTCCATGGTATATTGTTATATCCATTCTTAGGATATTCTGTTGTGATACTATTTTCTGCTTTTTATTTTGAAGCTGGTACTTATCCAGGCCCTCTTATCATTTTGCCATTATCCAGTGGAAATCTATGGATCCTACCTTTATGTGTGCTCCTTCTGCCCACAGTGGAAAATGAAGATAATCCAGATCACAAATAAAAAGTATGTATCTTTGAGCCAAAAAAAAAAAAAAAAGCTGACTTAGAAGTGTTTAATAAGTCCAATATCTGGATTTCCTCAGGGACAGTTTCTGTTATTTGCTTTTCTTCCTGTGTATGGTTCATATTTTCTTGTTTGTTTGCCTATCTTATAATTTTTTGTTGAAAATTACATTTGGACATTTTAAATAATAAATGGGCTTTGAAATAATGTGGACATTCTAAATAATATAAAAATGTCCAAATAGTGGAGACTTAAAATAATTTGGCAACTATGAAAATCACATTTTGCCCTCTCTTCAGGGTTTGTTGGAGTACTTGTAGTTGTTTCTTCATTTAATTACTTTTGTGAATTAATTCTGCAAACTCTATTTGATGTGGGTGACTACCTCAGTAGATAATTCAGTCTCTAGTTGGTTAGCTTAGTTGTTGCTAATGAGTGGACAAAGATTTCTTTACATGCCTGGAACCAGTAAATCTCCTAGTCTTTGCCAGAGGATTTTCTGTATGTGTGTTGGGGCATGCCTTCAACACTCAGCTGGGTAGTTGGCAACTCTGCCTTGTCCTTATGTCCTGCTTGTGCAGAGCTTCAAAGCTTAGGGCCTTTTCAGGTCTTCCTTGAGCATGCACACAGCCTTAGGCACGTGTATGACCTTCTAGATTCCCAGTAATATGTCAGAGCTTTTCAAAGTCTCTTGCGGATATTTCATTCTCAGCTTTTCCTTTTAAGATTTAAGTCTGTTGCTCCAACTGTTATTCACTGCCTCAAGTAGATATGGTAAAACACTTTCCTGTAATTTTTTTTAGTGAATATCTCCCTGGGGAAAAGGCGTTTTGCATTGTGCAAGCTCTGAGTCAGGTCACATACGGTCAGCATTGCAAATAGGGTCTTCCTGGAAACAAGACCGGTCAAGTAATAATTTGGGGAGATTGAAGCTTTGAATGAGCTACAACTCTTGCTGCTTTTTAGCGTAGCTTCTAGAGTGCCCTCGGAATGTGAGCTGTCATTTCTTCGAGACTGCTGTGGATCTGGAGAGCAAGGGATGGGACTAGGGCAAGTTAAAAAGTTAGAAAGCTCATCATTCTTACTGAGATTAAGCTTTTTAAAAATAAATGCAACTTGGATGCAAACTTTTTATTAATTTTTAGAGTTCTGATAAAGTTGATTCTATTTTCCAGTTTTCTTAGTGCTTTTGTGGAAGAGAGAATTTTTAGAGTTGCTTACTCTGCTGTTTTCTGTGATGTCGCCTCCACTTGGGCTTTGGCATCCCACACTGACAGACCTCCATATTTGACTCTCCCTATCTCCACCCCAACCCCACTCAGACTCTGACTCTCCATGCTAGGCTTACCCTCTGTGTGAATACCTTTTCACCTTGCTTGAAGTCTTAACTGTTCATGATGTACAGCCTCCCCCTTAACCATCAAGCCTATCATGTAGAAATCTTCCTCACTCTCATAGACTCCAGTATCACACCCTGATTCATCACTACCTGTGGATGTTCTTCTCACCCCCAATCAAGTTCTGATTCTCTATGTTGAGCTATCTTCCTATGAGCATACCCACCCTATCCCAGTTGGCCTCTTAAACATCTTGTGGGTTACCATCATATGTCAGTGTTCATCTCTTCCTGTTCTGACTGATACCCTACACAGAACTACAACTTTGTGGGATTGTCCTTTTCATCCTACTCAGGCCCCGAGTAGGACTTTTTAATCAAATAAAAATCCCTTAAGTTTGAATAGTATAATCATGATATCACTCAGTGAAATCCTTGATATCTTATTATTGTAGTGGTAACTTCTGATGGGTATGGGAATGACATAATTCTATACCATGTCTTCTTTATTTTTCATTTTAGGTTTACTGAGATAACAGATATTTTGAAGCTGATCATTTATATTTCTTAAAGAAGAAATTTATTCTAAAAAATTATATCTAGATAAATTAATTTGTTGTTTTATTCATGTAGTAACCATTTCTTGGGCATCTAGTATTGGCCAGGTTTTAGGCTCTGAATATACAGCTGCAAACCAAATAGTCAGAAGCCCCTGCTTTCACAGATTTCACATTCATAGAGGAGAGGGAGATGATAGACAAAATAAATAAGTAAATATATTTTATCAGGTAGTAAATGTTATGAAGAAAAATAAAGCAGCGTGAAAAGAATAGGAAAGAGACATTTCTGTTTTATATGTAGATTGAGAATGAGATATTTGAGCAGGGAACAAACAATGTGGATATTTGAGAGAAAGGGCTGTATATATGCAGATGGAATAGCTAGAACAAAGACCTAATGTGTGAGCATGTAGATCTGCATTCAAAGAAAAGCAAGATTAATATGAATGGAATGCAAGTACCTAGCGGGGAGAGTTGGAGAAAAGCTAGAGAAGTGTAGGGGCTAGATCATGTGGAGTCTTAGAGGTTGGAGTAAGGGCTTGCCTTTTATTTTGAAAGATGGATGGCATCAGATTTTTTAAGCAAGGGAGTGACTTTATCATATTTAAAAGTTAAATAGGAAGAGTGATGTTAGTAAACTGTCAGAATAGTAGTTTTCAGCATTTGTTTCTTCACAGAAACATTTCGAATAACCACTCATGGACAAAAATACCTTCACAAGAGCTAAGTATTCCAAATGATAGATTGTAGCACCTGGTTGTAGCATAGATACAACAAATGATGCATTGAAGAGGGTAGGAACTACAGTTGCACATTAATTGTTTCACCCCTTCCCAAGCCTGTGCAGCACAGTATGGAGAAAGATGCCCTCCAAGTGGAGGAAGGAGAGTCAAGTGAGCCCCTAACTTTACTGTGAACCCCAGCACTAGAACCACCTCAGTGAACCCCAGTGCCAGGCTGGCACCCATGGACCCAGGCACCAGGCCAGATCCCACAGAACCAGTCTCCAGACCCATCCTTGTGGACCCAGTAACTGAGGCTAGCCTACTGGAGAAGTCTAGCAGCAAGCCTGCTCGTGGACTGTGCCAGCTATGCTGTGTGGAATCTCTGGACAGGCTGACTGGTAAAGGGCTTCCTATGTTAAAGCTCCTCTTTAAAGACTGGAGAGGTGCCTACTTCTTCAAATATGCAGACACCAGTGCAAGTCCATAAGGGTCTCAAATGATCAGGGAAACGTGACACCATCAAAGGAAGAAAATAAATTTGTTGATAAATTTATAATCTAAAAAGATATAAATTGTGTCCTTAATAATGTAAATTTGGAGAGGGTGTGGAGAAGTTAGAGTTTTTGTATGTAATTGAAATTAAATTTTTATCAGTGTAACAACAGACTATTATAACTACAAGATGTCTTATATACATTGCGTGGAGAAAAACCCCTGTAAATACACAAAAGATAAAGAGAAAGCAAATAACTACCAAAAAAAAAAAAAAAAATCAAATCGCAAAGGAAAACATTAAGAGAAGATGAAAGAAGTAGAGGAGCTACAAGATAGTCAGAAAACAACAAAATGACGATGGTAAGTCTTTATCCACAATTACTTTAAATGTAAATGGATTAAGTTCTCTAATCAAAAGGCAGAGTTTTTTAAAGTATTTTTTTTTTAAAAGATCCTACAGTATTATGCCTAAAAGAGATTCATTTTAGCATTAAGGACACACACAGGCTGAAAATGAAGAAATGGAAAAAGATATTTCACGCAAATGGTAACCAGAAGAGAATAGGGGTGGCTATATTTACGTAAGATAAAATAGACTTCAAATCAAAAACTGTCGTAAGAGACAAAGTCATTATACAAGGATAAAGAAGGCAATTCATCAAGAAGATATAATAGTTGTAAATATATATACACTCAACATCAGAGCACCAAAATATTTTTTATAATGAGAAAGCCAAGATTCTAAAATCTTAACAGAAATGATAAGAACGATAGATAGTAATATAATAATAGGGACTTTTGTACCCCTGCTTTAGCAATAGATAGATTAGCCAGACAGAAAATCAATAAAGAAATAACAGACTTGAACAACATTTTAGGCCAAATGGACATAACAGACATATACAGAGCATTCCATTGAACAGTAGCAGAATATACACTCTTTTTAAGTGCACGTGCAACATTCTTTTAAGATACATTAGGTCATAAAACAAGTGTTAAGAAATTTGAGAAGATTGAAATTGTATCAAGTATTTTTTGTAAGCATAAGAGTATGAAACTAGAAATCAATAACACCAGGAGGAAAACTGGAAAATTTACAAATATGTGGAAATTAACACATTCCTGAACAACCAGTGGATCAAAGAAAAAAGGGACATTGAAAAGGTATCTCGAGACAAGAGACAGTGGAAACACAACATAGCAAAACTTATGTGAAGCAGCAAAAGCAGTTTTAAGAGGGAATTTTATGGTGATAAATGCTTACATTAAGGAAAAAGGAAGATGATCAAATGAACAACCTTACTTTGTATCTCAAAGGACTAGAACAAGCTTGTCCAGCCTGTGGGCCACATGCAGCCCAGGATGGCTTTGAATGTGACCCAATACAAACTTGTAAACTTTCTAACTTTCTTAAAACATTATGAGAGATTTTTTCATTTTTTTTTTTTTCCCCAGCTCATCAGCTGGTGTTAGTGTTAGTGTAATTTACGTGTGGCCTAAGAGAATCCTTCTTCAGTGTGGCCCAAAGAAGTCAAAAGATTGGAAACCTTGTACTAGAATCCAAACTAGACATAAAGTTATTAGAAGGAAAGGAATAATAAAGATCAGAGCAGAAATAAATAGGGACTAGAACAACTATAGAAGAGATAACGAAACCAAGAGTTGGTTTTGTGAAAAGAAACTGAATTGACAAATCTTTAGCTAGACTATGCAAAAAAAGGACTCAATTAAAATTACAAATGAAAGAGGAGCCATTACAGCTGATACAACAAAAATACGAATGAGATAATAAGAGACTACAATGAATAACTATACACAAACATATGGATAGCCTAGAAGAAATGGAAATTTTTTTCTAGAGGCGTAGAGTCTACCAATCATGAAGAAATAGAAAATCCAGTCACACCCAGTGACTGTAAGGAGACTGAATCAGTAATCAAGAACCTCCCAAAAAAGAAAAGCCTTGGACCTGAAGGCTCCACTCGTGAATTCCAACAAACCTTTAAAGAAGACATAGCATAAGTCCTAAAACTCTTCCAAAACCTTAGAGGAGGGAATACTTTCAAACTCATTTTACAAGTCTGATGTTACTGTGATACCAAAGCCAAACAAGGACACTAAAAGAAAAAAAAAAAATACAGGTCAATAATCTCTGATGAACGTAGATGCAGAAATCCTCAACAAAATACTACTAAACTGAATTCAGCAACACATTAAAAGGTTCACACACAGTGAGCAAGTGGGATTTATCCCAGGGATGCAAGGATGGTTCAGCATATGCAAGAACCAATAAATGATACACCACATTAACAGAATGAAGGACAGAAATTGTGTGATCTCTCAATAGATACAGAAAAAACATTTGACAAGATTATCATTTTGTGTTAAAAGCTCAACAAATTAGGGATAGAAGGTATGTATCTCAATACTGTAAAGGTTATATAAGCCCTCAGGTAGCTCGAAGCTTTTCCTCTTAAGATCAGGAAGAAGACAGGGATTTCTTCTCTCATCACTTCTAGTTAATAAAGTACTGTACATCTGAATCAAAGCAGTTAGACCTGAAAAAGAGATAAAAGATGTGGAAATCAATAAGGAAAAAGGAAAATTGTCTTTCTGTAGATAACATGATCTTATATGTAGGAAACCCTAAGGACTCCACCAAAAATGTTAGAATTAATAAATGAATTCAGTAAAGTTGCAAAATATAAAATTAACGTACAAAAACCAGTTGTGTTTCCATAAACTAACAATGAATAAGAAGTTAAGAAAACAATCCCCTGTATAGTAGCATAAAAATAAAAATGAATGCATTTAACAAAGGAGGTGAATGATCTACACAGAAATCGATAAAACATTCATGAAAGAAATTGAAGAAGACACATAAATGGAAAGATATCCTGTTCTTGAATTTGAAGAATTAATATTATTAAAATGTCCATACTACCCAAAGCAATCTATATATTTGATACAATAGCTATCAAAATTCCAATGATATTTTACACAGAAATAGAAAAAGCAATTCTAAAATTTGTATGTAGCCACAAAAGACTCCGAGCAGCCATAGCAAGAACAATTGTGGAAGCATCATACTACCCGATGCCTCCACAATTGTTCAAAATATACCACAAACCTAGTAATCCAAACAATGTGGTACTGGCATAAAACCAGAGATAAAGACCAGTAGAACAGAACAGAAAGCTTATACCATGTGTACAATCAGTTGATCTTTAACAAAGATGTCAAGAACACACAATGGAGATGGGATACTTTTTTCAATAAATAGTGTTGGGAAAACTGAATATCCATATGCAGAAGCATGAGCATAAAAATTTCATTCCTGTACTATATATAAAAACATGAAAATAATTACACCATGTACAAAAATCAACTCAAAATAGATTAAAGACTTAAAGAGCTAAAACTGTAAAATTACTAGAAGAAAACAAAGGGAAAAGTTTCTTGACATTGATCGGGGCAATGATTTTTTTGAATATGACCCCAAAAGCATAGGGAATAAAAGCGAAAATAGAGAAATGGTATTGCATCAACTGAATAAACTTTGGCACAGCAAAGGAAATGATCAACAGAGTGAAAAATAATTGACAGAATAGGAGAAAATATTTGCAAACCATACATTTGATAAAGGCTTAATATCCAAAATACATTTAAGAACTCAATGATACAAAAACAACCCAATTTTTAAAGATGGACAAAGGACTTGCATGGATGGTCTTCAAAAGACAACATAAAATGTACATCAGGTTTGTGAAAAAAATGCTCAACGTCATTAATCATCAGGGAAATGCAAAAACCACAATGAGATGTCACCTCACACCTGTTGGATGTCACCTCATACCTATTATCCAAAAGACAATAATAAGACTGTAAGTGTTGGCGAGGATATAGAGAGAATAAAACTCTCTTACACTGTTGTAAATTGGTACAGCCATGTACTGAAAAATAGTATGGCATTTCATAAAAAAATTAAAAAGAGAACTACCACATACGATCCATCAATCTCACTTCTTTGACTTCTTGTTATATATCTAGAGGAAATGAAATTATTATATTGTGAGATGTCTACATTCCCATGTTCATTGCAGCATTGTTTAAAATAACCAAGATATGAAATCAACCTATGTCTTAATTGATGGAGGAATACACACAGAAAATGTGACATTCAGCCTTCAAATCTAGGAAATCCTGATATTGGTGACATGATCTGATCTTGGCCCACTGCGACCTCTGCCTCCCAGGTTCAAGCGATCCTCCCACCTCAGCCTCCCAAGTAACTAGGATTGTAGCCATGTCTGGCTAATTTTTCTGTATTTTTGGTAGAGGTGGGATTTTACCATGTTGGCCAAGCTGGTCTTGAACTCCTGACTTCAAGTGATCTGCCCACCTCAGGCTCTTAAATTACTGGGATTACAGGTGTGAGCCACCACCCCTGGCCTAATAATGTCTTTTCAATTGATTAAAACTTATAGGCACAGGGCTGTTATTTTTGATTTAGAACAGACTTAAGAGGTCATCTGTAGATTGTTACAATGAAACTACTAGTTTCTCTTAAATATTGCCCTCTTTCACACTAGTTAAGGTTAATTTTTTGCCTTTTTACGTTTTGTTTTTTTCAGCTTTTAATAAAGCAGTATTTTAAGTGATTTTTTCCAGTTACATTTTTAAAATATAGACTTCACTTTTAGATAAATTTTAGGTTCATAGCAAAATTGAGTTGGAAGTACAGAGTTCCTATATATTCCCTTTTTCACCCTGCAAGCGAAGTCTTCCCCGCCACCACCGTCTTGCATCAGAGTAAGCACATTCATTATTATTGATGAACTTGCATTAACATATTATCACGGAAAGTGCATAGTTTACATTGGGTTTTTACTGTTGCAGGTTCAATGGATTTTGACAAATGTGTAATGACATATAACTATCACTATAGTATCATAGGGAGTTGCTTTACTGCCCTAAATTCCTGTGTTCCACCTATTCATCCCTCACTTCCCCAACCCCTAGCAATCACTGATTTTTTTTCAAGTTTAAGTTCCAGGATACATGTGCAGAATGTGCAGGTTTGTTACATGGGTATACATGTGCCATCATGGTTTGCTGCACTGATCAACCCGTCATCTAGGTTTTGAGCCCTGGCTGCATTAGGTGTTTGTCTTAATGCCCTCCCTCCCCTTGCCCCGCACCTCGTAACAGGCCCTGGTGTGTGTTGTTCCCCTCCCTGTGTCCACGTGTTCTCATTGTTCAGTTCCCACTTATGAGTGAGAACATGCAATGTTTGTTTTTTTGTGCCTCTGTTAGTTTGTTGAAGATGGCGGCTTCCAGCTTCATCCATGTTCCTGCAAAGGACATGAGCTCATTCTTTTTTGTGGCTGCATAGTATTCCATGGTATATATGTACCACATTTGTTTATCCAATTTGTCATTGATGGGCATTTGGGTTGGTTCCATGTCTTTGCTATTGTAAATAGTGCTGCAATAAACATATGTGTGCATGTGGCTTTATATTAGAATGATTTATACTCCTTTGGCTATATACCCAGTAATGAGATTGCTGGGTCAAATGGCATTTCTGGTTCTAGATCCTTGAGGAATCGCCACACTGTCTTCCCCAGTGGTTGAACTAATTTACATTCCCACCAGCAGTTTAAACGTGTTCCTATTTCTTCACAGCCTCGCCAGAGTCTGTTGTTTCCTGACTTTTTAATAATCACCATTCTGACTGGCGTGAGATGGTGTCTCATTGTAGTTTTGATTTGCATTTCTCTAATGATCAGAATCACTCATCTTTTTATTTTCTTCATGGTTTTATCTTTGCCAGAAAGTCTCATAGTTGGAATCATACAGTATGTATTCTCTGCAGATTGGCGTCTTTCATTTAGAAATGTGCATTTAAAATTCTTTTGTGTCTTTTTGTGGCTTGATAGCTCATTTCACTTTAGCACTCATTAATATTGTATTTTATGATGTACCACAGTTCATTCACCCATTGAAAGACATCTTGGTTGCCTCTAAGTTTGGGCAATTATAAAGCTGCCATAAACATCTGTGTACAAGTTTTTCTGTGAACATAGTTTTCATCTCATTGGGTAATACCAAGGAACATAATTGATGGATTGTATAACTTGTGTGTAGTTACAGTAAATCTTTGATATATATATATACACACACACACACACACGTATATATATATATTTTGATAGGTTTGATGTATATATATATTTAAACCTACCATCTTATGCCACATATTTGATGGATTGGGGGGAAATAGAAAACGAAATATACTTTAAAAATGGATATCTGGTGATACCTCTTCTATAGTACAAAAAGGAAAATTTTAAATTATATATAATTATTACTTTTTAATATATTTAACCTAAGTGAAGTCATCTATCTTGGTTCATTTTATTTTCTTTTTTTTTTTTTTTTTTTTTTTTTTGAGACGGAGTCTCGCTCTGTCACCCAGGTTGGAGTGCAGTGGCGCGATCTCGGCTCACTGCAAGCTCCGCCTCCCGGGTTCACGCCATTCTCCTGCCTCAGCCTCTCCGAGTAGCTGGGACTACAGGCGCCCGCCACCACGCCCGGCTAATTTTTTTTGTATTTTTAGTAGAGACGGAGTTTCACCGTGGTCTGGATCTCCTGACCTCGTGATCCGCCCGCCTCGGCCTCCCAAAGTGCTGGGATTACAAGTGTGAGCCGCTGCGCCCGGTCCATTTTATTTTCTAATTTGGCTTGTCTATAAGCACTGATTTAGTTTCCGTTGACCAAAAATTTGTTGAAAAATTACATTTTTATTCTCAATAATTTATATTCAGAAAAAGCTACTGTTTGCCTCTTTTTAAGGAAAAAAAGTCCATTGTTTTTGTGTATAATTTGTTAATGTTTATATTCCAATTTAGTGTTCACAGTATATACTATTAAGTTAAAATATTTACTTATATTAATATTAAATATTACAAATTTAATTTCCTTTTTACTAAAAGATATTGTCCTAGAATAGAAATTGAAATATTTGAATGAATTACATGTTTTATTTTCTGACACTACATTTTTTAACATGAGAGGGGCAGCATGGTTAGGGTGGCAGGGGTATATTGACTGTGGAATCAGAAGACTTGGTTATCTAGAATCATCTCATTCACTACCTAGTTATACGATAAATGTTTATGTTAGCATCAAAATAAAGGGGTAGTATCAGCTAGCTTCTTTGCAGCAGATTCTCAAGTCACTTTGAAATTAAAGTTTAAATGTTTTGTTATTTTAATATAGGTCCTAATGAACTACTGTAAAACAGGCACTGATACGGATGCTAACAATATATTTGTGAACAAGACAGACAAGGTCCCTTATCTTATGGAATGAAGTCTTACAGAGCTTACATTCTTGCAGGGAAATGGGATGTATCATAAGCAAATAAATGAAAGAGTAAAGTAATTTCATATACTAATAAATGTTATGAAGAAAATAAAACAGGGTAGATGGTCAGAGAAGGCCTTATTTAAGAGGTGAAGCTTGAGGTGAGTCCTAAATATTAATAAAAGAGTCAGCCATGCGAAGATTGGGGAAGAACATTCCAGGCAGAGGAAACAGACAAGGGCTTGAGGTAGGAGAGAAATTGATGTTTTCAAGGAACAGTAAGAGCAGTGTGACTGGGGAATAGTAAGCCAATGAGAGATTGGTAAGAGATAAGATTGAAGAGACAGGCAGGGAAACCTTTTCCTAAAATATGTTAATTTTGAGATTTAATGGGGCAACTCTAAGATGTCTTTTCTTTACCTAGTATTTGAAAAATTAGCCATTTCTGGTCCTCTGTAACATTTTGTGCTGCATACAGTGGAAAGCCATTAGTGAATTTGAGAAGAGTAATATGAACTGTTTGGATAAAAAGTGCTTTGTTCACTTTTTGGAGAATGGATTTAAAGTATGTGGGAATCAGCAGGCCAAGGTGGGAGACAGGGTAGTTCAAGAAAGAGACGATGAGAGCTTGGAGTACAGTGAAGGCAATGAATGTGGAGAGTAGACGATTTGTGATTCATTTTGACTAAAGTCCACCATATTTGCCAAAGGTTTGGATATGGGAAATTAAGGAAGGAGGAATAGGAATAACTCTTAAGTTTCTTAAGTTTCTTGCTTAACTGAATGTTGTCTTTTACTGAAATGGAGCAGTTTGGGATAAAGATCCGATTTTGGAAGGAAATCAAGTCTGATGCAAATGAGGTAGGAGGTTTTTAGTGAGATTGGGGGGAAAATCTATTGATTATCTCAGTTCAGTTTAAAAGACATTTATTGAGGTCTCTGTATGCAGAGTTTTGTGTAGACTCATTAACTGCTGACTTAATAAATTCACACTTGCGATATCATGTGTGGGACATCTGTTAACCTGTAGTGTGAAAGGGAACTTCAGGGGGGACATAGAATCTTTTAACCAAGAAATACATAATGTGACTTTATGTCATTGCTCTGTTTTCTATAATTTTTGTTTCAACCAAAATATTATAATTTCTTTTTTACTAAAGCACATTGTTCTAGAGTAGAAATTGAAATATGAGACTTAATTACATGTTTTATTTTCTGATATTACAATGTTCTTTCAACACTGAACAAAGTTCCTGTTCTCATGGAAGAGTTAGGAGGAAGGAAGGGTATAAAGACATAAGGAACAATTAAGCAAATAAAATAATTTTAGATAATTTAAAGGTCATTGTCATCAAAATTGGAAGAAATGACAGAGTTGTAAATGATGGAAACTTTATTAAAATATATGCTTTTTAAGTACATGGGTCACACAACCCAAATATATGGCTATGTGTGGGTAGCACATGCACCGACACATGTAGAGAATTAAAGTATAGACTTTGCAGAGTCACCTGTAATAGCTTCCTCTGCTATCTGTATGTGCCTAATTGCCGGAAATGACTCCTGTGGATCCAACAGGTTTTTTACATTTCACGTCTGTTTTTTTTTTTTTTTTTGAGACGGAGTTTCGCTCTTGTCACCCAGGCTGGAGTGCAATGGTGCTCACCGCACTCTGCCTGGAGTGCCTGGAGTCTCGGCTCACTGCAACCTCCGCCTCCCGGGTTCAAGTGATTCTCCTGCTTGGTCTCCTGAGTAGCTGGGATTACAGGTGCGCGCCAGCACACCTGGCTAATTTTTTTGGTATTATTAGTAGAGACTGGGTTTCACCATGTTGGCCAGGCTGGTCTCAAACTCCTGACTATATTTCATACCTTAAGACCACTCTGCTTCTTTGGATATAACTGCTTGCAATTCTGCTGCTTTGCCTAATGTCCTGTGTGATACTTTGCTGCTTTTTAAAAAACCTTTGTTTTTCACAGCAGTGCTTCTTGTGCTTCTTGTCCTAAAATATGTTGAAATTGTGGAATAAAAAGTTTAAGACTTTTCCAGTTTGAAAACTGTTCTTACATGTTAAAAAATGATAGTCTTGTATAAAATGAATGTTTTAAATCTTACATTTATCTTGATCTGCTTGGGTTTAGATTGTCTGCTTCCATTACCTTATATAATCATTATGTATTTCATGTTTATCAGAAATAAAAGAAAAAATAAATGATTGGGCCCTAAGAAAAATCCTTTTGTTTTTTTTAGTAACAAAGTATTCCTTGTAATGTTTCTTTTAATATATTGCCAGTGAAATATCTCGTAAGTAGTTTCTTCTTATAAGAAAGTTAGATATATTTGTAGCCTCTTTAATTGAAAGAAAAGGTTTTAGTTGACCTGCAGAATTAGACATCAGGGTACCTTTTCTGGTGAACCTGGAGCTTTGTTCAGAGATCAAGAAAACAAGCTCTTTATTGGACATTTGCCCTAATCATTAACTTGATAGGTATTTTCTTTCTATAATTTGCTGATCTTTGTATTTAAGTTTGGAAATAGCAATATTAATAAATGGGTACCTTTGGTTGTAGTATTGTTCCATGCTTTCATGCCATTTAAATGGTTCAAGATAAAATATGTTATTGTAGTCAGCAAGATTGGTTAGAATAGTGCCCTGAATATCAATAGCTCTGTATTCTAGTTTCAGCAACTCAGTGACTCCAATATGTGCTTGAGTAAATCAGCTCATTTCTTTACTTCTCAAATTCTTAGGACTGTTGTGATTGAAAGCTTATTGCTTTGTTTTGCCATAATTTACTGTCTTTTTAGCTTTTTAATGCTCGTCTGTTATGACTCTTTGACTTAATTGAACATCGTTTTTTACCTGGTGTGTATAATGCCGCATGTGTATGTTTGTAGATAAATGTAAATTCTCCTGCAGGAAGAATATCAGATTCTTAATCAGTAAGACCCCCCACCCCCTACACACAATTTCCAAGTCACTCTTCCAGTTCCTTGATCACTCCCTTTTCCTCTAATTGTCTAAGAAACTAATGGCTTATTAGGTTCACTTTTTTCTCCTTACCAGCCCAAACTGTACTGTCTTGTCCCTTATTTTTCTACCACACTTGCCCTGTGAATCCCCTCAACTTTAAATTAATTTAGGAATACAATTTGGATTGCCAAATACAGTTTTGGAGATGGATGCCACTACAAATTAATGATACCAAAATTTATCAGACTCCGCAATTTTATTTATCTCTGGTCTATGTCCTCATCCATTCCTTTTTACTCCTTTCATCAACCCCTTAGCAAACTTTGCCTTTCTTGTTCTCAACAAATTAATTTGCTTCTGTTTCACCAAACAAATATGATTCTGTATGCAACTGGAGATGATAATCCCACTTAACTCTCTCTTATTCCTCCTCCCTTCAAACAAACTTGTCTGTAGCTGAATCCTTTCTCATTTTTTAACCGTAAGGAAAAAAGATCCTTCTTCTCTAAGGCTAAGTTTTCTGCCAGTATGCTACGTATTTTTGACTACTCCTTCCTTCTAAAATTTAAATAGATGAATTGGCTGCTGCTTTGACAATACCCTTTCCTAGTTTATGTGTACTTCTATTTCTCTTTGAGGCCTTTGTCTTCCATCCATTTCTTTTTTTTTTTTTTTTAGACGGAGTCTTGCTCTGTTGCCAGGCTGGAGTGCAGTGGTGCGATTTTGGCTCACTGCAACCTCTGCCTCCCGGTTCAAGTGATTCTTCTGCCTCAGCCTCCTGAGTAGCTGGGACTACAGGTGTGCACCACCACGCCCAGCTAATTTCTGTATTTTTAGTAGAGACGGGGTTTCACCATGTTGGCCAGGATGGTCTCGATCTCCTGACCTTGTGATCTGTCTGCCTCGGCCTCCCAAGATGCTGGGATTACAGGCGTGACCCACTGCACTTGGCCCATCCATGCATTTCTAAATATTTATCTTCCCCAGAGTACCAGTATCATCTTCTGCATGCATTTTGTGGATAGTCTCATCTGAAACCTTTGCTGTTGACACCAAAGCTGTATCTTTATTTCTAGCCCAGACCTCCTTCCTCTATTCTAAAATCACATTTTCAAGTATGGACTAGATTAGAATCTCAGTATAAATTTGTTCAAAATTTTACTAATTTTCTTTTTTCTGTGTTCCCTGTCTTGAATAATCATGCTGCCTCCACCTGATTTAAGCCGGCAACTCAGACATTAACCCTGAATCCCTTCCTTCTCCCTACTCCTGTTCATCCCCAACTGCTTTCTGTCTCTAGAATTATTCCTATATTTTCCTAGTACCTTTGTAGTTTAAACCAATTGTTCTCAAGTACATCAGACCTAATATCCCATTTATGCAACATTCTGTAACACTTCCTTACTCTTCTAAAATGATAGTAACCTACATTATTTTAAAAAATCTATGTAATTTCTTAAAGGAGATATATAAGAAAAATATTGTACATTTTATATGTTATGTAAATGCTTAGGCACAATGACATTAGAAAAAAATGAAGAATGTATTATGCATTTTATGTTTCAGTATTTAAGTGTTCAGACACAATGCCAGAAAGCAATGAAGAGCAAAAGTTTGTACATATGTCCTCATGAATGTGGTTGTTAGAAGTGCAAACTGATACAGACATGTTATATTTGTGACTCGGATACCAAGATTAGTATGAGTATCAGTGATCATCAGAAATAACAAATAAGTCTTAAAGAATAGTGCAAAAATATTGCAGTTTTTGTGTAAAATGGAATTAGATTCTAGGTGCTCAAAATTATAAACAGGTATTTCACCTAGTTATATATCTGATAGGTATTCGAAGGTTGTACAGTATGCAAGGATAGTTCTCATCTCCAGACCTGGCCCATTAAATGCCAGTAGCATTTCTCTAAACATTGAGACAACCTAAAGTGAACCTACAAAATTCCAAAGTACTGTAGCTAAAAATAGTTAGATTGTACCTTTATCATGTTTGGCATGGACTGTTGCAGTGGCTTCCAAATTTGGCTGTACATAGAATCACCTGGAAAACTCTTTAAACATAGAGCTTACTGTTCCCTACCACAGATATTTATTTTGTTAGCATTCTTGGATTAGGGGTTAGGATTTCTAAGCTCGCCAGATGATTCTTGCTGAAAATGTCTGGCAATGATTGAACATTAGGGAATTCTTGCTGAAAATGTCTGGCACTGATTAAACACGAAATTATTATTGCTTTTTAAATTTTCTGCCTTCCTTCTGAAGTCCTGACTGTTTACAATCATTGTAAACATTGTCAGGTAAATTTTGTTAAAATATGACTGTAATCATAGCCTCTTCTCCTTCAGGGGTCCTTTATTGGCTTTTTATATTTACTCTTGGCAGCCCCTAAGAGTACACTGCTGGAACATTAGAGTTGAAAGAATCATGATGTCTGCATGATAAAGTCCAAATTACTAAATTTGAATAACCAGCCTTTCCAAATTTGGCAGCCTACATTTTTTACTTCTTGTGTCCAATTTGCATAAAAATATAGTTCCTGAAAGGAATGATTTAAAACCTGACACTGACTTATGACAGGGCTTGGGAAACTATGGCCTGATGGCCAAATCCAGTTTGAGGTCTGTTTCTGGTAAAGTTTTATTGAAACACAGCCACTCTTACTCATTTGCATATTGTCTACTTTTATGCTAAACTGACAGAATTGAGTACCTGCAGCAGAAAGCAGTCTGTCTTGCAAAGCCTCAAGTATTTAATATCGGGCCCTTTATAGAAAAAGTTTGCTCACCCTTGACTTAGAAGCTATTAGAAGCCTAAATGAATTGTAATCACCACCCTCATATAATCATGATTTGGATGTTTTATCTCTGAAATCCAACATGGGATGGGGAAAGAATATATCTGGGCTTTTGAGTCCTGACCAGGCTGACCTGGTTTTGAATTTTTCCTTAGTTACTTGGTAGGTATCTGACTTTGGTGCCTCAGTTTTCTCATCTGTAAATTGGGACTAGAGGAATTCTTCTACTTAGGAATTTGAAATTCAGAGTTTTCATAATTTGGAATATAGTTATATACCAGAGAAAAATGGTATCAACTCAGAGCTCCACTAAGTTTGTACTTTTTATTTGGTTTTGTTTTTGAGGAATCTCTCTCTGTCGCCCAGGCTGGAGTGCAGCGGCCCAATCTCAGCCCACTGCAACCACTGCCTCTTTGGTTCAAGCGACTCTCCTGCTTCAGCCTCCCGACTAGCTGGGATTACAGGTGCCCGCCACCATGCCCGGCTAATTTTTGTATTTTTTAGTAGAGACGGTGTTTCACCATGTTGGTCAGGCTGGTCTCGAACTCCTGACCTTAAGCGATGCGCCTGCCTCAGCCTCCCAAAGTGCTAGGATTACAGACGTGAACCAACCACCACGCCCGGCCAAATTTTTAGTGTTTTTGTTTGGGGTCACTAATGGTTAAATGTATTCAAGGGAGCTAACATGTCAAGTGCTTCATATGCGGTAGTTATTAGGTGGAGGTGAATAAAAGAGTCCTCTGGGGTAGTAAAGATCCCAGTATAAAAACCTCCTTGCCAGCCTCAGCTTAATTATTGATGCAATTTTATGCTTTTATCACTAGATTTCGAGCATTTTGAGACTGGGTACTGCGTATTCTTTTACCTAAGTGAGTACAAGATTCAAATTGTGTGCAAATATAGCCTTCCCCCAAAACATAGTGGAGTTGAAGTGATTAAAAAACAACTATTAAATAAATAACTTATTTCCAAGAAACATGAAAGATTAATCTCAATATGTCTTCTTTTTTTTTTTTGAGATGGAGTCTTGCTCTGTCGCCCAGGCTGGAGTGCAGTGGCGCAGTCTCGGCTCACTGCAAGCTCCGCCTCCCAGGTTCATGCCATTCTCCTGCCTCAGCCTCTCCGAGTAGCTGGGACTACAGGCGCCCGCCACCACGCCCGGCTGATTTTTTGTATTTTTAGTAGAGACGGGGTTTCACTGTGGTCTCGATCTCCTGACCTCGTGATCCGCCCGCCTCGGTCCCCCAAAGTGCTGGGATTACAAGCGTGAGCCACCGCGCCCGGCCAATATGTCTTCTTATCTAAAACATTTGACAGTGTCATCTGATTCAGGTCTGAACTAGATCCAGAACTTAATTTTTGACTGTCAGATAATTTGTTAGTTCTCTTGGCCAAAAATATTTTTACTGGATGTGAAAAATTTTCAGTTAATAGCTAAGTCTGGCTGGTTAATTAATTCCCTTAAGTAAAGGATAGTGATTTTGTCAAGGTCAAAAGCTTTATTCTCTGACTAATTATATTTCTTATGAGCTATTGTTGAAATATATATATCAGCAAATCTCATTAGGTACAAGAGCTACAGGATGAGTTTGTGGGTCACTAGTTCAAATTCATCACCACTGCAGTAAACCCATCAGACAGTTCAAGTATCAGTCTGAATTTCAGATACAGTGGATAGTATTATGGATTATGGGAAGTCCTTTTAGATTTCAATGGGAACTTTATTAATAACTTATATTTTCATTAATACAGTTTCTTTCTTGACCCACCCATTACCTTCAACCTTCATTGTTTTTTAATTATATTTGAAAAATATAATATTAAATATACTGGTGTTCAGATCTTACATTTGGTCGTATCATGTATTTCCCAAACTTGATAAGCTTTTGCTGAGGCATTTATTTTTATAAAATACCTAGACCCCCTCTCCCTAAAATTTTGATTCAGTGATTTGTGATGGAGCCTGGGAATTTGTATTTTTAAACAAATATGTCAGGTCATGTATTTTCTTTTTTCGTTTTTATCATTAGAGAAGTTTACTTTACAAAAAATTAGCTGGGCGCAGTGGCGGGCGCCCGTAGTCCCAGCTACTCGGGAGGCTGAGGCGGGAGAATGGCGTGAACCCGGGAGGCGGAGCTTGCAGTGAGCCGAGATTGCGCCACTGCACTCCAGCCTGGGCGACAGAGCGAGACTCCGTCTCAAAAAAAAAAAAAAAAAGAAAAGTTTACTTTTTATTTCTTTCCAAGTTTTCTTACCTTTTAATAGGGATAGTTTCGTTCTATCCTCTGTACTTAATATATGTGATTTTACACCTTATATATCTCATTTGATCCTTATATAGGAGGTGTCCTTCTAAATTTAGGATATATATATCTTGCTAAATAGAAACTTGATTTCCAGAAACTTGATATAATGACATTTCTTAAATACAAATTGATAAGCAATGCCTGTAACCCTTTAGCTATGCATACTTTCCATTATTCACAGTTGTATGGTTTTAGTAAATGTACTTTCATATTGGCTTATCAGCATTATTTTCTGAATCAGTATCTCTAGAGTTTTTCTTTCTCTCCATTGTAGTGCAAAATAATTTTTTTCTTTTTTTTGAAAGGGGTGAGTAGTAATAGAGCTCTCTTGGTGTGCTAGCAAATAATGAAATATTTGTTTAATTGTAGAATCTTATATACCAGTAAAGTTCATACTGTGCAGTTTCAAATTTACAGACTATTCATCCTCTACCCGAGTTCCTGTTATTTCTGCACATTTGACCATTTGCTTCAGCAAAGTGATACATTTTCAGTGTCCTGTGCAAACTAAGCTCCACTCCCTATTCTAGGCAAAACTTTCTTTTTCATGCCACCCATCCGTAATGCTTTGCCACCTCTCCTTTACTTGCTTGAACACAACCCATTATCCAGGACTAGTTAGCCTAAGTCCTGTATGCTTTTCTCAACCATTCTCACTGATACAAATTTTCTCAAAAGTCCTATAGCATATGCCACTTGCCTAAGGATTTAATAATATACTGTTTTATCAATTACTTGTTATATGTGAGTGTTTTGGCTGTCTAATTAAACTACAAGCTTGTATATAGAGTGGGGTTCACATCCTGTAAAAATAAATTATTAGCAGAATCCTTAGCACTTAACATTATCACATCCTTTTGGTAGTCTGACAAAATCCTAATAACTGTTTTAACCTCTTAAGCTAGTCAGGTAAGAAGTTACTTTATCTTTAATCCCCAGTACCAAATAATTACCAGTTAGTTAAATAGAGTCAACAATAGAGTCACAAAATAAGAATTACTAATTTTAAATTTCAAAATGTTTAAGGAGGACTGATTCCTTCCATAAATACTTTACTAATCTTTTTGTCCTTTGCCAATCTTTTCGGCCTGTCATTTTACCAGCAGACTTTCTGCTTTTAAGAACCCTGTGACATTGATCTTTCTCACTTTTTCAGTCCCTAGAATATACACATCATTGGACATTGCCCTTTGTCACTGGTTTTCAAAGGTGATCCCCAGATCTACCTCCATCAGAATCATGTAGAGTGCTTATTAAAGTACAGATTATTAATGCCCCTTTCCCTCAACTGTGCTGTGTTTCATACATATTTCACTTTGTTCATTTTTTTTCTTTTGCCAGACTGCTCTCCCTTCTGTCGTCACCACCACTAAAATCCTTTCTGTTATCTAAAGCGATCTGCGAATTAATTGTAGATAGAACTGTTTTAGTGTAGTGGGTTAGGAATATAGGCTGTGAGCACATACTACTTAATTTGGAATGTTGACTCCGTCATGTTTCCAAGATCTCAAAGTTAGTTACTGAAAAATATTTCTGTGCTTTAGTGTTTCTTTGTATAAAATGGGGATAACAATGTATCTCATAGGGCTGTTGTATGTGTTATATTGATACATGTGAATTCCTCAGAATAATGCTAGTACATAGAAAGCACTTAATAAATATTAAGCTTATTGTTGTGGTTTCTTCCACTTTTTAGCTCTTACAAAATTTTCTACTAAAGTAACTTACATTCTTACCTCTTCCTATTAGATTGCAAGTTTCTTGAAGGTAGAGCCAGCCTTATTAAGCTGTGTAGTTTTAAATGGATTTTTACATATAAAGGATGTTCATAAATATTTAAGAATGAAATCATAGGAAAATGGCAAACTCTAATAAGATTGTTTTTCAGAGCCTATTTACTTAATATAAATTATCTAAAGTAATTTAATACTCTCTATATTATATTTCAGGAACTAATGAATCATTGATTGACCAGCACTGTTTTACCAGTTGGAATGAATGACCAGAAATGGGCATAGCGCTTTTAGATCCAACATGTAACAGATGGATGTTACTCCATGCTGATTACTTCTTCAAGCCAGTACTTTTTTGATTGTGTAGGATCTTTGTCTCTTCATCTTTGAATTCAATTACTGGAAAATAAAAGGAGTTCATGTAGTTTTTGTCCAGGCTTGAGTCACCATGAGTAGTAGTTTAGGAAAAGAAAAAGACTCTAAAGAAAAAGATCCCAAAGTACCAACAGCCAAGGAAAGAGAAAAGGAGGCAAAAGCCTCTGGAGGTTTTGGGAAGGAGAGCAAAGAAAAAGAACCTAAGACCAAAGGGAAAGATGCCAAAGATGGAAAGAAGGACTCCAGTGCTGCCCAACCAGGGGTGGCATTTTCAGTTGACAATACGATCAAACGGCCAAACCCAGCACCTGGGACTAGAAAAAAATCCAGCAATGCAGAGGTGATTAAAGAGCTCAACAAATGCCGGGAAGAGAATTCAATGCGTTTGGACTTATCCAAGAGATCTATACACATATTGCCATCATCAATCAAAGAGTTGACTCAATTAACAGAACTTTATTTATACAGTAACAAATTGCAGTCCCTCCCAGCAGAGGTGGGATGTTTAGTAAATCTCATGACACTGGCTCTAAGTGAAAATTCACTTACCAGTTTGCCTGACTCTCTTGATAACTTGAAGAAGCTGCGGATGCTTGATTTACGGCATAATAAACTGAGAGAAATTCCTTCAGTGGTGTATAGGCTGGATTCTCTCACCACTCTTTACCTTCGCTTTAATCGTATAACTACTGTGGAAAAGGACATCAAAAACTTGTCAAAACTCAGCATGCTTAGCATTCGAGAGAACAAAATTAAACAACTACCTGCTGAAATTGGTAAGAGGCCTTGGATTATTATTATTTGTAGTATTTGTTATGCTAAATAATTTTGAGTGCTTTTTCATATCAAAAAATGCCTGATACTTGCCTAAAAACAGCTTATTTTTAAATTACAACTTTTTTATGGTTTACTTTATTCCATTTTCAGCACTGTTAATAGTACACGGCTTGAAATTGTTTCATAGACTTAAAAAGTGAGTTAGAAAATAGATACAATTAGATCTTTCCCACACAAACCTAATCTTTAACTTTCATTGGAGAATAAGTAAATTTAAAGAAGAAAAGATGTTTGCCTAATTTTCAAGTTGTTGCTACCTGTTTTTAAACTATCTGTTGATACAATTTTATTAGATATATGAAAACTACATTTTCTCATTCTGTGACTTTTCCATCTTTATCTGAAAGATGTTTAAATTCACATCACTTTCTACCTAATTTACCACAAAAGTTTGACAAATCAGAGCCTTACAAAAGAGGAGTGTCATAAGAAAATAGAAAAAAAATTGTGTCTTGAAAGTACTTACATGTTTATTAAAAATAACACAAGAATTTAGAAGGGTAGAAGAAACGTCACCTGTGGTAAATGCAGCACTGTTAGCATTTTGGTAATTTTCATTCCAGTCTTTCACATAAAGCTAACTTGTACTAAAACAAAGAAAATGTTTTTTAAAGGCTGGTAGTAGGAGAAAAAAATAGGGAATATAAACATGTGAACATGTCAGTAAAAAATTAAAAATTAGTTCTGGCATTTTTAATTATGGAAAAACATTCTGAAACATTTGGAATATAGTAATCCATTGACATCAGTTTTGAAAAATTGATAAAGGTATTGCCTTTATGGGCCCTTTTTATAAGATTTGTAAAAATTGTCATAAAATGTTGATTATGAAGCTTTTTAAAGGATGTTTTCTTTTTGTATTAAAGGCAATTTATTTTATTCTGAGAAAAAGATTATACTGTTGCTTTCAGCATTGGTCTTATAATGAGTGATAAACTTTCTGATTTTTAGGCTTTGCAGCTTTTCAAAGATATGATATTCTGTGGGTGTTTTAATATTTTGTTTAGCGTTGAAAAGAAGATGTGGTTTAAATTTTAGGTATGACTTGTTACATTTAACTAGACAATCCAAATATTAATTAAATTCTGGTTTATTGTGTTTAGAAAATTTATGATAGGTTTCTCAAGTAATGTACTGTAAAGTATGACTTACTCACGAGATATTAAAATATTCCCAGGAATTTCTGGGTGAAAATGTTCCATTCCATGTCTTCAGATAGGAATGTGGTTGTTGAATGACTTGTTTTAGTGTCATATTTAGTCAAAATTTGACCTGCATGTTATGGCTCATTGTGGAATAGAGTTATAGGCAATTGGAGAAATAAATGCTGAATTTCTACATAGAAATATAAAAGTTATTTCCTGTCTTTGTTCTTGTTGTTTTGTGTGTGTGTTACACTCAGTCCTAAAAGTCTAGCTTCAATTCACAAGTCTCTAAGGACTTTTTCCATAGCAATGCTATCAAATTACCTAGGAATTAAGAACATACATATATGTTCTTGAGCATATAGATAGCATTTTTACTAAAAAGTGAATGTATCTTTTAAAATTGGCATATTTTAAGTAATTATGTGCTTATATTTGTGGCTACCTAATCTTTTGACTTTTATTCCTAAATTTTAAAAACAGCCATTGAATTTGTTAATGGGCTCCTTCCCATCATTAGTGACATTACTAAAGTTTGTGTTTTTGTAATTGCTGTACTTCTGTAAAAATGGTACTATCATAAATGTTGCTTATTTCATTCTAAGCAGGGCATCAGAAAGTAAACTGCTTTTAAAAATATAATTTAATGTTTTTCATAAGAAATTATGATTTATAAAGTTTAACTTAGATACATGGATCTGGGGCAAACATGCAGAAGTCTGGGTCATCTGTTTATAGGGAACAAGAAAATAAAGGTTAGTAAAAATAACATCATAATAATAAGAATGGCTGTTGTTTGAGCACATGAATCATAATACTATACATTGTTCTGTCTGTGTATACTTTAAATATACTATCTTATATCCTTACAGTAACCCAATGAAATAGGTATTTTCCCCATGCTACTGAAGAAGGAACTGACACTGTAGAAAAATTAGGTAATTTACTGAAGATCATGCTTCTAGGTTGGCAGAGTCAGAATTTGAAATGTAAGTCTTGGTCTTTCCACTGTACTCTCCCCACAATCTAGAAAAGTGGGTACCACCCCCATGGATTTTGATTCTCTGGTAGGTCCAGGGTCTGTACTTTTAAAGAGCAGCCTGTGTTATTTTATGTGCAACTGCAGTTGAAAGTCATTGCACAAGATTGCGGGGGAGGATTGGGTTTAACAGTTTAATTATAATATAATTCACATACCATACAATTTACACATTAAAAATAAACAATTCAGTGGTTTTTAGAATATTCAGATTTATGTAAGCATCAGAGATAATGTTAGAACATTTTTAATACCTCCAAAAGAAACTCTGAACCCTTAAGCAATCACTCCTAATTTCTCCTAACTCATTAACCCTAGGCAAACACTAATCTTACTTTCTGTCTCTATAGATTAGTGTTTTCTGGATGTTTCCTATAAACAGAATCATATAATACGTGGTCTCTTATGACAGGTTTCTTTTAATCTGCATATTTTCAAGTCTCATCAAGGTTGTAGCATGTATCAGTACTTCATTCCTTTTTATTGCTGAATAATATTTCATTATATGAGTATACCACATTTTATTTATCCATTTATCAGTTGTCAGACATTTGGGTTGTTTGTGCTTTCTGACTGTTATGAGTATAGTTCTGTATTTGTGTACAAGTTTTTGTGTGGACATTTGTTTTCACTTCTTTTGAGTATATACCTAGTAGAATTGTTGAGTCATATGATAACTCTATGTTTAACCTTTTTGAGGGACTACTAGTCTGTTTTCCAAAGGGACTGCAACATTTTACATTCCCTCCAGCAGTGTTTGAGGGTTTCAATTTCTCTGCATCCTCAGTGTCCTTGTTATTATCTGTCTTTTCTTATTATAACCATTCTATGGTGTGAATTGGTATCTCATTGTAGTTTTGATTTGCAGTTTCCTGATCACTATGTATTTGTTTTTAATTCTTGAGAGCTATCTTTTATTATAACGGAAAGACAGAAATAGTTATTTTCTGTGATGTAGATCTTGCTTTAATGGGTTTTTAATTTAAAAGAAGTTCTGAGCTCCTTGGAGAATGTTTATAAAATAAGACCTGTGCTCAATGATCAAGTAAAATGGAAATTTGACATTTTTTAAAGTGTTAAACACCTTTAATATAATTTGACTTACTGCAGAAACCCATAACAGGGAATTTTTAATTCAAAATATATGCTAATTATAATTTCGTTAAACTTTCATTTATGCATATTAGAGCTACATTATTTATAAATATATATTAAATTTATATTAGATGCTTATTCTTCATTGTTTGAATAAATATATCACTTTAAATCATGCCATCCAGTTTGTATTCATCAGTATATTTGAGGAATATAAGTTTTTAGCTGGGCACTGTGACTCACACCTCAAATCCCAACTACCGGGAAGACTGAGGCAGGAGGATCCTTGAGCCCAGGAGTTGGCTGGGCAGTCAGCTATGATTGCGCCACCGCACTTCAGCCTGGGCAACAGAGCTAGACCCTATCTCTAAAAAATAAAAATAATTTTTTTAAAATTAGGAGTTTTCGAAATAGAGCCTACTACTTAGTTTAAATAATATAATTAGAATTTAACCAGTACACAAGGTTGGGCTATGCTGTTGCCTTGATAAGAAAAAAATACTGAAATTAGAACATTTATCCTTTTAAGCATTAATGGCATTTTTATTAATGTAATGTGATTTCATACCAGTGATACTTACTCACATGGGTAAAGATTGGCAGAAAACAGTAAAAAGATACTGGAACAGACTGTTCAGAGCCAGAGATAATATATCAGAAAGTAGCTAAGAAAACTTTTCATTTGGTAATGTTCATTTACTTTTCTTCTTTTGTATGTTAAGGCATAGACAAAGTAAATGTCCCCTCTTTTTGGGTTAAGTAGACAAATTGAAACCTTAGTCATTGCTTTCTTTTATAGATCAGTGTTCCGTTCTTCCTGTCATTTCTTCTTTCTCCATTTCTAATCTTGAAAAAGACTCTTCACTCTACACAAAGACAGTCAAGAACCCATATTTTCAGAGGGACAACAGGAAATAAGCACTTTTTTACCTCTTTTCCCAACTGATTGGTTCCTTTGAGTTTCCTGTTAAAAGATGTGCTTTTGTACATTCTCTGTTTATGAGTGGATTAGAGCAGGGGCCACCAGATAGACAGTTTGTATAATGAATCTATTTATTCAGGCAGCTCTAGACAGTGAAGTTTTAAAGGATTTTATTTTTCTGGGAAGGAAATTGTTGATCATTGAAACCAGATATAAACTTCATTTTGTATTTTGCTAATATTCCTGTGATTTCTTTTCTCTCTGAATTGTGTGTTTAGGATTTCTTCTCTTTCTTTAAAGTTTCCCTTATTTATTATTCTTTATAAAAAGAGAAGTTGGAGTATTTTTAAAAATGTGTTTTACCTACATTGTAGGTTCAATAAAATGCTACATATTTATGTAGTATACAATTTCATGTGGGTCTAGTTGTCAAAATAACCTTTTTTGCTTAGGAAAATTATCTAATATATTAAAGTATATGCTTTTTGAGAACCCAGATCATTTTCTTCATTTACAAAGCAATTCTCACAGCATTCATATGTATGAGAGATAATAATTGTTCCTATTTGTGGTTTACAATGTGATGTTTCCATACATGTATACAATGTGTGATAATCAAATCATGGTAATTAGCATATCTATCACCTCAGACATTTATCATTGCTTTTCATTGGACACATTCAAAATCCTCCCTACTAGCTATTTGAAAATATACAATAAATTGTTCGCTAAAGTCACCCGACAGTGTTACAGAACAATAGAATTTAGAACAGATAGAATTCCTCCTAGCTGTAGTTTTGTGTCCATTAACCAACCTATCCCCATCCCGCTGCTCCCCAACCCCCACCACCCTTCTCAGCCTCTAGTAACCACTATTCTACTCACTACTTCTTTGAGATCAACTTTTTTTAGCATGAGAGAAAATGCAGTATTTATATTTCTATGCCTGGCTCATTTCATTTAACATAATGTCCTTCAGGCTCATTCATGTTGCTGTGAATGACAGAATTTTATTCTTTTTTTGGCCAAATAGCATTTCATTGTGTATATATACCACATTTTCTTTCTTCATCTGTTGTTAGAGGTTGATTCCATATCTTGGCTATTGTGAATAGTGTTGTAATAAATAAGAGAGTGAAGATATCTCTTTGATATACTGATTTCCTTTCCTTTGGATATATACCCAGTAGTCGGATTATTTGGTCATGTGATAGGTTTTTGTTTAGTTTTTTGAGTAACCTTCATACTGTTTTCCATAGTGGCTGTATCAATTTATGGTACACCCACCAACAGTGTATAAGAGTTCTTCTTTTTCTGTATTCTTACCAGTATCTGTTTTTGTTGTTCTTGTGATGTTTTTTTTTTTTTTTTTGTCATTTTGATGATAGCCATTCCAATAGGGTTGAGATACCTTCTCATTGTACTTTCGATTTTCATTTCTCTGATGATTAGTGATGTTGAGCATTTTTTCATACACCTTTTGGCCATTTATATATCTTGAGAAATGTCTATTTAGATTGCCCATTTTTAAATCATATAATAATGATTATTGTTTTGCTATTGAGTTCTTGTATATTAATCTATTGTCAGATGAGTAGTTTGCATATATTTTCTTTCATTCTGCAGGTTGTCTCTTCAGTCTTTGTTTCCTTTGCTCTGCAGAAGTTTTTACTTTGAAATAATTCCATTTGTCTATTTTTGCTTGGGTTTGCCCTACTTTTGAGGTTTTACCCATAAAATCTTTGCCCAGACCATTGTCCTGAAGTTCCCCTATGTTTCTTCTAGTAGTTTTATATATTTGGTTTTTGACATTTAAGTCTTCAATTCATTCTGAGTTAGTTTTTTGTATATAGTGAGAGATAGGAGTCTAGTTTCATTCTTCTGCATATATATATATATATATATATCCAGCTTTCTCAGCACCATTTCTTGAAGGGTCTGTCCTTTCTTCAATGTATATTCTTGGCTCCTTTATCAAGTATCAGTTGGCTGTAAATATGTGGATTTATTTCTGGGTTCTCTACTCTGTCCCATTGATCTATTGTCTTTTTATGCCAGTACTGTGCATTTTGGTTACTCTAACTTTGTGTATACTTTGAGGTCAGGTAGTGTGATGCCTGCAGTTTTGTCCTTTTTGCTCAGTATTGCTTTGGCTATTTAGAGTCTTCTATGGTTTCACATGAACGTTAGGATTTTTTTTTTTTTTTTTTTAAGAATGTCATTGGCATTTTGATAGAGATTGCATTGAATCTGTAGATCACTTTGGATAGTGTGGATATTGTAACAATATTAATCCTTTTAATTCATGAGCATGGAATGTCTTTCCATTTTTTGGTCCCTTTGAATTTCTTTCATTGTTTTACAGTTTTCATCATAGAGCTTTTTCACCTCCTTAAATTTACATTTAAGAATCAGCATTTTTAAAATTACCTATTTGACTCAGTAACATTTATTGAAAACAAAATCAGTTTCTTACTATTCTGCAATATGGAGGTGTTATATTTTATCATAAGTCAAATGACTTACATATAACCAACATATACATGTGTATATAATTAATGTCTATATATAAACATATTGAACGGAGTCGGCAACTTTTTCAAAAAGTTGACCTTAGAGATTTAGTTTAACTCCTATTATGTAATTTTTCTGTGAATTTTTTAGACATTAAGTGGTAGGCTTTCAATAAATGTGGCTTGAAGGAAATTTAATAAAGCTCAGTACTATTAACCTATTTTTATTTTATATTTTAGTATTATAGTATTATGGTATTATTACTATAACTTTATAATATATAAAAACTATAGTATTTTCATGATTTTAGTATTATATATTTTATTTTAGTACAGCATTATAATATTTCAGTAATATTTTCAGTATTAACTAAAATTGTAACTTGTGATCACTAAAATTCTTGAAATTCTCTCAGGACTGCCAGGAGTGGTACAATTGCTTATATGGTTCAGGTAACATTATTTAATAATCTCATTTGAATGTTTGTACAAATGCTAATAAGTAACTTACTTTAGCAGGAAAGATAAATCAGTAAAGAGAATTCATAGTTCTTAATAAATAACTCCTTTTGACTGGGAACCAGCAAGAAACATTAGAAACCTACAAATGAACTCTTTACTTATTACTGTTATGAAATTGTCATGCTTTTCACTAAACAACAAAAACCCAGAGAAGTTATTATTGCTAAAGGAGGCAAAAAAAGAACACAGAATAGCACTTTGGGAGGCCAAGGCACGTGGATTACTTGAGCCCAGGAGTTTGAAACAAGCCTGGGCAACATGGCAAAACCCTGTCTCTACAAAAAATTAGCTGGGCATGCTGGGCACACACCCACAGTCCCAGCTACTCATGAGGTTGATGTGGGAGAGTCACCTGAGCCCGGTAGGTTGAGGCTGCAGTGAGCTGTGATCTCGCCACTTTAGTCCAGCCTGGGTGGCAGAGACCCTGTCTCAGGAGAAAAAAAAAAAAAAAAAAGGAGCACAGAAAAATGGCACTTGAACTGTTTTAGAAGGACTTGATAGGATCAAAGGAGACAGTTTACTTTCCATGTGGCCGAGGTATGGGAAAGAGAGGGAGACAGACATTGTACCCTAAAGACAACATGTTACAAAATCAGAGGAACATTGTCACTTGTCCATGTCCCTTAGTTGCAGAAACACTTGCTTAGAAGAGCCCCTGAAGCCGTCTTTGCAATGAAAAGGGATAATTAAGCTTTTAAGACAAGTATAAATAATGTTCTGTTATAAATTCTGACCTCTCTAAATCTGTTCAAACTTGTGGGACAATTATTTCCAACTCTTTTTAATTATATAGTTTTACAAATGTATTTTAATAAGATTTGCTATGATTTTTATAGAGTTAAACTCTGAATATTTGAAAAATGTCCCTATAAAGAACAAGAGTTATTTTAGAATATAAGAATCCTAAATGTGAGTCAAGTAAGAGTAAAGGAAAGTTTATAACGGTGAAACAAACCTAAATTACTCATTTACCAATCTTTGATTGCCTACTAGGTACATTTTCAAAGGGCCTTTTTATGTATTTCTGGATTTAATTTACTAAAATTTTGTTAAGGATTTTTTTTTTATCTGTATTCATCATAGATATTGAGCTGTAATTTTATTTTCTTTTTTAAAAATTTTGGTCATGGTTTGGTATCAGGGTAATACTGTCCTCGTATCATAGAATGAATTGAGACATGTTTCTTCCTCTTTTATATTCTAGAAGGGTTTGTGCAGAATTAGTATTATTTCCTCCTTAAATGTTTGGTAGAATTTATCAGCCATACAGTCTGGGACTAGGGTTTTCTTTGTGTGTATGGACAAGTTTTGAATTTCGAATTTAGTTTATTTAATAGACATATAGTTATTCTGGTTTTCTATTTGTTCTCTATTGAAATTTTGTAGTTTGATCTGTCAGGGCGTTTGTCTATTTTGTACAATTTGTTGATTTTATTGGCTTAAAGTTCATATTTTTGTTATGCTTTTAATGTTCCATATATATGTGTATACATATATACACATATATATATGCATACATATATATATATATATATACACACACACACACACACACACTTTTTTTTTTTTTTTTTTTTGAGACAGAGTCTCGCTCTGTTGCCCAGGCTGGAGTGCAATGGCGCGATCTCGGCCCACCGCAACGTCCACCTCCTGGGTTCAAGCGATTCTCCTATCTCAGCTTCCCGAGTAGCTGGATTATAGGCACCTGCCTCCACGCCTGGCTAATTTTTGTATCTTTATTAAAGACAGGGTTTCACCATGCTGGCCAGGCTGGTCTCGAACTCCTGACCTCAGGCGATCCGCCCGCCTCGGCCTCCCAAAGTGCTGGGATTACAGGTGTGAGCCACCGTGCCCGGCCTAATGTTCCATATATATATATGTATGTGTGTGTGTGTGTATATATATATATATATGTGTATGTGTATATATATATATATATATACGTGTATATATATATATACGTGTATATATATATATATATATATGTGTATAGAGTGGTGTTCCCCTTTCATTCTTGAAATTGGTAATTTGGGCCTTCTCTCTTTGCTTATCAGTTTGGCTTGATGTGTATCAATTTTATTTATCTTTTAAAAATTCTTTTGTTTTTATGTTTTCTTGTCTTTATTTTTAAATTCCTTATTACTTTGGGTTTAATATGCTTTGGTTTGTTTTCTTAAGTTGGTCGTTTAGATTGATTTCAGGCCTTTATTCTTTCATTGTATAACTATTTCATAGCTAGAGATTTCCCTCAAAGTACTTTTTTAGCAGCACACAAATTTTGGCAGGTTGTCTTTTCATTATTCAAAATATTTTCTAGATATCCCTTGTTATTTCTTCTCTGATCCATGGATTATTAAGAAGTTAATTGTTCAGTTTCCAAATATATGAGAGATTTTCAGATTTGTTTTTTGCTTTGATTTATAAAATAGGGCTTGTCTTGATAAGTACTCTAAATGCAGTTGAAAAGACTATATTCTGCTGTTTTTTGGAGGATTGTAAAATTATCAGCAAGGTCAAGGTGGTTGATAATGTTTTACATTCAACAGTGTCATACAGTGCTTGCACTGTATACCTTTTCTATCTTTTTAAAATGGGTTTTGTAAACAGCATATACTTAGGTCTTGTGTTTCTATCCTGCCTGACAGCCACTTGTTCCTTTTTTCCCTTCCTCTCATGCTTTCTTATGGATTAAGTATTTTTTAAATAAAAGTTTCATTTATCTCAACTTTTGGCATATTAGTTACACATCTTTGTGGGTTTTTTTTTTAGTGTTTCCCCTAGTGTTTGCCATACATACCAGAACTTGACACATTTTACATTGAAATAATATTGTATTATTTTGCATATATCCTAAGAACTTCACAACAGAACACCTTTATTCCCCTCCTTCCATTCTTCGTACAGTTATTGTCATACATTTTACTTCTTCACATTATTGTAAGTCCCATAATAATACATTGATACTATTTTTTTTTTTTTTTTGAGACGGAGTCTCGCTCTGTCGCCCAGGCTGGAGTGCAGTAGCGCAATCTCGGCTCACTGCAAGATCTGCCTCCCGGGTTCACGCCATTCTCCTGCCTCAGCCTCTCCAAGTAGCTGGGACTACAGGCGCCCGCCACCACGCCCGGCTAATTTTTTGTATTTTTAGTAGAGACGGGGTTTCATCGTGGTCTCGATCTCCTGACCTCGTGATCCGCCCGACTCGGCCTCCCAAAGTGCTGGGATTACAAGCGTGAGCCACCACGCCCGGCCACATTGATACTATTTTGCTTTAAGGTTTAAATTTTGTTTTTAAACAATTTTTCAAAATTTTTTATTTTGAACAAATTCTAGACATAGAGAAAAGTTGCAAAACCATTTTGAAAGATTTCCATATACTCTTCACTTAGCTTCTTGATATTAACATCCTATATAACCATTGTATAGTGATCAGAACCAAGAAATTAACAGTGATACAGTACAATAAGCTACAAATTTTAGTTAATTTCATCAGTTTTTCCACTAATGTCCACTTTCTGTTCTAGAATCCTATGTTACTTTTTTTTTTTTGAGACAGAGTCTCGCTCTGTCGCCCAGGCTGGAGTGCAGTGGCGCAGTCTTGGCTCACTGCAAGCTCCACTTCCTGGGTTCACGCCATTCTCCTGCCTCAGCCTCGCCAGTAGCTGGGACTACAGGTGCCTGTGACCACGCCTGGCTAATTTTTTGTGTTTTTAGTAAAGACAGGGTTTCACCATGTTAGCGAAGATGGTCTCGATCTCCTGACCTTGTAATCTGCCTGCCTCGGCCTCCCAAAGTGCTGGGATTACAGACGTGAGCCACCGCGCCTGGCCCATGTTACATTTTTAATAGTCATGTGTCCTTAGTATCCTCTGATCTTTGACAATCTGAAAGCAAAGACTGAAAGGCTTTCCTTTTCTTTCATGGCATTGATACTTTTGCAGAGTACCGCTCAAATGTTTGATAGCATATCACTCATTTTTCCTTTGTTTAATTTTTTTTTTTTCATGACTAGTTTGAGTTTGGTTTTTTTGTCAGGGATACCACAGTGGTGATTGTGTTGCCTTTTCCAGTGAATTGTATAAATTGATATTGATAAGTCTCATGACTGGTGATTTTGACCTTGACCGGTTGGTTAATGCTTCTCCACAGCTTCTGCTGTGCTTCTCCACTTTAAAGTTAATATATATTTTTTAATTTATCTTGGGAGATGTTTTTAGACTATGCAGATACCTTGTTTTTCCCTAATCTTTTGCTCACTAATTTTAGCATTCATTGCTGGATCTTCTCTTCTTCTTTTTTTTTTTTTGTGAGGCAGAGTTTTGCTCTTGTTGCCAAGGCTGGAGTGCAACGGCGTGATCTCGGTTCATTGCAACCTCTGTCTCACGGGTTCAAGTGATTCTCCTGCTTCAGCCTCCTGAGTAGCTGGAATTACAGGTGTACACTACCATACCTGGCTAATTTTTGTATTTTTAGTAGAGACAGGGTTTCACCATGTTAGCCAGGCTGGTCTCAAATTCTGTCCTCAGGTGATCTCCACCCGCCTCGGCCTCTCAAAGTGTTGGGATTACAGGCATGAGCTACCACAACCAGCCTCAAATCATTTTCTTTTTGCCCAAAGAACGTCCATTAACATATTGTAGTGCAGGTGTGCTCAAAATGAATTCGCTCAGCTTTGTTTATTTTAAAATCTTTATTTTGCGCTTTTTTTTTTTTTTTTTTTTTTTTTGAGACAAGGTCTCACTCTGTTACCCAGGCTTGAGTGCAGTGGTGTGATTATGGCTCACTGCAGCCTCGACCTCCTGGGCTCTAGTGATCCTTCCTCCTCAGCCTCCCGAGTAGCTGGGACTACAGGTATGTGCACCACACCCAGCTAGTTTTTGTATCTTTTGTAGAGGCAGGGTCTTACTATATTGCCCAGAGTGGTCTTCAAAATCCTGGGCTCAAGCAATCCACCCACCTCAGCCTCCCAGAATGTTGGGATTAAGGGTGTGAGCCACCACACCTTGCTGCCTTCATTTTTGAAAGCTGTTTTTCCGAATACAGCAATGCTAGTTTGAAAGTTTCCTTTTCTTCCCCCTCAGTATTTTAGAGACACCTCTCCATTTTCTTATAGCTTGCCTAGTTTTTGACAAGAAGTCTGCTGTTATTCTTATCTTGGAGTTTATGAGCTTCTTGGATCTGTGGGTTTATGGTTTTCATCAAAATTGGAAAAATTTTGGCCATATTTCTTGTAACTTTTCCCTTTCTTGGTCCTTTTTTTTTTCTATTATCTGAGTCTCTAATTACATGTATATTAGACTTGATGTTTTAGGTCATTGATGCTCTGTTTGTCCATGTGTGTCCATGTATATTTTAGATAGTTTTATTGCTATTTTTTTGTTGTTGCTGTATATCATTTCTTATTCAGTGTCTAAATCTACTGTTCTATAGAGTGAAGTTTTCATATCAGGTATTTTATTTCTCACCTCTATACATTCCATTGGGTGTCATTTTTATTCAAGTTTTCTTTTACCTTAAACATATGGAGCTCATTGTTTAACAGTTTGTTCACTGTCCTTGTCTTATAGTTTCATCTTTTATTTTTGTTTCTGTTGCTACAGAATGACTTTTCTCCTGGTTGTGGGTCATATTTTCCTGCTTCTTTGCATGTCTAGTAATTTTTTTTTTTTTTTGAGACAGAGTTTTGCTCTTGTTGCCCAGGCTGGAGTGCAGTGGCCCACTGCAATCTCCGCCTTCTGGGTTCAAGCCTCCCGAGTAGCTGAGATTACAAGCATGCGCCACCACTTCTGACTAATTTTGTGTTTTTAATAGAGATGGGGTTTCTCCATGTTGGTCAGGCTGGTCTCAAACTCCCAACC
Organism: Nomascus leucogenys; assembly: GCF_006542625.1. Classification (NCBI taxonomy): domain Eukaryota; kingdom Metazoa; phylum Chordata; class Mammalia; order Primates; family Hylobatidae; genus Nomascus; species Nomascus leucogenys. Next base: position 22,587,429 of record NC_044383.1, on the reverse strand, counting down.
TCAGGTGATCCACCCGCCTCAGCCTCCCAAAGTGCTTGGATTACAGGCGTGAGCCACCGTACCCATCCTGCATGTTTAGTAATTTTTAATTGGATGTGAGCTTCATAACATTTTCACATTGTTGAGTCTTGGATTTTGTTGTATTCTTTTAATAGTGCTGGACTTTGTTCTGGCATACAGTTAAATTTTTCTGTAGTCAGTTTAATCCTTTCGTGGCTTGCTTTTAAGCTTTGTTATGGTAGTTTTAGTAGCCTTTTGTCTGCATCTAATTTAGCTTCACTACTAAGGTAATAAATTTTGATGACTCCCTGAAAAACTATATATTACGAGGTCTTTTTGCGGCTGGTAGGAATTCACACTATTCACAACCTTGTGTGACTGCTGGGAATTGTTTGGGTTGCTGCTGCTAGGTCTTTGCCTAGCCTTTGGTACTTTGTTTGCACCTAATGCAGATAAGAATTTAGGCAAAGACTGAATAAGACTTTCTTGCAGATTGCACAAATCTATTTGCTACTCTCTTCTGTCTCCAATTCTGCCTCCCAAATTCTAACCATCTTGGCTTTCCTAGACTAAGATCTTTTGCCCTAATTTAGTAATAACTATTGGCCCTTGTTCTATATTCCTTCCCTGCTTTTTCTGTGACCTGGAACCTGCCTCCAGGCAGCAACCTGGGGCAATCATGGGACTCTGTTGTTTTCCTGTGATACAAGGGAATACAGTCATATATGGCTGTTGTCTGCAGTCTGCAAACCATTTTCTCAAACATTTTGTTCATTTTCTAGTTGCATCATGGTGGTAAATAGACAGTCTAGTAATTCTTGATTGGCTAGTATAAATAGCTAATACTGTAACTCCTGTGGATTTCATTATACTCTGAAAAGTATTACATTTTGTTCTGCTAGGCAGTTAAATTGCTGTTGAGTCACCTTGACCATAGAGACTTAGATTTAGCTCTTCTAAGGGTGATGCTATTTGGTTATAGCCTTAAACTTAGGTTAAATTCCTTAGTTTTGAGATGTGGTCTTTACTCTCCTGTGTTATAGCCCTTTTGGAATTTTGTTTTCTTACTCTCCAACAACTTGACAAGACTGAAAATCCAAACTCTTAAAGACCACATTTGGCAACTGTTGAAATCTCTACTCAGCTCCTTTAGCCTTCTAGCTGTGGTTCTCCCCTTGGGCTCCTTGCAGTCTCCTCTCCCACATGTATTTTCGGAGTCAGGCAAGAATTTGAGGAGTGTGTGTTTGAAGATTTTAGGACTCTGCTCTTTGTGATTTCGTCCTTTACAGAGTATCAAACCTTGAATTCCAGTCACTTTTACAACCCTGAACCCTGTCCTTTGGCTTCTTAGGCAGTAGGACTCTGGCTTTTGACTTGAGATTTACTTTTTACCTGCAGATTTTTTAGTTACTTCATGGTAAAAGCTTTATCAAAAGGCATTTATGAAAGTGAATCTCATATATGATTGCTGTATTAGTTATCTATTGTTGTGTAACAAATTAAAAGATGACTCTTACAACAACAATCATTTGTTATGGTTTCTTTGGTTTGGGTATCAGGCACAACTTAACTGGAACTTCTGATTTAGGGTCTCTCACAAGGTTTTTCAGTCATAGTGTTAGCCAGGGCTTGGGAAGACTCATCTGGGAAAGGATACATATCCCAGCTCATGTAATTTTTGTTAGGATTTAGTTCCTAACAGGTTGCTAGAGAGAGGGCTTCAATTTCTTGCTGACTGTTGGCTGGAGACTGCTTAGTTCCTTTTCACATGGGTCTTTTCAACATGGCAGCTTGCCTTATCAAAGGGTGTAAGCTAAGAAATCAATAAAGTGCTAGCAAGATGGAAATCACAGTCTTTTGTAACTGAATCACAAATGTGACATCCCATCACCTTTGCCATATTCTGTTGGTAAGAAGCAAGTCACTAAGTTAAGCCCACACTCGAGGGGAGGGATAATTATATAATGTATACAATTGTTCATGAGGCAGGGCCATTGGAGGTTATCTTAGAAGTCTGCCTACTACAGTTCCCTTCTTTTAAGGGTTAAATTCCCTCTAGTTTTTACTTTGGTCTCCCTGTATGCCTTTAAATATTTTATCCACAGTTTTAAATTATCAACACGACTTCACCACCCTTAGCCAGAGCTCAGTGTTTGTAGATGTTAAATCCAACTTTCTCTTAGGACAAAAATGTTCTACCATGATAACATTTTCTTCATGTTTTTCCCCCACAGTTAGCCACTAAATATTTTATGTAGATGTCTCACTGATACCTTAAATTCATTATGACCAAACTGTAACTTCAGCTCAACTTTTCTTCCTTGTGAATTCCATTCCTCTCTCATAATTGCATCTTATCTTCTCTATCAACCCAAGCTCAGTATCTTCGGATCAGAGAATTTTTTTGTTGTTCTAATTCATGTCAAGGTGTAGCCTACTCATGAGACAGGTACTGGGCCACCAACTGTTTGTTACTAATTTGCCCAAATTAAGAACAGAAATTGAAAGTAAGCATTTAGAATCTTACATAGCAATTTGAGATTGCTGAGACATCCAAGTGTGTGTTTGTGTTTTAAATGCTCATCTACAACCAGTTGGGAAAAGCAAAAGACAAAGAACCAGGCCTTCACCATATGTAGTCTGAAAAGCTTTGTTCTACCCCATTCCTGTCACTTTTTTTTTTTTTTTTTTTTTTTTTGAGACGGTCTCACTCTGTCGCCCAGGCTGGCGTGCAGTGGTGCAGTTTTGGCTCACTGCAAGCTCCGCCTCCCGGGTTCATGCCATTCTCCTGCCTCAGCCTCCTGAGTAGCTGGGACTACAGGCGCCTGCCACCATGCCCGGCTAATTTTTTGTATTTTTAGTAGAGATGGGGTTTCACCGTGTTAGCCAAGATGGTCTCGATCTCCTGACCTCGTGATCCACCCGCCTCAGCCTCCCAAAGTGTCCTGTCACTTTTTCTGTCTCTCTTGATAGTAGGCCTGTTGTTCATTCACTTACTTCCACTGCCACTGATATAGTATAGACCTTCACACTATTTCTTGTGGGCTAATTGCAGTAGCTTCAACCTAGGCTCTGTATTTTTTATTTCTCTTTCTCAAGTCCATCCATTCAAACCTAGAGAAAACAGACTTTAGAACAGTACTCTGATTATCATGGTTTGCTTCAAAACTTTAAATTGTGCTTTATTATCTGGTCAAAATGGTCTAGATTCCTTAGGTTGATATTTAAGACCCTAGAGTTCTCAGTTTGTTCCCCTCCTCTCCTTTTTGCCTATTTCCCCTCCCAATCCCCTGGGTCTCAGTTCAAACATGCTTTTTTTTTTTTCACCCCAACTTCCCCCAGCAGTTCCAACTTCCTTTCCTTATGTGTTTTCTTGTTGTTTACAGCAGTTATCACATCCTGACACTTTATTTCCTTATTTTATGATTCCCCACTCCATGCATACTACAGTGTAAGTTTCATGTGGATGGAAACTTGCTTTGTTTCCTGCACTGCTGAATCTTCATGTAGATGGAAACTTGTTTCGTTTCCTGCACTGTTGAATCTCTAGTAGGTGCACAGTGAGTTTTTCTTTCATGAATGAGTCAGTGAAATGGGTCACCACCTTAAAGATAAAGAACTTTGACTGTGAATGGCCATGGAGATCCAAAAGAATGGCTCTTTAATGGTGAAATTTTATAAGCAAGCAGTGAAGGACCTATTGGAGCAGAGACTCTCTCTAGCCTCCCTCAAATCGCATTATAGTCTTTTTACGAATTGTAAGTTTCATGAATACAAACATTTAGTATATTGTAGTCTGTTTCTTCAGTGCCCAGTATTGTGCCTGGAAAAAGAGAATGTACATAGCAATAATTTTTTGTCTGAATGAATGAATGAATGCAGTAAGTGTTCTTACCAAGCTCCCAGCTGTGGCTTCTACTCCTGGTGACTCTGTATCACATTTCCCTCCCGTTCTGGGGCAGAGGTTTGTCCTCAGATTTCAAAAGGATGTGAGAAGAGTTGATAATCTTCAGTTTGTTCAGGCTTTTTCTTGTGAGGACAGGAACGATGACTTCAAAATTTTTTATGTGTTAGTTTGGAAACTGGAAGTCAGCTCTAAGTTTTTATAGAAGCTTTTTACTAAATTGAGGTAATTCCCCACTGTTTCTAAATTGGTGACAGTTTTTAACATGAATGCATTTTGAATTTGTTAAAAGTTTTGCTTGTATGAATCATCAAATGATCTTACTTCTTTAGACTGTTGATATGGTAAATAAGATTGATTGATTTTCAAATATTAAACCCACCTTGCATATCTGGAATTAATCCTAATCATACTTGGTCATGATGTATAATCCCTTTTATATTGTTGAATTCAGTTTTCTAATATTTTGTTGAGAATTTTTGTGTCTAAGTTCCTGACATAGAAATCTCATGAGAGACATTGATTTATAGTTTTCTTTTTTGTACTGTCTTTGATTTTAATATCAAGGTAATACCTCATAAAATCAGTTTGAAATTGTTTCCTCCTCTATTTTTTGGAAGACATCGCATAAAATCGGTGTTAATTCATTTCTAAGCATTTGGTAAAAGTCTGCAGTGAAGCCATCTGGGCCTAGAATTTCTTTTTTGAAAAACTTTTTAGTTAACAAATATTTATTTAACGGCAATAGTACTATTCAGGTTTTCTGTTTCATCTTGATTGAGTTTTGGTAGTTTGTGGCTTTGAAATAATTAGGTTATATCTTATAAGTTTTTGAATTTATGATTTTAATTACAAAGATTTTTGTAATATGTCCTTTTTATCTTTTTAACACCATAGGATCTGTATTCCTTTTTTTCATTGCTAATATTTGAAATATGTGCCTTCTCCCTTTTTTATCTTTGTAAGTTATGGCGGAGGGCTATAAACGTTGATTTTTTTCCACAAGAAAACTATCTTAAATTTACATTAACTATTCTCTTCCTTGTTTTCATTTTTATTGATTTATAGTCTTATTTTTATTACCTTCCTTTTGCTTGCTTGGACTTATTTTTATCTTTTTCTGTTTTCTTGAGATGGAGACTTAGATTACTGATTTGAGATCCTACCTCTTTTGTAATATAAAAATTTAGTGCTATAAACTTCCCTCTTAGCACTGGCTTAGCTATGTCACATAAGTTTTTTTTCAAATTATAAAATATGCATAACATATAATTTATCATTTTAGCCATTTTTACTTGTAGAGTTCACTGGCATTAAGCACATTGACATTGCTGTGCAACGATTACCATTATTCATCTCCAGAACATTTTCATCATCTGAGACTGAAACTCTGTACCTGCTGAACAATAAGTCCTCATTCCCCTCTCTCCTCAGCACCTACTAACCACGGTTCTGCTTTCTGTCTCTATGAATTTGACTATTCCTGGTACCTCATATAAGAGGGATCATAAAATTGTTCTTTTGTGTGTGGCTTATTTCACTTGGTTTATAATGTTTTCCAGGTTTATGCATGTTTAGCACCTATGAGAAATGTATTCAAGTCTGTATAATACTCCATTATATATACATACCACATTTTGGTTATTCATTCGTTAATAGACAGTTGGGTTGTTTCCACATTTTGATTATTGTGAATAATGCTGCTATGAACATTGGTGTACAATTACCTGTTTGTGTCCCTGCTTTCAGTTCTTTTCGATATATACCTTGAAGTTGAATTGCTGGATTATATGGTAATTTTATGTTTAATTTTTTGAAGAACCACTGTACAGTTTTTCACAGCAACTGTACCATTTCCCAACAGCAATGCACAAAGGTTCCAATTTCTCTACATCCTCACTAGTACTTGTTATTTTCTGTTTTTTGATAATAGCCATCCCAATGGGTATGAAGTGGTATCTCGTTGTGATTTGCATTTCCCTAGTGATTACTGATGTTGAGCATCTTTTCATGTGTTTATTGCACACTTGTATATCATTAGAGAAATATCTGTTGAAGTCCATTGCCCATTTTAAAATTGTCTTCTTTGAGGTTTTTTTGTGGTGGTCTTGTTTTATCGTAGTTCTTTATATATTTGGATATTAATCCATTATGAGATATATGATTTGCATATATTTTCTCCCACTATATAGGTTGCCTTTTCACTCTTCATAGTATCCTCTGATGCACTGAAGTTTTTAATTTTGATAAAATCTAACATCGATTTTTCTTTTGTTGCCTGTGTTTATTATGTGTAGCTTAAAAATGTGTTCCACACCCATTCTTCAGAGTTCTATAGTTTGTGCTTTTCTGTATCTCCAACCTCTGCCTTAAAAAATAATAATAAATAGGAAAACCTTGACAAGACCAATAAAAATGAAAAGATTTTTTAAAGCTTAATAACACTACAAGTAATTTAAATTGCCAGTACAGACCTTTCGACCAGCATGGAAAGGGAGAAATATACCTTATTTTCTGTTCTTTTAGAGTCCTAGTAAATTGAGAAGCAATTTTTATTTATAAATGTCAATTTATGCATTTATATAACATCAGAACACATGCATATTTGAAAGCATATATGAGATTTCATATTTGAAAGCTGCACGTAGCTCACAATCAACTTGAACACCTTCCAAAGGAGACTGAGAACAGTACACAGATAACCAACTTTGGCAACACAGTGAACTGCTAGACCTCCTAGATACTATAGGTATGAGAGGAAAAAGAAGATACTTATAGCTATTAATAGCTAACTGAGTATTAAGAAGACTATCTTGATCCATTTTGGTAATGAAAATTCAAGATTAAAATTCACAATTATCAAAGTTGTAAAACTTTTAAGATAATATTTTAAAATCACTTTTCCATTTCCATTTATTTCCATATCTTGAGGTAGATTATGACCCTCAAACTGAACTCAAGGTGTATCTGATATTATTGTGCTGAATTTGGTTAACAAAATCAGTACTTCAAATTTTGGAATATATGTAAACATTTGTGGCTGAATTGGTTACTTAAAGAGGTTGAAAAAGTAATCATTCACAAACAACATTTTATCAGATGTCATCTTGAAGTAATGGTTTCAGGTTTGTGGTTGACTTAGTTTTTGAGAAAGAAAATGCAATTGTGATACAGAAAAAAGAAGTTTTTATTTTCTTGCAATGCAAGTACGTTCACTAAATGATTTAAAATTTTAAAATAAAAGTTGTCTATCTAATAAGGTTATGTTTCCAGTTGTTTGTGTTCAGAAATTATAAAATTTATTTTCTTGCTTACAAGTATTATCTAGTATATTCTTTAATAATGCTTATTGAATTTTTATGTTGGTCAATTTACAGGTGAATTATGTAACCTCATTACGCTGGATGTAGCTCACAATCAACTTGAACACCTTCCAAAGGAGATTGGAAACTGTACACAGATAACCAACCTTGACTTGCAGCACAATGAACTGCTAGACCTCCCAGATACTATAGGTATGAGAGGAGAAAGAAGATATTGATAGCTGTTAATAGCTAACTGGATATTAATAGGACTACTTTTGATCCATTTGGTAATGAAAATTCAGGAGTAAAATTCACAATTACCAAAGTTGTAAAACTTTTAAGATAATATTTTAAAGTCACTTTTCATTTCCTTTTCTTGGCAAAGAAAATAGGTTTTAGGAAATGAGCCCAATGGGATTATAAAAGAGAGAGAATATTGAGTTACATGTATATATATTCTGTCATAGTTTAAATTGCAAAATGGGTGGCTTTTTCTATTTCTCCTTATTTCTGAGTTGCATGTTATTATACTGGGTGTGGTCCTTTCTTTGCTAAAGTATTCCATACTGAAAAATAAAACCATTGCTGTTTAGTTTTTTAAACATGGCCAATATACTTTAACGTTTGTTTATCTGTAATACTAAGGGGATAAGCGAGGAGATGACTTGAAGTTCAAAATATGTTTTAGAGACTTAGCCAAATTGCAAAAAATTGAATTGAGCTGTGATATGTTCTGTGTTTATGTAGTCTTGTTTATTTTTCCGATTGCCCATAAATTTATACCAGTAAAGTGAATTTTAAAAATTCTGATGCCTTTTTAGTTAATGTGGTATAAGGATACTATAATATTTATTTAGAAAAATTACATCTCTACTTAATTTACATAATTTCAGTCATGAATATTTAGTATTTTAATTTTTATTTTTTTTGAGACAGAGTTTCACTCTGCCTCTCAGGCTGGAGTGCAGTGGCGCGATCTTGGCTCACTGCAGCCTCGGCCTCCTGGGTTCAAGTGATTCTCTGGCCTCAGCCTCATGAGTAGCTGGGACTACAGGTGTCCACCACCACGCCTGGCTAATTTTTTTCTATTTTTAATAGAGATGAGGTTTCAGTATGTTGGCCAGGCTGGTCTTGAACTCCTGACCTCAGGTGATCTGCCCGCCTCTGCCTTCCAAATTGCTGGGATTATAGGCCTTAGCCACCGTGCTTGGTCCAGTCATGAATATTTTAGAGGCATGATTACTAAATCATTTGAGGCCTGTGATGATGTTATCTTTCTCCAGAAAAGTTTTTGTCTGTCTCTGTTGGGTACCTAGTAGAGAGGGGATCACTTTAATCAATTTGTGTTCAAGGCTTGAGATTTTTGTGGTCCCCCAAGTGATTAAAAGGTTTGCTGCAGGCTAACTGGATGACTATTTTATTTCCAGTTCACCTCTACTGGTAGGGTACAGCTCTAGAGGGTCCCAGTTGAGGTTGATGACTAGAGTCCCCACCCTTGGCAGGCCCTAGATTTTGACTCTTGCTGGAAAAATAACTTAGCCTTTTAGCTGCATCTTCCAGTTAGGGATATGCTCTTAGGACAGAATTATCTCCATTGTTTTGCTTGTATCTGGGTTGCCAGCTTGTTTCTGTTCTGGTGTTTAGTCATTATGTTGTTAACTCTCTGATTTTGGTTTTGGAAGATGTTTTCATTTATTTATTTATTTATTTTATTGGGAGAATTTATTTGAATTACCTACCATTACTTGAAACAAAGCAGTTGTTAGGGAATTTCTTAGCAGGGTTGGGTAGACTGTCTTAGGTTATACAGGACAATTATTTACAGAGAAGCAAGCTGAGACATGGATGTAATAAATAGCCATTAGAATCTGTTTCCCTGATTTTTGGCCCATGACACTATCATATTACTATTTGTGGTGGAAAGATATTACATATTCTAGTTAACTGGTTTATGGTTTAGATGTCCCTCTGAAAGGCAAGATTGTCTACAACACATAATGAATTATTCTATTAACATGCAAAATGAATATTCTACTAAATGTCCTGTATAAATAAGAGAATCAGATTTCTGGTTCAAGATAATAAGGACCAAGCACAATTATTTCATGCTTTTTTTTCTCTTTAAGATCTATTGAAATGGCCAAGATGAACAAGGAGATGTGATCCTAGGAGAAAAAAAACATAGAAAGGATATTTAAATTGCATGTTTAAAATATGATGAGGCTGATACAAAAAGGAAACAGAATAAAATACAATTCTTAGAGATATGTTTGCCAAATCAAATTTAATGGAAAATTCCATATAACCAAATGAACACAGCCAGAGACCAAAGTGATGATCTCTAGGATAAACTAAAAGTCCCCTAGAATCTAGATCAAAAAGAAAGGTATACAAAAGAAGTGAAAAGTTAAAAAGTCATGGCAGATAGGACTAGACATTCGAGAAGGCCAAATAGTGGTGATACAGTTATAAAATTTAATTTTATAATGTTTCCCTGAACTTAATAAAACCCAGATAATAAGACCGAAATTGCTTACCAAGAAGAAATAAATTAAAAAGTTACATTCTGGTAGTAGTTTTAAATATTAGATGTATTTGTTTTGAGTAAATAATAAATTCACATGTAATATTATACAACCTGTCTTTACCTGGTTTTTGGTTTCAGGGTAATGCTGGCTACGTGTGTTCAATTTTTGGAATAGTTTGTATGAAATTGCATTATTTCTTCCTTTAATATTTGATAAAATTCACCAGTGAAGCCATCCAAGACAGGACTTTTCTTTATAGGAATTTTTTTAAAAATAATTTCAATTACTTTAATAGATACAGCGCTATTCAGGTTATCACTTTCTTCTTCAGCAAACTTGGTCATATGGGTCTTTCAAGGAATATATTTTATTTCAATTATCACATTTAAAAGCATTAAGTTGTTCATAACGTTCTTATTGTTATTTTAATGTCTGTAGAATCTATAGTAATGCCACCTCTCTAATTCCTGATATCAGGAACTTGTATGTTCTCTCTTTTTCTTAATTCTGGTTAGAAGTATGTCAATTGTATTGATCCTCTCTTAGTTTTATTGATTTTCCCTATTGTTTCTCTGGTTTTTATTTCATTGATTTCCATTTTGAACTTTATTTCACCAGCTTACTTTGAGTTTTATTTGTTCTTTTTCTAGTTTCTTATGGTGGCAGCTTGAGGTCATTAATTTGAGACCTTTCTATTATTCTCATAAACACAGTTAGCACTATAAATTTCCCCTTAAGTACTGCTTCAGTAGCATCCCACAAATTCTGATATGTTGTATTTTCCTTTTAAAAGTATTTTCTAATTTACCTTTTTGTTTCTTCTGTGATCTATGGCTTATTTATTAGGTTGGTACAAAAGTAATCGCGGTTTTTGCTATTACTTTTAAAGGCAAAAACTGCGACTACTTTTGCACCAACCTGATAGAAGAATGTTATTTTGTTCCCAAAAGCTTGACAATTTTCCATGATCTATTATTGACTTCTAATTTACCTCCATTGTGGTCAAGAACATTCCTGATAGGACTTGAATTCTTTCATCATGATAAAAGTATTCCATTTGCAGTTTAATGTGTATTCTACTTTTGTTGGGTGGAGTAATCCATAAATATTAATCATGGTACAGATGAGGCAGTCAGTGACTTTATTCTACTTTCTGCCCTTTCTGGAGTAGTCTCTTTTTCTTCCTATTTTTGTTAATTGCATTGTCAACATAGGTAACATACCTTGTTGTACTAATTCCCATTTTTGTTTTAGTCTTAATGTTCATCAGCAGTCCTGTTGCCATAGTTGCCTCAGTCATTTCTTGGTTGGCTGAAGTCAATCTTGTTGGTAGTCATTTTCTCAAAAATGGTTCATGGGAGCAGTATTCTTCTGTAGTTCTTGTATGTGTGTAGCTTTTATAATTCAAGAACAGTTTAGATAGCTACAAAATAATTGGGTCAAACTTCCTTTCCTTGAGTATCTCAGTAGAACTTGTTAACAGATAATTCTACCTTCTTCTGGAATTGAATATACAAAAATAAGAGGCCAGTCCATTTTTTTTTTCCCCATGATAAGTGACTTAGTCATTTTGCTTGGCCAGCCAAAGTATTATTTCTAGATTTCTGAAATTTAAGAACTATATTTTATTTATCAGTGTTTATTTTTCAGGATCACATTTTCCTAGTATACTCTGGGCCAATTCAACATACAGGCTTAAGTTTTATTTCAGTACAGTGTTCTTCAGTATATTCGGTGTATATATGCTTTCTCTGTTTGCCATATATATTCAGTATAGTGTTCAGTATAGTAAATGTGTCACACAGTGAGATATTTAGTTTGTGTTGTATGTTTTTACATTAAAATATGTATCTGTAAGTTTGGTTAGTATGAACAACCAACTAATTGGAATGGTGAAGAAAAGAAAGAATAATGCATAATCTCATCATCACTTTCAGTGGAATGTCACATAAAAGCACTTTCAAAAAATGACTTTTGATAAAACCCAAATTCTCAGTCTTAGAAAAACAAAATGTTGCTTTACTCTACTGCAAATCAGACAGGAGAACCAAAATTTAAGATACTTGAAATGTTATGAAATGATTTTCTTATCCTTCTCATTGATGTTTAGTCACTATGTATATCTTAGGATATTACACATGCTAGACATTTTATTGTTTCTTGAACATATCAGGTAAATTCTAGCCTTGAAATCTTTGTACTTCCCATCTCTCTGTTTAGAACTCTTTTCTCCTAAATATCTGTATAACTTTGCCTGCTCCTTCAACTGATCAGATAGATATATATAAAGCATGATTTTCATTCGGCCTTCTTCTCTGTCTCAAATAGTCTAACAATATTTTATTATTTAATATTTTTATATATGTGTCTGTATCTCAGTCTTGTTAAATAACAGTCAAAGGGGCATGCGATTAAAGTTCTGAAATGAGTAATCCTGGCGAACAGAGAAAGCATACGTGGTGATATATGATACAGTCTTCTAGTAAGTAGGATTAGTGTCCTATTGGAGGTAATTCTTCTGTGTTTTAAGTGTGTTTACTAATATGAAAACATTTTATTTTATTATTAATCTCTTGTAGTTTACATGTTATCTCAGAATAATACATATGCCTCACCTCTAGCTTATTCTATAGGGTCAGATTACAGTATTACAAATTGGAAAGCAATGAGAACTGAAACATTAACAAGAAGAAAATTTTAAATAACATTGCATTTACTTTTATGTGCTTTGATAGTTGTCGCCAAGTATAGTACAGCTGTTCTCTGAGTAAATGGCAAAGTAAATTAGTAATATTTATTGAAACTTTTTATGATATTGTCATTTATAAATTACCATGTTTATTAAAATAATTACTTGCTCTTTCTCTATCCTTTCCAGTCCTAGTATTTTGATTATGTAGCAGAAGATTGAGGTTTGGTGGGAAACTTTGACATTTGAGTCTTCGTCTCTTACAAATTTCAACAGTTTTAATTGACCTTTGAGATTTTCACTCTCATTTATTGAAGATGAAGAATTTACCCTAAATAGTGGAGACTTAATTGAATTATGGTTCTCCTGATACTTTCCCTTTTTTAATTCCTACTCTGGTTCTGGGAAAGTATAACTTAAAATGAAAAACAAACAGAAAGCCCAACACCTATTCTGCAGAGTTGATGCTAGCCTGGAAGCAGCTGCCCACTCTCTTTTCCCTGGACTAAAGAATCTTGCCCTAAACTTGTAACTGAAAATCAAATCTTGTATCATCTTAAAATCACTTTCCAGAAATCACTGTATTTACTTGCCTTTTCCTTCTTTTCTTTTTTCTTATAAGTAGACCAGAATGTTTTTACTTTTTTCTTTATTTAACATGAACATTCCTGGAGTAACTGTCACTCCCCTGTGATAATTACTGCCATTTACTTCCAGGCTGAGCAGCTAGTATCACTGACAACTCATAGGATGTGAGGAAGAGACAGAAGGAAATGGGTTGGGGGTTACCAAGTTGCAGTTAAGTAAGAGTGTGCTTAAATACATATTTATAGTTTCTCTAATTTAACTGTTAGTCTGCCTTGTTGAATAAAAAAGTATTATTTTGTATGAATATTTTCTCATTCAGAAATTAGCTATGAACAGAAGAAAATATTAAGCTTTATTCCAACAGTTATTTTGTTTTAAAGTATGAACCTGATGTTTTTTAAAGCCTTCTGGTACCTCTGGTAGTTTTATGTAATCCAGGGAAGAAAGGGTCTGAAGTACGAAAAAATATTTTACTTTGTATTTCTTCTCAAAACGAGATTAGGAGAAAACTATGCCACAAAACCTTGCCTTCAAGGCTGGAGCACAGAACAATTCACAGAGGCCTTTTTGTTGCACTGGGCTCTGAAGAAATGTTACAGTAATTATGGTTATATCAACAAGTAGCATTTTAGTCATTTTAGTAATTGGGTTTTAGGTAATTACAGTGCAGCGTACGTATAACAACTTTACTAGTTTTCTTTTTAATGGTGGTGTTCTTTGGGTTTTTAACATTCAGGAATTTCTGTGTTGCTTACTTTTCAGTTTGCTTTCAATTTAATGTTTCTGAAAAAATAATTGTACCTTTGACATTTCATCCTTCCAACCCTGAGTCTTTCCTAGTACTTTTTTGCTACTTTGTTAAAATAAGATTATGATCATTTAAATTAGTCTTACTCAAAAGTTATACTAAATTAAACTAAAGTTGCTGGTTATATTTGCTGAAATTGAAAGAATCTAATTTTAATTCATAGCCATTTGATTTCACCATATTTTAAAAATCTGACAGCATAAGAGAAAGCAAGCTGTCAAAGTGGAGCACAGAACAATTTATAGACAGAGTTAAGCACTTGAAAGCTAAATGCCGGTGATTGGCAGTGATCAGCCTACGTTTATGTACAGAAGCTCAGCAACAATGATTTTATTTCTTAGTCAAGATGGCTCAACATTAAAGCAAGCATGTGTTGATTTCTAGGTTGCAGTTTAGTTTGTGGTTAAAACCACTCATTGAGAGAGGTTAGAGTTGAAACCACTGCAGAGGGTGAATCACAATAAATGCCAGACTTCTGATGTTTTCTTCTGGCGTGAAAGAGTTTTGATATTTCATCCTTAATTTTTTTAACCTCTGATTTAGCTGAGAGTAATGGACTTTAGCAAAATGTGGATGACTCTGAATTTGCCAGTGGTCTCAAGTGACAGGGCTTTTGCAAATGTGAGATTTCTTCATCAGAATAGCCTATTCTCATAGATTACATTGTTAGAAATTCAACCCCTTCCACCCCACCAAAAAGCAAAAAAGTTAGATCCAAGAAAGATGGTGGAGGTACTTTTTAATTTAAATTACCACTGGTTTTGGTACTAGATAATGTCATGTAGCAATTTAGCTACATTATTTTTATTTTGTAATTTTTAAATTCTAGGAATCTACTCTGGTTTTAAAAGTGAGAAACTTAAGAGTTTTTTGGTTTTGGATGAGAAGTTTCAGGAATCTGGTTCTATTTACTAGGCTTTTGAGTTGACAAACATTTAGAATTTGGTTCCCCTACTAATCTTTGTTACCACAGAAAATTTTTTGGTTTTCAGTGAGAGTAAAAAGCATTTAAAATATTGTATTCATCTACTATGATACTGTAAAGGGTTATTGAATGAGGCATGTCAGTTGATGGAGTAAGATCGTGGAGACTTTCCTCTGTTAATAAATCTCCCCTCTTATGGCAGATTTCAAAGACCCCTTGGTGAACGATTCAGCCATTTTGTTAAAATGGAACAACTTTCTTCCATAGGGAAAGCGCTGATGTAAAGGAGAAAAAGGGATGGTCTTGTTTACTTCCATTTTTTTTTTTTAAAGGTTAGCTGCCTCTTTTTATCTGCAGCTGCATACAGGAAATTAAAATTTTATCAGAAGATTTTGAAGTTCTTTATAATCAGACATGATCACTACTTGCAGGAAAATGTTCACTTCTGCTGACCTTGCTGTAGCGGTGGCCATAGGAATGGAATAGGCAAGGGATAAAATGTTGATACCATCCCTCCCCATTTTACAAGGATGTGAGTAAATGGGGGCTATTCTTCACTCTTGGTGGAAATAAAAATGATATAGCCTTTTGTTATTTATTAAAATTTTAAATATCTATATCGTCTGACACAAATATTTTCACATGTGCACAAAGATACATGTCCAAGGGTATTCATTACATAATTCTTTTTTAAAAAATTAAATGCCATCAGTTGAGCAATGATTGGAGAGATAATGGCACACATACCATGAAACACTTTACAATGGTTAAATAGAATGAGGTCTATCTGTGTTTACTTAGCATAAAAATATTTCTATCATCTGTTATATGAGGGAGGGGAGAAGCATATAGAATGATCTCATTTATATGAAAGCAAACACATAAACATAAGAAATCCCTGTATTTTTATATGTATAAATAAGTGCTTAGAGACAGGTCTCAATAGGTATGTATC
Source organism: Nomascus leucogenys (assembly GCF_006542625.1). Taxonomy (NCBI): domain Eukaryota; kingdom Metazoa; phylum Chordata; class Mammalia; order Primates; family Hylobatidae; genus Nomascus; species Nomascus leucogenys. Next base: position 22,571,727 of record NC_044383.1, on the reverse strand, counting down.
AGACTATAAGCCATGATTATCTAAGGAAAATAGGAAGATACATTTATATATTTTATAACTAAAAGTGATGTGGTTGGGTAGGAGGAATGCAGAAAGTTGGAATTGTTAGTAGTTCCTTGCCGGCTGATATCTAAGCATGGACTGCTCAGAAGTTGGGTATCCCAGAAAAATTCTTGCAAATATTTGTAGAATAATTAATTTATATTCAGATAGACCAGATGAACATATATATTTTCCAATTATGTCCAATAAAGTCTATGTTTCATAGACATGCTATTTTATAAAATAAGAATGGGTTGAAGAAAATAGATTTTTATGGGCCTTTCATATAATTTTTTTGTATCTTGTTCCTAATGGAAAGCGGGACAAATAATGAAATGTTTTAGTTTCTGTAATTATTAAGAAAGTATGAATTAATGCCTATTGTATGCTTAGCACTGAAACAAATTCTATGGAGAGAAGTGTAGCAAAGCTCCTCACTTACTGGGTTTTCAGTCTGGTGAGGGAGATAACTAATCCATGAAACAGTTAACATAAGACCAAATATAATTAATTGCCAACTTATGGTGAAAACAGTGTGCTGGTATATTCAGTTTACAGGGAGGTCAGTAAGATCTTGATAAAATGGCTAAGAATGGCTTAATGAACAAATGCATTGGACTCAGTATGGAAGAAAAATGCAGTCCATGAGCACAACAGTGAGGACAGTCAAACAGCATGGAGGTGAGAATGAGCACAGCATGGTTCCGTGTCAAGGAAACAAGCTAAGTGGAGCAAAGTCAATGAAGATCTTGAAGGAAGATTTTTTGATAGGGAGCCAACCAAGTTGGATTCACCAACTAGCTGGTGGCTGTGACAAGTTACTTCACAAAAGTTATGGTAAAGTCTCTGCTGATTACCCTCAGATGGCTCTTACTGCTGCTTCCTAGGTATCTTTTTCATTTCTTATCTTTTTATCAAATGTCACAGGATGGCTATCTAAAACTTAAAACCACCATACTCATTTTTTTCACAATTTAGCTTATGTGTTCACTTTATGGAGAAGATGACCCTTACAGTGTAAAGTGCCCAGACTTCTTACTTCTACATTTGTTTTCCCTCTTTGCTTATCTTTTGTTCATTCTCTCCTGTTCCTAGAGACGGAGGTGTTCCTTCTTTCTAAGATTAACTTTTTCACTTTCTTTGTAAAGCCACCTTTGATCCTTTGTGTTGGAAGTTGTCTTCCCCATCTCTAAACATTCAAAGATTTTGTTCATACTTCTTTTAGGGTATTATCATAGTCTACTAAGTATTATAGTTATTTGTGAAAATACACTACTGTACTGTAAGCCTCTTGAGAGAAGAGACTATGTCTTGTGTGGCACTGTGCAATTATACAGCAGTTAAACAATAAGTAGCTAGATTGATGGGTGGAGGTATATTACGGGAACCCCTAGAAGCTAGCAAAGAATGTTTACATTTGATACAATAGGAAATAGGTTGTTTTTAGTATAAATGTTTTTGGCCAGGTGCAGTGGCTCACGCCTGTAATCCTAGCATTTTGGGAGGCTGAGGTGAGTGGATCACTTTAGCATAGAGATCGAGACCAGCCTGGGCAACATGGCGAAACTCTCTCTCTATAAAAATACAAAAATTAGCTGGGTGTGGTGGCGCATGCCTGTAGTCCCTGCTGCTCCAGAGGCTAAGGTGGGAGGATCACCTTAGGCCAGGGAGTTTGAGGCTGCAGTGAGCCATGATTGCACCACTGCACTCCAGCATGGGCGACGGAGTCAGACTCTGTCTCTTAAAAAAAAAAAAAAATGATGAGGGTGGGATTGGAGAAGGGACAAACATGAGAAATATATTTTGAGAATACAAATAGAATTTTGTGACTGACTTAGAAGGGATGAAACTGATATTAGAAAACATTTTTAACTAGATAAATATATACTTACTCCCTTTCTATAAAATACAATTTTACAGAATACAACCTACCTTTTTAATGTTTCTCAATTTTTGCTTTATTATAATAAACTTTCAGTAAACATCAAATACATATTACCAGTGTCTGGCTCTGCACTAGGGTTCTGACAGTGGATAACTCACTAAATCTAAAAATGGACACAGACATGAAATAAACATTTATAATACGGTGTAATCATGACGATAGAGGTATTGGCACAGTGCTGTGGGTGCTCCTGTGCACTTGTCGAGAGGTGGATAGAGCTTTATCACAGAGCATAGAGTTAAGTGAGTTAAATATCAGGAAACTAGGAATTCTAAAATGAATTTTGGGCATTTTTATTTTGTTCTTTATTTGGCAAATGGTGTATACGGTTTACTGGCATTTTTCCCCTTGGTCTTTGCATTGTTAAGATAGCACATTTTGAACTTTAAGACAAATTGACTTAGAAGCCAGAATTAAGTGAAATAACCTGCAATATATAGTCTAATATACTATTAAAAACATGTACAGGCATATAATGCAAATTGGTCACATTATATAAAATATCTCTGTAATGTAAAATATTCATCCAAAAGAAAAAGGATGGTGGAAGGATGTCACAATTTTTTAAAAAATTAAAATGACTTTAGAATTATAGCTCTATTCTTATCAAAATGTTTTTAAATTTTAAAATATAGAAAATTAGGAAAAACGTAGACAAAATGAAAAAAATTTTAATTGTTCTCCATAATTCTGCCATGCAGCGATAACAGTTAGTTTTGATACATTTTCTTTCCCTTTTTTTGCATGCCTGTTTCTTCCGTTGTTGAAATCATACAAAATGCACAATTTTATCATGCTTTTTCCCCCCAACTTAACATCATACCTTAAAAGTCTTTCACATCTTAAAACTTTTTATAACATAACTTTAATATGTACAGAATATTGCAGAATATAGACATACTACAGAATGAAAATTATATATTGAACATCTATTATGTATCTGTTAGTCATGGTGCTAAGTATCTTATGCACATTATCTCTAACCCCTAGAGCTACCCTGTCAGGTATGTGGCATTATTTCCACTTTATGGATAAGGAACAGACACAGAGAGGTTAAGTAACTTGCCCATGGACATATAAATAAAATACTTCGTTTTTTCTATTACATTGTGATGCTTCCAATTTAAATAATTATTCTTCTGTTGTTGAATCTTTAGATTGTCCCTATTTTTGCCATTATATACGACTTAATTAACATATTGTGTCATAAAGCAAATTATTTTCTGCTAACCCAGCTTTTAAGTAACATTTTTATTATAGTCTTTTTTTTTTTTTTTTTAATGAGACGAAGTCGTGCTCTGTCACCCAGGCTGGAGTGCAATGGTGCAATCTCAGCTCACGGCAAACCTCCACCTCCTGGATTCAAGCCATTCTCCTTTCTGAGCCTCCCAAGTAGCTGGAACTACAGGCATGCACCACCATGCCTGGATAATTTTGTATTTTTAGTAGAGACGGGGTTTCACCATGTTGACCAGGCTGGTCTCGAACTCCTGACCTCAGGTGATCCACTTGCCTTGACCTCCCAAAGTGCTGGGATTACAGGTGTGAGCCACCGCTCCTGGCCTAACACAGTGATAGCAATAGTGAATATTCTCATTCGTATTTCTAACCTCTAAATTTTCTGGGGCTTTGGAAAGTCACTCAATTTTTTTTTTCTCCTGCAGAATTGACACGTCTCGCTGGAGTGTCATCAGAAAGACACTGATGAAGTCCCTAAGTGAAGCATCCTTAGTTAATTTACAAAGCATTTTAAAGACTAAATTAGCTTGTCTTTGCTAAGTGGTAGTTTTTTATTGTTGCTTTTGTATTCAACTTTATGCCGGTTGGAATCTCACTTAATTAGACCCAGTAAACTCTTGGCCCAGTTTCCAAACACTGTTGTACAAAAGTGATGTATTAATAAATGAGCATAGCATACCTATGGAATAGTTCTAATTGGAAGAATTGAAGTGGTGGTTACATTTTTCTGCATTATAGTTGACAATTTATGTCATAGAATTATGAGTATTTTTTTTATTATCGATGACTGATTCTTATCTTGAAAATGTAAAGGCTAAAAATTAGCTCCAATTACTCATTATGTGTAACTTCACTCACTTGAGACTTTCAGCAAGAAGGAAAGATGCAGGTGATTGATGACCAGATAAGGATCATGAGGCATAACAAGTGCCCTTTTAAAGTGTCAAGGCTTAACTTATGCTATAGACTAATGTATGTTTTCTGTAAGTATTATAGTAATATCGCATCTAAGAAAGTAAGTTGATCATACAACAGCTTTTTGAACAATGATTAAAGCAAAAGGAAAGAAATGGACATCAAGAGGTTGCGAAGGCTGAAAGGCCTCAAAATACTTATCTCCAAAAAGTTAAGTGTTGACACAGGCATCCACTTCTGTAATTTCTAACACTGGAAATAACTGTTTAATTTAAAAGTAAAGGCTACATTTGACATTTTAACCTGGCCCATCCAAGTATCTCATAGCAGCAGTTGTGATTTGAAGTCAAAAAAAATTAATCGGCCACAACAAAATAGTATGTTGGACAAAATTCTTGTCTTGTTAGCTTTTTTTTGTATCAAAATTAACTTATTTTAAATGTATATTGTTTGCAGAATTGAATTTGAGTTGAACTATTTATGATAGTAGATGTCATTATATTCATCATTCATTATATATAGCTGGCCATGTAGTCTTGGCAAGAAAAGTAGAAAATACCTAGAAAATAAAATGCTCAGCTGGGTGCAGTGGCTCACGCCTGTAATCCCAGCACTTTGGGAGGCCAAGTCAGCAGATCACTTAAGGTCAGGAGTTCAAGACCAGCCTGGCCAACATGGTGAATCCCCGTCTATACTAAAAATACAAAAATTAGCTGGGTGTGGTGGTGGGCGCCTGTAATCCCAGCTACTTGGGAGGCTGAGGCAGGAGAATCGCTTGAACCTGGGAGGTGGAGGTTGCAGTGAGTCGAGATTATGCCGCTGCACTCCAGTCTGGGTGACAGAGTGAGACTCAGTCTCAAAAGAAAAAAAAAGAAAATGCTCTTTTTATTTATTCAATAATGGCTATTTTGTGCTCAAGCTGGGTGTGCTTAGATAAAAGAGACTATAACTTTCACTTTGGTTTGTAAGTTTTGGGGAGGGGGTTGAGAAATTTTTTACCATCAGGCCAACTTTTCAGTATTGAACCTTTCTGATCTCAGAAAGTAATTTATATTTTGAACAATACCATTTTAGAAATTTGGAAATTTCTTCTCCAAAATTACGTGTACATAGTTATATATAACCACTTGTTCTAAATTGGATCATCATAACATAGAACAAATGGAATAATTATTGTAAGTTTAAAATATACACTGCTTTGATGCAGCTAAATTAGGCCTTATCTAAAGATTAACTTGTTAAAGTATGCCAATACTTTATCTAATCGTTCACTTAAAAATTAACTTACAGCTTTGTATTTCATTATTTCTCTGAGATAAGTGAGCATAAAAGTGATTTCAGTTGCATCCTAATTGATAGTGTAGTGTGGGTTCCTTGTGCTAGAAGTTAAGGATCTTGCTGAAACAGTACTTCAAAGTAATTTGTAAATAGTTAGTAGATAGCCTGTGACAGTGAGAGGCTCATCAGATTTTGTAAAAAATAAATTTCTTTTTTTGTGTGTGTTTACAGGAAACCTGTCCAGTTTAAGTCGTCTTGGTCTGAGATATAACAGACTGTCAGCAATACCCAGATCATTAGCAAAATGCAGTGCACTTGAAGAATTAAATTTAGAGAACAATAACATTTCTACTTTACCAGAGGTAAGAAGTGGATTAGAGAAAACAAGATTTGAAATGAGTCTGCAAGATAATTCAAGGAAAGCTAGTAAATCTTCATAGCAGGGTAAATAATTTGGTGGTTGAGATTGTTTAAATAATGAGTATTCTGTGGATGTACCACCACCGCTAAAGTAACTCCAAGCAAGAAAGAATGGGTATATGAACCTATTAAGTTTTATTATTATTATTTTTTTAATGCAAAGAAAAAGGGAAAAACTAGGAGGAAAATAAGTGTGCTGTATTCTACTTTAGCACCATGTAAATCTTTCTCATTTCATTTTGGGAACTGACAGTAAAGGTATTAAGGAAAAACTATATGGCTGGTTTTAAAATTCAACTACCCTACCCAGTTCAGTTATAAAAAGAAAGATGATAAGTGATACAGAATGCACTATCATCAAAATTAATATTAGCAGCAATTCACCTGTGACTCAAATTATTACCTTGTTTATGCAATAATATTAAGGCCTATTTAGTATAAAACAATTGCCAGAATCTTTTTTTTTTTTAACACATTTTTAGGTTTTGTTGATTCTATTAGAAAAATATTTTCACTTATTTTGCTTAGGGATTAATTGGGTAAGATATAATACCTTTTTTTTTTTTTTTTTTTTTTTGAGGCAGAGTTTAGCTCTTGTTGCCCAGGCTGGAGTGCAATGGCACGATCTTGGCTCAGCTGCAACCTCTGCCTTCTGGGTTTAAGCAATTCTCCTGCCTCACCCTCCCAAGTAGTTGGGATAAAAGGCACTACCATGCCCGGCTAATTTTGTATTTTTAGTAGAGATAGGGGTTTCACCATGTTGGCCAGGCTGGTCTTGAGCTCCTGACCTCAAGTGATCCAACCGCCTCGGCCTCCCAAAGTGCTGAGATTACAGGTGTGAGCCACCACGGCCAGCCAATAGAATACTCTTCTTTTAAAGTTGTCTTTATCAACATTATTAGTCTTTTACTGTTGACTTTCCTTCTTTTCCTACGTATTTTAGCATGTCGACAATGGATGTTTGCTTATAGTTGTTCAAGCATATCTTACTGTAGTAATGTAACAAAAGAATTGTGGACTTACGGAGTGATTGAGCTTTGCAGAGTCTTTTTTTGTAACAAAAATGTCTTATGTAAGTGTTGCTACTATGTTTTGACTTGGTAGTTTTTCTGAGTATGTGTGTGTGTAATTGAATTAAGAACAAAGGTTCTTTAATAAGGCCAGGCGCCGTAGCTCATGCTTGTAATCCCAGCACTTTGGGAGGCCGAGGCAGGTGGATCACTTGAGGTTAGGAGCTCGAGACCAGCCTGGCCAACATGGCGAAACCCTGTCCCCACTAGAAGTACAAAAAATTAGCTGGGTGAGGTGGTAGGCACCTGTAGTCCCAGCTACTCAGAAGGCTGAGGTAGGGGAATGGCTTGAACCTGGGAGGCAGAGATTGCAGTGAGCCGAGGTGATGCCACTGCACTCCAGCCTGGGCAACAAAGGGAGACTTTGTCTCAAAAAAAAAAATAAGTGAAAAAATTTTAATTGATATATATCCAGTCTTATTGTCAGTGAAGTGAAACTAGTAATTCATGGGTACCTATTAGGAAATACGGATTTTCCTGGGAGCTTGTTAGAAATGTGGACTCTTGGGCCTCACTCCCAGTCCCACTGAATATGTGAAAGTATGAAGTCATAATTTAAAAGTAATCAGTGTGCTTTGGAAGCAGCATAGTCTCAATGCAAATGTGAAATTATCTGCATTTATAGTAAGGAAAACAATAAAATCCATTAGACAGCACTTACGAGATACTCAAGCTGGGTTAGGCAAGAAATCATGAAAGTGGTTTTCAGTAAGGGCATATTAAATAGCTGAAATCAGAGCTGCTAAAATGACTGTTTTGTCATTTGAAGACTGTCTGAAAATTGACTTATTTTAATGTAGATGTATACATATAAGGAAAAGGAACTTAATAATTTGAACCACATATTCCCAAGGCATGAGTCTAGGTGCTCTACATGTTATCTCGTTTAATCTTTGTCATAAATCTACTAGTTATTGGAGTATCCTTGTCAAACAGATAGCGAAATAAGGCTTAAGATAGGTTATAGTTTTGGCCAAATTTGTTACCTTAAATATTTTTCTGGAAGTATGGTAAGAGGTATATTGGTTATCTAATTAATCCACCAAAGTTGACAAAACTTAGTAGAAGGTGTAGAATAGGAACCTAGATATGTCTGATTCTAACAACAATAACAAAAAATGATAACCCCTGCTTCACAATGTGACTAAGAAATGAGAGCTTGAAGAGCTGGCTTCTTGTTGCCCCTTCTCAAATATACTCAGTATTAACATTTTATCGTAAGAGTCAATTCAATAAAGTAAGTCAGTTGTAAGAATAAAAAGATCACATTTTTTGCCATGAGGCTTGATTATTTTCAATCGAGTAGCCTGTTTGTGTACAACAATACACAAATTTTAAGGGTAGCTTCTTAAGGTACAGTATAAAGAACAAGTTTCAGTTCTCTGTATAGGTATATCCTCAATTATATAGTTACTTCATTCCTTCAGATGGCTTTGCCAATTATACTGTCACCTCAAGTACTAAGTTTTCAGTTTGCTGATGGTGGACAACTGAAGTTTGAACATTATTTAAAAAACATACATACCTCACACAGTGCTAGCTTCTCCCTGCTTGTGCTTTTACTTTGAATCTAGAGTGTTTTCTTCTATTTCTGAGTGTTTTAAAATGTTTTCATCCTTCAAGATCTAGCTCACTGTCAACTTTCATCTTATTTTTCCAGTTATTCCAGTATTCCTTGCTTTGAATTTAAATAGAGAAAAGACTTAAAATTTAAGCACTTACTTCCTACTAGGTATTGTTAAGTTATTTATGTATTTTATCGCTTTTAGTCTTCACTGTGACCCATAAAATATCATTATTTAAAAAGTGATACACTAGGTTCAGAAAAATAACTTGCCAAAGTCACAAGCTATTTAAAGATAGAGTCAGGATTCAAAACAGTTTATAGCCTGTACTAGTATTTCTCAGATGTTAATGAGCATGCAGATCACCTGGGAATCTTGTTAAAATGCATATTATGATTCAGTGGGAGTGGGGCCCAAGAGTCTGCATTTCTCACAAGCTCCCAGGGTATGCTGATATTGCTCTTCCTTGGCCCAGACTTTGAATAGCAAGAGCCTATTCTATATAATTGATTTTTGATTATATACGGTCGTATATTATTTTCTAATTATTTCTTACCTATGTACTTCTATAAATAGAGCTTAATCTTCTTAACCGCAGAGATTCTTTGGTAATACCTGAATATTTAATACTTTGGTTAAATGGTGAGAGGCTAAAGTAGGGGAAGATGGGGTTATGTGCTAAGTAAATACTTGTTTAATGGGTACATATATGCCCTCAGAAATTTTACCATATAGAAAAGCGGTGTATTATACAGTATCAGGAAGCATAATCATTTACTGAATGTAAAGGTTCCTAAAAGGAATCATTATGTTAATCTTAATAATTTAGAGATAGGTATATAACTAAGACTAGGTAGGATTGGTCACACAGCCAGTGGCAGAGACAGGGCTCAGATCTGGGACTGTCTGACACTAAAGTTTCTGCAATGTAGAAGTTTCAAATTAGTCACCCATGAGGCACGTCTCACACACAGACATGTTTTGCTTACTCCATACAGTGTTTTAAATAAATTGAAGCCAAAGAATAAAAATTGGGAAAATTTTCTGTTTCCTCCTATAAAATCTGGAAATCTACATTGGTTCCACATTTCTGCAAGGCACCAATCTGCTAGAACTGTGTAGTGACTGTCCCTGTAGAGAGGTGTCACAGACTGCCCCAACCAGTCTCTGTCATTTGTCACCCCCAAAGCCCTTTGTGGCGTTTGTGTTGGGACTGCTGTTCTATAAAAATTGAGTCTTATCACAGTTCTAATTCTTATGTTTATTTCATTTTTTTTTTTACAGAGTCTTTTATCAAGTCTTGTGAAACTGAATAGTTTGACCTTAGCTAGAAATTGCTTCCAGTTATATCCAGTGGGTGGTCCATCTCAGTTTTCTACCATCTATTCCCTCAACATGGAACACAATCGAATCAATAAAATTCCATTTGGAATTTTCTCCAGAGCAAAAGTATTAAGTAAGCTGAATATGAAGGTAAGCATATATTTGTTTACTAGGGAAAGGAATTGCTTTAACTGGTACTTCCACTAATATTTATGTTTTCTCTAATTGTGTGGGGAGTGGGTACTTGTACCTTGCTGATGGGTCTAAACTGATCATAAGACATTTCAGGGTACTTTGTATCAGATAACAAATATCTTAGAACTGTGCATACCCTTAGGAATTTGTCCTAAAGAAATCATTGTCCAGCTCATTGCCTGATGCACCTGTAATCCCAGTGCTTTGGAAGGCTAAGGTGGGAGGATCCCTGGAGGCTAGGAGTTCAAGACCAGCTTGGGCAATACAGTGAGACCTTGTCTCACAAAAAAATTTTTAAAAATTAGCTGGCCTGTGGTACCAGCTACATGGAAGGCTAGGGCAGGAGGATTGCTTGAGCCTAGGAGTTCAAGGCTGCAGTGAGTTATGATGGCACCACTGCACTCCAGCCTAGGCAAGAGAGTAAGACCCTGTTCCCCATCCCCCCCCCCCAAGAAAGGAAATATGAATGTCTATAAAAGTATATTTGTAGGGATATGTATTGCAGAGCTATCTATTTCATAGGTACCAACTTATTAATGGAGATTTAATTTTGTTAAGTAGTTTATCTTTAGTGGGATACTGTGGAGCCATTAAAAATGATATTTTGGTCCAAAAGAACACTACATACTAGTTGAAATATTCTCATTTTATCAAGTGGAAGAAAGTTAGAGCATGTAAAAAATCTCTTCCCACCCAGAGTTTTTGAAAGCTGTTTTTAATGTGCTTAATCATATATTAAATATCTTTATATTTATATTTGTACATATAGCTGGTTTTTGCCAAAATGTTTAGAGATCAGAATTATTTATGGGTGAACGTTAGTTTCCTTTTGCTTACCTACTCTACAGTGATCGAGTTTCACCTTTGTAATGAAATTCATTGCAAAAGGAGAAAACAAATGGAAAATTATCAAGTTCAGTGACTTAATTTGTACTGGACAAACTTTAGGCCCAAAGAAGGTAACTGGATTGGCCACATAGCTAATAGTATTCTTCCTGTCATGATGAACCATTTGAACATAGTTGTGGTTCTTTAAACTATAATCTTAAATGTACAATTTTTAAATTTCACCCACACTTGCTCATAAATATGGTATGTATCTTTTATGATGATTCTTTGGAAGTATATAATAAGTAAACTAATGGAAATTCAAGATACTCTTACAGTTTTAACAATTGTAAAATTTCTTGTTAATCAGTCTGGTTGTATGAGACTTAACAGTGGTAATGGTGTTGATTCTGAACATTCTATTTTGTAGTAATAGGCTTAAAACACAATGGTTCAGGTGTTCATTAGTTTATGCATTTGCATGTAAGTAACAGTAGTAAATTTTTAAAAATGAAAATAATTTATAAATCATACTATAAGTGTCAGTAGTTTAGGCATAGATAGGTACTAAGCTTAAATATTAAATAGATAACTAGTTTAAATATTACAATAAAAGAAAAAGTGGGTTTTCAAATGGATGTTTGCTACTTGGGATTTATTTTATGGGTCATTTTGTGTGAAATGAGACAATCCATGTGCAATGCAGCAAATTTTAAAGATACAGATTAACATAAAGGGTTAAAATAATACTGCCACTGAGAGGTAGCATCACTGTTAACATACTGACATACATCGTTGGTACTGAGCTGGATGGGGTGTTGATTATCCTCTCCCAATACCAATACCCCTAACACATAACAATGTGGTACGAGTCGTTATTGATGAAAGTATACTTTATAAGTGAATAAAAGTGGCATACTTTTTTTCTGTGAACAGCCTTGTCTAATTTTTAAACCAAATTAAGACCATATTTACTGTTTCCTCTGTTTTAGTGATGAATATATTTTACCATTTTTTTCTTATGGATTTTTAAAGTGAAATGGTAAATACCTGATTAGTGTTTTAATGATTTAATTCACTGTCTTTTTAAGACTGTTTTTCCTCCCCTACTTTACTGCTTAGCACCTCAAGAATTCCTGAGCTCATTCTGGTTTCCTTATGGGCTGTCATTAGATGTGTCTTCTTCTATTGTTTTCATATCTTTATTTGAGCATTTATATTTTATTCAGTGATTTCTGCATATTGTGAAATGGTAAAAACATCATATTTATCATAGGATCTTTGAAATCTCCAGTGTTTCTCTGTATACTGTGTTTTTCTATTTCCATTACAATCACATAAGGAACAAACTTCCAGTTTAACTCCCAAATAAAAGCCTCATTACTGTATAAAAAACTTTGGAGGCTTAGAGTTTTCTGTTGCTGATTTTTTTCTTTCTATATTTAAATATCAAAAAGGAGAACAAGATTTTGTTTAAGAATTCTCTTTCCGAAGTGACAGATATATATGGAACTTTGTTTTTGTGGTTCTACCTTGGATGCTTCTTTTTGTCTTTGCCAGGACAATCAGTTAACATCACTTCCCTTGGATTTTGGAACTTGGACCAGTATGGTAGAATTGAATTTAGCCACTAATCAGCTCACAAAGATCCCTGAGGATGTGTCTGGTCTCGTTTCTCTCGAGGTTAGTATAAATGAGCAATTAGAGCACCTCAGAACCTTTCATACTTATCTCATTTAAAAATTTCAAATTGAAATAAACAATTTCTATTTGGGTGAATGTCATAATTAGACATGTTAGAACTCGCTTAAACATACAACCCTAATAGGATAATGAAGTGTTGACTTACGTAGTTTAGATTCAGTGCTTTTGAATTTCTCTTGCCTACTATAAGTTGGTATCTTTGAGTGCCATAAAGTATTAATATCTCTAAAAGTTCTGTAAAAGCATCTTTTAGAACAATTTTTTTCTTTATTCTGTTTAAAAACTACACCATTTTCTACCAAATAATTATCGATTCTCAGACTGTCATTTAGAATTCTTTATCTTACTTTTTCATCCTAATTACCTACCTGCTATTTTATTTTCTCATTGATTATTGTCTTCGTTGTAAATCTGGTATGCCTATTTCTAGCCCTCTAAGTTTAGTCCTATTGTTCTCTGTATCTAGAATGCCCTCTTCTCATCCCCTTAATTTTTTTCTTTTAGTATGTTTTTCCATAATTAAAGATCCATCTTATTTTCACCTCTTCAGTTAAGGATGATTTCTCCTGCTTCTGAGTTCCTAGAGTTTTCATCCCTTTGATGAAAATGCTTACTAATAGTAAATATGTTGTTTTTTAAAATTTCCTTCATATTCATGTTTTTTAAAGATCTAACTTTTAAATTGTTTAATAAGGTGAAATAGTATGGTTTAATGGCTAAAAACATGGGCTTTGAAGTCAAACAAAGCTGAGTGTAATTATCTCTGTATATTTATGTACTCAACTTGCCCAAGCTTCAGTTTCTTAAGCTGTGAAATGGGGATAATAAAAGTATTTACCTTGTAGAGTTGTAATTAGGATTAAATGCAGTAATGCACATAATGCATTCAGTACAGTGCCTTGCAAATAGTAAAATCAAGTGGTGACTGCTGTTATTATTTTCTCCGTCTTACTGTATATATTTATTATGGGTGGTATAACATTAGGGAAAATAAATGAACATAAAAACTTACCCAGAACCTTACGTATCTATTTTACCTATTGCTCTTTCTCCCAACCCAGTATTGTCTCCTTACCTTTCTGCTAGTTTGTAACTTATTGGAACAAAGGCTATCTTCTCTGCCATTTTTCCCCCCTTCGGTATCTTCTAGGATGCTTTCAATGTAATAAGTACACCACAGATAATAAATAGAGTGGATTGATATAGCAAGTTTAGAAGTTAGCTTTTACCTTCCTTAAGTAATGGTCTGTAAGGTGTTTTGAATAAATAGTTTCCTATTAGATAAACATTTGTAACTATTCAGTAATTTTTTTGAAATTTCATTAAAATTAAATTGCTTCTTTTGTTTTCATTAGTTTTGATATAATCAAATAAAATCTCTTTTCTAATAACTGGTGATTTTTTTAGAAAAGTAAGTTAAATATTTTATATGTTGTATAATTGAACATTACCCTTAATATTCACTGTTTGGAAAATTAGCATTGCTTAATAGATTTTAAGCCACGCAATGACAGTATATAATTTCATTTCATGATTTCCTAAACATTATCAATAATTTCTCATTAGGTTCTTATCTTATCAAACAATCTTCTAAAGAAGCTTCCCCATGGTCTTGGAAACCTTAGGAAGTTAAGAGAGTTGGATCTAGAGGAGAACAAATTGGAATCCTTGCCAAATGAAATTGCATATCTTAAGGATTTACAGGTAAACATTATCCTGATGGTTTTGTAGTTTTATAAAGTTTTTGGAAGCTATTCCAAATTGCACATTTTTCTAAAGATTTTGATGTAATTCTTGGATCAGATAGACTTTCCTATTCTAGTATTAGGGCTGAGTTTTATGTTCATATAACCTGGCTTTGTTTTCCTAACAAATGATATTTTGTGAAAGAAAAATATGTAATGTGATTCTCATTCTATCCAATCTAGTTTCCCTGTTAATTTATTTTATTGTTTAGACATATTATTTTAAGTTTACATTAAATGTAGGAAATATATTTGTAACTGTCTTTTATTTTGTAAATCTTTTAGAAATTAGTCTTGACAAACAACCAGTTGACCACTCTTCCCAGAGGCATTGGTCACCTTACTAATCTCACACATCTGGGCCTTGGAGAGAACCTACTTACTCATCTTCCTGAAGAAATTGGTATGAACCCTATGAATGCTTGACTCTGTACTAATAATTTGCTCTTGTGCATTCAAGCGGTATTTCAGATAAATATGACAAATCTGTTGTTTTTTAAACTGAGGTTATATCAGGCTTAAGATTTTTTTTCTTTTATAAAGCACTGATGGTTGATTGTTGATTGGTTTTGGTTAGGTTTCCTAAAGGCTGTTAGGATTGGTGTTAAGATTAATACTGTATTTGAGAATGTTTTGGAATACTTATATTTCCAATAGGTTTTATGTATAACCTCAATTTAGAAGTTATATTCCTTCTAAATTTAAAAATTACACAGGCTTGCATTAAATTAGTAATGTTTTATGCCAAAAGAACATTTCTTTATGAAATTTTAGAATTAATATTAATATTTAACCAATATTAACATTTGGGAATACTTAACATTTTCCAAGTGTTTTCATTTCCATTATTTTATGTAATATACATGACCACCTGGAATTTTAGACAGTGCAAGTTGTAATCTTGCTTTATAAAGAGAATTGCTTGATTAAGGTCACATGGTAATTAAATGTCAGCTTTTAAATTAGTAATTCTGTGCATTATGTTCTCCCATCTATAGTGTACTGTCCCACAGGAACTGTAGGTTAGTAAACCCCACATGTTCTCACTCATAGGTGGGAATTGAGCAATGAGAACACTTGGACACAGGGTGGGGAACATCACACACCGGAGCCTTTCATGGGGTGTGGAGAGCGGGGAGGGATAGCATTCGGAGATATACCTAATGTAAATGACGAGTTAACGGGTGCAGCAAACCAGCATGGCACATGTATACATATGTAACAAACCTGCACGTTGTGTACATGTACCCTAGAACTTAAAGTATAATAAAAAAAAAATGGTTTTGGAGATAATTGACAATTCAAAATCTAGCCCTGCTGCTTATTGGCTTTGTGACTTTAAATAAGGTAGGTAAACTCCCTAAGCCTCAAGTTTCTTACCTGTAAAATAAAGATGATAATAGTAAGTTCTCATAGGGTTGTTCTGAAGCTTAAATAATATCTTACATGTAAACAAATTGATTACATACTAGCTATTATTTCTGTTAGTTTTCTAATAAATGCTACTGTCAAATATTCTGAATTTTGAAATTTGAAAATTGGAAACACATGAGGCAGATTTACACCTATATTTCTAGTATGTTTATTCACCTGATCTCATTTAATTGCTTGAGACATTTTCCTAGAGAATACAAGTATCCTAAGATAGTCTAAGAAAAAATTTTTAAAGGTCTACATAAGTCAATTTTTGGCTTACTGCCATACATGTGATAACTCTTAGTGAAAAGTTCATATTAAGTAACAAATATTTTGCACATAAGAAATTTATTAATTTGAGAAAATGTTACATCTACAACAGAAAAGTAGTTATAGACATTGAATATATAATAAGCTCACGTTTGGAGTTTTAAAATATATTTAAGTAAATGTTATATATATGCCAAACTATCCCAAACAGAATCTCTGGAGATGGGGCATATGTATTTTCAAAAACCTCTCCAAGCTTGAAGACCTACCATAAAGGAAGAGGTTCTAATTTAGTTTGTATGGAGTGTGACCTGGACATTAGGAGTTTAAAAAGTCTTCCAAGTTGATTTGAATATGCAGCAAAATTTGAGATCCATGGTTGTAGAGTTTTAAAGCTAAGAAAGGTGAATAAAAGGAAATGTGTGTTCAGTGTATGTAATGACCAGAGTAGCGTCATGCCCGGTTGAACTTTTAAAATAGCAACTAATTTTTAAAAAAATAATTGATTTTTTTTTTTTTTAAACAGGTACACTGGAGAACCTAGAAGAACTGTATTTGAATGACAACCCCAACCTGCATAGCCTTCCCTTTGAGCTGGCACTCTGCAGCAAGCTTTCAATCATGAGTATTGAGAACTGTCCACTCAGTCACCTTCCACCTCAGATTGTTGCTGGGGGGCCTTCTTTCATCATTCAGTTCTTAAAGATGCAGGGTCCATATCGTGCCATGGTCTGATATAAATCTGCTGGTCCCACACACTGTTCAAAAATAGACTGCCATTAATGTTTCTTATCTATATCTGTATCTATTTATGTAGATATTGGTATATGGCAGATTTATAAAAATTGCATTATGTGTTTCTGCTAATAGAGGAATCATAGCCATTTAGAATTTTTTTTAAATTCTGTACAAAAGGCTTATATAAGTTTTCTTTGCTGAATTTGATGGATGTTTTTCTGTTATGTAATCTGATATGCCAGTTTGCTTAAAACATTTGCCAACAAATTATGAAGTTATTAAATTTAAGGGACAGAGGTAGTATAGTTAGATATACTTTCTCTTAGGAAAAATAATGGGCAAAAAATTTTGTTGCAACTTTTCATATATATTTTCCCCTTACCAATTGTTGTATCTCTGTAGTATTGTAGGCCCTGAAAGTAGAATTTTTCTTTAACTTATTTTGAGATTTGAGATTTAAATTTTATGTATTGTTTACAGTCAGAGTAAATCACTGGATTTCTTTTGTTTGTTTTGATTTGCTCTGTTTTATTCAGTTAAATCTAGAGTTTGAATCCTCTGCTAAAGAATTTGCATCAGCTGGTGTAAACAGTGAAAGGTATTTGCTTGTTAAAAAAAAAAAAAAACTGGCAAAGTGAAAAGATACAGTCAAAAATCTAGAATTTCTTTAATTGTGCTTCTCTGACGAGTTGTGAAGCAGAATACCTGAAGTGAGTCTTTGGGTAGGGGAAGGGTATTGAGACCTTTTCTAGTATGAGTATTTTTTAAGTTTGGGGGAAGAGAAACTTGTAGTGAAAAAGGAGTTTTTTCATTCCTGAAAGTTGCAGATCCACAAAAACTAACGGGATAATTGGGCAAATAAATAAATTACATATAAACACACACAATCTATATATGTATATACAATGCTATATAGATATGTATTTATTATATCATAAACTACAGTAGGTAACTTTAAGGATTTCTTCCTATCCTTGTACAATGACATGAATGTCTTTCTTTGAAAACTGCAATATATGTATGTTTCAAGGTTATTTAACAGTGTACTATGGTTTTATATCTTGACTTGCCTTGTACATCTTTCAATTCTGGAATATCTGTGTCTAAGCACAATATCTTCACACTGTGCTGTATTGCTGCTGAACTAAATGCACTTTTCCCCACATGTGGGGCACTGGCTTCAAACAATTCAGTTCAGTATCATTACTTTTAGTCTCATCTTTCCTTTCTTGGTAGTTGTTAATACAGTTATGGAAAAGAGGCACATTGCATAGAAGCCATTGGGGAGTTCAGTGGAAGTTCTGTAAGATGTGCATGTACTATTTGATATCTTTTCTTTTGCTTCACTGCTTTTAATACTTAGCAGTATTGTTGGTCTAAGTCAATTTGATTATTGAGGAGTCTCAGAGCAAGGTGCGTTCTAGATGTCATCCTAAAAAACACTTCATATATAATTAATCACTATTTTGTATAATTACATATTGCTGCTTGTGTTTTTTCTTTTTCCATTTAGTTGGGCGTTGTGTTTTACACAAAACCATTTTTGAATTAAGGCTATGATATTAAGATAGAAATTTGGACTGTTGTTCTGCTTTTCCTGGCACTCAAATTCATGACTAGGTTTGAGGTCAAACCTATGTTCGTAATTAGAGATTTTATAAGGATCAACTAAGAAATGGAAGGCAGGTGAAGATATAAAACCCTAGAATGCTTAAATGTGCTGTAAAACTATTGTAGATGTCACTGGATTTTACCAAGTAATATCCTTTCTCCCCGCCCCCCCCCATCTACTGTGGCTTTTCAGTTAAAGTTTTGTTTATAAAAGGAATTTGTTTATTACAGCTCTACCTAGAGCTTGTGTGTATGTGTGGTTTTTTTAAATCTCGTATCCAGGTGTGTTTATATATTAAGCTGATGGAACTTGAACTTTAAAGGTAGTAACTAAATGTCTTTTCTTAAAAAAAAAAAAAAGGTTATTGTTTCTTAAAATGAAAATATAGTTTTTAAAGCATTTTTGTTCCACCTTTATTTATGTTAATCTGTAACAGTAATGTAAAACGATCAGTCTTACATGTAGAAGTCATGCTATGTGTAAACAATATAATGACAAGTTATAAAAAATTTTAAAGAAGTATAAAATGTATATCCTCTGTAGGCTGTCACCTTGTAAGAGCCCACAAATTTCATTATTTCTACCAAGAAACTTAAAATGGACTCTGATTAAGATATCCCTGTGAAATCAAGATATTTAATATTTAAATAGTTTGAATATAATAAGGGATATTGTTGAAGACTACATATGAGCTAATACTTTTTCCTGAAACTGCAATGGGACTAATTGGCATATCCAAAAATATTCCTTTCTTTTAAAGAAATAATATTTAGTCTCTCCATGAGACTCAGCAAATAAAATAAGAATGTCCGAGGATGTTACATTATAAAAACATTGATCTAAACTTTGCTTTTTGTTAATATGTAGCAGAAAAATGGCAATGGTAATGCCAAGCTGTCCTTTTGTGAGAGTTTAATACTTTCTAAATCCCACATGATTATTTTATACAGAAAGGAGGAAGTGCTAAATAATTTATGAACTTTATAGCTACAAGTTGAAACAGTAGATGATACAGGAAGGGAAAATACACATAAAACGTTTATTTGTACTTAAATTAAAATGTAGGTATTGCAATGGGAATGATCTCTAAAAAATGTAATTGCAAATTTCTAATTTATCTAATTGTGCAGCTTGAATCATTTAAAATAGATAAGTTATTATACATTAAAATTTATCTAGGTTTTCTGCAAATTTTTGTTACAACCTTTTGCTTTTCATCTTTATTTCCTTTTTTTTTTCCTTTTTTTTTTTCGAAACAGAGTCTCGCTCTGTTACCCAGGCTGGAGTGCAGTGGCGCGATCTCAACTCACTGCAACCTCCGCCTCCTGAGTTCAAGCGATTCTCCTGCCTCAGCCTCCCAAGTAGCTGGGACTACAGGCGCCTGCCACCACGGCCAGCTAATTTTTCGTATTTTTAGTAGAGATGATGTTTTACTGTGTTAGCCAGGATGGTCTCGATCTACTGACCTCGTGATCCGCCCACCTCGGACTCTCAAAGTGCTGGGATTACAGGTGTGAGCCACCACACCCAGCCTCATCTGTTATTTCTAAGCCATGTGTATTGAATCCAAATTTCACCTTGCAGAATTTATAATTGTTTATTAATAAGAATGTATAGTAACTAAGTATATAAAAGTAGACACTTCTGAAATGAAAAGGGGGCACTACCAATAGTTATATAGGGCCAACAGCACAACAGTGGTCTCAGGAAATCAGAATATATGATCACTCTTGCATGATTAAAATTAGATGAAAGCGGATAGCGTAATTCAAAATAAAGTGGAGAAGTATACATTCCTGAAATCTATGAACTTTAAAATGAATTACTTGTGAGGAAAGGTCTCCTTCTGCCTTGATCAGAGGATAAGATAGTGTATCAAATGTCTTAGCTAAAACTTTTCTCTTGCTTTATTCTTTCGAGTAGTTTAGTCTTTAGGAGTCATTGGGAAACGCGTGGCAATCTTTAGTTGATTATGTAATCTTGGAGAATTTGAATGTGCAAGAGTTGTGACATTGTCTTGGTATCTAAGGGGGTATCCTGAACATTGTTATATTAGGCAAATATGAGAATGTTTTATAAAATAGTTATCAGTACTTTGTTATTGAATAGAAGGCCTTTCTGAGAAATTTCTGGGTTTATTTTTTCGCTTTGAAAAATGACTTTAAAAATAAGGGATTTTTTTTTTATTTTTAAAAACTGGAGTTGGTTCTCATTACCCTTAAAAATACTTTATTTTGTATACACTTATTAAATATCCTACTGACGTTATAAGTTCTGAATATAAACGGTTTTGAATTTAAATACCTGTTTGTGATCAAGACTTCATCTGGATAGTAGTTTATAGTATTTCAGACTGGAAACGTTTCCAAGTTTGGTAGGAGGAGTAGCCTCTACTGTTTAGAGTAGTTGGGGCAGGACATGCCGTATACAGCTTTTGCAGTTTGTGCAGTATACAACAGCAAAACATGTTGGGGGTGATGTTCATTCACATCATAGATTTGTATATTATCACAGTTTTTTTTAGCAGGTGTTGGTAAAGTTTCTTGTTCTAACAAAATCAATATCTCACATTTCTGACAGTTAAGAACCTTAAGGAAGGAGCTTTTTTTTGTTTGTTGGTGCAAGTTTGGCTAGAGGGGAGATTCTGTCTTGGTGCAAATTATTAGAGTTCCATCCTAGGAATCCTAATAATGTAATAATATTTAAATGGCATTAGAAGCATTTTATATATTATAGGTACTCCAATGAATCATCTTACTTGGAAAATCTAATGAGAGTTTTTGGGTGCTTTGTCAGTGACCGTCATCATTTAAATGTTCTGTGCTATCTAATTTGCCTTTTATAATTACTGATGTTGTTTCTTTTCTCTCTTTTTTTTTTTTTTGATAGAGTCTCTCTGTGTCACCCAGGCTGGAGTGCAGTGGCGCAGTCTTGGCTCACTGCAAGCTCCATGTCCCGGGGTCACACCATTCTCCTGCCTCAGCCTCCCGAGTAGCTGGGACTACAGGCGCCTGCCACCACGCCTGACTAATTTTTTTGTATTTTTAGTAGAGACGGGGTTTCACCGTGTTAGCCAGGATGGTCTCGATCTCCCAACCTCATGATCCACCCGCCTCAGCCTCCCAAAGTGCTGGGATTACAGGCGTGAGCCACCGTGCCCGGTCTATGTTGTTTCTTAAAATGAAAATATAGTTTTTAAAGCATTATGGAGAATTTAACCTTCCACTGGTCTGATCAAACAATATACAAGTAGCATCTGCATCAGCCATCTATACCATTTTCTTTTTATGATTTCGAAGAAATTATTATTCAAGAAATCTGTCCATTTAGCTAGTACTTAAAACCTGATGTCCACTACTAAAAATGTTTTATGTGTGGATCAAATAATTTATTTTAATATTAGTCTTCAATAGAAAAATATACTAATATACAGTTTTTTTTCACATTTGCTGTTTGTCTCTTCTTCCACCTCAAAACTCATTTTTAACATAGTTCAGGAAGTTATCTTATAATTGCTAAATAAGAACATGATGATGTATTTAACAGTTGCAATTTTTCTCCAGGTAAAGATCAGGTTTCCACTGATGTTTAACAGGGCTTGTAGTGTGTTAAATACTTAGCTATTCTACGATTCAAGGCTAAAAGATATGAACAGCCTTCAAATAATGTACTTTGAACTTAAATTATATTGTTGATTATTTCGACTTTATAAAAATTGCCATTTTAGTAAGTTATTCTGTATTGTTCAATGGAAATAATGTATTTGTAAATGTTCTGCCATAGAGTCTTTGAAAAGATTTCTAATGCTGTGTGTAACTGAAGCTGGACCTGAAATCAGTCTTTGCAGTGTCATGAAACCATAAAAATGTGGAACTGAGAGAAATCACTTTTTACTATTAGGAAATTCTTCTGGAGAACTTTGAAACAGCAAATGGCATGTAGAAGGTATACAGAAATAAGTGCACAAAAACATGCAACATAGTATTCGATATGGTCAGTGGTGTCCTTCAGTATAGTTGTTTATGTTGTTTATATATTATTATTTTTAAAACCCTAAATGTCAGGGGTTTTTTTGTTGTTGTTGTTATATCCTGTAATGAAGACTGTGCTCTATAATGGAGAAATGAATTCTTAGAAGTCATTCTTCCATTCTCTGAGCCTTCTAGTCCTAATAGTGTTTTTATCATGATCTCCATGTTCTGTAAAGAAAATATTTTTGTTTTCTTTTGTAAACTTTCATAAGGAAGTTTGCTGTGACTCAGCTGTTTAGGATGTCATGGTAACTAAAGGTGGAAATTGAGTGCAGGTTTCCTAGAAAAATAAGTTGTAATATTGGCTAATAAAATTATGTAAGTTTGTGTTTTAAAATGTTTGACAAGAACAAACGCTATGAGGATAAAGGAGATAATACCCAATGATAACTATTTAATTGGCTGAAGAAAACTTAAGGAAGACAACAAATTTTAGTCCTTTGCACAATGTGATTAGATGTCATCTTTCCTGGTATCATTCTTTAATATGTATTTTTAAAAACCACTGTGGCTACCTTGAGAAGAACAGAGTGAAGGATATCAGAACTAGAGACCAAGAGGCCAGATGAGAGACTGTTAGAGTAATCCAGATAATGCATGACAGTGGCTTTGATTGGAATCTTAGTAATAGGGGTGGAAAGAATGACCCTTAAGGGAGTCTTAGCAAGACATATTAGTAAGAAGTAATGATTGAGTGGGTAAAATGAGTAAGGATCAAAGAATACTCCCAGGTTAGTGGCTTAAGCATCTGGGTGTATTTATTAAACTAAGGAACCTTGGCAGAGGACCAGATTCTTTTGGTTTGTTTAGAGGTAGGAAGAGAATGTGTTTTAGAGCCTGTGGAACATCAAGTGGAGATACCAGGTAAGCAATTGGATACATACATGTTGTTAGGAAGTTAGGCCTGGAAACAGATGATCCAAGATACAGATGGTAATTGAAACAAGGATTCCCTAGGGAGATCATATAGGATGGGAAAAAGATGGAATCCCTGATGAACTCCAAAAATCAAGAAGTAGCTATAGTAGAGGTGAGAAATTGTATTTCGTTAAAGAATTGGGGTGGAGGATGCCAGATGGAGAATGTTAAGGGCAGTGTAGGACTGCTTATACTCTATTTAGATTTAATTCCCTTAAATCTTCTCTTTAGAAATAGCATGTAAAGATTGAGCTTATTTTTCTGCATTAAAAAAAATTTTACTGCTCTTTTCCAGACTTTTAATTATTTAATTAACTTGTTTATGCTGGTTTTTCCCTCTTCGTTTTGCTCTTTAACTCTTCCTTTACTTTGTGGTTAACCTTGTGGAATAGATTAGGTTTGAGATGATTACTAGGCCTAGTTTTTAACTCATCGGTGATCCAGACTGGCTTACCTGATCCAGTTAAATAATTAGATTTTTTTTTCGTAGTCTTAGCTTTGTTAGCAAAATTTAGGCCTAGGAAGAGAATGCCTGTATTTTGGAGGGGCCCAGTTCTAAAATAGACACACAAAATATTCTGACTTGAAAAGAATACTGTTATAAAATATAAAAATAAATTACATTTAAATGATTAGATTATTGGCTCTGTAATGCTTTAGTAGATTGAAGTGATTAGACTCTTAATCTTTTTTTTACTGGAATTTTTTAAAGACTGGGTAATTTATTCAAATTACAAATGCATGTATCTGAGAACATATATACAGTCAAATGCTGTACCCCTGAGTTATACCCCCTGAGAACATATATTATAAATACTATCTTCTGAAGCAGGCATTGTAAATGTCCAGATCTTTTTAAAAAATATTTTATTTGATTGAATAATTTCCTTGAGATTAAAGAATTTAAATGTTTGGATTTTTTTAGTTTAGATTTTATCAGTAACTTTGAAAAGTAGTTGGAATCCACAATTTTAATGAAATTTATTTTCTAGAGCAAGAGGGGGGTGGATTTTTAATGCTCAGTGTTTTGAACTCTAAATGGCCACATTTCTTATGGCAGAAGTGCACACATGGTTTGGGGTTTGTTTTGAAATGTAAAGATGTACCATGTGTATACACTTGTGTACATATGAATACATGAAAGAGGAGAAAAGGGATAAAAATCATGAAGGTGAAAATATAAACAAAAGAGAGTTAACTTCATGTGTCTCAACTCAAGCAGGTGACCAGTTTGTCAAGTTCTTCTCTGATTTTCCCTGATTTGAGATCATTATATTTTGCTGAATTTTATTTATTATATATTCCATGTCTTTTAACTAGCACTGTTCATTAGTGCAAAATTAAATATTTATCTTGTCTCTTCTGTTGTCAAACACACACTATGGACACATAGAAAATTTTGCCTTTAGATCACAAACTAATGGAATTCACACCTATTTTGAGTAATCAAACTAAGAATATCTGATTTAACTCAGAGTTCGATTTTTCTAACCTCCAAAGCACCTCCCATGACTGCGGAATAAAGGACATCTTGGGGCAAGTGAGAACATTGATTACCTTTATAGAGACTAAAATGTTAACATTGAAGATTCATGGATGAACCTAGATTTGAGGTAATCACTGTTTTCTAAGAAAATGTTTGGAGATGACTTCTTTTTTTCTTTCTGTGATCCTCAACTTAGGCAAGTCATAAATTTACAGATTTTGGCCTTTGATGTGCACTTCAAAAGAATATTGTACAGCCAATAATTCTGGGTAACCCTTAATTTATTTGGATTGCAGGTGAGAACCATAAAAGCAAAATTTTTCAAATTTTATGTTTTTTTTTTTTTTTTTTTTTTTTTCCTGAGACAGAGTCTCGCTGTTGCCCAGGCTGGAGTGCAGTGGCGCGATCTCGGCTCACTGCAGGCTCCGCCCCCAGGGGGTTCACGCCATTCTCCTGCCTCAGCCTCCCGAGTAGCTGGGACTACAGGCGCCCGCCACCTCGCCCGGCTAATTTTTTTGTATTTTTAGTAGAAACGGGAGCCAGGATGGTCTGGATCTCCTGACCTTGTGATCCGCCCACCTCGGCCTCCCAAAGTGCTGGGATTACAGGCGTGAGCCACTGCACCCGGCCGCCAAATTTTATGTTTTTGTACAATGATTTATCCAGTTAATTTTCTCAGGGCATGATCAGTGTTACCATATTCATTAGGTGTTAGCATAGATGAGATATCTAAGAATTAAGCATTGCTGTTTTTCAGTTTATATGCATATACCCATACATATGTATATTTGTTTCATTTACCACTCTTCATGGAAATTACATTTGTAGGACATTTGAATTTTACTAAATACCCACTTTAAAAAAATACTGTACTATAAACAATTCTTCCAAGGGAAGCCTTAAAACAATTTGAGTTCAACAAGAGTTTGCTTGTGCCTGTGTGCCTTGGCAGTTATTTTATAGCTTTTCTCTACTATATACTATTATTTGTCCAAGAGCAAATTTTTAAAAACAATTTATTACTAGTATTCCATTTGGGCCACAAGTTAAATTGAGTGTTGTTAAGGACCTACGTTTCTTTTAAACCTTTAAAAACTTGTCATGACAATGTTGGTAATCATTTTTTACACTTCTTTAATTTTAGTTATGTTTACTTTGTTTATTTAAGGATCAGTTGTGTATTATTTTAGACAAATAAGCTAATCTCATGTTTCCTTTCCTGATTCTTTGGTTTCTATGTAAATCTAACTTTATTTTCAGGGAATATCCAGGGAAAGTGAATGAGTTACACATTGATGCAGCGTCATATCAGCATTGAAATTATAACCTTAGTCTTTCACTCCTTAATCAGTATTCTTTCTACTCCAATATATTACCTCACCATCTAAACCATGACATGTGCACTGGCCTGATTGAAATAGGCTAGCGAGGTGAAAGCTGGTAAAGTGGGGCCTTGACTAAAATAGGCTAACCAGGTGAAAGCCATTTCAGACAAAACTTTGCTCCCATTAATCATCTAACTTGCAAAAGCATCTATTGTAATAGCCATAAATTTGATTAGTTTCACATTTCTTTCCTCCTCATCCTTTTAAAGCAGATGCAAGGTTAAAGCCACAAACAAAGTGCAAGACTTAAGTGTATAATCTATAATTTGCATACTTAATTGCTGTTATTTTTGTTTGGGATCTTTCATGTTTATAGGGAGAATATCAAATACAATTTTTGTCTTGGACAATGACTTTAGAGTTGTAGGTTCAGAAAAATCAGATAGACTGCCCCGTTTCAGGAAGATAAGACATTATCCCATTTTAAAGTAACCAAATCAAAAGGTTTTTAAGCTGACTGTCTGATAAATAGTATAGGGGTACTGGGGACCACCTCTCCTAGTATAGTATTCTTTTGATTCTATCACATTGACTGATTTTGTGACTTGGTGATGATGCTTTAGCCATGATCACATTTTCTTTTCTGAAAATTCAGCTTTGGGAGAGATTGGAGCTGTGCATGCAGCATTAATTAAGAAAGAGGGCCTCCTGGCTAGCCAGTCTGATTGGCTTAGATGAATCCAGGGGGAAAAAAGGAATGACAGGTATTACAGCCAGATTGCATTTGTTCCAAAACCAAGGAAACAAGGTGTCCTGCAATATATATAAATGCAAATTAAAGTTATCACAGTTGTCTTTTGTAGTATGGTTGATGTATGAGTCTACATTCAAGTTCATTTTTTTTTTTCTATCTCATGACTTTCCTAGAAAAGTCTAAGATACAGTTTTTCTTTTCTTTTTTTTTTTTTTTTAAATGGTGTCTTGCTCTGTCCCCCAGGCTGGAGTGCAGTGGCATGATCATAGCTCACTGCAGCCTCAAACTCCTGGGCTCAAGTGATCCTCCCACCTCTGTCTCCTGAGTAACAGGGGGACTACAAGCACACACCACCACACTCAGCTAATTTTATTATTATTATTGTGTTGAGTCAAGGTCTTGCTATGTTGCCCAGGCTGGTCTCAAACTCCTGGACTCAAGCGATCCTCCCACCTCAGTCTTCCAAATTTCAGGCATGAGCCACTGTGCCCAACTGATATTTTTTATATCTTGTTTCTTAGGAAGAATCAGTGTGTATATCATTCAGCAAATACCTGAGCACTCACCAACATGCCGAGCACTGATTTAGGTGCAGGATATGTTAGCAAACATAACAGACCATAGTTACATTCTAGTAAGGCAAGCAAAAGATAAATATACTAAGTAAATTTTATGATTTATTAAAAGTTGATAAATACTATTTATAAAAAAGCATTGGACTTCTGGTTTCTGATACAGCATGTAAGGAGCTTCGAAGTTGTCACTCTGTCCTAACAAATAGAAAGCTAAACAAACTGAAAATCAACAACTCTTCTTAGATCCGTCAGAGAATGGAGGTCACAGAGCAAACTGAAGCCCCCCATATTGGAGAAAGACACGTGGATACAGAGAATCACAACTTACTGGATCAAAAACCCACAAGCAGAAACCTCCGTGGGAACCAAGGGCAGAGTAGGAAAAACCTAAGCTATAATTGACAAACTGCCAGAAGCTCAATGTAGACAAGTCTGAGAGTTAACTTGTTGTGGGGAAAGGTGATGGATATGTTAATTTGATTGTAGTAATTACCACACAATATATGTATATTAAATCATGTACACTTTGAATATATTCGGTCTTGACAAATACTTTAAAAACAAAAGCTTGGAGGAGTATCAAAAATGGATCCCCTCCCTTTTCTGAGTTTTACCTCTAGGAGCCCTACCAGGTTCTCATATTGAAGATTGTGAAGAAAAAAAACCCAAAATCTCATGTGTCTAGCATGGGGAGAGGAAAAGGAACCATTTTGAAATACACCAGAGCATTCTGTATTTCTTAACAAAGCCTGGCCTCAAGAAATTATTTTACCAGAGCCTAACCTCCTGCCTACCCAATTCAGGGAAAGGGAAATACCCAACTTTAGACACCTCTAGCTTTCCATGTGGGAGAAGAGAAATCTCCAGTTCTATACTTCTTATCTGACTTAATTGGGAGTGGGGGAGGGGAAGCTAAGAGCATTTGTTTAGGTCACAGCATGGAAGCACTAGCTCACTAAAAGACTGAGACCTAATCCTAGGACTGTAGAATGCTTTCCCTCCCCACCATACCTTAGCACTGCATCACTAAAGGCCTATTTACCTCAGTTCCGTTTAACCAACACATTGTGGTTAGCTTTCAACAAAAAAATTACAAGGCATACTAAAAAGATAAAAACACCATTTGAAGAGACAGAGCAACCATCAGAAGCAGACTCAGATATGACAGATGCTGGAATTATCAGACCAGGAATTTTAAATAAGTAGGATTAATATGCTAAGGGCTCTAATGGAAAAAGACAGCATGTAGGAATAGGTGGGTAATATTAGCAGAGAGAGAATTCTACAAAAGAATTACAAATGCTAGAAATAAAAAACACTAACAATAATGATTGACTAGTACACTGGACAGAGCTGAGGACGGAAGCTTGAAGATAATATGTCAGTAGAAACTTCCCAAATAAAAAGCAGAGAGGAGAAAAAACTAACTGGAACCAAATATCCAAAAACTGTGGGACAACTACAAAAGATGCAATATACATTTAATGTGAAGACCAGAAGAATAAAGAGGAAGAAACAGAAATATTTGAGGAGTAATGACTAAGAATTCATAAGATTAATGTCAACCTGCAAGGCTGTTTAAACACCAGACAATCAGTTAATGTAATCCATCACCTTAACAGGCTAAGAAGAAAAATCATGTGTCAATAGATGCGGAAAAAGCATTTGACAAAATCTAGCACTCCTTCGTTACAACTCTCAGCAAACTAGGAACAGAGTAGAACTTACTTAACTTGATGAACATCTACCTGAAACCTACAGCTGACATATTTACTGGTAAAAAAAAACTTGAAGCTTTCCCACAAAGACCAAGAACAAGGGAAGGATGTTCTCCCTCACAGTTTCTTTTCATTATCTTACTGGAAGTGATAGCTAATGCAATAAGAAAACGAAAGGAAGTGAAAGTCATGCAGACTGGGAAGGAAGAAATAAAACTCTTTGTTTGCAGATGACATGATTATGGAAAATCCAAAAGAATTGGCAAAAACAACTAATGATAGCAAGTGATTATAGCAAGGTTGCATAATATAAGGTTTATATACAAAAGTAAATTGCTTTCCCATACAGAGCAAAGAATAATTGGAATTTGAAATTAAAAACATAATACCATTTACATTAGTACCTCTCTCCCAAAATGAAATACTTTGGTGTCAAACAAAATATAAAACACACATGAGGAAAAATACAGATCTCTAATGAGAGAAATAAGAATAAATGAAGAGATTCTATGTTTATGAATTGGAAGACTTCATATTGTCAAGAAATCCATTCTTCACAACTTGATCTATAAATTCAACACGATCTCAGTTAAAATCCCAGAAAGTTGTTTTGTGGATATTGACAAACTAATTCTGAAATCTATATGGAGAGGCAAAAGATTCAGAATAGCCAGTGAAATATTTAAAGAGAAGAAAGAGTCAAGAGGACTAACACCACCCAACTTCAAGACTTACTATAAAGATACTGTAAGACTGTGGTATTACAAATAGATCAAAGTAACACTATAGAATCCCCAAAAAGAGACCCACACAAATATTGTCAACATTTTTGACAAGGAAGCAAAGGCAATTCAGTGGAGTAAGGATAGTTCTTTTCAACATTCAGTGCTGGAGCAAGTGGGCATCCATATGCAAATATAA
Source organism: Nomascus leucogenys (assembly GCF_006542625.1). Taxonomy (NCBI): domain Eukaryota; kingdom Metazoa; phylum Chordata; class Mammalia; order Primates; family Hylobatidae; genus Nomascus; species Nomascus leucogenys. The sequence goes on along the minus strand of NC_044383.1, from coordinate 22,541,694 downwards.
GCAAATCTAGGCCTTAAACTTTTCACAGAAATTAACTCAAAATTGGCCATACCTAAATGTAACATGGAAAACTATAAAACTCCTAGAAGGAAACCTAGGAGAAAGTCTAGATGCCTTTAGGTCTAGCAGTGACTTTTTAGATACAACACCAAACCACGATTTGTGAAAGACATCATTGGATTTTATTCAAATTAAATTTTTCTGTTCTTCAGAAGACACTATCAAGAGAATGAGAACAACAGACTGGGAGAAAATATTTGCTAAGGACATACCTGATAAAGGACTCACCCAAAACAGACAAACTGCTCTTAAAACTCAGCATAAGAAATGGAACAACCCAATTAAAAAATGAGCAAAAGATCTAAACAGACACCTCACCAAGAAGATATACAGATGGTAAGTAAGTTCATGAAAAGATGGTCAGCATCATCTATTGTTAGGGAATTGCAAATTAAAACAATAAGATATCACTGCACAACCATGAGAATAGCTAAAATCCAAAACACCAACAGCATCAATGCTGGCGAGAATGTGGAATAACTGGAAATATCATTTATTTCTGGTGAAAATGCAAAATGGTACAGTCACTTTGGAAGACAATTTGGCAATATCTTACAAAACTAAACATACTCTTACCATATGATCATGCTTTTTAGTATTTACCCAAATGAATTAAAACGTCCACACAGAACCCTGCAATTAAATGCATACAGCAGCTTTACTCATAATTGCCTAACTTGCAAGCAATCAAGATGTCTTTCAATAAGTGAATGGATAAACTGTGGTACATTCATACAATGGGATATTACTCTATTCTATAGAAGGAGGAGTGGCAAATACTGTAGGTATCACAACCAGACCCCTTGTATCCCTTTACCATTTTGATGCACTCTGGCTGCCTCTCAGGGTCACATAGAGAGCCTGAGGTGTCTGGGAAATCCCTAAATAAATAAGTTATCAAGCCATAAAAAGACATGGAGAACTGAAATCCTTATTACTAAGTGAAGAAGCCAATCTGAAAAGACTTTATACTGTATGATTCTAACTAAATTATATTCTGGGAAAGGCATATCTTTAGTGACAATAAAAAGATCAGTGGTTGACAAGAGTTTGGAGGAAGAGAGGAACGAATATGTAGAGCACAGAGGATTTTTAGGGTGGTGAAAGAATTCGGTATGATATTATTACGGGAGATACATGTCATTACACGTTTGGCAAAACCTGTAGAATGTACACCACCAAGAGTGAACACTATGTAAACTATGGACTTTGGGTCATAATCTGTATCAATTTTCAGCACCTGTAACAAATTACCACACAGGGACATTGGCTGGGGAGGCTGTGGGTGTGTGGAGAGATATGTATGGGAACTCTCTGTACTTTGCTCAATTTTGCTCTGAACGTAAAATTGCTCTTAAAACGTTTATTTGAAAAAAGATGATGTTGCTATTTCAGATAGGGTAGTCTGGGTAAGTCGGGCTAAGAAAATGTCATTTGAGTCTTAGATGAAGTTTAGCTATATTTGAGGGAAGGGCATTTCGGGTAAAACAGCTGACGTTTAAGGAAAAATGAGGCCTGTGTGGCTGGAGTGAGGAAAAGCAAGCTGGTAAAGAGTACAGATAAAGTCAGAGATGGGGAAGAGAAAAGTGTATCACGAGGCTTTGTGTGTCATGCTAAGGATTTTAGTTTTTATCCTGAATGAAGTGAATAAATGTAGCTCTGCCACTACTAGTTCTGTGACCTGAGGCAAGTTATTTTACCTCATTTTTTCATATATCTGTTGGCCATTTGTATGTCTTCTTTTGAGAAATGTCTATTAAGGTCTTTTGCCCATTTTTAAATTGGAGTATTAGTATTTGCAATTGAGTTGTTTGAGTTCCTTATATATCCTGGTTATTAATCCTCTGTTGGATTAATAATTTGCAAATATTTTCTCTCATTCTCTAGGTTATCTCTTCACTTTGTTGATCATTTCCATGGCTGTGCAGAAGCTTCTTAGCTTGAGGTAATCCCATTTGTCAGTTTTTGCTTTGGTTGCCTGTGTTTTTGAGGCCTTATGAAATGTTTGCCCAGATCAATGGCCTGAAGTGTTTTCCCAATGTTTTCTTCTAGTAGCTGCAGGTCATATATTTATGTCTTTAATCCATGTTGAGTTGATTTTTGTATACAGTGAGAGAGATAAGTCTATTTTCATTCTGCAAATGGCTATCATTTTCCCAGCATGATTTACTGAAGAGACTACCATTTCCTCAATATATGTTGGTGCCTTTGTCAAAAATGAGTTGACTGTAAATGTATGCATTTATTTCTGAGTTCTCTATGCTGTTCCATTGGTCTATGTGTCTGTTTTTATGCCAGTACCATGCTGTTTTGGTACTATATTTTGAGGTCAGATATTGTGATGTCTCTAGGTTTGTTCTTTTTGCTCAGGGTTGCTTTGGCTATTCTGTTTGTTTTTTGTGATTCCATACAAATTTTAGGAATTTTTCCCTATTTCTGTGAAGAATGTCACTGGTATTTTAATAGTGATTGCATTGAATGTGTAGATCACTTTGAGTAGTATGGACATTTTAACAATATTAATTCTTCCAGTCCATGAACACAGGATATATTTCCTTTTTGTATGTGTGTGTTCTTATCAATTTCTTTCAATAGTGTTTTATAATTTTCATTGTAGAGAGCTTTCATTTCTTTGGTTAAGTTTGTTTCTAGGTGTGGTTTTTTTGTAGTTATTAGAAATGGGATTGCTCTCTTGATTTCCTTGTCAGTTTGTTTGCTCTTGGCATATAGAAATGCTACTGATTTTTTTTTTCAAGTGCACAACTAACATCATAGCTCCTGATTTTTGTATGTTGATTCTGTATCTTATAACTCTACTGGTTTATCAGTTCTAGTAATGTTTTGGCAGAGTCTAGTTTTTTCTAAATGTAAGATCAAGTCATCTGTAAACACGAACAATTTGACATCTTCCTTTCCAATTTGGATGCCCTTTATTTCTTTGTCTTCCAGTAGAATGGACTCTGGATGGGACTTCCAGTACTATGTTAAATAAAAGTGTTGAATATGGGCATCCTCGTTGCATTCCAGATCTTAGAGGGAAGGTTTTCAATTTTTCTCCATTCAATATGATGCTAGCTGTGGGTGTGTCATATATGGCCTTTATTGTGTTCCTTCTATACCCAGTTTGTTGGGAGTTTTTACAATGAATGGGATGTTGGTTTTTATCAAATGCCTTTCCAGCATCTATCAAAATGATCATATTTTTTGTCCTTGATTCTATTAATGTGATGTCACACTTATTGATTTGCATATGTTAAAACATCCTTTCATCCCTGAGATAAATTCCACGTGATCATCATGATCTTTTTTATGTGTCATTAGATTCAATTTACTAGGTTTTTGTTGAGGATTTTTGCATTTATGTTCATCAGAGATATTGGCCTGTATTCTTTTTAAAAAATTATTATTGTACGGTTTTGGTATCAGGGTAATGCTAGCTTTGTAGAATGAGTTTGGAAGTATTCCCTCCTCAGTTTTTGGAAACACTTTGAGTATAATTAGTTGTTTTAATATTTGCTAGAATTCAGCGTGAAGCCATCGGGTCCTGGGGATTTTTCCTTGATGTTAGAGTTTATTACTTCTTCTTTCTTGTTACTCATTATTGATCTGTTCAGGCTTTCTATTTCTCATATTTCAATCCTAGTAGATTGTGTGTGTTTAGAACTTTATTCACTTATTCTAGGTTTTCAAATTTATTGGCCTATATTGCTCTCATAATAGTCCCTAATGATCCTTTGAATTTCTGTGGTATCATTGTGATGTCTCCTTTTTTACCTCTGACTTTATTTATTTATTTATTCTTAGGTAGTCTAGCTAAAGATTTGCTTATATTGTCTTTTCAAAAAACCAACTTTTTGTTTTGTTGGTATTTGTATATTTGTAGCCTCAATTTTATTCTGCCTTCATCATTACTATTTTTCCCTTCTATTAATCTTGAGTTTGGGTGGTTCTTGCTCTCCTAATTTTTTAAGGCAAATCACTAGTTTGTTTATTTGATGTCTTGCTACTTTTTTGATGTTGTTTATTGCTAGAAACTTCGCTCATAGTACTACTTTTGCTAGGTCCTGTAAATTTTGGTATGTTGTGTTTTCATTTTTCTGGAGACATTTCAAGATTTCCTTCTTTGCTTCTTCATTGATCCATTGGTCATTCAGGAGCATGTTTAACCTATGTATTTGTTTAGTTTCCATAGTTCCTCTTGTTATGGATTTCTAGTTTTATTCCATTGTGGTCAGAAAAGATACCTGATATAATTTTGATTTTATTAAATTTGTTAAAGACTTATTTTGTGACCTAACGTATGTCCTATCCTAGAGAACGTATGTCCTATTCTCGAGAATGTTCCATGTGCTGATGAGAAGAATGTGTATTTTGCAGTAGCTGGATGAAATGTTCTGTAAATATCAGGTCTATTTGGTCTAGAGATGAATTTTGATGTGTTTTGGTTGATTTTCTGTCTGAATGATCTGTCCATTGCTGAAAGTGGGATGTGGAAATCTATTAATATTATTGTATTTTGGTCTCTCTCTTTGGATTTATTAATATTTGCTTTATGTATTTGGGTGCTCTGATGTTGGTTGCATACCTATTTACTATTGTTATATCCTCGTATTGAATTGACCCCTTTGTCATCTAGAAAAGTTGCCTTATTCTCCTCGCAGGGCCTGCAATGGGGGTGTGGCTCGCTTCTTCAGTGCCCCACTGCTCATACCCCTAGGCGGAGCATACAGATGGGCTGGTGGTGGGGAGTGCTGACCCCAGGCAGTGTCTAGAGTTGAGTATTTACAGCTCCCAAAGCCCCAGTGGGCGTGTGTTACAGTGTGCTTTTCAGTTTTGCTGTCCGCAGGAGGCTTGTGTTAATCAGCTCAATTAGACCCTCTGCTTTATCGCAGGGACAAAGGGCTTTCTGTATCCCAGGTTCTTGCCTTAGTGTACCAGAAAAATCGGATCACATGTGGGCTTGGAGAATGAGTGCAAGGTTTTATTGAGTGGAGTAGCTCTCAGCGAGTTGAATGGGGAGGCCCTAAGGTGGATGGAGTGGGAAGGTCGTCTTCCCCTGGAGTTGGGCTGCCCAGCGGCAGACTCTCCTCTGATCGCCCTGGCTGAATTCCATGCTGTCCCGCATTAATGGCCCATCAGCATTTGCTGGTACCTGTCGGTGTGCTCTTCCACCCCTCTGCCCCTCTTGACGTCCAGGCACCTGTGCATTCTTCTGCCAGTGTGTTCCTCTCGATGTCCAGCGGCTTGCCTCTGTGCCCGCTAGGGTCTTGGGTCTCAGGGTTTTCACAGGCATAGGATGGGAGCGTGGCGGGCCAGGGTGGTCTTGAAAAATGCAACATTTGGGTGCAAAAACTGGTGTGTCTGCCCACCTAGGTCTGTGGGCACAGGCCCGAGGGTAGAGCCCTTGCTGGGGACCCCTCATGTCTCTACCCAGCACTTCCCTGCCCCCCTCCCATATCATTTACATAATCACTTTGTCTTTTTATACTTTTTTACTAGAATTCTATTTTGTCTGATATAAGTATAGACACTACTGCTCTGTTTCTGGTTTCCATTTGTGTGGATTATCTTTTTCCCATCCTTTCACTTTCAGTCTACATGTGTCATTTGCAGATGAAGTGAGTAGTCAGCATATAGTTGGGTCTTGCTTTTGTTTTTGTTTTTAAATCTATTCAGGCACTCTATGTCTTTTGACTGGATAATTTAGTCCTTTTACATTTACCGTTATTAGTGATAGGTAAGGACTTACTACTGCCATTGTGTTATTTGTTTTCTGGTTGTTTTGTAAGTCCTCTCTTCCTTCTTTGTCCTCCTTTGTGGATAAGTAATATTCTCTGGTAGTATGTTTTAATTCCTTGCTTTTTATATTTAGTGTGTTTATTATAGGTTTCTTCCTTTGTGATTACCATGAGAATACCACAACTTTGAACTTTCCCCCCAAACACTGAAAAGTATATTGTCTTTTTCTTTTTCTTTTTTAGAGTTTGACATGATGAAATATGAAAGATCATGGAATTAGATAGTCTGAGCTTTATTATTATATTAAACTATTAATCTGAGAGTTTTATAATTTATAACTAATTATCACTGACATTTATGACTGTCACACCCAGGTACTGTGGAGTTATATCTAATTCATTCATGGATGTGAATGTTACCTTTCTTTAAAATTCCTAAGAGGAAAAGACAAAATGCTTCCCAAGATATAAAACCAATGGGAAAGGCAACAAGTAACATAAAGGCATTTGTCTTCATTAACCAAAATTGAGAATACAGTGTGTGAACTAAACTTCCAAGGCTTTTAATCTAGCTAATGCTAGAATCGTAATGTGCAGTATCATCAAATGCTTCTTTTTGGGTAGCAATCTTTAAATCTGGAAGAAAAACCTTGCCTTATTTTTTATATTCTTTTTTCACAATTTCTGAAAAATTTAACTCTGTATTTTGTGAGTTACTGGTGTTTGTTTTTCCTTCTGATCTTAAGTGCTCTGTGTATATGAAGGGTATTACATTGTCAAGTAAGTCACACATATATTTTTAGCTGTAGGTAGCTTTTTTATATAAACTATAAAAGTAAAAATATATATATAAGTACATAAATTACAAATGAGATTTATGGTGCGTGTAATTGTAGTTTGTTCATTTGCATTGCTATGTAGTATTCCATCATGTGAATATACCACAATTTATATCACCATTCTACTGTTGATGAATAATATGATTTCCTTTTCAGTTTCAGGCTTCTATGACCAATGCTGCTATGAACATTTTTGAATGTGTGTTTTGATAAACATATGTATGTCTCTGTGGTATATACCTGAAAATGGAATTACTTATAGAATATACAGATATTCAGATTACTAGATACTATTTGTATTAGTCTGTTTTCATGTTGCTGATAAAGACATACTAGAGACTGGGAAAAAAAAGAGGTTCAATTGGACATACAGTTCCTCATGGCTGGGGAGGCCTTAAAATCATGGCAGGAGGTGACAGGCACTTCTTACATGGTGATGGCAAGAGAAAATGAGGAAGAAGCAAAAGCAGAAACCCCTGGTAAACCCATCAGATCTCATGAGACTTATTCACTATTATGAGAATAGCCATGGGAAAGACTGGGCCCCATGATTCAGTTACCTCCCCCTGGGCCCCTCCCACAACATGGGGTAATTCTGGGAGACACAATTCAAGTTGAGATTTGGGTGGGGACAGAGCCAAACCATATAATTCTGCCCTGGCCCCTCCAAATCTCATGTCCTCACATTTGAAAACCAATCATGCCTTCCCAACAGTCCCTCAAAGTCTTAACTCATTTCAGCATTAATCCAAAAGTCCCCAGTCCAAAGTCTCATCTGAGACAAGGCAAGTCCCCTCCGCCTATGAGCCTGTAAAATCAAAAGCAAGCTAGTTACTTCCTAGATACAATGGAGGCACAGGTATTGGGTAAATACAGCCATTCCAAATGGGAGAAATTGGCCAAAACAAAGGGGTAACAGGGCCCATGCAAGTCTGAAATCCAGCAGGGCAGTCAAATTGTAAAGCTCAAGAATGATCTCCTTTGACTCCAGGTCTCACATCCAGGTCATGCTGATGCAAGAGGTGGGTTCCCATGGTCTTGGGCAGCTCTGTCCCTGTGGGGCTTTGCAGGCTATAGCCTCCCTCCTGGCTGCTTTCAGGGGCTGATGTTGAGTGTCTGTGGCTTTTCCAGGTGCACTGTGCAAGTTGTCAGTGGATCTACCATTCTGAGGTCTGGAGGATGATGGCCCTCTTCTCACAGCTCCACTAGGCAGTGCCCCAATAGAGACTCTGAATGGGGGCTGTGACCCCATATTTCCCTTCCACATTGCCCTAGCAGAGGTTCTCTGTGAGTGCCCTGCCCCTGCAGCAAATTTGCCTGGGCATCCAGGCATTTCCATACATCTGAAATCTAGGTGGAGGTTCCCAACCTCAATTCTTGACTTCTGCGCACCTGCAGGCTCAATACCACGTGGAAGCTGCCAAGACTTGGGGCTTCCGCTCTCTGAAGCCACAGCCTGAGCTGTACATTGGCCACTTTCAGCCAAGGCTGAGGCAGCTGGAACACAGGGCATCAAGTCCTTAGGCTGCACACAACACAGGGACTTTGGGCTTGGCCCACAAAACCACTTTTTCCTCCTGGGCCTCTGAGCCTGTGATCGGAAGGGCTGCTGTGAAGGTCTCTGACATGGCCTGGAGACATTTTCCCCGTGGTCTTGGGGATTAACATTAGGCTCCTTGCTACTTATGCAAATTTCTTCAACTAGCTTGAATTTCTCCCCAGAAAATGGGTTTTTCTTTTCTATCACATAGGTGGCAAATTTTCCAAACTTTTATGCTCTGCTTCTGTTATAAAACTGGATGCCTTTAACAGCACCCAAGTCACCTCTTGAATGCTTTGTTGCTTAGAAATTTCTTCTGCCAGATACCCTAAATTATCTCTTAAGTTCAAAGTTCCACAAATTTCTAGGGCAGGGCAAAATGCCCCCAGTCTCTTTGCTAAAACACAACAAGAGTCACCTTTGCTCCAGTTCCCAACAAATTCTTTGTCTCCATCTGAGACCACCTCAGCCTGGATTTTATTTTCCATATCACTGTCAGCAATTTGAGTAAAGCCATTCAACAAGTTTCTAGGGAGTTCCAAACTTTCCCACATTTTCCTCTCTTCTCCTGAGCCCTCCAAACTGTTCCAACCTCTGCCTGTTACCCAGTTCCAAAGTTGCTTCCACATTTTTGGTTATCTTTTCAGCAATGCCTCACTCTACTGGTACTAATTTACTGTATTATCCCTTTTCATGCTGCTGATAAAGACATACTCAAGACTGGGACAAAAAAGAGGTTTAATTGGACTTATGGTTCCACATGGTTGAAGAGGCCTCAGAATCATGGCAGGAGGGCCGGGCGCGGTGGCTCACACCTGTAATCCCAGCACTTTGGGAGGCTGAGGCGGGTGGATCATGAGGTCAGGAGATCGAGACCATCCTGGAGAACACAGTTGAAACCCCGTCTCTACTAAAAATACAAAAAAATTAGCCGGGCATGGTGGCAGGCGCCTGTAGTCCCAGCTACTCGGGAGACTGAGGCAGGAGAATGGCATGACTCCAGGCGGTCGAGCTTGCAGTGAGTGGAGATAGCGCCACTGCACTCCAGCCTGGGTGACAGAGTGAGACTCTGTCTCAAAAAAAAAAAAAAAAAAAAGGCATGGCAGGAGGTGAAGGGCACTTCTTACGTGGTGGCAGCAAGAGAAAATGAGGAAGAAGCAAATGTGGAAACCCTTGATAAATGCATCAGATCTCGTGAGACTTACTATCATGAGAATAGCACAGGAAAGACTGGCCCCTGTGATGCAATTACCTCCCCTGGGTCCCTCCCACAACACAAGGGAATCCTGGGAGCTACAGTTCAAGTTGAGATTTAGGTGAGGATACAGCCAAATGATCTCACTATTGAACAATTTTCCAAAGTGGTTGCATTAATTTATACTTCTACCAGTTGATATATAGGGTTCCATAGCTCCAAATCTTGCCTGACATTTACTATGGTTTGACGTTTTCATTTTAGCCATTCTAGTGGATTTATAACGAGCCTCTCAAAAATTTGAGAAACCATCATTCTCAGAAATTCTCTGGTGGCTCTCTCTTTTTGAGAGAAATCAACTCCTGTGCCCTCTCTATGAAATTATTATGGCAGTACCCTGAAGCCCCAAGTATCAATAAATAGCCTCAAAATATCCTTTTAAAAATCATTTTTTTGCAATTTTATCCTTATCTCTAAATATGACTTATAAAAGTCTTATCATGCAGTTATTGTGCAGCTCTTAGAATTACTCTTGATAACATGCTAACCTCCCCCAGATACTGTATATTGGATCCTACCATGGTAGTGAGCATGGTTAACTCCTCTTTAGCACATTTTTTCTAAAATAATTTTATTTTGCAATTAATATTGTCAAAAATCATGTCACTTTTAAGTTTCTTTGGTTAATGTTTGTTAAAAGCTTGTTCATTGCTTTCACAAAAATGTAACCTTAAAATGGTGTTTCTGCATCTCTATGATTTTTCTATTTTAAAACTTCTCCCTACAAGTAACATTCTTCTGACTCATTACATTCTAATGTTGGGAAGAACAGGAAATAAATATTTTGGTGATTTGAGATAAAATTGTGGAAAATAATGTAGTGAAGTCTTGTCACCAACCTAGGAGGATATTGAGGTGTTGATGGAAAAGCCATCAGCATTTGCCCAAGTTGGTGTGGTAAACTTTGCATTGCTTCTGCCGTTTTTGCTCAGATAAACAAATTCACCCCAAAAAGAGAAAATTCAACATTTAATGCCAAAATACTGAATATAGGTTAGGACTTGGTATTTCACCATGTTTGGCTACAGGGAAAATAACTTTCCAGAAATGAAAGAAGACCCGAATGTACACATTGAAGGAGTCTATTGGTTCTCCAAGAAAATTGACTAGAACAGTTGACTCAGAGACACACTATAGTAAAACTATTAAAGATTCTTTTAAAAAAATCCTTAAGTCCTTCAGGAAAATTTTTTTAAAAGGCAAGAGATTGAGAGACATTATACTTTCAAAAATATGAAAGCACAAGTACACCAGTGGAACATCATTTTGGAGAAGTTTAGTGTGAACTAAGATTATATCCATCAAAGTTAACCTTCAAGTATTAAGGCTATAAGCAGTTTTGAATGTGCAAGATCTCAGGCAATGCTGTAAACATGTACCCTTCCTGAAGAATCTACTAGATACTGAGTATTACTAAGCAAAAAGATGACTGTGAAAACCAACTGTGAGCATTTTGTATATTTGTGGAAATAACATTAAAACCAGGGTGGAATGAAGAAGGGCAGATGAACACTAAATATTCTGACAAAGTAGAGAGAACACAATCTAAAAAGGAGAGGTATATATATCAACACCACAAGAAGATGTCACTTCACACCTACTCAGAAGCCTATAATTAGTAAGACAGGTAAGAATTCATATTGATGAGGATGTGGAGAAATTGGAACCTTCATAAATTGGTGATGGGTATGTAAAAGGGTGCAGCCACTTTAGAAAACAGTCTGGCAGTTACTCAAAATGTTAGTTACCACAAGACCCAGCAATTTCACCCCTAGATATATAACCAATATAAGTGAACACATTCATCTACACAAAATCTTGTACAAGAATATTCATACAACATTCATAATAGCAAAAAAGGCAAAAATAACCCAAGAATCCATCAGTTGATTCATGGATAGATAAATGTGGTATAGCCACAGATTGAAATGTTATTTGGCAATGAAAACTAAGGAAATACTGATAATGCTACAACATAGATAAACCTTGAAAACGTGAAAAAGCTAAGTAAAAGAAGCCAGTCACAAAAGACCAAATATTGTATAATTTCATTTATATGAAATGTCCAGTATAGGCAGACATAGACATAACATAGATTAGTGGTTGCCTAAGGCTGGAAATCTTTGAGGAAAATGAAGAGTGACTACTAATGGGTACAGGGGTAATAAAATATTTTAAAATTGATTGTGGTGATGACTGCAAAACTCAGAATATAATAAAATAGTTGAATTATACACTTTAGATGAATTGTGTGGTATGTGAATTATATCTCAATAAAGCTGTTAAAAGGGAGAAGGCAGAGAGAAAGCTTAAATAAGATCATCAATCACTGTATAGATGAAAGATACATAAAAGCAACATACCATATAGTAAAAGGTTAATGAGAAATAAGGGGACTAGGGCATTATTTCAAAACTATTAATACAAAGATAACCATCCAAATAAGAAGGCAAACCTTTCTAATACCTAAATAAATTTTTTAAAAGCAAGAAAGGACACATCAAGAAAAGGAACACAATGAATACAACATAAGATGACAAAATTGAGACCAAACCTGAACAGAGAGGTATAGTGTATTCTGCTTATGTACTGTGATCTTTTAGAGACCCACAAACTAGTATTTTACTCCACCAAATCAGTTTTTGTCTTTGAGGAGCAATAATGCCACTATTGAGAATGTGTGGTATACAGAAGTAATAACCAGTTAGTTGATGCAGTGGATGAGAGAATCCCAATTATATTAGCAAGAAAAACAAATTACCTAACAAGAAATGTTCAAAAGCTACATACACATATATAGATACGTATGTACACATACTATATATATATATACATGCACACACTATAAAATGCACCTGAAAGACAAGTAGACTTGAACAATTTGAAAGATAATTCTTGTTCTTGCTTAGACATCTCAGCATCATCCAGATATTCTCCCTAAGTTAAAAATTTAGTGCAAAACAAAAAAAATGCCAATGAGTTTTCATGGGGCTAAACAAGTTGATGTTAAAGTTTTTATAAGAAAACTAATATGCAAGAATACCTAGGAAAACACTGAAAACAAAGCTATGAGCATTACCCTATCAGACAATAAAAGATACTAAAATTAAAAATGGGATACTGGCACATGTAAAGGCAGACCAATAGATTAAAGTGGAAAATTCAGAAATAGGCCCTATTACAGGTGGAAATCTATGTAATAAAGTTGATAAATCACTTGGGAAAAAATATTCTCAATAAATGGTATAAGGACAACCGGATAGCTCTTTGAAAAAATTAGATCCATTCTTCCCACCACACAAAAGAATGAACCCCAAATGGATCAGAGACCTAAATGTAAAATTTAAAACTGCAAGTAACTAGAAGATAACATATGTGATTTTCTTTTTAATACGGGTATAGGGAAAACCTTTTAAACTATGACCAAAGTAGCTAATAGAATAATAGAAAAATAAGCTAAATAAATAGACATAAAATTTGTAAAAAAGATATTCAGCTCCACTCATATGATAAATGTAAATTAATGCATTTTTCACCCACCAGCTTGACAACATGTAAAAGTTTGACCATATACTCCATTTGCAAGGCTTTGTAGAAAACAGGCCCTGAGGTGAAACTTTGTTGCAGTGGCAGCCCTACTGGTGGGAAAGCAATATTGTACAACCACTGAAAAGGAAATTTAGCAATATCTAATATAACTAGGTATACATTTTCTTTTCATTCCAGCAGTCCCATTTGTAGTAATTTACCCTGAAGATACATCTCTAACAATATGAAAGCACATATGCATAAAGCTAGTCATTGAAGCATTATTTATAATGGTAAAATATCGAAAAATAATTGTTCAAGCAGATTTGGATATTAGTTGAATAAACTATGATATATCCACAAAATAGAATATTAGGTGCCTAACAAAATATATGAAGGGAAGTCTTTATAACTAATATGGAGTGATTTTTAGGAGACAGATTGTTCAGGAAAAGAAAGCAAAATATATATACAATATTACCTGTTGTGTAGTAAAAGGAAATAAGCACACATTTGCTTATCTTTGTAGAAGGAAGACAATTAAATTGGCTATGTACAAGTGGTGGTGATGCAATAAGATGGAAGGGTGGTCCTTCCCACAGGACAGAGAACTCTGTCCCTCTGTGGACTTGTTTACAACCCCATTTGGCCTTGGTCTTACCAACAGGACTAGCCACTAAGGAATCTGGGAGGAGCTATCCCCACCAATGTGTTGGTTAACAGGCCTTGTGATCATGGTCCAATTGCTGATTCTGAAGTGGCCCTATAACCCAATTCCAACCCCTCTCAATGATGGTCTGGGAGCAATTCTGCACACCCATGGACTCACACCTGTCTGTATACTTGGAGGCAGACCTGCAGACCTCAGTTTTGGCTGTGGAACCTGAAGAGTGACTCAGCCAAACTCAGTTCCAACCTCTTTCAGCCACAGTCTGGGGTCAGTGTTGCCCACCCAGAAACCCACCCAGACACCTGGTGGTAGCCCTCCCAGGGACCAATGTAAAATTTAAAACTGTCCAAGTAACTTGAAAGTAAAGAAATCACTGGCAAAGATAAACATATAGTCAAATTCAGTATGTAGTCACACTCATCTATGCACCTGGCAAGAGGCCTGCCATCTGTAGACACAACTACACACCCTGAAGTGAACTCTTGTTGCAAAGCCAGCCTTACTGAAGTATTGGTGGCAGTCCCATTCACTCAGGGACCAAGAAGGATCCACACCTCTGGAAATAGGTTTGTCAACTGCAGACCCAACTGTGAACCCAGCAGCAGCCACATGACCCAGCTTCAGACTTTCTCAACTGTGATCCTAGAGGCAATCCTATCAGCCCAGGGACCCAACAGGAGATCTTCACCTAATCAGACCAGTCTGTAAATGCCAGAAGAGGTGCTTGCTCCTTCAAATGCACAGTCACCAGTGGAAGGCTACATGGATTATGAAGAATCAGGCCAACATGACACTTCCAAAGGAAACCAATAAGGTTCTAGTAACTGATCTCAAGGAAATGGAGATCTACAAATTGCCTAAGAATTCAAAGTAATTATCTTAAGCTAAATGAGATGCAAGAGAGCAGAGGTAGACAATGAATAAAATCAGGAAGCCAGTGATTGAACAAAATGAGATGTTTAATAAAGAAACAGAGTATATTGAAAAGAACCAAATAGAAATCCTAGAGCCGAAAAATACTTTGACAGAACTTTAAAAAAAAAATCCAATAGAGAGCTTTAACAACAGATCTGATCATGCAGAAGAAAGAATTAGTGAACTCAAAGGCAGGTCATTTGAAATTAGCCAGTTAGAGGAACAAAAAATAAAAGAGAAAACATGAAGAAACCATATGGGATCTATGGGATACAGTCACATGAACAAATGTACGCATTATGGGAGTTTAAGAAGGATAAGAGCGAGAGAGAAAGAGGGTAGAAAACTTACTTAAATAATTTCCTGAATTATTTCTCACATCTGGTGAAAGAAATGTACATCCAGATCCAAGAAATCAAAGGACACCAAATAAAATGAACTTAAAAAAAATCCACAGCAAAACACATTATTATCAAATTGTTAAAAGTCAAAGATGAAGAAAATTTTGAAACAGCAAGAGAAAAACGATTCATATACAAGCCAATTTCCATAATGCTATCAGCAGATTTCTCAGTAAAAACTTGCAGACCAGGAGGAAGTGGAATAAAACATTTAAAATACTGAGGGGAGCTGGTTGCAGTGGCTCACGCCTGTAATCCCAGCACTTTGGGGGGCTGAGGTGGGCGGATCTCGAGGTCAGGAGATTGAGACCATCCTGGTTAACATGGTGAAACGCTGTTTCTACTAAAAATGCAAAAAATTAGCTGGGCGTGGTGGTGGGCACCTGTAGTCCCAGCTACTTGGGAGGCTGAGGCAGGAGAATGGTGTGAACCCAGGAGGCAGAGCTTGCAGTGACCCAAGATTGTACCACTGCACTCCAGCCTGGGCGACAGAGTGAGACTGCATCTCAAAAAAAAAAAAAAAAAAAAAAAAAAAAAAAGAAAAAAACTGAGGGGAAAGAAAACTGTGAACCTAAAATATTATACCCAGAAAATCTGTCCTTTACAAATGCAGGAAAGATAAAGACATTCCCAGACAAACAAAAGCTGAGAGAATTAATCACCATTAGACTCTTACAAGAAATGCTAAGGGAGTTCTTCAAGTTGAAATAAAAGGATGCCAAGTAACATAAACATTCTCGAAAGCATAGAAACCACTGGTAAAGATAAATATATAGTCAAATTCAGTATATAGTTGACTCAAGCAATAAAAGGGTTAGGGTGCTGACCCCCCACACAGTTGAAAATTCATGTATAATCTTGACTCTCTCTCTAGAAACTTAACTACTATAGCCTATTGTTGACTGGAAGCCTTACAGATAACATAGTCAATTAACACATTTTGTATGTTGTATGTATTATATACTCTATTCTTACAATAAAGTAAGCTAGAGAAAAATATTACGAAAATCTTAAGGAAGAAAAATATATTTGCTATTCATTGAGTAGAATTGAATTATCATAAATGTCTTAATTTTCATTGTCTTTATGTTGAGTAGGTTGAGGAGAATAGAAAAAGGAGTAGTTGGTCTCACTGTTTGAAGGGTGGCAGAGGTAAAAGAAAATCTGCATATATGTGGACCCACACAATTCAAACCCATGTGGTTCAAGGGTCAATGGTACTCAAATACTGTAATGGTGTAGAAATCACTTTTAACTTTGCTATAAATGTTTAAGGACAAAAGTAATTAAACATAACTGTAGCTATAATAATGTGTTAATGAATGCATTCACAATGTAAAAAGATGTAAAGTATAAAATACATAGTATAACATATTGGGTAGGGGGAGAAGTAAAAGTGTAGAGTTTTTGTGTGCAATTGAAGTTGAGTTGTTATTTACTTGAAATAGACTGTTATAAATACATTTTATATAAGCATGATAACCACCAAAAACCCCTCACAGTACATATACAAAAAAGTAAAGAGAAAGGAATCAAAGCATATAACTCCAAAAATTAACAAATCACAAAGCAACAGAGGCAGAAAAGAGCTATGAAACAGAAAACAAGAAAATGCTAATAGTAAGTCTTTACCTATCAATAATTACCTTAAATATAAATGGAGTAAATTCTCAAAATTAAAACAAACACAGTGGCTGAATGGATTAAAAGGAAAACAAGACTCACCAACATGCTGCCTACAAGAGACTCACTTTATCACTTTAGCTTTAGGGACACATATATGCTGAAAGTGAAAAATGGAAACATTCCATGCAAATAGTAACTAAAAGAGAACAGGGATGGCTATAATTATATCAGACAAAATAGACTTTAACTCAAAATCCATCACAAGAGACAAAGAAGGTCACTAATGATACAGGGTCAATTTATCAAGAGGGTATAACAATAGTAACTCTATATGCACTCAACATCAGAGCACCTAAATACGTAAAGAAATATGAAGAACCTGGAAGGGAAAAAATGACAGCAATGCAATAATAGTAGCAGACTTCAATACTTCACCTTCAACAATGGATAGATTTTCTAGACAGAAAATCAGTAAGAAATAGCTGACTTGAACACTACTATAGATCACATGGAACTAACAGATATATATAGAACATTCCATCCAACAGCAGCAGAATATATATTCTTCTGAAGCACATAGGGAACATTCTCCAGGATATATCACTTTAGGCCACAAAACAAGTCTTAAGAAATTTAAGAAGACTAAAATAATATCAAGTATCTTTACGAACCCCAATGGTAAGAAACTAGAACTAAATAATGAGAAAAGTTGGAAAAATTTTAATATACACAAGTATGTGATAAGTATTAAGTATTTAATATCCACAAGTATGTGGATATTAAACAGCACACTCCTGAAAAACATAGGTCAACAAAGAAATCAAAGAGAAGTTAAAAAGTATCTTGTGTAAAACAAAAATGAAAATACAATATGTCAAAACTTATGCAAGGCAGCAAAAGCAATTATAGAATTAAAGTTTAAGACCAGGTGCAGTGGCTCACACCTGTAAACTCAGCACTTTGGGAGGCTGACTGCTTGAAGCCAGGAGTTCAAGACCGGCTTGACCAACATGGTGAAACCCTGTCTCTACTAAAAACACAAAAATTAGCTAGGCATGGTGACATGTGCCTATAATCTCAGCTTCTTGGGAGGCTAAGGCACAAGAATTGCTTGAACCCAGGAGGCAGAGGTGGCAGTGAGCCGACATCATGCCACGGCACTCCAGCCTGGGAGACGGAGCAAGACTCTTTCGCAAAAAAATAAATAAATAAAATAAAATTTAAAATGTAAAGTTTATTGTGATAAATGCCTAAGGAATATATCTTAAATAAAAAAACTCATTTTATACATCAAGGAGCTAGAAAAAGAATAACAAACTAAGTCCAAGGTTAGCAGAAGGAAGTAAATAATAAATATTGGAGCAGAAATAAATGACATTAAGATAGTAAAACAACTGAAAAGATCAATGAAACTAAAAGTTAGTTTCTTTGAAAGGCTAAACAAAATAGATAAACCAAGAGCTGTTTTTTTATTTTTGAAAGGATAAAATAAAACTTTAGCTAGATTAACCAAAGGAAAAAAAAAAAAAGAAACTCAAATAAATAAAATTATAAATGAAAGAGGAGACATCACAACTGATACTATGGAAATACAAAGGATTGGGGATGGAGCCAAGATGTCTGAATAGGAACAGCTCCAGTCTACAGCTCCCAGCCTGAGCGACGCAGAAGACTAGTGATTTCTGCATTTCCAACCGTGGTACCGGGATCATCTCACTAGGGAGTGCTAGACAGTGGGTGCAGGACAGTGGGTGCAGTGCACTGTGCATGAGCGGAAGCAGGGCGAGGCATCACCTCACCCAAGAAGCAAAAGGGGTCAGGGAATTCCCTTTCCTAGTCAAAGAAAGGGGTGACAGACGGCACCTGGAAAATCGGGTCACTCCCACCTTAATACTGTGCTTTTTCAATGGGCTTATCAAACGGCACACCAGGAGATTACATCCTGCACCTGGCTTGGAGGGTCCTATGCACACGGAGCCTCGCTCATTGCTAGCACAGCAGTCTGAGATCAAACTACAAGGCGGCAGCGAGGCTGGGGGAGGGGCGCCTGCCATTGCTCAGGCTTGAGTGGGTAAACAAAGCGGCTAGGAAGCTCCAACTGGGTGGAGCCCACCACAGCTTAAGGAGGACTGCCTGCCTCTGTAGGCTCCACCTCTGGGGGCAGGGCACAGACAAAAAAAAGACAGCAATAACTTCTGCAGACTTAAATGTCTCTGTCTGACAGCTTTGAAGAGAGTAGTGGTTCTCCCAGCAGGCAGCTTGAGATCTGAGAACGGGCAGACTGCCTCCTCAAGTGGGTCCCTGACCCCCAAGTAGCCTAACTGGGAGGTGCCCCCAAGTAGGGGCGGACTGACACCTCACATGGCCGGGTACTCCTCTGAGACAAAACTTCCAGAGGAACAATCAGACAGCAGCATTTGCGGTTCACCAATATCTGCTGTTCTACAGCCACCGCTGCTGATACCCAGGCAAACAGGGTCTGGAGTGGACCTCCAGTAAACTCCAACAGACCTGCAGCTGAGGGTCCTGACTGTTAGAAGGAAAACTAACAAACAGAAAGGACATCCACACCAAAAACCCATCTGTACGTCACCATCATCAAAGACCAAAGGTAGATAAAACCACAAAGATGGGGAAAAAACAGAGCAGAAAAACCAGAAACTCTAAAAATCAGAGTGCCTCTCCTCCTCCAAAGGAATGCAGCTCCTCACCAGCAACGGAGCAAAGCTGGATGGAGAATGACTTTGACAAGTTGAGAGAGGAAGGCTTCAGAAGATCAAACTACTCCAAGCTAAAGGAGGAAGTTCAAACCAATGGCAAAGAAATTAAAAACTTTGAAAAAAAATTAGACAAATGGATAAGTAGAATAACCAATGCAGAGAAGTCCTTAAAGGACCTGAGGGAGCTGAAAACCAAGGCATGAGAACTATGTGACGAATGGACAAGCCTCAGTAACCAATGCGATCAACAGGAAGAAAAGGTATCAGCGATGGAAGATGAAATGAATAAAATGAAGTTTAAAGATAAGTTTAGAGAAAAAAGTATAAAAAGAAATGAACAAAGCCTCCAAGAAATATGGGACTATGTGAAAAGACCAAATCTATGTCTAGTTGATGTACCTGAAAGTGATGGGGAGAAAGGAACCAAGTTGAAAAACACTCTGCAGGATATTATCCAGGAGAACTTCCCCAATCTAGCAAGGCAGGCCAGTATTCAAATTCAGAAAATACAGAGAATGTCACAAAGATACTCCTCAAGAAGAGCAACTCCAAGACACATAATTGTCAGATTCACCAAAGTTGAAATGAAGGAAAAAACGTTAAGGGCAGCCAGAGAGAAAGGTCGGGTTACCCACAAAGGGAAGCCCATCAGACTAACAGCTGATCTCTCGGCAGAAACTCTACAAGCCAGAAGAGAGTGGGGGCCGATATTCAACATTCTTAAAGAAAAGAATTTTCAACCCAGAATTTCATATCCAGCCAAACTAAGCTTCATAAGTGAAGGAGAAATAAAATACTTTACAGACAAGCAAATGCTGAGAGATTTTGTCACCACCAGGCCTGCCCTAAAAGAGCTCCTGAAGAAAGCACTAAACATGGAAAGGAACAACCAGTACCAGCCACTGCAAAATCATGCCAAATTGTAAAGATCATCGAGGCTAGGAAGAAACTGCATCAACTGAAGAGCAAAATAACCAGCTAACATCATAATGACAGGATCAAATTCAAACATAACAATATTAACTTTAAATGTAAATGGACTAAATGCTCCAATTAAAAGGCACAGACTGGCAAATTGGATAAAGAGTCAAGACCCATCAGTGTGCTGTATTCAGGAAACCCATCTCGCGTGCAGAGACACACATAGGCTCAAAATAAAGGGATGGAGGAAGATCTACCAAGCAAATGGAAAACAAAAAGGCAGGGGTTGCAATCCTAGTCTCAGATAATACAGAATTTAAACCAACAAAGATCAAAAGAGACAAAGAAGGCCATTACATAATGGTAACGGGATCAATTCAACAAGAAGAACTAACTATCCTGAATATATATGCACCCAATACAGGAGCACCCAGATTCATAAAGCAAGTCCTGAGTGACCTACAAAGAGACTTAGACTCCCACACATAATAATGGGAGACTTTAACACCCCACTGTCAACATTAGGCAGATCAACGAGACAGAAAGTTAACAAGGATATCCAGGAATTGAACTCAGCTCTGCACCAAGCGGACCTAATAGACATCTACAGAACTCTCCACCCCAAACCAACAGAATATACATTCTGTTCAGCACCACACCACACCTATTCCAAAATTGACCACATAGTTGGAAGTAAAGCACTCCTCAGCAAATGTAAAACAACAGAAATTATAACAAACTGTCTCTCAGACCACAGTGCAATCAAACTAGAACTCGGGATTAAGAAACTCAAAACGGCTCAACTACATGGAAACTGAATAATCTGCTCCTGTACAACTACTGAGTACATAACGAAATGAAGGCAGAAATAAAGATGTTCTTTGAAACCAATGAGAACAAAGACACAATGTACCAGAATCTCTGGGACACATTCAAAGCAGTGTGTAGAGGGAAATTTATAGCACTAAGTGCCCACAAGAGAAAGCAGGAAAGATCTAAAATGGACACTCTAACGTCACAATTAAAAGAACTAGAGAAGCAAGAGAAAACACATTCAAAAGCTAGCAGAAGGCAAGAAATAACTAAGATCAGAGCAGAACTGAAGGAAATAGAGACACAAAAAACCCTTCAAAAATCAATGAATGCAGAAGCTGGTTTTTTGAAAAGATCAACAAAATTGATAGACTGCTAGCAAGATTAATAAAGAAGAAAAGAGAGAAGAATCAAATAGATGCAATAAAAAATGACAAAGGGGATATCACCACTGATCCCACAGAAATCCAAACTACCATCAGAGAATACTATAAACACCTCTACACAAATAAACTAGAAAATCTAGAAGAAATGGATAAATTCCTCGACACATACACCCTCCCAAGACTAAACCAGGAAGAAGTTGAATCTCTGAATAGACCAATAACAGGCTCTGAAATTGAGGCAATAATTAATAGCTTGCCAACCAAAAAAAGTCCAGGACCAGATGGATTCACAGCAGAATTCTACCAGAGGTACAAGGAGGAACTGGTACCATTCCTTCTGAAACTATTCCAATCAATAGAAAAAGAGGCAATCCTCCCTAACTCATTTTATGAGGCCAGCATCATCCTGATACCAAAGCCTGCCAGAGACACAACAAAAGAGAATTTTAGACCAATATCCTTGATCAATATTGATGCAAAAATCCTCAATAAAATACTGGCAAACCGAATCCAGCAACACATCAAAAAGCTTATCCACCATGATCAAGTGGGCTTCATCCCTGGGAGCAAGGCTGGCTCAACATATGAAAATCAATAAACATAATCCAGCATATAAACAGAACCAAAGACAAAAACCACATGATTATCTCAATAGATGCAGAAAAGGCCTTTGACAAAATTCAACAATGCTTCATGCTAAAAACTCTCAATAAATTAGGTATTGATGGGACATATCTCAAAATAATAAGAGCTATCTATGACAAACCCACAGCCAATATCATACTGAATAGACAAAAACTAGAAGCATTCCCTTTGAAAACTGGCACGAGACAGGGATGCCCTCTCTCACCACTCCTATTCAACATAGTGTTGGAAGTTCTGGCCAGGGCAATCAGGCAGGAGAGTGAAATAAAGGGCATTTAATTAGGAAAAGAGGAAGTCAAATTGTCCCTGTTTGCAGATGACATGATTGTATATCTAGAAAACCCCATCATCTCAGCCCAAAATCTCCTTAAGCTGATAAGCAACTTCAGCAAAGTCTCAGGATACAAAATCAATGTGCAAAAATCACAAGCATTCTTATACATCAATAACAGACAGAGAGCCAAATCATGAGTGAACTCCCATTCACAATTGCTTCAAAGAGAATAAAATACCTAGGAATCCAATTTACAAGGGATGTGAAGGGCCTCTTCAAGGAGAACTACAAACCACTGCTCAATGAAATAAAAGAGGATACAAACAAATGGAAGAACATTCCATGCTCATTGGTTGGAAGAATCAATATCGTGAAAATGGCCATACTGCCCAAGGTAATTTATAGATTCAATGCCATCCCCATCAAGCTACCAATGACTTTCTTCACAGAATTGGAAAAAACTACTTTAAAGTTCATATGGAACCAAAAAAGAGCCTGCATTGCCAAGTCAATCCTAAACCAAAAGAACAAAGCTGGAGGCATCACGCTACCTGACTTCAAACTATACTACAAGGCTACAGTAACCAAAACAACATGGTACTGGTACCAAAACAGAGATATAGACCAATGGAACAGAACAGAGCCCTCAGAAATAATGCCACATATCTACAACTATCTGATCTTTGACAAGCCTGACAAAAACAAGCAATGGGGAAAGGATTCCCTATTTAATAAATGATGCTGGGAAAACTGGCTAGCCATATGTAGAAAGCTGAAACTGGATCCCTTCCTTACACCTTATACAAAAATTAATTCAAGATGGATTAAAGACTTACATGTCAGACCTAAAACCATAAAAACCCTAGAAGAAAATCTAGGCAATACCATTCAGGACATAGGCATGGGCAAGGACTTCATGTCTAAAACACCAAAAGCAATGGCAACAAAAGCCAAAATTGACAAATGGGATCTAATTAACCTAAAGAGCTTCTGCAAAGCAAAAGAAACCACTATCAGAGTGAACAGGCAACCTACAGAATGGGAGAAAATTTTTGCAACCTACTCATCTGACAAAGGGCTAATATCCAGAATCTACAATGAACTCAAACAAATTTACAAGAAAAAAACAAACAACCCCATCAAAAAGTGGGCAAAGGATATGAACAGACACTTCTCAAAAGAAGACATTTATGCAGCCAAAAGACACATGAAAAAATGCTCATCATCACTTGCCATCAGAGAAATGCAAATCAAAAGCACAATGAGATACCATCTCACACCAGTTAGAATGGCCATCATTAAAAAGTCAGGAAACAACAGGTGCTGGAGAGGATGTGGAGAAATAGGAACACTTTTACACTGTTGGTGGGACTGTAAACTAGTTCAACCATTGTGGAAGTCGGTGTGGCGATTTCTCAGGGATCTAGAACTGGAAATGCCATTTGACCCAGCCATCCCATTACTGGGTATATACCCAAAGGACTATAAATCATGCTGCTATAAAGACACATGCACACATATGTTTATTGCGGCACTATTCACAATAGCAAAGACTTGGAACCAACCCAAATGTCCAACAATTATAGACTGGATTAAGAAAATGTGGCACATATACACCATGGAATACTCTGCAGTCATAAAAAATGATGAGTTCATGTCCTTTGTAGGGACATAGATGAAGCTGGAAACCATCATTCTCAGCAAACTATCGCAAGGACAAAAAACCAAACACTGCATGTTCTCACTCTTAGGTGGGAATTGAACAATGAGAACATATGGACACAGGAAGGGGAACATCACACACTGGGGACTGTTGTGGGGTGGGGGGAGGGGGGAGGGATAGCATTAGGTGATATACCTAATGCTAAATGATGAGTTAATGGGTGCAGCACACCAACATGGCACATGTATACATATGTAACAAACCTGCACGTTGTGCACATGTACCCTAAAACTTAAAGTATAATAATAATAATAATAATAAAAAGAAATACAAAGGATTGTAAGAGACTACAATGAACAGTCACACACCAAAAAATTGGATCATCAAAGAAATGGATAAATTCCTAGAGACATACAACCTATCAAGATCGAATCATGAAGAAATTGAAAATCTGAACAGATGAATAACAAGGAGAGAGAAGTAGTAATAAAAAATCTTCCAGCAAAGCAAAGCCCAGGAACAGAAAGCTTCGCAGGTGAATTATACCAAAAATTTAACCCTTTTCCTATTTGTCCTAAGAATACTCACCAGTGGCACTTGCAGCCGCAGCATTTACCCCGAGATATCTTTGCTACCAAATATATTGCTTTTATTATTTTTGCATTGCTCTAGTATATCAACTTTGGAAACAAAAGACATCATTCTATTTATAGCTTTCTGTTTTTAGTAGGGGTATCTTCATTTACAAAATATAGTGATTCTTGATTGCTGAAAATTTCAAATCCTAGAAAGCATAGCATTCCTACACATGATGTTAACATCGTTCTTGAACAGTTGTTGACTGAAGATTCATTTGATGAATCAGATTTTTCCAAAATAGATGATTCTGATGATTGAGATGATTCTGATGTTAGTTCTGTTTAGAAATAACTCCAAAAACAGTTTTCATATTTTATTTTCACAATGAAAGTCAGTCTGATTTGCTTTAGCCTAAAAGAGTGTGCTTATGTAAAATTAAATGAGTGCTGGCAAGCAAGCTGCACTTTTATTTCTAAATGAGAAAAGGGTTAAAAGAGAGTTAATGTGCTGGGTGCAGTGGCTCATGCCTGTAATGCCAGCACTTTGGGAGGCCGAGGCAGGGGGATCACGAGATCAGGAGTTCAAGACCATCCTGGTCAACATAGTGAAACCCTGTCTCTACTAAAAATACAAAAATTAGCCAGGCATGGTGGTGCACATCCCATTATACATCTTAAATATGTACAATTTGTCAGTTATACTGTAATAACTCTGGAAAACAAAAACCAAACAAAAAAATAAAGATAGGAAGGGGAGTGGGAAACAAACAAAACCTGGAAGCAAACATATAAACTCAATCCTACTTGATTGTATTTCTGTCTTGGGGGTTCCAGGATGGAGGAGAATGGCACACAAATTTTTAAAACATATTTTAAGTGAAATTCACATAACATAAAATTAGCTGTTAAAGCATAAAATTCAGTAGCATTTAGTACATTCATCGTGTTGTGCAACCACTACCTACATCTAGTTCCAAAACATTTTCATCACTCCAAAAGAAAACCCTATACCCATAAAGTAATCACTCCTTATCTCCCTCTTACCCCAGTGCCTGGCAAGCATGAATCTGCTGTCTTTATGGATTTACCAATTCTAGGTATTTCCTATAAATAGAATCATACAGTATGTGACTCTTGTGTCTTGCTTCTTTCATTTAGTATACTTAAGATCTCTGAACTCTTTATAGAAGATTCTTTTTTGGGTAGTGAGATGAGTGAGGCAACTCTTAAATTATTAATATTTTATGTGTATTATAAGATTGAGCAAATGAGGAACTATGTTAAGGTTGTTAGGAGTCAGGGTCCTTATTGTGAAAGAAGGGTCATACAAATTTGGAATGGGGAAAGGCAAGAAAGAGCCCTGTGGGAATGGACAGGCATTGGGGTAACAATGTGAACTCATGATTTCTAAAATTTATTTACCTATGCGTGTACATGTATATGTATAGGTGTGTGTGTATATATTCATCTATGTCTATGTGTATATACATTCATATATTTCCTAGCTCTATCTGCTGAAAGGACCCAGAAACAGACACCTAAGCAGGAATGAGCACTCCCAGCTCATTAGATGAGTTTATTGTTACCCTCATACCAAAGCCAGATAAAGACATAACAAGAAAGAAAATTATAGGCAATATCCTTGATGAACATAGATTCAAAACTCCTCAACAAAATACTAGCAAGCCAAATTCAACAGCACATTAACAGGATCATAAATCATGATTAAGTGGAATTTATCCTTGGAATGCAAGAATCGTTCAACATAGGCAAACTTATAAACATAGTGTATCATATTAACAGAATTAAGGATAAAAACCATATGATCATCTCAATAGATGCAGAAAAAGCATTTGACTAAATTCAACATTTTTTTGTGATAAAGCACTCCAAAGTGTCTGTATCTTGGTTTCTATTACTCCATTAACAGGGAGCAGGGCTCTTTAGAGAAACAGCTGAATCTGGGGCTGAAGAATGCCTGAAACTTCTTCTTAAGTCAAAGCAAGAAAGTACTCAAAAAATTTTTTTTATTGAGTCTATTTGATTCTTCTCTCTTTTCTTCTTTATTAGTCTTGCTAGTGGTCTATCAATTTTGTTGATCTTTTCAAAAAACCAGCTTCTGGATTCATTAATTTTTTGAAGGGTTTTTTTGTGTCTCTATTTCCTTCAGTTCTGCTTGGATTTTAGTTATTTCTTGCCTTCTGCTAGCTTTTAAGTGTGTTTGCTCTTGCTTTTCTAGTTCTTTTAATTGTGATGTTAGGGTGTAAATTTTGGATCTTTCCTGCTTTCTCTTGTGGGCATTTAGTGCTATAAATTTCCCTCTACACACTGCTTTGAACGTGTCCCAGAGATTTTGGTATGTTGTGTCTTTGTTCTCGTTGGTTTCAAAGAACATCTTTATTTCTGCCTTCATTTTGTTATGTACCCAGTAGTCATTCAGGAGCAGGTTGTTCAGTTTCCATGTAGTTGAGCGGTTTTGAGTGAATTTCTTAATCCTGAGTTCTAGTTTGATTGCACTGTGGTCTGAGAGACAGTTTGTTATAATTTCTGTTGTTTTACATTTGCTGAGGAGTGCTTTACTTCCAACTATGTGGTCAATTTTGGAATAGGTGTGGTGTGGTGCTGAACAGAATGTATATTCTGTTGATTTGGGGTGGAGAGTTCTGTAGATGTCTATTAGGTCCGCTTGGTGCAGAGCCGAGTTCAATTCCTGGATATCCTTGTTAACTTTCTGTCTCGTTGATCTGCCTAATGTTGACAGTGGGGTGTTAAAGTCTCCCATTATTATGTGTGGGAGTCTAAGTCTCTTTGTAGGTCACTCAGGACTTGCTTTATGAATCTGGGTGCTCCTGTATTGGGTGCATATATATTTAGGATAGTTAGTTCTTCTTGTTGAATTGATCCCTTTACCATTATGTAATGGCCTTCTTTGTCTCTTTTGATCTTTGTTGGTTTAAATTCTGTATTATCTGAGACTAGGATTGCAACCCCTGCCTTTTTGTTTTCCATTTGCTTGGTAGATCTTCCTCCATCCCTTTATTTTGAGCCTATGTGTGTCTCTGCACGCGAGATGGGTTTCCTGAATACAGCACACTGATGGGTCTTGACTCTTTATCCAATTTGCCAGTCTGTGCCTTTTAATTGGAGCATTTAGTCCATTTACATTTAAAGTTAATATTGTTATGTTTGAATTTGATCCTGTCATTATGATGTTAGCTGGTTATTTTGCTCTTCAGTTGATGCAGTTTCTTCCTAGCCTCGATGATCTTTACAATTTGGCATGATTTTGCAGTGGCTGGTACTGGTTGTTCCTTTCCATGTTTAGTGCTTTCTTCAGGAGCTCTTTTAGGGCAGGCCTGGTGGTGACAAAATCTCTCAGCATTTGCTTGTCTGTAAAGTATTTTATTTCTCCTTCACTTATGAAGCTTAGTTTGGCTGGATATGAAATTCTGGGTTGAAAATTCTTTTCTTTAAGAATGTTGAATATCGGCCCCCACTCTCTTCTGGCTTGTAGAGTTTCTGCCGAGAGATCAGCTGTTAGTCTGATGGGCTTCCCTTTGTGGGTAACCCGATCTTTCTCTCTGGCTGCCCTTAACATTTTTTCCTTCGTTTCAACTTTGGTGAATCTGACAATTATGTGTCTTGGAGCTGCTCTTCTTGAGGAGTATCTTTGTGGCGTTCTCTGTACTTCCTGAAGCTGAATGTTGGCCTGCCTTGCTAGATTGGGGAAGTTCTCCTGGATAATATCCTGCAGAGTGTTTTCCAACTTGGTTCCATTCTCCCCGTCACTTTCAGGTACACCAGTCAGACGTAGATTTGGTCTTTTCACATAGTCCCATATTTCTTGGAGGTTTTGTTCATTTCTTTTTATTCTTTTTTCTCTAAACTTCCCTTCTCGCTTCATTTCATTCATTTCATCTTCCACCACTGACACCCTTTCTTCCAGATGATCGCATCGGCTCCTGAGGCTTCTGCATTCTTCATGTGGTTCTCGAGCCTTGGCTTTCAGATCCTTCAGCTCCTTTAAGCACTTCTCTGTATTGGTTATTCTAGTTATACATTTGTCTAAATTTTTTTTCAAAGTTTTTAACTTCTTTGCCATTGGTTTGAATTTCCTCCTTTAGCTTGGAGTAGTTTGATCATCTGAAGCCTTCTTCTCTCAGTTCATCAATGTCATTCTGCGTCCAGCTTTGTTCCATTCCTGGTGAGGAACTGCATTCCTCTGGAGGAGGAGAGGCGCTCTGCTTTTTAGAATTTCCAGTTTTTCTGCTCTGTTTCTTCCCCATCTTTGTGGTTTTATCTACTTTTGGTCTTTGATGATGGTGATGTACAGATGGGTTTTTGGTGTGGATGTCCTTTCTGTTTGTTAGTTTTCCTTCTAACAGGCAGGACCCTCAGCTGCAGGTCTGTTGGAGTTTACTAGAGGTCCACTCCAGACCCTGTTTGCCTGGGTATCAGCAGCAGAGGCTGCAGAACAGCAGATTTTTGTGAACCGCAAATGCTGCTGCCTGATTGTTCCTCTGGCAGTTTTGTCTCAGAGGAGTACCTGGCTGTGTGAGGTGTCAGTCTGCCCGTACTTGGGGGTGCCTCCCAGTTAGGCTGCTCAGGGGTCAGGGGTCAGGGACCCACTTGAGGAGGCAGTCTGTCAGTTCTCAGATCTCCAGCTGCGTGCTGGGAGTACCACTACTCTCTTCAAAGCTGTCAGGCAGGGACATTTAAGTCTGCAGAGGTTATTGCTGTGTTTTTGTTTGTCTGTGCCCTGCCCCCAGAGGTGGAGCCTACAGAGGCAGGCAGGCCTCTTTGAGCTGTGGTGGGCTCCACCCAGTTCGAAAGTCCCAGCTGCTTTGTTTACCTAAGCAGGCCTGGGCAATTGCGGGCGCCCCTCCCCCAGCCTCACTGCCACTTTGCAGTTTGATCTCAGACTGCTGTGGTAGCAATCAGCGAGACTCTGTGGGCATAGGACCTTCCAAGCCAGGTGCGGGATATAATCTCCTGGTGTGCCGTTTTTTAAGCTCATCGGAAAAGTGCAGTATTAGGGTGGGAGTGACCTGATTTTCCAGGTGCTGTCTGTCACCCCTTTCTTTGACTAGGAAAGGGAACTCCCTGACCCCTTGCACTTCCCAAGTGAGGCAATGCCTCGCCCTGCTTCAGCTCGTGCACGGTGCACTGCACCCACTGTCCTGTGCCCACTGTCTGGCACTCCCTAGTGAGATGAACCCAGTACCTCAGATGGGAATGCAGAAATCACCCGTCTTCTGCATCGCTCATGCTGGGAGCTGTAGACTGGAGCTGTTCCTATTCGGCCATCTTGGCTCCCTCCTAAAAAATGGACAAGGACGTGTCACAAGCACACAGGAACCAGCTTGAAGGGGCTCTCAGAGGCCAAATCATGGATTATTTGGACACCAAAGTAATTAAGAACAATAATTAGTTGTAAATCATTGAAAAAATAGAAAGCCATGAATACATATCAGTGATAGATTCATAAATACTTAGGGAAGAAATTAGGGTCCTTGTGGAATGTGGAAAACTGACTGAGAGAGAGTTAGAGGATAGAGTGCTGAGATTAGAAAATAATTTTTCAACCATCATAGTGAAAACAAAAATCATCAACAGATGATAAACCTAGGAAGATATTTTGATGAACAGCAAGATATTTGTATAACTGTAAAGTAAGTCCCCACAGATTGCTTACTATTTGTAAGGAAAAAATGGTCACTACAAAAAGGAGAAATCCAAGAAACACCTTGACTATGTGATCAAAATTAACCTACCAAGGGGAGGCAGATGAACATCACTTGCTCTGGATGTGATATGCTAAGAAGGATACGATATCACATTCATATTCCTGATGGGAATGTATAACTGGAATTTAATCAGGAGGAAATATCAGATAGACCCAAAATGAGGAATCATGTTTAAAAAAAAAAACACTGTTCTTCAAAAATGTTAATGTTATAAAAGACAAAGTCTGTGAAAATGATCCATTAAAGCCAACTACAATGACATGACAATAAAATGTGATACGTAATCCTAAAATGGGTTTTGTAGTGGAGAAGAAATTATTATTGGGTCAGTTGGCAAAATTGAAATACAAATGATAGATTGATGAAAACAATGTACAGGTGTCTGTTCTGTAGTTACGTGAGATAACAGGTATATTCTTAGGAAATACACACCAAAGTATTTAGTGGTAAAGTGCTATGATATTTGTAACTTACTCTCAGTTCTGAAAAGTAATACTCGTGTGTGTATATGTGTGTGTGTGCACATGCATGTGGAGAGAGAAAAGGAGTAGGGAGAGAGTAAATGATAAAGGAAATGGAGTAAAATTTTAACAATAGGTAAATCTGGATAAAGGATATATGAGACTTTTATTATTCTGGCAGCTTTTTTGGTGAGTTGGAAATTATTTTAAATAAAAAGTTAAAAAAATTATTCCATGATTGCCTGACATCTCCATAAAGAACTAGTTTAGCTAAATGAAGAAAGTATTTTTCATTGATTTCTTGACTAGAAACCAAAATATTTTAAATTTGGGAAAATAAAAGTCTTTTAATTCTTGATAGACATCTCTCTAAGGCACAGCCAGGCAACCCTTACCTCTACCTCCTTTTTAATGTTAGGGTGATGTTTCTTTTACCTAAAGGTTTTAAGAATTCCCATTAGCTTAGAAATATTATACTATGATTACTGTATCCTCATGCTTTATTTGGCCTGAGTTAAAATTTTGGCTTTCAACAGGAACAGTCTGAGAAGTTAAAGAGCAACCCTGAGAAGTTAAAGGGCAACCCATTCAGGGTAAATGAACTGGCCTGGGTTCTTCGCAGCCTGTAGGTAGCAGCTCTGTGTAAGTATCACTGGTCAGTTTGGCTACACATTGATCAATTTGTTGATATCATCAAATAATGGGCTTTTGGTTTTATTGATCTTTGTCTATAGATTTTGTTTGTATTAATATCTACTTTTTATTATTTACTTTTGCTTGCTTTGGGTTTAATTTACTTATTTAAAAAAATGCATATTATTGGTCTGATAACTTGTATCTTTTTAAATATAGTCATATAATGCTATTGATTTTCCTCTAAACACAGCTTTAGTTGCATTAAAAAAATTTGGTATGTTGTGTTTCATTCCATTCAAAATATTTTATAATTACTTTTGAGACTCCCTTTTTGACATGTGTGTTCTCCAGAAATGTGATATTTAGTTTCCAAATATTTAGGGTATTTTCCATATAAGTTTCTGTTATTGATTTTTAGTTTGGCTATGTTATGGTCAAATAATATACTATGTATAACTTCAATTATTTTAAATTTGGTAAGGTTTGTTTATAAGCCAGAATATGGTCTATATTTTTTATTTTTATTGAGAGATAATTCATGTACCATTAAGTTAACCATTTAAAAGCATACAGGTCAGTGGTTCTTACTTTATTCACAAGGTTGCACAGCTGTTACCTCTTTAATTCCACATCATTTTTCACCACCTTTAAAAGAAGCTCTGTACCCATAGCAGTAACTCCATTCTCTCCTCCCAACCCCAGGCAAGTAATTATCTACTTTATCTTTATGGATTTGCATATTTTGGACATTTCATACAAATGAAATCGTGTAATATGTGGCGTTTTGTGTCTGGCTTTTTTCACTGAGCCTGTTTTGAAGTTTTATCCAAAACTTGAAAATGAAGTATCAGTAGTTCCTTCCTTCTTATGGCTGAGTAATATTCCATTATATGGATATATGGATATACCACATTTTATTTATCCATTCATCAGTTAAATGACATTAAGTTGTTTTGTCTTTTTGTATATGATTAGTAATGGCTATGAGCATTAATGTACAAATTTTTGTTTGGACATATATTTTCTTTTCTCTTCGGTGTATATTTGAGGCTGGAATTACTAAGTTATAGGGTAACTCTATGTTTAGCACATTTAGGAATTGCAAAACTGTTTTCCAAAGCAGATAACACTTTTATCAATACTTGTCATTATCTATCTTTTGAGTCATTCTAATGGGTGTGAAGTGGTATCTCATTGTATGTGTGTGTGTGTTTACATACATTTTAAGAGATGGGGTCTCACTGTGTTGCCCAGGCTGGCCTTGAACTCCTGGGCTCAAGTGATTCTCCTATGTCAGCCTCCCAAGTAGCTGGAACTATAGGAGCACCTCACGACATTTGGGTTTATTGTGGTTTTAATACACATTTCCATCTATGGAAAGTTGAAAGTTGTTGAAGGTCATTTCATATGCTTATTAGTCACTTGCATGTCTTCTTTGGAGAAATGTCTATGCAAATCCTTTGCCTACATAGAATTTAGTAAATTGGATCTTTTTTATTATTGAGTTATAAAGGTTCTTTAGATATTCTAGATACTAGATTCTTATCAGATATATGAGATATATCAGATATATGATTTGCAAATGTTTTCTCCTGTTTTGTGTGTTTTTTCACTTTCTTGGTGACGTCCTTTGAAACATAAAAGTTTTTAATTTTTATGTAGTCTCATATATTTATTTTTTCATCAGCTTCTTGTGTTTTAGGTGTCATATCTAAGAAACTATTGCCTAATCCAAGATATGGAGAGTTGCATCTCTGTTTTCTTCTAAGAATGTTACAGTTTTAGCTCTTGCTTTTAGGTCCTTGTTTCATTTTGGGTTATTTTTGCATATGGTGTGACGTAGGGGTCCAAGTTCATTATTTTGCATGTGAAAATCCAGTTGTCTGAGCACTGCATTTTGAAAAGACCATTCTTTTTCTCCATTAAGTTGTCTTGGCACTTTTGCTGAAAATCAGTTGTCCATAGATGTGAAAGTTTATTTACGGATTCTCAATTCTATTCCATTAATCTATATGTCTATTCTTATGCCAGGAACATAGTGTCTTAATTACTGTAGCTTTGTGGCAAATTTGGAAATCAGGAAGTGTGAGTTCTCCAACTTTTTCTTCTTTTTCAATATTATTTTAGTTATTCCTTGTTCATTGCATTTCTATATATATTTTAGGATCACTTATAAATTTCTAACAAAAAGTTGAAATTTTGATAAGAATTATATTGAATTCATAGATCAATTTGGTAGGCACTATCATCTAGCAATATTAAGTCTTTCAGTATATGAACACGGGTTGTCTTTCCAATTTGGTATCTTGATGAATATTCTTTTGTTCTTGAAAAGAGTATGTATTTTGCTATTGTTGATGGAGTGTTCTATAAATGTCAATTTGGTTGATAGTTTTTTCAGGACCTTTATATATGATTACCCTGAAATGAGTGTTGAACTCATCATTGTGAATTTGTGTATTTCTTTTTTTAAATCTATCAATTTTTGCTTAATGTATTTTGAAGATCTTTAATGTGCATATACATTTAGGATTTTTGTATTTTCTTTCTTTCTTTTTTCTTTCTTTCTTTCTTTCTTTCTTTCTTTCTTTCTTTCTTTCTTTCTTCCTTCCTTCCTTCCTTCCTTCCTTCCTTCCTTTCTTTCTTTTTTTTTTTTTTTTGAGACAGGATCTCTTTCTGTTGCCCAGGCTAGAGTGCAGTGGCATAATCACAGTTCACAGCAGCCTTTACCTTCCAGGTTCAAACACTCTTCCCATCTGGGCCCCCTGAGTAGTTGAGACCACAGGGATGCATCATCATGCCTGGCTAATTTTTAAATTTTTTGTAGAGATGGGAGTTTTCCTATGTTGCCCTTGCTGGTCTCAAACCCCTGAGTTCAAGCGATCCTCCCATTTCTGCCTCCCAAGGTGATGGGATTATAGGTGTGAGCCACCATGTCCTGCCTGTATTTTCTTAATGTTTGTAATCTTTTATTATTATGTAGTATCTCTCTTTATCTTGAAATTTTTGCTCTGAAGTTGGCTTTGATATTAATATAGCCCCACTGGATTTATTTTGATGAATAGTTGCATCATGTATCTTTTTTCATCCTTTTACTTTTTTTTTTTTTTTTTTGAGATGGAGTCTTGCTCTGTCACCAGGGTGGGGTAGAGTGGCATGATCTCGGCTTACCGCAACCTCCTCCTCCTGGGTTCAGGTGATTCTTCTGCCTCAGTCTCCCAAGTAGCTGGGATTACAGGCACACGCCACCACGCTCAGCTAATTTTTGTATTTTTTTTTTAGTAGAGTTGGGGTTTCACCATGTTGGGCAGGATGGTCTAGATCTCCTGACCTCATGATCTGCCCACCTCAGCCTCCCTAAGTACTGGGATTACAGGCATGAGCCATTGTGCCTGGCCTCATCCTTTTTACTTTTAACCTATCTATATCATTATATTTAAATTGGGCTGCTTGTAGAGAGCATTTAGTTGAGTCTTATTTTATTTATCTAATCTGATGATCTCTGTCTTTTTATTAGTGGGTTTAGACCATTTCATTTTAATGTAATTATTTGTATGGTTGAGTTCAGGTTTACATTTTATTATTTGTTTTCTGTGTGCCACTTCTGTTCTTTGTTCTTCTGTTCTTTCTTGTCTTTTTTGGATTATTCAATTACTTTTATTTATATTTACTTTCATTTTCATATTGATTTTTTTGGTTATAATCTTTGTATTATTTTTCTACAGGCTGATCTAGGGATTGCAATACATACCTTAACCTTTCATAGTCTTCTTAATGTTTTACCACTTCAAATAAAATATAGATTGGTAAACAGTATGGATGTTCCTCAAAAAGTTAAAAATAAAAATATCGTATGCCCAGCAGTCCCACTCTTGTGTAAATATCCAAAAGAAACAAAATCAATATCTTAAAGAGATGTGTGCACCCCTAAGTTTATTGCAGCATTTTTCAGAATGGCCAAGATATAGAAATAATCTAACTATTTGCCAGCATGTGACTGGATAAAGAAAATATGAGATACAAACACACATGAGGGGGTCTTCAAAAAGTTCATGAAAAATGCATGTTATGAAAAAAACTATGTATGGTTTTCAAAGCTTTTTGCACCAAAAGAAACCTGTACTAGTTTGTTATAACACGTCTGAACAAGATCTAGTTTGAGGTACTAATTTGTTATAACATGTCTGAACAAGATCTAGTTTGAGGTGCTGTTTCAAAAGGACATCCATTTGAAAAAAGCTTCTATTAGAGCAACACGAATTTTGCTAAAATTGGAGCAAGAAGAAACATCAAATTTATGGTGAAGCTTGGGTGGAAGAATTGTTAAATCACTGATGCTTTACAAAAAGTTTAAGGGGACAATGCCCCAAAGAAATCAGCAATTTGCAAATGGATAAGTCACTTTAAGAAGGGATGAGATGGTGTTAAAGATGAAGCCCACAGTGGCAGACCATACACATCAATTTGCAAGGAAAAAATTCATTTCGTTCGTGCCCTAACTGAAGAAGATCTATGAGTAACAGCAGAAACAGTATTTACTACTATAGACATCTCAATTGGTTCAGCTTACATAATTCTGACTGAAAAATTAAAGTTGAGCAAACTTTCTATTTGATGGGTGTAAAAGATCAGCTGTGCCTAGATCAGTTGCAGACAAGAGCAGAGCTTTCAATAGAAATTGTAAACAAGTGGGATCAAGATCCTGAAGGATTTTTTTCCCCAAAGAATTGTAACAGGAGATGAAACATGGCCTTACCAATATGATTCTGAAGACAAAGAACAATCGAAGCAATGGCTACCAAGAAGTGGAAGTGGTCTAATCAAAGTAGAAGTGGACTGGTTAAGAGCAAAGGTCATGGCAACAGTTTTTTTTGGGGATACTCAAGGCATTTTGCTGGTTAACTTTCTGGAGGGACAAAGAATGATAACATCTGCTTATTATGAGACTGTTTTGAGAAAGTTAACCAAAGCTTTAGCAGAAAAATGTCTGAGAAAACTTCACCAGAAAGTCCTTCTCCACCACAATAATGGGCCTGCTCTTTTCTCTAATCAAGGTCAATTTTGTTAGTTTCTATGGGAAATCACTAGGCATCCACCTGAGCTTCCTAACTTGGTTCCTATTGGTGTGTTTTTGTTTCCTATTAAGTCTTTTGCTTTTCTTTTAAATCTTTAGAGGCACCTAGCTTTTTTTAAGTTAATAATGTAAAGAAAACCAAAAATAAAAACCAAAAAAACAAAAAACCTACATTGATGTGGTTAAATTTCCAGGACCCTTAGTTTTTTAGGGATGAACTAATCAGCTGGTATTATTGCTTACAAAAATGTCTACTTCGATGGAGTTTATGTTGAGAAATAAACCTTATATTTTTGCTTTTTATCTTTTAATTCAATTTTCCATGACTTTTGAAGTCCCCTCGTGTGTGTGTGTGTGTATGTGAATATAAAATGGGATATTATTCTGCCTTAAAAAAGAAGGAAATCCTGCCATAGGATACACCTTGAGGGCATTATGATAAGTTAAGCGAGACCCAGAAAGACAAATACTATATGATCTCACTTATATGTGCAATCTTTTTTGTTTTTTGAGATAGGGTCTTGCTCTGTCATGCAGGCTGAAGTGCAGTGGCATGATCTTGACTCACTGCAACCTCGGCCTCCCAGGTTCAAGCGATTCCTGCCTCAGCCTCCCGAGGAGCCGGGACTAAAGGCATGTGCTACTGTGCCCAGCCAATTTTTTGTATTTTTTTGTAGAGACAGGGTTTTGCCATGTTGGCAAGGCTGGTCTCGAACTCTTAGCTCCAAGAAACCTACCTGCCTTGGCCTCCCAAATTTCTGGGATTACAGGCATGAGCCATGGTGCCTGGCCTTATATGTACAATTTTAAAAAGTTAAACTTGCCAGGCACAGTGGCTTATCCTTGTAATTTTAGCACTTTGGGAGGCCGAGGCAGGTGGATTACTTAAGCTCAGGAGTTCCAGACCAGCCTGGGCAAGATGGCAAAACCCTGTCTCTACAAAAATTCCAAAAACCTAGGCAGGCATGGTGGTGTGTGCCTGTAGTCCTGGCTACCTGGGGGGCTGAGGTGGGAGGATTGCTTGAGCCTAGGAGGTCAAGGCTGCAATGAGCTGTGATTGTGCCACTGCACTCCTGCCTGTGTGACAGAGTGACCCTGTCTAAAACAAAAAATAAAAATAAAAATGTTAAACTCATAAAAGCAGAGATCAGAATTGTATTTGCCAGGTGACATCAACAATATGGCTAACTCGAGATGGCTGGTGCTCATTCTCCTCAAAAGAAAGGACCAAGACAATGAATAAACAGTTAAGATTTGACTGGAGTGCTGAAGGGAGAGTGCCGGAGTACAGTGGGAAAGTGGAGATGCATCTCCAGGAGGGCAGCATGGAGGCATGTGGATTCTGCAGCCCATCTCCCTCTCCCAGATCATATCTGCCCAGAGTCAGGAGGGACTTCACATTTTGGGGAAAAGGTAAGCAGAAGATCCGATTCCCACTAGTCCCCATTGCCAAATACCTATAGTCCTTACTGCAGAAGGATCCCACAGTCCTTCTAAGTCCTGAATCCAGTTTGGAGAGCTGCCAGGAATTTACACAGCTGTATTATCCAAATAGGGTGCCCTCCACATCCCTCATCCACCACCTGTGAGCCAAGCTCCTGTAGCACAGCAGAATCTTGAGACCAGAGCCACCTCTGGAGTGTACCCTGCTCTGAGGGCTAGTAGTGACTACACCTCTCCGTCTTCATTCCACCAAACCCACACATGGATGAATACCAGCGTGCCTGGAGCCCAGGACCCAGATTGACTGTAACTCTGGTCATGAACAACCCCTATTACTGCACTTCCAGCTGGAGCAATAGTCTGGCAGCCCTGCCCAAGACAAACTCACTCTTGAGCCAGTCAAACCACTGTGTGCCCATCCCAAAGTGGGAGACACCCGTGAGCCTCTGAACAGATGCTATGTTCGTGGGGCTGTGGAGCAGCTACATGTTCATGCTCAAGACCTGAGAAACAGCCTGGAGTACCCCATTTGGTAGACACTCCCCAGGCATGGCTGAGTAGCATTGTACCCACACTCCAGACCTGAGAAACAGCCCTGGAGGGCTGCTCCTGGTGGGTATACCCCTGAACTGGCTGAACAGCCTTGCACTCATGCTCCAGACTGAGAAACAGCTCTGTAGGCCACCCCTGGTGGGCATACCCTAGGGCCATTTAAGCAGCCCTGTACCTGCATACTAGGCCTGAGACATAGCCCCATGGGTCACCCCTGCAGAAACACCCCCAGGGTGTTTCCCTCACCCTTTTCCTTCTCTATATTTCTGGAACACCCATATACTTATGGAACACCCATAATATGAATATTTGTTTGCTTAATGATGTCCCATAAATCATGCAGACTTTCTTCATTCTTTTTAATTCTTTTTCTCTTTTCGTCTGTCCGTTGTTATTTCGAAAGACTTGTCTTCAAGTTCAGAGATTCTTTCTTCTGCTTGGTCTAGTGTTGCTGAAACTCTTGATTTTTTTTTTATTTCATTCATTGAATTCTTCAGCTCT
The DNA here is from genome assembly GCF_006542625.1 of Nomascus leucogenys. Lineage (NCBI taxonomy): Eukaryota > Metazoa > Chordata > Mammalia > Primates > Hylobatidae > Nomascus > Nomascus leucogenys. The sequence goes on along the minus strand of NC_044383.1, from coordinate 22,502,708 downwards.
AGGATTTCTGTTTGGTTCTTTTTACACACACAGACACACACATGTGTATGTATAGATATTATATGTACACATACATACATATATATACACATACATACATGTATATATATAATTTCTCATTTGAATCATGAATTGTTTTTCTGATTTCAGTTAACTATCTGTTTTCTCTTATATCTCACTGAGTTTCCTTAAGTATTAATATTTGAAATTATTTTTCTGGCATTTCACGTATTTCCTTATGATTGGGATCTGTTACTGGAGAATTACTGTTTTCCTTTGAAGGTGGCATGTTTCCTTGCTTTTACATGTGTGATGTGTCTGTTCCTACACTGATTTCTATGCATCTGGTGGAAGAGTCACTTCTTCCAATTTTATGGAGTAGGTTTTGAAGGGAAATACTTATTCATATGAATGGGTCATAGAGTGTTGGTTTGGTTGGGATGTGTTGGCCTTGCTTCTAGGTGGATGCAATAGTGTAGTCTCCATGTAGTTTCTTCATCTGTAATACACACTACTGATATTTATGAATGTCTCAGTGGCCTAGGCTGAGAATTTGTGGGGGTAGTGCCAGAGTGGGTTGCTGGGTTGTTTCTCACATTGGGAGAATGTGTATGTGTGTGTGTGCACATGGTGCATTGGCCAACTTGGGATCTGACTTGCTGAGATTGGGGTTGATACTCTGGCCAGGAGCACAGGCACATGGTTGTTCAGTCAGCCTGGGGCATGCCTGCCAGGAGTGGGCCATGGAGCTGTTTCTCAGGCCCAGGATGCAGGCACACTGCTGCTCAACTCGTGGGGTGTGTCTGCTGGGGCAGCCCATGAGGCTGCTTCTCAGGCTCAGGTTATGGTCACATGGCTTCTCAGCTGGCCTGTGGGTGTGTCTGCTGAGGGGGTGCCCATGGGGCTATTTCTGAGGTTTGGGATTTCAGTCCAAGGCTATCAGGCATCCCATGGAAGGGTCATGCCTATCAGTGGCATCCTATGGAAGAGGGGCTGAAAACTTGGGAGACAGATGAACATCCAGGTTCAGGAAGCTCAAAGAACCCCAAATACATTCAACCCAAATAGGTCCTCTCTGAGGCACATTATAGTCAAACTGTCAAAAGTCAAAGATAAAGAATTCTAAAGACAGCAAGATAAAAGCATCAAGTCATATATAAGAGAATCCACATTGGACTAACAGTAGATTTCTCAGCAGAAACCTTACAAGCCAAGAGAGAATGGGATGATATATTCAAAATGAAACTGCCAGTGAAGAATATTATGCCCAGCAAAGCTTCAAGAATGAAGGAGAAATACAATTTTCCACACAGAAGCAAAAACTAAGAAAATTCATCACCACTAGACCCGCCTTACAAGACATACTCAAAGGATACTTGCACCTGAAAGTGAAAAGACTATAACCACCATCATGGAAACATGGAAAAGTATAAAACTCACTGGTAGAGCCAGCACAAAAAGGAGAAAGAGAAAGGAAGTAAACCTTATTACTATGGATATCTCCCAGCCACAAAAATAAACAATAAAAGAGGAAGTAGGGAACAAAGAATACACAAAACAACCAGAAAACAATCAATAAATGACAGGGCCAGGCAGGGTGGCTTATGCCTGTAATCCCAGCACTTTGGGAGGCCGAGGCAGGTGGATCATTTGAGGCCAGGAGTTCAAAACCAGCCTGGCCAACATAGTGAAACCATGTCTCTATTAAAAAATACAAAAATTAGACAGGTGTGGTGGCACATGCCTGTAATCCTAGCTACTTGGGAGGCCGAGGCAGAAGACTCTCTTGAACCTAGGAGGTGGAGGTTGCAATGAGCCAAGATCTCGCCACTGCACTCTAGCCTGGGTGACAGAGCAAGACTCAGTCTCTAAAATAAAATAAAGTAAAATAAAATGACAGGAGCAAGTTCTCACCTATCAGTAGTAACATTGAATGTAAATGGATTAAGTCTCCCATTTAAAAGATATAGACAGGCTGAATGCATAAAATTTTAAAAAAGACATAACTATATGTTGCTTATAAGGAACTCACCTTAACTGTAAAGACACACATAGACTGAAAGTGAAGAGGTGTGAAAAGATACTCTTCACAAACAGAAACCAAAATTGAGCAGGATTAGCTATGCTTATATCAGACAAAATAGATTTCAAGTCAAAAGCTGTAAAAAGAGATGAAGGATATTATATAATAATAATGGGGTCAATTCTGCAAGAAAATATAATTGTAAATATATATGCACCCAGTAAGAGAGCACCCAGATACATAAAGCAAATATTTGATTTAAAGGGAGAGATAGACCCCAATACAATGATAGTTGAGGAATTCAACACCCCACTCTCAGCATTGTACAGATCATCTAGACAGAAAGCCAATAAAGACACATCAAATTTATATTATGCCATAGACCAAATAGACCTAACAGACATTTATAGAACATTTCACCCAACAGCTGCAGAATACACATTCTTTTCTTCAGCACATGGAATATTCTCTAGGATTGACCATATGTTAGGATACAAAAGAAGTCTAAGCAAATTAGAAAACACTGAAATCACATCAACTGTCTTATCTGACCACAATGTTATAAGAGAAACATTAGAAACTATATGAACACATGGAAATTAAATAACATGCTCCTGAACTACCAATGGGTGAAAGAAGAAATTAAGAAGGAAATTGAATAATTCCTTTAAACAAATGAAAATAGAAACACGACATACCAAAACCAATGGGACACAGCAAAGGCAGTATTAAGAGGCAAGTATATAACAATAAATGCCTACACCAAAAAATGAGAATAATTTCAAATAAACAACCTAATGATGAATCTCAAAAGCTAGAAAAGCTAGAACAAGCCAACCCCAAAATTAGAAGAAGAAAAGAATAAAAAAGTTTTGAGCAGAAGTAAATACAATTGGGTCTAGAAAATAATACAAAAGGTCAGTGAAATGAATAAACAAATCATTAGCTGGACTAAGAAAAACAGAGAGAAGATCCAAATAAATAAAACTAGAAATAAAAAAGGAAATGTCACAATAGACAACACAGAAATACAAAGGATCATTAGAGGCTACTACGAACAACTATATAACAATAAATTCAAAAGCCTAGAGGAAATGGATAAATTCCTGGGCACACACAGCTTACCAAGATTGAACCAAGAAGGAGCAGAAAATTTGAACATACCAATAAGTAATGATATTGACTCACTAATACAAAGTGTCCCCCACAAAAAGTCCAGGACTGCATTTGATTTACTGCTGACTTCTACCAAACCTTTACAGAACAATTAATACAAATTTTCTCAAACTCTTCCAAAAAATTGAAGCAGAGGGAATTCTTCCTAAGCCTGCATAACCCTGATACCAAAACTAGAAAATAACATAACAAATAAAGAAAACTAGGCTGAGTGTGGTGGCTCACACCTGTAATCCCAAAACTTTGGTAGGCTGAGCTGGGTGGATCACTTGAGGTCAGGAGTTCAAGACAAGCCTGGCCAACATGGTGAAACCCCATCTCCATTAAAAATACAAAAATTAGCTGGGTGTGGTAGTGCTCACCTGTAATCCCAGCTACTTGGGAGGCTGAGGCAGGAGGATCACTGGAATCCAGGAGGTGGAAGTTGCAGTGAGCAGAGATCACACTCCTGCAATCCAGCCTGGGTGACAGAGTGAGACTCCGTCTCAAAATAAATAAATAAATAAATAAAACAATAAAACTACAGGTCAATGATCAACATGGATGCAAAGATTCTCAACAAAATACTAGCAAACCAATCCAACAACACATCAAAAAGATAGTACATTATGATTAAGTGATGATATATCGTGATTAATCGTCTGCACATTCCTGGGAAGTATCCAGGAGTACACAGATTTTCCAACATGTACAGATCAATAAATGTCACATACTGCATCAGTAGAATGAAGGACAAAAACCATATATGATCATCTCAATAGATGCAGAAAAAGCATTTGATAAAATTCAATATCTCCTCATTATTAAAAACTCTCAACAAATTTGATATAGAAAAAAAAGTACCTCAACATAATAAAAGGCCAATATGACAAACACCATACTGAATAGGAAAGGCTGAAAGCTTCTCCTCTAACAGCTGGAACAAGACAAGAACACCCATTCTCACCACTCTTATTCGCCATAGTACTGAAAGCCCTAGTCAGAGCAAATTAGGTAAGAGATGGAAATAAAGGGCATCCAAATTGGAAAGGAGAAAGCAAAATAGTTCCTGTTTGCAGACAATATTATTTTACATGTAAAAAAACCTAAAGATTCTACAAAAAAGTTCTTAGAACTAATAAACAAACTGAGTTAAGTTGCAGATACAAAATCAATGTACAAAAATCAGTAGTGTTTCTGTACATAAACAATGAACTAGCTGAAAAAAAATCAAGAATACAATCACATTTACACTAACTACCAAATAAATTTAATTGAGGGGAAAGATCTTCCAAAGGAAAGCTACAAAGCACAGAGGAAAGAAATAGAAGATACAAACAAATGAAAAGACACCCATGCCCATAGATCAGAAGAATTAATATTGTTAAAATGAACATACTACCCAAAGCAATCCACAGATTCAATACAATTCCTATAAAAATACCAATGACATTTTTCACAGAAGTGGGAAAAAATTCCTAAAATTTGTATGGAACCACAGAAGACCCAGAATAGCCAAAGCAGTCCTGAAGAAAAAAGAAAAGTTGGAGGCATCACAATACCAGACTTCAAAATATGCTACAAAGCTGTAGTAACCAAAATAGCATTGAACTGGCATAAGAACAGACAAAGACCAATGCATGAAATAGACAACCCAGAAATTAATTCACATACTTACAGCCAACTGATTTTTGACACTGGAGAAAGAACAGTCTCTTCAATAAATGGTGCTGGGAAAACTGAAAATCCATATCCCCCAGGTATTACACTATGTAAAAATGAACTTAAAATGGATCAAAGACTGAAATGTAAGAGCTGAAACTATAAAAGTACTGGGAGAAAACAGGGGAAATGCTTCAGGACATTGGTGTTAGAAAATATGTTATGAACAAGACTTCAAAAGCACAGGCAACAAAACCAAAAATAAACAAATGGGGATTATATCTAACTAAAAAGCTTCTGCATAGCAAAGGAAACAATCAACAGAGTCAAAAAGCAGCCTATGGAATGAGAGAAAATATTAGTAAACTATTCTTCTGACTTGGAATTAATACCCAGAATATACAAGGAACTCAAGCATCTCACTAGCCAAAAAAATAAAAAATAAAAAACAAACAATCTTACCGTTTATTTGATGAAAAAATGGGCATGTAATCTCAACAGTCATTTATAAACAGAAGGCACATATATGGCCAACAGAGAAATATTAAAAAATGCTCAACATCACTAATCATCAGGGAAATGCAAATCAAAATCACAATGAAGTATCATCTTATCTCTGTTAGGATGGCTGTTATCAAAAAGGCAAAAAATAACAAATGCTGGTGAGAATGCAGAGAAAGGGACACTCTTGATGGGAATGTAAACTTGTCTAGCCATTATGGAGAACAGTATGAAGGTTCCTCAAAAAGAGGAATATTGAGGGCCAATATTCAACATTCTTAAAGAAAAGAATTTTCTTTCAATCCCACTACTGGGCATTTATCCAAAGAAAAGGAAATCAGTATATTGAAGAGATGTCTGCACCCCTATGTTTATTGCAGAACTATTCACAATAGCCAAGATATAGAATCAACCTAGATGTCTAACAACAGATGAATGGAAAAAGAAAATGTGGCATATATGCACAATGAAATGTTATTCAGCTATAAAAAAGAATGAAATCCTGTCATTTGCAGCAACAGGCATGGAGCTGAAGGACATTACGTTAAGTGAAATAAGCCAGGAAAAGAAAGTGAACACAGTGTGTTTTCATTCTTATGTGGTAGCTAAAAAAAAGTTGATCTTGGCTGGGTGCGGTGGCTCATGCCTGTAATCCCAACACTTTGGGAGGCCAAGGCGGGCGGATCACCAAGTCAGGAGTTCGAGAGCAGCCTGGCCAATGTGATGGAACCCTGTCTCTAATAAAAATACAAAAATTAGCCAAGTGTGGTGTCACACGCCTGTAGTCCCAGCTACTTGGGAGGCTGAGGCAGGAGAATCACTTGAACCTGGGAGGCAGAGGTTGCAGTGAGCCAAGACCACACCATTGCACTCCAGCCTGGGTGACAGAGACTCCATCTCACACACACACACAAAAGGTGATCTCATGGAAGTAAAATGTAGAGCAGAAGATACTAGAGGTTGGGAAGGATAGGGGAAATAAAGGGGTAGAGAGAGATTTGTTAAAGGATACAAAATTACAACTAGATAGGAGGAATAAGTTCTAGTGTTCTATATTCTTTACCATTGTAGGATGACTGTAGTTAACAATAGTACATAGTTTCAAATAGCTAGAAGGAGGATATTGAATTTCCCCAACACAAAGAAATGATAAATGTTTGAGATGACGGATATGCTGATTACCCTGATCTGATCTGTATACATCATATGTATGGAAACATCATTATGTACCCCGTACATGGGTACAATTATTATGTGTCAATTTAAAAAAAGTATAAAGAACTGTAGTTGCCAGGAACTGGGGAGTAGGGAAATGGGGAGATGTTAGTCAAAGGGTACAAATATTCAGTTATTCAGAATGAATAATTTCTGGGTTTCTAATGTACAATATGATGACTATAGCTAATACTGTATACTTGAAATTTGCTAAGATAGTTGATCTTAAGTGTTCTCATTACACAAAAGAATTGTAACTATGCGAGTTGATAATGTTGATTGGCTTGTCATTCTCATTTCACAATGTATATGTATATCAAAATCATATTGTACACTTTAAATATTTACAATTTTTATTTGTCACGTATACCTCAATAAAGCTGGAAAAATTAAAACATAGAAGACTTATAACTATATAGATTGCTTTACACTGTCCATGCTATAATTGTCATATATGTTACATCTGTATGCATTGAAAGCCCTACCAGATGTAGTAATTTTGATCTTAAAATCAATCATATTTTAAATAACTCATAAGGAAAAAATATATTTACCCTCATTATAGATACCCAAGTGTTGGTTGAATTGTGCCCTTCAAAAAATAGATATGTTGGAGTCCTAACCCCCAGTACCTCAGAATGTGCTTATTTGGGGATAAGGTCTTTATAGAGGTAATCAAGTTAAAATGAGGTCTTTAGGGAGGCCTCTGTCCAATATGAAATAGGAAAAATTTGGGCACAAAGATACAAGCACAAGAAGAACACCATGTGAAGACGAAGGCAGACATCGGGGGGATGCATCTCCGCTGACACCTTGATCTTAGACTTCTAGCCTCCAGAATGATGAGACAAACATTTTCTATTGCTTAAGTCAATAAGTGTGTGGTACTTTGTTATGGCAGCCCTAGCCAATGAGTATGCCAAATACTTCCCATTTCTGTGTTGCTCCCTCATTCCTGAGGTCTCAAGGTTCCCTTGCATTTTTCCCTTCGGACTGAGCAACTTCCTTTAGTGTTTCTATCGATTTATCTTCAGGTTCACTGGATTTTTCCTCTGTCTTCTCTGTTTTTGCTACTGAGCCTGTAATGGGTTGAATAGTGTTCCCCGCAGACTCATGTTGAACCAGAGCCTTAGAATATGACCTTATTTGGAAATAGGATCTTTGCAGATGTAATTAGTTAAGGATCTCAAGATGAAATCATCCTAGATTTAGGGTGGGTTCTACATCCAGTGGCTTTTTGTCTTTATAAGGAAAGAAGAGGGAGATTTGGATAGGAAAAGCATAGAAGGAAGAAGGCCATGTGAAGATGGAGACAGAGATTGGACTGATGCTGCCACAAGCCAAGGAATGCAAGAAGCCACAAGGAGCTGGAAGAGGGAAGAATTCTGCCTTAGAACTTTCGAAGGACATGTGACCCCACTGATACCTTGATTTCAGACTTCTAGCCTCCAAGGCTGTGGGAGAATATGTGTCTATTATTTCAAGCCACTTAGTTTGTGGTAATTTGTTACAGCATTCCTAGGAAACCCATACAGAGCCTTTCCAGTGAGATTTAATTTTTTGAATGAATTTTTGGCATTCAGTGATGATTTGGCATTCAGTTCTTCTTTAGCATGTCTATTTCAGAGAACTTCTATCTTTTAATTTACTTAATGAATACTTACCTTTACCTCTTACAACCTGGTTATAATAGTTGCTTTAAACTCTGTCAGATAATTAATTCTAACATCTCAGGTTAAACATCTGTTCATTGTTTCTCCCTTCCCAGCATTTAACTGGATCTTTGTATGTAGAGCAATTTTGGGTTCTGTCTTGGACATTATGAGTATTACTCTTGGTCCTGTGAAAATCTGTTTGGTTTATGTTCACAGGACATCAACCTAGTAGTTGGTTTCAAATCACAGGTCTCATCTCCCCTTCTGTAACCAGTGTTTGGATGTTGGGGGTATGAACCTTGGCTATCCTGCCCGCCATTGGTCTCACGCATGCACAGGTCACAGGTGGGCCTGGGACTTACACCTGATCAGACACAAGGCTTGGAGGATTCCCTTCTTCAGCTCTTTTCTCTTCTCTTTGGGTTCCTCTATATACTCTTGGTCTTCCAGGGACCCATTGTCCCATTCCTCTGGACAGAAAGATAGGTTTCTTTTAGAGTTTTAGTTACCCATGATCCTGCCACCCAGTTCTGCATGACTGATTCAGTACCTGGGCAGAGTGGTAAGGTAAAAGAGCAAAAAAGACAGTAAGAGTCCTGACAACCCTCCCCGGCTCTGCCCTTCAGAGCACAGGGTCTTCCTTTCCCTGTTCCTACTGCCAGAAAAGACCTTTTTTTTTACCTTCTCAAAGTTGTAGCTGCCTATACGGCCACTGCACATTTCCCTATTTGGGGCCACTCTAGTGGCAGGGTGAGGAGAGTAAAAGCAAGACAAATAAGAAAAAATGTTGTTCAGAGAGTTTCTCCACATTTCCTAGCTCACAGTGGACCTCTCCACCATTCTCTGTCGAAAGAGGGAGCTTCACCCTCTGAGTTGCTCATACTGGCTGGGCTGCTCATTTCCACAGCTGAGGCCTTCCGTGGGTCAAATGTGAGAGACAAAAGAGGAAAAAAATCAATAGGAGACTCTCTCATGAGGCTTTCTTCCTCAATTTTTGTTTTCCCTTCCCACTCTGCTTGTTACTGTCTACCTTTCAGATAGCTGCTTTTGAATTTTCCAGATGTTTTAGTTGTGCTGTTTAGTGGGACAGAGAGGCTGTAATAGACTTGCTCCATCTTGCTTGGCATTGGGAGTGGGTCTGTCTTTTAAAATTTCTTTTGTTTATCTTTCATTTCTACATGATTGGACAAAGGGGCGCTTCAAGGTCTTTAGTTGAAGCCACATGCAGTGGCATAGGCCTGGAGACCCAGCTACCTGGGAGGATTGCTTGAGCCCAGGAGTTTGAGGCCAGCCTGGGCCACATAGCAAGACTCCATCTCTAAGAAGAGAAGAAGCATGAACTTAGAGTGCCATCATCAACTGAAAATATTTGGTGCTTAAAAAAAAGCTGTTATTTAATTTTTTTGAATATCTGTAACGCTAACGGAAAAGATTCCTCTCAAAAACTTTGCAGTGTATAGAAGTTATTGGAAGTTATGTTTTGATGATTATATGATCATTGTATAGCATGGAATCTGGCTTATTGAAGATGAAAATTATTTTTATGAAGTTAAAGCTCTAGCATTCATTCTGGTCATACATTCTGGTTGCACAAAATAGAAAACAACTCCAAGAGGCTGAAGTAAAAGGGGAAGTAGTCGTATGGGCTCTGAAATCTCATGGAATCCAAGAACAAGAAGCCAGAGGTTCATCTCAACTTCCTAGCAACAACATTTGGAATTTGGAGTGCTAGGAGAAACCAAGGCAGCTTCTTTCCCATATATATATATATATATATATATATTTTTTTTTTTTTTTGGTGGGGAGGATTGCATGATTCCTTACATTTATTACTCTCTATTTGCTTAATCCTCTTTCCTTTCTCCACAAAGTTATCAGCTTCTTAGTGACAGTACTGAGTCACTGCATCCATCTTGCCCAAAGCCAGCTCTGCCTCAGGTTAAAATAAATTTCATTTATGTGAATCAATCCATTTTCTGTTCTATTTTAGGCAGTTTGAGTTGGCTCGAATTGCAAAAGAAATCACCCTCAAAAACCATTCTCCTCTTTATCCTATTTAAGATTCCATCAGCTTTGAGATTCCAACTCTCTTCTCTTTCTCTAGATTTATTTATTTATTTTTTATTTTATTTATTTTTTTGAGACAGAGTCTTGCTCTGTTGCCCAGGCTGGAGTGCAGTGGTGCAATCTTGGCTCACTGCGACCTTCGCCTCCCAGGTTCAAGTAATCCTCCTGCCTCAGCCTCTCAAGTAGCTGGGATTACAGGCACGTGCCACCTTGCCCGGCTAATTTTTGTATTTTTAGTAGAGAAAGGGTTTCACCATGTTGGCCAGGCTGGTCTGAGCACCTATTAAACCCAATAGTGTCTTATGTATTTTCCATGTATTCACACATTTAATCTTTGAGGGTATGCATGAGGTATGTGAAATTATTTTCCCCTTTTTCCATATGAGGAAACTGAAGTCTAGAGAAGTTAAGTAAATATAGTTATGAAATGGCAGAAGCAAGACCAGAACTCAGGTTTCTCTTACTCTAAAGCCTAAATTCTTAACGACTTCACTTGAATGCCTCCCAGAAACTATCAGGCAGTGGTCCTTTTAGCAAGGAAGAGTTTGTGCTTCATGTTATCAATTAGGAAGAATGGGGGAAAAAAGATCATTTCCAGGGAGCAGTGAGAGCCAGACCATCTCTTAAATATGTCTCTCTCTGTGTGTGTGTGTGTGTGTGTGTGTGTGTGTGTGTGTGTGCGCGCATGGGTGTATATGTTTCAGGCGTGGCGTCTCCATGGTTTCTTTGAATAAATGTGAAAGGTGATTTACCTTACCTAATTAGATTAATGGAATATTAGCTTAAGAGTTATTAATGTTGGTGACAAATATCTCCTTTATACCCAGTGGCTCTAGCTCACCTGTTATACCTGAGAACAAGTAGGCATTGCTCACCATAACTGTTTCAAGCTTTGCTTTTCCTCATGCTTCTGGACAAAGCACACAAGATAATTCACCTGGATGTGGTGGAAGAGGTCACTGCTTTGTGAGGACTGACTTGGAAGACTGTGGTAGGTGATGTTAAACTTTGTGTGTACATACAAGCTCTCTAAAAGTCACATTGTAGTGGCAACACAAACATGCCCTGCAGGGTGGCACACCAGCAAAGAGCCAGCTGGGAGCCCAATCTTTCTTGGCATCCTCAAGGTGGAGTTGATCCTGGTACCAACTGCTGTCTTTTTGGTATTAGCCAGAAGCCCTTGCAGAGATAGAAAACACCTGGCTTAATTTTCCAGGCTGGGGCAGGATGGGTTAGCATGTTAGAAAGAGATAAAGGCGAAGGCAGGACTCATCGCTTGTTTTTGTGAGTACAGCAAGACTGATTCAGCAGTCAAATGATGAACATGGTAGGTGGTGAATAAGGCAGCTCCTTACAGCACTACTGGAGTTGATGCTTTTCTTTTGGCTTCCATTAACCTTCAATAACTATGGGATTCCCAAGGGTTTCAGCACAGGTACAAAGAGGTGGAGGAATTAAGTAATAGCTTAGAGGAAGCAATAGAGTTTTCCCTACTGACTTCCCCCTTCCCCCTTGTCAGCAATGCAGTGAGTCGACAGATGTTTGTAGCTTACTGCAGCATTTGGTTCCAGCTGTGCGCACGGCATGAGTAGTAGTGGGAACATTGCGTTCCCCACCTGTTCATCATGTTCAGACTAGCGAGTGTGTGTTTAAGTACAGGCCGTGTTGGGGGTGGGGGGGGGTGGCCTGTGTTTATGTATGTGTGTGTGACCAAATTGCTTCTATCTGTGAGGATTTTGTCACAGCCTAGGAGTCCAGGCTAAATGAGTCATGTTTTCTTTTTCTTAGACAGTCAAGTCTTTTTTTCAAAAAGTAAGCAATTAATATTCTTTCCCAGCCAGCTCCCTCACTTCTGTTAGATGAAGTCACCATCAAAGATACAGAAGCCAAGACAAATTTTGGTATTGCCTGATACTTTAATTTCAGATATAACTCGAAGACAGATGATTTATCTTAAGAAGCTTTCTTTTATTGGTAAATTATCTAGCTGATAGTTATAAATTTATCTTCCTCTACTTACATATTCCTTTTAGGAAAAAAGAGAATGAGAGAATCCTATAGTTATATCCTTGAACTAGTTAAGCTACCTCAACTATTAAGAAATCCTGATTTTGGAATAAAATGCTAGCCATCGTGGTCACCAACTTCACCAACTTCTGGGCCCCTCTTGCCTCTTTGATAGCTTCAGTGTAAGTAGAATTCATTCATACATTAATTAATTCATTCATTCATCCATCACACAAACATTTATCAAGTATCCATGCTCGTGTGTCTTATATTTTGGTATTTATTGAATTACTCATGCACTTGTTAAAAATGCAAATACCCAGGCCCCGCCTTCATCCTACTGAATCAGAATCTCCAAGGAGTAGGTACTAGAAATATGATTTTTAAAAAGCCTCTTTTAGAGGTGCTCTAGGAATACAGATGGAAAGGACAGTCCTTTCTCCCTGCTAGATCATCACACAAATGAATAGATAAGCTAGAGCAAGAAAAGTCCATCTAAGCCATGATAAAATATGTATGGCGCCCACGAGAGAGAGAGGTTGCTTCTACTAGGAGGAGGAGGGGTTGCCTAACCAGTTGGTGTAGTGCTTGCTCTCCATCACCTTGGCTGTTGGGGAATGGTCAGTCTCCCAGAGTGTACATGATGTTGCCTCCAAGAGTGGGCATTAGATACAGAAAGAGGGAATACATCTTGCCCTGTACTGTCCTAATCTAGTAGTCATCAACGGACTGAAAGGTCAGGGCTAGAAGTAGGATGTGCTAACTTGTCAATGCTCTCATTTCTGATGAACATTTTGCAGGTTTCTCTTTGGCAGTGCGATCAAGGCTGGAGATTCACAGTAAGGAACTTAGAAAGCTCATTGGGCTTACCACCAGGAAAAATGGAGTTCGGCTCTGTCCTTGCCACTTATTAGCTGGATAGTTTACTCAGTCTGTTGCCTAGTTTCCCCCATCTACAAAGGCAGATAATAAAATCTACATTATAGGATTATTTTGGGAATTATATAATATATAGTACATAAACTGCTTGTTGTGCCTAGCATGTGGTCGGTGCTAATAAGTACTATTTATTTTTAGTAATAACATAAATAATAATGGACCCCCATTTGGGTCCCCAGAAATGACTCCTTCTCAGGCCATCAAACCCAAACTCCATATTTACAGTGGCTCTCAACGATTTGCTCTGTCCCAGCTCCCTGGAGGGCTATGACACTGTCATAGCAGTGTCACTGGCTCAGGGCAGTGATTCTCAATCTGGGGCCCACTCTTTCTAGCTCAAGTTGGCTTCATACCCCAGGTAATTTGGACACTGCCTCCTATCCCCACAAGGGCACTTGCTCATCACTCCTGTCCCCCACTGAGATTTATTGCTTTAGGTGGTAAGTCTTCAGCAGGGTGTGCACACCTGCAGCTCTCAAGGAGTTTTGTCAAAATACACATGCTGCATCCCACCTTGGACCTGGTGAATAATTTCCCTGGTGGGGCATTGTTACGTAAGTGTGTTTTGTCTTCCTGGGAAATGCTGATCTATAGGCCTGGTTGAGAATTATTATATTTGTGGATATCTCTCTGCTCAGCAATGTCTCACTCAGCTTGCACAGCATGAAATCTTCTAGTAAAAATTAATGGTGTCCACATAGCTTTCCAAAGCTCAGAGATACTGACCCTGTGTGACAAACTGAGGAGGCAGAACCTGTGGTGATAAGGAACATATGACAGGAAGAAGAACTCTGTGTATAAGGGGGCTGTGTATATCACCCTACACATGGTGCATACTTCATGGTACTTAATAAAATGCAGCACTTGTTATTATTGATATTCGTTGTGTATTGGCCTCAGGGTTCCTGGCTCTGAAAAGACCTGTTCCCATTTTAGGAGACAAGACTACAAATCAGGGAATTAAGAAACCACCTGGCTGTTTGGGAAGCATTTAGAAAATGTGACAAGAGGTGTCAAACACAGGCTCACAGCAGAAATTTCAAGATAATTACTGTAAACTTTGTTTTTATTTCTCCTTTTGATTCTGAAATTAGGTAGAAGAGCAGTGTGTTGGAAGCTGGGGTGCAGATGGTAAGTGATGGTCTCCCAAGACTCAGTCCCCAAGTTCTGCAAAAAGCAACACAGCAAACCCCAGATTGCCACGGGCTCTGATTTTTGTTTCTTAGCATTCATGCTTGAAGTGTGGGGTTCCTAGTTGCTGTGCAAAAATGAGTGTAGCCATGTTTCCAACTGAGCCTACTGGCGATGTCCAAAGCCCCTGCCAAGAGCCTCAGAACAGAGACTTTAGTAGAAGATGGAAAATGAGTGACTCAACAGAGCGAGGAAATTCTCTGTCTTCTCAGTTTCCTTTAGATTGTCCAGAAAGGGAGATTAGAAAGGCTTCTCAGAACTAAGACTGGAAAGGGAGTTTATACCATTAGGGCAAAGATTGGGAGACAAAGGTACTGAAGTCAAATGAGACTTCTGTGAAATACTTCGGAAAGTACAGATTTTGAGACTACATGAACAGCAGCAGCATCAATAACTGTATCACTGGTGTGGGCTATAGACATCAGCTGGGAATGAAGGTGATTCTCAGGGCCCTTAATTTAGCCATCAGCCCCCAGCCAGACCTAAGCCTGCAGCTGGCTGCACAGAGAGGCAGCCTGTTCCACCCTTGGTATTCCAACTTAGGTGACTACATAAGGCATTTTGGTTTAGTGGTTCCTTAAATAAGACGACGTTCCTTTAATCTCTCTCCTGCTGAAATTTCCTACCCTCTTGGGCTTTACCATTAAACTGCTTGCTGCTCATCTGAAAAGTGAAGCTAGCAGGGTGCAAGCTAGTGCTCTAGTGACCGTTAAAATCTATCCTAGGACAGCTAGCACGCACGGAAAAACTTGCCATTCGCCGCACACCCACCCCCCCCCCCCCGCTATTCTTATCAGAGAGAACATGGATAATATTCTACTCCCTCCTCCCCTTATTTAAGGATGCTGTGTGTACATCTGAATGGGGGTGGGATGCGGGGGTGTGGAGTCTAGCTTTCGGTCCTCAACAAAAACATAATGATTCCCAGCAGGCCAGAGCTGGGCAACCAAGGAGGCAGGATCCTGGCCTCTCTCGGATCTGCAGGAAGGGTGGGCTGTGCGGGTCCAGGGTGGGATGCCCGTTCTGGCCGGCGGTGCCTGCTGAGCCCTTCCTGATGTGACTTTATTAGACAAACCTCCACTCCCGCCAGGGGTAGACACACGAGTATCTGCTTTAGGAAGATTTCTGCAACACGGCAGGGTGCAATTCAAAATCTGGGTTCTCCGTTCCTGAGCTTAGAAACCAATTTGTTCTGAGATAGGAGAAGGCTCTGTAGGCAGAAGACCTAGGAGACGGGAGGAGGCGCCTGGCGTCAGCGGGTCGCTTCTCAGCCGTGACCACGAGCGGCCAGCAGGTGTCAGTGCGTCCTCGCTTTGCCCTGGCGCTCGGCTCCTGGACCCCTCCCCACCTCGGTCTAAGGTGGCGCGGTCCAGACCCCGGGTCTCGCGTTTCCCGCAGACAGCTTCGTGGCTGGGAGGACACGTAGCCGCTTCTTCCCTAAGCGGAGGTCTGAACTCTGGCTTTTGCCACTACCCCGTGGGTGAGGTCCATTCCGCCCCAGGGGTCCCATCCGAACCCGCGCCTTCCTCCCTCTCCAGGACCCCTTTCTTCCCAGCAGCCAGGAGCACCTGCGGACCGGGTCGGCTCTGGCCCGGAGCTGGGCTGCTCCAGATGTAACTCACACCGGAGGTTACTTCCCTCGATTTGGGCGGGGATTCCCTTCCATTTTTTCTTCCCTTTTCTCCCAAGATCCAGCTCCTTGGGGGCACTCACGGGTGCCCGTTGCGTTCTGCTCCGTCGGCCCGGAGCTGCATGGCCAACTCCCAGCAGGGGCCGCTCCTCCCCTACCCCCCACCCCCGGGCTCCCTCTTTAAGCCTCTCGCTCAAGGTACCCGCCTCTCCAAAGGGCTCGTCCCGCCTGAGGGCAACGCTCCCCGAGGTCCAGCGCTGGGCGCGGGCGCTAGACTGGCGGAGGGGTGGTGCGAGGGGCGGGGGAGGGTCGGCTTCCCACGTGGGGGCTGACGCCGGCTGCTCAGCAACGCCGGCTTGATCCTGGGGCTATAAAACGAGTCCACCGTGAGCGCAGTGGAGCAGCAGCAGCTCCGGCTCCGTGCAGACGCCCAGCAGCCGGCGTGCCGCCGCCCGGTCCCTCCAGCGCCTTCTTCCCCGCCTTGCGCTCCTGCCCCAACTCGCGCTGTCGTCGGACCCCAGCCCATCCAGCAGCGCTCGGCGCCCACCAGGCGGACGCCCAGGAGAACCCCTGCCTCCTGGAGAGCTGATCGTTCACCTGCCCCGGCCCGCCTGAGGACGGGGGTGCCTTCATGCGGCCCCCACACTCCTCACCCCGCCGCCGCCGCCGCCCCAGAGCTCCGCACAGTGCGCCCCAGCCCCAGCAGGGCGCACAACTTTGGAAGGCTCGCGGCGCTCCGAGAGGCGGCAGAGTCCGCGCCCCAGCCCCGGGCCGGGCCGGGCCAGAACCGCAGCGTCTGGGGGAAGCCAGAGAGTCGGTAATCGCTTCGGGGATATAAGGCGACAGACATAGGACCCTGAGCTCGCATCAGCACCCCTCGGCTGCCTCCCGGGGTGGGGGCGGGCCCCGCACACGGTAAGACCTCTTGCTTTCGCTCAGGCTCAAGAGTCAAGATACAGATATTGATATGTATATATATATATTTAATTTCCTGTCATCCTTCCAAGTTATCAGGCCACCGATGATTTTTGTTCTCCCTTCTTGAAGAATAAATCTCTCTTTACCCATCGGCTCTCCCTACTCTCTCCCGCCGCTAAGAAATAAAACTTGGCTGTATTAGGAGCTCGGAGCAAGAAGGCGCCCACCGAGAGCGTCTGAAGCGCGAGCCAGGCGCAGTTCGCGGGACCCGGGCCATGGGCCGCTAGCGGTCCCCCAGTTCGGGCCCGGCCTCCCTGCGGCCCCCTCCCTATGTGAGCCGCAGCCAGGCGAGCGGGGCGCCGGAGGAAGAGGAGGACCCACGGGCGCCGGGCCGGAAGGCAGCTGGCAGCAGGCCCAGGCCAGCGGGCGCCCGCGTTCATGTTCCGCCAGGAGCAGTCGTTGGCCGAGGGCAGCTTTGCGCCCATGGGCTCCCTGCAGCCGGACGCGGGCAACGCGAGCTGGAACGGGACCGAGGCGCCGGGTGGCGGCGCCCGGGCCACCCCTTACTCCCTGCAGGTGACGCTGACGCTGGTGTGCCTGGCCGGTCTGCTCATGCTGCTCACCGTGTTCGGCAACGTGCTCGTCATCATCGCGGTGTTCACGAGCCGCGCGCTCAAGGCTCCCCAAAACCTCTTCCTGGTGTCTCTGGCCTCGGCCGACATTCTGGTGGCCACACTTGTCATCCCTTTCTCGCTGGCCAACGAGGTCATGGGCTACTGGTACTTCGGCAAGGCGTGGTGCGAGATCTACCTGGCGCTCGACGTGCTCTTCTGTACGTCGTCCATCGTGCACTTGTGCGCCATCAGCCTGGACCGCTACTGGTCCATCACACAGGCCATCGAGTACAACCTGAAGCGCACGCCGCGCCGCATCAAGGCCATCATCATCACCGTGTGGGTCATCTCGGCCGTCATCTCCTTCCCGCCGCTCATCTCCATTGAGAAGAAGGGCGGCGGCGGCGGCCCGCAGCCGGCCGAGCCGCGCTGCGAGATCAACGACCAGAAGTGGTACGTCATCTCGTCGTGCATCGGCTCCTTCTTCGCTCCCTGCCTCATCATGATCCTGGTCTACGTGCGCATCTACCAGATCGCCAAGCGTCGCACCCGCGTGCCACCCAGCCGCCGGGGTCCGGACGCCGCCGCCGCGCCTCCGGGGGGCGCCGAGCGGAGGCCCAACGGTCTGGGCCCCGAGCGCGGCGCGGGCCCGGGGGGCGCAGAGGCCGAACCGCTGCCCACCCAGCTCAACGGCGCCCCTGGCGAGCCCGCGCCGGCCGGGCCGCGCGACGCCGACGCGCTGGACCTGGAGGAGAGCTCGTCGTCCGACCACGCCGAGCGGCCTCCGGGGCCCCGCAGACCCGAGCGCGGTCCCCGGGGCAAGGGCAAGGCCCGGGCGAGCCAGGTGAAGCCGGGGGACAGCCTGCCGCGGCGCGGGCCGGGGGCGACAGGGATCGGGACCCCGTCTGCAGGGCCGGGGGAGGAGCGCGTCGGGGCCGCCAAGGCGTCGCGCTGGCGCGGGCGGCAGAACCGCGAGAAGCGCTTCACCTTCGTGCTGGCCGTGGTCATCGGAGTGTTCGTGGTGTGCTGGTTCCCCTTCTTCTTCACCTACACGCTCACGGCCGTCGGGTGCTCCGTGCCACGCACGCTCTTCAAGTTCTTCTTCTGGTTCGGCTACTGCAACAGCTCGCTGAACCCGGTCATCTACACCATCTTCAACCACGATTTCCGCCGCGCCTTCAAGAAGATCCTCTGTCGGGGGGACAGGAAGCGGATCGTGTGAGGTTTCCGTTGGCGCCGGCGTAGACTCACGCCGACTGCAGGCAGCGGGGGGCATCAGGCAGCGGGGGGCATCGAGGGGTGCTCAGCCCCAGGGCACTCAGAAACCCGGGCCCTGCCTGCTCTGCGTTTCCTCGTCTGGGGTGGCTCTGCAACCTCCTGCGGGCGGGCGTCTGCTGCTCCTACAAGGGAAACGTTCTTGTTGCGAGGCCCACGCATCCCCAGTTGTTGGTTTGGCCGCTCTTGACCTGGAGCCATCTTCCTAGCGGGCCACCCCTAATCAGTATTGCTTCCTAAAGGTATTTTCACCCTCTTTGCCTGGTACAGCCCTCACAGCTCTTCAGAGCAAGCACTGGACTACAAGGGCATGGCTCACAAAAGGTTAATGGATGAGGGTCACCTAGCCCTGGCTAATTCCCCTTCCATTCCCAACTCTCTCTTTTTAAAAAAACGCTAAGGGCATCCCTGCCTGCCCTCCCCAACCCCCACTGTAAATATACACTATTTTTGATAGTACACATGGGGACCCCATATCTCTTGGCCTTGGTTTTGATGTTGAAATCCTGGCCTTGGGAGAGATGCCTTCCAGGCAGACACCGCTGCCTGGTTCAGGCCAAGCCCTTTTGCAATGCAACCCCTTTCTGGTGTTATGAAGTCCCTCTATGTCGTCCTTTTCACCAGCAACTGGTGACTGTCCCTTCGACACGGACCTGCTTTGAGATTTCCTGACAGGGAAAAGATTTCTGTCCATTTTTTTCCTGTGCCTAACAGCATAATTGCCTTTTCCTATGTAAATATTACGATGATGGATCAAGACATAAGTAAATGAACCTTTCTGCCTCACATCAGCCCTGTGTATAAAGCCATTATTCTCTGATGCACTGTTCGCCCCAGTAACTCACTTTAAAACCTCTCTTTCCAGTGTTCCCTCTCTCTCTCCAGGGCCACTGCTTGAAGAAGAATATGTATGTTTCTATCTTGTATGTCTCTGTGCGCCCCTCCTGCCCCGAAAGTGCTGACTATGGGGAAATCTTTTAGCTGCTGTTTTTAGACACCAAGGAGTGGAAATTATGTGGAAGAAGCAAACCTGATACAATTTGCCCAAGGTAAACAGTTTGAAAAGACAAATGGGCCTGCCAAACTGTACAGTTCCTTCCCCAAGAGCTGTTAGGTATCAAAATGTTGTCCTTTCCCCCCTCCCTGCTTTTCTGGTTGAGATCATGTCATTGATGAACCGCCAAAGTCAGGGGAGGAGGGCGGAGACCTTGTGTTTACATCTGCCTTTCTACATGTTTTAGACAGAGACAATTTAAGGCCTGCACCCTTATTCGACTAAAGAAAAACTAATGTCAGCACATGTTGCTAATGACAGTGGATTTTTTTTAAATAAAAAAGTTTACAGATCAAATGTGAAATAAATATGAATGGAGTGGTCCTCTTGTCTGTTATCTGAGTTTTCAAAAGCTTTAAGACTCTGGGAACATCTGATTTTGTGGATTTTTAAAAAATAAAAAATGTACATTATAATTTTTTAAACGTTCCATCAATAACAAAGCTGCCATGTACTAATTGCTTCTGACATGCTGGACGCTGCGGTGAACTGGTTGTAGGCATTGCCTCATTTCTCAAGAACCCTGTGAGGTAAGTTCTATTACTATCCCCATTTCACAGGTGAAGAAACTGAGTCTCGGAGCAAGTGACTTGCTCAAGGTTAACAAGTGGTGGAAATGCGTTGTACCCAGCTTTATCTGGTTCTAGGGCCTGTACTCTTAACCCCAGAACCTTTCCAGAGTTTTGGCATTAGCCCTTCTCAGAACACTCCCAGTGGAGAGGTGTCTATGCAGTGTGCTATCTACACCAGGTGTGAGATATATGCCAGTATGTAATATACACAAGGTGTAGACATACCCCAGTGTCTATATGACCTAATGTGTCTATATACCTCAGAGTGTGTATCTACTCCAAAGTGTGGTATATGCACCAAGTGTGGAATATACTCCAAAATGTATATCACACCTTAAAGCATGATAATATATGACATGTAGCATATACTCCATAGTGTGGTTATGCACAAAGTATGGTCGAAAACCTGAATAGAACCATGTATTAGTTGGTGGTTTGAATTGTCTCTGGCCAGAAGGCACGCATCCTTCTTGTTGCATTGCTATAATATCAAAGTCTGCTCTGCTGTCTAGGAGGGCTTATGGTCCTCACACTATGGTTATGGCACTTTGAAGCTGGAAGGGGCCTTAGCGATCCAGGAGTCCAACCCCTCATCTGACAGATGAGAGGGAGGGCAAATGCAGATTCAAGAGGAAGCGACTTGCTCAGGATCCCACGGCACTAGGTGACAGGGCTCTGGCTCCAGGCTGCCTGGGTTAGGGAGCAGCTGAGAGATGTGTAGTAGTAGCTGTGTGCATGTAGTCAGATGCAGTACTGATGAATAGCCACTCATGGAGGAAGGGGGTTTGAGGGGCAAACACAAGTGTCAGGTTGTGGTTTTGAGGGAGGCCAGCTTTTGTGAGCCCAGCCACCTGTAATATGTGCGGACCAGCTTTGGACACCACCCAGAAGCAGGTCCTCTGCACCCTCTGGGCCATACATGCAGCATCTCCTCATCTTCCTTTGCTTCTCTGGTGCAGGACAGGGTGTCTGTGTATGCCGCGGTGGGAGGGTGGAGAGCCCTGAGAAATGATCTGGGCACTGAGGGGTCTGGGAGAGGGAAGACCATGGCTCTGAGGGGGTGAGGAGTTCCTGCTGTCACCTGGATCCTCTGAGCCGGCAGACAGGAGGATGGCCAGGTGCTGGGCTCCAGTGACCCTGACTCAGAGGCTTCACAAAACAGCCTCCTGGCCTGTGGCGCCAAGGCTGGCTCCCTGGTCTGGTTCTGTGGCCTGCTCCCCATCCCAACCTCACCCCAGCCTCTCCTCTCCCTCCTCATTCCAGTGCCCCAAAGGCAAACAGTGCCAGACAATAGCCTGCCTGGCAAGCCCCCAGGACCCAGGCTGTGTGTCCTAGCCACAGGAGCAGATACAAACACTGCTTGCTGTTGACTCTCAGCTCTGTCCTGTCTGTCAGGGAAGTGTTTGCCTTGCCTCCACCCCCAGAAGGGGAAGAAGCATGGGCTGAGGTGCTACACGGAGGGGCCTCTGGTGTCATCCTCCCTCCTCCTCGATACAGAAGCAGAGAAGCCTCAGAGGTGGATGGAGGTTGCAGAAAGTGGGGGAGAGAGGGCTGGAGCCCAGGCATGGGTGGGTTTCTGAGTTCATAGTAGGAATCACTGTTTATTCATTTGCAAAGGGCTCAAGCAACAGTCTGCCAAGGTGTGGGGTGGGGAGGGAAGTTGAGGTGAAATGGCTGTCACAGGGATCTTGGCTTAAAGAGCTAACCCCACATTTTCCTGTGCATAGTATCTGTCCCCGAGTATCTGGGCCAAGAGGGTCTGTCTTCGTGGCTGAATCTCCTGTTTTATGTAACTTTGGTTGGGATATCAACAGCCCTTGGCTGTTGGGTCTGAAGTGTGTCTTGCTAGATTTACTCGTGCAAGTGCAAGTGCGCTGGGTTGGGAGAAGGGTAGTGCCTTCGTTTGAGCCTGGGCACAAGCACAATCTCCTCCTCCCCAAGGCTTTGTTCAATTTCTTCTATGCTAAAAGGCTGGGGGAGAGAATGATGAAAACGTGGCTTGGGCTTTCCCCTGTCTATGACTCTATAATCAAATCAGAGATTTAGAGCCAGAAGCATCCTCATCAATCCTTAACTCCTACCTTGTACTGGCAGATCAAGGGACCTGAGACCTAGAAAAGCTGTTGGTTATGTAGCATTCCAGGAGCCCCTGAGCCCACTCTTCCCTGTGACTCTCCGTCTGATGCCATACACACCCAACATGAATTCTATTTTGTTTTGGGATGTGGAGAGTTGCTAATCAACCCCAGAGGACCCCCTGTGGCTGCTTTGTGTCAAGGACCATCCTAGGCACTGCAAGGCAGTTCTCTTCCTTCCCTGCATGTGCTGTGCAAAGCTCACCTCTTGTCCCTGTGGAGTGAGATTAGGGCCTGCCTCTGCCCTCTGGAAGCTTTGGAGCTACATGGGGAGACAGGATGTGCCTGTGAAAAGCACTAAATAGCCACACACAGTGACAGTGTGGCCGTGGGGGAGAGGATGCTGTGTGCCCACCAAGGGTAATGGGCATCTGTACTGTGAATGAGCAGTGGGAGAGAGGGGGCTGTGGCTGGGACCTCAGGGCATAGAATGTGGGGGTTGGGATGTCCACACTCTGAGAAGGCTAGGCCCGCGAAGGAAGCTCTGCTTCTAGCAGCTGAGTCCTGTGGGACCAGTGCCAGGCCTGGGCAGTGGCACCTAGGTCCAGGTCAGACCTCAGCTTTCATCCAACCTCATCCTTGGGGATGGCATGACAAGGTCCTGTCCCCATTTGGGGACACCTGTAAGGAAGTCTACCTCCTTGACCCAGTAGCATAATAGGATCCAGGTACCCAGGTCCAGAGCCCAGTGCCAGCCTAGCCCTTGGGCCTTTGCCCTGGGCCCTGCCACCCCTCACAGTGGGCCTGAGAGTCCGGGGTGCGTGAAGGGGCACCTTCCTCAGCAGAGGGCACGCCCAAGAGGGAGGCCGCGTTAAGTCACAGAGCAAAATCACTAACACTCGGATTTGTTTTGGAAATAGCATTGATCTATTTTATTACCAGAAATCCTGGGGCTTAGAGTTAGTTAAATACAAAGAAATAGAACAGGGCCTGTTGGAAAGAGCCTAGACTGAGGATTAGGAGGCCTGGGTTCTAGGCCCAGTTTTGTCTTTTACCAGCGATGTGATCTTGAGCAAATCCCTCTCTGAGTCCCTGCTTCTTCATTTATGACATACAAGTGGTTGGTCTAATATTATTTAAAAGTGTGTTCTGTGCAATTAATTAAACTACAAAATCTATATTATCTACATTATCTATCGACATTATAATTCTATCTGTCTCTACTGTCTATCGCCTATGTATTGTCTCTTCCCTGCCTGCCACCTATCTGGTGAAATGCTGGGGTAAGCTGTCTTTAATAGGTACCTCTCCTTCAGGATCTCTCAGAGACTTTGATGTGCCTATGTGGTTTGCGATTGTCTGAGAGAGGATGATGTGGTGTGCTGTTTCCCAAACTCCCTGGACTGTGGAATTTCATTATTTTTTACAGAGCATCTCAATGAATCATGCTTGCTGGAACACTTGTTGGGTAATACTGGGTTAAGGGATCTCACGGGGCTTTTCTGCTGATCCATTTTATAATTCTATGAAATGCCGGGTCTGCTATCTCCTTCTGTCCAGGCCATAGGTGAGGCACACTGGACAGGGCCAAGCCATGTGCTCTCTGTAGGGAGAGCTGGTGCTAAGGGCCACTGGCCTCATTGAGCCTCGGGTAGAAGTGAGGGTTTGGTGTGTTTTCCAAATATAGGCTAAGTCTATGTGTATGTGTGTGTAACGTGAGTGTGTATGGGTGTGTGTGTGTATGTATCTGTGTGTGTGTAAACAGGTACAAATGGACACTGAGGACCACTTTGCTCACCTGGGCCTGGCATGGAAGCATCTGGGGAGTTGAGGGTATACATGTACACACCAGGGGAAGAGGTCATAAAGGGAATTAAAGGGGAGTGTGGTGCATCTCACTTGTTGTCATGTCAGTTGGCCCCTCCCTACCTGCGAGTCCGCTCCCCTGAGGTGGAATGCCACTCTCCTTCTAGGGCAGTGGAGCCAATCTAGGAGGAGGATGGGATGATGCAATGTGTTCATTCTGGGGCAGCCAACACTGCTTCTCTGGCAGGCATATTCTGTAGCCTCCAGGCTGTCCTGTTCTCTGTGGAAGGGGCAGTTTATCTGACTACAGAGAATTCTGGAGGGGATGGGAGGCAGGAGTGAGAGGCTGTTAATGTTGTCCCCAGGACTTGAGACCTTTTTAAAATCTATACCTGAGAAAAACAAGATGGCACCCTGTGAAGGGATGAAAGAAGCGGAATTGAAAACGGACTGTTTGCAAGGTACAGGCAGGGTTAAGAGAAACTTACAAGGGCCAGGGAAGTACCCTGGGACATGCACAGTGCGAAGCTGTCAGCACCTTCAGAAGGGGCGAGGTGCTTCCCACACTATTGGAACTGGGACTTGGGGGAAGGATGCCTGGCAGGCACTGCTGGCAGAGGACCCCTGCAGCCATTGCTAAGCTGGGTCTGGACAGGGAGAGAGCAGGGAGAATCAGCACATTCTCCACTCTCACTCCCGCACCCTGATCTGCTGGTGGCTGCCCTTAGGCAGAACTCAGAGAGCACAGAAGAAAGAGTAAGGGGGCGGCTCACGGGGCTCAGCCTTCCAGGGCCCAGCATGGACAAGGGCAGAGACTATAGCCGGAGGTGCAAGTAGAGAGTATCAAGTGTAGAACCCAAAGCCTGAGAAAGGCAGAGTAATAGCAACTTGGGGAACAGGCTGGAGGGAGGCCAGCTGCCTGCTTTCTGCAGTTTGTCCAAGGGCCAGCTGCTTGGGTCACCGGGCATCTGTAGAAGAAAAGCAGAGGCCCTTCTTCCTCCCTGACTATGCAGGTGCAAGGCTGTGTGTGGGGTTATTATGTGTGGCCAGACTGTGTGAGCATGTGCGCTTGTACACACACACACACAGACACACACAGACACACACACACACTCTCTCTCTCTCTCTCTCTCTCCCCTCTTCCCTGTCTTCCCTGCCACCTGGTCAGGTGAGAGAGAGAGAGCCCCAGGGACCCATGTGGCTGGCTCTTGGTCACAGTTCTCTGCGTAATCTCCATCCCATGTCTGTGGCTCAGACACAGCTCAGAGCTGCCCAGCAGTGATGGCCACTGAGGCTGGGGCCTGGGTGAGGGGAGATGAGGACTGGCCCAGGCTGATGTCCTCACCTGTCTCCTGGTTACACTGGGGAGTCTGCTGCTCTGTTCTCAGCATGCTCCCTGGACACACTTAAGGGATTATTTTATATGCCCTAGCCCTAGAGGAGACAAGGAGACATTTAATGAATGAATGATAGAGCCCTTCCTTCCTTTATTCATTCAACTGTTTTGGAGCTGCCCCAAGCTAATGTCACTAACATCACTCTGTTTGTACTAGGTGTTGGGGTAGAGTGGGGAACAAACTAAGTAGGGTCTTTACCTCACAGAGCTTCTTCTTTTATCGGGGGACAGCTTCCTCTTGTGTTGGGGGAGAGCTTCTTTTGTTGGGGGAGAACTTCTTTTGTGGGGGAAGGGCTTCTTCTTTTGTTGGGGAGAGCTTTTTCTTTTGTGGGGGGAGAGCTTCTTCTTTTGTCAGGGGGAGAGCTTCTTTTGTGGCGGAAGCTTCTTCTTTTGTGGGCTCCAGCAAGTGGTAAGCCTGGTGATGCAGGTGCCAGGGTGGATGGGGAAAGCTGGCCCAGGTGAAGGCATTGGGGAGAGAAGTGTGCAGCCAGATGAGAGATGAGAGATGGGCAGGAATAGGTCCAGTAAAGGGACTGGGAGTGCCAGGGGTGGGGGGCATTGCATGTTCAAGCAACTTATGAAGTCCACTTTAATAGGACCATGAGATGTGAAAGTGGAGAGGCTGGAGGAAGATAGTCTAGATCATGCAACCGCAGGTAAAGGATTTTATCTTGAGGGCATGGGGAGCCATGAGAGGTTTTTTAGGCAAGGGAGGGACATGATCAGATTTTTTTTGGTTCAGAACAATCATTCTGGCTGCTGGGTGGAGACTGACGGGGGAGGGGTATTGGGAGCAGTAACTCAGTCAGAGTGTTAATAGCCTGACCAGGGTGCTGACACCACAGGGAAGGCCAGGAGCCCTCACTCCCTCAGGGTCACCCAGTGGCAGCGCCAGTCTCTGTGCAGACCCAGATATTGGGATTTTAGAGCTTCCCCTGCCTGCAAAATACTGTACACCACTGCTCCTACCCTCCGTGAATTTCCATCTTCAAGGAGTGGCTCCTTGGCTCAAGCTTCCTATTCATGGTCAAATGCAAACATCTCCTGGAGCGTGAATTCAGTCAGTCATGGTGGTATGTTGACCTAACAGACCACGGGAGCTGACCTGGTGTGACTCGCTTCTCATTTCTGAACATCACCTGTCTTATCGACACAACAGGCTAGGGAGGATTTGAGGAGAGACCGTGGAGCACAAGCATGTCACGTCCCCAAAGATTAATTGATTATGAAGGGTGAATGAGAGCTTGCAAGGACTCACCCCAGCCAACCCCGTGGATTCTGCTTGGGATCAGAAGATCTGATAAGCCCCAAATCTGGAACTTGCGCTGCTGACTCCTGTTCTGGGCTGTTGAGGTCCTCAAAGATAAAAGTCATCCATTTCCAAGAAGTTAGGGAACCTACGACTTGACAGGGATGTCTACTTTGCCTGCCATGAGGAGCTCTCAGCAGCGAACTCACTGCTCTTGGCTGGGCCTTTTCCTGTGATCCTCCACATTTGCTTGTTTGCCTGAAACCTAATCCTTCCATTTTGAACACTTGCTTGGAATGGAGCTGTCCCTCCCGGGAGCTCCCAGAGACGGCAGCCCAGGTGAAGGAATTGAGGAGAGAGCTTTGGGTTCTATACTAGATATTCTCTACTTGCACCTCCGGCTACAGTCTCTGCCCTTGTCCATGCTGGGCCCTGGAAGGCTGAGCCCTGTGAGCCGCCCCCTTACTCTTTCTTCTGTGCTCTCTGAGTTCTGCCTAAGGGCAGCCACCAGCAGATCAGGGTGCGGGAGTGAGAGTGGAGAATGTGCTGATTCTCCCTGCTCTCTCCCTGTCCGGACACAGCTTAGCAATGGCTGCAGGGGTCCTCTGCCAGCAGTGCCTGCCAGGCATCCTTCCCCCAAGTCCCAGCTCCAATAGTGTGGGTAGCATCTCGCCCCTTCTGAAGGTGCTCACAGCTTCCCGTTGTGCAATTCCCAGGTCTTGGAGGGAATGGCTGGTATTCCTGAGAAGGGCACTTTAAAGCTAAAACTTTGGAATCAGGAAGACCTGAATTAAAATCCTGGTTCCATCACATAGCTTTGGTTTAACCTTGAACAGATGGCTAAGCACCAGTTTCTCCACATGTAACTTGTAGAAGAAGTTACCAGTGTTTGGGGAGGTTGCTTAGGCCCATGCTTGGCATCTGGTAGAGGCTCAGTAGTGCTAACCTTTTCTTCTCCAGTTTGGGAGCTGGGTGGTTCCTTTTACTCCCGTAACTGCCCTGGGCTGAGCTGGGCTGGATGGGGTAGTGTTTTAGGGTGATTTGTGACAGAGATTTGACCTCTTAGGTCTTAGTTTTCTCTTTTTCCAGCCTCATGGAAGACCTTGTGTCTTCAATAGCACAAGAGGGTGGGCCTAGAAGAACTCCAAGACCCATACAAGACCTGTACCAACCACAGTGCATTTCTAGACTTGAAACTGAGATCTCCTGGTGCCAGGTTAGTGCTCCTTGCTGCTTCACTGCACCCCAGGGTGATTTAACTATCTTCTGAACCTAATGCTCATTTCTGCCTCCATAACTCTGCTTCGATCTCCTGCATGTGGAATGCCAAAATCTGCTGCCTCCCCAAGTCACACCCAAACTTTAAAGCCAAGCT
The DNA here is from genome assembly GCF_006542625.1 of Nomascus leucogenys. Classification (NCBI taxonomy): domain Eukaryota; kingdom Metazoa; phylum Chordata; class Mammalia; order Primates; family Hylobatidae; genus Nomascus; species Nomascus leucogenys. The sequence goes on along the minus strand of NC_044383.1, from coordinate 22,474,329 downwards.
ACACCACCACACTTTTAAATTTTAATAGTGGAAAGAACCTGGGGTTTGGCATCAGTTATACTGTGGCTTAATCCTTGGGTCTGTCTTCCTGTCAGTTCCGCTCTCCATCTCCAAAGGTGGCAAATGCCCAATAGGGGCACATGGTGGAGGGCACCATGCTGCTGCTGAGAGGAGCTACTCATGGGCCTGCCCCCTGCCCTCCCATTCTTGAAAGCTCCGAGGGAGGGTCTTTTCATCACTCTTTCTTCTCGTTCAAATGAATTGGGGCCGGAGACTGGTATCTTCCCCAGTTCTTCTGTGCCCACTACTGGAGAGCTTTTGGTCAGAAGAGTTTCAGGCCTAAACCAAAAGGGCCGGGTGTGGTGGCTCATGCCTGTAATCCCAGCACTTTGGGAGGCTGAGGTGGGTGGGTCATTTGAGGCTGAGAGTTCAAGACCAGCCTGGCCAACATGGTGAAACCCTGTTTCTACTAAAAATACAAAAATAGCTGGGCATGGTGGTGCATGCCTGTAATCCCATCTACTTGGGAGGCTGAGGCATGCGGATTGCTTGAACCCAGGAGGTAGGGGTTGCAGTGAGCAGAGATCATGTCACTGCACTACAGCCTGGGTGATACAGGGAGACTGTGTCTCAAAAGAAAGAAAGAAAAGAAAGAAAGAAAGAAAGAAAAAGAAAAGAAAGAAAGAGACGTAAACCTAAAGAAAATCATGAGACACGCAGATTTTCCCCTTAGAGGGGAAAGCTTTCTCCTCTCTAAGCCACCCCTAACTCATGAGTTCTCCAAAGCTCTCCAGCATGGGGCTAAGAAGAGCTTAGATTTTGGTGTCTGATGGACTGGGGTTTGCATCCTGGCCTCAACTCTGGCAGTCTACTTGACGCTGGACAAGTTGTTTTTTTTCCCCATGGTATCAGGTAAAAATGGGTAAAATATTACCTCTCTCATGGGGCTGCTGTAGAATTAAGCGAGGTGATGACTTTGCAGTAATAACTCAGCATTGGACATAGAAGATGGCTTTGGTCCTGTGAGCTGTAGGTCTGGGGGCAGGGCTGCCTCTGTGTAATCTCTGGACACTCTTCGATTCCATCTCCAACACTTGCTTCCTGCTCCCCCAGCTTTGTGGAATGTGGCCTGTGGATCCATATTTCACTTCAGGGCTGCACCAGAGTTCCTTGTCTTTGTCCCAGTGTAAGTTCTGAAAGGGCAGAGCAAATAGGAGGAAGTGAAGGGAACTAATTGGAGTACTTTCTTTACTGCTTTATGCTTTGGTTTACTCATATGTAAAAATTTTTGTTTGTTTTTTTGGTAAGAAACAAACAAGTTAAGGTAACTTAAGTGTTTAGAACAATGTCTGGTGCAAAGTAATTGCTCAATAATGGTTAGCTATTATTTACTTATTTATTTGGCACTTACTGTGAATTTGTCACTATGCTAAGTCCTGAGGATACAAAATGGGAAAGATCTAATTCCTGTCCTGAGTTTCATGTTGGAGATAAAGTAAATAACTAGAGTAACTCACTGTGTTATAGACAATGGCAAGAAATTAGAAACAGTAGTTCTCACCAATAATAGGGGATTAACTGTAATGTTTATTTCATTTATATACTGGAATATTTTGTGTATTTAAGAAGAAAACAAATCTATGTGAAAACTGTTCATAATATAGATTTAAAAGAAAAAGACAGATGACAATCAATAGAGTATGATCTCATAGAAACTGAAAAATGAAAAAACAAAAAAACTGGAAACACCAAACTGTTAGTAGTTACCTTTGGGTGGGGTGTTTGCAGTCAATTTTTTCCTAAAATTTTCTTCTTACATTTTTCTGTAATGATCATGTATAACTTTTGTAGCAAAATGAAAAATTTTTTGAAAGCAAGAAGGAAACACTATAGTGTCCCAGTTTCGAGGGAAGATATGTTATGTCTATTGAAGAAATGAAGGCTGTGATGAGAGAAGATGGACATAATCAATTCATAAAAATTCAAAAATGGATATTTACAGCAGAAAAAAGAAAACCCAGTCTCACCAAAAAGGAAATCGACACAATGGGAAAAGATATTAGGTAGAAAATATTCAGAAAAAATTCCAATCCTGCACATTTAAGACTGATTCCTTATAATAAGAGGAGTTTGATATCGATGTTGATGGCCGGCACATAGGGAAATAAATGCATCTCCATTTGGTTAATGGAAAAACTTTCTAGCAATGAAAGAAATGAGCCTGAGAACAACTGTGGGATATCTCACATTAAAAAAATATATGGAAATAATAAAATCGCATAATAAAATCACAGTAAAAAGGAGAAATCATAGAATGCAAGGCCAGGAAAGCCACGGCTGTGTTGGAGATCGACAGCAGGTGTCCATTCTGAGTGCTGCATGCTCATGCTCTACTGGGTGCTAAAATTTTAAATAGCCCCCCTAGAAACACATGTGTTCATACATACCTGGTATGATATGTAAATTGGGCCTTATCTTCTGGAGAGAAATCTGGCAATATTGTAAGACGAGCCATAACATCACTTACAATATTATTTTTCTCCACTGTCACTCTCTTGAAAAACACTCACTAAAGAACTAATATTAAGAGAAAAAAGATGCCCACAATAATGCTGTTTATGTTAGCAAGCACTGAAAACTATCCAATGTCCACTCATAGGGACGTGGCATATTCTCATAACACCACATATGCATCAGGGTTGTTTGCGATGCCCTCTTCATATCTGAGTTCTTGTGCAGTCCCACAAGTGGGTGCATATTGTCATTCTGACTTTGTGGTGGATCCGTGTGACATGCTATAGTTACTCAGAATTTAGTCTCTGCTCTACCACTTCTTCAGGAGCACAGTCCACAGCTTTTCCCACAGCATGTGGCTGCATGTTTATGATGCCACATCCAAGGACTTTGTTTCCTGCTGAATCTCAGTCACCTACAACCCATAGTAGGCATCCAGTAAACATTTGGTGGATGAATGAATGAATGATACTTAATGTGATGAAATACACCTAAGTCAGTAGATGTGACCATTGAGAACCACGTTAATGCAGGAATGGTGAATGCAAAGATGAGAACATGGTGTCAAGCGTGACAAGGCACACACATTACATGACTGCTCCACACCTGGATGTGCACAAAGACAGAGGGAATCGCTCACCTCACAGGGGCTAAGTTCCACAGGAAAGAGGATGTTTAAGTACTTGTGTTTTAAGGACAGAGGAAGTGCTGTCCATCAGGGAAGAGCCTGCCTGCTGGCTGGCAAAGTCCTCGCTCTTAAATTATCAGTGGTTGATTTGTTAAAAGGGCTAAGATCAAACCTGATGAGATCTGCAGGTGTTTGACTTCCCAAGACCTGTGGCTCTGATGCATTTTTGTGCTTGAAACAATTACAAAGTGAAGATGGGATGTACAGAGACTTGTGTGGATACACTTTGTATTAGCCAGGGTTCTCCAGAGGGACAGAACCAATAGGATATATGTCTATATGTCTATGTGTATAGGAGATAACTGGCTCACATGATCAGAAGGCAAAGTCTTATGATAGGCCATCTGTAAGCTGGGGAAGAAAGAAACAAGTAGTGGCTCAGTCCAAAAGCCTCAAAAGCAGGGAGGCTGACAGTGCAGCTGTCAGTCTGTGGCCCAAGGCCTGAGTGCCCCTGGCAAATCATTGATGTAAGTCAAGAGTCCAAAGGCCGAAGAACCTGCAGTCTTCCAAGGGCATCAGAGGAAGAGAAGGAAGCATCCAGTATGGGAGAAAGATGAAGCCAAAGGACCCAGCAAGCCAGCTATTCCCCCTTCTGCCTGCTTTGTTCTAGCCGTGCAGACAGACGATTAAATGGTGCCCATCCACATTGAGGATGGGTCTTCCTCTTCCAGGTCACTGACTCAAATGTCAATCTCCTCTGTCAGCACCCTCACAGACAACACCCAGAAACAATACTTTACCAGCTATCTAGGCATCCTTCAATCAAGTCAAGTTGACACTTAATAGTAACCATCACACACCTATATGCTGTCAAGGGCTGTGATAGGCACTGCCTGGAGGGTTGTGGAAGGATCCTCAGAGAGAATAGCTTTGTGCAGGATCTTGAGGATATGGAGGAGTGGATGTGTGTGCATGCACAAGTGTGTGTGTGGGATACACACACATGCTATATACTATACATATACATATGTCTTTCCTCTGTCTCTCTCTCTATATATATCTCTATATATGGCAATGATTGCTTTGAGTTGGGGGAAAGTCTTAGCTTTTAAACACAGAGAGAGGGATTGAAAACAGAACCCTGATCTAGGAGTTTGCCAGTGCTCAGGACAGTGGAATTGGAGGAAGGTGTTCTTGTCCCAGCTTTTAGGCTGGAGACAAAAGGTGGTCTCAGCTCATTAAGTAAGGATGGCCCTGGATCTGTAGGGAAGAACCAGAAAGGAGAAAGGAGTCAGAACTAATAAGCTCATATGGCTCAGGGCTTCACAGGACCATTCCTGGTCATCCTTTGTGTGTGCAGCAACAAAGGTCAGCCTTTGTTTTGCTCTCTGGGTGACTCCTGTCCTCCATGCCACCCTCCATGGAACCTCCATGGCTCCCTGCCTCAAAGTCAGGGTCACTTGGGCATGTATTCATAGCCACTTCTTCTGGGTTCTCTATTGTGTGGCCTGGGTCGGGCAGGGTTTTGGCACCCCATCACTGCCCTTTCTTCTGCAGCAGCTCTGGTGTGTGCTCACTGTTTGCAGTGTTAGTCCTGAATCACTCACCACAACTCACTTGCCTTGTGCTGTCCAATCTTACTTCAGTTGTCCTGATGACTAATGTGGTCCCTTCCTCTCTCAGTTCTTAATTGTTTTGGTTTGTATTTGGCACATGCTGTTGTTGTCTTCTGGGTTTTGTCTCCTCTTAGTGATGATGATGATGATGATGATACCTATTTGGTGATAATGATTCCTCACTCTCTGTCCCAGCAATACAATGGAGAATGTCTTATGCACATTTTCTCTGACCCAGCCCTGGGCTGCTACTATCATGAGGCAGGGATGACTCAGACTCTGCTGGTCTCGGCTTTGCAGATGCGATCTGGACAGTTTCCCTGCCTGGGAGCCGGATGGGAGCAAAATTGATGGAAGCAGTAGACACATGACACTCTTTGTGAGGTATCAGCTCCAGGCTCTTTGTGGGGTTGGAGACTTTCTTGTACCTTCTGCATATTCCCTGCTTTTCTGCAGCACTCCCAGCAACCTCTTTTCACTGGGGCAGAGAGAACCAAGGTGATGGTATTGAGGGGATTGGATTCAGTCTGTAGCTCATCAGGGTCATGTGTGGGATGGAGACCATGTGTGAAAATCAACCCGCTTGTTATGTGGTGAATGTCTGTGGTTTGCCTCCTCAGCCATCATTCTCTCTTCTGGCAATAGCCTCACTCCATCTATGTATTACTCTCAATCAGTGTGTTTGGGGTGGGCTCCAAGGTGACTCTATGAGCTAAGCCCAGGTTTGTAGCCTGCCAGTGTATCCCCCACTATGACCACAATGAATGGGTTAGGGGCCCATCCCTGAATCGGTCAGAGCCAATAAGATGCCAGAAGACTTTCAGTGGAATTGTTGAGAAAGAGGCAGTGTTTTTTCCCACTGGATGTGCCATGTCCATCCACAACCGAGGCCACCAGGGAAGATGGAAGAGCTCTTAAAAAGGAAAAGAAATGGAGCCCTAATGACACCAGTTGAGTCCTTAATCTAGTTGTGTGTGAAGTGAGACCTATCTCTAGACTTTTAAAAAATTTCATGAGCCAATACATCCCCATTCTTTTAATTAAGCCAATCTGAGTTGAGTTTTCTGTCACTTACAACAAGGAAGTCCTGATAGATACAGTCCTGTGACTTTGGGTCAAAGTCACCTCATCAATATGCTCAAAGATTGTGTGAATATGAAGTGAGTTTCTTTGTTTTGATTCTTTAGTTGGGTGTCACTTTGTCCTTGTGTTATGATCAACTTTCTAATTCAAACTATGTTGACACTGCCTTAAACAGTTCTTTGAACTTATCTAGAGTCCATCAAACCAAGGTCAGAAACCCATAACCCATATGCTGTCCTATGGGGACCAACAAGTCGAGTATATAAGGTTACTTGGAAAAACTCCTTGGGAGGGTGGGAGGAACTTTCAGTTATCCATCAATTTCTGGGATTCTTTTATGTTATTGGATAGGAGGTAGAGGACTTCTGACCGTCTGGGCTTCCAGTCTCAGGGTCCAACTTACCATTTGCATGTTTCTAAAGAGGACAGAACAGTTGTTCTCACAACTATTTCCTGGCTCTGCAAATAGCACAACACCGTCATCGTCCCAGAGGCATGGCACAAATCCTGGCTGTCCTGTAACAGGAGCTGTTGCCACCAAGTGACTTATTTCATGGTGAAACCTTCCAGAAATGGGTTTAGACATCGTTGGAATGTGTATGTATTTTTGTGCATTGCATTTTGGGAACATTATTTGATCTAGTTGGCAAAGTGAAGCCGGATGAGCTGAGAGCATAGGTCATTTGGGCTGCCAGCTTTCTGCACTTAAATATTCTGCTTTATTCCCCTCACATTTCTATAGAAGTTCAGCTTTCAGAACTATACAACAGTATTTGGACACAAGACTCTGTAAATGCCAGTAATCTTTGTAAATCATCTATGTGTGTACATGAATCCAGTGAAAAATAAATGAGCATTGTGGTCAAATGTGTGGACCCTGAAGTCTGCACACCTGTGTTCCTCATTCACCTGAGGAATGAGGAATGTCTGTCTTGAGCAAGAGAGGAATGTTGGGGACCACATTTCTTTTGTCTTTCCAAAACCAGCTGGGGTGTCACTGACTCACCAAATTCCTCCATGTTTCCCATTTACAGTCTTTTTGGGCTGCTTCATCACACAATGAAAGGGGATGTATTGTGGATCTTTGTCTTGCCATAGTATTTGATTATTTATTATTTATTGGTCTATGTAAGCCTTTCCTCCCTCTTTGGCCTGAAACTGCTGGGTGGGTCAGGGCTGTGCCTATCCCACTCCCCACCTGAGGTCTAGCACAGTGCCTGCATGTTGAGGGTGTTTGGCATGGCCTTGTTGACCCTTGGGCCTTTGCTGCCATGGTGATGGGGCTGACCAGTAGGTGTGAGGGAAGAGCCTGAGGGCAGAAGTTAGGGGTGGGAGGAGAGGTGTGGGTGGGGTGGCCCAGAGAGTGGGGGTCCAGTGAAATAAGGAGGCTAGAACTTTGCTTCTTTGTCCGAGGAAGGTTCATGTGGCCCATTAGCTTCACTGAGAATGGACCTGGATTCATGGCTTGAGGTGGAGCTAGAGACTTGGAAGCAACCATGGCCATTTAACCAAGGTCCATTGCCCTGGTGACGTGGGGTCCTTCCCCTGGGCCAGCCCTTCTCTTGGGCCAGTTCTGTTAGGTGGTCTGTGTCCTGCCCCCTGGGGTCTGAAGGACATAGAGGGGCTAATGGCCAAAGAGCTATGGGCAAAGGACTTGCCCTTATTCTTCTTGGATGGGAGGCATGGAGGGGACCTGGAGTTGGTCCCTGATCCTCTACTGTCTGCAGCCATATCCTCAGGATCTCACGGAGGCAGGAAGACCCAGCCTTGCTCTCAAAGCAGCAGGCCCTGATTCCTACCACCTCTGCCTCAGCTTGCCTGCTGCACCTCCGTGGGAGCCCTTTCTGAACCATAGGCCCCAGCACATTGGCAGCATGCTCAATTGTTGGCCAGGGAAGAAACTTACAGCTCACTAGAGGACTGACCCTGCCCTTCCATCCCCTACCCGAGATGGTCCGGGGTCTCTTGCTGGATGCCAGATGTGCCTGTGTGTGTGTGTGTGTGTGTGTGGTGTGTGTGGTGTGTGAGAGAGAGAGAGAGAGAGAGAGAGATGGAGGGAGAGAGCGAGAGAGAGTCACTATAAAATTGGGGCAGAGAACAAGTAGGAAGTCACAGACAGCACTTCTTCCCTCTCCACTGCCCCAGTTCCCAGCCCTACGAAAGCTGCCTGTCCTGGGCGTGAGGAGGCTGGGAAGGGAGTGCAGTACAGAGGGCACAGTGCTTCCAGGGCTTCTCACCTCCAGAAGTGTACTTCTGGGAAAGGAACTCAAATGTACAGCAGCTCCTCCTGGGTTACCAAGTGTATAGACTTGTATAGGCAGCTGGGCCTGACCCCCGAGCTGAGTGAGCCCCTGGGGCCATGCGAAGAGGCTCTGACCCTCCTATTTACTGTCTTCCTGACTTGAGCACACCATCTCCCCTTCCACTGTCTCTACTTTTTCATCTGTAAAATGGGTATCCTACCACCCCACTCCAAAGGTAAGTCTAAGGAGACCACAGGTGAGGCAGCACTTTGCAAACTCTACTGTTCCTTGCCACAGTGCTGATGGACATGGTGGATGACAGAGCACAGGAGCCCCGCACTGAAGTGCTGGGGGTCTGCAGAGGGACAGGGAGGGACAGAAGAGGCTGCTCCAAGGAAGGGCGTTTGGTTCCCACAAGAGTCGTGGATCTTTGTCTTCTTGCACTGGGCCACAAGGAACCAGAGGCTCAGCAGGGCTTTGGGGTGGTGGATGCAGGCAGCAGCAGGGGATGGAAAAACAGGCACAGTCCCTCATTGCCTCAGATTTATCTAGTTCTTTGTCCCTGGTCGCAGAGGGTACCTTTCCAGACTGTGGTGGGAACTACAGGGGCCCTTGGACCTTCAAGTGTGATTTTATTTATTTATTTTTTTTTATGGAGGTGGTTCTAGGGAACTCAGGAAGAAAACTGGCATCCTGGCATTGGCCACCCCTAAAAATACGATGTGATGTGGCTAACGAGAAAGCACAACAGGCCTGGCTCTGCATGGCCTAATATAGCCTGGCATTCAAGCCCCAACCAGGACGTAAATGGGGATTGGTAATTGAAAGCACGAGAGGTCTCTTGGACAGGATGACGGGGAGCCTGCTGTGATCTCTGAGGTGGGCATGCCAAGGGGATTGGAAAAGCAGCCCTAGGGGACTGTCCTGGGTTTCCCAGTGTGGGTGGGGTTGGGGCCTGGATGAGGGCACCCCCGTGCAGCCTCCTGCCCACACTCTGCCTAGCTGGTCAGCATCGGACTGACCAGTCCAATTAGCCCTCATGGGGAGGAGTGGTGGGCTCAGTGCCACCAGAGGTCATAAATTCCATCACCCTGACCTCTTGAGAGCAGAGTGGACCAACCTCTCCATTCCCCTGCCTTGCCAGCACCCTGGCTAGCTGATTTTGGCCCTACATGGACTCTATGAGAGAACGCGGCCCAGTCCTCCCCCTCAAACAGAGGATTGACGCCAACCTCGAGTGTGGAAGCATCATGGAGGCAATGCCAGACGCTTTTTCTTCCTCATCCTCTCTCCTCCTGCAAAGACACAGATCCATGAGTCAGCCAAAAAGCTAAAGGACTCTGATGCTATTTTGTGCTGACTTGCGTCTCAGGTCTGGGGAGGTAGAGGGGGCAGAATGTGGGAGAGGAGAAACAAGTTTGGGAGTGAGGATGGTTTCCCTGGGGCCACCTTGTAGGGTGACCACTTCATCTCTGTTTGCCTTGGGCCTTCCTGGTTTTGGCACTGAAAGTCCCAAATCCCAGAAAACCTCTCAGTCCAGGGAGAACCAGGATGGTTGGTCATCCTTTCCCATCAAAACCTCTGAAGCCTGCTCCTCATGGGAGAACCATCTCTGGACTGGTGTCCCAGGTGACCCAGCCAAGGACCCAGAGCCTCCTGCTGGCAGAGCTAGGACTTGAATACAAATCCAGGGCTGTTTGCCCCCAGCCTGCATTACTCAGGTCCTTCCATGAAGTGGGACACCTGGATCTCTCCAATGATCTTGGCCGAGGCCTTTCCCCAGGATGAAAGTGGTGGTGAAATAGCCAAAAGAGGAAGGAGAGGGGTGAATGAGTCACCCTTGGAGATAGAAAAATAAGACCCTGCAGCTCACCCTGGCTCAGAAATGTGGGGTCCCAAGAGGGGAAAGATGCAATCTCTGCCCTTAAGGAGTTCATATCCTGCTTCGAAAAGTGCAGTGGACTTGCCTTTGGGTGCCTGGCTCAGATGCCACTTAGTGCCACCTACATGCACTCACCAGGAAACAATAGACAAAGGGTGTGGCCTATCAAGATTGCATTACTCTAATTTCTTTTATAGAATGTATTCATTCAAGAAATATGTATTGAATATTTGTTCTTAAGCATGCTGTTCCTTGTGTTTGAAACATACTCTTCTCTTTTTCCCTCCTTCTCCTCTTTCACCCCCACGTCCCAATCCCAGCCATTCCTCAGGTCCCAGCTCAATAGGTAATATTTACTGAACACTTAGTATGGATCAGGTGCCATAGTAAGCAATTTGCACTTCTTTAATTAAATACATTTAATCCTCATGAAAACCATATGATTCCGTTATACCCATTTTACAGATGAAGAAACTGAGTGGTTAACCGGCTTGCCCCATGACACATGGCTCTTCTCTGTTAGGCTGGGTTGTAGCCTGGCATGCACCTTTCCTGCAAGGAAGGCTTTCCTGAGCCCCAGTGCCCAGTTCCCATGCCCCTATAATTAGTTTCTGCTGGAGCACTTGTCACCAGGCTGTGACACACAGTCTCCTTGTCTGTCTCCTCCATGAGATGGGGTTCCTGGAGGGTTGAACTCCTTCCTGCTATATCCCTGATAGTAGCCATTGAGGAGGAGTTTGGTAAATACCTATTGGATGAATAAATGAATGAATTGATGGATGAATGAATGAGTTGCCTCAATGGCCATAGGAGCTCTGAGGTCCTCAGCAAAGGCCTTTGTTTTGTCGCTGAGGGGCACTCCACACTGGCAGAATTGGGCCAAGGAGCTCTTGATGGCACAAGGCAAACAGCCCTCCTGAGTAACCGTATAACTGTGACATCGGGACACAAACTGATTTTTAAATACTAAAATAAGTTTAAACTTTTTAAAGTAAATGACATTCATGAATTCTTAGGATGAAACTGAGATGTGGAGGAAATTTCATGCTTGTGTTGGTGTTGACAGGCGAGTCTCAAATTTCACCCTTCACCCAGCCCCCTGAAAATTCTCCTCTGCTGTTGGAGTGATTTGGGGAAAAAGTTTGAGAAATGCCGCCTGGAGTAGCTGGCTGGAGCTCAGGACGTGGGATGTCTGGATTCAGCGTGGGCTGAAGGAAGGACATTTCAGGGAGGGGCACTGCAGGAGCAAAGGTGCAATAATGGGGACAGGTGGACCTCTCCTTGTTCCTTGTTCCTGGAGCTGGGTGAGCAGCCAGTCCCTATGAACGGCTCTGAACATGCCAATAGCTGTTGCAATGTACGATTGGCAGCCACATCCTGAAGTACTACCACCACCACCATCACTTGGAAAACCTCACACTATTTTTAGTCCCTTTAGCTCAAGAAAATATTATATCATCTCTTTCCCTCCCTACAAGCCAATTCATTGTTGATCTTGTCCCGTCGTAAAACCCTGTTCTCCTTTTTAGCTGTGTGAGACCAATAAGCAGTGGGGTGGAGTCCCTCTGCTATTTTCATATTTTGTGTCACTTGTTCACATGGGAAAAATCATGATATTTTCCCACGTTGGGGCCCTGTGCAACCTGGCTTTGAATTTTAAGCATGTAATTGCTCTGGATCATGCGAGGGGACCGATGAGAATGAACGACCCGCAGGGCTCAGGGTTCCAGGCGCCTGATGTTGGCATGACTGGGGCTCGATGCTGATGATCTTGTTGATTTTAGAAGCATTTCCAAGAAGAAGAGGAGGAACCAGTGCCCTGTAGAGTGGTGGGAGAAAAGAGGGGCAAGATCCTCCATTGAAGGAATCTGCTCTGATTCAGCAGGAAGGCTGGGAGATGCTTGGCAGTTCCAGTTCATTGCAGGTTTACAAAATGCTTTTCCACCTTGATCTCTTTTGGTCAAAGTTCTGGGAGTTGGGTTGGGCAGAAGGCATGATCTGCCTCCTACAATTGAGGAAACAGAAAGGGCAAGAAAAATAGCCCAGCGCCCCATGGAGCTGGAAGCGGCAGAACCGGGCTGCAACTGGAGCAGCGTAGTGACTGATGTGATGGGTCAGGGGTTCAGACAAACATGGGTGTGTATGAGGCTTTTCCATTTACTGGGTGAGTATCTGCACGTCACTTCTCTTCTCTGAGCCTCAGTTTTCTCAGCTGTAAAATGGGGATGTTATCCTCTCACAAGTTGGGTAGAATGTGATAATGGTTGTGAAGTATGTAGGAAGTGCTCAATGTATGGTCCCTATTCATACTATCAATATTATTTCTTGCTGCAGATGTCCCCTCTCTCTATGTATCTTGCCCAATCTTCACCTCTCTCTTTACCAGAGGGTCCCATCTGTTATCTCTTTCAACTTGCAGCCAAAGAAGCTTAAAGAATATGTAAATAGTTTAAAAATTCAAGGCACAGACATGTCTATTGTGTTCTGGATCTGCCAAGAGACATCCTTGCCATTTCTCTGCCACTTCTAGCTCCATGGGCCCCTGGGCTACTTTTCTGCCCATTTGTTTCCTCAGTTGTAGGAGGAAGATGATGCCTTCTGCCCACCCCAAATCCCAGAACTTTGACCAAAAGATATCAAGCTGGGAAAGCATTTTGTAAGCTGCAATGACTTGGAGATATGCGTGTCCTTTCAGCAGTGAAAGGGGATTGAGAGAAGCTGCCGCCGTGGGCCGGAGTCTGACCTGGCATCATCTGGATAATGGCTGGCATTTGTGAGGCTGTGAGTTTCTAAGAAGGAAATTATCTTGGCACCTCAGCAGTATTAAGCAATGGGCAGCTGTCTAGAGCCCCATCTGTAGGGGACGCACACAAAAAAACCCACTGGAAATTTAATGTCATGGGCAATGTTTACCCAAGTGCTTTCAGGGAAAGTTTAATGAAATGGGAAGATCCTTTTTGGATAAGCTGTGTGGGATACAGCATAGTCTCCCAGAGTGAGTGCCAAGAGCATAAGATGGTCCCTAAATAGGGTGGAGACAACCATCTGAGGAGCTTTCGGTTTGCTGGGTGTATTTGGGGCCAAAGATGAATGGCTTGGGGAACCCCCTTGCCATGGGATACATGGGTCTGTCTATCATGAGTCTGGGCTGAGGCTGGAAAGCTGGAAATGGAGGAAGGTGCAGTGAATATCAGGCATGTGACTGTCCTGCTATTAAGTCATTTACCCAGACTGTCCCACCCCAGCCTGAGGTTGACGTGATAGGGGCGCATATATTAGGCAGATGCTGTGGGCACTCCCTGGATGGTTGCCCAGCTCTGGGGTGGACCTGGTCATGCTTAGAGGAAAACAAACCCTGCCAGGAATTCAGGTGGCCCGGGAGGTGGGGGTGCTGGCAGTGAGTGTGTCTCACAAAGGCCACTGCCCTAGAGGCAAAGGCTGGATGGAGGCTGGCCCAGTTCCTTCTGTTCCTAATCCTACAGAATCTCCTTGAAATTTCATGGGCCTCAGGGGTGACCATGGGCTGAGGGGTTGAACGCTCCATGGCAGAAGCTTCATTTGGTAGTGAAAACAGCAACGTCCCCACCACCCAGTATGAATGACCCATGGCTCCAGGCCTCCTGCCATTCACATGGTCTAGGCGGATGGTCCAGCTAGACAGCTAGCTGTGCATGTGCTGAGCCTCTGCTTTGTGCCAGCTACTCTGTTAGGTGGCTCCTCCTGTACCCAGTTTTTAATCCTTCCAATAAGCTTGCAAAGTCAGTATTAGAATTCCCATTTTATAGAGGAGGAAGCTGAGGCTGGGGTTGGGGACTCAGTCCTGGTCTAGAAGGACCCTCCCTCCCATGCATGTCTTCCAGTTCTCATGTCCACACTGGATGAGATTTCCAGTGTCCTGCCCTGCTTGCTGGGTCCTTGCTGGTTTTCGTTGTGGGTCAGGGAACTTCAGGATTCACAGATGCCGGCTGACTTAGGGTCTGGGGAGCTGGGCTCCCACCCTATTAGGGACCAGCCATAGCTGCTGGGGCCTCCTACTTAGGTGAAGTGGAAGCAAATAGCCAGTTGTTTGTGGTGCCCTGCACAGAAGGTGGAGGCGTGCTCAGGGGAATGGGGTGGGACTCCTTCTCCCTGCACCTTTCCAGCTTTTCTGGGCACTTGGTAGTGGGAACCCCAGGGGCCAGTATTGCTTTTCTTCTGCTTTTTGGGGTGGGGCTGGGAGGTGTGAAAAGGAAATGCAGGCCCTGGGCAGAGGTCAAGTACAGAGGATGAAAAGACCAATGTGGTATTTGCTTGTCCCGTTTCCTTGCCAAAGGCCACCCCTGAAGCACAAAGCCTGGATCTTCAGAACTTGAGCCCTGCTGTCCTTCTTGAATTCTGGACTGAGACAGGGCAGGGGGCCATGGCCAGATGGATTCTTGCTTCGTTCTAGCCAGGGGAACAGCCGACTTGTTGGGCTGGACCAGGAATATGGCTGGCCCCTCACCCACTTTAGGAATCCTAATTGATTTCTTTTTTACATTGCACTTTGCAACTCCCTTCTCCTGCAGGTGAAAGGGGAAATTGGAAGGTAAAACCTGCGGTGGCAAGGCCTTGAACATTGCTTATCGTCTCCAAGTGCAGGGTGGAGAGAGTGACAGCTTTATGATGATTAACCTGTGGGTCTGCTGCGTTGGAAAAAAATTAATCTCGAGCCCCAAGACCGCCCCGCCCCTGGTCACTTTTAAATGCTACTTTCTCAAGGCTATTAACTTGATTCTTCCCCTCCAACTCGTTGTGTTTATTTTGAATAGTACTTCTCAGGAACTTTTACATTAAGCTTTCCTAGCTGATGTTGCTTGGTTTGGACTAACATCAATAATAGGCTTATTTCCCTGGTGTAATAATGGAAAATATGCTTCATTTCATGTGCTGCCTCGGCTAAATTGTGGTGGTAACATGGAGCTCTGTATTGGGAAGAATCTGGGGCCAAGACCAGACTCACCAGAAAGTAGTACTGTGATTGATTAGCAATGCCTGTCATGGCCATGGGAGGCAGGAGTGGGGACACCTATGCCATCCCCTATTTAGGAGATTAATTTCCCCACTCCTATCTGTCTAGTCTGTAGCAAACAGACCTTTAACATAAAAAGTCAATGCTCTTCTACAAGGGTCCAATATGCCGTGCCCAGTAGGGCACCTGATGCACTCCAGAATGGTCTTGCTTTTCACCCAGCTTTTGGAGTGAAAAAAAATTTTTTTTTTTTTGAGACAAAGTCTCACTCTATCGCCAGGCTGGAGTGCAGTGGCACAATCTTGGCTCACTGCACCCTTCTCCTCACGGGTTCAAACAATTCTCCTGCCTCAGCCTCCTGAGTGGCTGGGACTACAGGTGCCCGCCACCATGCCCAGCTAATTTTTGTATTTTTAGTAGAGACGGGGTTTCACCATGTTGACCAAGATGGTCTTGATTTCTTGACCTCGTGATCCGCCCTCCTCGGCCTCCCAAAGTGCTGGGATTACAGGTGTGAGCCACTGCACCCTGCCCAGAGTTAATTTTCTACAAAATAGATATCATCAGCTCCCTGCCACCTACAGCAACACACATAGCCCTTCAACACGTGGACCCAACTTTTCTCCCTGGCCTCATCAGCAAGACTCCTGCACGTGCACCTTATAGTCCAGGTGTGTGGAATTTTTCTCATTGTGTTCGGAATTCACAGTGCCCTTTCCTACATTCTTGCATTTTCATGTGTGTTCCCTTTGCCTGGGACATCTCTTCCTTTCTTCTTATCCTTTAAGATCCAGCTGGCCTCTTCCGCTGCGTGCCGGATCCTAGCACAGGGGCAGCGCAAGTTCCAGGCGCACAAGCCAGCGAAGAGGCAGCTGTGGCCTCTGAAAGGAACCGGGGCGGCAGGAAAGACGGTCGTGTTACAGCTCCCATGAAGGCGCGCGTCGGTCAGCAGCAAAAGCTTAAGAAGAACCTAGAAGTCGGGATCTGGAAGAAGATCGAACATGCCGTGGTGATGAAAGCCAGCAACAGCCTGTCCAAGAAGCTGGCACTGCTGAAGGCCCCGACCAAGAAGAAAGGGGCGGCTGCTGCCACCTCCTCCAACAAGACATCTTCCTGAGGACACTGGCCCCAGCACAGGCCAACACCGCAGCCCCCGCATCCACGATGGGACCTTGCAGGTGCTCCCACAGGCTGCACTGTCAGGAAGAAGACCCTGTTCCCCAGCACTGGGTCTCACTTAAAACTTCGTTGGGAGCCTGGCCCTTGGGCAGCAGACCCTAGGGTGCTGAGAACCCAGCAATGGCCAGGAAGATACAGTCACCAATCTCATCTGCCCCTGTCCCCCTTCCCAGGTCCTACCTTCACAGGTTCAACACGGAGCAATAAACCTGGCTTTGTCATTAAAAAAAAAAATCCAGCTAACATGTCAGTTCCTCCATGAAGTCCTCTCTGATCCCTCCAGACAGATTAGTCCTTCCCTCCATCATCTGTATTCCCACAGCATTCTGTTCATTTCTCTATCATAGCACAGGGACATATAGACAGACAACTAAAGATGCAGCAAGCTGTTTCCCATTAGACTGGCAGCCTCCAGAGGACAGAGACCCCCATGGGATGCTGCGGTGTAGCACTGCCCCTGGCTTCCAGAAGACACTTGGTGAAGGATGACTGAAGCAATCAACGTGAGGATGAATGAACTCCAGGATGTGTTGTAAAGTGACTTGAATTTTGATTCCCATTTGTTCTAGCCTGCCAAGGCTTAAATCGCGTTTGTTGGAATGCGAGGAAAGGAGGAAGAGTGGTGATTAAATGTGCTTGATAAAACTTCTCTATTTTGTGTTTGGAATAAAAATGGGAAGCTTGAGATAAAACGGTGCTTGTTTCAGTGCTGAACAGGCTTCTCCAAGCAGGGCCTCGTGTCTAATCCTCCCTTAGAAGTGGGGAGGGTGGCACCAGGCTAGGCACTGTCACGGGGGGCAGTATAAAGGGTGGCAGTGGGATGGAGGTGGGAGACACCGTTTCCCCGGTGGGAGGGCATGGACGGTTCCACAGAGGGGCAGCCAGAGCCCAACATGCAAGGGTGGGAGTTTGTCGGGTGGGGCAGCTGTTCCAGGCAGGGAACAGCATGTGCAGGGCATGAGCCGTGTGCATTAACTTCCACCACACGCTGGGTGCCGTGCTGAGCAGGGGGAGCGCTCCCTGCTTCTTTTTCATCCAGATCCCCAGCTCCACCAAGCTGCATCCCAAAATGTAGTGTTCACTGGTCTGTTGATTTTACTTTTCTTGGGTGGCTAGTAGACATGATTTGTGTATCTGTGTGGAATATGGCATCTCTCGGAGGTGACTGGTGTTATAGGCTTTGCTACAGAGTTGGCTGTGACCCTGTCATCATTCTCACACTTGGTGATATGGTTTGGCTCCGTGTCCTCACCCAAATCTCATCTTGAATTATAATCCCCATGAGTCTAGGGAGGGACCCGGTGGGAGGTGATTGGATCATGGGGGCAGTTCCCCCATGCTGTTCACGTGATAGTTAGGAAGTTCTCATGGGATCTGATGGTTTCATAAGGGGCAGTTTCCCCGGCGCGCTCTCTCTCTCCTGCCGCCTGCGTGCTCTCTCTCTCCCTTGCTGCCTTGTGAAGAAGGTGCTTGCTTCCCCTTCACCTTCCGCTATGACTGTAAGTTTCCTGAGCCATGTAGAACCGTGAGTCAATTAAAAATTACCCAGTCTCAGGTATGTCTTTATAGCAGTGTGAAATGGACTAATACACTCAGCTTCTCTGGCTAATGGGAAAGGCAGGAAGGGAGGGTGACACTTGCAGAGCCACAATTGCAGCCCACCATCCCTCCCATCTCATGACCGGAATGGGCAGAACGTGAGAAGCAGAGCCGGGATTTGAAGGGAGTCTGTGAGCCTCCTGGGGCTGAGCATGTGTAGCGAGCAGAAAGAGTTTGGGCCACTCCGAGTGTCCCCAGACCCTTCCCCCATCTCTTCCCAAAGAACTGCGCTGGTGACGCTGCCTCACGGGGCTGAGGAAGGTCAGCGCATTCAATCTGGTCCCACAGAGTCTCCCCCAGGGGGCAGCAAGGATTTCACCTGGGGCTCTGCCATGGTCATTCTCTGCTGACCCTGACCAAGGCCATGTGGGGTGGCTGGCACCACGCCCTGGAGATTAGTTGTCCTCCATGTACTCAGAGCTCAGTAGAGAAACAAGATTAATACTGACAGGCAAATAATACAGTTTGGATACAATCTGAAGCTATTTGGGACACAGGCTCATCCTCAGAAAGTTGTGTGAAATGAGTTTGCCATCAATAGTATATGGCCTGACTAAAAGGTCTCCCGTGCCCCCTTCTCCCTAACTTACACCTCAAAGCAATTCTGCCCAATAGAAATGCAATGGAATGGGAGCCACATATGTCATTGGAAAATTTCTAGTAGCCACATTAAAAAAACTAAGAGGAGACAGGTGAAGCTAATTTTAGTAAAACATTTTATTTAATCCAGTCTATTTGGAATGTTATTTCAACATGCAAGCAATATAAAAATTGTTAATGGGCTGTTTTACATTTTTGTAAAATACTAAGTCTGAACTGCGGTGTATTTTGTGCTGAGAGTGCACCCCAGTTCAAACTAGCCACATTCAAGGGTTCAATAGTGGCATGTCCTTAGTGGCTATTGCATTGGGCAGCAAAGCCTCAAAGACTTAAGCAAGTTATTTAGCCTTTCTGTGCCTCTGTTTCCTCATCTGATGGATGGGGATGATAAGAGTACCTAGAGATAATACATACATAGGGTTTAGCACAGCCCCAGGCTCAGGAAAACCTTTGGTAAATGCTCATTCATTTTATTGCTAGTGTTGAAGGCAGGATTGGGGGGTGTGCAGTTCTCCCACTTTGGATTTGGCTTTGGGAAGCAACTTTCCTTAAACTTGGATCCTGTGTCCACCTCGGTATTAGCTCTTACTGCCCTTTAGTCTACTGGTCCATTCTTTCTGGCTCGCCAGGACTCCCAACACCTTCCTGGGCAATGAGCTGCCAGGCTAGGATACTGGTGGGTGGAGAGGGAGCTGTTTTCCAAAGGAGAGGACCACCCCTCTGATCTCCTAGGGGACTACTTTGTCAGCTTGGTTTGTATCATGAGTGTCTGGTTTATTAAATCCACGTGGCAGCTCATGACTCCTTTTACCATGCTCAGGAGAAAGGCCAAAAGCCTGGGGCAGGGTGACCTGTATGGCATTTTGCCATTTGACCAGTTTCTGTCATGTGCAAATATGACAGTCCTCACTGGGAGCTCCAGAAGTGGTGTTGTCCAGAGCAGAGGGGCCCAGCCTTGCTTCTTGCCCTTGGGCTGTGCTTAGTGCCTGCCAATCAGAAAGCCATCAGTGATTAGGGTTGAAGATCAATGTTTCCTCAGCCCTTGGTGGGATCCATCAGCTCCCCGGAGAAAACAAGTTGCTTATCATAGCCAAGTAAGGGGTCAGGGCTTGGTGTGGATGTCAGCCCTGGTCCTGGGCCCCCCACCGTGGGCTGCTGGGCCTACTGGGATCTCCCTGAGGGGCCTGCTGCTTGCCTCACCTCCTTGCCTTGTCATCTTCCTTTCATCATTTCATGGATTCCACAATTCCTCCCTTTCTTCATTCATTTAACTAATATTTATTGAATACCAACTGTTCGCTTGGCACATGGTATACAATGGTAAACCCTGGATCCATGAGCTCACTGTCTAAGAGAGTAAGACACTAATCAAACAATCACACAAACAAATGTGCCACTATGACCGCAGCCAGCGCCTAGGTGTGAGGGAGGGCCAGCTGGCTTGCTTGGTTTGGTGTGTGGTTGGGGTGTTGGCATTGTCTTTAAAGCTTTCCAGGTGATTCTAAGGTGCAAGCAGGGCTATGGCCCGCCAGCAGGGGCAGGGGCAGGGGTGAGGGGGGTGGAGGGAGAGCATGTGGTAGGGGTGGGGGTGGGGGTTGAGTGGGAGGGAGTGCTTTCAATTCTATACCTGGGCACTCTCTGCAGCCCAGGTACAAAATCCAAGGCACTCCCTCCCACCCCTCTCTTCCTATCTGTGTGACTGTATGTGGTACATTTTGATACAGCCCCATCAAAATGCAAAATTGCGTTTTTTATTTATTTTTTATTTTTTAGAGATAAGGTCTAGCTCTGTCACCCAGGCTGGAGTTCAGTGGCATGGTCATAGCTCACTCCTGGGTTCAAGTGATCATCCCACCTCAGCTTTCCAAGTAGCTAGGATTACAGGCAAGCCACCATGCCTCTCTAGTTTTTTTTTTATGTTTTATTTTCGTAGAGATGGGGTCTCACTATGTTGCCCAGGCTTGTCTTGAATTCCCAGCCTCAAGTGATCCTTCCACCTGAGCCTCCCAAAGTGTTGAGACTATAGGCCTGAGCCACTGCACCTGCCCCTCCTTGTAATTTCCAAGTAACACATCCATCAGTTATTTTTGACCTTCAGTTTTTTTTTTTTTTTTTTTTTTTTTTTTTTTTTTTTTTTTTTTTTTTAAGTTAAATGGCACCTGAGCCTCATTCCAGGATTTGGGATAGGAGGAGGCTGAGGAAGTGGGGAAGGATATTTGTTTTCACATAGTACTTGGTAAATCATGAAGAAAGTTGAAAACGTAATATTATAATTTTTAAATTTATTATCTTGAATAGGTAATATATTCATGTGGTTACACAAAAAGGTTTAGAGTGAAAAATCTCCCTCCCAGTTTTACTTCTGTGCAATTACCACCCCCATCCTTAACAGGCAAGCAGTTTTATTTTTTGTTTTATAAGTTTTAGTTTAAAAATCCTTTCCACCTCCCAGTTTTTTTTTTTTTTTTGAGATGGAGTCTTGCTCTGTAGCCCAGGCTGGAGTACAGTGGCACAATCTCGGCTCACTGCAAGCTCTGCCTTCCGAGTTCAGGCCATTCTCTTGCCTCAGCCTCCTGAGTAGCTGGGACTACAGGTACCCGCCACCATGCCTAGCTCATTTTTTGTACTTTTAGTAGAAACGGGGTTTCACCATGTTAGCCAGGGTGGTCTCGATCTCCTGACCTCATGATCCGCCCGCCTCGGCCTCCCAAAGTGCTAGGATTACAGGCGTGAGCCACCGCGCCCGGCCCCACCTCCCAGTTTTTTATACCAGAAGCAGTATAATGTAAACACTGGTCTGCCCCTAAACAATGTATCTCTTGGAGCTCTTTCTACGTCAGCACATAAAGAGCTTCCTCATTCTTACTTTTTTTTCCCAAACAGCTGCACAGTACTCTGTTGGGTGGATGTACTGTAACATCATAATTTATTCAACCAGTCCCTACTGATGAACGTTTGTTTGTTTCTCATCTTCTTCTGCTATAATACATTACGCTGTAGTGAATAACCTTATAAATATGTCACTTCACATGTTTGCAAGTCTATCTGGGATCAGTTCTCAGAAGTGGGATTACTGCGGGTAAAGGGTATAAGCATTGCAATTTTGATAGATTTTACCAAATTGCCCTCTGTGGGGGTTCTTCCACCAGTAACGTGTGAGGGAGCTTGTTTCTCCGCAGCCTCTCCAACAGAGTGAGTTCTTAAACTTTTGGTTCTTGGCCAACTTTGCTAGACAAATGGTGTTATCTCAGTGTAGTTTTCATTGCGCTTTTATTATGAATAAGGTTGAGCATCTTTTCATAGAGTTAAGGGTCATTTATATATTTGTTTTCTTTTTTTCATGTTTAAGTTCAGGGGTACATGCGCAGGTTTGTTATATGGGTAAACCTGTGTCATGGGGGTTTGTGGTACCATAAATTTGTTTTCTATGAACTGTCTACTCACATCCATTTGTGTGATTGTCCTTTTCTTAGCAATTTGTAAGAGCTTGTGCATTTTAGAAAGATTAGCCCTCAATTTGTGATAATGGCTTATAAATATGTCTGCTTAGATTTTTCTTGCTTATTGTTATTTTTTTTGAGAGACAGGGTCTCACTCTGTCACCCAGGCTGGAGTGAGGTGGCACAATCACAGCTCGCTGAAACCTCGACCTCTTGGGCTCGGGCTATCCACCCACGTCATCCGATCCCATCCCTCACCCATCCCTAGCTGGGACCACAGGCGTGTGCCACCTTGCTTGGCTAAGTTTTAACTTTTTTGTAGAGGCAGAGTCTTGCTATGATGCCCAGGTTGGTCCCGACCTGCTGGCCTCGAGAAAACCTCCTGCCTAGGTCTCCCAAAGGGCTGGGATTACAGGCAAGAGACTGCACCTGGCCTGCTTGTTATTATTTTTCTCCATGCAGAAGTTTTAATTTTTATTAATCAAATGGATCAGTCTTTTATGAGTTCTGGAATGTGAGTGTTGGCTAGAGATGTTACCTATGGCTTTATAGGAATTCTGCTGCTTTCATCCAGGCATTTTGTAGTGTCATAGTTTTTAGTTTTAAGTCTTTGATCCTTTTGACGTTTATCCTGAAATATAGTGTGGGGTATGGTTCCAACTTTATTTTTCTCCAGATGGCCACCCAGTTGGTCCCATACTATTTATTGATTCAACTACATTTTCCTTACTGATCTGAGATGTCACCTTTATCACATCCTCAGTTCCACACATAGCAGGGTCTATTTCTTACATTTTTATTCTGTTCTATTGGGATGTTTGTCTGAGCATATGCCAGTGACACTCTTATTACTGGGAATAGATAGCATGCTCTCTTTCATAGCTCTTCTTTTTCCATTTCTGTGGATATGTTGGTTTACTTTTCTACACGAACTTTAAAATCAGCTTGTCTGCTCCTGTGATGTCACCCTCCACCCCTAATTGTGTTAGTATTTTATAGACCAGTGGTTAGGAATGTAGATGCTGGAATGAGACTGCCTGCATTCAAATCCCAATTGCCATTTTCTCTGTGAGTGGGCAAATTTCTTCGTTTTTTAAAACTTCAATTTCTCTATTGAATACTCCACACAGTATCCTGTTATGAGAATATTCACAGAAGGAACCCAGCTAACACTGATTTCATTTACTAGGCACCAGGTACAATACACTTATTGCTGATGTTATGATTCTGATAATCATTATTGAAGTGTCTCCATGACAAAGTGTCCCCACACCAAAACAGCCATATCTCAATGTCATGTGTCACTGGAGGGTGGCAGAAGGAAGGGCTCTGGTAGCTTAGCTTGTCTATGACCATGAGATTGGGTGTGGAGGGCCTTCATGGCCTCTTGTCTCCAGTGGGAGAGCCTCATGCGTCCTGAGATTTAACACACATTGCAACCTCTGGGGGCTGGGAGTGTTGCCTGGACACACTGTAGCCTTATAAATCTCAAAACACAACCCCTATCTTTCCTCCTCCCTCTACTTCTCAGCACAATTCCTCATCATAGATACATTCTTTGATTAAAGAAGAGACAGGCCTGAACAATAACAAGAATGATTATAATAACATTTGCTGGTATTTCGTGTCTCTTATCCTCCCAACGACTTGGAAGGAGTAGCTGGGAAGGAATCTAAATCATGGTGACCATTCAACAATTGCCAGGATTTTTGGTTTTGTTGCATAGCTTCCAATGAACCCTGCTGGGCTGGAGCTTGGCATCTTCCTCTTTCTACTTGGAGATGTGCAGCAGTGAGAGTTAGTCTTAGGCCAGATTCCACCATGTGAAGAATGAGAGGTAAGTGTCCACCAAAGCATCACCCCCATGCCTGTGAGTGTGGAGGGTCCTTGGCATTTGGACAAGCACTGTGTGTAAGAACACTCCAAGAGAAGGAAACAGTGTTTTGGTGGCAGAACCTGCCATCCTTCTAGGAACACCAGGTGGCAGACCCCTCCATCACGTAGGGGTTGGGGCACACAGAACCAAAGGGAATTCTAGTCCCAGAGCTGTGCTGGGCCTCTGGGTTTCTGCATGCTTAAACCCTGTTTATGCAAAGGCCAGAATGCTGGACAGTCTTTCTAACCAGCCCCGATTCTTGATCCCTGTTATTTACCCAGGACAGGTGCGTCTGACCTATATGAGGTTAGGCTATAAGCCCTATGGTGTGAATTTAGATAAAGATAGTTGAAGTCCTTGATAGTACCTTCTAGAGCATGGGTTCCTGATAGGGAATCTCAACTATTTACTAATTGCCTTAGGGTGAAGATGAAAGCAAATTTATACACACGTTTACATTTCCTTCACTTTGTTTATACTTGAGTATTTTAAAGTAATTAATAGATGAGATAATAGGGACTTAACTGAACCCTGATTTCACACATGGGGAAACTAAGGCTGAAGAAGGCAAGTAACTTGCCCGAGGTTACATGGCCACTAAGTGGGGGTCTGGAATGAAACCTAGGTCTCTGCTGTCCAAAGCCTAGGCCTCTGCCCTGCCCAACTTCCCCTGAACGAGGCTTAGAGCTCTCACAGTCCTAGTCCAAAGTCCCTCAGTAGTGTCTGATGTAAGGTCTCTGACTTAGGATGGCTTCAGACCCTCGGTTATGGGTCCCTGAAATCTGGTCCCTGAGGGACTGAAGGAACTGGGGGTAGGAGCCCAGGCCCAGATTCAGGCCCTGGAGTCAGGCCTTCTATGTCCAGCTGTGTGATCTGAGGCAGGTTACTGCATGTCCTGAGCCTTAGGTTTCCCTTCTGAAGAGTGAGAAGGATGATTCCTGCATGAAACAGTGTGTATCAAGATTTAATTCAGTGCCCAGTACATACTAGATGTCCCCAAACTGTTGCTGTCACCGGAAGGAATACAGCACTCAACACAAACAGGTTTAATCACATGAAAGGTGGTGTTTGGTTCATGCAACTGGAAAGTCCAGAGGTGGGTGGGTTGCAGGATTGGTTGGTCCAGGGCCTCAGTGATGTCACCAGAGACCCAGTCCTTTCCATCCCTCTATTCTTGTCTACAATGACTGCCAGTAGGCCCATGCTTCATGGCTGAACTCATAGACTGAGCCAGGGCCTGGTGATCCCTCCGCGTAGACGGGCTTTAGTCACAGGCTGTCTTTGGGATCAATGACCCTGGCCAGGAGATGGAATATGCCGGTTGGTGTGAGCCAGTGGGGCCTACCCCTTGAACTGGAGGCTTCACTTCCTCCAGAGCACATGAGTGTGTGTGCATACATGGAAAGCAGGTGGCTGTTCCAGGGCCAACCGGGGTTCAGTTAGGAAGAGGAAAAGAGGGCTGGGAGATGAGTGGGCAGCTAACAAATATTGCAGTTTTTCTTATCCTTTCCCTCTTCTTCAGAAAGTACAAGGAAGATTCCTCCTATGACCCCATCCCTACCCTGTGGCGAACCAGTTCCTTCTCTCCTGCACAGACAGCCAGGGGCCACTGCTGTCTTTTGTTGCTCGCATCCGTTTGACATCTCCAACTTGTCCAAATGGGGTCCTCCGGGAGGTTTCTCCAAGAAGTCTTCTGGAGACCTCCAACCCTCAGGGAGCCGTCCTCCTCTGAGGACCTCGGTGTCACAAGTTGGCACTCAGTTGACACTTTGTCCCACCATGCTTTCCTACCCCGTGGTGACTGACTCCTCCCAGATGAGTGGACGTTTAGGAGCCATCTTCCTGACCATGCCCCTGACCCCACTCTTGGCCCTTTGCCCAGCAGGCGTCACCCCAGCCTTGGGCTGAGCTGCTCCTCACACCAGCACAGGGCTGGGCACTGGCCTTGCTGCCTAGATCCTCCTGCCCTTTTCCCCCTTAGGGTCTTCACACTTGCTGCGTCTTCTGCCTGAAAAGTTCTTCCCAGCGCTGGAGCTTTCATTTCCATTAGAGCCTAGTGCACATGTCACTTCTTGGTGAGGCCCCTCACCACCAAAGAAAGCCATATTTCTTTGATTCTTTGTCTCAGCGCTTATGTTTCCTTCAGACACTTTCCACAATGTGCAGTTGCTTCATGTGTGAGAATGCTGTCCCACAGAGGCTGGGGCCATGGCTGCCACATTTACTCTTTTATCCCCAGAGCCCACAGCAGGTGAGACAATCAACTTTCATTGAATGGACGACTGAGGGTAAGTGTTAGTAAGCCTGAAATCCAGCATGAACTCGGGGTATCCATGTGACAACTGCTGCCCTTTATCCTCCCTCCTTGTCTCTGTCCATTGGTCTATTGTGGTTTCTGTTTGAGTCCCGGTGAACATCCCTGTTCCGGCTGGGCCTGGAGCCACCCTCTGAGTCACAGCCTGCCTGGTGGGGGTTCCAAGTTCCCCGCTAGCTGTGCCAGTCTCTGCACTTCCCCAGGAAGTGGCCTCAGCTCCTGCATCTCGAGCTTGTCAGCACCCTGAGAGCATCTGGTTCTATGGGTGTGATGAGGACAAGGTGCTTCCCCCCATTCATTGCTTCCACACCAGCCACACCTGGGAGGCCAGACTGATGTCTTCATCTGTTTATCTCTCTTCCTCCTTGAAACTGCGCGACCCCCAGCAGCCCTCCAAGCAGAGGTCTTACACTAGCCCAGCTAAACTCTCCCTTTCTTCCTCTCTTCTCTCCCCTTCAAGGGCCTTGTCCTTGCTTCGTCACCCCCACTTCCCCTCCATGTCAGAGCCAGGGATAGTAACAGCCACAGCCCTCGTGAGCCCTCTCTGTGCGCCAGGTGTGCTGCAGGCATATCCATGAACGAGCCCAGGTGAGTGCTCTTCTCCCCCTCTCACAGATGAGGAAACTGAGGCAGGCACAGGTTGGGAAGTGAGCTGTGTTTGTTGGCCAGGACTTCTTTTGACTGGTGACTACATGGTCCAGGCTGGCTCATCAAAGGGTGTTCCTGTGAGTGGCCTGCCACCAGTGGGGACCGACGGGGTTCCCCTAGTGCTGCCAATGAGAGCGGTGGATGCCTCCACGTGGAGTCCCGTCAGTAGCCCAATATTCCTGACCTCTCTTCTCCCAAGGGGATAGGTAGGATGAATGATTTTGCTGATAGGTGAATTTGGGAGAAGAAACAGGTCTCAGGAACCCTCATCTTTTTCTCCCGCCTGCAGGGTGCCTGGGTTGCTACTGTTCTTGATCACAGAGTGAGCCAGGAGAGTGGCAGCCTCCCTCCCCTGCCTGAGCTGCCCTGGAGCAGGACTGAGAGGGTTCAGGGCTGCGGGAACAGAGTAGGTGATTTGTCGAGTTCTGGGGTTCGATATCAGAAGGCCCAGGTGCTTGCAGCTCTCAGCCCTATTCCCCCAAATCAGCTTTCTCAGCTGCTAAGGCGATATTTCGGTCTCTCCTCCTCTTCACTTCTCTCTCTTCACCATTGTTAGGACCTAGCAGGCAAGAGAAGGCCATTTACCGGGCCCCCTCCAGCCCTAACCCACAGCAATGAGGAGGTGCCAGGGGTTCAACGGGGCTCTCTGACCCCTCCCAGGCCACCTCAGGGGGTGCTTGGGTGCCATCTCAGAAGCCTCTCCTGGTGACAAACCATTTTGGAGGGTGGTGTGCTGCCAGGCGAGAGAAATGAGGGATTTGGGATAGGGTTGCCAGAAAAAACACAGGGTGCTTGCTTAAAATAGAATTTCAGTTAAACAATGGGTAATGTTTTTAGTATAAGTATGCCTCAAGTATAGCACAAAACATAATATATTAGAAAAATTACTCATTGTTTACCCAAAATTTGAATCTAACTGGGCACCCAGCATTTTCATTTGCTAGCCCTAGTTTTGTTTGGCAACCCTAGTTTGGATAGGGTCTGGATGTTTTTCAAGCATGACGTAGGGAGAGGAGAGGAGATAGGGTCCCTATGTCTCTCAGAAGGCCTGCAGCTGTCAGTAAGAAAACCCCAAGTCAAGGGGCATAGTCAGTGAGGAAATTTATCGTCGCTCATAGCAAGGAGTCCAGGGCCAGGCAGGTTCCCCCCTCAGGCTCCAGAGCTCCAGCTCTACCCACCCCGAGGCTCTCTCAGCTCTGTCCCTGGGATGCCCACCCCCAGGGTGCAGCATCCAGATGTGGGTGCGATGGCCCAGCCCCCCTGCAAGGAGCCCTGTCCCTGTGGCCCTCCGGTAGGCTTGAGGAGGGTGGGTGCCTGAATGATTTGGGGTCTCCAGCTCTGAAGGAGGGAGGAGGTTGAGATGACACCTGCCTTTCCCCTTGGGGTGGGTTTTGGTGGAGGTGGTGAGCTCTAAGATCGCCCTCTACTCCATGGAAGCTTCCAGGACACAGCAGCACCTGCAGGCGCATGTCTTCCTTTTCCAGTCAGTGTTTCTCTGAGCATCCTGGGCTGCCAGTTTCAGATTCCAGGCACTGAAAGACCCTCTACAAATGTTTCCCTGCTTCAGGTGCTCATGCCTGCCACCCCACCAGGATTGACCCGTGTTCCCCTGTCTCTGTCTTCTGCTGGGAGCACATCTCCTCCACTGGTCTGTAAGTTCCTCTCTGAGGAAAGTGCCCTGTATCCCCATGCAAGCATTTCCAGGAGCCCTACGAATCTGCATTGTTACAGAATCTGTGAGAGGTCCCTGTGGACATGCCCAGCCACCCCAGGCGACAGGTGTTGGTGCTGCCATCTCTCTCCCTCCCTCTGCACACCAAGCACTGGTTCTCCCCTGTTCCTAGCACACAGCCTGGCACACGACAGATGTCCAACTGTTAACTGAGTTGTCCCGAATAAGCCTAGTGGCAGGAGCCTGGGCTGGCTGGGGATTGGGGGTCCAAGGCCACAGCCACCCTCAGATCTGTCCCAATCGATAGGTCAGACAGTGGGCTGGGGTGGCCCTTTAATCGAGGGCAGGGGAGCGTCAGGCCGAGGCCAGAACATTCAGACTAAAGCTGCTTGAGCCTGACAGAGCTGGGAGCAAGGCCTGCTGGGGAGGTGCCTGGAAGGAGCTGTGATTTGAAGCAGCTCCCTTGGCGTAAGCTCTGGGCTTCTGCAACCCTGCAGAGCTCCTGTCTCTAAGCCCTGGGTAGGGCTTAGAGGGTGAGGCCCCAGCTTTGTGACCTTGGCTCCTGCTGAGAAGGGTGAGGAGGTGAGGGAGGCAACTGCCTCCCCTCCGGTATCTGCTTTAGTTCAGACCCGGGAGCCATGAGTATTCTCCAGCAGGATTCAGTTTGATGAACACTTGCTTAGAGCCTCGTCTGTAGCAGGGTAGGATATCTCTCTCATGGGGTGCAATGCCCACATTTCTGCAGTATCAAATGCCAAGAATCAGGTTAAATATTTTGTGTATCTTTATCTCTTTTAACCTCATGACATCCCTGTGAGGTAGGTATTATTCTTATCCTTGTTCTCATTTTTCAGATGAAGAACCTGAGGTTCCAAGAGGTTCGATGACCTCACAAGCACATGGGCAATGCAGAGCAGTGTGGAGGCCCCAGAGAGGGGAGCAGAGTGGGGCTGCTCCTGGGGGCCACTGCTACTGCTGAGACGTGGGGAGGAGGCCTAGGGGCAACCCCGAGGCCATGGAGCAGATGGCCTGTGTAGCAGTGGTTGTCAGATGGGACAGTGTGACTGTCTGACTGTCCTGGCATCATGGTAGTCCTGGTCTGGGGGTCTGGGGAAAGGACAGGCCAATGTTTTCATGGGGGGCAGGCTGTTTGGACACTGCTGCTTCCCCGGCCAGCATATGCATTGATTCTTTTTCCCATTTGGCTCCCACAGGGCCTGATAATGGAATTGAAGAAATCTGAATGAATTGTCTGATGCATCATGACTAAGCTTGGAATGTGCCAACTGTCCCCCAGGAGTGGCCCTTGGACAGCAGAGCTGGCGTGCCAGGACTCTGCATGCAGGAATGAGGCCATGCTCCGGGAGAGACATCAACAGAGTTGCTCTGGAGTTCCAGAAGTGCTTGGAGGGTGTGGGCAGTTGTCACATGAATCTGTGGCAATAGCCTGTTGGCTTTCTGGTGAAGGAGTGGTGGCACAGTCCGCTGCCGTGCCTCTGGTGGTAGGTGGACAACTCAGTCCACACAACCTTCTTCATTTCTGGTCGGCTTTGGATACTCCCAAGCTTTGTCACTGATCTCATTTTGACTTACCAGGAAGCTCCACATCTTGGTCTTTGTTAATTTCATGGAGGCTTGCAGGATAATTCTCACTTTATTTCCACGAACACTCCATTTCAAGTATGTTCAGGAAGCTTTTCATCACCTCTTTTGGGCCTCCATTTCCCTCCCACCTCCTTCCTACATCTGTTCCTCTCTAGGGTGAATGGTTTCAATTTTATCAACGTTTTTTCCTGTGGCTGTATGTTTAGGTCCTTTCCCCATGCTGATCACCAAGTGTAAGATTTATTTATATCCTACCTGACTTATACTCTTTAAAAATCAGGTGCCCATAATAATGACAGTAGCTAAGAGCTTTTATTGAGCTCAAACTATCCACATACTTCATGTTCATTTTCTCTTTTAATCTCACAATCACCTTTTGAAGTCGATATTGTTACCTCCCACTTTATCAGTGTGGACACTGAGATTCTGGAAGGTTAAATACCTCCCTTGCTCAAAGTTACATAGCAAATGAAGAGTACAGCTGGCATGAGACCTAGGAATCTAGGCTCTGAGGCCCTGCACCCTGCTACTCAAAGTATGGCCCAGAGACTAGCGGCACAGGCAGCCACCGGGGCCTTGTGAGAACTGCTGACTCTCACGCCCACATCCAGACCTCCTGGATCAGGAGGCTGGTGGTTCACATACATGCTTAAGTTGGAGCAGCTCTGGATCTAGTCTCCTTGGAAGGAAATGGGCCTCTTTACTTCCACTGGTGCTGCCTTGGAGCATGTTAGATTTTGGTGTCACAGCCCCTTCTCTATACCCTTAGTTGGTGCTGTCCTCAGGCTCATCTTTGTCCTGCACAGCCCCTTCCTGCAGGAGACACATTTTGTCAGAATGATAGTATGATGGTTAATTTTATGAGTCAACTCGGCTAGGCCATGGTACCCAGACATTTGATTAAACATTATTATAGATATTTCTATGATGGTATTTTTTAGATGAGATCAACATTTAAATCAGTGGACTGAGTAAAACAGATTACCAACCATAAAATGGGTGGGCCTCCTCCAATCAGTTGAAAGTCTTAATAGAAACAAAAAAACAAAAAACTGACCTCCCCCTTAATGGAAAAAGACTGAAGAAGAAGGATTTCTGCCAGAAAACTGCCTGTGGACTTGAACTACAACTCTTCCCTGGATCTCCAACCTGCCAGCCTACCACATTCATGTAAGCCAATTATTTAAGATAAATCTTTTTCCCCCTCTCTCTATTAATCTCTCTCTCTCTCTTTCTCTCTCTCTCTCCTGTTTCTTCTTTTTCTATGGAGAACCCTAACACACCTTCTCTTTTCTGGAGTCAGAATTCACAGTTTTAAGCGGACTTGGCTCTAGGGGTCAGAGGAGTTGGATGAATACAGAGGGAAGCCTAGCTGATGTTTTACCGAGGGACAGCCCTTATTTCTCTGAAGAAATAGATAGTGTTCCTCATCCTATAACTCTCACTGGGCTCTGCTTTGCAGAGATGGACAGCGGTGTGCACCTGGGCTCTGACCTGGGTTATGCAGTCGCATCTCACATGCTTACACCCAGGCCTGCTGCTCCCATGGCTCTGGATCCTCCTAGTACCTATCACGCTGGTGACGAAGCTTAAGGTTACCTCTCCTTCAACTTTGCTGCTTGGCCCAGCGCAACTCTGAGGTCATAGTAATGTCCCAATCAGACTGGTTAGGAGGAATAGGGGTTGGGGCAGAGTGAGGTAAGGGAGGCTTTCAGCAATTCAATTATCATGTGTCAGGTTTTGCTGTTTTGTGGTTTTATTTCTAATTTTCTCATCCTACTTGAAAAACACAGGGTAAAACACTGAGCTTCTTGGTTCTGTAAGTCAGTAGTTTTCCCCAAATTTAGATTTTTTTTCTATTAATGTCTCCAAAGATTTTTCTGGAGAAATTCCCATTCTCTTTTCTTCTAGCATTCAAATTATAGACATACAGAGTCATTTGATATTTTCCTATTAGTCATCGAGGCTCTGGTTATTTTTCTTTAATCTCTTTCTGTTCTTCAGATTAATACTTTCAATGGGTTTTTTAGTTTATTAACTCTTTCTTCTGCTATCTCCTATTTGATGTTAAACCCGTCTAGTAAAATTTTTGCATTAGCGATTGTACAGTTCTCGTTTTTCTTCCTGTTGAGATAGCCATCTATTTATGAATTAGGATAATATTTTCCTTTAATTCCTTTAAGTCTGTATCTTATTTGGGTACTCAGCATGTTAATGAGGTGTGGGTCAGAGTGCTAATGTCCACCAGCACTCTTCAGCCTCTCTATTTCACTTTCAAACTTGTAGTAGGCATTCTCTGATAAGATCTAGATAGTTACACCCTGAACATATACAGCCTCATTTAATATTAGGTATATCTCCTAATGCTATTGCTCCCCCCTCCCCCCTCCCCCCACCCCACAACAGTCCCCGGTGTATGATGTTCCCCTTCCTGTGTCCATGTATTTTCATTGTTCAATTCCCACCTATGAGTGAGAACATGTGGCATTTGGTTTTTTTGTCCTTGCGATAGTTTGCTGAGAATGATGGTTTCCAGTTTCATCCATGTCCCTAAAAAGGACATGAACTCATCATTTTTTATGGCTTCATAGTATTCCATGGTGTATATGTGCCACATTTTCTTAATCCAGTCTATCTTTGTTGGACATTTAGGTTGGTTCCAAGTCTTTGCTGTTGTGAATAGTGCTGCTATAAACATACGTGTGCATGTGTCTTTATAGCAGCATGATTTATAATCCTTTGAGTATATACCCAGTAATGGGATGGCTGGTTCAAATGGTATTTCTAGTTCTAGATCCCTGAGGAATAGCCACACTGTCTTCCACAATGGTTGAACTAGTTTACAGTCCCACCAACAGTGTAAAAGTGTTCCTATTTCTCCACATCCTCTCCAGCACCTGTTGTTACCTGACTTTTTAATGATGGCCATTCTAACTGGTGTGAGATGGTATCTCATTGTGGTTTTGATTTGCATTTCTCTGATGGCCAGTGATGATGAGGATTTTTTCATGTGTTTTTTGGCTGCATAAATGTCTTCTTTTGAGAAGTGTCTGTTCATATCCTTTGCCCACTTTTTGATGGGGTTGTTTGTTTTTTTCTTGTAAATTTGTATGAGTTCATTGTAGATTCTGGATATTAGCCCTTTGTCAGATGAGTAGGTTGCAAAAATTTTCTCCCATTCTGTAGGTTGCCTGTTCACTCTGATGGTAGTTTCTTTTGCTGTGCAGAAGCTCTTTAGTTTAATGAGATCCCATTTGTCAATTTTGGCTTTTGTTGCCATTGCTTTTGGTGTTTTAGACATGAAGTCCTTGCCCATGCCTATGTCCTGAATGGTATTGCCTAGGTTTTCTTCTAGGGTTTTTATGGTTTTAGGTCTAACATTTAAGTCTTTAATCCATCTTGAATTAATTTTTGTATAAGGTGTAAGGAAGGGATCCAGTTTCAGCTTTCTACATATGGCTAGCCAGTTTTCCCAGCACCATTTATTAAATAGGGAATCCTTTTCCCATTGCTTGTTTTTGTCAGGTTTGTCAAAGATCAGATAGTTGTAGATATGTGGCATTATTTCTGAGGGCTCTGTTCTGTTCCATTGGTCTATATCTCTGTTTTGGTACCAGTACCATGTTGTTTTGGTTACTGTAGCCTTGTAGTATAGTTTGAAGTCAGGTAGCGTGATGCCTCCAGCTTTGTTCTTTTGGCTTAGGATTGACTTGGCAATGCAGGCTCTTTTTTGGTTCCATATGAACTTTAAAGTAGTTTTTTTTCCAATTCTGTGAAGAAAGTCATTGGTAGCTTGATGGGGATGGCATTGAATCTATAAATTACCTTGGGCAGTATGGCCATTTTCACAATATTGATTCTTCCTACCCATGAGCATGGAATGTTCTGCCATTTGTTTATATCCTTTTTTATTTCATTGAGCAGTGGTTTGTAGTTCTCCTTGAAGAGGTCCTTCACATCCCTTGTAAGTTGGATTCCTAGGTAGTTTATTCTCTTTGAAGCAATTGTGAATGGGAGTTCACTCATGATTTGTCTCTCTGTTTGTCTGTTATTGATGTATAAGAATGCTTGCGATTTTTGCACATTGATTTTGTATCCTGAGATTTTGCTGAAGTTGCTTATCAGTTTGAGGAGATTTTGGGCTGAGACAATGGGGTTTTCTAAATATACAATCATGTCATCTGCAAACAGGAACAATTTGACTTCCTCTTTTCCTAATTGAACACTACGTTGAATAGGAGTGATGAGAGAGGGCATCCCTGTCTTGTGCCAGTTTTCAAAGGGAATGCTTCCAGTTTTTGCCCATTCAGTATGATATTGGCTGTGGGTTTGTCATAGATAGCTCTTATTATTTTGAGATACGTCCCATCAATACCTAATTTATTGAGAGTTTTTAGCATGAAGGGCTGTTGGTTTTTTTCAAAGGACAAAGACATTTTTTATTGTGATAGGTAGTATTTATTCCCACTATGTGGCACTCACTGTGTGCTAGGCATTGTGGTAAATGCTTTGCATCTATTTCTCACTGTCATATCAGCCTCTTCAGGGAGGTGTTCATATCACCCCCATTTTACATGTAAGGGAGGGGAATGTAGAGGGGTGAAAGGGCTTTCAATCATCACAAAATAAGGAAATGGCAGTTGAGACCTGAACTCAGGACTGTTCCATCTCATCCCATGCTCTTAGCCATTGCTCTCTTATTTCTATACACCTATACACAGCCAAACTTCTCTGCCATTTCAGCCTTTTAAAGCACTAACACAGGTTTCTGGAAAACAGTTTCCTCTGGCACTGATTGTTTCTCTGCCAATGTACAACACAGTATACCCCTGCACTTGATACCCCTGCACTCGCCAG
This sequence comes from Nomascus leucogenys, assembly GCF_006542625.1. Lineage (NCBI taxonomy): Eukaryota > Metazoa > Chordata > Mammalia > Primates > Hylobatidae > Nomascus > Nomascus leucogenys. Next base: position 22,439,583 of record NC_044383.1, on the reverse strand, counting down.
ACACACTCTCCTCTCCTCACCATAGCAGCCTTTGATCAAATTGTTTCCAGCACCATCTATGGGTACAGCAGTGTTTTAGGGACCCTGAGAGATGATGCAAGAACAATTTTGTTACCTAATGGGGTCTTAGAGACACTTAGTTATGTCATCCATTTTGCAGAGGAAAAGACTGACCTAGAAGGGAAGGGCCTTGTGAAAGGCACATAGCTGCCACAGTGCCAGCACTAGAACCCAGCTCTTCAGATTTCCAGGTCTATGTGTTAAGATTCTGGCAGGAAGCACATGTCACTTGGGTTGTAATTGAGGAGAATTCAGTGAGGGGACTATTTACAGAGATTGGGCAGATTTAAAGGACACTAACAAGGGATGAGGAAGGATTCCAGGATTAGTAATAGCAGAAAACCATTGCTACACCTGTGCCTGTAGAGTTTAGGGGAGGGAGAGCTAAAGCAAAGGAGAGGGCCCCCTGACAGAAGCTATGCCCTTGGGTAGAGGAATGCAGCCCAAACAAGCCCTGGCCCATCAGGGAGGGAGTTGGGGAAATAAATACCCTGACTTGTCTCTCCTCCCACCTTCTGATCTCCTTTTAGCACCTCCCATTGGCTGAAACCGTCTGGAAGCCAGACACCAAGGAAGGCTTGTTGATGCAGTTCATGGAGTTTGGCCTCCCTGGACAGAGAGCAGAGCAGAGAAAGGTGGAGGGAGGCTCTGGAGGGGCAAATGGAGAGTGGCCAGCACCTCATACTGATGCCTCTACTCCCTCTGCTCCAGAAGACAGATTGTCTCTGCTCTTCAGAAGTTTATAAGTCCAGATAGAGGGGCAGGTGTGAACAGGTAACCAATAGCCCAAGACTGAAACCCCTGTGTGGAGCAGAAAGGATTGGCCACCAGGCTGGATGTGCATCTGCCCCAGGGGATGGGGTTCTTAGGGAGCAGTTCTCCCAGGTAGGACTTTCTGCTCTGCACCTCTGGAGAGAATAGGATTCTCTCAATGCAATTAAATTGAACAAGCATTTATTGCACGTGTACTGTTTATACGGTGTTGGGTCTCTAAAGATGCGTAGGCGTAATCTTCCTCTGCCTTTGAGAGATTCAGAGAGGCATATAGGTGACCAGCACAACATTACTTTTCTGCATGAATGTTGGGGGAGACCGATGTGCTTTTTGGTTCACCAGCTGACAGGGTGGGATTTCCATGGTGGGTGTTGAGTGTGTGCCTGGACTTCGGCTTGGTTTTGGAATAAAAAAGTTTTAAATCTCTGCCTTCTGCCCTGCCATCTCCCTCACTTTCTAATTATAAGAGGAGTGGCAAAATGTGGCCATTATGTGAGCAGTCAGGGTCTGGGAACTTGCCAGAGTAGACATTTTCCTGTTTGTTCTGAACTAAGACATCTTTATCCAGTGGCTACTCTGAGAGTGTGGGGAGTGGGAACGGGTGACGGTGGAGGTTCCCGAGTGTCTCAGGGACAGGCATTATAGGATGGTGGCTCTTTCCCTATTAGGGGTGGGAGGTCTGTGAGTGAGCACCAAAGACTGGAGCTTCCAGTCCTTTGCAGGTCAAATCCTACAACTGTGCCTTGATGGTATAATAATGAAAATAGCTAATATATATTGCCAGGCACTATGTTAAGTGCTCTGCAAGCATTCTCTTGATATATTCTTACAATAATCTTAAGTAGTAGGTACTAGGAGCAAACCAAAGCTATGAAGGACTAAGGGACTTGCCCAGGGTCACACAGTTGGTACATGGCAGAGACTGAATTCCACTTAGCCCTGTGTGCCTGTGGAATGTTACCTGGGTGTGGAGGTGCTGAGAACGGTGTTGGGCTTCAGGAAAGTTTGGCTCCTGAACCATTTTCTGCATCATTCTCTGCTTGGGAGGATTGGACCCTCTTGTTCTGAGCACATGGATGGACTCACTGACCTTTCCTGATGCTCCTCAGGGCCCAGGGTTCTCCTCTGAATGACAGAATATGCAGGGAGCCAGAGCAGGCCTCTGGAGGGCAACCCAATCTAAATAAGCTCCCTAAAAAGCAAGGAAAGTGGAAGGAGGTTGGGGACCAAGAATGCAATCTAAAACTTCACCGCCCAGGCCTCCCTCCCCACCTGACTGGCCAACTCTCCTTCCCGTCTTTCCATAAGGCCAGGAGAAGGCAATAGAGGGCAAACAGAATTGATGTGAGACATGATGGGATAGAAGACACTCATCCTTCAAAGCTCAGACACCCTTTCCTGGAATATGACCCTATTGTTACTCTTTGCTCTTGGTTGACCTGCTTTAGTAGGAAGCAGGATCTACTCCACTCAGCCGTCTGGTTCACATCCTTCTCCACTGGGTGTGGTGTCCACTGTGCTGTTGACTAGTGGCTCATTCAGCCACTCATAATATGTGAGGACTCCACGGTTCACAAAACCCATTGATGTTTCATTTGATCTTCACAACAGCCTCATGAGGAAGGAACTCACATCATCACTAGTTTAGAAAGGAGGAAACTGAGGCTCAGAGGTGTCAGCTCATCCATCCCAAGTCTCCAAGCCAAGATGGGTCCGGTGGTTTATTCCACCAGCATTGGTTGAGCCCCTGTCAGCTCCAGGCCCTGCTAAGCAAGCTGCCTGGACAAATGTGGTGCCTGGGCACAGAGGGCAGAGTCAGCACGTTTCCCAGTTTGCTGCCTCTGCCTTCAGGAGTCAAGCCATTTCCTGAGTACCATTTCTGAGCTAGGCCCTCTGGTGGGTGAGTGAGGGGGACACCTGCTCAGTTACATCATTCTTGCCCTCTAAGAACCTGCAGTTTCCTTGGAGAGATGAGAATTTTCGGTGTAATGGTAACCAATGCCACTAGGCCAAATCAAGGCTGCTTGGGAGAAGTAAAAAATTCAAGAGGCCAGTTGGCCTCGGCTGCAAATGGTCCTTAGAGTGTCAGAGGAGGTGGGATTTATGCGGTTTTCTACAGGAAGAGCAGTACATGTTCATGTAGGGAGGACATGGAACAGTATTCTAAGGAGGAAGACCATCATAATGGCCTGGAGGGAAGACAGCAGGAAACTGGAGACAGGAAGGCCAGTCTGACATAGACCAGGGGAGGAGAGGAAGGCAGCATGGGTCTTTGTACAGGAGAAAAGGGAGAAGTATTGAGTTCCAGAGGGAGCTCTCAAGCTTGGTCCTGCAGGGGAAGAGAGAAGACTGAGACGGTGGGTGTTTACAGAGGGTCTTGTCCCTCAGGCTGCTGGGTTTAGCACTAGTGTCATTTACCCTGAGGGCCTTGGCCTCAGCTTCAGGCTGTGTTGTCCTGCGAGTACAGCTGACTTTTCCCCATGTGCTTCAGGATTACCTCTGACTCCCCTTGCCATGAGGGAAGGATACCCAAGGATCTGGGTCAGGCCATGAACACATACCCAGGGTCTGCACAAGCGGCCCCCCACTCACCTCTCTGAGCTCACCTCCAACCACATCTCCTATCACTGACCACTTCATTCACAAAGCCCCTGCCACACTGACCTTCGCCTATTCATCCAGCGCAGTGATCTCTTTCTGCCACTGGGCCTTTGCACTTGCTATTCCTTTTGCCTGGAATAATTTTCTTCTAGCTCAGCATACGTATGGCTCTTTCTTATCCTTGAGCTTCACTGGTCAGAGTGACCTTCTCTGACCTCTCCATGTTCAGATGGAGTCAGTCCCTCCTACCTCCCAGTAACTCTTCGTTACATCACACTATGTCCATTACCTTGAGAGCACTTACTATCTGCTGTAATTTCCTGATTACTGTCTTTGTATTCCCTCTAGAATATAAGCCTTGTGAGAATGTGGACCTGGTCTATCTTGTTGCCCACACAACATGTACTGTCATAGTGGACAATCAATCGCATTTGCCGAATTGACGAATGAGCACCTTTTCTCCCCAAATCTCGTTGGTCACGCTCAGACAGTATTAAGGATGGACGGGGCTTGGGGAGTGAGCAGGTCTGTAGACCTCTTGGAGTTATAGGCATGCTTCTATATTTGCATTTTTTTTTTTTTTGAGATGGAGTCTTGCTCTGTCGCCAGGCTGGAGTGCAGTGGTGTGATCTCAGCTCACTGCAATCTCCGCCTCCCGGGTTCAAGTGATTCCCCTGCTTCAGCCTCCTGAGTAGCTGGGACTATAGGCACACGCCACCACACCCAGCTAATTTTTGTACTTTTAGTAGAGATGGGGTTTCACCATGTTGGCTAGGATGGTCTCGATCTCTTGACATCATGATCCGCCTGCCTCGGCCTCCCAAAATGCTGGGATTATGGGCATGAGCCACCGCGCCCGGCCTCTATTTGCATTATTTTCCCTGGGAAGTAGATTGGTGGTGATCATTATGTTCTTCACCAAATGCTTCTGGTTCTCCATCTTCTGGGCAAAGGATAGAATTGTACTTCCTTGGCCCCTTTGAAATGAGGCATTGTCCTGGGATTTGTTTTGGCCTCTGAAATGTGAGTGGAAGTGATGTGTATCTCTTTTGGGCAGACACTGTAATAGCAATGTATGATTCACCATGCTCCTTCCCTCCACCATGATCGCATCATGATCGTGGGTTGTATATTGAGATGGAACATCTATTAGTCTGAGTCTCTGAATGACTTCAGTGAGCAGAGAACCCACTGACCCATGCTGGAAATGTTGCAGGAGCGGGAATTAAACTTTGGCTGTGTTAAACCATGGAGATTTTGCTTATACAGCCTAGCCCATCCTGACTGATAAAGAGTCCCAGGTTTTTATTAGGTTCTCAGAGGAGTCTATTAGCCAAACAAGATCAAGAACCACTGGCTCAGGGGTCAGCTGGAGTGGTGTGGAAATGCAAAGAAGGTAAAACTCGTGTGTAGTACATGCTCCATTATGTGCGAGACACTTTGCTGGATGCTTCATGTATGTTATCTTATCAAATCTCCAACAACCTTGTGAGGCAGCTAGTATTAGCCCTATTTTGTAGATGAAACAGGCTTAGAGAGTTTAAGGCATTGCTACTAGAAGTGTGGTCTGCAGACCAGCAGCATCAGTATCACCTGAGAGCTTATTAGAAATGAAGAATCTTGGATCCTTTGCTAGTCCTATTATATAAAAATCTGCATTTTGACAAGGTCCCAGATGATTTGTGTGCATGTTAAAGTTTGGGACACATTGATTTGGGGAGTTCATTTGATGATCTCTGCCTAGCTCATAGACAGGGGACCCACGCAGCGATCGCTCAAGAGATAGGATGGCATCCCCACTCTGCCCTACCATCCCTTGTGGGGAGAGTGAGAATCAGGATGTGCAGGACTTGAGTTAGGCATTTGAGCTCCCTCCCAGCTCGTGTTCATTGGCTCCCCTGGCAGATACATCCTCAGCCAGTTTGAATGGTCGGTGGTAACCAAAGCTATTTATTGACCTAGAAAACCACTCAGATCATATGTCTAGGGTGTGCGTTCCTCCCAGCTGTGGATCTGTTGAACAAACAGCAGTCATGGGCTGTAGGTGAAGTCAGACTTGGGTCTACAGTGGAGAAGTCTCACCCCGGCTGTACTTGACATGACTGGGGAGCTAGGGTAATATCTTGATAATGGCAGTCACCTGTCTTGGTGCCTCTGAGATGACAGAATTGGGTCCCTTTGGCATTGAGCTTGGTGCATCTGATCTTGAAGTGCCCCAGTGGATGCTAAATCTTCCAGAAGATCTTGTATGTTGTCTGGATCTGCCAGTGGCCAGAACACAGATCTTAGTACCCTATAGTTCCTGCTTCCATCTCCAGGGGCTGAGTGATGCTACCCTGTTATCATGTTATAGATGAGGAAATGAGCAGGAAACTGTGCCCAGAGAAAGATTGCAGCCCCCTGCAGACATGGCCAGGGCTGAGCATCTGTGGGAAGAAGATTTCAGTGGCTCATGTCCTCGGGCACCCTTATCAGTTGATGGCATTCATCTCTGCAGAGTCACAATGGAGTTGCTGAGGAAATTGAAGCTCTTAGGCAGAGGAGCACAATTTGGCCTCTCCCTAGTAAAATTAGCAGACCGTTCTTAGCTCTTTTCTTTCCACGTATTTAGATTTTCCATGAAAAAGGCACAGTGTCCTCTCCCTCAGTTAAGATCTAGTTATCCATTCGGCTAAGTGAGAAATCTCATATTACAGAATTATTAATTCCACAAATACATATTGGGTACCTGCTGAGTGCCAAGCACTGGGGCTAGGAAAAGTAATAAAGTGTTTTTTGCATTTGTTTAGGCCGTTGGCTGGTTCAGATATAAGGAACAAAACAATAGTGCCCTGTCTTCAATTGCCCACAGTCCAGGGAGGCAGGATTTCACGTTGCTGCTATGAGAACAATTGAGGTGTACGTAGAGTAATTCCTGGGCATGCACAGAAGTAGATGACAGTGAGGGGCAGTGTCTTAGTGCACTGGCTGAGGACTCAGACCTGGATTCCTGTTCTGGCTGTAGAATTTGCTCCCTGACAGCCACATCTATTAGACAGAGATAGCAAGAGTATCTGGTGGTGAGGATAGAAGGAGAGCACTGCCATTGGTTGAGCTGTTATTAGAAGCCCAAAGTTGTGTTAAGGTACCCGAGACACAAGATTATTGGAGGCTTGTGCAGCTGGTACTTAGAGGAGGTTAGGGGCGAAGGGGCATTACCATTTGAGAGCCTCATTTATTAGCTGGGGAGTGAGTTGCCCAAGGTGCCAGATCCAGCTGGTGGCAGAGCTGTCTCTTGTTCCCAGGCCTTCGGTTTCTTTCTGTGTTGACTGGGCACTTGCCCCACTTTCCCAAGCTGGGCTCAGGTTTTGTTCCGATATGGAAATGTGGCTGCAGAGGGGCTGAGGGTAGCAGAGGCTCACCCAGGATGGCCGCCAGCTCCCTTCCCATGGATCAATGGAGCCCGCACCTCCAGTTGGCAATCTGTAGAAAAACAAATTAAAACAGAGAAGCTCTCATTTCCTTTTCCCCCCTCACCCTGCCCTGACAGATTTATTTTGGAAAGCGACAGGAGGCTAATGGAATCACTTAATTTCCCTGATAATAAATTACCCTGAAGTGCAATAATTAAACGTTTCACAACAAACAGTTTCCTTCTGCAAAACCTCCCTTATAGGGCTCTCCTGCTCTGCCAGTCCTCCTTCCTCCGCCTTCCTCCCCCCTGCCCCCTGCTCTGCCCTGAGTTAGCCAGGCCTGTCTAGTGAGTCATCTTTCATTTCTGGGCTTAAGGAAACTGATGCAGGCAATCACCCGGGTCCAATAGGAGGACCCTATAGGACTGCGGGACAGAAAAAAATGTGTCATGAGAGAATCAACCAGATCAGGGTTTGAATCTTGGCTCTGCCACTTCCCAGCTGCATGACTTGGGAAAGTCACTTAATTTCCATTTGCTTCAGTTTCTTCATTTGCAAATGGGGATAATACTGCTCAGCTGGCAGAGTGTTGATAAGACTTAGAACCAGTGCATGCAAAGTCCCTGGTGCATAATAGGTCTTCAGCAAATAGGAACTGTTAAAAATTAATGTTTCCAGTCTATTTTTGTTTTTTTGACATACACTGCCCTGAATTGTTGGAGTGGGAGAGAGAGAAAGAGAGAGCCAGAAAGAGTGACAGACAGACAGAGAGAAAGAAATAGAAAGAAAGAGAAAAAAAAGAAGGAAAAGAGGTGAGCTGAGGTGGGCGTCTCAGAGCACCGCAGGGCTGGAGAGAGCAAGTGAGGCTTTGTCAAGTGGTGCTCAAACATTTATGTAACCACGCACGCCACAGCCAAGGGACGGCACATTAGCCAATCTTCCTAGCCAGATGTCTGAGGCTTCGCAGCAAGCCGAAAGGAGCCAGCTGGAATTTGGAGACCTGCCTCTCTTCCCTTGCAGCTCAGAAGCTGGGTGCCCGTCTGCACATTAGCAGATTTGGAAGCAATGATGGCATTTTCCCCTATGATGCATGATTAATGTACAATTGACTGTGGAATGCACAGCTGTTGGATATTTTCAAGGCAAATGACTCCATAAGACTAAGAAAACACATGGGTTTATGTGATACAAGGTCCAGCCTTGGTGTTAGTTATAGACAATAGGTAAGGGTCAACCCTGCTGGCCCTCTGGCCTGGAGGATGGGAACAGGGTATTTGGTCATCTTCTCACTGTTAGCATCCCTGGGAAGGACGTTCTGCAAAACATCCTGTTTTCTCATGGTTTCCTCCTGTGTCTTCCATGTGTCATCATGCATGTCTGGCTCCAACACTGGGCTCAACTCAGTTGGGATCCACAATGGACAAGGCCCTCCAAGGCCAGTCCACAGGGCTGTGAAGGGTGTTCACATCTGTCCTAAGAAGGGCAGAGGAAGGGGAAAGTGTTCTAGGTTGGGAGCTGCAGAGAAGCAACCACTTTTAATTGGCAAAATTGAGAAACGCTTTGCAGACTAGTGGGTGAAAGGAATTCTATGAATTCAGCCTCTGAAAAATGTTTTCAGCCTGTTTTTTGGATCTGACGGAAGCTACGACTTTATTTTCTTGCAGGGTCAGTCTACCTCCTTGTGTCTCAGTTCCATCCTTTATGAAGAGAAAAGGATAATTTCTGCCTTACTTGAAAATTACATGAGGTAATGCCCATAAAGAATACAGCACATGCTTGACCTGCCTGAGTGCTTAAGAGTAGGCAGCTACTCTCATGCTCTTGGGTGGACTAATTCAGTCAGCCTCAGGGGTAGCAGGGATCCTGCCCTGATCCCAGGGTTCCCTTTCAGTCCTCTATCCCTTGCTTCCATGAGAGAATCTTGACTCCTTTGTGCTAGAATTGCTTTTCGGGCCCTGAGCTACCTGAGGGGCTGGGCAGAGTGGGGACAGGTTGCCATAACTCCTCCTTCTCCTCCCCCTGTTCTTTCCTGCCTCCTTTAAGGGTGCTAAGCAATGAACCCCTCATCCACTTGGACCAAGCCCAAGAGTCACCTTGGGGTGTGCATCCTGCCTGCTTTCAGTCAGGAAAGCAAGGTGCCTCTTGGGCCTTACTGCAGCTCACTTGAGAAAGAATTTCAGTTTGTTTCAAAGGTTAAGTTTTAAGTTAAGGGAATTTATCTGGGAACTTGGTGGGGGGTGGGGGGTGGTAATCCAATAACCACAATACATGGAGGAGGAAAGCTGCAGATGCCTCACTTTTTGTTCAGGCAACCTACAAGATTAACTGGGTGGGAAGGCAGTGTTATTTACCCATCAATCTTGTGGAGAATGTAGTTCAGGTGGGTAACCTGAGAGGCTTGAGTGGCTGGAGCTGAGCTGGTGAATTTCAGTTTCAATTTAGAACTGAAAAGGCCTTTACAGCCCGAGAATTTCCTTTACAAAAGCCAGGGGACCAATGCTCAGAGAGTCCAAGAGTCTCTTATAAGCAAGTGACCAGTGTTCAGACAGGGGCCCTTGGTTATCTGTGTCCACCCAGCTTTCTGTTCTTTCGACTGGAACAGGTTAACTCAGACCTTAACGACAGCTACCTGCAACACATGAACTGTCTATCCTTGAAAGGAAAAGTATTCTGTAGCCGTGTGTCCCATAATCAACAAATATTTGTCAAGAGAAGGGATTTGCTCCTTTGATTTATACTATTATTTCCAGAAAGCCCAGTGAAAATGCAAATATGTTTTCTGGGAGAGTCAGCCTGTTAAACTATTAAGCCGATAACCCCAGTTTGTTGACTTAGTTCTGGTTACCTAACGCCATCTTCAGGAGCCCCAGCAGGTCACTTTGGTGGCCGGATATGGAAGCTCAGGACAGGACTACAGAGTGGGGTTTTCAGCTCAGGGCCAGCCAGAGAAGTCCCACACTCAGGAGAAGAATGGCCTAGTTCCACATTTTGCCAACTCTGTTGGCAAGGTTTCGGACACTCCAGAGGAGGAATTGAAAATCATGTCCCTTCAGAATCTTTCAAGTGCAGGTCTCCAGAAAGGAACTAAAGTTGGCCAGCTTGGGAAGTGTTCCCCATTGCCAGCTTGCCAGCTATTGTATTGAAACAATTAAAGGGAAATTGAGAACTATCCTCATCACTGTGTTGTTACTGAAATGCAATATATATATATATATATGTATGTTTTTAAGTTCCCATTTTTATGGCCATGTGTATTCATGTTTAGCTCCCTTATAAGTAAGAAAATGCATATTTGGTTTTCTGTTTTTCTATGTTAGTTTTCTTAGGTTAATGGTTTCCAACTGCATCCATGTTGCTGCAAAGGACATGATTTTATTCTTTTTTATGGCTGTCTAGTATGCCATGGTGTATATGTACCACATTTTCTTTATCCAGTCCACTGTTGATGGGCATCTGGGTTGATTCCATGTCTACTCTTGTGGATAGTGCAGTGATGAAAATACAGGTGCATGTATTTTTTTTGTAGAATGATTTATTTTCCTTTGGGTTTATACCCAGTAATGGGATTGCTGAGTTGAATCAGGTGGTTCAACTCTCAGTTCTTTGAGAAATCTCAAAACTAGTTGCCACAGTGGCTGAACTAATTTACATTCCCACCAACAGTGTATAGGCATTCCCTTTTCTTTACACGCTTACCAACAACTGTTATTTTCTGACATTTTAACAAAAGGCATTCTGATTGGTGTGAGATGTGATCATATTGTGGCTTTTGCATTTCTCTGATGATTAGTGATGATGAGAATTTTTCATATGTTTGTTGCTTGCTTGTCTATCTTCTTTTGAAAAGTGTTTGTTCATGTCCTTTGCCCAATTTTTAATGGGGTTATTTGTTTTTTGCTTGTTAATTTAAGTTTCTTGTGGATTCTGGATATTAGACTTTTGTTGGATGCATAGTTTGTGAATATTTTCTCCCATTCTGCAGGTTGTCTGTTTACTCCCTTTACAGTTTCCTTTGCTATGCAGAAGCTCTTTAGTTTAATGAGGTCCCATTTGTCAATTTTTATTTTTGTTTCATTTGCTTTTAAGGACTTAGCCATAAATTATTTGCCAAGGCTGGTATACAGAAGGGTATTTTCTAGTTTTTTTTTCTCTAGAATTTTTATAATTTGAAGATTTACATTAAAGTCTTTAATCCATCTCAGATCAATTTTTGTATATGGTGATAGGTATGCGTCCCGTTTCATTCTTCTGCATGTGGCTAGCCAGTTATCCTAGCACCATTTATTGAACAGAGAGTCTTTTCTCCATAGTTTATTTTTGTCAACTCTGTTGAAGATCAGATGATTGTAGGTGTGCAGCTTTATTTCTGGGTTCTCTATTCTGTTCCATTAGTCTATGCGTTTTTGTACCAGTACCATGCTATTTTGGTTATTGTAGCCTTGTAGTATAGTTTGAAGTCAGGTAATATGATGCTTACCTTTGTTCTTTTTGCTTAGAATTGCTTTGGCTGTTTGGGTTCTTTTTTGGTTTTATATGAATTTTAGAATGGATTTTTTTCTAATTCTGTGAAAAACAACATCGGTAGCTTGATAGCAATAATGTTGAATTGTAAATTGCTTTGGGCAGTATGGCCATTTTAATGATGTTGATTCTTCCAATCCATAAGCATGGGATGTTTTTCCAAATATTTGTGTCGTCTCTGATTTCTTTCAGCAGTGTTTTGTAATTCTCCTTTAGAGATCTTTCACCTTCTTGGTTAGCTGTATTCCTCGGTATTTTAGTTTTTTTGTGGCTATTGTGAATGGGGATTGCATTCTTGATTTTGTTCTCAGCTTGAACATTATTGGCGTATAGAAATGTTACTGATTTTTGTACAATGATTTTGTATTTTGACACTTTAGTGAAGTCATTTCTCAGCTCTAGGAGTCACTTGGTGGAGTCTTCAGAGTTTTTTTAAAGGTGTATAACCATATTATCAGTGAAGAGACGTAGCTTGACTTCTTTTCCTTTTTGGATGCCTTTTATTTCTTTCTCTTGCCTGAGCCCTCTGACTAGGACTTCCAGTACTATATTGAATAGGAGTGATGAGAGTAGGTAATCTTGTCTTGTTCTGCTTCTCAAGGGGAATGGTTTCCACTTTTGCCCATTCAGTATCATGTTGGCTGTGGGTCTGTCATAGATGGCTCTTATTATTTTGTCATATGTTCCTTTGCTGCCTAGTTTGCTGAGGGTTTGTATCATAAAGGAATATTGGATTTTATTGAAAGCTTTTTCTGCATCTATTGTGATGATTGTATGAATTCTGTTTTAAATTTTGTCTATATGGTGAATCATATTTATTGATTTGTGTATATTGAACCAACCTTTCATCCTAGGAATAAAGGCTACTTGAGTGTGATGAATTATCTTTCTGATGTGCTTCTGACTTCAGTTTACTAGTATATTCTTGAGGATTTTTGCATCTATGTTCATCAGGAATATGGGCCTGGAGTATTTTTTCTTGTGTCTCTGCCAGCTTTTGGTATCAGCATAATGCTGACTTTGTAGAATGATTTAGGGAGGAGTCCCTCCTTGATGTTTGGAATAGTTACAGAGAATTGGTACCAGCTCTTCTTTGTATGCCTGGTAGAATTTGGCTGTGAATCCATTTGGTCTAGGTCATTTTTTGGTTTGTATTTTTTTTTTAATTACTGATTCAATATTGGAACTTGTAATTGGTCTGTTCAGGTTTTCAATTTCTTCCTGACTCAATCTTGGAAGGTTGTGTGTCTCCAGGAATTCATCCATTTCTTTGAAATTTCCTGATTTGTGTGAATGGAGGTGTTCATAATGGTCTCTGAGGATCTTTTATATTGCTGTGGTGCTGGTTGTAATGTCATCTTTGTCATTTCTGATTGTGTTTATTTGGATCTTCTTTTTTGTTGTTGTTGTTAATCTAGGTAGTAGTGTATAAATTTTGTTTAACCTTTCAAAAAACCAACCTTTGGTTTCATTGATCTTTTGTATGGATTTTTTTGCATCTCAGTTTCATTCAGTTCGGCTCTGATTTTGGTTATTTCTTTTCTTCTGCTAGCTTTTTTTTTTTTGTTTTAAATAAACTTTTCTAGTTCTTCTAGGTGCGATGATGGATTGTTCGTTTGAGATCTTTCTAACCTCCTAATGTAGGTATTTAACACTCTAAACTCTCCTCTTGACACTGCTTTAGATGCATCCTAAGATTTTGATATGTTGTGTCTCTGTTTTCACTGATTTCAAAATTTTTTTGATTCCTGCCTTAATTTCATTGTTTACCCAAAAATTATTCAAGGAGATCTTCTTGGTGATGGTTTCTATTTTTATTGCAATGTGGTCTGAGAATGTGCTTGGTATGATTTTGATTTTTTTGAATTTACTGAGACTTGCTTTATAGCTGAACATGTGGTTGATATTAGAATATGTCCCATGTGCAGATGAGAAAAATGTATATTCTGTGATTGTTGGGTAGAGTATTCTGTAGATGTCTATTAGGTCCAATTGGTCAAGTGTTGAGTTTAGGTCTAGGATTTCTTCATTGGTTTTCTGCCTTATGATCTGTATAACACTGTCAGAGGGGTGTTGAAGCCTCTCACTATTATTGTGTGGCTGTCTAAGTCTTTTCGTAGGTCTAGGAGAACTTGCTTTATGAATCTAGTGCTCTAATGTTTGGTGTGTATATATTTAGGATAGTTATATTCTTGTTGAATAAACATTTTATCATTATGTAATATTCTTCTTTGTCCTTTTTCACTGTTGTTGGTTTAAAGTCCTTACATTATATAAGAATAGTGACCCCTGCTCTCTTATGTTTTCTATTTGCCTGATTGATCTTTCTTCATCCCTTTACTTTGAGCCTGTGGGTATTGTTACATGTGAGATGGGTCTCTTGAAGACAGCAGACAGTTGAGTCTTAATTTTTATCCAGCTTGCCACTCTCTGCCTTTTAAGTGGAGGCATTTAGATCATTTACATTCAAGGTTAATATTGATACGTGAGATTTTGATCCTGTCATCATATTGTTAACTGGCTGTTTTGTAAACTTGATTGTGTAGTTGCTATATAGTGTCTGTGGGCTATGGATGCACTATTTTACATTCCCACCAGCAAAGCACAGGGGTTTCAATTTCTTCATTTCCTTGCCAACACTAGTTATTTTCCACTTTTCTTGGCTAATTGCCATCCTAATAGGTATAACTATATATATGGTTTTATAAATGGTTATATATATTGTTATATCTATTAGGATGGCAATTAATATTTGGTTATATTAATAGGTAATAATAGGTTATACCTATTAGAATGGCAATTAATATATATGTAATACATATATATATTTAAAGTTGCTCTTTTCTTGGTCACAAATATCACAAATGTCTTGGAACAAGAGCCAACACATTCTTTTAATTTTTTAAAATAAAAACTGACTTCAACAAACAAGTGACACATTATGAAGATTCAGCATGCACAGTGACATATAGTCAGGTGAAACCAGCAGATATTTGATAATGTGCATGTGCATAAAATTGGGCACAAATAGTAACTGGTTACCATAAAGGAAGGAACTTTGTCAAATTTTATATAAACAAAATAAATGGATTTTTTCTGCTAATTTTTCCCAGTATCATACTCAGCATCTCATGTGTGAGAGATGGTTTTCCCAGATGCTTTCCCTTGGTCTTGTCTCTAGTTCAGACAAGGCACCTTTTCTGCCATAGAGTTAATCCTTCAGTTCTGTTCTGTGTTCTTTTCTCATCCTCTTGTTTTGGATGTTTGTGAGATAGATACAAATACAATTTTTGGTCCCAAAGCTAAGGGTCAGAAAAGAAATCAGCAAAGCCACAGAAGCATGGTCTGTATACATGACAGATATCTATTGACCACCATGCCTGGCCTGGGCGACATATAGCAATTCCCCCCTTATCTGAGGGGGATGTGTTCCAAGACACCCTTTTGATTCTTGAGGCCTCAGATAGTACCAAATCTTATATATATACTATGCTTTTTCTTAAACATACATGCCTATGATGAAGTTTAATTTATACATTAGGCACAGTAAGAGATTAGCAAACATAACTAATAAAATAGAACATTTGTAACAATACAGTATAATAAAAGTAATGTAAATGCAGTCTTTGTCTCTCACAAAATATCTTATGGTACTGTATTCAACATATATTTAGACTGCAGTTGACTTCAGGTAACCGAACCTGTGGAAAGTGAAAGTAAGGATAAGAGGGTCTACTATACCTTCTCAAGTATTGATATCGCGGAACCCCTACAACAGGGTGGGGGGAGATACTTTTATTTTACAGATGAGGAAATTGTTACCCAGAGAGGCAAGTGATTTGCCCAAAGTCACCCAGCTGGTTAGTGTCAGAGCCAGGATTTAAACTTGGGTCATATGACTGAAAGCTTTTCTTCCTCGCAACACTGGCTTTTCCTTCATAACTGAGGTGGTTGAATCAGAGGCGTGTGAATAGTTGACTTCCAACAGCACCACAGGAGAATGCCTCACACAATAATAAACACTCACCGTGCTGCAAATATTTACCAGGAGCCCACGGTGTGCCTTCCCTGTGAACACAACCTCCAGTGTTGCCCAAAAGCAGGAGTCAACTTTCAAATGGCCTGTGTGCTTTTGAAATTTCACTGTGAAGAGATGGATCATGTGAGGAAAGTAGTTCCATCTCAGACCTCCAGGAAAGCCTCTTGAGTGCCATTGACCATTAAGGAGAACAATGCAAGAAAATCGTCCACAGAGGGTTTTCTCAGTTAGAAATAGGACCTGCATATTTAAAAATCTTATCTTGGGAAAGATACTATGTTTTTCAATTTCTTTTTCTTGGTTATACATTTTTTTAGTTACACAGGCTGTATTGCTGGGATCTTAATGTTCTTGAAAATGATGACACTGAGGAAGGAGCTATTATTTACTTAGCCAGATGATTTTTTTTACTAACATTGAAGTTTATTTATTAACTTATATGTGCACTCAAAAATATTGACTTGGTACTTGATATGTACCAGGTATTAGAGATCTAAAATTCAAAGTTGACCAGGACATGACCCTGACCCTTGCCCAGTTCACTATTCATGAGTAACAGTGGAGGCAGATACATAAACCTTTAACTAGCATGGAATGTAAGAAGGGTTATGGTAGGCAATTGTACAAAGTACTGTGGCAGCGGGGCTGTAGTAACAATGATCTCGCCCTACAGAGATCAGTGAAAGCTCTACTGAGCAGGGGACACTGGAGTGGAGTATTGGAGGATGAGTAGAAGCTTGCAATATGCAGAAATGGAAGATTAATGTGGGAAGTGGCTAGAGACTGAGCTTGATAAGATTTATAGAGGGAAGGCTGAGGCGTTTGGACTTTTATCTGTTGGCCCTGAGTACCTGTTTAAGGAAAGGTTCTGAATGAGTTACTGAGAACACAGGGCTCCTTTCAGCACCTCGTTCCCTGACCATCCTTTCTCAGTGGGCAATGATGCTAGGAAAATTGGTAAACCTGTGTGTCTGAAAATGTGCTTGTGATAAACATTCTATAAACCATAAACTAGCTTTCAAATTACCTACTGGATACTTCTGGATATTTTTTCAAGTTTCTGAGGGATCTTCTAAGTTGCAGTAGTTTCAAAACACTTTTCAGCTCTTCTCCTCAAGAGCCTCCCTGCTAAACTGATTTTACCTTTAAGGGCTGTTCTTAGGGTTTAATGAGCTCATGGCCATGATGTTCCAGGTGCATAGGACTGAAAGAGTGGGATTTCATCAAGCCACCTTGCTGTTTTACAGGTGAGGGAGCTCAGCTATGAAGAAGGTGAATGTCTTGAACAAGAACACACAGCTGGTAAATGGCAGAGCCAGGATTTCAACCTGGTCAGCCTGGCTGCAGAACTGTGTTCTTAACCATGATGCTGTTCTACTCCAACAAAACTCTTAAGTACAGCCCAGTCACTCACAGTCTGCAGGGAGAGTCTTAATATTTACCAGGGAACACTGAATAATGGAGAGAATATGGATATGGAGTTAGGTCTGTGGTTTAAATCTTGACTTCATACATTTTGAGTCATTAGACTTCCGGCACGTCACTGAACTTCTGCAGTTAGGACTTACCTTGTGGAATTATTGTGAAGATGAGAAACCATAGTCAGAGAACATAGAATAGGCTCTGCTTCATAGCCCCTGCATAGTAAATGAAGGTGATTTATAACAGTAATAGTCGTAATAATTACGGTGAGTTTCTTTTGTGAAGTAGGGATCTTTTCCTCACCTCAGACTTCAGGATATTAGGTAGGTAGGTGTTTATGTAATAAGGGTTGTTGGGAATGTTGATAAACCCTTCTTTTTAACAGGAAATTAGAACCTTGGAAACTCAAGCCAATGCACACCAACCCCATGTACGCGGTTTATGCTCCATGCAAAGCATGGAAGAGCAGGAAGTGGTCTTTCCTCCCTGTAGGAGCCGACATCCTTCTTCTCAAAGGCTCTCCACATCCTCACCTCGCCCCCACTGTCTGGGAAATGCTAGAGAGAAATAAAAGAAAATGCCCCGTGAGCACTAGAGAGAGGTCGTAATTCTGGCTAGTGAGAGCTGGGAAGACTTCAGGAGAAGGTGGCTGCAGCTGGACCCTAAAGGATGGGAAGGACAAATGGAGATGCCCGGGGACAGGGGACCTTTGGGGTGAGGGGTAAGGGTGGGGACAGCAGCTGGGAGCACGTTGCTTCTTAGCTGAAGATTGAGCTACCAGGGATGAGAGAGGCAAGCGGCCTGGAAGAGTTCTGGAAGGTAACGAAGATAGAGGAAAGGGGCTGTGAGGAGGCGGCATGGCAGTGAGTCATGGGACTGGCTGTGGTTCTGGAGATGAGCGCGGAGGTCACCAGCATGGAGCCAGCTCAGGGGTTTTCAGGATAAGCATACAGAGGTGCTTTGCTGAGGCCGACAGAACCTGCCCCTAATGCATCCAGGGGACACTAACCGCTTTAGTCTATTCTCTGAGGAATAATTTCTCCAACTCTAACTACATTAGGGACACACGGGGCTGGGGCTCGGTGCTCTGCCTGTCAGATATCGTTGCCACTTAAGTGAGTGATGCAGTGTGGGCCGGCCACAGTGCCTGGGCCTGCGGACAAGGCAGGCAGCCAGGAGAGCTGGCCCCAGAGGTCTTATTTCTTTGGTAGTGTAATCAGATTGGAGGCAGAATGTTTTTCTGTCTCCTCCCTATAATCTCTGTTTTGGTACCATTTCCTCTCTTCTACGATTCTGATCCCTGTTTTCCCTGCCTGTTGGTATGGCAAACTGCTCTGCCTCTCATCCTTCCACGCCCACTGCCCATGCAGGACTGAGACAGAGGCCCCAGAGTGGCCCATCCTCTATTCTGTACTCCCAGTTGGTGAAAGAGGAAAGGGAAAGTGTGCTTATTAAATTTCTCAAAGGTGCAGCGCCAGGTTGTTCAGGCATCTCGTGACAGCAACAGGAGTCAAAAGACCCCACCCTGCAGGCTGGAACTCAGGGCGAAAATGATGGCATTCTGCAGGGATAAATTAAAGGCTGGCACTTAGGTTCAAAAAGCCAACTATACAAGACCAAGAAAAAAAGTCTCTGAATTGTATTTTTTATTAAAGACTTAACGTGGACTAATTTTGTGGTAAAGCTACCCAAAACACTGAAGTTTACAATACAAAATGCCGTTGTTAGAAAAGAAACTCATATCCATTGCAAAATAACTTGAAAATTTACAAATATGAGAGAGAGAGAGGTAGAGGTAGAGAGAGAGAGCTGCGTGTATGGAGATTACTTAATCTCATCTCTGACAATTATCTGTTAATCTACTTGATTATAACCTTCTATTTCTTTTCCCTAGGCAGGTATTCAAGGTATATCTATAATATAATTGTATTTTTGAAAAGATATATTTGCAACTTGGCTTTTTTCTTTTTTTTTTTTTAAAAACAGTCTTCCTCTGTTGCCCAGGCTGGAGTGCAGTGGCGTGATCACGGCTCACTGCAGCCTCGATCTCCTGGGCTCAAATGATTCTCCTACCTCAGTCTCCTGAATAGCTAGGACCACAGGTGTACGCCACCATGCCTAGCTAATTTTTAAATTTTTTGTAGAGTTGGGGGGGTCTCTCTGTTTTGCCCAGGTTGGCCTCAAACTCCTGGGCTCAAGAAATCCTCCCCTTAGCCTCCCAAAGTGCTGAGATTACAGGTGTGAGGCACCACACCTGGCCACAACTTGACTTTTTTATATAACTAAATATCGCAAATAACTTTCAAAGTCATTAAATACTTTTCTGTAATGCCATTTTTATGTGTTGTAAAATATTCTATTTTATAAATTTACCATAATTAATTTATAAAATTCTATTTTGTACATTGATTTTTCCTCGATTTTTCTGTAACATAGTGAATCCTGGGCTGAACAGCCTTGGAAATAAATGTTTGTGTACATCCTCGAGTATTTCCATAATATAAAGCCCTAGAAGTAAAAGGTACAGAATTTAAAGCGTTATGAACATTTTGAAGGTTTTGACTTACTGGTTTGCTTATTTGTTTTTGATGTGTCTGGTCAAATCGTTCCACACCACCAAGTGTGAGAGTGTCTCTGTCTCTCCATATTTTCCCCAGTACTGGGCACTGTGATGTTGAAATATCTTGCCAGATTTATGTGTGAAATGTGGTATCTTGCTTTAATTTGTATGTTTTGAATTATTAGTGAGGTTAAACATTTTTTATTTCATATTCAACATTTTAAATCTTATGAATTACCTAGTTGTGTCTTTTGCCTAGCTGATGATATTTTCCTTTTCTTAGTTGCTTTAAGTTTTAAATGTTAAGACTACTCTAGCCCTTTGTCCGCCATCTAGGTTGCAAATATTTCTTTTCATTTTACTTCTTGCCTTTGATTTAGTGTATGTGTATTTCAAGTTTTACATTGGCAAACTCATGAAAATGTTACTTAATTTTTCTTTGGTGTCATATAAAAACATCTCTCTTGACCTAAGATTATATGTTCACCTACATTCCCCCTGCCCATACATTTTAGGTTTTGTTTTTACATTTTAATCATCACAGTTCAATTACAATGCAGCATAATATCCAAATAAAAGGAGATAAGTTTTGAGGATAAAGATTTTGACTCAATACACAATGAAATTTCTAATGATTAAGAGCTATATAGAAAGTAAGAGACTGACAACTGAGGAAGCAGCTTATCCCATTGCTTGACCTTCTATCAAGTTTTAAGAATTGCATGGCATTCTGTAAGTGCTCAGTTAACATTTGCTGAGTGAATGATGGAACAAGTGACCTTCACAGGATTTTTCAACACTGATTCCCTGATCTTGGCTCATTCCATCTCCACAGATCATTCCAGACTTGGAAATTGTGGTTCCTAGGGGTGAAGCAGGCAGGGGGATGGGAGGTGGCATAGAGAGAGTCTACTTCTCAATTCTCAGCTTCCAAATGTAGACTAAAGGCTTGCTGGGCTCGGCCGTTTGCTGGGCACTGGGATGGGAGGGAAATATATAAGTCAACTGATCCCTAGCCAAAGGGAATTACAAGCAGGTTGGGGATGTGAAGCAGGCATCCCTGAGAATTGAAAGAACAACATGAAGGCAGAGGGCTGTAGCAATGGGCGTGTGTGTTGGGGGCCGGGGCCGGGGGGCGGTGTGGAATACTGCTGCTATGAGTTCTGAAAAACAGGCACTATGCATTTTATGAGTCCCAGAGGTTTGCTCCAAGTGGTTCTCTCCTGACACACTCTTTGAAATTCTCCATTATGGAAAATTGAAGAAATCACACCAAGAGTTAAGAGTCTTTTCTCTACTTTTTCAAATGACTCAGTGACTCAGCAGAGAAGAAAGTGTGCATACTCATTGGATTTATAAATGAAGATGTGAACACACATGTGTCTATACACATACATACACATACAAACCTGTGTATGTACATGTACATATATGCCTGTCTGCCGTTTCTATTTTTTCTGGATAGAGATCACTGTACTTTCCAGATTATACCAGCCTGGGCTAAAAGTAGGGTCTTGATGATAGAAGAAAAATAAGGATTTCTCTGGGTCTACCTCATGCATTCTATGGAAATGCCAGCCCTCCTTAAAGGACTGGTGAGCACATCTGTTCTCCTGTTGGTAACCCACGGCATCTGCTATCTCTGCTGCTCCAGCTCTGGCTTTCTCAACTTGGGGGATGCAGACAGCAGCAGCTCTGCCTCCATTTCTGTGGCTTGGCCAGCACCCATGAGGTGGAGGATGATGTCTGCATCAAGGTGCTGCCTGCTGTAGCAAATGAGTCTGCAATTGTTTACCCTCTATTGACAGGGTACACGTGGGTCTTTGAGGGCTGGGCTGGAATATGGTTTCATGGGCAGCTGTATGTGAAGCTTCTACCCCTTCCTGACACTGGCTTGTAATGTTTGGACAGGACTCGGACAACTCCACTTCTCTTTTTTTCTAGTCTACTTATTTCTTCAGGCAAGGCCTTCTCATCCAGATGTGGCTGAAAAGTCTAGGATAGACATAGTTTATGAGATGTCCTTAACTGCTGGGTACTAACATGGTAGATTTGAGCATGGGCTCTGGAGCCTTCTGCTTCAGTTTGTATCGGCTGAGTGATCCTGGCCAGCCACATGGCTTCACCTCTGAGCCTTGGTGCTCATATGTAATGTGGAAATGATGACAGTATCTACCTCACATCATTGCTATGGAGATTCTCTGAGTTAATTTACATGAAATGATTAGATGAGTGCCAGGCGGAGAGTTGACATGTAGGTCAAAAAAATGTTAGCAATGATTATGGTGACTTCAGACTCATTCTCCTGTTTATTTAGATTTTGTTTGGTTGGTAAGTTCTAATCTGCATACACTCTTCATGGTCTCCAAAGAGTTGAAAGGATAAAGAATAAAAGAGAGTATTATATATATATTATAATAATTGCAGGTTTGAATTCCTATATTAGTCTTTAGGGGCCTCCAAGTGCCAAGCTCTGGAAGACCAATGGCCTACCTGGACCAGTTTTCCTTCCTTCTTTCCTGTGTCCTTCCTCAAATAGTTTTTTGAGCAAGAGAGACCTGGCTCATATTCTTAATGAGCTCCAGTTATTATAGATAAAATAATGAATTGGGAGGGAGGGAGAGAAATGAATGATTCATTGAGTGGAGAGTGGTGTAGGGCATGAAATATTGGATAAAACACAAGTTTTGGAGTCTGACAGACCTGACCTCATCATTTGTAGTGTGAGCTTAAGTTGATTCACCATTTTGAACTGAAGATCTATAAAATGGTCTTACTAATTACCTACCTTATGGTGTGGGGGTGAGGCTTAAAGGAGGATATTCATATGGTAGCTACTCAATAAGTGTTAATTTCTAACCTCTCTCCTGCCCTTTCCCCAACACAATAAAACCAGTGTCATAAATTGCCTTCCCCTGATACAGACCTTGGAAGAATTCGTAAGTCATTAAAAAATCATTTTTAAAGAGTTTACCAGGAACATCCATCCCTATAATGTTTCCTCTTATCAGATTTGTTTTTGTTTTTGTCTTTTATAGGCTAGGGCTTGTCTACAGTGGGGACACATGAAATCTGCCAATGATAGTGGAATCCATAGATGGCAGTGCCATCATTGCTGACTGACTTCCACTTCTGACTGCTGGTGTGAAGTGATGTGAGCGATTGGTGCATTTTGTCACTTTCCATCTGTTCCCTCTCCCCTCTCCTCCCCGCCCCACATCCGTATTTTTGGAAGAATGGTTAAGTACATCAATCTTTAAAAAAAGTAATTATTAAGTCTTTCTTTTCATTAAGATGTAGTGGGGTTGTGTGTCATGCATGACTCTTGGCAGCATCTAAATCTGGATTTTAGAAACAAGATACATTTTTCCCTTGGCCTTTTAATTTTACTTTTTCCTTTTGAAAATGTTCAGTTTCTACAGCAATCTAATAGTCACTTTTCAGATATTTCCCTGACTTAACCAGTAATGAAATGATTTTCCCCCATTTTCCCACCTGAATAGCTCTGCTGAGGTCCACCAAACCACACAGGGCTGAGTGGTTGCTGCAAGGAGTTTTGCTGCTTACAAAATATAGTTTTTTAGGTTGGTTAACTTCTCTTCCCTGGAGCCTAAAATGTGAGGCTTTAGAAATATGCTCATTTGAGCCTACTGGCTGGTCGGGCTCTTGGATGAATGAATTGGGGCTCAAGGTGGCTGCTACTGAGGAGTAACAACTGTCATGTATTGAATACCTGATTACCCTGTGGCGGCAACTGGAAAAGTGTTTCCACACATTATTTCATGTAAGCTCCCTAAACAACAGCGAGTATTAATCGAGGGCTCACTGTGGGCTAGGTTACGCTAAGTGATTTCATGGCATTTTTATTTGATATTCATATTATCTTATGAGGTGCAGTTACTTGTTTAGGATGTAAGTGACAGTACTCAACTCAATTCCTTTGATGCCCACACTCATTTTACTGGTTGAGGCAATGAAAAACAAGTCCTTGGGTTAGATCTTAATGACTTTAGACTTGGCTGGATCCAGGTGCTCAGATGATAAGATCAGGACTCCCTTTCTTTCTTTCTCTTCACACTACTTAGCCTTCCTTTATATTGTCTTTGTTCTCAGTAGGAACTGCCTGTGAGGTGACCAAGATGGTCATCAGTAGCTCCAGCTTCCATTCTACCAGCTTAGAAACCCAAGTAGAAAGAGCTTTCTGCCCAGTGGCTCCAGCGTTTGCTCTCAGTGGATACATTGGGTCTCATGTTCATACCTGGACCCAGGAGGAGGACAAGGCTGCTTGGCCAGAGCCAGGTCATGTGTGTTCCCCAGGTGCTTCAGGGGAGGAGCAAGGTCCACTCCATCCACAGCACATGGACTGAGAGTGGGAGGAGATGATGCTCCCAGGGAAAATTGAGGCCATTTAACCCAAAGACAACAAATGTTAGGCATCTAGCATTGTCCTGTTATAGGGTCCATTTCATAGAGACTGAGGGTCAGAGGATTTATGTAATTTGCTCCAAGATCTCACCACTGGAAAATGCCAGAGCTGGGATTTGAACCCTCATCTGCTGTATACTAAAGCACATCTCCTTTTCATTATTTGGCTTATTTTTTGGACTTTCCAAAGATATTACAATCCCTGCCTCAGAAGCACCTACTGTGTCTTTCTGCTGGCTTGGGTTCCTGTAAGTCAACTGTAAGCAACTGGAGCCAATGATCAAACAAAAAATTAGCCAGTAACACAGGCAGGGTATTAGAAAAGAGCTCTGAAGGATGTATTACTAATCCAGTTCCTGTACATGGTGAGTGGAGCCCGAAAAACAATGTCATGGCAGATAGGCACAGAGCCAGCGTTTCTCAGGAGGCAGGGAAGTCACCAATGGCTACTTCTTCCTGAACACTACTTCCTGGGGCCTGGGACCCTTTCCCTTTTGGTACAGGAAGCCCCAGAAGCCACAACCTGGGAGTTTTGAGGTGATGCCTCCTGCTGCTGTTCAGGAAGGGATGTGATGATGTGGCTTCTGCTGCTTCCCCTACTGAGGGAGGGGCATGAACTTGCCACCCTGATATGTCAGTAGAAAGCCTTCTGCTGGGCAGTGTTCTCAGGGTGCATAGTAAAGATGGGCATGTGGATTTAGTCTGTTCTGGCACTAGCAGCTTCCCTGCAGTTACATCAAGGCAATTGCTCCAGACACTGAGAATGAAAGCCTTTCATGTGCTTCCTGGCTACTTGCCCACAACCCTGGAGTCTTGTATCTGCAAGTGCTGGATGGAAACCTCTGGTTGCACCTGGGATGATTTCAGATGGGACATACATGGGTATAGCATTAAATAACAGGGATCACATGGTGGGAAACATATTCTCTTCTCAATTCTCCATCACTCCTGATAAGCATCTCCCTGAGACTTTGTCCTTGACATACACAACTCCCAGCACCAGACCAACTTTCATTTTCTTTCTGACACTAGCAGGATTAGCCAGCTTCAAATGCTTGGAGCCTGTGGGAGGAAGGAGCATCCAACTGGAATTCCATGGCATTGCACTGGATTTTATTGTATTTCTCTTTATGGCTTCCTTCTATTATGGAAGGTGGTACTAGTTTTCTGCTTATAGTAGGGAGGTAAATTTTGTGTGTAAAATACGTTTATTTTAGTAAAATTAGGTGAGTAGATTGAAGGCAAACTTTCTAATGATATATACCTGTCAGAGTTCTACCACAAAAAAACAGAGGCAGTAGGAGATATATAGGAAGAGATTTATTGTGAGGAATTGGCTCATGTGGCTGGAGGGTGGTCTGGCTAGGCAACTCCAAAATCCACATTACAGGCTTTCTGGAAGGGCAGTATGGAACTCTTAAGTATGGGCTGACTCTTGAGTCTGCAGGTGGAATTTCCTCTTCATCAAGGAAGCCTCAGTTTGATTCTAAAGGCTTTTAAGGCTGATTGAATCAGACTCACCCAGATCACCTAGGATAATCTCTTACTTAAATTCAACTCATTATGGGCCTTAATCACATCTACAAAATACCTTCACAGCAACACCTAGGTTGGCATTTGATGGAATAACTGGGAACTGTAGATAGCTAAGTCGACCTGTAAACCATCTCATTATATAACAGCAGGTGACACAGAGTCTGGTCCAGGTTGCGAAGGAGATCAGTAAATGATGAGCAGTTGGCAAACCTGAGCCTAGCAGGTAGGGTGACTGGCTAAGATGTTAGACTCTGGGTGAAGGAGCTGGGAGTTTGATGTCTGCCTGGGAGTGAGGCTTTCTATGTTGGGTAAAGAATATTTTAGCAACCTTGGGGTTGGCAGTAGGGGGTGGGAGGTGAAGTGGCGGGGAGCAGAACACAGCATCCTGCCTTTTCTGCCTCCTCTTCTTAGGTACCTTTTCCAAGGGGCCAGCTTTTGCTTGCTTCTACTACCCTGATTTCATCACTGGTATCTGTTCTACTTAATAGGGATAAGTTTATTCTCAGTCTCTGAAAAAGGGGGATGCCAATCATTTAACTACACAGTGACTGCAGTGCTCACAACCCCACCCTATCTCCCATGGCACCCCTTTTACTGAAGACTTAGATGTCAGAATTATTGATAGACTTCATTTTTGCAGCTCTGCAGTCACCTCATCCAATGATAATGGTCACCGAATTGGAAATGTAATTACGTAATTATTAATCATCAAATGGTTTTTTCTCCAGATTGCAGAAACAACTGGGAAGGTCCGGAGGGAACTTTTTCTGTGAAGGCAATTAGAAAGGGATATAGAAATTGTGCTAAGATGAGAAGATTGACTTTATGCAAGTCTCCTGGGGACAGGAGGAGGAGGGGAGAGGAGTCGATTTTACTTTTTAAAGACTAGGATTTTCTGTTTCCTATGGAGACCTTAATTAATTTTCTGGACCATGAGCTGTGTCTTCGTGAAACACAGAGGGCTGATCAGATTTCCGGGGCCTGACCTTGGAGTCATGATGGTAAGCCAACATTGCTGCTGACATCTGAGATTGACGTGCTGACAGGTGAAGTGTGGCCTGGAAATCTCTTTTCCATGACTGCCGACTGTACCGTTGTTTGTCAGGGTAATTGCTTTGTGCCAGGCCTCTTCCCGAGCTTTGGAAGCAGGAGTTCCTGCTGGTAGACCAGTTGAAGGGTTGGATCACTTCCTAGTGCTAGTGAGGGGGGATGGAGGATGGATGGGTTTGGATGCCTCTTTATTATTACTGGTATCTGGGAGGCAAATACTTTTCTGAGGGTCTCTAGGGGTAAATTGTCATAAGTCCATTGATATGAGAAAAGTATATTTTAATTGTTTTTGTGGTCTGAAATTTTCAAGTTTGCAGATAACATCAAGCCAGATAAATAGGTCTCATTTCAAGGGCCAACCTTAACAGAGTGGTAGGGGTTGCCTGGAAGGCGGAGAGGATTCCAAGCCTTCCTTGGATGGAAAGGGGAAAGGATGATGCAGCTCTTACTAAAGTCTGTCATGGTTAGTGTGCGTGTGGGTAAGACAGTGGCAGAGGAATGAAAAGCCAAGCTGATAGCGATGAAACTATAGAATGTAAAGGTGAATACTAAGACCAGTGGAGAATTTCTCTGCTCTGTTTCCTCAATTAGATTGCAAACTACCTGAGGGCAGAGTTTGGGTTGTCCATTGGTAAGACAGAGTGACTTTGTCATGCCCGCTCCCCTCAGAGCTCTGATCCTGCCAAGGATATTCAGCTGCAGTGATGAATAATGCTGATTTTTCTGAAAGATGGGGAGGTAGGCCCCCGGCTCACCTTGGAGCAGCCCTCCACCTGAGTCTCCTTTGGATTATTTAGGATTTGCATTTGGCTGCACGGGATGCTAGCTTGACTTCATGGCTTAACCCCAGGTGGGTTTATTTTTCTCACATAACAAGAATTCTGGAGGTGGAAATTCCACGGGCAGAAGCTCTGCCGTGGTGTCAGTTTTCCAGGTGTGACCAATCTTTGCACTCCACCATCTCTAGCGTGTGGTTTTCATTCCCCTGCTTGTTATCTCATGGTAGCAAGATGACAGCTTTCCCTGTTGGCCTCAGATCCATGGTCCAGGTAGGAAGGAGAAGAGTGGGGAGGGCATCAGGCACTTGCTAGTCTCTTTTTATTAGGAACATCCAGCAGAATTCTTTTTCCATGTTTTTACCTCACTGGCCAGAATTGGGTCACATGGCTGCTTCCAGATGCAAGGGGATCTAGTAGGGTAATTGCTTTGTGCCAGGCCTCTTCCCGAGCTTTGGAAGCAGGAGTTCCTGCTGGTAGACCAGTTGAAGGGTTGGATTGCTTTCCAGTGCTAGTGAGGGGGGATGGGTGGATTTGGGTGCCTCTTTACTATCACTGGTATCTGGGAGGCAAATTTTCTGAGGGTCTCTAGGGGTAAATTGTCATAAGTCTGTTGAGATGGGAAAAGATATATTTTAACTCTTTTTTTTTTTGTGGTCTGAAATCTTCAAGTTTGCCGATGACATCAACCCAGGTAAATGGTCTCATTTCAAGGGCTAACCTTAACTGAGTGATACGGGTGGCCTGGAAGGCAGGGAGGATTCCAAGCCTTCCCTGGGTGGAAAGGGGAAAGGATGATGCAGCTCCTACTAAAGTCCGTCATGGTTAGTGTGCGTGTGGGTAAGACAGTGGCAGAGGAATGAAAAGCCAAGCTGATAGCGATGAAACTATAGAATGTAAAGGTGAATACTAAGACAGTGGAGAATTTCTCTGCTCTGTTTCCTCAATTAGATTGCAAACTACCTGAGGGCAGAGTTTGGGACTTGTCCATTCGTAAGACAGAGTGACTTTGTCATGCCCGCTCCCCTCAGAGCTCTGATCCTGCCAAGGATATTCAGCTGCAGTGATGAATAATGCTGATTTTTCTGAAAGATGGGGAGGTAGGCCTGCGGCTCATTTCGGAGCAGCCCTCCACCTGAGTCTCCTTTGGATTATTAGAGATTTGCATTTGGCTGCACGGGATGCTAGCTTGACTTCATGGCTTAACCCCAGGTGGGTTTATTTTTCTCACATAACAAGAATTCTGGAGGTGGGATTGCCACGGGCAGCAGCTTTGCTGTGGTGTCAGTTTTCCAGGTGTGACCGATCTTTGTACTCCACCATCTCTAGCATGTGGTTTTCATTCCCCTGCTTGTTATCTCGTAGTAGCAAGATGACTGCTTTCCCTGTTGGCCTCAGATCCATGGTCCAGGTAGGAAGGAGGAGAAGAGGGGAGGGCATCAGGCACTTGCTAGTCTCTTTTTATTAGGAACATCCAGCAGAATTCTCTTTCCATGTTTATACCTTACTGGCCATAATTGGGTCACATGGCTGCTTCCAGACACAAGGGGATCTAAAGGGATGTAGAGAGGTTTTGTGCTTAAGCAAGAAGGGCAGAATAGACATTGGGTGGACAAACAGCAGAGATAAGCACAACCTCCCAGCCACCTCTTGCCCTGCCTCTATGCCCTGAAGACATTCCCTTCACCTCCAACCACATTCCTTCCAGTCTGTAGCCTCCCAAGGATCTTCCTCTGCTTCCTCCCCAGCCCTCTTCTACTCCTGCAGCCCCTGGGTGGTCATGGAGATGCTCTGCTCACAGATCTCCTTGATGTGGGGAGCACAGTTGCTGAAGAGACTCAGCTGCCCACTTTTGGGTCCACTGTGATGTTCATGCTGAGACCACACTTCCTGAGGGCCCCACCCAGCCAGTGACTGAGCACAGTGAGGACACTAGAGTTGGCCATTCCTGCTCAGTGTGGGACTCCTCGAATGGGCAACCTTTGCTCAGAGCCTCTCGATCCACCCAGCAGAGACTTTCCCAGAGCTGGTCTACACTCAGGCTCTTTCTAGCCAATCTTCCTTTTTCCCTTTTTCTCCTCTTGTTGGTGTTAGACCTGCATTGTGACCCAAACGTTCTCCTCTCCTCTCCTGCTCCCTTTCCTTCTATCCTTTACAGACATTTCCCCAAATAAATCTCTTGCATATCTCTTGCTCTCTTGACATTTACTTCTTGGGAGACTGAAACTGACATGCCTTCCTTCCCACATATTCGTGTCCTTTCTCTTACCTGGAAAATTTTCCTTGTCTGTGATCTTCGGTTTGCAATGAGAGAGGCATAGTTTTAGCTGTAATCTCCTCGTTATCCCCTGACTTCTTAAAACAGGAGTGTCCAAGATGGATTCTTTGTTTGAATTCTTAGGCTACTTTCTTTTCTTTTTTACTTTTCTTACTTTTTTTTTTTCAAAATCAATCAATCACATTTATTGAGCATCTGTTATGTGCTAGGCCCTGTTGTAGGTGCTAGGGGATACCAATATTTATCTGTCTGAGGCCCTACCCTGGTGGAGTTCACAGGTTGGTGGGTTTAGGAAAGAGCCTCATTTTCCATTGGTGGATGATATGTTCTCCCCACCAACCATCTCTCTAAACTCTGGCACCTTTCTTGTCCAGCATTTCTACCTTTTGAGCCTCTCTGCCACTTTTCTGGCAAATTACAGAAGAAGCAAAGCAGTTGTTGCCCCTGCATCCAGCACATCAGAAGTCCAGGTAATACAGGCCTGGAGTAACCATGGCAACCTTAATGGAGCTCAGTGACCCAGCATAAATCTGGCCGAGCTCATTGTGAAATGTGAGGGAGCTCTGTCTGCTCCAAACCGTTTGGAGGGAAAGGTGCCTTGCACTCCGTGGGTGACTGACAGAAGGTTTCCCCAGAGCGCAGAGGAAAAGCCGGGGGATGGGACACTCAGAGTGAAAAGGAAAGGAAGACTTGATGTTGGTGAGGAATGGTTTTCTATGGTCTGTTGACGTGGCCTGCTGAACCGGGCTGACATGTTCATCTGGTCATTTATTTCCATGCTCTGGGCCTGCCTTGAGCTTGCTAAATACATTTTAAAAAAGCTCCAGCTATGGAAGGAACATGAAACATTTTCGATACAACTACACACGTGCATGTGCGCCCACCGTTTCAGGCATGCAGATGAGTTGGAAACTGCCTGGTGCTCAGCTCCTTAACGAATGTCCTTTCTCTCCTTTCCCCTTACCTGGCTGGGAGGGCTTCATGTGGTGCGTACTGCTGATGCCGCCTTTTTTGCTCCCTTTGCTGGAAGCTGCCTTCCACATATCCTCCAGGCTTTGACCCAAGTGTCACACCCTCATAGTGGCCCTCCCTGACACTCAGAGCAGGTGCCCACCCTCGTGACTCTATCGCCCTTTTCCCTTTTTTTTTTTTTTGTGTTCCCACGCTCATTTCTTTTTGTGCCTGTTTGTGATCATTTTCCCCAGTATTGCGAATTCACAGTCAGGGAACTACAGGGAACACTTGAATCTTGAAGGATTTTTTTTCCCCCCTAGAAGCTGCCCTTCCCTGTTCATCTAGATGCTGTGGCATTTAGGTAAATTCTGGCTGCAGGCAGTCCATTCATTCTCACCTGTCTGAGAGCACAGTGCTTCTACTCTTGGGTAGCAGGGAATCAAGCATAGAAGAGCGGTGTGGGAGGGCAGCTGGAAGAGCTGGTACGACTCTCCATTTCATGTGTGAGTGTGGTGTTTATACCCCTTTATACTATTGCTTTATTAAAAGCAATCTGAGCTATGTACAGCAAGGTGGGAGGTCTCAGGTAGAACCACACAAGTGTCTCTATTTAATTCACAAGCTGATTACCTCCTGCTGTTTCTAAAAAAAAAGGAAAAATAAACACTCCTCAACCCTGCCTGTTTTGAACTTCTCTTTCAGAAGATGCAAGTCCTGATCCTTTGGTAATAGCTGTGCAGTAGAAAGGCTTGTGTCTACTGTCACTCTCCTGGGTTCTGATCTCCTACCTCCCTTGCAATCCTGATAGGGATAAACAAGATTACTGATCATTTGAATGGCCTTTGGCTAGAAGATTATTTTTTTATTTTTATTTTTGTGTTTTCTATTTTTTTTCAATTTACTTTAAGTTCTGGGATACATGTGCAGAATGTACAGGTTTGTTACATAGGTATACATGTGCCATGGTGGTTTGCTGCACCTATCAACCCGTCATCTAGGTTTTAAGGACACATGCATAAGGTATTTGTCCTAATGCCCCCCAATCCCCCAACAGGCCCCAGCATGTGATGTTCCCTTCCCTGTGTCCATGTGTTCTCATTGTTCAACTTTCACTTATAAGTGAGAACATGCAGTGTTTGGTTTTCTGTTCCTGTGTTAGTTTGCTGAGAATGATGGCTTCCAGCTTCATCTATGTCCCTGCAAAGGACATGAACTCATTCTTCTTTGGGGCTGCATAGTATTCCATGGTGTATATTTGCCACAATTTCTTTATCCAGTCTATCATTGATGGGTATTTGGGTTGGTTCCATGTCTTTGGTATTGTAAATAGTGCTGTAATAAACATACACGTGCATGTGTCTTTATAGTAGCATGATTTATAATCCTTTGGGTATACACCCAGTAATGGGATTGCTGGGTCAAATGGTACTCCTGGTTCTTAGATCCTTGAGGAATTGCCACACTGTCTTCCAGAATGGTTGAACTAATTTACACTCCCACCAACAGTGTAAAAGTGTTCCTATTTCTCCACAGCCTCACCAGCATCTGTTGTTTCCTGACTTTTTAATAATCGCCACTCTGACTGGCGTAAGATGATATCTCATTGTGGTTTTGATTTGCATTTCTCTAATGACCATTGATGATGAGCTTTTTTCATATGTTTGTTGGCTGCATAAATGGCTTCTTTTGAGTAGTGTCTGCTCATATCCTTCACCCACTTTTTGATAGGGTTGTTGATTTTTTTTTCTCGTGAATTTGTTCAATTTCCTTGTAAATTCTGGATATTTAGACCTTTGTCAGATGGGTAGATTGCAAAAATTTTCTCTCATTCTGTAGGTTGCCTGTTTGCTCTGATGATAGTTTCTTTTGCTGTGCAGAAGTTCTTTAGTTTAATTAGATCCCACTTGTCAATTTTGGCTTTCGTTGCCATTGGTTCTGGTGTTTTAGTCAGGAAGTCTTTGCCCGTGCCTATGTCCTGAATGGTATTGCCTAGGTTTTCTTCTAGGGTTTTTATGGTTTTGGGCTTTACATTTAAGTCTTTAAACCATCTTGAGTTAATTTTTGTATAAGGTGTAAGGACGGGGTCCAGTTTCTGTTTTCTGCATTTGGTTAGCTAGTTTTCCTAGCACCATTTATTAAATAGGGGATCCTTTTCCCATTGCTTGTTTTTGTCAGGTTTGTCAAAGATCAGCTGGTTGTAGATGTGTGGTGTTATTTTTGAGATCTCTGTTCTGTTCCATTGGTCTATATCTCTGTTTTGGTATCAGTACCATGCTCTTTTGGTTACTGTAGGCTTGTAGTATAGTTTGAAGTCAGGTAGCGTGATGCTTTCAGCTTTGTTCTTTTTGCTTAGGATTGTCTTGGCTATACAGGCTCTTTTTTGGTTCCATATGAAATTTAAAGTAGTTTTTTCTAATTCTGTGAAAAAAGTCAGTGGTAGCTTAATTGGATTAGCATTGAATTTATAAATTACTTTGGGCAGTATGGCCATTTTCACAATATTGATTCTGGAAGATAATTTATAAATGGCCCTGATATACTTCTGTCTAGCCTAGTGCTGGTAATGCAATATTTTGGGGCAGGGCCTGGATTAAATGCCCTTTGGACAAAGTTTTGCGGAAAGGATGATGTAGTAGTCTCACATTCCATTGGCCAGTGAATGCAGCCATAGACAGACATTTGTACCAGTCCCAGTAATGTTGAAAGTTTTTCAAGCCGATGATTGCCTTCTCCATTCTTAGATTGCCTGCATGCCAGCCTCTCTATCTGGAGAGCTGGGGGAAGCCCAGTCCTACCAGGATGAATGGGGAGGGATTGGCAACTACATCAACACCATCTCAGCTTGCCTGCTCTCTGCCCCTCACCACCCCTCTCCCTTGCATTGAATTGTTTTTATCATAAACTCACAGAATGGCTGGGTTGTAATGGTGTGGTCCCTTGGTAGGGACTGCTCCTGCCTTTCGGTTGAGCTCTCCAGTTCCTGAGATTTCCTGATACTTTTACTGTGGGCCCTCACCTTCTGCTTGTGGTCCTGCCACAGACAGGCTTGACTGTCCCTTGCTGAGGCTGGTGTGATGAGCTCCAAGTCTGTCCTAATTAATGCTGTTTCCTAGGTGCTTTGTAGTTATTGAATAATTTTCATTCCCAGCTTACTTGTTCCTTTAGCCACAATTGTCACTTTCCTGTACCTCTGGAAACATATGGCTTCCGACGTCAGCTCTACCACCACCAACCCCCGCCCCTCCCCCAACAAGACATGATAAATGGCTGCAGAGGCTGAGCTGTCACCTGATGTTGGGGAATAGTTTAGTCGAAGTGATATTTTGTTTGCTCCCCAGTGGCTTTTCAGATTCCTCCAGCAAATATTTTCAGAATCACTTAATTCCTCAGAGCCCATCAGAATTCTTCTTGTGCAAACAGGGCTGCATTCTTGATCACATTAAGGCACTTAAAATGTACTTAAGGGATTTGATTTCCCCGGCCATCACCCACCTCCTCTCCTCACCAAGTGAGGGCTCCTTTGACTTACAGATTTTCAGGGTAAGATTAATTTTCTTTGCAACATCTTTGACTCTCAGGAGTGGTGAAATTGTTGTGGTTGGATCAGTCCTGGGAAACCTTGAGAAGGTTCATGGGCTTGAGGGGTGCAAAGGTGGGATCAAAGAGGAAAGAAGCATTGGCATGTGAGACTGAGAATTTACAAACTGCCTTCACATACAAGTCCTTAAGACCATCATTCTTCCAGTTCTGGATGTTTCTTGTTAACTAAGCAGAACAAAGTGGATCAGCTGTACAGCGTCAGGTATCCTATGTTGGGCTAAGGGGAGGAAGACAAAATCTCTGTGCAAGATGTCTCTGAGGTTGTGCTGGCATGGAGGCTGTCATTCAGTCCTGCTTCAACAAATGGTATTTCAGGAGAACAATAACAACAGTAAGAAATGAATACTGATTTAAACACGTTCAGTGTGCCAACAAATATTTTGACGTTGTATCTGTAATAATATTACTAATTAAAAATAGATATAATTCAATGAGTTGTAGCATGTTTCTTGAGGTGCTTTGCATATATATATTATCTCTAGCCATCACAAAAACCATGCCCATGCAGGCAAGTGGAATTATGTCCAATTAAAAGAAAAGACACATCACAGTGAACATGTCCAAAGGGAGCTCTTGATTCACCCTGTTTCTTCCCAGGCTTGCCCATCAGAGCAAATAGCACTGCTCTCCACTGTGTAGAAGCTACAAACCTGACTGTCATCCCAGATTATCTCCCCTCCCAACTCCTGGTCTTCAGCCCATAAACTTGTGCCATTTCTATCTTGTACCTTGAACTCATATATCTCTCTGTTCCACCTTTACCAGCCTTGTTCAAACCTGAATTGTCTTCTGATTTCTTTTGCTCCTCCAAATGTTTCCTCCACATAGCATCTGAGCAGTCTTTATAAAACACCAGGGCACTGTCCCATTTAGCATTCTCCACTGACTCCCCATTTCCAGTTTCTCCTTCCACCCCATCACACAGGACTCTATTCCAGTCCCTGAAGGACACCCCTATGCTGGAGGCTTCCTGTGTTGTTCCCCCTGCCTGGAGCACTCTGCCTCCTGCTGCTCCTATGACCCTTCCTTGTATTCTTTAGTTCTTGTCAGTCTCCCTTGTGATTCTCCATCCATGGATTCAGCATAATTTCCTCATAGGTTTAGGGCAGGGCTCAGAAATCTGCATTTTTAGCAAGCTCCCCCAACCCTGGGATTCTGATGCAGCTAATCCGCAGCCTGCACTCTCATGGGAAATGCATAGGACAGTTTTCTGATGTGCTGCTACAGCTCAAGAGAGTTCTTCAGGAAGCCCCTGCAGAAGAGTTTAATGAGACTTGAGACTTTCTATGTCCACGATAAGAGCAGCAGGTAGTTTGAAAACCACAAACTCATTTCTCAGCTTGGTTCTCCAGTTGTGTACCAGGCTTGGCTCCAAATGTCTCATTTTTTGAACCTCAATAGGAAAAGTTGCTACCATTAAAGATCTGGAAAAGGTAGTTGCAAAATTAATTTGGGTAACTTTGTATTCGGAATACTTGTTCAGTCTCCCAAGGGGGCTGCTGTGGAGAGGGATGTTGTCTGTGGAAATGGAGGTGTCTGCTTTGTGGTCTCTACAGCAGCCCTGAACCCAGGGAAAGTTCCTCTAGTGTGAGGGGTGCTTGTGCTGAGAGTCACTGCAGAGTATTTTGGGATAGACATTCCCCATTTTTCATTTGAGAGATTTGATGGAGTCCCAGAGCCATGGATTCTAGAGCTACACTGATTCTGCAAAGATTTGGAAATCTTGAATATCCCCAAGGGATGTGTGCAATTTTTGGAAAAAGGAAAGAAAGGGTTATGTAAAGAAGATTAACATACAAAAAAGTGAAGTAAGCAGTAGGGGATGCCTTCAGTTCTTTGCTTATTTCAGTTATTTGGAATCTAGGAAATGGAATTCTGCCATATTGAGTTGAGTTTTCCCTACATAGATAGTCTTCATTTATAATTGGCACCTCTTCTTCAAATGATTCCATTTTTTACCAAGTTTTTGTATAAGTCTAAGCTTGGATTTTCTGGACTTCCCTTACTAAAGTAAATGAAGAAAAAAGAAAATATACGTACACATACACACACTTTTTCAAAAACAGCTTTCCTTCAAGTCATCTAGGAAACTATTATTTCCTCCATTCCAAACATAAAAGAGAAATCAGTTAAAGAGAACCAACCAACCGTCTTCTTCCTTTCTCCCCTTTTATTTCTCATCTGTCCTTCCACAGACATTTACTGAGCATTTATTTTGAGTTTGTCATATTCACATTTGCATTCCCGGAATGTAGGATAGCAACTTGTATAGTCTTTGTCCTTACTAAGCTTGCAGTTTGGGGACTGGAATGGAGACGAGGGAGATAGGCATTTAACAGATAATAACAGTGTTATTACTATTTTTCCCAAATATGAAAAAATACAGGGTTCCATGGGAGCTCAGTTTAGAGGGTCAAGAAAGGGCACCCCTGGGAAGGTGGCATTGAAGCTGAGAGCAGAGAGATGGGGAAGGGCATGGTGCATTTGAACAACTAAAAGAAGGCAAATATGTTGTAGAATGGTGAGAGATGAGATTGGAAGACATGCAGGCTTCTGTAAGCCAAAGCCAAGTCAGTGTACTTAATTTCAAAAGCAGAAGAAAGCTGTTGGTGTTCATGCGATGGCTTAGTTCTTAAATCTCCTCTAGTGTTGAAATTGATTGAAGAGACAAAAAGACAAGCCAGGAGGCAACAGAAATATCCTAGCAGTAAGATCATGGTGGTTTAAAAGGTATGACAGAAATGAAGTTAGAGAGTAATGAATATATTGGAGAAATATCTGGGAGGTAAAATTACTGACGAATGAGGGAGAAAGAGGTGTCAAAGTGATTGCAGCATTTCTTTTTTGAACATACAGAAGTGCCTTTTTCTGAGATATGGAGCCTGGAGAGGGCTGGGGTGGGAGAAGATGACTGGTTCAATTTTGCACTTCTGAAGTTGAAGCTGCCTGTGAGTCGTCAAGAAAGCAACTCTTCCCCAGAGAGATACATTTTTGAAATTTCACCATTAGCTAGTGCAAATTTTCCTTGATTTTGAGTGACTCGTGCTTAAAGAACATTAAACTGCTATGCAGGATTCACGAAAGTGCCAGATATTTGTTCTACCAACTTGCATTTTGAATAAGTGGTGTATGAA
Organism: Nomascus leucogenys; assembly: GCF_006542625.1. NCBI lineage: Eukaryota > Metazoa > Chordata > Mammalia > Primates > Hylobatidae > Nomascus > Nomascus leucogenys. Next base: position 22,402,461 of record NC_044383.1, on the reverse strand, counting down.
GCCCCTTCAAAGTGGAAGTCTCTGAGCACTGTTCTATTTCTACAACTTCTGTTGTTTAGCTGAGAGTCTAGTGCCTAGAGAGCTAGGGCAGCGGGCCCAGTGGTACCATGCTTGTCATCAGCTAGAGAGCAGATGGGAATAGCACACCTGAATGTCTAGGCTAGAGAACAACCCGTGAGTTTTAAAAGCCATTGGAAAGTCAGGTAAGCAAGCTCCAAGGAAGGAGATCAAGGACACCAGGGGTCAGGAGAGATTGGTGGAAAAATCAGTAGAAACCAGCCTCTGGAATGCCCAGGGCATGGGAACATAAACAAATGCGTGGTGCTGGGAAGGGTGGAGGCCCGTGCTACCCAAGCTTCCCATGGGAGGAAAAAACCGTAACTGTTGGAACTTGAGTAGAGTTCCAAGATAACATGAAATCACTGCAGAAATTGCGAAAGGTAGCTCATAGTCCTATTTGTTTAGCAACAGCATAAAAAGCACCATCTTCTCTACCCCCATCAAAATAGAAAATAGAAGCAGAGAAAAGCTAAGAAGAAAAGCAAGGGCTTTTGTTTGGACATTGGAGTTACTTTGTCATGGGCTGTTCTATCTAACAGTCCTATTTCCTTATATTCTCTCTCTTCTATCTCTCTCTCCTCTCTCTCTCTTTCTTTCTTCCTCCCTTTTCCACTCCCATCCCCTAACCTCCCTTCTCCTTCATCCCTTTTGTCTTATGGTTTCACATTTCCAGAAGAATTAGGCAGGAAACATAAGAAACATTGGAGAAATGTATGAAATCTGGGTGGAAGACAGTGCCAGGTGTGTGGTGCTGGTAATGCAGCAGCAATTTGAATCTTGCTACAGGGCTGATGCTAAGACAGGTTCTGTTTTCCTTGTCCTCCTCTAGGACTGTCTTATTTGTTTACTTTGAGAATGTGGGACCCCAGGTGAGAGGAGGTAAGTTTACTTAGCTGTAAGGGAGAAGAGAGGAGATAGGTGTTCATTTGACTCAGTGCAATCAGTTCATTCTCATTTGCTTTTTTTCTTAAAAGGCGTGAGACCCAGTTAGATTTGTGAGTGTTTTTCCCTAGTTGTACCGTGTTGGGTGGGCCACTTAATCTTCCTGCTCTTCATTGATTTTACCACAAATTTCAGATGACAGTGATAATCCCTGTCCTACCTTCATGACAACTTCAAAAATAAGGATTAAATGAAATGACGTGTAAATTCCTTAAAAAGAAATTAGTTATTGTTATTACCTTTCCTAGGAGTTTGAGGTAATTTGCAATAAAACTCATATACAATACAGCTATAGAAATATGCATTAAAAAAGTAACAAAGCAATGCAATGGAATGCAGAAGAGTGCCTTCATATAGCAGAAGCCCTAGGCCAAAGGAAGTTCCTACACAATGCTGAGTATTGAGCTTCCTGGCAGACGGAATAAAGGGAAATTAGTGAGTAAAAGATGCTCAGCATTTCATCAGAAACCATCGATGTTTTACCAGCAATTACTGCTGGTAATTTCACCCAAGTTTCTAACTTAGGGTAGGCTTGGAAGCTATTTGGTGAACTGAAGAAACATAAGTGAGACATGATCCTGGCTCTCTGCCTAGTAGGGGAAGAGTTTATTATGTCAACTATTATGTAAGGAACCAAGTACACAAGAAGGGGCCTGTCTCCAAAAGCTATTACCCCAAACCAGGAATTGTCTTTTTAGGATCATTTCTTTTATTGAATCCCATCATTTAGTCAGTTAACAATTGCTTTTGGGTCACCATTGTTTATAGATACTGCACCAGTTCTGTGCGGAGGTAAAGGAAGGCTGTCTGTTTCAACTTCTAGAATTTATCTCAGTAAAACACCCCTCATGGGCACAAAGAGATGTGCACAGAAAATTCATGTTGGTATAGTTTGTATAGAAAAAGTAATGTATATAACACAAAGCTCATCAGTATGGAAGTAGTTAAATAAACCACAATCCCCCCTTAAAATGGAATACTATGCAGCTATTAAAAAGAACAAGATAGAGCCATGTGCTTCATCAAGGAATTGTGCTCCTATTTTACATTGCTTAGTGATAAAAATAAGTTGCAAAACAGCATGTAGACAATGATTTCATCCTTAGGAAAAATCTCAACATTGATAACTTATTATTTATTTATTTTTTGAGATGGAGTCTCACTCTGTCACCCAGGCCGGAGTGCAGTAGTGCAATCTCAGCTCACTGCAACTTTCGCCTCCCAGGTTCAAGTGATTCTCCTGCCTCAGCCTCCTAAGTAGCTGGGAATACAGGCACCTGCCACCATGCCTGGCTACTTTTTGTATTTTTAGTAGAGATGGGGTTATACCATGTTGGTCAGACTGGTCTCAAACTCCTGACCTCAGGTGATCCGCCCTCCTCGGCCTCCCAAAGTGCTGAAATTACAGGCATGAGCCACCACTCCCAGCCAACTTATGTATTTTTAATGTACCACTTGTTGGCAGAATATGCACCCAATTGACAGTGGTTATCTTGTGACAGTGAGAATCTTGGGCCATTTCAGAGCCTATACTTTGTATTACCATAAGATTTGAATTTTATATTGCCTAATATTACATGTGTTATCAGAGAAAGCAATAAAGATACTAAGCACTGTGTGGGGAGCTGGGGAGAGCATAATGCCTAGGTTATAGACCCCACCTTTGTAAAGGTTAAAGTCTAGTAGGGGAGAAAGCCACATTAACAAGTTATACCACCATCTGAGCCTGCAGTGATAGAACCGTGTACAAGGGGCACAGGAGCTGTGGGGCAGGGTATAGGGTAGAGGCTAGAAGGGTGTAGCAGAGAAGGTGATCTGAGTGTATGCTGGAAGGACACATAGAGTGACCATGACAAGGCAGCTCTATGCCAATTAAAGATTCAAAACGGTCACGAGCATGTTGGTAACTCAGAAAGTAGCTCAGTACCCGGGACATTCTGACTCATGAAATGCCATGGGAGGCCAGACGGTGCAGGGGACATTTAGAGACAGATGGTCCAAGGGAGGAACAGTGGGTCAACTCAAATTTTCTACAGACCAACCACATGATACTGCTTCTTCCCTCTCTTGGAAGAACTTGGCATTAAATCAGAGCTTAGTTGGTGATCTAAGGACAAATTCCGGACAATTCTAATTAACCCCCAAGCTTCCTGTAGCACATTGTTCTTAAATCTTGACTTGATGGTCCAGAGGCAAGACACACATGTCATCAGAGTGAATATTTATCTAGAGATGAAATCACTGAGATACTCTGATTGATAGCAGGGTGAAGAACAGAGCTTCAAGTTTCTTACTGACAAAAAGAACTCTGCATTTTTTGCAGTGTCCTCACATCGTTTTATCCCATGAAGGGGCCTAGTGGACACTTTGGAGACCTGCTTCCATTTTCTCTGGCCTTTAGAGTTGGACTTTCTGGTGTCACAACTACCTGGAAAGCTCTTTGCTTGACCTTGGCATCCTGACTTGGTGAGGTTTTTAGGGAAGGTAGTTTAGGGAGGAGAAAGTGAGCAGTCTCTCTCCAACCCTATTCTTATGCTAGAGTTAGGAGGAAGGGAAGAGAGAGAAATAGGCAATTTGGTGGGAAAGATGGGAGAGTTAGGGCAAGAACTACTTGTCTAAAAGAAACTATATGTGATCAGCGATTTTAATCCATGCTGAGTGGGAGTCTATTTCCTATGGATTCTTTTCCCACTGCCTGGCCCCATACATAGCCTCTGGACTCCCCTTTAATTTGTAAGGCCGGCTTTGGGGGTGCTCCCATCTCTCTCCTAATACCATCCTCCCTTACAATGCTCCTGAGGATATTTTAGAGCAATGTATATTGTTTTCTCCCCACCCCCCAGCAGTCTTATTGTACATAATATACATTTTGAAAACTACACAAGTCATAAATATATCGCTTGATGAACAGTCAGACACAGAACACACCTTTCTATTCAACACCCAGATGAAGACAGAATATTGCTAGCAACCAAGAAGCTTCCCTTGCGATTTCTTCCAGTCAATACTTGTCCCCTACCACCCCATAAGAGACCTGCTATCCTAACTTCTAATGCCATAGTTCAGATTGTCTGTTTTTAAACTACAAATATAGACTCATACTTTTGTGTCTCTGGTTTCTTTGGTTCAAGTTGATGTTTATGAGATTCATCTCTGTTGTTGCATTTATTTGTAGTTTGAACATTTTAATTGCGTAGCATTTTTATGAATACTCATCCTACTATTGCTAGATATTTGGTCATTTGAATTTTAGGATATTATGAGTAATACTGCTATAAACATTTTTGTACATGTCTGTAGGTTAACATATATACACGTATCTGCTGGTTATGTTTTCAGGAATAAAATTTCTGGATAATAGGGAATGTATATGCTCAATTTTAGTAGCAATTGCTAACAGTTTTCAATGTGCTTGTACTAATATACATTCCCACCAGTGGTGGCATATGAGAGCTCTAGCTGCTTCACATTGTCCCCAACACTTGCCAATGTTTGCCTTTTTCATTTTAACCATTCTCGTGGGGGTATAGTGGTACCTGATTGTGGTGTTTTAATTTTGCATTTTCCTGATGTCTGATGAAGTCAAGCACATTTTCATCTACTTGTTAACTAACTTGGATATCCTCTTTTGTGAAGCACCTGTTCAAGTCTTTTGCCCATTGTTTTATTGGATTGTCTGCCTTTTACTTATTGGTTACAGGAGTTCTTTATATATTTTTGGGCAAGTTCTTTTTCAAAAAATCCTCTTCATAATATCTTTTAACATACAGAAGTTCTTTATCAATTTTTTCCTTTATGGCTAGTGTATTTCGTGGTTTGTTTAAGAGATTTTTGTCTACCCTAATGTACTAAAAATAGTCTCATGTTTTGTTCTGAAAGTTTTATGGTGTTGCCTTTAGCATTTAGATCCACAGTTCATCTGAAACTCTTGTTTGTGTATGGTGTGTAGTAGAGGTCAGGACTAATTTTTTCCCCATATAGATATCTAAGCGAATCAGCACCCATTATTGAAAAGGTCATCTTTTTCCCGCTGCACTGTGTATCCACTTGTGTCGTAGACCAGATGACTGCCATCCTTCTGTGTTTCTGGATAGTCTTCTGTGCTGTTGGTCATTTTGTGTTCATCCAATACCTCACTGAAAAGTTCTTTGTTGCTATTCTTCAAGACTACTTTTTGCTTTACATGCATCTATATATATTTTAGAATCACTTGTCACCTTCCAAAGGAAAACCTGCTGGAATTTTGAATGAGATTACACACAACTGTAGATCAATTTGGAATTTGACATCTTTCCAGCATTGAGTCTTCTAATTCATAAACATGGTCTATTCCTCCATTATTTGCATCTTCTTTCATTTATTTCAGTAATGTGTTGTAGTTTTCAGTGTAGACATCTTCTATTTGTTTATTTTATTATTGTATTGATCAGTTGTCCTAGGAATTTATCCATTGAAAACTTTGTTGATTGAAGCCATGTATCTTTTTTTTTTTTTGGAAACATTGTTTTTTCTTCAGAACTTTTCTTCTGAAGTAATTTTAGAGTTACAAGAAGAATTGTGAAGATAGTACAGAGTTCCTATATATTTTTCACTTGGCTTCCCCTAATGTTAACATCTTACACAACTGTGGTACATTTCTGTAAACTAAAAAACTAGCATTGGTACAATAAATATTATTAACTAAACTGCAGGCTTTATTTGCATCCCCACAAGTGTTTCCATTAACTTTTTTTCCCCCCTCATTCTGGAGCCAATCCAAGATACCACACTACATTTAGTTGTGATGTGTCCTTAGTCTCCTCCAGTCTGATAGTTTCTCGATATTTCCTTTTTTCTTCATGGCCTTGTCACTTTGTTGGTTCAGTGTTTTGTAGTGTCCCTCAGTTTGGTTTTGTCTGTTACATTCTCATGATCAGACTGAGGTTATGGACTGGGGAAGGGTGCCTCAGAGATGAGACTCCTTCTCATTACCTCATATCAAGGGTTATATGATATCAATATGACATGGTGCTGGTGATATTAACTTTGATCCCTTAGTTAAGATGCTGCCTGTCAGGTTTCTCCCTTAGAAAGTGATGATTTTTCCCTTTCTATATTCTGTTCATCAGAAGACAGCTGCTAAGTCCAGCCCTCACTCAAGTGAGGGAAAGTAAGCTCTGCTCCCGGGAGAGAGGAGTAGCAAAAATTTTGTGAACATTTTAAAACTTTCACTGTAATCAATAAATATTGGTGGAAGATACTTTAAGCTCTGCAAATACCCTGTTTTTCAAAGTTCATCCACTAATCTTAGTATACATCAGTGGAGATTGCCCACAGCAGCTAGCTATTGCTATGGTACTCTGATAGTGATTTTCTACTTCTCTTATTCCTTCCACTTTTAAAAAAGCTGGAGTTTTTCTATTAAAAAATTGTCTCTTCTGGCCAGGTGTGGCGGCTCACGCCTGTAATCCCAGCACTTCGATCATGAGGTCAGGAGATTGAGACCATCCTGGCTAACACAGTGAAACCCCATCTCTACTAAAAATACAAAAAACAAAAAGCTGGGCGTGGTGGCACATGCTTGTGGTCCCAGCTACTTGGGAGGCTGAGGCAGGAGAATTGCTTGAACCCTGGAGGTGGAGGTTGCAGTGAGCTGAGGTCACACCACTGCACTCCAGGCTGGGCAACAGAGTGAGACTCTGTCTCAAAAAAAAAACGAAACAAAACTGTCTTTTCTCCCTCATTTATTCACTCATTCATTCATTTAAATCAGTATGGATTCGTGAATATTTACTCTTTGGGTTATAATCTCATACTACTAATTGTTTATTTTGTTGCTCAAATTTTTTGAGCTGTGGCCATTGGGAACTCTTTCAGGTTGGCTCCTGTGCCTTCTTGACTGATAATCTCTCTTTCTGTACTTTCTTATTTTCTGGTACTATTGGGTGCTTCAGACCTGAGACTAAGAACCAGTCATTTCCTTTTATAGGGAAATGGTATTTAGAAGCCAAGATCTGCTGTTAATTGTGCTCATTGCTACTGGGATGTCCACTGGTTCTTCTTGGTGGACAAAGCTAGTAAATGTTTATATTTATTATAAATATATAATTAAATGTTATATAGAATTATATTATTATAAAATACTTAAAAGTACACACACATATACACACCTATATGTAATATTCCACATCTAAATTTATTGCTGAATCCATTTATATATGCTTGGATAAAACATGGGTATCTATTGATATATCTCTGACTCAAATCCAGCACCGCAGGGCTCATTTTAACCCCTTCCACCTTTGCTTGTTTCTTTTTTCTCTGATAGTGAAAAACCTCGTTCTCATTATGTACCATATATTTATTGTTCAATCCTAGTTATATATGTAGTTTTAGACTTGCTAACCTGTGCTCCTGTGAGAAGCAAATTTATCAACTAGAGTGCTATGTTATTGCACAGTTCTTTATGTCTTTAGCCTGTCAGTATCTGGACAAAACATTGTTTTCCAGAGGGATTTAGATCAGCTCTGTTCTTCTCTCTCCCCTTCAGTGAGGTTATGCCATACATTTGTAATCTGGTTAATTCATTTGTCACTCATGTAAACTTTAATCAGGATAAATCTTCCATTATCTGAGAGGAGCAGATTATGAATCAAATAAGATACTTTAAAAGGGGGGGTTAGGCCAGGTCAGAACTTCCCTCTCCTTTTCCCAAGATTCTAACCATTTGGAATAAGCACATGATGCCAAGTGGGAATCAGATCATAATTTACCCTTGTTATTGATTGCAGAATACATCAGGGCATGCTCCTCTCCAGTGGAACTTAACACTTCTGAGGCAGAGGTAGACAGCAGCAGATCTAACTTGCAGTGGGGTAGAGTAAGCTGAAGGTGAGAGAGAACATACACTCTGTTTAGAGAATGTGGGCGACTGGGGTGAGAGGGACAGTGCAGAGGAGATCAGCTTAAATTTTGAAGGGCCTGAGGGTTACAAGGACCAGGCAGATATCTGGCTCTTTGGGATGTGGGTGGGTGTGATGGGCAGAAACTGCAGTATTCATTTCAATACTATTGCCATCAGGAGAGGAGTGGGGCTCTCTTCCCTTAAATGGAAACCTGAGTGGGAAGTGTTCCCTCTCTAACAGTTGCTTTACCTGATCCACAGACTTTAGGCTTGCTATATCTTTCACTGAAAAGCAAGACACTGCAGCTTTCCTGACAAAAACAAAGGAGTGCTAATTAAAAAAAAATAGGATTTTGACTTTTATGAGCATAATATTTAAAAATATTTATAAAAATCAAATATAAATAATGAAACACTTATAATCCAACTGTCCAAAAAAATAGCTGTTAACATTTTTGAGTGTTGTTTTTCTTTTTAAACCATCTATTAATCATTTCAAAGAACCAGCTTTTGGTTTTATTGATTTTTCTCTATTTGTCAGCTTTTATTAATTTTCATTTTTAATCTCATTCTACTTTGGGTGTAATTTTTCTGTTCTTTGTCTAGTTTCTTAAGGTGGAAGCTTAAATCTTTGATTTTAGACCTTTCTTTTTTCCTGCATATGTATTTAAAGTGATAAATGTCCCTCTAAGCACTGCTTTAGCTGTATTCTATAGATTTTGATATGTCCATTTTTTTAGTTCCATTCAGTTCAAACTATTTTTTAGTTTCCTTGGTATTTTTTCAAATTATACTTTAAGTTCTGGGATACATGTGCAGAACGTGCAGGTTTGTTATATAGTTATACACATGCCATGGTGGTTTGCTGCACTCATCAACTCATCATCTACATTAGGTATTTCTCCTAATGTTATCCCTTCCCTAGCCCCCAACAGGCCCCAGTGTGTGATGTTCCCCTCCCTGTGTCTGTGTTCTCATTGTTCACCTCCCACTTATGAGTGAGAACACGTGGTGGTTGTTTTTCTGTTCCTGTTAGTTTGCTGAGAATGATGGTTTCCAGCTTCATTCATATCCCTGCAAAGGACATGAACTCATCCTTTTTTGTGGCTGCATAGTATTCCATGGTGTATATGTGCCACATTTTCTTTATCCAATCTATCATTGTTGGGCATTTGGGTTGGTTCCAAGTTTTTGCTATTGTGAATAGTGCTGCAATAAACATACATGTGTATGTGTCTTTATGGTAGAATGATTTATAATCCTTTGGGTATATACCCAGTAATGGATGACTGGGTCAAATTGTATTTCTGATTCTAGATCCTTGAGGAATCACCATACTGTCTTCCAGAATGGTTAAACTAATTTACACACCCACCAACAGTGTAAAAGCATTCCTATGTCTCCACATCCTCTCCAGCATCTGTTGTTTCCTTTTTAATGATCACTCTTCTAACTGGTGTGAGATGATGGTATCTCATTGTGGTTTTGATTTGCATTTCTCTAATGACCAGTGATGATTACCTTTTTTTCATATGTTTGTTGACTGCATAAATGGCTTCTTCTGCGAAGTTTCTGTTCATATCCTTTGCCCACTTTTCTAGTAAATTTGTTCAAGATCCTTGTAGATTCTGGATATTAGCCTTTCGTCAGATGATAGATTGCAAAAATTTTCTCCCATTCTATAGGTTGCCTGTTCACTCTGATGGTAGTTTCTTTTGCTGTGCAGAAGCTCTTTAGTTTGGTTAGATCCCATTTTCAATTTTGGCTTTTGTTGCCATTGATTTGGTGTTTTAGTCATGAAGTCTTTGCCCATGCCTATGTCCTGAATGGTATTGTCTAGGTTTTCTTCTAGGGATTTTATGGTTTTACGTCTTATGTTTAAGTCTTTAATCCAGCTTGAGTTAATTTTTTTTATAAGGTGTAAGGACAGGGTCCAGTTTCTGTTTTCTGCATATGGTTAGCCAGTTTTCCCAACACCATTTATTAGATAGGGCATCCTTTCCCCATTGTTTGTTTTTGTCAGGTTTGTAGATGTGTGGCGTTATTTCTGAGGCCTCTGTTCTGTTCCATTGGTCTATATATTTGTTTTGGTGCCAGCACCATGCTGCTGTGGTTATTGGAGACTTGTAGTATAGTTTGAAGTCAGGTAGCATGATGCCTCCAGCTTTGTTCTTTTTGCTTAGGATTGTCTTGGATATACAGGCTCTTTTTTGGTTCCATATGAAATTTAAAGTAGTTTTTTCTAATTCTGTGAAGGAAGTCAATGATAGCTTGATGGGGATAGCATTGAATCTATAAATTACTTTGTGCAGTATGGCAATTTTCACACTATGGATTATTCCTATCCATAAGCATGGAATGTTTTTCCATTTGTGTTCTCTCTTATTTCATTGAGCAGTGGTTTGTTTGTTTGTAGTTTTCCTTGAAGTAGTCCTTCACATCCCTTATAAGTTGGGTTCCTAAGTATTTTATTCTCTTCATGGCAATTGTGAATGGGAGTTCACTCATGATTTGGCTGTTTGTCTATTATTGGTGTACAGGAATGCTTGTGACCTTTGCACATTGATTTTGTATGCTAAGACTTTGCTGAAGTTGCTTATCAGCTTAAGGAGATTTTGGGCTGAGACAGTGGGGTTCCAATCCAGCAGCACATCAAATGCTTATCCACCATGATCAAGTCAGCTTCAACCCTGGAAGGCAAGGCTGGTTCAACATATGCAAATCAATAAATGTAATCCATCACATAAACAGAACCAATGACAAAAACCACATGATTATCTCAAAAGATACAGAAAAGGCCTTTGACAAAATTCAACACCCCTTCATGCTAAAAACTCTCAATAAACTAGGTATTGATGGAACGTATCTTAAAATAATAGCTATTTATGACAAACCCACAGCCAATATCATACTGAATGGGCTGGAAAGCATTCCCTTTGAAAATCAGCATGAAACAAGGATGCCCTCTCTAGCCACTCCTATTCAACATAGTATTGGAAGTTCTGGCCAGGACAAACAGGCAAGAGAAAGAAATAAAGCGTATTCAAATAGGAAGAGAGGAAGTCAAATTGTCTCTGTTTGCAGATGACATGATTTTATATTTGGTATTTCTTTTTCTACCTATATTTGTTTAATTTCCAAATATTTGAGGAGTTTTCAGATCTTTTCTCTGATTTCTTTTTAACCTAATTTCATTGTGGTCAGAAAAACATATTTTGCATGATTTAAATTCCTTTAAACTTACTGAAATTTATTTTGTGGTCCAGATGATCTATCTGGATCCATGAACACTTGGAAACAATGTATATTTTGTTTTTGTTAGGTGATGTGTCTATAAATGTCAATTAGGTCAAATTGATTCAAAGTGCTGTTTATATCTTCCAGATCCTTAGAATTTTTTTCTATTTTAATTGAGAGAAGAGTGTTGATACCACTAACGATAGTTCTAGTTTTATCTGTTTTTCCTTTGGTCTGTTAGATTTTGCTTCATGTATTTCAAGATTTCTTACTGGGTCCATATACATTTAAGATGATATCTTCTCAAAATGCCTCCTTTATCTTTATAAAATACCCCTTTATATACCTGGTAATGTTCCTTCATCTAAAGTTTCTTTGGTCTGAGATTAAGATAATCATTTCAGCTTTCCTTTGGTTAGAGTTTGCATAGTTTATCTTTTTTTTGTACTTTCAATTTGCCTGTGTTTCTATATTAAAATTGGATTTCTTGTAGACAGCAAATCATCGATCTTGCAATTTCCCCTGTGTGGCAGTCTCGGAGTTTTAACTGAAGTGTTTAAACTACTTACATGTAATATGATTATCAATATGGTTATGTTTAAATCTGCCATCTTACTAGTTATTTTCTAGTTGTCTGATCTGTTATTTTTTCCTTATTTCCTGCTTTCTTGTGGATTTTCATATTCTGATTTTACCACCAATGGCCTATTAGCTAAATATCTTTGTTTTATTTTATATTTTAGTGGTTGCTCTTAGCTTTACAAATTTGTGTATAAGAAATTTGCTCTGTATACTTCAATTCCCTCCATTTTTCTATTGTGGTGGTGTATTTTACTTCTACATATATTATAAATCCCACAATATGTTGTATTATTTTTGCTTTAAAAAGTCGAATAATTTTTAAATACTTTTTTTAAAATGGGAGAAATGACTTTATACTTACCCATATATTTACCCTTTCTGGAGCTCTTCATTCCTTTGGGTTAGGTTAAAATTTCCATATGAAAATTAATTCTCCAATTTCCATATTTCATATATTTTCTGTCTGAAGAATCTTCTACAACTTTTCTTGTACTTCAGGTCTACTGTAGACAAAATAATGGAGCTTATGTTTGTCAGAAAAAGTCATTATTTTGCCTTCATTTTTGAATAGATTCAAACACAATTTTAAGTTTAAGGTTTTTATTTTTTATTTTTAAAAAATCACCTTAAAGCTGTCATTCTGGCTTGTGTTACTTATGACTGGAAGTTTACAGTCATTCTTATCTTGTCTGTATGTAATGTTTCCCTCCCCCATCCTCCATTGATTTTAACATTAGTATCTTTTAAGCAATTTTATTGTATACTTTGGTGTGGTTTTCTTTACGTTTATATTGCTTGGGATGAATTGAGCTTTTGGAATCTGTAGGTTTACAGTTTTTGTCAAATTTAGAAAAATTTTGACCATTGTTCTTCAAATACGTATTTTTTGCTCTTTTTTTTTTTTTTTTTTTTTTTTTTTGAGACGGAGTCTCGCTCTGTCACCCAGGCTGGAGTGCAGTGGCGCAATCTCGGCTCACTGCAAGCTCCGTCTCCCAGGTTCACGCGATTCTCCTGCCTCAGCCTCTCCGAGTAGCTGGGACTACAGGCGCCCGCCACCACGCCCGGCTAATTTTTTTTTTGTATTTTTAGTAGAGACGGGGTTTCACCATGGTCTCGATCTCCTGACCTCGTGATCCGCCCGCCTCGGCCTCCCAAAGTGCTGGGATTACAAGCGTGAGCCACCGCGCCCGGCTGTATTTTTTGCTCTTATCCTCCTACCTCCAAGACTATAATTATATACTGTTCAATGTTGTCCGACAAATCACTGGGACTCTGGTAATTTTTGTAAAAAAAAAAATCCCTTATTTCCCTTCTTTCTGCTTCAGTTTAGGTAGTTTGTATTGCTAAATCTTCCAGTTCTTTGATCTTTTAAATATAGTGCCTGATGTACTTTTAATAGTGGATGGTTAATTTTATGTGTCAACTTGACTGGGCCATGGTGCCTACATATTTGGTTAAACATTATTCTGGATGTTCTGTGAGGGTTTTTTTTGGTTTGTTTTATTTTATTTTTGTGGATAAGATTAATGCTTAAACTGGTGGATTTAGGAAAGCAGATTGACCTCCATAATGTGAGTGGGCCTTATCCAATCAGTTGAAGGCCTCAATAGAAAAAAGGCTGACTTCCCTTGACCCAGAATTCCTGGGAAGAAATTCTGCCAGCAGAGAGCTTTTGGACTTAAACTGAAACATCATCTCTTCCCTGGATCTTCAGTCTGCTGGCCCACCCTGTAGATTTTGGACTTGACAGCCTCCACAATTGCATGAATCAATTCCTGGAAATAAATCTCTCTATGTATATTCACATCCTGTTAATACTGTTTCTCTGGAGAATACTGACTAATACAATTATATTCAGTAAATTTTTCATTTTTGCTTATTTTATACCTCTAAAATTCCATTTGGTTCTTTTTTCATGACTTTTATATCAGTACATTCTATGTTCATGTTATGTTTTATTCCTGAACACGTTTATAATAGATGTTTTAAAACACTTGTCTGCTATTTCCATCATTTCTGGATCTGTTTCATTTGACTGCCCTTTCTTCAGTTACAGGTCACATTTTTCTGCTTCTCTGTGTGTCTATTAGTTTTTTTTAAACTTTTATTTAAAGTTCTGGAGTAAATATGCAAGTTTATTATATATATTGTGTGTCACAGGGGTTTGGTGAACAGATTATTTTGTCACCCAGGTAATAAACATAGTACTTGATAGGTAGTTTTGTGATCCTTACCCTTCTCTCCTCCACTTTCAAGTAGACCCCAGTGTTTTGATCTCTTCTTTGTGTCCTTATGTACTTGATGTTTAGCACCTACTTATAAGTGAGAATATGTACTATTTGATTTTCTGTTCCTGTGTTAGTTCACTTAGGATAATGGCCTCCAGCTCCATCTATGTTGCTGCAAAGAACATGAACTCATTCTTTTTTATGGCTGCATAGTATTCCATGTTGTATATGTACCACACTTTCTTTATCTCGTCTACTGTTGATAAGCATTTAGGTTGATTCTATATGTTGCTATTGTGACTAGTGCTGCAGTGAACATATGCATGCATTGTATATATGGTAGAATGGTTTATATTCTTTTGGATATATACCCAATAATGAGATTGCTGGGTCAAATGGTAATTCTGTTTTAAGTTCTTTTAGAAATTGCCAATCTGCTTTCCACAATGCTGAACTAATGTACATTTCCACCAGCACTGTGTTGAGAGTTCCCTTTCCTCCACAACCTAGCCAGCATCTGTTATTTTTCGACTTTTTACTACTAGCCATTCTGACTGGTGTGAGATGGTATTGTGTCTGGAATTGGTGGGTTCTTGGTCTCACTGACTTCAAGAATGAAGCTGCAGACCCTTGCGATGAGTGTTACAGCTCTTTAGGTGGTGCGTCTGGAGTTGTTCGTTCCTTCTGATGTTCAGATGTGTTTGGAGTTTCTTCCTTCTGGTGGGTTTGTGGTCTCGCTGGCTCAGGAGTGAAGGTGCAGACCTTCATGGTGAGTGTTACAGCTCTTAAGGCGGCGCGTCTGGAGTTGTTCGTTCCTCCCGGTGGGCTCGTGGTCTCGCTGGCTTCAGGAGTGAAGCTGCAGACCTTCGCGGTGAATGTTACAGCTCATAAAAGCAGTGTGGACACAAAGAGTGAGCAGTAGCAACATTTATTGCAAAGAGCAAAAGAACAAAGCTTCCACAGTGTGGAAAGGGACCTGAGTGGGTTGCCACTGCTGGCTCGGGCAGCCTGCTTTTATTCTCTTATCTGGCCCCACCCACGTCCTGCTGATTGGTAGAGCCGAGTGGTCTGTTCTGAGAGGGCACTGATTGGTGCGTTTACAATCCCCGAGCTAGACATAAAGGTTCTCCACGTCCCCATCAGATCAGTTAGATACAGAGTATGGACACAAAGGTTCTCCAAGGCCCCACCAGAGCAGCTAGATACAGAGTGTCGATTGGTGCACTCACAAACCCTGAGCTAGACACAGGGTGCTGATTGGTGTGTTTACAAACCTTGAGCTAGATACAGAGTGCCGATTGGTGTATTTACAATCCCTGAGCTAGACATAAAGGTTCTCCAAGTCCCCACCAGACTCAGGAGCCCAGCTGGCTTCACCCAGTGGATCCCACACCGAGGCTGCAGGTGGAGCTGCCTGCCAGTCCTGTGCCATGCACTCGCACTCCTCAGCCCATGGGTGATCGATGGGAATGGGCACCGTGGAGCAGGGGGTGGGGCTCATCAGGGAGGCTCGGGCTGCACAGGAGCCCATGGAGGCGGGGGAAGGCTCAGGCATGGCAGCCTGCAGTCCTGAGGCCTGCCCCACCCGGCGAGAAATCGAGTGCAGCGCCGGTGGGCTGGCACTGCTGGGGGACCCAGTACACCCTCCGCAGCCGCTGGCCCGGGTGCTAAGTCCCTGATTGCCCAGGAATGAAAAGCTTGGAGGGCCAGCCAGCTGCTCCGAGTGCAGGGCCCGCCAAGCCCATGCCCACCTGGAACCCCAGCTGGCCCGCAAGCGCCTCATGCAGCCCCTGTTCCCGCTCCTGCCTCTCCCTCCACACCTCCCTGCAAGCTGAGGGAGCTGGCTCCTGCCTTGGCCAGCCCAGAAAGGGGCTCCCACAGTGCAGTGGTGGGCTGAAGGGCTCCTCAAGTGCCGCCAAAGTGGGAGCCCAGGCAGAGGAGGTGCCGAGAGTGAGCGAGGGCTGTGAGGACTGTCAGCACGCTGTCACCTCTCAGTATCTCATTGTAGTTTTGAGTTGCATTTTTTAATGATTAGTGATGTTGAGATGTTTTTTCATATGCTTGTTGGCCACATGTATGCCTTCTTTTGAAAAGTGTCTGTTTATGCCCTTTGCTTACCTTTTAACAGAGTTTTTTTTTCTTGTAAATTTGTTCAAGTTCCTTACAGATGCTGTATGTTAGACTTTTGTTAGATGCATAGTGTGAAAATATTTTTTACCATTCCCTAGGTTTTCTGTTTACTCTGTTGATAGTTTCTTTTACTGTGCAGAAGCTCTTTAGTTTAATTGGTCCCATTTCTCAATTTTTATTCTTGTTGAAATTGTTTTTCACATCTTCATCATGAAATCTTTGCCAGGGCCTATGTCCAGAATGATATTTTCTAGGTTATATTCCAGGGTTTTTTTTTTCTGTAATTTTAGGTTTTACATTTAATTATTTAATCCATCTTGAGTTGATTTTTGCATATAGTGTAAGGAAAAGGTCCAGTTTCAGCCTTCTGCATATGACTAGCCAGTTATCCTAGCACTGTTTATTGAATAGAGAGCCCTTTCTCTATTGCTTGTTTTTGCTGACTTCGTCAAAGATTGGATGGTTGTATGTGTGTGGCATTATTTCTGGGCTCTCTATTCTGTTCCATTGTTCTATGTGTATGTTTTGGTAGTAGTACCATGCTGTTGTGGTTACTGTAACTGTGTAGTATAATTTGAAGTTGTATAGTGTGATGCCTCTAGCTTTTTTTTTTTTTTTTTTGCTTAGGATTGCCTTGGCTATTTGGATTGTTTTGGGTTCCATATGCCTTCTAGAATAGTTTTTTTTTCTAATTCTGCAAAGAATGTCATTGGTAGTTTGATAGGAATAGCATTGAATCTATAAATTGCTTTGGGCAGTATGACCATTTTAATAATAATGATTCTTCCTATCCATGAGCATGGAGTGTTTTTCCATTTGTTTGTGTCATCTCTGATTTCTTTGAGCAGTGTTTTGTAATTCTTGCTGTAGTTTTCTTTCACCTCCTTGGTCAACTATATTCCTGAGTATTTCATTTTTTTGTGGCTATCGTGAATGAGATTGTATTTTTTGTTGTTGTTGTTTGTTTTTTTGAGACAGAGTCTCACTCTGTCATCCAGGCTGAAGTGCAGTGGCATGATCATGGCTCACTGCAAGCTCCGCCTCCCAGGTTCACACCATTCTCCTGCCTCAGCTGGGACTACAGGTGCCCACCACCATGCCCAGCTAATTTTTTGTATTTTTAGTAGAGACGAGGTTTCACCGTGTTAGCCAGGATGGTCTCGATCTCCTGACCTTGTGATTCATCTGCCTCAGCCTCCCAAAGTGCTGGGATTATAGGCATGAGCCACCCTGCCTGGCGGAGATTTTATTTTTTGATTTGGCTCTCAGCTTGAACATTATTTGTATATAGGAATGCTATTGACTTTTGCACAATGATTTTGTATTGTATCTTGAAACTTTGCTGAAGTTGTTTACCAGATCAAGGAGCTTTTGGGCAGAGACTATGGAGTTTCTAGGCACAGAATCATATTGTCTACTAATGGGAATTGTTTACTTCCTCTCTTCTTATTTGGAAGCTTTTCATTTCTTTGCCTTGCTCAATTGCTCTGACCAGGGCTTCTAGTACTATGTTGAATAAGAGTGATGAGAGAAGGCATTCTTGTCTTTTGTGGTTTTCAAGGGAAATGCTTCCAGCTTTTGCCCATCCAGTATGATGTTGGCTATGCGTTTGTCATAGATGGCTCTTATTATTTTGAAGTATATTTCTTTAGTGCTTCGTTTGTTGAGGGGTTTTTTTTTTTTAACATGAAGTGATAGTGAATTTCATTGAAAGCCTTTTCTGTATCTGTGGAGATGGTCATGTGGTTTTTTAGTTCAGTTTGTGTGATGTCACATTTATTGATTTGTGTATGTTGAGCCAACCTTGCATCCCAGGGATGAAGCCTATGTGATTGTGGTGGATTAGCTTTTTGATTTGCTAGTGGATTCAGTTTGCCAGTATTTTGCTGAGTATTTTTGCAGATGCTCATTAAGGATATTGACCTGAAGCTTCCTTTCTTTTTGTTATATCTCTGCCAGGTTTTGGTATCAAGATGATCCTGGCCTCACAGAATGAGTTAGGGAGGTATCCCTTCTCAATTTCTTAGAATAGTTTCAGTGGAAGTGATACCAGCTCTTCTGAAACATCTGGTAGAATTCGGCTGTTCCTGAGGTTTTTTTTGATTGGCAGGTTTCTTATTACTGATTCAATTTTGGAACACATTACTGGTCTGTTTAGGGAGTCAATTTCTTTCTGGTTCAGTCTTGGGGGGTTATACGTGTCCAGGAATTTTTCATTTCTTCTAAGTTTTCTAGCTTGCGTGTATAGAGGTGTTCATAATAGTCTCTGAGGGTTTTTTGTATTTCTGTAGGGTCAGTGTTAATGTCCTCTTTGCCATTTCTGATTGTGTGTATTTGAATCTTTTTTTCTTTATTAGTCTAGTTAGTGGTCTATATGTCTTAGGAATTTTTTTTTTAAAAAACTCCTAAATTCGTTGATGTTTTGTATGTTTTTTTTGCATCGTTTGGCTCTGATTTTGGTTTTCTCTTGTCTTCTGCTAGCTTTGGGGTTGGTTTGCTCTTGTTTCTCCAGTTCCTCTAGTTGTAATATTAGGTTGTTAATTTGACGTCTTTTTTTACTATGTGGGTGTTCAGTACTATTCCCTCTTAATACTACCTTAGCTGTGTCCCAGAGATTCTGATATGTTGTATTTTTGTTCTCATAAGTTTAAATAATTTATTGATTTCTGCCTTAATTTTATTGTTTACCCAAAAGTCATTCAGGAGCAGGTTGTTTAATATCCATATAATTATATAATTTTAAGCAACTTTCCTAGTATTGATTTCTGTTTTTATTGCACTGTGGTATGAGGGCGGTTGGTATGATTTGTTGTTTTGAATTTACTGAGGATTGTTTTATGTCTGATTATGTGGCTGATTTTACAGTATGTGCCATGTGCAAATGAGAAGAATGTGTATTCTGTTGCTCTTAGGTGAAGCATTCTACAGATATATATTAAGTTAATTTGGTCATGTGTCTAGTTCAGGTCCTGAATATCTTTGTTAGTTTTCTGCCTTGATAATATGTCTAATACTGTCAGTGGGGTGTAGAAGTCTCCCACTATTATTGTGGGGTTATCTAAGTCTCTTCGTAGATCTCAAAGAACTTGCTTTATGCATCTAGGTGCTTCTGTGTTGGGTGCATATGTATTTAGGATAGTTAGGTCTTCTTGTTGAATCAAGCCATTTATCATTATGTAATGCCCCCCCTTTTTTAAAAATCTTTGTTTAAAGTCTGAAATTAGAATAGTAATCCCTGCTTTTTTCTGTTGTCTGTTTGCTTGGTAGATTTTTCTTCACCCCTTCAGCCTGTGGGTGTTATTGCTCATGAGATGGGTCTTTTGAAGACAGTATACCTTTGGGTCTTGCTTCTTTATCCAACTTGTCACTCTGTGCCTTTTAATTGGAGACATTTAGCCCATTTACCAAAATTAATATTGATATGTGTGAATTTGTTCCTGTCATCATGCTGTTTATTAGTTTTTGACTGCATGCTAGACATTTTGAATTTTACATTATTTAGTGATGGGTTTTTATTGTTATTGTTGGTATTAGTTGGCTAGAATTGCCATAAAAAGTGTCACAGACTGGATACCTTAAACAGTGGTAATTAATTTTTTCACAGTTCCGGAGGCTGGAAGTCTTAAGTTGTTGGCAGGTTTGGTTTTTCCTGAAGCCTCTCTTCTCGGCTTACAAATAGCTACCTTCTTACTGAGTTCTTACATGGCCTCTTCTCTGTGTGTTCATTTCCCTGGTATATTTTTCTTATAAGTACACTAGTCATAATGGATTAGGGTCCTGCCCTTATGACCTCATTTAATTGTAATTATCTCTTTAAAGGCCCTGTTTCCAAATACAGTCACATTGGGGTTTAGAAATTCAACATATAATTTTTTTGGAAAAACAATTCAGTCCATAATATTGTTGTTTTAGTTCCCTTTAATGAGTGCCAGGCTTTGTTCTGAAAGGTAATTTTGTTGCTTGGGGACCAGCTTAATCTTTTGAGGATTGTTTTTAATTTCGTTAGGGCAATTTTACAGTAGCCTGTACTCTAAATCTGGTTTAGCCCCACTGTTATGGCATGGCCCTTCTAGACGCTCTACTGAATATTGCAATGATCAATAATGAGTCTACTCTGGCTGGTCAGAGCTTAAATTTCTCTTAGTGCTTTTAGTTCTCGGAAGTGTTTAACTTGTAGATCCTGGTCATAATTTTCCTGGCTTTGTGGAGTTTCACCATACTAATGTACTGCTTAGAACTTGGCAACAGACTATAGGGGACCCTTGAGTTATCTGAAGCTCCTTCTCTGCATAAGTCTCATCTGTCTGGAATTCTGCCCCCACAAAGTCGAGCTGTCTCAGCCTACTCAAATTCAGGTTGCTGTATCCTCAGTCCAGCAAGATTTCCAAGCCCTGCTTGGCATTCTCCTCCCTGTCTATGGTCTGTAAAGTGTCTCCATCAAATTGCTAGGGCAATAATAGGACTCACCTAATTTCCATTTTTTCGTAGGTCACAGTCCTATATTGAATATCTGGAAACCATTGGTTGTATGTCCCACTTTCTAGTTGCTTACAGTGAGAGGCCATATCCATTATTGTTGCATATTAAGATCTGTACTGTCTAGACTTTTGATCTGCTTTAAAAAAACTTTGTTTCAAAAGTATTTTCCTCATCATTAAAAACTATTTAGGAACATCATTTTAAATGGTCGCCTCTTATTCTATTGTATAAGCCTGTATATTTTGACTGAAGAGCAAGGAAGGCCAGGAGTGGGTTCAGGTGTGTGCTGGAACTTGGCCTCGGTCTTCAGATTGGCAGATGGAGGGGGAGAAGGAGGCACTGAGCTGGTGTAAGTAGGACATTGGAACTCTGGGGCTCTATAAGGACAAAGGGGGTGTCCTCTAGGATAAGAGCACTTTCATTCATTTTCTCAAATCATGTCCTGATTTTGCATTTTTTCAAATAATTACTTATACTTGTGAATAGGTATCCTGCCATCCAAGCTGCTGGATATAAGTGGGAAAAGTGTGGCTGCTGGAGGTCAGACATATTTAGCTTGAGGTTCAGCTTTTTCATTCAATAGTTATGCAGTGTTAGGAAGGTCATGCTACACCTTCACAGCTTCTTTTTGCTCGAGTGTAAGGTAGGGAATGAGCATAATTTGCTCACATGGTGATCTGCAAGTTGAACTGAGATAGTATCTTCAAGTGCACTGGGTATAGTGTCTGTGTCATGATAGGTTCTCTCTAGTTGGCTGTACGGTTTATTTATAAAATCAGGTGTAAAACACCGGGCTGGGGGCCGGAGTCCCCTAGCCTGATCAATTAATTAACTAGGCTAGAGATTACCAAACAGGATCCAGAAAGAATGGAACAAAAAACAAGTACATTTTGATGGATCTAGACTCTGGAAAATCTGGAGTGTGGAAGATCAGGAGCAATTAATGTAAATAGGAGGAGGACGAAGCTGGGCCCCATGTAGCATGCAGGAGCGTGAGAGTGGCGCGGGGAGAAGGCATGGATGGGGATAGAGTAGAGAGGCACAGAGCGCGGTACCGCCTGATTCCCCAGTTGACTCTCTGTGTCATTTCCTTGTCTCTGCTCACAGACCAGAAAAGGAAACCAGGCAGATGATCTCCATCAAGGTTATCATCAAATTCATGGTTGTGAAAGTCTGGTGAATCTGCCAGATAAGGCTTATCTTTATCTGACAGTGATCATGCCACTGTATTCAGTCCCTCACACATAGCGTGGCTGGTCAGCTGTCCAGCCTTCCCAGAGGGCTGCCAGTAGCTGCAACCAGGACAGGCTGTTATGCTAATGAGGATCACCACTGAATAATCTGCATTCAAGTTATAGCCACTTAGGTGCTGGACCTTTACAAAAGATTTTTTTTTTTTCACTCAGCGTGGACAGGCCAGGCTAATAGTTTTTATGAATTAACAAAAAAGCCCAGAGAGGCTTCAAGAGCAAAATGTTAAAAAGCGCTATGGCAATAATTTATCCTAATCATCTTTGGACAGGTTCCTCGTCCAGGCAGAACCAAGCAGTGCTAAGGGAAGGCTCAATGGTGTTCCTGTCTGTTTAGAAGTGCAATCCTGTCAGTGCTGCCATGCACACTGCACATTTGTGCACTGCACAACCTGTTCAACTGTGCATGGCAGCCCTGAACTAGGAACTCCTTTGTCAAGATTGGTGCTTGGGACATTCGAGAAGTTGCAAAGTTGGTCTTTATCAGACTTTCATTTCAATTCCCTTCTCTTTTATTTTCCTCTCCTTTTCTTCCTTTTCTTTTTAAATAGCCAACATGTAAAGTGTGTATCTTGTACTAATCCCTGTGCTAAATACTTTATGCATTATTTCATTTGATCCTCGCAGGCATCCTGTGATATAAGTGATACTCTCTCACCATGTTACAGACTGGGAGTTCAGGGGCTGCTTGAGCTTAGAGAGCTGATGAGTGGTTGAGGGTGAGCCACCATGCTCTGTGCTTCCCTACTCTATCCCTGTCCATGCCTTCTCCCAGCACCACTCTCACACTCCTGCTTGCTAGGCAGGGCTCAGCTTCATCCTCCTCCTGTTTATATTAATTGCTCCTGATCTTCCGCACTCGGGATTTTACAGATTCTAGCTCAATCAAAATGTACTTGATGTGTTCAGGCCCAGCTCTATGGGCAGCCATTTCTGTCCCATTGTTCTTTTCTTCCCTTTGTTCTTTGTTTCATTCTTTTTGGACACTGCTTGGTAGTCTAGCCTGGTTAATTGATGCAAGCACAATCGGTAGGTGCTAGTGGGTTGAGACTACCCCTTTGAGTTTGGCTATGCATTTTCATCTAGACAGAGAGCACACGTTATTCTCAATGATTTCTGAGATGGTGGAAATTTCAGGTACCATAGTGGTTGCTGGGAGATCTTTAGATTGAGGAGCTGTTCAGCCTCCTATTCAAAGCACTTCAGCAATGAGGAAAAGAAAAATCACTGCACATATTATGAAATCTGGATTTCAGTCTTGGTTTTACTGTATTCTGCTTGTCAGAATTTCTAATTTACCACATTCTGCTTGTTAAAATTTCTGATTCCTGTTTTCTTCATCTTTAAAAAGTGAGGTGTTTGATATCTATGACCCACATGAGTATTTTAAAGCTAAATCTTTCTTGTGAGAGTGTGTGTAGAACTCATGTGTTCTAGGCATCCTCCATATGAGTCTCAGCTCCTGCACACCATTGCAACCATTATTTCCATTGCAGGAGGTGCAAGCAGGTGTTAGTGGTGAAGGGTAAACAATGCATGTTCATGTCATCTCATTTGTTTCTTGCTAGTAAAAAAACTCCAGTTTCATCTTCTTGTTCTCCCTCTTCTTTACTTTATCTGGCCAGTTCTTTCTTGATCTGTTCATCATTTCTGTTGTTCTAGTATCTCTGTGTCTTTTATTACCTCCTTCTGGAAAGCCTATTTCTCCATCCTTGTTGGTCCACCCTGATTCATCCCTTAAAACTCACCCTCTTTTTGGGTCACATTTTCTTTCTTGCCACTCACTGATTCTAGTTCTTATTGTACCAGTTAGTCATTTCCTGTTTGTTCCTACACCTGGCCTGACGCAGAGCAGGTATTTTATTGAATAGCTGAGGAAATGGGAAGGGAAGATAGTTAATCATTTAATTTGATAAATAAAACAATAGGGGTCAGAGAGATTACACAATGTGCTCAGTACTCACTGCCAGCTAGGAGAGACTTGTTAAAAGAGGGCACGCTTTCATGTTGCAAGAATGTCTTGAGATAGTCACAGGTGCGTGGCAGCATGGGAAGATTCTAAAGGTTTTTCCAGAATCTACTTGAGACATGGCCAAGTACTTGTTTGCTTGGTTGTTCCTTTATTTCCTAATTTATTCAATATTTATTGACCCCATGTGCCATATTATTGTATGTGCTAGAAATATGACTATTGAACAAAACAAAAATCCATGTCTTCATGGAGTTTATATTCTAGTCAGAGACAACTAATAATAAGTAAAGTCAGGGACAACTACTAATAATAAATTAATAATAAATCAATAATTTCCTTAATAAAGAGATCTGATAAGCCCGTTGGGGATTAGCATTATGAAGAGAAATAGATAGCATTAGGGACAGGTGGAGTAGGGGGAACTACATTACCTGGGATGATCAGGGAAACTTTCTTGGAGAAGCTGCATTTGAACAGAGACCTGAATGAAGTAAGGAAGCAGCTATTCATATATCCTCCTGGTTTTAAAAAATGTTCTAGGCAGAAAGAAGAGTGAGGGCAAAGGCTCTGGGGTAGAAGCAGGCTTGAGAACAATAACCACTATATTTTCCCTAATCACAAGATGACTGCAGACCTTTCATTTTGTATTTTGTCCTTTTGCATCATAACTCTTACAAGATAAGCCAAATAATGTTACAAATCCACCTGATTATAGATAGTGGGCATATTCCTGGAACTGTGGACGTGTCCATGTGAATTTAATTTTTGTAATTGAATCTTATTTCAAGGCATACGAGGAGCTTGCCATTTTAAGAGCCCCCATGGTTAATCCTTTTATGGGGAGAATAACCAGCCTTAGAGGATGCTTCAGGGTCTTCTCTTTCTAAAACCTTATGGTTTTATGTCTCTAGAGAGGCTGAACTTTCATATATTTTCATGAAGGTGGAGATAACACAGAACTAAATACATGTAAATGGCAGCCAGCAGTCAGGCAGGTGAAATTTCACTGGAAGAGATTGAGTTTTTTATTCTTTCCTGAAATGTAAGGCTTATCAATCTTCTACCTTCATTTCCAGCCTGTATTAATGTTATGCAAAGGTGACAAATGTTGGCATAAAGAAAGTAGAAATGTCTGTTGACTAGGAAAGACCCATCAAGCAGCTGTTTCTAAATCTCTGTTTAAAAGAATAAGGCAACATTTCTTCTCTTAATGTCAGTAACTCTCTGCCTTCCTTTATTTTTTTCTCTCCTCTCCTCTCTTCCTTCCTTCCCTTCCTTCCTTCTTTCCTTCTTCCCTTCCTTCCTTCTTTCCCTTCCTCCTTTCCTACTTTCCCTTTCTCTTCTGCTTCCCCTTCCCCTTCTCTTCTCTTCTCTTTCTCTTTCTCATGGAATCTTCTCTATCACCTGGAGTGCAGTGGCATGATCTCAGCTTACTGCAACCTGTGCCTCCCATGTTCAAGCCATTCTCCTGCCTCAGCCTCCCGAGTAGCTAGGAATACAGGCATGCACCACCATGCCCAGCTAATTTTTGTATTTTTATTACAGACAGGGTTTCACTATGTTGGCCAGGATGGTCTTGACCTCTTGACCTCGTGATCTGCCCGCCTCAGCCTCCCAAAGTGCTGGGATTAGAGTTCACATTTACTGTGTAGTGATAGGAACAGCTAAGGATGGTTCAGTTCTGAGCCTTCTTCCACTTTCCTGATATTATCTTGGTTATTATAAACAAGGCATAAAATGGATCATACCAATTTCATGTGTGCATGTGGGATTTCATATGAGAGTATTCTCGTGAAAAGGCTTGGTTTTGGCATGGTGATATGGTTTTGCTGTGTCCCCACCCAAATATCATCTTGAATTGTAGTTCCTACAATCCCCACATGTCATGGTAGGGGCCTGGGGGAGGTAATTTAATCATGGGGGTGGTTACCCCCATGCTGTTCTCATGATAGTAAGTTCTCATGAGATGTGACGGTTTTATAAGGGGCTTTCCCTCCTTCCCTCAGCACTTCTCTCTCCTGCTGCCTTGTGAAGAAGGACATGTTTGCTTCCACTTCTGCCATGATTGTAAGTTTCCTGAGGCCTTCCCAGCAATGTGGAACTGTGAGTCAATTAAACCTCTTTCCTTTATAAATTACCCAGTCTTGGGTATTTCTTCACAGCAGCATAAGAACAGACTAATACACATGGTGAGTCCATTTAAGAGCACAGCACAGGGATGGTGTTGACAACATGGCTCCTCCTTGAGATATTTCTTGTGAATGGATTGTTTGGGTGCCTAGCTAGTGTGTAACATGACAACTTCATAAGCTGTTTAAACCATTCATTAAATTTTTTTTTAGCTACTAAAACAAAAAGAACAAAAAAAGAAGGGCAGAGAACAATAAAGTAATATTCAAGCATAGAGTAATTTCTAGCCAGAACACAGAGCCAGCCCTCAAAAAAGCCAATTCAGAAGGCATCAGCCATTCATAGAACCTTTCAGGCCATCATCACTAAACAGAATCACAGATGCAGCCTGGACTCTGTTTGCAGCCTGCTTTGCTCAATAGTTGATGGGGCAGGAAGGCTCTTTTCTTTTGGCCTCTTGTTTTTACCAGTGGTGAGGCAGCAGGAATGCTATGGCTGAAGATGATTTCCTATGCTGTGTTTGTTTCCCAGCCATATACAGAGGGAACTGTTTTATTATGATTTTGTTGTGTCTTCTGAAACTTGGGAGGCTCAGGCAGTTCCACATTTAGGCAGTAAAGATGTACAGAGTTGTAACCCTGAGAGTAACTCCCATCAGCAGGGCCATTTATTTGGTATCTGTAAAGTCCTATCACCCGTGAGATCATCATCACCGTAATTTTGTAGCTATCATCTTCATCTCCATCCTCAGTCTGATGGGGGACAAATGAAGATATGTATGGAATTCCCCAGGGCTGAAGTTCTTAGCCTTTCCATCCTCAAACACCTTCTGAGCTCTTTTTGCCTTGAGCTGATGTGGCTCTGATTTGACCCACTCATTTGTTGCTCTCCACATTCAAATTTTGGGTGGAGTTTGTCTATCTTTAACTGGATGGTAAGCTCTTTAGAGATGCCACCCAGGCATTCACCCTATAGATAGATACTTTATAATTGCTCTGGGTCAGGCACAGTTCCTGGGTCTGGCTGCATAGGACTCACATGGCCATGGCAGTTTGTGTTACCACTCTAGAGTCCACTTATCCCTGGCAATCTTATATGTGGACATTGCACCTTCAACAGGCCCTGAAATCACCACCAAGATGTTAGTGCTGGCAGGAGCATTGACTCCAACCACTGCTTCTTTGGTCAAGTTGCCTGCAAAGAATGTTTACGTTAATGATACAGATGGGATGAATGGCAAGGATCATGATTCCGTTGTGGAGTCAGAGAAAGACACAAAGTCACTTAATTCACTTTTATCCATTTCTTCCCATATCCTCGAGGTGAAGGTCAAGATTTCTCTGTCTCCTCCTTTCCTATTGGATAGTTGGGTAAAGAACTTCCTCATGTTTTCAACTCTAATAAATAGCTTTTATATTAGAGTTATTTAAGAAATAGAACACAACACAGACATTTAAAAGGTTTTTTTCTTCAGTATGTCATTGTTGAACTAAATATCTTGTGAGAGGTTAAAAGTAAAATGATCATCGAGTGGACCTCATTGCATGTACTTGACCTATTCTTGGAGGGTTGCGTGTTAACTGAATTTTGTAACTCAAGTTCTATTTTAAATTCACCCTGAAGAGTTGTTATTTAAAGCAATCCAGTAAAGAGAATAATCACCAGACCCCCGCTGAATATTAGAGTTGGCGGGGGCAGTGGATTTTTTTTTTTTTTAAAGGAGGGTGGGAACATGACTCTTATGGCCACCCTGATTTTATCCCCAGGCTGGCGGTGCCTGGGAAAGTTTTGTTTTTTTTTTTTTTAATTTTTTTTTTTCCAAAGGAAGTTTGGGAATACTGAAAGAAGAGAAAGTGGATTGAAAGTCCTGTAGAGAGTGGACAATGGCTGCATTTTTCTCCATTGTAGGAAATAGATTCCCCCCTGGAAAGGATTTGATGAAATGGCCTCAGTTCATTGTGAAATGGCTGGAGGAGAGGGGGGACATGCCCTGCTCTCATAGTACCTAATCATTGGACAGAGTGTCATTTCCAGGAGCCCAGGATCCAACATTATAGGGAAAGGGGGATTTCCATTCTTATGGGGAGAGGTTCCTAGTATGTATTTGGAGAAAAGGTAAGATAACTTGTTGGAATATCTGGATTGGCCACAGAAATCCTATAATTTGCATTTATTAAGACATTTTGTGGGTTGTTATCTTGAGAAGAAACACAGAGAAACTTGGTTCCAAACTCAACATTCCACAAGGAAATGGAATTTTCACTGCTCTTTTCTGACATAAAAAGGTCATCTTGTTTATCTACAAAGCCAGGGGAGCCTGAGCTGTTGAGTATTTTGCATTTGGAAACACTGGCCCAAATTCAAAGAAGCCTGATGCACTCTCTCTCCTTCCTGCCCTGTTTTTGTTTAAAGAAGTTGGCTTCACGAATCATTGGATGAAGGCTTGGAATACAGCTCCTTATGTTTCAGAAGATGAGGGCCTTGGTCCAAAGGAGAAACCCAAAGTCAAGGACACCCCAAAACTCCTAAGAATGTTGATAGTAAGAATAGAGCTGCTATAATGCTCCTTGTCTCTGGGCTACAAGATACATAGACTCTCTTGTACTCAATGAAATCACCAAAAACCTTTGGTAAGATGGGAATCTTAGACCCATTCTGAAGTTTCCTGCAAAACCTCAGAATAGTTGCCCTCTGAGCAGGGTGGTGACATAATAAATATGGCCCAGTGAAAAATGAAAATTTGGAGCCCCTTGTTCAAATAGCAGGAAAAAAAGTACAAAGTTATTAAAATATAAGTTTTTCCTCTAAAAATATTTTATTACTTATATAATGTAGTACTTATAATTTTTTATACTATTATTTTTAGTGATAGTGATACAGGAGTAACAAAAATATTTTTGGTGTCATACTTACATAATACAATAAAAAGTAATTTAATTTGACATCTTATTGACAATAAGATTTTTCTGGCTCCCCTTTTCTGCAAATTATTAGGTTATCAAAATTTATCAAACTTTTATCAATTTCATCTTCAACTGATACAAAATTGAAAATGACATGTGTTGCTCTTTGCCAAGATTACAAATAATTGTTGACAATTTTTAATTTTCAGAAGCATATTTCTGCTAATGCAACTATTACTGGAATTGTGTAGGAGAATCTTATTGGCTGTAGCAGGATTTGGATACATTTCTGAGAAATTATTTTGAAAAAAGGCTTTAGGGTCTGGGCATGGTGGCTCAAGCCTGTAATCCCAGCATTTTGGGAGGCTGAGGCGGGTGGATCACTTGAGGCCAGGAGTTTGAAACCTGCCTGGCCAACATGGTGAAAACCCATCTCTACTAAAAATACAAAAATTAGCTGGGCGTGGTGGCGTACACCTGTAATTCTAGCTACTGGGTGTGGGGGGGAGCTGAGGCACAAGAATTTTGTGAATTTAGGAGGCGGAAGTTGCAGTGAGCAGAGATTGCGCCCTGTACTTCAGCCTGGGTGACGAGTGAGACAATGTCTCAAAAAAAAAAGTCTTCAGTATGTACCTAAAACTGATGATTCTTGTCAAACAATTTTTCTAAAAAGATTTAACTCTTTGTACAAATCTGTTTTGTGTAAGTTTGGATTTAATTATAAATGTAAATATATATAGTGGCATTTTTATGTTTTCTCAAAGCATTTTCTGTAACTTGTAGAGAGCCTATAAGCAACTGAAAGTAGCTTTACAATTTGTATATACAGTTAACCCTTGAACAACACAGGTTTGAACTGTGTGGGTCCACTTACACACATGTTTTCTTTTCTTTTTCAATAAAAGTACACTGAATGTGCCTGCCTTTTCTGCCTTCATGTCCACCTTCTCCACCTCTGCCACCCCTGAGATAGCAAGACCAACCCCTCCTCTTCCTCAATGAGAAGACAATGAGGATAAAGACCTTTATGATGATCCACTTCTACTTAATGAATAGTAAATATATTTCCTCTTCCCTATGATTTATATATTTTTTTATTATTATTTATTTCCATTTTTTGAGACGGAGTCTGGCTCTCTAGCCCAGGCTGGAGTGCAGTGGCACAATCTTGGCTCACTGCAACCTCTGCCTCCTGGGTCCCTGTTCAAGCAATTCTCCTGCCTCAGCCTCCTGAGTAGCTGGGATTACAGGCATGTACCACCATGCCCAGCTAATTTTTGTATTTTTAGTAGAGATGGGGTTTCACCATGTTGACCAAGCTGGTCTTGAACTGCTGAATTTGTGATCTGCCCGCCTCGGCCTCCAAAAGTGCTGGGATTACAGGCGTGAGCCACAGCACCTGGCCCTGCCTCTTCCCTGCCTCTTCCCTGCCTCTTCCCTATGATTTTTAAAATAACATTTTCTCTTCTCTAGCTTTATTTTAAGAATACAGTGTGTAATACATATAACATACAAAATACATGTTAATGGACTATGCATGTTATCAGTAAGGCTTCCAGTCAACCATAGGCTATGTAAAGTTTTGGAGGATTCTAAAGTTATATGCAGATTTTTGACTATATGTGATGGGGTGGCATTCCTACCCACACATTGTTCAAGGGTCAACTGTGATTCGAAATGCCTGTTTATATAGCCTATTGTGTTTCTTCAGTACGAGGAAAATTTAATCCAAAAATTATTTCTTAATAATTGGTTCATTGAAGTTTTATATGAAAATGGCATTCTTATCTGTTGTGACAATTTCAAAATTTAATTTCTAATTCAAGCCTGTGAATATTTGCTTTGTAATGTTGCAGGAGTTATGAAAACTGGAGATTCTAAATTCTGAAACATTCTAATAACTCTTGGATATACTTTATTGCAATGTTCATGTATACATTTTTATTTTGTAATGATTTATTAACAAATTATATTGCCTGAGCACCAGCAAGTTGTGTCCTGGCACTGAAGATAGAGAGTTAATATTTACGGGGATATCGCAGGGATGGGCTCCAAGGACTGATGGGCAAGCTGTCTTCCCACTGCTGTGATCATTGCTGCTGCTTTGCTGCTATTGCTGCCACTGCCATTACCCATCTGGGCTCAAGTCCCATCCCTAGTTGTCCCCTGAGGACCCCATGGCAGGCTGGACTGCCTCTGGTATGCCAATTCAGTTGCTTGGCATGCACACAGCCCCTTGCATGCAGTGCCCCAAGGCCTGTGCCTGCATGTGTTGCTGCCTGTTATATCCTGCTCTGCTCACACACGTGCTCTGTTGTCTCATCAGACTTCACTTGCAAAGCTCATGTCCAGAGATAAAATGATTAAGAATTTCAAGATGGTACCAGTAGATTATTAAACCAAGTAGGGCCCCTTCTGAGAGCGTTTCTGGGTGTGACTCACATGCAGAGGCCACGTGCTCATGAAGTCGGTCCCATCTTGAGATACAGAATATGGCAAGTTAAAGGGATACAAGTTACTTACCACATGCAGCCTACCTTAGTTTTGGTAGAGCATCTACATTGCCAGGAAGTTCACCCTCATATCTAACCCTGGCCTCAAATTTATCCTTTCTTCAAAGATTTTACTATTTATGTTTATTAATATGTATAGCCCCTCAACTATTTATCAAAGTTTACCTAATAAGCACAGGCTCACCTGAGCAAAGACTAGCACCTGTTCTTTTATCTTGGGACACTGATTTCTGATATTCCTGGCTTTCTTTATAGACCATGAGATTTCAAAACTAGAAGGGGCCTTCATCGTTTACCCAGTCCAGTGGGAAACTGACCTGGCTGGTTATCTGAATATCATGGGGGCTTATAAAATAATAGTATTCCTGTTCATACCCCTAGAGATTCGGATTCAGAAGATTCGGGATGAAGCCCAGGAATCCACACTTTAACAAACAGCTGGGGATTCTGGTGGACAGCCTGGTTGGGGAATGTCTTGTGATTTTCCCGATTAGGAATTTGTTTGAGCCTCTGTAGTCTTGTTTCCGTCTCTGTCCCTGAATCCAGTGCTCATCTCACTTTCCCCGCTCTGTCTTGGCTTCATCTGATTTAGCAGTCCACGTCCCATCTGTTGTGCTTTACCCTCCTCAGCCCATGGTTATAAAATGGAAGAGGCCACTCTCTCTGGTTACTCCTTTTATATGAAACCCTTCTGTAGCTCTGTGTAGCTTTCAACCAATGGAACAAGGAAGGTACTGGATTGCCAGGTCCTTGATAAGCTGGTACCATCCGATGAAGCAGGATGTGTGAGTGTGTGCATGTGTGGGTGTATCTATGTATGAATGGGCTAGGCAGTGATAATGGTGGGTGAAATATATCATGATGGACTCTAAGTGCTAGGGTACTTCAGACTGGAAGGGATTGGATCAAAGCCGAAAACTCACGAATGGTTCAGAAAAGTCAGCATGGATTAGCTCATCGAATTTGTGAATATACCTTTAGAGGCATAAAATAAGTAGTACTTTTACCATTTACAAGACTGTTTTGTGGCTATAATAAACAACCCCCCTCCCAATTTTAGTGGCTTTAACAACTCACATCACATGTCCGTTGCACATCTACTGGAAACTTGGTTCTATTTTGACTCTTTCTGAGACTGTTGGCTGATGAAGCAACCCATCCCAAAATACTGTAGTTTTTCTAGCAGAGGGAAAGATAAGTTTGGAGCATCCTGCACAGCAGTGTAATTCTCTGGCCTATAAATGACACATTACTTCTGTTCACAACTCATTGGCTAGAACTGGTTACATGGGTCATAGACAGGAGAAATAGCATCGTGCTAAAATGATTTGTAAACTGTAAAGCACTCCACAAGTTCATTGCTTTTTTTTGAGGTATCTTAAAGATGGTACAGCATTATCCAGTAAACATACAATCTGAGGAGTGGGAAAATCCAGAAATAGGCCCTTTTAGAAGAACTAGATCTATGCATGATTTATAGATTCCTATCAGTGAAAGCTGAGAAGCACTCCTTGGCTGGAGGAGCCACTTTGGAGGCTCTGGCTGAGATGAAAATGTTTTAATATAGTACGTTGTATCACAGACCCAGGTGGTAAACTGGGCTTCTTCCTGGTCCATTTTCTGGGAATTTTTCTAATTCTTAGTCTTCTATCCCCACCACCTTGTAAATCTTGATGTTGAGGTTGGAGCTTGGTGGAAATGATTAGAGGTCTTAGAGTCTGGAGGGGGCAGCATGGGAATTGGATATTTAGTTCTCCCACAATTTTATGTTGTCACCTAGCTCTTTAATCCTTTATCGCCTGGCTGCCTTGTCTCCTCATCTCAGTATTTGATACTCTATTTTCCTACTTTGGACAAAAATTCAAATGAAACTGGAGGCCCTCATTCTGTCTTGGAATTCAGGAAGGACTTTGAGGTTATTATGAAGAGATGCAAACCTGTGTGTCCCCACATGGGATTTAGGACAGCCAAATATGATCAAAGCATTTTATGTTAGTATTTTAGTAGCAATGAAGAGTAAGGCATGGAAGGAAAACTCACTCTCTTACATACACCCCTCCCAAAACAGAAACAAAAAGACCTCAACTCTAGACACCCTAACACTTGGAGAAGACATTCAACTTTTAGGAAAACAGGTTGATTTTTTCCTTGCCATATTGTGTCTTAAAAACGGTAGCATGGGGAAGGTGGCACGTGAATTCAAAGCATGGCTCTGCTACATATAAGCTGTGTGAACTTGGACAAGTTACCTAACATCTTTGTGTCTCATTTTTCTCCTTTATAAAGTGAGATGATTAAAGTGCTTATTCTTAGGGTTGTCTTTGATCATAAAGGGAATACATAATAAACTTGTAACTACAATCTATTGAATGCTTAGGGTGCTGTGTATACCTGGTGCTGTGTTGCTGCTGGTGTTGGTATTATTGTCATTGTCATTGTCATCCTCGTCCACAACAGCAAATTCTTCTGTCTGGTCTTAGCCAGAATCAGTTGGGAGAGTCAGAGTGATGGGCTATGTGGAAGAGTCTAGTTGTCTTCTGGTACTTTATTCCAGGTTCAGTTACTATATAAGTTTCTTTTCAATATTTTCCTTCTCCTTTGTATAATAAGTGTCAGTCTCTCTTTCAAGGAGCATTTCAATCTATGCTTGTGTTTTCAGTTAACACATTACTCAGTAAACTAGTAAGTGCCACTTAAAGAAATATGGATCTTGTGAGCCTCTTTAAGAAAGGCAGAACACAGAAGTTTCTGCAGGCAGCAAACTGCTTTGCCCAGTTAAATGAATCCGGGACCCCAAAGGTGAGTGTTGGCCTAGAGGCTCATAATTCAGAAAGTTCAAGAGAGTTCCAAGATTGGAGGGGAGGGCTTCCCATCGTTGCTTTATCTCTGTTAAGTAAATGTATATATAATACACCTGACAAACTCCATCACATTTTAAAATATCAGGTTTATTGAGGCATAATTTTCGTAAAATAAAACTTACCTTTTTAAAGTTTACAATTTGGTGAGATTTGACAAATGTATACAGTCATGTAGCCACTACAATAAACATACATTTTCATTACCCTCCAGAAGTTCCCTGTGTTCCTTTGCAGTCGGATTCCTCCCTGCGAACTCTGCCCTCAAACCCACTGATATGTTTTCTGTCCCTATAGTTTTACCTTTTGTGGGATGTAATATAAATGGAATCATACAGTATAGTGGAGGCTTTTGTGTTTGGCTTCTGTCACTTAACATATTGCTTTTGGGATTCATCTGTGTTGTCGCATGTGTTAGTAATTTTTTTTTTAAATTGCCAAGTAATGTTCTATTGTACTGATAAAATTTTGTTTATCCACTCACTTAGTGAAAGAGATTTGGGTTGCTTGCAGTTTTCAGCTATTCTGAATGAACTGCTATAAACATTTGCATACAGGATTTTGTGTAGGCATAGATTTTCATTTCTCTTAGGCAATAAACTAGTAGAGAGATTGTTGGGTTGTATGGTAAGCATACAGTTAACTTTATAAGAAATTGTCAAGTTGTTGTTTAAAGTAGATGTTCCATCTTTCCATCCTGCTCCACACATCATCAATACTTGATGTTGTCAGTTCTTTTAATTTTAATTACACAGGTGAGTAATGTGAGCATCTTTTCATGGATTAGCTAATTGTTTACGTTTTTTGGTAAAGTGTCTATTTAAAGTTTTTATAAAATTTCTAATTGCTTTTTTCTTATTGAATTGTAAGATTTCTTTATGTATTCTGCATTCATGCTTTTAGTCAGATATATGATTTTCAAACATTTTCACCCAATATTGTTTCTTTTCTTTTAATTTTTACAGCAGTCTTTTAGACTTTTGAAGAACAAAAGTCTAAAATTTTTATGAAGTCAGATTTATGTTATTCTTTTTCTTTTATGGTTCATGCTTTTTGTGTCCTATCTAGGATATCTGGAATAATCCAAATTCACAAAATTTTCTCTTGTTTTCTTTAAGAAGTTACATAGTTTTAGCTCTTGCATTTAGGTCTCTATATATGGTCTAAGTATTAGAGACCCTCCCTTCCCCTCCCTCCCTCCCTTCCTCCCTTCTGTCCATCTATTAATATACAACTGTTTCAGAACCAGCTTTTGAAAAGACTCTCCTTTCTCTATGACATTGCCATGAATTTTTGTTGAAAATCAATTGGACTCTCCATTTTATTTCTCTATATGTTTATTCTTACGCCATTACCACACTGATTTTTATTTCTGTGGCTCTATACTAAGTTTTGAAGTCTGTTAACATGTGTCCCCCAATTTTGATGTTCTTTTTCAAAATTACTTTGCTATTCTAAGTCACTGGAATTTTCATATACATTCTAGAATCAGCTTGCCAATTTCTGCAAAAAAATCCTAAGATTTTAATTGGCATAACATTTAATCTATCGGTTAATTTGTTGAGAATTGACATCTTAGTTATGAGTCTTCTACTTGCATTGTGTATCTCTTATTTAAGTCTTTAATTTTTCTCAGTAAAATTTGTACTTCTTGATGTACAAATACAGTAAAAATTTTGTTAAATTTATTCATAAATTGTTTTCTTTCATGCTACTGTGATGGTGTTTTAAAATTTCAATTTCCAATTGTTTGCTCTTAGTATATAGAAATATACTTGACTTTTGTATATTGACCTTGTATCCTGCAGTCCTGCTAAATTCGCTTATTAATTCTGGTAGGTATTTTGTTTGGTAGATTCATTAGGATTTCCTACATATTCAATCATACCATCTACAAATAAAACACTTTTGTTTATTCCCTTCCAATACATTTGCCTGTGTTTCCCTCCCTCACTCCCTCCTCCTCTCCCTCCTTCTCTCCCTCCTTGTCTTCCTTCTTCCCTTCTTTCCACCTTATTGCACTGGAGAGTACCTTTAGTATAATGTTCTATCAGAACTAGTGAGGGCAGCCATCCTTGCTTGTTGCTAGTCTTAGGTGGAAAACTTTTTTTTCTTTTTTTTTTTTTAATCACTGAGTATAACGTAAGCTGTAGGTTTTTCATAGATCCTTTTTGTCAGGTTGAGCGAATCCCA
Source organism: Nomascus leucogenys (assembly GCF_006542625.1). Taxonomy (NCBI): domain Eukaryota; kingdom Metazoa; phylum Chordata; class Mammalia; order Primates; family Hylobatidae; genus Nomascus; species Nomascus leucogenys. The sequence goes on along the minus strand of NC_044383.1, from coordinate 22,366,101 downwards.
TTTTTCCCCTGGTTTACTGAGTACTTTCATCATGAATAGATGTTGAATTTGTTAAGCACTTTTTTCTTCATCTTTTGAGTTGATCTTTCTCTTTTAATCTGTTAATGCAGTGAATTATTACATAGTTGATTTCCAAAATTTGAACCAATCTTGTATTTCTGTGACAGTACCAACTTGGTCATGATGTATTATCTTTATATTTTACTCTATTAGATTTGCTAATATTAAGGATTTTGTGCCTACATTGACAAGAGATATTGATCTGTAATATTTTTTTTCTTGTACCATCTTTGTCTTATTTTGGTATCAGGATAATGCTGGTTCCTGGAATGACTTGGGAAGTATTACCTTCCATTCTATTTTCTGGAAGTATTTGTGTAGAATTGCTTATATTTATTTATTAAAAGGTAGGGCCATTTGCAGTGGGTCACGCCTGTAATCACAGCACTTTGGGAGGCCGAGGTGGGTGGATCGCTTGAGCTCAATAGTATAAAACCAGCCTGGGTAACATGGTGAAACCCTGTCTCTACAAAAAATACAAAAAATTAGCCAAGCTTGGTGGTGAGCACCTGTAGTCCTTGGGAAGCTGAGGCAGGAGGGTTGCTTGAGCCTGGGAGGTAGAGGTTGCAGTGAGCTGAGACTGAGCCACTACACTCCAGCACTCCAAACTAGGTGACAGAGTCTGAAAAAGAGAAGAAAAAAAAAAAGTTGCATTCATCATTAAAGCCATCTGGATGGAGTTGGAACTTCCCTTGTTGGAAAGTTTTAAACTACAAATTCAATTCTTAAATGTGGATTATATTATGATTGTTATATTTTATCTTGAGTGAGCTTTGAGAGTTCATGTCTTTTATAAATTTGCCATTGCATCTAAGCTACTGAATTTGTTGGCATAAAGTTATAAATTATGTTTCCTTATTATCTTTTAAAAGTTTATACTATCTGTGATGATGTTCCCTTTTCAATTCTTGATATCAACAATTTGTATCTTCTTTTTTCTGTGTTTATCTAATTGACTTTTTCAAAGAAACAACTTTTTTTTTTCCATTTATGTTCTCTTGTTTTTCTTGTCTCTCACTGATTTTTGTTCATTATTTCCTTCTACTTGCTTTAGGTTTAATTTCATGTTAATGTTCTAGTTTCCTAAAATGCAAGCTTAGATATTTTTCTTTTTTAATTAATGCAGTTAATATTATAATTTGCCTTCTAAGCACTGATTTAACTCCATCTCGTACATTTTTATATGTTGTGTTTTCATTTGAATTTACACCAAAGTATTTTCTAATTACAATTCTTATTTCTTTTTTGGCCCATGGGTTATTTAGAAAGGTGTTGCTTAATTTTTAAATATTTGGGAATTTTTAAGGCATCTTTTTGTTTTTGATTTCTAGTAACTCCATTGTGGTCTGAAACATATTTTTTATAATCTAAATCCTTTCATATTTGTTGAGATTTATCTTATGATCCTGGATATATTGGTGAATGTTCCTTTGCACTTTAAAGAATATGTATTCTGCTGCTGTCAGAGCTCTGTAGATGTCAATTTGCTCAAGTTGCTTGAAATAGTTATTCAAGTCACATATCTTCTTATTGATGTTCTGTTACTTGTTTTAAAAATTATCAGTAGAGGAGTGTTGATATCTTCAACCATAATTGTAGGTTTGTCTATTTTCCCTTTGTTCTTGCTTCGAATAGTTTGAAACTCTATTATTAAAGATATAAATTTAGGATTGTTATTTTGTCTTGATTAAATGACCCCCTTGTTACTGTGTGATAATGCTCTTTATCCTTGGTAAATTCCCCATTTGGAAGTCAATTGTTTTCTCAAACTAGTATAACCACTCCAGTTTCCTTTTGATTGGTATTTGCATAGTTTATCTTTTTGCCGATCCTTTTTAAATATATGTATGTTTTTGTTATTAAAATGAGTTTATGTAAAATTAGGTCTTTTTAAAATCCAATTTGACAATCTCTGCCTTTTAATTAGGCTGTTTAAACTATATTTAATGATGTTATTGATGCGATTGAGTTTAGACCTTCTATTTTGCTGTTTGTTTTCTATTTGACCCATTTGTTATTTCTCCTGTTTTAATCTTTGTTTGCCTTTCATTGAATTGAGGATTTTATAATTCTATTTTATCTGTGTCGTTGGATACTAGTTTTTTTTTGTTTTACCTTTTACTGCTTACTTTAGGGTTCACAATATACACTCAACTTTTTAATAGTTTACTTTAAAATAAAATTATATCACTTCATATATAGTATAAAAACCTTACAATATAATTCCATTTAATTTTTCCTATTCTTTGTGTTACTGTTATCATCTATTTTACCCTATGTTTGATATATGCATACAATGTTGATGTAATAAACTGATTATTACATTATACAGTTATCTTAGAGACATTCAAAATAAAATATCTCTTGCATTTACCCATTTGCTTCTGTTTTTGTGACATTTTCCTTTTCCTACTCCTTTTCTTTTTTTCCTTCTGTTAAATTGTATAGCCACATGTGTGTGTTTCATTTATTTAAGTCACTTAACATTTCTGATAGTGTGAGTTCTGCTGGCATTGAATTCTTTCAGATTTTGCTTATCTGAGAAAGCAGTTGATTTGTCTTATTTTTGAAGGCCATTTTTACCATGTGTAGAATTCTGTTTTCCTTCCTCCCTTCTTGCAGTAAAGATGCCATCCTTTTTTTCTGACTTGCATAGTTTTAGACAAGAAGTCAGCTATCATTCTTCTCTTTGTTCCTTCGAAAATTTTTTTCTATTTGCTTTTAAGAATTTCTCTTTATTATTACTTTTATTAGTTCAGTTAATATGTACCTAGGTGCATTTTTTAACAAATGTATTTTTATGCTTGAAGTTTTCAGAGTTTGTTGGACCTATAGTTTGTTGTCTTTCATTAATATTTGAGGATTCTTGATGATTATCTCTTCAAATACTTTTTTTGCCTTGTTTTCTTTCTCTTCTCCTTCTGAAATTTCAATGCTATGTTTTTTATATCATTTTATGTTCTACAGCTTTTAGATGCTCTGTCATGTGGGTGTTTTTCCTTCTTTTTTTTTGTTATTTTCTATTGACCGATCTTCAATTTCACTGATTCTTTTCTTTTACTCTTTCCAGCCTTCTGATAAGCCCATTTAAAGAATTCTTCACATTTGGTATCATGTTTTTCATTTCTAGTACTGAAATTAGACTCTTTTCAGGTTTCCATCTTTTTTGAAATCTCCACATGCTTATCTGTATTGTACACCTTTTCCGCTAGATCCCTTAATAATAACTATTTTAAAGTCTCTTCTAATATCTAAGCCATCTCCTGGTCTGACTCTGTTGACCTCTTTAAGATTTGACAATGGATCACTTTAGAGAGTATCTTTCTTGCTTTTTTTAGTGAATCTTGTAAAATTTTCCAGGCATTTTGTATGAAAGAATAGTAGAGCTGAGGCAGACAGTATTTATGCCTAGAAATGGGCATACTCCTTCTGTTTTCAGCTAATTAGCGTTAAGTCAGTGTAATCAGGAGTTGAACTGGGTCTGAGTTTTGCTGTTGTTATTGTTACCCCTAGTGCAACACACACTTTAAATTACTCCAGTCCTGCATTGCTGCCACCTTATGCTTAATGTAAGGCCTTAACGTAAGGCCTACAGTACCTGCAGTATCAGTGTTCCTGCTCCACCCAGCTTTCAGCAGGTTCAACATATTGCACCGTGGACGATTCCTGTCTCTCTGCTCCTTTCCTTCCCATAGGTAGATTGCTGTTGTTTACAGCTCAGTGCAAATCTCATGGTGGGAGGAGGGGGGAATCTTGGTTGTCCTGTGATAGCCTCTGTCTTAATCAGGTCCTGTATTTTAGAACCTCAGGGGTAGAGTTTTCTTAGCAACTCTGCCCTTCCCCCAGTGGCAATAGACCTCTGATTTATCAGTGTAGGATTCTTGGCTTGTGTGTTTCTTGACCCTTCCTTGCAGCCAATGTTTTCCATCTACTGTCAATGTAGCTTGAAGAAACAGCTTTTCTTTTTCTTTTTCTTTTTTCTTTTTCTTTTTTTTTTTTTTTGAGACGGAGTCTCACCCTGTCACCCAGGCTGGAGTGCAGTGGCATGATCTCTGCTCACTGCAAGCTCTGCCTCCCAGGTCCCGGGTTCACGTCATTCTTCTGCCTCAGCCTCCTGAGTAGCTAGGACTACAGGCACCCGTCACCACGCCCGGCTAAATTTTTTGTAATTTTACTACAGACGGGGTTTCACCATGTTAGCCAGGATGGTCTCGATCTCCTGACGTCATGATCCGCCCACCTCGCCTCCCAAAGAGCTGGGATTACAGGCTTCAGCCACCATGCCCAGACTTGAAGGAACAGCTTTTCTATCCTACAGCCAGTGGCAACTGGCATTTGTCTGAGACTGCCAGATCAGAGGAATGCCAGTGAGGGAGAGCTTCTCAGATGTCTTGTCCTTCAGTCTTTCTCCTGGGCACCTATTAGAGGCCTACGTAAAAGAGCCGGTTAGTGGATGTGGGCTTTCCTTGTGTTTGGGACTCCCAGGCGTATTAAACTGTCATGTAAACCTACAGTTAACCTTTCAGTTGTTTTTCTATTACTAGATTTTATAGTTGCTACCTTTTCTCTCATGTTCTGCAGAAGGCAAATGGCTTCTGTGTTCCCGTCTCTGCTCTCAGAGGGGTTCACTACTCATTGGAACTCGGTTCACCTGATTGCCTTTCAATTGCAACTCTCTGCTGGGCTTAAAAAAGTTATTTTTAGATTATCCCGCTGGTTTTGTCGTTGTTAGAATGGGAATGATGTTCCTTTGTGACTTTCCACATCTTAAGCGAAGTGGAATGCTCTATCCATATTAAACTGTGTATGTACACTTCTCAAATCTTCCTTGAATTCTAAAAGGAAAAAAAATGAGTGCTTCCATAAGATTTACTCGTTCAACTAATTGTATACCAGTTGCTGAATTTTTTTAATCACTTTGGGAATATAAAGAATGATATAGAAAATCCACTCCAGAAAAATGGGTATTTGTTCATACAGACACAATTTTTAATATAGCTTAAAGTGATTCCATTCCAATTCCAAGAAGAAGGGTCTTGGTAAATATGAAAAAAGGAGAGAGCCTACTGTCATCATGCTGGCTGATTCATTCAAATATTAGATAGTTTTTGCTTTTTCTTTTTTTCTTTCCTGGTTCACTTATTTTCTGTTACCATGATTCCTGGTTACTTTGTTAAGAGGGCTGAAAAGGCCTTGAAACAGTGGAGTGCAGCAGAATATACTGGAAAGTGTCCTTGAGCTTGGAAACAAGAAAACTTGGGTTTAATCTTGAGTCTTTCACTAGCTAATTGTTTGCCTTTTGGTAAAGCTCTTAATCTTGCTATTCTTCAGCTTTATTCTCTGTAAAATGGGGACATTGAGGGAGCAGAATCTTCAAGCATACAGGAGACAAGAATTGGGCCAAAGCAAGCATATATAATTTTTTATTTAGCCTTATCATTGTAATTGAAAGGATACTAAAGCAACAATTATAAGACCAGTCACAGAATGCCTGTATTCTGATTACACACACACAAGTGTGTGTGTTTGTATACATATATATATATATATACACACATATACACACACACATATATACACACATATATATACACACACACACACACATATATATACGCACACACACATATATATATATATGGGGGACAGAGAGAGAGAATGAGAATGAATATGAGACAGGGCCTCACCCTGTCACCCAGGCTGGAGTGCAGTGGCGCCATCTTGGCTCACTGCAAACTCCACCTCCCAGGTTCAAGTGATTCTTGTGCCTCAACCTCCTGAGTAGCTTGGGATTACAGGCATGCGCCATCATGCCTAGCTAATTTTTGTATTTTTAGTAGCAATGAGGTTTCACCATGTTGACCAGGCTGGTCTCAAACTCCTGACCTCAAGTGATACACCCACCTTAGCCTCCCAAAATGCTGGGACTACAGGTGTGAGCCACCACACCAGCCTTTACACACACATATTTTTTACCTTTGCTTGTTATCCTATGGAATCTAGAGTTTTTACAGCATGTTGGATAAAGAGAAACAGCTTCGATATTACTTTGCTTAGTTTGAATCTTGGCTCTACTAACTGTGTGAACTAGGGAAAATTACTAAGCAACTTTGTCTCAATTTTTCCATCTATACAATGAGGATAGTAATGGTACCCTCCCCACCCATGGGATGCTGTGAGGATGAAAAGAGATAATGCATATAAATTAGTAGCATAATGCTGAGCTCATAGTCAGTGCCCAGTATATTGAAACTATCTTTTTCACTTAAAATTACGTAAGCGTTGTTTCACATTTCTATGTAATCTTTGTAATTGTCCTTTTCATGTCTGGACAGTAGTCTATAGTGCAAACGCAGACCACTTTGACTCATTTACATTTTGTTTGACAGGCTAGTTCCAGTTTTGGGCCATTCAAGATAATACTATTATAAACATTTTATTTATTTTTTTTTCCATATAGTATGCTTTTTGCTTCAGTTTACTGTTTCCTTTAGAAAAACCCTTGGAATAGTATTCTGGGTGAAGAGAATGAACCTTGACATGGTCTTGCTGCATATCCAAGCATACATTTTGGACTCACAGTAGAGTGGAGAAAGGTATTACCCTCTACCTCTGGTTCTCATGGGGACCAGAAGATATTCATTGCTTGTTTTATTTCTTTGAAAGAGACACCTTGTCTGTTCCTCTTTTGGGCAAACTGTCCTGGCCTTTCCTACTTACTCCTAATGGCTCATGACTCACGCCCATCACCCATTTCAGTGGTTCTGAAAAAATTGCAAATCTCATTTTCATGTCAGCTGCTTCTGCTTGGGATCCCCTCAAGAAGGAAAGCATTCTGGTGTGGGCTGTGGGTGCCTGTTCTGCAGCTCTCTCCTTATTTGGCTCAGCTGAAAGTGCACGTTATCTGGGAGAGATTGGTTTGGAGCTGCTTAAAAGTTTTCCAGCTAGTGAGAGAAGCAGGCCTCAGTGTCCCCTGCCTAAGGGATCTTGTTTCTCAAGCAGATGCCATTGCTTAAGGGTAAAACTTATGGAAGACAGGCTTTCCTTTTCCAATAGTCCCAGCCTCCAATGGCTGCTTCTACCACAAGACCTGTTCATTTCCTTCCCCTGCCATCTCCTCTCAGGGGCTTGCTCTCCTAGCCATCTCACTCTGTGTATTTGTTTGCTAGGGCTGCCATAACCAAATACCAAAGATGGCATGGCCCAAACAACAGAAACTTACCTCCTTACAGTTTTGGAGGCCAGGAGTCCGAGATCAAAGTGTAGGCAGGTCTGTTTTCTTCTGAGGCCTCTCTCCCTGGCTTGCAGATGGCCACCTTCTTGCTGTGTCCTCACAAGACCTTTTCTCTGTGTGCCCCATTCTTGATCTCTCTCTCTCCTTAAAAGGACAGCAGTCATATTGAATTAAGACCCTACTCTTTTGACTTTATTTATCCTTAATTCCCTCATTAAAGGTCCTGTCTTCAAATACAATCACATCATGGGTTAGGGATATGAATTTTGGGGGACACAGTGCAGTTCATAGTATTTCACTGTTGTTTAGATTAAACACACACATATGTACCCACAAATACATGGTTTCAAGTTAGGCAAAAGGATCCAGTTTTGTGGGGGAATTCCGCCAGCTATATTCAGATAGGACAGGAAAGCTGCCAAGTCTAAGGGAGTCAGATGTTTGGCAGGAGGTCACAGTGAGCAGAGGGCCTTGCCTGATGTTCCCTCTGAGCATGGCCTTGGCCTGCAGGCATTGATGATATAGCCGTAATATTGAGCTCATCGATTGGATGTGCAACTCAGTTGGTTCTAAGTTGACAGTATTTAGGGTAGGCAATACTTATTTATTTATTAGGTTGGTGCAAAAATAATTGTGGCCATTGAAATTAATGACAAGGCTGAGGCGGGTGGATCACGAGGTCAAGAGATTGAGACCATCCTGTCCAACACAGTGAAAACCCGTCTTTACTAAAAATACAAAAATTTAGCTGGGCATGGTGGTGTGTGCCTGTAGTCCCAGCTATTCAGGAGGCTGAGGCAGGAGAATCGCTTGAACCCGGGAGGCAGAAGTTGCAGTGAGCCAAGATTGTGCCACTGCACTCCAGCCTGGTGAAAGAGCGAGACTCTGTCTCAAAAAAAAAAAAAGTGCAATAACTTCTGCACCAACCTAATATTTACTTATTTATTTAGAGACAGAGTCTTGTTCTGCCATGTAGGCTGGAGGGCAGTGGCACGATCTTGGCTCACTAAAACCTCTGCCTCCTGGGTTCAAGCAGTTCTCCTGCCTCAGCCTCCTGAGTAGCTGGGATTACAGGCACCCACCACCACGCCCAGCTAATTTTTTTGTATTTTTAGTAGAGATGGGGTTTCACAATGTTGCCCAGGCTGGTCTCAAACTCCTGAGCTCAGGTAATTCACCTGCCTGAGCCTTCCAAAGTGCTAGGATTATAGACGTGAGCCACCATGCCTGGCCAAGGGTAAGCAATATTTAAATTCATAGATGCTGTGAGTTCACTCCTGATTATTCACTGTACAGCCATTAATTTGGGTTTCCCCATGGCCACTCTCTCCTGCTGTGTTGCTGTGCCTGGAGAGCCACAGAGACCACAGCAAAGGCTTTGACCTACATCCTCTGAAATTTAGTGGCCTCAGATCACCAATTCCTCCACGGTTCTTCTCTTTTTATCGCAAATCCTATTGATTTTTCAAGTCTTTTATCCCCACCCACCACCTGGCATGGTTTGAGAGCAGGCTTTCCACCTCTCTCCCCTCTCAGATTCCTCCTTATCAGGACAATTTAAAGTGCTCCTTCCCTCCTAGACCAGGTGCACCTGTCGCCCACCTGCCTTTTCTCACGGGCTTCTCCCCTGCAGCTTCCACATGTTTATTTCCTTAAGAGCCAGGTGGTGTGGGAGTGGAAAGAGATTTCGAGATCAAAGAAGGAGAGCTTTGGAGGAGGTGTGTCCTTTTTCTAAAAGGCTGAATCTACAGGCTTTGAATTCACCTGAGAAAAAAGAGTGATGGGAGGGAGGGCTCTTATTATCGAGAGAGTAGTATGCTCAAGCAGTATGCTCAGTGAAAAATAAGCATCCTATTCAAAGAAATCATAAGCTCATGAATGGTCCAGAAAGCCACTTTGATCTACCTGCCTTAATGATTCTCTTCAGTTTGTGTCAAAATCATAATGTACTTGTCTTATTTTAGGAAAGCCACATTTGTAGATGAACAGTGTATGCCTCTCTAAGGGGCCCTGAAGTATTCCAAATACATTTTTTTTCATTTGTAAAAACAAGTCGTGGTAAAGTTAGAGGGACAATGTGTGAGCTCTGTAGCTCCTTTGGGGGTGGAGGCAGTGGCACCATCGAAGCCTTCATGTTCCTCGTTCATGATGGCTCCTTTACCTCGGCTTTTTCCATTGAGGCCTGAGCGATGATAAACCGGTTTCTGAGAGAAGACCCAGGAGTACTTTGTCTTGATTTAATATCAACGGACACTTTGGGAGGCTGAGGTGGGTGGATCACTTGAGGTCAGGAGTTTGAGACCAGCTTGGCCAACATGGTGAAACTTCATCTCTACTAAAAATACAAAAATTAGCCAGGTGTGATAGCACACACTTGTAATCCCAGCTACACGGGAGGCTGAGGCAGGGGAATTACTTGAACACAGGAGGTCAAGGTTGCAGTGAGCTGAGATCGTGCCATGCACTCCGGCTTGGGCAACAGAGTGAGACTTCATCTCAAAAATAAAATAAAATCAGAGCTTCCTGGGCACCCAGAAATGGAAAGAGAGAGACACAGGGGCTTTTCCAAGCCACACACTCTTCTATGCGAGGCAGCACCTTTCTTCAACACACCTCCAACCCCTCTTGTCATGTTTCTGAGAAGAGCATTTCTGTTAGTATAGTGTTGACTTCACCCACGGGCAGATAACATACATGCTTAAGGTGTCAGCAAGACAGACATCCCAGTGAGGAATTCATTTTCTCTTATTTTAATGTCAATATCTATATTCATACACATGCGACACAGAGGTAGGTACCATATAATATACATTAGATCTTAAAATGAGACCAATTGCACATGAATATCAATCTTTTCCTGTATCTACATCTGTATCTATCTATCTATCTATCTATCTATATATATATATATATATATATATACTGGAATGATGTGGGGTAGCAGCTGGGGCCTCAGAGCTTTTGTGTGTTCCTGAGGAGATAGGTTCCTTGACTACTGTAAACCCTGGGATGGACACCATGACCACCTGCAGCATTCTTTTCCTTGGAATTACTGAATAAGGAGGGTAAAATAAATCTTTCTGGGGGGAAGCTTGGCCTTTTCCAGATGTCCTAGATGTCTCAGGGTGGTGTGACAAGCAGCTCAGGACTTCCCTGCCATTCACAGTGTGGAGAGGTGCCTGTCTTGTTGTGACACTGGTCAACCAAATACCCTCAATTTGGGTCCAGCTGGGTGCAAGTGTGACAGTAAGCACAGTGAGTTTGGAATCTGTTGAGTTTCATGATTTCTTTTTTTATTCTTAGGCAATTTGCTAATTTCTAACAATTCCAGAAACGAATTCACTCTTGACTCATCGGGAAAATGTGTAGGATGTGAACTGGGAGCCAGGGAGTCCTGGGTTAAAGTGTCAGCTCTTGCACTGGTCAGCTGTATGAACTTGATAGTTACTTAATCTCTCTGGGATTTAGTTTCCTTGTCTGTAAAATAAAGAATAACATGGCCTACTTCATGGAGTTGTTAGGATGCCTAAGAAATGTTCTCTTCCCTCCCCAACCACTGCCCTTCCTTTCTGAATTCCTTCCTCCTTTCTTTTCCTCCATCCTTCCCTCAGGTTCTACTGTTTCCTATACCAAATCTTGGTATATTTTTTGGGAAAGATCCAAAAACTCAGCTGGAGGAGGAGCACAGACAGAGCCCATGGATGGGGCTGGCTGGGAGAACACTATGGGCATTGGAGGGCCCAGCAGGCAGGGTTGTCTACGTAGGGAGGGTTAGATCAGGATTTGGGGCCCTGCAGCCTACCAAGGGCAGAAGGCCTGGCTGTGCACCCCACTTCTTGTTAACGGAGTCAGGGGCCTCCTGGAAGATACTACACACCACTCATTGGTCACAATCAGAGACTTCAGATGACTTTGACTGTGGGTGACTACAGCAGGTGTTCAGAGTGGGGAGGGCCACTCCAGGAGTCCTGGAGTCCATCTTGTGACCCAACAGGCTTATGCCGAAGGGCACTTGGGAGAGTTGGATGGGACAAGTCTCCTTCTGATTGGGTAGGACTCTCCTGCTCCTTTTCTAAAATTTCAGTTCTAATTTCCTTCTCACTGTTGCTTAGCCTTGCTCCAAATCTGCAGAATGCACTGGGAATATGGATCACATTAGAACCACAGTGTCATTCTGATTATTTGCCACGGCTAATATGGATATTTTTCTAAGCAAGCTCTAAGGAGAATGAATGTATGTTCTCCCTAAATTAATTTGTTGTGAAAACAGAGTCACTTCAATTCCCTGGATTCCTTTAAATACTTGATCTTTCCTCTAGTTTTCTGGCCCTGGTCCTTCATGACCCATCTCTTTTCTGAGAACTTTTTCCTGGCTTAGAATCCCAGCCCTGCTCTGAATGAGGAAGAAGGGAGGCTGTCCCCAGATCACTTGGGAAGAGCCAATGGGAGCCACCCACCCCCAAGTCTTTTGAGCAATAGAGGCGCACGCCAAGGTCCTCAGCAGAGACTCTGTTTCTTAACGTCTATCTGAAAATAGCTTCCCTGTCATAAAGTAGGTCCCAAGGGGCTTGTCAAACTGTCCAAGGAAACTATGTACATTTTATATATATGCATTACATATATAAATACATATGCATTATATATGAAATATAAAACATATATAAAAATCATAAGTTTTATCCATGCTATCTTCTGTATAGTTTGAATTTAGTTTGTTGGCTTTTGAAAATGAGTCATTTAATGTCAGCTGTTTTCTCAGCTCCTTCTCAAACCTCCTTCTCCCACTCCCTCTCCAGCCTGTCTAGAGCCTGAATCAAAGCTGACACATGACAGTATGTCTTGGTAGGAATTAGGGTTTGCTGGTGTTGCCCTTTCACCTGGCTTCCTGGCTGATTGGGCATGGTGTAGATCAGGATACTGTGGATTTTGTGAATAAATTTTTCTTCTATCCTTCTCATTTACTTTAAATTATTTTACTTATTCTTCAAGCATATATAAAATATTTGCTATATCCCAGATGTTGTGCTCAGTTCTGGAGGGAAGAGGGATCTGAAATTGAATGTGGCTTGTGGCCTTGACAAGGGCCTTGCAGATCAGTAAGAGGGATGAGCTATGTTCCCAACATTGCAAGGGAAATAATAAGTGACATCTGTTGAGTTCTTACTATTTGCTAGACTGTGTTAACTGGTTTTCATATATGATTGTCTTTAATTTTTATAACACTCAAAGCATGTATTTTTCCCATTTTAGAGATGAGAAAGCAAAGGTTGGTGGAAGAGAATAGCTTGCTCCAGCTCCTAGGACCAGAGCAAGGATTTGAACCCAGATCCATCTAGCTCCAAGACTGATAAGGTAAAAAGTGATCAGTACCACAGTAGTGATAATTCTTTTATTTCTCAGTTTCTTATCCAGAAAATAGGGATAGCCACCCTGCCATCCTCCTCACAGGGCTGTTGAAAGGATAAAAGTGAACATGAGAAAGTACATTGAGCTGTTTTAAGAGCACAGGGAGGGCCAGATGGTACTTTTGTGTGTGTGTTAGTTTATGGTTAGAGAGTCCAAGGAGAAAAGACAGCCTGTTTGACCTTTCCACCCACATCAACTACATCAGAATCTCTAAAGAAAGGGGGCCCCATGTGACACTACACTCATCAGGAGGGAGCAAATCCAGACCTGCCCTGTCCTAGCTATATGACTGCTATGGTTTGAAGGTTTAGTCCCTTGAATGCCATGTTGAAATTTGATCCCCAATGTTGGAGGTGGGGCCTAATGGGAGGTGTTTGGGTCATGAAGGTGGGCTTCTAATGAGTGTCATTATTGCCATCTTCATGGTAACGAGTGCGTTCTCTCTGTATGAGTTCCTGCCAGAGCTGGTTTGTAAAAGGAGCCTGGTGCCTCTCCTCTCCTCTCTTGCTTCCTCTTTCACCATGCTAGCTCTCCTTCCCCTTCCATCATGAGTGGAAGCAGCCAGAGGCCTTTACCAGATACCCAATTGTACAGCTAGCAGAATTGCAAGCCAAATATTAAATCTTTTTTTCTTTATAAATTACCCAGTCTTAGGTATTATTTAATAACAACACAAACAGACTAAGACAATGACCTTGGCCAAGTAAATTCCCCTTGGAGAGCCTCAGATGTCTCATCTGTAAGTCAGGAAGATGACACCTGCTCTTACAAGGATTGCAGTGACAATGGATCATGCCTGTTAAGCATTTGGCATAGGACGGGTGCCTAGTCAGAGTCTGTTGGATATCCCTTCCTTCTTCTGATTTTCCCACCTTCCTGGAGTCTTGCTTTCTCTGTAGTCCATGTTGCAGTCCCACTTTCATGAGGACAAGTTAGCAGCATATGCTAAATTAATTTCTGAGATCTTGGCTACTAAGTGTTTATGGTTTAATACCCATCTTCCTTGGCTACTGGCAGAGGAAAGTGATGGGAAAACACTCAGAATCCATAGGGATGACTCTGTAACATGGAATTCCAGGCTTTGCCAGAGGTTGGGGAGAAAGTCACCATGTAGGAAGTGGCTAACTCTAAGCCCCGGCTAGGCTACCTTCTGACCCTTTGAGAACATCCAGTACTTGAACCCCTGCACCTTGCATTTTTGTTTCTCTGCAGTTGTTTAGCCCCTCTCTTGTCTGGTCTCCTTTGCCTTGATTTTTCTCCACTAAAAAGTGGAGGAAAAACAGAAGAAAACAGCCATCTCCCTTCAAATGGGCTGTGTTCACAGTTTCCATGGAAAGAACCCTCCCCTTGAAGGGCAGCAGAAGAGGTGTTAGTCAACAAATGCCAAGAGAAATTGATCACAGGAAGGTAAGATGCCAGGGAATCAATGCTCTCCCTCCTGGGGAGACACATTGGACAGACAAGCTGTCAGGAAGGACATGCACAGCTTGTAACTTGTAGCTGTGTTTGGGGTGGAGGAGGGAGCCACCTCCATCCATCTTTGTTTATTCAACATCCTCAATGTGTGCAATATAGCTCTCAGTGATATGAAGGGTACATATGTGATCTCTGGCCCCAGGAGCCCCAGACTCACCAAGGAGGCAAAGCATAGAACTCAGAAAATTCTTGGCAACTCATCTTTGGGATGTTGGGTTCTCAGCCAAGGTGCAGGAGACCCAGAGGTGAGTTCATCCTACTAGGCTCAGAGCAGCTTCCTGAGAGAGCTGAGCCTGATGGCCATGACAGCGGGGGTGACTATTTTTTAAAGCCTGTTCACATCTTCTTTGCACAGGTGAGACAAGTCAGACATGTTGCAATAAAACTCTGTTCATAACACTAGGGAAGGCTCATTCTGGTGCTTGGCATGCTAAGTGCTGTATGTCTGTCAGCTGCTCTAGTAAGTGTTATTATTTTTGTTGTTGTGGTTTTCCAACCTTTTCGGTCAAAGGCTCAGATACCATGCCTGGGTGAGGAAGTCATTGCACAGGTATACTGCTGTGACTCACTTGAAAATCCTTTGATGGCTCTGAAGCCCAAATTTCATTGTGGGCCCCTCCCCAGGAAATTGCTGCTTTACTTATGGACTTAGAGAAGACACTCTGTTCCTGGGCTCCTGACGACCTGTCTCAGGTCACCACGGCCATGCCCCTTGAACTGGATGCTTCTGTCATGCTGAGCTATTATGTGGGCCACGCGTACTCATGCCTTTGCCCAGGTAGCTCCTTTTATTCCTCAGAATGCTGCTTCCTCCCACCGTGTTCCACTTGGAGGACACCTACTCATCCTCAGAACTTACAGCCTCAGCCCTTCCCCTGCACCTCTGCACAGTCTCCCCAAGGAAGGCTGAAGTGCTCCTCCTTTGTGTCCCAGCACACTGGACACATACCTTCGTCACAGAAATTCCTTTGCATCAATTTTCCCACCAGCCTCTAAACTCCTTTAAGGGTGGGGACTGGACCTTGCTCACCACTGTTCCTTCACCCAGCTGCTAGCACTGGCCTGGTCCATAGTAGGACTCTACACATGTTTGTTGAATGACTAAAGGACCATGAGGGGGACAGAAACAGCTCCAGACTGAGAATCTAGGGACATGAACTCTAGACCAAACTTGGGTGGGGAGGCAAATAGCTGTGTGACCTTGGCCAAAGCAGCCCCACCTGTGTGAGATTACCTTCACAAAAGCACGTGGGAAGTACAGTAAGAGGTCAAGGTTCACAGAGAGCTGTCTTCATTTCAGGGTAGGCCTGTGACCAATGTGGAGAAGAGCCAGGGGACATGCTTTACATCATGAATGGAAACACACGAAGGTTGGCCTCATTCCAAATATGAAGCCCTCAAAGCCAGTAATTTAGTTTAATCATCTACATGAATTGAATGTATAGTTCTGGAAAAGATGCGCGGGTCCTGGAGTTTGGTTCCAGTGCCCCCTATTGGCTGGGCTGGATGACTTTGGGGAAGGCCTCTCTGACATTCAGGTACCACAAACATGCTTGTCTATTACTTGTCAAATGTAATTGTCAAATGTAGCTGCCCTCACAAGGATGCTGCAAGCATCATGGCAGGTGATTAACAGGAAAGCACTTGGGAAGCCATGGGGTGCTTAGAAACAGAGGGGTTGCAGGAGTGGCTGCTGTGGGAGGCCCCCCATCCTTCCACCCCAGGTGCTGAGAGTCTCGGCCTTGAGGGTGCACAGCTGTGGCCTTCTCCTGAGGCCTGTTCTCAAGGGAACAGGTGTCTCCTCACAGAGCATCCTCTCCACTCTCCCTACCTCCGATAGCCCCGGGCATGGCAGATGACATGGAGGAAGGCTGGCCTCCTTGCCATAGGAGGGGAACAATGTGTGGTGCAATTGGTGCCCCAGCATGCTCCTCCAGGGTAGCCTGTAAATCCCTAAACAGTGTCTCTTAAGCGCATTGCTGTCATAGTCATTCGGTAAATTCTCCAGAGAAGGTCATCTAATCATATATCAAATATCAAAGTCAATAAGAGAATAAGAGTGACTATATCTAGCTTTCAAACACAGCGTTCAGAGCCCTGGGGTTCTGGAGGGATGCCCCTGGGACTGCCGGTGTGTATATGTAAAAGGGAGCCTAGAAGGTGGTGAGGGCTTCCCTGGACAATTCACTCTCCACATTTTGATGCTAAGGCAGCTGAGGCCCAGAGAGGTGAAGTGATTTCCTCGAGATCACACAGCTAGTCAGAAACAGAGCAGCGTTCAGAACTCAGCTTCCCTTAATCCAAGATGAATATCTTTTCCATGGCACCTCTCCACCAGCCAGAGCCCTGCCAGGAAACACAAGTCTGATGGATGATTTGGTGAAAAGAAGACTTGCAGAGCAATGGGCAGGGTTATGGGGATCAACAAGGGATATTAAGGCACCCACAGACAAGCAAGAGCAGGGGTCTTTACCACCTCTTGGCTTGAAGCATCAAGGTCAGAGAACAGTGTTATTGGAACCCAGTGAGAGCTGAGGCGGAGAAGTGGCTGCCCAGTAGGGGCTGATGTGCAGATGGGAGAAGCCCCTGCCAGCACAGTGGCCCAAAGAGGGCCCTCTGGCCCCTACCTGATCCTCGAATCTTCTTGCCTGCTGGTAGGCAGGCAGCAAAGGAGCCCTGAAGATGCATTTCCTGGAGGCCACCCCCAGGGCAGAGAAGGATGGACATTGGTGCCAAGGAGGCAAACAGAATGACCAGCATAACTTCATGATACAGCCATTCCCTCCATCCAGGGTAGTGGACGGTGACAGGGCAAGACTCCAGCACATTGCAGGGCAGCTTTCCTGGTCCCTCTGTGTAATTTGTAGTGAATTTGGTATTTGTGAATGTGCCTCGTGTTCCCTCAGCTTCAGAGCCATCTACTGTTCTGAGAGGGGCTTGTCTTCCTGAGGACCATGGTGGAGGAAAATGCTCCTCTTGTGAGACAAAGGGAATGAGTGACAGGACAGAGAATTCCCTGGATGACTCTCTACCAGAAATGTACCAGGTTCCACCATAGATGAGCTCTGCAGAGTTGGCATGAATGATTCACGGGAGTGTGCTTGGTGAGTCTGGACAAACATTGAAATTGGGTTTTGCTAACAAAGCCCTACTCCACCATGAACAGGCAGGGTGCCTTGAATCCCAATTTTCAGATTCTGAGGGACAGCATTTGCATGCTGTCTCTATGAAGAACTTTATTCAAAGCTCGCTATTGATTGTGGTCTTGCATGTCCTAAACAGAAAACTTGCTCCTGTAGAAATTTATGATTCATGAAATGCTATCTCCTTTATAAATTCTTACCCCTGAGAAGCAGACCCTCTCCTTGGCAGGAGTTCTTCAGGGAATACCCAGGGGATCAAGCAACACTGCAGTTATTTTTAAGTTGAGCATATTCACACTGATTTCAAGGACAGTGTATGAGCTTGTTGATTCAATAAACATGATCCTGCATAAGGAATTATTGAGTAGAAGGCTATGCTGGAAGGTGGAATAGAGGATCTGCCCTCACATTCTCAGAACTCAACACGACCAAAGGAAGTGATGCACATTAAAACTATGATTCTGTTTTACACGGTCAGGCCTAGAGCATCTGCCACTACAGCCTGTTGGCTGCTTGCCTTGCCATGCAAATTTGCTTTCCATCCAGGCCAATTTGCTCTAGTGAGGGTCTCCCTGGATGTCATTAGCAATGCTTTATCTTCTGATTATGTGAGGAGTGTTGTGCCTCTGAACATTATTGCCTGCAGATTCTGGTACGTGCAGTGAAGAAAGTTGATGATATCTCAGTAGATCATCTTACTGACCCTTGGGAAGTTTCTCCCTCTGCTTTGCATTCTTTTACTAGGACTTTAGAAAATTTGTTTAACTTTGAGGTATTCCCACATTATATAGGCTGGATATGCAAATGCCAGCTTAGAAGGAACTGCTCTTTGAAATTTCTCTTAAGTCTTAGCAGAAATTGTTAGAGAAGCTGAGGTACAGCTTAGCTTATATAATTATATGGACAAGCTGGGCGTGGTGGCTTATGCCTGTAATCCCAGCACTTTGGGAGGTTGAGGTGGGTGGATGACTTGAGCCTAGGAGTTTGAGACCAGCCTGGGCAACATGGCAAAACCCCATCTCTACTAAAAATACAAAAAATTAGCTGAGTGTGGTGGCACATGCCTGTAGTCCCAGCTACTCCGGAGGCTGAGGTGGGTGGGTCACTTTAGCCTGGGAGGTCAAGGCTGTAGTGAGTAATGATTGTGCCAGTTGGGCAATAGAGTGAGACCCTGTCTCTCTCTCTCTCTCTATATATATATGAACAAGCTAAGAATGCCTCTACCTTTTAGCATTTGGTAGAGGTGACAACTTGTCAGCCATTTCCTTTTCATTCCTCTTTTACTCAATAAATATTTATTGAGAAACTATTGTGCATAAGGCATGTGGTAGGCACTGGGGATATGGCTATAAAAGAGGACCAAAAAGTCCTGTGTAAGTGTAGCTTTTCATTTAAAATGTGGTGGAATCTTTTGGTTCATCCATCCATCCATCCCCCATCATCTATTCATATGTTTGTTTCACATTGACTTGCATTGCCACATAGTTCCATGTGGCTGAAAGAGCTTCAGAGAAACACTAAGCCCCATGCCATTATCTATAATTTGGCTAACAGGTCAAGTATATCTACAGCCTATGCAGACTGTGGGGCCCATTGTGCCTGAGACCCTGTTAGTGGGACTGGAGGATTGGGGTATAAGGTTTCCCATGTGATGAGAAGGATGTAGAATGTCATTTGAAAGAGGGAGAAAATCTTACGGTCCATAACTTTTCTCTGGTAGCTCTTGATATTTAAATTTATAACCTTTCATTGATTGCTGCATGCATTCATTCAAGAAATGTAGATTAATCTCTGGCCATGTGCTAAGTAATAGGAATATAGAGATGAATACAACATCATCTGTACCTTCAAAGGGTCACAGGCTAGAAGATTAATCCTCAGGAAATATGAAGCTAGAAGTCAAGATGTGTCTCCTTTGTTCTCCAATCTCAAGCTATTTGATAGTTTGAAAGAAGTGCTCTTTGTGTACTCATGACTCTTTTCCCAGAAGGTTGGGTCAGGTTCTCAACATCCCCTAGCGGTGGACTTCAGCACCTGCACCTTTGGGATCCCTTGGTGGCAGGGTTTCTGGCAATCAAATGTTCATGTAGACTTGGGCTGGGTGTGGAAACCCAAGGATAGCATAGAATTTTTCAGCTGGTGTTCTGGGGCCAAGACTGCCCAAACTAAGTCTAGTTCTCTGCTTACTAGTTGGATAATCTCAGGCAAAGTTACTTACCTCTTTTTCCTCCCATTTACTCATATGTAAAATGGAGATAACTATAGTCTCTAAATCATACATAGATCTCTTCTGTATAGAAGTGTGGTGGTGGGTGAAATTCTTTAAATTTCAGTGATTATATTTTTATTTCATAAAATTCTGTTTAAACATGTCTAAAACCTATTTTTTTCTAAATTATCCTTTTATTGACTCAGACCTTCTATACTTATGTTTACCTTTTTGAAAAAGATTTTACAACAGTGTTAAAAATGTTCCACTTAATCTATTTTAACTTTTTATTTTTGGAAAATTTTAGGCTTACAGGAAAGTTCCAAAAATATTACCAAGAAGGCCTATAAACCCTTTACCCCGCCTACCTGTATATTAGTGTTTTACATAACCATAGAATAATAATCTCAGAAATTAACCTTGGTACAATATCATTAAACTACAGAATTTATTCAGACTTCAGCCATTTCTCCACGAATGTCCTTTCTCTATTCTAAGTTCCAGTCAGATCCCATGTAGCATTTATTTCCGTATTTCCTCAATCTCCTTCAATCTGTGACAATTTCTCTTTCTTTCTTTGTCTTTGGTGACCTCAACACTTTTGAGGAGCACTGGTCAGATATTTTGTAGATGGTCCCTCAGTTCAGGTTGGTTTAACATTTTCTCCTGATTATACTGAGCTTATGTATTATTGGGGAGATGCTGCAGAGGTGGTGTGCCTTTCTCAGTGCCTTGCACCAGGAAGCACATGATATTGATGAATACTACTGATGATGTTGACCTCAATTCCTTGGTTAAAGTGACATCTGTCAGGATCCTTCACTGTAAAGCTACTATAGTCCCCTTTTTAATTACTAAGAATTTTGGAGATACTTTGAGACTATATAAATACTCAGTTTCTGCTTAAATTTCTCCCCACTCATTTTAGCATCATTTTATGGATGTTGTCTGCATTGATTATTTTTGTGGTCTTTTAATAGTGATTTTGTATTCTCTGATTCTTCCACATTTACAAATTGAAATTTCTTCTGTAAAGACAAGTTGTCTTGTTTACCTTTATCCCTTTTTTAATCTGTCTGAACATGGACCTATGGAAATTTATTTTATTAACTTGGGGTATAATTCAGTTCTACCCTTACTTGTTTTGTTGCTCAAGTTATTCTAATTTTGGCTACTAGGAAATCTTTCAGGCTGGCATCTGTGCTCTTTCAACATGGCACCATCTTTTTAAACAGCACTTCTTTAATTTCTGACATCAGAAGAAGATCCAGACTCATCTTTCATTTATCCTGCCTCAAACGTGGTATCAACCTGTTCTCCAAAGAGCTCTTATTTCTTTTATTGAGAAATGGTATTTGGAAACCAAGTTCTGGATGCAAGGTGTGCTCACTGCAACCTGGGTATCATTGTCTCAGCAGACAGAAGTAGAAAAAATGTGTGTGTGTACTAACTCATATACACACACAGCCCTCTCCCATTCCCCACTCCAAAATACAAAAATGCTGGGTTCATGTTGATACATCCCACTCTAATCCAGCACCATAAGATTCACTCTGGCCTTCTTTTCCTTTACTTATTTCTAACTTCTTTCTCCTACATAGTAAGAAACTGGCTCTCACTGTCTATAACATATTTACTTACTTGTTTAACTTCAGTATACTACAAATGTATATTGCATTCCAGAGTTACTTAGTTCGGTTACTTCTTCCTCAGGGTGGCTATGAGATTAATTTGAAATGTAGTCAGTCATTTATTAGTCTGCCTTCAAACTCCCCATCCCCCACATACTGGTTGATTGAAAAAAACACAAAAGAAAATTCATTATTTTGGTGTACAGTACTATGGATTTTAACAAATGTCCAGACATGTACTTACCACCATAGTCCACTACAGAACAGGTGTATCATCCCTGAAATTCTCTGCTGTCCTTTTACATCCAACCCTCTTTCCAGCAGCCATTAATTTATTTTGCTTTCGTATAGTTCTGCCTTTTCCAGAGATTCATATAAATGAGATTGTTTAATATGTAGCTTTTCAGGCATGGGTTCTTTTATGTAATAAGGTGCATTTAAGATTAATACATGTTCCATGCATCAATTGTCTGCTCCTTTATTGCTGAGTAACATTCTATGTTATGAACATACCAAAGTTTGTTGATCTATTCATCAGCTGAAGGACATTTGGATTGTTTCAGTTTGAGGAGATTATAACTAAAGCTGTAATAAACATTCATATGTGGTGGTTGATGTGAACATAAGTTTTCGTTTTTCTTGGGTAGGTAACTAGAAGTGGGGTTGATGGATCATATGGTAGGTGTGTGCTTAAATTTGTAAGGATCTATCAAACTACTCCCAAAGTGGCTGTTTAAATTCCAATCAACAGTTTTTTGTGAGCATTCCAGTTGCTCTGTATTCTCACCAGCAATTGATATTGTTAGTGTTTTCTGATTTTAGACATTTTAATAAATATGTAGTAGTATCTTACTGAGTTTTCTGCATTTCTGTGATAATGCTGAAAACCCTTCCATATACTTTGTTGTCATCGATCTTTTTAAATGAAGTATCTATTCATATCTTTGGCCCATTTTTCTATTTGGTTGTTTGTTTTCTGGTTGAGTTTTGAGGGTTCTTTACTATGTGCTGGATAAAAGTCCTTTGTCAGAAATGTTATTTGCAAATAATTTCAGTCTATTCTTATTTTTTAGCAGTCTCCTACAGAACAAATTTTTAAATTTTAATAAAGTCCAATTTCATTTTTTTGGATTATGCGTTGGGTGTAAGTAGGATCATTGCCTAACCCAAGGCCACTTAGATTTTCTCGTAGATTTTCTTTTGGAAATATTATCGTTATATACGTTTCATTTATAACCTATGCAGCTAATTCTTGTGTCAATTATAAGGAATAGGAAAAGGTTTAATTTTGGGACATGAACGTCAAATTGTTTTGGTACCTTTTTTTTTTTTTTTGAGACGGAGTCTCCCTCTGTTGCCCAGGCTGGAGTGCAGTGGTACAATCTCGGCTCACTGCAACCTCTGCCTCCTGGGTTCAGGTGATTCTCCTGCCTCAGCCTCCTGAGTAGCTGGAACTACGGGCACCTGCCACCATGCCCAGCTAATTTTTGGATTTTTAATAGAGACAGGGTTTCACCATATTGGCCAGGCTGGTCTCGAACTCCTGACCTTGTGATCCACCCGTCTTAGCCTGCCACAGTGCTGGGATTACAGGCATGAGTCACCATCCCCAGCTGGCACCATTTTTTTTTGTTGTTGTTGAGACAGAATCTCGCTCTTTTGCCGAGGCGGGAGTGCAGTGGTGCTATCTCGGCTCACTGCAAGCTCCGCCTCCTGGGTTTACGCCATTTTCCTGCCTCAGCCTCCCGAGTAGCTGGGACTACAGGTGCCCGCCACTGCGCCCAGCTAATTTTTTTGTGTATTTTTTTAGTAGAGCTGGGGTTTCACCGTGTTAGCCAGGATGGTCTCGATCTCCTGACCTCGTGATCCGCCCGCCTCGGCTTCCCAAAGTGCTGGGATTACAGGCGTGAGCCACCGCGCCCGGCCGGCACCATTTGTTAAAAACACTCTCCTTTCTCCATTAAATTGCCTTTGCCAAAAAAAAGTTAACTGTGTTTGTGTGAGTCTTTCCTTTGTGGGCTCTCTTTTCTGTTCCACTGATATATGTGTCTGTCCTTTAACCAATACTTTGCTGTATTGTTTTCTGTATCTTTATAGTAAGTCTTTAAAGTGTGTGGTGTTAGTCCTGCAATTTTGTTTTTCTTTTTGGCTATTCTATTTCCTAGTCTTTCAATGGAAATTTTAGAATCAGCTTGTTGAGATTTATAAAAAGGCCTGCTGGGATTTTGATGGGCATTGACTGCCCTGATTGTATAGATTAAAAACATGGAGAATTGACACCTTAACAATACTGAATTTTCCAGTTCACAAATATGTTATATTCCTCCAGTCATTTATGTCTTCTTTGATTTCTTACATCAGTGTTTTATAGTCTTTAGCACATAGGGCCTGCACAGTATTTTGTTAGATTTATACCAAAGTATTTTTTAATGCTGTCATAAATGGTATTATTTTTAAATTTTCAAATTCCAAGTGTTCATTACTAGTATATGGAAGCAGAAACACATTTTTGTGTTGATTTTATAACCTGAACCTTGTTAAACTCATTAGTTCTGGGATCTTTTTTGGTAGATGAAAAAAAAAAGACTTTCTATATAGATAATCATGTAGTCTAAGAATAGAGACAGTTATACCTATCCTTACTGATCTTTATGAGTTTAATAGTTTTTCCTGTGTTATTGCACTGTGAGGACTTTCAGTACAATATTGAATAAGAGTGAGAAGATATCTTTGCCTTGTTCCCAATCTTAGCAGGAAAGCATTCAGTCTTTCTCCTTAGCTGTAGGTCTTTTGTCCTTGATATTGGTAATTTTGTTATCTCTCTTTAATTCTTGGCCACACTGGCTAAAAGTTTATCACTTTTATTGATCTTTTCAAGTAACCAGGTTTTGGTATCATTGATTTATTTTTGGTTTCATTTTTTTTTTTGTTCTGCTCTTTATTGTTTCTTTCCCTTTGTTTGCTGTGGCTTCGTTTGTTCTTTTTTTCTACTTTGTGAATAAGAAAGATTAGGTGATTAATATGAAACTTTTAAAATTTTCTAATATGTTATTAAATGCTATACATTTCTCTCTACTGCTTTAACTGCAACCCACAAATTTTTGTGTTATATTTTCATTTTCATTCAGTTCAAAGCATTTTAATCTACTTTGATAGTTCCTCTTTTATGCATGACTAATTTCTAGGTATGTTGCTTAGTGTTCAAATATTTGGGGATTTTACAGATATTGGTTATTGATTTCTAGTTTAATTCTCTTATGGCTGGAACACATATTTTATATTATGTCTCTTCTTTTAAATTTGTTCAGGTTTGTTTTATGGCCCAGAATACAACCTATCTGGTTGTATTCTTAAATATTTCACGTTGAGTGGGGTGTTCTATAAATATCCATTTAGCTCTTGTTGTTACTAGTGTTGCTCAGTTCTTCATTATACTTACTGATTTTCTTTCCACTTGTTCTGTTGATTTGTGAGAGAAGAATATTGAAGTCTCCAGCTAAAACTGTGATTTGTCTTTTTCTCTTTCCAGTTCTGTTGTTTTTGGTTTATGTATGTATTTTGGTTATGTATTATGTGTATACTAATTGAATATTGTTTTCTCTTGGAGAACTGTTTATTGTCTTGGAGAAATGACCCGTTTATTGTTAGGTAATGTCCCTGTTTGGTCCTGATAATATTATTTGTTCTGAAATCCACTTTGTCAGATAGTAATACAAGTATTCTAGCTTTTTGTTTAGTGTTTGCAGGGTGTATCTTACTTTACAATTTTCCTTTTACTTATAAAGATGCATTTCCTTTAACTTATGTCTTTCTATTCAAAGTAGGTTTCTGGCAGACAGAATATGGCTGAGTCTTTTTTGTTGTTGTTTGTTTCTTTTTAAAGTCAATCTGACAGCTAGTCTATTCTTATTTAAATGTGATTATTGTAAGTTTGGATTAAAATCTACCACTTTGTTAGTTGTTTACTATTAGTTACATTTCTTCCTTGTTTCCACCTCCCCAAATTTTTATGCCTCTTTTGGGTTATTTAAGCATTTAAAAATAATTCTCTTTTGTAAATTTCATTGAATTATTATTTTTGTCTCTAAAAATATTTTTGTGGTTTCTCCAGGGTTTGTAATTGACTAGAATCTTCCTTCAAGTAATATGATGCTGCTTTGGTGTATTATAATGACCTTATAATATTTCCAATTCCTTCCTTCAATCTTTCTTGTTGTTGCTGTTATACATATTGCTTTTACATATGCTTTAAACCAGCAATATGGGGATACTATTTTTGCCTTAAATTAAAAATGAGAAAACAAATCCATTTCATTTTGCCTCCATTCATTCCATTTGCATTGCTCCTTATTTCTTTGTGCAAATTTAGGCTTCAGTCTGATATCATATTCCTTCTGCCTGAATAGCTTTCTTTAACATTTCTTATAGGGTACATCTACTGGCAAATGAATTTCCTGTTTTAGTTTCTTTAAGAAAATCTTTATTTTTGTTATTGTGATAAAAACACGTGAATTTACCCCTTAACAATTTAAAAATGTATTACACTATTGTTAACTATATGTACATTGTTGTACTATTGATTTCTAGAACTTTTTCATCTTGAATAACTGAAACTCTATAGCAACCGAACAACAACTTTCCATTTCTCTCTTCTCCTATACTCTGGCAACCAGTATTCCACCTTCTGTTTTCATGAGTTTGATTACTTTAGATACCTCATACGAGTGGGATCATGCATTTTTCATCGTTTTTGTGATTGGCTTATTTCACTTAGCATAGTGAGCTCAATGTTCATCCACGTGGTAGCAAATGATAAGATTTCTTTCTTTTTTTAATGCTGGATACAATAATATTCCACTGTATGTCTATACCACATTTTCTTTTTCCGCTTACTTATTGATAGACATGTAGGCTCATGTTCACATATTGGCTATTATGAATAATCATGCAATGAACATGGGTTTGCAACTATATCTTCAAGTTCCTGTTTTTAATTTTTTTGGATATATACCCAGAAGTAGGATTGCTAGATCATATGGTAGTTCTATTTTTAATTTTCTTGAGTTGCTCATGGCTGTTTTCCACAGCAGCTGTAACATTTGCTAATCCTACCAACGGTGTACAAGGCTCTAATTTCTCCACATCTCCACCGACACTTGTTATTTTCTGTTTTTTTTTTTTTCATTGTTCTGAGACCTCAACTCTTTCATGGATTAAAAAAAGGTCACCTTGAATTAGAAGTTTGTCTACGTGTTTTCCATTTTAGTGTGTGACTGTGATACCCATTTTAGCTCTTTACATCCCTAAGTGGAAGCCAGAAATCATGCTTAATTCATTTTTAATGGTTTCCAGAGTATTTACTTTTTTCTTGTCGTATCTTTCGACCATCTCTTATTGTAATTTGTATGTTACACAAATTCTTACTTTGAATCCATATTTAGAGAGTTTGTTTCCCGTTAATCTTAAATGTTTTAGATTGTGGAGATGCCCTTATAGATTATTTTGTTTTACCTTCTATAGCTTTCACTCATTCTAGAACTTTAAAATATCTTTTTCTTGGCTTCCCCCAGTGCTCTCTCTCTCTCTCTCTTTTTGGCAGCACATCTCCTGGGTAGTTCCAATTGGAATGCTACATTTCATGTGGCACAATCCTAGAATTTTGATTTTTTTGTAGTTGATCTTTTTCACCTAAGACCTAGAATGGGCGGCCTGCTTCTGTGATGTATACCTGAACAATAAGCTGAGTTTTCCTTTCTCTCTGTTTTCCAATAGGACAGTCTTGTCCAGCTTCTAGCTTAATGGAGACAGGGAGGTTCTGCCACCTTTGTATACACAGAGCCTATGGAATTAAGGCTTCCAGATCCTAAGGTGTGTAACAAGCTCTAATTGCACTGTGTGTATCCCTCCTGCTCAGTTCTTTGGATTTGAGTCTTTTTTACGTTTTTGTCATTGGGGGATTTTCTTTTCCCGCTTTCTGGTCCATCAATGTGTTTAAATGTGTTATTGTTTTTGCCACCCGTCATTTCTATATGTCTAGGGCAGGGTTGGAACTTCCTGCATTAACTCAGTCTTGCATATTGACCAGAAGCTAATTAATGTAATTATTATTTGAAATCAAGTGACCAAATATTGAATGAAATAAGTCAATTTAAAAAGTAAGTTAATTTTTAACAGGTACAAAACCATATTTCCATAAAGCTTGGCCCTGGATTGAGTGAGGTTATAGGATCTAAAAGATACTATGTCCCTTAGCCTCAGGTTTCTCTCTTTAACCTAAGGCATAAGATGTGATGATCTCAGAGGTTTAGTGACTTATTCTAAGGCACCAGCTAGATGAATACAGAGCTGGAATAAAAAGTCCCCATCCTATATTCTGTCTCAAGTTAAGAGGGTTTATTTAAATTTAAAAGCCACCTCCTCCAGGAGGTCTCTTAGAACTGTCTTCTTTGCTCCATTTGAGCTGGGATATGGAAGTAATCTGTAGCCTTCACTTGGTATCTGTGCTTTTGCTACCTGTAGTGTCCCTTGTTATTATTTTTCTCAGATTCAAGGAGCTGACAGTTTAATGAGGAGGTACTATGCAGGTAGACAGGATTTTATGCTCTTGGAACAGTCTCCTCCTCCCATCTAGCTACAAACATACCCAGTCTCTAGCTTGCAGTTGGGCACTCAATGAACCATTGTTAACTCTATAATAAAATCTTCAGGGGTTAGAGATACCAGGCAAGAAGGAGAACATTCCTCAAGTATCATATGCAAAAATCAGTGAGCAGAGGAGAGAGAAAGGGAAGGCTTAAGGGAGGGATATAGCCATGTGGGGAGTAAGAGGGAAAGCAACAAAAAGGTGAAAGGAAAATTGACGAGGAAATGCATAGTATGGAGAGAAGGAGGGAGCTGGGGCTCAGACATTGAGTTTTCTTCTTAGCTACTTTCATCTCTGTTGTGCAGAAAATTCTCTTACTCATTAGATTATATCAACCTTGGGAAACTTGAGCTGTAAGGGACTGTGTTTATTTCATGTGACTAATTATACAAAGTATCTTCATCATGGAACCAGAAGTACACTCAGGCAAGATCATCTCTTATTTTCCTTAATGGAATAAATAACATGATTTTTCTGTGCTATGTTCTATGAACAGAAAGTAACAGAAATAAAATCAACAAAGTTTTTGTAAATAGAACAGAGAGCTGGGAAGATTTCTCTTCTTTGTTGACACCTGGCCTCAGCAAGCTATCAGTATAATAAAGGCTGTCTTCTAGCTGGTCCCACATTGGGCCATGAAATGTATCTGTTCTATTCCATGCCTTTGTGATTGATACTGTGATGCTCAAGGATAAAGGGACTATCAGTCGGAAAAACAGAAACAACTCTGGTTATTTTAGCATGAAAATATTTAATAGAGGAAATCTGCTACTTACAAAATCTTCTGAGCTTGGGAGATAATGGTCAGGAAGCAACATGGACAACCTTCAGAAAATTGGAGAATGTTAAGATCTCAGCATGCTGCTGGTGGTGAACCCAGCTGCCTGCCATACTGAAGCAGGTGGTTAATGGAAGATTGCCCAAGATTTACTGCAAAACTCATGTCTGCCAACCACCCTGAATCTACTTTCCACTGTTGGAAGAAGATAATGAATGGTACCTTCTTCTCTTTTCCCTTCTAAATCTTATGTGAGTTCCATTCATTGGTAGATTCTAAATCAGAATCTTGCTGACAGTAGAGTTTGAAAAATGTACTTTATAGGCACCCCCTGGGATACAGGGCAGAGTTTTAAAGAGAAGACATAGTGCTGAGAACCAATAGACAATGCCCAACAAAATAATCTCCCACCGACATTCAGAATTTAACTATGTTGCTGTTTTATTCACCTCATGTCTTCTTAATGAGTTGATAGTCTCTAATGAGAAAATATTATCCAATGGCTTCTCTATGGAGCTAGTAGAATTTCTTTTCCTGGGTGTACTCCAGGAATTGAAAACTTTAAGGGGAAATTATTTTGGATCACTTGTTCTGATCTCATGAGCAAAAGAAACAATTACAAATAAAGGGTCAAATATAATAACTAATGTTTATTAAACGTGACAAATTATTGACATACATTATTTTATTCTGGATATGTTGAAGTCTCCATTCTGTTGCTATTATTTCCATTTTACAAATAAAATTGAGGCTTTAGGAGTTTAAGTCAGTTGCCCAAAAGGCACAGCTAGAAGTTAGAGCCCAGATTTGAACTTGACTACTGAACTCCTCCAGAGTCTGAGAGCTTCACCACAATGCTATTTACCAGCCAAATCGTGCTGTTTCATAAGGAGTGGATTAGACAGTGTGTGGGATTATGATTAATCTATTCACTTGTCTTCATTCCCCACAATTGCTCCCTAGTACAGACTGTAGTAATCTCTTTCCTGGAAACCATAGAAGCCTCCCAACCAGTCTGCCCTTCTCCAGCTTGCACCAACCCTGAAATTCATTCCTCACCTGCTACTTCAAGGATCTTTCTAAAATGCAGGCCTGATTGTGCTCCTTCTGTGGCTTTGCACTTTCTTCAGGATGGTGGTTGAAAGCCCCATTTTCAGCCTCTTTCTGCCTATCCATCATTCCCTCCCCTCATCCTCTTGCTTGCATTCTCTCATCTCTTTCAAAGAAACCATGTGCTCTGGCTTTGAGACCTTTGCACATGCTTTTTCCTTTGCTCGGCAAATCCTTGTCCCACAGCCTCTTTCTTCTGGCTGACGCCTGCGCGTTCAGCTCTGAGACTCTGGGCAACTTGCCTATTGCTGGATGACATTATTCCCTGCTGCATTTGTCCAACATTCCATTGATTCTGCTTAAGTAACACTCCCCTAACTTCATCAACATAATTTCCCCCCAAATTCTTTTTTGTTTATTGTGAAACTCTTGAGGATGTGCATCGTGTCTACTTCAAATTCCCAGCACCTGGCTCAGTGACAGCAAGAGTAGATGTTCAGTAAGTATTTGTTGAATGAAGGGATTCATGTTGGCAGTACTGATAAGTGTCTGCTCAAAAAGGAGTCTATCCTTTGGGTGGCTGTAATCCTACTGTCTCCTCTAGCTGCCTTTTTCTTTCTGCCTCCTATCCTCTTTTTTCCCTTTCCCATCCCAAGCTCCTTCTCAAGCATGGCAGAGTTGGAGAGCCCTTGGGGAGAATCCTTACTTCCCACCCCAAGCCCTCCTAGTTTCAACTTTCTTCTCCCCATACTTGGATGCAGCAGGATAAAGGGGAACAGATCCAGTCTCATGGCATGAGTCCCTGAGACACCAGGGAAAGCTGTGTCCCCAGGTTGATTATGTTCTCCTCTTTTCTTGTCCTGAGAGCCAACATACCTGTGGTAAATCATCCTGCCACTGAATGCTGCTGAGCGATCAAGCCCTTAGCACACCAAGGAGGCACAGTTTATTTTTTTATTTCCACCAGCCACTTCTGAGTCTATCTCATGCTTGTCTTCAGAGGCAGATGGCATTTACTGAAACAAGACTGAAATCAATCAACAGAGAGAGTCCTGAGAACCCCATGGTGTTCTCACGTGTCCCTCCCTTGAGCCAACATCTTAATGTTTCCCACCCTGGCAGCTGGAGCTGTCTGTGGATGCTGCCATTCATTTAGGAGTTGGATTGTTGCAGCAGCCAGGCTAATGACTTGCTCCTGCTCACCCACATCCAGCTCGCATGCCAAGCAGGGAAGCTGGCCAATGTATTTAACCATAAGGAGATTCAATCACAAATGTCTAACTTGAGCTCTGCTTTCACCCCAATGAATCACTGAGTAGGGCTAGTGGGGGCCTATATTGGGATTCAGCTACTTCTCTTCTCCATGTTTAACGACCCTTTTGGTTCAAGTGTAGCTTCTGAGCACCGGAAACCTCCCATAAAGATGCTTATTAGAAAAACATCTAGGAAATATTGCTAATTCACTTGCAAGAGCAGCGATCTACTGAGTAGTACCAAATAGTGTTCATTAGCAGAGAACAGGAACAAACATGATTTAAAACTACTGGGGAGAGAGGCAGGAGTGAATGTTCTAGGCTGTGCTAGGAGACGCAGGCATGAAGGTAGTTGGGGAATGTTTTCTCAGAGTGTCCCACAGCCCATCTGGCTGATGGCTTGGTTTAGGTTCCTCTAAAAGTGTAGACCCTGAGAGAGGATTTGGTGCAGTCAGTTTATTTGGGAGGCAATCTCAGGAACCACCATGAAGGAGTTGAGGAAGTGATATGGTTTGGCTGTGTCCCCACCCAAATCTCACCTTGAATTGTAATAAACCCACGTGTCAAGGGCAGGTCCAGGTGTAGATAATTGAATCATGGGGGCGGTTTTCCCCATATTGTTCTCATGATTGTAAATAAGTCTCATGAGATCTGGTGGTTTTATACATGGGAGTTCCCTACATGAGTTCTCTCTTGCCTGCCGCCATGTAAGATGTGACTTGCTACTTCTTATCTTCCATCATGATTGTGAGGCCTCCCAATAGTTATGTGGAACTGTGAAACCTCTTTCCTTTATAACTACTTAATCTTCGGTATGTCTTTATTAGCAGTGTGATAACAGACTAATACAGGAAGTGAGCCAAGGAAGGGAGGTGGTCCAATAGAGGGTGAGCTCATGAGTGGGACTACTGTAGGCATCTGGACTCAGCCCTGTTGCTGACTCTCTGGGAAACTGTATGGAACACACCTCAGAATTGTCCTTACTCCTCACAATGACAGGAGAAAGAACTGAGGTCATTTATCAAGAATTTCTTTTCTTCATTGGTTGAGAGTTGCACTGGAGTTGTGAACTTCCTGACACTTGTAGCTTCCCTACAGATAGTTGAGTGTGCCTCCCATAGAGACCTGGGAAGCCAGCAGCTATGGGACCCATCTGCAATTGGCTCTGGAGCAGGGGCATGGCATGGCTATCTGCCTCACCTTTTGCAGCAGAAAGGACACTAGCTTCTGGTTAGCTTCAAACTCTAACCTCCTCATTTAAAAAATTGGATCTGATGGACCTCAGAGGGAATGTGCTCATTAGAGAAATATTTAAACTGTGGAAAATGCATTTTGGTGACCATTTCAACTCTGGCTTGGCCAATTTCTCCCGGGAAAAGTGTGTGGAGTGTGGCATGAGGCTTGCTGGGCTCATTATCCCACAGCATGGAACTCAAATCCTAGCTCCTCTGTGAAACCTCCATGACCAGCTCATCTGGGCCTTATGTTTTCAGTGGCCACTCCCCACCCCCTGGGACTTTACCATCTACAACGTTGCTGGGTGTGTATCAGTTTTTTTGTCCTTGTGCATATCCGATCCCTCAGCTAGGAGGCAAGGCTGTTGAGGGCCAGGAACATGACTTATGCAACTCTACCCTGGACACTGAGACCTCTGAGGTACTAGCAGTGTGATTCCAACAGAGTTAAGTGCAGTACGTGCCACCATATACTCACAGGGTAGCCACTTCAGTTACCCAGTGGATTATTGTACAGTGTGTTTTCCTTCCTGGAATTAGAATTAAAGAGGACCTGATTTTGCAGAGAATTAAAACATGACTTTTACTGGAACAGATTTAAAAGCAATTGTGCCAGGCACTGTATAGAGACTGTGACATGTACTAACTTTTACAATTCTTACCAGTATCCTATTTTGTGGATGAGAAAACTGAGGCACAAGATAAGAAACTTGCCCAGGGTTTCTCACGGGAGAGCCCTGAGCTGGGTTCTCTAGATTCCTTCTTTCCACTGTGCTATAGGGTTCCCAAAGTGAGGACAGTCAGAGGGGTGAGGTGTGTGTTGATTGGAAGGGGTGACATCAGTTTCTTTGCTCATGTGTCCATCCGGTTGAATGAGCAGAAACCCATGTAAACCACTGGGGGTTTTATGGAAGCCAAGGCAGGGATGGGCGCTGAGTTTCATGACAGGCTGACGCAAGAACTTGAAAGGCACCAGGAGATGGAGCAGCTTCCCTCTCTGCAGCTTATTCCTGCATCCTGTGGGTGTCTGCTCCCTTCTTCTGTCTCAACAGCTTGATCCTCTCTGCACATGGGTCAAAATGTCCTTGAATTTTAAACACTGAGATTGGCCATAGGAACTGTGTTCCAATCCCAGGGGAGAGTCTGAAGGGTCTATCCCCATCCAATCTACCATGATGGGGGATGGGGGCCTTAGTATCAACCCACTCTCCACTCAATATTCCTACCTCACCAGTGCCTCAGTCAGAAATGTCCATTCAGCTGTCACTCTCCTGAAGGAAGATCTGGAAGAGTCACCAACCATCTGGGCTTTAGCCTGTGTTCTCTTCTCTGCTGCTTTATGCATCCAAGTTCTGGGGTCCTCAACCTTTGGTGAAGCCCTGCTTAATGCAAGTTGGAAACCTGAGTGTACTGAGGAAGGAGAGAGCATATTGAGGAAGGGGGACCCTGATGTCATGTTAGATATCTCTGGGCCAGTTGTACTAAGGTGCCTTGGAAGCGACAGAAAGCAGATAGAAGAATGGTTCTTTCTTGGCTCAGTAGTTCTTAATCCTGATTGGGGTGATTTCTCTGAAAATTCTAATTTTTTGTGTAGATGGGGCTCAGGCATCAAAAAAATTTAAAATGACTCTGGTGATTCTAATGTGTAGCCAGAGCTAAGAACCCCTATCTTGACGACGGTAGTTTTGAAAGAGAATGCAAGGTCCCAAGTGGAGCTCCAAGGATCAGCTTCTGGGAAGTGGCTTGTTTTCTATCAGGTATGCTTGTCTGCTGCTTTGGCCACCAAGTTCACAATCAGCACTTTATACTACCACTTTGTATTGGTGGCACCAGGGTGGGAATCCCTTCAAAGACTTCTGATAGAGGGAATGCAAGGCAATATAGTGGGCTGGGGCAGTTTTGCATCTATTCCAAGTCTGCCCAGAGGCCCTCTCCTGGAGCGAGTATCCGTGTGGGTGCTTGCCACAGGAAGACTGTGTTAATCCATTTTTGTGTTACTATAAAGAAATATGTGGGGCTGGGTAATTTATAAAGAAAGGTTTAATTGCCTCATGGTTCTGCAGGCTGTAGAGGAAGTGTGGTGCTGACATCTGCTTGGCTTCTGGTGAGGCCTCAGGAGGCTCACCATCATGGTGGAAGGCAAAAGGGGAGTCTGTGGATTACATGGCATGAGCCAGGAGGGAGGTGCCACACTCTTTTAAACAACCAGATTTTGCATGAACTCAGTTCATAAATCACCTTGAAAGTATGTCTCTTTCATCCCTGATTAATAGCTTGTTTTTGTGCCCTCCAGAGAGTTGTGGATGCCTGATTAGCATTCTGCCTGGGAGGTAAGAGGAAAGCAATGCAATAGGAGGCCACGAGGGAAGTGACTTTTGGACATCTCAGGCTCTATACCCAACCATTCATTTTTGGAAGTGAAAGGTAGTTGTGGGAATCTTCATACGTGGTGATCAGTGTCCCAAGAAGCAATTTAGAAAAGCTGACACAGGGATTAAGTCAGGACCCTTCAGAAGAATTTCAGATGCAGGACTGGAGTGTACAGAAGCCAGTGATGAGTCTCTTGTAGCATTAGGATGGCACTTCCAGCCACTCTGAAGCTTAGATTTCAGGTGAAGACAGATAGTTTCACTTGAAACATTCATTCATTCATGAACCTTATACTTACGTCTCTCTTTGCTTGGTTTAAGTACACTCTGGTAAGTTGCTTCTACTATGGAAGAGGCTGAAGGTCCTACCAAATTGTTGCTTCAATAAAATTGGGGGTTATCCTGTTTTACAAATCTCTCCCTGATATTTGGCATCTTTCCCCCATTGAATAAATTAGCTCCCAGTGTTAGTGGCTATGTTAGTTGAATCTGTTTCACAAAAGCAAAACAAATCAAAATACCCAAAATCCAACTCTAAGTAGATTGAGAGAAAAGGGGAAGTTTTTGTCTTTTGTAAGTGGTAAGTCCACAGGCTTCAGGCATGGAAGGATACAGGGCTCAAATGATGTTTTGAAGCTCCACTTTCTTTCCGCCTGTTGGCTCTGTTCTCCTTAGCACATTTCTTCATTCTAAAGGGACATTCTTCATTTGGAAGAAAAGATAACCCCTGGTGGTCTCACGCCAGCATCTCTAAGTTTGCAATCCAAAAAAAGGAGGATCTAATTTCTTCCAGTACCAATATTTACATTCTCAGACAAGATCCTAATCAACTCTGCTAGGTTCACATGCCCAACTTGGAATCAACTACTAAGGTTAAGAGGTGTCACACTCAGCTAATCATGGTACAATGCCCACCTCACCTAGAGGTGAATCTCATTCCAAATACATGAAATAGGCTTCCTGTGGGAAGGAGGGGTTCTATTATCAGAAGAAAAGGGGGAAAGGGATGCTGGACAGATAGAAGTAATGACTTTACAACACAGCAGTCAAGCTTGTTTTTTTCTTGGCCTAAAGGATAGTGTTGTGGGCTCTGTTTACACTTCCTCTTACCATTGTGAAGTTATTTCATTGCTTCAGCTGCATAATTGGCTAAATTGGCTAATGTGCCTCATTCTGTGGCTCCATAACTAGCCTGTGTGCCCTCTTTTTTCTTTCCCCATTCCTGTCCTGTCCCCCACACCATCCCTGTATGAGTCACCACTAACATCTTTCCAGGAGTATACTGCTTTGGGCAGGATAATTCCTTACTTGTCTCGGAAGAGGATGAGAGCAATTAGCTAAGGAGCTCAGGCCAGCATCCATCCAGGCCTCCTTGGAGGATTCTGTGTTCTGTGGGAGGAGAATAATCTGGTTAGAGATAATTTAGGAAAGCCAATGGGATGAGGATGGCTCTTGGGTTTGCTGAAAGAGTACTTCCTATCACCATAATGGAGCATTCTGAGTATCACAGAATGAGGAACTTGTTTGGGGGAGATCCCGTGTTTTGAGGCTCATCGAGCAATGACTCCAGCACTGCAATGGGAGAGGGGAGAATAGAAAGCATCATTCTTGCTTATGAGGGCTGCTCAATCTACTTGGGAATTCTTGGAATACAGGTGCAAAGCATTGGGGTCCAATGAAAGGCTGTACATAGTTATGTCTAAACCATATTTTGAGTTAGAAATGCAGACAAAGATGAGAGAGGGCTAGAGCAGTCAGGGAAGGCTTCTAGGAGGTGATCTTGAAGCATGAGTGGGAACTGACAAGGTAATGGGAAGAGGCATGCCTGATAAAGGAAGTGCTACAAACCAGAGAGGAGAAAATGTGTGTTAAGGGGTCAGTTGAACAGTATCCTGGAAGGAGGGGTAGAGGCTTGGATCAGGGAAGGCTGGGTGATAAAGAATCTAG
The DNA here is from genome assembly GCF_006542625.1 of Nomascus leucogenys. Taxonomy (NCBI): domain Eukaryota; kingdom Metazoa; phylum Chordata; class Mammalia; order Primates; family Hylobatidae; genus Nomascus; species Nomascus leucogenys. The sequence continues at coordinate 22,329,667 of NC_044383.1, read as the reverse complement.
AATGTACTGACCAGAGTCCAAAGTGCAGCATTATCTCCTTGACTTAGCTATGTTGGAGGCTTTGTCTTTGCTCTACAGCCCTCCAATTTTGGCTTGGTTTGATTCCATTTGTATCAGATATTGGGTAAATTCCACGTGATGGTTACTACATACTATGGGAAGTATAGCTCATCCATGAGGCTAAAAAGCATATAGTAGAATGCCACCTAGAGTTCTGGGATGTCCAAGGTTTATTTCTTAGGAAGTAAAGAGGCTTTGGGACTTAATTTTTTTTACTGGAGTTTTGTTTGTTGAATGTTAGGTAAGGCACAGGACATAGCAACAGTGGCTGACAATCTGGACAGTACCAAGTTCCCATTATGTACTTGGGAGTTTGGTTTAACAAGCATTTGCAAAGGCCCTTCCATGTGATTGGGCTAGGCAGTGCGGGTGACACAAAGGTATTTCCCCACCTGCAAGGAGCTTATCATCTAGGAGGGTCTTTAATGGAGAAGAAATGGGGTACAATAGCAAACATAACTCTATGACCTTGGAAAAACAGCAGAACTTCTTAAGTTTCTTCATCTGTAAATTGGGACTAATAACTGTCCTCCATAGTTTTTGCTAGGCTTAGAGATAATATGTGAAATTAAGCTTCTTGGCTTACAATAGGTAATAAATAAGTGTGAGTTATCAATATGACTTAGATGGAAATCAGTACAGCATTTTCCACTGACATGAATTTTGGACCATTGGTCTTCCTTAGAGCATAATAAAGAGGAACCTGAACCTACTTCTTGGTCAATCTTCACAGTTCAGAGCATTTTTAATTGAAAATACAAATATATCTGTGTTTCCTGGTTGGCTAATATAACATTGAAAGGAGTTCTTCCAAAAGGCTAAGATTTGGACAATCTTAAATTATAAATTTTGATCAAGGCTAATGAAGTAAATGGCTTTAAAAATGGTTTAAGGGTTTAAAAATGAAGTGAAAATGGCTTTTAGGATCTCCTCACTAACAGTGACTGTATTCTGTCTCAAGTTCCTGGCATAGTTGCCCCAATGTGTATTTAATAAATATTTATTGGGTGCTTATTATGTGCTCAGCACATTCTAAGAATTTAATTTTTTTATTTTTCACAACAGGCATAGAAAGGTTAAGTAACACACCAATGGTCAACCCAGCTGACACTAAGGGAGCTGCATTCAAATCCTGGCAGTATGGTCCTTGAATCCAGTTCTCAACCATGAAAATGGATTGCCCATTCCCACAGAGGTCTGCTCCCAGGTGTTGGCTGATGTTATATAAACTGCAAACCCTCATAAACATGTTCACATTTTCCTAGGGGACTCTTGAGGATAAGCAAGGCACCAGAAAACAGTCTCAGTAGTGAAATGATAGGATACAGGGTTGTTTAATAGGGCCAAGTTTTTCTCCAGAACACCTGGGGACTGCAAGTGGCAGCTGTTACCCTGGTGGTCTAAGAACTTTCAGGATCCTTCTTAGGCAAAATAGTAGTCAATTTCAGGATTCCTAGAGAAGAGTCAGGGGCTGCCTTTTAAAGCAGAAAGAGTTTAGAATTGACAGAGCCAACAGACATCATCAAGTTCAAGCTTCTGTCTAGTACGAAATTCATCAAAATTGGCTGGGAAGACCATGACATCCTTTCTCCACGTGAATACTGCCTCTTGCAGGTGGCTCACTACAGCTGCCGTTCTGTTGCTGGACAGCTCCAGTTGTTAGAAAATTTCTTTCTTGAGTCAAAATCTGCCTCTTCCTAACACCCACCAATATGTTCCAGTTTTCCTGATAGAACAAATCTATTTCTTCTGTTGGATGACAAAGTGGTGGGACGAGTGTGTTATTGTTGCCATCTGATGTAGGGTTGGCAGAAACTCCCTAACTTCCAGCCACTCTTTCATCCCACTTAAAGATAAGCACCCCTTCTGACCTCTGTACTTCTCTCTCTAGGGAAGAGAGGCTCGTGCCCTGGATCTAGCTCCCCCAACCCCTGCTTTCCTCAGGAATCTCTATCTACCAGTTATTTCTTTTCTCATCTTTAACCTCTCTCAATTGGCTCAATGCAGTCAGCATTTAAATATATTTAAGTATTTCCATCTTCACAACAAAAATAAAACTCTCCACAGTGTCTTCAGCCCACTTCTCTTGCTTTTCCTTCTCCTTCACAGCCTAACTTCTGAAACAGTTGTATCCATTCAGTTTTCCAATTCCTCACCTTCTGGTTTCTCCTCAACCTGCTCCAAACTGGCTTTCCTATCACCCACTCCCTGCAGTGAAAGGTCGCCTAAGATGTCTTTTTCCTTAAGACCTAGAGACGCTTTTCAAGTCTAATCTTACGTGATCTCTGTGTTATGTGACATCATGAACCACTCTTTAGAAAAACATCCTCTTCATTGGGCTTTCCCTGACACACAGTCCTCTGCACCTCCTGTCTTCCAATTACTCGTTAATCACTTGGAAGACCCATATTCCAAAGTATCAAGTATTAGGTCCATTGAGATCCTCTCTTGGATTTCTTCTGACTTGGGGTACTCACACTCAGCCACGTGCCTTTGATCACCACCCACGTCTGGCAACTCCGAAGTCACTATATTGAGTTGTGTCTCTTGAGTTCCAGATCTGTATTCAATGGTCCACGTAGCATTTCCAGATGGATATTTCACAAATTTCCCAAACTCTGTACATATAAAATTGAATTTGACATATTTTCCTTCAAGTTTGCTCATTTTCTCATGTTTCTAACCCAGTATTTGGCAGCACCATCCTACCTATTGTTCATCCAGAGACATTGGGATTATCTTTGATATTTGCTTCTTCTTTTTTCTCTATATAAACTATGTCTTCCTTGCCACATCTTGCTTATTCTACTGCCTAAATACTTCTTGAAACCACCATCTTCTCTCTAGTTCCTCTGTCACTATTCTTATGTAGTTCATTGTATTTTGCCAGGGATAATGCATCAGTCTTTAACTAGTTTCTTGTTTCTTCTCTCCATCCCTTGCATTGAGGTCAGCATGATCTTTCTAGAGGTCAAATGTCTTGCCATTACTCCTCTGCTTAAATCCTCTCAGTGGCCTTAGATTCTTCTAAGGGTAAAGTTCACATGTTCATGTTGCATGCAGTGATCTGAGGTAGTGGTGGGCTAGGTTGTGGGCAGGGGTTTTAAATCAAGGATGGAGTTCAGTCCACTGAGGTTGGGGAGTGTTGCAGAACATGTGACTATTAAGAGTGGGTGTGGTTGTAAAGGCATAAATTGGAACTATATAACTCAAAGATCAATACTAAAAAGTTGAACATGGCAGGAGCCATGGACAGATTAATAAGCCTGGATTACAGTCACCATTGAGGCAGCACCAGGGACAGCTCCAATGTCTTGGTCCAGTCTTAGCAATTGCCATCCTTTTATGTGGGAACAGGTTCAGAATTTATTAACCTCTTAGGGATCTTTGATGCTAGGAAGACAGACTGAAGGATGGAACTGACTGATCCATTAAAGCAAATTCTGATCCCCAAAGAGGTTACATCCTTATCTTTTTAGAACTTTCCAAGGTTTGGGGGAAGGCAATGCCATTGTTCTGGGTTGGTGATTTGGGGCTTGGGAAACGGAGTATGGGGAATGATTCCTTCTTGTCCTTAGAGTTCATCTCACCACATTTTTTGTTTGTTTCAGACCTCTAATACTTTTATAGTTTTGAAGGTTAAACATTTACATAGAGCCCTCATGTGGTTTCCTTTTTGTCCCCCTTCATGATAGTTTCCCCCTGCTCCTGACCCAAAAAGTGTGTTAGCCCCATCCTGTACTCCAGGGGATTTTCTTCCTGGTACCATTGTGAATTGCTGAGGAAGTATTACAAGCAGATGCTTGAAGCCCCCTCCCCAGAGCTTTCTGAGGGACTTGCTCTGTCTGGGGAACTTCAGGAAAGGAAATGGAGGAAAATCACTGAGATGTGTTTTCCTATGTTGCTTTCTTCAGTAAATCACATGGAGCTCTGTTCCATGGACAGGCCTTTCATACTTTTTTTTCCTAATCTGTTCTTGCCCTAGATATTAGGATCATTCTTCTGGAAGTTTTCAGGGGAGATGAGAATGAGACTGGGGAAAAAACTCCAGTTCTAGTCAGCACGAACAATAAATGAGTTTATTGGGAAAACTGCTGACTGCACAGAACTCAGGGACAGATCCCAGATATTTTAGAGATATTTTAAGGAAAATAAATTCAAATTATAGCGTTTTTGTCTCCCAGGCTCAGTCAGAAAATGTGTCTCTGCCTCCTGGGGAAAGAAACATTTTTCTTGCTGGCATGGTAATGGGGAAGATATTATTATCCTTTTAGGTGGGCACAAGAAACTGAGAACTGTTTTTGGGGGTGGGGTGGAAATGGCAAACTCATTTTCTCAAAGACCAGACTAATTCCCTCAAGTCGTCAGGCTGTGGTGGTTCGATTTCTTCAAGACTCTTTATGTTCAAGGGAAGTAAAAGGCATTCATTAGTTCCACTCGGATATTTAATAATAGCAAATGCACAGGATGGAAAGTGGGCTAGATTGACTTTATCGTGAAGCCGTCCTCTGAGATGAAAGCCTTGGGAATGCTGTGGTGAGAGCTGCTGGCTCTTCTCCAGCAGGCAGATGAAGCCAGCCTTGGGGAGGAGAAGAAATTCTTAGAAAACTAGCCAAAGTCTTTGCAAGGCATACACTTGGGCTCCAAGCTTAGATCCTGAGCTACCCTATGTTATTAAGAGTGGGAACTAGAGAGAAGTGTTTCAGACCCATTGTGCATTAGGTGATGGGGCGAGGGGGGAGTGGGAGGGTGCACATCTGTTAGTTGTGAAGACAACTGGCACCTGACATCACAGCTTTCTGCAGGGCTCTCTTCATCTAAAAGTTAACTCAAGTTAAAAATTTTTAAGTGAAGGAGTCCAAAGAGGAACCCTAGGAAGAGCTGGAGGGAGGCCCAGACTTACAAAAAAACCTCCATGTTCCATGACACTACTAGTGGAAATTTTTATAACTTGAGGAATATTTACCACTAATGTTCTTTGGAAAAATTTCAGCATGATGGTCCACATATTGAGTCAATGCTGGTTGCTTGGGGCCAGGTGCCTGGCTTTCAAACTTTGGGGATACCAAGCAACTACTCTGAAAATTTGCAAGGAGAAGTCAAAGTCAGTCATGATTCTCAGTATGCTCTGATAGTTCCACCCATCTCAAGTTTTTCCATGTTTGTAAATGGAAACTCCTGATATGGTGAGAGGTAATCTGGAGGTGAAAGGCATGGCTTTGGAATGGGACATGGTTTGAGATTGGGTACTGGTTTTGTCATTTCCTAATAGGGTGAAATGGGGCAGGTAAGCTCTCTGAGTCTCAGTTATTTGCATAGAAAGTGGGAATATGGCCCATATCAAAGCACTACTGTAGGAATTCAATGATTATGAGTATAGAACAGCCAAGGTGGTGCTTGGGAGCTAATGGGTATCTAATAATAACCAGTTGTGTGAAAAAGAGACTAGAATTTTGGTTTAGTCTCTCCTAAATGCAGCAGTTCTAGGAGGACGTTACAGCCTATACCTTGTGGTGTGTGTGTTGATCAGGAGTGTAGGCTCTGAATTCATACATATTTGAGTTCCAGTATCAGTTTCGGCACTTAGTAGCTGAGTGATCTTGGATAGATCTCTTAACCTCTCTAAATCTCAGTTTTTCAGTTACAGAACGAGATTAAATACCATGGACATTGCGGAGTTGCTGTGAGAATTAAATAAAATAGTATACATAAAGGGTTTTGCAGAGTGCTTTTTGCCCAAAGAAAGTGCCCTCAAATTTAACTTGTTAACATTGTTATTGTGTAATTATTACTTAAATGGCTATGCCCTGGGTTAGCTTATCCTAATAAAATGAAGGAAAATATGATTTAGCTCTACCAGTTAACTGAATGTCCTTGATACCAGAATGTTTTTTCCCCCTACATTGATGTATGTAGTACTTTCATCTACTTAAATCTTAGCAAGAAAATGTTTTCTAGGCTTCAAATTTATTTATTTATTTTTATAATTTTAAGTTTTATTTTAGATCCAGGGGGTACATGTGCAGGTGTGTTACATGGGTATATTGCATGATGCTGGGGCTTGGGGTATGATTGATTCTGTCACCCAGGTAGTGAGCATAGTACCCAATAATTAGTTTTCAAGTCTTGTCCTCCTCTATACCTCCCCCTTTTAGCAGTTCCCAGTGTCTATTGCTGCCCTCTTTATGTTCACGTGTACCCAGTGATTAGCTCCCACTTATGAGTGAGTACATGCGGTATTTAGTTTTCTGTTCCTGTGTTTGTTTGCTTAGGACAGTGGCCTCCAGCTGCATTCATGTTGCTGCAAAGAACATGATTTTGTTTTTTTATGGCTGCATAGCATTCTATGGTGTATATATGCCACATTTTCTTTATCCAATCCACCACTGATGAGCAACCAGGTTGATTCCATGTCTTTGTTATTGTGAATAGTGCTGTGATGAACGTAGGAATGCTTGTGTCTTTTTGGTAAAACCATGTATCTTCCTTTGAATATATACCCAGTAATGGAATTGGTGGGTTAAATGGTAGTTGTGTTTTAAGTTATTTTAGCAATCTCCAAACTGATTTCCATAGTGGCTGAGCTAATTTACATTCCCACCCACAGTGTATAAATGTTCCCTTTTCTCCACATAGACCTCAAATTCGGCAAATGTTTTTTGTTAAGTGCACTTGCTAACTCAGCTAGTTTTATCTGGGTGGACCAGCTAGTTTTATCAATTAGCATAGCTCCTAATTGAATGGCAATACCCTGATACTACATTTAGCAATGATTCTGTCCCTGAAGGGGCAAAGAAGGGATAAATGAACTCAATTGGCATTAGTGTTGGTAAGTCCTAGCCTTCAGTTATGGTTCCTAGAGTTTGGGGCCCAGGGAAACATTGGATCATAATTGAGTTAACCTGAGAATTAAAGCAAAAGCCAGAGGAATTGGAGCACAGAGTAGCTGGTCTAGAGAACCCTATGGAAAGAAGCTAAGCTCTTACTTGGTACTTTACCATTTAATTCCCTAAGGGTCAGAAGGGTGTTGGGTTTCTGTCTCTGGTATCCTGAGGTTTCCCCCAGTTCTAAGGCTGTCCCTCCAGGAATGGGCAGAAACAGATGTAGTGATTCACCTTGGCCTGCCCTGGGTCGCATTTGGACAACTAAAGAAAAGTTGTTACTTCTGCTCCCATCCCAAAGGTGAGTGCCTGTTTGAGCCTTGTTGGAGAGGGAAAATAGCTGATGGGCTTCCGGTCTTGTAACTAAGTTACCTACTCTCAAGGAATTCAACACATGCTTGGGCATCTACTATTGTTAATAGTGCTCCCCAGCTTGGATACCCAGAATAAGGGTGTCTTCCAGTCTCTACCCCTGGGAGGCCATTTGATCCTAGTGTTGTTTTCTAGAGGTTTTGAATTCCAGAGTGGAGCTTGCTTAAGCCCTATGACCTCTAATGCTTCTGCCTTCTGGTAAAAAATCTGGAGCCAGTCAAATTTGCCAAATGATGATAGGTAAGAATATATTTGGATGGTCTCCTTTCTCTTCCACATTATCTTCTTAGACAAGGCACATTTGAAGCAATGGCTCCTAAGTGGCGATCCATAAAATATTACAGGCATACCTCAGAGGTACTGTGGGTTCAGTTCCAGAACACTGCAATAAAAGCGAATATTGCAAAAATGAAAGTCACACATTTTTTTTGGTTTCTCAATGCCCATAAAAGTTATTTTTACATGACACTGTAATCCATTAAGTGTGCAATAGCATTTATAAATAAATATACATACATTAATTTAAAAATGTTGCTGAAACGTGCTAGCAGTTATCTGAGACTTGGAGTCAATAATCTTTCTGCCGGTGGAAGGTCTTGCCTTGATGTTCATAACCGCTGACTGGTGGTGGTTGCTGAAGGCTGAGGTGGCTCTGGCATTTCCTAAAAGAAGACCACAGTGATGTTTGCCACATGGATTGACTCTTCATTCCACAAAAGATTTATCTGTAGCATGTCATGCTATTTGATAGCATTTGACCAACAGTAAAACTTGTTTCAAAATTAGAGCCAATCCTCTCAAACCCTGCTGCAGCTTTGTCAATTAAGTTCATTTAATATTCATACAAATCCTTTGTGGTCATTTTGACAGTGTTCACAGCATCTTCACCAGGAGTAAATCCCATCGCAAACCACTTTCTTTGCTCATTCATAAGAAGCAACTCCTCATTCATTCAAGTTTGATCACAGGATTGCAGCAATTCATTCATATCCTCAGGCCCCACGTCTAACTCCAGTTCTCTTTCTCTTTCCACCACATCTGAGGTTACTTCCTCCACCGAAGTCTTGAATCCCTCAAAGTCACCCATGAGGATTGAAATCAACTTCTTTTAAACTTCTGGTAATGTTGATATTTTGACTTCCTCTTATGAATCATGAATGTTTTTTAAATGGAACCTACGAAAGTGAATCCTTTCCAGATGGTTTTCAATTTACTTTTCCCAAATCCATCAGAAGAAACACTATCTATTGCAGTGATAGCCTTACCAAATGCATTTTTAAAATAATAAAGCTTGAAAGTAAAAATTACTCTTTGATCCAATGACTGCAGAATAGATACTGTGTTAGCAGGCATGAAAACAACATTAATTTCCTTGTATGTCTCCATCAGAGCTCTTGGGTGACCAGGTGCATTGCCAATGAGTAGCAATATTTTGAAAGGAATCTTTTATTCTGTGAGCAGAAGGTCTCAATGATGGACTTAAAGTATCTAGTACACCATGCTGTGAACAGATGCGTTGTCATCCAGGCTTTGTTGTTCCATTTATGGAGAACAGGCAGAGGAGATTTAGCATAATTCTCATGGGCCCTAGGATTTTTGAAATGGTAAATGAGCATTGGCTTCCACTTTAAGTCACCAGCTGGATTAGCCCCTAACAAGAGAGTCAGCTTGTCTTTGGGAGATTTGAAGCCAGGCCTTGACTTCTCCTCTCTAACTAGGAAAGTCCTAGATGGCATCTTCTTCTGACAGTTTGTTTTGTCTACATTGAACATCTGTTTAGTGTAGCTACCTTGGTAAATTATCTTAGCTAGATTTTCTGAATAACTTGCTGTGGCTTCTGTATCGGCACCTGCTGCTTCGCCTTGCACTTCTGTGGTATAAAGATGGCTTCTTTCCTTTAACCCTGTAAACCAACTTTGCTAGCTTCCAACTTTTCTTCTGCAGCTTCCTCATCTCTCTGTCTTCATAGAATTAGAGAGTTAGGGTCTTACTCTGGATTAGGCTTTGGCTTGAAGAAATGTGAAACTCTGTTAACAATTAAAGTCTAAAACTTTCTCTTTATTGGCAATAAGGCTGTTTGGCTTTCTCATCATTTGTGTATTCACTGGCATAGTACTTTTAATTTCCTTCAATAAATTTTCCTTTGCATTCACAACTTGGCTGACTGTTTGGCACAAGAGGTCTAGCTTTTGACTCAGGCCTTCCTCACTAAGGAAGTCCTATGAATTCTCAATGCTTCTGCCCTTCAGTAAAAAATCTGGAGCCAATCAAGGCTGCCAAATGACGAGGGGTAAGAATTTATCTGGATGGCCCTTCTTTCTCTTCTACATTATCCTCTTAGACAAGGCACACTTGAAGCAATGATTCCCAAGCTTGGCTTTTCACATGTTTTCCTCACTAGGCTGAATAATTTATAGCTTTTGACTTAAAGAGACAGATATGTGATTCTTCCTTTCACTTGCACAGTTGGAGGCCATTGAAGGGTTAGTAATCAGCCTCATTTCAATATTGTTTAGTTTCAGGGAATAGGGAGGCCCAAAGAGAGGGAGAGAGATGGGTGCATGGCCCATTGGTGGGACTGTCAGAACACACACAACATTTATTGATTAAGTCGCCATCTTATATGAAACGATTTGCTGTGCCCCCAAACAATTACAATACTAACCTCAAAGATCACTGGTCACAGATCACCATAACTGATATAATAATTATATTGTAACAGTTACCAAAATGCGACACACAGACAGCAAGTGAGCACATGCTGTTGGAAAAATGGCACCAATGGACTTGTTCAACCCGCAGTAGCACAAATATTCAGTTTGTAAAAAAACAAAACATTATCTGTAGAGATAATGTAGTAAATAGCAATCAAATGAGGCATTCCTGTAGTCTTATGAGATGATTAATCAAAAAGAGCCCTGGGATGAACACATTTGAAAAATGCTGATCTAGCTCTTCTCTCTTGTGGAAATCAGTTGCAGCATTTTGGTAGGGGTGCTGGGGACAGAATTGGATGACCTTTGCTATTTTGCTGGGTCTTCCCTGGGCCTAAGAAGGTTAACTTTAGAGGATGGTGGTAGAAGTGTTTCTGGGACTTGACCTGCAAGGCAGCTTCCTAGAGGACTTGCTAAAGTCTGTGAAGTAAGTGCTATGTTCCCATCCCTCTGCCTAGAAGCCATCACCTGGTGGTTTATCTTGGTCCCAAGCAGAGAAAAGTAGAGGTTTAAAATGGAACAGTGTGGGCAGCACATGCACATATAGACAAACTTATGCACAGATGTAAATGCATCTTTTCTTTGGGATGCAAAACACTGAAATAGTCTATAAGCTTTTTATTATGGGGGAAGCTGAGTTAAATTGTTAAAAACCTAACCAAACTTGAGCTGCTCGTCCATCAAAATCATATGTATATTTCATCAGATGTGTACTCTTCTACAAGACTGGAATGTATTTAGTTACTTCCTCTGGAAAGCAATTATTACCACACCTTTATAATAGGCTTTCTCCAACAACCCCCCTTGTCACATTAATTCATCCCACAGCCTGTGATCAAGTAAAATAAAACATTTGGTTACAAAGTAGAGTTGTTACTTTTTTTTCAGAGTAATGTGCAGCATAAATAAATGACAGGTTTGCAGATGTAGGTGATGCTGATAAATTCTTGGGCTTGGAAAATGTACCTTCTCATGTGGTTGGAGGCAATCTAAACCAAACCTCCGCAGAGACTCCAAATCATATATAGACCCACTCATTTTTCCTAATAGCCAAGGTACAGGTTGTTGCCAGAAATTTGGGCTCCTACGTAATAAGCATCTTCTTAATTTTAGCGTGAGATAGTTGCAACTGTCAAGATACACTTTTGTAAAAATCTTAAGCTCCATGGGAATCCAGATGACAATGTCAGAATGACAACAGCCAGCCCTGATTTTGTCCCCGCACAGCCAAGCAAGTGGATTTTTCTGATGTAAAGTTGCATAGAAAGACAGAGTGCTACAGTCAAGACAATCTAGCATGTGGTACACATTATAATAGTGGGAAAGGGACCAGTTTGGGCTAGAGAGAGAGGGGACCCAATACTTTTTGAGCCTTTTCTGAGGGCCAGGCAGGCATTCAGGCACTTGGCATATATTAACTGCTTTAATCCTCAGGGTAATCCTGAGGGCCTGGTGTTATTATCACTGTAGGATGTCCACTAAATCTGAAAGTCCAGGTATAATGGACATCCTATAGTGATTATATATATACAAAATATATTTTTATATCTATTATATATTTATATATAAATAAAATTTTTTATTACATATATAATTATATACTTATACATAATTTTTTATTTTATTATATATTATATACATTATATAAATAAATATTATATATTTATATATTATATAAATTATATATTTTTTCACACTTTGAAGACATCTTTAATGACTATATAGCCCTCTCTGTCTTTCTAAGCATATGTATATAATCAAGACAATCTAGCATGTGATATACATTATAATAGTGGGAAAGGGACCAGTTTCCCACTATATATGTATAGTCATTAAGGATGTATTCAAAATGTATAATAATAAAAATATTTCCCCTCTATTTTCTAAGTTGATGGAACCCTGTATTTGTAGATGGGTAAGATGAAGTTCAGCCAGTAATATGGTCACTGGGAATTAGACCCCAACCTGTCTGATTTCAAAGACCAGGTTCTCTCATGGACACCTCACAGCTATGACCAGGAGTTTGACTTGCTTTGCAGGGAGGGGAGGGTTAGAGAGAGGTCAGGGATTTGCAGGTGAAACCTGACCACAGCAGGAATCACTGCAGGCCTATAGGCTGTTTGGGAAATGAGCCATCTGCAGAATCAGCAGGACTGGCCTTTTAGAGGAGGGTCAGTAGGGCCTCCATGCACAAAGTGATGACCGTCTCAAGAAAAGTGAGCAGAATGAGTAAGTGGATGGCAAGTTGGACTTAAGGTGAGAGGAAGTGGGCTGCCTTCTACCCCAGAAAAAAAAAAAAGAGGAATTGCCAGGCTTACCCCAAATCCCTTTAGAGAGTGCTCTGATTGGAATAGAAAAACAAAATTTTAAGATCCCCTGCAAGCACCTGTAAAACTCCATTCAGATTTAGAACTTGTAATTCACCGGATGTTTGCTAGGTTGGACCCAGGGCATGAACCTTAGCTATCATTTTCTGCTTGCAGTATCTTATTTTCCACAACTCTGTTAGTTTTGTAGCTTTCAAAAACCCTACCACTGCTTTTGTTTGGAAATTAGTGAAGAGAATCTGAAGGCTGTTCTCTCCTGGAGGCCTAGCTAGAATTCCAAATAAGCTGCTCCCTCCCTGAGGCTCAGGGGCAAGCCAGAGGCAAGTGCCAAACCAATAGCGCCTTGGAGCCTGGGCCCAGGAAGTTCTGTGCCATGCAAGAAGCCCTGCCTTTGTCAAAGAAAAGAAAAATGAGGGAGGCCCATTTGGCCTTTTCCTATCCTCATGTAAAGGAGGATTTTGTGCCTAGAGATGATAACTTATGATGTGGACAGAGGGGCTAAGCTCTGAGTTTTACATTGATGTTGAGGGAGACGCTATATAAAGTATATAATTGTGTAGTTATTTCTCCAGTAGCCTATTTATTATCTTCTTTGAGCTCTAAAGACCATGAGGACAGGTTCTACATCTGCTTCATTCATTGCTATCTGTACGCTCAGGTTCTAGCACCAAGTACATGAGAGATATTTGGGGAACGAATGAATGAACGAGCATCAGGAATGGGTAGTGATGAGTTGTGCACTGAGCACAGGCCATGGGATGGTCCAGGGTCTTTCTCCATCACAGGATAGCCAAGGCAAGGTGGCTTTTGGATGTGTCACATGAATGGGAAAAGGAGGCAGCAAGTGCGGGAAGGAGTGCAGGAGAGAGGGAGATCACTGAGGACTGGGATAGTCAGGGAAGGCTTGACAGCAAAAACAAGTTCAAGAATGCCCTCAAAGTTGGGTTAGGAGAGGCCACACCTGGGGCACCTGATAGCATGAGGAAAGGCAAGCTGAAGCAGATGAGAAAAGTACGTGGTGGATGGAATATTACTCACCATGTAAAGAAATGGAATAATGTCTTTCACAGCAGCTTGGATGGAACTGGAGGCCATTATTCTAAGTGAAGCAACTCAGGAATGGAAAAACGAGTTATCGTATGTTCTTGCTTATAAGTGGGAGCCAAGCTATGAGGATGCAAAGGCGTAAGAATGATATAATGGACTCTGGGGACTCGGGGAAAGTTGGAAGTGGGGTGAGGGATAAAAGACTATATATTGGGTACAGTGTACATTGTTTGGGGATGAGTGCACTAAAATCTCAGAAATCACATGGAAGAACTTATCCATGTGACCAAAAACCACCTGCACCCTGCAAGTTACTGAAATAAAAGTAAAAATTAATAAAAATAGAAAAGTACATGGTGGGCATAAAAGATGACTGCCCAAGCACCCAGGTTTTTGACAAGTATCTTGGAGATGGTGGGAAGTTAATTGGGGACGGCCTGGCAAAAGTATTTTAAACGTACACACTAATAGGCCGGGCACGGTGGCTCACATCTGTAATCCCAGCACTTTGGGAGGCCGAGGTGGGTAGATCACCTGAGGTCGGGAGTTTGAGACCAGCCTCACCAACATGGAGAAAACCTGTCTCTACTAAAAATACAAAATTAGCCGGGCATGGTGGCACATGTCTGTAATCCCAGCTACTCAGGAGCCTGAGGTAGGAAAATCACTTGAACCTGGGAGGTGGAGGTTGTGGTGAGCCGAGATTGTGCCATTGCACTCCAGCCTGGGTGATGAGCGAAATTGCATCTCAAAACAGAAAAAAAAAAAAGATTTTACATTAATTCCCGTTACTCATAAATCAGGCCTGTGAGTTAGAAACTATTATTCCCATTTTCTAACAGAAGAAACTGAGACACAGAGAAGTTAGGTCAGTCAGTGTAGACTGTAGTTGACTCCAGTTCTTTGTCATTACTGTCACATAATCTGTCTCTTCCCTTAGGTCTGGGCTTAATCTCAGTTTGGGGAGGACTATTTACCAACACCCCTCCTGACCTCCCAATCAAGCCTTCACGTAGGTGATGGTATTCTTTAATGTTTGCATCCTGACTACTGTCATATTTGACATTTGTTCATTGCTATATTCCCAGATAATACTTAACAGAGTTGCTTTGGAGTCCTGGAATCAGATATTAGTTGGAGAGGCGGGAAGATTTTGGAGTCTGAAGGGCTTGGCTCCCAATCTCTACTGTACCCTTCACTAGCTGTGGGACTCCAGGAAGAGTTGTATAATCCATTTGGCAGCGCTGTTGGGTGAGGGTATCCCCTTCAGTCCACAGCGCAGGGAACTGCTGCTCAGAAAGAGCAAATGAATGTGAAGCGCCCACTCTAGGGCTGTGCATGTGGATTAGAAATGCTTAAAAAATGGCAGCTATTTCAGTGCATAGGTTTTAGCTAGTGAAGGAAGTTCAGTTTATCACATTGTACTCTCTTGTACAAATGTCCAAACTTTAGGTGAATTGTCAAAAAAAGTAGAAGCAATACAACATGTTACTGTGTTGCTATTTTGACAGCCGGAGAGCTAAATGGGGAGTTTGAAAAGGCAGTGAGGAGCTCTGCATGCCGGCAAAAGGCAGGGAAAGGGGGTGAATTGTGTGGCAGGAGCGAAGGACAGATATTCAGGGAAAAAAATGTTGCTGTGGTTACAGCCTAGAAAATAAAAACTCTGCATGCCAAACAGAAGTCGCTTAAAATTCAGTTGGAATTTATAAGCTGATGAAACAGGTGTTCTTCGAATTTAATTAAACACCAAAACATTGTTCAAGTCTGGTGAGGAGTTGCCAGCAAATGTGTTTCCACTGCTCAGGGATGTTGGGGCTGGAATGTTCTGTGGCATGAACTCTGGCTGTGAGCTAAGAGCATGTTGCTTGCACTCACATGATTGCTGTGTCCTGAGTGTGTCTCTTGCTTCAAGTGTGAAAATAGCTACAGGGACTAGGGTGAGGAGAGGGGAACACTCCCTTTAGGAGGGAAATGGGAGGGTGTGCCCAAGACTCAGTAATCAGGATAAATAGTATTTTAATGCACTATTTTAAAAACTCAACATAAAAACCCATGGCAAACAAAAAATAAAATTTTGAATAAGCACAGGAATTGAATTAGCACCCTGCCATCTCTGAAACCTAAATTCAGCCTTTATGTTCCAATGTTTAGATGAGTGAACACTGTCTGGGACTCTCCAATACGGTGGATTTTTGACAGTCATGATGGCTTCTAGAATGTTCCATGGTCTCCTGTCAAGGGAACTGTTTCTTCCTTCCCCTCTTTATCCCTCCTCTTCTCCCCTCCCTCTCAGTCAACAAACATTTATGAAGCACCTGCCGTGTGATGCTGTGCTCCTCTGTACTGAGGACTCTGAGATAAACAGGACACAGACCCTGCTTAGTGAGTAAGACTGACAGGTGAACTGATGATCACAGAGCCTCACTGTAGCAGCAGATGTGCTAACAGCTCTGGGGATTGTCCTTTTGCCTTTTTACATCTTATTTCCTCAGCAAGGCTCCAATTCCTTTGTGACCAGGGAGGAATCAGAATACTCGGCATGATGGTTAATTTTGATGTGGACTTGCCTGGGCTAAGGGTTACTCACATGGCTGGTAAAGCATTTTTTTTTTTTTTTTTTTTTTTTTTTTTTGAGTGTCTGTGAAGATGTTTTCAAAAGAGATTAGCATATGAATCAGTAGACTGCCTGAAGAAGGTCTGCCCTCAGTGCTGTGAGTAGGCGTCATCCAATCCCTTGAGGGCTTGGACAGAACGTAAAAGGTGAAGACAAGGCAAATTCTCTCTCTCCCCCTCCCCCACTCCCTCACTTCCTTGAGCTGGGTCATTAATCTGTCCTAGGACATTGGAGCTCCTGGTTCTAGGGCCTTTGGACTCCTGGACTTACACCTTTGGCTTCTGTGGTTCTCAACCCTTTGGACATGGACTGAAGTACACCATGGGCTTTCCTGGTGCTCTAGCTTGCAGGTGGCAGATTGTGGGACTTCTTGGCCTCCATAATCTGTGAGCCAATTCCTATAATAAATATATAATATAAATATATAAATATATCTTCTATTGGTTCTGTTCTCTGGAGAGCCCTGAGTAATGCCCTCAGGCACTGCGTGATAGTGCTTAAGAGATCAGTGTGCAGCATCTAAAAGCCTAGTTTTGAATTCCACATTTGTCACTGGTTATGTTAGATGCTTGGACATCTTAAGCCTGGGTTTTCTCACCTTTGCAAAAGAGCTGTAATAGTCTCTACCTTGCAGATTTGCTGTGCAGATATAAAAGAGACACACAGAGAGGGTTCAGCCCAGCATTTGGCTTGTGGTGAGTGTTCACAAGCGTTGGAATCATTCGAAAGGCATGAAGGGAGCAAAGGAGACACAGCCCGTGTGAAACAGTACAAAGGGACATGACCGCTGGAAGGCATATTTCCTGAGGTTTCTGTAGCTAGAGGTGCTTTGGAGTGACTCATATGGCCCCTGATGACAGTCATAGATGAGGCAAAGTTTCATTTTTCCAGAGTCTCCCAGGATTAACTTATTGCATATCCTGATTTAATTGTCTGCCCTTGTCATGCTGTCTCCCAGTCATAGACATATGAGCAACAGGTATAATCATATTATTTTATTATTAGACACTGATCATGGATAATGTACTTTGTTTATATTGGCTTCAGGAACTCAGAACATCAACTGGTGTAGATATTGTTGAGAACTTTATAAGCAATTTTCAGCTGATAGCCACCCCATGTATGTGAATGGCACAGTCTGGCATTGCTGAATTCTGATTCGTTGAGGTTTCTAATAGGTCAGCTGGTAGTGATGACCTGTAAGCTGTGATAATGGTTTTTGTAGTAACATGATGTTTCCCATGCTTTGCATCTATAAAGTATGTGTTTATTAAAAATCTTTTTATCATATAATATGCATCCAGGAAAATGCACAAATTATAAATGTCTAGTTTGATGGATTTTACTAATTAAACATACTCAGGAAACCAGCACTCAAGTTAAAAAAATGGGACATCACCATCTCAGAAGCCCCTCCTGCCCCTGCCTGACCCCCTTCCTGTCACTACTGCTTCCCTCCGCTATCCTGACTCCTAGAAGCATTAAATTTACCTGCTTTTGTATTTATGTAAATGAAATCATAAAATAAGTACTCTTTTGTGTTTGGCTGCTTTTGCTTAATGTATGATTGTGAAATTCATCCATGTTGCTATTATTGGTTGTAAAACTTTTACTCTAGGTGCCGTACAACATTTAATAGTGTTACTATCTCACGATTTATATATTCATTCTGCTATTGATTGTTGTTTGTGCTATTAAAAATGGTGCTGTTGACAGACATATAGAACAATGGAATAAAATAGAAAGCCCAAAAGTAAGTCCTCATGTACATGGTCAAATGATTTTTGATGAAGGTGCCAAGACCATTCAATGGATAAAGGGGCAGCCTTTTCAACAACTGGTGTTGGAAAAACTTAGATATCCACCTACAGAAGAATGAAGTGGGAACTTTACTTTAAATGGATAAAAGACCTAAATGTAAGAGTTAAGACTATAAAACTTTTAGTAGAAAACAATAGGGGGAAACTTAATGGTGTTGGATTTGGCAATGATTTCTTGAATATGACATCAAAAGCACAGGTAACAAAGAAAAAAATAGATTAATTGGACAACCTTAAAATTAAAAACTTTTGTGCATTAAAAGACAAGATAATCAAATAGAACCTTCCAGCAATTATCCCCTGCAGGAACACCAAATTAAACAACTATACATGCAAGGAAGCACCTTCATAGGAAGAAAAAATCAGGTGAGCAATCACAGTATCTGGTTTTAACATAGTAACAGGAAAGAGGGATTGAAGAAGGTGCAAAGGGCAGTCTTGCATTGCCTACACCAATCCTTCCCAACCCCAGGTAGCTCAGAGACAGAATCTGTGTGCTTGGTGGAGGGAGAGCAAAGTGAATGAAAGACTTTGCATTGGAACACAGTGCTGCCTTGTCACAGCAAAACAATGCAACACCAGACAGAATCCACCAGTGCCCATGAAGGGAGCATATAGATGAGTCCTGGGACAGAGGGAAATGCTCTGCTCTAGTGCGGGGAAACTGAGTCCTGCCGAGCTTCATCATTAGCTGACTAAAGTGACCTGGGGCCCTGAATAAATTTGAGTGGCAGTCAGGCCACAGTGGCTGTAGTCCATGGAAAAGCGCTCACGCAGTCCTGGTCTCAGTGGCAGTGTGCTTGGGGTTTAACCCAGTGGGACACCAGCTGTGGTGGCCACAAGAGTGCCTGCATAAACTCTCCCCCAGCTCTAGGCAGCGCAGCTTGGGGAGATACTCCTTCCACTCAGGGGAAGGAGAGGGAAGAGTACAGAGGACTTTGTCTTACAACTTGGGTACAAGCTCAGCCACAGTAACATGAAGCACCAGGCAGATCCCTGAAGCTCTCAGTTTTAGACCTTTACTCCTGGACAGTGTTTCTAGACCCACCCTAGACCAGAAGGGAATCTACTTCCCTGTTGGTATGAACCCAGTCCAGGCAGGATTTACCACTTGCTGACTCAAGTGGCCTTGGCCTTGAATAAACATCAACAGCCAAGCAGTAGCAGCCACAGGCTTTGGATGAACTTTAGTACTGTGCTGGTCTGGAAGGCCCTCAGCTTCAGGTGTGACACAGTGTGGCGCCAACTGTGGTGTCCATGAGATAATAAAATTATCCTTCAAACATGAAGGAGAAATAAAGACTTTCACAGACAAACAGAAGCTGACAGACTTTGTCAAAACCAGACTTGTCTTATATGAAATGCTAACATGAATTCTTCAATCTGAAAGAAAAGAAAATTAATGAGCAACAAAAATTAACTGGTAAATATAAGTACACAGAGAAATACAGAATACTCTACCACTATAATTGCAGAGTGTAAGCCACTCGTATCATTAGTAGAAAAACAAAGTTCATCAAAAATAATCACTACAACAATTTTTTTTAAAAGATAGACAATATAAAAACAGAGAGACAACATAAAGTCAAAAAGCAAAGGGGATGGAGTTAAAGTGTAAAGTGTTTTAGTTTTCTCTTTGCTTGTATTTTTTTTCTTTGTTATCAGAGCTAAGTTATCAGTTTAAAATAATTGGTTATGAGATGTTACTTGCAAGCCTTATGGAAACTACAAAGAAAAACTTAAAATAGGTATATAAAAATAAAAAGCAAGAAATTAAAACATACCACCAGAGAAAATAACTTTTACACAAAGGAAGACAGGAAGGAATTGAAGGAATTAAGAAGAGAGGATAAAGAAGACAACCAGAAAAGAAATAAGAACATTGCAGTAGTAAGTCCTTAACTACCAATAAGAACAATTAAATGTGAATGGACTAAATTCTCCAGTCAAAAGACATAGTGACTTAATGGGTTAAAAAACAAAAACAAAAAACCCACAAGACCCAACTATATGCTACCTGCAAGAAACTCACTTCATCTATAGATTCACATAGACTGAAAGCAAGGAAATGGAAAAAGATACTTCATGCAAATGGAAACCAAAAAAGAGCATGAGTAGCTATGCTTAGATCAGAAAAAATAGATTTCAAAACAAAAACAGATAAAGAAGGTCATTATATAATGATAAAAGGCTCAATTCAGCACGAGGATAAAACAATTATAAAAACATATGCACCCAATACTGGAGCACTCAGGTATATAAAGTAAATATTACTAGAGCTAAAGGGAAAGATGGACCCAAGTACAATAATAGCTAATGACTTCAACACCCCCATTTCCAGCATTGGCCAGATTATGTAGAGAGAAAAGAAACATTACACTTAATCTGCACCACAGAACCAATGGACCTGATAGAGATTTACAAAACATTTCATCCAATAGCTGCAGAATGCACATTCTTCTCCTCACCTCATATGTTAAGCCACAAAACAAGTTTCAAAAAATTCAAAAAAAATTGAAATCATATCAAGTATCTTTTCTGATTGCAATGGCATAAAACTAGAAATAAATAACAAGAGGAACAGCATGGTACTGGCATAAAAGCAGACATAAAGACTGATGGAACAGAATAGAGAACCCAGAAATAAGTTGATGCATTTGCAGTCCACTCACTTTTTGACAAAAGTCAAGAACATACATTGAAGAGAGAATAGTATTTTCAATAAACTGTGCTGAGAAAACTGCACATTCTTCATATGTAGAAGAATGAAAATAGACCTGATTCCTCACCATAAGCAGTAATCAAATCAAAATGGATTAAAGACTTAAATGTAAGATAAGAAACTATGAAGCTACTAGAAGAAAGCATCGTAGAAACACTACAGGACTTTGATGTGGGCACAGATTTCTTGAGTAAGACCAAAAAGCACAGGCAACCAAAGGCAAAATGGACAAAAGAGATCACATCAAGCTGAAAAGTTTCTCCACAGCAAAGGAAACAATCAACAAAGTGAAGACACAACCCACAGAATGAGAGCAAATATTTGCCAACTACCCATCTGACAAAGGATTAATAACCAGAATATCTAAGGAGCTCAAACAATAGGAAAACAAATTTAAAATGGGCAAAATATGGCCGGGTGTGGTGGCTCACACCTGTAATCCCAGCACTTTGGGAGGCCGAGGCAGATGGTTCACCTGAGGTCAGGAGTTCGAGACCAGCCTGGCCAACATGGTGAAACCCTGTCTCTACTAAAAATACAAAAATTAGCCGGGCGTGGTGGTAGGTGCCTGTAATCCCAGCTACTCGGGAGGCTGAGGCAGGGGAATCACTGGAACCCGGGAGGCAGAGGTTGCAGTGAGCCAAGATCACACTACTGCACTCCAGCCTGGGTGACAGAGCGAGACTCTGTCTCAAAAAAAAAAAAAAAAAAAAAAAGACAATAACAAATGTTGACGAGGATTTGAAGAAAGGATAATCCTCATATTGTTAGTGGGAATGTAAATTGGTATAGCCACTATAGAGAACAGTATGGAGATTCCTTTCAAAATTAAAATAGAGCTACTCCATATGACCCAGCAATTTGAAATCTATTCTGTCTGATATAAGTATAGCTACTACTGCTGGCTTGTACATCCAAAAAAAAAAAAAAAAGAAATCAGTGTATTGAAGAGATATCTGCACTCCCATGTTTATTGCAGCACTATTCACAATAGCCAAGATATAGAATCGACTTAAGTGTCCATCAATAGACGAGTGAAAAAAGAAAATGTGGTACTAATACACAATGTAATATTATCACATCATAAAAAGAATGAAATTTTATTATTTGCAACAACATGGATGGAACTAGAAGATATTATGTAAAATGAAATAAACCAGACACAGAAAGACAAATATTGTATGTTCTCACTCGTATGTGGAGGCTAAAAAAATAGAATTCATGGAGATAGAGAGTAGAATGATGCTTACCAGAGGGTGGAAAGGGTGGTGGGGAGGGGAGATAGAGAGGGAATGGTTAATGGATACAAAAACACAGTTAGATAGAAGGAATAAGATCTAGTGTTTGCTAACACAACAAGGTGAGTATAGTTAATAATTTATTGTATATTTCAAAATAACTAAAATAGTGAATTAGAATGTTTCTAATCCAAAGAAATGATAAATGCTTGAGGTGATGGATATTCCAGTTACCCTGATTTGATAATTCTATATTGTATGCTCCAATATATCACAATACCCCATAAATATACACTATTATATATCCATATAATTAAATATATATATATTTAAATGACATGATTAGAGTGAAAAGACAATAGATAGTGTGATTGAAGGATGCAGTGTTGATCCTGGGTGTGTCTGTGAGGGTGCTGCAAAAGGAAATTAACATTTGAGTCAATGGCCTGGAGAAGGCAGATCCACCCTTAATCGAGTGGGCACCATCTGATCAGTCACCACCAAATTTAAAGCAGGCAGAAAAACGTGAAAAGGAGAGACAGGACTAACCTCCCAGCCTACATCTTTCTGCCATGCTGGACGTTTCCTGTCCTTGAACAATGGACTCCACGTCCTTCAGTTTTGGGACTGGGGCTGGCTCTCCTTGCTCCTGAGCTTGTAGACAGACTATTGTGGGACCTTGTGATCATGTAAGTTAATACTTAATAAGCTCCCCTTTATATCTATCTATCCTATTAGTTCTGTCCCTCTAAGAGAACCCTGACTAATATACATGAAATGAGAGAAAATATTAGCAAATTATGTATCTGATAAGGGATTAATATCAAGAATATATAAATAACTCTTAGAAGTCAGCAACATCCGCAAAAAGCAACCTGATTAAAAAATGGGCAGAGGACTTGAATAGATATTTCTCCAAAGAAGATATACAAATGGCCCATGAGCATATGAAAGATGCTCAACATCACTAATCATTAGGGAAATGCAAATAAAACCCACAGTGAGATACCACCTCACATCTTGGGTTGGCTATTTAAAAAAAAACAACAACAAAAACAAGAAACAGCAACAAGTGTTGGCCAGGATATGAAAAAATTGAAACCCTGTGCTTTGCTGGTGTGAATGGAAAATGGTGCAGCCTCTATGAAAAACTGTATGGAGGTTCCTCAGAAATTAAAAATAGAATCACTATACGATCCAGCAATTCCACTTCTGTGTATAAACCCCAGAAGATTGAAAGCAGAGACTTTTGGGATACAAAAATATTTGTACAAATATTTGTGCACTCATTTTTCATAGCAGCATTATTCACAATAGCTAGAAGGGAGAAGTCACCCAAGTGTCCACCAATGAATGAATGGACCAACAGAATGTATATACATGCAATGGAATATTCAGCTTTAGAAAGAAATTCTGACACATGCTATGACATGGATGAACCTTGAAGACATTATGCTAAGTGAAAGAAGCCAGTCACAAATGACATACTATATGATTCTACTTATATGAGATACATAAGTTATCTCAAATTCATAGAAAACAAAAGTAGAATGATGGTTGCCAGAGGCTGGGGATATAGACGGTTTGGGTGTTATTGTTTAATGGGTATAGTGTTTCAGTTTGGAAAGATGACAAAAACTCTAAGGATGAATTTTGGTGATGGTTGCTTAATAATGTTATGTTTAATGCCACCGAACTATGCTTAAAAATGGTTAAGATAGTAATTTTTGTTATGTATACCATGATTTAAAAAAAATGGTGCTATTATAAACGTTCTTCTAATACATATCCTTTGATAAACACATCTATATTTTTGTTTGAATTATTGGGACATAATCTATGCATATGTTTGGCTTTAGTTGATAGTGCCATTATTTTTCCAAAGTGATTGTAGTAACTCATGGCCCCAGCTCTGCAACAGCATGTGATAGTTTGTCATCTTCCACATCCCAATCAACACTTGATAGTATCTGTCTTTTTCACATAGACCATTCTGATGATGTGTATTATTATCTCATAGATTTAATTTGTATTTCCTGGATGACTAATGAAATTGAGCCCGATTGTTCTCTTTTGTCAACAATCTATTTAAATCTTTGCTACTCTTTCTGTTGGGTTGTCTTTTTCTTATAGAGTGAATTATTGTTTTCATTTGTCTTAGGTAAATGTCTGATTATATCTAATGTGATGGATTCTGAAAAAGGCTCTTATATATCTAAATATATACATTTTCATTGTGCAGTTTATAAAAATTAAATTTATAGCAGTGTAGCTAGGTTTTCCAGTATCTCTTTGTTAGTATTTGTGTGTGTGTGTGTGTGTGTGTGTGTGTGTGTGTGTGTGTGTGTGTGGTCTACTGTAGCTGGAGACTGTCAGCAGAAGCCCTAAGATACCACTTTCTTGATGGCTAGTTCTGGTTAGTGTGCCAACCCAGATACCCAGGACAGACTCAGCATAAGACCAGTTTCAGCAGGTCTGACCAAAAGTCAGTTACAGAATTGTATAGACTATATTACCTGAACATCCAGTCAGTTGTGTTAGGTCTGCTTTGATTGTGCACAGCAAAGGTTTAGCTTTGATAGGCTTCAGTAGGTCTGCAAAACATCTAAAATTATATACAGAATGGTATTTTGGGAGTCTGTGTTTTTTGGAAGGAGAGCATCCAAGGCTTTCTCTGTATTCTCAAAGAGGGGAAGCGGGGTGGTCTGTGGCCTCTAAAGGGTGAGCATCCTCAGTTCAACATGACGCCAGTCTTCTTGGCTGATCCTCAGTTAACTTATGTTTCCTATTTCCTGTCCTGCCTGTCTATATTTGAGGTAAGGACAGCAAGTTTAATATTAACCCGGTTTCCCTTAGAGTAAGAAGGTGGTTACCTATGTTGTCCGAAAGGGCTCCAATTCCTGTCTCCCCCTCGCTCAGACAAGTAGAAGCTATGATAGGCTGAATAATGTCCCAGAAAGGTATCCAGGTCCTAATCCTCAGATCACATGAATGTTACTTTATTTGGCAAAAGGAACTTTGGAGATGTACTTAAGTTCAGGATTCTGAGATGGGGAGATTATCCAAGTGGACCCCAAGTGTAATCACAAGTGTCTCTAAAAGGAAGAGGAAGAGGGCCAGGCACGGTGGCTCACACCTGTAATCCCAGCACTTTGGGAGGCTGAGGTGGGCGGATTCCCTGAGCTCGGGAGTTTGAGACCAGCCTGGGCAACACGGTGAAACTCTGTCTCCACTAAAATACAAAAAATTAGCCAGGCATGGCGGCATGCGCCTGTAATCCCAGCTACTACTCGGGAGGCTGAGGCAGGAGAATCGCTTGAACCCGGGCAGCGGAGGTTGGGCAGCGGAGGTTGCAGTGAGCCGAGACCGCACCACTGCACTCCAGCCAGGGCGACAGAGCAAGACTGTCTCAAAGAGGGAAAAAAAAAAAAAGATTTGACTACATAAGAGTCAAATGTGACGATGGAATAAGATGTGACACTCCCGGCTTTGAAGATGGAGGAAGGAGCCATGCACGAAGGAACGTAGGCGGCCTCAAAAAGTGGGAAAAAGCAAGAAAATAGATCCTCCTCTCCGTAAGAACTAACCCTGTCGACACTTTGACTTTAGCCCAGTGAAACTGATTCCAGACTTTTGACCTACAGGATTGGGAAAGAATAGGTTTACATTGTTTAAAACACTAAGCTTATGGTAATTTGTTGCAGCAGCAGTAAGTGGCTTTTTGAATTATCCATCCATGGGGATTCAGGGAAGCCAGGTCTGCTGGTGAATGGGCCGTGTTTAAGACCAGTTTTGAAAAGAGTGTGGAATACGTCAGTAGGATGTGGGTCTTGTTTTACACAAAGGCTAAACTAAGCTCTGAGAGGCATTTTGTGGTAGCACTATCCCTTAGTGCTCTCCCAGGAAGAGATGTGCCACGGAGCACAGGCTCTTCTCAGGGATTTGGAGTCCCGGACTCTTTTCCTGGCTGCCTAACCTTGGGAATTTCAGTCATCTCTGGGTTGACGGTTTCCTCTTTTATAAAAAGAAGAAGCTGGACCAGAAGGCCCCTATTGAGGGTTGGATGACCAGGAGGCATATCACGTAGGATCTCTCTCCCTCGCTCAGAAGTGTTCTGTTAATGGTCAGGCATGTTGGCTCACGCCTGTAATCCCAGCACTTCGGGAGGCCAAGGCGGTGGATCACCTGGGTCAGGAGTTCGAGATCAGCCTGATTAATATGGTGAAACCTTGTCTCTACTAAATACAAAAAAATTATCCAGGCGTGGTGGCACATGCCTATAATCCCAGCTACTTGGGAGGATGAGGCAGGAGAATCACTTGAACCCGGCGGCAGAGGTTGCAGTGAGCCAAGATAGTGCCATTGCACTACAGCCTGGACAACAAGAGCAAACTCTGTCTCAAAAAACAACAACAACAAAAATGTTTTGTTGAGGCCGGGTGCGGGTGGCTCACGCCTGTAATCCCAGCACTTTGGGAGGCTGAGGCGGGTGGATCATGAGGTCAGGAGATCGAGACCATCCTGGCTAACACGGTGAAACCCCGTCTCTACTAAAAATACAAAAAATTAGCTGGGCGTGGTGGTGGGCGCCTGTAGTCCCAGCTACTCAGGAGGCTGAGGCACGAGAATGGCGTGAACCCGGGAGGCGGAGCTTGCAGTGAGCCGTGATTGCTCCACTGCACTCCAGCCTGGGCGACAGAGCGAGACTCTGTCTCAAAAAAAAAAAAAAAAAAAAAAGTTCTGTTGATAATGCTTCTTTTGTAACTCTGGAATCCATTAATATCTGCATCCATGGCCATTACCCAAGAAGTCACTTTTACTTTCCATTTATTCTGTTGCACTATTTTCTGCCTCCACTTTTGTCCCAATTTGATTCATTATCTACATGGCAGCCACACTGACATTTTAAAACACAGTTCTAATCAAGCATCCCCAAACATAATCCCTTCTTTAGCTTCCCGTGCTCTGAGGATAAGATCCCATCCTGTCTGTTAGTTTTCTGTCCTTTGCAGGGACATGGATAAAGCTGGAAACCATCATTCTCAGCAAACTAACACAGGAACAGAAAACCAAACACTGCATGTTCTCACTCGTAAGTGGGAGTTGAACAATGAGAACACGTGGACACAGGGAGGGAACATCACACACCAGGGCCTGTCGGGGGTTTGGGGGCAAGGGCAGGGATAGCATTAGGAGAAATACCTAATGTAGATGATGGATTGATGGGTGCAGCAAACCACCATGGCACATGTATACCTATGTAACAAACCTGCATGTCCTGCACATGTATCCCAGAGCTTAAAGTATAATAAAAAAATAAAGCTGGGCACGGTGGCTCACACCTGTAATCCCAGCACTTTGGGAGGCCAAGGTGGGCAGATCATGAGGTCAGGAGATCGAGATCATCCTGGCCAACATGGTGAAACCCCATCTCTACTAAAAATACAAAAAATAGCCGGGTGTGGTGGTGCACACCTGTAGTCCCAGCTACTGGGGAGGCTGAGGCAGGAGAATCGCTTAAACCCAGGAGGCGGAGGTTGCAGTGAGCTGAGATTGCGCTACTGCACTCCAGTCTCGGTGACAGAGTGAGACTCTATCTCAAAAAAAAAAAAAAATCCCATCCTGCCTGGCCCTCCACAGTCTGGCCCTGCTGCCTCCCAGTGTCCCTTCAGGCTGGTCTGCCTGCTCAGCTGGCCTCTCACCACTGCCTCCTGCCTCCTGCCTCATGGCCTTGACCCCAGTGGGCTTCTCTTTCTAGAAGTCTCTGTAAGCCACTCTTGTTAGTTCCTATTTTTCTTTTGGATCTTAGCTTACATGTCACTTCCTAGTAAATAGGTTACTCCCCAAAGTAGGTCAGAATCCATATTACAACGCTCATAGCCACTGTACTTTTTAAATTGTGCTTATTCCAGATTGTAGTTCTGTGTTTGTGCTATTATTTGATCAAGACTTTTCACTTCTTCCAACTGTGCAACTTCATGAGCATAGGAACTGTGTCTGCTAGGAACTGGAATCAAACACAAACAGAGTAGATGCTCAGTATACATTGGATGGATGAATTGATGCATTAATGCTGAATGACTGGGTTCATTCTCTTCTGTCACTGCCTCCTTTCGCAACACTGGCTCCTTCCTGCCAGCCAGAGATCCTGACCTTAGCTTGGTGACATAAGAAGATGAGATGCAGCAGCAACACCTAGAATCTCAGTGTTCCCCTCAGCAGCAGCCACAGTCAACTCTTCAAATCCGTCAATAAGTGGCCTTCTCTCCTCCACTGTGCCTGCCAAGGTTGGGATGAAGGTCTCTCAGGACCCAGCTTTGAAACTGACTGCTTCTTTCCTTAAGCAAAGTCTCTGAGCTTAAAATCCCTCCTCTGGGCCAGGCGCAGTGGCTTACGCTTGTAATCCCAGCACTTTGGGAGGCCGAGGCGGGTGGATCACTTGAGGTCAGGAGTTCGAGACCAGCCTGGCCAACCTGGTGAAACCCTGTCTCTACTAAAAATACAAAAATTAGCCAGGCATGGTGGCATAATCCCAGCTACTTGGGAGGGAGGCTGAGGCAGGAGAATTGCTTGAACCCGGGAGGTAGAGGTTGCGGTGAGCTGAGATCACGCCACTGCACTCCAGCCTGGGTGACAGTGAGACCCCCTCTCCAAAAAAAAAAAAAAAAATCCCTCCTCTGTAAAATGGTGATGGCATCTTCTTGTTCTCATGAGGTAGTGACAGGGAGTAGATGAGAAGGGTGACTATAGTGACTATATGTTGTATACCTTATAAAATGTTGTTCCCTGGAAAGTGGTCCTTTGGCAGAGATCTATGTTAAGAGGGAAGCAAAACCAGAAACTCTGGTCCAGAGAAGGAAATACTTCATCTTTGCTCTGTTCATCCTGGTGACCATTTGAAGGCATCTCCTCCTCTCCTCCTCCTGTTCTATCCTACCTGCCATGAGGGGTCAGCTGGATGGCTCCCTCCTCCTGGAAGCCTTCTGTGACTCCTGCCTTAGCCCACAGAGATTGTTCCTTCCACCCCACTCCCAACCCCCAACTTGGTGGTAAGGCTACTAATTAGAGTGGCTCCTAATTAATCTTTAGTAGCCTTACCACCAAGTCTTTCCTCCCTAGCTTCAGCAAAAGCAGCTTTCTGGGTCAATGGCTGCCCTGGACTTCTCTTCCTAGAGGCCAGATACCTCACCTCCACCTCCTTGGCTATTTTCCTGGTGGCTTCTAAGTGACTGGATGTCAGCCTATAATCCCAGACCCAAGGTCTGCATTTTTGCTCCTGCATTCCAGAGTCGCTTTGACTGAGTCCTCCATTCTAGAAGCTGGAGGTCCCACAGGGAATTGACATTTAGGTTTGGGCTTTGGTTCCTGTGAGTTGATAGCAGCATAGCCCTGAAGTTAAGAGCAGGAACCTAAGACTCAAACTTGTACTAGATTCAAATTCCACTTCGCACTTATTATTTTGTGGCCTCAGGAAACTACTTGATCTTCAGTTTCAGGTTTCTTATGTGGAGATAATAAAGGTATTTAAATATTTTTATGATGTAATTTAAATATATGATGTAATAAAAGTGGAGACAAAGTATACAACAGCATTTTTTTTTTTCAGAAGGAATAGTCCATTTCAAACTTTTAGCCCTTAATAAATGATCATTCTCATCTTATCAGGGATACAGCTTTTGTGTTTCTGCTGTTATTTTTTTTTATTTTTTTATTTTTTATTTTTGGAGATGGGGACTCTCTCTGCCCTAAGTGAAAAGTGCCCAATGCCCTCCCTACCCCATCTGATCTCCTTGGCTGGACTAGCTTCAGTCTAAAAGGTAGGCAGTGATAGGATCACAGCAGTGTGGCATCTTGTCACTGGCTTACCCAGGAGGGCCTTCCGGGGTCCTCTTCCTCACCTGACAGAGGCCAGGTTTGCCCCACAGCTATGCATGTCTGTGAATGGTCCATTCAGGCATGCAAAAGGCTGGTGGTCCCTGAGGTGATCTACCCCTTATCCCAAGCCAGTGGAAAAGCTTTCCCTGCAAGCTGGACTTTGTCTTTCAGAGCAGTGCTCACCAACCATCACCTTAATTAGACGCCTCATTGTCTCCTATTCTGAGGATGGAGAAAAGCCTTGGGTGTCACCAGGTGAGCTCCACCGGGAATAGAGACATGAATCCTGAGACAAAGCAGAGAAAGCCAGTCAAGCCTGTTGAGGGGCAAACAGAGAGAGGGAGACAGGGACTACCTCTGAGGTCCTGAGCCTGGCAAGTGACTCTCAGGAAACTCATGATTTCATTTAGAAAGTATGCTAAGTGTTCCTAAGACAGAAAAATATGTTAGATTTATTTCCTTTGCAATGAAAGCAAGCTTATCCCAGCTCCCCCTCCTGCTACCCACCCCCATGTTTGTTGCTGCCAAAGTACTTGGAAAAGCAGAAAAGTGAGTTCTGCAGGTTGCAGCTCTGCTACAGGGGATTGTGAAGACAGGAGGCTCAGTGGGCCAGCAGTCACCCAGCTGGGTAGAGGGGACAGCCTTCTGCAGAATGGCTCCAGAGGGCCCTGCCAGGCCCTGCCTGCTCAGTCACTGCCCCTCCCAGCAGCCCTGGCAGTGAGACAGACAGCTGCAGTTTCCTTAGCCTCATTTTGCAGATGACTTTTTATTCCTTACCTTTTGTTCTTACTGGATTATTTTAAAGAAAATTCCAGATATTGTGTTGTATCACCCAAAATTAATTTAATTTGTCTCTCTAGCAAAGATTTAACAGATATAACTCCCAAGCCTTTATTAGGAATTGCTTCATATCATCTGTCTATGTTCATATCCCTGATTTATTAAAGAATTATTTTTTTGGTTGATACTGTAAAAAAATATAAAACTGACAAAACGTTGTAAGAATCTCTCATATATACCTTGCCTAAATTCACCAAATGCTTACGTTTTGCTGTATTTGATTTATTATTTATATAAATGTTTTTCCTGAGTGACATGAAGTACGCTGGAGATATCATATCCCATTCCTTGTAAACACTTCAGTGTATATTTCCTGAAGGTAAAGACATTCTATTGTATAACACAGTATAATTATCAAGAACAAGAAACTCTGCACTCCTATTTATCCTCGTCCACATTCAAAATTTGGCAGTTTCCCCAAAAATTCTTTAATAGAGTTATGTATTTTCCCTAGTCCAGATGCAGTGCAGGATTGTACGTTTGGATGTCATGTCTCTTTAGTCTTTTTCGTAGGGAACATCTCCTTTGCCTTCGTATTTCTTGACCTTTTCATTTTTTCAAAGGTCAGCTGTTGTGTAGAATGTTTCATGATTTGAGTTTGTCTGAAGTTTCCTTACGGTTAGATTTCAGTTATGTCTTTTTGACAGAAACACCAAAGACGTGATACTGTCTTGTTCTCTGTGCATGCTATTGGAAGGCGATGTTGGTCATGTTGACTTTGATCATTTGGCTATGGTGGTGTCTCCGGGTTTCTTCATTGTATAGTTAATTATAAGTAATTAATGGGGAGCTTGGGAGACTATGTAAATATCCTACTCCTCATCAAATTTTGCTGACAAGTTTTAAGCATCCATTGTGATTTTCTAAGTTTATTGTCTAATTTATTATTTGGCATTCTATACACATGGGTCTTCCGCCATTTATTCATTGATTTATTTATATCAGTATGGACTTGCAGATTGTTATTTTACTGAATGTGTGATAATCAATTATTTATTTTTGATGCTTAAATTTTCCCACATTTGGCCAGTGGGAATCCTGTCCAGCCAGCTCCTGTGTCCTTTTCCTATGTCCCGGTTGTTCTTTAAGCACTTCCTTAATTTCCGGATCAACGAGGTGCTCCAGGATCTCCTAGGTTTTCATTGTTCCAGCTCTGGAATTAGCATTTTCAGAGTTGTTATTCTTTTTAGAGAATAATAGTACTTAGAATCCAAAATCTGGGTGCTAGTGTGCTCATTGCTATTGTTATATCATGGCTTCTAGGCTGTCTCAGTGGACAGAGCTAGAAAATACATGTGCACATACATTTACTTTTATAAAACTATAAATTATTAAAAGCTATAAATTAATTAAAACTATACATTAATACTGATGCCTCCCATCCTAATCCAATGCATTCTAGTTGTTCACTTTCCATGTTTGATATCTCCATACTATAATACTGAGAAGCCTGGCCCCTGTGATCCTCAATGTATTTGCTTATTTGATCAAGCCTAGAAAACACAGAAAGTGGTTTTAGAATTGTTAATCCATATCACTGTGAAAAGAAAACGTATTGACTAGAGTTTAGTATTGTTTATGTTCTTTTTTTAAAGGTAAAATTGATCAAGAGTGACATGTACAAATCCTAAGAGTACCTTCCAGTGAGTTTTGACAAATACATGCAACTCTTGTAATTCACATCCTTCTCAAGATAAGAGAACATTTCCATCACCTTAGAAAATCCTCTTATACCCTTTCCCAGTTTTAACTACCCTTATAGAGCTAATCACTTATTTTTTTCACCATAGATTACTTTTACTTATTCTAGAACTTCGTGTAAATGGAATCATACAATATTCTTTTGTGTTTGGATTTTTTAGTTATGATATCTGTTAGTCCATCCATGTCGTGTATCTAGTAATTCATTCCTTTTTATTAAGAACTAGTATTCCATTGTATGAATATACTACAATCTGTTTATCCATTCTCCTGTTGATGGATATTAATCCTACCCCTTCAGCCCCCTATTTTTGGCTGTTATGAATAAAAATACTATAAACTTTCCTGTACATGTCTTTTTGTGGACATACTTTTATTTCTCTTGAATACAAACTAGTGGGTAAAATTTCTGTGTCATAGGGTAGGTGAATATTTAGCTTTTATTTCATCTGCTAAGAGACTGATAAACTTAGGCTTTCTTTTCCCAGATGGTTTTGCAACTGTATAGGATCTAAACAAGGTCTACTTATTGCATTTGGTTTTTATGTGTTGATAAGTTTCCTTCCCCATTCTAAACATTTATCTATTTTTATTTATGTTATTTTAAATTGAAAAATCATACTTGCGTGACATTTATGGAATGCTATGTGATGTTTTCGATATATGTATACAATGTGGAGTGATTAAATCAAGCTAATTAACATATTCATCACCTCACTTACTTGACATTTGTTGTGGTGATAGATTTGAAATTTACCCTTTTAGTTATTTTTAAATATACATTATTATTGACTATAGTGACCTTGCTGCGCAATAGATCTCAAAATTTACTTTTCCCATCTAGCTGAAACTTTGTACCCTTTGGTGAATATTTCCTCATTCCCTCACTCTCCCTAACCCAAGCCTCTGACAACCATCATTCTACACTCTACTATGAATTCAACTTTTTAAAGATTCCACATATAATTGAGTTCATGTGACATTTGTTTTTCTGTGCCTGGCTTATTTCACTCAGCACAAGGTTCTCTAGATTCATCCACATTCTCCCAAGTGACAGGATTTTATTCCTTTGCAAAGCTGGATAGTATTCCATTGTGTATTCATATCACATTGCAGGTTGTTGAAAAAATGCTCAGCATCACTAATCATTGGAGAAATGCAAATTAAAACCACCTGTGAGAATGACTTTTATAAAACAGTTGAGATATAACAAGTGTTGGCAAGGATATGGATAAAGGGAACCCTTGGACCTTGTTGGCAGGAATGTAAATTAGTACAGCCACTATGGAAAATGGTCTGAAAATAACTAAAAAAACTAAACATACGACTACCATATGATTCCCTTCTCATGCCATTTTATTTGTTGACGTACCAGAACATTTAGCTTGTAGAACATTCTAGATGTGACTGATCACTCTTTCATTATGCCATTTAGCTTCTTATTCTATTCCTTGTATTTCCTGTTATCTTACAGCTATACCTAGAGACTGAGAAGATTCTGGTTCAATTTATTTTTTAAAGAAACAGGAACACTTCAGAGGTTCATAGTGGAGTTATGTGTTGGGCATTGTAATACGTTGTGAGGCATATAACGTGTGGTTCTTCCACTTTTAGTCTTAAAAAGATGGAGTTGTGTGTTTAAGTGGTGCTAGCTTGCTCTCTCCATTATAATGTTCCAATTTCATTCGGGGTTTTTAGCATTCATTCATTGTTGTTGCCTAAATCTGTTATTTTATTTGTGTTACCGAAAGGTGATATTCTAATTCCATCACTCCTCCTGCCTTTATTACTTAGGAGTTTTCTGTAAAGAAGAACTTGTTCTCAACATTTTCATTACTCTGAATAAAATCAATACAGGAAAGCCAGAATAAATGTTTGATTTTTGCACATTATCAAATTTTGGGGTAATAAGTTGGTGGCTTAGCAACCTTCAGTGGTGATGAATGAGATTATTTATTTGTATCATGATTAACTCATAAATTTTATATATTTGATATATTTGAATCCATTGCAGTCATCATTTTTTCTCACATTATATCATCTTAGGCCATTATGCACCTTTGACTTGGCTCCTGAGTGTTTTTAACATGGCCTTGTTTGCCTCTGATGACTTCCTTGCTCTCTTGACTCATCACAAGAGCTCAGGCTCATGTTGTATATTTCCAGCTGCAGACTTGGACTCAGTCATTTCCACAAGAAATCCCAGTGTCTTTTTGTGGACAATGGTATTTAGAGAGCGCAGACTGGGCATTTGGGTTTCTCATTGCTACTGGGTTGTCATTGCTACTAGGCCCCTTCAGTGATCAGAACTGGGAAATACATATTTTTAGAAACAGAAAAAATATGAGTACATACTGATATTTTCCATTCAAATGTAGCTTTGCAGGGTCTTTCTTTAATTTGTCTGATTTATGCTCTTTTAAACTCAACATTTTGGTTCCTAGTGGCATCATTGCAATCATTTGCTATAAAACACATGTAATAATTTAGCCGGGCACGGTGGCTCATGTCTGTAATCCCAGCACTTTGAGAGGCCAAGGTGGGCGGATCAAAAGGTCAAGAGATCAAGACCATCCTGGCCAACGTGGTGAAACCCCATCTCTACTAAAAATACAAAAATTAATCGGGTATGGTGGCACACGCCTGTAGTCCCAGCTACTGGGGAGGCTGAGGCAGGAGAATAGCTTGAACCTGGGAGGCAGAGGTTGCAGTGAGCTGAGATCATGCCACTGCCCTCCAGCCTGGTGACAGAGTGAGACTCCGTCTCAAAAACAAACAAAAACCAAACCAAACACAACAAAAAAAACCCACACATGTAATAATTTAAAAATAACTAGCCATATTACTACTTATGCAATTCCTCTGCTCCATGTTGTGTCAATAATATTCATGTTGTGGTCAGGGTTGGCTCAAGACAGCTCATTCACATGCTGGTGCCTTGACAAGGATGGCTGGATATTTGGGCTCAGCTGGGATCTCCTCATCCTCCAGGTAGCCTCAGGGCGTTTCTAGGTGGTTGCCTCTTTAGCGGGGTAGAAGGACTGCTTACGTGGTGGTTCAGGGTTCTAAGAGAGTGAAGTAGAAGCTGCCAGTCCTTTCAAAGGTTAGGCTCTGGCTGACCTTGTGTCATTTTTTCCCTATATTCTATTGGTCAAGGCAGTCATAGGCAAGCTTAGATTCAAGGGAAAGGAAAATAGGTTCCATTTCTGGACAAAAGAAGTGTCAAAAATTTCAAACCTATCTTTAAACCGTTCCCCTCCCACCTGCCTCTTCAAATCACATACTCTAAAGAGCATTCTATTCCATAACTTTTGTCACTGAAGGAGGTAACCAGGAGAGTGTTTTATATCCTTTTTAAAACTGTCTGATTCTCCATCATGTGGAAGTTCCATTGTTTATTCACCAAACCCCCAATTGATAAACATTGGTCTTGTTTTCAGTCTCTTATCATTACAAAAAATGTCCCAATAAATATCTGTACATACATCATTTTGTATTTTTTTTGTTTGTTTTTTGAGAGAGAGTCTCGCTCTGTCACCCAGGCTGGGGGTGCAGTGGGCAATCTTGGCTCACTGCAACCTCCGCCTCCCACGTTCAAGCGATTCTCCTGCCTCAGCATCTTGAGTATCTGGGATTGCAGGTGCACGCCACCATGCCTGGCTAATTTTTTTTCTTTTCTTTTTTTTTTTTTTTTTGTTTAAGTAGAGAGAGGGTTTCACCATGTTGGCCAGGCTGGTCTTGAACTCCTGACCTCAAGTGATCTACCTGCCTCGGCCTGCCAAAGTGCTGGGATTGCAGGCATGAGCCACCGCGCCTGGTCCATTTTGTATTTTTTGACAGTGATGATTCCTAGAAGTGTAATTGCCAGGTGAAAGGATAGAAGCATATGTGATTTTGCTAGATATTGCCGAACTCCCCTCCATAAAAGTTACATTAGCAGTGTATCCGCCTGCTTTAGCATAATCTCGTAATCTCACCAACAGTGTATTCCCAAACTTTTTTTTTTGCCTATTTAGTACGTAAGAAATGGTATTGCAGTTTATGATTTTTTTCATATTCTTGAGCTTTAACATAAGCGAATATGTATAGTGAAATAATTTTAAGTGTAAAGTTTGATAATCTTCTATTTATAAATATATAGCTGTGTAACTATCATTTTTATCAAGATATAAAATATTTCCAGAACTTGGAAGACTTCTTTCTGCTCCTTCTCAGACAATATTGCTATGAGAAGTAACAATATTTTTATTTCTAGTACCATAGACATGTTTACCTCATATAAATGAATTATAGAGTGTGTATTATTTTTTTCTGGCTTCTTTTGTTCAACCTAACATCTGTGAGATTGGTCTATGTTGTGTATATATAGTATGTTGGTTACTTTTCCTTATTGTGTAGTATTTCACTGTATTAATAGGTACATTTCAACATTAATTCTGTTGATAGACATTTGGTTTATTTCCAGTTTTTTGAATAATGCTAGTATGAACATTTTTGTTTGCTCTGATTTTGAAGGAAGTTGAGTATATTTTAATTTTATTAATGGGTCATTATCTTTTTTGAACTGTCAGCTCATATTTTTGCTTATTTTAAAATTTGCTTGTTAGTCTTTTATTAAAATTAGGATATCTTCATATAGTTGGGATATTAGCTTTTTTGTCTAGAATGTTCATTCATTGCAATAGTTTTCCCTGCTTGCCATTTTCTTTCAACTTTACAATTTTTTTTCTTTTTGCTGTTCAAAATTTTTATAAAGTCCTCAAATTTAAATATATTTTAAAATTGCTTTTAGAGAAATTTTAAAATAAGTTATACCCAGGAAAGATTTTCCTCAGTTATTTTTTAAAACTTTTACATCTCTAATTCACTTGGAACTTATTCTAATATATGTATTCTAATGTACATTTATTCTAATGTATGGATTTTTTTTTCCATGTAGTCATCTAATAGTCATGTCATCATTTATTAAACTCTGCCTTTTCTCATTTATTTGAGATACTTACTGCCTTCATCATACATTAAATTGCCCTGTCTGCTTAGGTCTATTTTTGGGTTTTCTCTTCTGGACCACTGGTCTGCCTGCCTATTAATTATGTAACAGTTCACTGTTTTATTCATAGAGACATTTCATATTTTAATATCCAGTAGGACTAGCTCCCACCTCCCCAGAATTGCCTTAGCTTTTCAGGGTTTTCTTGGTTATTTTTGCATTTTGCTTTTTCCATATGAACTTTGTTATCAACTTGTTTAGCTCCAGAAAGAAAGAAAACCTGATCATTATTGAGATCTCAATAATCATAAGTTAACATAGAGAAAACGAACATCCTTCTGATGTTACGATGTTGAATTTTTCTAATAGCATGTATCTTCCTATGGTTCAAACTATTTTTGTGTTTTCAGGAGTATTTTACAGTTTTTCTCATATAGATTATGCACATTTCGTGTTAGTTTAATGCTTAGGTATTTTGTTTTACTTTTTTTTTTTTTATTTTGCTTTTGTGAATGGGATTTTCTCTTCCCTTCCCTTGTATCTTCTAATTGGTTATTTTGTATATGTGAAGTCTATTGCTTTCTGCATAGGTGTTAATCAGAGTCCAGTCAAGAGATAGGCATAGCACCAATTATTTTAACAGGGATTATTTAAGACAAAGAATTGTTAACTGGTATAAAGGTATAAAGTGGATAACTGAAAAGGTAAAAAGACAATACTAAGTAATCACAGAAGAAAAAACCTTCAGGAAGCAGCTACCATCCTTAGGGCTGGGTAACAAAGGCACAGGGACAGAGGTATTAAATCTAGAAGTTTGGGGTGGGGGAGCCCATGGAGTTGAATCTCTGACTGTGAGGTGGAAGCTGTTCGGCTGCTGCTGGAATCTCCAAGCTCAGAGGAAGGGCCATGGGACCTGGACATTGGCCAGCTGTTGCTGGTGTCTCTGAAGGGTACACGACATGGCTGGTTCTGTAATTTTTGGAGAAATTGAAAACTGGATTCCACTGATGCTACTGGAACGAGAGATTATTGCTTGGAGACATTCACAGGAAAGGAAGCTGGCAGGAAGGCAAGAGGAAGAAGCAAATTCCTCCTTCCCCTGCAACCTGCAGTCTCCCTCTGGGGCCCCTTCTGTTGAAGCCATAGAGGGAGCCGCTGGCAAAGCTGAAACTGTATTTGTGGAGTCCCAGCTCCTGCATCACAAAAGTGAGTATAGAAGGGTGGGTTTGGAGCTGAGCGACAAGAGCTTAATAGCTGGCGTAACATGATAATTGTATATTCCTCAATTTTACTAAGAGTTGCTTGTAGTAATTTTGTCCTTGATTCTTTTCGGTTTTAGGATTATATCATCTGCAAATAGAGATTTTTTAAAACCTCTTCCTGTATAATTTTCGCTGGTAATCTTTTGATCTTTGTTCCTAAAATATCTCAAACACAATGACTACTGCTCTTGGAAAAAATTATGTCCATCATTGGAGATACTTTGTGAGGAGGGGTGGTGCTGGGTAGAAGAAAGCTTTTCTTTATGGTCTTCCTTGATGAGTGTTTAGAAAAAGCTAATACAGCACTGAATGCTATTTCTTGACTATACCTAGGACACTGGGGGCACCTAGTAATTGCTAAATACTGGTGAGACAGATGTGTAGGTCTGCCTGTCCATCCACTTTTCCTTGTTTTGACCTGATTACATCCATTCTCTCTTTTTCTGATATATGATGGAGATGTCCAATGGGGACATTCCACATCATTATAGTGATTGGTTCAGACAATGTTATGTGTTCTAAGCCAGGCTACTAATTCTCAATCTCAGAAGTTTTGCTGATGTTGATGAAAAGAAGTTGTCTGTCTTTTCCTTGAGTCTCTTCAGTTATTTCCTTCTGAACCTGGTGCTTTCAATGGCTACCCTTGCTTCCACTCAGAGAGAACTTATTAGTAACTGGAGAAAGATTTCTGATGGTTTCACTTGAGCACCTGGTTCCAAGCCGTGCCTAAAATTTTAGGTCTAAGGCCCTTTAAATAGTCTCCTTTGCAATTTAAAGCAGGTTGAGTTGAATTTCCCATTTCTTATGATTAAATGAGTCCTGTTTGAGCAAGTATTAATTGTATTCATTGTTACTAGAACTTACAGGCCATTTAAATCTGTGAGAACACTTTCGGTGTCCAATACTACAGAACCGGCCAGGTTTACTAGAATTGCTTTCTCTATGATGTTTACAGCTCTTTTCTCTGCTTTGAGCAATTTTCTTGATCCTAATGACCCTATGTCTGCTCTGGTTTTCTTGCCTCCATTGTCTCACTGTGATTATCTTCCGTTCTCTCTCAAGGACAATCATGGAGCATAGTCATGGTCAGTTGTCTTGAGGATGATTGTAGACCAATCATGGACAGCCTCTAAGTCTACCATTGCCTGTAAGCTCTAGACACAAGTGCATTTTTGCTTTAAGAGCCAGAGAATCGGGGAAACCACAACAAACACCTACCCATCTTCTTCTGTCTTCTGGTTCTGTGTGGTCCTACATTGTGACTTCTGGTTTCCATTCCACAGTTTAACTGAGGTAGATCCTTTGAATGGTATCACCTTATGACTGAATTGGGCATTCCATGTGCATCATATTTTTGGCTTTTATACTTGATCTCTGTTTGTGCCATTGCAATCAATCTCCTTGAGGGCTGCTCTGGGTGCCCACTGGGTGACTGTTGACTAAGCCCGTAGGAGTGAGTAATAGATTATCTACAAGTGATTGATTCCGTTTGGTTCAGTCATTCAGTCAGCAAACATAACCAACATCTTATTCATCTTATTTTGTTTTCCACAAGAGAGAAGACTAATACAAGAAACTCCTAGGAAGATGTGAAGGGCAGCATTATTTCACTGACCAGTGCAATTGGTCCCAAGGCAGTACTATCTGATATGGCAGACAAGCAGGGGTGGGGCCCTGACTTTTGCAGGCAAGGAGGTGGAGCCATCCTAGGAATGGAAGGTGACTTCCTCTGGGACATGCAGCAACATTAGCAGTGTTTCTGAATAAAGCTTCAGGGCAGCCATGCTTTCTGCCTGGAACCTTGCATTCCTGGGAGATTCATCTGGCATATAAAGAAAGTGGGATTGTTGAAACACAGAGCATAGGTATGTGCAAATTAAGTCCTTTTCTTTTTAGTAACTGCAGGGAAGGTGCAAAGAAGCTGGTAAATAAGACTGTGGGAAATTGATAGAAATTTTCTCACCCTGCATGATTATTATCACCATTAATCATGATCAGACTTTATTGCAGGCTGACAGTGTAGCTAGCACAGTGCCAAACACAGATATGGATGCAGTCTTCATCAAAAAAAGACAGTAATCTGTAAAGCAGCAGGAGAAGTGCGATCACCTAGGTGAGGAAGGGCAAGTTGCCACCTGGTTTCATTTTATTTCTGTCTAGGACCTTCTCACCATTGAAAGAGTCTTTTGCTGTAATTGTGAAGACCCCACTCCCTGTCACCGCCAGCTTCTAGATTTTGCAGGATGTTCATCCTTTAAGAGCACAACGTTTTGCCAAAAATTTATTCCAGCATATTCTTTCTATTTTGTACAGTCTCCCATTTTGATCAGGAATAAAAACAGTGGTCATGCTTTGCAAAACTTTCATTATAAGAACTGAGATGAAAAGTAATAAAAGAGGCATGCTCTCAGGAGAGAAACTTGGAAGAGAGCATAATATATCAGCCAAATAGAGGAATTGGACAAAACTGCTTTCTAGCTTAAGACCATATCAAACATGGGGGGGCGGGGGATGAATAAGCCAGGTTGATTAAAACAACTTATCACCTTAAAAAAATTCAGGATGATGAAGTCTGAGCATATAAATTACATCTTTGCCCATTCAGCTAGGACAGCAGAGTGATGAGGTTGCTTAGAGAGAATGCTCTAGGATATCGTCGTAATCTGTATATCCCTTTCTTATCCTTACTCTTTTTTTTTCTCTTTTTTTGCAGTTGATGTTTGTTTGCTTCAGTAAGTGAGAGCTTTTTCCCTTCCTCTTTCTCCTCCTCTTCCTCCTCCTCTTCTGTCTTTCTTTATTTCCAGATCTGAAAACTGACTTTAAAAGTAGCCCTCCTGGGCTTAGTTTAATAATGAAGCTATAGGAAACTTTCTATTGCTGGTCTTACTACATGGAATCTTAACTGCTTGAAATTTTTATGGTAGTTATTGGTCATTCAATTGTCAGCTGTTTGTGAGTCGAATTTAAATTCATGAACAATCCTTTAGCACCTACAAAGCGCTAGGCACCAGGGATGCTGGAGTGAAAAAGTAAGTATTGCTGCCTTCAATTTTCTTATAATCTATCAGAATAGCAGTATGCAAACCACAGGGCAAGTTTCTGCAACATGTCTAATGCTGTGTTAGGTACACGGTAGGCATCTGATGTCTTTTGGGA
Organism: Nomascus leucogenys; assembly: GCF_006542625.1. Taxonomy (NCBI): domain Eukaryota; kingdom Metazoa; phylum Chordata; class Mammalia; order Primates; family Hylobatidae; genus Nomascus; species Nomascus leucogenys. The sequence continues at coordinate 22,288,048 of NC_044383.1, read as the reverse complement.
CATCCATCACACATAAATATCCTATAGGGTAGTAGGAGCCACTATAGAGGGATGGAACAAGGACCATAGGGGACAAGGAAGGGAGTGGTCAGCTTTCCCTAGGGAAATGTGGGAGGGCTTCATTTGTGAGGTTAGCTTGAACTGAGCAGTAATTTACCAGGTAGGCAAGATGAAGAGGAAGAGAAAGGAGAAGGATGAAAGCACATGGGGAGAAACAGTAGGGTGGAATAGGAAAGCAGCAAGAGGTTTGGGCTGAATGGAGTACAGCCTGTGAGAAGATGGGAGCTGGCAAGAAATGCTCCTGGGAAAGAAGGTGGGGGCCAGCAGAGGAAAGGCAGTGCCTGTGTGCACAGGAACTGAAATCTTCTCCTCCAGATAGTGGGGAGCTTCTGAACAAGTGAGTCACTGGATCAATTCTGCATCCATGTTTAATTTTCTTCATTTTTCTTCATTATGACTTTGCAAATGAAGACAAGTTACTACCAGTAGAGCATGCTGGCTGGCAGTGGGAATGAGTTTGAAATGAATCTCTTCTCCCCTCTCTATGGGCCAGTCACACTGCTGTGAGTTAATGAGCCCTCAAGGCTGGTTGAGTGAAGGGAGCATTGTTAACCCGGAGTCTGAGCCCGGGACCAGGGCAGCTACGCTCATACCTTGAGCCATTGAGCTCCTTTGTGGCTCAAAGGAACTTCTGTATCATGAAAGGATGACTGCAAGGGGGCCTGGGGTTTATGGTGCATTAGAATTGGTTACTATCTGAGGCCTCGAGAGCCATCTCCTTTTAAAGTAGATATACTGAACAACACCAACCAAGAGATGGCTTGGGGAGTTTTCGGAGCTCAACAGAAGCTAGTAGAAAATACCAGGGGGGCTGGACCAGCCCCAAGACTTTGGGTTCTTGGCCATACTTGCCCATAAAAGGTAGCTGCTCCAGTATGGATGCAAGAACACCTGATGGACTACACTCAGTTTTGATTAGTGGAAGCCATAGAAGCCCCACCACTGTGACTGCCTCTGTAAGTTTCTCCTTCTGCTCATGAGGTCCTGATTCTGGAGATGAGAGAGGGAAAGGCTGGATGAGAGGAAGAGGGGAGGAGGGGGAAAGGGGGAGAAGGAAGAAAGAGGGAAGGGGGAGAGAGGGAGAGGCAGAGGGAAAGGGACAGAGGAGGAAGAGGAAGAGGGAGAGGGGAGGATGAGTTGGAGGGGAGAGGAAAAGAGGAGAGTGGGAGGGGTGGAGGCGGGAAGGAAGGGGGAGGGGAGAAGAAGGGAAGGAAAGAGAAGGGAAAGGAAAGAAAGAAAAAAAGAAGAGAGAACTGACTCATCCGCTCAAGCCATGCAGCAAGTTCCTGGTGAAGACTTGACTCCAAAAGTTGGTCAATGCTTTCTCTGGTGACCCATATGCATGGCTTGATTCTAGGTGCTGTGAGTTGTGATTCACTACTATAAATATAAATAAAATATAAATAATAGGGATATTTATAATCTAGTTAGGGAAATAAGACTGAAGCTAAGACAACTATAACTTAATAGTTATAATAGTAATTATCATGGTAGTCCTATTTCTTGAGTATCTGTTATGTGCTAGGCATTTCACAGGGTGCTTTTACCCTTTTTGGCTATTAAGAGCTGAGCACATGAGACTGCTAATATTATTCCCATTTTGCAGATGAGGAAACTGAAGCTCAAAGAGATGAGGTCACTTGCTCAAGATCCATGCCCTCTAAGGGGGGCAAGGAGTTGATCTAGGATGAGCTTAGCATTGAGACCCTGGAGTCTATCGCATGTTAATTAGGTGCCTGAAGAACATTTGAGGGGTGAGTGAATGGACAGTCACATAGTTAGAAAGTGCCCAAGGTGGGCTTGGAATCCAAGGCTTATGATTTGAAACCAATTCTATCCACTAAACTCTACTGTCACATAACAGAGGGCAGCAGAAGACAATTGCCGGACTCAATGTGGAGACAGCAAGACACTGGGGAGACCCAAAGAGAGAGAATAGATATAGCACAGGCTGTGTGTGGTCAGAGAAGGTGTTATAAGACAGTGGGGATTGAAATGGGCCTTGAAGGCCAAGCAATATTTGGGTGACTGGAGGGGAAAGGTCAGTGTGTCTTGGGTGCTTGAAAAGCAGGGGAATCTCCTTGTAAAGAGCTTGGCCTGCTGGTGTGGACCTTTCTGGGTTTAAAAACCTGAGTCTACCACTAGGAAGTTGTGTGATGCTGGGCAATCCCCTTCTATGCCTTAGTTATCTCATTGATGACTGGGCATAATTCAGAATAATTCATGTAAAAGAGTTTGAAGACAGTGTCTGGGATGCAGCGTTGGCTCAATAAATATGAGCTGTCATTAGGTCAAAGCTTCCTTCCTGTGGGGCAGAGAGCAGAGTTGGGAAGATAGGATGGGATCAGGATGCTCTGAGCCTTGAACACAGAGTAAGGATTCTGAATTTGACTTTCTGCTTAAAAAGTTTGTCTCTGACAAGATAATAATGGTTCTAAAGATTACGTTGTTGCTGAGTTAGTGTCATTTTCTGCTCATTGTGCATTGACAAGTTGGGCCCTTGTGGAAAGCGCTTGACTGTCCCAAGCCAGCTGATGGTTTCTATGTTCTCGCTTTTGTGTCTAGTAGTATGTTGTTTCGCTGGGGGGCTTGGATCACAGCCTAAATCTAGAGGGAACTTTACTGAGACTTAGTAAATGGAAGGCAGTCTGTAGACAAAACAAAAGCGAAAACTCCCAATAAAAAGATGATAGACCAATAAACAAACCCACAGCCTAGAGAAAGATAAGCTTTATAATAGCACTTGAAGATTGAGAAAACCTTGAAACTAGCTCGAGCACTGTCACCCTAACCTGTGTACTGAGAGATGGCTGCAATTTCTCTCAGCCTTTCTGCACATTAATGCCTGAAAAATGCAATAATCAAGTTCACAGATGTGAAATTTACTTAGGAGGAAGCTTATTTGCCACAATCACTGGCTTGAGTGCTGGTACTTGGGAAAATTTTGCAAGTGGATAATAACACCAGCTTTCACCCTACATGATAGATTAACATTGAATCATAATATTCAGTGAGCATTCTTCATCTATTGCTTTGGAGTATTTTATAAGATGGAATCCTATTATTTTCATTTCATCTTGATACATCATATTGCTTAATTATTCCAGACAATTTATCTCTGTTCTTTTGCCCATCTTTTCTCAATCCTTTCCCACTATTGCTTCTGTCAGAAGATTGAAACCCTGAACATAATTGTCAGAATAAAGGCACCCCAAAGAAGTCTGCAGGAGGCAGCCCAAAGACCAAGATCTTGGACTGTCGAGGCTTTGAAAAATATAAACTTAAAAACTGCCATTGCTCTTATTAAGACAATATTTCCCACTTACGGTTCTACTGAGAAAGCTGTAAAGTTAAGATGATTCAGAAAGGGGTGGCAGACAACGAACTAAAACATAGAATTCAGCAGAAATGTTTAAAGGAGACATTATAGTTGATAGCACTATATGGAAGGTTTGAAACAACGCTTTAAAAAAGTTATGAAGTATTCTCAGAAGAAAAAGGTACCCTGTTTTCTAAGCGGGGGCAGCAGGGTATGATGGCAAGATAGAGTGGCCTTGGTGAAATCAGGAAGAACTGGGCTCCAACCTTAGATCCACTACATGCCATGGTGAAACACTGGGTATGCTACTTAGCTTCTTTGACCCTCAGTTCCATCATTTATAGAAGGAGAATTATAACACTGATTTCATGGGACTATTTTGAAGAATTAAATTTTGTATGTTGAATGCCTCTTGCGGTGCTTGGCATATCGTAGGTATTTACTAAATGGTAGTTAATGACAATAACGGGGGAAATGACCTTTTATTGCAAGAAAGCCATGAGTTAGATAAAGCATGCTGCCTCTGCAATCTGCTATGCTGTGATGTAGTATTGTTTGGAAGCAGGAAAACAGCTTGCTAGAAACTGGAATTCGTGGGGAATATTTGGGGAGTAGAAACATGTTGTCAGTGACTAGCAGCGGCCATGCCAGGGTAGGAGAAAAAAAAACAATTCTTGGGAATTACCAGGCAGGGAATGTCTTTGGATCCTGTGGGGACTCACTATGTCTGATGACCTTGGCTCAAGCCTTGATGACCATTGCCATAGAAACCAGCATGAATGCGCAGTGTGAGCTCATTTCTCAAAGTTTGCAGCCTGTGCCAACACAGCAGGGCTCCAGGGCTGAGACGGCTGATCTTTCTTCCTGGGTGGAGGTCCTGTCACCTGGCAAAGACTTGAATCAGTTCAACTGGTGAGGCTACATGAGTCCTGTTCCAGCTGGAATGGGACACAGAAATCCTGCCATGGTTGCATTCACATACCTGAACGATCAACGTGCAACTAAAAAAAAAATATTCAAACATCACCATCACAGATCTATTGTCAAACCTGGAAGACATGATTTCAAAAAGAAAGTAAAGGGCTTGCATTCTTTTATATCATGTGGTGGCCTGCTTTGGTGGTGGGGAGACAATATTTTTTTCATGGTAACCCTTTTCCAGAAAATGGCAAACGTTCTCAGGGAGTAGGAACACCCAGCTCTGTTTTAGGCTTTTTGGCTTCTGCCTTTTTCCAGGGGACCGAGAAGCTGCTAGAGTTCTTATAAGTGGAAAGTGACTTTTCACTTTATGACATGATAAAAATGGAATGAAATTCAATATATTTTTTCACACTTTCCACAAATTATAAAAAATGGCTAAATCTACACTCAGACAAATTTCATTTCCCTGGGTACTGACTTTATAGATCACATTTTTCAACTTGGGGAACATTTTACAAGCTGAACCTTTACATCCCTTTGACAAAAGAAGAAAAGAGAGGACCACTTTTGGCCAATGTGCTTTGCTGTCAGGTGGGTGCTGGCCGACTGGGATGGCAGGGATTGGGATAATTTAAATAAGCACCTTAGGTGGGTAAGTAGAGACCTGAAGTTTTGAGTTGAAAAATGACTTTTTTGTTGTTGTTCCATGGTTTTCCAGAATCTCAGCTGTGCCCCCACAGTAGATGTTGGGAAAGTTTACTCTCTGTGCTGCTCTGTGCTAATGCACAGGTATCAAGACTTGTTGAGAAATTTCTGTCATGGAGAGAACAAGACTGTGGATGCCTGAAGCTTGAAATAATAGTTCATTTATGGATGTTTTTTTTTTTTCCCAATTAGCCCCCTGTGTACCAAGTAGAAAAGATAGAGAGGAGTTAGCTCTAAAATTCTGTTTATAAGATCCTTCCAATTTAAGACAAAATAAGTTAATTTTCTAAAGATTCTGACCTTAAGCTTCCTGTGCCTGAAAGTGGTACGTGATCATTTGATGGGTCTGGCACTGAGAAAGGGTCACGTCCATATTGCCCTGCAATGGGACACCAGGTATGTAGGGAGAAAAGCTCCCTGTGTCTGTCTGCTAGGACCTCCCGTGGCACCTGGAAGAGCATAACATCCCTGGAGCCAGGTGTGTGGTGGCCCCTCCTCCCATCCCACTCCCAGGCCTGTAGTCTTTCCAGGGCAGTGAACCTCATCTTCTGCCTCTAGGACAGAGGTTCTCAAACTTGAGAAACTTGAGATTACCTCAAAACTTGAGAGGTTCTCAAACTTGAGGGTACATCAAAATCCCCAGCGGTGGGAAAAACTTGTTAACCATGCAGACTTCTAGGCCCTTCGTGATTTTGATTCAGTTGATCTGGAGTGAGACCCCAGAATCTGTATTTTATCTAGCTCCGTAGGTGGTTCATGAGTTATACTTTGAGTCTTTCTGGGAGATTTTCCACATTGAAACAATTCCTTCTATGCCGATCTGGGCCAGTTGTGGCAGAAATAAGATCCATTTTTCAAGGTGACTAACTTGTTTGAATTCTTCATGACTTTGGCCTAGTTCTGTCTTATTTCCACATTCTCAGAAATGACCTCCTTATAGTCCCACATTCTCCAAGGTGAGGAGGAAAGAGGCTGTGATGTGAGCTAGTTCATTCAAGTTTAAATGCCAGCTTCCTAGGATTTGGGAGCCGCTGGCCTCACCTTTCACATCTGCAAAAAAAAAAAAAAAAAAAAAAAAAAAGTGCTCATAATAGCCTGACCTGTTGCTTAAATGAAATATGTGTGGATGTCTCCAGAGCATCACTGGCACATGGCAGGACTCACCTGACATGCTCTTTACCCATCTCAGACCCTCTCCTATGGATCTATCCACATGCTGCCATCTTCTAGGCAGATGAGCTTCATTAAGAAAAGGCCCAGGGGCAACTGCCCCAGGGTTCCTCCCAGCCTTGTTTAGATTGTGCACTTGAACAGGGTAAGGAGGGGGATGAGGCAAGATGAGGAGGCTTTCCTTAGGTGAGGGCTTCCCAGCAGGTATAAATTAAAGCAGTCATCATTTACCCAAGAGTGGCAAGCTGAAGTTACTTGGCACCTGTATACTGTGAAACAAGAGAGGGAAAAGAGAGAGAGAGGAGAGAGGGAGCCTTAAAAACATAAAGGCAGTTTTGAGGAATCTAATCTGTCTTGTATTTCCACCCAACTCAACCCGATTTCTGTGGTGGCCAGGAGTAACAAATTGAATATCTTCCCAAGCTAAAGGGTAATTATGTCCCTGGGCTGGGATTTAAAATGCATTTTCCACCAGAGCAATGAGGCCTGACCGATGAATTGGATGTGCTGTCATCTGGTCATGCCGCTGGATGAATGGTCCCACGTGTCAGGTCACACAGCTCTCGTGCATTCAGTTCACATCATCCACTAGACACCATCTCTGTGCCAGGATCCAAGCTTCCTGTTGAACACAGAGGTCGGGGATGTGTAGGAACCAGTCCCAGCCCTCAAGGAATTGCTGATCTCATGGGAAAGACAGACAAAGAAATGGGAACAGTGTGGTTGTGACTGTGATAGGACAAGGCAGCCTTCAGGTCAGACTACCTGGGATAAAATCTCAGCTTGGCTAGTTAGAAGCTGTGGGACTTGGGAAAGTGAGCTAATCTCTGTGAGCTTCGGGACCTCATCGGTAAATTTGGGATTATAATTTTGCCTCTTTCATGGGAGGATTAAAGAAGATAATATTAATTTTTGATATACTGTAAACATAATAATAGTTGCTAAGACTTATGAGTAGAAGTCCTCATAGTGCAGCATTAGACATAATGATATTAGGCAAGTGTTGCCTCACGTTACGGAACATTGCTCAGGCAACTAACAATTGGGTTGAATGTTAGGAGATTTGCTTAGCTGGTGATTCTGTTGATGTTTCTGCTGCTGGAGGAGGCAGCTCGAAGGGAGGGGTGCTCAGCTGGGTGGAAGCAGAACAGATGCTCAGCCTAACTGCAGCCAAAAAGGCCTAGAAAGTCCCCAAGTAGAACTCAGGCCTTCAGCTTTTCTGGATGCTGGGCCGAGACTTGCATACTAAAAAATGAAGTGTACGTTAGTGCATGTCCTATACCTGCAAGGAAGTAAAAACTGCCCTTCTGTAGTGGAGCTGACAGTGTCTGCCATCTTAGACAAGAAGCAGGAGAGGAGTAGGAAAAATTTCCACCAAATGGTGTTCCCAACATGAAGGGATTGTTAGGGGGTGAGTAGTTCACCAGCATGGGGTGCGTGTTAGTGAGATCATTTTTTATTCATTTACCAATTCATTCATTCAACTGTTACATGCACCTTTTAGAATTCATGAATTGCACAAGTATTTGTTGAGCATCTACTATGTACAAGATTCTTTGCTGAAGGCCACCCAGTTGGTAAAGGGACCTCAAGACTCAAAGGTGTTTAATGTTAGCCTCTAGAGTCCTTGGTATAAATTGTTCTGGGAATAGTTTATTAGCCCTGGAGAAGGACCAGTTGTTTCACTCACAAATTTAAGTCCTTTGTTCAATTAAATTAGAATTTATTCATTTCAGAAATGTTAATTGAGTATCTACAAATAACAAGGCATCCACTATATGCTGACTGCTGGTGTGAGATTTCCCCCTACATGAGAGCAGGAGGACACTGGGGTATTTTAAGTATGAGACCACCTGCTGCTCAACATGACAGGCTGGTAAGCAGTGGTCCAGGGATTTGCACTTTACCTGGCTGTAGCTTTGTGTTTTATGTTTAGCCTGTAGTCACTTGAGATAGTTCAGGTCAAGAGCATTATGACTTTTCTGCCACACCTAGGTGATTAGATTTGAGGTTTTCCTCATGCAAACGACTGCATAGTTCTCTGGTGTACTGTCTGCAAATGCATTGTCCAACACTTCCAGCCTTCCTTAGATGCATAAGCCACTACTCTCACCAAGGGGTGGAGTCTATTTTCTCACCCTTTGAACTTGGGTTGCCACTGTGATTTGCTTTGACCAAAAGAATGCAGAGGACTTGATGCTGTGCCTGTTTCCAGCCTAGTCCTTAAGAGACCCTGCAGCTTTTGGGTTTACTTTCTTGGAAGCCATGTAAAGGACTACTCGGGAGGGTGAGAGGCTATGAAGAAAGAGAAACTCAGCCAGTCAGCCCCAAGCCATTCCAGCCTCTCCCAGCTTATGGGTGAAGCCATCTTTGGTTCTCTAGCCAGTAGAGAACCAAATAGACGCCACACAGAGAAAAGACAAACTGCCCATGCTGAGCCCTGCCCAGATTCCAAAATCATGAGGAAATAAATGACTGTGGCTTTAAGCCACTGGTTTTTGGGGTATTTTATTATGCAATGACTGATAACTGAGACAAGCATGCTAAGTATTATTTAATTATCATGACAACCATTGTAGTGCCTAGTCTCACTGACTCAGTGCAGATAATTTACCCTTCACTTTGAGTATGCATGATCTGGACTAACATTGAGGAAACTGAGGGCTTTACAGATGAGAAACCTAATACAGGAAGGCTAACTCACTTGCCTAAGGCCATGCATGTAGCAGTGGTGGAGGTGGGTTTCAAACTCAGGCAATCTGGCTCCATCGTCCATGCTAGTATCCACTGTGCTTCATTACCCAGATTGTCTCAGCTCCTTCAGGGGTGCCTGTACCTTCTGTGCCCTGAGTCATAGGCTTAGACCTGAGCCACAGTCGTAGGTTTGATTACATGGGCGTTGGTTAGTTTTGGCCTGAAACAAGGTCACACGTTGCCTGCCCACTGTGGTCAGCCACCCTGTATGTATTGTGTTGCAAGGAAGAGGAGGGGCAGGTACGAATGAGTGTCTTATGTGAAAAATCTCCACCACTGCATAGGCCATCCAGAATCAGGGTCTGGCAGGGCATGTCCTTCTTACAACCAAAGGACTGTGCATTCTTCTAGGTAAAGGGGCTGTGATGAGTCTGGAAGACCCCTTTTCAGATCTGAGGGAAGCAATGTCTCATCCACATACGTGGGGGTCTCCTGAGACCCCACTTGAGCCTGCAGGGGAGCTGCAAGGTCACCTGGCATCTTTTTGAATGTACTGAATGTCTGGGGTTTGGAACCGATATGGCTGCAGCTTGGCATGGGCCATGCCTGAAGCAGCCTCCTTCATCTTCCTCCTCCTATGAGGTCGGAATTATCAGTGGCATTTTGCTAATGATGAAATGGAAGGCTAAATTTGAGCCTCATTTGGTGTTGGACTTCTGTCTCTGACTCTGCTCCCCAAGGAAGACCCCATGGAAGCCACCATGTGACAAGGTCTTCAGCTGTTGATGAGAAGGCTGTGGGTACCCTCCAGGGTTCTCAGAGTGCTCATATATGTTCATTACTTGATTCACTTCTTCACCTCACACATCCATTACCCAGGAACTCATGTTGGTGCTGGAGACACAGTGGTGAGCAAGGCAGACAGACCAAGCTTTTCCCAAGGAGCTTGCATTGTACTGGCAGGAAACAGACTCCCAAAATGAAGACATGGAATAGAGTGAAGAAACCTCCACTCACTGTGTACAGGGACCCTCCCGATAGGCAAGGCATCTTAGGTGCCAGCTATGGTGGGAATCGGGGTTTGACCTTTGGTAATGTTATCTATGCAATAGTTGGTAAATGAATGTATGTTCCCTCCCTTTGCCTGCATGGATATAAATACATGCTGTAGGCTGGTACAAGTCCTCAGGCTGCCCCAGATCTGGGATAAACAGGCTCAGTGAAAAAGCAACAAAGTTTTTCTCCAGCAGGTGGAGTTCCAGAAAACTTCTGGTCTCCGTTAAAGGGAGCTTGTGGTTCTGAGCCAAAAACTCTGAGCCTGGAAGAGAGAGGCCCCCTAATTTACTTTGCTGATTTGTTTATTTATTCAGTATTTATTTGGCATTCAGAACTGTCCAAGAGTTTGTTGGTGATACCAAAATAGTAGTAATCCTATAAAAATATTTCAGGCTTCAGAGGGTTTATGATGTGGATGAGAAGCAGGATGTTCCCACGTCAAAGAGCTGGCAATGCTGCAAACAGTGGGCAGAGTCGGGGGCGACAGGACAGATGGCAGGGGCACAGTAGTTCTCAGAAGACCATGCCTGTGTGCCGTGGCATTTGGGGTATTTGAGTTGATGCAACTCCTGCTGCAACTCAAAGAATAGGTCTCAAAGAGGGGAGAGGCAAACAAGGAAAAAGCCATTTGAGGGAGTCAAAGTGTGGATGTAGCGATAAGAAAGGAAGGAGAGGGGAGAGTTAGGGTTGGTGGGAGTAGGGGGTCCAGAGAAGCCACTCATGATCTTGCAGTGTGGCAAAGAAAGGGCCTTCAGAGATACATTGGTGTAACTCTCTTGTCATTGGGGATGGTGTGGTATCAAGAGGTTTCACAAGTTAGGGGGATATGCACCAGGGCTGGAACCCCCCTGCCTTGACGGCACCAGGCTGCAGTTTCCTCCTCCATGGGGTACTTGTTAGGGAGCTGGGGTACCGTTGGAGCCAGTCTGGAATGGAAAAGCTGCAGATAGCAGGCAGAGGCCACAGATTTAAATCCTGGAAGCAATAGGAAGCTACTGGATGTTTCTGAGCAGGGAACCATGTTATAAGATTAATATTAGGATTAAGTGGCCATCAGTGTGGAAAATTCCCCAACAGACATTTCTCTGTGTCAAACCTACTGCATAGTTACTCTGTCACCTGATAGTTTTCTTTTTTTTCCCTCCTACTTTGAGCCAAGCAGCCTCAATTCCTCTACTCCCCTCTCCCTCTTCAGGATTTTCCCCCAGGAATTACAAATTTCTTATTTCTTTTTAATGCAGAGTAATTTCCTAATCAACTTTCTGTCTTTTTTATTTTCTACTTATTTTTATTTTTATAGATTTAGGGGGTGCAAGTGCATTTTTGTTTCATGGATATGTTGCTTAGTGAGGTCTTGGCTTTTAGTGCAACTATCACCCAAGAATAGTGCATATTGTTTCCAACCTTTGTGTCTTGGACTTGCTTTTGGAGTCTTACTCTTCATTCTCAGCAGTTTCACAAGGCATTTTCTCCAGGGTAAATTCAGAGCTCACTCCAAAAAGATTTGGTGAATGGAGCATTTTCCATCTTTCCCTATCTGTACAGTCAGCATTGAAGGTCATGCCTGAATCATTGTGTTGTTTATAAAATCTCTAATAGGAAAAAGAACGCTACTTCCAAGATTGCTTTTCTTTCATCATTTGCCCAAGGAAGACTCTAGCCTGTAATTTTGCTGGGAAATCTTAGACTTGAAAATCTTTGGGGACAGAAATCAGAAATGAGTTGGTGAGTTGGTGTATTAGTCTGTTCTCACACTGCTAATAAAGACATACCTGAGACTGAGTAATTTATAAAGGAAAGAGGTTTAATTAACTCACAGTTCCACATGGCTAGGGAGGCCTCACACTCATAGTAGAAGGCAAAAGGCACATCTTACATGGCAGCAGACACGAGAGAAGATGAGAGTCAAGTGAAAGGGGAAACCCCTTATAAAACCATCAGATCTTGTGAGACTTACTGCCATAAAAACAGTATGGGGGAAACTGCCCTCATGATTGAATTATCTCCCACAGGGTATACTTTTTTTTCTTTTTTCTGAGACAGAGTCTCACTCTGTTGCCCAGGCTGGAGTACAGTCTTGCGATCTCGGCTCACTGCAACCTCCACCTTCCGGGTACAAGTGATTCTTCTGCCTCAGCCTCGTGAGTAGCTGGGACTACAGGCGCATGCCACCACACCTAGCTAATTTTTGTATTTTTAGTAGAGACAGGGTTTCACCATGTTGGCCAGGATGGTCTCGATCTCCTGACCTCGTGATCCACCCGCCTCAGCCTCCCAAAGTGCTGGGATTACAGGCGTGAACCACCGTGCCCGGCCCCCATTATACTTTCAAACCACAGGTTGGATGTTGGCTTGGTTTGAGGTGTGAGTTGCTTGATATTACAAAAATGTGGGATAGATGTGGGAAGAGGGCACTGGATTTGGCAGAGGGGTGTGTGTGTGTGTGTGTGTGTCTGATCTTTTGGGTCTCTGGATGTGCAGGCCTGTGAGCATTTCCAGTCAGCAAGAGTGACTTCAAAAGCAAGGAGGCACTTGAGTCCTGCTTAGCAATCAGAAGACAAAAATCCTTATAGAAAATTTCTGTCCTTGTCACCTCTCTGTCTGTAGTGGGAAGAACATTGGTTCTGGTGAAATTTTGCTCACTCTGTAGAAGTGTTAGTTTAATAACCTGCTTCCAAGGTTCTTTCTGAAGCCAAGAAGTTGAGTTTCACTATTATTTAATAAAGTTTCAAGGTAGTATTAAAAAAAGGACATGTCTGTGCTGGTGGGTGAGGAAGGTTTATTTCCTGTTCTGTATTTATTTATTTTATTTTTTGCACATAGACACTGATTATAAAAAATAGCTCCAAGGTTGATAAAAACCAGCCTTCCTCAGCCTGTTCAGAGAGTTGCCCTTATTTCCAATTATCCAACTCACTGGCTGCTAAAGTATTGCTCCTTCAGCGCTACAGACAAAAGGAATTAGTTACAGAGGCAAATTGCTTTGTTGTGTTTCTCGCCTGAGCCATAATTTATGTGGAGGGGCATCCAGCATTGTGCTAGGATCCTTACTCAAAGTGCAAGTGTGCATGAAAGCTCTCTGCCACCTCAGGCACCGCTGGGTGAGCTGCCCATTTGTCACCCGACCCAGAGCTGACAAAACAGTCTCTCCATCATTCTTTGGTTCAGGTTCACTCACATTTTGATGAAACTCCATGACTTCTAATTATTTAACATTCCAAATTGCATAGATTCCCAAATGCTTTTGGAGCTAGGAGTACCTCGTAGGATGCAATGCCCCAGGGAATCAGAACATTTTTAAATGGCAGTGAATATTTGGAGGAAGTATCCTCTTCTCTGTCACTCAGATCTGGGTTTCAATCCTGCCTCTGCCACTTGTGGATTCCACTGGATCTCCGTTTTTTTTCATCTGCAAAAGAAGATTGATGCTTATCCGAGAGGTGACACAGGGACTGGATGAGATAGCACAGGCAAATCCTGTTGCTTGGTGTCTGATCCCTAGGAGGCCCTCAGCTAGTTTCCTTCTGTTGGTCAGGTAGACTGTTCAATTCACCCCTCACTGATTGAGTGCCTACTGGATGCTAGTCAGTGAGTGGGCCCCTGCGGATACGGCAACAAAGATGTGGCACCTGCTCTCTGGAGTCTCACAGCCTAGATTAGGCACTGTAGGGTTTGTGGTAAACTGTTTAAAGTAAACATATAGCGAGACTTCTACCTCTCCCGATCAGTTTGGCCCTTTTGGGAACCTGCTTCCTGACACAGCAGCAAGGCATAATTGAAAAGCCAATTTAGCTTCCTCTTTTGTCAGTGCATTTAGATCTTGATTTTGTCATCACCTTGCCATAGGAACTGAACTGGAATAAACCCCTTTCCCATAGACAGCTCTAGAATCTTGGAGACACAACTTTCAGAACTTTGGAAGACATGAAAGACAGCCAATCACAAGTGTCCAGTCATGCAAAATATATGTAGTCTAAACTGATTAAAAAAATCTTTAGGTCTAAAGTTTTCTCTAAATATTGAGCCTTTGGGAATCCAGGCATTTTGTGAGGTAGCACACTCTCTTTGTTTCATACCTTATTTTGACTAATGTTGCTGTTTAGGCTCTAAGTTTTGTTGGTTCAAGGCTGGTTAGCTTGCAGGTATGCATCTTTTTATCTGTAAGACAGGCCCAGGAAGCAACTTCTAGCTATAGAAATCCACAGCCCAGACATTACAGAAACCTTCATTTCCTCAGATTGCACTGGCTGTCCAGCTAGAGGGTGGGTGTGTAAAGAGGGGTGGGAGGGAACCTAGTGTAGGTGTAGGCATCTGAGTGTGATTCTGTGGAATCTTCAGAATGTCTGTGCACTGGTCTGATTACAGGTGGGTAGGGTGTAGGATGCTAGGGGTCTTCTTCCCAAACGAAGAGCAAGCCTACTCTTTCTACTTGGACTTCAAGTTTATTTGAAGGCAAGGTGTGCAGCTGACTGAGATTATCCATACAACAAATACTGAATGAGGGCCTACTACATGCCATGCATTATTCTAGGCACGGGCATGCATTATGAATGAAGCAAGGACCCAGCTCTCATGGGGTTATCTTAAGGAGATGCTCAAGGACCCCCACCAACCCTTTCTCCTTTAGCTAGTTTTTACTTTCTAGCATTGTTCCTTCCTGCAACACCATGACCATATTTCCTGGGATACTCCAGAGGGGGAAACGATGTGACTTAGTACTTCCTGAAATTCATGTTTTCATACATGAACTGAGAGACTGGAAAAGAAGTAAGAAAGCAAGCAGTCTGTAAAGGTAATGGAATGGAAACCACTGTTTAGCCATGTGAGAGAGGCAGGGGAATGAGATGAGCAATGACATGATACTGCATTACTACAGATATTCCTTGAAACAAAAAAAGCAAAAACACAATTTGGACAAAGTTATCTTCAGCATTTTACTGGCTTGATGTTGCTGCTGCTTTTTTTTTTTTTTTTTTTTTTTTTTTTTTTTGAGATGAAATCTTGCACTGTTGCCTGGGCTGGAGTGCAGTGGCGTGATCTTGGCTCACTGCAACTTCCACCTCCCGGCTTCAAGCAGTTCTCCTGCCTCAGCCTCCCAAGTAGCTGAGATTACAGGCACCCGCCACCACGCCCAGCTAATTTTTTTGTATTTTTAGTAGAGACAGGGTTCCACTATGTTGGTCAGGCTGGTCTCAAACTCCTGACCTCGTGATCCGCCCGCCTTGGCCTCCCAAAGTGCTGGGATTACAGGCCTGAGCCACTGTGCCCGGCCGACGTTGTTGCTTTTTTTTTTTTTTTTTTTTTGAGATGGAGTCTTGCTCTGTCGCCCAGGCTGGAGTACAGTGGCATGATCTCAGCTCACTGCAAGCTCTGCCTCCCAGGTTCACACCATTCTCCTGCCTCAGTCTCCCCAGCAGCTGGGACTACAGGCACCCGCCACCACGCCCGGCTAATTTTTTGTATTTTTAGTAGAGAGGGGGTTTCACCATGTTAGCCAGGATGGTCTCGATCTCCTGACCTCGTGATCCGCCTGCCTCAGCCTCCCAAAGTGCTGGGATTACAGGCTTGAGCCACCACGCCAGGCCCATTGTTGCTTTTTAAGCAGGCTCCTGAGTCACTGAGAAAGGAGGCCAGGAAGGATATTATTACCTAAGCTGCTTGAATGAAGCTTAACTATTGTCAGTGGTTCCTTTTGCCTTTTGACCTTGATTTTGGCGCTAACTTGCTGCACAGGAACCTGAATCTTTCCCTATGGATGGCCACTGGAATCTTCGGGCCTGAGACCTCAGAGCTGCTAATGGCATGAAAGACTGAGCAGCTAACTGCTCTAGGGACTTAAAAATAGACACCAAATTTGGGAGGCAGAGGTGGGTGGTTCACCTGAGGTTGGGAGTTCAAGACCAGCTTGACCAACATGGAGAAACCCTGTCCCTACTAAAAGTACAAAATTAGCTGGGCGTGGTGGCACATGCAACCTGTAATCCCAGCTACTCGGGAGGCTGAGGCAGGAGAATCGCTTGAACTCAGGAGGTGGAGGTTGCAGTGAGCCAAGATCACACTATTGCACTCCAGCCTGGGCAATAAGAGTGAAACTCCATCTCAAAAAAAACAAACAAACAAAAAAACCCCAGCTTTTCTTCAACGAGATAGACGAGTATTTGTGTCTGATGTGGCATGGCAGTGGTGGG
Source organism: Nomascus leucogenys (assembly GCF_006542625.1). NCBI lineage: Eukaryota > Metazoa > Chordata > Mammalia > Primates > Hylobatidae > Nomascus > Nomascus leucogenys. The sequence continues at coordinate 22,271,935 of NC_044383.1, read as the reverse complement.
GGTTCTCTTTCACTAGTAACTACAGCCAGCTAGCTTGGGTCATAGATGTCCTAAAATTAATTTTTGTTAGGAATAGTTTCTAGGGTTCATATGACTAGGTAGGTAGATTTCCTTCTCTATCCCTGTATTTCTACCTCCTCCCCGTTTCCCTCTTCTATTCTCAAAAAGAAGTTCACATCTTCACATGGCCCCGAGATGTGTTCACACCATCTCCAGAGGGCTGAGTCTTAGGTGCTCACATGAAAATCTGCTCATGAAAGGCCCCTGTGTTAGCTAGATTCTCTTCCCTGGCCCACTTCCCCCTCCTTTAATGGAGCTTCCTGGAATTTCCTTCCAAATAACCTACTAACCCACTTACTCTCAAATCCTTCCCTGGGAGTCCGCTTTGGGGGTAACCCAAGCTTAAACCTACAGATCCAAACACAGAGGGCAGCACACTCTACCCACTTTTTGATATCTTCCTTTTCCTAATTATGAAAATATCATGGAGGTTGTTTAATGCCATTCTGTGTGTGTGTTTATTTAGAGTTCCATTGTAGGGCACCCACACATTTAAACCTCTGTAGAACTTTATATTTTGTGTTCTAAATAAGTCATCTAGAATAGATCTTATTTTATTTCATTTTTAGTATTTTCAATCAGAAATTCTTATGGCCCTGGAGTAGGCCCTGGGGTGTAGAAACACACACCCAAACACTAGGCTCTGGGTAAGCAAGGCCTGAATTCAAGTTCAGCTGTGCCTCATTCTAATTGCATGATCTTGGACAGGTTACTTAAGCTCCCTGAGCCTCACTTTCCTCTCTGTAAAATGGGAAGAACAAAGCCTCCCCACCTCAGAGCCTATGAAATAAAAATGAGACAATGATTGTAAAACACCGGACCCATGATAATAATGTTCTCAGGAAAAAAGATCCCCATCCCAACCTCCTACCTCATTCCTCATGAGCTTCCCAATAGGTTGTAGCATCTGTCACCTTGCTCTGTAGTTGCTAAATCTATCTGGACTGTTATGGGACACAAAGGAAGGAGAATGGGAGAGATTAGCTGCAACTGAATGCATGGAGCAGGGCATCTCAGATGAGGTGATATTTGAACTGGGTCATAAAGACTGATGACGATTTCACTAAGAGAAGCAAGAAGGAAGGAAAGACTCTTTGGCCATTGTTCTGGGTATTATATATAGTTCATCTGGCTGGAGAAAAAAGGGGCTCGGGAAGTCCCACTTATGGGATCTGATGTAGGAGGCTGGGCGTTTTGCCTACATTAACTGTTTGAGCACTAATCTCTCATGTCATTAGATGGCTCAAACCTAAGACCAGCCTTAGCACCTCAAAAGACAGAGCGCTCAGTCCACTGGTAAATCCTGAGAGAGCTGGACCTGACAGTCCCTTTGTTCCTTCAGTTCCTGAGGTCTGGGGAGCTCCTGGGACTCCTATTTTTGCCCCCAATTTTAGAGCAGAAGTTGCGCCAATTTTATTAATAGTGTTTAAAAGTGAAGACAGATCTAATAATTAAATGTTGGGAGTGTTCACTTGCAAATCTGAATACTTAGCTTCTTTTGCAAATTGGGAAGATCTGGCAAAACCCAGTCCTCGTTTATGTGTGCCAGGAGTCACCTGGAGCCCGAGAGGAGCAGTTCTCCTTTCCCAGGCACTTCTGCTGCTTGCCCCAGGCCCCACCTCACCCCCTTCCTCAACACTGAGGCACAGGCTCATGACTCTTTACATTAACACTATTATTATTATTATATTTTGTAATAGAAGAATATTTATCTGTATTCATGTCTCTAAAGCAAGGAACTAAATTATAGTCAGGAGAAGGGTAGCTTCTTTCAAGAAAAGTAGGAGTGACCATTTCTTCTTCCTTTTTTTTTTTTTTGGTAGAGGTGAAGAATCTTCCTGTCCGGCTTCTTAGGCATCTCTGTAGTCTGCCAGCCCGGCCTTGTGCTTGGTAGGGGTCTTGGCTGTTTCTCACTGACTTGCCGACTAAGTGTCACCGGCAGTTTCCCTGGCTGCGGGGTGGAGTGCTCAGCTCTGTATTTGCAAACAGATCTGTGAAGAGGCAGTCCCATTCCAAAGAGCTCTTTGATTTCCTTTTTACTTTGAGAAGTTCCTAAGGAGGAACTTCTTAAAAAGAAGTGCCGTTCTCTCTTAATCATAATTCAGCTCCAGCAAGTGATCTTTAGACAGACAGACTTCATTATTGTTGCTGATGACAGTGTCGTATCGAGTTGGCTCTTCTCTCTCCACTTTCTAGCCCCTCTTGCCCCATCTACATCCCTGCACTAAAAGATGTAGCCCTTAGGGGCAAAGGCAATGCAGACAGACCCAAAGAATATTGTCTAGATTATGCAGTAAAACACTTCCTGCAAGAACCAATTGCTTTTGCTCCCATGGTACCAACTCTGTAAACGTGGCAACTAATCTTTAAAAATAAATCACTTCTCTGGGTCCATTAAGTCCCCTCTTGGGAGGGCATAAGCCCTTTCTTGGGGTGGTTTTGTGGCCAGTAGTGCTGGAGGAGTCATAATTTTGACCAATGAGGTGAAAATTGCTTCACTTATTTCCAGGTGACACTGACAAATGAGGTGAGCCTGATTCAATTGGGAACCACAATGTAGGCTGTCTAAGGCAAACCAATGGGTCAGAAAGAAGAGGGCAGAGGGACAATGCTTTTCTCCCCTTCTTAGGCAGCATCCAAATATACCAGATACTTCACAAGGTGGCCTCTGTCTTTGGAAAGACCTGGGAAATGTCCCCTGGAAACAGGATGGGAAGCTGCAGAGGACATTTGTGCATTTTTCCAGTCTTTGGGGAATTAGTTGGCAGTTTCTGTACCTTGAGAATTTTGGGGGAAAGGCAGCAAAGTTGGCCATTTCTCTTGCAATTATGCTTCAACCCTGGGAATAGGTTTGACCCCTTGATGGAGGTCACACTTTTACCTAGAAAACAGAGATAACTTCTTGGGGGGAAGTCAGCCTCTAGGGTGTCAGCTCAAATCCAGGCCCAGAAGGTGAAGCTGTTGATGTGGAAGCAGCAGTTTTCAAACCTAGGTGCACAAGAGTCACCTGGGGCTTTTATTAAAATTGCAGTTTCCCGGATCCCACCTGGTAACATTTTGGTTTATTAGGTTGGAGGTAGTGCCTAGGAATCTGCATTTTAACAAGTACCAGGTAATTCTGTTCCAAGTGCTCTTCAGATCACACTTTTGCAGAACTCCAGGTCAGTCTTTCCCAGAAGCCACTTCATAAATTTTTTTCGACGAGTAAGAAAAGTGCTTAAGGATTTATGAGTATGTCCTCAAAGCGTGGACTTTGGCACTTTTTCAACAGACAGGCTTATTATTGTGAATTTAACACAATGGAATTATAAATTATTCATCCACAGTTGAAAAAAGGAACTTGACTCAACATCTGGGAGCTGAGTGCAGCATGGTGCAAATCACTTATGCTATTTCTATAAAAATAAAATTGTTTCAATCAAGGCACATGTACGACTTCCTTTTCCCTTACCTTGCAGGTTGCTCTGTTCTCTGAGTGCCCGCAGAGGGGCTGTTATATGGGGGGAGATTGGCAATCGAGGTTCCCATCGGCTTCTTCCAGCTATTCCTACTTTCCCTGTCCAGGGGCCCTAGATCATGGATTCTCAAATGCTGAAATGCAAGCAATCCTCTGGGGAGCTTGTAAAAAAAACCGTGTAGATTCCTGAGAAGCACCACCAAAAATTCTAGTTCACGAGGTGTAGGACGAAGCCTGAGAATCTGCATGTTAATCAGCATCCCTGGTAGGCACTGCTCTACACATCTCTAAGGGCACTCTTGGGGCACCTGGTAACCTAGGCATTCTAGGCAGAGTATCTGGGGCCTACAAGCTTTTTTGGGGCTGACAGAAATATTTGAGACCTGAAAAATTGTGTTGGCTCCAAACTAGGAATAGACAACTGCAAAATCAAAACCATCTACCAAACGTAACATGCCAGCTCTATCCATTATTAAATTTAGTATTCATAAAGATTTCATTACATTTGAAAATAATTTGTAGGCTAGATTTTTTTTGCATTTCGCAAGAGTTTCTGAATATGATCATTAGAAAACCATAATCAATTGTTTCCAGATTTCAAAGACAAAGTTATAAAGCTGTGCTTCAAGATATTTTTACAGTGAATACTTATTTATATTCACATGTATATTTGTATCTATTATGGGATGTAGCTGTGATTTAATATGTTTGACGTCATGTTGGGGTAGGTGTTTGGGCATTATGAACTGAAGGTGTTTGGGGCTTATGAGGCATTTAAAATGTCCCTCAGGGAACATTTAAGATTTTCTTCGTCCTTGGTCAATGAGTTCATAGTACTCCATTTACCTGTGAAGTACAGAGTGTTGTGATTCCTATTTTACAGAGGAAGAAGCTAAGTAGTTTATTGATTTACTGAAGAACCAGCAGCCAGTAAATAACAGAGTCAGAATTCAAACTCAAGCCTTAGGACTTGAAATGTGTTATATCCTGTACTTCTGTGTCAGGAACCGTACCAACAAAGACCACATGTATACTGACACCTTGGGTGGGCCAGATCTTTGTAACAGCCATGAACCAATCATATTAGTATGAGTAAATTTGAAAATTTTTGATCAGAGTAGAAATAATTTTCATATTTTGGGTCAAAAAGCAACATATTGACAATAATCATCATGTGAAGATAAAGCCAGCTAGCAGAGAGCTGGCTTCTGGGTCTGCGAAGACAATACAGCTATTTTAGCTGAAGATATGGAGGGCAGGGAGTGGACTAGTGCTTGATCTATCTCTAGATCTGCTTCTCCAGCACATTAAAATCCCAGCAATATTGAGGGGTTATTCCAATAAAGCCTGAGCAAGATATTAATAGTATATGGGCCTTGTCACAAAGGCAGACCCGTGCTCAGAGGACACAGGGGTCTGAAAACACAAAAGACCCATCAGACTGTGTCTGGAGAGCTTTGTTCTTCTGAGCAGACCACAGACTCTGCCTGAGAGCCTGGGCTCTTCATGTTTACCCGACGGTGACCTGCCTACAATTACTGCTCGTGTGTGTCCTACTACCATTCCCTCAGGGCTATGAAAACTTTTAAAAAGTGGCTGAGGGAAGAGCTATTGATCAGGTTATTTTTCTCTACCTATGAACAACAAGAAATACATATTCATTGCAGACAAATGAGGAAACACAGGTAAGCCAAAAGGGAGAAAAAAATCTCTGAAATTCCCCCATCCAGAATGTATACTATTAATTTCTTAGCATAGATCATTCTGATATTTTTTTCTAAGTAAAATATCTTAAATGCTCCGTGAGAGGTCATCTTGGCCAGTCCCCTATCTTCACATCCAGTACATTTTCCACTGATTGTTCCCTTACCAGTGCCAGTTTGTGAGATGTCATGCCAGGTCACACTTCAGGAATAATAAAGAATGAGAACACATCTTACTCCCAAACATACATGTCAGTGCTGAGGTTATTCTTAAACTTGGTCCAGCAGTGAAGTCTCTGAATTTATTGTACTCTTTGGAACACCATGAAATACACCATTTTGTGATATATTAAGCCTAGTAAGTCAGGTATTTTAAAGTCGTAAAATGTACCCATGGCTTAAGAAATTTAATGCGAAAAATATCATTAATTGAGAAAAGACCATACATTAACTTAATCTTACATAACCTGGAAGACTGTCATTTGGTTTTAGTAGAGGAATACCACTATATACTCATGGAATATTGGTGCCCCATGGGTCCTAATTTTGAGAAACTCTGATTCTTGGGATCATCTCTGGCAATTTACTTCTTCTTTCTGGGCTCCAGTGTTCTCATCTGTGTCAGCGTGCAGCCTTGATTAAGACTCACATCCCTGACTCCCAGTGCAGCACAGCAATGTAGGTGTCAGGCTCTTCAGAGGATCCCCAATCCTTCTCCATCATCCCTTCTCATATGAAAATTCTTATTTCTCTCAGTTAATGACTTAAGTCTTAGCGAAGTTTTTTTTTCCTCTAGGATTATAGGATGAAACATTCCTTGCATAGAACCATACACACAAACACACACCCAGACTATTTTTGTGATGTTTTTCTCTTTAAAGCTGAATATTCATGACACTTGTATACTTACATGGGTCTCTCTTCCTCCTTCCTTCCCTCCTTCCTTTCCTCCCTTTCCTCCCTTTCTTTCCTCCCTTTCTCCCTGACCCTCCCCTCCCTCTCATTGTGGGTGGTACATCTTTTGATTAAATGCAGTCTTACGTTTTTGGAAATTGTCTTCCCGTGATTTTTTTTTTCTGAGTTTTCTTTTTGAATTTTATTTCAGATTCAGGGCGTACACGTGCAGGTTTGTTACATGGATATTTTGTGTAATGATGAGGTTTGGGCTTCTAGTGAACCCATTATCCAAATAGTGAACACTGTACCTGATAAATTCTCATCCCATTCTTCCCTCTTTTGGAGTTCCAAGTATCTATTATTTCCATCTTTATGTCCATGTGTACCAATTGTTTAGCTTTCACTTGCAAATGAGAATACATAGTGTTTGATTTTCTGTCTCTGAGTTATTTCAATTAGAATAATGGCCTCCAGCTCCATCCATGTTGCTGAAAATGACATGATTTCATTATTTTTATGGTTGCATAGTATTTTATGGTGTGTGTATATATATATACGTATATATGTGTGTGTATATATAAATACGTATATATGTGTGTGTATATATATATACGTATATATGTATGTGTATATATATGTATATGTATATATGTATATATATAAAGTGATACAGTATTTATACATATAATGTGACATATAATCACATTTTCTTTATCCAATCAACCACTAATAAACATTTGGGTTGATTACATGACTTCGCTATTGCAAATAGTGCTGTGATGAACATACGAGTGCAGGTGTCTTTTGGTAAAATGTTTTTTTTTCCTTTGGGTAGATACCTAGCAGTGGGATTCCTGAGTTTAATGGTAGTTCTAATTTTAGTTCTTTGAGAAGTCTCCAAACTGTTTCCTATAGGGGTTGAACTAATTTACATTGCTGCCAACAGTGTATAAGCGTTCCCTTTTCTCCATATCCTTGCCAACATCTGTTATTTTTTGACTTTTTAATAAAGCCATTCCGACTTATTTTAGATGGCATCTCACTATGATTTTAATTTGCATTTCTCTTATGATTAGCAGTGTTGAGCATTTTTTCATAAGCTTATTGGCTATGTGCATGGTTTCTTTTGAGAAGTGTCTATTCATGTCCTTTTCCCACCTTTTAGTGGATATTTTTTTCCTTGTTGATTTAAGTTCCGTATAGACTTTGGATATTAGTACTTTGCTAGATGCATAGTTTACAAATATTTCCTCCCATTCCTTAGGTTGTCTGTTTACTCTGTTGATTGTTTCTTTTCCTGTGCAGAAGCTCTTTAGTTTAATTAAATCCCATTTGTTGATTTTCATTTTTACTGTATTTGCTTTTAAGGTCTTAGTCATAAATTCTTTGCCCAGATCAATGTCCAGAAAAGTTTGTCTTAGGTTTTCCTCTATGATTTTTATAGTTTTGGGTCTTACATTTAAGTCTGTACTCCATCTTGAGTTAATTTTTATATGTGGTGATAGATAGGAATCCAATTTCATTCTTCTGCATATGGCTAGCCAGTTTTCCCAGCACCATTTATTGAATAGAAAGTCCTTTCCCCATTGTCTGTTTGTTGACTTTATTGAATATCAATTAGTTGTAGATATGTATCTTTATTTCTGGGTTCTCTACTCTGTTTCACTGAGCTATGTGTCTTTTTTCATACTGATACCATGTTGTTTTAGTTACTATAATTAAGACTTCTTTTTGGTTTCTGCCTCTGTGGGATGAAGATTTATTTATGCCCATTAGATTCCTTGGATTTGGTCCCATATCTCTTCAGATGGGTAATAAACTTTTCATAAACCATTCAAGGAGTCTTTTCATTCCAACTTCTTCATCTTTGTTGCTGAGTGCACATTTGGCAATAAATGCTGTTAGAAGTTTTAAAACATGGTTGCAAATCTTGTGACACCTTTCTGATTGAGAGTCTGTGTCCCTTCTCAAATCTGGGCATGCCTGCTTAGACAATAGAATACACTGGAAGTGAAGCTGTGGGACTTCTGAGGCTAGGTCATAACAGGCTTTAGTTGCTGGGAATACTTGTTCTTGGAGTTCTGAGCTGCCATGGAAAAGGTCCAGCATCCTTGAGACTGTCATGCTGGAGAGGTCACAAGTGGGTTTTCTGGTAGACAGTCCCACTGTCTTCCATTATTCCAGACTGACAGCCAGTCATTTGAGTGAGAAAGCTTTCTTGGAATTGGATTCTCCAAACCAGCTGTTCTAGCCTTCAGCTTCCTGAGTCATGTGAGTCATCCCAGCTAAGGGCTCAGACACTGGAGCAGAGAAAATCCAGCCCTGCTGTGCCATTTCCCCATTCCTGACCCACAGTATCCACAGGCATAAAAAGTTAGTGTTGTTTGACACCACTAAGTTTTAGGGTGGTTTCTTATGCAACAATAATTATAACTTAATATGATACCTGGAATTGGAGTGTTACCATTGCAAAACCTAAAACAAATAGCTCTGGCTTTGGGACAGGATAGTAGGCGGACACAGAAAGCAGTCTTGAGGAGGCTGCTGTGAGGGCTTGAAGAGAAACGAGGGCAGTGTTGTCAGAAGCTAGAGGAAAGGCGAATTCTGTTTTGTAGTGGTGGGACACTGGTTAATACTCTGACCTACGGGGAAATCAAGAATATGTTTAACGGAATGAATGCTATAACTAAAAATGTCATACACAGTGTGGAATAAGGCATGGTGCTGAAAGGGCCACTTGGCATCTCCATTATGCCCCTGATCAAATGTGAGTAAAGAAACACACATTAAAGAATGTATTGTTTGATTATTATTATATTTTTTTTGAGACAGAGTTTCCCTCTTGTTGCCCAGGCTGGAGTGCAATGGCGTGATTGCACTGCAACTTCCACCTCCCAGGTTCAAGAGATTCTCCTGCTTCAGCCTCCCAGTAGCTGGGATTACTGGTGCGCAGCGCCATGCCCAGCAATTTTTTTTTTTTTTTTTGTATTTTTAGTACAGATGGGGTTTCACCATGTTGGTCAGGCTGGTCTCGAACTCCTGACCTCAGGTGATCCACCCGCCTCAGCCTCCCAAAGTGTTGGGATTGCAGGCATGAACCACCATGCCTGGCCCTGCTTGACTTTTTGAATGGAATTTGGAGCAAACATAAAGATCTCTAGACAGTCATTTACCCATTAAAATATTCTCATACTAACAAAGAGCCTCAGGGGAAAAATTAAATCAAGGGCACAGTCAGGAAAAAGTGGTATCAAGGTAGAGATGAAGGCAGGGATGTGACGTAACCCTGGCCTCCCTACCTTTTCCTTTTTTCTTTTTTCTTTTTGAGGCGGAGTCTCGCTCTGTCGCCCAGGCTGGAGTGCAGTGGCTTGATCTTGCTCACTGCAAACAAGCTCCGCCTCCCAGATTCAAGCCATTCTCCTGCCTCAGCCTCCTGAGTAACTGGGACTACAGACGCCCGCCACCATGCCCTGCTAATTTTTTTTTTTTTTTTGTATTTTTAGTAGAGACGGGGTTTCACCATGTTAGCCAGGATGGTCTCGATCTCTTGACCTCGTGATCCACCCGCCTCGGCCTCCCAAAGTGCTGGGATTACATGCATGAGCCACCGTGCCCGGCCCCTACCCTTTTCTTTGGTAAAACCTCAGAATGGTTTAAGATGATGCCTCATAGACACTTTCAAATAGACAAAAATCTAAGAATCCTAAGAATGTGCCTCACAGACCCTAAGAATCTTAATGGTTTTGTCCCGTAGTGACCTCACAGTGAGCCCAGGGAAGAGGAAGAGAGGGCTTATCTTGAAGAGATTTGTGGGTGTAGCTTCTGTCTAAAGGAGTAGATTTTAAATTGATCATAACAGGCCCACAAAGTTCTTAAAGGATCTGTAACAGATTGAAGGGAATGGGAAAGAGACAGTATAAAATGAAAAGAGGTCTTTGAAATCTCCCCAACTCTCCCAGGAGGCAGGTGGAGAAACTACTCAGCTGCAGACAGGGGCTGCCTTAGTGAAAAAGGATGACTCAGAGGGCAGAGCCCAGAGCTCTCTAGAAAATCACTCCCAAAGGGCAGAAATAAGCCTTGAAGAAGAGACTGGCACGTCCCAGCTGGATTTCAGAACAGCCATGATCCATGACTGCTGTGTGTCTCTGGTTTCCCCAACTTTGAACGAGAATGTCTATATTCATTATCTTATGCCTGTTCCACCAGTCTAAATTGTGTGTGTGTTGCGAGGTGGTACAGAAAAATAGTGTTTTTTGGTTAACAGGTTTTCAAATCAAGAGAAACTATAGACTGGATACTGAACTTGAAGAGCCTCATTTTGCACCTTGCCCTGATTTAGAAGATGATATTCAGAACCTTGTGCCTGAGCCTGATGCTGTAATGGGATGAAACTCTGAGAGTGTCTTGGAAGGGGGCTGAGTGTATTTTGCCTGTGGGAAGGATGTAAATGATTTGTGGCCACAGCAAGGACTGCAGTAGTTTTTAAATGGCTGCAAATTCTTTGTCACTTTTATCCCTTTCTCTGAATCTGGGTGGACTGTGACAGCTTTGACAAATAGAGTACAGAAGAAGTTGTGGCTTCTGAGGTCAGGTCATAAGTATCCATGCAGTTTCCTCCTTGTGCTGCTGGGAACACTTGCTCTTAGAGCCGTCAGCTTCCACATCAAACTTCCAATTACCCTGAGATGTCTGGCCATGCTGGTAAGGCCACATATTGGTGCTCTGATCAACAGTTCAGCTAAGTGAGCCCTTCCACCATGCCAGCCCAGGTTTCAGATGTGTGAATGAAAAAGCCATCATGGAGGGGGATCCTCCTGCTCCAACTGGTCTAGTCCTGACTGTTCCAGACTCCTCTAGCCATGTGAGTCATCCCAGCTTAAGGCTCAAATGTTATGGAGTGAGAAGAGCTTTTTTCTCTGTTCCCTTTCTGAATTCCCAACTCACAGAATCTGTGACAGTCATATAATTATTATTGTCTACCACTAAACTTTGGTGTGATTTATTATGCAGCAATAGAGAACTGGAACAATGCTGTATCATTTAATTTCTTGCGCCGATTCCTGAAACATGTCAGAGGCATAAGAGCCCAAGTGTTTTACATTAGGAGAAGAGGTCTGACCACAGAAATTTCTTGGAGGAAGTTAGAGCAAAATCCTTCGCTTGGCTCATGGATGGATAAAAAGATGTGCCCATCCAGAGGGATTGCAAAGTACCAAAGGAGAGGAGAGAGTCTCTTTATTGTGGGCAAAGAGCAGTGATAAGGTTTGGTTTTGTGTCCCCACCCAAATCTCATCTCCAATGGTAATCCCCACATGTTGGGTGAAGGACCTAGTGAGAGGTGACTGGATCATGAGAGTGGTTTCCCCTGATGCTGTTCTCACGATATTGAGCGAGTTCTCATGAGATCTGATGGTTTAACAGTGTGGCATTTCCACCCCACCCTCTGCCACCATGTAAGACATACCTTGGTTCCTTAGCCCTCCCCAGCTGTGCGGAACTGAGTCAATGAAACTTCTGTTTTTATAAATTACCCAGTCTCAGGTAGTTCTTTATAGCAGTGTGAAAATAGACTATTACTAGCACTGAGCCAGGAAAGGCTTAGTGCTACCTTCAACTCCAGATTTAGTGTGATGCTGAGGAGGAGGAGAACAGGTTTTTGGGTGAATGGTGGCCTTAGCAGAGAAATCCTTTAATGTAGGACTGAGAGGGACAGTTCATGGTAGGAAACCTGGCACTAAGATTTTGCTGGGGCGTAAGTAGTGTGGGCAAAGTTTTCGATCCTGAACAGAAAAGAGATGATGAGGACAATAAGCCAAGACCTTCCTTATCAAGAACCTGGGACATTTGTTTGTTGGATCCATCTCTTTGTATATATTTAATTTTTTTCACAGTGACTTAAATGTCCTTCTTAAGTAGAATGACTTTTGGTGTCACTGTTGAAAGTCTACTATTCTCAGATATAAAAGTGTCCTCTTCTGAATTTCTTGGAACATTAAATGGGCATCTTAGTATTTTTGGCTTGATGGTATGCAGCCATTCCTACAGGACAGCTGGATGTGTTAGGCTTTCCTTGATTGCTGAATGTTCTAGAAATCTTTTGGAACAAATGTATTATCTCTGGATTTCATAGTAGGGACTTGTTCTTGAGTTGTTTGATGGGATAGTTTGTCTTTGAACAGACATTTGATTAGACAAAGGGCATGGGGAAATTGGTTCTATTATGTTGACTTGGCCAATATTTGAGGAGCTTTTATTTTATGTTAGGCATTGTGCAAGACTCTGCCTTAAAAAAAAGAAGTGGTTTGAATCCTAGTTAAACCATTACATCATAAAAATTTTAAAATATTTCTCTAAGCTTTGCTTGCTCATTTGTTTGTAATAATATCCCTTTTATAGATTTGTTGTAAAGATCACTTGAAATCAAAGGAGGATAAATGGCATAAGATTCACAAAATGCGTTCACATTTCTTAACTCATCAGGATCAGTGTGGTATCTCATTCAGTCATTTATTAATTCTATAAACCTTTGTTGCAGCCTACCTTGTACCTAGCACAGAGTAGAAGCTCAGTTGACATTTGCTAAATGAATGAATGAATACAAGAGTAATAACTATTATTATTTACCTGTAAGATTTCATTCCATAGCTTGCAGTCCTAATGGGCTGATATGTTTTGACTCTGTGTCCCTAACCAAATCTTATCTTGTAGCTCCCATAATTCACACGTTTTGTGGGAGGGGCCTGGTGGGAGATGATTGAATCATAGGGGTGTGTCTTTCCCATGCTATTCTCATGGTAGTGTATGGTCTCTGATGGTCTTAAAAATGGGAGTTTCTCTGCACAAGCTCTTTCTCTTTGCCTGCTGCCATCCAGGTAAGAGGTAACTTGCTCTTCCTTGCCTTCCACCATGATTGTGAGGCTTCCCCAGCCAGGTGGAACTGTAAGTCCAATTAAACGTCTTTATTTTGTAAATTGCCTAGTCTCAGGTATGTCTTTATCAGCAGTGTGAAAACGGACTAATACATGGGGTTAGCCAGTTTCTCAATTATTTCCCTGTTGAGGGTTTTCCAGCTGGAATAGTGGCCAGTTTGAGATTTCTTTGCTGTTGTTGCAGTGCTGAGGTGAGTGAAATGATTGGGGACTGTGATGCCTTCCTGTGTTGTCAGGGTTCTTCAGAGAGATGGAACCAATAGGATATAGCTATATATATGTAGATATAGAAACATAGACATATATATATATATATACACACACACACACAAATACACACACAGACATATAGCTGTAGATGTATGAGAGGGGATTTATTAGAGAAGTTGGCTCATGTGATTATGGAGGCTGAGGAGTCTCATGATGGTCTGTCTGCAAGCTGAGGACCCTGAAATGCTTATAGCATGGCTCAGTCCAAGTCCAAAGGCCTAAGAACCAAGGAAGCCAATGGTATAACTCTCAGTCTAAGGCCAAAGTCCCTGAGAAGCCAGTAATGGGGCAGGGGCACTGATGTAAGAATAGTAAGGGGACATATGTTGGGGAAGGAAAAGAGAAGGTGGGAGTTTTGCTCAAGGGAGTGTGTGATTCAGGTAATCTTGAAGTTGGCTGATGCCCTTGGTCCCTCAGAGATCTGGGTAAACATTAGCCCCAAGGTAGCTAAAACCATTCCTTTGGATTTTTGAGAGCCTTGATATGGTTGGAGTTTGTGTCCCCACCTAAATCTCATCTTGAATTGTAATCCACATGTGTCAAAAGAGAGACCAGGTGGAGGTAATTGAATCATGAGGGCAGTTTCTCCCATGCTGTTCTCATGACAGTGATTGCATTCTCATGAGATCTGATGGTTTGTAAGGAGCTTATCCTTCCTGCTGTCTTGTGAAGAATGTGCCTTGCTTCCCCTTTTCCTTCTGCCATGATTGTAAGTTTCCTGAGGTGTCCCCTGCAATGCTGAATTGTGAGTCAATTAAGCCTCTTTCCTTTATAAATTATACAGTCTTGGGCAGTTCTTTATAGGAGTGTGAAAATGGACTAACACAGAGCCCCACTCCTTGCTTCTGCAGGCTTCCCTCTGCTGTGCAGCATCTGTTCCCAAATACACAGACTCATCTTGATGCCTGCAAATTCCCATTTTTACCACATGCTGCAGGTGGAGATGCTGCCTTCTGGCCTGTTCTGAGCATCCTAGAACATCACAGGTAGAACATCTCACAGCACCATGTACCAAGGCCCTGCCACTCCCTGGTTGCGTCTGCCTCTGCCTCACTAATCCATGCCCCTTCCAAAGCCCGCATTCTGACCAAGTTAACTTCCCTGCTGCTTCCACCTCTGCATGAGGGAGTTGGGCCTCTAATTGAAATGCCTCTCTTGTAGAAAACAGCCCCACAGTCTGCCTTCCCTGGCTCCCCTTGTGAATCTGGAAAATGTAATCATCTCCAGAACTGGGATTAGTCAAATCAAGAGGGAGATTTGGTGTTATTGAGTATAGCTCTATGCTAGTAATAGCAACTTCTGTCTTTCCTTTTTAATACCTGGAGCATGGTGGGCCCCAGGAAAGCCACCCTACTCCACCCCCAGGCTTCACTGAGCACCTCCTCTGGGACAGGCTCCAGGGACACAGAGAAGTTAGGACATGACACACATCTCAAGTGAGTTAATGCTGCAGACCCCAGAGTGCCATTTCCAGGGGTCCCTGCAAGCCTGAGAATCTTGCCCCAGAATCTTCTGCCACCTCCTCCCCCTGTGGTTGCCCCCTCTTTGCTGGGTGGATATGGCTAAACAAATCTCCAACTGGGGCTGGGAGGGCCTCATAGTCATCAAAGGCCTCAAGTTTAGACATTGATGTTATTGCCACCCTTTCATCCTTTCATGCAGTCCCTGAGCGCCTCTGACAAGATTGAAAAAAAAATCATCATATGATATTAAACTGTATCTCTTTATCGGATGACAGTTTGTGAAATTTAAGCATTTAAAATATGTTATAATTTTGTAACAATGATACAGCTTTTCTTCACTTTTCAACATTCTGGGGGCAGCAAACAAAACAAAACAAAACAAAAAATAGACATGGATTAGTCCTCTCTTGTCTCTGAAAGACCCTGGTAAATGGCAACCTCTGTGTGTTCAGAGTCTTAAGAGGAGCCTAAGAAGGTCTCAGGGCAAGTAATTTGCTTTAAGTTAATCTGCTCAGTGGTTATGCCTACAGCAGCCACAAAAGCAAAGGCAGACCTAGTGTCTCTGAAATGAAGTTTGTAAGGGCTCATAGGTGTATCAAAAAGGCTGAAATGGCAGGCAAGTAGTGCTTTGATATTATTTTTGGCTATCACCATGGCAGCCCCTTCAGGGACTGCTGGAAATGAAAACCAAGCTGAGAGAATGAAGGGGATAGTGGTCAGCTCCTGTTGCCTGGGTCTGGCTTGAGAACAGAGACATGGCTGCCCTTTAATGGTCATTCCACTCAGGCTGTCATGTTCTTGTAGTCTTGGCCAGTGGTCCCCTTGTTGTTGTAATTTCTGCTTTAAGAGGCCACTCTGTAATCTTTTTTTTGGTTCCCTTTCCAAGTTTTGCAAGCTGTACCAACCCACCATTGCAAAACCATTTATACACTTTGCCTTATATCTGCAAATAAAAAAAATGCCTGACAGGAAAAGTAGGGTGGTAAATGATCTGGTCCTCTCAGTGTGACCAAAAGAGGAATTTATAAAACCCTAAAAGTTTGCATGTTGACAGAGCCAAAGGTGAAACAGATACCGCCAAGCAGGGGAAGCTCTGTGTTACCCTATTATTAATGCTCCCCCATCAGAGAAGTACATCTTACCAACAGTACATCACTTTTGGTGATACCAGGAGGAAAAATTGATTTAAAAAAATCATGTTCAAGTTTCTCTAAAGGGGAGAGTGTAAAAGTGTCTGCTGAAATTGCCCTTTGTTCCAATATGTGCTGGCCACTGCTCAGATGGACATGTGCCTTCCCGTTGGAGTTGGCAGTGATGATGCCTCTGCCCCACTCTGCTAGGGGTTCCCTTGGGCCAGTGGCTGCATCTCTTTCTTTATATCCCCAGCACAGTTCCTGGAGTTTGGTAAGCACGCACTTCCATGTTTGTGGATTGGATGAGTGACTAAATAGAAGGAAGACATAAATGCATGCTGCTTAGGGCAAAAGAAAGTGTGGCCTGCTCCTCATTCCTCCAAAGCTGACCAGCTGTCTCCTCATTTTTCCAGGGAGGTCATTTAAGTCGAACATTCAGCAGATGCTACTTGATCAAGTTTTTTGTGCTTGTTGAACAGATGTAGAGCTGTAGTCAATGGCGTCAGTCAGCCTTCCTGGGAGATAATGCAGAACAATGGTTCCTCTGAAGTGTATAACCAATGGCTTCATTAGTCATGGGTGTTTGAAGCCTTACCCGGAACAGTCTCGGAAGTTAATTTGTTTCTGCAGAACATTTGAGAGTTTACAACATGTCAAGTATTCTTCTAAGCATTCTGGCCACAAATGCTTATTTCATCCTTGTGTTTGTATGAGGTAGAGTCTAATGTTATTCTCAGTTGTACCAATGAGGCTAAGGGATTTATCCCAGCTGACAGGTTTTGTAAATGGCAAAGCTGGGATTTGAACCAACTTACAGTGTCTCAAAACCTCAGGCTGTGCTGGAAAGAGCTATTATGCCACGAAATATACTAGGACATTCCTATCAAAGATGGTGAGTGAGTGGAATAGAGAGAGGCTTGTCAGTGTGTGGTCCTGGGGGTTTTGAGGTTCTGGGAGGGCTTTGTTCATTCATTGAACTTAGTAAGTAAAGTGCAAATAATAGTGAGCCTTCTGGGATAGACCACTTTGGTTGAAAAAGGGGAACTCTAGGGTGAAGCAGAAGAAGTGAAAGTTTAAGAGGACTCATCAAATGAAAAACATCAGATCCCAGAAAGAACACTATATAATATAAGGTCTTGAAGGGATGCCTGAGATCATCTAGTTCAGTAGTTCCTAGACATTTTGATTTCATAGGCCAAAGAAATATTTGGGCTGAGTGAGTTGACAGCTTTTTGTTTGGTAGGTAAGTATATTTTTACAAAGCAACCATTGACTAGTACCAGCATTTCTTAAATAGAAATATACTTTAACAATAAAAAAAATAGAAAGGGATAGAGATTCAGAATAAAACAGTCTCTATTTAGAAAAGACAAGTTGGAAACTTTACATTGGTATTTAATAAGAAAATGATACTCAGTATTTCCTCAGTTCTAAGGTGCTCTGTTATAAAGCATATCATCAATTCAAATGACAGTCACCTTAAATCTATATAGTTGAAGATGCTTCCTGATTTTAGAAACATTAAAGTATGTTTTGGATTTTCTGTATTTGAAAAAAATGGTATATTTTCTTAATTATTGGAAATTATATGACATGTATTTGTTTTCTTGATGTAGGTGTGCTGTGTGTTGGTGGGGCAGGTGGGGGGTGTTCTATGTTCATTGATGTCCTGGGGAAGTGGATCTTGGATGCCAACTTATTTAGGTACCTTGTTGAAATCCAGTTGCACATAGGGATAGTTTGGAATGTTCTGAGTGATGTGCAGCAGCAAGCCTCCTTCCAGTCTGTCTGTCCTTCCCTTGCAGGTGTGTAGAGGGGGTCTCTGTGCAGGACTTCTGGACTGTGGGAAGGTCTGCAGAGGTGGGGACTGTCTTGCTCACAATCCTGCTGGCCAGCATGGCATAATCAGAAATTGATCTTAGATACCATTGACCAGGGACTTATTTTATTTTAATCGACTAATTAATGTCTTAATATCCAGAACGGGCAATGGGAGCCACAAATTCGATCTAATCTCCTTTTGTCAATACAGAAGCCGAGGCCAGAGAGCCTCACTGAGGCCTATGGTGACCCAGAGCATGCTTGGTTGGTCATCTTGGTTCTTTTTAACCATCTCACGCAGTCACTGTACTGAAAACGTTTGTATTTCAGGTCCAGGAGGCAACTTTCTGTGGGTGCAGCTTTTTGTTTCCCAGGTGATGGGCACTGCTATGCTTTGCACCCAAACACATCCATAACTGAAGACAGACCCAAATATTCCTGGGAACCAGGCAGGCAGAGGACAAGAGGTGACCAGGTCACACATGTCTGTCGAAGCCACCACCTTCTCCTGGGCTCTGGCCTATTGCTGCCAAGGGGAAAAGGGGGGCCCTGTATTTTCAGACCTTCTGATCATTTAAGGGAAATAGGAAGTCCAGATTTGAAATGAAATTTCTCGCTTTTTAGATTTTGGCAATTAAAAAAAAAAAAGCACACACCCAAAACAAAAGCATTGTGCAAACCAAACAAAACATGTCTGATTTGATGCCTGATTTGACATCTGCTTCCAATGTGCAACCTCTGTTCTAAAGAATCATTGAGAGTTGTGGTCTTGACTTTCTGAGATTTGGCTTGTAGAAGGCTTTGGAGGAGTAAATTGCGTTTAGCCATACAGCAGAAGGTTGTCATGCCATTATTTAAGAACAGTTCATAATGATGAGAAAATAGGTAAGGCATAATTAGTGGATAAAGCAGCATACAGCATTTTTGATATACCACAGTCCCCAGCCATACAAAATTGTGCCTCAGAGACCTATGACAAATGGTCAAAAGCTGCTATGTAACTCTTCTCCTCCTTCTTCGCACTCTAAACTTTCCAAGTTGCCCATAATAAATATGTGTTCCTTTTTAACCCAGAAACAAAATAAACAAAAATGTTAATTTACAGTTATGCCACTCTTAGGAACATATCCTAAGATAATTGAATAAATATACAAAGGATTTTATGCACAAAGTTACTCTGGTGATTTTATTTATAATAGTGTAAAATTGGTAGCATGTCCAATAATTGGGCAATATTTGAGTAATATATGGAATCCTTATGCAATGGAGTATTTTGCAATCATTGTTTCTGATATTATTAAGTAATCGAATAGAGTACTGATTATAATGTAAAGTGAAAAAATAGGACATAAAATTGCATAAGCACTTGGATTAAAATTGAGCTTAAAAACACCTCATGCATAGGAAAAAGGCTCAAGAAAAATGCCAGAATTATGATAATAAGGTGTGTGACTGGCTGTTAGGTTCATGGGTAACATTTTATTTTTGGATTTTTACTTTTTTTGGTCTTTTCCAGATTTCCTTTATTAAGTGTAATTCTTCAAATAAAAAGGGGGGGGGTGGCTGCCATTAACTCACCTTAGATATGCACTAATATGTTAAATACACAAAAAAGTTATCTTTCCAATACAGTTATAGATGTTTTTTCTAAGATGATTTTATACTTTATTCTCTAGAAACATACTTCAAATTATTACCTTTATGCCTTGGCTGACAAGAAGCTCAGAGTTTAATTTATTGTTTGATCAAAGTAATTATATATGCCATGGGTTTTGATTAATTTATGTTTCTTCTCTCTTCTGATTTTAAAAGTTATATATAATCTAAATATTATTTTTTCTACTTATACGATGGTACTATTTTATTACAAACTACTTCAAATTCTCTTGCAAAGTGGGTTGAGTGTTAATTTTAATAAAGAATAAGTCTACAATCTTTTTCCCCATGATTTTACAGCAGTGAGGGAAGTGTTAAACTTTTAAATCTCTATATAAATGCATGTGTATAAATATATGTGTATCTGTATACATCTGTATACATATACATATGTAAGAATTCTTGAATACCTATGAATCTTTGATAATTCAAATGTGTTGACTATTTTCTTTTTACTACTTTAAAAAATTGTTTTAATAGCTTGGGCCCTTATAAATCATAGACGGTATTAATGAGAGACTTCAACTCTTCAGTATTTAAAATCAGCTTTACAGAAATAGTCTATAAAATCTGTGGATAAAGATTCAAGCTAAAATTTTTCTTTGCTTTTGACTGAAATCATATCAACGCAGTGTGGTAACACTTGTATCTCATGCTGAGTAGCTTGTTTACTTCAAATTCAGAAATTTTTTTATGCATAAAAACCCAGAAAATAAATTGTTAGTTTATAATTACAGTATATTCAGGAAGTTAAACTCTCAAACCCGACTGTTTAGGGAGGGAAAAAATGGAAGGGTCTTGTTGCATCGAAGAGATTGGGCACGTGGGTGTTTGCTCTGCCTCTGGTCATCGTGGGAGCACCTGGTGATATCACAGAATGGATTCCTCCTTGGTGGCTCTTACTGAAGCTGCTTCGATTATCAGTCTAAATTGAAATCATTTTTATTTTAAATGCTGCAGCAGTTTTGTCCCTTAATCTAATGCAGCTCCCCATTTTTAAGATTTATTATTCTGCCTTCCTACTGTTTTCTTACTCCTCAGCATTGCCAATGGTGTTCGAGCTATTATTAATACATTAGGCCAATGGATCCCATTCATTAGCACGAGGGCCCGGGGCTGGAGGAGAGCATGATGCTGGCCATGTGCATCAGCCATTGGCTAAGAGGCTGCATCAGCTGCTGCTCTTCTTTCTACAGAGCAACTGTTACCGGACTGAACAACTGCCTCCTCATCCCAGGACTCTCTTTAGGGGAAAGAGCACTGGACATCAATTTGGATAGGTTCGATTCGAGCCCTGGCTTGGCACATAATTACTCTGAGACCTTAGGAAAGACTAGAAACCTCTCAGCCCCAGTTTCCTTATTAGTAAAAGCAGAATAATATTTGATCTTGTAACATCATTGGACCATTGTGAAAATTCAACCAAAATATATACCAATTGCAAAGTGCTGTAGAATGATAGTAGGCATTTATTTGTCTTCCCAGACCCACCCTCCTCTCTTTATGGAAAGCATCACCCTTCTTCGGCGGGGGGAGTTGCCTTGCCTTGTTCCTCATTCTCACCTGGGCTCAATGGGAGCTGACATCTTGGAAGACAATCTTGCCTTTCTGCGACAGTAATTGGTCTAAATTAAATTTTACCTGTATCTGTTTTTACATCTATGCTATGTAAAAAACCACCCCATAACTTAGTGACTTAAAACAGTAATGAGATTATTTTCATGGTTCTTTGGTCACTGGGTGGTTCTTGTGATGCTTTCCGATGTGTTCCCTTACATTGCTGCAGTCAGCTGTATGGCTTCAGTCGGGCTGGAGCATCTGGGATGGCCTCACTGACATATTTAGGGCCTTGATGTTGGTCTGGGCCTCTCTTTCCATGTAAATTCACCCTGGGCTCCTGTCACACAGTGGACGCACACCATGATGGCAAAAATGGAAGTGCGAGGCCTCTTAGGCTGAGGGTTAGATGTCGAAAAACATGACTTCTATTATGTTTTGGTTAAAATAAAACACAAGTTCAGCCCAGATTTAAGACAAAGAGGAATATACTGCACCTCTTGACGGAGAAAGCAGCAAAATCACATTTCAAAAGGTCACATGTATGGAGACAGAAGGAATTACTGCATTAATATTCGCAAATAATCTGCCATATTACTAATGCTGTAAAGCTTTTGGGCCAAGATCCATTAGCAGCCCTTGTTCCAGCCTTGTGGAAGGAGTTGGTGTGCAGTACAAGAGAATGCAACTGACTTCTGGAGAGAATCAAGAACAAGTGCTAGAGAGCTCTGAATCAGCCTTTAAAGCAGCTCTGTGCCTGCTCTTATTGCAGTTTGAATTACGCCAGCAAGTTATCCTGCCCCTTCTCCCATAATCTAGCTTAAGTTTGATTTCTGTCACGTGCTCTCCAGGAGCAAGCTCAATATATGCTTATTACTTTTCCCTTTGTTTGCCTTTCCTGGAGAATGGATGAAAGGATTAGGAGTAGAGATCTATGAGTTTTAAATTAATTATGCAGACTGGCACAGCAGCCCTGTCTTTATCCATCTCGTCCTCAGCCGGCTCAAAACTGAATAGGCTGGCAACTTCCTTGCTACCATTATTCACTCTTATTCTGAGGGTAAAAATGACTATGAGCTCCCAGTGTGCAGCATCTTGTGAAAGATCAGAACTTGAATGACAGCATCAGGAGAACATGAGAGTGTGCACATGCAAGTTCCTTCATTTCTTCTCAAGAACAATTTTAAAGTTTGCACCTGGAGAAGCTCCTGAAACATCTGTCAACAATTTGGTGGAATCTACAGTCTTGTTACCATTTTTGATTAATTTGTTATGGCAATGAATACATCAGACTTGATCTCCAAGGGCTCTCTGTAAATCAGTTCTAAACCCTCATTCTCTGGGGTCATCTTTTTGAGATAAATGGGATCAAGAGAGGTTGGTAGTCTTTTGAGATTATAGACTTTAAAACCTTGAAATTTGGTGCTTCAGAAATAAAAAGCAAACTCTAAAATCTTTAATAATCAAAAGAGGAGATGATAATCATTTTCTGCAGTTAGCCATTCAGGCTGTCACCCATACCTTTTATCTTCAGATTTCTCTAGTTTTATGTAGAATGTCATTATGCAATTATCTTAGAAAACTTCTTCCCAAGAATTTGACTTTTTCAGTATTCTGTCATTTAATTCTCTAACCGCATTACCTTCCCAAAGCATTTCTTTAGTCCAACTCACAAACAATAAATATTTCTAAGGATAGGTCCTACACCCACCCTTGGAATGGGCTCCTTTTGTTGGAAGAGAAGAGAGAATTTGGCCTGGATTAGGGTCACCCTTTGGTGATCATCTCCAGTGCAGTGGGGATGATGCTGATGCTGAGGCTGCCCCATGGGTTGCCCTTTGGGAAGCCCTTTTCTGGGGCCCTTCTCTTAGGAAGACAGAGGAAAATTGTCATGTAGGATGTTTTATATTCCCATTTATGAGCCTTTTCTTGTGAACACTTTTTTTCTATGCTACTTCCTGCTGGATTAGAAGAGACAAAAGGTGGTTGGGGAAGAAATGTAGTGGTTAAGAGTTTAATCTCTGGAATCAGACAGACTCAAGTTTGAGTTCTAATCTTGTCTTTTACTGTTCTTACAACAATAAGCAAGTTGCTTAGCTTCTCAGATCCCATTTCTTCATCTGTAAAGTGGGGATAACAATAACCTCCTAGGCTTGTTGTGAGAATTAAGTGACAAAATATTAGTAAAGTATCCAGCACTGTGCCTGGAACATAGTAAGTGTTCAATAAATGTTATCTGTTATTACAGTATTTATGTAACTTAACTAACTGCAATTTAATTTATCTAAGGGGGTTGGAATACTGTTGTCCTAGTCAACGTGAGCTGCTATAACAAACTACCATAGACTGGGCAGCTTAAAAACAACAGAACTTTATTTCTTACAGCTCTGGAGATTGGAAGTTGAATCAGGATTGCAGCATACTTAGGTCCTGGTGAGGGCCCTCTTCTGGGATCCAAGAATGAGGACTCCTTGGATCCTCACATGGTAGAAAG
The DNA here is from genome assembly GCF_006542625.1 of Nomascus leucogenys. NCBI lineage: Eukaryota > Metazoa > Chordata > Mammalia > Primates > Hylobatidae > Nomascus > Nomascus leucogenys. Next base: position 22,248,495 of record NC_044383.1, on the reverse strand, counting down.
CAGGTAAGAGAGCTCTCTGCGGTCCTTTTTGTAAGCATGATCTAATTACCTTCCAAAGGCCCCTATCCCACTACCATCACACTGAGGGTTTGGATTTCAACATTTGAATTTCTGGGCATGTAAATCCTTCATGCATTGCAGCGGTCATGGGGCAGAAGAATCACCTTGGATTTTGAATGTAATTCCTAAATCTTAAGGCAGTCTCTCCTTTCCCAGAGTGGGTTGCAATGTGACTTTCAGAAGCAATGTATTTGCAGGAACTTCACATTGAGAAACTGAAGACAATTGCCCTAATGTTGAGATTTAAACCTGGAGAAAAGTGTTTCTAAATCTCTTCAAGAGGAAATGGCACTTGAGAAAGGCCCAGCCATTTTTTACTTTAAATCAAAATAGACAGGGATATTTATGGGTTCCTGATTAGATATCTGGAGTCACCTGAATTGGTCTTCATGCTGGATAAACATCTGTATTCTTAAGATGACTATTTAAGAACAAATAAAACTTCTCTGTCTTCTGAGGTAAGGGTCTAAAAGGTTTTTGTGGGAAGTATAGCAGTGCTTCTGGAGTTTGCAGCTAACTTTGAGAATATCTCTGGAAAGGAAATATCATGTTCTGTGGAGCTCAGTTGGACCCAACATTATCACATACCCAAGAGCTGGGTTAGCATATTATCGCAGTTTTCCTGGAATATTTCTAACCAACATAATTGTCCCAACATCATTATTAATAGTACCTCATTTTACTCAAAAGGGTCCTGGTTTAGGTGACAAATTATATGGTCACCCTGTCTAAAACTTCATGTTCTATCTTTATTTAAAAATTTTAAAATATTTAGGGCCAGGTGTGGTGGCTCACACCTGTAATCCAGCACTTTGGGATGGTGGGCAGATCACTTGAGGCCAGAAGTTTGAGACCAGCCTGGCCAACATAGTGAAACCAGATTTCTACTAAAAATACAAAACATTAACCTGGTGTAGGGGTGCTCATGTATGTAATCCCAGCTAGTCAGGAGGCTGAAGCAAGAAAATCTCTTGAACCTGGGAGGTGGAGGTTGCAGTGAGCTGAGATCGCACCACTGCACTCCAGCCTGGGTGACAGAGCAAGACTTTGTCTCAAAAAAATAAAATATTTATTTGTAATAGACCATTTATTACAAATTAAATATTTATTTGTAATAGAATATTATCACAGTAACATTCTCAATGAACTGACCAAAGACAAGGTATTTCTTATGGATATCTAGAGATCCCTCTTCTACATGGTCACACTTGATAATGATGCGATGGTTAATTCTGGTGCTGTGGTAGGCTACATTATTTGACCCTAATGACTTACGCCTCCCTCTATTCATGACCAGATAACTTTGTAGTGCCCACAACTGGGTGTGGGACGATTGTCTTGGCTCAGTCATTCTGAGCCAAGACTGGTTGATTTTTTTCTCTGGGCATGGATAAAACTGAACAGTAAAAGCTACAACCTTGGAAATCTTGACCATGTTTAGCTGTGGGGCAGGGATTTCTCCTCTTTCAGAGAACCACAACAGCCTATCTGGAATGTCTACCACAGCAAAGGATCTTAGCAGCAGTGGGCAAGTACTGGACTGCATAGGTCTGGTTTCCAACAAGGACTTCTTGTGACAACAAGAAGCCGTGAAAAATAGTGGCTCAAATAGATTTCAGTGGTCGACATTTAGACAAAGACTCTAGGAAGATCATCTTAGTGTATGAAGAAGAGCTGGTACCATTCCTACTGAAACTATTTCAAAAAATTCAGAAATAGGGAATCCTCCCTAATTCATTCTATGAGGCCAGCATCATCCTAATAGCAAAACCTGGCAGAGACACAGCAGAAAAGAAAACTACAGGCCAATATCCTTGATGAACATAGACGCAAAAATCCTAACAAAATACTAGCAAAATGAATCTAGCAGCACATCAAAAAGCTAATCCATCATGATCAAGTAAGCTATATGCCTGGGATTCAAGGTTGGTTCAACATATGCAAATTGATAAATGTGATCCACCACATAAATAGAACTTAAAGACCACATGATCATCTCAATAGATGCAGAAAAGGCTTTTGATAAAGTTCAACACCACTTCATGTTAAAACCTGCAACAAGCTAGGCACTGAAGGAACATACCTCAAAGTAATTAAGAGCCATCTGTCAAAAATCCACAGCTGACATCATATTGAATGGGTGAAAGCTAGAGAACCCCTTGAGAACCAGAACAAGACAAAGATGCCCTCTCTTACCACTCTTATTAAACATACTACTGGCAGTCCTAGCCAGAGCAATCAGGCAAGAGAAAGAAATGAAAGACATCCAAATAGGAAGAGAAGAAGTCAAGCTATCTGCCTGCAGATGATATGATTCTATACATAGGAAACCCTGTAGTCTGTGCCGAAAAGCTCCTAGATCTGATAAACAACTTTAGCGAAGTTTCAGGAGCAAAATCAATGTACAAAAATCAGTAGCATTTCTATACACCAACAACATCCAGGTTGAGAGACAAGTCAAGAATGTAATCCCATTCACAACAGCCACAAATTGAATAAAATACCTAGGAATGCAGCTAACCGAGGATATGAAAGACTTCTACAATGAGAATTACAAAATGCTGCTCAAAAAAATCAGAGATGACAAAAACAAATGGTAAAAAATGTCATGATCATGGATAGAAGAATCAATATTAGTTAAAATGGCTATACTGCCCAAAGCAATTTATAGATTACATGCTATTCCTATCAAACTACCAATGACATTCTTCACAGAATTAGAAAAAAAAAAGATTCTAAAATTCATATGAAACCAGAAAAAGAGCTCAAATAGCCAAGGTAATCCTAAGTAAAAAGAACAAAGCTGAAGGCATTACATTACTAGACTTCAAACTATACTGCAGGGCTACAGTAACCAAAAAAGCATGGCACTTATACAAAAACAGGCACATAGACCAATGAATCAGAATAGAGATCCCAGAAATAATGCTGCACACTTTCAACCATCTGATTTTCAACAAAATTGACAAAAATAAGCTATGGGGAGAGGACTCCTTGTTCAATAAATGGTGCTGGGATAACTAGTTAACTATGTATGCAGAAAATTGAAACTGGACCACTTCCTTACACTATATACAAAAATCAAGTCAAGATGAATTAAAGACTTAAATGTAAAACCTAAAACTATAAAAACACTGGAAGATAACTTAGAAAATACCATTCTGAGCATAGGGCTATGCAAAGATTTCATGATGAAGACTTCAAAAGCAATTGCAATAAAAACAAAAATTGACAAATGGGAGTTAAACTAAGGGGCTTCTACACAGCAAAATAAACTATCAACAGAGTAAACAGACAACTTACAGAATGGGAGAAAATGTTTGCAAACTATGCATCTGACAAAGGTCTAGTATCCAGAATTGATAAGAAACCTAAACAAATTTACAAGCAAAAACAACCAACTCCATTAAAAAGTGGGCAGAGGACATGAACGATACTTTTCAAAAGAAAACATACACATGGCCAACAAGCATATGAAAAAATGCTCAATATCACTAATTATTATATAAATGCAAATCAAAACCACAATGAGTTACAATCTCACACCAGTCAGGATGGCTATTTATTTTTTTCTTTCATCTTTTTGTTTTTTAACTTTTACTTTAGATTCAGGGGTACACATACAGGGTTGTTATATAGGTCAACACATGTCATGGGGGTTTGTTGTACAGATTATTTCATCACCCAGGTACTAAACCTAGTACCCAATAGTTATTTTTTCTGCTTCTCTCCCTCCTCCCACCCTTCATCCTCAAGTGGGCCCCAGTGTCTGTTGTTCCCTTCTTTGTGTTCATGAGTTCTGATCATTTAGCTCCCATTTGTAAGTGAGAACATGCAGTATTTGGTTTTCTGTTCTTGTGTTAATTTCGTAAGGATAATGGCCTCCAGCTCTATCCATGTTCCTGCAAAAGACATGATCTTGTTGTTTTTTTATGGCTGCATAGTATTCTATTTTGTGTATGTACCACATTTTCTTTATCCAGTGTATCACTGATGAGCATATAAGTTAATTCTATGCCTTTGCTATTGTGAATAGTGCTGCAATGAGCATTTGTGTGCATGTGTCTTTATAGCAGAGCAATTTATATTCCTCTGTAAAATTAAAGCATCGTAATTTTTGGACTTTAATAATAGCTATCATTTTAATAGCCATTCTATTGTTAAAAAGTCAAAAAATGACAGATGCTGGCGAGGTTATGAAGAAAAGGAACTTCTTACACACTGCTGGTGGGAGTGTAAATTCACTCAGCCATTGTGGAAAGCAGTTGGGTGATTTCTTAAACAACTTAGAACTACCATTGACCAAACAATCCTATTATTAGGTATATACCCAGAGGAGTATAAATCATCCTGCCATAAAGACATGTCACTGCAGCACTATTCACAATAGCAAAGACATGGAATCAATCTAAATGCCATCAACAATAGACTGGATAAAGAAAATGTTTTGTAGTATGTATACACCATGGAATACTATATAGCCATAAAAAGAATGAGATCCTGTCCTTTGCAGCAACATGGATGGATCTGGAGGCCATTATCCTTAGCAAACTAACACAGGAACAGAAAACTATATACTGCATGTTCTCACTTATGAGTGGAAGTTAAACTGAGTATGCATGGACACCAAGAGGTGTACAGTAGACACCAGGGCCTACATGAGAGTGGACAGTGGAAGGAAGGTGAGGATTGAAAAACTACCTATCAGGTACTATGCTTATTACCTGAGTGATGAAATAATCTTTATACCAAACCCCCACTAGATGCAATTTACCTATATAACAAACCTGCACATGTACCCCTGAGCCTAAAGGTTAAAAACAATTTAAGAACTACAAAAAAAAAAAAAAAAAAAAGGAAGATCATCTTTGGGTTGTGTGAACGCCAAGGGGGCACATCTTAATGGAAGAAGACATGCACATCTTATCTCCTGTTAATAAGACAGGTAGGGGGTCAAATTATTAATTGTAAAGTGAGAGCCATGTGATACCTGCCTGCTTGTGGAGCAGTTCAGTCATCACTTTCAATGTGTAGGAGATGGAGAAGGATATGGAGGGAATGTGCCTCTCCATTTATGATATGGATTGGAGACTAGATGGGTCCATAAGGAGGTGCTTTAGGAAAGGGGTGACCTCTGACTTCCTATGTAGGGTCCTAAGTTGAGAATGAATGTGATCTAGACCCAGGTGACATTTATGAAGGTGCCCAGCCTGCTGTGCTGACTTGCACAATGAGTTGCAGTGGCTGGAGCTGCCTAATGAGGCATGAGATGGAGTGTAATGCAAAGGGGGAGACAGTAACAAATTAGTCACGCAGACGGCTTTGAAAGGTGACCTGCAGCCATAGAAACTCACAGCCTGAATTTCTGGCCAGAAGTGGTGTGTTGCAAAACAGTTGCCTTCCATGTATTCTTTAAAAAAGAAAAAACAAACAGTTATCCCCTAGAGGGCATTTCAGATTCTTGCTTCTTGTTTCACTTGCCAGAAAATAGAGATACAGAGGAAAAATTCCCTGGGAGGAAAGTATAATTTGAGGAATGATCGTCGTTTATTTGCTTCATTTAAGATTCAGCAAAAACAGGACTAATCCAGCTCTTCCCTGTCCTCCAGCAAATTTGCTTTCCTCCTATTGCTGCATCAATTTCCCCTTGTTTTCCTTCTGAAGTAGAGAAAGCACTAACTTTGCTTTCGTTTTTTTGCTGTCTTACACTTTGCACCGACATCAATCATGCGCTCGACAGAACAGTTATTTTACCAGTTTTCTCTGAGCTGAGCATCTTCTTTTTCTTTTCTTTTTTTAGTTTAATGGCGTCTCAAAGCCATCTTGAATTTATCTACTCCGACATAAACTGAACACTGGAAAATCTGGTCTTTCGCAATCTGTTAAGAACAGCAGTTATCTATGTCCAATATCTAGTTTCTTAAAGAAACATTTCTCTATAATTTCAATGTCTGACATCAATTCCAGGCCCCTTGGAAAGCATCCCTAGCTATAATAATCATTAATGGAGAAAAATTGGCATGCAAATACAATACTGAAGCACCAATGAAACCAAATGTATCTCTAGGGTTACACTTACTGATCAACAAGAGTAACAAACATAGCTTTTGTGCAATATCAGTTTTCCTTGAGCAAGGGAGGAGGCTGTGTATGTAGTAGTTAATTTCACTGTTGCTATGGGGAGCCACTAACGATGGTTCACATTTATTGGGCTCTTTACCGAGTGTCAGGCTATGTTTCAAGCTCTTTATCTTTAACTTACTAATTCTCCCAACAACACCTGAATTATGTGTAATTGCATCCATCCCCATTTTACCAAAGGGAAAACTAAGGGGCAAAAAAAGCTAACCAACTTGCCTAGTGTCACAGAGCTGGAAAGTAGTAGAACCAGGGTCTCAGGCCAGGAGGTCTGACTCTGGGGTTGTGCTCTTTACCTCTACACTCAACTGCTTTGATGATCATTGTAATAATATATACCTCATTGGATTGTTGAGAGGAGTTAGAGACTGGTTCACTAAAGTACATAGCACTATGTCCAGCATGTGGCACAAGCTCATTAAATGTTCACCAGTGTTGTTAAGGCTAAATCACTCAAACTCTTAAAGAATGACTGGTTGCCCAAATTTAAACTTGAGCTTTTGAACTTGAGGTTAGTTCAAATGGCTCTGGTTATTCCAGTCATTTCTATTACTATCCTTTAGAAAAACAATTTTGGAACAAAACCAGAATTACCTAATATAATCCCAACATCATGACAACCGGTATGAACAAGGGTAGGATGACAATCAAGGTTAGTTCATGAGCAATGGTCAGCTTCTGGACCACTTTGTGACTTTCAGGAAGTGGACTTTTCTTCCCAATATTTGAACTCATGCCCACCCCTCCTTTTCCCTGTTTGTCTTGATAGTCCTTTCTACCCTATTCATGGTGTCTACTTCACATTGATGGAGTGCTGGAAATCATACTTTATTTCATTTTGTCCTCTGGTGCTCTTTTTCCAAGGAAGCACTGCAGCCCCAGCAGAGAGGTAATTTAATTCATTTCTATTAACAAAGTCAAGTCATATGCAAATGAATTTGTTCAAGAGCTGTTTAATTAGAAAAGGGTTTTTTCCTTCCATTAAGTGATTCCCTGATGGAGGAAGATCTCAAAAATGTACCGTACCTCTATTAAATATCCCAAATGTTAGATCTAGGAGCGTCTCCATTTTGGAATGAAAATTGCAATTTGGGTTTGGTATAATTCTACACAAGTGAGACTGTCTGAATGAGATAGAAGATTAGAGCTGAAGGGACTTTGGAGGTCAGTTATTATAACATCCTTAATATGGCAGATGTGGAAACTGAGGCACATGTCTTCTGAGAAGATTCCTCACCAATGTTGGTGTCTGGCCTCGTTAGTCTTAAGGAAGTGACGTAAAGGTTTATTAATTTGATGCAATTTGCCATCTTCATTTTCTCTCTCTCCCCATTTCTCTCTCTCTCTCCCCATTTCTCTCTCTCTCTCTCTCTCTCTCTCTGTGTGTGTGTGTGTGTGTGTGTGTGTGTGTTTGCAGGTATTTCAGGGTATTGGTACTTGATGAATAGGATGAATTTATTATTGACTTAACATGTCTTAAAAGTGTTGTTATTACGGAAACTCTATGTAGGCAACAATGATTGCCTTATGTGCCTAGCACTCCTGGGCTCCATTTCTCCTGACTACTGGTCCTCTCATCCCCCAGACACCCACTATTCTCCCATTTTATCTGCATAATTCCCCCAGGAGCTGTCATTTTCTTAGCTGGTTGCATCCTCCCATGCATAGCTTCTTGATCTAGTGGTGGATACATAACCCAAGTTGGTCCAATAAATTATTTCCTTGGGACTTTTAATGTTAAGACTTGAAAGAGCAACAAAATAGGGTCTCTTGTAGTTAGAACTATGTGTAAAACATTTGGATGCCATTGGCTTCATGTATTCCATCAGGTGCAGAAAGTTGATCTGAAGGAAAGAGAAGAAGCTGAGACATAACAGAGAGAAGCAAAAAGCAGAGATGGTCATGAGGATGTAGGATTCCAACTCCAGACTGTCTTAGGTCCTAGCTGCATTCCAGTTCTTCTGTCACATAGCTCACTGCCTGTGGATTCCTTGAGGCAACCAGTCTTCTCTTTTTGGCTTGATTTAATTTAACAACACTGTGAACAAAAGAATACTAAAATTCCCAGAGAAGCAAGGGTGAGTGTCATTTTATCCAATGTGCACCAGCTAGGCCAGATGCTGGAGGAGAAGTATTGAGGGGACAGGAAAAAAACTCCCAGAAGAAATAGTCTTTGAATGATGTAGAACAGGCATTTATCCAGCTCAGCACAGAAGAGATCCTAATGCTTACCCAAGAAGGAGGATTAGAACCCCACCCCACTAGTACAGGGCAGAGGGCATTCAAAGGCATTTCCAGAGGAAAGTGATGGCTCTGGATGTGCAGGCACAATTCCTTACAACAAAGCCTTATTTCTCATAAAATTCCAAAGAAAATCCTTTGTGTATTGCTCAGGGATGTTGTCCATAGTGGATGGGCCCCACATTGTTGCTGTCACTCTGAATTTCCACATTAGGCCAACCACATAAGCATACATTTATACCAAAATATTGTGCCTGAACAAGGCTAGTGGATGTTTGGAAAAGTGCTACTATGTGAAGATTGATTTTAATTCCCAAACCCAACTTGCTCATTTCTAGATCTTCAATACTTACATAACCAGTATAGGTCACAAGTCTCAGAAAGATTCTGAGAACCATAGAATTTAAGATTATAACTTTTTTTTCCTAAAGCAACTTCAGTCCAACTCTTCTACTGAATTTCCCTCTGTACCAAAGCTGGTAGAGTGGAGATTTATTCACTCATCCAGTTTCTGCCCCTTTCCTGAGGATGTGTAGGAATCTAAGAGACTTGGTGCTTTTGGACGAGGGTGGATCCCCTAATCTTGGTCCATCAGGCTCACTCTTGATTTCCTTATTGTCCCAGCTTGCCTAACTCCCTGAAGCCCCACAACTTGTAATTTCTAGGCCAGGTCAAGTGTTCAGGAAGCCTTGTAAAGCTGAGAATCTAGGATCCTGGAACCAACTTCCTTAGATAGACCATAGGACCTTTCCCCCTCTGAAGTCTTAGCAGCTCCACCAGGAAGCAGCAGGAGGGATTCTGCTGCTCCTGGGATCCATGTTCTCTTCCCACTTTCCAGTCTGGGGAAAGCATTTCTCTCTCCTTTTCTGTTGGTGTCTTTCCTCACCTCTCTGTCCATGCACTCACTCTTCTTCAATGGATATAGGCTTTTACAAAAGATATGAACAACTGACTTTACGTATCTTACACTTTTTCCCCAGGAAATAAATTTTCCAGAAATATTGGAAGAGGACTTAATGACTGACTTGAAATGTAAAATGAGGCGGGATAGGAAATACAGAAGGAGCAAACAGTAACTCATATCTTAAATAATCTATCCAATGATATGTGTTTATCAAATAATTGAGGGTATGAGAGAGAGCACTTCAGCCCTAAATGAAAAACTATTGAGTGTTGAGATTTTTTTCTGGCATGCTTTTAAGTCACTTGTGGATCAGTTTGATGTTTACAAGGTTGGCTTTTAAGCTTTCTTAAGATATGTCCTGAGGGGTCTTTTGGGTTAATGTAGCTCCACTACTAAGGTGTGATAAAGAGTGTCTAATCTATAACATAATAGATACAGACTCAATGATTTCTCTCTAAATTTGAGAATAAGAGAAGTGTCAACTCTTATCATATCTATTCAGTATTTTACTGGAGCTCTTGACCAGCACAATAAGTCAAGAAAAATAAATAAGGTCATATCTATTGGAAAGGAAGAAGTAAAACTGCTTTTATCCCCACAATTGTCTGTGTAGAAAATGCGAAGGTATTTACAAACAATAAATAAAACAAAAGTACTAGAACCAATAAGTGAGTTTACCAAGGTCACAGAAAGTAATAGAAAAAAATCAATTATATTTCTATATTCTAACAATGAAAAACTGGATATTGAAATTTTAAAAATAGCAGCATTTGTAATATCCAAACCATAAAATACTTGGGAAAAATTTTACTAAAATATGCATAGGAGCTGTTTGCTAATAACTCTAAAGTGTTAATGAAATTAAAGAAGACCTGAACAAATCTGGCATATGAACATGATGAATCTCCATAAGTCTCAATGTTGTTATGGTGTCATCTCTACTAAATTAGTGTAGGGACTCAGCACAATTATAATAGAAGTATCAACAGGATTTTTATCTGTGTAGAAATTAACAAAATGATTCAAAAACTAAATGGAAACTCAGATAACTTAGAACAGACAAAATAATTTTGAAAAAGAACAAAGCTATAGGATACACACTACCAGATTTTAAGACTCACCAATAGTTACAGTAATTAAGCCAATGTCAAATTGACAAATAGATATATAGCACAATGTACCAGAAGAGAATCAGATGATTAACCCCCATATATAGATAGCTGACAGGTTTGTGACAAAGGTGCTGAAGTATGTTCAAAAGGGGAAGAGCAGGTTTTCAACAAATAATTGAAATAGTGGAAAAAATTGGATATTCATATGGAAAAATCAGTATCAACCTTTCTCTCACACTATACACAAAGTTTAACACAAAGTGTATTATAAACTTAACAGCTAAAAGCTGTTAGGTTTATTGTTAAAAGCTAGAATCATTAAACTTCAAGAAGAAAATCTGTGGCTTTGAGTCAGGTAAAGATTTCTTAGATATGATATAAAAAGTACAAACTATAAAATAATTGCTACATTTTATTTCAACAAAACTAAAAACAGATGGTTTTTGAGGGAATGGTTTAAAATATGCAGTGCTCCCTCTAGAAGTCAAAATGGCACTGAGGGGAACCTGGAGCAGTCCCAGAGCCTGAGCCACTGACAGGAGAGGAGAGGGCCTTGGCAGCAGCAGTAAGAGGATGGCTGTGGATGCAGGTGCTAGTGTGGACAGTGGTGCTTCTGGTGGCAGCAGTGGGGGCATGGCCGTGGGGGTGATGGTAGTGGTCCTAATAGTGGCAGCAGGAGCAGCAGCAGTGAGAGGAGACTCCAGGAAATGGATGAAAAAACACTGGACCTAAGGTTGAAGGTTTGTAAAGACCTCTGGGATTACACTCTGAAGAAACCGCAGATGGAATGCCTCATCGACTGAAGAAAATGGGTGTGAGTTCATCTAACTATCCTCATTCATGTTCCCTGAGAATAGGAGGAAATTCACATGTCCACGAGACTTTTATAGAAATATCGTTCTATTCTCAGCAAGGCTATGGTTGTGAATCAAAATTGTATAGTCTCGCCCAAGGCCATGAGAAACCATGACAGGAGAAAAAAAAAAAGAATTTCTGGCCTTGTCAACCTCAAAATGAGTTTATTAAATGCTGAAAATCTAATTGATCTGCTGATCAAGAAGAACTGATCAGCCAAGAATTGTTGCAAGAATTGTTTTCTGTTTGGGATGTTACAGATGTCAATGCATTAGTAGAGGAATATGAGAGAACTTCAGCCTTAAAGGAGTTTTCTCTATAAGTCAATTCGACTAGACCAGAAGCCGAGACATTGCAGAATAATATGGCTAATCTTTATGAGAAGCTATATGTACTGATATAGACCTGATATTTCATGAAACTTGTTTTACTGTTCATTGTGCCATTTTTGGCAGCAAGATTTCCATTTTTAAAAACACTGTTTTCTTCCTCACCTAAATGTGGGGCAAAAATAATTATGGACGTCAATACAGTTTGTATTAATATGCCCATGTTTTCTGTTTTATTACCAGAAGAGATTAGGGGCTCATTTTTAACCTCCTTAAAAAGAAAAAATGCTAGGCAAGAAATTGCCTTTCCCAGACAAACGCTAAGGGAATTCATCACCACTAGACCTGTCCTACGAGAAATGCTCAAAGGAGTTCTAAACATGGAAACGAGAGGACAATATTCATCATCATCATCACATAAGTACAAAGCTCATGGATCTTATAAAGCAATTACACAATTGAAACTCCAAGGCAACTAGCTAACAACACTATGACAGGAACAAAACCTCACATATCCATATTAACCTTGAATGTAAATGGCCTAAATGCTCCACTTAAAAGATACGGATTGGCAAATGGGATTAAAAAGTCTCTTACTGCCTACAAGAGACCCACCTACTGGCTAAAGACAGCTATAGACTCAAAGGAGTAGAAAAAGATATATCACACAAATGGAAAACAAAAATGAGCAGGAATAGCCATGTTTATGTCAGATAAGACAGACTTCAAACTAACCATGGTTAAAAAAAAAGCAAAGAAGGGCATTATATAATGATGAAAGGTTCAATACAACAAGAAAATTGGATTGTTGTAAATGTATATATATCCAACACTGGAGCACCCAGATTCATAACAAGTACTACTAGACAGAAGAAAACAGATGATAGCAATACAGTAATAGTGGGGCACTTCAACTCTTCACTAACATCACTAGACAGATCAGTGAGGCAGAAAATCAAAGAAACTCAAGTTAAACTGGACTATAGTCTAAATGGACCAATAGACGTTTGTAGAACATTTCATCCAACAACTATACAGAATTCTACAACTAAGAATGCTTGGCCACAAAGCAAGTCTCAATAATTTCAAATATATTGAAATGATAAGAAGGATATTCTCAGAGACCAGTGGAATAAAATTATAAATTAATACCCGGAAGAAATCTCAAAACTACACAAGTACATGGAAACTAAACAATTTGCTCCTGAATGGCCTTTAGGTAAAAGACAAAATTAAGGAAAAAAAAACCATTTGATACAAATAAAAATAGCAATACAACATACCAAAGTCTCTGGAATTTAGCAAAAGCAGTGCTTAGAAGAAGTTTATAGCATTAAATGTCCACATCATAAAGACTGAAAGATCTCAAATTAACTACCTAATGTTGTTCCTCAAGAAACTAGAAAAATAAGAACAAACCAAATCCAAAACTAGCAGAAGAAAAGGGATAAAAATCAGAGAATAATGAGATTGAGAGAAAAAAAATGCAAAGGATCGATGAAAGAAAAAGTTTGTTCTTTGAAAGGATAAACAAAACTGACAGACCACAAGCTAGTTTAACCAAGAAAAAAAAGAGAAAATATTCCAAATAAGTACAATCATAAATGATAAACATGACATTACAACTGATACTACAGAAATGCAAAAGACCATCAAACTACTATGAACATCTCTAACCACACAAATTAGAAAACCTAGAGGAAGTGGATAAATCCTGGAAACAAACAACTGCCCAAGATTGAACCAGGAAAAAAACAGAAATCCTGAACAAACCAATAATGATTAATGAAATCAAATCAATAATAAAAAATAACAATAATAGCAAAAGCCCAGGACTAGATGGATTCACAGATGAATTTTACCAGACATACAAAGAAGAGCTGATGCAAATGTTACTGAAACCATTCCAGAAAATCAAGAAGGATGAATTCCTTCCTAACTCATTCTATGAAACCAATATCAGCTTAGTACCAAAATCAGGGAAGGACATAACAACAACAACAACAACAAAAAACTAAGGCCAATATCCTTGATAAACATAGCTGCAAAAATTCTTAACAGAATACTAGCAAACTGAATGGCAACAGCACATCAAAAAGATCACAATCAAGTGGGTTTTACTCCAGGCTTGCAAGGATGGTTCAACATATGCAAATTAATAAACACAATTCACTGCATAAACAGAACTAGAAACAAAAATCATATCCCAATAAATTCAGAAGACATTCAGTAAAATCCAACATCTCTTTATAACAAAAAAATCCTCAGCCAGGCGCGGTGGCTCACATCTGTAATCCCAGCACTTTGGGAGGCTGAGGCAGGTGGATCATGAGGTCAGGAGATCAAGACCATCCTGGCTAACACAGTGAAACCCCATCTCTACTAAGAATACAAAAAATTAGCCGGGCGTGGTGGCAGGTGCCTGTAGTCCCAGCTACTCAGGAGGCTGAGGCAGGAGAATGGCGTGAACCTGGGAGGCAGAGCTTGCAGTGAGCCGAGGTCGTGCCACTGCACTCCGGCCTGGGCAACAGTGTGAGACTCCATCTCAAAAAAAAAAAATCCTCAACAAACTAGGCATCAAAGGAACATACTTCAGTAATAAACCCACAGCCAACATCATACTGATGGGTAAAAGTTGAAAGCATTCTCCCTAAGAATTCAAACAAGACAAGGATGTCCTCTTTGACCACTGCTATTCAACATGGTACTGCAGTACTGAAAATCTTAGCTAGAGCAATCAGTCAAAAGAAAGAAATAAAAGGCATCCAAATTGGAAAAGAGGAAGTCAAATGATCTCTGTTTGTTGATGATATAATTGTATACCTAGAAAACCCTAAAGACTTCCAAAAGATTCCCAAATTTGATAAGCAACTTGAGTAAAGTTGCAGGATATAAAATCAGCATACAAAAGTCAGTAGCATTTCTATACATCAATAACATTCAAGCTGAGAACCAAATTAAGAACTCAGTTTCGTTTATGACAGCCATAAAAAATGTAAAACCTAAGAACACATTTAACCAAGTAGGTAAAAGATCTCCACAAAGAAAACTACAAAACATTAATGAAAGAAATGGTAGATGGCCTGAAAAAAATGGAAAAACATCCCATACTCATGGATTGCAAAAATTAATATTGTTAAAATGACTATAATGTCCAAAGCAATCTACAGAGTCACTGTAATACCTGTCAAATTACCAGCATTGTTTTCCACGGAATCAGAAAAAATAATCCTAGAGTTCATATGGAACCAAAAAAGAACCTGAATAGAGAAAGCAATCCTAAGCAATAAGAACAAAACTGGAAGCATCACGTTGCCTGACTTCAAATTGTACTACAAGCTTATAGTAACTAAAATATAGTATTGGCACAAAAATTGACACATATATCAATGGAACAGAACAGAGAATCTAGAAATAAAGCTACATACCTACAACCAACTGATCTTGTACCCAGCATTTTTTTATGTTTTTACTGGATGCTTGTGTGTTGTCTTTTGAGAAATATCTGTTCATATCTTTTGTCCAGTTTTTAATGGAGTTGTTTGCTTTTCGCTTGGAAATTTAAGTTTCTTACAGATTCTGGATATTAAACCATTGCCAGATGCATAGTTTGCAAATATTTTGTTTACAAAATAAAATATCGAGAAAGGACAGAAAAAATAGAAAGGACACCCTATTCAATAAATGGTGCTGGGAAAATTGGCTAGCCAAATGCAAAAGAATGAAACTGGACTCCTATCTCTTACTATATATGAAAATTAAGATGGATAAAAGCCTTACATGTATGACCTGAAACTATAAAAATCATAGAAATAAGCCTAGGAAAAACTCTTCTGGACATTGGCCTAGGCAAAGAATTTATGATGAAGACCCCAAAAGCAAATACAACGAAACAAAAATATACAAATAGGACTCAATTAAATTTCAAAGCTTCTGCACAGCAAAAGAAACAATCAACAGAACAGACAGAATGGTAGAAAATATTTGCAAACTATGCATCTGACAAGGGTCTAATATCCAGAATGTATAAGAAACTTAAACAAATTTTCAAGAAAAAGCAAACTCCATTAAAAACTGGGCAAAGGATATGAACAGATATTTCTCAAAAGAAGACACAGAAGCAGCCAACAAACACATAAAAGAAATGCCCAACATCACTAATCATTAGAAAAAATGCAAATTATAGCCACAATGAGATATCTTACACCAGTCAGAATGGCTATTATTAAAAAGTCAAAAAACAACAGATGTTGGTGAGGATGTGGAGAAAAGAGAACACTGATATACTATTGGTGGAAATATAAATTAGTTTAACCTCTATGGAAAACAGTATGGAGATTTCTCAATGAACTAAAAATAGAACTACCATTCTACCTGGCAATCCTACTACCAGGTGTCTACCCAAAGGAAAAGAAATCATTGTATCAAAAAGACACTTGCACTTGTATGTTCACCCCAACGCTACTCACAGTAGTACAGTCATATAATGAACTTGTGTCCATCAAGAGTTGACCGGAGAGAGAAAAGGTGGAGGCCACGCATGGTGGTTCACACCTGTAATCCCAGCACTTTGGGTAGGCCGAGGCGGGCAGATCACTTGAGGTCAGGAGTTTGAGACCAGCTTGGCCAACACAGTGAAACCCCGTCTGTACTAAAAACACAAAAATTAGCAGGGTGTGGTGGTGCATGCCTGTAATCCCAGCTACTTGGGAGGGTGAGGCAGAAGAATCACTTGAACCTGGGAGGTGGAGGTTGCAGTCAGCTGAGATTGTACCACTGCACTCCATCCAGCCTGGGAGACAGAGTGAGACTCTGTCTCAAAAAAAAAAAAAAAAGTGATGTGTGTGTGTGTGTGTGTGTGTATTTACATATATATATATTTATGTATATATATGTATATACATATATTACACAGGCATAAAAATTGAATTAATGACATTTGCAGGAACTTGGGTGCAGCTGGAGGCCATTATCCTTAGTAAACTAACTCAGAAACAGAAAATCAAGTACTGCAAGTTGTCACTTATAAGTGGGAGCTAAACAATAGGTACATATGAACATAAAGATGGACATAGTAGACATTGGAGACTCCAAAGGGAGTGGGGAGAGCTGAAAAAATATCTACTGTGTACAGTGTTCACTATTTGAATAATGGTTACACCAGAAGCCAAATTGCCACCAGTATGAAATGTACCCATGTAAAAAACCTGCACTTGTACCCCCAAATCTACAATAAAATAAAATTAAAGGAAAACAAAGTGCATGTAACTTAAAGGTATCAATATTCATTTTAATGTGGGCTTCATGTTCCCAGGGGCAGATGACTCATGGAAAATAATAATTAAAAAACATTTCCCTCGCTCTTAAAAAAAAAATTAAAAAAAAAAACATTTTCCTTTTTGTTACAGAATGTAAAGCAAAGATTATGTTTTATTAACACTCGTACATATTTTAAGAACCTGCTTGAGCAATAACAGCAACCTGAAACCAATACTTGCAATATTCATTTTGCAAACTATCTTTAAGTGTACAAGGTGGTCAGGGCCTCGGTTGATAATAGTTCCAGACTTTGCTATACTTTAAGTCCCAAATAAGCACTACTTCTGCAGTGGATAATGCATGGCCAACCCTCATTAGCAGTAATAATATGAATGACCATAAGTCATTAATTTTGATAAGTTGAGATTTGTATCACCTCAAAGATTCAATGGAAGTCACAGGAGACATAGAAGTATTCCAACTTTGGTTTCTTTAATGAATAAAAATGTTAACACACTTACAGTCTAGCTGACAACCAGGCACCACAGACCCAAGAAAAAAATAATAAAATATTCAAATTTCAAGCCATAGATAGGGAGAAAATGCTTGAAAATATACATCTGATAAAGAACTGTGTCTAAAATATATAGAGATCTTTTACAACTCATTAATGAAATGGAAAACAACTCTATTGAAATGGGAATACAGTAACAGAAATTTCCTCAAAAGACTGTTTATGAAAGTCTAAGAAGCACATGAAAAGATGCTCAACATCATAAATCATTGCAGAAAGGCATTGTGAATCCATGATAAGGCACAATTATGCACTCACCAGGAGGGCAAAAATTTTAACAGACCGACAATACCAAGTGTTAACTATGCTTTAGAGCAACTAGAGCCCTCCTACATTGCTGGTGCTTATGGTACAGTAATTGCTTATGGTGTTTGTGGTACAGTTATTGATACAGTAACCTTGAGAAAGAGTTTGGCAGTTTTTTAAAATAATGCTAAACATATACATTTGTTACATGATCCAACAATCCCATGTCTATATATTCACCCAAGAGAAATAACAATATATGTCCATAGAAAGACTTTACTTAGATGTTCCTTGCAACTTTATTCGTTATCATAAAAAACTGGAAAAACTAAAATATCCATTAATAGTTAAATGGATAGACAGATTGTCATATACCCATACTGTGATATACTATTCAGCAATAAAAAGGGCAAAAAGTTATACATTTAACACCATAGATATCCCTTAATATTATAAATTAAGAAAAAAATAGATAAAGACTGTGTACCAAATGATCCCATTTATATGAATGTCTGTAAAAGGCAAAACTATACCAATAGAAAGAAAATCAATGGTTACCCGGGGCCTGGGTTGGCCTGAGAGAATTAACTCAAATGGGTATGACAGAGCTTCTTGGGGGTGATGGGACTGTTCTGTATCTTGACGATTCATAACTCTAGACACCTTTAAAACTTCATCAAACTATATACTAAAAATTTTGAATTTTAAGTAAAGTATCTCAGTATATCCAATTCGAAATAAATCATTGGCGTTCCCTAAGTGGTGTCTGGTTTGGGGCCCTCTCTTCACAGTATTACCTTCTGACTCTTCTTTATCTCAGTTTTTCAGGAGAAATGCTGTAGTTTCCTTTCAGCCCTTGGCTTAAGTTTATGGAGACCTTCATGGTTTGTAGAATAAATTATTTAGGAGCATAAGTACCTGGGGGATGTGGGTGGTGAGTTCAGAAGTGTAAGAACAAAGCCAGGAGTACATTTAAGAATATTCTTATATTTTATTTTAAATGTTTATTAAAATCCAATAATTGCACACCAAAGAATATATCAATGACATTTTATATATCCTGAATGGTTAATGAATTTCCCTTCGTTATCATTTGGTTATTAGGAACATATCAAGATCCTCTTCTCTTATAGTTTGACAAGATATTTGCAAAATTATCTTGCTTTCTTGCAGAAAACATTCATGTTATGTGATTTTTAGGAGTCTAGTTCTTCATATGGTTGTGCAATTCTATAGGATCTTATGATTTGGAGGCATTAATTCCTACCTCTTAGAAGCTCCCTCCTAGAGTTCAACAGTCCCATGAAGACAGTGACATGGATTCTTGAGACAAAGAATCTTTGGCTATTAATGTCAGTTTTACTAGGTAGGTCTTTCTACAACTGCTCCCTATAGCAGTTAGGGAGATTATTTGAGATCATTTTGTCTTAGTTTTCCTTATTCATTTATTTTTCCATCCATTAATTCTTTTAAAATACATCAGGTGCCTACCTTGAGTCAGGCACTGGGCTAGGACTATGGTGGTGAGTGAAACAGACAAGGACCATGACTTCAGGAAAGTCACATGGCAAGAAGAAAATCACATCTTAAACAACGATTTGCACAATTTAAAAAATGTGGCAAGAATGACAACAAAGATGCTTTGAGATCACACCAGGGAATTGGACCAAATCTGGGATGCCATGAAAGTCATGGATAGGATGTTAAATTTGAGATAAAATGTAGAAGAAGGAAAGGATCTGCTCCCTTTCCTTCTTCCCTTCCTACCTCCCATTAGGCCCCACAGCCCAACAATTGGGGATTAAATTTGACATGAGTTTTGGCAGTGACAAATCACAGCAAAACCACAGCTGCAACCAAAACTCAGGGGTTTTTTTCAGAGTGAAAATGTTTCTGCTAAAATATAGACATACCTTGTTTCATTTAGCTTTGTTTTATTTTGCTTTGGAGATATTGCAATTTTTGCAAATTGAAGGTTTGTGGCAACCCTGCGTCCAGCCTGTTGGCACCATTTTTCTAACAGCATGTGCTCATTTTATGTCTCTGCCACATTTTGATAACTCTCACAGTATTTTAAACTTTTTCATTACTGTTATATCTTTTATAGTAATCTGAATCTTTAATGTTAGTATTGTGATTGTTTCGGGGCACCATGAACTACACCCATATAAGACAGTGAACTTAATGGATAAATGTGTGTGTCTGACTGCTCCGTCAACTAGCTGTTCGCCTGTCTCCCTCCATCTCCTCAGGCCTTGCTATTCCCAGAGACACAGAATATTGAAATTAGGTCAACTAATAATCCTATAATGGCCTCTAAGTGTTCAAATGAAAGGAAGAGTTGCACATCTCTTTAAATCAAAAGCTAAACATGATTAAGCTTAGTGAGGAAGGTATGTTGAAAGCTGAGACAGGCCAAAAGCAAGTCCTCTTGTGCCAAACAGCCAAGTTGTGAATACAAAGAAGTTCTTGAAGGAAATTTAAAGTGCTGCTTCAGTGAATACACCAATGATAAGAAAGCAAAACAGCCTTAATGTTGATAAGGAGAAAGTTTGAGTGGTCTGGATAAAAGATCAAACTAGTCCCAACATTCTCTTAAGACAAAGCCTAATCCAGAGTAAGACCCTGACTCTTTCCAATTCTATGAAGGCTGAGAGAGGTGAGGAAACTGAGAAAGGAAAGATTGAAGTTAGCAGAAGTTGTTTCATGGGGCTAAGGGAAAGAAGTCATCTTCATAACATAAAAGTACAAGGTGAAGTAGCAAGTGCTAATATAGAAGCTGCAGCAAGTTATCTGGAGGATTGAGCTAACATAATTGATGGAGGTGGCTACAATAAACAACAGATGTTCAACGTATGTGAAACAGTCTTCCGTTGGAAGAAGAGGATTTTCCCAGCTAGAGATAAGTAAATGTCTGACTGCAAAGCTTCAAAGGACAGGCTGACTCTCTTGTTAGGGGCTAATGCAGCTGGTGACTTTAAGTTAAAGCCATTGTTCATTTACCATTTCAAAAATCCTAGGGCCCTTGAACATTATGCTAAATCTTCCCAGCCTGTGCTCTATAAATGGAACAACAAAGACTGGATGACAGCACATCTGCTTATAGCATGGTTTACTGAATATTTTAAGTCCTACTCAGAAAAAAAAGATTCCTCTCAAAATATTACTTCTCATTGACAATGTGCCTGGTCACCCAAGAGCTCTGATGAAGATGTACAAAGAGATGAATGCTGTTTTCATGCCTGTTAATAAAATATCCATTCTGCAGTCTATGGATCAAGGAGTAATTTTCACTTTCAAGTCTTATTGAAAAAGCTCATTTTGTAAGGCTATAGCTGCCACAGATAGTCCTTTGATGGATCTGGGCAAAGAAAATTGAAAACCTTCTGAAAAGGATTCTCTATCCTAGATGTCATTATAAACATTCATGATTTATGAGAGGAGGTCAAAAGGTCAGCGTTAACAGAAGTTTGGAAGAATTTTGATTCCAGCCCTAATGGATGACTCCAAGGGGTTTAAGACTTCAGTAGAGAAAGTAACTGTAGATGTGGTGGAAATAGAGGGAGATATAGAAA
The DNA here is from genome assembly GCF_006542625.1 of Nomascus leucogenys. NCBI lineage: Eukaryota > Metazoa > Chordata > Mammalia > Primates > Hylobatidae > Nomascus > Nomascus leucogenys. The sequence continues at coordinate 22,227,202 of NC_044383.1, read as the reverse complement.
TAGAAGTGAAGCCTGAAATTGTGACTGAATTGCTACAATCTCATGACAAAACTTGAAAAGACAAGGTGTTGCTTTTTAAGAATGAGCAAAGAAAATAGTTTCTTGAAAGGGAGTCTACTCTTGGTGAAGATGCTGTGAATATTGAAATGACAGCAAAAGACATAGAATATAACAAACTTACTTGATAAAGCAGTGGCAGGATTTAAGAGGATTTTCAGTTTCAAAACAAGTTCTACTGTCGGTCAAATGTTATCAAACAGAATCACTTGCCACAGAGAAATCTTTCATGAAAGGAAGAGTCAATCAGTGTTTCAGATTTTATTTTTGTCTTAGGGATTTTCCACAACTATAGCAACCTTGGCAATGACCACCCCAATCAGTCCATAGTCATCAACCCGATGCTCCACCAGAAAAAGATTATGACTCAATGAAGACTCAGATAATCTTTAGAATTTTTTAACATTTAAAGTATTTTGCAAATTAATGTATATACAGCTTTTGTTTTTAGACGTAATGCTATTGAACATTTACTAGACTACAGTATAGTACAAATGTTACTTTTATATGCACTGGGGAACCAAAAAACTTGTGTGATTTGCTTTATTGCAATCTTCACTTTATTGCAGTGGTCTGGAACAGAACTCACAATATCATCGAGGTATGCCTATATCTACTCAGACTCCCTTGCAGCTAGAGATTGCCATGTGACACAGATCTGACCAATGAGACTTAAGCTGAAATATGCTAAAGATTTCTGATCAAGTTTTGCCTCTCCTAATGTAGATGCCACTTATTCTTTCTTTATGTCCCCCTTTTTTGTGAATAAAATAACATGAACCTAAGACTATAGGTAGAGCAAGCATCTTACATCTACAATGGAGCAAGAACAAAGAAAAATCCCCACATGGAAGCACCCAGAGGGTTCCTGGAGCGCTGAGAACATTGCAGTTTCTGTCTCACCCTACACAGCTTACTTCTAGATTCCTTATTTATTGAAAAATAGAGACCTTTGTTTGGTTAAGCCACATAGTTGTGTTTCTGTGGCAAGGAACCAAATGCTGTAGGTTAAAGCAGTTTAGGAGAGAGAAAATGGTATCCCGGGGTAGGATGGCCACTGTGGAGATGGGGAGAAACAAAGAAGTTCCAGAGCTATTTAGGAGACAAAATTCACACCTTCACAGGAGACCTCTGCTTTGCTCCTTCACTTACAGAAATTTCTGGAAGGCTAGTTTAGAGCCTGCTTCACTCTCCCCACCTTAATTGATTTCTCACAAGGCTTTATTTCCCAAACTTCTACATCTGCTACACTTCATTTTCTTTTTCGATTCCCAATCCCTAATTCCCTCTTTTTCTAAATATCTCCAACAGGGATATTTACATATTTCCACTGGGGACAGATATCTAAATACCTCCAGAGTAGATAAATATTTGGGGTCAAAAAGACCCTGGTTTGCATCATTTTTTTTATGTTACTCACATAGTAGGTGAATAATTTTGGAAAAATATCTTAACCACCAATATATTAGCTTCTAATCTGTAAATTTGGATTTAGAATATTTACCTTATATGATCTGAATGAGATAATAACATTTTTCCTGATGCCAAGGCCATACTCCAGATTGGTTAAGTCAGAGTCTTTGAAGGTGAGATCCAGGCATCAGTATTTTAAAAGCTCCCAGGTAATTCAAAAGTGCAACTGGAATTAAGATCCACTGGTCCATAGAGGGTTTTGTTCATGACAGACTTTGTGTTAAGCATTTTATACATATAATTATTATTCATTTGGACTGGCAGTTCACATAGCCTGAATCCAAAATCCTCCCAAAATATTCATAAGTGAAACCACATGTGCTCAGATTTCCTTTACCTGCACAGACACTACCAGATTGCCACTCTTCTTTTGAATTTAACTGTCACATGAAATAGTTCCTTGGTTTTTCCCTTCTTCCCTTGGTATGGACATCTGTTAGGACAGCTTTCAAGGAGAAATCATTTTCCTGCCATTTCTCATGAGTTAGTTGTGACGCAAACCTCAAAGCAAAAAAGAGAGAGTGGTTTGATCCAGTGAATTGATGGAGACTTAGAAGATGGCTGCTGGAGTCCTTGGGAGTCATCTTGGCATCCCTCTAACCTTCTCTGCCTCTCCCAGAGCCTGTGGAGAACTTCCACCGTTTTTCCCACCATTACATGAGCCTCCTGGGGACTTCTCTCATTTAAAGCCAAAACCCAAGAGGCACTCCATACAGCAGCAAACCAACAGTGGCATCTGCTAACCACAGACTTACCCTGTGGGGCTTCCATTTGGCCTCTGGCTTGGCCATCATGTTCCTAGTGCAAATGTTTTCTTAGCTGCAGGCTCAGGGACTGACCTTTCCCATATCACAGGACATCTTCATCAAAGCGATGAGACTGGGGACTTGAATGTTTAAATTGGTGGAAATGAGAACGGAGGGTGGGGGAGATGTTTTCTTGTTTCCTTATGATGACAGGTCCTCTGGTTTGTTTTATTTGCTTTATTAAGAGAAACACTTCTAAGTTACCCTTATAGTGCTTGGCCTTTTTACATGACCTTCTCAGATCATTCTTGGCAGTAGTCCTCTTGCATGAAGAAGCACTCATGCGTGGTTGGTCACAAACGTGGTCTGAGGACCATTAGCGTCAGAATTACTGGCATGGGCAGGAAGCTTGTTAAAAATGCAGATTCTTAGGGTAGACCCCAGGCCTAAGAAGATGCAGAACTTCTGTGTGTAGGTCAGGGGAGGCCCAGGAGTTTCAATTTTTAATCATCACCCTGAGTGATTCTGAAGTGCAATACAGCTTTGGAACCATTGGTTTTAAACTCAATATTCTGACCTTGGTGAGGAATTTTACCTCTTGGGTTAATATCGTCTTTCATCGTTTTCCCTTTGGAGAAAAGTATTCCAGGCATGAGGCAAGAAGTGGATAAAGTTCTTGAGGGCTTGTATCTCGCACTGCCCCCAGCTCATCACCAACCCGTGAAAGATGCTTGATGGATACTCTCCTGCGTTGACTATAGTTGCAGCCCATCTCATGCATGCTTAGTGCCAGTTTCCACTTGGGAGCCTAGTGTTTGTAAAGTGCTGGGCTGAGGCCAGGTCAAGGGACTGGCACAATCTAATGATGCCAAGAACAAAGTTTCGTTTGAAAAGGAGATTTTTAAAAAACAGATTAAGGGCATCAGGCCTATTGGGCTGCAGCCAAGGTCTAGCTTAGCCTTATTTTAGCTGAAATGATTGAATTATTTCTCATAATTTTTGATACATTTTAAACAGTGAATGGTAATAAGGGGCTCTTTTTTTTTTCCTTCTTTTTCTCTGCTGACTTTGAATTCAAATTACTGCAAATAAAAATAGCTTCAGTTGTCCTGAGATGGAAAAAGAAATCTATTTGCTCAGAAGATTTTCTTGGTATTTGTTGTTGACCATGGTAACTTACAGCTTATAGTCAAGGCAAAGTTCTAGTTCTGGGCTTGTCAGCTGGATGAATATGGGGCTAATGGTAGCAGAAGACTGTCGTGTGTGGCTGTGTTCACTGCTGCCTGATTCATTCACCAGATTCTGCTCTGTGACTGCCCCGGGTGGATGGGGCAAAAGGCCTTGTTTTACCCAAATCTTTGACTGATTTTGAATATCGCCTCTTCTTGCCAGCTGTAACCTCTGCAGCTGGGTCCCTTGAAGGTTGAGCTCTGACCTCTCCCAGGAGTCATTAATCCCTTTCAGCCTCTATTGTGCAAGACCAAGCCCATCTGAAAAGATTTCCATACAGTTTTTTTGAGTATGGCTTCTTTCACCTGGCATGATGCATCTGAGATTCATCCATGCTGTTGTGTGTATCAGTACTGCCTTCCTTCTTAGTCTTGAGTAGGATTCCATGGTAAGGATGTAATGTAGTGTACTTTTTCACCAATTCAAGCTATTTGGATTTCTTTTTTTTTTTCTTTGACAGCCTCAATCTCACCCAGGCTGGAGTGCAGTGGCACAATCTCAGCTCACTGCAACCTCCACCTCTTGGGTTCAGGCGATTCTCCTGCCTCAGCCTCCCAGGTAGCTGGGATTATAGGCATGCACCACCATGCCTGGCTAATTTTTTTTTTTTTTTTGTATTTTTAGTAGAGATAGGGTTTCACCATGTTGGCCAGGCTGGTCTCAAACTCCTGACCTCAAGTGCTTTGCCTGCGTCAGCCTCCCAATGTGCTGGGATTACAGGCGAGAGCCATCGCTCCCAGCCTTTTTTGGTTTTTGTTGCTAAATATTTGTCATAATTTTTTTGTGAGCTGCATTTTCATTTGAGAGTAGGATTTCTGAAGAGCATTTGTGAGGATATTCTTGATTGAGTGCTTCTTCCATTAACTCAAGTGGAAAGAGAGTAGGGCTTCAGCAGGACCAGTCGGAGAGTTTAACATGTGTCTCTGTGGTTGGGGGAACACAGTGGTGTTTAGTGGAAGTAATTGGCTCATATATGGATAAGAAAAGATATGGTAAGGTCTTTTGGTTGTTAATGTTTCTTAGAATGCCATTGCCCTCTTTCTGTGTGCAAAGCAAATTCTGGTTCAAATGGGAAGTGTAGGTCTCAGGGTTGTCAGTGCCTCTGCTTACTTTGTTGTAGGTGCAGCAAACTTCCCTTGTGCTTGTTTTTATTCTTGCTAAACTACTGTACAGTCCACTGGAATCTGTGCTCATGAGGTCTGTGTGCATTGAGATGCTGTATGTATGTGGGGCAGTAGGAATGGTGGATGAGTGTATTACACATGTCTCCTCCACTCACTCGCATGCTCCTTGGTCCCATTGAATGGAAGAAACAGCATTTCCAACTCTGGGGGTAGCCAATGCTGAGATAGGATTTTCTGGCTCCTGCAGCTGCCGTGTTTTAGAGGAAATAAATCAGGTTTGGGTACATGTTCACAATCTTTTTTACTTCCATGTGTCTTTTACAATTTTCATTATAGACTTGACTAGAAGTTATAAAGTAGAGAATCCTATTGGTTTCTTGGAACAAAAATGAAATTTCTGGCATAAATATGGTGCAGAAAACCCGAGATCTGAGCTCACACACTGCTCGTACATTGTGTGGTTTCAGGCAAATCACTTCACTCTGAGGCTCAGTTTTCTTCCCCTTAGTATAGAAATTAAACGGTATTTACTCACAGGGCAATTATGAGGATTCTGACAAGGTGAATGAACCTGGCACAGAGGAAACATGATGATTGTTAAAAACCTGGAGAAGCCTGCATGACACACTCCTGCCATCTGCTCCTTTATCTTGCCAGGATTTTTCCCTCTCCTTGCCTGCCTGTCCTCCCCAGTGGGCCTTGTGGGCCTAGTACTTAGTGGTCCCTCAGGGCCCCATCCTCTACAGGTGTCATCTCCTCAGAAGGCTGGAGGTGGGTGTGTGGGTTCTTGACACAGCAGGTGCAAAACATTTCATCTACAATTAAAAAAACCTTTAGATCAGAGAAGTGTTGGTTGACATTATCTGGTGAGCTGAAGACCCACTCCCAAGCCCATGTCCCCTTTGGCTGTGCCATTGCTGCCACCTCTAGGTACCAGGGGACATGCTTCTGCTTTATCTCTGCACCAGCTTGTTTCATATCTCTGTGCAAGTCATATGACCCCTTTGAACTTCAATTTCCATATGTGTAAAATGGAATAAATGGTACTTATTCTACCCACTTACCAGGGAATTTGGAAGCTACAATATACTATATCAACATAAAACATTATGATTACTATTATTGAACACTGTATGACTGTAGTGTTTCACTTCATTGAAAATGACACCTCCTTCATCCTTTTAAAAATAGATTAGAGAAAATAAATCCAAAGGATTGAATTTCTAATTGTGAAATTTCTAGTGCTTCAGCACGAGGATAATCTAGCTACTTGAGAGTGGGGAGAACTTCTTGATTTCCTAAAAGGGTATAATTTAGACTGTTGAGTATTTTGCTTATGTCTCAGGCTGTCTCTGAATCACACTCCTGGAGGCTCGCTTCAGGCCTGTGGGCGGCTTAGAAATTTGTTTTAGAAATAAGGTTTATGTGTCGATTGCACTTCCTCTGTGGCTCTCGCATTGTCTATTTCTGACAATATTTGCATGAAACCAGATATTTGATTTTGAGAACATCTGTTCTCACAATTCATTTCCCACCTGAATCAACGCTCTTCCGCCTGGGCTGGAAGAGCTGCTTCACTCAGCAGTATTGGTGCTGCAGGGCAGAGAGAGGGGAGTGGCATGGTAGGACAAGAGGCTTTGTGAATACAAACAATTTTGCTGGGACTTGGAGCCTTAGAGGAAGGCTGACAAGCATGGAAGTCTTGGGGAATGTGTTTGGCCAAAATTTTAAAATAGGCTCTTATTCTTTTGAACATCCAGACTTAAGATGATTTAGCTGTTTTGATTAAAAATCTTTCTGAAATGTGGCACTCTTCCTGGCTCCCTAAATGAGAGTGTATGAAATTTATTGAGTGCCTTTTGTATGCCAGGCTTTGTTTTTATTTTTGCCTTCTGAAAAGGAAGCTTGGGAACACAGAGGCTGATACCTAAACTTGAACACTTGTACTGCATTATGCTGTTTGTGAGGCTTTTGGGGTTTGTCAAGGGCAAGTAGCTTTATCCTAATACTAAATGTCCTGTCCCAAGGCCCTTAGCTACAGGGAGCTGGCTATGGAGGAGTAGCTGAAAAAGAGGCACTGTGGCATTCGCTGGGCCATGCACAGGCTGGGGCATTCCTCACAGGGCTCCATAGCCTGGACACAAGTCCCCACAGCAATAGGAAATCACTCAAGGGTTTTAAGCACCAGTGTGACATGATCAGATATACATTTTGAAGGATCGCTCAGACTGCAGGTAAAGAAGGTGGGGGTGGGGGGATACAGAGGTGGCTGCTGCTGCTCTGACGTAGCCAGGAGGATGCACGAACGTCCTTGTGACCTTGTGTCTGCCCTGTCCAGCTTTCACGATTATTGTTTGCCCTTTTGCCCCTGGTGGCTATGTGTGTGCCTGTTCAGGCCCTGCTGACACCTTTCAGTCAGACATTGGTCTTCTACTTTTCCATGGAAACTCCCTTTTACCTTTATGAGGCACTTTCTCATCTTCATTTGAGTCAGGGTCAGTAGTTGACAATCCCACATTCCCAGTGGATTACCGTTTCCTCGAGGGGATGGGGGCAGTCTGACTTACCTTTGTCTTTCCTATAGAAGTCAGCTCAAGTATGTGGCAGTATTAATTAGACTGTGAATGGTTCCATAGACATTGAGTGGCATTTTAAAACACAGAAGTCAATGGGTAAATTTGGGGTGTGTAATTAGTCTGTTTTCACTGCTACAAAGAACTACCTGAGATTGAGTAATTTATATAGAAAAGAGGTTTAATTGAGTCACAGTTATGCATGGCTGGGGGGGCCTCAGGAAACTTGCAATCATGGAGGAGGGTGAAGGGGAAACAAGGCATGTCTTACATGGTGGCAGGAGTGAGAGAGTGAGGAGCAACTGCCAAACACTTTTAAACCATAAGATCTTGTGAGAACTCACTATCATGAGAACAGCATGGAGGAAATTGTCCCCATGATCCAATCACCTCCCATCAGTTCCCTCCCTCGACATGTGGGGATTACAATTTAAGATGAGATTTGGGTGGGGACACAGAGCCAAACCATATCAGAGTGAGATGAATAAATGCATGAATATAAGATAAATGGATGGGTAAAGTTAATGAGAATTTTTTTTGTAAGTTAGTTATTAATAAGATATTATAAGCCAGATAGAATTGTGTGTAAATTTACAGTAAATTGCCTAGATGTAATTTCCTTATACTCTAGCATATTGGATTGCTAATACCATTTTGTGGCTGCCTAGAAGTCTTGGTTTACCTCCTGCCTTTTAGCTATGTTCTTGGTTAACGAAACTGTTAGATAACCGAATGCTTCTATTTTGGGGGTAGACTGGTGAGATATTGAAGGATACCTGTTAGTAAGTTACTGCTAGGACTGATCTTGTATGCAGAATTAAAGCAGCCATCTGCATGACATGAGGGAACCCTGGAGGGAACTCTACCTTCTCTGCAAAACAAGGCCTCCACCTTTTTACTACTGCATGCTTAGGGAGGTCTCTGATTTTAAAGGCATGGCTTAATTTTTTCCTGGAAGAGGTCACACTGCACCTCAAATGTTTCCAATCAAGGTAAAAATGACTGATGGAAAATCATTTCTTGACAGAATTGAGGGCCCACTGAAGGGGGGAGTATTGGGGGAACCAGCCCCCAATTTTTCAACATACGTTCTTTCTATTTTCCCTAAGTGTCGGCCGGTCTGAGATATAAAGAGTACAAAGAGAGGAATTTTACAGCTGGGCCTCCAGGTGTGACATTGCATATTGGTAGGACTGTGATGCCCCTGAGCTGCAAAACCAGTAAGTTTTTATTAGGGATTTTAAAAGGGAAGGGACTGTATGAACAGGGAGTAGGTCACAAAGACCACATGCTTCAAAGGGCAATAAAGATCTCAAGGTAAAGGCAAAACTAGAACTACTGATGAGGCTCTATGTCCCGCTGTGCACGTATTGTCTTGATAAACATCTTAAAAGGAAACAGGGTTCAAGAGCAGAGAACCAGTCTGACCAAAATTTACCAGGCTAGAATTTCCCAATCCTAGTAAGCCTGAGAGTACTGCAGGAGACCAGGGCATATTTCAGTCCTTATCTCAACTGCATAAGACAGACACTCCCAGAGTGGCCATTTATAGACCTCCCTCCAGGAACGCATTCCTTCCCCAGGGTATTCCTTGCTGGGAAAAGAATTCAGCAATATCTCTCTTACTTGCATGTCTGTTTATAGGCTCTCTACAAGAAGAAAAATATGGCTCTATTCTGCCTGACCCTACAGGCAGTCAGACCTTATGGTTATCTTCCCTTGTTCCCTGAAAATCACTGTTGTTCTGTTCTTTTTCAAGGGCAGAACATTAATTTCATATTGTTCAAACACACATGTTTTACAATTAGTTTGTATAATAGTAGTCCTGAGGTGATGTACATTCTCAGTTTATGAAGATAATGGGATTAAGAGATTAAAGACAGGCATAGAATTTATAAGAGTATTATTAGGGAAGTGATAAATGTCCATGAAATCTTCACAATTTATTTTCAGAGATTGCAGTAAAGACAGGCATAAGAAATTATAAAAGTATTAATTTTGGGAACTGATAAATGTCCATGAAATCTTCACAATTTATGTTCTGCCATGGTTCCAGCTGGTCCCTCCGTTCAGGGTCCCTGACTTCTTGCAACAAGGGAGCATAGAGAGAAGGAGATTAGGGAGTGTGGATGATGACTCCTCAAATGGATCATCCTGTACGACTTCCCAATTTGAGTAGTTTCAGTTAGGATCGTCTAGGTCAGGGGTCAGGAAATATTTTCTGTAAAGGGCAAAGTAGTGAATATTTTTAGGCTGTGTTAACCATGTGGTCTCTATCACAACTACTCAACACTGCCCTTGTCATGTGAAAGAAGCCATGGATAATATATAAATGAATGTAGGTAGTTGTGTTCCAATACAGATTTATTTATCAATACAAAAGCAGGCTATGGGCTGGATTTGGCCTGATAGCAGTAGTTTGTTCACCCTGGTCTAAGTTGTTCTTCATTAAAAACAAAAACAAAAAAAACAAACAAACCTCATCTCTTACAGATTAACCCCCAAAAGTGTTATTTATGGCTGTACTAAATGTCTACTTTAAGTCAAAAGAATGACTCTTCTCTCATGGCCACTCAGGGCCTCAGGCTGACAGGAGCTCCATGTCAACAGTGCTCCCATAATCACCTTGCAGAGAGAAGAGAGGTGGTTACATTGCACATTGGCTCTTAAATTCCCACTTGGAAGTGACACATGCCACTTTCATTCACTTTTCATTGGGCAATGCAAGTCACAAGGTCACACAGAATTTCAAGGAGGGGGGTGCAGGGAAGGGTAGTCTTACTGTGTGCACAGAGGGAGAACCAATATTCTAGGGTAGGTGAATTGTATTAATTACCACCACAGATAGGAACCCCCAAATTCACAGGAACACCCATATTCTCTTTTTGCTCCAACTTAGAGGGCAATTGTTTCTTCCTGTCCTTTATTCAGCATCCTTAGGTCAGCTTATCTTCCCCAGGCCTGGCAAGAGTTAGTATTTCCAAAACATTCTCACTGCTTTCTGAATGCTTAGATATTCAGGATAATATCTGACCCTACTCGGGTATTATCCAAGCCAGAGCTTGCCTGGCATTCTCAATTCCCAGAGCCCATTAGAATTAGAGGATAAGTTACCCCACTGTTGAAGGTACTAACCTTTTAAAAATCTTCACTTCCCATTTTCTTAAATGGTGCCTCGCAACTCAAATTTCAGACTCTTAGGAAGGACTAGGGTAGAGGGGTTTTTTGACCTTGGTGGTCTTTCAGTATGTCTCCAGTGAAAAGTCTGAGATCGATCTATATCTGTATCTCTGTATATGCATACTATATCTATATCTATATATAGCAATGTTTGGGCAAGACCTTTAATAATCAGGCACCAGACTCCCTCTCCTTGTGTTTTACTGTGTCCCATACTTTACTGCACACTTCAGCCAAGCCATGCTCTGAAATACACAATGCCCTACATGTCTTCATGTTATTGCCCCTGATGTTCCTTCTGCCTGGAAAGCCACCCTTTCCTGGTGAACTCATGCTCACCAGACCTAGGTCAGCTGTGTTAATAATGTTTCAGATTTTGGGTGGGTGGTGAGTTTATTAGCGTTCATTGTATTATTAAATTAACACTGATAAAAGAAGGCCATTGTCAACTGATGATGATAGCATATTATGAATTAAGTGTTATGATTAATTCTTGGAACTTGAGGTCAAATAAAAAATACATGAATAAAATCCTATAGAGCTGGGATTGGCAAACTGTTGCCTGAGGATCAGGTTACACACACACACACACACACACACACACACACACACACACATGCGCACACCCCCACACACACACCCTGAGAGAAAGAAGAAGAAGGAATTAGCTCACATGATTATGGAGGTCCCATGATCTGCCACCTACAAACTTAGAGACCCAGGAAGGCTGGAGATACAGTTCCAGTCTGAATTCAGAGGCCTGAGAACTGGGAGAGGTGTTGGTGTAAGTCTTAGTCTAAAGGCAGGGTAAGACTGATGTTCCAGCTCAGCAGTCATGCAGAGAGAGTGGTCTCCCTTCCTCCATATTTTTCTTCTATTCAGGCTCTTGATGGGATTGGATGACACCTACCATATTGTGGAGGGCAATGTGGTTTACCTGGTTTACCTATTTAAATGCTAGTCTTGTCTAGAAACACCCTCACAGACACACCCAGAAATAGTGTTTAAATATCTGGGCACCCTGTGATTCAGTCAAATTGACATATGAAATTAATCATCAGATACTGAAGGTAAGGTGCCTAAAGTTCACAAGGAGAAGGCAGGAGGGGAACTCCCAGGTTAAACAATAAAGGTCATTGCAGCAAGCACACAGATCCATCTCTCTCAATAACACTTCCTCTGATCTTCCCCGCTCTCATCCTGTCTTATGGTGATGTGTGAGGAGGGGGTAGAAATTTAGTAGGATACTGAGGAAATTTAGCTAAGAGAGCAATTTCAATGTTTTGTGAGTGAAGCTTGAAACAGTATACCCGTGGGCTCTCATAGTTAAGCCAAATATTACTTCTTAAATCATTTGCTAACTCTCTCTATCCTAAGTAATCCCAGAACCCCAGAATGATTGCAGTCACTTGGAAAATAGGACATACATAGCAGATAACTCCAAAGTTAAAAAGATGCCAGAAGCAGGTGAGATTTTTACAATCCTCTTTCCTTTACCTGTAAATGCATTTTTACTAATATGGGAAATTACCCTCAAATGCTGAAGCTTGAATTGAAGTAAGTCCAATGACTTGCACACAGCACATCAAGAGAGGAAAGGACCGGCCTTGATCTTGCCAGCTTTTGTTTTTTTCAGTGATGCAATGGTCCTCCCAGAGGAGATAACCCTGCCCTTGCAGCTAAACAGAATTATGCTCCTATAGCTTGATCTACTCTCTCTCACACAGAAAGCCTGCCCCTGGTTGCCTCCAGAGCAATAATCCACGACCTTCCAACAGAGATGACAGTGAAAGGTTTTATTAAACAAATAAAATCCTGTACCCAAGAATGAGTAAAAGGATGTGGGTTAAAGGATGAAAGAGGAGAGGTAGTGATTTAACTGCAAAGCTTGAGTTTAATATAGAGATGACTTTTCTTCCTCTGTAAGAGTATCACCCCGTGTACAGTAATCTGTCTTCATTTCCAGCACAAGACCTGCTACACACTTTTAAGTTGCCATCAGGGACAGGAACTAAAGTGGAACACAAATCAGAAACTAGAATGAATATACTCATTTGCTAAATCCCACAGCAAATCCAAATATTAACTTTCTAATTGAATTGAACAATTGTTTCAAACCAGTGAACCTGCTCAAACTGGATCTGAACCTATGTGTTTTTTAAAACTACTAAATGGAGAAAAAGCTACTAAAAGGAAAAAGAGAGGAAACTGAAGAAGTCTCAGAGACATCTACCCCAAAGAAATAAAAATGTATGTCCACACAAAGACCTCCAGGCAAATGTTCACAGCAGCGTTAATCAGAATAGCCAAAAACTAGAAAAAAAAAACACTCAAATATTCATCAATTGCTGAAGGGGTAAACAAAATGCAGTATTTTAATAAAGTGCAATATTCTTTAATAATAAAGAGAAACAAAATGTTGATATATGCTACAACATGTATGAACTTCAAAAACATTTTGTTGAAGTTCTGTTTTGTTATCTTGTTTAAGAAATCTTTGCCTACTCCAGGGTGATAAGGACTTTCCTCCTATAATTTTTCTAGGAGTTCTATACATTTTTTCCATTAGGGCTGTTCTTGAGTGAATATTTATTCATGGCATGGACAGGGAGTAAGGTTAAAGGTGTTTTTTTCCCATATGGACACCTATTCATTATAAAACACCAACCTTTCTCCCATTGCACTGCAGTTATTTCTTTACTGTGAAGCAAGTGACTGTATGTGTATGGTCTGTTTCTGGACTGTCTATTCTGACTCATGGGTTCATTTGTCTATCTTGCACTAATAGCACATTGATATAATAGCATTTTAAGAAATCTTGCAATTAGGTAGTGTAAGTCTTTCAAATTTTTTCTTTAAAATTATTTAGCCTATTTTAGATTCTATGCATTTTTCTGTAAACTTTTATAACAAGCTTGTCAGTTTTCTCAAAACCTTGAGATTTTTATTGGAATTAAATCTGTAGATGTATCTGGGAATAACTGACATTTCAATAATACTGTTACAACTCATGAGAATAGTATATTTCTCTGTCTTTAATTTCTCTTAGCAATGTTTTATTTTCAGTGTAGAGAATTATATACGTTTCTTTAATTTATTCTGAGATACTTGACATTTTTAAATGCTAATGGAAAGGATATTTTTAAAAATTTTGTTTCCCCAATTTTTCTTGTTAACATATATTAACACAGTTTATTTTTGTAGAGTGACCTTAGTCTTGCAACATCGTTAATTTTGTTATTCTAATACTGTGTTTTATAGATTCTGTGGAACTTTTACATACTCAATCATGTATTTTGCACAAAGTGACATTTATACTTATTTCTTTCCATATTTTCATACCTTTCATGACTTTTTGTTTGCTTTATTCACTAGCTAGGACTTCTAGCACAATCATAAATATAAAGGATGTGGAGTAAGCCAGATCCTTATCTTGCTTCTGACATCAAGGGGAATGTTTTACATACTTAATCCTTAAATATGATGAGGTGAAATTTTTAAACTTTAATTGAGGCATACACTACACCTATTTGAAGTGTACAATTCAATGAGTTTGACCATTATGTACACTGATAAAACTATCACTACAGTCAAGATAATGACCATTTCTATCATCTCCAAAAGATTTGGTGGTAGGCAGAGTTCTAAGAATGATCCCTAGTGGAGCTTATCCGTGTATAATCCCCTCTTTGTTGAGTATAAATGGAACCTGCGACATTATGAGATGCTACTCCCATGACTATATGATATTATGCTGAACAACAAAAGGGTGACTGTTCAACTTGACCTGACCTAAACAACCACATGAGCCCTTAAAAAAAAAAAGACAGCATTTTATTAGGTTGGGAGCATCAGAAGGACACAACATACCTTTGTTGGTTTGAAGATGGAGGAGGCCATGTGAAAAGGAACTGCAGGTGAAGTTCCTGATGAAGCTTAGAGAGATTCCTGGCTGACAGCCAGCAAGGAAACAGAAACCTTAGTTCTACAAATAAAAGGCAGTCCCAACAACCTGAATGAGCTGGAAGCAGATTCTTTCCCAGGACTTGCCGATAAAAGCCCAATTTAGCCGAAACCTTGATTTCCACCTCAAAAAACCCTAAACAAAGAACTCAATGGGAAGTTTTACCTATAGAACTGTGAGATACTAAAAGCCACTGTATTTGTGGTAATTTCTAATGTAGCATAAAAAACTAATATACATTTGATACCTGGATGTGAGTGTTGCTATAACAAATAAGTGAAATGTGTGAGTGACTTTGGAGTTGGGCAGATGTTAGAAGAATTTTGAGGAGCATGACAACAAAAGCCTAGATCACCTTGAAAAGGCTTAGTAGCAATACAGACTTTGAGAATGTTGAGGGTGTGGAAGGAAGTAAGGAACATGCTGGAAGCTAGAGGAACGATATGCTACTCTACAGTGGCAGAGAGCTTAGCAATTGTCTCCAACACTTAAATAGAAAGCAAACTTAATACAGTATGAACTCGGATATTTAGTGGAGAGAATTTTCCAGCAAAATGTTGAAGGTGCAGCCTAGTTTCTTCTTGCTGCTTCTAATAAAATGTGAGAGGAGAGAGAGAAATTGTGTGAAAAACTGTTAATTCTCCTTTGCTATGGGTGATGAAGATGAAGCTGGCTGAGATCAGAGCTTGGGTTAAGAAAGATGTACTCACTAATGGTTAGAGTGTTTTTGGCTGCATTGGATGGTCCTGCAGTCAATGTCAAATTGCCTTACTACTATTTTCCAAGCATCAAATCTTTAAGAACTAGTAGTAGTTCTTAGCTGTCTTCTACTGTGTCAGGCAGTGGGAGAAACTGTAAAAGGTTGGTTGAAGCGCCTCTCCAGGTTCTCTCTTCTAATTATTCCCTTTCTTCAGATCCCATCTCTATTCTCAGGGATGATTCTCCTGACTACCTTAGTAAACTACCATCAATCTCAATCTCTGATTTTTATCGGACATTTATTATTCAGCACTCAATTAGGTATGACCTTTTGCATTGCAGTTTTGATCCCTGGTTTATTCCTCCAAATATAACAAAAACTAGTTAATTACTGAGATCAAGTCTCTAGAAGTAGAGGTTTCTATTGAATGAGTAAATGAACCGAAATTTGAGCTGTTGGGCTGGGGAAAATTTTTGTGCAGGTGCTATATGTGAAAAGCTGTCTGCAATATTTGGTTTAGATATTTTGGCAGTAATAAATAGAATTTCTTAAATTTTCAAATTATTTACTGTGCTACAAAGATGATAATTTAACTTGAATATATCCCAGAAAATTCACGGCATAAGATTTTTTTGATATATTTTTCCCATATTTGCCCTAGAATAAAGCATTTGTTAATGCTAATATATTTTGGTTTTCCAACTTTTATTACAGTTGATCTTTGAGTTAGGGGACATGGTAGCTGCTGATTCAACTATCATTGAACCTCCTTATTGAAGAATGACATTGCCGAGATAGCACCAAGTCTCAGAATCTGAAAACTTCATACAAAGATTTCTAATTCAGCTAATCATCAAAATCACCTGCAAAACTTTACAAAAATTTAAATCATCATGCCCAGAGATTCTATTCAACAAGGTTTGGAGCAAACCTGGAAACTGAATTTTGAAATGTTCCCAGATAATTCTGTTGATCAGCCAAGTTTGGGAATCTCCATCTGAAATGCCGAGGACTTAGTCCATCTGCAGGCTCATCTCATGACTACAGCCTAGCCAAGGTAAGCAGGGCAGTTGCATTTGCTGGGCACTGTGTCCCTAATGTGAAGAGAAGCAGTGTGGAGATGTGGAGAAGCCTATTGGAGAGGAATCATTTCTTTCTTGGTGTTTGCACAGCTAAGGATGCAGAATTTGCTTGTGTTAAAAATTTTACCTGCATGGTCGATTCTATAAGACATCAGTGCTAGGCTTCATCTCATGTTCCAAGGATTTGCAGCTCTTGATGCAAGAGTAAAAAAGAATTCCAATAAAAATTTATAATAAAAAAGGCAACAGAGCAAAAAACATTTTAAAATAGACTTTTATGTGAGTATGTAAGAAGATGAATAAGAGCTCATTTGAATGTGTTATCTGGGACAGTTAAGAAAAAGAGTAAGCGTTATTATTTTTAAAAGGACATTTTCTGTGACCCTTTGCCAATTATCTTGGTTAATTCAGGCTTCCATCCTTGGAATGGTTGGCTGTCCTCATCTTCTTTAGCCCTAGACACTGGTAAGCAGGTTGAAAGAGAACTAGAAGTTTTGGTTGGTTCCATTCTCATTGGGTGAGCTGTGCCTAAACAATTCTTCCTGCTTTGCTTCAAGCTTCCCCAATCAACTGAAGCACCCTTTTGGGCTGCAGAAGAGAGGTAATCTGATATGCCAATCAGATGAAGAGTTTTAGGAGTATTGGTGTCTGACTATTGTGAAACAGAAAAATAATAATCATCTGAGCTGGGCCCAGAGAGAGAGATGGGCATTACCTTGAAGGATAGACATGCTGGGTTGTTACAAGGTTTTTTCTGTAGCATTGGTTTATGCTTCAAATGGCATCATGGAGTATATGGATCATTTTAAACTATATTCAACAGCATTCTTCAGTGAGTCTTATGAAACACAAACCCTATGTGCTGCTTTCAGCTAAAATGATCATGAGGTCCCATTTCAAGGGGCTGCAAGTGCATTACCCCCAGTTAATCTCCCCCACTAACTTGTAAACAGAAAGTTGTACACAGCATTCTTATTCCAGAATTTAACACAGTGCGTTAGAGAAGCAGCTCAATGAACCAGTCCAGTGGTTCTCAACCAGATACGATTGATTTTGCTCCCCAGGGGACATTTGGCAATGTCTGGAGTCATTTCTGGTTGTCATATCTGGGGAGTGAGAAAATGGGAGTGTGTTACTGACATATAGTAGGCAGAGGCAGGGATGTTCATACACATGTTACAATGCACAGATGGCCCTTCATGGCAAATAATTATCCAGGATTCCAATAGTGCTGAGGTTGAGAAGCACTGCACTAGATTAAGTATATAGTTAATCCCAATCTACTCCTTTGGATGCCCATAAATTATTAAGTTGTCTATTTCCATGGACCATTTGTCTCCGACAATGGGAATGCACTGTGTAATTCTATCAAAAGCTGGAAAGAAATGTGATGTAAAGAGAGGTTGGGCAGAGTAGGGAACTGAGAAAGAAGGTAGTGTATTTCAAAGTTGAAGTAACAGGGTTTTTTTATTATTCATGGTTTTTAATGATCTATACCTTGTTTACCTCCAATAACATGGATAAATGAGAGTGATTCCCATGGTAAATTGAATCTAATGTTATTCCTTATACAGTGTGAGTACACTGGAGACCTAGAAGAAGAAAGCTTTGTAGTTGCCAAAAATGCAGTTATTAGTTTTTAATATAATGTTTACATGATCTGAGCTTGGTGTCATAATTGGTGACTTATCCAATCATTATTAATTGATAAGTTTTTGAGTGCTTTCTAGGGGCTAGGTCCTGTGCTTAGCATTTACATGCAATATTGCCCTGAAGCCTCCTAATTACTCACTGAAAGTGTAAATAAACTAAGGCTCAGAGAGGTTTGGTGTTTTACAATTATTCACAAAGTTAATCTCTACCACTTCTCAGAACAAGTGAGTAAGCGGAAGAAGTAGAAAGAGAGTTTAGATCCTGACCTCCTCGTTCTCCCTAAAGAATATCTTTAAAATTAAAAAAAACTGTTCTCGAGGAATTTATTGAGATTTAATTCCATAACATTAATTACAATTTTAAACAGAAAATTTAAAGATGTTAAAGACCAAGATTTTAAAAGGTTACCATCCAGAATAATTTTTTCTCCCTGGCCCCTATCCCCAACCATAAAATCTGATGAGCGCATTACAGTGGAGAACATACAGGAGGTCACGAGGTCATTACGGAACATCAGGGTTACACTTGCTCCTGGAATTTCTGGCTCTGAAACTTGTGCACCTGTTTTCTCACCTGTAAAGAGGAGCGCTTTACCATCTGCTTTGCCTCCCTCATTTAGGTTAGATGCAGATCAAATGAGATAATGTCCATAAATGTCCTTTGTAAGCTTCAGTGTATTGCACATACCTGTCAGAATGGTTTATTTCCATTAAATGCCTGTGGTGGATACTCATACAAAATGGATGTGCTGGTTTCCATGGTGCAGCTAGGGATACATCAGGGACTCAAATCTGCCCCAACAAAATGTTGGCCACCTAGAAAAGGCTCCATGAGGTCAGTAGTGCTGGAAAAACCCAGGGAAAGAGTTGCTGGGCTCTAGGAGTGTCTCAGGGCCTGAGCTTCCCTTTAAAAAGACCATATTATGACAGAGGCATCTGAGCACCTGGGGCAGCCCTTCAGAAATTTTGCTCTTTGAACTCTGGGCATTTTTGAGATTATTCTTTGAAGTTCATCAACCCCTACAAATATGTCAGATTTCTCCCTGTGCTGGTTCTTTGAAGACAAAATTTCTTTAAAAATTAGGAGAGAAAGGAGTACCTGGGAAATCCTGACAAGCTCCGGAACTCTGCTCCCATATGTTTTATTGATTTATAAAAATGGTGAATTCCGTTTACAAAAGATTCAAATAATGCAGACAAGTAAAAAAAAAAAAAAGCTATAAATATCCTCAAATCCCACCAACCACAAATGACCACTCAGCATCATTACAGATGTGGCCTTCTGATTCTATGTGGAGACAGTGAGGTGAGCAAGAGAGAAAACATAAAAGAAAGAAGGGTAGGGAGATTGATGGATGGGGTCAGAGAAGTGAAGAGACCTCCTCTATGTGATGTAGGTGATGCTGGTCCTGGGCACAGTGGGATCTAATCCAATGTGAAGGGCCACTTATTTAAAAAAAGCAAAATCATGATGAATGATTAAGATATAAAATGAACATGTGTTAAAGATTTTATTTAATTCACCCATTAATGAGAGAACTGATACGTTGTTACAATCAGAAAATCCAAAGAACATACATACTTAAATATCAGAAAAGCGAGAAAGGAAGAGATATGTCATTCTACTGGGAAAAATTCAATTGCATGTGTATAGTAAAAAATTATTTTGCATTGCTATCATTTATCTATAATGTACAGAGTTTTAAAATTTCTCAAAGGCAATGAAAGGCTAGAATCAGATAATCCTGAAGGGTATGAGCAAAACACTGCATAATTTTCCTTTGGAGACACTCAATAATATATTTTGCTTACTCCAAATTTTCTTACACCCACATGTTCCTGCTGCAAGCCCAGGGCCCTTTTCTCACATCACACTGGTTTTCTGAGGCTTCTGTCTCTTACCCTTGCCAGAAAAAGTTTCTGAGCACTGCAGGTACAACCTCAAGAGTCAGAAAGGACGAAAAGATTTCATCGTGTGCTTTTTTCTTCTTTATTTTTAAAAAAATCATACAATTTAAGAAGTGAAAAAATATCCAAAAATATATAAGGGAAAGGTTGTAATTTCTACTGTACTCCCCTTCTCCTCCCATGTCTCCTGCCCCCAGGGGAAATCAATATGGTTTAAGATATGTCCATCTATACCTTCCGCATGTTCAACAATCACACATAAATATTTAAGCACATATATAGGGATTTTAGTTGTGAGAGTTTACATAAGTGGGAATTTGGGAATATACCATATATGTCTATCTTTTTTTCATTTAAAATAATGCATGGAGGCTATCTCAGGTGCACAGATACTGATTGAACGTATGTAATGGTATGCCATGACATGGATACCCCTTCCCAGTCTAGTCCTGGGGATTCATTCTCATTAAGCAAGGAGCAATACACATAGTTGTGGAATAGGAAAGGAATTGTCCTTCTTGAAATAGCCATGGTGGGAAGGGGAGAAGGAGGACAAATTTTGCCATTTGAATTGGATTGTGGGGTGGCACAGTTAAACATCTTTGTCCAGGTAGAACACACACCAGCACCTTCCAATCATTATGGTGTTTCTGAATCCATCATGCTGTGTGTAGGGAGCGTTGCTCATTAGTTTTAAAGAAAACAGCTCTTTCCTTGGTAATAAAAACCAAATAATTTTCAAAGAAAATTATATATTTACTAGTGGGAAAAGGAGTCTCCCTACCCGGTCTTCCAAGGAATACTGAAAATCCACCACAGCAGCCTTAGGAGGACATCAAGGGAAAGCTTGCTGCATACAGCAAATTAAACATTCATATCCTGGTGAAAGCCTCCCCTGCATCATTAAAAAAATTAAAACGGGAAGTTTTTATTAGTTACTAGAAAGGAACTTTCTCTTACTAATAGAAACTTATGCTATCTGGAGCCAAGAAAAAATGTTAGGTGGTAGAATGGGAAGGAAGAGGATTATAGGAAAACCATTCCTGAAAGATAATGCTATGAAAATCACTCCTTTTGTAATATTTTTTCCTAAGCCGAAGGGAGGCAAATGCTTAAACCATTGTAATCTTGTTAACCTGCAGGGCGCAAAACCAGAACTCCTGAGAGGAGGGAAGCAGCCAGCAAGAGGGGCCTTAAGCCAAATGGCTCCTGAATTGCTCATTTCTACTCATCACAGGCCTCAGAGCCTGAAGTTTTAAAGAACATGCTGCTTTACACTCTCAGTGGTACATTTCTGTTCTACTGGCCTTTTGTTTCAATCTATCAATCAAAACATGTTTTACTGATCGTGTACTAAGTACCAAGAGCTACGGAGGTTATAGCTTCCAGATACAGTAAGCTCCTTAAGGGCAGAAATCATCTTGTCATAGACAAAGAGCATAAAAATAGAAATAATATACAAGGCAACATAAAAGGCATTTCTAATAGTGAACAAAGGCTTTCCACTTCTTGAAAATTTTGCAAGTTTTCAGCGAGGGGAATTCTGAGAGGTACAGAAAAGTGTTTTGCATATAGCAGAAGCTTAATACACGTGTGAGGTTTAGAGGGAGAGACCCTTATGAAGCTGGGCTCTTCAAAAAGGTCATGGTGAAGGAGTATGGTGTCCTGGTGCCATAGTAATAAAAATAGTAGTAATCCATCTTGAATTAATTTTGTATAAGGTGTAAGGAAGGGATCCAGTTTCAGCTTTCTACATATGGCTAGCCAGTTTTCCCAGCACCATTTATTAAATAGGGAATCCTTTCCCCATTTCTTGTTTTTGTCAGGTTTGTCAAAGATCAGATAGTTGTAGATATGCGGCATCATTTCTGAGGGCTCTGTTCTGTTCCATTGATCTATGTCTCTGTTGTGGTACCAGTACCATGCTGTTTTGGTTACTGTAGCCTTGTAGTATAGTTTGAAGTCAGGTAGCGTGATGCCTCCAGCTTTGTTCTTTTGGCTTAGGATTGACTTGGCGATGCGGGCTCTTTTTTGGTTCCATATGAACTTTAAAGTAGTTTTTTCCAATTCTGTGAAGAAAGTCATTGGTAGCTTGATGGGGATGGCATTGAATCTATAAATTACCTTGGGCAGTATGGCCATTTTCACGATATTGATTGTTCCAACCCATGAGCATGGAATGTTCTTCCATTTGTTTGTATCCTCTTTGATTTCATTGAGCAGTGGTTTGTAGTTCTCCTTGAAGAGGTCCTTCACATCCCTTGTAAGTTAGATTCCTAGGTATTTTATTCTCTTTGAAGCAATTGTGAATGGGAGTTCACTTATGATTGGCTCTCTGGTCTGTGATTGGTGTACAAGAATGCTTGTGATTTTTGTACATTGATTTTGCATCCTGAGATTTGCTGAAGTTGCTAATCAGCTTCAGGAGATTTTGGGCTGACACAATGGGGTTTTCTAGATATACAATCACGTCATCTGCAAACAGGGACAATTTGACTTCCTCTTTTCCTAATTGAATACCCTTTATTTCCTTCTCCTGCAAATGTTAGACCTAAAACCATTAAAATCCTACAAGAAAACCTAGGCAATACCATTCAGGACATAGGCGTGGGCAAGGACTTCATGTCTAAAATACCAAAAGCAATGGCAACAAAAGCCAAAATTGACAAATGGGATCTAATTAAACTAAAGAGCTTCTGCACAGCAAAAGAAACTACCATCAGAGTGAACAGGCAACCTACAGAATGGGAGAAAATTTTTGCAACCTACTCATCTGACAAAGGGCTAATATCCAGAATCTACAATGAACTCCAACAAATTTACAAGAAAAAAACAAACAACCCCATCAAAAAGTGGGCAAAGGATATGAACAGACACTTCTCAAAAGAAGACATTTATGCAGCCAAAAAACACATGAAGAAATGCTCATCATCACTGGCCATCAGAGAAATGCAAATCAAAACCACAGTGAGATACCATCTCACACCAGTTAGAATGGTCATCATTAAAAAATCAGGAAACAACAGGTGCTGGAGAGGATGTGGAGAAATAGGAACACTTTTATACTGTTGGTGGGACTGTAAACTAGTTCAATGTGGAAGTCAGTGTGGCAATTCCTCAGGGATCTAGAACTAGAAATACCATTTGACCCAGCCATCCCATTACTGGGTATATAACCAACGGACTATAAATCATGCTGCTATAAAGACACATGCACACGTATGTTTATTGCGGCACTATTCACAATAGCAAAGACTTGGAACCAACCCAAATGTCCAACAACGATAGACTGGATTAAGAAAATGTGGCACATATACACCATGGGATACTATGCAGCCATAAAAAATGATGAGTTCATGTCCTTTGTAGGGACATGGATGAAACTGGAAAACATCATTCTCAGTAAACTATCGCAAGGACAAAAAACCAAACACCGCATGTTCTCACTCATAGATGGGAATTGAACAATGAGAACTCATGGACACAGGAAGGGGAACATCACACTCCGGGGACTGTTGTGGGGTGGGGGGAGGGGGAGGGACAGCATTAGGAGATACACCTAATGCTAAATGACAAGTTAATGGGTGCAGGAAATCAACATGGCACATGGATACATATGTAATAAACCTGCACATTGTGCACATGTAGCCTAACCTAAATTATAATAAAAAAATAAAAAATAAAATAAATAAATAAAAACAAAAACAAAACAAAACAAAAAAAATAGTAGTAATGATGGTGGCGGTGGTAATTATAGTAAGAGCAGCTCACAGTTACTCATCTTATTTCATTTAATTCTCACAAGCACCCTATGAATTGGATATTTTTATTATTCCCATCTTAGAGATGAGAAAACGGAGACCCAAGCCATTCAGAGAGCAAGTAAGAATGTAGTAGAGTGATCAGAAACCACAGAGTTTAGACTACAGAAACACACCTGTAGTTGAGAAAGTTGGGTCAGTTACTTCTTGCAACATGGGGGAATACACATTATGTGAAACTGCAAGGTTTCTCAGTAACAGGACGTTAGAAAGAATCTATAATAAGATTTAGGATTTGTATGGGTAATTTTGGGAGTGTCCAAGGAATTGGATATTCCCTCTGAATTCTGCAATTCTGTGATAAACCATCTTAATAAATCTTATCTATAGGGAGGGCAGACTAGAGTGAGAATAAAGTTGTAACTGGCAAAGAACTAGCAGCCACTCATTTAGCCAAGAGAAAAAGGGGGTTTTGTATTTTGTGTTGTGAAGTGACCCTGTCTGAGTGGATGTTTTGTGAGATTGTGACAAGCAGGAGAACAATATGATTTTACTGTAAGCAACAGCTATGTTTGTACTATCATAGAGTGTCAGTTATGAGTTCCCTGATGTAAAGGGCTGCCTTTTTTCCCTTCTAACTTTTGAGTGGTTTGTGCAGTTGACTTAACCGGCTTAGCCTGTTGCACAAGCATCTGTACAGTAGACCTGTCATGAAAATTAGATGTCATGCAGACAAAGGACCTAGCACTTAGCATACAGGGTACTCTCCATCACTGGGCTATTCCTGGAGGAAGACCAGAGATCATGGGAGGACAGACAGATTTTCCATCACCCAGATGGTGGAGAGGGCATCTAGATGGAGAACAGCAGGAGCAGAGGCAGGAATATGGAGAATATCTTATACCCAGAAATTCCCACTAATTGGCTAGACTCACATTTCAACTTCTTTTAGAGGTTGAGAGCTATGTTCTTAAGGTTTTTTTTTTTTCCTTTCCTTTTCTTAAAGGCAAAGACATCCTATGTGATTTCACCAGCAAATGTTCTCTTTGTCTCTTTGTTTTTCTTGGCACATCAAGTACAGTGTTAGCCCCTGGAGACTCATTGATTTTCAAGAAAAGGTGTTTTTTTTTTTGTTTTTTTTTTTCTTTCCATTGTCTACATTGGCAAAATAAAGCTGAGCTCAGTGTCTCATCTTTTCCTTTGATATGGTTATAGACAACATTTATATCTCAGGATTGTAGAAAGCCCTGATACAGCAAAAATCTTTGCTGCATAATTAATTTTTTCCAGCACATCAGGTGATGGTTGGAACTCAGCTATAGTCTCAAGCAAATAATTTTTTTTGTATCTGAAGATAGGAAGAAGTAGAAATAGCTGGTCAATTTTTAAGTGGATTTTATATGTTTTAAGTGAGTAAATCCAGTAAATAACTGTTACGTGATTTGTTTGGGGCATTTTTAGTTAACAGTGAGCTCATGGTAGTAAATATCCTTCAAGTGATTCTTAGGTAGCTGGGGATGGGTCTCCTTCCATTCTTTGAAAGTGGGCACATGTCAGTGGAGCGACTGTTACTGTGTTGGGGAACATAAAACATTTTGCCATTTTAAGAGCAATTACTGTTCTTATGAATAATATCATTAAAGGAAATGACAGTGTTTAGCAACATCAGCAGTATAAGAACTGCAAAAAATGCAGTATGCTCCTGGATGACAGATGCTTCCCTTCCAAAGATAAGGCAAACATCTCTAAACATGAAAATGCCTAAACCCTGGAAAGAAAACCTTAGACAAATACCTCACTGCTCCTTTAGCACTGATTTTCCACATCATAAAGTGATATCTAGACCAAGCCAAACAAGTGAAAAAAGAGGAAGTGAGGGGCGTTTCTGGAGGTTTTAGCTTCTCTTATACCATGGAATTCAGAAATGGTTCAATATGATTTGTGTCACCTCAGGTAAACTAATTTTGTGAAGAAACTTGCCCAAGGTCAGATTTGTTATCCATGAAATTGAGATAATAGGTTTGTAATCATGTTCTTGTCATCAGTGGAATCTGAGATTTGGGATCTGTTTGTCTCTAAAAAAGTTTTATTAATATTTGCTTGCAGCCAGCACTTAATCCTCAAGGATTCACGCACATTTTATCCTGTATGAGCTCAGTGATTTACATTATGGCTGTGGAAATTAAAATCCAAAGAGATAACCAGATTAGCCAAGATTGACCACACAACATCTGTGTAGGATGCTGAAATTTATCCCTTCTGGCTTGCAATTTTTCTCTAGTTACATATCATGCTTATTAATGTTTATGTTACACATTTTAAGTTAGTTTTCCTATGATTTATAGTTAGAACCTAGAGACAGAATCAATCTAATGATTACTGACTTACTTGGAACTTGATTTTCTTTGTTATTGTTTATGAAGTTTGAGCTCTTATGCCATTGGAGTTTCTGCACTAGAAAGATTTGAAGGATGGAGCACAGTGCACCATTAAATGGGTTTACAATCAGATAGGGATGGATGAATACACATTAGCACCTCTATTAATTGGGCACTTTTAAGTTGCAAGTGACAGAATTCTAACTCTATTACTTACTTCCATGTGTCCCCAAACCCTATGGGAGACAGAAAATACAATAGGGCTTCAAGGACCACTGGAGCCCAGATCCCAAACATGCTAGTGATAGCAATGGAGGGACCATGAGCTTTGGAGGCAGTCTTGATTTAAATGCTGAATCTGCACCTGTATGAGCTCATCTTGGTGAAGAAATGCGCCCATGTTCACTTTCCTCTGTAAAATGGAGGTTGTAGCTATGTCCTAATAAAATAGGTGTTTGATGATATAAAATTGGTTTCCTTTGTTAAGGATCGAGGGCTGGAGGGCTGGGAAGGCCAGGGATGGCAAGCAATGCCCAATTTTCCTGCACTGTGAAAACAGCACTGTTAGGAATGGAGGACACAACTCAAGGTCAACTATCACTAGACTTTGTGTGGTTTTGATCCAGCTTCTCAACAGCCATGTTATTTTATTCTGACGTTGTAGGAGGAATGAATCCTTAACCTGAAGATTTCAGAAAATAGTAGAAGAGGAGGGAAAAGACATTTTCACAGCAAGTGAGGAACAGTATCAGCCAAAGGTGGCTATGTGGAGGAAAAAACGCTGACTCCACAATATAGCTGAAGAGCCTCAGGGCTTTGTGACAATTTTACTCCCAGATAGGAAAATAAATAAATGACCAAAAAAGACCCTAGCAGAGGTAGAAACTGAAATACCATGGATTCTAGTGTTAAACATTGTGAAATTTGTAAAGGATTATTTTCCTTGCAAATACTTTCAACCTTTAGGGAACAAATCTACCTAGACTTTTAAGCATAAAAAATAGAATAAAGTACTTCCAATTACTTTTATAAAAATACAGCATTAGCACTAACATAAGTCCAAAGAGCACATAAAAATATCGTATGTATTATAGCTATTTTATTTGGGATTTGGACATCTATAATCATCAGCAAACAGAACCCAGCAGTACATTAAGGGAAATATCACTATGACGAGGAAGCGTTCTATGACTTCATTAATTGTTTAATATTAGGAAATCAATGGTTATAATTCAATTTACTAACAGCAAAAGAAAAAACGTAATACAACTTGATATATGCTGAAAAGCATTTGGTAAAAATTAACATCCATTCTTGATACAAAAACTTTCAATCAAATATCAATAAATGAATATGCTCATAGCATTATAAGACACAAATTTATAATCCATGGCTAGCCTCAAGCTCAGTGTTAAAATTCCCATTAAGATCAGAAACATGAAAAGAATGTTCATTGTCATAAATATTATTTGGTGGTGTTTTTTCTAGATGTGACAATTCCATTAGAAAAAGAATTAAAATGAGTGGTGGAGACACCTTGATGATGTGCAGACTAAAACACTGTGAAGCTGTTAAAAAGAGAGTAGGATTCTCTATGTGCTGAATTATAACAATGCCCACTCCATATTGAGGAAAAATAGGATATGTATGGTCACTAGAACATTATATCCTTTCTGTAAAATCAGAGTACATAATTGTGTGTTGGGGAAAGCAAAATGCATTAAAAAAACATGTTTTTTTTAACTCACGCTTGTATTTAGCAAGGTATTAACTGTTCTACTTCTGAATAATGGGTTTACAGGACACTTATTTCCTTCTCTTTGCCTTTTGAAAATTGCTTGACTCTTTTTTTTTAAACAATACACATGATGATGATAATAATTGTTAACTTTTATTTATCAAGCATGTGCTTTTGGATTATGCTTCATCTCACTCAATCTTCACATTATTTTCTATCTCTTTATTTTCCAGATGGGAAAACAAGCTTAAGGAAGGATAAGTAACTTGTTCAAGGTGAAAGGCATTCTGACTTTAAATTCATGTGCTCTTAACCACTCCTCTATTGCTTTTATTATTAGAAAAAGAAATTGTCATTTCCAAAATACATATATATATACACACATATATATATAAAATACATATATAATACATATAGATTACATATGTATAATACAATATATTACAATATTGTATATTGTACATTGTATATTATATAATATATAATATACATATATATTATATAATATATATTATGTTATATATAATATATATTACATAATATATAATACATATGTAATATATATAATACATATATAGAGATATACACACACATACATACATAAATACATTCTATTATAAATGGTATATATAAAGATATTTCATATCTTTATATATAGAAATGATGTATATATACTTTAAAAAGATAGTTATATAAATCTATAAGTATATATTTATGTGTATGCATACATATATATACATATATGTGCACCCACAAATATATATAAAAGATATAAAAAGTTGATATAATACAGTGCCTAGAAAATGGTCAGTAAATTGTATTTATTCATCTTCCTAAACCCTCCATGCTTGGAATATGAGCAAAAACTATGTTTATTTAGCATTGTATCCCCTAGCAGCAAGCAGGTGTCTTTCACAGTATTAATATTAAACAAAGATCTTTTATACATGTAAATATAATAAACAATAGAAAATTGGATTACATTGCATGCCCAGCAGTGAGCTCTTCCTGCGATACCCCCACTGCCTACTGTCCTCTGCGATGAGCACTGACCTTTCTCTGGGCTGTGGATGGAGTCACAGCAGGGGTCAACAGGGCCATGGTGTGGATTCAGAACCTAGCACTGGCCAGCCTGCTCTATGATATGAGTAGGAGAAGCCTCTAGAAAGAGGCTGGCTTTTGGATATAGAAAGATCTCCTCTTCATAGAAATCTGGCCTTTGCAATAGCCTAAATGACGACCTCATCCTTTCCGCTCAATGTCATTCTTCATGGATGCTCCGAGGAGGAGGCTGAGGATATAGCCAGGCCATGGAATGGGCGAATGCTATTTATGGGTCCCAGGTGGTGCCCAGAGTCCTGAAAGTGCTAATTGAGTTTTCTGGAAAATACCACAGTTCACCTTTGTTCAGCTAAAATAGAACTCCCCCCGCCTCATTTTTCCTCTAGTACTGGCTCCTGAGCTCAGAGAAGATAAGGAGAGGATCATGCTGACGTTAGCACTGACCACAGAGGGAACGAGATACCCGAGAAATACCCTTTCCCTGTGGTGACAGGATGGAAACTGCCAATCTCTCTGCAGGCACCCGTCTGGCTGGTAGGAGGCACCAGAACACACTGCATGCTCCAGTGTGTGACATGCTGCTGTTTCTTAAAAGCCTGTGTGAGAGGTCAGTGCCACCAAGTGGCTGAAAGGTGAGTGGGCAAATGGAAGGGTATCTGCAATACAGTGGCTTCCTAGTGCTTCCCCTCCCCTTCCTCCTGCCTCTACCGCCCGCCCATTACCCCACATCTCTCAGGACTCTATGCTGTCCTAGGCAGACTATAGGGTACTGGATTAATCCCCTCTTTTAAGTTAGCTCTCAGGTGCCCAACTCTCCCTTTACACCTTAACCTAGACTTTGGCCTCCTTCCCTGCTCTAATTGATTCATCTTGTCATGAGGAAGAACTAGGCGACTACAGACCAAAGACTCCTTCATTGGGTAGGAAAGACTGAGAATAAATCAGTGTGTTCTCTCTCTATCGGTGGATACTTTCATATTTGCTCTGAGGTCTGGCTTAACTCAAGGAACTAACTGGTAATGAAGGAAGTTCAGGCAGGCTTGTGGGAGAGATGGATGGATAGACATTTTTTATTAGCACTTCTCTAATCAGTTGAGTTAAGATAAGTGACCACAGACGCAAGATACCACATTCTACAATATGAGGAAACACTCAATATATATGTCATATTTGTGCCCTCAAGGAAGTGGTAATTCAGTAAGTGACATAGATCATAAACACATGGATTAAAAAATACAGTCATGCAAGTATTTAGAAATGATAGAATAGCATAAGATAGGCATAAACTATGCAGAACCAATCAAGGAAATAAAAGATGAACTGCAAATAATGGTCACTGAGTATCTGTGGCATGCCAGATACTATCAAGCAGTCCCATAAATTTTATTTTATGTAATCCTCCCTAAACTCTCGTATTTCATGGATCTCAAAAGAAAACACCCAAACTCTTTCTTTTTTTCTTTCTTTTTAAAATTTATATAAATTTAATGAGTACAAGTACGATTGTATTACATGGATATGTTGTGTAGTGACGAAGTCTGGGCTTTTCGTGTAACCATCACTTGAATCGTGTAATTGATTTTTAAATGGTGCTTGAGTCAGCATTTTGCCAAGTTGAAGGATCAACATTAGATCATTCTAATCCCCCCTACTCTCTAGAAGCCAACACTTTTCAAAGTGTGCCATGTGCGAATGGCATTGGGATAAATATACATAATAAAATTTAACAA
This sequence comes from Nomascus leucogenys, assembly GCF_006542625.1. Taxonomy (NCBI): domain Eukaryota; kingdom Metazoa; phylum Chordata; class Mammalia; order Primates; family Hylobatidae; genus Nomascus; species Nomascus leucogenys. Next base: position 22,196,844 of record NC_044383.1, on the reverse strand, counting down.
TAATGCCCTTTAAAACTAACAGCGAAATTTGTGCTAATCCCCAACAGTCTAACCTTCTACTTAAAGTGTAGTCTCTAAATCAGCAGCATTAGCATGACCAGGGGCTTGTCAGAAATGCAGAATCTTCAGTCCCTTCTGAGGCCAGCTAAATCAGAATCTGCATTTTACAAGAACTTCAAGTGACTTCAGTGCACATTAAAGTTTAGGAGGCACCCAGATGGAACACAGGAATAATTTTGCCTCAAGTATCTAATTATCTGTCTCCTGGTCTTCTTGACTGTTGTAGCACACAGTACTAAGTGGTTAACCAGTTGCCCAAGCCATTGAGATTAAAAGGTACAAATTTGAAAGAAAAGATTCAGAGAGTAATTAGGATCAGGAATAAAAGAAACAGAACGAGAGTAACGAAAGAGAAAGCTATGAATACAGAAGTGGGCATAAACACACACACACACACACACACACACACCCCTGCATTATTAGAGTACTATAATGGAGCCCTAATTGGCATTCTGAATCAAGCACAGTGCTCTGTACATCATTATTCTAACAAATATTTATGAGCCCTTACTGACTAAATCAAAAGTTTGCCTATGATTATGATTCAGCTTTTTTTTTTTTTTTTTTTTTTTTGGATGGAGTCTTACTCTCTCACCCAGGGTGCAGTGCAGTGGTGGGATCTCGGCTCACTACAACCTCCGCCTCCTGGGTTCAAACAATTTTCCTGCCTCAGCCTCCCAGGTAGCTGGGATTACAGGTGCCCACCACCACACCCTGCTAATTTTTTTGTATTTTTAGAAGAGATGGGGTTTCACTGTGCTGCTCAGGCTGGTCTCGAACTCTAGTGCTCAGGCAATCCACCCACTTTGGCCTCCCAAAGTACTAGGATTACAGGCGTGAGCCACCACGCCTGCCCCAATCTCATTTTTAAGGAGGTAGAGGAGTTTGTCTCAAAATGAAAAGTAATGTCAAACTTAGGATTCAAATAGTTTGAAACATGTTAAATGTATGCTAAACGAATTTTCTCAAAATCTAAGATTGGCTACTTTATTCTGAGATAACTGGCACCTTACAGCCCCACCCGTGCCCACACACCCACCCCACCCCACCCCACCCCACACACAAATGAGTAATTAAAATTTTATTTTAATTGACCTGAAAACTTTTCAATGATCTTATAAGAAATAAGGGAGACAAATAGGGGGAAGAAAAACAACAGAAAAATATTTCTTAAAATATTATCAGTTTTTGCTGTTACTTGCTGATCTAAATTTATGGATGAATATGATAATTGTATTTCTTAAATAGCTACATACTACGGACCATCTTGAGATAGTCTTCAGTATTCTGTGGCTTCCTTGTCTGAGGATCAGGAAGCCTTGAACAATCAATAGACACCAAGCATTGTGGTCCCACATGTCCTTGGAAGACTTTCAAGACCTCAGTTCCGTGTGGCTTTTGTGCAGTCTGCAAGGTCTGTGTTAAAAGCTTAGAGATAGAGTGCTCCTGTACACATATATATAGACAATTCCACACGAAGAAGTGCCTCATTTGCCATTTTAATCTCCTCGCATAGCTAGTCACCTTGTCTCTTTGAGAGTGTGCCTTTGTAACTAGGGAACTAGCTCCATTTTTTATTTCAATATTGCTGAGAAAATATCCTAGATAAAAGCTAAATAGTCTCAAAGGTTCAGGAAAGCTGCTAAATATAAAACCCGAGTTTAAAAATTGCAGGATACAAGACCAATATGTAAAAATCAATTGTATTTCTGGGATTTATTCCATTCCGTTGGTCTATGTGTCTGTTTTCATGCCAATACTAGACTTTTTTATTTTTTAAAATATACTATAGCTTTGTAATATAGTTTAAAATCAGGAAGCGTAATGCCTCCAATTTTGTCCTTCTTTCTCAAGATTGCCTTGTTTATTATGGGTCTTTTTTGGTTCCATGTGAATTTTATGATTCTTCTTTCTGTGTGAAAATTGCCATTGGAATTTTGATTGAGATTGCATTGAATCTGTACATCTCTCTGGGTAGTATGGACATTTTAACAATATTCTAATCATAAACAAGATAAATATTTTCATTTATTTGTGTCTTTCTCAGTTTCTTTCATCAATGTCTTGTAGTTTTCAATATACAGACCTTTCACTTACTTGATTAAATTTATTCCTAGTAATGTTTATGCTATTGAAAATATGATTGCTTTCTGATTTCTTTTTCAGATAGGAAATTGATGTTAGCAATGATTTTTTGGGGGATATGACACCAAAAGCAGAAATTAACAAGTGGGACCACATCAAACTGAAAACCTGTGAGCAACAAAGGAAACAATCAACAATAGGAGAAGGGAACCTAGTAAATGGGAGAAACTCTGTGAATGAGATACACGTGTGTAGAGGAAAACTGGGGACGAGAGAGTCCTCTGAACAAGAATATGGGACTAAGCTTGCCGTCGGTCTACCAGAGGCAGGTTAGAAACAACTTACAACTTCAGGAGAATGTAACCATTGTGACAACTCTCTTCTCAATGCTTCAAGTGGTATAGGACGTACTCTTGGTGTTACCTCTCTTTTAGACAGACTATGGGAGAAAACCTTGTGGCTGTCTCTTTGGACTTTGTTTAGAGATTGAGAATTATGGGAATTACCCAGTATACTTTGCAACCATTGTCCAATCTGTGGGAGGGTAGCTTTTCCCTTCACTTATACTTTCTCAGGCTTCTGTATTCCTTAAGGTGCTTCTGGCTTCCCTTCATCAAAGATACTTTACAGGAAGTTGATTTAAGCAAAGGGTGACAATTAGGTATTTTTTTTTTGCCAATTCAGATTGATCGATACTGGCTGAGGGATTAGTCTGTTAATTAAGAAGGATTCCAGGGTTTGATGGTATTTCATAAATACCACATGTTTGCGGCATAGGCGTGAAGCATGTGTGTTAGATATTTACCATTCCTAACCTAGGCTTAGAAGGTGGAAGATCCCTGGACAGACTAGTGGGACACTGATTTATTAGTCCTAAACCATAACACCACTAGAAGCAGCCCCACACACAGTTTTCCTCTTCCTCCCTTTGTTCAGCACCTCTAAGTCGCATTTGACAATGATGTGCAAGTTTTGGCCTCAACAGTTATTTCTAATTACCTCATCAGATATGATTTTGTTTGATGCCTTCTCATTCTTATCATCTATGCAGTGGGCATCTCTAAAAAGTCAATGGTTTCCTAAGTAAGAAAAGAGCAAGGTTTGTTAGTCTGCCTGGCTGGCTTTCTTTTGAAATAATCAGGTTGTCTCTTCCCTAAAGAGTCTCTTCCCAGCTGGGAAATCATCACCTGTCACTCGAGTCAATTATTGAAAAACACTTTGTCCTGCTCATGTTGTGAACTGTGATATAACCCAAATTCCTGTGGTGTAGAGACTCTCCAACGTTTCAGTAAAATCCTCCTTTGAGATTGAAGCTATGGTCTCTAATTACCAGCTTGGGCCATTTTTGCAGGATTGTTTTACTTTGGCCTTAAGAAAAAGTGACAACGCTGTCTCTACTAAAAAAATATGTATATTCTGTATATATATATTCTATATATATATATATATTCTGTATATATATGTATTCTGTATATATATATTCTGTATATATATGTATTCTGTGTGTGTGTATATATATATATATATTCTGTATATATATATATATATATTCTGTATATATATATATTACAGAAAATTAACAGGGCATGGTGGTGGGCGCCTGTAGTCCCAGCTACTCGGAAGGCTGAGGCAGGAGAATGGCATGAACCCAGGAGGCAGAGCTTGCAGTGAGCCGAGATTGCACCACTGCACTCCAGTCTGGGCGACAGAGCGAGACTCTGTCTCAAAAAAAAAAAAAAAAGTGACAAGACACAAAAAGATGAGTTAAAACCCTAATAAGTTACACAAGTCAACTCTAAAATGAGCTCTGGGTTTGCTGGCCTTCACTGAATGGTTTTGTTTAGTGGGAATTGAACTGGTTCATCCAGATAGTCCTAGGTCAGAATTCTCTCACCAAGTGGTGACCTAGGGCAAGTCATTAGCCTCCCTAAGCCTTTATTTTCTCAGTTGTAAATTGGAAACAATAATAGCTACTTCCTTGGGTTGGTGTAAATATTCTGGGTACTCAAGATCTCCCTTGATAGTTTTCAAACTCCTAATGCAATAGGTACCCAGCAAATGCCCTTTATCTTCTTCTTCCCTTGTGTTTGATGGAAGGTCTTATTATGTTTTATTTTGATTTGATTTTAATCCTAATAATTCAATTGTTCTCAGGTTTTGTACTGTTGCTATGAGTTTTTCCAGGTAAAAATCAAGTGTTAATAAAACTGAGGAGAAAGTGAGGCCTTAGTGACACCAGGACCCAGAGATCAGTTGGACAGAGAGGTGGGTACAGTTCAGAAGGCTCCAGGTCGCAGGAATCTTTAAGGGATTGCCAGATTATTAGACTCAGGGCCCCATTTAGGCAGCTGAAATACGACAAGAGAAAAGGTACTTGGGAATGTTTAGAAATATATCCTCCAAACAAGGTTGGACTCAAGCCAAATTGGGATGTAGGTGATATTGCATTCATTCATTAATCTATTCAATCATTCATGTCTCAAATATTTACTTAGTGTTTCCTGTGTGCCAGGCACTATATCAATTCTTGTGTCAAAGAGCTTGTGATAGAGTGATGGAAGGGTAATTAAAATACCATGTGGCATGTATCTCTATTTAACTAAAATGGTGAAGATAAAGCCACTTTTACTAAGTATTTTAGGGCTCTAAAACCAGCCTTCTCTTATTAGTATTTGTCTCCCACCACCATCTATTCTCTGTTTTTTTGAATGTAAAAAAAAAACAGTGCATCCATAGAGAGATGGCATGTTCTGACAATGCTTTCAGGTTGGTGTCACTGAGTTCTCCCTACTAGAGTTTGGGCAAACATGATGAGTGCAACTTCTGTGTCTTTTATTTAAAAGGAAATCCCTGGCTACCAATTTCCACTATTTATTCTCCACTGGCTGGAAAGGCAATGCCAAACAACCTTGGAAAGCATATGTTGAAGATAACAGGGACTTCCTATTTGCCTGTTTCCCTGGATGACTTCGTGGAGCAGAGTGGGCCAGCTGCCCCAGCACATGAGAAAACAGTGACCTTCCAAGTACTTTAAGCCACTGAATTAGGGGGAATCTCTTAAATAGCTTCTACTGTAATGGATTAATCATAATTTTTTGAGGTAACGAGGTAACTTAGAAGAATATGAACATCATTTGACTAGTAGAAACTTAGATTTTGTTAACCACACCAAATTCCTGGGTATATAAGTGTCAAACTCTGGGTCCAAGCTCCAACTCTAGAATGATTTTATATCTAAGACTTTATACATTCTGAAACTGAAATAACTTCTCAAGTCTCCAGGGTATAAAAGGGTCAAGGTTCAATCTCTTTCTAAGGCTTTATCTCTTTGCTAATCTAAGATTTGTAAAAGCAGTGAAGAAACAAGTGAGCATGGATTCTCTTGCAGGTGGGGTATTGGAGACATACAATTTAAGGGTGACAATCGCAGCAACAAGAAAGCCAGTATCTGACAATTCAAAGTCATAGTTGAGAAGATAGTGCCAGAAAAAGAGGAAGGGGGACTCTCTTCAGGGTTCATCTTGTTTATTCAACCCAGGCAACCCAGGAACTACCACCTCTAGACATGCGCCTCATCCTAGCCCCATTCAGCTGAAGTCTCCTTGTTTGCCCTGTGTCATATCCTCAGAGTCAGCCTTTCTGTGACTGTCAAGAGTCAATGGCCATTGTAATCTGTACGAATGGGAGAAGATCCTTTCCCTTTGTGCACCATTCATTTATCAAATAGTTACTGAGTGTGTATTTTATGTCAGAAATATTTAGATATCTGTTTTAAGAGGGGACATGACCAAGAAACCCTGTCCCAGAAATACAGGACTAGAATGTGCAAGAAGCACAAAACACAGGTACAAGGAAGGTAAGAAATATAGGAGTAACCAACAGGAACTACGCAAGAGTGTGGAGGCACAGCACAAGGCAGGTGTCTGCTGTCAGTCAGCAGCTTGTATCTACTGTAATAAAGGCACATGATTAATTACACATGGAGACTGTATGTATGTTCCTTCACTTGCTAATTGCAATTAGCTGCAGAAGCAATGAACATATTGCTCTTGGTGAATGTCAGGACATTTCACTGGATTTCCCTTGGTTCTCTGTGAAGCCACAATTAACTTCACTAATTATTCCCTTTACCACATGTGCTTCACTTAATGAAGAATCAAACTAATGAATGCTGATCTTTTTAAAAACTTTTTCTTTCCAAAAGCCAACTTGGCTGCCATCCAACAATGGCTCCTTAGACAAAATTATGAGTGTCAAATTGATCCAAAGCTGGGAGGAGAGAGGAAGCAATTTTCAGGTTCTATAATTTTGTTTCTTCAGGGAGGGAGAGGCTGTATGCACTGACAGTAAGCCATGTTGCACTTTTGGCTGGATGTGTTTTAATGTAGCTGGCCAGGCCATCATCTGTGCAGCAACCCATACTTAGCAACTGGTAGTGGTGGGGAGTTGATACACCAGAGATCGCCAGTGTGCCAAGGAGTAGGTTAGGAATGCAGGCCCCCTACAAATGAACAAAAATCCTCTGATGCCAGCAATACACCCATAGTTGAGCAGGGTGCCTTCCTGTCCCTTATGGTATAGATAACATTGATTTAAATGTTTTCTTCCTTGAACTTTTATGACTTTTCTCAAGATGACTGCGAATCTCTTCTCCTGCCTCATTTCCCTCTGTGTGTGTGTGTGTGTTTGTGTGTGTGTATGTGTAAATATATGTAGCAGATGGCTTGGTGTTTGGGTTCTTATGTCTACATATCTTGCTTTTATACCACATTACGTTGATTCAGATGTGAAACTCAGCACACTTTATGATTTACATGCACATGTGCATGTGTGCCTGCACACACACAAACACACTCTTACATTCCCAAAGCATTCATGAGAATCAGAATTTGGGAGCAAGATAGTAGATGAATGTATTAGTTCTTTTTCACATTACTATAAAGAAATACCTGGGACTGGGTAATTTATAAGAAAAGTTCAATGGACTCATGGCTCTGCAGGCTATACAGAAAGCATAGCAGCATCTGCTTCTGGGGAGGCCTCAGGAAGCTTCCAATCATGGCAGAAGGCAAAGAGGGAGTAGGTAAGTCACACAGTGAAAGCAGGAGCAGGAGAGTGAGTGGGGAGGTGCTACATACTTTTAAAGGACTAGATCTCATGATACCTCACTATTGCGAGGATGGTACCAAGAGGGATGATGCTAAACCATTCATGAGGAACCCACCCTATGATCCAATCACCTCCCACCAAGCCCCACCTCCAGCATTGAGGAATGCATTTCAATATGAGGTTTAGGTGGTGACATACATCTAAACTGTATCAATGGGTTCATAACACATCATCCCAAACCAGCTTAAATGGAAATGTTGGCATCACTACCTTAAGAAATCCTTCAGACTCCTCACTCCATGGAGCTCTTTATCCCATTGAGTTTCAGCTGGGTCCACCTTGTAAGGAACAACATATTTCCTCCTTTGTCTTCTGCAAAGCAATTTAATAATTCTCCTCTGAAACCTTGGTGACTCTGCACCTCAAGTGTACTCATCATTGCCCCCCCGCCACCCCACCCAGAGACAAGGAGGAAGAGAGAGAGGCAAGAGAACATTCTCTTCCTCAGAAATTCTTGTGCCAGTTGCTAGGACAATACTTATTTTCATTTAATCATTACTGCAGTGTATCCTCCTATTATTTAAAATCCCTGGAGCCCCAGAGAGTCTTCCAATACACCACCACCTCTGTTGAGTGTTGTGATAGCCTTGTGAGCCAGGCTGGGTAGCCACATTTTACAGATAAGGAAACTGAGCATTCAGATGATGAATAACCAAATGTGCATAGCTTATGTTTGGTAAACTGTTCTTTCTCCCTTGTCTTGCTCTCAGATGGCTGTTTCTTGGAGGTATTGGAGAGATCAGAAAGTTGTGACCCATCTAACTGGCCCCTTCTCTCCCTTGTTCTCCATCTTGCCTTGAAACAATGCTCTGAAATACGATTTATGAAGCAGAATGTGAGAGAAGCCAGCCTGCACTGGATTATTTGCAATGCTTCTCGATCTCGACCCTATGGAAATTTTGTTGCCAGATAATTCTTTGTTATAGAAGAAGGAGGGTGTCCTATGTGCCATGGAGGATGTTTAGCAGCATCCCTGGCCCCTACCCACTAGATGCCAGTAGAACCTCTGCTCCCAACTCCATAGTTGTGACAATCAAAAATTTCTCCAGATTTTGCAAATGTCATCTTGGCTGAGAGCCACTGGATTATTGTTACACACCCATTGTGATGACCGTTTATTATCTTTATGACTTGGACTGTGGATAGTCAGTTACGTTGAACATCTCAGAAATGAGATGCCAACCATGTCCAGCATAGAGAGAAAAAAGGAAAGTTGGAATTTTGTGTTTCCTTTTCACTGGAAAGAGGTGACATGCTTTCACTTTGGTAGGGCAAGGAAAGAGAAATACAATGACTGTTTCCCATGGCACGTGCTGTTCTGATGGGTTATTGCTGCTGATAGCCCTTGTTTTTATAACGAATAGCCAAAGCAATGTCAAGCACCACCAGTCAGTCCCTTGGGGGAAAGTTGGGGCATTTGAATAGCATTTGAATACCACTGTGAAGGCATAAATTGTTGAAAGAGCAAATGTAAGCTGGACAGATTTGTGAATGTGGCAGACAGTAATCTTGGTATTTCATGTTAATTTTTTTTTCCCAGGCAGGAGGCCTCCTGTGATTTACACTCTGGAGCAGGATGAGGGGGCTGAGCCAGATAGCTCTTACCTCCAAAGAAGACCAGTGGGGATGTGACAGTTTCATTGCCTAGCAAATGAAAGGGGAAGAAGGGTGCTTTGCTGCCTTAGAAGCTCTCATTTATTCTAGAGCACTGGGGTGCTGTCACATGCCCTAGGGGAGGCCAGGGAGAAGACAAGAGAGTGGATAGCTGAAGGACGACTGAAGAATAGGTGGCAAAATCCCTTCCCATCCAACTGCTCAAGACTGACTTGCAAGCAAAGAGCAGGGAGGGCGCCAGATAAGCACTTGAGGTTTGGCTTCCCTGGCCCTTCCTGTAGCTGGGACCTGGCCATACTTAGTGAGGACAGGATTAGGAATTAGGGAATTCAGAAAGTTATTGTTTTCTTTCTTAACTTTTGTTTTAGGTTCAGCATACATGTGCAGGTTTGTTATAGGGGTAAGTTGCATGTCACTGGGTTTTAGTGTACAGATGATTTTATCACCCAGATAGTGAACATGATTCTTGATAGGTAGTTTTTTAATCCTCGCCCTCCTCCTACCATCCACCCTCAAGTAGGCCCTGGTGTCTATTGTACTTCTCTTGGTGTCCATGTGTACTCAGTGTTCAGCTCCTACTTATAAGTGAGAACACGAAGTGTTTGGTTTTCTGTTCCTGTGTTAGTTTGCGTAGGAAAATGACCTCCAGCTGCATCCATGTTGCTGCAAAGGACATGATTTCATTCTGTTTTTTATGACTGTGTAGTATTCCATGGTGTATATGTATCAAATTTTCTCTATCCAGTTTATCACTGATGGACATCTAGGTTGATTCCATGTCTTTGCTATTGTGAACAGTGCTGCAGCGGACATACAAGTGCATGTGTGTCTTTTTGGTAGAATGATTTATATTCCTTTGGATATATACCCAGTAATAGGATTACTGGGTTGAGTGGGTAGTTCTATTTTCAGTATTTTCTGAACTCTCCAATCTGCTTTCTACAGTAGCTGAACTAATTTACATTCCCAACAGCAGTGTATAAACATTCCCTTTTCTCTGCAACCTCACCAGCATCTGTTATATTCTGACTTTTTAATAATAGGCATTCTGACTGATGTGAGAGAAACACAATGAAAAAAGAAAACTTCAGGTCAATATCCCTGATGAACATAGACACAAAAATCCTCAAAAATACTAATAAATCCAGCAGCACCTCAAAAAGCTAATCCACCATAATCAAGTAGGCTTTATTCCTAGGATGCATGGTTGGTTCAACAGATGCAAATAGGCCAGGTGCAGTGGCTCAAGCCTGTAATCCCAGCACTTTGGGAGGCTGAGGTGGGTGGATCACGAGGTCAGGAGATCGAGACCATCCTGGCTAACACAGTGAAACCCCGTCTCTACTAAAAATGCAAAAAAATATTAACCGGGCGTGGTGGCAGGTACCTGTAGTCCCAGCTACTCGGGACGCTGAGGCAGGAGAATGGCGTGAACCTGGGAGGCGGAGCTTGCAGTGAGCAGAGATCGCGCCACTGCACTCCAGCCTGGGTGACAGAGCGAGACTCCGTCTCAAAAAAAAAAAAAAAAAGATGCAAATAAATAAATGTCATTCATCACATAACAGAACTAAAAATAAAAACCACATAATCATCTCAATAAAGGCAGAAAAGGCCTTTGACAAAATTCAGCATCCCTTCATGTTAAAAACCCTCAACAAACTAAGCCTTGAAGGAACATACCTAGAAATCATAAAAGCCATTGACGACAAACCCAAAATCAACATCAAAGTGAATGGACAAAAGCTGGAACCATTTCCCCTGAGAACCAGAACAAGACAAGGATGCCAACTCTCACCACTCCTTTTTGACGTAGTACTGAAAGTCTTAGCCAGAGCAATCAGGCAAGAGAAAGAAATAAAAGGCAACCAGATAGAAAGAGAGGAAGTCAAACCTATCTCTCTTCGTAGATGACATGACTCTATACCTAGAAAATCCCATAGTCTCTGTGCAGACTCCTAGAACTGATAAACAACTTCAGTAAAGTTTCAGGATACAAAATAAATGTAAAAAAATTCAGTAGCATTTCTATACATCAAAAATTCCCAAGCTGAGAGCCAAATTAAGAATGCAATCCCATTCACAATAGCCACACAAAGAATAAAATATCTAGAAATAAAGCTAAGTAAGGGTGGGGAGAGGTAAAAGTTCTCTACAATGAGAATTACAAAACACTTCTCAAGGAAATCAGGACACAAACAAATGGAAAAACGGGGCTTTTATACAGAACAGGGAAACTTTTGATCCCTAAAGAGTGTGATTTTTACCCTTGCTTAGCTGGTACATCTAACGGATAGTTGTGAAGAGAAAACAGGAAAAGATTGGTTGTCTCCCAAGTTATAGGTTCCTTTGTCTTTGTTTCAGTCTTCCTTGGGGCACTTTGTCCAGAAGCTATTCCTCCTTTCTCTAAACCACAGGGATGAGATAATCCGCTCCTGCCCTTAGTGGGGCTCTGTCACTGGTTTACCTTTAAACTTGAGCAGAGGGGGACATGGTCAGAGGAGGCCCTGGCAGACAGTCATAGAAGATAGGAAAAGAAGTTTATGTGTGGACAGGTTTCGGCCAAGGAGCCATCAGCATCAGCAAGACCCTTGGAGAAGCTGTGGCATTGACAAGGCAAGTTTAACTCATTAGGCAATTTTGTGTCAGCTTGGCAAAAGCTAGAGCTATTTTCAGAAATCTCATCACTGTAGGGTTCTGGGTCAGAGTGGAACCAAAGATGGAAGCAAAGAGGACTTTGTGTGGATTTAGAAGATGGCAGTGAAACAGCTGCCGTTCCTTGTGGAAAGTGGTCATGGCCATCTATAGTGATAGAGGGACCCTGGTGCTCATGGGTCCTGTCTTGGCTGTGCTGTCTTTCTTCCTGCTCGGCTCATCTTGCTGATGGCCGGCTGCTCTCATTGATAGTGTCCCAGGCCCACCACCAGCCACTTGGTGTTGACCCCCAAAGGCAGCAGCTCCACAGACTTCTCTATGAGCTTCTCCTTTGAGGCCTTTGAGCCAGGCATGCTTGGCCTCTTGAACTCCACTCTCAGCTCTAACTTGTTCACCTGCGTGAAGTAGACTAGGCAGGCTGGTTAGTAGCCATCTCTTTGATTCTCTGAGTTCACTTTCACAGCTCCTCCCAAGGCTGCATAAGGCCTAATTCTGTTAAAAAGACCTTTTCCTTTTCATACTATGCAGAGTATTTTGTTTTCCCACTTGAGCCTGACTGGCCCAGTGGAGATGGCGCCTCAGGAGTTTGGTTCCCTGTTTGTTAGAATCAAGTCTCATGTGGTCCAAGGAGAATAGGTTGCCTTAAAAGTGGATATTGAGCAGCCCAGAAAAAAGTTCTGAGGAATGAATGATCCCAGCATTCACTCACTCACTTACTCACTCATTCATTCACTCTTCAATTAATAGGAATTCGATTAATAGGCCGTGCCAGGGAATGTACTAGAAATACAATTAATTGGTGACTAAAACAGACATGGCTATCTTTTTCAGAGTTTAGAGCTTAAAGCAGACGGTGGGAAATTAATAAGTAATAAACATGATTATAAATTATTTTTGTTTATCACACGGCACTTATCACAAAAAATAACGTAATAGAGAATAGTGTGGGTGAGGATGAGACCCCTTTAAATTGGGGTGCTGTAGAAGGCCCCTCTGAGGAGCTGATGTTTAAGGGAACACTTGAAGGGTGAGATGAATTCAGCCATAGGAAGTGCTGATTCCAGGCTGAGGAAACAGTGTGTGAGAAGGCCCTAAGGTAGGGCAGATACATCACAGCACACAGATGGAGAGCAGCAGGGATTTTTCTTGTGCAATGGTGACAAGCTCTTTCACTGGAAAAATAGCAGCTTCCAGCCAAAATAGAGTAGGACCCAAGAACCCCAGAACTCCTGAAGCCAATTGGTATAGGACCACATGAAAGCAGAAAACAGACATAGAAGTCAGAGGGGACAATACTCAGGAAGAGAGGGTCAGGATTGTGTATGGGACCAGAGCTGTTGCTGGTGCGTATACTGCCATTGTGCAAAACAAAATAGGTGCCCTTTCGTCTGAGCAGTCGAAGCCTGAAGCCAACATTATTGGCTTACAGGTGAAGCCTGGGCTGAATTTCAGCTCCTACATAAGCACAGTCTAGCCTACATTTTCATATGCAGTGCCTGGATCAGGACTAGGAGATTATGTTAGGCATTAAGCTGCCTGAGACCAGAGGAGTTTATGAATCTCTTGCTAAGGAGAGATTTTGTGAGTGAATATACTGCATCCAGTTATGTGAAGGTCAGCTAGCTGTTAGTGTACCTAAGCTAACTTAAGTCAACTGGCACTTCTGATCTGTTACTGTTCATCTTCACTTCTTTGGTTATTTTAAAGGTTTTTTGGTGGCTATTAACCAGGTGTGCAAAAACAAGATAATCCCCCTGGCCATCACCTCAGGATCTTGGCGCCAGACCTCAAGGGGCGCACGGGTTACACAGCTGGGGCTATCTCAGGTTTGAGTGAAACTGTCAGTTTTCTGTAGTGGGGAAGAGAGGGAAAGGGGAAGGACTCATTTTATTGAACTCTCACTGCATGTCAGGTCGTGCTGGATACTTGACCTGCATTTGTCATTTAACTCACGTAACCATCCATGAGACAGGTGCTTGCAACCCTATTCTACATAGAAAGAACTCTGAAGGTCAGATAAATTAAGTGACCTACCCAGAATCTCTAACAATAAATGCTAGAATGGGGTGTGGTCCCAGGTCTGTTCCATCAGGAGCCTGTGTGGGGAAAGTAAAAGCAGATACCTTTGGAGTTGCTGTCACTGACGCAGTTTGGAAATAGACTCAGATGGTGGCAAGCCTTGAGTATTGGCTAGATTCCTTTTGCCACCTGTGCCAATGAGGTACCTATCTTTATTTTTCTGGGATGAGTAATCCTGCACTGGAAATTGAGAGGAATTTTCTGCTGCAAGTAGCCTTTGTTTATTCTCCCGTGAGTAGATCAATCTAACCATTCATCGTCAGGGGTCTCTGATATGCTCTGAGGACACGGTTTCCTGTCCGGCAGCTGAGCCATGTAGGAATCCTAGTGTCACCTTGGGAACAATTGTTGGAGCTTCTCGATATAACATTTCCAATTGACATTGAACCTGGGCTTTGTATACCTGGCCTGAGACTAAATTCAGCTTCTTGGCTTTCCTGAGGAGGAGAAAAGGGAGGCCATGTCTCTGAGCAGAAAATTCATCTTTGAGCAGGAAAGGCCCAGCCCTGCTGGATCCTCACCCTCTAGACTATCAAGAGGAGAAGAGACACCTGTCTACAGTACACACATAAAAACCCTCCAAGACAGAGGCCCCCCTCCGTGAGCAGGTCCAGAGCTGGCATTTTGACTTTATGTTGGTTTTGATTGCTTTATCAAGTCTGTAACAAAGAGTCTCTAGCACAAGAATCTGAAAGTAGGGTTTCCTTGGTTCCAGGCAAACAAACTCAAGTCTGAGAAGTAAAATGTCAGAGAGAGAGAGTGTGTGTGTGTGTATGACAGTGATGCATCCATGCAGGAGAGAACCATCTATATTTGATTTAAAAGAAGTCTGGCATTGGTATAAATCAAACACCCATGAGTTTCTTGTCCTTCGTAATAATGCCTACCAGAGATCGGAAGCTTTAAAAGGCTGCCCAAGTTGTGAAGAGCCATGTTCTGTTTCTCATGGCTGCATATAGATGAGGCCAGGGATTCTCACTTTTCTTCTTCCTTTCCTAAAGTTTTGAAACAATGTCTACCTGTTGAGTGCCAGCTCCTCAGAGAGATCTTAAGCTGGAAGCAAGTATTCAGGCATGAGGAGAGCCCCATTTGGCCGGTCACTTGAAATGATAAGCTATGTGAGCCAGGGAGAGCGTTGAGTCAGGTTACTGCCTTTTGGTGAATTGAAAACATGGCAGCAGAGAAGGAGTGATTAACACAAGTTACAGCAGGTTGGCAGGTACAGAGGAAGAGTCTGACTTGGGAGAAAAAACTGAAAAGTTGATTTTATCTTAGCTGTAATTGCTTATGGACATGGCAAAGCTTTTGCCTGGCACCTAATCAATGTTAGCAACCTTCTGCCTTCCTCCAAATTCTTCATCAGCTTGATGCTACTGACTCACAGAAACCTCTCCTTGCTACCTAAAATACCGTGGTTCCCCTACCTGTTTCCTTTCTTAACTCCTTGCTCCATTCCCTCCAAAAAGTACTGGTCACAGTGATAGAATCCAACTCAAACTAAACTTCTCAGTGAAGGGAACCCAAATCATGTAACTAGGAAATTCAGGGATGATTGGATTTAGAATTTAAGATAGCTCCATATCTACATCCCATCAGCTCAGCAATCCTAGTGGAGTCCTCCTCCTCAATATTACAGCACCCATACCTGATGCCCTTGGCTCTCAACAGCCTGGCTTAGGTGATGTATATGCCTGGAGCCAGAAACAGTCACTGTGGCCAGAAGAAGATGTTGATAAAAAGAGTCAAACTCTGTAAAATATTTGAAGAGATTTATTCTGAGCCAAATGTGAGTGACCACGGCCTGTGACACAGCCCTCAGGAGGTCCTGAGAACATGGGCCCAAGGTGGTCGGGGTACAGCTTGGTTTTATATGTTTCAGGGAGGCATGAGACGTCAAATACATTTAAGAAATACATTGATTTGGTTCAGAAAGGCAGGACAACTCAAAGTGGGGTTTCTGGGCTATAAGTAAATTTAAACATTTTCTGGCCGACAATTGGTTGAGTTTATCTGAAGACCTGGGATAAAGAGAAAGGATACGTTCAGGTTAAGATAAAGGATTGTGGAGACCAAGTTTTATTGTGCAGGAGAAGCTCTCAGATAGCAGACTTCAGAGAGAGCAGGTTGTAAAATGTTTCTTATCAGACTTAAAAGGGTGCCTGGCTCTTAGTTGATTATCTCCTGCATCTGGAAATGAAGGAAGGAAAAAAAGGGGGTGGGGGAAGGGGGATTCTCTATAGAGGATGGATTTTTCCCAACAAGGGATGCCTTTGTAGGGTCATTTCAAGATATGACAGAGAAACATGTTTTGGGGTAAAATAATTTTATTTACTTTCTTGTTATGCCAGAGTCAGATTGGAAAGTAAGTCATGATATACAGGGTTAAATAAAAAACATCTGATGAGAATTTGTGGTTTGTAGGGCATGACTCCTCAAACCCCTTAGATAGGAATTTGGGCAAGATTAAAAAATTCAGAGCTTAGTCCTCGAAGCTAAACTCTTTTTGACCAAGCCTGGGCTTTCTGCCTACTCCTAGAATCTGAGAATAGAAGCCTCCCCAAATGACAGGGACTGAGAATGGGATAGGAATGCAATTATCCGAAGGAAAAGTTGATTTCAGGCAAAGGAAAACTGTAAATGTTTACTACAATATCATTTTTTTAAGAATTTATCCTTTATTAAAAAAAACAGACAAAAATGTCTGTGACCCCCAACAAGTCTGTAAGTTCCATGGAGTACAGAGTTTGTCCATTTTGTTCACCAATAGACCATTAGTGTCTATCATGGTGTGTGACACATGGTAAATATTTAATAAACATCAGCTGGATACGTGGAATGTGTGAATGCACGCATGCTTGGGAACTTGGTATCCCTTGTCTTGTCTTAGAAGAGCACAGTGATGAGCCTTATACAAAGAGGAGAAAGAGAAGGGTCAACCAAGTTTCTCACTTCTTTAAAGATTCTTTTGTAATTTTAAATTTTTGATGGATTTTCTTGGCTTGTATCCTTATATGTTTAGAAGACTGGAATGTTCTTAAAGAGGCTCTTCAATACAAGACTCTAGCTGAAAAACAGGAGACACCTGCCTAACTTTATTTTCATCTCTGCACATCTCTGAGAAAGAAGTTTACTAGGGCTTCTTACAGGTTTACTTCCCCTGCTCTGTCACTCCTTGGTAACTGTCTCTAGGGATTCTGTCCTTTCCAGCACAAAGTGCTGTAGAGAGGGGTGCAGTTAACAAAAATACCTCCTGTTGGCCCAGAAGGAAGCCCATAGGGTCTTTTCTGATCAATGTAGGGGAGAGATGAGGTGTAACAAACTAATGAACCTGAGATATTCCAGACTCTTTTCCATGCTCTCAGACACGTTGTCTCTGAGCTGCACTTTTCAGGTTTTGAGAAGCTAAATGGCAATCAGAGTGTGCTCCACACTCCAGAAGTGGCTTCCTCGGGAATGCAAGTAAACTCATCTCCTCCTTCTGACTCTTCCTCTAAAAGAGCCCCTCTGCTCAGTCTGAAACCTCAATTAAGATGGTTTAGTGGATGCTTTCTTGACCACAGTGGGCATATATATGTATACCAAAGATCCTTCCACTAGGGTGACGTTTTCCCACTGAGCCTCTCCACATGTAGAACAGAAGGTCCTGATTTAGGGGCTACTTGCCAGAAACTCCACAGCCTCTCTCATAACACTCTTCTGTGTCTGCCAATTGTCATGGTCCTCAAGATATTCTTGAGGTCCTGCCTCAATCTTTCTTGCTCTCTGTTGACCTCATGTCCTCCCTTCCCATTGGAAATGGAGGCACAAGCTGACAATAATGTTTCATTAGCTGGTACTAATGAAGCATTGCACATCTTTTTTTCTTTTTTCAAGATGGAGTCTCACTCTGTCTCCCAGACTAGAGTGCAGTGGCACGATCTCGGCTCACTGCAACCTCTGCCTCCCAGGTTCAAGCAATTCTCCTGCCTCAGCCTCCTGAGTAGCTGGGATTACAGGCGTGAGCCACCATGCCTAGCTAATTTTTTTTTTTTTTTTGTATTTTTAGTAGAAATGGGATTTCACCATGTTGGCCAGGCTGGTCTCAAGCTCCTGACCTCATGATCTGCCCACCTCAGCCACCCGAAGTGCTGGAATTACAGGTGTGAGCCACCACGCCCAGCCTGGTTCTCGGATCTTAAAACCTTCCCTTTCCTCAAGATCTTTAGATCTGATTCTGGAAACTATTTCACAGAAGAACTACAGTTTTTAATAGAGTAGTAAGGGAAGACTTCATGAGTAATTCACATTTGTACCAAGATTTGAAGATGGTATATTAGGCAGAGTCTCTGCAGGAAATGGGTGACTAACTCAAATGAGTGAATGGAGTTTAATGAAAAGATGGTTCCCCAAAATTAAGAATACGTAGGAAGGAAATGTAGGAAGCAAGGTGAAGCCCTCAAAAACTATAGCCACCAAGGCTTGAAGGTACTCAATGACTATTATAGCCATTGGAGAGGGTTTGCTTGGCGTGAGCTGTGCCTTGAATGGAGCAACACAGCCACTGCAAAATTGAGGCTGGAAGAGAGGGAGTTGAGGAGGAAATGTCCCAACCTTCTTTTTTCCTTCTGCCTAATTCTTGTCAATGCTTCCCATTGGTTGAACTCAACCAGAAATCAGAAGGCAGAGGAGCTTGATGATGCTGTCCATAGAGATCCGCCTCTTGAGACTGAGCAGTGGAAAGTGATATGGAGGGACAAAGGACAGAGACTATCTAGCACAGAACATAAGCAAGCTAGCTCTATCCAAGCAGGGAGAACAGTAAGTTCAATTGTTCTGAGATCTGAGTGTTCCCGGAGTGCTTGAGTAGCTGCAAGGAGGTGGATGTGCCTGGAGCAGAGTGAATGGAGGAGGAATTGTTTTTGAAGATTCAGAAGATATTCCTGGCTTTGACAGTGCCTTCAGTAAAAACTATTATGCAGCATGATGAATCTAGCCGTTGCTACCTGGAATGTTATAATTAATAGAGATTTTGACTTACTGACAATTTTATTATATCGTCCTTCATTTTCAAATTGCTAACTGCTACATGTGAGTGTGGCAGGGTGAGAGGGCTGGGAGGCTCGTAACTCCAGCTAGCATCACCTCCCTCTGCTCAGCTCCAATTGATCAAGGGCAGAGGATCAAGGAGTCAGAAGTTGGCCATACCAAGGCACTATATAGCTGTTTCCAAACAAGTGAGCTAAGACCTCCCACCCCCATGGAACAGAATGGGAAGAAAAAGATGTAGAGAGACAGTACGTGGTATATAAACTTTGTATTTCTTTTGGTTTTTAATCCTTTGTGTTTCTGATAACTCTTGCTTGTTAGTTTCTGGTTGAAGCATTCTAGGAGCAATAATTTCCCTGGCATTTCTCTTGATTCTGTCCTCTTATTGTGACAAGGTGTTTCTTCTCTTCCCAGGAAACACCAAAAACTTGGCACAATTCTGTATCAGTGGATATTTAAACCTTTTGTTGTTTTGTGCACACAAATGTCTTCTGTGTGTGTGTGTGTGTGTGTGTGTTTCCTGCCTCCTTATAGACAGTGAGCTACTCAAGGAAGAGGCAATGCTTGTTACAGACTACAATCTACCTACTGTTTTCAGTTCTAGTTCTAGAAACCATTGGCTTCTTAACAGAAAGCAACATGTTTTAGATGCATTTTTTAGGAAGTCAGTATCAGTAGACTGAACATGGAGTTACTGGGAAATAATTTGTGATGGAGGCTGGGATTAAGCTTCACTGTGAGGATAAATAAAATTTTGATAGATGAAGGGGAGGAAAGGGGGTGTTTTTAGCCAGTGAGATAGAATAGATTGAGCAATGGCTTGCAATTGGGAAGAATTGTGATTTATTGGAAGAAAGTGTATGGCTGGAGTACAGGCCATGTGCTAATGAGAAGCAGGAGGTAAGTCTGGAGAGAAGAGTTGAAGATTTTCTACTCCCCTTTTTAGTAAGTGAAGGACATCAGATCAGGAATGAGTTTAAGGTTTGACTAGAACTAAATTAGAGGTGATTCATTGTGGTAGTTATAGCAAGAGGGCAACCCAAGTTGGTGTTAACAGAAAAGTAGAGAGCCAAAGAGGTGATCAGGACAAAGTGTGCAATCAAATGAGCTTCTGTAACGTGGATTCCATCCAGAGGACATCACAAAGAGGCCTCTGATCTTAGGAGGAAGGAAGAAATCTGGTTCTGAGGCAAAGAAGAGAAGGACAAGATTAAATGGGTAAAGTGGGGAGATGGAAGATAAGATTGGGGATCCACTTGAAAGGCAAACAGAAGGCAGAGTCATGGGACATCTCTGAGGCTATGATTTCAGTCTGGGACTTTATTTTATGGAGTACGTATTGATGCAAGATTTTTTTGGCGCCTGCACCAGCTGGAGACTTCCTTGGCTGGCTATGCCCCTGCCCAGGGCCTTACTTGGCTCTGGGCTTGCCACAGGAGGTACCCTGCCTACTCAGCCTGGTGGGCTGCCCTTGGCTTGCACTCCAGCCCGGATTCCATGCTGGCCACAGGATTCACATTCAGCCTGCAGCAGGGCCAGGCATGCTGCAACCTGCTTTTGCTTTGGGCACTGGCATCTGGTTGAGGGGAATTCAGTGGTGCTTGAAAAACTTGGAGCCCCAAAGGGGGTATTATTATCTGCAGCTCAGTGGACAGGGGCATGTTAGCAGCTTTTTAAGTCCCATTGCCCCGCTCTGGCCCATGGCCCCTGGGCTCGCTTAGCCCCACCACTTCTTCCCATCACATAGGGCAGCTACCTGGTACTGGTGGAAGATGGAAAGCTTCAGTGTTACAGCCTTTTCCATACCCACATTGGGCAAGTCTCAAGTTCTTGTCCTGTATCCAAGAAAAATGAGGTTACGCTGACAACCAGAGGGTAAGCAGAGTGCAGAGTTTTATTGAGCAATGGAATAGTTTTCAGCAGAGAGGGGACCCGAAGAGCGTAGCCCCCTACCTGAGGTTGGGTAGCTCTTTCAAGTGTGGCTGAGTCCAGGACTTTTATGGGCTCAGGACTAGGGAGTGTGTGCTGATTGGTTTGTGAGTATGCAAAAAAGGCCACAAAAAGGCACCACTCCATGGGCACAATAGTGTAAAAAAACAGAGAAGGGTAGGTAGGTATATGTAAAATAGGTGAAGGATGGGGATCAATCAGAGGAAAGCATGCCAAACAGGAAGAGAGGTTCATGGATTTATTAGAGACTTGTAGCTTGGTTTTCAGGCTTTAACTTCTTTGGTTTGAAGGTTGGATTTCACCAGGGACCTGCCCCCTGTCTGCCTCCTGACACTATCACTGTGAATTTGCCCATGGGTAGTAAACAAGTAGCTGTTGAGGGTTCCTGGGCCTGGGTTACCCTGAATGCCAGGCTGAAATGTTTGATTATAAAACTCTTCTCCATTGAGCCATTTAGAAGCTCCAGAATCCTGCCAAGATAGAATTTCAGGAAACCATTGCCAATCCAACTTATCTGACACATAATCCACGTGCCTAGGCTCTGTGCTGGCCACTATAAAGGACACAAAAATGGATGACTCATCTCTCATCTTTTAGAATTTTAATGCATTTTCTCATTCTCAGCTCACATCCATTCTGTGGTTATGGACTTTGCAAAACCGACTGCTTAATTCCCTTCAGAAGTGTTAAGTCCTATGACTTGGATATGTGCATTTGGATAGGTGTCCTTATTTCTTTCCTGTTCTTATATGAGCATCCACTTTTCTGCAGTTGAAAGAGGAAAGGTGTAGATGTGGGTCCTGACTCTGTCTCTTCTATTTCATATCCTTTGGCAAGTTACTTTAATCTCATCGCAACCTTGTGAAAGAGACATTATGATTACATTGAACAGAGTTGGAAAAGGGGAGGTTGAGAGTTGACATAATCAAATGTGCCTGACATGAGGCCCAAAACATTGGTGCTCACTGTGTTAAGAGAAAAGAAGGTGGGAAGGAGACTAATTGAAGTAGACACTGTGCCTACATATAGGCAAAAATGAAACAAACAAAAAGTCTAAACCAAGCTCTATCAATCTAAACCAAATTAAACCAAACCCAAACAAACAATAACAAAAACCCTTGCAGCCGAGTCACTTTGCAGCTATCCATTATCCAATGAGACTAAACAGGACTTTTCCTGCTATTATCCTCCTCTGCCCCCGTCACTAAATAGAAGACCTTCTGTTCTAGGTAGCTGACCATTAATCAGCATGCAGCTTCTTCCCTTCAATTCTCTGTCTCCCAATTATCCAAAGAAATAATTTGGCCGAGTGATGAAGGCCTGCATGTTTGCTAACAAAGGGATGCTTCTGCTTCTGTGTGATAGAAATGAATATTCTGTGAAATAGCATGTAAGCAGTCACTGTGGCAATTTGTGACCTGAAGCCCCTATGATTCTCAGTGAATCTCTGGTGCTTAATTATGCCAAGGGTTTCTAGAATCAGCCTCTAGCAGTTTCCTCTGAAAACACCATCAACTACTATATGGAATCTAAGTAGATGGATCAGGGTAATAACAATTCAAAGAGCTGATTGGAGCCTGTGATAATGAGCCAAGACTGGAGTCAGGACTCAGGGCTCAGTTTAAGTCCCATGAGCCACATAGATTACATTTCCATTAGCACCATGGAGTATTTGTTGTATGGAGAAAGAGCAACAGATTTTGATGCCAGAAAATGTACCTGATATGGTTTGGCTGTGTCCCCACCCAAATCTCACTTTGAATTGTATTTATCCCCATGTGTCAAGGGTGGGGTCAGATGGAGATAACTGAATGATGGGGGTGGTTTCCCCCATACTGTTCTCATGGTAGTGAATAAGTCTCACAAGATCTTATGCTTTTATGAATGGGAGTTCCCCTGCACAAGGTCTCTTGCCTGCCACCATGTAAGACATGCCTTTGTTTCTCCTTTGCCTTCCATGATCGTGAGGCCTCCCCAGCCATGTGGCACTATGAGTCCATTAAACATACTTCCTTTATAAATTACCCAGTCTCAGGTATGTCTTTATTAGCAGCATGATAACAGACTAATACAGCACTCCAGAGCAGTGTTTCAATCTCTACAAAGAGGGTCTGGGCTTTTCGAAGACAGTTCCCTGGAAGGAGAAAACAGGCCCTTCCTAACTGGCCTAAAAATTTGTTGGGTGAGCGGAACACCCAAGTCAACTCCGAATAGTCCATCTGTGGCTCTGCTTTCTGTGGTTCTGAGGAATGTGTTCTTGTGTATTAATGAAATTAATGATAAAGATAGCAATTACTGCTAGCCTCTATTAAACCTGTTGCAAAGTGCATGGCATGTGGAAAGAACTTTATGTACATCATTTTCACAAATGCTTAGGAATGCTCTTTGAAACATGTAAAAAATTTTTTTTCTTTTTTTTATTATTATACTTCAGGTTTTAGGGTACATGTGCACAATGTGCAGGTTTGTTACATATGTATCCGTGTGCCATGTTGTTTTGCTGCACCCATTAACTCGTCATTTAGCATTAGGTATATCTCCTAATGCTATCCCTCCCCCCTCCCCCCACCCCACAACAGTCCCCGGAGTGTGATGTTCCCCTTCCTGTGTCCATGAGTTCTCATTGTTCAATTCTCACCTATGAGTGAGAACATGTGGTGTTTGGTTTTTTTGTCCTTGCGATAGTTTACTGAGAATGATGTTTTCCAGTTTCATCCACGTCCCTAAAAAGGACATGAACTCATCATTTTTTATGGCTGCATAGTATTCCATGGTGTATATGTTCCACATTTTCTTAATCCAGTCTATCGTTGTTGGACATTTGGGTTGGTTCCAAGTCTTTGCTATTGTGAATAGTGCCGCAACAAACATACATGTGCATGTGTCTTTATAGCAGCATGATTTATAGTCCTTTGGGTATATACCCAGTAATGGGATGGCTGAGTCAAATGGTATTTCTAGTTCTAGATCCCTGAGGAATTGCCACACTGACTTCCACAATGGTTGAACTAGTTTACAGTCCCACCAACAGTGTAAAAGTGTTCCTATTGCTCCACATCCTCTCCAGCACCTGTTGTTTCCTGACTTGTTAATGATGGCCATTCTAACTGGTGTGAGATGGTATCTCACTGTGGTTTTGATTTGCATTTCTCTGATGGCCAGTGATGATGAGCATTTTTTCATGTGTTTTTTGGCTGCATAAATGTCTTCTTTTGAGAAGTGTCTGTTAATGTCCTTCAATTTTTATCCATATGTCATAGATATTTGGGACTTGCAGCACCTGAACCAAGGCTCATGTAGGATAACCTGCTCAGGGCCTTATAGCTGGGAAGGTGTGGAGGTAGGATTCAAACCCAGGTTGTCTAACCCAAGTCTGTGTTCCTAACTATGAAGTCAAATTCCTTCATTTTAGACAAAGGGGAATTAATCTGTCCACCGACTATATAAAGCCATGAGGGAGGGCAGCATAACTGGGCCCTGACATGGCTTACTCCCTTGCTTTTTCTACTGGTAATTGACAGAAAACATTTCAATCCACCACCATGACTTGGTGGGATAGGTCCTGAGGCTTCAAAATGTGTTTTTATGTCTCACTGCTCTGTGGCATGACTTTGTGTCATTCAGGGATAGGGGAAAATTATGATTTGTTTTGATGCCCAGTGCAACTTTCTATTTTATACCACAATCAGTCAGAAGTGGGAAAGACGTGAGAAACTCATTTCCCGAAGTTGAGGAAACTGTGGCACATGCCTTGTCTAATGCCATACAGCTAAATATGGGCAGAGTTAAAACCAGAGCCAGCCTGGTCTGTTTAGAGCATTCCAGTACTCTTTTTAGGATGTCTGATACCCTCTGCTCCCCTGAAGTGAGATGGTCACTCACAATATTATTTACTTTACTGTGGCAGCCTTAGAAAAAGAATAATTTGGAGTTTAGGAGAACCAGAGGGGTATAGGGAAGGCATGTGGTTAGTGAAGGGAAACTTGGAATGAGATGTTTGTTCATTTCTTCATTATTCTTTCATTCATTTATTCACCCAACAAATACTGATTGGATGTACTGATTATAGAACCTTTCCTAGTGCTAGTTGTTCCACTTATGTTGAGCTTCTATTTTCTCATCTGATAAATAAGGATATTAAAATACATCTAATAATTACAAATATGGAAAACTTGATCTCACTAGTAATCATAGTAATGCAATTATACATACTATGAGTCACCATTTTTGTTTTTACTTTTTAAAAAAACATTGTAAAATAGTGCCTAATGCTAATGAGGATATGATGAAAATGCAGTTTCAAATAAATATTTTGGAAAGGAGTGTAGTGGGTTAGTAAGAGCCATAAAAAGATCCATGATCCTTGACCCAGGGATTCCATTTCTGGGAATCAGTTCTAAGTATATTTTAAGAAAGAATCTATGTACACAAAGATGTTTAATGATAGTTTTTTTTTTTTTTTTTTGAGTCGGAGTCTTGCTCTGTCACCCAGGCTGGAGTGCAGTGGCACAGTCTCGGCTCACTGCAAGCTCCGCCTCCCGGGTTCAGGCCATTCTCCTGCCTCAGCCTCTCCGAGTAGCTGGGACTACAAGCGCCCACCACAATGCCCGGCTAATTTTTTGTATTTTTAGTAGAGACGGGGTTTCACCATGGTCTCGATCTCCTGACCTCGTGATCCGCCCGCCTCGGCCTCCCAAAGTGCTGGGATTACAAGCGTGAGCCACCGTGCCCGACCTAATGATAGTTTTAGTATTAGCAAAACATGGAAACAATCTAACTGCTAAATCAAATGGACAATGGTAAATAAATTCTAGTGGATATGCCCAATGAAATGTTATGCAGCCAAAAGAGAAAATAGCTATTATGAAGTTTCTATAGTAGCATAAAAAATGGTTGATACAATGTTGATCATAAATAGAAAATATTCATTATTATCATAGAGATGAGGAGAGAGCCTCATAGGAGAAAAGAATCAAATGCTCAAAAATGTGGTGATAGGGTAGATTAATGGGTTGTTTTGTATTTCCTGTTTCCTGAAGTTTCTAAAATATGTTGCTGTTTTCCAGAGCCAGGCCATGATGTCAGACCTGATTTGAATCCCAACATCAAATGCTTACAAGCAGTGTGATTGTAGAGTTTTCTTCTCTGTAAAATGGGATTAATAAATGAATACACTTCATAAGGTTGATGTGTAGATTAGAGAAAATAATGGGTGTGGAGTGGTCCTACAGTATCTGATTGGTTGAAATTTGTTAATGAGTAGCAATTATTACCATTTTTATGAGGATTTTGAATGTATTGCTGAACATTAATGACAAAAATCTGAATAATATCTATGAATCTTTCTTGTTCTAAGTTTTAATATTCCTTATTATTTTTATTTTTTTAATTTTTTAATTATACTTTAAGTTCTAGGGTACATGTGCACAACATGCAGGTTTGATACATAGGTATACATGTGCCATGTTGGTTTGCTGCACCCATTTACATTAGGTATTTCTCCTAATGCTATCCCTCCCCCAGCACCCCAGCCCCCAACAGGCCCTGGTGTGTGATGTTCCCTGCCCTGTGTCCAAGTGTTCTCATTGTTCAGTTCCCACCTATGAGTGAAAACATGCGGTGTATGGTTTTCTGTCCTTGAGATACTTTGCTGAGAATGATGGTTTCCATCTTCATCCATGTCCCTGCAAAGGACATGAATTCAGCCTTTTTATGGCTGCATGGAATTCCATGGTGTGTATGTGCCACATTTTCTTAATCCAGTCTATCACTGATGGACATTTGGGTTGGTTCCAAGTCTTTGCTATTTTGAGTAGTGCAGCAATAAACATACATGTACATGTGTCTTTATAGTAACATGATTTATAATCCTTTGGGTATACACCCAGTAATGGGATGGCTGGGTCAAATGGTATTTTTAGTTCTAGATCCGTGAGGAATCACCACACTGTCTTCCACAACAGTTGAACTAATTTACACTCCCACCAACAGTATAAAAGCATTCCTATTTCTCCACATCCTCTCCAGCATCTGTTGTTTCCTGACTTTTTAATGATCGCCATTCTAACTGGTGTGAGATGGTATCTCATTGTGGTTTTGATTTGCATTTCTCTGATGACCAGTGATGATGAGCATTTTTTCATGTGTCTGTTGACTGCATAAATGTCTTCTTTTGAGAAGTGTCTGTTCATATCCTTTGCCCACTTTTTGATGCGGTTGTTTTTTTCTTGTAAATTTGTTTCAGTTCTTTGTAGATTCTGGATATTAGCCCTTTGTCAGATGGATAGATTGCAAAAATTTTCTCCCATTCTGTAGGTTGCCTGTTCACTCTGACAGTAGTTTCTTTTGCCGTGCAGAAGCTCTTTAGTTTAGTTAGATCCCATTTGTGTATTTTGGCTTTTGTTGCTGTTGCTTTTGTTGTTTTAGTCATGAAGTCCTTGCCCATGTCTATGTCCTGAATGGTATGGCCAGGGAAATCAGGCAAGAGAAAGAAACAAAGGGTATTCAATTAGGAAACGAGGAAGTCAGATTGTCCCTGTTTGCAGATGACAGATGATTGTATATTTAGCAAACCCCATTGTGTCAGCCCAAAATCTCCTTAAGCTAATAAGCAACTGCAGCAAAGTCTCAGGATACAAAATCAGTGTGCAAAAATCACAAGCATTCCCATACACCAATAATAGACAAACAGAGAGCCAAATCATGAGTGAACTTCCATTCACAATTGCTACAAAGAGAATAAAATACCTAGGAATCCAACTTACAAGGGATGTGAAGGACCTCTTCAAGGAGAACTACAAACCACTGCTCAACAAAATAAAAGAGGACACAAACAAATGGAAGAACATTCCATGCTCATGTGTAGGAAGAATCAATATCATAAAAATGGCCATACTGTCCAAGGTAGTTTATAGATTCAATGCTATCTCCATCAAGCTACCAATGACTTTCTTCACACAATTGGAAAAAAACTCCTTTAAAGTTCATATGGAACCAAAAAGAGCCCATATTGCCAAGACAATCCTAAGCAAAAAGAACAAAGCTGGAGGCATTACGCTTCCTGACTTCAAACTATACTACAAGGCTACAGTAACCAAAGCAGCGTGGTACTGGTACCAAAACAGAGAGAAAGACCAATGGAACAGAATAGAGGCCTCAGAAATAACATCACACATCTACAACAATCTGATCTTTAGCAAACTTGACAAAAACAAGAAACGGGGAAAGGATTCCCTATTTAATAAATGGTGCTGGGAAAACTGGCTAGCCATATGTAGAAAGTTGAAACTGGATCCCTTCCTTACACTTTGTACAAAAATTAATTCAAGATGGATTAAAGACTGAAATGTTAGACCTAAAACCATAAAAACCCTAGAAGAGAATCTAGGCAATAATATTTCTTATTTTAAACATGGCATTTAAGTAGGTTTTTCGTGACAGAGATGTAGTCATACATTAATGTGAGGGCAAAATATTGTGCCCAAATGATAAGAGTTTTCAAAATAAATTTGCCTTGGGGAATAAAATGAGATTACTTCTGTCTATTTAAAATCTGAACTGGTTCCTTCTTAGGGATGTGAGGCAACATATAGTTTTATATTTAGGGGATTTGGGAAGCTCTTAGGTTAGAAACTAGTCACTTCCCTCACTTTTTTCTTCTAATAGCTGCCCTTGGTTCTACATAAAACTAAAAAGATAGATCATTATTTATGCACTTAGGAGTAATAGAAGAATTTTTGTTATGATATATGTTTAGAGCAGTCCCAAATCTCACATTTCCCAAAGCTTTTGATATGGGGGGAATTTGAATGGTCATTTTCTTGGTACAAGAAGACTTATAGTATTCTTATGTATTTCTAGAAACCGATGTATAAAGACTTCCTGGGAGTGAAATGGTTCTTTCAGAATGACTTTTGGATGATACATGTGTAAGTGAATCAGATGGGTATTGATTAAATGTCCTCCCAACAGAAAACAAATTGACTGGATGTATGAAGGGTTTCGCCAGCCCCCAGTGTTTGATACCCCCAACAACATTTGGCCTCTGATTTCCAGCTAAGAGTTGAAAGGTGGAAATCTTGCTTGGAAATGTATTAGTGGAACAAGGAGCAAGGCAGAAAGGCAAGGAGTAATCTCTCAGGCAAGAAGCTTCTGGACCTTTTCATCATATCCATGTAGCTATTATTCATTAAAAGAAAACAAAAAGAACTTGGAAAAAGTTCTGAATTATATGTGCTAATTTCCCTCCATTCTGCTGAGATATCAAGACAGCCTCGTGTCTTGATTAGACCTGCTTTTGGAAAGGTTGGAGAGAGGCCAAGAGAAGTGGTTCCCCAAGGTGGTGGTGGAGATGAATAGGCAGGCCACCTTAATGTTGGTCTTGGATTTCGCAGGCCACCTTAAGATTGATAACACTTGATTCAAGAATGAGTATTTATGAGAGTCTTTGAAGCTTGGGTAATATTTTAAAACATGTTGCAGGTGTGAGACTCAACATCACCTGTTTGGATAAATATTCATTATCACCTTCAAACTGTATCAATATCCAGACACATTGTTGAAGCTTGTCTGAGCCAGCAGCACTCAGTTTGGTAACAGAAGTCTAAGAAACTTCAGAAGTAATGCATGAATTTTTTGCTCTAATATGCTTTTGCTTGACCAAATAATGCTATTTATGCATTTATGATGGTGGTGGGAATTAGAGGGTTGGAGACATAAGCCTATAATATATGTTTTTTTGTTTTGTCCTGTGTTTTGTTCCTAATGCTGGACAGAGACCATGTCAAAGTCCTCTGGAGACAAAACCCCATCTCTTCCACTGTCCCTGGCAAAGAATTATCAATCTACTCCTCAGGATTTATGCCCCTCAGCAGCATTTGGAGAACATGGCAATGTTAGCTCTAATGGACTCCTCTTAAAACATTTTGGGTCAGGTGTCTCTCGTATGGAGTTTATTGTGAGGTTCTTGATTCCTGGTTTCAGTACTGGACCAAACACTCTAGGCATCTATTATTTGGAATAATACAAACATTTTGTTGTGAATTGCCAGCTTGGGAATTTACAGCACCTTTTTCAAACCTTTGTGAACATATTCACTGGTTGATCCAATATGAGGATGATTGGAAAATAGATGGCTTTTCTTTGAAGGTCTCCAACTAGGAAAACTATCTTTATATTGAATTGGTCCACAGATCTCTGATGACGTGGAGAAACATGCACTGCCTCAGTCGGGATTAGAGGATCTGAGCAGTGGCTGGCCACTCCAGTCACCATGCTGTGCTGCCTTCTCCCAAGCCCCATCTCACCAGATCATATGGTCACAGCAGAAGGTGAGTAAATGCTGGAACTGAGGGGAGCACAGCACACACAGGAAACTCTTCTCTCACTCCAACGATACAACTTTCCTAGGCCAGGCTGTTGCGTTTTCGATTGTCTATCTTGGCAGAGCCTATGCTATTCTCTGATGAGAGACACAAAAGCTGCAAGAAGCACCAAGAAAACTTCTTCTTATCTCCATTATTATTTTTTAGGGAGATTATGTGCCCACAATAGAATGGAACTGAGTTCTGCTGCAGGAATTAGATTGCACTGATTTGCAGATAGATCAAAGGGTAGGAGATGAGCAAATGTTGCCCAGGGAACCAACTTGCAAAAGGAAGATTCCCTTAGTATTTCTTCTTGTCTTCATTTTAATGATGAAGGAGCTGGCCAGGGAAAGCTGATTTAGAGCCTTCTTCTCTGTATATATAGCAGGGCATGGTTGAGTGGTTACAGAATGAGGATATTGTAGTGATCCTATTTACCAAACCTTTATATTCAATCTTCTATTTTATCCTCCCCTCTCCCTGCTGATCTGTTTTCCAGTTTGTAAACTGAATAGCACACAGTGCAAAAGGGCAGAGTGACATGAAAGGCACAAGCCTTCACGTGACACATAAATAACTGATCAGAGGTGACATTTCAAGAACAGCATAATCCTTTGTAAACATGGTTTCAAAGGTCAAAGCTAAAACACCTTGTATACTGGCCATGTTACGTTGGGCCTTTAAATCTCATTGAACATGATTTACATGCAATCTTCCCCAAATATTCGATGACTGGAATGTCTGATTTTATCAAACTCGTAAAATACAATGTGGTGGCTATGATGCTGTGGGACCAGAGAGGGCTGGCTGAGAGTCCTGATTTCACCAGTTACCAGCTGTGTGATCTAGCGTTAGTGGCCTCACTCTGCTCTCTGCAAAATGAAGGGAATCCTCATAACCATTCACAGAGTAGACACCGCTGATAAGTAAGATAGGGTGGGCAACCACTTAGTTCTGTGCTTAGCCAAGTCAATGTCAATTTATGTTAAATGAGCAATTAGCAAATGCCTACTGTATCCAAGACTTGTGTCATGTGCAAAACTCTCTGGGGTATCAAAGTCTATCTTAAAAATACATAAGGATTTTGTTGCCACTGTTGACCTGAGCAGCTAGCAAAAGAAACCAGACAAAAGCCTTTTAATATTTATAACAAATTCAAACCAATTTTGTGGACAAAGTTCTTTGTCAGCAATTTCTCCAACATCTGTGAACGTTTTTAGTTCATTGAATATTCCATGGATGCCCTTCCAAATGACTAATTTTGGTGTCAGAATTTCTGTTTATTGCTGGTGGGGTGAAGCTCCACACCCAACTCCCATCCAGAGGTGCCTCCATCTCTCTCTTCTCTTGGTGCTTCCTGTTTGCTTCTTAGCGATGCTTGCATTAAGATAATACTTTTTTTTTTTTTTTTTTTTTTTTGCAAAATTGAACTTGTAACAGACGATGGAGTGAGAAATGGGTCACATAACAAAATTAGGCTCATTTTTGGTGCGTTCAAGTGCTAGCCTCTGCCCCGAAAGGTAAATTACAAAAAATGAACAGGATACCCTGAAGAGTTGATGGATTTCCTTCCTCAAATTGCTAAACAGTAGATGGAGTAAGGATGATTTTCCTAGTGTTAAAACTATTCCTTGGGGGTAATTTTAAGCACCTTCGGAAGATGCATCAACTATTTTTGGTCACCAGACAGCCATTGCTAAGTAGAAACTCAAGTATTCAATTCACATGATCATAAAGAGGCACCCTAGTAAGAATAATTAGCAAATATCTTTGTGGGATGAAGACCTGGGTAGTTTTATTGGAAGAAATGTTCTGACTACAGTTTATAATGCTCTTGAGCATGAACTTTTCCAGAAGTAAAGCTTGTAGGTAAGAAATGGCTTGGTGTTTGTGCTGATCTTTAAGTTCCTCTAATAGAAAATAAGGCTTTATGAATTTCAAAGATGTTTTGTGAGCATTAACACATTGGTTGTTCACAACAACACTGCCAAGTTGGGCTTGGTAGGGAGCTTAGGATGTTGCTTTATTAACAGAAGCAACACCATTTAAAGAATGGTGAATTTAGAATCAAGGAAACCTGACCAATGACTGGACTTTGCTACTTCCTACTCGCGTGGCTTTAAGCAATTTATTTTCCCTCTTTGGGCTTCAGTTCTATTGCTTGTGAAACAGTGGGAGTGGATTAGATCAGGGATGGCACATTCTTGGCAAGTGTACTACCTCCTTCTCAACCAGCATCCTTAATGTACATTGTTAATTGGCCAGGGCATATTTTCACACTGAGCACCAGAGGCTTTAGAACAACTTCACTTCTGTCCACAGGTCAAACACAATGTTGACCTACGAGTGTACGGCATGTGTAATGGGGTCAAGGAAGGTTCGGTGAGATGCTGAAATGAGATACAGAATACAATGATCATATTCAGGTAATTTATGGGTTGAATTTTTCCATGTTTATGACTGAAATCTAACATGTATTTTTTCACCAGCGGCAAAATGAGGTAGTGGTAAAGAGGGTGGATCCTGTGTTCACATCCCAGCTTCATACCTCATTAGCTGGGTCATTTAACTTCTCCACTCCTCTGTTTCTACCTTGTAGAATGGTTGTGAAGTTTAGCTAAGGTAAGGTATCTAAAACACTTAACACAGTGACGGAGATATCTCAAAGATCTTAGTAATTGCTAGCTATGAATATTCAACTCTTGTTTTCTGGTGAGCCAATTAAGAGTTAATGAAGAAAACATTAGCTCAGATAATTGCAAACCTTTCCAAAGTGCTCCAGCATTGCTAATAACGTTGCATGCCAGAAATTCCATTTTAAGAGTAGCTCTTACAACACTCTGAGATTTTATTAGTGGCTATTAATTGACAAAATCCTAAGAAATGCTTTTTGTTTTATTTTTGGAAAGCAGACTTTTGGTGTAGCTTGTGGTAACTTGTAAAACTCCGTCCTTCACATTCTGCATCTTATTTACATTCTAGGGTAGCATCTGCAAATTTTCACCCTGAACCATAAAACAGTCAAGATTTAAAAACAGGAAAAGGATGACTTGCACTTTAGGAGCCTGGGTGGCCTTCTGCCGGTAGAATTCTTCACTGTGCTGATGTAGTTTTTTCTAGCCCTTCTCTCAGTTTGACATGGGGTCCAAGATAGTGAGATAAAAAGCAGAATCTCACCTAGTCGTGGCTCTAAAAGTTCTTCCCCTAATTTCTTGCCTGCTAAAAAGAGTGTGTATAAATACACAAATTACTGGTCAAAAGCTATTTGTGAGCTGTTTTCACGGACCTCATTGAGGGGACATTCTGAGAACACTTCTCACTGAGTTTGAGCATTTCCATCCCATAGGGCAGACTTCATTGTAGAAAAACAAAGACCCAGACACAAAGCCAGTTGATGAGATTTGGACTTCCTCCCTTCTGCTCCCCGCTGCCAACCCTGCTCACAGCCGGCCAGACCCCAGCAGCTCTGCACAATCTCCAAGGCACCTGCCGATCAGGCATCATTTGAAATAACAGAGATGCCTTCTGTTATATAGGAAAAGCTGACATCTTTCAGGGCAAAGGATTTACATTGGAGGCTCCCTTCTTAGGTGAAGAAATGCAGAGGAACTTAGGGAGAGCTGTGTTGTTGAGTTCTGGAGCCCACTAGGGAAGAGTCTTCTACAGTAAAGCTTTGACTCTAGGCTGCTGGTGCTGCAGTGGGGGAGCCCAGAGGAGCTTCCAGTTTTGACAGATTTATTCCCAAAGATGTGCTTGCCCACTGACTAAGCCTTGGTTATCTTACTCCTGCTCAAGCTCCTTTCCCTTGAGTTCCGGCCTCCCTTTATGAAGCAACACTAAGGTTACCCCGAATATAACATCCTATAGACAGGGTAATGAGAATGGCCACAGAGCAGCAGGGATTTGGCCCTTTTTTTTTTTTTTTTTTTTTTTTCCCCAAGCAAGAGCCATAGTGCACTTGCTGGAGAGTAGAATAGTTCCACAGAGATGTGTTTGCCTGCTGTTCACAGTGAAGTTCCTGATGTCTTTACCCCAGAACTTGTGTAATTTTTATTTATCACATAGTTTATTTATAGCTCTAAGTAGATTTATTTCACCTTGGATATAGTTCACTGTAGTGAACACCTCTTATGACACATGCTTGATTTGGGGGTCTGATATAGTTTGGATCTGTCTCCCCACCCAAATCTCATGTTCAATTGTAATCCCCAGTGTTGGAGGCAGGGCCTGGTGAGAGGTGATTGGATCATGGGGGTAGATCCTTCATGAATGGTTTAACACCATCCCTTTGGTGGTGTTCTCATGATAGAGTTCTCATGAGATCTGGTCATTTAAAAGTGTGTAGCACCACCCTCCACTGACTCCCATTCCTCTTTCTCTGGGCCATGTGAAGTGCTGCTCCCCCTTTGCCTTCAGCCATGACTGTAAGTCTCCTGAGGCCTCCCCAGAAGCCCAGCAGATACCAACATCATGCTTCCTGTACAGCCTGTGGAACCATGGCTGATTAAATCTCTCTTCTTTATAAATTACCCAGTCTCAGGTGTTTCTTTATAGCAATGCGAGAATGGACTAATACAGGGTCTTTTTGTTTTGTTTTGGTTTAAAGATGCACATTGAGATTTCTACCTACATCCTCCCATCTATCTTTCTGCCAATCCAAATTCTTTATTTTCTGACCCTGCATCTATTCAATACATATTTACTGAGTACCTACTATGTCCTAGGCACCACTTAAGTGCCAAGTATGCAGCAGAAAACAAAATAGAGAAATCAAAGGCAAAAGCTTTTCCCTCTGTTGTGGCCATTTGCAGATGGCGGATGGACTCCCCGTCAAATTTTGATTTGGATATAGAGACTAATGATAACATACACACAGCAGGAAGGTATGAAAAATTTGTTATTCACATAAAGAGACTTTCTGGGAACAGTGGGGAGGCACCCAAGCAGGTCCAAAAATGACATGAAAGAACCAGGAATGGGAACTGGCTCAGGTTTGGTTTCTTCTGGTGGAGAGTGGGTGGAGCTGGGATACTGATCCCCACGCTTGTGCAGGGGCTTGTGTGATTTGAAGCTCTCATCAGCACCACAGGAGGGAGAACCCAGGCTTTCTTATCAGCTTGCCTAGTCATGGAGCAGAAGGAGAAGAGGGAGGGATGGTCAGCAATGAAATGTCAAAAATGGCTTACATTCTTTTTTTTTTTTTTTTTTTTTGAGACAGAGTCTCACTCTGTTGCCCAGGCTGGAGTGCAGTGGCACAACCTCAGCTCACTGCAAGCTCCACCTCCTGGGTTCACGCCATTCTCCTGCCTCAGCCTCCCGAGTAGCTGGGACTACAGGCGCCTGCCACCACGCCCGGCTAATTTTTTGTATTTTTAGTAGAGACGGGGTTTCACCGTGTTAGCCAGGATGGTCTCGATCTCCTGACCTCGTGATCCACCCGCCTCGGCCTCCCAAAGTGCTGGGATTACAGGCATGAGCCACTGTGCCTGGCCGCTTACATTCTTTAAATATTTTTATTAGTTGTAGTATAACACATGCACAGTAAGTAACAAATCTTAGGTATACAGCTTATGAGTTTTTAGACCCATGTAAACATAATCTGGAAAAGATACAGAATGATTCCAGAAGGCATATTGTTTGCTTGTGTCCTCCCATCCAGTCATTCTTGCCACTCCAAGATATAAGCACTATTCTGACTTCTGTCATTAAAGATTAATTTTTCCTGTTCTTGCAGTTTTTATAAATGGAATCATAGCATGTATGTCTGCAGTGGTGCCTTTGTATTAAGTCAGGTGAACACATGTATTTACATGGATCTGGGACTGGGCTTTCTATTCTGTTCTATCCTGGCACCAATCTGACACTGTCTTAATCACTAAAGCTTTATAGGAATTTCCATATTTGATAATGAAAATCCTCCAACTCTCTAACTTTGTTCTTCTTCAACACTGATTTTCCATATCCTTTGCATTTCAACACAAACATTTTAGAATCAGCTCCTCAGTTACACACACACACACACACACACACATGCACACATGCACGCACACATGCACACCCTCTCTGATGGGCCTTTTGTTGGAATTGCATTACATCTAAAGACCAATATAGACAGAATTGACACCATCCAATTCATATTGAGAATTTAAATCAATGTGAAATATTTTCTCATTTATGTCTTTTAAAATTTCTAACAACACTATTTTTCAGTTTTCACTCTAGAGCTTTCACCTCTACAACTGGATTTATTCCTACCTATTTGATGTTTTTAAATACTGTTGTAAATGATACTTCAAAATTTTATTTTCCAATTATTTGAAGACAATATATAGACACGATTTATTTTTGCTACTGACCTTGAGTCTCGCAGCCTTGATAAATCTATTTAACAATAATAGCTTGTATAACTTTTGGAATTTTTGATGTGCACAGTCATATTGTACATGAATGTAGCAATATGTCTTCTAACTAATCTTTATACTTCTATTTTTCTTGTTTTATAGTGTAGCTAGAAACCTGTACAATGTCAAAAGATGTGGTCATGTGCATACCCTTTTCTTTGTTTCTAACCTCAGGGGGAGATTGTTCTATATTCTACCAATAAGTGTATTTTATTGGCTACAGATTTTTTATAGCTATTCTTTAATAGATTAAATACTTTTCTTTCTATTCTTATTTGCTGAAAGCTTTTTTCCTTAATCAGGAACAGGTGGTGAATTTTATCAAAGGCTTTTTCTGCCTCTGTTAGGACCGTAGTGTTTGGCTCCTTTATTCTGTTAAGGTGGTGATTTATGTTGATTCATTTTCAAATACTAATGTAACCTTACATGTCTGTGATGAACTCACTATATCATGATGTATTATGCTTTTAAATATTGCTGTATTCAATTTGCTTATATTTTGTTTAGAATGTTTATGCCTGTGTTTATGAGAGATAATTTCCTATAATTTTTCTTGCTTGTAATGTCTTTGTCAAATTCTGTTATCAGGGTTTCTCTGGCCACGAAAAACAAGTCGGAAAAAATTGTTTTTATTTTTTAGAGGTTGTATTCAATTCTTATTATTTCTTCCTTAAATATTTTGATTCATGTTCTTTATTACCAGAAAACCCTTGTGCATTTCCATGTTGTAAGAGATACCTCTGTTTCTCCTGTCTCCAACTCATCACTCAGAAATTGCTTTATCATGCTGATGAGATGCTTCAGTACAGCTGCTTTAGGATATGTGTGACATCTTCTTTGAGTTTGGAACTGATAATTAGTTTTTGATGATAATCATCGTTCACATTTATTTAAAGCCTGTTACTAGGGGTTTTCTGACTTCTCTTCCTTCTACAAATACAAGAGCAGATTTGAGGCAATTGATAACTCAATTTTACTTTCTTGAAATTTAAACGTTGAGAAAGTGTTATTTAATTCAGGCTTGGACGTTGCAAGCCCCACAATGGTCTAGATCCTTCCCAATTAATGAATTCATAAATTAATGGAAGGAAGAGAGAAACGAAGGGAAGGTGAGCGGAGGAAGGGAAGGGGAAAGGAAAAGTAGGAGGGGTGGAAAGAAAAAGAGTAAAGTGAGTGAGAGAGAAGAAAAGGAAGAGCCTAGGAGGGTGAGGGAGGGTGGGAAGAAGGAAATAAGGTGGGCTTAGTAGGGCAGTACGTTCTTTGGGCATTACAAGAAAATTAAACTAGAAATTGTTTCTAAGGAATCTTTAGCTGAGAAGAGATAAATGATGAGAACATAAAATCCTGCATATTTTCAGAGCTAGCAGGGAGTTAGGAGCTGCCTGGTCTACCGCTCATTTGCAATTGAGGAGACAGAGGTTCAGGTAAGAGAATGAACCTGCCTCAGATCATGCTATTGGCCATTGGCAGAGCAGGGTCTAATGCCACCATTTTCTAATTCTCATCAGGAAATAACAGGAGGGCATTTCAAGAGCAAACCAGCCAATGTGAGGAATTCAGAGAAACCTTCCAAAGGTCAGACGCTCCTTCCCTTTGGATTGTCCTTCCCTTTGTAGAGTGAAACAGGAAATCAGATGGTTCGGGGGAAGAGAAGGGCTAGCCTCTCTCAGTGGGTCATAGGCAAGACTAGCACCATTTGACTGGATCTGACCCTCTGTGTTGACATGTCTGTGGTCTGCCTTCCTGTAGTCTCTGCTGCAAGACAGGCTGGAATATTTGTATGTCCATTCTATCTCAGGGCATGTAGGAGGCAGGAGGCCTGGTTACCAGACCAGATGACAGGAAGCAGATTTCTAAGACCAAAGGGAAATGTGAACCCAATCCTTCAGGCTGGTCATCCACACTGATTGACAAGTCCTGCTTCTGACCCCAAAATGGGAAATAGCTCATGCCCCTGCAAAGGTTACATATTGGTAGGCATCATCATGAATGATGAAAAGATAAGCAGCAAGCACTTTATTTTGTTTTTACTGTACACTAATAATGATGGTGTGAAATCAAAATCTAGGAGACTCAGAGACATTTATTAGTCTATGTTGCAGGAAAATGCCAATGTTATGAGCAGTAAAAAAAGATCTGTATGCCAATATATTAGGATTAAGTTCTAGAGGGAAGTAGAATCGAAATATGAGTTTAAGAAGGTAAATCAATGATAACATTTCTATTAAAAAAAGATTATTCATGCATTCTTAAAATAGATGATGATGGGGCCTAAATCACTATGGTATTAAATCATCAAATTGATTTTTAAAAGGGATCTAGTGGTTTTACTAGAAAATTTCAATATTTGCAACATGCTGGAAAATGCATTGTTATTATTTAAACACATAATGACAAATTTTGGAGGTCAAGTTAAATTTATGAAGTATTTTTGCTTACAGGCCCTCTAGCAGAATTTTGAGAGAGTTTTGTACAGTAGCCTAGACAAAATTGGGACTCCAAAGGGAAGTAATAAGTGAGGAAATGATGCTGGTGTTCCCCCAGTTGTTCACGACATCTCTTTAAGAGGCTCATGATCCATTACTGAAGAAGATCTCTTATTGCTTGATCTGTGTCCAAACCAAATCCCATGTCAAATTGTAATCCCTAATGGTGGTGGTGGGGCCTCATGGGAAGTGATTGGATCATGGGGGTGAATTTCTCACGAATGGTTTAGCAGCATTCCCTTGGTACTGTGATTCCTTTGTGATTGCGAGTGAGTTCTCCTGAGATCTGGTCCTTTAAAAGTGTGTGCCACCTCCCCGTCCTCTCTCTCTTTTGGTACTGCTTTTGCCATGTGAGATGCCTTGTTTCCCATTTGCCTTCCCCCATGACTGGAGACTTCCTGAGGCCTCCCCAGAAGCCGATGCTGCCGTGCTTCCTGTACAGCCTGCAGAACTGTGAGCCAATTCAACAATTTTTTCTTTATAAATAACCCAGTCTCAGATATTTCTTTATAGCAATGCAAGAATGGACTAATGCTCGGCACTTCTCCTGCCCAGTGGAGTTTTTGGTTCTGTGTCTAGATTCAATGTACTCACCTAACTCAAGTTGAATATAGTGTGTGTTCCAAAAAAGATCTTTAAAGATTTTCTGGTCCAATGTAGATAGGAACTTCCCAGTTCTGAGAGAAGAGAATGCTTATGTAAAAATGTCAAGATGTAATATTGTTGTTCAGTTAAAATGTATAAGAGAGAAAGAAAATCTTGTATGCATTTGAGATTGTGAGTGTTTGTGCATAAAAATATTTGCAAAGCCACCACATCACCTCTAGTTTTCTCTGATTGATTTTTATTTACTTTTTTCTTATTAAATTTTTCTTATTAACCTACTGTAAAGTTAACTTAATTTGGTGTACATTTTATGAAGGTTAACCCATGTGTAGATGCATCTGACTACCACTACAGTCAAGATACAGAACAATTCTATCATCCCTGCAATTCCCTCCTGCTGCCCATTTGTGGACATACCCCTCCTCCAACCCTGACCTCTTGCAACCACTTCCTGTTCTCTGTCTTTATAGTTTTGCTTTCTCCAAAATATCGTATAAGTAGAATTAGAAAGCATGTCACCTTTTGAGACTGGCTTTGTTCACTCAGCAGAGTGCCTTGAATATTCATCCTTGTCATTGTATTTATATTGTTTGTTTTCATTGCTGCATAATATTAATTGTATGGATGTACCAGAGTTTGTTTATCTATTCACCCACTGAAGGACATTTTGGTTCTTTCCAGGTTTGGGCAGTTGTGAATATCACTGCTGTAAACATTCATGCACAGGTTTTTATGTGAACATAAATTTTCATTTCTCTGTGGAAGACAAGTAGGAACAGGATTCCTAGTTCATATGGTAAATGTATACTTTACCAAAGCCACTGCCAAATGGCATTTAAGAGTGGCTGTGCGATTTTTGATAGAGCAATGTATCAGAGTTCCAGTTGTTCGATATCCTCTCCAGCACTTGGTATTGTCCATATTTTGCTTTTGTTTTAGTTTTAAAAAAATTATCCTCTTCAAAGGTGATTTTAATGAGGTTTTAATTTGCATTTTCCTAATGGGTAATGATGTTGAACATCTTTTCATTGCTTATTTACCATCAGTACGTCTCCTTCGGTGAAGTGTCTTTTAGTCAAATCCTCTACTCCTTTTAAAATCTGGGCTGTGTGTTTTCTTATTGTTGAGTTATAAGAGTTGTTTATACATCGTGCATGTAAATCTTTTTGCCTAAGATGTGATTTGAAAATATTTTCTTACTGTATGTGGCTTGTCTCTTTATTTTCCTAGCAGTGTCTTTCAAAGAGCAGAAATTTTCAATTCTGTTGAAGTCTGACATCCATTTTATCTTTTATAGATTGTGTTTTTGGTGCTGTATGTAACAAATTTTTTGCCTAACTCAAAGTCATGAACATTTTCTTCTAAAGGTTTTCTAATTTTAAATTAAGACCTATGATCCATATTGATTTTATTTTTGCATAAGGTGTAAATTATAATTCGAGATTCACTTTTGACATATAGATGTTCAGTTGTTCCAACACTGTATGTTAAAAGGCCATCCTTTCTTCGTTGAATTGTCTTTGCTACTTTGTCAAAATCAATTCAAAATCAATTCACCACATCTATGTGGGTTTGTTTATGGATGGTCTATTCCATCCCATTTAATGTATGTTTCTATTCTTTTACTGAGGATCACACTGTCTTGATTGCTAAAATCAGATAGTGTTAGTCCTCCAAATTTTATTCTTCCTCAAGATTGCTTGTATCTATTTTAATTCATTTTCCTTTACATATAAATAATGAGTCAGCTTGTCTGTATCTACCAAAATTCTGTTGGGATTCTAACTGGAATTGTACACATTTATACATATGTTTAGGAAGTATTGACTTAATTATTTTAGATATTCCAATTTATAAATTTGATTTGTACCTCTGTTTACTCAGGTCTTCTTTGATTTCTTTTGTTAGAATTTTGTAGTTTTCAGAACATAGACTTTGCGTAAGTTTTGTTAGATTTATGCTTAAGTATTTCATTTTTGGAACTATTGAAATTTCATAAAATTTTTGTTAAATTATTTTATTGAAATCTTAAATCAAGTTTCCAATTGTTGGTTGCTACTAAACAGAAATATGCTTACTTTAAAAAAATTGATCTTTCTTGGCTTCATTGCTGGGCTCATTTATTATTTCCAGGAGCTTTTAGGTAGTTTTCTTGGGATTTCTGTACACAGAAGATTGCATAATTTGTATGTAGGAAGAAGTTAATATATTCTTTCTGAATCTGTATGTCTTTCCTTTTTCTTAACTTATAACACTGGCTAGGACTTCCAGTATGCTGTTGAATAGGCGTGGTGAGAGTGGGCATCCTCGCCTTGCTACCAGTCATAGGAGGAAAAACATTCAGTCTTTCACCATTAGGTATGATGTCAGCTGGAAGTTTTCATAGATGCTTTTTACGAGGGCAAGGAAGTTTTCTTCTAAATTTGCTGAGAGTTTTTATCATGAGCGAATGTTGAATTTTTTAAAATATGTTTTATTTGTCTAGTGGTCACCCAAGAATGATCATGTGGTTTTGCTTTGTTAGTCTGTTAATATGGTGAATTACATAATTTGATTTGCAAATTTTAAGTGAGACTTGCATTTCTGAGATAAATCCAGTATTTGTAGTCATAATACATTTTTTAATGTATGGCAGTGCTTGAGGTAATAGATACCCCACTTACCCTGATGTGATTATTATGCATTGAATCCCTGTATCAAAATATCTCATAAACCTACAAATATACACACTTACTGTGTAACATTACAAACATTAAAATAAAAAATTAAAAAATAAAAAATAGAATGTTCATATTTTCTTGGAGACTCTCGCATATGTGTTCATGAGTTATATTGGTCTCTGACTTTCTTTTTTGTACTATATTTGTCTAGCTTTGGTATCAGGGTAGTGTGGCCTCAGAAAATGAATTAGGAAGTAATCTTTACTCTTTTATTTCTTGTTAAGATATTGTGTAGAAAAATATTAATGCTTCCTTGCATGTCTGGTATAATTTACCACTGGTACCATATGAGTCTGGAGTTTTGCTTTTTAATTTTTTTAACTATGAATTGAATTTATTAAATAACTATAAACTCTTCAGATTATCTTTTTTGTTCCTTGAGTGAATTTTCGTAGTTTCTGGCTTTAAGAAATGGTCCATTTCATGTAAGTTTTCAAATGTATGTGCACAGAGTTGTTTTAGTATTTTCTTCTTTTCTTCTAATGTTTGTGATGTCTGTACTGATATCACACTTTCATACCCAACACTGATAATTTGTGTCTTTGCTCTGTTTTATTTGTCAATGTGCCCAGAAGTTTATTACATTTTATTGATTTTTTTTAAAAAGCAGCTTTTGGCCGGGCGCGGTGGCTCATGCCTGTAATCCCAGCACTTTGGGAGGCCGAGGCTGGCGGATCACGAGGTTAGGAGATCGAGACCATCCTGGCTAACATGGTGAAACCCCGTCTCTACTAAAAATACAAAAAAAAATTAGCCGGGCGTGTTGGCGGGTGCCTGTAGTCCCAGCTACTCGGGAGGCTGAGGCAGGAGAATGGCGTGAACCTGAGAGGCAGAGCTTGCAGTGAGCGGAGATCGCGCCACTGCACTCCAGGCTGGGTGACAGAACAAGACTCCGTCTCAAAAAAAAAAAAAAAAATCAGTTTTTGATTTTATTTTACTTTTCTGTTTTCTAGTTCATCGATTTCTACTCTTATCTGTATTATTTTTCCTTCTATTGCTTTCCTATTTTATTCTTTCTTAAGATAGAAGCTTTTAGTAACTTAAGATCTTTCTTCTTTTCCAACGTGAACATTTAATACTGTAGACTATTTTACAAACATTGTTTTACTTACCACAAATTTGGATATACTGTATTTTTATTTTCATTCAGTTCAGATTATGTTACATTTCAGTTTGATACTTTCTCTCTGAACAATAGATTGTTCAAATACTTTAAGTAGTGTGTTGTTAAATTTGGATATTTTGGATTTTCCAGAAACTTTTTTTTTTTTTTTTGAGATGGAGTCTCGCTCTTGTTTCCCAGGCTGGAGTGCAGTAGTGCAACCTCGACTCACTGCACCCTCAGCCTCCTGGGTTCAAGCATTTCTCTGCCTCAGCCTCCTGAGTAGCCAGAATTACAGGCGCCGGCGACTACGCCTGGCTAATTTTTCGTGTTTTTAGTAGAGACGGGTTTTCACCATCTTGGCCAGGCTGGTCCTGAACTCCTGGCCTCATGATCCACCCACCTCTGCCTCCCAAAGTGCTGGGATTACAGGTGTGAGCCACCGCGCCTGGCCTCCAGAAACTTTTTTGTTACTTATTTCTAATTTAATTCCATTACGATCA
Organism: Nomascus leucogenys; assembly: GCF_006542625.1. Classification (NCBI taxonomy): domain Eukaryota; kingdom Metazoa; phylum Chordata; class Mammalia; order Primates; family Hylobatidae; genus Nomascus; species Nomascus leucogenys. Next base: position 22,153,027 of record NC_044383.1, on the reverse strand, counting down.
GAATGTACTTTGTATGATTTCAATTGTTTTAAGTTTGTTAAGGTTTGTTTTATGACCCAGTATGTGATCTATCTTGGTGAACATTTGATGTGCACTTGAAAAGAATATGCATTCTGCTGTTGGTGAACATATAATAGAATAAATATCAATTATGTCCATTTGATTGGTAGTGTTTTCTATATTCTTGCTGATTCTTTCCTTCCTCCCTCCCTCCCTCCCCCCTCCCTCCCTCACCCTCTCTCTCTCCCTCACCCCCCCTTTCTTTCTTTCTTTGTCTCCCTTTGTTGCCAGTCTGGAGTGCACTGGCGGGATCTCGGCTCACTGCAATCTCCACCTCCCGGGTTCAAGCGATTCTCCTGCCTCAGCCCCCGAGTAGCTGGGACTACAGGCGCACATCACCATGCCCAGCTAATTTTTTTTTTTTTTTTTTTTTAGTAGAGACGGGTTTCACCATGTTGGCCAGGATGGTCTTGATCTCCTGACCTTGTGATCCACCCACCTCGGCCTCCCAAAGTGCTGGGATTACAGGCATGAGCCACTGTGCCCAGCTGCTGATTTTCTACTTGTTCTATTGTTTAGTGTGAGAGGAGTGTTGAAGTCTCCAACTATATTTGTGGGTTTGTCCATTTTTCCTTTGTCAGTTTTTGGTCTACATATTTTGAAGTTTTGTTTTTAGGTGCATGCATATTTAAGATTGTTATGTCTTCTTGATTAATTGACTCGTTTATCCTTTTGTAATTTCTCTCTTTACCTCCAGTAATTTTTTCCTGCTTTGAAGTCTGCTTTGTCAGGTACTAATACAACTACATCAGCTCTTGCTTACTTATTGCTTGCTTTTACCATCTTTTTATATGTAACATATGTCTTCATATTAAAAGTGGGTTTATGGAGACAGCACAGAATTAGAGCTAGAGTTCAACAATTTGTCTTTTGCATTGGAGACTTGGAAGGGTGAGAGAGGGGTGAAGAATGAGAAATTGCTTACAGGTACAGTGTAGACTATTCAGATGATGGCTGCACTAGAAGCCCGGACTTCACCACTAGGCAGTATACCCATGCCACAAAACTGTGTGTGTACCCCCTAAAATCTATTTTTAAAAATAAAAAAGAGATTAAAAAATCGGTCTCGTAATTTGTGTGTTTAGGTCATTTCATTTAATAACCATTATGTTTGCATTTAAGTCTACCATTTAAAGTTTGTTGTCTGTTTATCTTTTCTGTTATTTGTTCCTCTGTTTCCCCTTTTTGCCGCCTTTTTGGATTATTTAAATACTTTATTATTCCATTTTTCATGTATCTATTGGGGTTTTGACTATGCTGTTTGTATAGCTTTATGTTTTCCTTTGTATATTTTTTACTTACTTGTATTGTTTTATTTTTTTTCCAATGAATATGCATTATTTGGACAATGAAGAAAGGCAAACCACAAAAGACAAAAAGAAAGAAGGACCTCCAGAGTGGGAGAATAACTCCTTGCCTGTCAGGTAGGTTACACTCACTGTGTGCATCCCTGATATAAAATGGTGAAGCATTTGCATAACCCATCCTCCCATGTACTTTACATCATCTCTAGATTTATTTATAATAGCTAACATAATGTAAATGCTATGTAAAATAGTTGTTATACTGTATTGTTTAGAAAATAATGACCAGAAAAAATGTCTGTACATGTTCAATATAGAAGCAACCATTCTTTTTTTTTTTTTTTTCAAATATTTCTGATCTGTGGTTGTTTGAATGCACAAATGTGTGTAACCCACTCCTATGGACAGCTGACTGTACTTGCTTTTCCAGAGTCCTTCGCATGGAGGGCATGGACATGTGACCTAGATAAAGACGGCCTCAATGTTGAATTCGGGGCTAGTGGTGTGATGTAGTTGGTACTGCCCAGAATCCAATTTGTTGATGGGTAGTGACAGTGGCAGCCACTGCTCCTGGTTTCTAGATGTAGGATGGATTCCAGTTCTGGGATTGACATCCAACATCCTATCACTGCTTTTGGCTGTAGAAGCTTTGGTGACAGCCTGGCAGTGGTGATGACTGCCATCACAAAAATCATTCTGATGTGTGATTTGGGGCATTGTTAATATATGCCCAATTCATTATCACTTGTTCTGGAAATTCTGTGAGGTACTCATATTCTTTCCTTCTTTCTTTTTTACTCTTTAACGATACCTTTTAATGATGAAATAAAAGCTTACCCTCCCCACAATGCTGAATAGAAGGAAGTTTCCAATACAAATTCACTTGCCTTGCGGTTTTTAATTTTTTAAGTGGCAAATTAAAATTGTATACATTTATGCTGTACAGCATGACGCTTTGATATGTGTGTACATCGTGAAATGGTAAATTCAACCTAACCAATGTATCAATTACCTCACATACTTTTTTTTTTGTGGTGAGAAAACTTAAATCTCCTCTCCTAGCAATTTTTAAATATATAATACGTAGTTATTATTAGTAATTATAGTCACCATATTGTACAATAGATCTCTGGAGCTCATTCCTCCAAACTAAAATTGCGTGTTCTTTGACCAGCATCTTCCAAGTCTCACCTCTCTCCTCAGCCCAGAGCTACCATTTTACTCTCTGTCCCTATGAGTTCAACTTTTTTAGATTCCACATATAAGTGAGATAATAAGGTATTTGTCTTTCAGTATCTGGCTTATTTCGTTTATCCCATAGTTTTTCAAGGGATTTATTTCTACTTAAATCGTCCAAACTCAGTTTCTAATTCTTGCAAATAAGGAAGCTGACTAATACAAAATAGATCAGATTTGTAAGGGAAATTAACTGGGTAATTGTGCGTTTACTATGCACCTAATAGTGTGCTAAGCATTTTATTTGCATTATCTTGTTGAATCTTTCCACTCATACTATGAGATAGATACTACCCTATTTATTTTACAAAGAAGATAACCAAAGGGCAAAGAAATTAATTACTGTGCCCAAGGTCATGACTTCATTGGGACCTGGACTGGACCTGATAAATATTGCTTTAATATTTAATAGTTGCATACAATGGGCCTCTAGGACCATTTCCCAAAGCCTTTCTTTGGGTATAGTGTGAATATAGTTGATTTGCCTGATCCTTAGCATGCTTGGGGATAAGTCTTTGCCACCTCTAAAATCAGCCTTGAGTTGAGAGCATGAGAGACAGAAGGCTATGGGTAACCTTAAGTCACTGCAATGGCTAAAGGTGGCTCTGCACTCAGAAGTCAACTAGAGCACTAGAAGCCAACTATAACAACCTGGAAAGAGAAAACATGAACATGCAGCAAAGATACCCTTCTCAAAATAAAACAAATACAATTGTTTTCTTCTTAAACATCAAAGCCCCTTATCAAAGAGGAAGTTCACACCTTCTCATGAGGTTAGAACAAATGTGATGGCATAAAATAAACCACATTTATAAATGCTATGGGCCAGGCACAGTGGTTCATGCCTATAAACCCAGCACTTTGGGAGGCCGAGGCGGGCAGATCACTTGAGGTCAGGAGTTTGAGACCAGCCTGGCCAACATGGTGAAACCCTGCTGCTACTAAAAATACAAAATTAGTTGGTTGTGGCGTTGCTTGCCTGTAGTCACAGCTATTCGGGAAGCTGAGGCAGGAGAATCGCTTAAACCCAGGAGGCAGAGGCTGCAGTGAGCTCAGATCGCATCATTACACAGAGTGAGACTCCTTCTCCAATCAATCAATCAATCAATCAATCAATCAATCAATGCATGCATGCATACTATGAACACTGAGGCAGAGATTGCTTTGTGTCCACCACAGGGTATTCTGTTCCTTCTGTGTACACCACTAGACTTCAATCACTCCATCTCAGGTAAGAGGCACCATGAAATTGAGTGTTGATCCATAAGACTTCTAAGTCTGACTCTTAAAGTGCACCTGATGCCATTCCACACTCTTTCCTCTGAAAAGAGAAACTCCAAAGATCCAGAGGAGGTGGAGCCACAGTTAGAGGGAGTCCGAGTCCCGAATCTGTCACGCAAAAGAAAGTTACTCAGGAGAACCCCCTAACGAGGAATATTCATGGTGGACTATTGTATAAATGAGAAAATAAAGTGTTATTGTGTTAACTCACTGAAATTAGGTAGTTGCTTGTTACAGTGGTTAGCTTGCCTTACCTGATAAAAATGTCTAGTGTACAAAGTGTGTTTTATGGGGGTGGCTCCCTTTTCTTAACTCTAAAGATGCCTTATCCTGAAAAGCAAAGTTTAAAACAAATTTAAATACCAAAGGAACTCTTGTTTTTGGAAGCCTTACTCCATAAAATATAAAAAATATTAAAATATGCCATCATCCTATATTAAATATTTTTATACAGTAAAGTTTACAGTAGTCCCTTCCATCTGAGGTTTCACTTTTCCTGGTTTTAGCTCTCCACAGTCAACTGCAGTCCAAATATATTAAATGTAAACTCCAGAAATGAACAACTCATAAATTTTAAAATATATGCTGTTCTGAGTAGCGTGATGAAATCTCATGCCTGAGACATGACATCTCCCTTTGTCCAGCATATCTGTGCTGTATACGCTACCCATGTATGGGGCAGCCATAGTCAACTGTTTTAGTCCATTTTCTGTTGCTATAACAGAAGACCATAGCCTAGGCAATTTATAAAGAATAGAGATTAATTTAGGTCATAGTTCTGGAGTCTGGGAAGTCCAAGAGCATGGCACTGACCTTTTTGCTGCATCATAACATGGTGAAGGGCATCACACAGAGTAAGAGTGTGGTAGCTCAGATCTCTCTTCCTTTTCTGATAAAGCCACTAGTTCTTCCATGGAAACTCCACCTTGATCACCTTATCCAATCCCAATTACCTCCTCAAAAGCCCTACATCCAAATTCCATCAACATATAAATTTGGGGATTTATTTTCCAATACATAAAAATTGTGGGACACCTGCTCATATCTTGGACAGCCACCTGTTGATGGCATCAACAGTCACTATTGATGATAGTGGGAAACAAGGCAATACAAAACTCCTCTGGGATGAGAAGATAAGGAAATTTGTGAGCTGACTTTTACCTTAGGTCATCTCTCCTTAACTTCTTCCTCCCCTTGGCACCCTGGGCAAGGGTATTAAAGTTGAAGAAGTAACACATACTGCTTGTCTCTGAGTTGAAAAATGAATCTATGATCAGAGGAATTGATTAATATAGAGGCAGCAAATGGAAAGGGCCCACATGAGTCTCTGGTGGTTGAGGCTCTCTTTATCTTTTCTCTCCTTTACTTTGTAGACTAGTCCTGAATTTCAGCCCTTCCCTTCTACACATTATTGGACAGAGTAGTTGTTATTGAGGGAACATGAGCTCTCAAGCTGAAAAACTGAACTGATATCCGTGAAGCAAAGTCACTTAAAAAAATAGAAAATGGAATGGCATTTATCAACCAAAGCAGAATCGTTAGAATTGATGATGCTCCACAGCCTGTGTCTGGGGCAAGTGCTCTTAACAGCTGTATGTACTGCCCAGAGTCTGTCTACTGTACCCTGCAGATGCCAACTTTGTGCCTGGATGCCTAGGTGCAGCTGAACCTAGATATCCCACCTCTGCCCCCCACTCCCTGATACCCCAAAATTTTGTCTTAGATTCACTACCTTTTGTTTTGTTTTTATTTTGTTTGAGATGGAGTCTCACTCTGTCGCCAGGCTGGAGTGCAGTGGCACAAACTCGGCTCACTGCAATCTCCACCTCCCAGGTTCAAGCGATTCTCCTGCCTCAACCTCCCAAGTAACTGGGACTACAGGTGCATGCCACCACGCCTACTTAACTTTTGTATTTTTAGTAGAGATGGGGTTTCACCATGTTGGCCAGGATGGTCTCCATCTCTTGATCTCATGATCTGCCAGCCTCGGCCTCCCAAAGTGCTGAGATTACAGGCATGAACCACTGCACCCAGGTGATTCACTACCTTTTATGGTGACTCTGCACAGACTGATATATTTTAGTAAAATGTTTCTTGTCCCCTGCATAGATGTGATGTCACTGTCAGTTGACATCCATCCAGGAGACAAGAAACATTTTATATAAGCCTGATCAAAGAAATTTTATAACAGCCTGAGCAGGTTGTCTTCACCTGCCCTGCCTTGAGGAGGAATCTTGCCCCTGGAGGGCAAGGCTACTCTCCTCCTACTTCCTCCTATGCAATGGCTGGCCTTATTACCCCTCCTTGCCCTCCAATCAATCCCCTAGTCTTGAGAGACAGCAATCTTGTCTGCCAAGGACATGAGCTTCTTTTAAATCAGGTCAATGCCAGCTGAGATAAAGGCTGTTTTACACTAAATAAATCTGAAGCCACACAGTGTCATGGTAAATAAAGAGAATTTCTCTTGCGTACCACAAAAACATCCTCCACAGATGCCAAGACCAAGCATCATCCTATATATACTTCTCATAACAAAAGATCAGTGAACCCAAGCCGAGGATGGAGATTTCCCCTTTACTTTTCTTCTCTGTTTTATGTGGTAGCCCTTGATTCAGAGGCTAGCCTGGTGGGTGAGCATAGAATATGGGGATACCTAATCAACCTGTGCCAAGGGTCACTAAAAGACTGGTGAATGTGTGACAAAGTGCTGGGGGCTGCTGTCAGTGGGCAAGTGGATGACAGAAGATGGTTACGTCAGGAGAGCCACACTCAGCTATCCAGGCAGGCAGGAGCGTCAGGGGGGATAGGGCAGCTGCACTTGCTCTGAGGGCCTTTTTAAAACCTTGCCCTGCTGAGAAACTTAGTTCCTGATTCCTCCTCAGCTGTAGGCTCTCAAAATGGGATTCACTCTCTGAGGGCCTCATTGCTGTCTGCAGAACTTAAACGGAGTTCATCTCATCAAATAATGTTTCCCGAATCGCTGAGATCTTTCACATGGAGAGTGGGTCGCTGTGATGAGAAAAGATGTTTAAAGGAGTCGTGGAGGAAATCAGCTGGTATGTACAGTGAAAAATGAAAAGGGTGAGTGCTGGGAACTCTGTAAAGCTTGTCACAAATTAATCCTTGGAGCTGGCGCAGGATGAATGACATTTCCAGAGAGCATAACTTGAAGTTGATTGGGCATCTCACATCCTTTGAAAGTAAGCTCTTCTCTTAAAACATTAAAAAATAAAATAGAGAGGATCTAACCAAGTGAGAGCAGCAGAAATGGTCTGGCTGCTGACACACCCATCTAGCATCACTCAGGATGAGCAATGTGTCTGTTCGAAGTGTTTTTGAGACACAGACAGTGAGATGGCCAAACTGGTAGCTGACAAACTGGATAAGCATGTCATTCTCTCTCTTGAGAGGGATGACATACATTTGAGTACATCTAAGACTTGTTTATTAAAATACTGAGCTGGCAGGGCTGCTGAGATTACCTAAACAGAGAAGATTCACTAAGCTATGGAGTAGCCAGCTCACCTCCCAACCCCCCACCCCTTAGGCTACCAGAACCCTGTGCTATGGGCCACCAGGCAGGCCAGGCTCTGGGGCTGCCCAGTTTTCATGAGAAATCCTGACACATGCAGTCTATGGCTATTTCCAACCATGGTCTTCTTTCTTTGCTAAAGAGTGATGAAAGAGGTAGCCAGGACCATTTCAACGGCAGATGCAGATTTTGTTGCTCCTGAGGCTAGGTAAACGAGAACAACAGTATCACTACTTACTACTCAGAATAATACTCCCAATGCCACGAGCCAGAATCAAATGTCAGTATTCACTTGCCCAATTGAGCATTTTCATGATGACAACCTTTTGTCATTCTTGTGAAGATTTTAATGTAGCCAATTTTAAGAGAGCCTGTTTTTTTTTAAAAAAAATAAGTTTTCATTTTGAGATAATGTTAGGTTTACAAAAAAAAGTTGTAAAGAGAGCACAGAGAGTTCCTGTATACCCATCACCCAGATTTTCCTAATGTAAACTTTTATATGACTGTAGTTCACTTGTCAAAACTAAGAGACAAATATTGTTACATTACTATTAACTAAGCTCCAGACTATTTAGATTTCAGTTATTTTTCCACTATTTTTTGTTCATTTCAGGATCCCATCCAGTGTACCACGTTGCCTTTATGTTGTATATCTTCATAATCTCTGGACTGTATCAGGTTCCCACTCTCCCCTTGTTATTTTATGACTGACTTTGTCATTTTTGAAGAGTAATGGTCAGATATTTTATAGGATGCCCCTCAATTTGGGTTTCTAGGATGTTTTCCTTATATGTAAACTGGGATTATGAATTTGGAGAAGAATACCACAGAGACGAAGTGACTTCTTGTCACAACATATCAGGGGATACATGCTAACAACACAACTTACCACTGAGGGTAGTAAATATGCTTACTTAGTTAAGTTGCTGTCTGCCAGGACTGTCCTTTGTGAAGTTACTATTTTTCTATTTCCATATCCTGTTTTATGGAAGTGTCAGTAAGTCCAGTCCATATTCAAGGTTGGAAGGGAATTAAACTTTATTTTCTGAACAGGGGAGTATCTATGTATATTATTGTCAATTTTGTAAAGAAGATTTATGTCTCCCTCCATTACAAAAATATGTAATATACATACACATATTAGTATGTGTACTTATTTTATACTTTGAGTTATGATCCAATGCTATGCTATTTATTTTGTTGCTCAAATTGTTCCAGCGTTAGCCATTGGAATCTCTTTCAGGTTGATGCCTGTGTCCTTTCGACAACACCCCATCCTTTTGTTTTTTGGAGGCACTTCCTTGCCTTCTGGTATTATTCAGTGTTCCAAGATCATACTGTATTTTGTCTTCCCTAGTTGTAGAATCAGTCTTTTCTCCAAGGAACCCTGGTTTCTTTTATTGGAGAATGATATTAGAAACCAAGACCTGGGCACGACTATGCTTATGGCTATTGGGATGTCATTTATTCTAGGCCTTCACAAGAACAGAGCTAAGAAGACTCATGCATGTATTCTAATGTATGTATACATATGTATGTATACATACATATCTATACTTGTTTCTGTGTCTATCTGTATCTTTATGTCTGTTTCTACCAAGCTACATGTGAGTTCATACTTATGTCTAACTAATCAAGTAAGGTTCATCCTCACCTTTCCCCCTTGCTGGTTTGTAACATCATTCTCTGACAGAAACCTGGTTTGGAAGATGAAAGATTCTGATACTCTCTTATCTTTGTTTGTATATGGAAGAATTTGATCCTTTTCCATCTACCTGAACATTCAGGCTTATCCAAGATAAAGCTGTCAGTGGTTTATCCAAAAGTGCTGACATATAAGAAAAGTATAACCTGTATACATATTGATGACTAGAGATACTAATGGGGTCCAATGTGCCCTCTGACACATCATAGGAAATTCTATATTCTGTTCAATGTTATCTGCAGCATTATTTTCTTGTTTCCAAATTCCCTGCAAATGAGTCAACTCTCAAAGGAGTGAGAAAATCTCAGTCCAGCATGGTAGGAAGCACGTATTAATATTGATTGAGCCTCTAAATTTTTAAAAACAGTTTTACGGATACCCAGTAAACTGTGCATATTTAAAGTGTAGAACTGAATAAATGTTTACATACAGATACCTCTGTGAAACTATAACCACAATCAACATTTTAGTTGAGTTCACACATTAATTAAGCAAAGATAAGCTCTTCCTTTCTGTAAATGGGGCTCCACTGGGTAATGTGCCTATCTCCCTGTTTGAAAGACACGAGCCACTGGTATCTGTCACCTCTGTCCATACGCAGCTGTTTTCTGGCTACTTACGGGAGCTTCCTGGTATTCTCTAGAGGAAATATGTTTCATATCACAGTCAGATCGAAGCTTCAGAATAGAGAAGAAAATTGACTTAGGTGAGGAAGCACTAAAACAGAAAAAGAAATTTAAGAATTGGAGCTTCTGGGAGGAGGAGAAGGACACAACAGGCAGTGTGGATTCCATTCTTTAGTTTTTTAAGTGAATTCATATCTAGCCCAGTATCTGTAGTCAAGAACTTATAATTTTAAAAGTAGATAAAAAGTATATTTCATTAACTCAGTCCCTGAATATTTGGGATTTATGAAACAGATGTGGAGTTTTAAAGCCGTGTCTCCTTAGCTAAGATGCTACACATAGCCATTTTCTTCTTTATTAGCCTATAAACCTATCAACGTCAAAAATGGTAACAGTGTTTCATTCTCTAATATGTCAAAATAATGGATCGATCTTGGGAAATTATACAATTCTTTTAAGTTTTGATTCCTTCATTCTTAAAATGAGGACATTAATACCTGGCTAACATGGACTTTCTGGGCAGTGAATTAAATTACATGTGTAAGATTCAGCACTACATAAACATGAAGTAGTATAATATCAGTTGAAGATAGACTACAATTAAAGAAACATACTATCAACCTAAAACAACCACTAAAATGACAACAAAAAGTTACAGCTGATAAGTCAATAAAGGAATTTAAAAGGAACCATAAAATATTTAATTAATTAAAAAGGAGGCAGAAAAAGAGAAAGGGGGAAACAAAGAACAAATGGGCAAATATAGGAAACAAAACAGTCAGATGATAGATTTAAACCTGACCACAACGACAATCACATTAAATGTAAACATTCAAAATGCCATGTTTAAAAGGTAGATTGTCAGACTGGATTTTTAAAATATCAAGGCTCAACTATAATCTGCCTATATGAAACACATTTCAAATATAAATACACAAATAGCTAATATGGCATAGTAAAAAGATGAGAGATAATATACACCATGCAAACACTAATCAAAAGAAAGCTGGCTTATCAGTATTAATATCAGACAAGGTAGATTTTACAGCACATATTATCAGGAATAAATAAGGTCATTTCATAATGATAAAGAGATTGGTTCATCAGGAGTACATAATCATTATAAATATGAATGCAACTATCAAAACCATAAAACAAAAACTGATAGAACTGTAAGATAAAGTAGACACATTTACAGTTTTAGTTGGCATAATTCAATATAAGAATGGGGGTTTAATATATCTTTTTCATAACGAGTAGAATAAGTAGACAAAATCAGGAAAGATGTGAAATATTTGAAAAACACTATCAATTAACTTGACTTCATTGATGTTTATAGAATCTTCTAAACAACAGCAGAAGAGCAGAATACACATTCTTCTTAAGTAAACATGTAACATTTATCAGGATCAATCACATTCTGGATTACACAAAAAAGTCTAAAAAAAAAAGTAAAGTATTTATTTAAGTCACCCAAAACATCTTCTGAACACAATGGAATTAGAGATCAGTAACAGAAAAAACTCTTGGAAAAAAAATTCAAATAGGCAGAAATAAAAAGTATACTTTGGAAAACAGACGGGCTGAAAAAAGAAAGCAAAAGGGAAGCTAAAAGTATTTTGTGCTAAAGGAAAATAAAATACAACATATAAAAATTTGTGGAATACTGCTAAGACAGTCCTTATGGGGAAATTTATAGCATTAAATGACTGTATTAGAAAAGAAATGTCTCCAATTGGGATTCAGATTTCCCCTTTAAAAATTATTTAAAAGGACTGTAAAGTATGCAGAAAATAGGAAATATTAATGATTGGACCAGAAAACAATTAAAATGAATGCAAAAAAAATAGACAAAATGATTTACAGGTTCAAGGTCATCCTAATCATAATTCCAAAAGATTTTTTTTGTAAACATTGATGAGCTGATTCTAAAATTCATATGTAAATTCAAAGGCCTTAAAATAGCAAAAAACTCTGAAAAGAACAAAGTAGAGAACTAACATTAACCTAATTTCAAGATTTAATATAAAGATATAGTAATCAAGACAGTATGGTATTGGTATAAAAATAGACAAATATATTATCAATCTCATTTTTCGCAGATTCTGTATTTACAAATTGGCCTACTTGCTAAAATTTACAAGGGACCATGAGGACGTTTTTGGGATAAAAGATATTTTTATTATGTTGATTGTGGTTACAGTTTCACGGAGGTATATGTATGTCAAAACTTCACTAAGAGTGGTTTCTATGTGAAGAGGCATCCAGGACCACTGCTTTTATGAAAGAGTTTAACCATTTAACAACGGGAGGAAGTCTAACCAGTTGTTATTATTAACTTGGGGTTCTTAGAACCCCTAGAGGTCCATGGATGTGCTATAGGAGATTTGCAGGAAGACAAACAAGCAGTACATGGGCATACATACATTTTTTAGGGATGAAAGTCCATGATTTTCATCAGATTCTTAAGAGGGGGCTGTAGGTCAAGAGAGCTTAAGAACTTTTACATAAATAAGCAATCTCTCTAATTATATAGGGAAAATATTCAAAATTTCTCAAAGTAACAAGATTTAGTCATTTAGTATAATTCAGGCACTGTTTCTAACATAGCCATTTGGGACACTAAAATGGCTGAATACAAACTTGGACTTGACTGATAAGGGTTTTTATATTAACCAGATTTATATAAGCCAGTGAAATAGAAAAATATTGATTAATTAGAATATTTAAATAGCCAAACTGTTTCCTGGCACTCAGTTTTTCATGTGTAAGATATAAGTGATAAGAAAGAAAAGTATTATTCATTAGACAAAACAACTCCTTGGGAATGTTATGAGATCATGAGACTTTTGTGTCTTTGGTTCCTCTTACGCGGAGTTACAGGTGGTCAGAAAGATGACTCTGAGGCATAATGTGGTCAAAGTCTTCAAAGATTAAACTTTCTAAGGCGGCAAGTTGGGCTGATGCATGTTAGAAAGATTGCAACAAGGATGGAAATAAAAAAGAGGTTTCCAGTTAACTCTCAGAAAGTGAGAAGATTTAGTCTTTCACTTCCTAGCAACGTTAGCTGGTCAGGGTTTTACAATAAGAGGGTCTATTTCCATAGTGTTTGTAGCTCACAGGATTCTTCAGTTTTTTCCAGATCTCATGTTGGCCCTTTGAGGATAGATGGCATTCAGATGAGGAGGGGATGCTCATTTAAGGATCCAAGGCTAAAGATTCATGGTGGTCTTGGTGCCAAGAGAGGGAGAAATGTTTCCTAAAGACAGCAGCAGCAGTAACACAGTAATGATTATTTCAATACAACCACCGTTTCTGAACAATTTACTCCATGCCAGTTACCATGCTCTGCCCTTCTCCATCATTCCCGATGGGTAGCTAGGATGTCATCTCCTTCTGATAGGGGAACAGGGATTATCATTCCACACTTTTTAAAAATGGGGAACACAGGATGTGTGCTGAGCAATTGGAGTCTCATATTTAATTACCAGTGTCCCCCTCAGATGCACATGTATAGCATTGAGTTTGCTGTATTTTCTTTTTCTTCTGAGCATTTCAAAATAGGCGAGCAGAATCACAGCACCACTGTGAGATCATTTTGTCCCTGAAATTCCCCTTCGACAACCAGATTAGGCCCACTCAATCTTGCCTGCTGTCTGGACATGGAGTTCTCACAATAATAGTGTAATAGCTAACATTTGTTGAGCACTTACTGTGTGCGTGACCAGTAAGGTTGGCTATTTGAAAGTGCAACAGTGAATGCACTCTCATTATGTATATATCTACTCTAGGAAGTAGGTTCTTTTTTTTGAGACGGAGTCTTGCTCTGTCGCCCAGGCTGGAGTGCAGTGGCGCGATCTCGGCTCACTGCAAGCTCCGCCTCTCGGGTTCACGCCATTCTCCTGCCTCAGCCTCCCGAGTAGCTGGGACTACAGGCGCCCGCCACCACACCTGGCTAATTTTTTGTATTTTTAGTAGAGACGGGGTTTCACTGTGGTCTCGATCTCCTTGACCTCGAGATCCGCCCGCCTCGGCCTCCCAAAGTGCTGGGATTACAGGCGTGAGCCACCACGCCCGGCCGGAAGTAGGTTATTTTACTAGTTCATTTTTTTTTTTTTTTTTTTAGATGAGAAAAGCCAAGACTTGGAGGGGTTCTTTGCCTTGCCAATTTAGTAGAGCCAAGACTTCTGATTCAGGGAACTTTGCTTTTTTTTTTTTTTTCTTTCTTTCATATCTTCTCTTCCTCCCTTCCTCCATCTTTCCCCTTTTTTCTTTTCTTTTCTTTCTTTTTAACTTTCTGTTATGATAAATGTTAAACATTTACAAAAGTAGAATTGTGTAACAAACCCGTATGTACCCTTTACCCAGTTTAAGCTTACCCAGTTTAAGCAAGTATGAATTCTTGCTTACCCAGTTTAAGCAAGTATGAATTCTTGGCCACACTCATGTCACCTGTACCCTCATGCATCCACCTCCACATGACCAGTCTCAGGCATAGAGTGTTTTGTCTGTAATTATTACAACATGAATCTGTAGTAGAAGTTTCTGTGTCACATTTGCTGGTTCATCTCTGATTTCAGCTGCAGCTGTGGCAAAAGTTTCTGTAGAGGTCAGACTCTCTCTGACAGTGAGAAAGTCACTCCTAAAATGTGTGCTATGGGCATTTTTCACTTTCTGGTTCAGGGCCTTCTCTGAAATGTGGGGAGTTATCACCTGATCCAATGGGGGATGGGTGACAATGTCCCAGACTCTCATCCTTAGGATGGACAATTCTGCGAGCATTCTGTGTCCTTCTCAGAGGTATGCATGGAATCAGATCCCCGATGTCCACTGCTTTGACCTTGATGATGTACGCTTAGATTGGCTTTTGCTCCTTCTCTGTCTTACTCTCCCTCATACTTGACTCATGCTTGCTGGGATCATCTCTTAAACTACTTGAACCCAAGTCTTTGTCTGAGGCTCTGCTTTTAGAAACATCCAAGCTAAATCAGTATCTACAAAAAAATAAGAGTTTAACCTCCAACCCCACCCCCATCCCAATATCATTATGGCAAAAATAATAATTTCTTGATATCGAATATCAAGTCAGTGTTAGTTGTATTAATATCATAAACTAAATTGGGGGTTTCTTTTCTCATTCTTTCTTTTTTAAGGACAGGTTCTCCCTCTATTGCTCAGGATGGGGTACAGTGCAGCCTTGAACTCCTGGGTTCAAGTGATCAGCCCACCTCAGTTCTGTGAGTAGCTGGGACTACAGACATGTGCTACCACATTCTTTAATTAAATTTTTTTTTTGTAGAGGTGGTGTCTCACTATATTATCCAGGCTGGTCTTGAACACCTGGCCTCAAGTGATCCTCCTGCCTCATTCTCCCAAAGAGCTGGGGTTACAGGCATGAACCACTGTACCTGGCCCCTAGTGAGTTTTGATAGTAAAAAAATCTATCTGGGTTGACAAGATGTTTCAGTTTCATCTTGTATATTTCATTCCCTTGATCTTGAATTAGCTCCTAGGACCTTTCATTTCCTTTGTGGGGAAAGAATATTCTAATACTGAAATCTAGGCACTGGAGATGCTCAATATTTCTAGACTTTTCTATGTCTTTTAATTGCATACAATTAGGAAATTTGTTCTGTTTCTTTTATTTGTTTTAAAATAAAATACATAATTAATTCCTAGTGATACTTCTTTAAATCCAGCACTAAATGTTTTTCTGTCTCACAACTTTATCTCCTTTTTCCCACATGGAGAATCCCAGTTTTCAAGGACACCTGGGATGAGAGAATTTGAAAATCACATAATCGCTTATTTGCTTTATCCCACAATACAAATACTAATCTTACATAAGAATATCAACATCATCACTAACACTATGATAACTGTAAACACTTTCAGGCTTGGATTTTCATTTTTTGCCTTTCTTTTTGTCCTTAGGTTATATCCCACCCAGGATGTACCTCATAAAAGGCACCTGGGTTTTTTCTGGATATGGGAACCTGTGGTAGAAGGAAGCCATCTGTCTCACCAGAAAACAGGTCTGTCACACATTGCCCTGTCCATTTGGAATTTAGGACCTTCTATTCACAGAAGTAACAACCCAGAGAATCTTATTATGATCTTGATCCAAGTTTAGGTTCCAAACTTCAACTCTGGCTGTCTCATATTGAGCCTAAGGAATTCACTTCAGTGTTGTGGCCTCTCTGTCCCTCTCTTGAATTGACAACAGATGCCTAACTGAAAGAATTAACAAATTCTTTGTATCAGAAGGTGAGACGATGATCTCTCTTCATCTATTAGTGCAGAGAATATTGAGTTTGCCCTTGGAAAGAGAGAATCTTCAGTCTGGAAACAAGGTCCATGCCTCACACCATTATGCCCACTGTCCAGGCCCAACTTCTGGAATCAGGGAGTCTAGAAAAAGCTTCATCCATCAAGTGGCCAGACCTCCTGGCTGAGGTCTATGTCACCAGCATCTCTGGTCTTCCTGTCTTTTTTATGGCCTCCAGGAACCAATCAGCTCTGCTGAAGTGGGTGAGATCCCAGATTCAAAGAAGTGGGCACAACTGTTGGTCATCTGAACCTCTAAGGAAGAAGGAAGTGTGAATCACATGTGATTAGAAATAGCTCAAGCATCTGACAAAGAATTGTGTGCCTGGGTGACTCAAAATGGCATGGGGCATGTGCCTAAATATCTCAACAGTATTCTTATGCCTGCATCCCCTGGTGTTCTGTTCTTCTCCTGATACGGTGTCACTCTGAGCGTCTCTGGAAAGTCCTGTGGAGGTTTATGCCCATGATTCAGGCATCCAACATGGATACGGTGCTAAGAAAAAACATTGAGCTCAATTTGAGACATGACATTAGCTAGAGTACATAATGGAAAGCAGGGCAAGAGAGGAAATATGTGTGAATTTAGGCACAAAAAGAATACAGGATTGGAATTTGACTTATCCTTCCCTTGTGGCTGGGCCAAGGGAAGGCCATGAGTGCATGCCAGGTGCCTGCAAATGCTCAGCTGTGGGCACAACTTCTCACATTCTGTGACATCCTCTGTTTCCTGGCCTGTTCCCATGGGACTCTTCTGTCCTGACTTTTCATCAGGGATGGTCTCTGCGTGACTATTGAAGTGATTAAACCACTTCCTTAACTCTGATATAGACAGAGCCAAAGGACAGACTTGGATTTGCTGTCTTTCTCCTCATCCCCAGCTTGTGCCTTTATCTTGTCCTGTATTAGCTCAAGAACCCATATGAGTCTCCAACTGCCAGAAATAGAAGTCCAGGCTCTGCAGTCAGGCACCCAAGACTGTCCCATCCTGACTGCCTTTGAGGGCCCTGTATGATCCTCCCAGGCCAGCCAAATGGTGGTTCTGCCATCCTAAGATTTCCTGCTCACATTTTCTTCTGCCACCACACCATGACCTTGGCAATGCTCCTTCAGAGCCTAGTTTCATACTTACCTTTTCCCAATCTACAGGGATTTATTTTCCTTCTCAACCACAATAGCAACAGTCTACTCTATGCTCCTAGGACTCCCTAAGAACTTGTAGCCTATTGACATATCTTGCTAACATTTCATGCATGTGTGTGTACATGTGTGTGCACGTGTATATCTTGACTCCCAACTGACTTACAAGCTCTCAAAGGTCAAAAGCCATTATTATCCTTCTCTGGAAAATCTCTGAAGTCACTAACACTATGTTGGTTGTATAACAGAATGTTAAGGAAGTTTTCCTGTTGCTTAAGTATTGACAATTAGGATCTACAAATGAGGACAAAGTTCTGCACCCCAAATTTTGTGATGAGCCAAAAATATTTGGAAGGCAAGTGCCTATCTGGGTTTTTAATAGCTCTGCTACCATATCTACCACCTTATCATTTCCCTCTGTTGCTTATTAATTTATGTAGATCTCACAATTGGGTGTGGGCTGAGGAGTGTGGGATGAGGAGAAGGGTTGCTGGAAAATTATTTGAGTGGTGAGTTGTCAGCCTTTCTCATCTCAGTGGGGATGGAGAGGTCTGTGTTCCACAGGAAACATTCCTTATATGAGGGTGGTTCCTATAAGAAAAGGGAGATAGACATTACCTTTCCTGGCTGGAGATCTTAATTAGCACAATTGATTAGCTTAATTAGCACAATTGATGATCTACCATTTGTACCTATTTGAGTAGTGAAGAAGAAAGGTGAGTAGAGATGCAAGTGTGGAGATTGGCTTCAGCAGCAGAACATGGCTAAGTATGTATGAGTTTCACGTAAGTCAAGTAGACCTGGAAGGTTCCTGGGATTGAGCTATCTTGCTGGTACCTCCTGCTGTCTGATGGATGTGATGACACCTGGCATAAGAGACTGGATATGAAACCATTAAGAGGTTTAGGAAAATGTCAAGCTGGGGTGGATTTCCCCTGTGCAGAATGGAGGCCCCCTTCAAATACCCAGTAAACTTACCCATAAGCCCCATTGGACAGCCTGCACTGGGGAGCCTCTCTTACTGAGGGGAATGACACTCTAGGCAGGCAACAACCGTGCCAATTAAGTGAAAACTCTACTTCTTTCTCCTTATTAGCACCTCCCGTTTGAACACACCAGAGGAGAAAATGTCCTAAAAAAAAAAGGAATGAAAAGGTGGAATATGCTCCCTCCTTCTTCTGGCCATGGCTGGGTTTGAATGTGGGGAAGAGCACGAAGTGAAATGGGCATTCATTTGGAAATGAGATTGAGGATTTAAATTGAGATTAGGAAGTTATAGAGCATATCCAACATATAAATAGGGGACAAGAGAAAGATTTGAGAGAACATCATTTAATACATCAATGGAAGAAAAATTGTTTTATATTTGAACTCTACTGAGTACAGATAATTTAATAAACATGTTCTACTGACTACATGACACTGATAAAATTAATTTAATTATAATCTACTGATCTTCTCTCCTGACCACCTCTCCCCACCACTTATTTCCTTATGGAATGCAAAACTAGGGTAGTACTAGATTCCATTTTATCATAAGGCAGGGGGTTGTGATGACAATGGGCTGAGCATCACCTGATGAGCTCATCAATAGAGAGGACATTGAATGAAAATATGTCTTCATGGTCGTGACCTTTACAAATTCTGTTCCATGATGTTCAATATGTGTCTTGGAGTATCTTTAAGGGCTGTAGCAGTAGGTTAGAAGAGGCACTTGATGTATTTGGCTCTGGGCCCCCAGTCCTGGCTTAATCAGAGATTTCAAATATTATGTTTTTTGTATTTTTTGGGAAAAAAACACTCCTATGGTTAAAAATAATTAAAATTCATTGGCCTAACATCTCCTAACTTAACATGCACATCTACATTCCCATGGAGCTGTCATCATTCAAAAGACCTTCAGTGAAAAAAACAACTCCTATATGCCAGACTCTATGCTAGACTCTGGATACAAAGAAGAACACAATTAGCAGGTTGATTTTTGGAGATTTTTCTCTTCTCCCTGCTTATTACCTGAAGTTACACAGGAAGTTCAGAGAAAGAAGATTATAAAAATGTTTGGTGCAGATTAATGATTCCATCTTCTACCCTTGATCTGCAACATGTATGCAACTAGGAGACAGGCGGAAGGAAAGCAGGAATATTTCAAATTATCCAGATGCTCCTAGATTCCTATCTTAGCTGTGCACTGATAAACAGTTTCATAGATAAATTGGCATCTCAACACATTGTGTAATACCTAGAGGGAGCAAATAATCAATATTTGCCATATTTGATAACAGATATGAGTTCTTGGAGGCTTTGGGGTTGCCTCAATGCTGCCCCAACTTTTTGTGTTTTCTCCAAACACTAAAAGTGCCTACAGTAAAGCTGCTCTGCTTGATAATGACAGAATTTCTTTTTGCTGCTTGAAATTTATAGCAAGTGAGATTGCAGGACATGGAAGACTTTATCAATTTAATTTCCCATGGAATGGTAGCCTTGCATGGGTGAGCAACAACCAGTCTTGAAAAGGATGAGCTTCAGATCATTAAAGGAAAAGTAAGATCCCCCAGCCATACATCTTGAGGTGTAAAACAAATGGGCTGAAAAGGAAATAGAGAGCCTCTACTAAGAACAAGAAATATTGATTCAATAGTGTGATTAAAAAAAACAAAACAAAAAAAACCGAACAATCCAATTTTCCCCTTCGGCACATGATGGTTACTTTGCCAAGGAGTAGGCAACAGAGAATTCAGGATTTGGGAAAATGCACAATGAACTTGCCAACATCATCTTGAATTCTTTCCTCTCTCCCCTTTCATGGCTTCATTTACAGAAATTCAGAAAATGTCCCATGTCTACTTTGCTGTGCTTTTCTTCCACTCTTCCTTGCACTGAGGCCTACATTTTGGTCACCTTAACTCCTTGAAGTGTCCCTCAAATTGTGCTGCTGTCTTGCTTGTCTCTGGGTCTTTGTTCCTGCTTTTCCATCCTCCTGGAGCACCTGTCCTTACTTCTTACCTGGCTAATTCCCCCTTATCCTTTAGGTTTTTGCTCAGACATGATTCCCCCTGAGAAGATTTTCTCGCTAGGCTAGATTGGCTGTCCTTCTTGGCTCCCATCACAGTGTTCCAACACAGTTAGATAAAGATCGTTTTAGGAGTCCATCCACCTCCTTCTCAAGACCACAAGCTCCTTGAGCACAGTCAGAGCCAAGTTTGATGCTCTATGTGTCTGGTCAAATCCTGCACCTGGAGCAGGAGGTGTGCAGTTCACGATATTTGGATGAAAGATGAATGATGAGATGAATGAGTGCATTTTAGTTTTAAAAAAGGCTTCCCTGGAAACATACTTTGATGACTATGATTTAGCCATCTTCCTTGAACACCTGCCTATTGTCTTTTATACAGTTCATCAGATAACTCAATCAGCTAAGTGTCTGCCAGACAGAAGGTATTCAGTGTTATCTGGCAAAGAGATGACCTGGTCAGACCTCACTTTTCTTCCCTGGATTTGTTGGACAACCAGTCTCCCTGCCTTAAGCTGTCACCCATAGTGATCTTTCCAATACAGTCATCTGGTCATATCATGCACCAGCCTGGCATCCTCCCATGGCCCCTCACTTCCAGCTGATTCATGTCTCAATGCCTTAGCAAGACATCCAAGTCTTTTTGTGGTTGGAAACCAAGTGGTCTTCCAAACCCCATTTTGTGCCATAGCCTTTCTGTATTAATCAGTATTCTCCAGAGAAACAGAATCAGAGATTTATTATGAGGAATTGGTGATTGTGGAGGTTGAGAAGTCTCATGATCTGCCATCTGCGAGCTGGAGACCCAGGCAAGCCAGTGCTATAATTCAGTCCAAGTCCAAAGGCCTGAGAGGCAAGAAGCCCAGGATGTAATCTTAGTCCAAAGGCCAGAGGAGATGAGATGGGATGTTCCAGCTGAACGAGGAAGGCAGGGAGCAAAAAGGGAAAATTTCTCCTTCCTCCAGCTTTTGTACTAATCAGGCCTCCAGAAGGAATTAAGATGGAAAGGAGGAGAAGAAGGAAGAGTGGAAAAAAATAGACATTAAAACAAATTTGGCTCCTTTTTATGATCTTAGACTTGGAATTTCAAGGTGGTCATATTAGGTACATATTGTCATGAAAGTATGTGTTAGCTTAGTGAGATGTAGACACAGATACTGTTCTTAACTAGCTACTAAGGCCTAGCTCAAATGTCACCTCCTCCATGGCCATCTCTGATCATTCCAGCCTTTGTTTTGCTTTTTCTAGTCTGAATAAAATTGGCATCTCTAGATTGAGCCCTTAATTGATGACTGCCTTAATTAGTGCCTTTTTTCATGTCTCTGCAGTGGGCTCTTTGCCCACTCTGGACAGATGTCCTGCCTTATGATAAATATAGTCTCGCAGCAGATAGCACCAGGCTGGGCACCTCATGTGATGATTGACTGATACCAAAGCATGTAGACACCCGTGGCAACAGTATTATATATGTGGTCTCATTTGATTCTTTCAACAACCTTCTACACGTAGATATTATTTTTCAGGTGAGAAAATTGAGAGGTTAAATCACCTGCCCAAGGGCCACACAGTTCATTACAGATAAAACTAGAAGCCTACCAGGATTTAGCCTGTGCTATTTCTCCCGTACCCCTGACTTGAATAATGTGTTCCTGGCAGAGGAATACTCAGAGCCAGGCTCAGTGGCCATTGATGGTGGACATGGAATCCTGCTTCTGAAACTGTTTGCATTCTCAGGCTCATACATATGATACTGCTTCAAACTGACTTCCAAGTATGAACAGCAGGTGCTTCTTTGCCTCAGAGGCCATTAGGAGGTCATGATGGGGAACTCTGGGTCCCATAATTGCACCGAAGTTTACTGGATGGGAATAGGACAGGGTTTTTTGCTCTTCTGTGCTGTCTTTTAGGACACAGAACAGCTGGGGGAGAAACAGAAAGAAGGCAGGCAAGGAATGTGATGTTCTCACCAGTGGTAGACCTGATGTCCTTTCCCTTGAGTTCATCGTGTGTGGCAGATTAGCATTCTAGAGCAAAAAACTGTATGTCCTCCTTGTTTAGGGAAAAACTCTTTATTTCCAGAAATTTACATTTATTTATTTATTTGAGAGAGTCTCGCTCTGTCACCCAGGCTGGAGTGCAATGATGCAATCTCGGCTCACTGCAATCTCTGCCTCCCAGGTTCAAGTGATTCTCCTGCTTCAGCCTCCCGAGTAACTGGGAATACAGGCACCCGCCATCATGCCTGGCTAATTTTCATATTTTTGTAGAAATGGGGTTTCACCATGTTGACCAGGCTGGTCTTGAACTCCTGACCTCAGATGATCCACCTGCCTGGGACTCCCAAAGAGCTGGGATTACAGGCGTGAGCCACCGTGCCCAGCCCAGATATTTACATTTAAAAGTTCTTTCTTGATGAAAAAGAACATCATGGTTTTTGAGATGGTTAATATTATGTGTCAGCTTGACTGAGCTAAGAGATGCCCAGATGGGTGGTGAAGCATTATTTCTGGGTACGTCTGTAAGGGTGTTTCTGGAAGAGGTGGGCATTTGAATTGGTAGAATGAATAAAGAAGACCCACCCTCACCAATGTGGCCAGGCATATTCCAGTTCATTGAGGACCCAGATAGAACAAAAAGAAAAAGAAAGGGAAAATTCTCTCTCTCTTGTTGAGCTGGAATATCCATCAGCTCCTGCCCTCAGACATCATTGCCCCTTGTTCTTGGACTTTTATTTATTTTTGTTGTTGTTTTCTTCTAAGTTTTTATTTTGAAGTGAGTCTAGACTTACGTATGTGCAAAAATTGTACAGAGAATTCCCTCACCCTCTTCACCCAGCATCCTCTAATGATAATCTTATGTAATCATAGCTTAATTATAGAAACCAGGAATTTAACCACGATTCAATAGTATTAACTAATTATCATTTACCCCTTGGCAGTCTTCTAACTAATATATTTTTCTTTTTTTTTTTCCAAGTTTTATTTTAGGTTCAAGGGTAAAAGTGCAGGTTCGTTACATAGGTAGACTTGTGTCATGGGGGTTGTTTATACAGATTATCTCATCACCCAGGTATTAATCCTAGTACCTATTAGTGATTTATCCTGATCCTCTCCCTCTTCCCACCTGCCACCTTCCAAAAGGCCCCAGTGTGTGTTGTTCCTCTCTATGTGGGTCTTTAGATTTAGGTTAGGGGTTATATCATCAGTTCTCCTGGTTCTCGGGCCTTCAGACTCCCTGGAGAACACTGACTAATATAGTATTTATTTTTACATTATTTATTTTTTCAACACAGAATTGTAAAGAAGATAAAAGCTGCTTATATAGAAAGAGGCTAGAGGAAACAAATGTTACTATGTAACTAGTGGTTATCTCTGTTAGAGAGGCTTTTATTTTTTAAACATACCTGGGATCATGGTTTATTTGTATACAATTTTGAAACTTGTTTTATTCATTTAATACTTCATATACTTACTTCTTATGTCCTTAAGTGTTCTTTGTGAGCATAATGTTTATTGACAGCATCATAATTACTTTATGGACATGCCATCATTTGCTATCATTTCTTTTATATTGGACACTTAAATTGCTTACAGTGGTGTTTCACTGACTGCCTAGTAGCTGTGGTGATGGTTTTTGCTCTCATGGTGGTTACTGGGAGGTTACCCAATGTCAGTCACCTAAGGCCATCTTGAATAGTCATTGCCCAATGGCATTCTGAGTTTCTATGTATTTGTCATGCAATGATACCCCATGAGCTCTTGCAAATCTCCCCTGGGAGGTCATTATAGCTGAGCAAGAGTCCATGAGGTTTTCAAATACAGTCTTCATTACATTTATGCTTTCAAGGAATCAACTGTCCTTCTCCAACTATGTTTTCTGAATTAATGCAGTTCTCCAGGCCTATGGGGAAATGAGATCTCTTATTTAATGATGTGCCATCCTCATGTACTGCTGCTTTCCACTTCACCCAACAGAGGTTTAATAATAATATTCTCTTTTGTGTGTTTTCTTGTGAATTGTTCTAGTAGAATAATGACGTGCACACCTCCAGGACAGTTAATATCGAAGCCTGAAATGGAGGCTGCATTGCTGAAAACATTGTTTGACTATGTAAATTGAATCAAACTTTCCTTTCTGGCAGAGTTTGTTACCATCCTTTTGCATTAATTCAGTGCCTTATTCTTACCACCATCTCAGTAGAGTAGGCTGGTAAAGTTACTGCTGTATTTTTATGAAATGAAATTGAGGCTGGGTGCGGTGGGTCACGCCTGTAATCTCAGCACTTTGGGAGATCGAAGCAGGCAGATCACTTGAGGTCAGCAGTTTGAGACCAGCCTGGCCAACATGATGAATCCCTGTCTCTACTAAAAATACAAAAATTATCTGGGCATGGTGGCAGGTGCCTGTAATCCCAGTTACTTGGGAGGCTGAGGCAGGAGAATCTCTTGAACTTGGGAGGCGGAGGTTGCAGTGACCTGAGATATTCCATTGCACTCCTGCCTGGGCCACAGAGTGAGACTGCATCTCAAAAAAAAAAAAAAAAAAAAAAAAAAAGGAAATTGAGACATGGCACAGAGGTGAGAAAGATTTTCAAGGAGACAGGTATGAAATGATTCCAATTCAGTTGAGGTGCTCATCCACTTGGCTCTTTGGCCTTGAGAGCAGCATATGCCATATGCCGCTATCCTTCACATGCTCCTCTGGTTTCCTGGGCTTGCCTTCCTTGGAGAAGTACTACATTTTCTGGGTCTTTTCTATGTCTCATGATCCAAAATGGAAATTATGAAACATTTAGAGACCTTGGAGCCAAAGATGGGCCTCAGTACTAGTAATACTACTGGTGAGAAAATAACAGCAACGATGTGGACACATTGCATTTTCTTAGTCTGGCGGATAGCATCTTTGGAAAACTTTGCTATTCATATTGATCTGGATCATATGGTGTAAATCAAATGAATGTTCTTGCTGTGCAAACACAGCTTTAAGACAGTTATTTGTCATCAGTATGCTGCCACTAAGCGCCTTCGTTGTGCAAATTCTGAATCTGCTTAAATCAATTGCTTTTAATAGATTTTTGGATTATGGATCTCTTTGGGACTCAATGGATCCTCTTTGAGGATATGGACCCTCTGGAAGAAAAAACTACATACACTCACATTTCTGAACACAATTTCATGGAGTTTACGTAGCCCCTGAAGCCAGGTTAAAGCAAAGCAAAACGCAACAGTAAAAACCCTTCTGAATAGGTCCAAATACTGTCTAGAAAAGAACACCAAGGACCAGGAAAGTAAGTGGTTCATTTAAGTCTATTTAGCAAGATACCAACAGAGTTGAGACTAGAATTCAAGCTACTAAATATTGCTTTTTCCCAATTTTAACGACTTGCTTTTTTAAGTGACATATAACCAGGGATTTTATTCAAAATATTGACCAGTCAGTACAGCTCAGGAACATAGCAGATCTGATGAATCCACTGATTATCTCTGTCACTGGGGGTCCTTGATTGAAGGCACATGTTCCCTGAGATAGGAAAAGGTCTGGGAAATAGCCAAGACCTTAACTCCAAGGGGCAGATTTCTAAGCACAACAGCAGCAGCTGATGTGGCAGGCAGGGCCATGATCTGCCCAGGTCAGCAGTTTGCTTCTCCATCAACAGGACTGGGCATCCAAGCCTGAATCTGAAACGAGGCCCACTTGGTGCTGACAGCCTGACCATCAGCTACCCTGAGCTCAAAGATGATTGTTTGAATAATGTGCAGTTTAAGGTTTGCTGGGAGACGGAGCAATTGATTCGGCTTTCCTAGGCAAAGACTTCAAATTAGGCAATTGAGTTTTGGATGTGGTTTAAACCAGAGTCTCCAGAGAGTCATATGCAGCAACATTAGCCTTAAGAATCCAGCATGTAGACAATGCTGGCAGGGTCTGTTGTGTGGTTTGCAGAATCTCTTTCTCTGTCAGATGCTTCCCCCAAAACAAGATTTCCCATCCTCTTAGGGTTAGCGAACATTAACCCTGTGATGGGACCCAGAACTCATCTAATACAAATCCAGTCCTATCTGCCCTGCTCATCTGCCCCCTTTCCCTCCATTTTATAGTTATGGAAACAGAATCTCAAGGAAGAAAAGTCATGAGCCCAAGGTGTTGCAGATTTTGTGTTGAAACTCAGTTCTATGGCTCCAAGGCCAGGGTTATTCACAACATTGCTTGGTTGGTGGGTGTGATGGTTAATATTGTCAACTTGATTGGATTAAAGGATGCAAAGTATTGTGCCTGGGTATGTCTGTGAGGGTGTTGCTAGATGAGATTAACATTTGAGTCAGTGGACTGGGAGGGGCAGAACCACCCTCATCTGGGAAGTCACCATCCAATCGGCTACCAGCACGGCTAGAAAAAGCAAGCAGAAGAAGGTGGAATGAGCTGACTTGCTGAGACTTCTGGCCTTCATCTTTCTCCCATGCTGGATGCTACCTCCCCTTCCTTCTGCCCTTCAACATCAGACTCCAGGTTCTTTGGCTTTTGGACTCCTGGATTTATGCCAGTGGTTTGCCAGGGGCTCTTGGGCCTTTGACCACAGACTAAAGGCTGCACCATGTCGGCTTCCCTACTTTTAAGGTTTTGGGACTTAGACTAAGCCACTACTGGTGGCTCCTCATCTTGCAGACGGCCTATCCTGGGACTTCACTTTGTGATCCTGAGGTCAATTCTCCTTAATAAACATATATATATATATATATTTTTTATTTATATATTATATATATTTTTATTTACATATTATATATAAATATATATTATATTATATATTATATAATATATATTTATATTATATATTATATAAATATATATTATATATTATAAATATATATTTATAATATATATTTGTATAATATATATTATATAAATATATATTATATATTATATATTATATTTTATGTAAATATATATTTATATAATATATATTTATATTATATAAATATAAATTTATATGATATAATTTATATATTATATAAATATATATTTATAAATATATATATAATAAATATATATATGTTTATTATGTATATATATATATATATAATATAAATTTATATAATATAATTTATATAATATTATATAAATATATATAAATATATATTTATATAATATATATAATACAAATATATATTTATATTATATTATATAAATATACACACATATATATACACACTACACACACACACACACACATACATACATACATATATACATATATCTCCTATTCTGTCTCTCTAGAGAACCCTAATACAGTGGGTCTTTTTAAAAATACCATCTTTAAAAAGATATTTTTGTAGCAACTTTTTAAAATATATTCTCTTCTATTCCTTTATATATTTTATGGCAAAACATATTAAAAGTCTTTACAGATTCCCTTACAGGGAAGTCAACACTGCCTCCTTCAAAATATACCCTTTAAAGTGATTTTTCCTGATTTTGCAATGGGCAAAATTGTTTGGGGTTGCATGTAAGCAAAGGTCCTGTGCCCTGGAGTCTTACCTCACCAGTGCTGCAGAGGATCAATCTATGGCCAGGGCCATAATTTGTCCAGTGATGCATGTAACTCTGAGGGATTCCAAAGCATTTTATTGTAGAGTTGTATTGCCCTAACCTTTTCAAGATGACAAAGGAGATATTTCCTGCACCCTAGTGTTTCTCAACACAGATATTAGCTTGGAGTGCTTTATTCTATTTCACCCTCCAAAGGAATCTGTTATTGAAATTTTGGAAACAGAGATGAACAAAACCATCTCCCAATCCATTTACTGCAATTCCTAATTACCCCATGCTCTTTGTCTTTCTAGGACATTTTTGTGTTCAAGTTGATGTCTGGAATAGGTAAAGTTCTCTGGGTTATGTCAACAGGATTATCACAAATCCTCTCTCTAATAGTCCTGCAGGGATTGGCATTTATCAAAGTACTGGTTTCAGCTGCCACATTCTCCATATTCATGATATCTGCATATGAAAACTAGAGTTCTATTTGCATAGAGATTAAAACATGATATGAGTTTTCCTATAGCTTATGTTCCCCAATGTAGAGGCAAAAATGGGCTACATTTCAGTTTTATTTATGGTTTAAAATATAGCAAATTTTTGTTTATATATTTATATTTTTATGATTATAAATGTGGTATATACTCATTGTAAAAATTGGAAAATGGAAAATGGAAAATAAGAACAACTTCTCCACAATCTTACCACCGATTGCATTTTGCTGTGCTTACATTCCTTCTATTTTCCCCCAGAAATTATCTGCATACAACATATAAATTTTATCCTTTCCTTTAACATGACAATATATGCCTTTTACAATTTTTTAAAGATAATGTTTATATACCATTTTTAAGGGCTGCATAATCTGTAATGTGAATACACCATAATCAGGAGCTACAGTGTTTCCTTTTATTGTTTTTGCTACTGTAGACATTACTGCTTTGAAGACTTTGTGTATACTAAATGTGGGTAATAGCCCTCAAATGCCTCCTCAGAAGTGGCATAACTAGTCCAAAGGGTTCTTTTTTAAGGTTCTTGACGTAAATGACTGGTACTGTCTAAGACAGTTGAATCAACAACTGATATTGTCACTAGCATATTACGAGAATGTTTATTACATGCCAGTTTCACCAGACCTGAGATATAGATACATACATATACCTATTCACATGCACACATATATGTACACATTATATTTATTTCTTTTCAAATTTTACAGATGAGTCATCTCTCATTTTTATATAAATGTAAACATATTTGATTACAAATGGGGTCAAAGATTTTCCATATAATTTTTTTTGTTTTGTTTTGTTTTGTTTTAGACAGAGTCTGGCTCTGATGCCCAGGCTGGAGTGCAGTGGCATGATCTCGGCTCACTGCAAGCTCTGCCTCCCGGGTTCACACCATTCTCCTGCCTCAGCCTCCCGAATAGCTGGGACTACAGGCGCCCCCCACCACACCTGGCTAATTTTTTGTATTTTTAGTGGAGACGGGGTTTCACCATGTTAGCCAGGATGGTCTCGATCTCCTGACCTTGTGATCCGCCTGCCTCGGCTTCCCAAAGTGCTAGGATTACAGGCGTTAATTTTTAACCAACTGTATTTCTTTTACTGTGAACTATCTCTTCCAGTCATTTCATGGGTTGTATTTTAAGATCGAAGCTGAGCACCATGAGAACACCACTGTACCAGCTTGTTTGTCCAAAAGGCAACAGAACTTCAAAGCCACGAGGTGTCTGCCTTTCTTCCAATCAAGTAGACTCTACTAGTCATCCGTAGAGATGCACAATCTTGGAGCATTTCCTTGTATTTAAGCTGAGGTAAGTTTTCCCATGTATGACTGTAGAAAACATGGCTTAAAGGAACCCCTACAGAAATGCCAAATGTCCTACTAGCCATGGGGTCTCGTTTGGAACAACAGAAAGAATGCTCTGTCATTGGCCTGGAGGTCATTCTAAGAGGTGGGCAATCACAGGAGCTCATCTAGCACAGTGGAAGGGTTCTGCAAAGATCTTGCACCACAGATTCCTGTAATGAGAGGACTGTGCCTGAGGCCTTGGTTTAATTGGCATCTTCCTCCTCCTCCTCTGCTCCCATGGAAAAGCAAATCAACTTGGAACATTTAAATGGAGCTTTCTCTGAAGTCTCCTGCCCAGTGTTCTCTCTGAGAAATAAAAGATCCATCTTGAGGGGCTTAAGTAACTGGAAATATTTGACACTTGGCATTTCCAGCTTCATGGAAAGGAATCAAAGAGAAAGGGGGGTGGGAACGGCTGATTTTTGCACAGCTGTTGTCCCCTCTGTGGATCAGCAACCTTCCCAATCGTGCTTGCGTGCCTGTATGTGTATTTGTGTGTGTTGCGTGTGTTCTTGGTTGACAGAGTTCAACTGCTTTGTAAAGGACCAAAGAGTGAAATTAGTCAATATTAAATTTTAGAAAGTTAATGTGATCATTTCATTAATTCCTTGCATTTACTTTAAAAAACAAAAGTGCCTTCCTGTATTTACATGCTGCCAAGACTTGAAACAGACATTTACTGTCTTAAGACAACTAAGGTCTGGGAGAAGTTGTTTACCAAGCTCTGAGGAGAAGTTGAACTATTGTTCTCTAAATTTCTTTGCAAATCATATTTTGGATACTTTTAGACTTCATGACCCACCCTCAGAAGGAGACAGCCTTTGATGTGTTTTTCCATATTAGGATCTCATCTGCTTATAATTTGTTACCTATTCTCCTTGTGACCCGGGATATTGCATATCTGAGATGGATGGCTGGGTTATGGGTACAATCTGTGACTTGGTAGCAGTTTTTTCTCTTTATGAGCCCAAATTTAAGGTTTTCTTTATTAGTTCCACATGCAAACTGTCCCAGATACAGTCATCATCTCTTTTTGACCCCAACCCAGCACGGTATATTTTGGGGCTTTATAGAGCTTCCCATCTGATTTTAGTTTAAATTGACACCCCACATAAAAATAAGTTGAGATGTCCATTTACCACCAGGAAGTTCTGGGAACTGGAGTCTCATAAAGAGCTTAGATCACAGGGCCAGGTCAAAACAAGAAATGAATCTGTGTGTACTTACAGCTAGAGGCCACCAAAATTGTGTGTGGGTGGTTTCTTACGGGATAGAGGGAAGATAACTGAAAAAATACAAAAACAATAAATCCCACTATTTCCTTTTGAGCATGGAATAAATTTGGTAAAATTCATTCATTCATTCAACAAGTGTTTATTGAGTGCCCTGATGCACCAGCCTGCAAATGTGCCTGGCACTAACAACAGTGAGACAAGATGATGTGTGTTTTGTCAGGGTTCAAGGTTCACTGCAGGGGCCACAGGTTAAAGTAGGTGCTAAAAGAAAAAAGAATAAGCAGGCAAAGGGATACCTGGAGAGCTTGAATCTTGGAGAGAGTGCAGATTCTCAGGCTGTAGCGATGTATATTAGTTTCCCATTTTGTATCACAAATTGTGTTACAGAATACTACAAACTTAATGGCTCAAAACAAGACAGATTTATTCTCTTACAGTTCTGGAGGTCAGAAGTCCTAAAATGGGTGAGCAGGGCTACATTTCTTTTAGTTGTTCTTGGAGAGAATCAGTTCCTTGCCTTTTCTAGCTTCTAGAGGCCACCTACATTCCTTGGCTCAAGTCCACTCTCCAGCCGCAAAGCCAGCAGCACAGTATCTTCTAATCTCTCTCTCTTTGTCCCTGTGCTTCCCTTGTCACACTGACTTTAGTCGTGTAAGGACCCTCATGATTATATTGTGCCCATCTGGCTAGATTATCCCATCTTGAGATAAAATGGGATAATCTCCCATCTCAAGATCCTTAACTTAATTACAACTGCAAAGTCTCTTTTGTCATATAAGGAGCATATTCACAGGTTCTGGAGGAGAACTATCATATAGGCCATAGTATAATAGTAAGGAAATTGGATATTTTAGATCATAATATAGATTATCCTTTACGGTTATTTGTCTTTGGGAAAAGGACAAAGGGAGAAGAGGATAGTGATTCCTCTCAAGCTCCATCTTGGTGCTCCTTCCCCTCCAAGACCAGAATGCACGTGGATGGTTATTTCCAAAACAATTGTAGACGGGGGAATTACAAATAAAGGGATGAAAGGCTGGGGGACTCCTGATTTAGGGGAACTCTCATGGGAAATATCTATAGTCAATGAAAGTGCAGTCTCAGGCAGGCCCACATTAGTAAGCCCCTAATTAGTGTCCTTATGGAGGAAGGCGCCATGTTGACTGAGGCATGATGGGCATTTCCTCCAAAGGATTGCTTTTGGGCTGACTCTGTTGGGTCTGAGGTTCAGGGGCAGCACAGTGAGCCAATTAGCTCTCCTGTCACCAGGCCGATGAAGAAGTCTCTCCTATCACCCTACACACCTGACACACATATGCACCAACACAAACACAGGCATACTCACCAGCATACACATGCAGACACAGACATACACTTTCACATTTATGTACATATATCTGGTGATCTTTCCCCTACAAATATTTTTAATTTATATAATTAATATAGTTAATGTTTTTGAGCAGTTTTAGACTTACAGAAAAGCTTAGCAGCAAGTATAAAGAGTTCCAATATCCCCCCTCATCCCCCACAATTTCCCTTCTCAACCTCTTGCGTTTGTTAAAATTAATATTAATATATTAAGTAAAGTCTATAGTTTACATTAACATTCACTCTTTGTGTGATACATTCTGTAGATTTTTGACAAATGTATAATAACATGTAGCCACCATTACCGTACCACACAGGATAGTTTTACCAACCTAAAAATTGCCTGTGTTCTACCCCCATCATTTAAAATGTTTCTCTTCTGGGAGGTTCAGTAAAGTTTTGAACCCCTTTTCACTAATTAATGTGTAGCTTCTCCCAGACTCTATGGTCTAGTGTTCTTGAGTGTGGTGTGCCTTATCATGCTTCCATATGAGAATAGTTCAAGCTTGTAGCAGAAGCTTTTACTTCTTTCAGCAGAATTAGCAAAAGCTTTTACCTGTAAAGGATTTCTTTTCTGTCCTGAGGTCAGTGGTATACTGAGCCTGCTCATACTGGCTTGTGAGACCTCACTGTATGCATTTCCTTCCAACTCGGAGTTCAGAGAGGTCCAGCTGGTAGTCTGAAATCAGTCATGTAGAAGTATTTAGACCATGGACATCAGCAAATGCTACAAATCAGGGTTTGTTTTTTCCCCCTTAGAGTGCCAGCTATTAAACATTGACCGTACACTTTCTGGAATTCTCCTTTTGTCTGCTTCTTCATGGCTGGGAAATAGCAAAACTAGAGCATTTGCCTAGGATTCAGAGATGGAACCCATAGGCTGGGTCAACTCAGTGGTCTGTGTCCTTGATGAGTTTGTAGAGAAGGGCCATCCCGCAAACCCTGGACTATTCACCTATGGACTTATCAACAGGAAGATAAACTATATTGTTCAAGCTGTTGTATTGTGAGACTTTTTTTTTATAGCAGATTATCCTGTACCCATGAATAGAGCCAGCTAATTCTTGCCTGTGTACTTTTGCTCAACACTCATTCACCTGCCCCCTCCCCAGATTTAGAATGATAATGTACATGTAAGATGCATCTATTGTTACCTTTACAATCCATCTTCTAAATAGAAGCTAGAATGACCTTTTAAAATATTAATCAGATCACTGATTACAACCTTAAAATGTTCTAATGGCTTCTCATTGATCACGCCCCTCTTTGCCCTGCCTGCCTCCTCTTATGTCTTTCTCCCTCTCACTTACCAGGTTCCGGTGATGCTGGTCTTCCTTCTGTTTCTGGTACCACTGAGACTGCCTGCCTATGGCACCTTGCACTTGACATTTCCTCTGCTAGGAGTTAGTCTGACTCTTTATCACTTATGTACCACCTCTTCCCTGCACCACCAATCTCCAGAGGCCTTTCTCACTGCTTTTTGTTTTCTATTTTTTTATAGTATAAGATAGCATTTGTCATCACCTGAAAGGATTTTGTGATTGATTGGATTCCTTATTTATAACCTGTCCCTTCTCAGCCAGATCGTGAGATCAGTGAACGGACATCTGTCTGTCGTATCTACTTTTAAGCACCATGTGTATACTGGTGGACAACCACCGTAGATGCTCAATAAATATTTGCCAAGTGAATACCTGATTATCTAACAGAACAGTATCAGCATTGACTCTGTCCTCAAAGAGCTTAAAATCCTTCTGCTGGTGACTTTGAAGCCAGGCTGTCAGTAAGATTAGGGCAGTTTCTCATGGCACATTCTGTGACACAGTCTGCAGGGACAAACTTCACTTTACGAAGCAAGAATTAATTACAGTACCAAAGTAACCCAATTTATTTATGTAAATTGAATTTAACTTAATTTCCAACTAGACTGGTCTACTGACTAACCTCCCCCCAATTTAAGGAATTTTCCACTCCATGAGAAGGTGAACAAAAAAACTGTTATTCATATTTTCATCAAGTTTATTAGAAACCAGGGATGATTCTGCAGCTATTGATATCACAGTGGGGAGAGAGAGACACAGTAGGGGGACAGCGACTTTTCTGAGCTGATCTCTAGCCTGACTCAGTTGACTTTTTCTAAATGTCTTTCTTGGTAAAGCTGAAGAAGTTGTCTTGCTTTCATCAGCCTGAAAGGGAAGCTCATCAGCCGGAAGGTGGAACTTCTGGCAGCTGCTTCCCAAAAAACCCCTCTTCCTTCCCTTGACTTGCACTGAAACATTCAAGCCCAGGCTTTGAAAAGATTGAAATGTCTTTAGAAATCTTTGCACTGTCTTTGTTCCAGGGCTACTGCCAGTCTCTGGCACTCCAGGCTCAGACTTGCACAGAAACCTCCTACTACTCTCTGAATCAATGGTGCCTTTTCCATTAGCCTGTAGGTACCCACAAAATATGCAGAGAAGATGTCTCTTGCTGTGTTGATTTCCCTCATTCTCTCTACTCAGGAAAGGGAGAATATGCCCAGCCCCATTTCAAGCTGTCATCATGAACAGTGGAGGAGTGGATTTGCCAAACAGCTGTCAGAGCTGACACCGGGCAGTGTCAGCAGTGGGGCTGGAGCTACCTTTGGCGGAGTGACTTTCCTCTTGCTCAACTCCTGGGTTCCCTCCTACTGTTGTGAACCAAAGATGCAGATGGCAAGGGAAACAGGTAAGTTACTCTTCAGCTGCTGCTGCTGCTTTCAGCAAATGGTGAGAATGAGCAAGAGCTCTCTTTTTAAGGCTTGCCTGAACCCATGGAAATAGGGGGTAGGTGTATAGGGTTTGTTTCAAGGTGACTATACTCAGGGAGGAGTCTTCTGTGGGCATTTGGTTTCTCTCCTTCATTACCATAGAACAGCTCCTCTGTATTGACCATCTCCCTCACTGACAAACTATCAACAGGCTCTCATGATAGAGGTTTTCCAATGATAGAAAACACAAAATATGAGAGTCCACTGAATAAAAAGAGAGAGTCCACTGAATAAAAACTTTTAAATAAGTCTCTAACTTTGGACATTCGTATTTTGATTTATGTTACTGTTTACCATGGAAAATACTAAGTGAAAAAATACAACGGAGCTTTATAGATTTTTCAACATTTTGGACAGAAATCCACTCTCTCTCCATTATTCCAAGTCAAAGACTGCAAACACTTGGTATATGGGTTCACTTCCTATGACTCTGCCACAGCAGACATTGCTGAATGATCACAGCTTTCTTTCTTATTGAGCTGAGATACAGTGGGAGAATCCCTCTGAACACAGTGTTCTCAGCAGCCACTATAATCGATCAGAAATGTCATGTGAAGTGAAACCCATTTGCCATCCCTGTTCTAAGTTAATGAGGCCTTACTGTATGTGTGTAAGCCCAGGTGTCACCTGGGTTGGCCTCAGCTGATATGCTCTATATGCTCTCATTTTCTAAATTTCAATTCCAGACTCACCTTTGTGGGGACAGAGACTCCTGCCCAAAGTGAATCAACTATCCTGTTTTTCTCTCTCACCAGTGTTTCTCTCTGGGGTCACTAAAGTGTGGACCAAAGGGGCAGCTGCAAAACTTTGCTGGGAGCAACTTTTTCTGTGGCCTTTAAAAGTCAAGTCCTAATAGGAAACCAGTGCTCCCAAAGACAAGCGCATTGGAAGCTAAATCTAGCTCGGGCACCCTTAATGAATCTGTGGTGCACAGATCTTGCCTTGAGCCATTTTCTGTAGTGTTCTCACTGATCTTATTTCAGAGAATTGTACCAGTTTTGCAGCAAATTACAAGGAAGGCCTGGCTTCTGAAATTAGCCAAAGGCCAATTAAGGTTTCTCGGGGTTCTTTCCGACTGCAGCGTCATCATAAATGACTCTGTGGCGCAGTGGATGGCTGATATTTTCTAAGCCAGTATCACATTTTGGATGTGATTAAAATCTTCATCTCAGTTACCTGCCTGACCAACTGCCAGTAGCCATGAAACAAAAGGATTACAGTCAATTTACATCCATTAACAAAATGACTTGAAACACTATCGATTTAGCCTCAGTGGGGCTTAATCTGATTTTCAGAAGGGAAGAAGAGATGCACAATTAAAGGAAAGAGGAAAGGCAGAAAAGAAATTCAAATGAGAATTTTCTTTGAAGCCCAGGGCCTTTTTGGTTTGTTCATTTTCGTAAGGATTTATTAAGTGCCTGTCGGGCTCTTATCACTACAGTAGACCCTGAAAGGGTACAGAGGAAGGAGAAAACACTAACAATGCCTGTCCTTGAAATTTGCAGGACAGTATGGGAGAAATACCATATACTGAGGAAGCAGGCAATTAGCAAATTTGTGCTAGCAGGGATTTCTTCAACATCCTTTAAGTGCCTGGCACTGTTAAGAAAGAAAATAAGAAAAATGAAAAATCACTGTCGATATTTAAATGACTCTTACCATGTGCTTTGCATTAAGACTTTTGCACGTGGTGACTCAGTCTTCACAACAACTCTGTGCTGTGCATTCCATGGTTATCCCCATTTTTCAGATCAGCAAAGAGGCCCAAAGAAGCAAAGAAACTTGCCCAGGATCACACAAATCAGCAAGAGAAGCTGGGATTTGAACACAGCAAGTCCGGCCATAGAACCTGAGATCATAGTCATTATTCTCTCAAGGCCATGGGGTAGTTGAGGATTTGCATTCTCCCTGGGGAGATCAGTTAAGCTAGAAGTAGAGGATGAAAAAATGAAGGCAAGATGATGGTGTCAGGAAGGGGGAGGGACCTGGGCTAAACTTTGGGCATGGATGTGTGCAGGGTAGGGAGAAGCTCTGCACAGGTGGGTAGAAAAGGTTCCAGATCAAGAGAAGAGCAGGAGCAGAGGTGACTGACAGCATGACTGCAGTTAGAGACTAAGGGGTTTGTAGCTGTCCAAGGAAGAGGACTCATGAAATCAAAGGCTGTGTTCATGCAAGGACAGGGAATATAGCACTGGGGACAGAACAAGGACTTGGAATCTAACAGACCTAGGTTTAAAGTTGGACTTTACCACATGCTCCCTGAGTGATCCTGAGCAAGTTACCTGAGCTCTATTGACCAACTTCCCCAGAAGGAAAATAAGAAGAATGGCTATGGAAGAATAGGGAGAATATTGCATCTTGTAAGGAATTCACCTATTTATTTATTCAAAAATATTCACTGAGTGCCAATTGTGTGCCATGTGCTGCCCTAGATGTTGAAACAATGAACAAGAGTCACATGGTCACTACCTTCCTAGAGTTTGCATTTCA
The DNA here is from genome assembly GCF_006542625.1 of Nomascus leucogenys. Classification (NCBI taxonomy): domain Eukaryota; kingdom Metazoa; phylum Chordata; class Mammalia; order Primates; family Hylobatidae; genus Nomascus; species Nomascus leucogenys. Next base: position 22,115,541 of record NC_044383.1, on the reverse strand, counting down.
GCTGGTGAGGCAAACTAACAAATAAGCAGAAAAAATTCCAGATTAGGAGTTTTGAAGGAAAACTCAGAAGGCACCTGGAATCAATGTCTTTTACAGTGTCTAGGACAGTGTTTGGCATGTAGGAGGCAAACATTTCACATGACACTAAGCGCCATCTTGGAATTCAGTACATGAGAGGAAACCATGGTGTCAGATCCCTTCGCTATCCACTCAGAAGGCATTGCTCCTTTCCCCCTTCCTCCTTGCTTAAAAATATTTAGTCAGGATTCATCTTCCAGCATAGGAAAGTATCCCCATTTCTTTCAAAGCGCATGGCAGCTAATCATGGTAATCCCATTTGCCTTGCCAGGGACTGGTTTAGGGGAAGTCATATGACTCAGGTCTGACAGAGAAGATGTGAGGGGAATTCTACAGAGGGGACTTCTGGATAAGAGTTTCTCACTCCAAAAACAATCAACCAAACAAAAGGCATTTAGAGAAAATGGGCTCTTCTCTCTCCAGCTGACACTTGCATACGACCATCAAAAATGTTGTATGTAGTTTTCTTAGGGCCATGAAAGAGCCAACCTAGAGGTCAAGCTAGTATGCTGAGTGTGACAGTGAAGAAGGGTGGAAAGAATATGACTTGGTGATGCTGGTTTGAACACCAAATTAGTACCCTTGGGAACACTCCATCATACATCCCATGTCAGGTAAGATACAGAACGTGGTGGTACTTACTGTTGAGGCCATTGGGGTTAGCTTTTCTGTTATTGGCAGCCAAGAAATCCTGACAAATACAAGCATAGTTTGGGAACATTGAGAGATCACAGGACCAGGGTTTGGTTCTTTCTAAGGGCTGTTGATAATAGGAGAGGAAGAGAGTAAGACTGTTATTGATGTGCAGCTTTGGAAGATCATACCCATATTTGACAGAAAATTCCTTAAAGGAGTGAAGTCTTTCCTATTTCCATGGGTTGGATGAGTGTCTTCTGAGGACTCCACTCCTCAAATGTGGGTATGCATACCCTGGGGGACTCCCACAGGCATTGCACTGAGGGTACCAGAAGCCCCAAATAGATGCCATACATTTCCAAGAGACGATTTTCTACTGAAATGTGGAAAAAAACTCAGAAATGCAACTTCGTGAGTTGACTGTATGGATTTTCACTGCTTTTTTTCTCAGTGCCTGGAACAGTTCCTAACCCAGAGTAGGGGCTCAAATATCTGTGGAATTTATAAATAAGTGGATTGAAATAAACACGAATATGTTCTAGAATTACATAAGCAGAGCATGAATTTTAAAAATCCAAACAGGTGAGCATACTAGGGTGTGTCTTTATATTTTCTACCATGAATAGCACTTGGTAAAATGTTTAAGGAGCTGTCTCTTAGGAATAGTCAAGCCGACTTTAATTTGAGCTTCACCGTATATTGCTAGAACCATTTTCTAGTGCTGTTTCCTGGATCACGTTCCTACGCAGATAGTCCCCAGATCTCAAGGCCAGCCACAGCTCTGAATGTGAGGAAATACCTGAGCAATTTCTTCTCGTGTCCTTTTCCGTAATGCAAACCTGCATCTTTAGTCAAGGATAACTTGAAGGAAATAGGATCTTGAAGGGCTCGGTTGGGTGGCCTTTGATAGTGCTATTTTTCTCATCTGATCAGGTCTCCCCTTGCTGACAGGATCCATCCCTATCTTCCAAAGCCTGGCTGGAAGCCCTTTCAAGTTTTCCTCACTTCCCAAACCAGAGTGAGCTAACTCTTATATCTCATAATCTGCATAATATGTTATCTATCATTGGGCATTAAACTATCAAACAGTAGCACAGGACAAAGCCAGATGGAGCCCACATTCTTTTTCCCCAACAGGATATTCACTCTTAGAGGCAGGAGCTAGGTCCTTTGTTTTTTCATATTTCCTATTGTACTTAAAATATCTCTGGGTTGAGTCCCGGTTGTGTCACTTTCCAGCATATTCATAGAGTTTTCTGAGCATCATTATAAAATATCTACTGTTCTAGTAGATTTATAAGGTTATTGTAAGTATTAAAGAGATAAAAAGTGTGAAGAGGCTTTTATAATATCTGGTTTGCACTCAAAGATTACTCTACTGTTATTAGCATGTGGCAGGTGCCTAATTCTTGTTTGAGGATTTATCGAATGATGCATTCTCTGATTGCTGTGAGACTCAACTCTCTTGCCTTATCGAGATAGCAGTGCTCTACTGCATTTCAAACATAGAGTTTTAAAACCCTGCTCTGAAATTGTTAGGGAGGACAACCCAGTGGTTTTAGGGAGATGGAAACCCAGAGTGAAGCTGGGCCAGCCTCCACTGCCTCTGGTCACCAGCTCTTGGCTTGACAGGAGGCCCAGGACAAGGAGGAGATGAAGTACAGAGATGAAGTACAGAGTTGTCAGAGGCTGTTGGGGGCAGCAAGGCCTGTACCATGAGCAGTGTCCTCCGGAAGGTGAGATAGTTAGAATCTGGGCACCCAAGGACCTCATGGAGGGTCATGCAATGAAGAAGCCTGAGAACCATCAGCCTTCCAGAGGGAAGTGGCTGACACACAACAGCCAATTCCTTCACTCGGTCTTTGATATTGGTCCTGTTTCACCATGAGAGTGCTACTGGAAGAATGGGGCAGGAGACCCACACTTGTTATCACTCTGCTGGCCCCACAAGCATAAACAAAACTACTGAGATGCCAACAACCAAGTAAGTCATTGACTCTTTGCTCACTTCTCCAGTCTGAGTCCTGGGGCATTGGGGGTGACCCCCAACTTATTGTCCACTTCTGAAGTTCAGTCACAACACAAAGGCTACCTACAACATGGGGGTGGTGATGGACTGGTGGAGCTGGGTGATTCTTCAAAGGCCATTGACAACACCATCCTCATTACAAAGATGGGGAAACTGAGGCCCACAGAAGAGAAGGGACTTGTACAAATCACATGGCCCACTGATGTGAAATTCAGACCTGATTCTTCCTCTTACATTCTTTCCAATCCTAAATGTAGTTAGAAGCACACTTTCACTCTGGAAGACAGAAAATGGCCTCTGATCACAAAAGTGAATTCTATATAACCAACCCAAGAAAAATAGAACATTTTAGTATGTATTTGGCCTGGATTCTAAAAGATCTTAGACCATGGAGGAACAGATAGGTTAACTCTTATTGTCCTCCTGTCCTAAGCCCTTTGCAGCTTTTTTGTAACCCATCAGGTTTGTAAATGTACACATTTAATGCTCTTTTGTATAATGTGGTTTTCACAAGAATGTGGGCCAGAAAGAGGTTCACAAGGAGGGTTTTATCAATGTTATGAAAAATGATAATAATATGGTTGACACTCTCTAGTATGCCACAGCCTGCTCTAGGTCCACACATTGACTCATTGAATACTCACAACCATTCTAGCAATTCAGCTTGTAAATAAGGAAATTAAGGCATAGGGAGGGTAAGTAATGAGCTCAGGATCACCCAGCTTGTAAGCAGGAGTGTTGGGATGTAGGTTTAGCAAGTCTGACTCCGGTTCCCAGGCTTTCAAGCTGGTTGCAGCGAGTGGTGCTTTAGAACAGTCAGCACTGTTATGTATTTATTTAATCAATCAATCATTGATTACAAACTCTGTCTCCCTTTCCCTAGGGGCTAGAGGTGGAAAAGGATCAGAAAGGCAGCGACTCTGCCAGGCAGGAAAGAGGCTCACAGGGTCCCTCCCCTCCCATCTAGCTGTGATCATTAAAACCCCATCTCTCCTCTAGGAGGTAATTGTCTGCTCCTTCACCGCACTCTCAGAGGCTCACCTCCACATGCTGAGGTCAATACTAGATTGAGTTTTCATGTTCCCTTGGGGTAAAACTTACAGACTCTCAGTTGTGCAATGAGAAACAGTCATTTGATCTTTCTCAACTCTATATGAATCTTATGAACTGGTCTGCAGAAACCACTCACATCACAAGAATAAAAAAGAGGGATCCCACTCTTCCGCCTCCTCCACAGAGGGAGGGTTAGAAGGCTGGAATAATTCATCAAGACCCACCCCCCCAACCCCTTCCCTGCCACATCACCGCCCCCCCACCACACATACCAGCGCTTCACTCTGCCAGAGAAACATTTGTGTTGCTTCTATGTGCCTTTGATCAATTTTGAAAGAAAGGATCAGCTTTGCTAGAGACTATGTTGTATTTTCTCTAAATCAGGGCAAATAACATTACTTCTCCAAATGTTGCTATTAGAGTAAGATTTATATTTACCTAGAGAGGCTTCTCCTGAGAGAGATGCAATGAGAAGTTTATGCTACAGACAGAATAATCTGCCGTGCTGAAATGTGATTTGCTGCAGAAGGCTGTTTGGGGTTTGGATAAATGAGAAAGGTAAATATGATGACTCCTGTTGGTTTTCAGTAATGTGATTATCACTGGGGAATAGATTCATTCTCTCTCTCTCTTTGGCCAAAGCCAAAATATTCCAAAATAGAGGATTGTCTTGGTAAGGGTATGGCATATGCCAGTGACTGCACCTTTGTCTTTGTACATGTCCATGGTCACACATGCATTTTCCTGCACACATGTCTGCACGTACATGCACATGTGTACACAGAGCATATACAGGCACATGTACACAGCGGCATTTGGACCTCAGCTTGGGCAGCCTGGTGGGCAGAGGAACAAGACATTCCCTGTCACAGTCATCTCTTCTCTACCACCAGGTAGAGCATATGAGGCCAGAGGAAATAGCAATTTACTGTCAGGAAAAAATTTTACTCACAAGATAAAGCTGCAAAACTCAGACAAAGTAAAAGTAAATTTGGCTACAAACCCTCTAGGTGCTCAGAGTTTCACTATCATGGTTTCAGGCTATGAAAAAAAGTATTTGATGAATGTGGTTGGCTTTACATTACTCCTGTGTTTTGTAGCTCAGAGTCAGAACTGGAAAGAGGACCCAGGAGTTCTTGATTTAGGCTTGGCCTTTCATTTGTTTAACATTTATGAAGCTCTCACTTGTGTGCAAAGTTGTTCTGGGCCTCTGAAGAGGAACTAGACATAGTTCTGGCATAAGAAGTGTTGTTAGCATGACCCCTACTTGACCAAACATAAGCTTGGAGAGTGAAACATCAAATGAGAAGCACATGGGGAAGCTGCTGGAAGGGAAGTGTCATCTTTGACTGGGGAATGAAGGATGGCTACTGTGGATGTAGTCTTTGAGTTGGATCTAGTACCATGGAGGAGATACAAGATTTGAAAAGAAAGTCATGGAGGAGGAAGAATACTTCTGGCAGAGAGAACAGTATAATTAAAAGTAGGGGGACAGAAAACTAAAGGATGTGTTTAGGCAATAATGAATAGGCTATTCTAGCACATGTGTGGATGTAGAAGAGAAGAAGGCAGGTGGAAAATAAGGCATTTCCTTTTTAATTATTTTTTTATTTTAATCATTTTTGGGGTACAAGTGGTTTTTGGTTACATGGATAAGTTCTTTAGTGGTGATTTCTGAGATTTTAGTGTTCCTGTCATCCAAGCAGCGTACGCTGTACCCAATATGTAGTCTTTTTTCCCCTCACCCCCTGTATCAGTCCATTTTCATACTGCTATGAAGATACTACTAGAGACTGGGTAATTTATAAACAAAAGAGGTTGAATTCACTCAGTTTTGTATGGCTGGGGAGGCCTCAGTACATTTACAATCATGGCGGAAGGTGAAGGGGAAGAAGGCACCTTCTTCACAAAGCAGCAGGAGAGAGAGAGAGAGAGAGAGAGCACGCAGGGGAGACTGCCACTTTTAATCCATCAGATCTCATGATAATTCCTGCACTATCACAAGAACAGCCTGGGGAAAATTGCCTCCATGATCCAAACACCTCCCACCAGATCCCTCCCTCCACATGTGTGGATTACAATTCAAGATGAGATTTTGGTGGGGACACAGAGCCAAACCATATTACCCACTTCCCGACCTTCTGCCTTGAGTCTCCAAAGTCCATTATGTTATTCTTACGCATTTGCATCCTCATAGCTTATCTCCCACTTATAAGTGAGAATGTACAATATTTGGTTTTCCATTCCTGAGTTACTTCACTTAGAATAATGGCCTCTAGCTCCTCCAAGTTGCTGAAAAAGACTTTATTTTGTTCCTTTTTATGGCTCAGTAGTACTCCATGGTGTATATATATATATACCACATTTTCTTTGTCTCCTTGTTGTTTGATGGGCACTTAGGTTGGTTCCATGTCTTTGTAATTGTGAATTGTGCTGCTGTAAACGTGTGTGCATGTGTCTTTTTCACACAATGACTTCTTTTCCTTTAGAAAAATACCCAGTAGTGGGATTGCTGGATAAAGTGCTCTACTTTTAATTATTTAAAGAATCTCCAAACTGTTTCCCATAATGATTGTTAAAACATATTTTCCAAGTTCCGTTTTCTCCTTGTCTTCAACCTTTTCCATGTTAGTCCAATGTGGCCGTGCATCAGCTGCTGAGCTGAAACTCTTTGCAGGTGGCAATCACTCTCGCTAAGTAAGGATAGATAAGGGCTCTGTGCTCAGGACAAGGTAATAAGTAGAGGCTTCTGGAAGGTGTCTGGAGAGGAGATATGTCATCTATCTTCCTGCTTACTGCCTTGGCCCTTGCCTTTTCCTTAGCCTGCATTCTTTTTCTTTTTCCCGTCACAATTTGTCTAAACCATACTCACATTCTAAGAGACAACTTAAATGCAAGTGTTACTGGAAATTTTTGCTTAATGTTTTTAGCCAGAAACAAACACTCCTTTTTCTGGAAACTTGAAATTTTGTGTTCCTGTGGGTGGGATGTTGATGGGATTCTCCTATAAACAGTGGAAAACCCCAAATGATTAGCTGTGCCCGCACTCCCAATTCCATTTGGTCTCTGTGTGTCTATTCCTGTAAAAAGCTCTTATCATGGATCTTAAGTCAACTGCCAAACTTGGGCTTAATAAGCATGAAATGTATTTTAAAAGAGAAGATTACAGGGTCAAACACTGTAGCTCTGAACTGTGAATCCGCTCTGTTGCGAATGTGGCCAACAGAGTGAGAGCATCACTGTGTTATTCCAGCTCCTCTAATTAGGGATTTTGGAAGGAACCAATCGTTCCTAAAACTCTGAGTCCTTCACGGAGGATTTGAGAACAGGACACACCACCTGGAATACAGGAAGTCCTCAAGTCCCCTTATCAATGGAGCAGAAAGCAGAGCATCAAGAGCCCACTCTGGACTCTTTCAACTTGTTCAAAACCAAACCCACTGCCTTCCTTTTTCCCAAACCGGGCTTCTTCTCTTGTGTCAGCCATTTCAGTCAACATTTACTCTACTAGAGAGCTGTGCAACTCAGAAAATCTAGACAGCATCTTTGGCCTCTTCTCTGTTTCACTATTTCTTATCTATTATCAACTTTTGTGATTTTATGTACATCATTCAAATCCATCCCCTCCTTTCCACCTTTTCCTCCACCACCCTAACTAAGCAATTATCGTCTACTACCTGGATAATTGCAGCAGCCTCCTAACTCTTTATCCCCCATACTGTCGTGCCTTCCTCATGTCTGCTTCCTCCATTTCAGTTAGATTGATATTAGATCTACAGCTCAGTTTAAGTCACTGCGTAAAGCCATCCGGGACTTCCTGCTGTACTCAGCCAGAGTCCAATCACACAGACATGGTAGGTCACAGCAAGGAACTGGAAACTGTTTGACTTCTTTAGCTTCATCTTTCTTGACTTTCTCCCTGTCTCTCTCAACTCCAAGTGTTATGGCCTTTTTGGTCCAGGGTTCAAACATGGCATGGTCTTTCTTTCCTCTGGACATTTACAGATTGTAAATTGCCTTTCCCTCTGCCTAGAAAGTATATCCTCCTCTCTTCACCCACTAAGTCATCCTTTAGTTTTCAGCTTAATTGTCACTTTTTTAGAGAAGTCTTCCTTTATCCTACAAACTAGATCATGTCCTTCTCTTATAGGCTCTGAAGTACCCACACGCTTCTTTTTTAGCAGTCTTATGACGCTTGATTAGATATTAGGGAATGACAAAAATCTGTCTTTTCTACTAGACTGAAACTCTGTCAGGAACTTAAGGTACATAACTGATTTCTCATTATGATATTTCTGGGACATAGCACAGCTCCTGGCACCTAATAGGTATTCAGTGAACATTTACTATGAATGAATGAAGTAGTTGATAAATTAATAAACAGATGAATCTGGTACCTGTAAACAAGGACCAAAGACATGTGGTCCCTGGGAGAGAATTTCTTTGTGAAGCTACTAGTTGGGCTGCTCCCTGTTCTTATTTCCTTTTCTTTAGATCTTTTCAGGATAGTAGAATGTGACTACTGAAAACATGCAAGGAGCATGTTCCAGTTTGGGGAGGGGATGTGGTCATCTTTTGGGAACAAACCCTTTCTTGGATATTAGGATCTGGATATCCTGTGGTCTCCTTCAGACTAACCTCTTGTCTCAGACAGTCTTCCCATATTTATATCAATAAACTCTAAGAGAGTGAGGTCAAGCTTTCATCGTTATGAGCTTCTAGATTTTGCATTAGAAGTAGCCTCCTAACTTGTCTTCATGGTTTCAGTTTCCCAAAATGCCAACCACCTAGACACTATTGTCATTTGCATTCTCCTCAAGCAGAATGTCACTTTCTTACACAAAACCCAGCAGTGCCCCTCTCCCTACCAGATGGAACCCAAGTGATGTGACGGAGGGCAAGTCAATCCCCATCTGTAAGTATCTTGTCCCTCAAATTGAAAATGATCTTCAAGACACTTCCCAGCTTCATTCCTGTGACTCTAATCCCTGGGTGTGACCCTGAGAGCTCTTTCTGGCCTCGTCTCACTTTTCTAAGCCAACTCTAATTTCTGACACACATCCACTGATCTGGTGAGTCGGCTCTCTCTCCTGGTACTCCAGCTTCCCATGTTTCTCTCTCGCAAGATTGTCAAGACAATATTTAAATCTCAGCCCTCCCTTGGCATGTTCTCCCTTTAAAGGCTACCAAGCCTCTGCATTAGTTAGCATAGGCCAAGACATGCTGTAGTAACAAATTTGTCTGAAATTGCAATGGGTTAACACACAATAGAAATAGATTTTTCCCATGATACATATCTAGTACAAGTCAGCAGGAAGCTTTCTCAAAGAAACTAAGGAGCCCAGGCTGACAAAGTCTTTACCATCTGGAGTATTTCTGGGGAAAAAGAGCACTTAGGAAGTTCATATGTACTTCTCCTGTTTCGGTTCAAAAGTAATATCAGTCACCTCCACTCACAGGTCACTGTCCAAAACTAATCACATGGCTCTGCCCAAATGCAAAGAAGTAAAGAGGCACAGGCAGCATCTGTGCAGTCCATGAGCAGTAAATGACTTTAACAAAGCAAGTCAAACATTAGTGCATATAAGATTCCCAGTAAAGGTCTGCTTATAGTGGCATATGGTGCCAACAGATTTTCTTTCTGTTCTGAATACATACAATATTTTATACCTGGAGATCTTATCAATACATGGAAGGCCAAACTTTGACCTTACTTTGATATTAGTTCTGTATTATGTTTGTCTTGTTTCCTTTAACAGGTGATAAATGCCCTTAAAACAGGGGCCTTTCCAATATTAATAGATAACTTCCCCAAGCAGCAAGAATAGAGGAAAAAACTCTGGGTATTGGTAGAGCTTTGTCTCTGGAAAGTCACATGCTCTTAGGCAAATATTTTAACCTCTGGTGATAGGATAAATTTGAACTTCCGAACAAGGGCAGAAGACTTCTTTAAATACCAGCCTAGTTACCTACTGTATGTGCAACTTTGGGAAACTAAACATTATCTCTTGAAGTCTCAGTTTTCTCATCTTCACAATGAAGATAATACTGTCTCTACTTGGCATGGCTGTTGTGAAAGTAAATAATATGTGCAAACTTCTTTGCACAGTGCTTTGCACACGTTGAACACTCAATACACATTTCTTAGCTGCTGGTGGTGGTTCTCTGAACCCTAATTTCCTCAAGTGGTAAAAAGGCATAATAAATGATAAATCCTGCCACACCTATCCCTTGGTGTCATTTGGGACTAAAAACAAGCAGAACGTAAAAGCACATAGTAAACTATAAAGTCCCACACAATATTAGGTGTTTTTATTATTATTAGACAATACAAATACAAAAGGAGCAAACATCTAATGCAAGATTAGGCACTGATTAGATGATTAGTGGATATGTGTTGAAGAGTTAAATATAATTGTTAAAACAGGCTTTTCTAAGTACTTGGCACAAGATATATGCCGCCACCCTGACCCTCATGAATGTTCTCTTTTGCATTTCACATGGCAAGTGCTCAGCACACTTCCTGGCCCACCCAGGGATGTCTCTCCTAATGGGCTGGAGATCTCTCCATGGCCTGGGAAGCTATGAAGCTCCCTCTCTCTTGTCCCCATTCATCTCTCCTTGTCTCCCTGTCCAGGTGGTAGTTGAACCAGTAGCTCTGCTGTTAGCTTGGTTGCATGAGTATCACTAGAGACAAACTGTGAAAGGGGAAATGATCTGTTATTGCTCTGGCCCAACTCACTTTTCACTTGGCAATTTTCCTGTCAATAAAAATCTCGTTAGCCACCTGGCTGAGCAGGGTTTCACATTGGCATGCTCATTTGGTCAATCCTTTCTCTCTTCCTTTATTAACCCTAGTTGGGTGTGAAGACTTGAAGTGCTGAATCCTTCAAGATTAGAGTTCTTGGATGCAGTGAACAGTCCAGGGCCAGTAATTCAGCTTGGAATCATGTCCTTTAACTCATTGGACAAGCATTCGCCACTTGTCTTACAAGGAACTCTGAGGAACATAGAGAAGCACTGGAGGTGACTATAAATGATGAAATGGGAGGGGTGTGGGCAAGAGTGTGTTCTCTGGAGTCATATTGCCCAGATGTGACACTTGACTCTGTCAACTTATGGCATTCTGTACCTATTGATGCTGCGGTCTCCCAGTTTCCTCAGATTTTTGAAACAATGACTATAAAGTCCTTGGCGTAGTGCTTGCAAAGAAGTAAGCATGCTGTTTTAGCATAGCATTGATAATGATTATTCAAGGTTCACTGAAGATTATAAAGCGCGTACTGTGTGCCAGGAACTGTTTTCGAAGGCTTGAAATGCGTCAGAGAACAAAATTCCTGTTCTCATGGAGCATACACAATAAGGATGATGATGGTGATGATGATGATGATGATGATGATGATGATGATGATGACATTGAAGATGGTCTCTGCCACCTGGGAGTTTAATGTCTGCTGAGGGAAATGAAGCAATTCCTCACGCTGCCATGGCCTTATCTTGTGATGGTTGTGGCCCAACAAACTTATCCTACTGTACTGTGAGATTCTGGAAAGTATAAAGAATGCTCTGTTCATCTCTGGGTCTCTACTGCCTGGTTTTTGAGGTGTATTAATGGGTGTTTTATCTAAACTTTTCAACCTTATGATAGGGTACTGCCTATCATGGGTAAGGAAGATGGCTCATGAAGGTCCCATTAAAGTAGAGAAAATATGCTAGGGGTAGGGTAAGGCAGACCTCATTCATGTATTCACCCATTCATTCAGACATATTTCTTGAACACCCAGGAGGGGGCAGGAACTGTGTAAAGCACTATGAGGGAGACTGAGATCTATGAGGTAGGGCTCCTGGTCACACTTTAGCAGAGCCAGGGAAACACATCAGTGGCTATTTCCCTAAGGTTATTATACAGCACCCGTGCCTCCATTTCCAGTCTTCATCCCCTTTTACTGCAATGGAGACCCTCCCTTAGGGAGAAAGGGAGGAGCTGTTACTGATAGAAGTGTGTTTTGACAAAGAACCACCCCACTGGAACACAGACCAAGGAAAACTGAGGGAAACTGTTCTGTCCTCCTCCTTGTGACTACGAATACTGATAATGACAGTATTAGCTGCAGTATTAGCTGCAGTATTAGCAACAGTATTAGCAGTATCAATATTTCTAGAGATGAAACTCAATTACATGAACAACTGACCTATAATTCAATGAGAAATGTTCTACCCCTGCATCAATACCTTCTACAGTAGATGCTTTGAGATTTTGTTATGAATGACAAATGCAGTGATTCAAGGACTAGCTGGTCTACCCTTGGATGCTGTATTTGTATCACCACCAACTTCTGGTGTCATCTTGTCAGAGTCTTGCTGTTAAAAGTAGCACAAGGTCTCTGAGATATTGGAGACGACCTCAGGAGTGATGAGTATGTGGGGAATAGGAGGAGGAGGGTGACACTGTGACTTTTAGAGTGCTTTCTATTCTGTAAACAGTTTTTATTTGTGGTTCCCCAAACAACCCAGTAATGTAGCAGGAGAGGTGTGTACCTCTTAACTTCAATTTTCTCATCTATAAAAATGGGGCAAGAGACTTGCCCAAGGTCTCAAAACTGGCGAGTGTCAGAGAGGAGCCAAAACCCCAAGTTTTGTGTTTTCCACAATGCCAACCAGGTTACTGGTTGTGACATAAACTTGAGTTGAGAAACTTCTGGATGAGTAGATGGTTTCTCTAGAACATTAGTTTCTCAGAATGTCAAAGGTATTATAAACACATAAAAAGTTGTTTCTGTCAAATGAATCAGAGCACTGCTGGAATGAGAAAGTTAAACAGGCTTCCCTACTGTGAGACTTCTCCATGCCTTTCACAGGCTCACCTAAGTCACTCTTTGTGACTGTTCAAGACAGGGAGAGAGGATCCAATGACTTCTTGAGAATGCATTCTTTTTTTGCATGCATCACTGATATGGTTTGGCTCTGTGTCCCCACCCAAATTTTACCTTGAATTGTAATAAACCCCACGTGTCATGGGAGGACCCCAGTGAGAGGTAATTGAATTACGGGGGTGTTTTTCCTGTGAAAACCTGTGGCTGTTCTCATGATAGTGAATAAGTCTCATGAGATCTGACGGTTTTATAAAGGGGAGTTCCCCTGCACATGCTGTCTTGCCTGCTGTCATGTAAGACATGACTTTGCTCTTCCTCCACCTTCTGCCACGATTGTGAGGCCTCCCCAGCCACATGGAACTGTGAGTCCATTAACCCTCTTTCCTTTATAAATTACGCAGTTTCAGGTATGTCTTTATTAGCAGCATGAGAATGGACTAATATGGACTACCTTGTAAGAACATGTTTTCTTCGAAATACACTTGGGGAAACCTTGCTTTAATCTCTAGTTTTCTTTTTTAGTTCCCTCTAATAACCTCAGGAAGATGCCTCTCTGATCCAAAGAAGAGTTGGGAGGATGGCAACCCAGTGATTAGCAGCAAGTTTGTTTTCAGCTAGAGCCATGGTCACACCCAGCCCTCAGTTCTTGCACAGATCTGTCCATCTAAGGCCTAACGTCCTAGTAGAGAGGGACTGACCTGCAGATAGGGAGGTTCTGCCACCACCCATCAGCGTGACCTTAGGCAAGTCATGTTCCTCTCTGGGGCTCAGATTCCTCTCCTGTAAAGAGAAGGGTTTGGATAAGAATAATTCCCAAGACCCATTCTATTAATAGTCCCATAACATACAATTCCAGTTTCTAGGTAAGTTGTTCCTCACATCAGTAGTTCTCACACAGATGCATAAAATCAACCAGGTACCTTGTTAAGATGCATAGTCCTGTGTCCTATCCACAGAGATTGCAATTTAGTAGATTTGGAGTGAGGCCTGGGGATTTGTATTTGTAACCATCATGCCAGGAGATTTTGTTGAGACAGTCTGTTTACACCAACACCTGGAGAGATTTACTGAGACACAGTGAGGACTACAGGGAGCTCCCTGGACATACGACAGATTGGGGCACTCAGCCTTACACACCAGCTGATTGCAGGTATATACATCCAGCCTGTGGTCTGCCTCCTTGGGAAGATGGCCATTCTCTAACCCAAAGCTGCCTCTTAAGTGGGGTTTGTTCTCTTTTGATTCACCTGTAGTTGCTAATTATTCACTAACTGCCCTCTTGAGGGTTAGGGGAAGAATTGCTTTGTTTATTTAATAATCCATCACTTATTACAAGGCATTTAGAAAACCCCATAGACTGTATCACACATTCAAGTGTGGACTCTGGAAATACCACCACAGTGGTGAAATCCATTTACAATCTGTTTACATGCTGTTTTGAAATGTTGGGTTTTAGAAAAGAAGTTGGGCTTTTTAGAAAAATTTTTCGCTAAACTGAGAGTTACATAATTCTAACCTCTGTTTGGAGGCAAGCTGCCAAAAGTTTTGGTGGCTGAAAGAACAATTGTTTTCCAGTTTCACTTCAAACCAGAGATGGCTAAGGAACTTAAAAATTAAGGAAGATTTTCAAGTGAACATAAATTACTTTGGTAATCAAACATAAGTTTTGTTTTGTTTTGCTTTAAAGTTTAGGGAGATGAAGTAGGACTGAGAATATGAGAATAATGAAATCCTTTTCCCACAGGGCAAACTGGCAAAGGAAGCTCTGACTGTGGAAAGCTCTTGGTGGAGGTTCCCACTCCTGACACCAAGATGGTTCTCCTAAGCCAGTTTTCGCAGCTTCCAGAGGGAGAAGCAATACAAACAAGCAAAGGGTAGACAGGTCTATGCTTCTTAGTTGCTCGTGCTTATTTTCTAGATACTTGTGCTCCTGTTGTGCATATATTTTTTACCTTCCCTTTCATTTAACATTAAAACACAAATGCTTACACAAGTGCTACAGGTCCTTGTAACAAAATAAATATATAAGGCCTTCATTGTTTCCCATCACACAAATACAAAATGTTCTTTAACCACTGTTGTACATTTTGATTGTTTTCAGTTATTTTTTTCTTTTATGAAAAAAACATATTGTGATGAATTCTCAGTGCATGAAGATTTTTCTGTATTTAGAATCCTGGGAGAGTTCTAATGTAGATTGAGTTCTGGCACCTCAGCTGTGTAAATTGCCCTCAATTTTTCTTCACTTTCTCAAAATGTGAGGAACAGATTTTGAAGCCAAGCTAGTCTGAAGTCACATCCTGGGAGGGGTCTGACTTCAAAGCAAAGATCTATGAAAAGGAAAAAATTCTAAGTAAGTCAAGACATAATATAATGCTATTTTGATAATATACATATTATCAAATATTAAATTGTGTGGTTTAATAAACTATAAATTGTGTTCTGTATGCTTAATTCCTTAAATCTTCCTTAAATTATCTTTTCATTCATTTATTACAAAGTATGTTAGATGAAAGAGCTACCTGAACGTTTGCTAGAAAGTCTAATTCATGGTGATAACAATGATATGTTTCATTATAGTCAATTTATACATTAGATTTGAAAGTACTTTGAAACAAGTAATTTTCTATGTTTTCATTACTATCCATTAGGAGAGTATTTAGTTATTCTGATCATTGTTCAGACAGAAGAACCAAAGCACAGCCTGGTAGAGGGACTTCACAGGGCTAAGTAGAGGCAGCACTGATACCCGGGGCCATGTTTTCCTGATTTGCAGACCTGTGGTGAATGGGAATACTTTATCACAACAAAGTAAACTAGTCTTTATTCTTTAGTTTATCTCTGTGTGGAATAAACAACACAGTGATAGTACCTAGAAGAAGGTCAATATCTACCTACTGAAAGTAAAGAGATGAAAAACATTTCTCTGTTCTCAAGAAAGCTGCCATTGTAATGGGAGAAATATAAGTGCAAATGAATTACCTTCAATCCAATTATGCATAACTCTATTATAGCAGTTAATATTGAGGGCACCCAGGGGGTTGTCAGGGAAGGCTTCACCAAGGTAGAGAAATTTGAGTTATACCTGAAGGAAAAATACAGGTTTATAAGCCAGGAAATAGGGTGTGTTCTGGGGAAAGGCATTCAAAGTGGAGGGCCCAGGGGCATAAACTGAGAAACGTAAGAGGGCATGGGCTTTTCTGGGATGGTGATGTAAATTCAGTGTCACTGGGTCCTAAGGCTTGGAGGGTGGGTCAGTTGAAGACAAGGCAAAGAAAGGTGGGGCACTTGAGGGCTTGTGGGAAATTCTAAGAAGTTTGGACTCCAAGTGGTTGGTGAGGAGAGTCAAGACAAGTTTGCAAGTTACATGGAGCATGTGTGTGTGTGTGTGTGTGTGTGTGAAAGAGAGAGTTGGGGGAGAGAGAAAGAAAAGGAGAGCTACAGATTGAACATGTGCATGACGTAAAATTCATATGTTGAAATCCTAACCTCCACTGTAATGGTATTTGGAGGTGGGGGTATGGGAAGTGATTAGGTCTTAAAGGTGGAGTCCTCAGCAATGGGTTTAGTGTCCCTATAGAAGAGACCCCATAGAGATGCCTTGTCCTTTTTCCACCGTGTGAAGATAGAGAAAAACCAGGAAGCAGGTTCTTACCAGACACCAAATCTGCCAGCTCCTTATTCTCAGACTTGCCAGGCTTCAGAACTGTGAGGAATAAATTGCTGTTGTTTATAAGCCAATTTGTGATATTCTGTTACAGACACCCAGTTAGACTAAAACAGATAGAAACAGAGATACACAGAGGGAGGGGAATAGGTTTTGGCAAATGACCTTAACTGTGGATGAGTGTGAACAATGTCCTGGAGAAGGCTGATCTTTGTAGCCGGGAAATCACTCATGAGGCCATTGCAAGGAGTGAGGTGGAAGCTAGGGATTTAGTGTAAGGTAGGGAAAGCTGGGATAGAGAGAAAAAGCCCAATGTAAGAGACACGTATAGAATTGAGCGTCCTCTCTATACAGGGAGTAAGAAAGATGCCACAACCAAGGATAACTTCAAGATTTTTAGTTGGGGAAAGAGAGTGAAAAAAATCTGGAAAAGACAGGAAAGACAAGCAGTTGGAGAGAAGGAGGATAAGAAAATGAGTTCTGTCTGGGACACATTATGTTTGCAGTATTTGTAGGGAACCCAGACAGAGGTGTGGCAGCTGGAGATGTGAGCTTAGATGTCAGGGAAGGAGAAGGGTGTTTGGTAGTTGTCTCAAATGTAGCTTGTGTAGTTGATGATGTGGAGTGGGTGGGGTCCTTCAGAGAGGACAGACAGAAGGAAATAGAAGTCACACCTCGGAAATGCTGAACGTTTATTAAAAAGGATCTAGCAAAGGAGGCTGAGAAGGGATGGAGAAGAGGCAAGAATGGCAGTGATTTGGAAAGAAAAGGAAGAGAATTTGTTGTTTGCCTGGTTAAAGATTTTCACTAAGGAGAGGGTGGCTGGATAAGTTATCACCCAGCTGGGACTTTTTTGTCCAGGCAAATGCCACTCTGGACAGAACACAGGGACTCTGGCAGTAACCCCAGTCTGTCTCCAACAAAGAAGGATATGTGGCCATCTACTTGCCATAACGTCAGACTGAGGTAGATAGTGTTGTCGTGGGGCAAGCAGCTCAGGAGGGCTGCCAGGGAATGTGGCCTTCTTCATTTTCTGAAGCAAGTTAAGAGAGAGGGAAGAAAGAAAGAAAGAAAGAAAAATGCAAATGTTCACTGGCTTGGAGCTCCATTTTCTTGAAATAATTTTATTCTTTCACCAACTCTACAAGGGGGTGGTCTCTGATTGGGGAACCCTTTCCTTTGTTCTCTTGTTTCTGTGATGGGCTTCTGTTATGGACCCTTGCAGCCTCTCTTCCCACAGGAGGAGATGCTGAAGATGAACAGTTTTTCCAATTGGTGAGGTGTAAATGGTCTGCATATCTGTCAGCTCACTGTTCTTTTCCCAGGTAGTTTAAGGCAAGAGAGCTCCTGTTTCCTTTTGCTTACCTCTTCCTAATTTGGAAGTGGTCTGATCCACATTGTCCTCTTCTTTGTTGCCAAGAGTGACCTTTAGAGGAAGCTAGGTGGCTACAATTGACCGGCTATTTTGACTGAATTTGATGTAATCCTTGGAAAAGTAATATATTAGGGATTACATTTGGCTGTAGGTCCAGGCTGGACTCCCAAATCCAGATGTAACAGGAATTAAACTAATGTTGATAATACCCTCCCTCAATTTGACTCATGTCTATTTCTTATTTGATTCAAAATTTTGTTTGGAGGAGGAGAAAAGCATGATGTATTGCTGTGTTCAAATCCCAACATATGCCCATTTTATGTATAAAGACATCTGTGAACTCCATTTGTAAATGACAGAGCAGGGATTAAGCCAGAGTGCAAACCTAAAGACCAAATCCAGACTCCTTGTCCTCTTTCTACTCCACCATGCTGCCTCTTCAGGCTGAAATTATACTGACAAAAAAAAGAAAATTTACATAGTCCAAGCATATGATTCTACTTACAATGGGATATGGGTTCACTTAAGCCACTTTGATGTCCTGCTTGCTCCCAGGCTATCCATACAGGAAACATTCCCTGTTCTGTTCCCACGAGGTGGATTCTAAGATTGTCCTCTCATCCTTCCTGCTGGGATAGTACTGAAGATTAATACAGCAAATACACTTCCTTTTCTCAAAGAGTTCACTTTTTTGCGTGACATCAGCTTTCTTAATGGGGAACAGGAAAAGGGTCCAGTTTCTCTGTGGGACCATTCAAGTCCTTTCCCAGGACAGGATGATCCTTGGGAAAGTCATGAGAATTTTCCTTCAGGTTCCACCATGCTGTAGGCTATAGAGAATTTTTGACTTTTCTTTCCTTGGTCTTACTTATCTTAACCATCACCCAGCACTCAGTCCCTGACTCTACCCCAGCAAGGACTCTACCCCATGCATGTGAGAATGCCTTGCATTTGTGGAGAGTGAGTCTATCCCCAAAGCATGACTGTATTCATTTGCTCCTCACTATGCTCTGCTGGTTTATTTTCCCAAATGGGGAAACTGAGGTGAGACATGTTCAAGGCTAACCAGGCATAGATAGCAAGTAAGCTATTAAACATGAGTTTGGGTTTCCTGACTTCTGTTGTTCTTTATACCATAATAGTGGGTGTATTTTTAAGACTGAACTCCAATCTCTAAAACAGAAAAAAAAAAGTAAGGTGACTTGGAAAGCATGGGAACTGAGAGATTCTCCTATTCAGTTGCTCCTTTACTTCCTGTGTGATATGGTTTGGCTGTGTCCCCACCCAAATCTCATCTTGAATTGTAACTCCCACAATTCCCATGTGTCATGGGAGGAAGCCGGTGGGAGGTGATTGAATTATGGGGGTGGGTCTTCCCTGCATTGTTGATGTGATAGTGAATGAGTCTCACAAGATCTGATGGTTTTAAAAATGGGAGTTTGCCTGCATAAGCTCTCTCTTTGCCTGCCACCATCCATGTAAGATATGACTTGCTCCTCCTTGCCTTTCACTTTTGGCCATGATTATGAGACCTCCCCAACCACATGGAACTCTAAGTCCAATAAACCTCTCTCTTTTGTAAATTGCCCAGTCTTGGGTATGGCTTTATTAGTAACATGAAAACAGACTAATTCGGTAAAGATTGGTACCAGTAGAATGGGGCATTGCTGAAAACCTATCCAGAAATGTGAAAGCAACTTTGGAACTGGGACAGGCAGAGGTTTCAACAGTTTGAAGGGCTCAGAAGACAGGACAATGTGGGAAAGTTTGGAACTTCCTAGAGACTTGTTGAATAGCTTTGACAAACATGTTGATAGTGATATGAACAATAAGGTCCAGGCTGAAGTGGTCTCAGATGGAGAAGAAGAACTTGTTGGGAACTGGAGCAAAGGTGACTCTTGTTATGTTTTAGCAAAGAGACTGGCAGCATTTTGCCCTGTGCCCTAGAGATTTGTGGAAATTTGAACTTGAGAGAGAACTTTAGGGTATCTGCTGGAAGAAATTTCTAAGCAAGAAAGCATTCAAGAGGTGACTTGGGTACTGTTAAAGGCATTCAGTTTTATAAGGGAAGCAGAGCATAAACATTTGGAAAATTTGCAGCCTGGCAACATGATAGAAAAGAAAATCCAATTTTCTGAGGAGAAATTCAAGCTGGCTGCAGAAATTTGCATAAGTAACAAGGAGCTGAATGTTAATCAGCAAGACAATGGGGAAAATGTCTCCAGGGCAGGTCAGAGGTCTTCAAGGCAGCCCCTGCCATCACAAGCCCGGAGGCATAGGAGAAAAAAATGGTTTCATGGGCCAGGCCCAGGGTCCCCATGCTTGTGGTCCCCATACTTGGTGCCCTGTGTCCTAGCCACTCCAGCCATGACTGAAAAGTGCCAAGGTACAGCTCAGGCCATGGTTTCAGAGGGTGCAAGCCTCAAGCCTTGGCATCTTCCATGTAGTGTTGAGCCTGCAGGTGTACAGAAATAAAAAAACTGAGGTTTGGGAACCTCTGCCTAGATTTCAGAGGATGTATGAAAACATCTGGATGTCCAGGCAGAAGTTTTCTGCAGGGGAAGGGCTCTCATGGAGAACCTCTGATATGGCAGTGTAGAAGGGAAATGTGGGGAAGGAGCCCCCACACAGAGTCCCTACTGGAGCACTGCCTAGTGGAGCTGTGAGAAAAGGGCCAAATCTTCCAGGCCCCAGAATGGTAGATCCACTGACAGCTTCCACTGTATACCTGGAAAAGCCTCAGACACTCAACACCAGCCCATGAAAGTATTCAGGAGGGAGGCTGTACCCCTTAAAGCCACAGGGGCAAAGCCATCCAACAGCATGGGAATCCAAGCCTTGCATCAGCATGACCTGGATGTGAGACGTGGAGTCAAATGAGATCATTTTAGAGCTTTGAAATTTGACTGCCTTGCTGGATTTCAGACTTGTATGGGACCTGTAGCCCTTTTGTTTTGGCCAATTTCTTCCATTTGGAACTGCTATATTTACCCAATACCTCTACTCCTATTGTATCTAGGAAGTAACTAACTTGCTTTTGATTTTAAAGACTCACAGGTGGAAGGGACTTGTATTGTCTCAGATGAGGTGTTGGATTATGGACTTTTGAGTTAATTCTGAAATAAGACTTTGGGGGACTGTTGGGAAGGCATGATTGGTTTTGAAATGTGAGGACATGAGATTTAGAGGGCCAGGGGTGGAATGATATGGTTTGGCTGTGTCCCCACCCAAATCTCATCTTCAATTTTAACTCCCCCAACTCCCGCATGTCGTAGGAAGAACTCAGTGAGAGGTGATTGAATTATGGAGGTGGGTCTTTCCTGTGCTGTTCTCATGATAGTGAATGAGTCTCACAAGATCTGATGGTTTTAAAAATAGGAGTTTGCCTGCACAAGCTCTCTCTTTGCCTGCTGCCATCCATGTAAGATGTGACTTGCTCATTCTTGCCTTTCACCTTCTGCCGTGATTGTGAGGCCTGCCCAACCACATGGAACTGTAAGTCCAATAAACCTCTTTTGTAAACTGCCCAGTCTTGGGTATGTCTTTATCAGCAGTGTGAAAATGGACTAATACATTGTGATATCCCCAGAAAACTCTCATTGTGGCAGGCACTGTCCCCCTAGATCAGATTTTGATTTTATATTTTCTAGTTTTAAAGTTGGGATGTTTGGGCTAAGAAAAAGTCTTAAGACTCAGAATTGTGGAATACTGGAAATGTATTCAGATCTGTCCCATCAATTCTAGGATCAAAACTTTGTCTCCTAGGCTTACTTGAGGCAAAATGGTACAGTGTGAAAGGTATCGCATTTGGAGTTAAAAGACCCAAGTGCAAACCATGGCCGTCCCATTTACTGGCTATGAAACCTTGACCGACCATTTAATCTCTGAGTCTCAGCATCTTCATCAGTGAGAAGTGCTTGTTTCCTCACACTCACAGAGCTGTAATGAAGACTGGTTGAGCTGATGTAGGCAAAAGCTTTGTGAAATGGTAACTAGTCACATGTATATGCTACTTGTTATTGTTATGGCCACGTCTCTCCTTTGAAGTGGCTGGGTTGAAAATCTTTACTGGAGTCATCCTTCATTCATTTGTCTATTTAATCAATGTATTAAGTACTTCCTTTGTGCTAGGCACAATTTGGTTGGAATTCTAGTTTACATTATCCAAGGAAAATTTTAAAAATTTGTTAAAAGCAACCAAAAGCAAGTGGAGGAGGAGAATGAGTATATAGGCTCTGTCACTGACCAAAGAAAGGAATTAGTTGGGTTTCCATTGTTATGCCTCTTCAGATATTTAGAAGTCAGGATGTTTGGTATATCAATAAGACCCACAACTGAATTGAGGTGGTAAATCTGTGATTACTTCAAGCCCACCAAATATAGACATTTAAAAAATATCCAGATTCACTGTGTGAGTTATTTTCTGTGAAAGACAGGTGCTTTGAGAGCTGTCGAGTTGGGGGCTGAAATGACTCACAGCCTGCACCTTGCTGACTGATGGGAGAACACCACGCTGGGTTCCACTGCTGCAGAGACCCAGGAAATGGGTCTCAAAGATCTTTTGGGCACCAGTGCAACCTTCCCAGTTAGATCCGGGCGAGGGTTCTGAGAGTGGAGCTGGAGTCTGAGGTTGGGGTAGGGGGTGGGGCATGAGGGTCAGCTGCTTTTGATGTAACAAGCTAGATGTAACAAGCTGCTTTAGATGTAATAAGCTGATTAATTCTGACAGATTTTTGTACTTTGCTAGGTTTTTGAAATAATGAAAGCCAACAACCTCGTCAATATGATTCTATATTTGCCTATCTCAATAAGACAAGTTGCATATACAAAAGCCAAAGAGTGAATAACCCTGCAGAGTCTGTGCCCTCCTTTGAGAAATAGGTCAATGTAACATTAAAGAAAATTTAATAAAATAAATCATGGGTGAATTTCCTCTGTTCCTCCTGTGTAACTGCAGTGCAGGAGGAAGGTGTCCACTTGGAATTTTATACAGGATGATTAATATAACCTTTAAATTTTAGTTTTAATGACTTTTTTTTGCTCAATTTCAATTTGGAAATGCTTGAAACACAGCACATTGGATGTGGAGGTAAGAGGTAAGATTTAATTAAGTTTGGAATCTACATTGTAGATTTCTTAGCAACTGCACTTGTTCAAATAAAAATGTATGGCTGAACATGCTGATTTTCAAATCTGAAATCTACATTGTCTTGTGGAAGAATAAATGGTTTAACAACTTTTCAGATGAATAGAATAAATTTGTTTCTTGATTATTATAGGTTTCCTCATTAGGCTGATTAAATAAAAAGAAAGAAGAAAGAAATTTCAAATCACCTATAAATGTAGGCAGGCAGATTTTGGACTCGGAATGCTATTTAAATACCTTCCTACTCAATATGTAATATGAGGACCAGCTCTCAGAAATCTCCCAGGAATTTGTTAGAAATGCTGTTAGGCCCCACCCCAGATTCTGAACCAAAATTTGCATTGAACGAATACCCAGGTGATTGGTATGCACATTACAGTTTCCATGGCTTTGGTACTTTAAGTACTCAGGGTGAATTTGGGGAGTAATACTACATTAAATGCTTCTGGAGTCACAAGGAGAGAGATAGCTGATGCTTTGACTGATAAGTTAATTCCCAAACACATGGGAGACATATTTCTGTATGGCCAACTGTCCTTTTGTGTAAATTGTTGCCTCTGTCCTAGGGCTGTGGGAGAGTCACAGCATTTGATTTATTGTGCAAGGGACGTATATTAAAAAAAAATCAGCTCCTCCCAAAACAGAGTATGAAGAAATAATATCATTCATATCTGTTCTTCATTATCAAAATAATATTGCTGTTTTCGCGCTTCTTAGACTCCTCAGGGTATTCTGTTGCCACTGTGAGATTTCTTTTCTTTTTACATATTTAGAAACAATTTAATAGAAACGTTGCTGCATGGGAACAAAAATATTTTTCTCACAAAACATTTTCATTCAATAAGTTGCCACATATTTTTGTTCCATTTGGTACTTCATAAACTAACAGTATCTGTAGGCAATGCCACTGACAGGGCAGAAGAGTGGATTTCTGTGTTTAAAGTGGCCATATTAATCTATATCTACAGTTTTTGCTTTAAACAAAACATAACTAATAATTTAACAAATTGTTAAACAGTAATTTGTTCTAAGTTCCTAAAAAAGACTGCAGAGAAGGTAAGTTAATTATTTCATTCACTCATCTAAAATTACTGACCTTTTACTGAGGATACAAAGATGAATCAAACATTTTCCATTATACTGAAGAACTCACCCTCTAATGTCAAAGGAAGAAAGAAGATGTGGCAGTGTGATGACAGCTTTCAGAGAGTAAGTGTAGATGCTCTGGGAGGGCATAGTAGGGGTCCTTAGTGAGGCTGATGAGTGATGGGTTCTTAGTGGAGCTGAGGGATGATTTTCCACAAAAGCTAACCCCTAGGTGGAATCCTTTAAAAGGGAAAGCCTTGAAGCTACTCTCTCACTTTCTTCAGGCCTCTGTTTTGTGCCTGAGTGGAGTCCTCTGTGACCATCTGTATCAAGAGCAATAGTCACCCCAAACCTCTGCCCTCCCTATCTCTTCACCCTGTTTTGTTTCCTCCATGGCACTTATTACAATGTAGGGCAGCTGAGACAGCCCCAGTGATCCCCAAACCCTGGTATTCATTATGCCATGTTGTCTCGTTTCACATTTGATCCGTTATGACCAATAGAATATGGCAGAAGCAATGGTATGTCACTTCCAAGCTTAGGTTAGAAATAATACTGTGGCTCCCATCTTGATCACTTTCTCTTGGATCACTCACTCTAGGCGAACCCAGCTGCCAAGTCATGAGGAGCTCTCTGGAGAGGTCCACATGGTTTAGAAACAAAGCTTTGTGATAACACCACATGAGTTAACTTGGGAGCAGATCCTCCAGCCCCAGATGAGCCTTCAGATGAGACTATTATCCTAGCTAAAAGCTTGACAACTTCATGAGAATTTGTTATCTTGAACTACCCAGCTACATCTGGCATGTTATAGGTTTGCTTATTTATTATTGTTTCTTAAGTAGAATATGACCTCCATGAGAGCAATTACTTTGTGCACTGCCATTCGTCTGGTGCCTAGGACATTGCCCAGATCCTAGGAGGAGCTCAATACATATTTGTTAAATGAACATTAGAGCCTACTGATATCCATTGAAATGATCTGAATGAGGATTTAGAGTATCTCATTATATGTGGGAGATCTTCAAGATAAAAAGGATTAGCTTTATTTCTCTTCTGATCTAACTGGTTGGGTGTTTTAAGTGATGAAGTCTACAGCTAAGAAAATAACCCAATCAGGCTCTCCAAAGAACAAAAACAGAGGCATGAAAGCTGATGTTTTCATTTTAGCCACACCTGACAGGATAATAGATTTTTCCTATTTGGGTTCTCAGCAAAGCCAAGGGCAGCAGACAACTGTTGGGGCCGGTCATCAGCACAGATTTGTAAGTGACCACCAGAGCTGACTGGTCCCAGGGAAATATCATCCTTGGAATTATAAGCCAAAACAAACTCCATGGACATCAAAGCCCAATCCCTCTATTCTAATTGCCTAGGCTTGGGTCCTGTAGGGTCAATGAGAGTAAGTTCTTTAAAGCTGAGAAGCCCATGGGCCAGATGTAAGCCATAACTGTGGGAACCCAAAAGTCAAGAGACCAAAAGCAAATACAGAGCTTGAAAGAGCAGGCCGATAATGGGAAAACTGAACCAAGTCTGGGGGACTTGGACAAAGCAAAAACGACCAGAAATACCTGAGAAGAGTCCTGAATTGTAGCTTTCCGTAGGCAGTGGTTCTCAACGCTGCCTACACAACATAATCACCTGGGGGACCAATGCTCATTATTAAACGCTTGTTTCTTACTTCAGACCTACCTCCTATGTTCTGCTCTGTAATGCCCGGTCTGGGATGCTGCCAACAGCATTTCTCCTTTACCAGCTCTGCCATTAGCGGGTGCTAGAAGAGACTGAAGGGATGGAATAGGGAGAAGGGATTTTTTTCATTCTGTTTGCTTTGTTTGTTTTTACTGTCACCTTAGCAGTGGTTCTTCAATCTTTGGTCCCAGTAGCAGCAGTTGATTTTAATTTGCAGGTTTGCTACAATCCCAGAAGCAGTTGTTTCTGAGATATAAGCACTAGCCAGCCAGTGCCTTCTTCTCAGAAGTCAGGTCCCATCCAGCTCTGGGGGGTTCCTCCCCTGAGCTCAGACACCAGTAACAGTTGGCAGCACATCCCAGAGGCCATGGTCTCAGTTCTGCAGGGCTCTTCCTTCCAGCTGCTAAGTTTCGATAGCGCTAACTTCTTCCTTTGTTTCTGTCAGCGTTAGAGGTAGTATCTGCTTTCTGCATTCCTCAATAACTGGTTAAGACTAATTAAATTCTCTGTTTCTGGTTTCTATATCCCAACAGGACCCTGACTGCAGGCACTTAAGAGATATATAGATATCTGTGTTCTCCCATAACCCAATGTTGATTTAATTGGTCTGCTATAATCAGGACATTTTTAAAGTCCATAGATGATTTTAATATACAGTGGTAAACAACAATACCACTATGCTGTATTGTTCTGTTTACCTGTATGGAAGAGTCCAACTGACTTAAAGGTAGAGGGTGAGACGTGCCCCAAGCAGGAGCATGAACTGTTCCTATTTTTACTAATTCTTTCAGCTGCCTATACTAGGATCTAGCAGAAACCCATTTTTAATCTGACCAGGTCCACTCTTCCTTTAAAGAGTAAGGGTTCTTTTGGCCATTCATATGTCTGACTCCTTATCAGATGGTACTAGCAATTTGAGCTGGTTCCATCTTTCTGCTTCCATATTTTGAATGTTTCTGGACTTCTACTATACCTCTGGATATCTCATTATGGGTGGAATCAATGGAGGTAGGAGATTACTAAATGGATGTTTCCCTGTGACTAAAAGCAGACAGCTCTTGCGTACTTGCAAAGGTCTTTAGAAAAGAAAATTTGCATTTGCATTCAGAGAAAATCCATCTTACATAGGTTCTTTGTGTGCAAATTCAACACCCTAGCTCTAGATTTTCATTAAATATTTCATGTGTGTGTGGAATATTGTCAACATTACTAATGGTGTTTCTGTTTAATTTCTGGATATAATTTGTCATCAAATAATCTCCCAGAAAGGAGTTCTGGCCATGTAATGGGACCTCATGGAGAAGGATGGTTTGTTTTTGCAAAGGGAATGATTTCAATTTCAAACACGCAGGAGATTGGGAATATATGGGCCTTGTGACTCGGCAGGAGCATTATAGATTGCAATTAAATTAATGTTCTCAGCACAAAGACTCACTGCTTCGGGTTTCTGCATAATGTGTCCCCTTGAATCAGACAGGGAAAGGTACTTCACAAAAATTACCACCTTCACTCTCAAGAGACTTCACTTGGCCATCTTGCACTAGACTATGGAATTATGGTGACCTCAAATGGCATACCTCTTAACAGATAGGCTGTGTGGATCCCTATTCTCCCCACCACTAAATAAACCACA
Source organism: Nomascus leucogenys (assembly GCF_006542625.1). NCBI lineage: Eukaryota > Metazoa > Chordata > Mammalia > Primates > Hylobatidae > Nomascus > Nomascus leucogenys. Next base: position 22,088,273 of record NC_044383.1, on the reverse strand, counting down.
TAACAGCTCAAAATAAAAAGTGGCGAAAGGAAATAAGCAGACAAACAGGAAATTGGTAAGATGACAAAAGATGTGTGCACACAAACACAGTCTAAATCATGCCGTTCGACAGTGATTTGCTCTGCTTCTGCTCCCATCTCTTAGAGGGAGGTCTAGAACCAGCACCTCTTCTACGTGTTATTTCCTGAAGGAAATGAGATTTGAGCCATGATAGACTGTAAAAGAAGTATGCTTAAGCAAAGCTGTTTATAACCTTTTAAGTATTTCTAGTTTCTGCTATAGACAGAAACATAGGAAAAGTACTAACATGAATAGGGAAAAAATCTTGAAATGGATTGGGAATAGGAGCACATTTCTTTGATCTTCAAAATGCTTTCTCTAGTTTGCTAATGGTTTGGGAGAGTAATCTCTAGGTGTGAGGTTGTAGACTTCTAGAGACAGGAAGAATGATTGGATAAACCATTGGTTTGTGCTGACTGCATTGGTGACATCAATCCTAAATTAGGAAAGCTTCCACATTGTCCTTCTATTCAGAAATCTTCAATAACTCCCCAATGTCCACAGGAGAAATCCTTGAATTTTTATTGCACTATGATTCTGTACCAACTTTCTTTAAAAAAAAATCTTGCTAACTGGGACTGTGCCTTGCAGACACTCTAGAATCAGGAATCATCTCTAATACTGGTAGGTAAGCGCTCTCTTTCACTCTCAGCTCCCATGTGTTAGCAACCATGCAATCTTGGATAAGTTCTTTGACACTCTGACCTTCCATCCCCTCTTCTGTAAAATAAGGGTGATAGTATCACAGAATTACAGAATAGATCTCATAAGGTCATTTTGCAAGGAGTGCATGTGGGGTGACCAACCGTCCCCGTTCGTCCAGGACAGAGAGGCATTCTGACCTACTAAAACAGCTTTCAGTGGTAAAACAGAAAAGCCCCAGGCAAACTGGGATGAGGTGGCCACCCTACATGAGATATTGCAAGTAAAACATTTAGCATTGTGCTTGGCATATAATAAATATTAGGATAATGATCATTATTATGCTATATATTCTTCCTTTTTCCTAAACATGCTTTGCATTTCCTCCCCCCAAGCCTATGTCCTGCCCTCATCTCTGCCCCTGCCACGCTATTGCCCATCGCTGGAATTACCCTGCCCTCTCTTTGCTTATCAGAATCCTTGTTCTCTTATTTCTCTGACCAGACTGAACACTAATGAGAATGGGCCTGATCTCATTCAGATTTGCATTTTCTGCAGCTCTTCACAGAGTACCTGTCACATGATAAGGAGGTGCCCCCTGCATGTTTGATGGCTAATTAGCTAATGTTTATTTTCTACTTTAGTAAACCTGCTACATCTATAACTATATCAAATGTGCAGAAAGCACCCTTGCCCTGCAGGTATTTGCTGCCTAAGAGGAAAATGCATGTCGTATTGTCAAGATCTAATGCAAAATATCAAGTAATAAACTTGTAATACTGTATATTGACTTTCACAATTGCTATTGAGTTGCTTAATATTACCTCAACTGTCACATATAAAAGGGACAGATCATTCAGAGGAATCAGACTTTCTTTTCAGTTCTTTGTAAAATAGCTCAGGAAGTTTTTGTGGTGTCACTAGAAGAAACTCTGACACTGCAGGGTCATGTGTTTGCACTCAGTGGAATGTTTTAGAATGTTCTTTTTGGATGAGATTGTATTTCATTATTTCTTTTCTGTAAATATAACAATTACTAACACTAAGAAACCATTCTCTGATAACTAAATTGCTGATTAGCAAAAGGTTCGAAATGGATTTGAGTTTCAAAAGGGAACAGAAGAAATTGAAGACATGTATCTTTAAACAATAATTACACAGTTGAAAATCGTACACCGAACATGATTTTGCAGATTCAACTTACTTGTTATTGGAGGAAAGACAGGAGATTAATCCTATAAATTTAAAAGTGTCTGGATTTTGTTTAATTTGACTTAAAATTTGAAACTTCAAATTTATAAGTTTTGTGTTCCTTATTTCACAGTTCAATTAGCAATTGTTTGGAGAGATAAGCTCACTCTTACAGTGACAGTCTCAGAAAAGTTTAAGAGCAAATATTCCTTTTATTTTATTTCTGTCTTTCCATCCATTACACTTGGAACCATGTGTAAAGCTGATTATTCAATTTTCGGAGTCATATTTGTAATATTTTCCATCTCATTCTAGAGTTCATTGAATCTGAGACACAATTCCCACATGCAGATGAAATTATTATTGTTTTCTCCTGTTAATGCAAGCTTATGTTATTTTCCTCTTTTCCAATTCTTAAAATTTACATTAATAAGAGGTTTAAACCAGAATACCCATGATTGACAGGATCTGAATGTAACTTAGATGATACAATTCACTTGTAGTAGGCCTAAGGGAAGTCAAGTTTAAGATCAAGATGGTCTCTGACCCAACAGGGCAAGATAACTGGATCAGACAGGCTTAAAGGATTCTTTAATACCAAACCCTTCCTCTCAGGAGATACATAGCCACAACCACCTCTCATCCTCGCCCCTGATTTGTTTTTAATAATTTTTATTTTTATTTTTTGTAGAGACGGGGTCTCACTATATTGTACAAGCTGGTCTTGAACTCCTAGCCTCAAGCTATCCTCCTGCCTTGGCCTTGCAAAGAGCTGGGATTACAGGTGTGAGCCACTGCATCCAGCCTGAAATCTTGATTAAAGAGTCTACATCAATCATTAGTCACAAAAAGTCTAAACAACTGGGTCTTCTGTGATCTGGAATATACCTTCCCCCTTATCCCACCTCTGCCCAGCCACAGCCACATGCACTCATGCTCTATTAAAGAGGAAAGAAGTCAATCAGAAGCAAATACAAGTAAGACAAAACAAAAAACAAATCCTCGCACATTAAAAAAAATTGTGTTATATATCCTGAATTCAGTAGACATTTAGTATAGTTGATATTGTCAGGTTCTTTTATGTAATGTATGGTTGAATTGATTTTTTTGACTGAGAACAAAAAGCAGTTACAAAATAGTGGTTAAGAATATAAGTTTTAGAGTTGAACAAACCTAGTTTTAAACCAAGTTCTGCCACTAATTAGCCTGGTGGTCCCGGGTATGACAAACACATTGTACACTAACCTCCGTCTCCACGTCTCTGAGGTGGTGATGACAGTCCTCTTGCACAGGTGTAATGAGGCTGCCAAGAGCTGCCTGCTGCCCATTGCCCTCGGGACAAAGACTCTAGCGCTCATGTCATGGGGAAAGGGGCCACCACACCATGACAGCATGGCCTTGCATCACCACAGTGCTCCACGCTTGGGTAGGCAGATTCAGGACTGCAGCTCATCTGATGCTAATGTTTGGGAGAGTAACCTCTTGGGTGTGAGGTTGTTGACTTCTAGAGACAGGAAGATGGTGTTTCCTCACCATCTAGAGATGGTGACCACCATTATAGTGGCAGTGAAGACGTGTTAAAACTCCTGTTTTACAGAGAAGAAAATTAGGATAAAAAATAATAGCAAATCACAGCATATGTTTCCTATGGGCCAGGCACTGCCCTGCATGTTTAATGTATTCTCGCTCATCAAATGTTCATAGGAATCTAGTGAGGTGGCTACGTTATGATCCCATTTTTTTTTAACAAATATGAACACTGAGGTTTAGAGGTTAAGTAACTTGACCAAGTAACAGAGCAGATAAGTTATAGTGTTGCCTCCTCCTGTTTTAGCTGTAATGAAAAGCATTCAGTTAACCTGAACTTCCATCTGAGAGTGTTTTATCACGTTCCAAAGGCCAAGAAGTGCAAAGCACAAGGCATACAAAGGAAATTTTTTTTTCCTTTTTTTAGAGACACAGAGTCTTGCTTTGTTTCCCAGGCTGGAGTGCAGTGGTGAGATCATAGCTTACTGCAATCTCAAACTTCTGGGCTCACACAATCCTCCCACCTCAGCCTCCTAAGTAGCTAGAACTATAGGCATGCATGATCATGTCTCACTAATGTGTTGAAACTTTTTTTGTAGAGACAGGGTCTCACTAAAAAACTATGTTGCCTAGGCTAGTCTTGAACTCCTGGGCTCAAGCAATCCTCCCATCTTGGCTTCCTAAATTGTTAGGATTACAGGCATGAGCCACCGCACCTGGCAAGAAAGGACATCTGTACTCCAGAGCTGGGCAGAAAGGCAAGTGAGGACCTGCATCTTCTAAGCCCTGGAGGTTCTAGGCCATGACTAAGAGCCAGGTGTCAGCTGGCCTGCCAGGGAGCAAAGCACAACACCTTGAACCAAGACTACTCTGTTCTTTGGGTTTTGCCTGTGGGAAATGCAGTATGGCCAGCAGGACTGGAGTGAGAACTCCCTCAGAGCAAAGCATGGATGACCCAAGAGAAGTCCCTGTCTGTTCCGCCAGTGGTCCACGTGAGGACAGCACTTTGTTAAAGCAAAAGAAGGAAAGCTTTCTAGGAACATAGCAGAGTGTGCCGACTCCAAGGATTCAGCTGTGAGTCAAGGACCAAAAGAGCCTTAGGCAGGGAAAAGAAAGGACCATTTGCAAACATAGGAAGGGCAAGAGAACATTGTCCAGCCCTGTCCTTCCAAAGCTGGACCGCTGAGCCCAGCTGTGCACTTTGTGTCTTGTGCCTTGTGCTGACTGAGGGCTGAGCAGGGCTGAGCTCTGGCCCTTGCTGGGCTTTTCAGTGGGCTGTAGAAACCCAGGGAGAGAGCCTTGTGGTCATCCACCCTCCCAGTCACCCTCGGTGACTTGCACACTAGGTCTGTCCTGCATCAGGACTGCCCCGTTCTAGTCCTAGCCCCTGACCAAGTCTCCAATCCTTCTGGGCCTCCATCAGTAAGACCAGGAGCTTACCACAGGTATGTTTGAGACCTTCTCATCCTAAAATTAAATGACTTTGTTTGTTTTCTTTTTGGAAGCATCTCCCTAGATAGTTTGAATTTCATCCTTCTATGTAAGTATTTGGAGAATTTAAGCACTTCTGTAAGTAGAATATTACCTTATTCACAAGCTCCAGGATGACCTGATGATGCCTAGTCTCTAGATTCAAACATTTAAACTGCATGTTAAATGTTTAAATGCACATTTCTGCCATTTGTTTTCAAGCCATTATTTAAAAAATGTTTTTACCTTTTCAAAAATAATTTTTAAAAATAGTGATTAATTACAATTAATCCAACCAATTCTATACAACTATTATGTATTATCATTTTTTATTTTCCTCTTCTAGCCTGTGCCCATCTACATAGTTATACTGATACAGTTGCAATCACAATGCACATATAATTTGGTCATTTTTCTCTCATTTGGCACTTTAGCTTAAACATTTTCTATGTATCTACAAAATCTAATTATCATTTCATTGAATGCATTATCTTCATCATCGTCCATGCACCATAGTTTAATTTCCAGAATGTTGCACATAGAGCTTGCTTGTAATTTCTTCTTGCTAGTATTGATAATGTTGTTAATTAACATTTTTGTGCATATAGCTTTTTTTTCTTGATGAGTTATTCTTAAAGGGAAAAAAGCCCTCATGCATTTTGAAACTGCTAGAATATATGAAGCCATATTCACACCCTCAACATATGGTTGCGTGTAAGCCACAGAATTCCCTCCTGTTTCCAGCAAGAGGCTTGGGACACAGTTCGTTATCAGCTGTCCTCTTTGAAGAGACTTGCAAAAATCATCCATCTGCACTTGGGGAAGCCCATTTATTTTATTTTCCCTCTTTTTTATTTGCTTCTTGTAAAAATTGTTTTACAGGAGCAAAGTAGCTAACTTTTACATAGATAATTAAGTCCTTGTAACAACAAATCTACGAGGCAAGACAGTGCGTTCTCCTCTCTCTGCCTGCCCACCCCCTGACCAGTCCCAAAGCTTGTGTTTTCATGGAACAGTGCTGCTTCAGTAACCACGCATTCAATTTAAAACTCAATTCCAAAGAAAAGAGCCATTTCTTTTTAAATGTAGTACATCAGACAAAGCAAATATGGACACTCCAAATCAGAAAGGACTGTGAACAATTTCAGCCACACCTGGAAACATGGTTTGTAAAACTGTGGCAAGTGTTGCCAATTTCAGGGACAGGGTAGGCATTCTAGTTCATAAGCCCCTAAAGTCTACCTTGTTTTAAACTAAAAATCACAAAGAATCGAGAGATCTTCATTTTATGGGAAACTGGAGCTGTACCAAATGTAAAACATCAAATTAAATTGAGTGAAAGCCATACCTATACTAATGCTTTAAAAGGGAAGACTTGAAGCCTGATGCCTTTTACCAAAGGCTTGGGCAGCTGAGCTAGTGCAGCCTGAAAATGTCTCATAAAGTAAAATTTAGGTCATTTTTATTCATTCTGTTATGCAGAGTCACAGACCTCGGAAAAACACACTAATAAAACATCATGCTCAGCTTAATGGTCTCTCCTCATTCGACTCCATAATGATAAATGAAATGCCATTAGCATAAGGCAAGTCCATTTCTTGTGGTCTGTGGAGGAGCCCAGGATTGCGATAGAATTGGAATTCAGAGAATTGATTGTTCACAGTTCAAAGGGAAAACTATGGCACATTTTGTAACCCCATGCCAAGGCCACCACTCTGGGAATGAAGGCCAAGCTCTGAGAAGGGTTGGGGTCCCCCAGACTGCAAACAGGAAGTGTCTCAGACCTGGGTCTGTGGACTAGAACGATACCTGAAAATAGCACTTGAGAGAGAGACCAGAAGAGCAGGAAGTTAGAGAAGGCAGCCAAGGGCCACTCTCTTGCTGTGCTTCAGTCAACTTCTGCAGTCTTTATAAAAACACCTTTACGTTGAACTCCTCTCATGGGCCAGGTAGTCTGCTGGGCTCTGGGAAAATAGCTAGAGATAAGATAGACAAGATTCCTGCTCTCATGGTGCTTACATTCTAATGAGGAGGACTTTCTGATAAATTTAAAATGGCAGTTTTGCCAGGTGCAGTAACTTACACCTGTAATCCTAGCACTTTTGTTCCCAGACCAAATGGAGGGTTGAGCTGCTTATTCTCATGGCCCAATAACGAGATGCAGATGAACTGGGAAAGGAGGGAGTTTTTATTTCTGAAACTGGTTACAGAGAGAAGGCTTGGAAAATATCACCCAACCAACTCAAAATTACGAAGTTTTGCAGAGCTTATATACCTTCTAAGCTATATGTCTACGTGTAAGTGTGCATTCATCTAAAGATATAAGTGATTAACTTCTTTTAATCTATAAGATCTGAGTCCTGAAGACCTTCCTCTGGAGCCTCAGTAAATTTACTTTATCTAAGTGGGTCCCGGTGCTAGGGTGATTAGCCTTATCTTTTGTCCCTGCTAAATCATGGAGGTTTGGGGAGTTCCTTTAGATCCCAACCAAACTTGTTTGTGGAGGCCTGGTGAGTTTCTTTAGACCCCCAATCAAACTTGTTTAATCCTAAGCAGGTCCTATTAAGAATTCCCTCATTATCTTGTCATGCTTCAAAGCCCAAGAAAGGCCTAGGCAAAACTTTTGGCGGGCTTTTGTTACATTCCAGCCTTTGTATGAGGGCACTGACTCTATCAGCTTTTAATATTTATCTTAACCACTCAGTCAGTGCTGAAGCAGTTGTTATGGAGGCCTGCGTTAGTGAGACCTGACCTGCCACACTTTGGGAGGCTGAGGTGGGTGGATCACTTGAGTTTCAGGAGTTTGAGACCAGTCTAGACAACATGGCATAACCCTGTCTCTACAGATAAATAATAAAATGGCAGTTTTATAGCACTTTTTGTGGCCCGAAATTATTGGCAGGATAATAGAGTGGTAGAGTTGCCCGATTTAGCAAATAAAAATCCCAGATACCCAGTGAAGTTTGAATTTCAAATAAACAAGGAATTATTTCCTTTTTAGTGTATGTCCCAAATATTGCATGAGATATACTTGTACTGAAAAGTAATTCCTCGTTTACCTGAAATTCAAATTTAACTGAGCATCCCATATTTTACCTGATAACCCAAGTAGTGGGTAATGGGTAAGGGCAACATAAAATACGGTGGTCAGGGAAGGCTTCTGTTCTAAGACCGTTTCAGGTGGGGAACAATGTGTTTTTTGAATGTCTATGTGATAAAAACAGGTACTAAACATTTGCATAGTGTTTGCTTGGGTCAGGTACTGTTCTAGGTACTTAACATATATTAAGGTATTTAATCTTCGCAACAGTCCTGTGAGACAGATTCTGCTATTCTCCCCATTTGGCAGATAGAAAAACTGAGGCAGAGACAGGGTAAGTAACTTATCCAAGGTCACCCAGAAAGTGGTGAAGTAGCCAGTCAGTCTGGCTCCAAAGTCTGTGTTCTAACCACTGTTGCCTGTCATGTAAGTCCACCATTGGAAGCATTCCATTTTACCAAAATCAAGTATCTTGAGATGTACTGCTATTTCAGCCAGCTGAGGAAGACACTGTGCTCTCCCCTCTCTATATACACTTCCTGTCCTCTCTGATGATAACATTTGAATAGCACTTTTTACTTACAATCGATTTTATATGCATTTTTATTGGAACTCTAAGTTTGATGAATCAGGTATAAGCAGACAAAGAGGGTCTCCAAGGATTATAGGAATTTAATCAAGTTGAACAATCAGCCTGTTTTACAGCCTCCTGCCCTTCAGCCTGTTTTTCCCCAAACTCCATGTGGAATGCAGTCACCTTTTTAGTTGGAACCAGCTCCTGACAGATCCTGGCAATTTATAGATGAGCCCAAGTGAACATTCCTCATGACCATGCTGAAGTTTCCACTCCAGGAGGAGCCACAGCTTCACTACCATAACATACAACCTATGTGCTGGCAGAATGACTCACTGCCTCTGCATCACTGGGACCCCTTCTCTACATGCAATGATGTGCCCTCTCTCCTATCCATCACTCCATTAAACCCTCCTGCCATTTTCCCTCAGGGAAACACTGCTTTGGAGAATACTCCCAGGGTTCTCCTCACTTGCACCAAGTAAAAAACTCTTATTGATGATTGATGAAAACCTCTGTTCTCGTGGAGAGTCTTTTATTACTTTCCAGGTGAATGAACTCCAGTTTTTTGTTTGTTTGTTTGTTTATTTTTTCTTTTTTTCTGGGTAACATAGGCTTTGCTAGTATCCTCATTTAGCAGATGAAGAAACTCAGACTGGGAAAGATTAAGTCATATATAATCCCATGGCAATAAGCAACAGAACTATGACTTGGCCTTAGATCTGCAAGAGCTTACTCTTGGCATATAGCCCATATCTAGCAGGGGCTCAAAAAAGGTATGTTGAACTGGACACAATGTGCTTCACCAGCTCTCAGCTGGGTGACCCCTTTGTAGAGACGCTGAATACCTTCCCTGAATATGGTATTGTCTCCCTTGAGGACACCAATTCTTCAAATGGCTTGACAGACTCATGTGGGTATGCCAGAAGGCTAGGTGCTCAGACCTCCCCATGGAGGTGTAAATATTTTAGTCAGTGGCAGGAATGGTACTATGAATTGTCTTATACCCATGAATAATGCAATCCCCTTCCTTTTCTCAACCAAATGACTTTAGGACATATGGGGCCAAGAACATGATGCAGATGTGAGGCTGGATTATGTACATCATTAGCCCACCTCCTATGGTGATGGAATTTGTCACCCCCACAAGCCCTTTTCCATTTGCCTTCAGAGGCTCATCCTTGGTCTTACATGATGGATTTGCTTTTCGGCTATGGAGGACAGTGCCCTGGACTGGGCATACTTCTCAGGGTAAACCCCGTTTCTTAATGTGACTTCTTTTAATGTTTTTACATTGGAAGGGGGCCAGGGCTGGGTTTTTTTTTCTTTCAGGGACTACAGGTTCTGACTTCAGGAGCCCAAGGAGAGCTTCTGCCAGCAACAGTATTGTTCTTGGCCAAATTTGGGTCTAGTGAAGAGTTTGAGAGAAGTTTGCAGAGTGGATGGGGCAGAACATGGGGGCCCAAGGCCCTTGGTACAGAATGTTGGGGCTGGTAGCTGAGTAATGAAAAGGCATAGGTGGTGAGATGGGAAGCAAACTCCTTATTTTTATAATTAAAAAATATATAATTTGAAATTATAAAAGTATCCTTATTTTTACTTATCTTGCCCCTCCCTGCCACATCTTTATACTGTGGATTTGATTGCAAAATGTGGCATCTATTAATTTAAGAACCATGATAATATCTTGCACAGATTCCATTCCCACTGATCATCTGGAATGGTCTTCATGGAAGCCCTGAGGTAAGCAGGGATGGGGTGCTGACCTTGATCCACAGGAGATGAGGATTCTGAGAGTCAGGGAAGTTAGGGGGCTTGCCCAAGGCTCTGCAGCAAGCAAATAATAGACAAGTGTTCAAAGGGAAGTGCTCGGACTCCTAGTTCAATACTGCTCATTTTTTCTTTAAAAAGGTGAGTACAGGTGTGGGTGTTCCCCCCCTCAACCCTGCCTCCTGCTTTATGAGCTCTCTGCAACTGGCACCAGGTGCCCACCCTGACTCACCTCACCCTTTTTCCTGTTCTGCCCCAAGCCTCAGTCTGGGATTTTGAAGCTGTTGTGTTGCCTCCATTCCAGAAAGCTTGGCCCACCAGCCCCAAGGTAGCAATCTTGGTTGAATCTTCCTCAAGGAGAAACACTTCCCCTCCATCTTCTGATCTGCAGAGTGGTGGATGCTGCTTTTCTGCAGGCACGATGGACAGAAATGTAGGATACTTGATGAGCACCTCTTGATAAAAGGTAAAATATGTTGGCTGGGTCTACTTTGAATAAGTGTTTCCTAGTGATTCAGAAAAGCAGTGGAGGCTGGAATGCAGACATTTAAAGTGTGAGCCATGAGTCAGTTTAGATAGAAGAGGCAGAGACTTGAGGTCATGCGCCAACATTTAACGTAAAGATGAAATGTTCAGACAACATTGTATTAGCTGCTTGGAACAGAGGAAGGGAAAGAAACAAAACAGAAGACAGCGTGGAAAAAGGATCTACTTTAGAGTAGTAAAGACAGGTTTGAATTGAGGCTCTGCTCCATACCAGCCATGCCACACAACTCACCTTACCCTGCTCAGGCAGGTTCATCCTTATTTTATAAATAATTGTTATGAAGATTGACTCATTCACCCCACCAATATATTTTTTATTATGTGTCAGGCTCTGCTTTAGGAAGTGGGGGACAAAGACAAAGAATCCCTTTTAAGGAGTTTGCATTCTCAGCAGAAAGTAGAAAGACTAAAGAATTAAACAAGAAACTATCAGACATTGATGGGATAGAAAATTTAAAAGACTGGTGTGATAGGGAATGCCTGGGAAGAGGCTGGGTATGTTAGGTCAGGAAAGGCTTCTCTGAAGAGTCGAGAATCGAGAAGCTTCCATCCATGCCAAGATCTATGGAGGAAGTTTTTTGGCAGAGTCAACAGCGAATTCAAAGGCCCTGGGGCTCCACAGTGAGAGGGTGGATGTGCAGGAGAAGGGCCTTGGGGCAATGAGGTCAAAGCACAGGGCTTGGACTTGATTCCAAGTGGAGTGAGGGCTAGTGGAGGGCTTTGACCAAGACTGTAACCTGATCTGATTTGTATTTTAAAAAGATATGCATGGAGGACAGATCAGAAGGGACTGAAGCCAGATGCCAGACTGGGAGGCAACGCTGTAAACAAGCCACTTGAGATTTCAGTACCCCAGCATTTTTAATGACTGAAATAATAAAAATAGAGCCTCAAAGCTTATGTTTAATCATGAAGCCACATTATTAGCTTTGAAATATAGATTGAAGAAGCTGTCTTTATCCTAAGCTTCTCTATGTGGCAATGAGACAAAATCAACTCCTTGGAAGTCTGTCATGCCAAATATCAGATTCCAGCCCAATTAGAGGTTTGAGGGGAGTGGGTAGGCAAGTGGTGGGTAGCTGGAAAAACACTTGAGGCAGTTTTGACATGACTTTATTCTCTCTCTGGGAGCAAGCTGTATGTACAGCACGAGCAGGGTAGTTATGCCTTTTACAGACAATAGTGGCTCCAAGCCAAGCACGAGCTTACGTGAGGGGTTAATGTACCTCATGTGGTGTGGTTACATAATGTGTGGGGTTGTGGGCCTGTGCTCCAAACCCGCGGAGTCATGCTGCCCCCGGAAGGCCACCTCGGCCTACTCCTGACAAAAGCACAGCCATTTTCCTTACAGAGGCCAACTCCCAAAGCTTAGAAATAATTGGGAAGACAGGCTACCTTGGGGCTTACTCCCATGAATCAGGTCAGAGCCAGTATCTACCTCACTAGGTGAATCACCCAGGGGCGACAGGTTCATACGAAGAAGGCGGGCAGGGCTCACTAGCTCCCAGAACTCATCAGGGGATTGGCACCTGCAGCCTGGGTGTTTATATTTGAATTACCTTTGATAGCATGTTGAATTGGTGACTAATTGCAGCATTCCCAAACAAGGTACTTTAATTACAGCTTCTTTAATTCCAGTGAGAGCTCCACTTGGAAAACAGAGTGATGAGGAGGATTCAGATCTGCTTACTCTGATCCGTAAGTGTGAGTTGAAAAATGAATGACCGGGAAAGTCTGTGGCTTACTCAGTGAGCTCCTGAAAAGACACTGCTTTGTAACTCTGCTAGAGATGCCTCCCAAGGGAAGGGGCCAATTACAATCATTGCAGCCTCATTCTAGAAAGGTGGTGACCAGTGCACATACGGGTGTGCTGGAAGGTCAATGCTGGCTTGGTCTCAGCCTCCCCTCCTTCTAGCTGGGAACAGTTGTCCAGATGTCATGTGTATCTCTGGAGGCACTTGCTCAGTTAGCTTGAAAAAACAGACTCACTAATTGTGCTGTCCTCTGTTGTAAATCATGGACTGATCTCCTTCACCTCTTGAGCTGTAAAATTCAATTCAGAGCTTTGAATAGGCTTCCGATAGTCTTCCTAGTTTCAACAGATCCTTTGACAGGTTTTCTGTATTTATTTAATGGGACTCTTGTCCCCTTGCTGCTAGGCTACACATGTGGCCCAGAAAACTGGGTCAGTTTCACAGGTAAAGTTTAAATGTTGCCAAATAGCTTATTTAAATCACTTTTACGTCTTTTTGTTAGATGAATGTGGGCAGGCCATGAATTCTAGCCACATTATTATTTTCCATAGTGGCCTTAAGACTGGGAATCAGTTACTTTTATATTTCCATAGAAGATAATAAGTCTTTCCATAGCCCTGAGTCTTTCTCATCTTCTGTGTCTTTCAATGGGCTTATACATATAGGACACTTGGTTCAATACCTGGCCACTGGCAAATCCTCAATAAATGGCAGTTGCATGGTTTTCTCTTGCTGCTTTTGGTGAAATTTCCTACTTGACTGAGCTTCACAGGGCAAAAGCTGAGGTTGTCCTTTGACTGTCTAGTACATGGTAGGTTTATAAATTTGTGGAATGAATGCTTGATCTTCCCAACAGCTAGCAAGATAAGTCAGGTAATATTTTCCCCATGATATGATTTAATAATCACAAGAACCCTGGGAGGTAGACTGTATTTCCCCAAGTTAGTTTATAGATGGTGGTAGAGGCTCTGAGTTGGTAGAAAATTCACGCAGGTCACACAGTTCGTTACTGATCTGATGCAGGCCCACTTCTCCCCCTGCTAATCGAATGCCCTCTTTGTTTCACCTTACCACTTTCTCTCAGGCTCATTTCATCTCAAATGTGTATCTTCGCAGGGTTTAGGGTTTAACAGGTGTCATTGGTAGAAAAGAGGAGATTCTTATTGTTTTCTTTGTTAACTGACTAGCAGCTGACTAGAGGAAAGAAATTTCTTAGCATCTACCCTAAGTCCAACCTACTGCCCTGGAAACTCATCCCTCCAGAATAGTGTTAAGTAAGTTATTTTAAAATGTACAATTAAGTTATTATTGACTATAGTCACCCAGTTGTGCTATCAAATAGTGGGTCTTATTCATTCTTTCTATTTTTTGTACCCATTAACCATCCCCATCTTCCCTGCAAACCCCCACTATACTTCCCAGCCTCTGTTACAATCCTTCTACTCTCTATGCCCATGAGTTCAACTGCTTTGATTTTTAGATGCCACAATTAAGTGAGAACATGTGATATTTGTCTTTCTGTACCTGGCTTATTTTACTTAAGTGATATGGTTTACCTGTGTCCCCACTCAAACTTCATCTCGAACTATAAGCCAAACAGTAATCTCCATGTGTCAAGGAGGGGACCTGGTGGGAGGTGATTGGATCATGGGGGTTTTCCCCATGCTGTTTTCATGACAGTGAGTGAGTTCTAATGAGATCTGGTTGTTTAATAAGTGTCTGGCCCATCCTCCTCCCGTCTCTCTCTCTCCTGCTGCCACGTAAAATGTGCTTGCTTCCCCTTTACCTTCTGCTATGATTGTAAGTTTCCTGAGGCCTCCTCAGCCATGTGGATCTGAGAGCCCATTAAACCTCTTTTGTTTATAAATTACCCCATCTCAGATAGTGTCATTATAGCAGTGTGAAAATGGACTAATACACGAAATTGGCACCATTAGTGGGGTACTGCTATAAAGATACTTGAAAATGTGGAAGCAACAGTGGAAATGGGTAAGGGCCAGAGTTTGGAACAGTTTGGAGGGCTCAGAAGAAGATTGGAAGATGTAGGAAACTTTGGAACTTCCTAGAGGCTTTTTGAATAGTTTTGACCAAAATGCTGATAGTGATATGGACAATGAAATCCAGGCTGAGGTGGTCTCATATGGAGATGAGGAACTTATTGGGAACTGGAGCAAAGGTCACTCTTGCTCTGCTTTAGCAAAGAGACTGATGGCACTTTGCCTCTGCTCTAGAGATCTGTGGAACTTTAAATCTGAGATAGATGATTTAGGGTTTCTGGCAGAAGAAATTTCTAAGGAACAAAGCATTCAAGACATGACCTGGTTTTTCCTGAAAGCATACAGTTATATGCACTTACAAAGAGACATTTGAAATTGGAACTTATGTTTAAAGGGGAAGCAGAGCATAAAATTCTGGGAAAATTGCAGCCTGTGTATGTGGTAGAAAAGAAAAACCCATTATCTGGGGAGAAATTCAAGCTAGCTGCAGAAATTCACAAAAGTAATGACGAACTGAATGTTAATTGCCAAGACAACGGAGAAAATGTCCCCAGGGCATGTCAGAGATCTTCAAGGTAGCCCCTCCCATCACAGGCCCAGAGGTCTAGGAGGAAAAAGTGGTTTCATGGACCAGGCCCAGGGCCCTTCTCCTCTGTGCAGCCTTGGAACTTGGTTTCCTCTGTCCCAGCTGCTCCAGCTCTAGTCAGGGCAAAAAGATGTCATGGTACAGCTCAGACTGTAGCTTCAGAGGGTGTAAGCCCCAAGCCTTGGTGGCTTCCATGTGGTGTTGGGCCTGTGGGTATGCAGAAGACAAGAGCTGACCTTCGGGAACCTCTGCCTAGATTTCAGAAGATGTGTGGAAATGCCTGGATGTCTAGGCAGAAGTCTGTTGCAGGGGTGGAGCCCTCATACAGAACCTCTACTAAAACAGTATGGAAAGGAAATTCGGGGTTGGAGCCCCCATACGGAGTCTCCACTGGGGCACTTCCTAGTGGAGCTGTGAGAAGAGGGCCAACATCCTTCAGACCCCAGAATGGTAGATCCACTGACAGCTTGCACCCGGAAAAGCCACAGACACTCAACACCAGCCTGTGAAAGCAGCCACAGGGGCTATACCCTGCAGAGCCACAGAGGCAGAGCTACCCAAAGCCTTGGGAGTATCCCCTTCCATCAGCATTCCCTGGATGTGAGACATGAAGTCAAAGGAGACCATTTCAAAGCTTTAAGATTTAATGACTGACCTGCTGGGTTTGGACTTGCATGGGTCCTCTTTGTTTTTGCCAGTTTCTCCCATTTTGAGTAGGAACATTTACCCAATGCCTGTACCCCCATTGTACCTTGGAAGTAACTAACTTGCTTTTGATTTTTTAAGGGGGAAGGGACATGCCTTGTCTCAGATGAGACTTTAGACTTGGACTTTTGTGTTAATGCTGGAATGAGTTAAGATTTTGGGGGACTGTTGAGAAGGCATAATTGCATTTTGAAATGTGAGAGGGACATGAGATTTGAGAGGGACCAGGGGCAGAATAATATGGTTTGGCTGTGTCCCCACCCAAATCTCATCTTGAATTGTAAGGCAAATTGTAATCCCCATGTGTCAAGCAAAGGGCCTTGTGGAAGGTGATTGGATCATGGGAGTGGTTTCCCGCATGCTGTTCTCATGACAGTGAGTGAGTTCTCACTCACAGATAGAAGTGCTACTGATTTTTGTATGTTGCAACTTTACTAAGTTTGTTTAGCAGTTCTAATAGTTTTCCTGTGTAGTCTTTAGGTTTTTCTAAATATAAGATCATATCATCTGTAAAAAAAATAATTTGACTTATTTTCCCATTTGGATGCCTTTGATATCTTTCTCTTGTCTGATTGCAATGGCTAGGGCTTCCAGTACTATGTTAAATAACAGTGGTGACAATGGGCAGTGTTGTCATGTTCCAGATCTTAGAGGAAAGACTTTCAGTTTTTTCCCATTCAGTATGACACTAGCTGTGGGTCTGTCATATATGGCTTTTATTATGTTGTGGTATGTTCCTTCTATTCCCAGTTTTTTGAGGGTTTTTGTCATGAAGAAATGTTGAAATTTATCAAATGCTTTTTTAGCATCAATGGAAATGATCATATGGTTTTTATCCTTCATTCTGTTGATACGACTTATTATATTGATTGATTTGTGTATGCTGAACCATCCTTGCATCCCAAGAAAAAACCCCACTTGGTTATGATAACCTAAAATCATTAGGTTATTTATCTGAATTTTTTCCTCTTCTTTGAGGTAGGTACTTATAGCTATAAGCTTCCTTCTTAATACTGCTTTTGCTATATCCCACAGATTTTGGTATGTTGTGTTTCCATTATCATTTAAGAAAATTTTCATTTTCCTTCTTAATTGCTTCATTAACCCACTGGTCATTCTGGAGCGTATTATTTAATTTTCATGTCGTTGTATAGTTTCCAAAACTCCTGTTGTTATTAATTTCTAGTTTTATTCCATTGTGGTCAGAGAAGATGCTTGATATTATTTGCATGATTTTGAATGTTTTAAGACTTGTCTTGTGATCTTACATATGATCTGTCCTTGAGAAACAGCCATGTCCTGAGGAGAAGAATGTGTATTCTGCAGTCATCAGATGAAATGTTCTGTAAATAGCTATTAGCTGCATTTGGTCTATAGATTAAGTCTGATGTTTCTTTGTTGATTTGCTGTCTGGGAAATCTGTCCAATGCTGAAAGAAGGGTGTTGAAGTCTCCAGCTATGATGGTATTGGGGCCTATCTCATTCTTTAGCTACAATAATACTTGCTTTATATATCTAGATGCTCCAGTGTTGGGTGCATAGATATTTAAAATTATTACATCTTCCTGCCACATTGATACCTTTATCATTATACAATGACCTTGTCTCTTCTTACAGTTTTTGTTTTGAAATCTATTTGTCTAATATCTTTATGGTGACTCCTGCTCTTTTTTGGTTTCCATTGGCATGGAATATCTTTTTCTATCCCTTTATCTTCAGTCTATGTGTGACTTTATAAGTGAAATGTGTTTCTTGTAGGCAAAAGATCAATGGGTCTTGTTTTTTCATCCATTCAGCCACTCTATGTGTTTTGACTGGAGAGCTTAGTCCATTTACATTTATTGTTATTATTGATAAGGAAGGGCTTACTCCTACTATTTTGTTATTTGTTTTACAGTTGTATTTTGTTTTGTGGTCTCCTCTTTCTTTCCTTCCTGCCTTCCTTTAGTGAAGGTGACGTTCTCTGATGATATGATTTAGCTTCTTGCTTTTTAATTTTGTGTATTCATTGTATGTTTTTGTTTACCACGGGCTTGCAAGTACTATCTTATAACCCATGATTTTGACCTGACAACAATGTAACACTTTGTATAAACATTGAAATGAATAAAAAAACCCATGCCCTAACTTTATCCCCCAACTTTTAAACTTTTTGTTGTTTCTATTTATATCTTATTGTACTGGCTATGTCTTGAAAAGTTGTTACAGTTATTATTTTTGATTGGTTCACTGTTTAGTCTTTTTACTTGGGTTAAGAGTACTTTACACACTACAGTTAAAGTGTTACAATACTGTGTTTTTCTGTGTACTTACTATTACCAGTGAGTTTTGTTCCTACTGGTGAGTACTTATTGCTCATTAATGTCCTTTTCTTTCTGATTGAAATACTCTCTTTAGCATTTCTTGTAGGACAGGTCTGGTGTTGATGAAATCCCTCAGCTTTTGTTTAGGCAAGTCTTTATTTTTCCTTCATGTTCAAAGGATATTTTAACCAGATATACTATTCTAAAGTTTTTTTTTTCCTTTAGCACTGTAAATACATCATTACACTCTCTCCTGGCTTGTAAGGTTTCCACTGAAAAGTCTGTTGCCAGATGTATCAAAGTTCCATTGCATGTTATTTCTTTTTCTTTCCTCTTGATGCTTTTAGGATCAGTTCTTTACCCTTGACCTTTGGGAGTTTTATTATTAAACGCCTTAAAATAGTCTTCTTTGGGCTAACTCTGCTTGGTATTCTATAACCTTCTTGTACTTGGATATTGGTATCTTTCTACAGACTTGGGAAGTTCTCTGCTACTGACCCTTTGAATAAACTTTCAATAACTTTAAGTCCAATAACTCTTAGATTTGGCCTTTGAGGCTATTTTCTAGATCCTGTAGGCGTACTTCATTTTTTTTTTTTATTTTGTCTCCTCTGTGTATTTTCAAATAGCCTGTCTTCAAGCTCATTATCATTATTTCTGCTTGATCAATTCTGCTATTAAAGGACTCTGACATATTTTTCAGTATGCCAAATGTATTTTTCAGCTCCAGAATTTCTGCTTGATTCTTGTTAATAATTTCAATCCCTTTGTTAAATTTATTTGATAGAATTCTGAATTTTTTATCTGTGTTATTTTGATTTTGAGTTTTCTCAAAACAGCTATTTTGAACTCTCTATCTAAAAGGTCTCATATCTTTGTTTCTCCAGGATTGGTCCCTTGTGATCTACTTAGTTCATTTGGTGAGGTAATGTTTTCCTGGATGATATTGATGCTGGCAAATGTTCTTCAGTTTCTGGGCATTTAAGAGTTGGGTATTTATTGCAGTCTTCACTGTCTAGACTTATTTTTACCCATCCTTCTTGTGCAAGACATTTTAGATATTTGAAAGGACTTGGGTGTTGTGATCTAAGAGGTATGTGCTTTAGGGGGCACCCCAAGCCTAATAATGTGATTCTTGCAGACTCATTAGTGGTACCACACTGACAGTCTTGGACAAGACCCAAGATAATTCTCTTGATTACCAGGCAGAGACTCTTGTTCTCTTCCTTTACTTTCTCCCAAATAAACAGAGTCTTTCTCTTTCTCTATGTTCTGAGCCACCTAAACCTGGAGTTTAAGTGACACAAGCACCCCTACACTGGATCAGACCTGAAGTCAGCACAACAGTGAGTCTCGGCTAATGCTTGCTGTAACCACTTCCTGGCTACTGCCTATGTTTGCTCAAGGCCCTGGGGCTCTACAATCAGCTGGTGGCAAAGCCAGCTGGGTGTAGGTCCTTTCAGGGTGGCAAGGTCCCCCAGGCCCCAAGTGAGTCCAGGGGTGCCATCTGGGAGTCAAAAACCTTAGAAGTCTACCTGATGTTCTACTGTACTGCAGCTGAGCTGGCACTCAAACCACAATATGTAGTCCTTCCTCCTCCTCCCTTCCCTTTCTAAAGCCAGCAGAGCCTCAACCCACAGCCACCGAGACCCCAGGCCACTAGGAGTACTGCCAGACTATTGCTGATATTCCCTTAAGGCCCAAGAGCTCTTAAGTCAGTTGTGGTGAACGTTGCCTGGCCTGGGACTCACCCTTCAGAGCAGTGGGATCACCTCTGGTGCAGGGCAGGTCCAGAAATGTTCAAGAGTCAAGTCTTGGAATTAGGGACCCCATGACCACACTTGATGCTTTAACTCCTGTGCTGTGCTGGTACCTAAGGCTCAAGACTTTCTCCTCTGCATTTCTCAAGCAGAAGGAGTTTTGCCCCATAGCCACTACAGCTGGGAATGTGCTGAGTTTCACCTGTAGCCAGCAAGTCTCAGAGGCTCACTCAAGGCCTTTGTCACAGTACCTGGGTATTGCTGCTGCTTATTCAAGGCCCAAGGGCTCTTCAGTTAGCAGGTGATGAATGCTGCCAGGACTGGGTCCCTCCCTCAAGGCAGTGGGTTCCCTTTTGGCCCAGGGTATGTTTAGAAATGTTGTCCAGGAGCTAGGGCCTTGAATGGGTCCTCACAACTTTGACCAGTGCCATATCCTGCTATGGCTGAGCTGGTATCCAAGATGCAAGACAAAGTCCTCCCCAGTCTTCCCTTTCCTCTCATCAAGCAAAAGGAAGTAGTCTGTTTTGGAGTCATGAACTGTGCAGCCTGGGGATAGGGGAGGTGTGTTGCCAACACTCCTTTGGCTGCCCCAGCTGATCTCTCAGTATGTGCATGCCCCACCACCCAGTTAGTCTCTGGGCCTAGTTGAGCACTAGAGCTCACCTAAGAGTTGTAGTCCTTATGGCCTAGACTGCCTTTCAAGTTTATTTAGAGATACAGAGTACTTTGTCCCTCAGTGGTAAGGTTTTTGGGAAGTCAAGTTCTGACCACTGGGATTGGTGATTCCCCTCTCGGTAGGGCTGGTTTAAATGCTCCTGCCATGGGCTGGCATCAGCTGAGTTTGGTCTGGTGTTTCTTTCTGCTGTAGCAGGACAGCACTGAGTTTATTGCTTCATAATTTCTGTGTTCACCCTCCTCCAGCGCCCAGGGACACTCTGCACCACATTGCTGCCGCCAGAAGTCGGGGAGGGGTGGCATCAGCAATTCAAGACTGTTGTTTTCTGCCTCTTCAGTGTCTCTTTCAGTGATACAATGTTAAAACCAGATACTATGAGGGCTTGCCTGATTTTTGGTTCTATGATCGTGTTTTTTCTGTGTAGATAAGTTGTTAAATTGGTGTCCTTGCAGGGGGCATGATTGGTGGAGACTTCTATCCCCACCAATCTTTCCCTGCCTCCTTCCCACCTGAATTCTTGCATCTAACAAAAACTCTACTGCCCTTAGAGTTCAAACTGGAGTGAGTGTACAGGTTTCAGTTGAGTTAGACATGCAGTACCTAGAACCACTCTTAAATTTTTTCCTGTCTGGCTTATTTTCTCCTAATCATAATCAGTCTCTAGTAAAGAAAGTGAGAAAACTTGGGCTCAGCCTCTTCATCAGCTACCATCTTCTTGTACAAACTTGAGAAACTATTTCCCCATGAGATTTTTTCTCAGATTTGCTGAACCTCAGGGCAAGAAGGAATCTCACAAAACCATTGACATAGGCCCTTGTTTTTTGTCCAAATTTCCTTGACCTCATCTCCTTTTCTAGTCTTTACCCGAATAGTTCTAGAGAGAGGAAACTTACTACTCTCATTAATGGATGTAGATCTGGGCTATGAGTTGTGAGACCTACTGGACTGTGTAATAATAGTCTGAGTGGTTGACTTATTTGAAAAGTAAATAATTTTGGAGATCCTCACTTTGTAGGGGTGGCCCTATAATTTATCATCCTAACCAGGACACTCTTAAGAATGAAAGGACACTCTTAAGAACAATTATACTGGAGCAGTACGAATAAAACGGGACTATCTTGAGCAAACTAAGACATATGATTACTTGACTACCATGATTCTATGGCCACCAACAAGTGGTAAAAATTCCATGGGCAGGGCTGGGACCCATCTTTAGTAATAAGCCCTGAATTTTGGTCTTGCTGCCCCCCTTACTTTCCACCCAAACTGTTAACAGTCAATCTTTTTTGAACCATCTCCTGTTCTTTAACCAATTCTCTTGTGAGAATTCCAGCCCCAAAGCCATTTCAGAGAGAAAGCATGTACATATAGTCATAATTTCAAGCAAATTTCTCCCATAGGCACTTCATAGTCCTGACTACTATCTTGATCAGATGCATATTTAATGCCTTTTGACAGAGACACAGATGCAAACTGTTCAACCCTTTCTGAGGTGTTAGAATGCTGCCAGGTGCCAGTACAGTTGCTGTGAGAGCTACTGGAATGCCTGGAGCTACCCTCTCTCAGTGTCCCCACAAGACCCGAATCTCAGGAAACTTACCGCAAGGTAACAGAAGGAGAGGCAGGGCTTATTAAGTTTCCTTCTGCAGGCCATTTGATTGCATTTCTGCCCTGAGCACAGGCTTATTTGCATAGTTGATTTATAGCTTTAATTCAAATATTACTGTTGTTTCACATAAACCACTAACCTGATTTCTCCTTAGATTTTTCTTTTAACAATTCACTCAATACCACATCGAACCCAGTGAAACCAGGGGCCTTTAATATGAGGCCTCCATTTCCATTTCCACTGGGACAAAGGAGTATGGAAGATGGAGAACGGAAAATGAACTAACTGTTAAGTTTCAGAAAGGTTTACTCCCACTGCAGGGCAGTCTGGTGCACACAACTCAAGCACATTCAGCTTCAAGAATCTTTGATAAGAATCTTTGTTTTTATGTTACTGATTCTATAAGAGGAAGTTTCTTTTAAAGTTGCCTCTCCTCTTCTTTTCTTTATTTGTTCTTTCCAAAAGACAGTTAAAATTTATGGAGCCAAGCACTGCGCTAATGACTCAGATGATGGTAGGGCTAAAGACAAGTTTGTCCTGGCCCTCAGGGAGATTGTATTCTTGCCAGACAATACAGACATCAGGAAAGAATTACACATTCTTTTAATCAATTATGTATTCTAAACAACTGCTTTTCTGAATAGACATTTTAAATACAGTCTATCTAAAAGCACTAGAGAGATTCTGAGGTTACCAGAACTGAGGGGCCAGGATTACAGAGATAATGGATATGCAGGAAAGTGAGCCTGTGACACTTATTCCCTTGAAGCATTTGCCTTTTCTTAAATAGGAGTTACAGAACAAGAGGTAGAGAATGAGAGCAAGAGAGAATATGATAAGTTTCAGGAAAGAGCACAGTGTGACGAAAAAGC
Organism: Nomascus leucogenys; assembly: GCF_006542625.1. Classification (NCBI taxonomy): domain Eukaryota; kingdom Metazoa; phylum Chordata; class Mammalia; order Primates; family Hylobatidae; genus Nomascus; species Nomascus leucogenys. The sequence goes on along the minus strand of NC_044383.1, from coordinate 22,065,191 downwards.
GAAGTGGCACTTTCATCAGTCTAACACTACAGGCGAGAAAAAACGCTGAAGTTTGAGACTCTAAGAATGAAGGATCTTGGAAAACACACAAGATTTTCAGGGTGAATCCTTCAAGGGCTACATTATAGAAGTGGGGTTGGATCAGAGGTTGACCAAGCCTTACAAAGTCTGAGAATAAGCCTCAAAGAAGTGAGTCCGCTAATTGGTTTAAGGCATTATGGCCCTGTTCTAACCACCTGCCAAGAGGATCAATGATTGGCTGATAACACCAAATAATGCCAGTGAGCATGTGGAGCAAACAGGAATTCTCATTCATTGCTCCTATTCAAAAATGATGCAATCATTTTGGAAGATACTTTGCCATTTCCTTAAAAACTGAAATATAGTCTTACTATGTAATCCAATAATTGTGCTAGTGGGTATTTACCCAAAACAGTTGAAAATTATGTCTACACAAAAATCTGAAAGTGAATAGTAGCTTTATTTATAATGGCCTGAAACTGGAAGCAACCAAGATGTCTTTTAGTAGGTAAATAGATCAACAACATGTGGTTCATCCATACAATAGTGTATTATTTGACAGTAAAAAGAAATGAGCTATTAAGCCACAAAAATAGGTGGAAGAACCTTAAATGCATATTTCTAGGCAAAAGAAGTCCATTTGAAAGGATTACACACTATACGATTCTAACTATATGACATTCTGGAAAAAGCAAAACTATAGAGATAGTAAAACGATCAGTGACTGCCAGGGTTTAGAAGGAGGAGAGGGATGAATAGGTGGAGTTTTAGGGTATTATTGTGTAATAATGGTCTATTCATGACATTGTGCATTTGAGGGAACATAGAGAACTATATAACACACAGAGTGCATCTTAATATAAACTTTGAACTTTAGGTAATGATAAATCAATATTGTTTCATTAACTGTAACTAATGTATTATACTAAAGCAAGATATTAAAAACAGGAAACTTTGTATGTGTGTGACAGGGAGGGCTTATATGGGAACTCTGTGCTACCTGTCAATTTTCTGTAAATCTAAAAAGTAAATTTTAATATAAAACAAAAACTAATTGATAAGTAATTTACAAGTAAAAAACTAAGAGAAGGAATAGACAAATGTGCAATCACAGTAAGGCACATTAACATACCTTGGTAACTGATAGAACAGGCAGAGCAAAATGCTCAGTGAGGACATAGAAAATCAGTAAAAACACAATTCAAGAAAACTTGATCTAATGGACATATGTACAACACAGTGCCCAACAGTGGCAGAATACACATTCTATTAAGTGCACGTAGAACAAAACTGATTACAAGCAGAAACATAAATATCAATATATATATTTTTTGAGTGTTTAATCTCCTCTAGTTGTTACTCAAATAATCTTATTTTTGACTGGGCTCAGACTTAGGGTAGAAGCTTCCAGACAGGACAGTCTGCATCTCTTGGTGATCTGTTCCTGGCATTTTTCTTTGGCTTCCTTCATTGTCTTGGCCAAAAGTTTAGCCTATTCTGCAGGCTCTTTTTTATTTTTCTTAATACTTTGTTTCTTCAGAGCAATACACTGGTGTTTGTGTTGCAGGACACGTGGAATAACAAGATGCTGACTCTTGGGTGCTTTGGTCCCGGGTTTCTTACCTTTCTTGTCTAAAAGGTTTCTTACAACATATTGGAGGATGCCATCTTGTTTAGGCAGATTAAAAAGATTGTGGATTCTGCTAGCTCCTTTGGGCCCCAGGTAATGAGGTACCACAGTATCAGTCAGTACAGGAACATTATTCTCTCCTTTTTTAAATTTTACAATAATCAAGTTGAGAACATTCAGAATGACATCCACAATGCAACCTCGAACAGATTTGTGCTTTTTTTCTCCAGTTCTCCTTGGTGTATAACAGGAATGCCCCTTTCTCAGTAGCAGGCAGACACAGCCATGGGTCAAGACACACTTCTGCATGGGGAAACCTTGTTTGTCATTCCCACCACTGACTCAGACCACATAACCACTCTATTCTTCACTCAGAGTGTTAGCAGTAACTTCTGTTACCACACACTTCTCATAAAAAGTATGAAATTTGCTTTCATCATCCACTTCAATGAGTTTCTGGCAGCCAGTGGCTGGGAAGGACATATTCAGCTTCAGCTTGAAGCAGTTGATCACCTCTGAGGTGCCATGAAAAGGTGTTCAATATATTTTAAATGAACAATTGCATTCAGGCTGTGCTGGAATCAAGCACAAAAGAATGCTAAAACATTCCCAATTACTTGGAACTTAAGCAACATATTTTGAAACAATCCAGGGATTGAAGGTAGAATCACAATATTATAAAATATTTCAAACTAAATGAAAATGAAAATATGATATAAAATTTTGGAGGATGCTAATAAAACTGTGGTTAAGGGGAAATTTTTAGGTCTAAATGCATACATTAATAAAAGATGGAAGGCTGAAAAATCTCAGTATCACTCTCAGAAAGAACATTCAATAGATCCCAAATGAAACTGAAGGAAAAAATAATAAAGAACAAAATTAATGAAACAGAAAATATAAACACAAAATATTCAAAGAGACAAAAGTTGAATGTTTGAAAAGGTGAATAACATTGTTAAATCTCTAGCAAGTCTAGGCAAGAAGAAAAGAGGAGAAATTAAAAAAAAATCAATAGCAGAAATAAAAAGGGAGATTGCTACAAGTCATTCAGAGATTTGGAAAGATAACAAGAGAATATACTGAAGAATTATATTCCTGAAAATTTGGAAATGTAGACGTAGGGGACAAATTTCTTAAAAGCACATTTTTAAAAACCCGGTACAGTAAGAAATAGAGAATCGGAATGGTCTTATATCATGTAAAGGAATTGTATGTGCAATAAAGAACTCTTTTACAAAGAAATATCTAGGCCCAGGTGTCATCTTCTCCAGTAAATTCTTTTAAATGTTGAAGGAATAAATAACAATTTTATGCAAGTGCTTGCAGAAAGTTAAAAAGAAGAGGAAACATTTTCAAATTTGTTTTATGAGGACAGCATAAACTTAATACCAAAACCTAACACATACAGGACCAGAAAAGAAAGTTACAGGAAAATCTCAGGAGCATAAATGAAAAGTCTAAACTAAAAATTAGTAAATAACTCTAGTGATATATATGTGTGCATGTGTATGTGGGGGAGGGGTAGGTAGACAGGTGACTGGTTTTATTTTAGGAATAAGGTTTGCAAACAGAATTTGGGAAGTTTGTTTATATTTAATAACCAATGTTATTTACCAGATTAACAGAATAGGGGAGAAAAAGAATATAATAATCTCAACGAAGACATTCATAAAATCAGCCCCCATTTATAATAAAAATTCTTAGCAAGCCAAGAATGTAAAGGCCGTCCCATATCTGATAAGACTATTTACAAAAACCCTACAATGAGCATAATACTTAATGATAAAATATCAAAATTTTGCCTCTATGATCAGAAATGAGACAAGTATGTTTATTGTTAACGCTCTTATATCCAACATTGTACTGAAGATCACTTAGAAAATCCCAAGGAATTTACACTAAAATAAGTTTGGCAAATTAAGTAGGAAGGTATGATGTTAACATTTTTTAAAAATCAGTATTTTTACATACTAATAAAAGATTTTAAAATAAATCTTATTTTAAAATAAGATTCAAAATAACAATACTATCAAAAGCATCAAATATTTAGGAGTAAGTCTAACAAAACTTATAAACACAAATCTAAAAACTTTCTTGAGAGAAATTAAAGAATACATAAATAAATGGTATATGTTCATATATGAAAGATTCAATAATGTAAAAATGTTAATTGTCCACCATTAATATATATTACATGCAATCCAAATTAGAATTTTAGAAAGTTTTTGTTTTTTGTGGATACTGACAAAGTAATTCTAAAATTTGTATACAAATACGAAAAGTGTACAAATATCTTTGGTGACCTTGAAAAAGAACAAAAATTATGGAGAATTTACACCATATCAAGACATTAGGCTATAGTAATTTAGACAGTGTGTTATTGGCATATGGCATTGGAATAGAATAGAAAATTGAGAAAGCAGAATCATCTCTGTATGGTTAATTTATTACAGAAGAAACAGTAATAACTGTACATTCCAACTAACAGTGCTGGGCTAAATAAATATGCACATGGAAAAAAAATAAATCTTAAGCCTTACCTCATACCAAATGTAAAAATTATTTCCAAATGGGTTGTAGATCTAAATGTTAAAGATTTTAAAAAGTGCTTCTGTAAGATAAGATCTTTGAGATCTTTGGGGTAGGCAAAGATTTCTCAAACAGAACACAAAATGTACTAACAGTGAAGATTGATACACTGAACTACATTGCAATAGAGAACTTATTTTCATGATTAAGAAAGAAAAATACAATAGAGTAGAAGACATTTGTTAAGAAATAAAGAGCTCCTGTAAATCAATATGAAAAAAATGACATGAAAAGGCACTTTGCAAAATAATGATTAATATCATTATTAATCAGGGGAGTTAAAGTCACAGTGAAATACCACAACAGAACAACAAGACTGATACAGTGAAAAATATAGATAATACTAACTCTTGTAAAGGATATGGATCAGCTGAAACCATTGTGAACTGCTGGTTTGAAACATTTCAGAAACTTTTTAAATAATATATACTATCACTTAATACAGACTGTATTAGTCAACTCAGGCCACCATAATAAGATACCATAGAATGGGTAGCTTCAACAACAAAAATATACCCTCTCACTGCTCTGGAGGTTAGAAGTCTTAGATTAGGTGCTACAATGTTCATGCTCTGGTGAGGGCTCTCTTCTTGGCTTGTGCACAGCTGCCTTCTTGCTGAGAGAGAGAGAGAGATCCCATGTCTTTTCCTCATTTTATAAGGGCACCAGTTCTATTAGAAGGCTTCCCTCTTATGACCTCATTTAATCTTACTCTCCATAAAGGCCCTATGTCCAGTACAGACACATGGGAGGTTATGACTTCAACACATGAATTTGTGGGGAGGGGACTCAATTTAGTCTATAGCACTTGCATTGTTCATGATCTAGCAATTCCACTGCTAGACTGCAACCAATAGAAATGTGATGCCAAAAGACATGCTTAAGTATGTTTATAGCACTATTTTTTATATTTGCTGCAAACTGGAAATAACCAAACAGTGCATAAATGGTAAAGCAGCTAAATTATTTGTGGTCTTTTGTTACATGGATCTTTGCTCTGTATGAGGAAAATAAGTGAACTACTGTTAAATGCAATAACATAGATGGATGTCAAAAACATAATTTTCAACAAAGGGAGCCAGACACAAAAGAGTACAATACAATTCCATTTATATAATGCTCAAAAACAGCAACACTTAATCAATGGCAGGAGCAATCAGGGTAATTATTTTCTTCAGTTCAGAAATTAAAAGATCATCTTGGCTGGGTGCGGTGGCTCACGCCTGTAATCTCAACAGTTTGGGAGGCCTAGGCGGGCAGATCACGAGGTCAGGAGATCGAGACCATCCTGGCTAACACAGTGAAACCCCATCTCTACTAAAAATACAAAAACAAAATTAGCCAGGCGTGGTGGCGGGCGCCTGTAGTCCCAGCTACTCGGGAGGCTGAGGCGGGAGAATGGCGTGAACCTGGGAGGTGGAGCTTGCAGTGAGCCGAGATCGTGCCACTGCACTCCAGCCTGGGCGACAGAGGGAGACTCTGTCTCAAAAAAAAAAAAAAAAAAACATCTCATTTCATGTATACTTTCCATTACACAGTCAGCTTTCAACTTTATTAATACTCCTTCAGAGGTAATATGCATTTTTAGCTCTTTCTACTTTTAAGGGTTTCTCTGTCTTTCATTTTTAGCAATTTGATTTTGGTGTCCCTCACATGTATACTGGGCTCTGTTTTATTATTTATTAAATTAGTCCACCTGCCTCCATTTCTCAGTATATTCAGTTTGTCCTTTCTTTCAGTTAAATAACCCCATCTTCTGTATGGTCAATATTGTGTTAAATCTATCCATTATGTTTTTAATTTGATGTTTATTTGATTCATTTTTTATAGCTTCCAGTTCTCTGATGAAAATCTTTAATTTTTTTCTATTTTTTCTTTATACTTTTAAACATATGAATTGTAGGTATTTTGAAGTCTTTGTTAACATGAATACAGTGGATCCTTGTTATTTGTGGATTCCATATTTGTGAATCTGCTTACTTGCTAAAATTTATTTGTAAACCCCAAATCAATACTCATGGCACTTTCACAGTCATTTATGGAAATGTGCAGAGTGGTGAAAAATTTTATTTTCTTAATGCACATGTTCCTAGCTGAGATTGAACAAGGTGACACTCTACAGTATTGTTTCAGCTCTGCTGTTGTAAACAGGTGTCTTATTGTGGTCTATTTTTGCATTTTGGTGCTTTATTTGGCAATTTTGCTGTTTATGGCTCCCAAGCATAGTGCTAAAGTGCTGTCTGGTGTTTTAATGTGCAAGATGGCTGTGATGTACCTTACAGAGAAAATATGTATACTAGACAAGCTTTGTTCAGGCATGAGTTATAGTACTCTTTGTCATGAGTCCAATGTTAATGAATCAATAATGTGAATCATGCAGAAAGAGAAAGAGAAAATTTGCCAGTCTGTAAGTAACGCCACTCTGGAAAGTGCTAAAGTAACATGTATAGTGCATAATGAAGCCATGGAAAAGATTATAAAGTGTCTAAAATTTTGGATTATTAAAATGATTGATTTTTCAAAAGCATAATGTACAGCACTACCATGATGGTGAATGTCAAATAAACTTAATGTTACATCACTCAGGGTCAGGAAAATGTTACACACTTCCCAGTTAATGATGCTGGCTCACACATTTGGAAAGGTGATATAACATGAGAAATGTTAAATGTAGGCAAGGGAGGCTCTGAAGATCATGAGGCTGTGGAAACATTTTTAAAATACCTGCTAAGTAGTATTGTACAGGAAGATTTATGTGGAAGAGCAGGTCGTCAAAGCTGATAACACTGGCTCATCTTACAAGATGTTGTCAAACAAACTTATATAATGACAACAGAATCTTGGCTGATAAAACTGTTGTGACCAGAGGTTTTCAGAATCACATCCTATATTTCCCTGTGTAGCAATAGTTCACTATTCATTACTTCAGCATTCTTAGCAATTTATAGAGCATAGCCACCACAAATAACAAGAATGACTGTTTTGAATCATCTGTGGATCTGGTTTTATCATTTGTCTTTCCCCTTGGTTATTGATCACATGGCCCTGTTTCTACATCCCTAGTAAATCATTACTATTTAAATATCTTTAAAACACTGCAGAGTTTCAGCTGATCTTATCTTTCACAGGTAGATTCGCCCTTTCCTCTGATGGACAAATGGATGTCAGGAGGCTGGGATGGGGTGGCTAATTTCCTTATTCCAGTCAGGGACTGAATGGGTCAAGCCTGGGCTACACTTTTCATAATTATCAGTCTTAATCTAATTTCCTCCTATTGTTAGGTTGTGGCCATCAGGAAACTTAATTGAGAACCCAACTTTCTTTTTTTTTAGTACAGAGTAACTGCAGCATTTTTTGCTCTACTTTAAGGAGATTTTTGGCTTTGCATCTTGACTCACCACTTTTTATAACTTCAGAATTTGGCAAAGGTATTGAAGAGGATATTGGTTATATGTTTGAGGCTCCTCAAATCTTCAATTTTGTCACTTCAGCTCAATATGACTGCCAAAATCCAATTCTGCTAGTTTATCTCTCCCATAGCAGTGGCCCTTTACCAAGGCCTAACCTGGATTTGCAGATTTTAGATGTGCTCAGATTAGCAAGTGCTCAGGGGGAAAACAGTTGCAGATAGTAAATGTTGCTTCATGACTCCCTTGAGGGCTGTATTCACTTGCTAGGGCTGCCGTAACAAAGTGCCACAGACTGGGTGGCTTAAACAACAGAAATTTATTTTCTTTCAATTCTGGGGCCTAGAAGTCTGAGATTAAGGTATCAGCAGGGTTGGTATCTTGTAAGGTCTCTCTCCTTAGCTTGTAGATGGCTGTCTTCTCCCTTTGTCTTCATGTGGTCTTCCATTTGTACCTGTGTCTGTGCCCAAATTTTTTCTTTTTCTTTGAGATGAGTGTCTCTCTCCTATGTTACTTGGGGCCGATCTGGAACTCCTGGCCTCAAGAAATCCTTCCATCTCAGCCTCCTGAGTAGTACAGATTACAGGCATGAGCCAACATTCTGGGTTCCTAATTTCCTCTTCTTAGGAGGAAACTAGTCATATTGGATTAGGGGCCATTCTGATTATCGTATTTTAATTATCTTTTTAAAGATACTGTCTCCAAATACAGTCATATTCTGAAATACTGGGGGTTAGAGTTTCAACATATGAATTCAGAGGAGTCACAATTCAGTCTGTTACCGGTGACAGGTATCCCAGTTACTGGTGGCAAATTCCAAACAGGTCTGTGGCAACCTCAATTCCTGCCTCCCCAGAAAAAAGAATTCAACTAAGGGAAGTAAATCAGAGAAAGAGATCCAGGCAAGTTTCAGAGCAGAAGTGGAAGTTTATTTAAAAAGGCTTTAGATCAGGAAAGAAAGGCACGTGTGCCTGGAAGAGTCCCAACCGGGGATGTCAAGGTCAAGTGTAGTGTTTAAACTTATCTTAGGACTTTAGAGGCTGGCTCCTTTCCCATGATTCTTCCCGTAGGGTGGGCTGCCCATATGTGCAGTGCCCTCCTTACCCTGGCAGGTGAGCACAAGCAGTGTGTTTAGGGAAGTTGTATGCATGCTGTTTTTATCATTTGTCTTTCCCCTTGGTTATTGATCACATGGTCCTGTGATCAATAGAAAGCCTCCCCACCTAAGGGTTTCTTCCCTTTTCTGGTAGAGTGTCCTGGAAGGTCATACTCTGCCATTTTGTCTCTTAGTGCACAGGCCTGGGCAGTTGCTTCTCCCTGGCAACTGTATTCAATGAACACTTTAATGCCACAGATATGGACCATCAGGAAATGGCATCTCCCTGGTGCTGGCTGCCAATTTATCACTTCTAGAGATGCAATGTAATGATTGCCAAACCATCACCTGACATTCCTAGTGGGTGGGGAAGAGCCCCAGTCAAAGCCTAACTACCTGTAACAAGTCCATAATATTCCTGGTCTATAGTTTCTCAGAGCCCATTCTCATAGTGGTTCCTTGTCTCCTAGGCACTGCGAGACTGGGAAATTCTGCTGTTCTTTTCAGAGTTTGGATTATTAACCAAAAAGAATTTGAGACAGGTCTCAATCAATTTAGAGGTTTATTTTGCCAAGGTTGAGGACCATGTCCTATGACACAACCTCAGGAGGTCCTGAGAACATGTGCCCAAGGTGGTTTAGTTACAGCTTGGTTTTATACATTTTAGGGAAATGGAAGTCATAGATAAAGACATAAATCAATACATGAAAAGTATACACTGGTTTGGCCCAGAAAAATGGGACGTCTCTGAGCTGGGGCTCAGAGGTCATAGGTGGATTCAAAGATTTCCTGATTGGCAGCTAGTTGAAAGAGTTAAGCTCTGCCTGAAGAGTTGAAGTCAGCATAAAGAGATGCTTGAGTTAAGGTAAGGTAGGGCAGGGACGGGGGAAGCCAAGGTTCTTGTCATGTAAATGAAGCCTTCAGGTAGCAAGCTTTAGAGACAGATATCTCTTTCCAAGCCTTAAAAGATGTCAGACTCTTCAGAAAAGACCTAATAATGACTGACAGGAGATTCTCTACAGAATGCAAATTTCCCCCACCAGAGATGCTTTGCACGACCATTCAAAATATATCAAGGAAAAACATTTTGGGGTAAAATACTTTGATTTCCTTCTGTGCTTGCTCTCTGTCATGTGATGCTATACCAGAATCAGGTTGGAATTTGGTATCTTACTGCTACATAGAGTCTATTTTGCCAGGCTTAAGAGCTCTGTTTTAATGTTAATGCTTGTCAGTTACCTCTTAACTCCAAAGGGAGGAGGGTATAATGAGGCATGTCTGACCCCCTTTCTCATCGTGGCCTGAACTAGTTTTTCCTTCCTTGAGATCCTCTTGGCCAAAAGGGGGTCCATTCAGTCAGTTTAGGGGCTTAGAGTTTTATTTTTAGTATACAAGTCACAGCGCTTTCTCCTTCTGCTTCAAGCAGCTTCAACATTTAGCAAATGTCCTAAGAGAAAATGTTCTCAGTTTGAAGCCATTCCATTTCCCATTTAAGTCACTGCATCCCTGTGCATCTGCTCCAAGCCTTATTGTATCACTTTCTTAGCTCTTGCCCTAGCGTCATTGCTCTGCCTGAGCCGAGCCCAAATTTTCAGCCTCTAGCTCATGCCCAGAATTGGCAAAGGGCAGCTAAATCCTAGCTCACCTCTGCAATGCTTTCCCCCATAGAATTTCACTGTTTCTGCAGCACTCTAATGCCTTTACATGTGTGCCTTTCGAAACTTATCAAGTTTTTCTTGTTCTTCATGGGAACATGGCTTGCATGAACTTCTCTATCTTATCAGGAAACCAGGTCAGTGGTTGAGTTTAAGGAGGGATGAGTAGTAACTTCTAGGTGTTATGAAGAGAGTCTCTGACTTAATCTGGGAGTTGGAGTTGCAGAGGTGTGTTCATATTAAGAAATCCATTGAGTTGTCCACTTAGTTATACATGTTCTGGAATGTATGTTATGTTTCTAATAAAATATATACTTTTCAAAAAGGAAAAGACAACATAGGAAAGAAAAATACAAAGCTGTGTGCTAAATACAACTTTTCCAAAACTCAGTGAGAAAGTAGCTTTTATATAGAGGCTCTCATTCTTCTCCCAGTTTCTCTGCCCTTAAATTCACACTCTTCCTGTATCTTTTCCTGTGTAAAGTGCCACCCCTCTTGATGTGAGGTGATCAATAACCCAATTCTCACTCTCTTATCCTGCCACTGGACAATTTCCCAAATCTGGGTCCTTGCATCAGGACTGGTTTCCTAGAAATTTGGCAGCATAAGTGGAGATACCTGTTGGTATTCCAGCATGGGAAGGGAATTTGGGGCTCCAAATCTCACAGGCTTAGTTGGGGGCAGGTATATCTTCCTGCTTGGTTTTTCTGACAGAATGATTTACAGGTACATCTGTTTAATTAACATGGTACCTGTTGGTGTGTGCACATACTCACATCTCTGAAGACATTATTAGTTCTCAGAGACAGCAGATTCTTAAGCCTAAGAGGAAAAAAGTAGCTACTCTAGTGCCTGTGAGCTGCAGAGTCCTTCCTTTTCCACAAAGTAAGTCCAATTACTATTCCTTCCTCCTTCCAGATTGAGATGTAGGGGGCCTACTAGAATAAGAAAGAGACCATATGCCCCTTCTTCAGGGCTCCCTCAATTACGCAAAGAGAAACTGCAAAATGTCTACTCTAGAAAGAGCTCTTTCCCCCTCAGTCTCCATTTGGGGAAAGGGATAAGGCTTAATTATAATTATGGTAAGGGCAGTACAGGAGAGATATAAAGTGTCATAAGAGTGAATTGTGGGATGTGTTTGTGTGAGACCATCATGTTGGGCCCATTTGTGACCCGTCTCTGCAGCCAGGGTCACTCTGTTTACATGCTCATCAGATGATGTCTGCAGTGGCTGAAAACGAAGGCTGTCTAACATCAGTGTCCCAGTCATTTTGTTTCCTTGGTATTTCAATGCATCTTCCAGGGTGGATGCTTTCTGGTGGGATTTACCATGAGATACAGATTTCTTTGTGCCCACACGTGTATATTTATCCATATGTCTTCACCATGTACACCCTTATCTCCAGTCTTTCAAACTTTTTCCTCCATGCTTTGAGAAACCAGTCAGAAATATATTCTCACCTTCAGCCACTGAAATGGGAGTGTATCCAAGTTGGTGGATAAGGACTGGGTTGACTGTGATGAAAGGAAATAATATGAAGTTTTTGGTTTGTACCTCCTATCCTAAAACACACACACACACAACCACACATACACAACCACACATACACATTTTTCTATAAGCATCTCCTCCCACTCTTCTACCCACTAAAGTTAGGCTCTGGCAGCATCCTACAGGAGTAGGATGGAAGTGACACATTCAAAATCACAAAATTGGTAGAGATATGAAAATTGAGTATCACACAAGTTAAGAAACTTGCCAAAGTCACTAAGCTATTAAATGGTGGTCCTAAAACCTAGGATGAATGGAATAACCATCAATAAAGTGAGTTTCGGATCTCTAGTGCCCTAAGTCTACCTCTACTCTCACATCCACTACATGCTTTGTGGAAGGTGTTCTCGTGGAGAAGAAAGATCGCAGCTTTGAAGTTTGGCAGATTTGGGTTCTAACTGACTCTACCAATTTCCAAACATTTGTCTTTGAGCAAACTCTCAGGCCTCACTTTTCTCCTCTGTAAAATAAAATTAATTCTATCTGATTTATAAGATTGATATTTAAATTTGCATAGAAAACAGCAGCTAGTATACTTTGAGCATGTTGTAGAAACTTAACAAATATTCATTTCCATCTTAGGAAGATCCCATTATGATGGACAGAGCTACATTTTCGGTCTCCCAAGCCAGTGAGCAGCCTATCAAACAGGGCCCTTACCTAATCCCATGGATAAACTAAGGCCTTATTGTACATCAGCCTCAAGGTTGCCATTTGGAAGGCAATTATATTGATAGCAATTAATTTCCTCAGTCCTGGCTTTCTTGTTAATTATTCTGAAAACATACCCACATTCTGTCAATAAGCCTGCTTTCAAAATTAAAATTGTAGCAATTTTTCATCCTTAATAAAGGCTCCTTCCTGTTTCCTCCCTTCTGTTTCACAATTGAAAACATCTTAATTCTTGAGAATTTAAAGAATGTGGGAAAACAGGATGTATAGTCTTCCTTTATAACAATATAAATTTCTCTCCCTAATAATTGCTCCCTAAAGAAGAAAATGACCTCTCCTTTATCCATTTGGTGCAGGGACTTTACATTCTCTGCCTTGCTCAATGTGCACACCAAAGCTCCATGTAAGTGATTGCTAACTTGTTATCCTCACATTAGAAATGAAGAAAGCGAGGCTGAGAGAGGTTGCCTCCCTTAATCAAGATCACATGGTAAATGTGAGAGTCAATATTTGAGCCATAGTTTGTCTGATATCAAAATCCATGCTTTTTTTCCATGCATGTGTTGCTTGTGTGCCATTTCTACCTAAAATCACAGACACACACACACACACACACACACACACCCCACTCATCTTTATGCATGCATACAGACTTTTACTGCCTCCTATTTCTGTTCTATTGTTAAGAGAAGGAAGTAACTCTCTTCTCCATCAGCTTCTATCCTCCACATCTAAAGTCATTGTCTCCCACTAACCTCACTGAATACCCAGGCAACAGTAGTTGTGAATGAAGCTTATTTATTTTCTTCATGGTATTGAAGAAAGTTATTTGCAGATTAGGCATCTTAGGGACTCATCTCCGCACCGTCACTGATTTGCTTTGTGGCTTGGGAAAGTTACTTGTCTTCAGTGACCCTTGGTTTTCTCACCTCTAGAACAAGAAGTTGTACAGGACAATCCTCCAGGTCTCTTCATCTCTTTGTCTATGACTTTTGCCTTTGTGATTTGATGTCTGCAGCCACATCTCCATACTTTGGGACATGTCATCACAGATCATTAGCATGCATCTTTCTCACCCCTCATTCCTGTTGGAGGGCAAAACAACTTTTCTTTTTTCCCTTTCCTGACAGTGCAGGAAGGTTAAAGGTTGGAGGAGCCTCTTTTCTCACTGACTCTATTTTCAAAGAAATAGTTTCTTCTATTTAAAGAAAGTGAAGTACATTTATTTCAAAATATCTTCCCCAAATATATTATGTATCATATATATATTTTTTCTAAATATTTAGAATCCCATTTCTACGGACAATCATCTTTCCTTCAAAGATTTCTGATGGGCAATGCTGAGTAAACACAGTTTCAAGGAGAGAGCAAAGTCTAGCTTTTTCGGTTCAACTGTAGAGGAAAGAGATGTTGACAGGAAACCTAGTTTTCCTTGTGGTTTTAGTTCTGAAGGTGAAGGAAGGAATTGCTGGTATCTTGAGGTCATTTTTGTCTCAGCTGAAAACCATCTCCCTGATCAACTAAATGAATTTTAATTACTAGGAAAGTATGCATATGTCTTTTAGACACATCTAACTCTTTGCCTTTGGATCATATTTGGAGCCAAATTCTGAAAAAGAATGCAATATATCAAAATGTCTTCTGTTTCCAAAGGGGAGAATAAATGATGATTCCCAATATTGATGTTGAAAATTGTTCTCTAAATGGTAATGAGGCATCACTAGGTAAACGTTTGCTAGAAATTTGGGAAACAAACCACTTCCATGAAGTGCAACCTAAGAGCACAGTGATTGTGAGGAAGAGAGGCTAATATGAAGGCAGAGATATCAAATACGCCCAAAGTAAAGTGTGGAGGAAATGGTCAAGATTTGACCATATCTGGTGAGCCTCAGCTTGGGTACAGTCTGAGATATCATTGTATTCCTGAACAAGGAAACTAGAACAAAAATGCTCCCACTTAAGTTTCTGTATTACTGTCCTTGTCCCAGTCTTTTGCTAGTGTAGTAGGAAGAAAATATAACAGTGGAAGAAACAGGCACACCATTCCTCTCAATATAGGAGACTCACTGTATGAAAGGAAGGTCCATGCCCCAGGGAGGCTCTAGACCTTTGTTCACTGACCCAGGGCCCTGGTGCAGGATGCAACCTACACAACTGTGTGTAGCAGCCCTGGACTCTCAGAGGTGCCAAGTTTTCTCTTGAATTGGAACCTTGTCCCAGCCTAGAGTCCTCTCCATCCCTCCTCCAGCCTTTTACTGGTGTGCTACACACTGTTCTTTTAGATGTCTGCTTAAACATTACTTCCTGGGACCTCAGCCTGCATTAGATGCCTGCTTTAGGTATCTCCACCTCACCACTCATAACTGAGCTGCAATTGCCTATTCTTTGATCCTCCCTGTGATCTAGGGAACGCCTAGAGGCCACTGTTTTTTTCCTTTTCTGCTATCCATGGCGTTGAGCACAGAGTGGGCACCTGGTAAATCTGTGTAGCAGAAATGAGGCAATAGGTGAGGGAAGCAGGGAAAGAGAAAAAGGAAGAAAAGAAGGGGAGACAGGGAGAGAAAGAGAAAAAGAGAATGCGGGAGATGAAGGGAGATACAAGAAAGAGACAAGGAGAGAGAAATAAAAAGGTTGAGAGTGAAGGAAAGGAAAGGGGAGAGAGGAGAGGGAGAGAGAAGAGAACTACGTCTGCCGCCCAGGAGGTGGAGCTGGGCTTCCCTGCATCTTCACCTGTCTCCTCTCCTCTCTCACTTCTCATCATCTCATGGTCACACCTCATCTAGTCCTAGTGTGTGGATCCAACAGAACAAAACCTTTTCACCTGTGAGAAATGCACAAGTCAGAGTCTCCCTTTTCTTTTCTCCCAGAACTATATTCTAGGATTTCCATCAACAATGTCAAAACCCTAATCTGAGGAGTAAGCTCAAACCAGCAAGACCCCTGGAATTGTGGGTCTCCTCATTCAAGTTTACTAAGCTCCTGCTAGTGCACAGAGAGCCAGGAGGATGCTGTAGGTAATATGGGCTACAGAATGAATTGTTTTACAGAGCTTATTAAAAGTGCTTCCTTGGGGGAAATGCCCTTTTTCTGCTAGAGTAGGGGCTCATGGTCTTGCTCTAGGGCCTCTTGTTTATGACATGTTCTGGAAAAGGGTTCTGGGTCTGGAATTTCCTACTAGGCCAATAAGAGAGAAATTCACTTGGTTGCTAGAGGGCTGAGAATTGAATTTAAGTTTTTACTTAAAGTTGTGATTTTTAACTTGCAGCAACATTACCTTGGGCAGCTTGTTTAAAATGAGCAGTTCTAGGTTCCAACCCCATAGACTCTTACTCAGTGGGTTGGAGAGGGGTCTGGAATTCTGCCTCCTGCTTGCTTCTGATACAGGCTCTCAGGACCTTTAGGGAGAAGCCTGACAGAGGGAGGCTGTGGCCAACTCTCAATGCAGTTCAAACCCTTTGCTTGCGGACTTTGGTTCCACCATGAGCAGGAAAGAAGATGGTGAAACCTCCAGCCATATAGTTTCTGGGGAGGGGACACTGACCATATTTCACTTGGTGGCTAGCCCTTGGTGGGTTTGGAGTATCCAATTTACGTCTTAATTTTGTTTCTTCCAGAACTTTTCCTTCTTGCTAGGGTCTCCATTACTGGGAATTGGGCTACATCCCATTCTTGTTACCTTCTAAGGTGGCTCCACAAGGTGAGAGACACCGTTCCCTCTAGTGAGGACACAAATGGTGTTTTGTGAAATAACAACTCTGCACAGGGCTGGCTTCTTCCTGGGAAGCTACAGCCTAGGTAGCAAATTAGAAACTTTGTCAGAGAAGGTGGGTAGGGGGACAAGATGCTGAAGATCCCTCTGGTGGTCCATAAATGTGCATTGACAAGGGCGGACTGCAGAATGTCAGCTGAGTAGGGAAGAGGAGGGGGGTGGCAGGGAAGGGTGGGAAGGTGAGTAAGGATAGCAGGAGCTAGAATCTCTGCTTCCTTTCCCATTTCAGCTACTGAGTAGCTGGGGGATGTGGTGTCAGCCTTCTGGCTCTCAGGGCTTCTGTTTGCTCTTACAAAAATGGAGAACATACTGCTGGCACCCTTGACCCCCACCCCATAGCTGCAATGGGAAGGGTAAATGCCATGACACATAGGGAAGTACCTTTAGAAACCCACGCAAAAGTCTTCCAGCCAGGGATTTCATACATTAACTTGAAGGGTGCAGAATCTGCCATCCCAAAATATGCTACTTTGGCACACAGATTATTTTGGGATAAAGGCCCTTTAAAAAAGCCAGCAGGTGCAAGAAAGGTGCTCTGACCCTCCCCGTTATCTTCCTGAAAGCAGGAGATAAACCCCCATATGGAAGATGGCCTCCCTGTACCAGAAGGGAAAGAACATTCTTATCATCAAGGACAGGAAGTTGAGACCGAGAGAATTCTGTACAAACAGACCTTGTTAAAATCATTCTTATCTTCCTTTAGCCTCCCCACACAGTTTACTTTTACACAATTGCCTCTTTTTGTTCGACCTGGTCTAAAAGCATTTAGGTTTTGCCACTTCTTTGAGTCTTCATTTCCTTATGAGGGCTTACAAAAAAACTTTGATTAAATACATTTGCATGCTTTTCCCGTTAATCTGTCATCAGTCAAATTCTCAGGCCCAGCGGAAAAACTAAGTGTGAAGAGAGAAGATTTTGCCTTCCCTACACATAATAAGCAGCACAATTGCCATGGAAGATTGTGTCCTGTGACATTTCTAATGCCTGCATTTCCGGCCGCTACCTGTCCTTCCTTCCTATACATTTCCAGGTGCTGTGTCTTTGCCTGGAAGGTCAGCTCATAGCTTCCACTGTCTCTCAGCCTGGAGTTCTTTTTTTCTACATTTGGCTTCTCAGAAGCAATCCATTTTTTGTTGGTGTTATTTTCTCATATTCTATACTCTTCTCCTCTCCTGCTTTGTTTCCCATATTCTAGAGATGGCTGCTCAATTGGTGAGTTCTTCAATAAATACCTTCTAAAAAATCATATGCCCTTCTGCAGTCTATTCAGTCCATTCTTTATTGCTTTATTTCTCTACAAAAACCAAGTGAGGCGACTCGTCAAAGTGCAAGGCCTTGACTCCTGGGAAACCAGACAGATCATTCCTACAAGGCACTGCTACCTCCAGTCTAGAATGGTCTAGACCATTCTCCCAACACATCTGCCAACCACATCTGTTCCTGCCACCCAGTCTCTTCTATCTCAGGCCCCAGAGTATTCCACTTGCTCTTCCCTCCCTTCTCCAAGTAGCACCAAGGCTCCCTGGCCCCCTTCATCCATGTGGATCTCAGCTCAAATGTTTTTTCTTTAGAGAGTCTTCCCTTGATTTCCACATCTTACACAGCTCTCTCATTCGACATTCCTCTACCCTGCTTCATTTCTCCTTCAGAGCACTTTAACCGGTGATTCTCAAACCTAGCTGCAATTTAGAATCACTTGAGAGCTGGGTAACTGCCTAGGTTCCCAAGCTCTAATCCCTGATTTAATTGCTTGTGATAGAGGAGCTGGCATTTTTTAAAAAAGCTCCCCAGGTAATTCTTATGTGGAATCAGGGTTGAGAAATTCTAGCTAAACATTGTTATATATTTGCTATTTGACTCAACTATTAGAATAATCATAGATTGCAAATAAATAAAGGCCACAAATTCCTTCCAAACCTGTATACCTGCCATTTACAATGTATCTTTGATGCATCTCCCGTCAAGAGATGGAGTACCCTTTACATCTGCGCTGGCCTTGTGTCTTGATTTGACCAGTAGAATGCTGAAACACAGTACTGTAGAACATTTGAGGGAGCCTACTGGAAAGAGAAGGGCTATGCGGAGCACAGATAAGCTGTCTCCACTGAGGCCCTTCGAACAACCAGCTGACAGCTACCACCACCTGCCAGCTGGGAGTCAGGCCTTCTTAGACCACCAGCCCCAGATAAGGCGCCACATAACTGCAGGTGCATGAGTGGACCCAGGTGAAACCAATAGAAGACCAGTTCAGCTAAGCCCAGCCCCAGTTGCCGACCCACAGAATTGAAAGTAAATGGTTATTGCTTTAAGCCATTAGGTTTTGGTGCCACTTGCTATGCAGCAATAAACTGATATAGAATGTAGGTCTCATGAGGACAGAGACTCTGTGTGGTTTTGGGGTTGTTTATTTGTTGTTGCTATTCTATCCCCATTCTCTAGGTCAGTGCCTACCAGAGCACATGGTAGGTTCTCAACCACTATTTTCTAAATAATTCAATTAAATATCTGATAAGCCTTTAAAATTGCTGTTTTGCACTTGCTAAGAGTCTGGTTGGCATCATGGGAGACTTCTCTAAGTACTTAGAGTCAGCTAATTGAAAGAATATGACTCCTTTTCTCTTCCCCAAGAAATACCTTAAACTGCTGCAGTGAAGCTTTCCTTTCTCAGTGGGTCATTTCATAAAAGGGTTGTTTGTTTAGCATAAATCTTTGCTGATTCAGGAAATCTTTTTTTTTCTAACTCTTCAGTTTAAACACTCCTTAGTTCAGAGATACTTCAGAAATTGCCTACTTCCTTCAGTTCTCCCCTGAGAAGAGCATCAAGGTAGCTGGGGATGAGAGGACACTATTCTGAGCAGGTGGGTGGGATGGGAGTGGAGCTGAGGGCAGTGGAGTATAAGGCATTTGCAAACAACAACAACAAAACTGGAAAACTGGTGACAGTGGTTTCATGTCAGTTTCTATTATAAGAAGACTATATTTTGGTAATAAGCTCTATTCAGAAGCAAAAAGCCTGTCATTATAAGTCCCAGCGCAACGAGAAACTAAGAGAGGGCTAATGGGGTGCAATGGGGTGGTCTAACCAAGAATTGTGTGCTGAACTGGAAAACTTTTTGAGTCCAGCTGTCTACAGCTGGGTTCTCCCTTAAGCAGACTCTGAAACTAAGATTTGGGTAATCCCAGGAAACACAAGTAGGGAAGTGTGGAGGTGACATAGGAAAGGGAAAGAGACCAACAAAAGATGTGTTGATGAGCAGGTTACTGTGTGGGCAACTGGAGCTCAGTCCTGTTGGGGACTCTGGCAGACAATGGAGAATACACTTCTGAGTTGTCCTGCTCCAGGAAGTAAGGAGGCTGGCATAGACATCCACCTATTTTGGGCCTGCTCTATGTAGGAGCCTTGCCTATTCCTGCAGTCAGAGCAAGCACTTAGAACCTTAGAATGGAACAACAGTGAGTACATAAACCATGAGGGGATAAGTGACAGTGTCTGCTATAATGGCCAGTAGTTTGCAAAAGAGCCCATCCCAAGCAATGCAGCTCCTGAAGGGAACCGGGTAGCTGGTGGGTGGGATCTGCCAGGCCCCGGAAGCCTGTCTAGGCATTTGCCCCAGACTTCCCCACAATGGCCACTCTCCCTCTCAAGATACCGCTCCTTCCTAAGGGTGCTTGTCTCCAGATCTTAGAGCTTTCTTAGGGTGGCTTCCCCTGAGTGGATGGCAGAAGGAAGTAATGGCAATGTCATATTTGATACAACAGCCAATGCTTATTGAACGCCACTTATGTGCTGGACAAGGATTATACCATTTCATTCTCAACAATGCTGTGAGAGATACTGTCATGAAACATCTTTTGTATCTGATAGAACAGGCACAGGGGGGTGAAATAATTTTCCCAAATCACACAGTTAGATGTAAGAGTTGAAATCCTAGCTCTGTCCTTTGATACCTCCACACCCTTGACCATTACCTTTGACCACTACTCCCTATAATAGGGAAATATTATAAAGGGTTTCTGGGCAGATACAAATTGTATCCTGGGATGGTCTCTGAATAGCTAGATGACTTTGGATAAGTCATTCAACTTTCTTTGTTTTGAGACAGGGTCTTGCTGTGTCACCCAGGATGGTATGCAGTGGCGTGATCTTGGCTCACTGCAACCTCTGCCTCCCAGGCTCAGCTGATCCTCCCACCTCAGCCTCCCAAGTAGCTGGCACTACAGGCATGCACCACCATGCCAGTTAATTTTTGTAGAGATGGGCTTTTGCCATGTTGGCCAGGCTGGTCTAGAACTCCTGGGCTCAATTGATCTGTCCACCTTGGCCTCCCAAAGTGCTGGGATTACAGGCATCAGCCACTGTGCCCCACCTCAGTCATTCAACTTTGAAGCTTATTTAACTTTGAGACTTATTTTTCTCATCTGTAAAATGGACCTAAGGACCTATCCTAATGGGGTATGTGTGAGGAGGAGATGGAATTGTGTGTTTTGGTGGCTGGCACTTAGGAGGGCTCCACAAAATTATGCTCTTTGCATCCGCCTATGAACTCTGCCTTCCTTCCAGGTGACATCGTTCTCATTCTTTTCTGTGGTGCTCAGAGGACACCCCCAGGCTTGCCTTTGTCTTGTGCTGCTTTGAGGGGAGTTTTGATCCAAGAATTTATTTAGATCATACATCCTAGGTGGGTGGTGAGCTCCCTGAGGCAGGGAACTAAATTTGGCCTTTTATTATCATTGTCTTTGTATTCTCTAGAACATGGGTTTAGTGCTGGCACCTAGTTAATGCTTGATAATGATTATCGATGTTTGTTCTTGTTAATAAGAAAAATAAGAAATATTTCGAAAACAGAAAAATGTACAGACAACCTGATTCCAGTATCTCTGGAGGGCATTTTCCATCCACGCTGAGTGTCTTTCTGGTCCTCAACCTAAGTATTTGAGGCTTCTGATAAATGGTAAGGATCTCTGTCACCAAGTTGGACTCTTGCTATACATTCCAGCGAGCTTCACATCTGTCTAGCATGTACGAGTGTTGCCAATTCTTGCAGGGCCAGCATCTTCAACAGTTGGGTCACTGCAATGATATTAGCAACATTTATTAGGCACTCTCCATGGTACACACTTTATAGATACTGCCTTGCTGAATGTATACCTGAAATATAACATGTAAACAGTATCATTACATTTGAAGAAACTCAGTCACAGAGAGGATAAATAATTTGCCCAAAGCCACATGGCTTGAAGAGGGTAGAGCTTGGATTTGAAACACGTCTCTCTCATAATTTCTTCATGGACTCTGTGGATATTGGACTCTGTAACTCTCTCTTATCCATTCTTCTATAACAACTCCTCTCTGGTGGGCAATACATTCAATCTTATGGTTCAAATGAGATTTGCAGAGCTGGTAGATATATAATCTTAGGACAACTTTCAAGATTTTAGCTCAGAACCACTGAGTCAGCCATTAACTGACATTATGGTAAATAGTTACTCATTTATTTGCTCATTATCTTTCTCTATTTACTGAAATGTAAGCTCAAAAAATGTATTTTGTTCCCTGCTATATCTCTCTGCATATAACAGTGCCTACGATGTAGTAGGTGCTCAATAAATATTTGTTAAATGAATGCATCCATTATATGCTAATTTCATAGTTTCATTAAGAGAGCAGCCGTCTCATTTCTAAGCTATTTGGAGGCACTTCACTCCTTTCTGCCCCCTCTCCATAAATACACATCACCACTACATTTTATCCTCATGAGACTTATACTTAACTGGTCAGAGGACACATATGAAACCATAAAGCACTTTAGGTAACCCATATAAAAGCAGGGTCCTTATATGTTCTGGACTCTGTGGAGTTAGGATCTGAGAACCCAGTCTAACACATAAACATTACAAAAGGAAGCTCAATTTTTACGTATGTATCTTTAAGAACATAAAAGTTGATAAAATTCATAACCTATAAGCCATGTTTCTAATAAGCACCTTTCCTCTCTTTCTTCTTTTCCACCTGCTATTACTCTGGTATCCCTAAAAGTATTTCTCGATGTCCAACCTATTTGACATTTCTCTCTTCTTCCTCCTTCATAACCCCCAGGCCTATGTTAGGTGGACTGCCTGAGCCTAGTTGCCTAAGTCTACTGATCTTCCCTCCAGTTTCTCTAGTATGCTATCACTTGCTAGCTGTGTAACCTTGAGTGTGTTACATAGATGGTGCCTCACCTTTCTTGTATATAAGGAGGGCATTTACTCCTATGGGGAAGGGACTATAAAGATTAATGAGCTCATACTTATAAGATGCTTCCAACAGTGCCTGGTACGCGGGAAGTGCTTAATAACCTTAACTGCTAGTAGTAGTAGTAGTGGTCGTAGTATTCATAGTAATATTATCATCTGATTGTACACCACTAAGTACTGGAGAATCAACCAACTAAAATGGGAACTCTAGAGACAGCAGAGAGAAGGGATTAATCTGCTGCTGCACAGTCAAATGTCTCTTTTTTGTTGTGTATGTGTATGGGAGAATTGGGTAGAGGGAAACGTGGAAGCCTCATTACAAAATCCTGCACACATAGACACCAGGTACTACAAGAATTTAGGTACTAGAAGATTTCTCTTCTCTCTGTACTGTAGCTCCTGGTATCTATTTTCAGTTTTATTATTATTATTATACTTTAGGTTTTAGGGTACATGTGCACAATGTGCAGGTTTGTTACATATGTATCCATGTGCCATGTTGTTTTGCTGCACCCATTAACTCGTCATTTAGCATTAGGTATATATCCTAATGCTTTCCCTCCCACCTCCCCCCACCCTACAACAGTCCCTGGAGTGTGATGTTCCCCTTCCTGTGTCCATGAGTTCTCATTGTTCAATTCCCACCTATGAGTGAGAACAGGCGGTGTTTGGTTTTTTGTCCTTGCGATAGTTTACTGAGAATGATGTTTTCCAGTTTCATCCATGTCCCTACAAAGGACATGAACTCATCATTTTTTATGGCTGCATAGTATTCCATGGTGTATATGTGCCACATTTTCTTTTTTTTTCTCTTTTTTTTTTTAATTATTATACTTTAGGTTTTAGGGTACATGTGCACAATGTGCAGGTTTGTTACATATGTATCCATGTGCCATGTTGTTTTGCTGCACCCATTAACTCGTCATTTAGCATTAGGTATATTTCCTAATGCTGTCCCTCCCCCTCCCCCACCCCACAACAGTCCCCAGAGTGTGATGTTCCCCTTCCTGTGTCCATGAGTTCTCATTGTTCAATTCCCACCTATGAGTGAGAACATGTGGTGTTTGGTTTTTTGTCCTTGCCATAGTTTACTAAGAATGATGTTTTCCAGTTTCATCCATGTCCCTACAAAGGATATGAACTCATCATTTTTTATGGCTGCATAGTATTCCATGGTGTATATGTGCCACATTTTCTTAATCCAGTCTATCTTTGTTGGACATTTGGGTTGGTTCCAATTCTTTGCTATTGTGAATAGTGCCGCAATAAACATACGTGTGCATGTGTCTTTATAGCAGCATGATTTATAGTCCTTTGGGTATATACCCAGTAATGGGATGGCTGGGTCAAATGGTATTTCTAGTTCTAGATCCCTGAGGAATCGCCACACTGACTTCCACAATGGTTGAACTCGTTTACAGTCCCACCAACAGTGTAAAAGTGTTCCTATTTCTCCACATCCTCTCCAGCACCTGTTGTTTCCTGACTTTTGAATGATGGCCATTCTAACTGGTGTGAGATGGTATCTCACTGTGGTTTTGATTTGCATTTCTCTGATGGCCAGTGATGATGAGCATTTTTTCATGTGTTTTTTGGCTGCATAAATGTCTTCTTTTGAGAAGTGTCTCTTCATGTTCTTCACCCACTTTTTGATGGGGTTGTTTGTTTTTTTCTTGTAAATTTGTATGAGTTCATTGTAGATTCTGGATATCAGCCCTTTGTCAGATGAGTAGGTTGCAAAAATGTTCTCCCATTCTGTAGGTTGCCTGTTCACTCTGATGGTAGTTTCTTTTGCTGTGCAGAAGCTCTTTAGTTTAATGAGATCCCATTTGTCAATTTTGGCTTTTGTTGCCATTGCTTTTGGTGTTTTAGACATGAAGTCCTTGCCCACGCCTATGTCCTGAATGGTATTGCCTAGGATTTCTTGTAGGATTTTAATGGTTTTAGGTCTAACATTTAAGTCTTTAATCCATCTTGAATTAATTTTTGTATAAGGTGTAAGGAAGGGATCCAGTTTCAGCTTTTTACATATGGCTAGCCAGTTTTCCCAGCACCATTTATTAAATAGGGAATCCTTTCCCCATTGCTTGTTTTTGTCAGGTTTGTCAAAGATCAGATAGTTGTAGATATGTGGCATCATTTCTGAGGGCTCTGTTCTGTTCCATTGATCTATGTCTCTGTTGTGGTACCAGTACCATGCTGTTTTGGTTACTGTAGCCTTGTAGTATAGTTTGAAGTCAGGTAGCGTGATGCCTCCAGCTTTGTTCTTTTGGCTTAGGATTGACTTGGCGATGCAGGCTCTTTTTTGGTTCCATATGAACTTTAAAGTAGTTTTTGCCAATTCTGTGAAGAAAGTCATTGGTAGCTTGATGGGGATGGCATTGAATCTATAAATTACCTTGGGCAGTATGGCCATTTTCATGATATTGATTGTTCCAACCCATGAGCATGGAATGTTCTTCCATTTGTTTGTATCCTCTTTTATTTCATTGAGCAGTGGTTTGTAGTTCTCCTTGAAGAGGTCCTTCACATCCCTTGTAAGTTGGATTCCTAGGTATTTTATTCTCTTTGAAGCAATTGTGAATGGGAGTTCACTCATGATTTGGCTCTCTGTTTGTCTGTGATTGGTGTACAAGAATGCCTGTGATTTTTGTACATTGATTTTGTATCCTGAGACTTTGCTGAAGTTGCTAATCAGCTTAAGGAGATTTTGGGCTGAGACAATGGGGTTTTCTAGATATACAATCATGTCATCTGCAAACAGGGACAATTTGACTTCCTCTTTTCCTAATTGAATACCCTTTACTTCCTTCTCCTGCCTGATTGCTCTGGCCAGAACTTCCAGCACTATGTTGAATAGGAGTGGTGAGAGAGGGCAACCCTGTCTTGTGCCAGTTTTCAAAGGGAATGCTTCCAGTTTTTGCCCATTCAGTATGATATTGGCTGTGGGTTTGTCATAGATAGCTCTTATTATTTTGAGATATGTCCCATCAATACCTAATTTATTGAGAGTTTTTAGCATGAAGTGTTGTTGAATTTTGTCAAAGGCCTTTTCTGCATCTATTGAGATAATCATGTGGTTTTTGTCTTTGGTTCTGTTTATATGCTGGATTACATTTATTGATTTGCATATGTTGAACCAGCCTTGCATCCCAGGGATGAAGCCCACTTGATCACGGTGTATAAGCTTTTTGATGTGCTGCTGGATTCAGTTTGCCAGTATTTTATTGAGGATTTTTGCATCAATGTTCATCAAGGATACTGGTCTGAAATTGTCTTTTTTCGTTATGTCTCTGCCAGGCTTTGGGATCAGGACGATGCTGGCTTCATAAAATGTGTTAGGGAGGATTCCCTCTTTTTCTATTGATTGGAATAGTTTCAGAAGGAATGGTACGAGTTCCTCCCTGTACCTCTGGTAGAATTCGGCTGTGAATCCATCAGGTCCTGGACTCTTTTTGGTTGGTAAGCTATTGATTATTGCCACAATTTCAGAGCCTGTTATTGGTCTATTCACAGATTCAATTTCTTCCTGGTTTAGTCTTGGGAGGGTGTATGTGTCCAGGAATTTATCCATTTCTTCTAGATTTTCTAGTTTATTTGCATAGAGGTGTTTGTAGTATTCTCTGATGGTAGATTGTATTTCTGTGGGATTGGCAGTGATATCCCCTTTTTCATTTTTTATTGCATCTATTTGATTCTTCTCTCTTTTCTGCTTTATTAGTCTTGCTAGTAGTCTATCAATTTTGTTGATCTTTTCAAAAAACCAGCTCCTGGATTCATTAATTTTTTGAAGGGTTTTTTGTGTCTCTATTTCCTTCAGTTCTGCTCTGATTTTAGTTATTTCTAGCCTTCTGCTAGCTTTTGAATGTGTTTGCTCTTGCTCTTCTAGTTCTTTTAATTGTGATGTTAGGGTGTTAATTTTGAATCTTTCATGCTTTCTCTTGTGGGCATTTAGTGCTATAAATTTCCCTCTACACATTGCTTTCAATGTGTCCCAGGGATTCTGGTATGTTGTGTCTTTGTTCTCGTTGGTTTCAAAGAACATCTTTATTTCTGCCTTCATTTCATTATGTACCCAATAGTCATTCAGGAGCAGGTTTTTCAGTTTCCATGTAGTTGAGTGGTTTTGAGTGAGTTTCTTAATCCTGAGTTCTAGTTTGATTCCACTGTGGTCTGAGAGACAGTTTGTTATAATTTCTGTTCTTTTACATTTGCTGAGGAGAGCTTTACTTCCAACTATGTGATCAATTTTGGAATAGGTGTGGTGTGGTGCTGAAAAAAATGTATATTCTGTTGATTTGGGGTGGAGAGTTCTGTAGATGTCTATTAGGTCCACTTTGTGCAGAGCTGAGTTCAATTACTGGGTATCCTTGTTAACTTTCTGTCTCATTGATCTGTCTAATGTTGACAGTGGGGTGTTAAAATCTCCCATTATTATTGTGTGGGAGTTTAAGTCCCTTTGTAGGTCACTCAGGACTTGTTTTATGAATCTGGGTGCTCCTGTGTTGGGTGCGTATATATTTAGGATAGTTAGCTCTTCTTGTTGAATTGATCCCTTTACCATTATGTAATGGCCTTCTTTGTCTCTTTTGATCTTTGTTGGTTTAAAGTCCATTTTATCAGAGACTAGGATTGCAACCCCTGACTTTTTTTGTTTTCCATTTGCTTGGTAGATCGTCCTCCACCCCTTTATTTTGAGTCTATATGTATCTCTGCACGTGAGATGGGTTTCCTGAATACAGCACACTGATGGGTCCTGACTCCTTATCCAGTTTGCCAGTCTGTGTCTTTTAATTGGAGCATTTAGCCCATTTACATTTAAAGTTAATATTGTTATGTGTGAATCTGATCCTGTCATTATGATGTTAGTTGGTTATTTTGCTCTTTAGTTGATGCAGTTTCTTCCTAGCCTCGATGGTCTTTACAATTTGGCATGTTTTTGCAGGGGCTGGTACCTGTTGTTCCTTTCCATGTTTAGTGCTTCCTTCAGGAGCTCTTTTAGGGCAGGCCTGGTGGTGACAAAATCACTCAGCATTTGCTTGTCTGTAAAGTATTTTATTTCTCCTTCACTTATGAAGCTTAGTTTGGCAGGATAGGAAATTCTGGGTTGAAAATTCTTTTCTTTAAGAATGTTGAATATCGGCTCCCACTCTCTTCTGGCTTGTAGAGTTTCTGCCAAGAGATCAGCTGTTAGTCTGATGGGCTTCCCTTTGTGGGTAACCCGACCTTTCTCTCTGGCTGCCCTTAACAATTTTCCCTTCATTTCAACTTTGGTGAATCTGACAATTATGTGTCTTGGAGTTGCTCTTCTCGAGGAGTATCTTTGTGGCGTTCTCTGTATTTCCTGAATCTGAATGTTGGCCTGCCTTGCTAGATTGAGGAAGTTCTCCTCCATAATATCTTGCAGAGTGTTTTCCAACTTGGTTCCATTCTCCCTGTCATTTTCAGGTACACCAATCAGACGTAGGTTTGGTCTTTTCACATAGTCCCAAATTTCTTGGAGTCTTGATTCGTTTCTTTTTATTCTTTTTTCTCTAAACTTCCCTTCTCTCTTCATTTCATTCATTTCATCTTCCATCAGCGATACCCTTTCTTCCAGTTGATCGCATCGGCTACCGAGGCTTCTGCAATCTTCACGTAGTTCTCGAAACTTGGCTTTCAGCTCCATCAGCTCCTTTAAGCCCTTCTCTCCATTGGTTATTCTAGTTATCCATTTGTCCAATTTTTTTTCAAAGTTTTTAACTTCTTTGCTATTGTTTTGAATTTCCTCCCATAGCTCGGAGTAGTTTGATCGTCTGAAGCCTTCTTCTCTCAACTCATCAAAGTCATTCTCCATCCAGCTGCGTTCCTTTGGAGGAGGAGAGGTGCTCTGCTTTTTAGAGTTTCCAGTTTTTCTGCTCTGTTTTTTCCCCATCTTTGTGGTTTTATCTACTTTTGGTCTTTGATGATCGTGATGTACAGATGGGTTTTTGGTGTGGATGTCCTTTCTGTTTGTTAGTTTTCCTTCTACCAGACAGGACCTTCAGCTGCAGGTCTGTTGGAGTTTACTAGAGGTCCACTCCAGACCCTGTTTGGCTGGGTGTCAGCAGTGGTGGCTGCAGAACAGTGGATTTTTGTGAGACCACAAATTCAGCTGTCTGATAGTTCCTCTGGAAGTTTTGCCTCAGAGGAGTACCCGGCCGAGTGAGGTGTCTGTCTGTCCCTACTGGTGGGTGCCTCCCAGTTAGGCTGCTCAGGGGTGAGGGACCCACTTTAGGAGGCAGTCTGTCCATTCTCAGATCTCCAGCTGTGTGCTGGGAGAACCACTACTCTCTTCAAAGCTGTCAGTCAGACAGGGACATTTAAGTCTGCAGAGGTTCCTGCTGAATTTTTGTTTGTCTGTGCCCTGCCCCCAGAGGTGGAGCCTACAGAGGCAGGCAGGCCTCCTTGAGCTGTGGTGGGCTGCACCCAGTTCGAGCTTCCTGGCTGCTTTGTTTACCTAAGCAAGCCTGGGCAATGGCAGGCACCCCTCCCCCAGCCTGGCTGCTGCCTTGCAGTTTGATCTCAGACTGCTGTGCTAGCAATCAGTGAGACTCTGTGGGCATAGGTCCCTCCGAGCCAGGTGCGGGACACAATCTCCTAGTGTGCTGTTTTCCAGGCCCGTTGGAAAAGCACAGTATTAGGGTGGGACTGACCCGATTTTCCAGGTGCCGTCTGTTACCCCTTTCTTTGACTAGGAAAGGGAACTCCCTGACCCCTTGCACTTCCCGAGTGAGGCAATGCCTCGCCCTGCTTCAGCTGGCACACAGTGCGCTTCACTGACTGTCCTGCACCCACTGTTTGGCACTCCCTAGTGAGATGAAACTGGTACCTCAAACAGAAATGCAGAAATCACCCGTCTTCTGTGTCGCTCAGGCTGGGAGCTGTAGACCAGAGCTGTTCCTATTCGGCCATCTTGGCTCCACCCTCCTATTTTCATTTTTGTCTATTCTTTCAAAAGAGGCTTTTTGGACCACCTATCTTCAAATATTTTAAATCTTCATTGAATTCTGTCCTGAGACTCTCTGCTTACATGCCCTGACCTTCTTTTTTGATTTTCTCCCTCTGTTTTTATAGCTTTTTTTGCTGATCACAGGGTTAAGTCTGTTACACATTCTGGAGGTCTCTTCTTGACAATATTCTCTCCAGGTGACACCCAAAACACCATTGTAAGTTCTACATGGCACTGGGGAAAGGTAGGATGAGGCCTAATCCAGGCTGTTTAATTTTCATCCATGGCCCACATTCTACTAGTGAACTAGTGACAGGGCACAGGGCAAACCTCATAGAAGTAATCACTGCAACAGGGGCAGCTGCCCATGTCCACTGTCCTCCACCCACACTGGTGACGCCCCCCAGAGACTGGTGTGAATTCTGTGTGCATAGGGAGACAGGACCAAGAGAGCCAATTTCATTTGAACCCAGGGTGGAGACCAGGTGAATCTCAATTTTGAAAGGACTTTAAGTCAGTTTTTCTGGGCTCCGATTCTAATTTGCTAATTGGAAGCAATTCAATAGGATGTAGCATTTCGGGTTTAAAAGATATACTCAGAAGAGGGGCTAGGATTTTTGTGTTTTGCGCCTTGAATATCTGTTTTCTCTGTTTATAGGATTTCTTTTTCCAATCATATTTTTCTCATAACACAAATGCAGTCTGATTTAGAAAGGAGGGGTCCTTATTTTAAAAACCCAAGCTCATAAATAAGATAAAATTGTGAAGTTTTGATTTGCTTCTATATTTTATTCTAAATTTTAAAGAGGAATTTTAAGGTTGCAAATTCTCTTTCTGGGCACCTTACTCCTTGTTGAAGTCTTACAGGAGTTAGGGTTGTGTGGAGGAAAGAGGAAGAGAGAAACTGAAATCTAAGGCTGTGGCTTGGAACCACAGCCAGCAGAAGCTCAAAATGAAGTTAAGATGGAAGTGTGTCTAAATTTTAACTTAATGCAAAGGGAAAACACAGTGGATTCACAGGGAGAATTTAATACACATTCTTGTTAATCTTTCAAAGAGAGGCTGAAATTCATTCACTGATTCAATAATAGGTATTGAATGTCAGCTATCTGTAATGTCCCCTTGAAGGTGTTAATGACCTGGCAATACATAAAACAGGCAAAACTCTACCCCCATCAAGTTTACATTCTAGGGTATAAAGAGACACACACATATGAAAGGATCTACAGAAAACATCTATACACTTTAAAGAAGAAGCACAAGAAAGACTACCTGGTTCCCACTTTCCAAATGAGGACATAGAACGTTTACCTGAAAAGGACCTTCTGGTTCCTTCTCAGTCAAACCCTTCTGCACATCCCCAGGCCCAAAGATCATCCTGATGAGTTGAGGAATCATGCCCTTGCTTGCCTTATAGTTTCACAACCTACACACTGAACATGTGATGTTATTTCATTTAGTTTTTCATTTTTCAGTGTCATATAAATGGACATATGACTTGCATTCTCTTGTGACTTCTGTGGCTCTATATTATGTTTTGGGGTTGATCTTCAGGGATGCCTTGACTTGGAGTTCACACATTGTCCCTACTGGGTAGGATTACATGTATGACTATCCCACACTCTATGTGTCCATTCTATTATTGATATATTTGGGTTGTTCCATGTAAAAAATATATCATGATCAAGCTTTGTTGATCATTCTTAAAACTGTCTCTCTCCAGGTTCCCATATGCAAGAGTTCTTGCAGGAGTAGAATTTCTGGGTCTTTTTCTACCTACTTTCTAACTTTCTAGCAGACAGAACCCCTTCTTTCAGATGCCTATTGTTGCCTTTTACAGAGTGGATGGTGAAAGTTGGTTTAAGGGACAAACTAAAAGGAACCTGGTTAATGATGAATTTCATGAGTTTTTGATTCAATTTTGCTTTGGCAAGAAGAAATAAAATGCAAGTTTAGTCATCCATGGATTTCAATTTCTAAATAAGAGGAAAGCTTTAGAAGAAGAGAATATGAAAGGAACAGTTCTTCAAAATGGGTAGAATAAACCTAAGTCACTGTGGTATCACGAAAGAACATCAGGCTGCAAACTCCATGAAGGCTGGGACTAGGAGTTCTCACAGGCGGCAGCAATAATGAGAACAATGTCCATATCCAGTATGGGTTAGCAATTAATTAAAGGGGATGTGTAAGAGGCCTAGTCCCATGCCCACCATGCAGTAAGAGAGGTGTCCAGTCTTATTTCCTTCCCTGCATTTCAGCTCTTCCACTGACAAGCTCTGTTACTTTTAATGGCTTGCTTGGTCTCCCTGTAACTCAGTTTCTTCATCTGTGAAATCCCATTCATGAAAGCAATCCAAAGAGCCAGGTGTCACAGTTTAAAGAGGAAATGAAGTTCCAGCTATTTCGGAGTGATTGTCAGTGATGGGAAGCTGGGAGAATCAGCAAACCGGTAGAAGGAAAATGTATCTCTTGCTGACATGTCAGCACAGGCTGTGAGGACAGACAAGGGGCAGATCAACATACAGCATAAACCATCTTATCATCTTATATCACTTATAGACTACTTTAAAAAGATCTTCACATTTCTTTGAGTCAAGAACAGCCAGACCAAGTGGTCCTTTCCATCCTGGTGCCTGGATGGTGGGCCCCAGAGTCCCTTAGGCCTTGGATACTGGGCTGAGATTTCTGGCAACAGCAGTGGTAACAGACTGCAGGTTTCAGGCAGCTCAGAGGCAACCTACGCTAAAACCATCAGTGTAGCCAGATAATAAGGAAGGGATTACATGGATTGATGAGGACAAGGAAACGATTCTGGCAGAACAAAGTGGGACCTAGAGGCCTTGCTAGGCCATGCAGAGAATTTCAAATTCACGATCCAGGTCAAATGGGGCTGCCAAGGTTTTCTGTTGGTACGGCTCCTGCCAGTAAAGAGGAATAACCCTGGCTTACTTACTGCCTATGCCAGTAGAGTAATCCATTCTGAGACGCAGCATCGATGAACTCCAAAGCCCCCATTTCCCTTGCAGAGAGAGGCCAGCAAATCCTTTCTTTTCAGGGGAATTGTGTCCCTGGCATCTCATGGTAGGTGCCATTCACTGACCAGGCTATCAGGATGGCTGCGTGTTGGCTCAGAGGATTCTCGCCCACTGGAAGCTCAGAGGATGGGTCAGAAAAGCACTCTTAGCCTCAGACTACCTTGGGAGCTTCACAGATGGGGCATCTTGGCCTTACAGTTGCTCTTTAGACATTGGCTCCATTTGGAATAAGCAACAGAAAAGCTTGGCTTTCAAAGGGCAGCCAAGACATGGCAAAGAGGCTCTCCAGATGGTGGCAGAACAATCAGTAGCAATCCCAGCATGGGCTCTGGTGGCTCAATTTGCTTAGATATACCAGATCACAAGGAACTAAGAACCCCAATCTTCTGTTGCCTGAGGTCTCTGGAAAGTTTGGTAGGATAGAGAAGCTGCTGCTTCAGAGCTTTCTGAGGCTGCTATGGAGAGAATGGGTAAATGCTTCTTCAGATTGCAATGAAGTTTATAGGCTATTTACAGAAAAAAAAAAAAAAAAAACATCTAAAAAGGTGAGAGGAAGCACTCCTGCTCTGCATCAAAGTCTCCTTGGCCTTCAGGCCTGCTCTGGTATTTAGCTCTGTCACCCCCAGGCCTCCACAGGACTTGATGGTCCTAGTCCAGAATTGTTTTTCCCTAACCTCTCCTAAGCTGCGAGTCATTCTTGTGGACCTCAATACCCAAACTGCCAAACCTTTTCCCTCTGGGAAATGGTCCTCCAGCGTTGCCCTGAGGCCTGTCCTGTAGGGGTAGGTAATACACACTTGGGATCTTTAGCTATGTGTGCCTGACCTAGGGAAGTGAGACAACAGCAGGGAGAAAGTGGGCCATGATCTTGAGGATTAGAGAGTGGTGAGAATTCTCGTTCTGCCACTTACTAACCATGCATTTTGGGCAAGTCACTGAAGGATAAACAAGAAAAAGACTCAAGTGCTTCACTGATTATTGTGAGGATTTAAATATATTTTTTTTTGGGAGAAAATGGAAGGGAAGAGATGGGGAGAGAGAACAAGCTAAGCACAGTGCTTAAGTGCCTACTGAGTAGTAAGTGCTTGATAAGAAGGAGCTGTTATTATTATGATAGGAAAATGCTCATGTGCACAAACACTTTTTTTTTTTTTTTTACAAAATTTTAAATGATTTCAATAGAATGCTAGGTTAAAAGATCTGATCACAGATCATCAGATCCAGTCACTTTATGTTTTAAATTAGGAAAGTGAAACTAAGCCCCAGGAGAAGTGACCTCCCTGTGGTCACCCAGGGGCAGAGCCACTGCTGAGAACTAGGGCTCCTGACCCCAACGCCCTGTCTACCTGGCTGTTTGTTTGTTTGCCTTAGAAGGAGTCAAACAGACCTCACGGTATCACCTACCATCTGGTAAATGAGAGTGACTGGCAAGAGATCTCCTTACATTGCAGGGAACAGAAAATTGCTCAATTCATTTCCTTGTAGATAGTGGTGAAAATCTCATTCAGGAGAAAAATGGGAGTGTGTGGATGATCAATTGATGTCATCCCAATGTACCTAACAACCCTCAACAGACAGCCTTGGGGGTAATGAGCTATCAGCTCTGTAGGGCTCTGGCTGTGCTGGACATCTTCTGTTTGTTGCTCCAGAACTGCTCTCAACCTTCTCCACCCTGCTCCCTGTCCTTGGAGGCTGACCAATGTGGACCATGCCAACAGGCTTCCTGGCCCCTGGGACCTGGTTTGGTTCAACCAAACAGGAGCCCTGGCAGGACATCAAAGAGAGGAAGGGAAATGAGAATGGAGAATTACATTCCTTTTCCCTCCCTGTGAGGTTACCTGTGGCTGGCCATGTCCCTCACGTGATAATCTGGGTGTTCAAGATGACTCTCTTCTTCAGGATTCCCACAACTCTTCCTCCCCTCGTCCTTTTGGGCTTAGGGGTGATGATGTCTCTGCTCTTATTAACCCTGGGATATTATCATCCCTTGTGGCTTCCCTATATGCTATCCACACCTTGTAAATAAACTATCCTTGAATTATCCTGAGTATACTATCTGCTTACTTTTGGAATTCTAATTTATATACCAGTCATCAACTTATCTTAAACCAAGATCCAGCTATAGGCCCCCAGGAGATGACCTGTGTTGGCTAGGGAAAGAATTCCATATCAAATAATCCTGTCTTTCTGAATATGCCTGCTTTCTTGCTATATCTCCCTTATTTAGCCCTTCTTAAGGACTTTGCTGATGGTGGTAATGGAGTCTGACCCTTCCATGTTCTGAGAGAAATTAATGTGTTATAAATAGCAGGTAAAGGTGAAAAGAGAGGGGCTACCTCAGTCTCTGTTTATCTTATGAACCTTATGGGGCCTCTTTTTGGTTTTCTGACCTAAGCTGAGCTTCAGAAAAGCAACCTGAAAAGCCATTGATTGTAGCAGTTTTATAACTAATTCTAACCCTAAATCCATTTTCAGTAGTTACGAAAACTGACTTCTTGAGATATGGAGATAGGATTAGTTGAAATATAAACCCTTATTAGAGTTTACGGTAAGTCTAGGAGCCAATCTCATGTTTACAATCTTTGAAATTTTCTTACTCTACATTTTCCTGTTTTGTCTTACAATAAAAATTAGATAGTAAGCACTCTGGGGACAGAAAGTATACTTTTGTAAAATTAATTTTTTTAAATTTATAGTCACTAAAGTCAGGCACTAAACTGGACATGGACGATGCAATGGTTACTAAGAAAGATGTGATCACTGTAATCAAAGAACATATGGTGCAGCCCTGGGTAAATTATGGCTGCAAGCCAACTGCCTGTTTTGTCAATAAAGTTTAATTGGAACACAGACATGACCATTTGTTTATATAATTTGCTTTCTGGCTACAAGGCCAAGTTGAGTAGTTGCAACAGAGATTTACTATCTGTAATATTTACTACCTAACCCTTTACAGCAAGTTTGCTGACTCCTGGTCTAGGCATATGCCTTCCCATTACCTGGCACAGCACTAGGGACAATTTTTTTTTTTCTACAAACAGATTATATTTTCTACAGTTTTACAGTTAGTTAGATCAACAGATTATTTGCAGCTGAAAAGTATCATCACTTTCCTGTTAGTAGGAGATAATCCCTAGTGGATTATTTTTAATCTTTACATCTTAAATAATTTGCTGAAATTTCTGGATGCTGTTGACATAAAAACAATTTTTTTCTTGTTTTTTGGTGGATCAGTGTGAATTCAATACACCTGTGCAACTGTGCAGCAGTTTCAAAGGGGGAAATATTCTGATGCAGAGGGTAGAAGGAAAGGCTTGAATAGAACCTTGATTGCTCCCATTCCAGGATGTGTCATCTGGTTTTCTGCTGCTCTTAGCCTTCTCTAAATGCACTTCTGCTGTGAATTTCTTTCTAACTTTTTGCTCATAAATGTGTGAAGAAAAGCAATAGGCTCAGAAATCTGTTTTAACCATTTCCCTCTTGGTATTTAACAGCAAGTGAGTAGGGCAACATTGTAAATATTCTAGGGAAGAGAAAAAAGTTGACAATTGCTACTTCGGTTTACTCAGTGCCTAAAGCTGGCTTATATGTACTCTTTTGGGCCACAAATGCAAAATATCGTGAATAGAAATTACTCCAATCAAGGGCAGCCTTATAATCTTTGGTTATCTCAGTTTATCTGCATGATCCATTCAATGTCACACAGGCCCTAGGTTCTAGGCACTGTGATCATCCTAAGAAAATATAGTAATGATGTAGCCCACAACACCTTATTCAGAGGATTTACAATCTATCTAGTAGAGAAGGGTAAAAAAAGGCTACATATATATAAAACAGCAGTGTGATTTAATTGCCACACATAGTTTAAGAGGACTGAAAAGTCCAGAGGAAGACAGAATTAATGAGAGATGGAAATAATGCAGGAAATGTTTTGGTATTGGACTAAGGCCTTGGAATAAGAAGAGAGGAGGATATTCCAGGAGATGTAACAGTATAAGCAAAGGTAAGGACTTAGGTTGTGCAGTTATATGTGGTTGGATTATGGAAAACCCACTGCTTGGTAAGGAGGTAGGAAAGGTCATCCAGGATCTTAAACATTCATGTAAAAAGTCTGGACTTAAGTTTGTAGGCAATAGGGAACCATTACGTTTCTGAGGATAGGATTGGCATGCTTGAAGCTTCTCTGTAAGATTGCGATGGTAGCTATCACAGTGATATAACTGATTGGGGGATGAGAAATTGGAGGTGTGGAGGCCACTTAGATAGGGATACTCCAGGTGAGGCTAAATACTTACAATACTCCAGGTGGAGGTAAATGTGGTTATAGGAATGGACTTCCTATGGAGATACATAAGGCAGGCTTGGCACTTGTCAGAATATGAGTGAAAAGGAGATGATGGTGACTTAGTGTCTAATTATGAAGCAAGGGCTTCAATATAGAGAGAAATACAATAATATGTTTCCCAATTCTGATTGCATCCAAGATGGACCTACTAATCATGATGCTAATCATGATGCATCAGTCCAAAACAAAACATATTTCTAGACCTTCTATACTGATCTATGTCTGTTAGGCCCCAATTTAAGAATGCCCCTCCTCCAAGAATAATTTTTCAGACGTGGAAACAGGTCTTGTTTATATTTGTGAATCAATTACAATGTGAGAAATTGTAGAAAAATTGTAGGAAAAAGCCAGTATCTTTTATGCTTTTGTTATTCACTAAATATTCTAGTACAGTACTAGGCATACAGTAAATGATACTAAACGAGTCCAGAATAACTTATCCTGATTGATAGACAACCTCTGAAACATTAGGTCACGCACACATCAAAGCTAACTGCCTGGAGTGATGAGCTCTGGACAGAAGAGGTCCTAACCAGATATCCATTAGGTCCATCTGGATGTATGTCAGGAGAGTTATTTTAAAAGGCCCCAAATTAAGAGTCATCACAATAGTAAAGACTGATTTACAATAGTAAAGACTGATTTTCAGGGGACTAGGAATGGTGCTGCCTAGATGGGCTGTTGCAATGATGACTTTCAGGCACTTTGGGCAGCAGTGAATATGTTGGGCAGAGTTGCATGGTGACAGAATTGAGACAGAATTGACACATATAAGACCAATTCTGGTTGATTTTAATCAAAGGTGAGGAATTTTTATGTCCTTGGGTTAATTTGGGTTAATGGGAGAACAATGTGGAACATTAAAAAGTGATAGAAAATGTTAACTAGGGCTCCTTTCTCAAGATGCTCCTGGGGGCTCCTTAAAAGATTGTGACTGAAGATGAGGAAACCTTCCACAATTAAGTCTTTTCCAACACTGTCTGTGAGATTGAAGCTGCTTCACACACACACAAAAGTTTGCTTTGACTTGTGGGATACAAACTATATGAACACGTCCCTACAGCACACATATCACTTAATGTTAAAATATTAGAAGCATTCCTATTAAAATCCAGAGCAAGAGAACTATGGCTGTTATGATCGCTACTATTCAACATAATAATGGAGGTCCTAGACAATGCAATAAGATATGGAAAATACATAATGGCCACTAATAAGAAAGAGATACTGTCAATATCATTTGGATTTATATAAAAATCTAAGTAGTTTGTCAGGCAGTCTTCCTTGAATTTTCTATTTGAACTCTTAAGAAAATTCAGCAACATGGCAGATTCTATCTATCTTCCTATCATCTATCTATCTATACAACAGTGATAGTTATAAAATAAAATTTTCTAATATGAATATGAAGAAAACCATAACATTTACTGAGGGGTGTAAAAAAAGATTTGATAAAATAAGTATATTTATGGTTGAGAAGACTCAATAAATCCTTCATAAATCTAAGTTCAGTGCAATCCTAATCAAATTTCTATGGAACCTATCAAATTGATTCTCAAATTATTACAGAACAGAAAATATATAAGAATAAATCAATTTTTAGAAAAAATGATGGGTACATGTCTTATTAGACAACAAAATATACTAGAAAGCTATAGTGATGAATAGGAAATAAAATAGATTAAATCAGTAGAAGTCAAAAGAATCTGAAGATAAACCAGATATAAATGCATATTAGAAATAACATTTTCTGTAATTGAAGAAAGAGCTGGAGGCAACTGGGTAGCAATCTGAGAAAAAAAATTAAGCTAGATCCATATTTAAAACAGTCTACAAAATAAATTCAAGATAAAGATAAAAACATTTATTTTTTAAAGGTGAAAAGCATTATTATAAAATAAGAAAATAAAGAAAAAAATTAGAAATAAATATTGGAGCAGATTTTAAGTTAGACAAAGAAGTTGATTAATTTGACTCTATATAAATTATCTGACAAAAGATATCAAGTTTAAAGGCAATAACATATGTTGCAACTATTTTCTTTCAATCTAGTAGACTGAAATATTTAGAGTTTCCATTACCAATAAGGAAAAAAGATAAACAGAGAAAGGAATATGAGCAGGCTATTTACAGAATAAGAAATGCAAATGGCCAATAACATATAAAAAGATGCAAAAAGAGAAATATAAAATAAACAGTGAAAAATCAGTGTTTCCCCCATAAATATAGAAGATGAGGAGGAAGAAGAAGGAAAATGAAAGAAGATGATGATGAAAGGTTCTATTTACTGTTGGTGCTGATATTGATACTGGCTCTTCTGGCAAAAAATTTCAATGTTTATTGAAATGTATGCATAGCCTCTTATTTAGCAATTCTTCATATAAGCATTTTTCCTAAAAAGTATTTCCATGTGTACAGAAAGAATAATCATTGCAATGTTGTATGTTATAGTGACAAATTGAACACAACAAAATGTCCATTAGTAAGGCACAGTTAAATGAAATATACCACATCTATACTATGAAATATTATGCAACAATGAAAAAGAATGAGATAATCTGTATTCATTAAAATAGAAAGATCTCTAAGACATATTTCATTTGTAAAAACAATTTGCAAAACAATATTCGATATAATCCCATGATATAATCCCATTTGTGTAAAACAAGCAAACAAAACAAAAATATATAATTCTAAATTTAAACACATATATGTAAATGTATAGAACAAAATCCAGACATATGTACAGCAAACTGCACAGAATTGTTATATCTAGAGAAGACTGTGAAATTTGTGTGGCAAAAGGGATCCTTCTTGTAGGATTATTTGTTTGAATTTGTATAAGAATGTACAAATTAATTATATCCATAAAAATAATAAACATAACTAAAAAATGAAAACAAACCAAAATTCAAGCACATAGGATTATGGCCCATGCTTAAAGGAGTTTGATCTAAGTATGTTTTTTTTACATTATGTAATTGTACATTCCTCCTTCCCAATGGACTTCTTATTTCCCTTTTAGGATTTATCCTTGGAAATGTCAATGCCAGAGACCTATCCGTTAGCTAATTAGGCACATTTCTGAGTATACAATTACTTTTAGGCATAGCAGATGTTGCATCTCATGTCCAAACCTTGGCTAATGTGTAGATCATTAACTCGGGTCTGACTCACATTAAATTTTGTGAAGATATAAGGGCCCTTCTTTTGTTTGTTTAATAAAGAGCTAAAAATTTCAGCTCCTTAATGATGTAAATTTATTAGCTTGCATTAGCTTTTCTCTAGATTTTTACATTATCCTGAGTTCT
This sequence comes from Nomascus leucogenys, assembly GCF_006542625.1. Taxonomy (NCBI): domain Eukaryota; kingdom Metazoa; phylum Chordata; class Mammalia; order Primates; family Hylobatidae; genus Nomascus; species Nomascus leucogenys. Next base: position 22,024,899 of record NC_044383.1, on the reverse strand, counting down.
CTATATAATATTGATCATATCACCGACTAGAATCCAGGCTTTAGCCATAAACAGATAAGAATTGGACTTTCAATCATATAATCAAACAAAGCTAGAATGGATATACAAATAAAACCATTTTTGCTTAGCATTACATTTTTCTCTGCAAAACAGGAAAGTTGTGAAAAATCAATCATGGCACAGTTTTGCTGAAGGTAATGTTATTTTTATAATGATGTCTAGTTTCAAACATCTTGTTGGGTCACCTTCCAATTTCCATTGACTTCATCAGAACTAGTAAACAGGGCACCAACTACGTCGAGGCCTTTGCTTTAGACAAATCTGGATTTTGAATTGTAAAGGAAAACAAGGTCAAGCCGACTGCTTGAATGTGCCACTTTCCTGTGCCTGGCACTGGCTTCCACCAGTTGTCTTGTTCAACAAATTCAACAAATACCAGTGAGCACCTACTAGGTCCCAGGCAGAATACTAGGACCTGGGATATGGAAATCGGTCCAACAAAATCTTCCCCTTGTGCTGCTCACAGCCTTGTCATCACAAAGATCGATTAGAGAGAGGATGACTGAGCTGCATGGACCACTCTACTCACTCAACCCTTATGTGTTTTAAGGCCTTTGGTGTGGGGCACTGTGCTCACCCTGGGGACACAGCAGTATCCTATAAGACTCTCTTGCCCCTTTCGGACGTACAGTCTGTAGGGGAGAAAAGACATAAAGTGAAACATGCTATGATGGCAATGGAAATATGGCAACCTAGGAGGGACCTACTAGGCTTAGCAAATCTGTCCCTGAGGGGGTCAGAAAAGGCTTCTTTGAGGAAGAGAGTTTTAAGCCATGTGCTGCTTGAAGGATGAGTAAAAGTTTGTAACTAAGGGATGAGGGGTAGCAGAATTATAAATGGGATAAGCCTATGCCAGATATGGTGATGGGTACCTGGGATCCCAAACAAAGGGCTTACTTTCCTGTCTCCATCTCTTCCTCATCCTGCTTAGAATCCTACAGGATCTCCTCTCCCTTCACCTCAAGCCATGACCCCTGACTCTTAAACCCAATCCACATAGGCCCCCTCAACCCCTAGTGCAGCAACAGCCCCTGGATGCTCTTCTTGGTCTCCCCGTTTCTACTCTGAGTGACTCCATCCTCCTCCCTCACCCTATCACCATCCAAATGACAGCAAAGTAACTGACAGCACTGCATTTGGGCAGTTCCTCTTTTTCAGCTGTCCTTTTATGTGTATGAAACCATGGCCTTGTAAAAGTACAGGGTACTGATCACCTTGAGGTTGCCCTGGGATGCTAAATCATCCTAATATCCCCACTTGCTGTCCTTGCTTTCAGTAATAACAAGTCAGGAAAACACACCCTCAGTGTACTTTTTTCTCCTGTGGTCTAATAGACACTTTCCAATTTGCAATTGAATTTGGTATAATCTGCACTTCTTAAGGGCTACACATCACTGGGGAAAGCTTCTGCGTTTATCGTAATAAACTCTCATAGTGAATAGCATTTATTATACGTTTCCCAGAATCTCTAAATGATGAGCAGACCTCCCAGCTACCTCTACCACCCTCACTCCCTCCCCTAATTAAAAGCATATAGATGTGTGTATAGATGCTAGGATTTGGCACCTGCTTTATAATTATTCAGGAACATGACTCAGCTATTTTGGAAGCTATTTTGGAATCCCACGGGGGAGGGACTGGAGGGTATGGAGAGTAGAAAATTTGCCCTTGTCAGAGAAAGAGAGGAGAGAGAAGGGATAGAAATCTCTGATCTCTCCTTCCTCTGAATACTAGGAACTCACTGGGCAATTGTTTTGTTAGTTTTTTTTTTTTTTCTTTTGTGTCTAGTAAACATTAAGCTCTTACAGGTTGGTGGTAGTACTGTATACCCCCAAGTTGTGCCCAAATCATATCAAGCATAAAGCCTTGCAAATAGTGTACTAGTGAACAATTGTTGTCCATGACGTTAGGAAAAGTAAAGAGAAAATTCTTAAGTAAAAGAGGTAGAAGTATACGTGGAAGGGCAAGTCAAGGACTGGCACTGACAACTTATATCTTCCAAAATGTGTCAGAATATTTCTGTTTAAAATAAATGGTTAGGCTGGGTACAGTGGCTCATGCCTGTAATCCCAGCACTTTGGGAGGCCGAGGCAGGCAGATCACAAGGTCAACAGATTGAGACCATCCTGGCCAACATGGTGAAACCCCATCTCTACTAAAAATGCAAAAATTAGCTGGGCATGGTGGCATGTGCCTGTAGTCCCAGCTACTCGGGAGGCTGAGGCAGGAGAATCCTTGAACCTGGGAGGTGACGGTTGCAGTGAGCCAAGATCACGCCACACTGTACTCCAGCCTGGCAACACAGTGAGACTCCGTCTCAAAAAATAAATAAATAAAAAATAAAAATAAAAATAGTTAATATTTTTCACCTGTAATTTAACAAAGGGAAAAGGTAAGGAGATATTAACCTAAATGTTGATGTGGACAGAAGCACTGTGGGATAGGCACTCTGACTCCCAACTGGGAGCACAAGATATTATTTAACTTTATTTTAGGTTCAGAGGGTACATATGCAGGTTTGTTACATGGGTAAATTGTGTGTCCCTGAGATTTGGTGTATAAATGATCCTGTCACCCAGGTAGTGAGCATAATACCCAATAGGTAGATTTTCAACCCTTGCCTCCCTCTTGAAGTCCCCAGTATCTATTGTTCCTATCTTTATGACTGTGTGTAGTCAATGTTTAGCTCTCACTTATAAGTGAGAATATGCAGTGTTTGCTGTTCTGCTCCTGTGTTAGTTTGCTTAGGATAATGACCTCCAGGTGCATCCATGTGGCTGCAAAGGAAATAATTTTGTTCTTTTTTATGGCTGCATAGTATTCCATACTGTATATGTACCATGTTTTCTTTATCCAGTCCACTGGTGATGGGCACCTGCCTAGGTTGATTCTATGTCTTGCTGTTGTAACACTGCTTTAGGGGAGGGGGAGGTAGAGAATGGCAATTAAATCATATTAAATTGTTTATGTTCTTTGACCTAGGAATTCCATTTCTAAGATTTATGCTAAGGAAATATTTAATATTAGTAGTGAGAATGTATGAGTGGTCATAAAATATTTTTTCTCAATATTATTTGTAACAGACAAAATTAGAAACAACCTAAATGTCCAACTGTGTGGGAATAAACCAGGAAACATCCACTCGATTATAAATTGTGTAGCAGAGAGGGATTAACAGCCCCCACGGGGGAGGGATTCCACAACCGCCCATTCTAGATTACATGGCCTGAGCAGAGTTGCTTTCCTGCTTATGTTTATCTGTAACATGGGTATAAAAACTGTTGCCTAATAAGGTCATCACAGTATCTACTGAAGGCTAGCACTGTGGCTGAAATATGGTGGACATTTCATAAATGAGAGCTACTATAGAGCTACTAAATATTCATGAAATCTGTGAAAACAAGGAGAAAGGCTTATGCTATCTTAAAGGTAAAACAACATAGCATTTCACATTAAAAAAATAACAATTTTAAGTAGAAAAAAGACTTAAGGATATACAAAAAAATTGTTGAGTGAAAATATATTACTAATAGAACTAGAGTAATTTGAGTTTGTGTTCTGCATTTTTTCTGACATTTTTTCATAAGTATACATAATTTTTAAAATACGGAAAAACTTCTTAACTTATGGATAATAATCGATTTCTACATTTTCTTACCCTTATAACCAGTGATATTTCTAGGTATCTATTAAATTAGCACTACTAGTAGAAAGAAAACACATACAGTGGGGATCTAATATGGGTGGTGGGTATGAATATAAAGGAGGAAGCTGAGGCAAAATTACTATAGAGAGTTTGTTTGGGTCAAGATTGAGAATAGCTGTTTAGGGCACACTTCCAAGTTGCCAAAGGAGAGGCTCAAGTTTTTAAAGAAGTGACAAATCAGGAAAGGGTTAATTATAAAATCCATAAAAGTTGTCCACAAGGTATTATCATTGGTTTACAGAAATAACATTGATTAGCAATGAACTATACATTGCTGAACTATAGGGTAAGAGTTATGGGGTCCAGTGTATGGCATTTTATAGCTATTTGGCATCAGTTAGCCTAGACCCCACATAGCAAGTGGCTTCAAGAGGTAACGGTTTTTCACAAGCCAGGAGTGATGTGACTGTTATTTTTCATTCCAATGCCTCTCTGGGCCTGGTAATTTAAAGAGGCTTGTGTTCCTTATATAAAAAGTGTTTTTTCCTGCTCATAGACAAGCACAGAACTGACAGTTGAAAGACTTGGGTCTTTTCCTGCTTTATGACCTTGGGCAAGTGACCTCGTGAAGGTTACTGACTTTCTCTGACCTCTCTTTCTGGAAATGAGAATAACAATACTTGAGTGATTGTCTCACAACTATGAGAATATTATGTAAGACAAAAAAGACTTTAAAAAATGGGAAATGGATTACAAATGTTCATTACCTTTCTATTACAGGCTTTATCTCTTCAAAGATTGAATCCTGCCCCTTTTATCACTTGTTTTGTGAAAAAGCCAACTGGGTTGGAAACCAAGATTCATCATGAGCCACATCCAAAAGAAAATCAATACATGGATCTTAGATAGCATTTGTTTTCTTTTTTCTCAATGAATTTCAACCAGAAACATCTGCTGTCAGATTAGGAGTGACTAAGCTTGATGTGACTTTCTCAGTTTAGATATTTAGGATCATCAGCTCTTGCTTATATCAATTTGCTGCCAGTTGGTCTTACAAACCAAAATAAAGCAGCAGAAAGAGGGAAGAATGTCAAATACCCCAACAGCCAAAGGAAGACAGTACTCATGAGCTCAGACCTGCTCAGTCAAGAAATTGCATTTATGATGTGGTAAAGTAGTAAATAGCACATTCCATGATCGTATGGTCATTTTCAGATGTTAGCCTATCCTTCCATGCTGAAACCTAGCAAATAAGAAGTCTTGAAGTGTTGGTCATCTCTAGTAGCCAGACATATAGCTTTACCTGCAAGAAAACATTTATTTTTTAAAAGACTTACTGCCACCTCAATATACCATGCTTTTGAAGACCCTGAGTATTACATTTATTATTTTCTTTGCTTGGCACACCTTTCCCCCTTCCTACGTCTGCTTACATAAATTCTCACTCTTTATCCAGGTGAATCCATTGATGTTGGTTTTTCCTGAAGTCATATCTGAGTTCTTTATGTCTTTGACTCCTCAAACGATACACAAAGTCTAATCTTTTCTAACTTGTATGTAGTGAGCAAGTCTAACTTTTAAAACAGAAAAATTCATTATATTAAAAATTAATTGCATATATATACATTTAATACTTACATATGAATTATCCCTCTGTACTTATGTACATGACATTTAAATTTCTCTAAATTATTACTTAGAAAAGAGGCAGTTATTTCATATTTGAGTCCTTATGAAGGTCTCTCATGTTAAGAGACCTGTCCTTCTCCCAGTCACTTCATTTTGAATAATAAAGGATTGTTTAGGGGAAGATAGTGGCTCTCAACCTTGGTTGCACAATGGGATCACCTAGAGAACTTAAAAATCTTCCAGTGCCTGGACTGTATCCCAGATCATTAAATCAGAATCTCTGGGAGTGTATCCAGGCATCAGTGTGTTTTAAATACACTCTAGGTGATTCCAATGTACACCCAGAACTGAGAACCTGAAACAACCTTAATCAATGCTAGATAATTTCATCTGACAGAAGCAGGAATTAAGCACAGCTTTAGTGAGTATTTCTGGGTGCAAAGACTTCACCATTGCAAATGATGAATATCATTATTTAAAAAAATTAAAAGTCATTTTCGAAAGGATACATAGTCACTATAAGCTGCAAGAGTCTCAAATATATATCTAGAGGAAAAATGAGAAACATATATTATGCTATTGAGTTCTAGTGGCATGGGATAAAATTTCCAGTGACAGAACTGTGCCTGAAATCAAAACGTGTTATAGTTGAAACAAGTTAGTCAGCCGTGAATATGGTGTATAAGAAAACTTTGTCAGATGATTCAAGAAGGGAGCCTAGAGATGATTAAGACACTGACATCAAAGTCCCATATGAAAAGTTTGAATAAAATTGTTCTGTAAAATGAGTGTAGAAAAAGTAATATTTTCAGATCAATATATTAGAGAACATTTAATTCAAATATATGTTATAGTTAAATTAAGAAATAAGATATTGATCATTTAAACCACATCTCTAAGCACTGATAGATCCAAATTGAACACAAACATTAAAGTCAGTGGGAAAATACCTTGTATTTGTGGGCCCCCTTTTTGGTTGCAGTTATGTTATTTTTCTGCTTTCACTTGCTAAAATTAAACTCTTTAAGGACAGAGGCGATCTCTTATTGACTTGTTTTTAAAACATACTCAAATGTAGATTCAGGTTTTGTGGGATCAGAAGCATGTATAATTTGGGAAGCACATTTTATACAGAAGAATACAGAATGACCATAGGACGTTATTAGGGCCCCTCCCAATGCCATGAAGTGCAGGGCTCTGAGGCTTAAACCTCGTGAGGTTCATGGGAAATTCACTTCCACACACACTGTAGTGCCTAGCACCGGTGGCTGGATAAGATGCTGATATATCTTAAGTTGCATTGCTTTCCTTAAACAAATAAATAGCCTGAAAAATCCTAAAATGATTTGGAGCATCCTTGATTGATCTCCATTTTCTAAGAAAGCAGGGACAATTTCCTGTTTTGGAGTAGAGCATAAGAAGGCAAAGATGCATTCAGTGTAGTTATTGAAAATTGAGCTAGGGCAAATGAAAACCCCACATCTGAGGGACAGATGTGGCAAATCACGTTTGGGCCATGGAGCTCCTGAAATGGAGGTGGGGAGGTATGAAGCATCTGGTGGTACACAAATAGTGTGGTCTAGCAGAGATTTTTCCTGTCCAGAGATTCCTATTTCCTGTAGAGTGAAAAGGACCTATTTAAAAACAGTTTCAGACTCTTACTGTTTGGACCACTGACTTCCACGTGGGCTCTCTGCGGCAGGGGCATCTGCTCATTCAGCTTGGTATCCCTAGCACATGTCTCTCACTGCCTAGCTGGCATCAAAATGTTTACTGAATTTGTATATAGTCAGTGACGATGGCATCAGTATGGACAATCAGCTTCTGCATTTCAACAGGGCACATGAAATTAATAGTTTGGTATTAATTTCCTTATTCTCTCTTCAACCCAGAATTCCACTGAGGAAGCTGTTGTGGCAGGGAGATAGCCTGCAACTGAGGTGCCCAGGTAAGATTCTAGGCAGATTCCAAACTCAGAAATATTCAGTCCTCCTACATTTTGGGGGAAGAATTGGCTGAAACTTCAAGAAAATTCTTTCATTTGACGATTTGACACTTGGAGTCTCTTGGTTTTGGGTAGAGCTTGAAATCTCTGACTCAATAAACTGGAAGCCTAAAAAAAGGAAAACGTACCAGTCTTCTATACTTATTAGAAGTTCACCCAAAGTAAGTACCTGAAGCCACTTAAAGGTGACTAAGGATTCACTTTGAAGATGAAAGTGACTGAAATGATGAGCTGGTACAGACCCATGCAGTCCTGGAAAAAGGAAATGGGGCAGCTGAGAAGCAGCAGCCCTGGAAGAAAGAAAGATCAAAACACACTTCATGGAGAGCAGCAGGAAATACTGATGACATCAGATCCTAGGAGCCCTCTCAACATTTCCCAGTGGTCCTGAAGCCAATACATAGCATCCTCTGGAAGCGAGCCTTTTGAGAAAATCAGAATGAAAAGAACACAAGAACACGAGTATTCTCTATGCTGAGGACACAGAAAGGCTTTAGGGAGAGCCGGGATACAGCACTTAAACCAAGATGGCCATTCTGGTGCATGCACAGAGAGCAATGGCAGCTTAGGTTGGGGGTAGCGGGTGGGGCATGGGATGAGATGTGGGTTCTACTTCAGTTCTAGGTGCTATGAAGTCTTAGAATGATTTCTTTCTAAATAACTCTCTAGCAAGGACTGGTTTGGGGGAAACTTCCATGGTCTCCTCCTTGGAGGTGAAGTAAAGAAAGAAAAAGTCAAGCCCTAGAGAATTCACATATATTTAACTCATCTGATCCATTGGGAAACCCTTATCAATTCTGTAATCTTGCTGCCATAGAACTTCAATGACAGTGTCAGCTGCTTCAAAACCCTTAGTGACATTTCCTGGAACACAGACTTCATTCTGTGTTCAGCTTTCACTTGACACATTTCAGGCCTGATGATTTTAAATGAGGGAGAAAAAAAAGTTGTTAAATATTACTGCAAAATTTTACTTTGCTTAATGGCCAATAAAATAACACAGTGTGTTCAGGTGGCTCAGCCTTCCGGTTTGACCATCTGGCCTGATGAATATGCCCAATTTCTCTTATCTTTTGCTGGCTTTCCCTCCATTGCCTACTCGAGTTCTTAGTTCTCAGCATAATTGGCTCCTGCCTGAGACCTTCTTAAAGGGCATGTCTTGACACAGATCTAACAATACTTTAATAAAGTTTAAAAAGATAGAGTTTAATAAAGAAAACCCACGATAGAAGAAACTCCAGTTAGTCAAGAGTGCCAGTCTTCTTCGCATGGCTTTAAATACATCTTAAGAACATTGGTATTCCTTATTCAAACAAAATGCTCAAAGGGAATAGCCACTCATTCCTTCTCCTACAACATTCTGGATTTAGCATTTAGGAAGGTGCATGGATCTTTCAAGAAAGAGAGGCCTGAACCATTAAAAAGGAAAAATATAAAAATTGAGAAAAAGTTGCATAAATGGTAAGTCTGGCCTGCTTAGACTGATGGAATCTTAGAATTTCCACAGAAGACTGACAAAAGACAATGAGTCACACTATCTAGAACATTTCTAGACCATCTTGCCCCACAGGATGAGGCAAACAAATATAGAAACACGGTCACTTTGTGAGTTCAAGCCAAAAATACTTCCCAATTTTCCCATGATAAAAACACTTTCTCGTTTAATTTTATGACATTTTAGAGTTTATGTAAAAACAATCTGAAGTAGATTTAGCATATGCATAACAATTTTTTTATCTTCACTTGGCTATGGTAAAGTAATTGTTAACAGTAATTGTTACAAAACCGTTTTCAGGCATTGAATAACAGGCAGGGAAGACCACAATAGCTAAGATCAGGGAAACTCACAAGGAGAGCCCCAAGATCACCCAGCTTTCTGCCTGGGTACAATTTTTTTGACGTCAACCTAGTGAGCTGGAGTCCAGGCAGAGTGCAGGTGTCCCATCAAGCAAAAGAGGCAGAGGTCAGAATTCAGGGCAACTAAAAGAGCTGGATTCTATATGGTAAGGCATCAGAGGCAGAAAGCTGAACATGGGGTGTATGAGAGTTCCTTGATATTACTGGTTGAGGGTTAGGCTTTGCAGATTACATGGAAAAGCTTATGAGAAAGTGGCCATTAATAGTACTGAGAATGCAAAAGAGTTTATAGATACAAATCAGTGCTGAGGGGCATTGGTGGTCCAGTCCAGTTAAAGTGGAGAGAGCTCATTAACACTCCAGCATCTAGTTAAGACATCAGAAAGTACTTACTTTAAAAGAAAGCACCATACTTTTAGAGAACGGCCTATTCTAGACCCCCCCAAACAGAGTCTAAAATAAAAAGACTGACGCAAAATTAACAGAGAACACGGAACTTCTGGGAGAATACTGGGAACCCCATCAAACAAACATGTAATTAGAGGCTCAGAAGGAGAAAAGAGCAAGAAAGCCGCAGAAAAAGTATTTGGAAATTAATGGCCAAATATTTCCTATATTTCATAATAAACACTAACTTATAGATGCAAGTGCTCTGTGAATCCACAACAGGATCAATACAAAGAAAACCACACCGAGGCAAATCAAACAGCTAAAATTCAAAATTAAACAAAATATCTTGAAAGTGGACAAAGCACAGTACATACAGGGAAACTAAGGGTGATAGTTTCCATTGAAACTAAGGAGAAATATGAGAAAGTATCTTTATAAACATAAAAATGAAAGCTGAAAAATTCATTACCATAAGACCTGAATTATAACAAAGGCTAAATGTTACTCTTCAGGCTGAAAGGATCTAATACCAGATGGAAACTTGGCTACGTGGTAAGGAAAAAAGAACACTGGAAGTGGTAAATAATTAGATAAATATATGACAGTTTTTTCCTCATATTGTTCTGAAAAGACATCTGACTTTTTTACAGAAAAATTATAACACTGTAATTTGATGCTCACAATATATAAAGTCTATAACAAAAACAGTACAAATGATGTGGGCTTGGGTAAATATAATTACATTATTTTGCAGTGTGAAATGGGAATTGAGAAGAAAATGAAAACTATGAGGTTCAAAGTCTGAAAAGGTACAATATCAATTTCAAAATAAGCATTGGTGTATCAAGCTTGTATATTTTTAACCCAAAAGTATTCAATAAAGATAATAATATCATAACTAAAAATAGGGGCTATTAAATGGTTCATTAAAATATTTGATAAGAAAAAAGGGCAGAAAAGAGCTAAAACAAAAACATTGGACAATTACAAAATAAATAGCAAAGTAGTAAACTTCAATAGAACCCTATCAATGTAATATTAATGTACTAACTAAAGATTTGAATTAAATGCAGAGATTGGTAGGCTAAGTTGAAAAGCAGGTTTCAACTATATGCTATACATTAGAAACATATTTTAAATATAAATAAAAAATACGTTGAAATATGAAGAACAAAAAAAGCCATACCTGGCCAAAAGCAAACATAAGGAAGCAAGTATGGCTATATTACAATCTAAATACATAACCAGAAAGACACTAAATATTGCAAGAAAATGGATAAAGATGGACATTTCATAACAATAAAAGGTACAATTCATGAGGAAGACTAATTTTATTTATTTTTTGAGACGGAGTCTCCCTCTGTCACCCAGGCTGGAATGCAGTGGTGCAATCTTGGCTCACTGCAAGCTCCGCCTCCCAGGTTCTGGCCATTCTCCTGCCTCAGCCTCCCGAGTAGCTGGGACCACAGGCACCCGCCACCACGCTTGGCTAATGTTTTTTTTTTTTTTTTTTTTTTTTTTTTTTGTAGAGATGGGGTTTCACCGTGTTAGCCAGGATGGTCTCGATCTCCTGACCTCGTGATCCACCTGCCTCAGCCTCCCAAAGTGCTGGGATTACAGGCGTGAACCACCATGCTCAGCCTGACATAATTTTAAAATATATATACAATTAATAACAAAGCAGCAAAATTCACAAAGCTGGAAATCAATAGAAACATAAACCAATGCATCATTATAGTTGGAGATTTTAACATTACTTCTCTTAGGAGTGTTGCTATACTTGATATAACTAGTAGGGTAAAAAAATGTTGATAAAGTTATAAAAATAAATTTGAATAATACTATAAACCAGCTTGACCCACCTGAGAGATTTTCAGAACACTACTCAACAACTGTAGAAAATACATTATTTACAAATACACATGAAATGTTCACAATTTCATCTGACAAAGCAATAAGCCTCAGTGATTTTTAAAAGATAGAAATCTTATATGTTCTCTGATCACACAAGAATTAGTAATTCATAGCAATACAATAGCTAGAAAAATCCCTAAATATTTGTAAATTAAACAACCCACTTCAAAATGATCCTGGTGAAGAAGTTGCAAGAGAAAGCAGAAAATAACTATAGTCAGCTGGGCGCAGTGGCTCACGCCTGTAATCCCAGTACTTTGCGAGGCTGAGGTGGGCAGATCATTTGAGGTCAGGAATTCAAGACCAGCCTGGCCAACATGGTTAAACCCTGTCTCTACTAAAAAAAAAAAAAAAAAAAAAAAAAAAAAAAAAAAAAAAAAAAAACTACGAAAATTAGCCGGGTGTGGTGGTTGGTGGCAGGTGCCTATAACCCCAGCAACTCAGGAGGCTGAGGCAGGAGAATTGCTTGAACCTGAGAGGTGGAGGCTGCAATGAGCCAAGATTGCACCACTGCACTCCAGTCTGGGCAACACAGGAAGACTCTGTTTCAAAATAAATAAATAAATAAATAAATAAATAAATAAATAAATAAATAAATAATTATAGTCAATAATAACTTAATTGTACATTTCAAAATAACAGAGTATAACTGGAGTATTTGTAACTCAAATGATAAGTGCTTCAGGGGATGGATTTAAAAAATGAAAGAAAACATTTTAAATTGAATAGTAATGAAAATATATCAAAAGGTCAAAATCAACTTGATTTAGGTCATCTGTGAAAAATTTATAGCTAACATCTACAAAAATGGTAAAATATTGAATGTCTTCTCTTTAAGCTTAGAAATAAGGCAAGGATGTTCACTTCTATTCAACATTGTACTAGAGGTCCTAGCTGGTTGAATAGTCAAGGAAAAAAATGCAAAAGAGTAGAAAGAAAGAAAACTGCCTTTTTGGCATACAATATAAATGTCTATTTAGGAAATCCTAAAGAATCTTATGAAATAGTATATGAATGAATGAGTGAACATAGTAAAGTCACAGGATTCAAGGTCCAAATATAAAAATCAACTTCATTTCTACATATATTGACAATAAATACTTAGAAAATAAAATTTAAAAATTAACAATACCATAAAACCCAATGATGTATAAAAACTCCACATTCAAAAACTGCAAAACATTGCTGAGAGAAATCAAAGATTTAAATAATGAAGAATTATATCATATTCATGCATTGGATGATACAATACTGTCAAGTGTCAGTTCTTCACAAATTGATGTATAGATTCAACAAAATCACATTCATAATTCTATCAGATTCTAAAAATTATTTGGCAACATAAAACAGATCTAGAGTAGCCAAAATGATTTTGAGAAAAAAGAGTTGGAGTACCTACATTTCCTGATTTCAAGACTGTGTACTGTAGATACACATCTACAGAAATCAAGGCAGTGTGATTCTGGTAAATATACACATTTAGATGAGTGGAACATAATGGAGATTCCAGAAATATACCACATATCGTTCATTAATTTTCAACAAGGCACTAACATAATTCTATATAGTAATAAAAATGTTTTACTCCTATCAGGAGAAAAAATAAATTTTAACCACTCCCTCACACTTTATAAAGAGATAATTCAAAATAGAATATGAATGCAAATATAAAAAACTAAACAACAAAATAGATGAAGTTCAAAAAAATGATGAGTCAAGAAAGATACAGGAGAGTACATATATTACTTTATATAAAGTGAATAAAAGGCAAAATAACAGGCAAAACAGTGGTGATGTAACTCAGAACAGGAGTTTCCTATGGGAGTGGACATGACTGGAGAGGAACCCCAAAGAACTTTCTGAAGTAATGGTAATGTTTTATATCCTAATTGTGGTGGTGGTTACATAGATTTACACAATTGTCAAAGCTCATCGAATTGCATATTTCAAATGTGAGCTTTTTAGTGTCTGTAAATTATACCTCAATAAAGTTAATTTTTAAAAAGCTGACTTAGAAAGTTCCCTGTTAGTCTGGGTGCGGTGGCTCACGCTTGTGATCCCAGCAGTTTGGGAGGCGAAGGTGGGTGGATCACCTAAGGTCAAGAGTTTGCGACCAGCCTGGCCAACATGGAGAACCCTGTCTCTACTAAAAATACAAAAGTAGCTGGGTGTGGTGGCACATGCCTGTAATCCCAGCTATTTTGGAGGCTGAAGCAGGAGAACTGCTTGAACCTGGGAGGCAGAGGTTGCACTGAGCCAAGATCACACCATTGCACTCCAAGAGCGAAACTCCATCTCAAGAAAAGAAAAGAAAGTTCCCTGTTGAAGAAAGTATATCTTCCTTCCACATTTTTTTTTGAGGATTCTAAGTCCATCCTGCACTGACACCAGAATTTATAAGAGCAATGAGCTTAATTCTGTGTTTGGTATAGTTTCCTGACACACTGTCAATGACTATTTAATAAGACAGCTAGAGAGAGAGAGAGAGAGAGATTTCCTTTTATAATGGCTTCTTTTAGTATTATTTTCTTTTATAAGGTTAGAAAAACAGAACATGATAAAGAAACCAGTGGCACTGGGTTTATTTGCTATAAATTATTGATAAGCATTTACATTGTTAAGCTATGAAACGGAGTTCAATATTTTTTATCAGATGTTTTCCATAGCTCCCTTTTGGTGGAAGTATAAAGGAGAGAGAATTATGGTTTAGAAAGCCCAATACAAATGTAATCATAGTGTATAGTTGCCCCATGGTAATAATATGTCCACAACAATATAACAGCTGGCCATTCTAAGCTGAGTTGAGATCCCAAGAAGCTGTGGCAGCAAAATGCATTCCAATTGGTGAAGTGATGTGTAACAGTGAGAAGGTAGGTTGGGGGCTGCTTGAGGGAATTATTGATTCCTGATAATGCCAATATCACCCCCTTTCTTCACTGACTTTAACTTTACCACTTACATATTGTTTACACATGATTAAAATTAAGCTGGACATGGGATCATGGTGGCTGGAATTGTACTGTGTTCAGTGGCTGGCTGTTTGCACCTGAATGTCAATTCAATTCCCACTATGGCTTAGGGAGAAGTGGATTTAGTCACAAACTCATCATCTTGGGTGCAGACAATGGCAAATGACAGTAACAAATAACCAATAAAAGTTCAGTTCAAAAGGTTTCTATTAGCAGAAGAATTGGGAGGAAAAGCACGGGTTGCTTTTTGTTTATTTGAACTGTGCCCAGGTCTCTAAGTACAAGGTAACACGGAGTTCCGTAATTGTAAATGACTGATGGTGGCTGAATCTTCAAAAACCGCATATTCAGGTTGGCTTCAGTAAGGGGGAAGGTCAGGTGTTTATCTTGGATATTATTTGGCTCATCTCAAACTCTGAAGCCTGAAAAGCAGGCCTGGATTGCTTTAGGAGAGTGGCTTGCAGCTGAGATTTTTCTGGCAAGCAGAAATGTAGTTTTGACTAAACTGTTCAGATGAAGGAAGATGGAAGCTTTCAGAGTCTGTAATGAATAATTCTTCAAAGGCACATGCTTGCCCCTCAGTGGGGCATAAACAGTTTCATAACTGTTTCTTGGTTAATTTTGAGTGGGATCAGGGTTGGATGTGTGGGCATGGGAAATGGGGTGGGGATGTGACCTGGGCTTTGTCTTGGAGCTCATTTCTCTGCAGTAATGTTTTTTGGATTAGATTCCTAGGAATATATTATGATTCTCAGAATATATGTGTTCTGAAAGAAAGGATATCATGGTGAATAAATATGAGAAATGCAACATATGCTTCTCCCTTTTGGCATCTCATAAAATAAATTGGCACCACAACACTCTTTCAGAAATCCTGCTGTAAAGAAATCTGTTCCCTTACCTCTTGCCACTACCCTTGAAGGCCTTGATATCTGCGATGATCTTTCATTTAACTCCCGGACTTCTTATTTACTTGACCTCCTCATAACTAGTGATATTTTCTCTACCCCACCTCCTTTTCCCATGTGCAAACTTTTGAACTCTCAATGTCAAGCATGTCACTATCTGACCACCACCTGTGACTTTTCCAGTTCACCTACCTCATAATATGTGCTCCAAAAATTATAAATGAGGCTGTGTCATTAGGGGGTAAATGCGGGCTTTGGCCCTGGACTACCAGGCTTCAAATCCCAGCATTAAACAGCTATGGGACTGTGCACAAGCTCCTTAACTTCTGTGGCTTCAGTTCATTTCCCTTTAAGAGGCAAAAAATAACAATAATGAGAACTATCTCTCAGGGTTGCTATAACAATTTGATAAGTTAATACATATAAAATGTTCCAAACAGTGCCAAGCACATGGCATTTGCTCAGTGAATGTGGAGGCCCCATCGAGCTCTCCAAACCCCTTGAGTTAACTTCTCACTCTCCATTACCTCCCTCCTTCATGTCCTTACCTTCCTCCTTGGCTGACATAAATTTCATCATATGTTCCTTCCAGGCATCATAGCTCCCGCATTCTATTATTCCATATATATATATATATATATATATATATATATATATATATATACATATACATACACAGCAAAGATCCCAACTAATTAGAGACAATTACTGATTTCTTTATGCCTTCACCTGAGCAAATGGATGCTGCTGGGGAGAACCACCAAGAGTCCTGACTTCTCAATTGCAGTTCCTCAGCCAGCATCTCTAATGGAGCTTTAATATCACCTGGAAATCCAACGACACTTTCCCACTTTTCAACTAATGATCTATTTCACACATCATTCTTCCTCTTCCCATTTTCCATGCCACTGTGGACTATTCTTCAGCTGAGGATCTTTCCTCATGGGTCATTGAGAAAGCATAATTGACCTGGAGGAACTGCATGATTTTATCCACTACCAAATCCAATCCACCTCTGTGGGTTCGGATTACCTGCCTCTGTGCTCATCTCTCTTTACTGTTCCCAAAGATCAGAGGCCAGCATGTGCACTTGGGCTTCATCAGGTCCCCGCTGGGTCCCCTAGGAACCTGGAGACATACCTGCTTTCCATCTTTCCTGTATCATCAATTTCTCCCTCTCCCGGATCATCGTCATCATGGAAATGATCTAGTGTTTCCTCCTTAACAACAATTTAAAAGCTTTCTTTGACTTACATTCTCCTCTAGCTGCTGTCCTATTTCTCTGCTCCCCTTCACTGTACACCTGTTTTGTAACTTTTACAATGAAAAAATTTCAAACACACACAAAAATAAAATTGTATAATGATCCCCCATATACTCATCATATAGACCATGTTAACTTTAGGTTGTATTTTCTTCATTACTTTTTCAGTTTTTGCTGTAGTATTTTAAACCAAATATCAGATGTAACGACATTTTACTCCTATTTCAAATTCTTTCTTAAAAATAAGTGCATTTTCTTGCATAATCATAACATCACATCTGATACGATTAATAAAAATTCCTTAATATCTTCTAATATCCAGCTTAGCTTCACATTTCCTCAAAATGTCTTTTTATTTTGGTAGTTGAACAACAAGCCAAATAAGATTCATACGTTGTATTTCATCGTATCACTTAAATCTCTTATCATCTAGAACATACTTTGTTTCTATGCCATGGACTTGTTAAAGATATGCTTTAGTTGTTTGCTTATAAAATGCCCCACACAGTGTAATTCCTAGCAGAGCTCCACTCCCTCATCTGCTCTTCTCCCTTGGCTGGGTTTCCTGCTCCCACACCCCATAAGGAAAACTCTGCCATTTCTGCATTAACACAGCCAACGGGCATGTCTATTTTCTTGCTTTACTTTATCTCTCAGCCATCATTTGACAAGTCATGACTCTGCTTCTTGAAACGCTCTCTTCTCTTGATTTCTGAGATCCATTCTCTCCTCTATTTCCTCCCACCTCAAAGGTAGCTCCCTTTGTAGTCCTTTTCTGCCCTTTCTTACCATGACTCACCCTTACATAGTGGCCTGCCTGAGGGCTTCATCCTAGGCCTTCCCTTTTCTCTCTGGCCTCTCTACTGAGCTCATCTCATTCAGACCCATGACTTTAAATACCACCTATCCATAGTTAACTCACAAATGTAGGTCTCTAGCCCAGATTTCTTCCAAAATTCACAAATAAAATTTCCAATCTCTTACCTGAATTTGTTTAAATATAGAATGGGCATATCAATTTTAACTTATCAAAAGCAAACACAGGCCAGGCACGGTGGCTCATGTCTGTAATCCCAACAATTTGGGAGGCCGAGGCAGGCAGATCACTTGAGCTCACAAGTTGGAGACCAGGCTGGACAACATGGCGAAAACCCGTCTCTACAAAAATATAAAAATTAACTGGGTATGATAGTGCAAGCCTGTAGTCCCAGCTACTTGGGAGGCTGGGGTGGGAGAATTGCTTGAACCCAGCGGGGCAGAGGTTGCAGTGAGCCCAGTTTGTGCCACTGCACTCTGGCCTGGGCAACACAGCAAGACTCTGTCTCAAAAAAAAAAAAAAAAACCCAAACACGACACGTTCCAATGTCCTCTCCTCAGAACATTCTCCTTTTACCCAAGTATTTTAAATTTTATAAATGGTACCACAAAACACCTAGTTTCTTAAGCAAAACATGTGGAAATTATTTTTGTTTCCTCTTTTCTCCAACTTTCACTTTCAACTTTTTAGCAAAATTTGTTGACTCTATCTCCAAGACATACCCCAACCCTATACCCTATCTTTCACATCTCCACAGACACCACCCCAGCCCAAGGCACCATCATCCATCTCTAGACTTCTGCACCCCTGACTGGTCTTCCTGTTTCTACATTCGCCCCTGTTCACTTCATTTTCCCCACAGCAGCCAGGGTGATCATTTTGAGAATGTAAATGAGAACATGTTACTTCCCTGCTTAAAACACCCCATGACTCCTCCACCAAGCCCATCATAAATCCATATTTCTTCCTGTGACCACCTCTGTGTCCTATCCTTCTCCTTGCATTTCTCTCTAGTCACAGTGAGCAGCAACCAGAATGTTACAGATGAAGAACATTAGCCTCGCTGGCAAGGCTGATGAGAACCCCATGATCCCATTACAACACCTCAGCCAAGCCATTTCTGACATACGCGCCTTAAACCGACAGACAAGACCATCCAGGCAGAGGCGCAGATGGTGACCTTCAGGCCTTCCCAGTAGCATCAGTTTTTTTCTGCATTGCTATCCTCTCCTAAAAACGTTACCTTGGCCGGGTGAGGAGCTCACGCCCGTAATCCCAGCACTCTGGGAGGCTGAGGTGGGCAGATCACGAGGTCAGGAGATCAAGACCATCCTGGTTAACACGGTGAAACCCTGTCTTTACTAAAAATACAAAAAAATTAGCCGGGCGCCTGTAGTCCCAGCTACTTGGGAGGCTGAGGCAGGAGAATGGTGTGAACCAAGGAGGCGGAGCTTGCAGTGAGCCCAGATTGCGCCACTGCACTCCAGCCTAGGCGACAGAGCGAGACTCCATCTCAAAAAAAAAAAAAAAGTTACCTTAAACATTAACAAAAAACAATGTTCTTGTTGTTCTCTCTTGGCACCCAGATCTGTTCTTCTTTACTGAGCTTTCCGCAGTTTATAATTACATAGTCAATGCATGTGTTTCTGTGTGCATATGTGCATTGCCTATCTTTTCTATTAGTCTGTAAGCTCTAGGAGGAAAGGTTTCATGTTACCTTTGAAGGCCTCTCTGTATGCAGTATGTAGCACAGTACCTGATAAATATTTGCTGAATGAATAAATGCATAAATGTAGTCCTGGGTGACTCAATTAGTATCTTTGCTCTCATTGGGAATCTTGCTTGCACTTGTGCATTCAGTAGAAGGAGATGAAGAAGACAAAGGGATGCTATGTGTGTGTGACATAGGAGGGTCAGTGAAGATCATTTTGGAGGGAAATTTGAGAAAAACAACCCCCCCTCCTCTGCTTTCCCTAAGAACAAAATAAGATGTTCCACAAGTGACTGGGATGGTCTCTAATTCCTAATGGTCATAAATGGCTAAGTGCCAAGAGTTTGTTTTTTCTTTCATTGTTGTTTAAATAGACCTCAGGTGCACACGATTAGATTAATTAGAATCTGTGACCCATGACACACTTTCATCATTGGCTAATGTCTGGCCTACTTTTTAATTATTTAGTTGATTTAAAAAATTTTAATAAGCATGCGCAAGTCTACCACCAAACATAAAAGCTAGGATCTTTCAATAACCTACATCTAACCATATGGTATTTCCCAGCAGCACATCTGCTTTCTTCAATCCAAATTTTGTGCACATCATTCTTTTCCCTTCCTTTTTATATTGTTCTGTTAAATATGTATGCCTAAACACATATCTTTTATTTAGAATGTTTTTAAGTTTAAAGGATGTCATGCTGTACATAATCTTTTGAGAGTTATTTTTTGTTGATATTATATTCCTATGATTCATTCAGACCGCTGCATGCAACTGTAACTCAATTATTTTCACTTCTGTATAATATATTTCATTGTGTGACTATAGGCCATTTATATAGGCACTCTCCCATGGATGAGCATTTGGGCCAATAATATTACCCTCACACAGCTACCATTTTGAGGTTGTCCTTGACCTCTGGAATTCGGCTAAGCCAATGTCTTCTGTGTGTTCATGTAGTGAGAAATGTACTAGGAATATGGGAGATGTCAAGATGAATCAGATATGTGTCTGTCCTTGACAGTTTCACTGTTTAGAGACAGTGATACAGATACAACCATAACCACAGAGGGCAGAATTTGCTAAATGCTGCAAATGTGCTATGCAGTGGGGTAGAACAGGGGAGGATAGGAGAGATTCCACCTAAATTTCTAAGAGGTGTGAATGTTGGATTATGATGTAGACATGTCACTTTGATAGCCTTTGAGTATTCAAAAATTGGAGGAGCATTGAAGACAGAAAATATTTCAAGTGGGGAGAATATGAGAAGTTCAAAGGTAGGAGAAGATACAGAGGATTTGGAAGACAGTGATGTCTGGAAGTGGATGAAGCCTGAGTTACCTGACAGAGAAGGGGCTCATGTTTGGAAAAGTTCAAAAAGGAGGAAGGGAGGCAGAATGCTGGCCCTAGAAGCTTTGAAGGCTGGGAGGAGAGATTAAGCATTTATTCCATCTGCACCCGAAAGTCATTGGAGAAGACAGTGTCAACAATTTTGGTGGCTCTGAGGGTGAGTGGGTGGGTTTTGATGATCTTGGGTCCTCTTTTGGATAATTTGCAGGCACACTGATGAGGGTGTATCTGCTACTCTGGGAGATCCTACAGATACCCTTTTGCCTTCAGTTTCTTCACCCAACATCTTCCTTGATATTCTCTACAGAATTTGCGGGCCTGTCTCTTGCAGTTAAGAGGTCAGAGACACTGTCTCTGAAGGCAATCTTTGAAGATGGAGACACCGATTTTTGAATGTTCTATGTTGGGTCTAACACAAGGTTTTTGCTCTAAAAATATTGCCTGTCTTAGCACTTTTCTTATGATTTTTTCTTTCTAAAAAGAAGTGCTAAGGCAGAAGGAGAATTTTCTTTTTTGTTTATTTTAAAGATTTCAGGAAGATGACTTCAACATGCATGCCACACAAGGAAAAAATAATGAGTAAGAGGACATAATAATAAGTAATAATAAATAAAAATAATAAGAGGTTTAACGTCTTACTGCTCGCTTGACAAACAAATACATGCACACTTACATTGGACTACCCATTGAGGTCAGAACAGGAGATGCTGCCAAATTGTTTTATTTCAGAGACATTCATTTATCACAAGAGGAGAAAGATGTAATCCCTTTTCTCTAAGTGGCTCTTTATATAAATCATTTGGAATCATTTTGAAACAAACTATATCCCATTTGTTCTATTATGGGGTTATATGCTCTTCACTTTCAGAAGAAATCCCTTCTTGGTTTTTAACTGCAAAATTCCTCAGATTAAACCTCTATTAACAACTGGGAAGCCAACTCCCATGACTAAGCCTGCATAGTAGAAACTCTTTGCCCTAATTATATAGATTTGAACTCTAATGTGTTTGCTTCTGCTTTGGGATATGAGCATATGTCTTTCCGAAGAAGTGGAATAGGAGGAGAAGAAATACTCAAAGGCTCAAATAAGTGACTGAACCAGAAAAACTGTATGGAAATTAGGTCATTAAGTCACAGTGACACCACAGTGGCCCAGAAGCAGCAATTTGTAAATTAATACTGAGAGCTGAGCTGAGCTGAGCTGCGCTAAAAGCTATGGTGTGAGTTGATCTGAAGAAGAGAAATCAAGCAGCGTTCAGGGCTCCAGAAAGAGGAAGACTCCACAGAGCTCCAAACCCTCCTGTGGGCAGGCACAGGGCCTGCCACATTTCTCAAAGGCCTTTGCTCGATATCGGCTGGTTCCTTTGGCTTAAATCATGGGAGCATTTCACGTAAAAGGCTGTGCAATGTCCAAAAGAATGAGAAGAGCGGAAGGACCTACCAGTTAAAAGCACAGGATTCGAAGACACCTATGTCTGGGTTTGCTGTTGACTGTGAATGACCCCGGGCATTTTGTATAAGTTCTCCATACCCCAGTCTCCTCTTCTCCAAGAGAGGGATAAGCAGTCTATCTCATATTTCTTAATGCTTATCAAGTGACAATTTATTATTATTCTCTCTCCTGCAAATATAAGTTCCACAAAGATGGGGACCTGGGGGTATTTTATGCACTGCTGCATTGTCAGAGCCCAGGACAACTGAATGCTGAATATAGTTATTTTGAATGAATAACTGAATGTATCGATAGATTTGCTCTATGAATTCAATGAGCCCACTTTTGATACAGTGTCTAGTAAATTGTCTGGGACATACTAATTTGTCTGATAAGTGATGGCCTAACCTTTTCCCTCTACTTATCTCTCTCCATTTCCAGAAAGGGGCACAGATCCCTGGTTAAATACTAGAGGAGAAGATCTCTGTTTGCACTGTTTAATGATGACTGTGATTTCTCTGATGCAAAGTAAGGGCAGGGACCCAGCATTTTCTGGCACCATCCAGGAAGATGTATGATCCCATTTCTCTTGAATCTCATTCACTACCAGCCTGGAAATCTTTTTCTTAGCCACACACTCTGCTCAATCCTGCCTCTCACTTTTCTTACTCTGGGCTCTGCCAACAGTGGCTTGTCTTCTCTCTCCCCTTCCGAGTCCTAACCTTTGGCAGGGTCCATCTCAAGCACCCGCTCCTCTGTGGGGTCCTCCCTTCCCCCTCCTCCCTCAGTCAGTTTCTCCTGAGTATTAGTTCTTTTGGACACAAGTTCACATAGAACATGCACTGTATGGGCCTTTCAGAGCAGAATGACACAGGCCATGAGTACAGAGGCTTGATCTACTTCAAATAGAGACTCCTCCATTGGCCAGCACTTGTTGAATTCCTATCTAACACTCAGCTCAGTGCGAGGTGATGGAATGGAGATTAACAAGGTGTTAGGGACAACTTTAAGAAGACCAAGATCAGGTGGAGATCTGCTGCTCTGGGATTTGGCCTAAAAGAAGAGAGGAACTCCAAATACTAGAGGCTTACCCCTGAATTACCTGAATCTGTGTGCATCTTTCTTTCTCTGTAGTGATAGTTTGAGTGATGCACTAGTTCAAATAGGTTGTCAAATTTATTCCTATACATGCCAAGGAGCTTTTGCCACTTGGTGTGCTGAGAGGGCTTTGCAGGATGACAGGAAATCAGAGTTCTTATTTACCTTGAGGACTCCATGGATTTTCTAATGCAGTCGTAATAGTCTACTCTTCTTTTCAAAGCAGTATATTTTTTAACTGGAAAGATTACATAAAACCCAAATATACAGACAAAAAACGTGAGCTGTTCTAGATAGTGTATACTGCAGGAGAGGCCAGAGGTCTCAGACTGCTACCTTTTGGCCTTCCTTTTTACTACAGAAGTTTTCCTTTTCATGTAACTCAGAGGTCATAATTTATAGTATAGAATTCAAAGCAAAGAAAAACAAAACAAAAGGCTGCAAGAGCCAGGTGAGATGGTTTCTAAGTGACCTCAGGTTGGCTGAACTCTTTTATGCCCAGCCCTGTATACACCTTATTTTTTCCAGTCTTCCCACTCACCCTTTGAGGTAGGCTATGACAGCCCCATTTCACAGATAAAGGAACTGAACAAAAGGGAGACTCAGGATTTTGTTCATGACTACCCTGCCTTTAATGCCAAGATTCAAACCCAGATCTTTCTGAGTTCAAAGCTAGAGTTTGGATCCCCACCTTATTTCCAACTCCCAAACTCTATTCCTCCTGGAATGGGCAGTGATAAAACTACTCTCAAGAGCATGGAGGCAGAGGATGTTTTTAAGATCACAATTTTTCCTCTTGGTCGTTTTTGTCCCCCAGTAGGCCTTATCCGCACCAACTCTGAAGGCCAATGACTTTGGTAAAGAGCAAGTCTGAGCCACACATACAGGGTATAAGTAAGACATGGGAGAACAAAATAGAGTAAGACAAAGGCTCTAGGACTTGCCCAAGTTTACCAAATCAGCACCAAAAAAGACATTAGACTTCCAACCCCAAAACTTTATTCCTAAGTCCTATGTCCCCAGAACAAAAGCAAATATTTTGCCCAAACCAGAGCCTGGTGGCTTATACATGCCCCAGAGATGGAGCCCTTGAGAAGCCCTGGAAAATAGCCTCCCATTAGAGATGGTTATCTGCAGACAATGCAGGAGGGGACTCAGAGCCCAACTCTGTACTGTTTCTTCTCTCCAGACGCCCAGGTCTGCTAAGTGTGGAAGCTGCTCTCTAATGGGAACCCTCAGAAATGGTACAAATTGAGGCCTCCAGTAATGCAATCACTTCTAATCAGTGTTTAATGAGGATACAAGCAGCCTCAGCTTACCCCTGTTTCAAAGAGGCAACTACACATAAACCTCAATTACTCAGACATTTAAAAATCAATTTCAAATAAAATGTCCAGGTGATGGAACTAAAGGGATTAGAAAGATCTGGATGTGTGCACAGGCCTGGCATGCCTTGTCAATGCAATTGAGGTAGGCAGCTCCTGTAATGTAATAAAGCTGGCCGGCTTTGTGCCCCCAGGGGTAGAAGGGAAACAGGTCTAATTTTCCATTTCCCTACAGAAACGGAGGAAGATTCCAATGACAGAAGGAAGAGGACATCTCTATACTTCTGCCCATTCAAGCTATGTTCAGAATGTTTTCTTCATCTCATTTTATAGTTGTAAAGAGGAAAAGTAGCCTCAGGCTATACAACTCAAGGTCTCTGCCCCGACCTGGCCTCCACCTGTACCACCAAATCAGATACCTTACTATTTTTATAGGTGATCATGACTTTTTTTTTTGCCAGTCATATCTACTTATCATTCCCATCAACATGCTGGTAATTTAGGTCAATTAACTTTTATTGACTATGTACCATGTGTCAGGTGCTTTTCTGGGCAAGCAGGGGCACAAAGGTGAGGAAGTTATAGTCTCTACCTCAATTTACACGGTAGAGGAAGGATGAGGCCAACTCTCCACCTGATCTGGAAGTATGGTCCTGCAAAACCAAGTCACTTGTCTCTTTAGTCAAGTGCAACGTGCAACCAGAGAAACACTAATACTTAGGGTAGTACCGTCAGTAATAATCATCATAGCTAGCATTTAATGGACAAGTATTAAGTGCTAAGTATGGGCTAAATACTTTAATGGCATTTTTTTTTTTTGACCACCAAAACCACCCTATGAGTTGGGTATTGCTATTATCTTCATTTCCCCACGTTGTAGGTTAACGAACCTTATAGGATTGTCGTGTTAATTCAGGAGGTACATACTGTAGTGGGCACCAATGGGGTTGGCTACCAGTGCCACTCTCCCTAAACCGAGAGTTGCTGCCCTCTCCATTCGTGTTGCATTCAGTGGTATTCCCTGGAGTTGTGAAAGCATAGCTTTCAAAAATTTAAAACCATGACTCATACAAAATAGTATGAATACAAATTTAAAAAAATTCAACAATTAATGAAGGAAGCAGTAGGATGGTAAAGCTGCTTCCAACAAAAATTAGAGGAAGAAAATTATATAGTTGGTCAGTCAAAGGGATATTAAAATAAATTTTCTAATTAAAAAAAAGGGTTAATGTCTTACAGGGCAGTCAAGCTGTAGCTTTCTAGTTATCTTTTATCCCTTATAGAAACTGACCAGAAGATCTATAATTTCAGAACAGATGGAGTTTAATCAGATAGGAAATAGCCAATTCAAACACAAGCACATTCTCCTAGGTCAGGGGTCAGCAAACTCTTTATAGAGCCAGGTAGAAATACTTTCGGTTTTGCAGGTCACAGGATCTCTGCTGAAACTACTCAATTCTAACATTGTAACATGAAAATAACCTTAGATAATACATAAACGAATGGATATGGCTGTGTTCAAATAAAACTTTACTTACAAAACATATGGCTGCCAGTCATGGTTTGTCGACTCTTGTCCTAGATAATTAAATATGAATTTGGGCAAGCCAGTTAACGCCCAAGGGAGATATTGAAGGGACATGCAGTTATCCTCTTGCTTTATCTCTAATTTTTTATTTATTTTTCTTAAGAGCACTAAAATGGGAATGGAGCCTCTTGTATTTGCTGATACAGTGTCTTGCCCGCCTCTCATCTATATAGATACAGTGGAACCTTCATGTTGATTCAGATGGACCACTTCCTCTCTCTGCCTAATCTTATTAGAATTGATGGGAACACAGCTGACACCTGACCCAGTCTCCAAATTTACAATGGTGCTGATTCCTGCCTCAAGCTGGTTGCTGTCTTGAGTGGAAAAGGTATAACCTCTAGGGCTGAGTTTCTTCTGCCTCACTTGGAAGCGAGGCCTTTGAGGTCAGAAGGAACTCTAGTTCACCACTCACTGTGTCTCTGCACCTCTATTTCATTATCTATACCGTGAAGCTAATAATGTACCTACTTCATGGGGCTGTTACGTAGTTTAAATGTAGTACTGCACTGTGTGTAAAGCACCTGGCTTGGAGCAAAGTATATGCACTGTAAATATTACTTCTCTTGTCTTTAGGATTCCTCCCTGGTTCTCATCTCCGGTGACTTCAATGCTAAGTGGCTTTAGTATTGACACAGGAATTATGCTGATAGCACAGCTCTGCCTTCCCTTTGCTTGGGTTCAATGCCCTTTCTCCTCCATGCTGCTGTTTTATTTCATTGTTGATGTCTAACCTTTGACTATCATTCACATTACCTCTAATAACTTTGTGCCTTACGGGGGAGTAAGTGTGCTATCTGATCTATTTGCTTTTGTGAGCAAGAAAGAGTAGGTGAGTTTTAAGGACAAACACTGATTGAGCAGTCTTGTGGCTGGGGGCTTTACATAGGCTGTCTTTAATCCAAACAACCATCCGTTTTTAGGGACACCATTATCCCTGTTTTATAGATGAGGAAACTGAGGCTCAGGGAGGCTTTATTCACTGGCCAAAGATTGTCCTGTTATGAGGGCTGGGATTCCAACCCAGGCCTGACCAACTCTAAAGATAATGAATGATTTCATCCATTATGAAGGAACAATTTAAAGTGCTCTTCATTTGGCTGAAATTTTGCCTCTAAGTTGCTCCTCTTTTTTTGGCAAAACTGATCCTCTGTGGCCCAAATGAAGAAAAAAACAACCATTTTCCAGTGCCTAAAATTAAACAAGAAGCTTTTAGGATGATGCACTCAAACACTTCAGCAGCTTATATCCCATTTTGCATTCTTGAGCAAGTCAGTAGGCAATGTCTCCACTGTGGATTTCTCACTTCTCTGGAAGTGCTTTTCTGTATTCTCACCAGGCTCTGCTCTGATCATGACGAGAATTCAGAAGCCAGAGTCACATAAAAGCAGGACGCATAGCCAGATCATTCCAGAAAGTTTATGTCCATGTCCATCAAAATGTGGCTTTACTCCTTGAGCAGAATATGTCTGCATGTCTGCTCACAAGAAAAGCATATCCTATGACAGCTGGGACCAGCCACTGCAGTAATTTGGAGAAACAACAGGACAGGGAAAAGATGAGATGAACTTTCTGTAGATACTTTTTTTAGCTGCTGGACATCATAATATCCTATCTATTTTTAGAAATATGGTAGGTTGAAGTCACTGCTCCTCTTCCCCCTATCCCTATTACAGATCTTGCTCCACATCCCAGTTCCATGGCAGGTATGTCATGTGACATACACATACACATGTGACATAAACTGGCCAATCAGATTCTCCCACTAAGGATTTTGAATTTCAAGAATGTGATACATCTGTACAGAAGCAGTTAGAGATTAATCCTGATAGCTTTGCTGGAGTTTAAAGTCTGTCAGCAGAGGGGCAAGTATTCAGGAGTATCAAGGCTGATGGCAGCAGTTCAAAAAGACTATTCCTGTCAAAGGATCTTGATGATGCCCAACCTCCTTTGGTTTCCGCCCACTTTCTGAGCTTGGTTCTCCAGGATCTTATCACTATTCTGAGTTTTCCAATAGTTTTATAGGAAATTCTTGTTCTAGTTAAGCTAGCCTGATTTGGTTCCCACAGGCGGCAACTGAGTACCCTGAGTGATGTACTTCTCAATGTCCACCTGCAAGACCTGGGCCCCTGGGCGTATTACCATTCTCATTCAAAGGAGATTCCCTCAAAAGAGGCTGTCAGCATTTCCAATAAGTTGGAAGGAAAAGACAAAAAGCCTCAGAACTTTATATATATTTAGAACCTTAGCACCAAGCAGTTATTTTGGTCATCACTTTAATTTTGCTAATCTACTAATCCAAGGGAGGTGTACATACAGAAGCCCAGCAAAGGACTTTTCCTCCTGCCTGTCATCAATAATCTCATATCAATGCCTAGCTTATTTCTTTCATAGGAACAGAAGATTTGAGAAACCCATTGGGTCAAAGTTCTGCTGTTACATTCATTAAATAAATAAGCTGAAACCCAGGTTCTTAGTGCTTGCTTTTGTTCCAGCCTGTCCTAGATGTCTTAGTTTCATCCTAGTCACAAGGTGATAAAGGAAACTGACATTTATTGGACATCTGCACCACTGAATTCATTCCTTAAATCTGCATGGTGAGGTAGGCATTATTATACCCATTTCTTAGTGGAGGAAAGAGGCTCATACAGATGAAAGAACTTGCTCAACCACGGTGCTGGTAACTGTGCAGCCAGGATTAAAAGTAACTCCAAAATCCATGCACTGTCCACTCTCCCAGTTTTGGGAAAACTGAAGCCACTGTTGCTGATAAATTCAACTACAGATGAGACTATCCTGGCCAAAAGAAAGAATCTACTTTTGCCAAATAACGCATGGAATTATTTTAATTAAACTACATTTCATTTTGAAAGAATTATTTTAATGGATATACAGAATGCCTAACACATAGTAGGTAGTAAAAAAAATATTGAATTAGATTAAATGATTTCTGACTTGTTAACAGGGAAAATAATAACAGATGTAGAAATAAATAATCCGGGCTTGTGTATGGTATTTTCCACATTTTTCAGTTTGTTTTGTTGCTTGGCAAAAATAAAAGTCCAAATTCTTTCTGGAATGTTTCATAACTGATAGATGAACTTGGCCTAATTGTTGATCCATAGAGAGTGATTTGAAATACCAATCGCCTCAGGGTTAAATTTCCCAACTTTTGTTGTGGAAATATTTAGTCAGCTAATAATCTCTCTCCTGCTGACGACTTTGGCAAGAACTGCACCCCTTGTTTTTAAAGAAACACAAAAACAGTCCTCAAGGAGGATTCATACCTGCCTGAAGCTCTGGAAGAGCTAGAATGACGATGATGTGGAATAACATGCAGGAGGGAGCTTAAATTCCTTGCAAATATAATTAAAGCAAAAATAATTTTAAAAAGAACCGGTAAACACAAGAATGTGCATCCATGATATGAATAAATTAAGCAGAAAGAAAATTCATGTACAGAGACCCAAAGGACTGGTTAAAAATTTTTTTTTAAACTTATTCTTTTCTGGAGTCTTTCTATGTTGCCCAAGCTGGCTTCAAATTCCCAGGCTCAAGCATTCCTTCCACCTCAATCTCCCAACTAGCTGGTACTATAGGTATGCAATGCCATAGCCAGCCTGGAAATTTTAAAAACGTGTCTCTGCCAAGTAGTGTCAAAATGGCCTAAAGAAACTTCTATTTGAGGTCAGCCCCATTTATCCATCCATCCATCCATCCATCCTGAATACATATTGAACTTCCATTGAGGAGAACAGGAAGATGTGAAGACCAGCTGTTCCCCTTGAGGAGCTCAATGGAAGTAACACAATTTATTCTTTGTATTTCTTTAGCTAATGTTTATTTAGCATTTACTATGCAACATGCACAATGCTTAAATAGCAGGAAAAAATCCCATTCAACTTTCACAACTACTCCATGAAAATACTGTTATCCCCATTTTCCTTCCAAGAAACTAAGGTGCAGAAAAGTTACATAATGTATACATATACAATGAGCTAATGAGTCCAAGTCCATCTGATTCCAAAATCAAGGGCACACTTTTAAGAACTTTGCTATAATGTCAGTTTATAGAGGCACAAAATCAGAACATGAACTAGGTTCTATATCTGGCAAATAGTTATATTTTTAGAATGTGAAAATTACAATCCTTATAAGATGTGTGAGTGTGAGTGTGTGTGTGTGTATTTCCTGAAGGATTAGTATAAACTTGGAGAGAGGATTAAGGAGGAAAAAAATATGGATCAAGAAATGCTTTATGAATTCTTGGCAGTAAATTTGATCCTTAAAAAAAATGGATACAAGGAGAGTATCTGGTAAAAGAGAACAGTAAGAGCAAAAGTGTGGAGAGAAAAATGTGTTCTAAGAGCTTATGAAGAAAAGGGCCATCCAGTCAGTATTACTGAAGAACCTGTCTTGTGCTCAAATAGATCTTCTTTGGTTGCTAAAACTCTAAACTTCCACCATTGGAGAAATATCCCTTTTTGACATTAGAGTTTTCAGTCTTTATTCTGTCAACATGAGTATCCTATTAAACATCAGAACTCCTGGGAGGGGTAATTAACTAAGCAATTTGTTCTCAACTATGAAATTAGAATCCTGGCAGGAAAAAGATGGCATGTTGACGTTCTTATTCAGGGACTATTTCAAAGATATGGACAACATTAAAGGGGACCAACAAGGGCTGGTTAAGAATCCCAGGGAATAGCAACAGGAAGGCTTCTATGTCTTCTCCCTCCTCCCCTGGTGGGGCGGGAACCATTCCTGGATCCCGAAGAGGGCTGTAGATGCAACTCAGGTTGCATATATGGAAACAGGATGCCCATCAGGAGTTGAAATGTAGTTTAATTAAAATAGTTTCATGCCCAACTTTGAAAGGGGAGCCCAGTCCAGCAGAGAAAGAGATGAAGACAAATACATTAACCTCTCTTTCCCCCTGCCGTCCCATATGCTGATGGTGTCTCCCACTGGTCAGACCCAACAGGAAGCCAGAAGGCAAAGGCATGCAACTGAAGCAGTGACAAAAGGGGGCCCTCCCAGGGCAAAAGCAGGCTGGGGAAGGGTGGGGAGAAGATCTGGAAAGGCAAATGCAGAATGGCCCGCC
Source organism: Nomascus leucogenys (assembly GCF_006542625.1). NCBI lineage: Eukaryota > Metazoa > Chordata > Mammalia > Primates > Hylobatidae > Nomascus > Nomascus leucogenys. Next base: position 21,993,829 of record NC_044383.1, on the reverse strand, counting down.
AAAGGGCTTACAGTGGTCAGGTGGGACATAGGTCATCCGTCACTAATTGCACTTAAACTAATGACCTTGCAAATTAATTTATTTTAGTTTTGTAAATGAAGGCAGTATTCAACATCATCCCTTGAGATAGCTTTCTCTAACTCATCTAAATTTAGATTGTCTTTTAAGTTTGTGACAGAAAAGGGTAGTGGTGTACCTGGTGGGCTGGGGATTATCCATGACCCATCATGCACTCAGCAGTGTGTCTGACATGAGTGGCATCCATCATGTGTGTTGTGTTGAGAGAAGTGGAGGATCATTGCTTTGAGTCAACCAGCCAGCCTATGGTAGGAATTGATAGTTGATCGGACATCTTTCCCACTAGTGATGGAGGAAGGAAGGGAGAGTGATGAAGCAGGAATAAGTGTGTGTGATCAGAACATTGGGAAAGGGAGTGGGGGCAGAAAGAAGGGGCAAACTTAAAAACACAACAGTGATAAGATTTTGCCTAGAGTTGACCCCATAGGGGAAGAAGCCTCATTCCTCTCTGACCAAAGCACATGAAGCCAGTTGTAATCAGATGTGAAGAGTAGCATCTAGCATCATGTCTTCTCTGGGGGCAGGGGTGATCACACACACACACACACACACACACACACACCCCTCAGAGTCAATTTTTAAAGCAGTACAGTAATCAATCCAAGCTGGTGTTGTAAATGGAAGATAGAGAGAGGGTAGTTTGGGAAACATTTATCTCCCTTATCTCAGAGTGACACAGAGAACATGCAGGAGTGGTGTGTGTGCATGTGTATCTGTGTGCTAGAGAATTTGGGAGATGGAAACTCAAAAGTGCTGTTTTTATGCGCATAATTATCTATTTCCCCATTAAAAAATTGGCTCTTATACGTCATTACTGGTTGGATATTAAGTGTCTTCTTGAGGCGATTTTGAGACTTTCTTTCTTCTTCTGCATGCACATGCACGCATACACATACGCATGCACAAACACAGTTAGATGCATGGTTGTATGCATAATAAAACTTGAAAACTTAACTGTAGCACACTGCATAAATTAAATAAGGCAAACATATCCTTGGCAAGACTTGAAGTAAATGCTAGTTTTCCCAGAAATAAGTAGTTCCATAATAACAGAAGTGAAAAGAAAATAAACTAAAACTTCTAAATCCATCTTAGTTACATGGAAAGTCCACTAAAGTTTTCTTAAGAAGCTGATACCAAACTTCTAAAAATCCACTCTGGATTCCAAAGGTCGACTTTCCATCCCAAGTCATTACTTACTGGTGCAGGATTTCTATTATCCATGTTGAGCCATGGCTTACAGATAAATAAGGAATTTAGAATACAGCATTTGAATTCATTAAGCTGCTTCCAGTAAGTAATTTGAAACTCTGAGAAATGCCAAAAACATAATTACTAATCCAAATAGCCCTTTTTATCTGAATAAGTAAAAATGGAGATCAATATCTGGTTAATGGAGATCATTTCCTATTATATTTTTAATGTTGTGATATGGACTGTAACCGTTGCTTTATATTGTTACATTGTCACTGTCATTGGAAACATCCTGTAAAGAAGGGCAGATGATTTACTTGAAATGTACTAGCAAGAGAGATGTCATCTTCTTCTGCAAATACTGGGCTTAAAACTTGGGTAACTCACTGAAGACTATTGAGTCTCTCCCTGGATTTTCCTGAGGTTTTCATCTAAATGCAAATGATTCCAGGAGGCTCTCTCCATAGGAAAGAGGCCTAGAGAATTCCTCAGGACTTCAAGATAAAACAAACAAATTAAATAAAAATTCTTACTATATCTCTTGCTTAAATTTATACTGTGATCACAACCAATTTTGGTTCACACATTCCTCAATTTCTTCAGAATAGGAATAATTTTGTCCCCTCCAGATAACTTGTGGAGTTCTTAACAAGACCCAGAAAGACCCGAAGTGCACTTCAAAATCTCAGGAACCACTGGAAGGGCAGTGGGTCAAAGCAGTCAGGGTCTGCAAACACTGTGTGAATCAAACCTGGCTCCACACCTTCCCCATCAAGGTCACCTGTCCCCAGTAACCCAAGCTCAAAACTTGAGGCAGCCTTGATTTCTACTCGTCCTCCTTCAAAGGAACTTAGTTCTCAAGTCCTTATCACTGCATGCCACAGCTTGCAGTTGATCTCAACAGGTGAGCCATGGCATGCCAGGGAAGCGCTGGTTGAGTGTCCAGCACTGGTTGGTTGTCCAACTAACTCTTATTCCATTTCCCTTCTCTGCTAGAAGAAGCCATCTCCCGCTCTAAAGGCTGAACATGCCAGGCCTGGCTTTCTCAGTTTCCCTTGCAGCTAAGGCATGGCAATAAGACCCAGTCCTAGCCAATGGACCAAGTCTCTTAGGAGAACTCTGGTAAAGCTTTTGTCCTCCCAATATGAAGATACACACTATGCATACTTAAGAATGGTTAAAATTAAAAGGACTGACAATACTAAACGTTGGAGAGGATGGGGAGCAACCAGACGTTTTCCACATTGCTGATCACAGTGTAAAAAGTTCCAAACACTTTGGAAAACAGTTTGCTAGTTTTATACAAAGTTTAGTACATACTATTTGATCCAGCAACTTCACTCCTAGGTATTTAGTCAAGAGAAATTAAAACACATGGCTATGAAATGTTGCACATGAATACTCAAAGCAGAGCATATTCATAATAGCCCCAAACTGGAAACCCAAATGCACACCAACAGTGAATGGATAAATAAATTGCAGTTTTCTCATAAAATAGAATACTAAGCATGAATAAAGATGAAAGACTGATACGTGCAATACCATGGGTGAACCTCATAAACTTGCTGAATGAAAGAAGGTAGACACAAAAGAATAGTCAATGTCACATTTCCATAAAATTATAAAAAAGGCAAATCTACAGTGACAGAAAGTCAATCGGTGGTTGCCTATAGCTGGAGGTAGGAGGGAGTATTGGCAGTAAGAGTGGGCACAGGGAACTTTTGGGGGTGATAGCAATGTTTTATATCTTGATTATCTTATTCCATGGATGTACACATTATTGAACTATACACTTATTATAGGTACATTTATTGTCTATAAATTTTATCTTAATAACATTGATTTTTTAAAAAAGAGATAAATAAACAAATAAGACCACCAAAGCCTCAGAACTGTGAAACTGGGTTTCAGAGGTGGTTTGAAATATTGTTGAATTTTGCATTGAAGTATATTTAATGGTTCAATTTCAGAATAATATATTATCAATAAGACATTATTTCTGAGATTTCTTTTTTTTTTTTATGTTTGAGCTCTTATTATATGCTGAGATCTCTCTCTCCTTTAATCCTTACTGTCTGAGGTAAGGATTACTTCAATGATGATTATATCAGCTAAAAAACAGGAATTGCTTTAGAACTTTTGAGCATGAAGAATTTGATTCAGGAAATTGGTTATAGCTCAGTGAGGGAGCTGAGAGGGCAAAAAGGGTCAGTGAGACAACCCAGAGATTAGCAGTAGCAGGAAGCTGCTACTCCCTCTGGGGCTGCAGGCAGAATTCAGAAGCAAGACACGCTGAGAGACGGGCCACCCTGCATTGGAGCTCTGGAAGAGATACTGCCATTGTCAGAGGCACAGCAGGAAGTGGAAAGAGTGGGAGAAATACCTTGACATGTCTCTGACTCCCACCCATCCGCCTTTCGCCAATGTGTCCCATGGGTTAGACCAGCCCAGGAGCCAGAAAGCAAGGGAGCCTGGAAAATGTGGTTCTCTTCAACACAGAGCAAAGCAGAAGGACAGAGAATGAATCCATTGAGGGCAAATACATATTGAACAACACAAGTGTCTTTATCAACTTCCTTGACTTCCTCTGTGACTGCCACCTCAACAGTTCCCTCCAAAATAGAGGCAAACTGGCAAATAGACCCTGTAAGAGGAGCAATAGCTCAAGTTGCTGTTTTTAGCTTCCCTTCCTTTAATCCTAAAGAAGAGAAGAGATTCGAACTAAGGCAATACAAGCAGGCTGGCACTTATCTCTCAGTGGCTTCGCTGGGGTGGAATATACCAGCCAATTCACCCAGGAATCCATCAGATGACACATTACAAAGTATGACACACATTAGGCATCAGGTTTAGGTATTTTCCCAAAGGCAATGTTCAGGCATTATGAGAGTGATGAGGGCACAAATAGACGCATGTTACAGACTGAGTTGTGTCCTCCCTCAAATTCATATGTTAAAGTCAAGAGAGGTACTTTAAAGAGATACTTAAGGTTAAACGAGAACAAGGGTGGGGCCCTAATGCAATAGGACAGATGTAGAGGAAAAGACATGACATTAAGGACACATGTGCACAGAGAAAAGACCGTGTGAGAACACAGGGAGAAGGAGGCCATCTTGAAGCCAAGGAGAGAGGCCTCCTTGGCTTGAAGGAGAAACCAAACCTGCCAACACCTTGGGCTTGCACTAAAGTCCCCAGACTTTAAATTTCTTCTGTTTAAGCCACCTAGTATGTGACATGTTGTTATGGCAGACCTAGCAGATTAAAACAAGGTACTGAGCACAATACATCTAACAAGAGTCAATGCTTATTGCTGTTTTCAAAGACAATTCCAGGAGGTCACGCGCAGTGAACTATCTATGCCCTGAAATTATTTACCAGGCAACCAGTCTGTTTCCATAGTCAGGGATGAGGCTTAAACACATACCCACGGGAGAAAATCATAGCAATGATCCAAATTTGTACATAGATATAAATTATCTTCTTGAGAGTGTGTTGTAAGCAGTGGGGAAAAGACAGAATGAAGCAACTGGGTATTCAAAACAGAAGTGGTTTCAAAGAGGTGTGTGTGGGGGTGGGGGGAGGGAATTGAGGACACTGAAAATAAAATTTTCCAAGTTCACAAATTTACCATGTTGGCCTGGCTGAAGTCATGGTTAAGAATTTTTTTTCCTCTTTATAGCTGTGATTTTTGTTCAATACCATATATGGCAGCAGATCAGCAAGCTATTTTTTGACATGTTTCTTTCTCCAGACCATTTTACATAGAAAGTTACTAAAATAGTCCAATTCGGATGTTTTTTCTTAATCTTACAATTCTTGATCGAACAGGACACAATAGTTCTGTGTCAATATAATTAGGAGAATATTATTTTAATCAAGAAGCTTAAAATGATGTCCAAATAGACCAACAATGCTCAGATAGGCCACGACAGTTTGGGGATTTTAAGAGCTTTGTGATTGCTTTTGAGGAAAGCAGTTTTAAGAAGCAAATTAATATTCTGCAATCGGCATTGCTCTCAGGTCTTCCCAGGGTCTGAGCAGCAATTCAGGATCTGCTTCAGATGAACAGTTTTACATTTTTCCCTGGAGACCAACCCAAGTCCTATAAGTCACAAGTGAACTCCATAAACACACTTTTCCCTATAGAATCAGAGAGGGAGTGTGTTGGGATCTGGAAGAGAAGCAGGGTTTTCTGGTGAAGGTTATCTTAGGAGGAAGCAAAGGAGAAAACTGTAGCAAGGCTTGAAGCCCTACTGAAGAGAAATCTTATGGGCAAAAGCACTAGGTTACTTCCACCTCCGGAAACCAAACTCAGGAGAGTTTCTGATGCAATTCGTCAGTAGCTTTTGGAGCCTTGCTACTCAACGTGTAGTTCCAGATCGGCAGTATCAGCAAACCTGGGAGCTCATTAGAAGTACAGACCCCCAGACCTATCAAATCAGAATCTGCATTTCAACAAGATCCTCAGATGACCTCTATGCCCATGGAATTTTGAGATGCAATTCTCTAAAGTATTGTTCAGCCAGATGGATGTGAAAGGCATTGAATCATTCTGCCAGGGCTTGATTGTACACGCAAGGCTTTCATTCCCATCATGAAGAATGAAGCTGAGGGGAAAAGACACAGAGAACAGAAACAGGATTGAGGTTGTCTCATACCCAACAACTCTCACCCTCCACCTGTGCCAGGCCATCTTTCAGAAGCAGCAGTAAACAGAACCTACTGAAGTTGCAATAGAATGCCTAGACTATGGGGCAAGGGCTCCCTGGCTGCCACTGAAGCTGTTGTCAGAAAATGCACCACTCTCGGAAACTGGTGCAGGGTTCACAGAGTTCTTTCTTCCCCCTTTCCAATCTTGTTTCTCTGGTCTCCCCTGTGCCTGCAAGAGGTGAGTACCAATTAGTTGCTGTTGCCACCCCGTATTTAAAACCCAAAACCAAACAGGTTGCCACTGCTGTTGGGGAGGTCACTTTCAGTGCTAGAAAACTTGAAGTCATGAGCTAAAACTGTCAAGTAAATTAATAGATTCCAGACTTGATGTGATCCCCACTTGGAAATCTAGTAGCATTTTGCTATAGTTTAAATGAGTCTTCCCAAAATTCATATGTTGAAGCCTCAATGTGATTGTATTTAGAGATAGGGCATTTAAGAGGTAAAGATAAGTAAGACAATAAGGGTTGACTAATGATCTTATAGGATTGGTGACCTTATAAGAAGAGGAATAGACAGAAATCTCTATCTCCATGTGCACTTTCTGAGGAAAGACCATATGAACACACAGTGAGAAGAAGGCTGTCTGCAAGCCAGGAAGAGAGTCCTCACCAGAAACTCATTGTGTGGCACCCTAGTCTCACACTTCCAGCCCCTAGAATTGTGAAACAATAAATTATTGTCATTTGAGTAGCCTGAGGAAACAAAGACATATTTCCCCAAGAAAAAGGACTGTTGGAGCCTAGATTCCTGATTAGAAAAGAAATGGTTCTGAGTTTAAAGCTTATCTGCTGACCTTGGGAGTGTTAACTTTTTGCTAATGACCTGTTGCTATGTATAACTTCTGAAGAAATGTCTATTATGTTCAATAGGAGTATATACTACTCATCCTTTTTATTACTTGCCGAAACTCACACACTAGGGGGAGGAAGGATGTATTGACACTTGCATTGCAGATGAAGTAACAACACACACACTAGTCCATTTAGGGTCTAAAGTCTGATTTGTCCAGGACTGAGAGGCTTTCTGGGACACAGAACTTTCAGTGCTAAAACCAGAAAAGTCCTGGGCAAACCAGGACAAGTTGATTATCTTAAATGGGTGAAGTTCCACCTGTTGGAAGACCAGTGGTGACATGTAGTGAGAAAATAGAGCATTTGTTAAAAGGGAATAAGAATCCTGGACTAGAGCCCTGGTAATTTTAAGATTGTGTAGCCTTGGGTAAGTTACTTCACCTCTCTAGATCTAATTCTCCTCCCTCAGAAATGAGGGACTAGATTATTCCTAAGGGATGTTCCAGTTTCAATATGCTACAGTGTTTGAGTTCTGGGTTATTCTGTCAATTGAGAGTTGGGGAGATCCAATTGTATTAATCCACAAAATAATCTAAGAAGAAGTTTCTGAGCTAGGTGCAAGGATATAACTGTGCCTAAGTTACTGCCTTTATGGAACTTGCTATCTACTGAGAGCAAAAGATGATAAGCAAGAATTGATGTGACAAGCGCTGAGAAAGAAATAAGAAAGTATTGTGACAGACAGTGGCTGGACATCTTGTTTTAGCTGACACTGACAACCCTGGGAGCTCATCAGAAATACAGACCCCCAGACCTATCAAATCAGAATCTGCATTTCAACAAGATCCTCAGATGACTTCTATGCCCATGAAATTTTGAGATGGAATCCTCTAAAGAGCCAAACATGAAAAATTGGGAAAGGAAATTGGTCTGTTCTCACACTGCTATAAAGACATATCTGAGACTGGGTAATTTATAAAGGAAAGAGGTTTAATTGACTCACAGTTCTGCATGGCTGGGGAGGCCTCAGGAAACTTACAATCATGGCAGAAGGCAAGAAAGAAGCAAAGACATGTCATACATGGTGGCAAGCAAGAGTGAACAAATGAGTGAAGTGGGACAAGCCCCTTGTAAAACCATTGGATCTCGCAGGAACTCACTCACTATCACAACAGCAAGGGGGGAACTGCCCCCATGACCCAATCACCTCCCACCAGGTCCCACCCTTGACACTCGGGGATTATGGGAATTACAATTTGAGATGTTATTTTGGTGGGAACACAGAGCCAAACCATATCAGATAGGGAAGAGCAAGCACATAAGAGGCTGCAATGGGAGAGATTATAAAATTAAAGAAACAGAAAGGGCTGCAGATGAGTTGAGCAGAGTGAGGCAGAAGACAGTGGAAAGATAAGAAGCTTTAGAACTAAGCAGGAGCTAGATCACAGTAGGCTTATAGGTCACAGTAGGAAGTTCAGGTTTTATCCTATGTGCCAAGAGAGGATATTAAAGGGTCTGAAATCATATCAGAGTTATAAAAAACTGGTTAACCTCACTCACTAAATTACTAGTGTATAATTATGGATTACACAAATAGTTACAGGTATAATAATGCAATGACAGTCATGACAAGAATGCTTCTGTTCCATAAGTTTGGTTTTAATTAACCAAGAAGAGCCGTCAAAGGTTTGATGCAAGTTCAGGATAACTTGCATCAGTAATTTTACTTCATCACTTTAAAGTTTAGCATCCACTTCAGCATGACTTTCAGGGTAAATGACAAAATAAATCTGTGGCTCAAATTACCCAACCTACCCCTTTGGGAGCAGAATGTTACTTGGAACATATTCTTATAATTAAGATCTAATTGTTATTGATGTTCAGACAAATGTTCTTGCTGGCTTCATCTCTAAGAAAGTAAAAAAACAGATTTTTCCCCTTTGCTTACTGATAAATAGCACTTAAATAAGTGCTCAAGGAGATATTACCCCTGATTTTGGATCTTGACAGGAGTTTAAATTAAAGCAGAAAGGACCACAAATTCGATCTATGTGAGTTGATGGTTTATCCCCCACCCATTATAAGAACATTTGAGATAGTTTCAAAAATTAAACACTGCAAAAAGCAACGCAATAAAGAGAATTAAAAAAGAGAGTACAAATCTCTTCCTCTTTCAAAAGGGAATGACTTTACAATAGATAAACTCAGTAACTGAATTTTGCCATGAATTTTCTGGAAACCAAGGCAAGAGAGTGGTGGTTTGCATAATGTTTATTATCTGATTAAAAAAAACCCATCAGAATCACTCTGCAGAAAAAAAAATTTTCTTTGAACTCCAGAGATAGAGGAATTTATCCTATACATGTTTATAAAAAGGACATTTAGTATCTAGTGGACAATACCTTCAAGTAAAATTTTGCAAGAAAAAAGATAGAAATGCAGTTAAAAATAAATGTTTCTTGGGCCAGTGTCTGTAAAAGTTAACATGGTATAAATCCACAAAGGAATTTTTGTAGGAAGCCAAGGTATTATGGTCTAGATACTCTGCTTTATGACAGGGACTGTATTTAGAGAACCTGGAAGAAAGAAGACATTTCCTAACATGTCCATTAGACACTTTCTCCCAAATTACAGCTGTTTTAAGCAAGTTTTTGATCAGTATTGAGTTGCAGTCAATTTGGAAAAGTACAAATCTCAGGGAAGGCAGACATTCAGAACTATCAAAGCGTGCTCTAAATGGCCAGTGATGAGGGAGGCTGAGCTGTCCTGCTGGGCTGGGAGGTTAAGATGTAGATTTGTCTAGAGCATGTACCACTTCATCACAAGTTTGCTGGAGAAAGATGCCTTTTTCCATGGAAAAGAGCTTTGAATATTCTTGAGAACTCATACAAGTCGTTTGTTGTAAACCCAGATTTCCATCCCCAAAGTCATGAAGAAAGGAAGAATGTGGGCAGGTGTAAAAGGGAGCATCTGACTGGGGAATATCATTTCGTAGCGATGTTTGTTTGCTGATTTTAGGGATTCTCTCACAGGTATTTAAGTCAAACCTATATAATATATCAATAGTTTTGCATTTTTATACTTTCTTATTCATTATGTTCTAATTTGCCTTTGTGTCTTTGCTAAATTAAAAGGCCGGGTTATATCTATTTATTCTTTTCATTCATATTATGTACTTTTTTTTTTTTTTTTGAGATAGAATCTCGCTCTGTCACCCAGGCTGGCGTGCAATGGTGCAATCTCCGCTCACTGCAACCTGTGTCTCCTGAGTTCAAGCGATTCTCCTGCCTCAGTCTCCTGAGTAGCTGGGATTATAGGCATGCTCCACGACACCTGGCTCATTTTTGTACTTTTAGTAGAGATGGGGTTTTACCATGTTGGCCAGGCTGATCTCGAGCTCCTGACCTCAAATGATGCATCTGCCTTGGCCTCCTAAAGTGCTGGGATTATGGGTGTGAGGCACCATGCCTGGCCAGAATTATTTACTATTAAAAATTAAGCCTAAATATTAATTTTTCCAGTTTACAACTTGATTGTGTGTGTGTGTAAAGTTTTATTCAGCTATGTAACGTATACATCTAGTCCTTCTAGCTGGATCATTCTTAAGGTAAATAAACATAACAACAATGCAGTTACACAGGGCATTTATTATAATGTTGACTAGGGAGTCAGCTACACCAAGCCACATGGCTCTCACAAAAGGACTTACTCCTGGACAAACTCAACCTGCTTGGGTGTAGGTGTTTTCCGTGTGGAGTCCACTGGGCCCATTATTGGTCCCTACAAGTTCTTCAAGGCCATAGTCCCTGCCCTCTGGGAACCCAGAGAAAGAGAGGCTTAGCACAATTCCTATACAAAGTAGGTAATGGATGCATGTTTCTTGAATAAATAAGCAAACAAGTGATGAGAAAGCTTCACATATAGCCAGAACATAGGGTTGAACATGAAAGCCAGAAGATAAATACCAAGAGCTACTGGGTTTAAGGGGGGAAAAAGGAAAACTACAACCAAATGGGTAAATCAGCAAAGGCCCTAGAGAAAGGGTGACATTTAGATGAGAACTGAAGAAGGAAAAGAATTTTAGACTATGAAGATGGAAAAGGAAAACAAATGTAGTGATTATTGTTTTTATCTGGGCAGCACCAATCCCAGGGCAACATTACTGGCAGACTCTGCCATACTAGCCAATGTGTGGCAGATGAGCCAGGTTACGCCAATCGTCATCCCACTTTAATTTAATTTGATTTATTTTATTGTATTTTTTTTTGAGACAGGGTCTGTCTCTGTTGCCCAGGCTGGACTGCAGTGATACGGTAATGGTTCACTGAAGCCTAGACTTTCTGGGCTCAATCGATCCTCCCACCTCAGCCTCCCAAGTAGCTGAGACTACAGGTGCATGCCATCATGCCTGGCTTTTTTTTTTTTTTTTTTGGTAGAGTTGGGGTTTCGCCATGTTGCTTAGGCTGGTCTTAAACTTTGGGGATTAAACAGTCTTCCCGCCCCAGCCTCCCAAGTGCTGGGATTAGAAAAGTGAGCCACTACGCCAGCCCACTTTACTTTAGTCTCTGCAATAGAACACCTTGAGGCTAAGAGACGCTTTGTTCAAGCCAGGCCAGTCACATGGTCTCTCCTAAGGATTTGGAACTTGAACATACAAGATGGAGAAGCTAAGAGGGGGTTGACTGGGATAAAGCCACCTTGAAGACAGCCTTTGGAAGAAGGTTCCCAGGCTCCTTTTGCTTAGATCTCTGAACTGCCTTGGGATGTAGACTTTAGGAAAATTAATCATCCTGCTCTCCCTTTGAGTCTGTGAGCCACCCTTCCAGTTAATGCTCTCCAACTCCTTTATTTTTCTTAAGTCAGTCCAAGGCAGTTTATTGCTTACAAAGAATTCTTAACTATACAACTAACAGGGAGAGGCATGGAAGCAAGAAAATAGGAATTCAGAAAGACTGAGTATTTTAGCAGGAGTAAAGTATAGGAAAATAATGGACTATAATACTGGAGAAAGAGAAAATGACCTTACTGTTGCGGGATTTAAAATCTAGGATGAGGTTCAGTTGACCTCATTATTCACAGATCCTGCATTCCCAAATTAATCTACTCATTAAAAGTTACTTCTCATCCCCAAATCATTACTCATGGTGCTTTCATGGTCATTCTCAGACACACATAGAATGGCAAAAAATTTGATGCACACATTCCCAGCTGAGGTCGAAGACTGAACAAGTTGAGCCTTTGTCTTTTTGAAAAAAATTAACTTTTTTTTTCTTTGAGATGGAGTCTCGCTCTGTCACCCAGGCTAGAGTGCAATGGTGCGTTCTCGGCTCACTGCAACCTCTGCCTCCTGGGTTCAAGCGATTCTCCTGCCTCAGCCTCCCAAGTAGCTAGGACTACAGTGGCACACCACCATACCCAGCTAATTTTTTTGGTATTTTTAGTAGAGACAGGGTTTCACCATGTTGGCCAGGATAGTCTCGATCTCTTGACCTCGTGATCTGCTGGCCTTGGCCTCCCAAAGTGTTGGGATTACAGGCGTGAGCCACCGCGCACGGCCAAAAATTAACTTTTAAATATTACAATATTTAAATGACAGAGGTTGTATATATTCAAGGTCTACAATGTGATGATTTGTGTAATGATTATCACAATCAGATTAACACATCTTGTTTTAGCTCTCATGAATATAAACAAGTGTCCTTTTTGTGGCATATTTAGTGACACATACTTCATCTTTTTGTGCTTTTTGTTGATGATTTCACTGTTTAAAATGCCCCCAAAGTATAGTGCTAAAGTGCTGTCTAGAGTTCCTAAGTGCAAGCAAGCTATGATGTGCCTTAAAGGCAAAATACATGTTTTAGATAAGCTTCAAAAGGCAGGAGTTATATGTTTCTGGCCATGTGGTCAATGTTAATCAACAATATGTATTAAATAAAGTGTCTTTAGGCATAGACACATACAACAGGTTATATATTGATTGGCTGACAAAAATTTTGTGAGCAGGGGCTTTCTGGAACCTAACCATATTGTCCCTAGAAGCAATGGTTCAGTATTCACTAATTCAGTATTTACAGTGACATTTTAGAACATAACTACTGTAACTAATGAAAATCAACTATACTTAGATTTAACTTTATAATCAAAGGGGAGTTACTTTGATTATAAAGTAACAAATGGGAGAATTATTTGTGTGGCAAATGTGCATAGTCTATTTAAGCTGGGGGAGGCTAGAGGTCTCAAGGAGACCAATGGAGGCTGTCTGGGAAGTTACCTTCAAGCAGGAAGGAAGGCAAGAACTTTCTTGAGAACTGTGGTACCAGAAAAGAAGACATGCAGGTGAGATATTGTGAAGATAGAAAATATAGGAAGTTTGTGGCTGTGGGATCAAGTTGAGGAACAAATCAAAAGGGACACTACAATTACGAGTCTGGGTGAGTGGGAGAAACACTGCCAAGGCAAAAAGGTATGTCAGGCAAGAAGTTGGTCAGGGGAGGAAGATGATGGATTCAGTCTTAGATGTGTTGAGTTGGGAGGCCTGTTGGTATGTCAATGAATAGTTAATACTCAACAAGCAATAGTTGTATTGTTGATAATAATTGTGAGGAGGAGGAAAGTGGTGGCAGAGGAAGAAGAGAGGGAGGAGAAGAATACTGCAGACACTTACCAGGAAAACTGGCACTCAGCTGCCCCCTTCAAGGGCAATATCCAAAATGGCTGAGCTCTGTATAGCCCCAAAATGCCAGTCACTGCATCCCTTAGTGTGCAAATTGAAGGTGTGACACAGCAAAACTGCTGGAGTTTTTAGCTCTCAGCAATCAACTTGCAATGTAAGCACAATATGGAGTCATGTTTCGTGAGCCCACCCATCAATGTTGGTGCTGACCCAGGAGAGATTCCAGCATCAGCAACAGGCTGTGTTTAGAAGCAGCTCTTGTCAGGAGCCCCCAGAAAGAAATTCTCTCTCCATCCAGAGGCTCAGGCCTTGTTTTGGGGGCCTGGAGCTTATGTGTTAAAGCTGAACTCAGAGACCAGAGGGCCTGCTGCTACACTATCGCTCCCTTAGAGGAGCTTGGATGGTGCCTTCTGCTCTGAGGCTGTCTCTTTGTGGCCAAGCTTTCTTCTATCTCAGAAGCCTGGTGTGAGCAAGAAGAAAGTCCCTCCTCCTTCTTGTCCCATGGATTGCCTAACTCCCTGGCCCCAAATTTCTATCTTCCCAGTAAAATTGATCCCTATTTCCTTCAAGGGAAAATTCTATCCCCACCTATTTGGATAGTTTTACCTCATGGACCCCTCAATTGGACAATCTAGGATTTCTGAAGGTCGAGATAATTTGGTATAATTCAGTCACCTGATTACAGTTCTACAGATCTCTGCTGTGTGCTGTATGCCAATGGTCTGTAGGTTGGTTTGGATGCTGTGGTTAGTATATACTGCATACTTTCATTCCCTGGAAACCCTGGAGAGCAAGATACCACCTTCATTCTTTCCAACTTCGCCAGTGGCCATTGATCCTGCAGCTCTGTCCTGTGGCCCTAGAGGTGAGCTTGTGCAAGGAAAAATGCCATCATCAGTTGGCAGGATGGAGAATCAGTGTCAATGTCTCTGAAGCATCTCCTCACTCACCTGGCCAAGGTGATAGGGGCAGCACCTCAGAGGGGTAAGTAGTGGATGAAGAATCCAAGCTAGGTGTATTAGTCCATTATCATGCTGCTATGAAGAAGGACCCACGACTGGCTAATTTATAAAGGAAAGAGGTTTAATTGACTCTCAGTTTTGCATTGGTGGGGAGGCCTCAGGAAACTTACAATCATGGCAGAAGGCAAAGAAGAAGCAGGCATCTTCACAGGGCATCAGGACAGAGTGAGTGCAAACAGGGGAAATGCCAGATGCTTGCTTATAAGACCATCAGATCTTGTAAGCACTCACTACCATGAGAACAGGATGTAGGAGGAAACCACCCTCATGATCCAATTACCTCCACCTGGTCCCACCCTTGACATGTGGGGATTATGGGAATTACAATTTGAGGTGAGATTTGGGTGGGGACACAGAGCCAACCCATATCTCTAAGTCCCGAAGGTCACATTTAAACTTCTTCGCATCACAGTATTGAAAAAAAAAAAAAGGCAGTTGCAGAAGAGTCTCTCAAAAGGACCATTTTCCTTTCATTATTTGCTTTCCTTCTTCTGAAATGCCCTCTCTGACTTTCCAAAATAAAATAAAGTTAGGAGAGAAAAAATCATTCCTTCTCCACTTCTGATACATTGCAGCTGATGTTAGGGTTCTCCTAAGATTCACTGAGGTGAATTTCACTAGGTAGCATAAAAAGAGCTTTTCAGAAAAGGCATTAACAGTTGTTACAATGAAAGCAGACACCTTTGCAGCTGATTTATCAAAACCCTTGAAGAACCATTTCAAGGCAGGTGGCAAAGGCAATAATGTTGAACAAAGGGAGTACATCCAGAGGCAGAACTGTATTGCATGTTCTAAAATGAGAAAGAGAAATAGGAAGTCCACAAGGAACCATTTTCCCCATTTTGTGCATGTCTCTTTACCAGTTTCTGAGCATGAACCAATATAATTTTTCCAGAGCCCATTCAAAGCCAGAGGGGGATAAATAAAGGCACTTCTTTTCTCAGCTTCTCATAAAGATACGGTAGAATTCTCTTCTGAATTTGAAGGTAATTATAGAAAGTTGCTTTTCTGTTCCTCTAAGGAGGAGCAGTCGAAAATAACCTCCTGTAAAGTCATGGTCTTTGACGGTTAACCAAAGGGAGCATCATCTTTGAATAAATGCATGCATCAATGGAGGCACAAACCACACACATTATGCTTTATATTAAAACCTCTGCTGGATAAAAAGAAAGGGGGACTTGCAGCCCAGGAGAACAAAGGTGCCTGGATGGCTTCCAGTAGGACATCCCGTCCTAGGGAAGGACTGGGCTGCAGCAGCCTGTTCAATCAATGCAGTGAGTCAGCACTGTGGAAAAAGAATCAAGTGAGAGCAGTGAGCCTTGAGAGGCAGTCTGCCTTGGAGCTGGAGAGGTTCCTGGAGGGGTGGGGCCACGTGATAACTGAAGCTCATACTCCTTCCTCCCACCGTCCATCCCCGTGGGAGAGATCTCAAGGGAAAAATGGAGTCTTTGAATGCTAGAACATTCCAGCTGGGTGGGACACCCAGGGCTCATCTAGTCCAACCCACCAGTTACATGGTCCAGAAATGGAGGCTCTGAGACAGTAATAATAAAAGCTAACGTGATGAGCTTTTTATGTTCCAGATACTGTTCTCACCACTCTATCTATAATAATGTATAATTTAATAAAACAACAATTCTTATCTTTGCAATATACCTGACATTTTGTGCTGTAATCTTATGGTCCTCATTTTACAGATGAGAAATTTGAGACCAAAGGAAGTTAAGTAACTGAACTAAGGACCTATAAGCAGAAAAGGGACCTTAGTGATGACCTTGAGGATCCTCACCTCAGTCCTCTGAGCTTTTGTCTTTTTATCTTCCATTGTCTTCCTTACTGGGTAGTTGTAAAATTTCAAATGCACCTCTAGTAGCTCTGGGTACATGTTAGACACATAGTTCTTAAGTGGAGTTGAAGATGTTCATGAAGCAGGGAAGAGAAGGAGGACCATGCTCGATGCTGTACTTCTCTAGCTAGTTAGGTTTGCTTTAAACCTGAAAGGCTCTTTTTATGCTACCTTTGCTTAACCTTGGCCAAAAATTGACAGGGGGAGCATGGGGGAGTGAGAGAAGAGCAAAGAAGTTGAAGAAGGCCAAATCTACAGAAAAGTGAAAGACAGACTGTATTTGACAGAATTCTCTAGAGAAACAGAACCAATAGGATGTATGTATCCATCTCTATCTGTATCATATATCTATCTATCTGTCTGTCTGCCTGTCTGTCTACCTACCTATCTCTACACCTGTATTACATCTAACAATATCTCGATCTATTAATATCTATCAAATAAAAAATTGGCTCATGCAAGTATGAAGGATGGCAGGTTCTAAAAGCAAGCTGGAGACCCAGGAAAGCAGACGGTATTGTTCTGAGTCCATGGTTAGCAGCCTTGAGACCAGGAAGAGCTGATGATTCAGTTTGAGTTTGAAGGCTGGAACAAACCAATATCCCAGCTTGAAGACAGGCAGATAGAAGGAATTATCTCTTATTCCAGGGAGGGTCAGCATTTTTTGCCTATTCAGATCTTCAGCCTGGATGGGGCCCACACACATTAGGCAGAGTAACTGTTCTCTCAGTCCATTGATTGAAATGTTAATCTCATCCAGAAATATTCTCACAGGCACACCAAGAATAATGTTTAACCAAATAACTGGATGATTCATGTCCCAGTAAAGTTGACACATACAATTAGCCATCACTAGTTTATCCCTTGTCAGCTTGGCACCCATATGCATCTGCTTACTTAATCTTAAGTACTTAATTTCTAAATAAAGATAATAACAACGTTATAATTCTGCCTAACATGATGCAACTATTCTTCTCACAACTAAAATCAATCTAACCTCTTTCCCAGAAGAGAAAGTAAAGTCCTTGAATGATGTTTACTTTTCTCCTTTATATTCTGTAACTTCAATACTATGGTATAAAATTAACAATGATTAAAATGCTGTAAAATAAAGTTAATCAATAAAGTCATGTACATCTCATGTTACATGATAAGGGGATAAGAGGAAAGAAAACAAAGATATTTGCTTAATACACACACACATATTCATAACAAAATAAGGCGCAAATACTCATGGGGCTGACTGGTATCCAAAGAATGGATCATTCTATCCAATTGATTATTAAAATCTTCCTCAGCTGAGGTCATTCTTTGGTTAGCATACACATGAAACATAAATATCTTCACGTTATTTTCCCATTCATAGAAGTGTATCCACATATCTCTTCCCCAAATTGCCTTGTCACCAACTTTTCAATCACGTTCCTTTCATGTCCCTGACCACCCAGGCAAATCATTGGCCACAGCAATGAATCAGTATATAATCACACATCTGGTCCCTTTTCCTTCCAAGCAAAGTAAACAACTGGGTACCTTGCTCAAAGGTGTGCCCAGTGGAAGAATTTCCCTTCACTACTATCCTCAGGGATGTCCCAGAGAGGGGCTGTGGTGCTACAACTGTTCACTTTTTGATGGTACCTGCATATTGAGCAGAACCATCTGTAAACCAGTCCAAGTCTTCTCTTCCTCCACCAAGTGATCCTAGGAAACTCCCCACGAGGACAGAGGTGCAGGCTTGGAAATAGAAGGCAGTGTAGCAGAAGTGGGGAATCACATGCATTTGGGCCACTTCTTCATGTAATTTATTTGTGCCTTCAGGGCTCACTCAAGCCCAGTCATGTATATACGATTTCCATCTGATAATGGAGTACTGCTATGCACACCAAACTTTATAACTTCGTGGGTCATATATCTTCCAGTTCATGATGGGCAGTTAAGGTTGTATGGTAACTTACTGGTCTGTGGCTAAGTGTTTAGTCTCTAATAAGGCTCAGGAGCAGGCCAAGAGCCATTTCTCAAAAGAAAAGGAGTTATCTACAGAGAATGGCAGGGCTTTGCTCCAAAATCCTAGGGGCCTATGCTGCAATTTCCCTATCGGGGCCTGCCAAGGTCTCCAAGCCACATCACTATCTGCCATGGACATTTTACAAACACCACTGGATCTGATAGGTCATATGGCCATGTGGCAGAGCAGCCTACATGGCGGGCTGGACCCATTGCAGAGCCTTCTCTTGTTCTGGCACTCCCTCTCCACTGCCCCCAACCCCTGCTGCAAAAGTAATAGCTTTTCATATCATTTAGTAAATAGACTGGAATGGCATATCCAAATAAGGATTATGTTGTTTCAAAATTCAGAGGACCACTAGGCATTGTGCCTCTTTCTTGGTTGCAGGACGGGCCGGATGGAACAACTTAGGTTTCACTTTAGAAGGAATATCTCTACATGCTCCACCTCACTGGACTGCTAGAAATTTCACTGAGGTAGAAGCACCAAATTTTTGTCAGAATTATGTTCTACCCTCTGGTGTGAAAATGTCTTACCAATAAGTCCACAGTGGTTGCTATTTTTTACTTATTAGGTCCAGTCAGCATAATATCATCAATGTAATGGACCTGTGTGATCGCCTATGGAAGGAAAAGGTGATCAAGATTCCTGTGAACTAAATAATAACATAGAGCTGGAGACTTGATATATGCCTTAGGTAGGACAGTGTATTAGTTCATTCTCACACTGCTATGAAGAAATAGTCGAGACTGGGTACTATAAAGGAAAGAGGTTTAACTGACTCATAGTTCCACATGGCTAGGGAGACCTCAGAAAACTTACAATCATGGTGGAAGGCACCTCTTCACAGGGTGGCAGGAAAGTGAATGAGTGTAAGTAGGGAAATGTCAGACACTTATAAAACCATTAGATCTTATGAGACCCACGAATTATCATGAGAACAGCATGGGAGAAATTGTCCCCATGATTCAGTTACCTCCACCTGGTCCCACCCTCAACACGTGGGGATTATAGGAATTACAATTTACGGTGAGATTTGGGTGGGGACACAGAGCCAAACCATATCAGACAGTGAAGGTGTATATTGCTGGCCTTTCTAGCTGAGGGAAACTGCTTCTGGTGGTCCTTATTGAGAGACAGGGAGAGATTGAGAGATTTGCCAGATCAATAGCTGCATACTAGGTATCAGAAAACATGTTAATTTGTTCAAGCAATGAAATGACATCTGGCACAACAGCTGCAATAGGAGTTACCACCTGGTTAAGCTTGTGATAATTCACTGTCATTCTCCAAGATCCATCTGTCTTCTGTACAGGCCAAATAGGGGAACTAAATGGGGATGTAGTGGGAATTACTACCCTTGCATCCTTCAAGTTCTTGATGGTGGCATCATGTATGCAATCCCTCCAGGAATGCAGTGTTGCTTTTGGCTTACTATTTTCCTAGGTAGAGGCAATTCTAATAGCTTACACTTGGCCTTTCTCATCATAATGGCCTTCATTTCACAAGCCAAGGAACAAATGTGGGGGTTCTGCCCGGTGCTATTACCTGGTTCTGCCAGGTCTATTACAATTATGCATCTAGAACCGGGAAAATAATCGCAGGATGTATTTGGGGGCTCACTGGGTCCACTGTGAGACTGATCACCTGATCTCCATAAACCCCTACTCTGACTGGTGGACCACGGTGATATTTTGGGCCTCTGGGACTTATATGAGTTCCAAGCCAGTGTCCATTAGTCTCTGATGAATAATTAGTCTGATTATTTCCTTTTCCCAGTGCACACCATGATAAAAAGCCATAGGTCCCTTTAGAGAAGGCTGGAAGAAAGATTAACTGTAAATTTTTGGCAGTAACCTGGGGTCCTTCTGCAAGGGGTTCTGAGTCTGCAAACTCATTGAAATCCAGGAATTCACTGAGAGGCTGAACTCTGTTTTTATTATTCAGGTTAAACTTTTGTTTACTTCATCTAGAAAAACGTCTGCTTATACAGATCAAGTGAGAATTTGGTAGGTTTCCTATTTATTTTACTTCTGTGAACACCATGACCAACTAGATAACACCCTAGGTCTGTGCAAGTCAAATCATGTTGATTGTTCTTTTGACTCTGCAGTCTATTCTGGCAA
Organism: Nomascus leucogenys; assembly: GCF_006542625.1. Lineage (NCBI taxonomy): Eukaryota > Metazoa > Chordata > Mammalia > Primates > Hylobatidae > Nomascus > Nomascus leucogenys. The sequence goes on along the minus strand of NC_044383.1, from coordinate 21,973,381 downwards.
CTTTATCCACCTTGTCGTTGGTGGTTGAGTGCTGCCACTTGGCCTCTAATACTCTGGGATCCAGCTATTTCCACTGCAGTTAGGCTCCCAATTCAGTGACTGCTATAGGTTTGACCTGTAGAGAAGAGCAATCACAGAGCAGGACTCCCTTCACAAGTACATTTCTCACAGTATTGGTGAAATATATGTTTTCTGGACCCTTCCAGCATAGGCGATTAGGTCTTAAATGAGAAATCTATGCTAACATTCCAATCTCTCTAAGCCTTTGAATCTCTTCCCCTACATTAAACCAAGGCAGGTTGATCATTTCTAACTCACTATCTGTAGACCACCTATTGGTCTATATTTCAGCCAACCAATCAAAGGAACTGTCTTAACGATCTCCCTTTCTAACTCCCTGAGCTGCCACAGTAAGTGTTAGAATCTCTGCTTAGTAAGTCCATATAAATAAATTTGGTCTGGTCTAACTTTATGTTCCTTCCATCACTATCCAACACCCTTAATGACCATTTTCACACAAGTCCCCTGGATTTCTGCCTGTATAAATTAGAAAACTCAGCTATTTTGAAGTATAGAATACCTCTTCCTGGTTCACACCTTGTACCTCACCTTTAGGGACCTGCTGTGACTTAAGTCAGTTATAGATCTAGAGCAAAGGTAAGTAGTGGAGTGCATTCCAAGGAGACTCAACATTGTGTGGCAGCTGCCTGAGCAGGGCCATTATAGTAATGCATCACATTACTGCATTCCTCAGACAATGCATTATTCTGCTCAAACAGGAGTGGGGATGCTACTTCCAATGGAGGTGGGGAAGCTGCTTTCACTGTAAGTGGAGAGACCTCTTCCACTGACAAAAATATTCATCAGAATTTAGGGGCTCAATGTCGCCAGCTTTAGCAGGGGATTCACACATATCCCTATTCCAACTTTTAGAATCCATTTCTTCCCAATCAATGCCCTAATTTTAAAAGCAGACACCCTGTAAGGCTGGGACTTAACTTGCATTGTCATTCAGCCAGTTGCAGGATGAGATTCTGGGTCTGATTTTCAGTGGCCAACCCTGTGGCAGCAGCAGACAAGTTTCTTTCAGGGTACACATAGAAGATTTCAGGTAATTTATGTAATGCTTAAGCTGGGAATTCAAATCCCTAAGCTTATTGTTCTTTTTATTGAGAAGGAGTTTCACTCTGTTGCCCAGGCTGGAGTGCAGTGGCATGATCTCGGCTCACTGCAAACTCTGCCTGCCAGGTTCAAGTGATTCTCCTGCCTCAACCTCCTGAGTATCTGAGACTATAGGTGTGTGCTATCACATCTGGCTAATTTTTGTATTTTTAGTTCAGACAGAGTTTTACCATGTTGGCCAGGCTGGTCTCAAACTCCTGACTTCAAGTAATCTGCCTGCCATGTCATCCCAAAGTGCTAGGAATACAGGCATGTGCCAACACGGCTGGCTAATTTTTGTATTTCTAGTAGAGATGGGGTTTTGCCATGTTAGCCAGACTGGTCTTAAACTCCTGATCTCAAGTGATCTGTCCACCATTGCCTCCCAAAGTGCTTGGATTACAGGCATGAGCCACTGTGCCTGGCTGAGCTTATCATTTTCTTTCTCCACTTAATGCTCCACATTAGGAGCAACCACCCAATCTCATTATATTCATTAGTTTGAGAAATATGTTTGAAAGTATCATATGCAGTGTCACCCAGATCCCTGTGTCACTTAAGTGGTTGATTAGTAGTATCAAATGGTGATATTTTGCATATATTAGATCACATCATTAGCTCTCAGTCCTCTCTCTACTGCTAAAAATAGAATTGTTAGCATCTTTAATCCTGTTAGAGAATCAATTTTAGAAACCTTAGAACCAATAAAAAAACTCATTCTTAAAATCCAGTTCCTCAAAAACCACTCTTACTAACAAAATCTGTGGTAGTCAGGGTTCTGCAGAGAAACAGATACAATAGGGTGTGTGTGTGTGTGTGTGTGTGTGTGTGTGTGTGTGTGTGTGCATGTATGTAGGAAGAGAGAGAGGCAGAGATTTATTATAAATATTCGGCTCATGTCATTATGAAGGCTGGGAAGCCCCAAGATCTGGCATTATCACATAGGGGAACCAGGAGAGTTGATGGTATAGTTCCTTTCCACAGCTGGTAGGCTTGAGATCCAGGAAAGGCTCGTGTTCCTGTTAGAATCCAAAGGCAGGAAAAAAACTGATGGCCCAGCTTGAAGGCAGTCAGGCAGGAGGAATTTTCTCTTATTCCAGGGAGGGTCAGCCTTTTCTTCTATTTAGGCTTTCAATTGATTGGGTCAGGCCCACACTTAGGGAAGGTAGTCTGCTTTACTCAGTCTACAAATCTGAATGTTAATCTCAATCAGAAACATCCTCACAGGTATACCCAGAATAAAGTTTGGTCAAATGTCTAGGCACCCTGTGACCCAGTCAAATTGACACATAAAATTAAACATCACTGAGCTCTCATTCAAATATTTCTTCATTTTAAAAAAGTTTTCTAAAGACCTATTATGTTTCAGGCACTGGTTTAATCATAGGAGATATGTCAGTGAAAAAGAGAGTCAAAAATGCTTGCACTGTTGAGTCATTAATACATTCTAGGAGGAAAGAAAGAAAACAAATATATCAAATATGCAAATTATATAATATGGTAGAGGACTATAGGTACAATAGGAAAAAAAAGATCAGAATAAGGAGACTGGAAATGCTGGTGAGGGCAGCAAAATGTTTGTCATTTTAAAGAGGCTCAAGTCTGATGCCACAGTTGGTGCCCTAATCACTGAGCTCAACTGCTGCTCTGGTAGAACAACATTTCTATAAATTCCAAAATGTGTCAGATCTCTCTGAGCCCTGGTAAAATACAAATAAAAGAGTTTTTGAAAAATTAAACTCATTAGAAATTTCCTATCTTGAGCTTTTTGCTTTCAGACCAATTATAATAAATCATGGGGATTTTTGTGTCTTAAGCCTTGGCTCAAATATGACATAAGAAACTAGAATGAGGGGTGATATAGGTAGTATAAATAATGAGCCTATGCTATGAACCTAATTGTGTTTCCCCAAAATGTATATGTTGAAGCCTAACTCCCAAGGTGACTCTATTTGGAGATCCGGCCATTAGCAGGTGACTAAAATTCAATGAGGTTATAAGGATGAGGCCCCAATCCAATAGGGCTGTTGCTCTTATAAGAAAAGGATGAGGCACCAGAGCTCTCTCTCTTTCTCTCTCTGCCATGTGAGGATACAGTGAGAAGGTGGCCGCCTCTAAGCCAGGAAGAGAGTCCATGCCAGAACCTAACCATGCTGGCATCTGATCTCAGACTTCCAGCCTTCAGAACTGTGAGAAATAACTTTCTGTTGTTTAAGTTACACAGTCTATGGTGTTTTTCTTTATGACAGCCTGATCTGACTAATACAGGAGATAAGCATGGGAAATGAGGAGTCTATGGCAGTCAGATCCTCCTTACAGGCACATACGCTTTCATATCATTGGAATGAGCATAGAATTATTCAGTGAAGAACTTGAGTTGTCAAGAGTGTATATATAATTTGTGTACAACTGTGATTCATCATAAGTGGAGTTTCTGGCTAAACAGAATTCCTAAGCATTTGGGAGAATGAAGAAACTGAGTGCAGCTGCCTCATTCCTTCTGCCTGGGTCTGCTGACTGTTCAAGGCCTGCCGGGACTGGGGCTAAGGACTAAGCGCCACTCTGGCTACAAAGACTTCTGTTAGGGTGGGCTGGGAAGACTGATTGGTTTGGGAGACAGGATTCCAATGATAGAGCCTGCCAGGCTGGGCATTTCTGAGTAATCTGTAGAAAATAGGAAGTTTGAGGAAATTTGGACTGGATAGAAAATGATTAAATATATGCTGAATAGTCTAGTACATTCTGGAAACATAGAGGTCTGAGGTGGAAGACAAGATTGGAGGAAATCTCAAAAGCTGGGCTTAGTAGGTGAGTTCTACATTAAGCATGATTTTGAGAAGGGTGAACCTACATCACTAACTGCATTCAGAGGGTGAATAAGACCAGCAATGCACAGATGTGTAGCTACAATTGCCAAGATTTGAGAAAGACCAATGCATTTATAACATATACAAGAATTTGTGTCTTTCTGTGATTTATAATTTGCAAACAACAGAATTCCACCTCACAACTTGCTTGACTGTGGTCAATTTGGCATGGAATAAGCAAATGTTTGGGATACACTTTAAGGATAGCAAATTCATTTTGACTCATTCATTCATTCAAAAGAAACCAATAATTGTTGAGTATCTACTCTGGGCTAGGAACTGTGTTAGTTGCTACAGATACAATGATACGCAAGATAGACATGATTCCCGCTGGAGCTTACGGTATAGACATCATGTTTTAACATTTTCAACTAACTCATTCTGTAATTTTCTTCATGGCCACAGCCCAACAAATGTCCTCACAAGCTAGACATAGACACTTTTATAACCAAAGAACACAGAAATGTATTCTTTTTATCCACCCTATAAAGTGCAAACTCTATGGGCACCAGCCTAGCAATTTCACCTATGGTTACAGAATCCCAGTGACTTAGTGTCTCTGCAATCATTCTCCCTGGGTTTCTGGAGAAGGGAAAGTAAATGGTAGGCTTTCAATCTTGTTTTAGGCCTCGAGTTTTCCAAAATCTGTTCTCCAGACTGTTTTGTTTTTAATTAAAATTTACATAGAATTGAATGAGTTAACTTTTGGAAATCCACTAACAGAGTGCCAGCCATGCAGTAGGTAGTAATGTCAGTTAGTGTCATTTTACTGAAAATAAAGCTAGTTATGTTTCATTTGTGTTAGCACTCGCACCTCTTTGCTGATCCAAAGAAAATCTCTCGGAGGTACACAGCAAAAGAGAATTATAGACACCATCTAAATGTGAACTTTTGCCCACAGTTTTGCTTGGAAGTGAGCAGGTCGATTTCTTATACCCTCATTAAAGCATTTCATATTCTCATATTTGAGGAAGGATAACCTGCTGCAAAGAGAAGAGCTGAGAACAGGTAGAAATGTGCTTGCAGATGATCAATGTGCCTGGGATTTGCCTGTGGCTTAGGAAAGGCCAGAAGCCAGGGCTTGGTCTAACTTTTAGCCAGTGAATAAACCTTTTACTAGTGCCTGATCATTCGTCTACTCAGCAATTGGAAACCAACTCCCTCCAGGAACCTATTGACAAACCACAGCCCTCTTTTCCAGTTCTAGGGAAATGGGCAAAATTTAAGGAACAAAATGCTGTCTGCTTTCTTCCAATGCTAGAGCCATCTCGTGACCCAAAGAGCCAAAGAGGGTGGCTTGTGAATGCATTCTAGAAAAGCAAAGTGAGAGCTGTTATGGAAAGAGTGCTAGACTTGGAATTAGAGTTCCAGTCATAGCCCTGTTTCTTATTAGCTACATGACCTCACACCAATACACGTGCTTCAGATGTAAGACTTCTAATCATGGGTGTTCGGAGAATACTCTGCCTTACCTACCTCACAAAGTCACAGTCACGGTTTTTTATGAGTAATTTCAAACATGTGTAGTACAGAGAACACCTATATACTACACCCAGATTCAACAGTTTCCTAGGTTTTGCCATACCAGTATCAGACATTATGCCTTCCTTTCTTGGCTAAGTGTTTTTAAGCAAATCTCAGAACTCATGTCATTTAACCACTCTATACTTCAGTATGCATTTCTATAAAATATAGACATTTTCAAATATAACCACAATGCCATCATCAACTCTAGTCGAATTAAAAATAATTCTGTGATTTGTCTAATTATCCATTATATTCACATTTCCTGATTGTAACAAAAATTTTATTTTATAGGAAGCTTGTTCAAAACAGTATCCAAATAGGATTACACATTGCGTTTGGTTATGTCTCCTAGAATCTTTTCATATAGCGCAGTGCCTTCCTCATCATTTTATTTTTTCATTCTATTGTCTTATAATTTGTTTCTGTAAACTTCATGTTTCTTAATAACAACACTTTTGCTCTGAGGGTTCCATTATAGTCACGTTTGACCTTTCTTCCCAAAATTACATCATACGGGGTACCATGTATTTTGTCTTCCTTCAAGTGGTAAATATTTCTGGTTTGTTCACCAGAATAAGTATTACTTAAATTAATCAGTGGGTTCAAATGATAAAAGCCTGACTTTTCATTGAAAAATTCTCCATTCATTTTTAAAAATCTCTTCATTCATTGAAAATCTTTGCCTAAATTATTGATTCTTATTATAAGTTGCAAACTGATAATGTTCTAATTCTGTCACTTCTTCAACCCTTTATATTTATTAGGTGGAATTCCTCTATAAAGAAGTAATTTTCTTCGTCAGCTAGGGCTACTTGGTCATATTGAAATACTGCTTATCCAAGAAAGAAAAAATAAATGTTTAATTATTTCCCTTTAATTTTCAGACTGAGGTTACTTCCAATGTCACCAATGAGTCTTTTTTAATTTGGAGGGTTAAGGGCTATCTTTTTTAAAAAAACTATTATTATAAACATGTATATTTTTGTAAATTCACAGAGGTGTTCCTCATTTAATTTGTTCTGATGTTCAAAGTGTCCCATCTTTGGTCAATGAGTGACCCTTCAAACTGGTTTTAATGTCCTTTTGATGTAATTCCATTCATCTTTGACTATATCTTTGCTATCTGTGCAAAAAGATGGCCAAGGCTCATCTTATGCATTTCCTGTCTCAGATCTGGAATTAGTCATTCCTCCATGGATTCCTAGTTCCTTTTAGTGGGACACAGTCAGTTTTTGAAAACTGGGATCATGAACATGAAAGTGTAAACACTAATGTGCCTGGATCCTGGTTACTATTAGCTTGCACTCTGCCACACTCTCAGTGTCTGCCAGAGCAGATCTTTCAGTTGACTGATTTTTCCCTTTCATCTCCTACATGCTATACCTTCTGCCATGATTTTCAATGCACACAATAAATATTCCTTGTGATGAGGACTGGGTATAATTCACCATTGAATCTCCAGGGCCTAGAACAGATCCTGAGATATACCAGGGTGCCCAAAACTTTTTGTTGCATGAATACATTTTTCATTCTAAGAAAACTTTCCTGCCTCCCATCTTTCTGAATCAATTACTTTTTAAAATTTTAAATTATAATTTGTATCTCTATTAAAGTTTCTAGCACCTGATACACTGGCACAGAGTAGGCATGCAATAAATATTATTAGATAAACAAATGAACATATGATGTCATGACACCAATCTTTTTCAAATCTATCAGGGCTTTCTCATTGCTCTTGCATACATTTTAAATTCCTCACCATGGTGTACAAGGCTCTGCATCATCTGGTCCTGACTATCAATCCTTTTAGCCCTATCTTCTACAACTTTTCTTATTGCTCACCCAGTTCTAGCCTCACAGACTTTTTTTTAGTTCTTTAAAAGTACCTCATTCCACCCTGCCTCTGGGTTATCACATGCTCTTCCCTCTACCTGACATGATTCTCATTCTTCTCCTCTCCCTTCTCCATTCTGCCCACTTAATTCCAGCTCCTCTTTGGATATCCCCTTATAATCATCTCTTCTAGAAGGCCTTGTATGACTCACGTGCCCCCAGACTTCCTTGCTATATGTCTTCATAGCAAGGAGGTCTTGTTACTTTACTATCATGGTATTTATTATACTAGTAATGTGTTATTACTTGCTTAACATCTATATTCTCCACTAGACTGTAAGCTCTATCCAGGCAGTGTGATCTAACACTCTATTCCCCATTTCTCAGTAGGTGCCCAATCACTAGTGGCTGAATCAATGGATATTAGATTCATTATTAGCAGATGGTAAGCTCCTGGAATACAAGAACTATGCTTTTTCCATCGTCGTATCCTTTTTAGCTTCCAGAATGATTTGGATTACTAGAAGAGATTTAGGAAATGTTGATTAAGTGGCTAGACATTGTCCCTAATCAAGGCATTTAGTTGCCCTAACCGTGCAGAGAAAAGCATTTCCTGGCACAGCCTACCACTCCAGTCCAGATTCTGAGTATGAAGTACTTTTCCTCCTAATGCTTTGCAATGTACCTGTATGTTCACCTCCCCCACCATCAGCTTTAGACAAATCACAGTGCCAAAGAGCCAGCAGCTGGAAGGGTGGCCTAAGGAGATTGCCATGCTTGGACTGGTTGCACTTTTCTCTGTGCACCTAAGAACCGGCATTTAATCCATATGACCCTGCTCTACGCCTAGGACAAGGCTGAGTGCAAGTTGGGGGAAGAACCCTGCTCTATCGAGAATGATTTCACTGACAGGAAGCCATGCAACTGCATTCCATGAGTCCCTTTCAGCCGCCGCTTAGTAACAGAACAACTCCATAACCAATTACAGCCATAACCAGGAGGGGAAAGTCTAGTGCCACCTACTGGTTACAAGTCAGACTGCCTTGCTTACATAACAGCCTACAAGAAGGGCAGGCATTTTGAGTATCTTGTCAACTTTAGTGTGAACTTTTATTATAGAAAGAACTATTCCATTTCATTTGAGACAGGGTGCTCCTCAGTGGATCAGCATACTTGGAATCAGTCAATTGCAAAGTCAGTAATAAAGGTTCTTAAAAAACTGGCACAGTAGATTTAAGCTAATGGTCTAGAAAATTTCGTATTGAGAAAGCAGAATTTATTTCTGGTGGGGATAGGATAGGGTGGGGAAGAGTAGAGAAGTGGCATTTCTTCAGTGCATCCATTGGTATCTGAATAACTACCCATTTGCAAACACAGTTACTGGCTAAGAGACGGTTTGTGCAATGGTTAATACCTCACACTTTGGAATCAAGCAAATCTGGATTCAGATTTCAGCTTGGGCACTTATTAGCTGCATAACCATAGGCAAGTTGCATAACTTCTTTGACCCTCGGTTTTTCTCATCTGTAGAACGGAAGAATAGTACATAGTACATAGTACCTACCTTATAGGATTTTGTAAGACATAAGTGAAATTATATATATATATAGTGCTACATATATATGTATATAGCATATAGTATATATATACATGTATAAGTGCTATATATATAGATGTGTGTGTGTATATATATATATATATATATATATATATATATAGCACTTAGCCCACTTACTCCAGTAGTGCTTATTAAGGTAATTTTAAAAATAATTACTTCTATAAGAAAACCTCTTAGAGCATTATTTTTATATGATTTTTCCAATTATTTACATAAAGACACAAAAGCTTAGACTCTCAAAGAGCTTGCAGACTAGCTGGGAAAACTAATACATAAACACCTAACTGGAGCACAACTGGACAGCTATTCTAGTTGAGCTATGGGAAACAGAGGAGGGAGCAATGAAGTCTGTTTAGGCTGGGAGAAGAGACACAATAACTGAGTGGGTTCTTGAAAGATGGAGAGAACCACACCTAAGATGGACAAGTGAAGGGAAGAGCAAGAGTAAGAGCTTAGAGGTATGAAAGTGAAGGGCATGTTAGGAAATACGGAGTTGCCTGATGCAGTGAAAGAGAACTTTAGGTGGGATAAAGCTCAGTGTATTCATGTCCCCAGAAGAAGGCATAGTGGATCGAGACGAGTTGGCAAGAGTAAGAATGGGGACAGATGCTCTGCAAGGAAGGGTCCTTGGATGTTCTGTGATGTTAGTAATGGACATTGACTGTTTTTGTCTGTCCAACGCCCATTTTTCTATCTGGCAACCTGGTTTTCCTTTGGGGAATAATCCATTCTGAATTTTCTGTCCATGTGGTTTGGGTTCTGCTGATCAGATAACCTCATACCCATTTCATTTTAAAAGGTAGTCATATGATCTATGCTTGGAGAATGAGTATATTCCATCTGCTTGATCACAGTGGCTGGTTCAAAGATTGATGATGTTACCTAGGTTAATCGAATCAAAGTGAACTTTAGAGCAACTGAGAAAGCTTACAGCATTTGATTACTGTAGGGTTAGTATAATGAACCCAACTGTAATGAACCCTAAGGTGACTCAGGGCGACTTATAGCATTTGATTACCATAAGGATGTACAAGCCTGGGCTGCTGGGGTCATCACATGTCCACCAATGAGACAACAGACAACAAAGAAAAAGTGGAGATAGAGAAGGAGATGGACTAACCCCTGACTATGTAATATGGACTCCTGGATCCAGCATTCCTGATGAACTTTTCAATTCCTGAACTTTTCAATAAATTTATCTTTTGCTTTAGCCCACATTAAATGGCTTGCTATCACTTTCAACCAAGAGATTCCCGGCCAATAAAATATCACTGGCTTCATATTTTTAAAACTTTTTGCATTTTATATCTCATGGGACTACCTCATTGTTATAACTCATACATAACTAGTAGAAATTATTAATACATTTCCCAGCAAAATCAGGGATTCCTCTAATTCCCCAAACCAAGTCTTTCAGATATAAACTCTTTAAATTCCTGAAGAGCGAGGAAACAATAGATTCAGCAGATAGGTAAGAAAGTTATTACAACTAGTTTGCAGCCCAAGCTAGTATTTCAGTCAATAATGCATGCCATTTTTAGACAATTAAGGTTTGAAAACCATCTGCATGAGTTTTAAAGACTGTTACAGGCTCTCTGCCTATTGTTGGTCATGTTTTCACTGCTGAATTCCCGCTGAATATATAAGAAGACTAAAAAGAAAGCTCTCCACTATTGACAGCTTTGATTCCAGCCCCAGCAAAGCATTATACTTGGAAATCAGCATGCTCTCTTATTGCGCCTGGAAGCCAGCCAGCTGACAAGAAAGTGCCACTGCTCTGGGACAAGGCCACAAACACAGGTGCCGGCATGCCCTCTCTCAGCTGCCCCTGCTGGAACTGCATTGCTCAGCAAGGGACATATCTGTATGGGACACACAGAGGCTTCAGCAGAGTAAAAGTGTTCATAAAAGGAAATACTTGGTATGATAGATTACAGTTTTCCTATCATTATATAATTTCAAAGGTTCAAACAGTACTAAGTTAGCCCACCCAAACAAAAATCCTTCCCCCTATACCCAGGAAAGAGGGGTCAATTTCAGGAAACCCCATCATGAATCATGAAAGCCTAAAAATTGTGCCATCCAGAAGTAATGAAAGCAACACACTCATCCACAGTGCCCCCTGAATGTATAATACAATACACACATTCCGTCTGCCTTTCTGAATCTCTGACTATACAGTGTAAAGAGGTAGATTCCACAGCAGATAACAAATGCCCTCTTCTAGGCTGAGGAAACAGCACATATGCTGCTAGTATAGGTATAAACTTTCCTCAAATATATTTTCTTTGTCTTACAGAATCTTATTAAAACCGAAAAGTGGTATTATCGGCTACTATTGCTTTTCTTTCTTTTCCAAGTCTGAGTCTTGCTCTGTCACCCAGGCTAGAATGCAATGGCGTGATCTTGGCTTACTGCAACCTCCACCTCCCTGGTTCAAGCAATTCTCCTGCTTCAGCCTCCCAAGTAGTTGGGATTACAGGCATGTGCCACCACACCTGGCTAATTTTTGTATTTTTAATAGAGATAGGGTTTCACCATGTTAGCCAGGCTGGTCTCGAACTCCTGACCTCATGATCCGCCCACCTCAGCCTCCCAATGTGCTGGGATTACAGGTGTAAGCCACCACACTTGGCCTACTATTTGTTTTAAATCAAATGTGGGGAAACAAATCATCATTTAAAATTACTCCGTAAACATCAAAGGATATTTCAGGACTCAGGACAACCCCATGCAGTTAACAATATTCTTGATCAACTGCCAAATCTAACATCATCCAGTGTCTAGGTCAAAGAGATTCCCTTTTCCCTACAAGACCTGCAGACACTGAATAATAAGGAAAACCTAAGTGTGTGGGTGTGTTTGTATGTGCATAACCCCCATGGTATTTGCTGTTATTGCACACTACTTTTTTTTCCTAGCACTTCCACAACTGTAATTAAAGAATGTGTTGTGCAATGCCCTTATTTTCTCATTGCCTGTCAGTGGACTGAAAACTCTGTGGGAACTGGGACTAATTGTGACTTATTATTAAATCCACCTGAGCCCATCACAGAGCTGAGAGAATAGAAAGCACTTGTTAACAATTTGTTAAATGAGTGCGGTGAGAGTGAAAAAGAGAAGTCCACTTCAAACGATGTTGAGCATATGACTAAAAAATAAAATACATTACACTATATATGTATATTTGCATATATATACATATACATACATACATACACATATATATAATATTAATATATATCTATATATCTCATACATTGATATGGTTTGACTGTGTCCCCACCCAAATCTCATCTTGAATTCCCACATGTTGTGGGAGGGAACCCCCCCCCCAGTGGGAGGTAACTGAATCATGGGGGCAGGTCTTTCCCTTGCTGTTCTCATGATAGTGAATAAGTCTGATGAGATCTAATGGTTCTATAAGAAGGAGTTTCCCTGCACAAGCTTTTTTTTCCCTACTGCCATCCATGTAAGATGTGATTTGCCCTCCTTTGCCTTCCATCATGATTGCGAGGCCTCCGCAGCCACATGAAACTGTAAGTTCATTAAACCCTTTTTCCTGTATAAATTACCCAGCCTCGGGTATGTTTTCATCAGCAGTTTTCTTTATCAGTGAAAATGGACTAATACACTAAATTAGTACTAGTAGAGTTGGGGCACTGCTGAAAAGACACCTGAAAATGTGGAAGCAACTTTGGAATTGAGTAACAGGCAGAGACTGGAAGAGTTTGGAGGGCTCAGAGGAAGATAGAAAAATGTGGGACAGTTTGGAACTCCCTAGAAACTTGTTGAATGGCTTTGACCAAAATGCTGATAATGACATGGACAATGAAATCCAGGCTGAGATAGTCTCAGATGGAGATGAGGAACTTGTTGGGAACTGGAGCAAAGGTGACTCTTGTTATGTTTTAGCAAAGAGACTGGATGCATTTTTCCCCTGCCCTAGAGATTTGTGGAACTTTGAACTTGAGAGATATGATTTAGGGTAGCCGGCAGAAGAAATTTCTAAGCAGCAAAGCATTCAGGAGGTGACTTGGGTGCTGTTAAAGGGATTCAGTTTTATAAAGAAAGCAGAACATAAAGGTTCAGAAAATTTGCAGCCTGACAATGCAATAGAAAAGAAAATCCCATTTTCTGAGGAGAAATTCAAGCCAGCTACAGAAATTTGCATAAATAACAAGGAGCCAAATGTTAATCCCCAAGACTCTGGGGGACTGTTGGAAAGGCACGATTGGTTTTGAAATGTGAGGACATGAGATTTTGGAAGGGCCAGGGGCAGAATGATATGGTTCAGCTGTGTGCCCACAAATTCCCACCTTGAATTCTCACATGTTGAGGGAGGGACCTGGTAGGAAGTAATTGAATCACGGGGCAGGTCTTTCCCATGCTATTCTCATGCTACTGAATAAGTCTCACAAAATCTGATGGTTATATAAGGGGGAATTTCCCTGCACAAGTTTTTTTTTTTGTTTTTTTTTTGCCTGCTGCCATCCAGGTAAGATAATAACTTGCTCTTTCTTGCCTTCCGCCATGATTGTAAGACCTCCCCAGCCATGTGGAACTGTAAGTCTATTAAACCCTTTTTCCTGTATACATTACCCAGTCTCGGGTATGTCTTCATCAGCAGTGTGAACACAGACTAATACCTACCTATTTCATAAACCACCCTCATTCTGGGGAAAGATATTAATAGCAAATGAAGACTGATCCCAAAGTGAAGAAGTCATGCTTACAGATGCAACAAACATTGTCTAAACACAACGCTGTGACAAGAATAGAGCTGGGCTTGTAAGGAATTCAGTCCTTATCCAGGAAAAGTAGTTAATACACACATGAAAGATGAAAGAGTTGGATAAAAAGAATCTTAAGGCATGTATTCTTTTCAGCGACCCCCCCGCCACCTTTCAGGAGTGTGCACCCACCTGGATACAGCCGAATAATACTGGTCCTCTTAAAACTGTCTCAAACTATGACCTTGGGACCTTTTGCATTAGAGTCACATTGGGGATTTATTACAATGCAGAACACTGGGCCTCACCTAAAATCTGTTGAATAAGCATCTCTAGGGCTGGATACTGAAAGATTTTTTTTTTTTTTTGGAACTTCTTGGTTGATTTTTTTTTTTTTTTGGAACTTCCTGGTTGATTTTTTTCACATCCTAAATTTTGAAAATCATTGCCAAATCAAGAATAACTTGCCATAATTTTATGACCTGAGGAAAATCACCCTGAAAATGCTATATTTTAATAAAATTTGGTTAAAATGTGATTTTAAAACATGACATTAGCTTTGATCAAAAATGCAAAATATTTTGTCAACTCCTTTGATGTGTTTAAATTGGGCACTGGCTTCTTTGGACACTTTTGTTTTTTTATGAAATGGTTTGCATATCTGGGATAGCTGGAGCTTGGAGTGAAAGAAGGAAAGCATTGTGAGACACAAGAGAGGTAGATAAGAATGATCCAGGAAGGACTATTTTGAGAATATTGTTTTGTATATTAATAACAATGGACACTCACTGACAAATAACCAGGGGCAAAAAGTGTTCACTTGGCTCCCAGCATATCTGAAAGCACTTTCTGGGAGCTGGAAAATAGTTGAGAAAACAGGGGGTGGGGAAGCGTGATAACAAGGGGACCAGTTGGTTCCTGCATAGCTACAGATGAGAGGAGATGGTGGCTTTGTAGTAGTGTATTGGTAGTCAGAAGGTAGACCTGCATGACTTTAAGAGATAATAAGAGGCAGAATTCACAAAACTTGGTTATTGATGGGATGATGTAGTAGAGGGAGAGGCAATAAGAATAATTCCAGGTTTTTGGGCAACCGGAGGGTGGTGACATTGGCTTAGATAGAAAAGCCTGAATGAAGACAACCAGGTTGGTGTGGTTAAAACAAGATGGGGATAATTCACCAACTTAATTTTGGCTATCCGGAGTTCAATAAAGTGGTGACATCAAAGTAGAAAAATCTAGTAAATAAATACATCTAGAATTCAGGAAAAAGATTTGACCAGGATCAGAAACATAGCTGTAGGAGTCCCCAGAAAAAGAAGAAGAATTAAAAGCATAGGAGTGGGTTTAATTATATAAAGACAGTAAGAAATCGGGATGAGAAATGGGTCTAGGCTAGCACACTTAAAGAATAAGCAAGCAAAGAGGAGTGTACAAAAGTGATGGAAGGAAACATCTAAAGAGGTAAAGAACAAGAAAGAGTAGGCAGTTAAGGGAAGATAATATTTCTAAAAGGAAGGAATAACCTACAGTGGTGTTGATGCTGTGAGTTCAAGTCAAGATGGCCATATATATATATGTATACAAAACATATCTAAGCAAAGGAGAAGAGAAAAGAGAAAGACTTCATGCTGGAAAGGACTAAATAACATAGTAGGGCCAGTGCTAATAGTGACCAAATGCAAAATGCAATGCAGTTAAAAGTTGCGAAGTATATTATTTTCCAGAAGGAATGGGGTCTGAGTTAATTCTTGATGAATGATGGATGTCCAGATAACTGAAGGAAGCTTTATGTTGAATACTAAGTCTCATCATTTTGGATACCCAGTTCCTGTATGACAATGACACAGTTCAATATAGTATCAATTTTAATCATAGTCACTAGTGCGCATTGGCTTCCAAATTTTTTTTAGTGATCTTAAAAAAATTTTAGGCTGACCAGGATTCATTCAGCAAACTTCGTTTTAACAGCCTCTAATTTCACTTGGCCAGATAGCTCTCCCTAATTTTAATTCTATTTGGGTATGATCAATCTGTCCCCTTCCCTTTCATTCCTCCTTTGAGTTTCATGGTTACATGTGTGAAACATGAAACTTCTATTCAAAACTATTCTTAGATGATTTTGTGGATGATACAATTGGAGCCCCTCAACTCTCAAATGTTGGAACATTTCACAAACAAAAAGCTGTCACACTGGAACTGTAAGACCCCTTAGATGTAATCTAGTCTCCCATTTCACAGGGAGCAACACGTGAACCTAAGAGCTAAATTAACTTACCCAAGGCCATACAATGGTAAAACTACATCAGGTAACTCCAGTCATGGGTTCTAATTGCCTTTCAACAAGCACTCTATTTCCTCACTCTATGTCGCCACTGATCTTCCAGAAGATGAAATTTGGTCATAGACATTGGTTCAGATTATGGTCACATGGAACAATTAGACTCAATTCCAGGATTTTTTTTTTTTGAGCTATTAGGGAGGCACACGCTTTTTCCATTGTTTTTGAACTTGAACAGCTACCACAATTTTACCCTTAGAAGGGAAGAATCTTTCTGAGAATGGAGCTAAGAGAGCAGAAGGCAGAAAGAAATCAGATCTCAGTGCCATCGTATCAGCCACTTGTCAAGCCATGCCTCATGAGCCCTACCCATGGAGGTGCTACCTAAATAAGCCCTCATCTTTCCCTTTTTGCATAAACCAGTTTATATTGTGTTTTCCGTCACTTACAATTAAGAGGGTCCTGATTAATACATCATTAATTCTTCCACTGTCCCTTAACTGAAAGCAAAGTGTTCCTAATGAAGGTGAAATGCACTGGTGGTAAGAAATCTGAAGATTGTAGAAGAATCCCAAGCAGCCATTTATTTTAAAACATGTGCCTCATGCTCACATCACTCCCTGAGAAATTTCTGGCTTGAATAACCTTACTCAGCCTTGGCTCTTGTTGCTTCATTATGAAATATAGGTGAAGAGGCTGCAGTCATTCTGTTTCTTGAAGAAAATAATCACATCAGAACCTTGGGCCCCATGCTGGGAGTCAGCTGGCTCAACTTTCCCTAGGACAATACCAAGGAGCCCTCAAAAGCAATTTTCCATGCTCCCATTGATTAACCCAAAAAAACATATTTAGAAATAAGAGTTGATTGTTCAACAAGAAAAAACTTGCAAAGTTTCAGCACAGTTTTCTCCATACTAATTGTAGGTTTAAAATGAAAGATGCCACATTAAGTATTTCCATGTAAAAAATAAAGATAAATAAGTATTTTGAGGATTGGAAGGGCATAGGTCTCAAGGGTTGAAAACCTGGCTCCAGTCTGAATTTTGCCACTCATAGCTGTGTATCCTTGCCATCTCTGGACTACAGTTTTTATTTATTATTTGTATTTTTATTTTTTTCAGACAGAGTCTCACTCTTTAGCCTAGGCTGGAGTGCAGTGGCATGATCTTGGCTCACTGCAACCTCTGCCTCATGGGCTCAAGCAATTCTCCTACCTCAGCCTCCCTAGTAGCTGGGATTACAGGCACCCCCCACCATGCCCAGCTAATTTTTGTATTTTGGGTAGAGACGGTTTCACCATGTTGGCTGGGCTGGTCTCAAACTCCTGACCTCAGGTGATTTGCCTGCTTCGGCCTCCTAAAGTGCTGGGATTACAGGCATGAGCCATCACTTCCAGCCAGGACTATAGTTTTTGATAAAGTAGAGGAGCTGGATTGTTTGTTTCTTTAGTGGCTACTTGTTTACTAATAGTATGTCAGAATCATTGAGAAAATGCATTTTGGGGTTCAGGATTCTCACAATGTAAATTCAATGGCTGAATTACCTCCTGCAAGAACGTTGACCTCTCTGAGCATCTGTTTCATGATCTAGAAATTGGGGTAAATAAATGTATTTACGTTTTAGGGATTTTTAAGGAATAGATAAGATTATACACATAGAATTTAGCTTACAAGAGTTTAATAAATTGCAATAATAATTATTAGCAACTTAAAATTTTACAAAAGTTTCCAGAGATGTAATGAAAGATAAACTCTTTTAAGACTAGGAGCCCTGTTGTTTGATATGCTTCAGGCATTGCTTAGAAGTATAGAGCCTGGGATGAGTGTACACAGGACATGGGGGGAGGGGATGGTCATTTTCATGGTCTTTTCTTTTACCTGCTTAAACAACTTATTTTGTACAGAAATGTGTATGTATATATATTTATATATATGTAAACATAGATATATGTATATATACACCCATACATATGTATACATACACAAAAATTCATGTATATAGCTGACCTCTGAACAATGAGAGGGTTAAGTGTGCTGACTCCCCTCAAAATCAACTACTAATAGTCTACTGTTGACATAAGTAGTTGATTACATAAACAGTGGATTAACATATTATTTTGTATGTCATATGTATTATATACTGTATGCTTATAATAAATTAAACAAGAGGGAAAAATGTTATTAAGATGTTCATAAGGCCTGGGATGCAAGGCTGGTTCAACATATGCAAATCGGTAAACGTAATTCAGCATATAAACAGAACCAAAGACAAAAACCACATGATTATCTCAAAAGATGCAGAAAAGGCCTTTGACAAAATTCAACAGCCCTTCATGCTAAAAACTCTCAATAAATTAGGTATTGATGGGATGCATCTCAAAATAATAAGAGCTATTTATGACAAGCCCACAGCCAATATCATACTGAATAGACAAAAACTGGAAGCATTCCCTTTGAAAACTGGCACAAGACAAGGATGCCCTCTCTCACCACTCCTATTCAACATAGTGTTGGAAGTTCTGGCCAGGGCAATCAGGCAGGAGAAAGAAATAAAGGGTATTCAATTAGGAAAAGAGGAAGTCAAATTGTCCCTGTTTGCAGATGACATGATTGTATATCTAGAAAACCCCATCGTCTCAGCCCAAGATCTCCTTAAGCTGATAAGCAACTTCAGCAAAGTCTCAGGATACAAAATCAATGTGCAAAAATCACAGGCATTCTTATACACCAATAACAGACAGAGAGCCAAATCATGAGTGAACTCCCATTCACAATTGCTTCAAAGAGAATAAAATACCTAGGAATCCAACTTACAAGGGATGTGAAGGACCTCTTCAAGGAGAACTACAAACCACTGCTCAATGAAATCAAAGAGGACACAAAAAAATGGAAGAACATTCCATGCTCATGGATAGGAAGAATCAATATCATAAAAATGGCCATACTGCCCAAGGTAATTTATAGATTCAATGCCATCCCCATCAAGCTACCAAGGACTTTCTTCACAGAAATTGGAAAAAACTACTTTAAAGTTCACGTGGAACCAAAAAAGAGCCCGCATTGCCAAGACAATACTAAGCCAAAAGAACAAAGCTGGAGGCATCATGCTACCTGACTTCAAACTATACTACAAGGCTACAGTAACCAAAACAGCACGGTACTGGTACCAAAACAGAGATATAGACCAATGGAACAGAACAGAACCCTCAGAAATGCCACACATCTACAACCATCTGATCTTTGACAAACCAGACAAAAACAAGCAATGGGGAAAGGATTCCCTATTTAATAAATGGTGCTGGGAAAACTGACTAGCCATGTGTAGAAAGCTGAAACTGGATCCCTTCCTTACACATTATACAAAAATTAATTCAAGATGGATTAAAGACTTACATGTTAGACCTAAAACCATAAAAACCCTAGAAGAAAACCTAGGCAATACCATTCAGTACATATGCATGGGCAAGGACTTCATGTCTAAAACACCAAAAGCAATGGCAACGAAAGCCAACATTGACAAATGGGATCTAGTTAAAGAGCTTCTGCACAGCAAAAGAAACTACCATCAGAGTGAACAGGTAACCTACAGAATGGGAGAAAATTTTTGCAACCTACTCATCTGACAAAGGGCTAATATCCAGAATCTACAAAGAACTCAAACAAATTTACAAGAAAAAAACAACCCCATCAAAAAGTGGGAGAAGGATATGAACAGACAATTCTCAAAAGAAGACATTTATGCAGCCAACAGACACATGAAAAAATGCTCATCATCATTGGCCATCAGAGAAATGCAAATCAAAACCACAATGAGATACCATCTCACACCAGTTAGAATGGTGATCATTAAAAAGTCAGGAAACAACAGGTGCTGGAGAGGATGTGGAGAAACAGAACACTTTTACACTGTTGGTGGGACTGTAAACTAGTTCAACCATTGTGGAAGACAGTGTGGAGATTCCTCAAGTATCTAGAACTAGAAATACCATTTGACCCAGCCATCCCATTACTGAGTATATACCCAAAGGACTATAAATCATGCTGCTATAAAGACACATGCACATGTATGTTCACTGTGGCACTATTCACAAAGACTTGGAACCAACCCAAATGTCCATCAATGATAGACTGGATTAAGAAAATGTGGCACTTATACACCATGGAATACTATGCAGCCAAAAAAAGGATGAGTTCATGTCCTTTGTAGGGACATGGATGAAGCTGCAAACCATCATTCTCAGTAAACTATCGCAATGACAAAAAACCAAACACGACATGTTCTCACTCATAGGTGGGAATTGAACAATGAGAACACTTGGACACAGGAAGGGGAATATCACACACTGGGGCCTGTTGTGGGGTGGGGGGGAGTGGGGCGGGATAGGATTAGGAGATATACCTAATGTAAATGACGAGTTAATGGGTGCAGCACACCAACATGGCACATGTATACATATGTAACAAACCTGCACGTTGTGCACATGTACCCTAGAACTTGAAGTATAATTTAAAAAAATTTAAAAACAGATGATCATAAGGAAGGGAAAAGATATTTACTATTCATTAAATGGAAGTGGATCATCATAAAGGCCAGAGTAGGATGGGGAGGAGGAGGAAGAGGAGCAGGCTGGTCTTGTTGTTTCAGGAGTGTTAGAAGTAGAAGAAAATTTATGCATAAGTAAACCCACACAGTACAAACCTATGTTGTTCAAGGGTAAACTGTGTATATATATATATGTGTGTGTGTGTGTGTGTGTGTGTGTGTGTAAAATCACATGGGAATAAAAGAAGAGCTTTTTCCTGAGTAGGCCCTTTCCACAAGGGACATGTTAGTAGAAAAAGGGTGAATGTGTTCTGGTTTCCTCTACACCACCCAGAATCTGACCCTATGTCCCATGAGCTTGGCCCTGCATGGACCCCCTTAAATAGCCTAGTGAAAAGCCCATGGGGAGATGGGGAGGCCAGCTTGTTTTCATATGCTAGGCTTCAAAATCTCCCTGCTGACTTGGCAGCATGAGAACAGTAAGTATAAATTCCTTTCACCCTTGTAGGACCTTGGTTATAGCATCACAGAATTTAAACACCTAAGATTTTTTAAAAAGTTTAGTTTTGGCAAAATATTTTCTAAAAATGTAGAGATTTCTGCCTGTGTTAGATGACTTAATGGTTTTGGATGGCAATGAAATATTTCCTTTAAAAATGTTTCCTTTAAAATGTATTTCTCAGAAGATGGATACAAGAGAGTCAAACTAAAATGTCTGAAAAGGCTCCATCTTTTTTATAACATCATTTTTCAACATGTTCCTTGAAGAACTATGACAGAAACAATTGCTTTAGAGAATACTGAAATTATACTTAATATGGCAAAGAGAGTAAATCTCTCCTCTGCAGCATTTCACTTCTAATCAGTCTTAAGTAATAGTGAAGAGATGTTCATTGTGAGCATAATTTACTCCTTATACAAAAGAAAAAAATTCTAGAATAATTTACTACATTTACATCTCCAACCCAAACATAAAACAGGAGGGAAACCAATTTTCTTATCATCTGACATGATGATTTACAGGAGAAAAGAGAATTAATTTATCTTCTTGTAGGACATGAAAATATCCAAGAACAAACCATTGTGATTTTTTTTAAGCACAGAAAGAGAAACAAGTACAATGCAAATACCTTTGATCTCAAAACCTTCCCCCTTTTTGTGTCTTAAAAAAGGACTTCTGTCTTGTCTCCCAGTCAAGCAAAATAAGCATAGATTCTTGAAATGGTTGTAGCCTCAATTTGATCTATCATGTTCCCTCCTCCTGTAAATGTTCTGTATCAGACACTCTTTCCAATGCACACTTTTAAAATTTAATTAATTCCCTTACACAGAGAAATAATGTTTCCAAAGGACAGTTCAAAAAATGTTAAACTTACATGAAAACTTAGTATGGGGCAAACATTTTGCCCAACGTTTCCCCAGTTCATCTTTAAAGTTTATTTCTCCGAAAAAGATGTTAGCTTTTTCTCTCCAAGGCCTATATGAAATGAATAATTCATGTCCTAAAATTCATTAGTTCTAGAATATTCTAATTTAATTTAAGCCATGAGTGCTTTCCTCAGATGCTTTTTTTTAGATAAGTGCATTACCCTTACCCATACCCAGGGAGTCTCCAGTTAGACGATTATATTCTACAAGTCCACGTGTCAACTTCTTGGCTTTCAGTTTATCTTTCCCTGTAGGCACTGTGATGGTTAATGTTGAGTGTCAATTTGATTGCACAATATTTAAGTATTGATTGTCTCTAATGTTTAGAGTATATTTCAGCTACATTATAGTTCATATGTTTTGGTAGGTGTTAGGGGGAAAAACAAAACTTTCTGAGATCTTTTTTTTTTCTTATTTTTTATTATTATACTTTAGGTTTTAGGGTACATGTGCACAATGTGCAGGTTTGTTACATATGTATCCATGTGCCATGTTGGTTTGCTGCACCCATTAACTCGTCATTTAGCATTAGGTATATCTCCTAATGCTGTCCCTCCCACCTCCCCCCACCCTGCAACAGTCCCCGGAGTGTGATGTTCCCCCTTCCTGTGTCCATGAGTTCTCATTGTTCAATTCCCACCTATGAGTGAGAACATGCGGTGTTTGGTTTTTTGTCCTTGCGATAGTTTACTGAGAATGATGTTTTCCAGTTTCATCCATGTCCCTACAAAGGACATGAACTCATCATTTTTTATGGCTGCATAGTATTCCATGGTGTATATGTGTCACATTTTCTTAATACAGTCTATCGTTGTTGGACATTTGGGTTGGTTCCAAGTCTTTGCTATTGTGAATAGTGCCACAATAAACATACGTGTGCATGTGTCTTTATAGCAGCATGATTTATAGTCCTTTGGGTATATACCCAGTAATGGGATGGCTGGGTCAAATGGTATTTCTAGTTCTAGATCCCTGAGGAATTGCCACACTGACTTCCACAATGGTTGAACTAGTTTACAGTCCCACCAACAGTGTAAAAGTGTTCCTATTTCTCCACATCCTCTCCAGCACCTGTTGTTTCCTGACTTTTGAATGATGGCCATTCTAACTGGTGTGAGATGGTATCTCACTGTGGTTTTGATTTGCATTTCTCTGATGGCCAGTGATGATGAGCATTTTTTCATGTGTTTTTTGGCTGCATAAATGTCTTCTTTTGAGAAGTGTCTGTTCATGTCCTTTGCCCACTTTTTGATGGGGTTGTTTTTTTCTTGTAAATTTGTTTGAGTTCATTATAGATTCTGGATATTAGCCCTTTGTCAGATGAGTAGGTTGCAAAAATGTTCTCCCATTCTGTAGGTTGCCTGTTCACTCTGATGGTAGTTTCTTTTGCTGTGCAGAAGCTCTTTAGTTTAATGAGATCCCATTTGTCAATTTTGGCTTTTGTTGCCATTGCTTTTGGTGTTTTAGACATGAAGTCCTTGCCCACGCCTATGTCCTGAATGGTATTGCCTAAGTTTTCTTGTAGGATTTTAATGGTTTTAGGTCTAACATTTAAGTGTGTAATCCATCTTGAATTAATTTTTGTACAAGGTGTAAAGAAGGGATCCAGTTTCAGCTTTCTACATATGGCTAGCCAGTTTTCCCAGCACCATTTATTAAATAGGGAATTCTTTCCCCATTTCTTGTTTTTGTGAGGTTTGTCAAAGATCAGATAGTTGTAGATATGCGGCATCATTTCTGAGGACTCTGTTCTGTTCCATTGATCTATGTCTCTGTTGTGATACCAGTACCATGCTGTTTTGGTTACTGTAGCCTTGTAGTGTAGTTTGAAGTCAGGTAGCGTGATGCCTCCAGCTTTGTTCTTTTGGCTTAGGATTGACTTGGCGATGCGGGCTCTTTTTTGGTTCCATATGAACTTTAAAGTAGTTTTTTCCAATTCTGTGAAGAAAGTCATTGGTAGCTTGATGGGGATGGCATTGAATCTATAAATTACCTTGGGCAGTATGGCCATTTTCACGATATTGATTGTTCCAACCCATGAGCATGGAATGTTCTTCCATTTGTTTGTATCCCCTTTGATTTCATTGAGCAGTGGTTTGTAGTTCTCCTTGAAGAGGTCCTTCACATCCCTTGTAAGTTGGATTCCTAGGTATTTTATTCTCTTTGAAGCAATTGTGAATGGGAGTTCACTCATGATTTGGCTCTCTGTCTGTGATTGGTGTACAAGAATGCTTGTGCTTTTTATACATTGATTTTGTATCCTGAGACTTTGCTGAAGTTGCTTATCAGCTTAAGGAGATCTTGGGCTGAGACGATGGGGTTTTCTAGATATACAATCATGTCATCTGCAAACAGGGACAATTTGACTTCCTCTTCTCCTAATTGAATACCCTTTATTTCCTTCTCCTGCCTGACTGCCCTGGCCAGAACTTCCAGCACTATGTTGAATAGGAGTGGTGAGAGAGGGCATCCCTGTCTTGTGCCAGTTTTCAAAGGGAATGCTTCCAGTTTTTGCCCATTCAGTATGATATTGGCTGTGGGTCTGTCATAGATAGCTCTTATGATTTTGAGATATGTCCCATCAATTCCTAATTTATTGAGAGTTTTTAGCATGAAGTGTTGTTGAATTTTGTCAAAGGCCTTTTCTGCATCTATTGAGATAATCATGTGGTTTTTGCTTTGGTTCTGTTTATATGCTGGATTACATTTATTGATTTGCGTATGTTGAACCAGCCTTGCATCCCAGGGATGAAGCCCACTTGATCATGGTGGATAAGCTTTTTGATGTGCTGCTGGATTCGGTTTGCCAGTATTTTATTGAGGATTTTTGCATCAATGTTCATCAAAGATATTGGTCTGAAATTCTCTTTTTTGGTTATGTTTCTGCCACGCTTTGGTATCAGGACGATGCTGGCTTCATAAAATGTGTTAGGGAGGATTCCCTCTTTTTCTATCGATTGGAATAGTTTCAGAAGGAATGGTACCAGTTCCTCCTTGTACCTCTGGTAGAATTCGGCTGTGAATCCATCAGGTCCTGGACTCTTTTTGGTTGGTAAGCTATTGATTATTGCCACAATTTCAGAACCTGCTATTGGTCTGTTCAGAGAATCAACTTCTTCCTGGTTTAGTCTTGGGAGGGTGTATTTGTCGAGGAATTTAACCATTTCTTCTAGATTTTCTAGTTTATTTGCATAGAGGTGTTTGTAGTATTCTCTGATGGTAGATGGTATTTCTGTGGGATTGGTGATGACATCCCCTTTTTCATTTTTTATTGCATCTATTTGATTCTTATCTCTTTTCTTCATTAGTCTTGCTAGCGGTCTATCAATTTTGTTGATCTTTTCAAAAAACCAACTCCTGGATTCATTAATTTTTTGAAGGGTTTTTTGTGTCTCTATTGCCTTCAGTTCTGCTCTGATTTTAGTTATTTCTAGCCTTCTGCTAGCTTTTGAATGTGTTTGCTCTTGCTTTTCTAGTTCTTTTAATTGTGATGTTAGGGTGTCAATTTTGGATCTTTCCTGCTTTCTCTTGTGGGCATTTAGTGCTATAAATTTCCCTCTACACATTGCTTTGAATGTGTCCCAGAGATTCTGGTATATTGTGTCTTTGTTATCATTGGTTTCAAAGACCATCTTTATTTCTGCCTTCATTTCATTATGTACTCAATAGTCATTCAGGAGCAGGTTTTTCAGTTTCCATGTAGTTGGGTGGTTTTGAGTGAGTTTCTTAATCCTGAGTTCTAGATTGATTGCACTGTGGTCTGAGAGAGTTTGTTATAATTTCTGTTCTTTACATTTGCTTAGGAGAGCTTTACTTCCAACTATGTGGTCAATTTTGGAATAGGTGTGGTGTGGTGCTGAAAAAAAATGTATATTCTGTTGATTTGGGGTGGAGAGTTCTGTAGATGTCTGTTAGGTCCACTTTGTGCAGAGCTGAGTTCAATTCCTGGATATCCTTGTTAACTTTCTGCCTCATTGATCTGTCTAATGTTGACAGTGGGGTGTTAAAATCTCCCATTATTATTGTGTGGGAGTTTAAGTCCCTTTGTAGGTCACTTAGGACTTGCTTTATGAATCTGGGTGCTCCTGTGTTGGGTGCGTATATATTTAGGATAGTTAGCTCTTCTTGTTGAATTGATCCCTTTACCATTATGTAATGGCCTTATTTGTCTCTTTTGATCTTTGTTGGTTTAAAGTCCATTTTATCAGAGACAAGGATTGCAACCCCTGCCTTTTTTTGTTTTCCATTTGCTTGATAGATCATCCTCCATCCCTTTATTTTGAGTCTATGTGTGTCTCTGCACGTGAGATGGGTTTCCTGAATACAGCACACTGATGGGTCCTGACTCCTTATCCAGTTTGCCAGTCTGTGTCTTTTAATTGGAGCATTTAGCCCATTTACATTTAAAGTTAATATTGTTATGTGTGAATCTGATCCTGTCATTATGATGTTAGTTGGTTATTTTGCTCGTTAGTTGATGCAGTTTCTTTCTAGCCTTGATGGTCTTTACAATTTGGCATGTTTTTGCAGGGGCTGGTACCTGTTGTTCCTTTCCATGTTTAGTGCTTCCTTCAGGAGCTCTTTTAGGGCAGGCCTGGTGGTGACAAAATCACTCAGCATTTGCTTGTCTGTAAAGTATTTTATTTCTCCTTCACTTATGAAGCTTAGTTTGGCTGGATATGAAATTCTGGGTTGAAAATTCTTTTCTTTAAGAATGTTGAATATCAGCCCCCACTCTCTTCTGGCTTGTAGAGTTTCTGCCGAGAGATCAGCTGTCAGTCTGATGGGCTTCCCTTTGTGGGTAACCCGACCTTTCTCTCTGGCTGCCCTTAACATTTTTTCCTTCGTTTCAACTTTGGTGAATCTGACAATTATGTGTCTTGGAGTTGCTCTTCTTGAGGAGTATCTTTGTGGCGTTCTCTGTATTTCCTGAATCTGAATGTTGGCCTGCCTTGCTAGATTGGGGAAGTTCTCTTGGATAATATCTTGCAGAGTGTTTTCCAACTTGGTTCCATTCTCCCTGTCATTTTCAGGTACACCAATCAGATGTAGGTTTGGTCTTTTCACATAGTCCTAAATTTCTTGGAGGCTTTGTTCATTTCTTTTTATTCTTTTTTTTCTAAACTTCCCTTGTCACTTCGTTTCATTCATTTCATCTTCCATCAGCGATACCCTTTCTTCAAGTTGATCACATCTGCTACCGAGGCTTCTGCAATCTTCGCGTAGCTCTCAAAACTTGGCTTTCAGCTCCATCAGCTCCTTTAAGCCCTTCTCTCCATTGGTTATTCTAGTTATCCATTCGTCTAATTTTTTTTCAAAGTTTTTAACTTCTTTGCTATTGTTTTGAATTTCCTCCCGTAGCTCGGAGTAGTTTGATCGTCTGAAGCCTTCTTCTCTCAACTCGTCAAAGTCATCCTCCGTCCAGCTTTGTTCCGTTGCTGGTGAGGAACTGCATTGCTTTGGAGGAGGAGAGGTGCTCTGCTTTTTAGAGTTTCCAGTTTTTCTGCTCTGTTTTTTCCCCATCTTTGTGGTTTTACCTACTTTTGGTCTTTGATGATGGTGATGTACAGATGGGTTTTTGGTGTGGATGTCCTTTCTCTTTGTTAGTTTTCCTTTCTGAGATCTTTTTAAGAGTAAATCTCCTGGGAATGTAAAATATTGCAGCTGCTTTGGAAAATGGTCTGATAGTTTCTCAAATAATTAAACGTGGAGTTACCATATGATCCAGCAATTCTACTCTAGATACATAGGAGAAATAAAAATACATGTCCACACAAAAACTTGTAAACAGACATTCATAGCAGCATTATTTATGATAACCCAAAGTGGAACTAACCCAAATGTCTATCCAAAGACAAATGGATAAACAAAATGTGGTGTATCCATACAATGGAATATTATTTGACAATAAAATGGAGGAATTGATATACGCTATAATTGGATGAACTTTGAAAACATTATCCTAAGTGAATGAAGCCAGTCACAAAAGTCCATATATAAGATTCCATTTATATGAAAGTGCAGAATGGAGAAATCTATAGGGACAGGAAGATTTGTGGTCATTTGGAGCTGGGGAGAGAGTTGGGAGTGGCGAGCAATAGCTAAAGTTTATAGGCTGTAAGATGTAAGATGATGAAAATGTTCTAAACTTGATTGTGGTAATAGTTGCACATATCTGTGAATATATACTAAACACATTTATTTGTACAGTTTAAATAGGTAAATTGCATGATATGTGAATTGTATCTCAATAAAGCTTTTTAAAGAGTATATCTACTTATTATCTCAACCTCAGCATAAGCTGGTTATTAGCAGGGTAACTTATAATCCCTTAACTTGCCTAGGTTTCTAAAACAAAATCTTACTTATTCTGCATTAATTTTGTATTGCAATCTAAAGCTCTTGATAGTTGGTCAGGTTCATTCACACTCAGACGAAAATGAGTTAAGGTTGTCATAGGCTTTGTATTTACTGTACACAAAGGAAGTATTCTACAGGAAATTTAGCACGGGTGTCACTTTTCACTACTGGCGTTTTATATACAGTCTATAAAATTCCTTCTTATATCCTTACAGAATACAAAGCATCAATATTGGGTGAAATCTATGAAACTTAAAAAACTGGCAAGGAGTAATGGTGGTGGAGATTTGTTGATTTTTTCTGTGTCTTCACACATCCAACAAATTCTCAGAAAATACCAGGTAACCAGATCCCTTCTGAGTGTAGTTGAACAGAAAGAGAATGATTGCAAGACAATATTACAGTTAATTTTCAAATTAATAGAGGTCAATGTATCAGTAAGGATATATACACACATACACATGCATGCCTACTATACACATAGCACTCCCTACCTCACACCCATTTTAGGTCTGAACTTCACTTGGAATTGGTAACAGTTATAAACAATTTAACTCTGATGTGCTAAACTCTGATCTGCTTTACCCATTAATCTTATGTGTTTATAGTGTCCAGTGGAGTAAGACTGAAGGATGAAGGCTCTTGATGCTAAGAATAGTTAGATAGCTACAGAGGTGAGCCCTAGGGAACCCTCAGTCTCCTCTCTTGATGGGAATTATTAAATCATAAATAGCCAAGATGTCTTAGTCCCATACTTAAGGAAATAGGACAAAAGAGAGTCAAAGACACATTGATCCCTAAGAAGATAGGAGAGGTCAAATTAAAAACATCTTGCTTTCTCCTCCACTGATTCAAAGGGCAAGAAGCTAAGGGAAGATGGTTATAGGGCTAGTAGTAGTCTCTTTTCCCCATACACAACTAATCTCATCATAGAATGGGTGTGTGCAAAATTTTCAGGACCTTAGAGCATTTATTTCTTGACCAATTCTACATCAGAAAAGTTTTAGGAAAAGCTATATGGCTAACAGGAGGAAAAATTGTTAGATGTCAAATGATATTTAATGCTATATTTACATCAATTGAGGCAAAAGTCCAACCTGCCAGGTCCTGTGCTGAACACTTAACATCGATTATTTTACTATATGCCAGTAGCAACTTATGAGCTAGAAACCATTGTTACTTCTGTGTTATTCATAAGAAAATTAACTGACTTGTCCAGTTCACACATGGCAGAAGCCAGAACATAAACCCAGCTCTGTCTGCCTTTAAAGGACATGCTCTTAAAATATCACCACTTTATACTGCTTCTTTAAAATCCCTGAGTAACATAAATTGCCCGTTTGACTGTCAATTTAATTTACATTAAATGTTAGAATTAATAAGTAAATTTAGCAAAATCCTGGGTACAAAATAATTTTAATTTCTAAATGCTAGCAACAAACAATAAAATAAAATATTTTTATATGTAGTACCAGCAAAATAAATAGGAATATATTTAATGAAATATGTAAAAGGTTCCTACATTGAAACCTTTTTTAAAAATACTGAGTTATAGAAGACCTAACTAAATGGAAAGACTATACCATGTTCATGGATTAGATATACCATTTAAATATGTTTCCCTCAAACTTATTTATATATTCAATACAATCCAAACCAAACACCAGGTTGTTGTTATAGTTTATTTACATAAAAATTGACAAATTGATTCTAGAATTTGTGGAGAGATGATAGGGTCAAGCAAATCATAAGGAACAATAAAGTTGGCTGGGCATAGAGGCTCATGCCTGTAATCTCAGTACTTTGAGAGGCTGAGGTGGGAGTATCACTGGAGCCCAGGAGTTTGAGACCAGCCTGGGCAACATAGACAGACTCTGTCTATATTTAAAATAAACACTTTTTAAAAAGAACAATATGACTATAAGGCTTATGTTACCAGAAATCAAGTTAATTATAAAGTTACGGTCATTAGTACAATTTAGTGTTTCACAGAAAGACAAATAGACCAATAGACCAGGATAAGAATCTAGGTACAGACCTATACATATGCGATCACTCAATTTGTGACAGAAGTGAAACTTTAAGGTAGGGGGATAAGAATAGTCTTCAATTAATGGATCAATATGATATATATTCAGAAAAAAATAAATCTTACCCTTATCATACATTATACACAAAAATTAACCCCAGATAGATTGAAAATCTAAACAAGAATGGCTTAAAATACCATGAAAGAATATCGTCAGAATTTTGGGCTAGGCAAATAAGTTTTAAACTGGATATAAACAGCACTAACCATAAAGGAAAAAATAATAATTAGATTACATTAAAATTAAGAATTTCTGTTCATTAAAAGGAACCATTAAAAGTGTAAAAAGATAAGTGCCAGAATAAGGGAATATATTTGCAATACATTTTTTTCAACAACACAGAGTACATGAAGAATCCTCACAAATCAATAGAGAAAATATAACTGACACAATGGGGTTAGATGGGAAAAAGATACATATAGACAATTCAGAAAAGAAGATGTTAAAAAAACAATACAAATAGGAAACAGTGCTCAACTTCTTTTGTGGTCAAAGAAATGAAAATCAACATCACAATGCAATACTACTACACACCTACTTGAATGGATAAAATGAAAAAGAAAAGCGTTGGTACATATATGGAGCAACTAGCTGACTTTCCAACAGCAGGGTGTGAAATTTCTAAATCACCCATATAAGTGCTAATACTTGTCTTTGGAAAACTAGTTGGTGGACAGTAGCTACTAATGCTGAACCACTTCAAGGTAGATACCTAACAAAAACATGTAAATATGTACACGGAAAATTATTGGTATGTGGAACAACATGAATTTCACAAACATAATGACAGACAGATGTAAGATACAGAGAGGAACTACTATATGATTCTGTTTACATAAACTTTCCAAACACAAAACTAATCTCTGATGTTAGAAGTCAGTATCATTGGTGGAGGTTAGTATTAGCTGGGGCCTAAGAGGAATTTTCAGGTGCTAGTGATGTTCTATTTTTTATTTAGGTGCTAGTTGCATGGATGTGCTCACTTTATGAAAATTCAATAAAGTATATACTCTTATGACTTGTGTCCTTTTCAGTATGCTTGTTATACTTCAATAAAAAATTAATTTAAAAAGTAACATATGATCTTTATGGATACATCCCTGTTTGCTTCAGAAAGATTAAGATTCGTGAGGAACAGATTCTTCAGACAAAATTGCATCTCCATCTAGGGTCTTGCATCCCACTAAGCACATAGATTAGCAAGTGAATTCACTGAGGTTGTTAGTTACTTGGAATGAAATGAAATGTAGTGTGCTCTATTCCTTTTAGTGGAGTATCATTTCATTAGTTTCAGCTTATTTGTACCACATCTATGAGGGCACCATTGCCTGCTATGACTAGGATCAAAGTCAACAAGTTGAGAAGACTTGTTCTCTATTTTAGCAACACACACCTGCACAGTTTGCCCTTACTGCCAGCCTCTCCTTTGAAGAGTCTTAATCCCACCTTCACTGGCTCTCCAAGGCTATTACAGAATTTTTTTCATCAAGAAAGTATATATATATAGGTGATATACAAAGAAATAGATAGAAAGCACTTAGAAAGATCTTAGAGATTGCCTAGTCTTTCTTTCCTCTGGCCATTCATTTTCAAGAGGGTGTGACTGAGGAGCAAAAATAAAGACAATTCATTCAAATAAATAGAGCTAATTAATGGCAGAACTCAGATTAAAATCTAATTCTTATGATTGCTAGTCTACATTCTCCCTACTGTACTGAGCTTCTCCATGATCTTGTAACAGTCATTATTTAAATTCTGTGGTTTGCTGTGCACTTGTTATTAAAATGTTGCTCCTTACCCTGCAACACCTCAATTATCTTCAGGATGGAGACCACACTTGACCTGACCCAGGGCCTGACACAAACAAGGCTTTTCCAGGGTCACCTGCTAGCTAATTCAATCAGCCACATGAATTACTCCACATATCTTTTTAGAATTACATTTCTCAGACCATGTAAGGAAGAAATAATAGCCGGAACAAATAAAATAGATGGTCCTAGGGAGGAGAGCCTATACCAGCAGAGACAATCATGGCCGGGCCACCAGACCTTAAATGCCCTAAGTCTCCCTTAATCCCTGAACAAATATAATCTACCTGCCATGGATGAAAGACTCAAAGCCAAAGAATTCAACCAAAGGCATTTCTTCTGGCTGCCACTTCAGTGGTTCATTTACTTAGAGCTGAAAAATCAAAGGAGACAAAGGATGTATCTGTTTTATTCAAACTCACATTCATTTTCTATCAAATTTCCATCTTTCCCCTTAAACGGGTGCATTTTAATTTTGGACTCATCATTTATTATCATTTCATTTATTTAGAAATGGAAAGTTCAAACAGTTTAAGAGATTAAATAACTGGACTTTCTAAAGCTAAAAATAAATCAGCAAATCTAGGTATGTGTTGGATTAAGTTTCAAAATATTTGTGGTTTTTGATCCAATCTCAAAATACATTATTGCCAAATATTCTTTATTTCTTTTCAAATTTTAAACACATGTATATTTTAGGGGAAATTCAATACAAAGTTTTCAGAGTCATTGCTAAAGATACGTGAGCTTTATAAAGAGCTTCTCTTTTAAAAGTTAAACAAATTCTTTCTAACATAAAATTAGATGGTGAAGAAATTCTGATGCTTAAAAATGCAATTATTTAATCTTCATGTTCTAACGAACTGTTCAAAAGCTACAGATATCAATTTAATCAAATGCCTTCAATTTTTCCCAAGAAAAGTTTCTCAAGAAACTAACGCCAGTTGATCACTTATAAGATGCTGTACATTTTTAGGTCTGGTGCCTTATTTACTTTTGAGAACAGCTCTTAGAAGGAGGAATTATTATTTCCTAAAGAGTTGAGTCACTTACTCCACATTTCAAAGGAAGAAAATGGCAGAACTGAGATTTCCCACCAGGTCTGCTTGATTCTAAGGGCTGAGCTTTTAAAATAATTGTCATTGTGTGTCTCTGAGCTGGCTAAAGGTAAAAGACACAAAATAAATGGCATGAAAATATAAACTTTCATTACTTTATCTTAGATGGGGAGGAAAAAGAGAGAGAGAGAGAAGGAAAAGAAAAATAAATAAAGCACCATTAAATAAAGCTCCTAAAGATATTTTTACATCATAAAATTTCTTAGCCTTCTATAAACCCAGCTTGGACCACCTGATTATATTTATAAAATACTCTCTGGGAGCTAACAATTAATTGGGAAAGTTAAATAAACGAACATAAATTACCACCACAATGAGCACTATCTTTTATTGTGGCACAAAAGCATCTCTTTCAGTACTTAATGGAGAAAAACTCCAAGAAGGAGAGTGAAATGCTCTTGGGTTAAAAATGACTTTCAATAAATGATTGAAGTAAATCAAAGACAATGCATTAGAGAAAGCTGAGTCCTGATGAGTCATATAATTTCATTTCAACTCCATTCAACATGCATTTATTGACGATCACAGAGACATATGAAAACCCATCCAAAAATTGTCATGGTCATTTCATTTCAATTTGAAAAACTACCAAGAAAAACACCTACAGCTAGAATCATACAAATTCTAAGAAAATTAAAACATTCATAACTCTTTCAAGTGTCACATGACAGGACAGAGCCAGAAGTTATCATTATCACTTCTGCTTTTGAGATACAAAAACTGAATTTCCTTGAGAGCAAAGGTCTACCCAAGGTCATGTGACACATCAGAAAATGGTGCTACCCACTAGTCTCCTCCATTTTATTCCAAAGCTGCTTCTCAGCTGGGCAGATTATACAAATGGCACAAATGTAGTCAGACACACTCATATGACAGATGGTTTACTGTGCTAGCCAATATTTATCATTCAATTTTGGAAACATGGATACTCCTGAGTATTAAGAGAGCTGAAAATCAACCCATTGTCTCCAAGTTTTAAGAAAACCAATAGATGACAGCATTTCAACCCACCATTTTGCCCCAAGGGAGTCACCATAAGGAAAGAAAGTACTGCAATCCTGAGAAGTGTTGAATCTAATGATTAGAGAATTCCAAAGAAATCTAATGACTACTCAGGTTTTTCCGCATGCATGATTGGATGCCAAGTTTTTTAATTAGTCAAAAAAATTCCAGGGGGAAAGAAAGCAAGCACAGCTCCAGGCAATGCAGCAGAAAACATTTCCATTCCTTTTCCTGCTCTTTGAGGGCACTGTAAAGCAAACGGTCAGTTCTAGGGATTCTGAATTCCACATATGGAAGGACTATGGGATAACCAGAGAAATTCCTTCTCATTAAAAGACTGGGTATTACCTAAGGCCACTTGGAATTTTTCACTGTATCTTCAGTCAGTCACACCTTATAAATAAAATAATAGTAGTTATAACAACTATCACTTATTGAGCAGCTATTATGTGCCAAGTTTTTTAACAAAAACAATGACAACAGTGAGGAGCATTTTTCAGATGGCTGTGAAAGTAACTTGTTCAATGTCAACACTAAGTGTAGAATAGGGATTTCACCCAAGATCAATCTGGCCAAAACTCCCAGCAACTTAGAACCATACCATTCTATCTTCCACAAAATGCAGTCTGTCATTCTCTGATGTGTGTTTACAAGAAGAAATTCTTGATACCGTATATATGCTCACCTGTGACTCTGGGTAAAGATTAGTTTTAAAAGGTGAGGTTGTTTCCCTTCTGTATCTTGAACCAAAAATTCAACTGTCAAACTTAGAATATGTGAAAGACATGAGATAAATTTAAAAGTGGAGATCATTCATTCATTAAAGCAGCTTACTAGGTGAGGACATAAAAGGAAAGAAACTGGGTATAAGCCTGTTACTTTTAAATGACTATCACATGGATTTGGCCACAAAGATACTCTTGGCTGGATTCATTAATTGAGCTCCTTATTTTTTCATTTCAAATTTTGAGCAGTACTGACTTCAACTAAAGGAATTGCCTTGTGATATGGGTTAGGCTTTGTGTCCCCACACAAATCTCATCTTGAACTGTAATCTCCATAATCCCCACACATCAAAGGAGAGACCAGGTGGAGGTAATTGAATCACAGGGACAGTTTCCCCCATAGTGTTCTCATGATAGTGAGTTGGTACTCATGATATCTGATGGTTTTATAAGAAGGTCTTCCCTGTTTGCTCAGCGCTTTTCCTTCCTGCTGCCTTGTAAAGAAGGTGCCTTTCTTCCCCTTCACCTTCTGCCATGATTGTAAGTTTCCTGAGACCTCTGCAGCCATGTTGAACTGTGAGTAAATTACACCTCTTTCCATTACAAATTACCCAATATCAGGCAGTTCTTTATAGCAGTATGAAAATGGACTAATATAGTAAATTGGTACCAGGAGTGTGCTGCTGATATAAAGATATTTGAAAATCTGGAAGTGACTTTGGAATTGGATAACAGGCAGAGATTTAAACAATTTGGAGTGCTCAGAAGAAGACAGAAAAATGTGGGACAGTCTGGAACTTCCTAGAGACTTGTTGAATGGCTTTGACCAAAATGCTGACGGTGATATAGACAATAAAGTCCAGGCTGAGATGGTCTCAGATGGAAATGAAGAACTTATTGGTAACCAGAATAAAGGTGACTCTGGCTATGCTTTAGCAAAGAGACTAGTGGCATTTTGCCCCTACCCTAGAGATCTGTGGAACTTTGAACTTGAGAGAGATGATTTAGGATATCTGGTGAGAAGAAATTTCTTAGCAGCAAAGCATTCAAGAGGTGACATGGGTGCTCTTAAAACCATTAAGTTTTATGCACTCACAGAGAGATGATTTGGAATTGGAACTTATGTTTAAAAGGAAAGCAGAGCATAAAAGTTGGGAAAATTTGCAACCTGATGATGTGATAGAAAAGAAAAACCCATTTTCTGGGGAGAAATTCAAGCTGGCTACAGAAATTTGCATACCTAATGAGGAGCTAAATGTTGGTGGCCAAGACAATAGGGAAAATGTCTCCAGAACATGTCAGAGGTCTTCATGGTAGCCCCTCTCATTACAGTCCCAGAGCCCTAGGAGGAAAAAATGATTTCATGGGCCAGGCCCAGGACCTTGCTGTTTTGTGCAGACTCAGGACTTTGTGCCCTGTGTCTTAGCCATGGCTAAAAAGCGCCAATGTAGAGCTCAGGCTATTGCTTCAGATGGTGCAAGCCCCAAGCCTTGGTAGCTTACATGTGATGTTGGGCCTGTGGGTGCACAGAAGTCAGGAATTCAGGTTTGGAAACCTCTGCCTAGATTTCAGAGGATGTATGTAAACACTGGGTGTCCATACAGAAGTTTGCTGCAGGTGTAGAGCCCTCATGGAGAACCTCTGCTAGGGAAGTACAGAAGGAAAATGTGGGGTTGGAGTCCCCACACAGAGTCCCCACTGGTGCACTGGCTAGTGGAGCTGTGAGAAGAGGACTGCTGTTTTCCAGGCCCCAGAATGGTAGCTCCACTGACAGCTTGCACCACGCACCTGGAAAAGCCACACTCAATGCCAGCCCATGAAAGCAGCCAAGATGGGAACTGTACCCTGCAAAGCCACAGGGGCAGAGCTGCCCTAGGCCGTGGGAGCCCATCTCTTGCATCTGCATAACCTGGATGTGATACATGGAATGAAAGGTGATTATTTCAGAGCTTTAAGATTTTACTGCCCTGCTGGATTTTGAATGTTCATGGGGCCTGTAGCTCCTTCCTTTTGGCCAATTTGTCCCATTTGAAATGTGTGTATTTACCCAGTGCCTGTACCTCCATTATATCTTGCTTTTGATTTTACAGGCTCACGGGCAAAAGAGACTTGCCTTGCCTCAGTTGAGACTTTGGACTTTTGGGTTAATGTTGGAATGAATTAAAACTTTGGGGGACTGTTGGGAAGGCATGATTAGATTTGAAATGTGAAAGGGACAGGAGATTTGGGAGAGGCCTGGGGCAGAATGATATGGTTAGGCTTTGTGTCCCCACCTAAATCTCATCTTGATTTATAATCCCCATAATCCCCATGTGTCAAGCCAGAGACTAGGTAGAGGTAATTAAATCATGGAGGCAGTTTTGCCTGTGGTGTTCTCATGATAGTGAGTTAGCTCTCATG
The DNA here is from genome assembly GCF_006542625.1 of Nomascus leucogenys. Lineage (NCBI taxonomy): Eukaryota > Metazoa > Chordata > Mammalia > Primates > Hylobatidae > Nomascus > Nomascus leucogenys. The sequence goes on along the minus strand of NC_044383.1, from coordinate 21,935,888 downwards.
AGATCTGATGGTTTTATAAGTGGCTATTCCCCCTTTGCTCCGCACCTTTCCTTTCTGCTGCCTTGTGAAGAAGGTCTTGCTTCCCCTTCGGCTTCCATCATGATTGTAAGTTTCCTGAGGTCTCCCCAGCCATGCCGAACTGTGAGTCAATTAAACCTCTTTACTTCATAAATTTTTCAGTCTCGGGCAGTTCTTTATAGCAGTATGAAAATGGACTACTACACCTTGCAAGGTTATAAAACATCAGGATGGCAAAATTACATCTTGACCAAAGCAAAGACTAGGGCTTTCTTTCAGAGGTTCATGAGAAGAAGCTAGGGCATAATTTTACTCTTGACCAGCCAAGAAATTAGCAGCCAAATAAATTACCAAGAAAAGTCATACAAAAGCTGGAATGTCGAGGGCATGATTATTTCTCATCCATCCCATTACTTTTAATTTGTTCTCTTGCTGGATAGCAGCAAACTTGCCAGGCTAAGAATGGTTTTAGCAGCAGGATTATACTGAGCCAAAATAACTGAGCTGGTTGCACAGGCATGCAAAAGGAGCAAAGAAGCAACATCACACCACAATGTAATGACCTTCTCACTTCACTGACATTTTCCATCTCCTTCTGCTAGGCTATCTCTGATAGTAGTGAATACAGAAATGCTGTTTCAGCTAATGTGGTGGCTAGTGAAGTGATAAACTTCTTTTTTGGAAAATCTGGTGATTTTTTTCTTGAGAAGTAGCTTTAAAAATGAACAAACACCCCAGCCAAGGTTGCAGTCTCTAAATAAATACTTCACTTAGACTCTTGCCTCAATCAGAGGTCTTCCTTCTTGGACTTGGGCTTAATTTTTAGTTAGTTAGTTAGTTAGTTAGTGTTTTTGGAGACAGAGTCTCGCTCTGTCGCCCAGGCTGGAGTGCAACGGTGTGATCTCAGCTCACTGCAACATTCACCTCCTGGTGAATGAAGCAATTCTCATGCTTCAGCCTCCCAAGTAGCTGGGATTACAGGCATGCACCACCACACCCAGCTAATTTTTTTTTTTTTTTTTGTACAGATGGAGTTTTGCTGTTTTGGCTACGCTGGTCTCAAACTCTGTCCTCAAGTGATCTGCCTGCCTTGGCATCCCAAAATGCTGGGATTACAGACGTGAGTGATGATGCCCAGCTAATTCTGGTTCTTTAAAATGAGCAATGAAGCAGAATCATATATCTAAGAAGCTAAGAATGGTCAATCAATTACTCCACTGCCTCTTCTCTGTAATCTAAAATAGCATGCAATGGTTTTTGCTTTCTTCTTTTAAGGTTATATTTTTATTTTATTTAAAGGCTCAGCAGATATGGACCTTTAACTTTTTCTGGAGTGAACAGAAAGGGCTTTGCCTTTCTTCAGTGACCACTCCTCAGAGAAGGTGTTCTGACACCTTTTCATCATCACCCATGGGCAGAGATGGTTGGGAGTGCTGACATCCAATTCTAACTCTCTTATCTCATCTGAGGTGGGCTTATTGGGTAGGCCTTCTTTGCTGTTTGGAAGCAATTTTCAAAAGCAAGTGGGCACAATTTTGAACAGAACTCTGTAAAGCAATACAATATTATTACATGTTCCATTTGTCACCATGTGTGAAATGCATTTTTCTAAGTAAGCAACATATATGTTTCAATGCAACTTGCTTACTAGACCAGTTTAAAAAAATCATTATTGTGTAGTAAATGCTAGAATGCTCCTGGTTTATAAAAAGGAATTCAGACAGTGGCTGCTCTGGAATGCTGAATTCAAATCTCAGTTCAGTTTTCATGAATGGGACAGTTCTTGGGTTTCACTAATCCTCAATTTCCACAGTTGTGATATGAGAATACTGGACTGCAGCATTTTATGCTAGGAATGAGTTACTGAGGATTTCTCACAACTCACAATTTACATAACTCAGGACTAATTTTCTCATAGGGATGCATGTAATGTGGGATTCACGTTATTTCCAATTTTATGCATAAAGTAAGTCTTTATACTTTTCAATTTCCAATTTGCATAAAGTGAAATCTCATGGTAATGATAATAGGATTATGACCTTATGGCACCTTTCTGAGCAATCAGTGAGATAATTCTTGCAGGCAAACATTTAGCATCTGGCACAATGCACAATAAATGATTATCATGAGTATAAATATGCTGTTATTATTACTAGCACCACTGCTATTATAACTATTATTACCAGCACCCTGAACCTTGCATACCCCAGCCTTTATCAACTAAAGAAAAATTGCTGAATTCTTTACTCCAGCACAATCATTTTTTAAATCTAATCTTTCGAAAAATTGGTGCCTCCAGAATTGGTTTGACTGAATTATGCTTGAGAATGAGCATAATCATACAAAAAAGTTATTATGCAAAGGGGTCCTGTGAAATGTGTCACTGTTCCTTTTGCTGTTTGCTCTTGAGGAGATTGGCCATCACATCCCGCAAGAGAAATTCCTGGCTATTCTGGTTTCCAGAATGCTTTAGATCAAGGGAATCATTTTAAAATAATGATTCTGTCAATGGAGAAACTGATAAATCTTACCTCTTAGACCACCGAAGAACCATAACTAAATTGGTAGCCTAAGACATTTAAGTATCACTAGATTTCCTTTTACTCTCTTATCTTTCTTCTTTTGCCCCATCTTTAATTTATACCACTTTACTTGTGGTATATGCCCTTATTAATTATTGCACTATTTTATGGACAAAAATTGAGTATAAATGAATGAATGAATACATTAATGAATTCCTTTAAAAGGAGAGATGAAAAGAAACACACAGAAGAGCCTTCAAGCACATACTTGCTGATTATAAATCTTAAGACTCTGAGAATCACTGAAGGGGATCTTCATCAACTCCTGCAGTTGACATCTGTCCTTTTTGCAGGCCAAGCATTAATGAATTTTTTCTTTGGGGATCATGGCCTCTCAATCACAGACCTTGTGGTTTTGAGGAATTGGCACCATTCCTGGCTCCCTGGCATTTGACTCCTCTCTAGCCTCAATGATTGCTTCATGAATGGGTTTGTTGTCTCAACTAGGGGAGTAGAGGTCACTCCTGGGACTTCAGGTATGATTCATAAAAAGATGTGCTCTTTCTGGTGAGGCCGCTAAACTGGTATGACACAAGCTTGGGACATCGAGGGGACATCATGTAGCAAGAGCACCTGAGAACAGAGTTGAGAGAAGGGCTGAGTATGGGTAAAATTATTTGTGCTCCTGAGGGTACCTGAAAGTAAAGCTGGCTTGCTTCAAGACTTTCCTGTTATGTAACAAAACAATTTATTTTCATTTAAGTCAATTTGAGTTATTTGCAACAGATGAAGTTCTGACTACTATCCTCGAGTACTAATATTTCAGCTGGTTTTTCCCTTGTTGAATGTCAAGTGAAATATTAAGTGATAAAATCTGAAAAGTCAAGGTTTTCAACCATATCTCTCAGTCTCCTTCAGAACACCCTCAACACTCCTCATCATTTCAGCCTGACTGTTTCCTTGTGACCAGCAAATTACAATTGAGAAAGTTTAGATAAAATTTCTATTCTCAAATCTCTGGAACTTAAATAAGCCCTCACACCTATGAGCATCTGATCTTTGACAAAAATGACAAAAAAAAAGCAATGGGGGAAAAGACTCCCTATTTTCAATAAATGGTGCTGAGATAACTGGCTAGCCATATGCAGAAGGCTGAAGCTGGACCCTACCCTCACAATATCAAAAATCAAGTAGAGATGGATTAAATACTTAAATTTAAGACACAAAACTATAAACACCCTAGAAGACAATCTAGGCAATACCATCCTGAACACAGAAATGGGCAAAGATTTCATGAGACCCCAAAAGCAATTGCAACAAAAGCAGAAATTGACACGTGGGATGTAATTAAACTTAAGAGCTTCTGCACAGAAAAAGAAACTATCAACAGAGTAAACAGACAACCTCTGGAATGAGAATAAAATATTTACAAATTATTCATATGACAAAGGTCTGATATAGAACATCTTTAAGTAACTTAGACAAAAATTATAAGGGAAAAACAAGTAACCCCATTAAAAAGTGGGCAAGGACATGCACACACACTTTTCAAAAGAAGACATACAAGCGGCCAAAAGCATGTGGAAAAAAAAGCTCAATATCACTTATCATTAGAAAAATGCAAATCAAAACCACAATGAGATACCATCTCACACCAGTCAAAATGGCTATAATGAAAAAGTCAAAAAATAACAGATGCTGGTAAGGTTGTGGAAAAAATGGAACACTTTTACACTGTTGTTGGGAGTGCAAATAGTTCAACCACTGTCAAAGCAGTATGGCAATTCCTTAGAGAGCTAAAAGCAGAACTACCATTTGACCCAGACATCCTATTACTGAGTATATACCTAGAGAAATATAAATTTTTCTACCATAAAGACACATGCATGGGAATGTTCACTGCAGCACTATTCACAATAACAAAGACATGGAATCAACTTAAATACTCATCAATTACATATTGGATAAAGAAAATGTGGTACTTTATACCATAGAATACTAGGCAGCCATAAAAGAGAATGAGATCATGTCTTTTGTGGGAGCATGGATGGAACTGGTGGTTATTATCCTTAGCAAACTAACGCAGGAACAAAACCAAATACTGCATGTTCTCACTTATAAGTGGGAGCAAAATGATGAGAACTCATAGACATAAAGAAAGGAACAATGGACACTGGGATCTACTTCAGGGTGGAGGGTGGGAGAAGGGAGAGGAGCAGAAAAGATAGCTATTGGGTACTGGGTTTAATACCTGGGTGATGAAATAATCTGTATAACAAACCCCCGCGACATGAGTTTGCCTGCGTAACAAACCTTAACATGTACCCCTGAACCCAAAATAAAATTAAAAAAAAATAAATTTAAAAAAGAAAAAATTCTGTCTTGAACTCTACATGCTACAAATTGCTGGTAAAGAGCTGTGATTGTTGCTTCAGAGTTTGAGATGAAACCAAGAATTTTTTGTGCATACGTGACACTTTCTCCATGAAAGAATCACTCTATATACAGTTCTCGCATGCTTTTCAGTAACATCAACTGCATGATCATAGGGCATTATTTAAGAAAAACAGTGGCCTCAGCAACTATAATTTAGTCTTTGTGAGAAAATATTTTGGAAGATGTTACAGAAATTTCCATCATCAGCAATTTTACACTTTGTCTTCTATGATTGTTCATGAAAAACCACAGTGTCTCAAGCACACCTTCAATTCACCGTTTACACTTTGGCCAGAGTGAGCTTTTCAAAATACATGTCTGATGACAGCTCTCCCTAATGTTGAACTCCTTAATATGGATTGTGAGGCTATGTGTGATCTGGGCCCCACCTACCACTCAGTCTCACCACTGTAGTTCTCCTCTCCCTGTCTAGGCTCCAGGCTCACTGATCTTCAGGTCTCCAATATGTTAAACTGTCTCTTCCCAGGGCCTTTGTATATGTTGTCTCATATGTCTACCATGTTGTTTGCATTCCAACTCTACGTCAGCTTCTTTTTTATTATACAGATGCCCCTTGACTTATGATGGGGTTAAATACATTGTAGTTTTAAAATATCATGGTTAAATACACTGTAACTTGAAAATATCGTAGGTCAAAAATGCATTTAATACACCTAGGCTACCGAACATCATAGCCAAACCTACCTTAAACATGCTTAGAACACTTATGTTAGCCTGCAGTTCGGCAAAATCATCAAAGACAAAGCCATTTTTTTTTTTTTTTTTTGAGACAGAGTCTCGCTCTGTTGCCCAGGCTGGAGTGCAGTGGCACAATCTCGGCTCACTGCAAACTCTGCCTCCTGGGTTCACGCCATTCTCCTGCCTCAGCCTCCTGAGTAGCTGGGACTACAGGTGCCTGCCACCATACCCGGCTACTTTTTTTTTTTTTTTTTGGATTTTTAGTAGAGACAGAGTTTCACCATGTTAGCCAGGATGGTCTTGATCTTTTGACCTTGTGATCTGCCTGCCTCGGCCTCCCAAAGTGCTTGGATTATGAGTGTGAGTGACAAAGCCAATTTTATAATAATCTGTTGAATATCTTTTGTAATTCATTGAATACCATACAAAATGGAAAACAGAATGTCTCACTGCCACTGCCCAGCATTGAGACTATTGTACTGCACACCGCCAGCTCAGGAAAAGATCAAAATTCTAAGTATAATTTCTATTGAATGGGTATTGCTTTTGCACCACTGTAAAGTAAAAAACTGTAGGTCAACCATTTTAAGTCAGAAATCATCTGTATTCTCATAGAACTATATTCCTTTCCATCAGAGCAATTGTCTCCTATTGTAATTAAACACTAACCACGTGGTGGTAAGATCATGTTTCTCCTACTAGACATTCGGTTCTAGGAAAGTAGGACTTGTGGCTATCTGTGGTCATCTAGGTGCTTACCACAGTGCCTGGAATTCCCAATGATCAATTTCCTGCCTTCACTTTATTCACCTTTCAGCAGCATTTGACACAAACAATGAAGCACTCTTTGTAACATTCGTGACTCAACTTCGGGGACTCCACACTCTCAGGCTGCCCTCCTCCCTTGTGGCTGCTGCTTCTCAATTTCCTTCACTTACACACCTGCTCCATCTCCTACTGTATGCTCTAAACATTCACATTGAAGCAGCTACATTGTCTGGGGTATATATTCTGGGGTTCATTGTCATGTGCTGGGAAAATTTAGGACACAGACACACATGAGGAGTTTAGGAGCAGAGGTTTAATAGGCAAAGGAGAAGAGAAGAAGAAATAGCTTTCTCTGTAGAGAAAGGGTTCTCCAAGCATATAGGACTGGCTGGTGGTGAATGTGCCAGATTTTATAGTCCAGTTTGAGAAGGCAGTGTCTAATTTACATAGGGCCAGAGATTGGTTTGATCAGGTATGACGTTTACATAGTGCACAGGGAAGTCTGGCAGTCCCACTTTAATCTTATTACGCAATTGGGCTTTCCAGTTGGTGAGCACCATCTTGTCTGCTCCTTACAGTACACGCGGCTATTAGAGAAAGGAAGATTGAGCCACCATCTTGAACATACCTAGTCCTTAGTTCTTGCTGGCATTCACCTGTGCGAGCTCCCAGCTTGCTTGTCTATGTCTGCAGCTCAACTTTACAGGCCGCTCTTTGTTAGAAAATGATTTGGGGCTGCTTTTCATTAAAAAGAAAAGCCTTACTGAGGACTTCTGTACTCTATCTGCCTACGTTTCTTCTTAACTCCTATATCAATACATTCTGCTGTTACAGTCCGACTGATGGGATATTGCCCAAGAAAAGAGCTCAAGGCCTCAAAAAAGTCACATAGAAAAAAATGCCTATTGCTGTAATATTTACAATAATGAGCAAGTTGGAGGTAATTTGCTGGAAGCATCCAACACTAGTGGAATGGTGCAGAAAATTGTGGTGACATCACTTCATGGAATATTATCTGGCTAATAAAAGTAAGAACTACACAATCTGTCTAGGAACATGAAAAATTTTTATAAACAATTCTTATGATAAAATGTTCAACAAAAAGGGTATAAAAATATGCTTCAATTATGACAACTTTGTAAATATGTATATAAATACATCTAGTGAACATGGAAAAATAAGTACTGTGTTCAGTGGTGGGATTATGAGCATTTTTCTTCTTTTCCAAACATTTATATTTTATAAAAAGGTTGTGTGTGTGTGTATGCATGTAGAGAGAGGGAAAATTATACTATAATTTTTAAAACACAAGAAAAATGAATATATTTCTGGAAAGGTCATAAAACATAAAACCAGTGAAGGCCATTGTACAATATTTCATGCAAGAAATTCCCCTAAATTGCAATACTTTGAGAGCTGTCACAGCTCCATGGTACAAACACCAGGCTCTCCAGAGGCAGCTGACTCTACAGAGTGGAAGTTGGTCTTGCCACAAAGATTTCCCTTCATAATTTCAGGAGTTGAGCTGTCCTAATCCTGGAAAGCAGGGGACCACAACGGCCTTCACAGATCATCAAAAACTCCAGCCTCCTCTTCAGGTTCTTTCATCTTATTTTATTCAACAAAACCACTTTAAGCCAATGAGTTCCAAGAAACAGCAGGACAAACATTAGCCTCTTTACCCAAAGCAGCCATTTTAACCACAAGCACTACTCAAATTCCACAGTGAAGACCAAATGTAATTGATTGCCAGTAGCTCGTGAGGATGAGTGTGCACTACTAACTTCCCGTAAAACAGAACTTCACATATTTCTCACCAAAATATGTTGTCTTTCAGCAGCAGCAAGAATTGAATAGACTTTTAGCAACAGTCCTTTTTTAGGGAAAACATAACTGGATTACTACATAGTAAATCCTGCATTACAGTTAACAGAATTTCATTCACCTTTCAGCAATATTTGACACAAATGACCACTCCTTCCTTGAAACAGGTCCCAACTGTTGAACTCTGGCATCCTTGAACATAATGAAAAGACTACACTGATCCGTTTCAACCAACAAATGTAATTATATAATAAACTACAGTATAATCTTATGGATGATATAAGGCTAATTTAGGTAGCTTAAGCCAAATAGTGATAATATTATTAATAACAATAAAGCTTGCATGCATTGAGTGAACATCATGTGTTTGGCATTGCATTGACCTTTATTCTTGCCACAACCTTGGGAGTATTATCTCTGTTTTATAGATGAACAAACTGAGGCCTGGTGAGCCTAAGTAACTAGGCATCTCTCTCTCTCTCTTGTTTCCAGAGCCCTCCCCATTCTCTGATACCTTTTTTGTGTGTTGCTTCTCCACCTGTCACTGGATTGAATCGGGAGACTTCAGCATTTTGCCAATAGTATGTTACCCACATCCTTCAGGTTTTGAAAAGTACTTTCATATTTAGAACGACTTGGGGCACATGTTATAATTTAATCCACCCCTATTTGTTCTATCCATCTCATGAGGGTAATAACCATTGCTGAAGGCCTGAAGAATGGGATCTGCCAGAATTGGCCCAGCCCTTCCTGAATCCTTGAGGAATTCAGGAAATGATTTTCTGTAGGCCGATCTTTGGACAGATGTATCAAACTACTTTCTCAGCAACTTTACTTATCAACACAATCTGTTATTGTTGAAAGAAAACCACAAGCAAGAGAATCATGTAAATCTTTCCTAAAGCCTGTGAGGTAGCTCTTATTCCCTAATTTCACACATAACAATGTAATGTTCTATAGTTATGCACCTAAGTCTTATATACTTGCCAGGTAATTCAAGGTTGCCAAACACCTGATAAGCAAATAGCCACTTCCCTGTTTTGTGTCTCTATTAGGCATCATTAATCGTTCACGGCATTTGTCTTAGGTTAGGTGCCCCAGAAACAGACACTGAGATGAAGAATTGAGTTTAAGAAATGGATTTGACTTACCAGGAAGCTGTGGTAAGTGAATGGGGAAGCAAGACAAGGACCAGAAAGAAACCAGTGTCTGGCACATTAGTGAGCAGGTTAACTCCATAGGCAGGTGGGGCTTAGGCCTGCCGGGGACCTGTGCAGAGCACACAGAGCATGCCTCAGAGTTCCCCTCCACAAGGGCATGAGGCCTGGGATATTTTCCCACCAACTCCAACCAGTCTTTGACTGTTCCCAGGGTCATTAAGAGCCAGGCACTTTCTGCCTGCTCTATGCACACTAATGAAGAGAGTTCCAGAGGACACTGAAAGTCCCTAAGCAAGGTGTTTGCAGTTGGAAGTTCCAGAGTCAGCAAACGCTGAACCACTGGGTGCTAAGGAAATGTGGACAGGGCTCTGAGAGGGTTGGCCACACTATTTCCTACTGCCTCCAAAAGTAGTTCTCCACACACCCTCCAAATGGCCACTGCCATTCAGCTGGAACTGGCAAGCAAACTGAAAGCTCCTGGCCATTTGGATTCTGACTTTACTAATTTGTAAATGTAGATAATTTATCTTCTGACTAGATAATACATAGATTACAAATGTTGGCCATGTGTAATATAGCCTGTGATTTCTAACGGAAAAGGGACAGTTTGAACTCTTATAGTTTCTAACAAAGAAAGGGCAGTGTGGTGTAGCAGTTAAGGGCACAGACTGTGGCATTGGAACTTAGTGGTTCCCCTCCTAACTGCTGGCTGTGCAAGACAATTGTCACATGACCTCGGACAAATTACTTAACTACTTCATGCTTCAGTATTTTCAGTGGATAACTTAGGAACAAAATAGCATCCCATAGGTGTTTGTAAGAATTAAATGAGTATCTGCCTGCCTATCTATCTATCTATCTATCTGGGAAATCAATCTAATCTATCTCTATCACCTTGTAAGCAATATATGTGTAACCTGTTATTATCAATATACGACATATAACTTACAAAGATAAGCAGCAGATCAGATTTTAAAATGCTAGTAGAGTGAGCTTTTAGTATTCACTTCCCACTCTAAATGGCACCTCTTAAGTCACTGGGTGATCCAGAGACTGGGCTCATTTCACTATACTTGATAATTCGCGCAGGAAAAAAGACAGAGAAATAATTTGTCAACTTCCTACAGGAATGTAGACCCAATTCCTAGAATTCAGGGGAGAAAGGTGCTCTGTTTTTCAATTTATATAAAAAGAAAAATGTCCTGAAAGCAGAACTAGAGATCTTGTCCCCGGGTTTCTTTAAATATGAGAGCTGAAAGCACCTCCCTTTCTATTGCTTTCATCTAGTAAGTGGACCCTAGGCTTCTGCAATGAGACAGACGTGAACCTCAGGTCTTCAGAGCCTGCACTCTGTAGCCATTCTCTTAGAATCTGAAATCACTGATGATATAAGGGCATGTATAAGACAAGTTAAGCCACATTATTTAAATTACCCGTTTTCTCCTTTGGGAAATAAACCAAGCCAATGGGGCATCTGACTTTACAAGGAATATGTGTTTTCTTTAACCTACTGATTCAGCTCGATTTTAGGCTTGGGAAAGGGATCAGTTGTGCAGGACAAAACATAAATCCCCCTTCTTCTAAATCATAGTCCCTTATAACTGTGCCTGATAGGTCACCAAGCCTCATTGGACATACAATTCTTTATGTGAAGAAATCCCAAGGAATCTATGCATATATTGGACAAGAAATGTTCACATCCTGAGATTAAAATCACTGAGGATGTATTTTCCTGCTCACTTTCTCCTTTTCCCTTCCCCTGTGATCAGAGATACACCTTGAATGACTTACAGCTCAATGCCCAGAGCGAGGCAGACAGTAGCACTTGGAACCCACATGATGCATTCATTTTATAGCTGTTTCAAAAGTAAATTATGCTTCACTTACATGTGTTTTAGAATTTAAATTAATTTCCCTTTGTAAGAGAGGTGTCTGTGACAAAAGATAACCTATAAAATTTTAGGCTAGCTATATCTGCTAATAAAAAATAATTATGAATCTTTGGTGCTTAATTCTAGAGTGCTGGTAAGACAGGGAGGTGTTAAATGACTTGGAAGCTGACATAAGGAGAAATCCAATTGGAAAACGAAGCGTAATTTTAAAAGGCAAGCAATATGAAGTCACATCATAAAGTTTTTTTTCTTTTTACAGGAAGAAGTTAGCAGGGATTGTCAGGAAACTAAGGGGCAATGCCAAAAGCCAGTGAAATACTTGTTTGTCTACCCTAAATGTCAGCTGCAGCTTTGGTGGATGATTCCCACAAAGACTGACGGCTTCTGATCTCAAGGACAGGTGTCACTCTGCTTGAAGCCTTTTTCTGCCTATCAAAGGCTGTAAACGAAGGGAGTTAAAGCTCTCAGGAGCCATTGACAGCCAACAAGAGACAGAATGTAGAGGATAATATCTCAGGCTTCTTATCTGCGAGACAATCTGGCAACTGAAGTGCCAGCTTGGAGGAAATATTCTGAAAGAATGGGATGCATCCTTCAGGAGGCAGTACATTTACAGAGACGCTGTAAGGCACCACTTCCAATAAGAAGGATACACGGGTGCAGGAACCAAGGGATGGAAACAGGAGTGTCTCCATGTATCACTCCCAGTGCGTTTCCTGTCCCTGAAACCCTAGGCTCTGCAGGATTGCAGGTCTTGGTCCTGTAGGGGACACATTCTACAAAGGGGACACAGCAAAGCCACCAATGAAGTACAAGTTATGGCTGTCATCAGGGCACTTTCCACCCTTTGCCCTGGGATTGCAGGTGAAAAGAAGAATTACCATACTGATACGTAATTGTCCTCGACCAGCAGGAGGGTAGAGCTGCTTTTACACAATAGAGACAGGAAGGATACATGGGGAACCCAAGCGATCTATGGAACCACCTCCTGGCACTGCCTATTAATTGTGAACAGACAGGTGTAACATCCCTACACTGAGAAGGGTATGAAAATCAACTTTTCTTGTGTTTCAGATACAAAAATCTTGATCACACTACCAGATAGGCTACCATGACCCATCAAGGTAACAACTCAGGATGAGAGGGATTTAGAATGGATAATGGATGAGGAAGAGGGTACTTACCAGTTGTGGCACCAAGGTCAACAGCAGCCAGGCATCTGTAAATCATCCCACTAACCTCCTTCATCTGTTCCATCAGGAGGAAGAAAGCCCAGTGGATGAGCTGCTCCCTGCACCTGCATGGACAAGACCAAGGCGTGGATTGTGGAGGTCATGTAAATATGTCTGAAGGACCTCTTACTACAGAGAGTGCAATCACCAGACACCCCAGATGCTTCACTTTGAAATTATTATAGCATTTGTGCTGAGGCCATGCTAAACCCATGAGTAGGATGTGAAGCCAGACCCATTCCTGCAGCTAAGGATTTCTTTGTTGCCCAGCGTTGGCTGAATGACTCCCTACTGGCTTAGAATGCAGAGCAGTCTAAGACACTTCCATCCAATTTTCTCTCCCCTCTGCCTCACTCTGGGTCTGATTTGCATGGCAGGTGGCTCTTCAACCTTCTCCAGTTCCCTACTGACCTCCTTTCACACAAATATTTCTCTTAATAAAATCCTCACGACTTTCATTTAGTCTTGGTGTCTGCTTTTCAGAGGACCTGGATTGACATAAGGACACTTAATTTTCAGTGGGAATACAAAGGACTTTCATCTCAGTAGACCACTGAGCTTACACAAGCTGTTCTTGACCACATTGAGGAGTTGGGGTTACCTTTGGGAAGAGGTGGCCAAGTATTATACTTTGCTTTAGAAAGCTGCCCCACTGAGACAGGGAAGGCCTTCCCTGTTTTGGGCAGTGGAGGTATAGTAGAAAATTTGCCATTTCTCCAATGGACCAGAAACTCCTTCAGTTAGTGTTAGACATTTTTCTGTTAACACTTATCCAGCAGCAACTGACAATATTTCACTTTTTTGACAATTAAAAACCTACTAATGTAGTACCAGCACTTGCCCATCCTTCACACCTAATGGCATAGAACTTTATTAGATGGTGATTATCTAAAACCAAATCTGTCTCAGTCACATAAATGCACATAAGCTCAAAAAAAGAAAATGGACTCTACATGTATATGAAGGATTCTCCAAAAAGAAAAAAAAACTCAACTGAAAAAGAGGTATTTATCTTTGCTATTCTAGAAGGTTTTTAGACTGAAGGTATAAAACATGTCATACAAATAAGGAAATAATGTAATTCTTAGGGCACCAAGTTCATCTGTCTTTTGAAATAGAGAGAATCTTCAGTTTGCTTCAGACATGAGAGGAAAATAAAATTAGGCATAAAGAAAAGAAATGAAGCCATCAGTAAATAAACGAAGGGGGCTATTTGTGTGGATTACTTTATAAGTGAAGCAGAAAAGTGGGGTGAAGAATGCAGAAGAAAGTATATTAGTCGAGGGATACCCAACAGGCAAAGTGAACACTGGCTTAGGGCACTAGAAAAGCAGGAGTACCAAAATTAGAAAAAGTTAAAAAAGGCTAGAAAGATATTTTAATATTGGCTTACACTTATATTTTGTAAAATTTTGAAAATTTACATTTTATAATTTGTCACTTAGTATTCATTCCTGTAACACATGGCACATACAACTGTCTTTGTAGTACTTAGAGTCTTTGAGAGATTTCATCTGGCCTGGGTTAGGGTGGTGTGTGTGTGTGTGTGTGTGTGTGTGTGTGTGTGTGTCTGAAGAGGGAGAAAGAGAATTTGGGGAGTACGAGTACTTTATAGGATGAAAAAAGTAAACTTATACTACCTAGTAAGTAACTCAGGATCTCTGAAATGTAGTCCTTCACAATCAGCACTTCCACATAGCTTTGTTTTAAAAGAAGTGGACCTTTCCCTAAGAGATGGCTTCTAACTCTGTTTCTTCCAACTTCCATTCTTTCTTCCTATTTTATTTCTGCATCCCATTTTTATGCATGCATGGTCTCGTGTAATACTGTCATCCTCTCTGAATAAACAGAAAGGCATTTAAAGTGCTATGATTATTTTTCTAAGAATCTCAAAATATTTAACAGCTCATTATGCTCCACAGTGCCCTGGAGGGGAAAGAAAGACAATTAGACAGTAGAAGGGGAGAGAAAGGAGGCGGTTCCAAGATGGCCGAATAGGAACAACTCCAGTCTACAGCTCCTAGCACGAGCAACACAGAAGATGGGTGATTTCTGCATTTCCAACTGAGGTACCGGGTTCATCTCACTGGGGCTTGTCAGACAGTGGGTGCAGGACAGTGGGTGCAGCCCAATGAGCATGAGCTGAAGCAGGGTGAGGCATCGCCTCACCTGGGAAGTGCAAGGGGTCAGGGAATTCCCTTTCCTAGCCAAGGGAAGTTGTGACAGATGGCACCTGGAAAATCAGGTCACTCTCACCCTAATACTATGCTTTTCCAATGGTCTTAGCAAACAGCACACCAGGAGATTATATCCCATGCCTGGCTCAGAAGGTCCCACGCCCATGGGGCCTCACTCATTGCTAGCACAGCAGTCTGAGATCGAACTGCAAGGCAGCAGCAAGGCTGGGGGGCGGTGGGGGTGCCCGCCATTGCTGAGGCTTGAGCAGGTAAACAAAGCAACCAGGAAGCTCAAACTGGGCGGAGCCCACCACAACTCAAGGAGACCTGCCTGCCTCTGTAGACTCCACCTCTGGGGGCAGGGCATAGCCAAACAAAAGGCAGCAGAAACCTCTGCAGACGTAAATGTCCCTGTCTGACAACTTTGAAGAAAGTAGTGGTTCTCCCAGCATGGAGTTTGAGATCTGAGAACGGGCAGAATGCCTCCTCAAGTGGGTCCCTGACCCCCAAGTAGCCTAACTGTGAGGAACCCCCCAGTAGGGGCAGACTGACACCTCACACAGCTGGGCATCCCTCTGAGATGAAGCTTCCAGACAAACAATCAGGCAGCAACATTTGCTGTTCAGCAATATTAGCTGTTCTGCAGCCTCCGCTGCTGATACCACTGCAAACAGGGTCTGGAGTGGACCTCTAGCAAACTCCAATAGACTGGCAGCTGAGAGTCCTGACTGTTAGAAGGAAAACTAACAAACAGAAAGGACATCCACACCAAAACCCCATCTGTACGTCACCATCATCAAAGAGCAAAGGTAGGTAAAACCACAAAGATGGGGAAAAAACAAAGCAGAAAAACCGAAAATTCTAAAAATCAGAGTGCCTCTCCCCCTCCAAAGGAATGCAGCTCCTCGCCAGCAACAGAACAAAGCTGGATGGAGAATGACTTTGATGAGTTGAGAGAAGAAGGCTTCAGACAATCAAACTTCTCTGAGCTAAAGGAGGAAGTTCGAACCCATCACAAATAAGCTAAAAACCTTGAAAACAGATTAGATGAATGGCTAACTAGAATAACCAGTGTAGAGAAGTCCTTAAATGACCTGATGGAGCTGAAAACCATGGCACAAGAACTACGTGACGAATGCACAAGCTTCAGTAGCTGATTCAATCAACTGGAAGAGAGGGTATCAGTGATTGAAGATCAAATGAATGAAATGAAGTGAGAAGTTTAGAGAAAAAAGAGTAAAAAGAAATGAACAAAGCCTCCAAGAAATATGGGACTATGTGAAAAGACCAAATCTATGTCCTATTGGTGTACCTGAAAGTGATGGGGAGAATGGAACCAAGTTGGAAAACATTCTGCAGGATACTATCCAGGAGAACTTCCCCAGTCTAGCAAGGCTGAGCAACATTCAAATTCAGGAAATACAGAGAACACCACAAAGATACTCCTCGAGAAGAGCAACTCCAAGACACATAATTGTCAGATTCACCAAAGCTGAAATAAAGGAAAAAATGTTAAGGGCAGCCAGAGAGAAAGGTCGGGTTACCCACAAAGGGAAACCCATCAGACTAACAGCTGATCTCTTGGCAGAAACTCTACAAGCCAGAAGAGAGTGGGGGCCAATATACAACATTCTTAAAGAAAACAATTTTCAACCCAGAATTTCATATCCAGCCAAACTAAGCTTCATAAGTGAAGGAGAAATAAAATCCTTTACAGACAAGCAAATGCTGAGAGATTTTGTCACCACCAGGCCTGCCCTAAAAGAGCTCCTGAAGGAAGAACTAAACATGGAAAGGAACAACCGGTACCAGCCACTGCAAAAACATGCCAAATTGTAAAGACCATCGAGGCTAGGAAGAAACTGCATCAACTAACAATCAAAATAACCAGCTAACATCATAATGACAGGATCAAATTCACATATAACAATATTAACCTTAAATGCAAATGGGCTAAATGTGCCAATTAAAAGACACAGACTGGCAAACTGGATAAGGAGTCAAGACCCATCAGTGTGCTGTATTCAGGAAACCCATCTCATGTGCAGAGACACACATAGGCTCAAAATAAAGGGATGGAGGAAGATCTACCAAGCAAACAGAAAACAAAAAAAGGCAGGGGTTGCAATCCTAGTCTCTGATAAAACAGACTTTAAACAACAAATTCAAAAGAGACAAAGAAGGCCATTACATAATGGTAAAGGGATGAATTCAACAAGCAGAGCTGACTATCCTAAATATATATGCACCCAATACAGGGGCACCCAGATTCATAAAGCAAGTCCTTAGAGACCTACAAAGAGACTTAGATTCCTACACAATAATAATGGGAGAATTTAACACCCCACTGTCAACATTAGACAAATAAATGAGACCGAAAGTTAACAAGGATATCCAGGACTTGAACTCAGCTCTGCACCAAGTGGACCTAATAGACATCTACAGAACTCTCCACCCCAAATCAAAAGAATATACATTCTTCTCAGCACCACACCACACCTACTCCAAAATTGATCACAGAGTTGGAAGTAAAGCTCTCCTCAGCAAATGTAAAAGAACAGAAATTATAACAAACTGTCTCTCAGACCACAGTGCAAACTAGAACTCAGGATTAAGAAACTCACTCAAAACCACTTAACTACATGGAAACTGAACAACCTGCTCCTGAATGACTACTGGGTACACAACAAAATGAAGGCAGAAACAAAGATGTTCCTTGAAACTAATGAGAACAAAGACACAACATATCAGCACCTCTGGGACACATTTAAAGCAGTGTGTAGAGGGAAATTTATAGCACTAAATGCCCACAAGAGAAAGCAGGAAAGATCTAAAACTCACACCCTAACATCACAATTAAAAGAACTAGAGAAGCAAGAGCAAACACATTCAAAAGCTAGGAGAAGGCAAGAAATAACTAAGATCAGAGCAGAACTGAAGGAGATAGAGACAGAAGAAACTCTTCAAAAAATCAATGAATCCAGGAGCTAGATTTTAGAAAAGATCAACAAAATTGATAGACCACTAGCAAGACTAATAAAGAAGAAAAGAGAGAAGAATCAAATAGATGCAATAAAAATGATAAAGGGGATATCACCACTGATCCCATAGAAATACAAACTACCATCAGAGAATACTATAAACACCTCTATGCAAATAAATTAGAAAATCTAGAAGAAATGGATGAATTCCTGGATGCATACACCCTCCCAAGACTAAACCAGGAAGAAGTTGAATCCCTGAATAGACCAATAACAGGCTCTGAAATTGAGGCAATAATTAATAGCCTACCAACAAAAAAGAGTCCAGGACCAGACGGATTCACAGCTGAATTCTACCAGAGGTACAAGGAGGAGCTGGTACCATTCCTTCTGAAACAATTCCAATCAATAGAAAAAGAGGGAATCTTCCCTAACTCATTTTATGAGGCCAGCAGCATCCTGACACCAAAACTGGGCAGAGACACAACAAACAAAGAGAATTTTAGACCAATATCCCTGACGAACATTGATGCAAAAATCCTCAATAAAATACTGGCAAACCGAATCCAGCAGCACATCAAAAAGCTTATCCACCATGATCAAGTGGGCTTCATCCCTAGGATGCAGGGCTGGTTCAACATACACAAATCAATAAACATAATCCAGTATATAAACAGAACCAAAGACAAAAACCACATGATTATCTCAATAGATGCAGAAAAGGCCTTTGACAAAATTCAACAGCTCTTCATGCTAAAAACTCTCAATAAATTAGGTATTGGTGGGACGTATCTCAAAATAATAAGACCTATTTATGACAAATCCACAGCCAATATCATACTGAATGGGCAAAAACTGGAAGCATTCCCTTTGAAAACTGGCACAAGACAGGGATGCCCTCTCTCACCACTCCTATTCAACATACTGTTGGAAGTTCTGGCCAGGGAAATCAGGTAGGAGAAAGAAATAAAGGGTATTCAGTATTCAATTAGGAAAAGAGGAAGTCAAATTGTCCTGGTTTGCAGATGACATGACTGCATATTTAGAAAACCCCATTGTCTCAGCCCAAAATCTCCTTAAGTTGATTAGCAACTTCAGCAATGTCTCAGGATGCAAAATCAATGTGCAAAAATCACAAGCATTCTTATACACCAATAACAGACAGAGAGCCGAATCATGAGTGAACTCCCATTCACAATTGCTTTGAAGAGAACAAAATACCTAGGAATCCAACTTACAAGGGATGTGAAGGACCTCTTCAAGGAGAACTACAAACCACTGCTCAATGAAATCAAAGAGGACACAAAAAAATGGAAGAACATTCCATGCTCATGGATAGGAAGAATCAATATTGTGAAAATGGCCATACTGCCCAAGGTAATTTATAGATTCAATGCCATCCCATCAAGCTACCAATGACTTTCTTCACAGAATTGAAAAAACTACTTTAAAGTTCATATGGAACCAAAAAAGAGCCCGCATTGCCAAGACAATACTAAGCCAAAAGAACAAAGCTGGAGGCATCATGCTACCTGACTTCAAACTATACTACAAGGCTACAGTAACCAAAACAGCATGGTACTGGTACCAAAACAGAGATATAGACCAATGGAACAGAACAGAACCCTCAGAAATAATACCACACATCTACAACCATCTGATCTTTGACAAACCTGACAAAAACAAGAAATAGGGAAAGGATTTCCTATTTAATAAATGGTGCTGGGAAAACTGGCTAGCCATATGTATAAAGCTGAAACTGGATCCCTTCCTTACACATTATACAAAAATTAATTCAAGATGGATTAGAGACTTAAATGTTAGACCTAAAACCATAAAAACCCTAGAAGAAAACCAGGTAACGCCATCCAGGACATAGGCATGAGCAAGGACTTCATGTCTAAAACACCAAAAGCAATGGCAACAAAAGCCAAAATTGACAAATGGGATCTAATTAAACTAAAGAGCTTCTGCACAGCAAAAGAAACTACTATCACAGTGAACATGCAACCTACAGAATGGGAGAAAATTTTTGCAACCTACTCATCTGACAAAGGGCTAATATCCAGAATCTACAAAGAACTCAAACAAATTTACAAGAAAAAAACAACCCCATCAACAAATGGGCGAAGGATAGGAACACTTCTCAAAAGAAGACATTTATGCAGCCAAAAGACACATGAAAAAATGCTCATCATCACTGGCCATCAGAGAAATGCAAATCAAAACCACAATGAGATACCATCTCACACTAGTTAGAATGGTGATCATTAAAAAGTCAGGAAACAACAGGTGCTGGAGAGGATGTGGAGAAACAGAACACTTTTACACTGTTGGTGGGACTGTAAACTAGTTCAACCATTGTGGAAGACAGTGTGGAGATTCCTCAAGGATCTAAAACTAGAAATACCATTTGACCTAGCCATCCCATTACTGGGTATATACCCAAAGGATTATAAATCATGCTGCTATAAAGGCACATGCACAGGTATGTTTATTGCGGCACTATTCACAATAGCAAAGACTTGGAACCAGCCCAAATGTCCATCAAAGATAGACTGGATTAAGAAAATGTGGCATATATACACCATGGAATACTACGCAGCCATAAAAAGGATGAGTTCATGTCCTTTGTAGGGACATGGATGAAGCTGGAAACCATCATTTTCAGCAAACTATCACAAGGACAAAAAACCAAACATCGCATGTTCTCACTCATAGGTGGGAATTGAACAATGAGAACACTTGGACACAGGAAGGGGAACATCACACACTGGAGCCTGTCGTGGGGTGGGGGGAGCAGGGAGGGATAGCATTAGGAGATATACCTAATGTAAATGACGAGTTAATGGGTGCAGCAGACCAACATGGCACATGTATACATATGTAACAAACCTGCACATTGTGCACATGTACCCTAGAACTTAAAGTATAATAATTTAAAAAAAAGGGAGAGAAACAGAAGACTAAATTGGGAGATTTCCATTCAGAATGCAGGAGGCTTGGCAGCTTAGGGTTCTTGTTGGACATATCTGCCCAAACTTCCCTACTTTGGTTTATAAACCCTTTGTTCAAATCTTCCTTCTATCCAAAATTTCTGCCTTTCAGCATTTGCCACCAATTGTCATACACATCAGCCAATTAGCTCCTTACTATGGAACGATATCCATGATGACAGTGACCATGGAAGAGACCAGTCCAGCCCAAAATTAATCCAATGCTCTGAAAATATTGGGTGGATGTTCCATTTCATTTGGACAGACATTTACTCAGTGCATTCTTAAGACAAGGTGTTGCATTAGCTACACAATCCCTATATTTAAGAATTTTGCAATCTAGGGGTATGTGAAACCATTAAAAATGTTTTCTGGCTGGGTGTGGTGGCTCACACCTGTAATCCCAACACTTTGGGAGGCATAGGCAGGTGGATCATGAGGTCAGGAGTTCAAGAACAACCTGGCCAAGACAGTGAAACCCAGTCTCTCCTAAAAATACAAAAATTAGCTGGGCGTGGTGGCAGACACCTGCAATCCCAGCTACTTGGGAGGCTGAGGCAGGGAATTGCTTAAACCCGGGAGGCAGAGGTTGCAGTGAGCCAAGACTATGCCACTGCACTCCACCCTGGGCAACAGAGCGAGACTCCATCTCAAAACAAAAACAAAAAAAATGTTTTTTAAAATGCTGGAAGCAATCAACACTGTCTTCACTCTCTTTTGTCTTCATGGTGCAGGCAACATTGGACCTCATTTCCTATTTGAATTGCTCCCAGCCAATTCCCTAGGTCTCTCAATTGCAACACTGGGCTTGTCTTCACTCTCTGTAGATGGCTCTATCTTTGAAACAAACAAACCAGGCAATGGGGCAGATATGGGTGGATATCTCTCTTGGGGAAATCATAAATCATGTTTTATTTGTGTTTTGAACTTGGGTTTTTGTGTGTGTCAGGAGAAGACACGTCAACTGATATTTATGGAGCTCAGCACCATGCCGGGTATTTCAAGCTCTCAGTCCACATTTGCTGTGTACCTACTATGTTCCATGCTCAGTGGCAGGCCCTGGGGAAGCAGTGATGGAGAGTTTACAGCCCCTCTATTTCTGCACACAATAATAATTAACTAATTAAGTATTATTCAGTCAGTTAAGTATTTTCACTGGAGCGTTTAGGAATGTGTAATCCAAGTGAGGACTGTAAAAGCCTAGAGACAAAAACCTAGAGAAAAGCAATAAAGACTATATGAATTGCACAGTATAAAGAAAAAAAGTATAATTTTACTCAATGTCCTCTGCAAAGGGTCATTGTAATCACATTTCAATGAAATTACATTCCAGGTATGGCAGCAATGTTACGTAACAATCCTCAGTTAAAGCAATAGAAAAATTTCTCAGTCACACAAATAGATTAAATGCATTTCCTTTCAGCTGCCCCAAATCATAGCTTGTATTTGTTGTATTCTGTTCTGCCTTCTTGCATCTTGAAGAGAAGTGCTCCTAAATCAGATCATTTAGCAAAAAACTCCAAGTTGGTTAAACCTGGGCCTAGATTTACCAATCATTAGCAAGATGACCTTCAGCAAATCCTGTCATCTCTTTCAGTGTTAGGTCTCCATTTATAAAATCGGGATAATATTAGCTATTTCACAGGCTTAATATATGTAATAAATGGAATGAGATAATGTATGTAAAGTGCCTGAATCATAGCAAGTGCTCAATAATTGATACTCATTATGGTCACAGTGGTCATTACTGCTATAATTATTATCAACGCTGAGACTCCCAGCTTTACACAGAGATGTACAACACTAATGTTTTACCTTTCACATTAGATATAAAACTAATGTTTTGCCTTTCATATCAGGACAGCCATACCATCCAGCTTGTCTCTGAGAATGTCAGTTCCTTGGGAAACAGGGCCCACCCGAGCAGTCTAAGTTTTCTGGTACCCAAGCTCTTTGAATAATGGTGCTGCATATATATGCTGAAGAGGAGCTTTGGAGTCTCCCTTCATACAAATGTTATTAATATTTATAGGTTGGCTAAGGTTGTCTATTTCTTCCTTGATTTGGTAATTAATTTCATTTCAGAAATGGTTTACTTCATATTAATTTTCAAATTTATTGGCATCCTTTTTTAATATTAGTATTCTAAAATTTCTCCATTAGAATTATACCTGCCTTTCCATTGTACATTTTGCTTACTTGTCACATTTAGTTTTTCTTGATAAGCCAGGGAAGAGCCACACCACGACGGTCCATGTAGGGTGGGGGGACAGCAGGACTGGCACGAGGTGACAGCGGGTGGGGGGATGAATCTCATTCACTCTCAAGCAATAGGCTGTTCTCAAATACGCCACAGTTGATGCCTATCCTGAGTTCTCTTCCTAAGTATTTATCATCACCAGTTATAAGTTTCAGGGGGCCACAGACAGCAGCAGACTCAGAAATCCAACAAGGAGTGTCTACGTGAAGCCATGTCAGTTCTTCTCCCTTAATACTACCCCCAGAATCACCACTTATTTCAAAAATTCAAAAGCTGGAAAGTTTAATGTGCAAATTTAAGGCCAAAGAAATACCCAGAGTTCTGCTTGGTGTCCTGATGAATGTGTTAAAAAGAAATGTGATTAGAGAGGTGATAGAGTTAAGGAGGGAATTATGCAGCCTGCTCATGTTTTATGGATTCTGATGGAGTCAGGGGTGGGCAGTGACAGCGCTCTTTTGAATAGTAATAGTCTGAAAATTGTGAGCTGCTTATGACAATTTTTTTAGGGGGTGGTGAGACTTAAAGTGCCCTCATCCCTGATCTGGAAAATAGTTTCAATGTATTGTACCTTTAAATACAAAAATGTTAAGGAGAACTTGATCCATTTGCACAAATGGAGTGTTTTTAAAGTTTTGTTTATATATGTGGAAAGAGAGACCTGGAGAGAATGAGTCATAAAGTCACCAACACAATTGGCAACATTAACAATAAAAATTTAATCTTCATGCAATGCATGAAATCACGGCAAGAAAAAAGTTTTATTTCAAGCCAGGATATAGGCAGGATTATATGTGGAGGGAGACCTAGTCTTTGGTTTCCAGGCTATAGCTCCTTGTTGGTCTACCTGCTTTGGTAAGCTGTAAGGATTACAGATTCTAGACTGTTTGGGAATTATATGTGCCTGATCTGCTTCATTACAGTAATGCCTCTACTATTTGTAGCACTAGAAAGCTTACAAAGCATTTTCTCATGTATTTCTTTCTGTGTTGTCACAGGAAATTAAACAGCACAGGTATTATTTTCCCACTTGCACCTTTGAAAAAAAGTGAGGCTCAGTGGTTCAAAAGCCCTTGTGGGGTCTAACAGGTGACAATGCTGGGCTGGGACTTGGAGGGTCACATCTGAGTTGGAATCCTAGCTCTACCAGTTAGCCAGTGCATGACTTTGCTAAAGCAATTTATGAGACTAGCTGAGTCTCAGTTTCTTCCTCAATAAATTGTGGATGATTATACACATCTGGCCTGCCTCTGATAGGAACAGCGGTAACATGCTTAAGGGCCTACCTCTGTGTCTCAGTGTAGGGGGCTTAGTGAACAGTACCTCATTATTCAGCCAATTCCAACGTGGCCATCCAGCATGCCTTGAGTCTACCACTGACGTCATTAACCAAGAGTTGCCTAGCAGAATATCATGAGCACATTAAAAATGATGCCAGAAAGGCATGTAAATTAATTAAATATATACAACCATGAAATATTCAGAACAGCTAGATCTAAAAGGAATTTTCAAAGGAGCAAGCCTCACTGAAATCCAGAGAACAAGTCCCCATTTGTTTTCTCTGAAATGTACTTGTGTTCTGAACACAAAGGTTTGGGTAACGGGAAACGTAGCAGAGGTCATTTCTAGAGGATTTGCAATTTCCCTGTCGTTAATCACCATGGCACTGTGCAAGGAGGCCAAGGTAAAGGCAAAGCTACATTATCCCCAGTTTTGCAGCCATTTCTACAGATATATATTGCCCAGCTTCTTTCTGCTGCCTTGTGTGTATTCTAATTTCAGGCAGAAAGGGATGACAAGGAGTAGTTCATGAAAACAAAGCTAATCTCCATGCCCTTGGCCAAAGAAAGGATCAGAAAAGATATAAAATCCCATAACACTGGCAGAACAGTTTCAAATCAGACTGTGATCCAGCATCTCCCTAACAATGTCAGCCAATCTATAAATAATAAGCAAATAAAAATCTGAATTGTTATTCATGTTCTCCCTGAGGATGTGCGTGTTGTATATATTAGTGCACCTGTGTTCCTTACAAATGAAGTGCTAATAAAATTCCAAATACCTACAACTGGCCAAATCATAACAGAAGTCCTTTTAATCAGCTGGGTAGAATGCAGCATTGTAAGCAAGAAAAAACTGGTACCCTAGTTAAAGCCATGGAAATATTTCTCCATGTACTTTTTCATTCTTTGGGGGAGTTTGTGCACTTGAGTAGCACCTCATTAATTCAGTTGTCACTAGTTGCAAAGATGCAGCAGTGAAGTTGTAGGAAGATGGGTACACACAACTTAGAAGGATGCTTGGTATTTTAGTAAGTCATCAATAATTTTGGCTATCTTGAATATCATCATTATTATCACTAGGAATCATAATATGTAAGGTGTGTTGAGATATATCAAGCCCTGCATTTACCAACAGCTAAGCCATATGATCCAATCACTTGTAGAAGTTAATAGCCTGGGGGCCATCAGTCATATAGCCCTGATCTGCCTCTGGGAATGTAAGACCACGGAGCATTTCAATCAAAGCAAAAGCAGCCAGATGCTCCCTGCTGATTCATTACATGAACACTTATCCAAGTGGGATGACTAAGGCAGAGGATCTGGAAATAGGCTTAATTAGAAACAGACAAAGGGATTCTTGCTGATATTTTTGCCTGGACAACCGGAGTTTGTGTTTGGACCATTGTATTCAATAATTGAGGTTTAAAGCTTTCTATATGAAGCATTGATTTTACCTGCTGAACCAAGAAAGCTGGTTTTCATCTTGCAGATATGTGATGGGATTACAAACCATATCTTCTGTGCAATGAACACAGTGAAGGGAACTGCATTAACTGTCCTAATTTCACAAAGAAAAAAGTATCCAGACAACGCATGCAGTAAAGGATGAACACATGTTCTACTGTGTATGTGATTCCCTTCTCAGGACATGAGGGCAGTCCCAGTTAGTTTCTTTTGCTTGTTGTTTAGCGCTGTGTTCCAACACCACATCTGACACAACCTGAGTGATCTTGGGCAAATTCCACAGAAAGCCCCATTTTCACATTCTGCAATTAACTCTCAGGGTTGCGGTGAGGATTAAATAAAATAATGCATGCAAGGCACTTGTTAAGAAGGATGCCTGGTACTTTAATAGGTCATCAGTAATTTTGGCTAACTTGAAAATCATCATTATCATCACTGGGAATCATAAAGATGTGAAGAAATAGAAATCTATAGTCTATACTTGGGGCAAACTAATTGATATGGTTTGGCCATGTCCCTACTCAAATCTCATCTTGAATTCCCACATGTTGTGGGAGGGACCTGGTGGGAAGTAATTGAATCACACGGGCAGATCTTTCCTGTGCTATTCTCGTGATAGTGAATAAATCTCATGAGATCTGATGGTTTTATAAGGCAGAGTTTCCCTGCACACACCCTCTTCTCTGGTCTGCTGCCATGTGAGACATGACTTTCACCTTATGCCATGATCATGAGGCCTCCCCAGCCAAGTGGAACTGTGAGTCCATTAAACCTCTTTCTTTTGTAAATTGCCCAGTCTTGGGTATGTCTTTATCAGCAGCAGGAAAATGGACTAATACAGTAAATTGGTACCAGGAGTGGGGTGCTACTAAAAAGACACCTAAAAGTGTGGAAGTGACTTTGAAACTGGGTAGAAAGCAGAGGCTGGAACACTTTGGAGGGCTCAGAAGAAGATGGGAAAATGTGGGAAAGTTTGGAACTCACTAGAGACTTGTTGAATGGCTTTGACCCAAATGCTGGTAATGATATGGACAATGAAATCCAGGCTGAGGTGGTCTCAGATAGACATGAGGAACTTGTTGGGAACTGGAGCAAAGGTGACCCTTGTTGTGTTTTAGCAAACAGACTGGTGGCATTTTGCCCCTGCCCTAGAGATTTGCAGAACTTTGAACTTGAGAGAGATGATTTGAGATATCTGGTGGAAGAAATTTCTAAGCAGCAAAGCATTCAAGAGGTGACTTGGGTGCTGTTCAAGGCATTCAGTTTTAAAAGGGAAACAGCATAAAGGTTTGGAAAATTTGCAGCCTGACAATGCAATAGAAAAGAAAATCTCATTTTCTGAGGAGAAATTCAAGCCAGTAGCAGAAATTTGCATAAGTAATGAGGAGTTGAATGTTAATCACCAAGATGATGGGGAAAATGTCTCCAGGGCATGTCAGAGACCTTTGCTGCAGCCCCTCCCATCACAGGCCTAGGAGATTTAGGAGAAAAAAATGGTTTCATGGGCTGGGCCCAGGGTCCCTCTGCTGTGTACAGTCTAGGGACTTGGTTCCCTGTGTCCCAGCCACTCCAGCTGTGACTGATAGGGGCCAAGGTACAGCTGAGGCTGTTTCTTCAAAGGGTGGAAGTCCCAAGCCTTAGGCAGCTTCCACATGGCGGTGAGCCTGCAGGTGCATAGAAATCAAGAATTGAGGTTTGGGAACCTCTGCCTAGATTTCAGGGGATGTATGGAAACATCTGGATGCCCAGGCAGGTTTACTGCAAGGGTGGGGCCTTCATGAAGAACCTCTGCTAAGGCAGTGCAGAAGGGAAATGTGGGGTGGGAGCTCCCACACAGAGTCCCTACTGCAGTGCCACCTAGTGGAGTTGTGAGAAGAGGGTCACCATCCTACAGCCCCCAGAATGGTAGATCCACCTACTGCTTGTACTGTGTGCCTGGAAAAGCCACAGACACTCAATGCCAGGCCCTGAAAGCAGCCAGGAGGGGGTCTATACTCTGCAAAGCCACAGGGGTAGAGCTGCCCAAGGTTGACAGAGCCCACTTCTGGTATCAGCGTGACCTGGATGTGAGACATTGATTCAAAGGAGATCATTTTGGAGCTTAAAGATTTGACTGCCCCACTGGATTTTGGACTTGCATGGGGCCTGTAGCCCCTTTGTCTTGGCCAATTTCTCCCATTTGGAATGGCTATATTTACCCAATGCCTGTACATCCATTGTAGCTAGGAAGTAAGTAACTTGCATTTGATTTTACAGGCTCATAGGCAGTAGGGATTTGCCTTGTCTTGGATGAGAGTTTGGACTGTGGACTTTTTAGTTAATGTTTTAATGAATTAAAACTTTGGGAGACTGTTGGGAATGCATGATTGGTTTTGGAATATGAGGATATGAGATTTGGGAGGGGCCAGGGCAAGATGATATGGCTTGGCTGTGTCCCCACTTAAATCTCATCTTGAATTCCCACGTGTTTGGGAGGGACCTGGGAGGAGGTAATTGAATCATGGAGGCAGGTCTTTCCTGTGCTGTTCTTATGATAGTGAATAAGTCTCATGAGATCTGATGGTTTTATAAGGCAGAGTTTCCCTGCAAAGGCTCCCTTCTCTTGTCTGCCACCATGTGAGACATGCCTTTCTCCCTTCCACCATGATTGTGAGGCCTCCCAGCCATGTGGAACTGTGATTCCATTAAACCTCTTTCTTTTGTAAATTGCCCAGTCTTGGGTATGTCTTTATCAGCAGTGTGAAAACAGACTAATATATTCATGGAAATGTCAGAGAAATTTTCATGGAAGAGACAAGTAAATACAGAAATATGCAAACTAAGTAGGGAAATGTGGCAGAGACTGGAAGTCTGGTTGGGGATATTTCTGAAAGGCAGTAGAATCTAACACTACCACCAACCACAGACATGTACTGAGTTCTACCATGTGCCTAGCAGTGTTCTGGGCAATTTACACACTTTTTCTCACTTACTTTACATGTACTCAGCTTATTGGAAGAGTCGATTCAATAGAGTGTAAACAGGAAAAAAAAAGGTATTTTTTTCCTCCTCATTATTACCCTTGAAACATTTTCTTTATGACAAGCCTCAATAAAATCTCAAGCAGATTCCTCATATTGTCTTGTCACTTTCACATACAATGAGTCTTATTTGGTGGAGGCTTTTGACAAATTCCATGTTTTCTAATATCTAACCTTTACTCTCTCAATGGAGTTAAAATTCCCTGCCCTGGACTTGGGTTGGAATGGGCTTGGAAACCTAGAGTGGGTAGGTGGTGGTAAGCTCAGTGTTCTCTGTGTTTCTTTGCTTCACTTTTCCATCTCTCATTTCTAGCTACTAATCTGGCTCCCTTTCCTCCAGGGTTAGAGCAGAGCAGAGGAGATAAAGGGAAAGGAAAGGTTTCAAGATGTCCTGTGCTGGCTTAGAGAGTTCTCCTTGCTGGTGCTGGAACCACTTTGTGTTCTCTCTCTTGGTTCTGGGGTGCCTCTACTCCTGGTCACTGGCCACTCTTCCTTGGGCCCTTCTTTGACTGCACATTCATCCCACAGGCTGTCCTTCTGGTGGGCCTCTTTATGTCATAACCAGAGCCATCTTCTGTACACACTTGGCCCACAATCTTTTCCTGATTATCCCCCTGCTGGCCACTCTACTCCCCCTGTCCTCCCAGCCTCTCCAGGCAGCTTGTCTCCTTCAGATAGTCAGGTACCCTACATCCCCCAAACTCCAAAGAACACATGCAGTTTAATTTAATTCATTTCAAGAATGTACTGGACCACCACCACTTGCCAGATGCTGTTCAAGGTACTTGTATTACAGTGATGGACAAAACAAAGACCCCATCCTGATGAAACATACATTATTCAGTAGAGAGACAATTAACTAAAGAACTAATTATATAAATAAAGTATATAATAAATTAGAAAGTGATAGCTACTGTATTAGTCCGTTCTCACACTGCTATAAGAACTACCTGAGACTGGGTAATTTATGAAGAAAAGAGGTTTAATTGATTCATGGTTCTGCAGGCTTAAAAGGAAACATGACTGGAAGGCTTCAGGAAACTTACCATCATGGCAGAAGGTGAGGGGGAACAAAGGCACATCTTACATGGTGACAGGAGAGAGAGAGAGTGAAGGGGAAGTGCCACATACTTTCAAACAAACAGATCTCATGAGAACTCACTATCATGAGAACAGCAAGGGAGAAGTCCAGCCCCATAATTCAGTCACCTTCCACCAGGCTCCTCCCCTGAAACATGGAGATTAAAATTCGAAGTGGGATTTGGGTGGGGTCATAGAGCCAAACCATATCAGCTACCATGGAGGAAAATGAATCAGGGGAGGGAGATGGGAATCACTGAAATGGAATTGCAGTTAAATGGTCAAGGAAGAAGTCATGGAGAAGAAGACTTGAAGGCAATGGGCATTGGATGAAGACTCTCTACTCATATTCAACACTAGTTTCTTAGTGGCCTTGGGGCCCCAGCTCCTTAACTTCCAGGTGGAGGAAGGGATTAAACTTCCCTCTTGGAAATATATCCCCTTCTATGAGTGGTGGGCTTGAGGTAGAAGAAAGCATATGCCTTTCTCAAAGAAATTCTCTGTCTCCCTGTTATATCTTCATATAAACTTAAATTAACTGATGAACTATGAAAATTTTCAATAATCCCTTAGCAAATTCTATATATAAGGTTTGGGCTCCATTTTGAAATAATCATGAGTGTTCCATATTTTTTTATTCTGTTAGCTTCTGGATCTCAGTCAAAATTCCAAGACAACACAAAGCCTTGCTGAACTTCTGACTAGGCACATTGAAGAGACTGAGGTTTAGTCACTTGATCAAGGTTCCGTAGATAAGAGGCTACAAGGATTTGAAACCAATTTTCACATACACTTTCTTCTGTGACATTGTTCATGAATCTTAAAAAGGTATGACTCCAGCAAACAAACAAATAACCCAAACAAACCAAGACTATTTAGCAAGTCACCTCTCAAATTGTGGCTTGTTCCTGCATCAATTTTTACAAGAACCCTTAACATCCAGGCAGCTCTATGTGACACAGACTCTGCTCCCAATTTCTCTGCTATGATGAGATCACTAAAACACAAATTTTTGAAATCATCTTCTAAAGGATATGTTTCAGTCATGTCCCAAAATAAGCAGGTAGTCCAACCCCTGGAACCACTTCCTCGACAGAAAAATACCCACTGCCATCTGCTTGTTGGGAGCGATAGTGCTCATTCACAAAAGAAAGAGTATGTTATCCTCTTAACATCAGCTTCTCATTTTTTATTTGTTAAAGGCATATCCTTATCACTAAGACACAGTTTAGATATTTCTTCTTTTATCAGATTGCCCTAAATAATTTATAGGGTTTTTTTCAAAGGATCATAATGCAATTAGTTCTAACTATGATTTGGGAAGTTAATTATCATTTTAACCACCTGTATTCAGAATTATCAAGAGAGCTGGTCTTGGGAGATATGGCTGGCAAATGATGGGAATAATTTTCTCTCTACATTATTCTTTGGACTTTTGTAAACATTTTTCCTGTACACTTTATCTAGAGTGGTCTTGTAACTGGGCAACTTAACCTCAAAATGCATTTTAAACATTTTTTTAAATTTCTCTTGCGTTATAAGATATAACCTTGAGGCAAACTGCAGAAACCTTTTTCCTTAGCCTTAAAATAGATTCCATGTCCCTCCCTTTCTCACTGTGTATACTCCCTTCAAATTTATCTAACTGTATACTAGTACATAATCATGTGTCTTCTTAGAAGTTCCAGGGGCTAATCTTGAGACAGAAGGACCAAGTCTGGAGACCCTACTACAAAGTTCCAGCCATTTTTGAGATGATGTCAGCCTGAGGTCCAGGTGGACTGGGACCCAGGATAGCCACCAGAACAAGACACATGGAGATTGTACTTAGCCCAATTCTTGCATACCTTCTTTATCAAGATTTCCCTTTTCAACCCCTGCCTTCCCCCCTTTCAAATTGAAGCACTTATTTTGGATGGGAATCTGGCTGCCTCCCCTTTACTCATTCTGGTTAATAAATTCACCACTTCCCTTCCTTCCCTTCCCTTCCCTTCCTCCCCCTTCCCTTCCCTTCTTCCCTTCTCTCTCGCTCTCTCTCTTTCTTTCAACAGAATCTCACCTCACTCTGTCATCCAGGCTGGAGTACAGTGGCATTATCTCAGCTCATTGCAGCCTCCACCTCCTGGGTTCAAGTAATTCTCCTGCCTCAGCCTCCCGAGTAGCTGGGATTACAGGCATGCACCATTATGCTCAGCTAATTTTTGTACTTTTAGTAGAGACGGGGTTTCACCATGTTGGCCAGGCTGGTCTTGAACTCCTGGCTTCAAGCAGTCCACCTGCCTTGGCCTCCCAAAGTGCTGGAATTACAAGTGTGAGCCACCACTCTCGTCCAAATTCTCTTTCTACCAGACCGCACTCTTGTTACTTGGACTCTGCAGGTGGCAAACATCTGGCCTGCTCTGTTCAGTTACAGTCTGATAGTAAGTAAATAATCCACTAACCTCTATCAGACTTCCTCAGCTTACAAAA
The DNA here is from genome assembly GCF_006542625.1 of Nomascus leucogenys. Classification (NCBI taxonomy): domain Eukaryota; kingdom Metazoa; phylum Chordata; class Mammalia; order Primates; family Hylobatidae; genus Nomascus; species Nomascus leucogenys. Next base: position 21,903,610 of record NC_044383.1, on the reverse strand, counting down.
AAAATTTCAAAAAGTTTGAGGGCTAATCTGACCCTTATTAAAATTATGTGGGGTTGACAAGGCAAAGTTTTCTCACATATCTACAAAATTTACTAATAAGTTAACTTTTCCATGCCTTATTTTCTCCAACCATTGAGTCACAAAAACTAGAATTGTACCATGTGACTCCATCCTGCCACCTATAGCTGCCTGGGTCAAGGATGGACAATTAACCTAGGTAACATTACAAGCCCCATAACAAAGCTTGGTATGAAGGACTCCATCCAAAAGGAGCTGAGTTGAAGCTTACTCAGTTTCATTCTAGGGAAGTTGGAAGTGGGAAACCAAGGCACTAAGCCCTGAGTACCTAGACCTGGGGCTTGAGGCACCCACTGTGAGACAGTCGTGATACGCATAAATAGAGGAAGGCAGTTTGTAAAGCAAGAAAAGCAGCAAGAGAACAGAGAGAACATGACAGAGACAGCCTTAGTGGTAATGGCTCTCTACTTACTCCCCAGTTGCAATTCCAGTAAGGCCTGGCTATTCTTTGCTTCCTCACTAGGTTTCCATAAGACACCTCTTTTGCTGAATAGTAAGCCTTCTATACATGGGGTAGTTTGTGTGGATTAATGTTATTTGCAACCATTAATGTCTGAGTTGAAAGAATCTATTTGAGTTGAAACAATCCCTTACTGATGGCTTCTTCCTGACAGCACACAAAATAGAATCCAAAGCCTTTGCCATAGTCTGAAAGCATCTCCCGCCCTTACTCCAGTATGACTGTATCTTGTGCCAGTCCCCAACCTTTCATGACACTCCAGCCCATTTGATTTGCTTTAGTTCCTCAAAAAATAAAGCTCTTTTCCACACTATGGAATGTAAGTTCCATCAAAGACTAGGGCCATGTTGTCTTGTACACATTGGTGTTTGCGGAGCTTAACACAGTGCCCAGTGCTTAATACATGCTCCATAAATATTTGTTAGATCATTCATAGCTTGTGACAGTTAAGAGGTCAAATCCATATATTCTCATACTCTATTCATTATTTTATATTGTTTGGTCAACCAACAGCCAATCAATTTAAGTTTATAGTTTCTGAACTATAAAATCTACAGTTACCATGAATATCTATTAACCCACATGTATTTAGTGAGCCCAAAGAGGAGACATAAGAACCACAGCTGATCTGCTGATACCACCAAAACATGCCACTAGGTTATGCTGAAAACATTTTGGAATCCAAAACAAAGAAAGATAATAGCACAAAATGTATTTAACAAAGAGTGAGTCATGTGTCCTCTCTCCTAGAGTCTTAGAAAATGTTAAACCACAAAATGAACAAATTAGCCAATTTTTAGATAGAAAATACTAAGTAGGTGAATAGAATAATTTTTCTTTGAATCAAAGCCCTAGGGGAACATTTTAGAAATGTTCTCCTGCATATTAATAATGGGCTAATAACTTACAATTACATTATATGCTTCCAAAACCGGAGTCTATTTTCTTCCCTTTTAAGTACCAGTTGCGTATCCGTTATCCAAAGTACTTGGGATGAGGAGCATTCTGAATTTTGGATTTTTCTGGATATGAGAAGATTTGCATATACATAATGAGGTATCTTGGGGATAGGGCTCAAGTATAAACACAAAATTCATTTATGTTTCATATACACCATATACACACAGCCTAAAGGTGATTTTATACAATATTTTAAATGATTTTCTGCTTGAAACATAGTTTTGACTGTGTTCTGATTGCAACTGGTCACATGGTCAGGTGTGGCATTTTCCACTTGTGGCATCATATCAGCATTGAAAAATATCGGAATTTTGGAGCATTTTGGATTTTAGATTTTTATATTAGGGATGCTCAACCTGTACAAGAAACATATTATTTGTCCAAGGAGAAGCTGACCACCAGCCAAGAAAAACAGATATCCAGGGAGTGTGAGAATTAACTTTCCTCCCGGTGTCTCAGGAACATATATTGCCTAAGTACCACAGAACCTGATTTACATGCATGTGGCTGTGCAGGTGCAACCTGGATTAAAGTGTCCACCAAGTGATTACTTGTTCCCCCCATGCAGCAGGATATGTACCCTCCTGATGGCTTGCCACACATCCAATCATGCAATTTATCCCACCAGTCTAGTCTGTAGCAGAGCACCTGTTAAGTTCATTGCCTGACTTCCTTCGCCACCCAACTGCAGGATCCCCAATACCAGGGTCTGAGTTTTGGCTGCTTTGGAATCCCCAGCATCTAGCCTCATGCTTGGCACAGAGTTGCCAATACCAAGACCGATGAGATGCAAAAATCCATCTCAGTTAAGAGTTCAGGTCCAAATCCTGGCTTCGTAACTATGCTACATATGTGACTTTGGCAAAGTTGTTTCACTGCATTGTGTCTTAGTCTTCTTATCTGTAGAAACGGTTATTAATAGCACCTACTTCACAAGATCATGGTGAGAACTGAATGATATAATGTAAGATAAGCACTCAATAGGTTCCAGCTATTATTACTACTATTAAATTATTATTGAATGAATGAATGAATGGATGAATGGATGTTCTTAGAGATTTCTCAAGTTCCTGGTTTCTTGCCTTGACCTCAGAGTTCTCCATAGCTGCTTTCCCACAAAGCTTCCAGTGCTGTTGGAACCCAAGGGAGGAGATCCTTAGTACATCAAGTGGAAAATCAGGAGGCCATTGACAGACTTATGATAGGAGTAGCAGGGAAAAGCATAGAGAATAATAAAAGAGAACATCTTGTCCATCATCTGCTGGATAGGCACTGTCCTTGTTCTTCACCCTGTTGGATACAAACATTATTCTGAGCACTGTTGTCACCAAGTAAGGTGTGGAGAGGTGAATGAGGAAGAACACAGAATGACTTTGAGTTTATCGTTCCTTACCAATGAGCCAACCTGCAGTTCTTGATCACCTAAGTGCCAGGACATCTGCCAGATAAAGGAGGCATCAGTTAGCCTTCATTCCTCATAATCTAGCAGAGAATGCAAATAATGACCCATTGGATACAACAACATGAGATGATACAACAAGTGCACAGTGTTGTGGCAGAATCTAGCAGTGACACATGGTCCAGTCCAGGACATCAAGGAGGTTTCTGGAAGGAAGTGATGTTTTAACTGATACCTGAAGGAGAGAAGGATTTTTTTTTTAATGAAGAGGGGAGATGAGAATGTTCCAAGCAAGAGAACAGCAAGTTCAAAGGCTCAAAGTGGGGAAAGATGATGTGTTAGAAGGACTGAAAGAAGACTAGCATGGCTGAAGGCAGAGATGGGGAGGGTGGCAAGAGCTGAGGCTGTGGTGATGTTTGTCCCATCCCTCCTGCCCCCACACTTCTCCCTCTTCTCACACTCTTGCCTGTACCAAAGGTCAGCCCTGGAAATTCCCAGCCTTCTCACCACCAAACCCATTAAAAAAATTGCTTCTCTCACTTTTGTTTTTGAATATTTTGTTTTGACATATCTCATCAAACACACAGCATTTATTAAGACATGAATTAATTACCCCATGTTAATTAAAGTTGTATTTACTTGCTAATCACAGCTTCCATTAGAATGAGATAGACAGTGTTATCACACAAAGCTGATGGAAATTCAATGCAAAGCATACAGATGTGACAGTCTGTTTAATAATACTAGGCATTGCTAATGTTGGTTGAATTCTTGCTATATGCCAGGCACTATGGTAAACACTTTCTATGCATATCTCTTTTATTCAATCCTCTTGAAACCCTAGGAAGTATCCTATTTTCCAAAGGAGGCAACTGAGCTTTGGAGAGGTTACGTAATTTGTCTAAAATCTCACGGCTAACAAGGTGTGAACCTGAGATACAAACCCATGAGGTGTGACCTTTAATTCTGTACTCTCTTAATGACTCAATTTGTAGTTTCTGGTCATGCAGATTTATTATAAGTTCACTTTAATTTTTAAAATTATTAAAAATAGCTCTAACATTGTTCCTCCTTCCTTCTCCCCAATTTGATGCCTTTAAGGGTTGGACAAGGCTTTTATACCTTAAGCTGTTCTTTCTTTGCTTGCAATTCTGAGGTACTCAAGTTGATTACAAGATTCACAAAGTAGGGATCAGATTCTGAAACCCTCCTCTAGCCATGGGGCATGTGCAAGAGTACCTCATCAAGGCCTTTGCTGTGAATTTTAACTTAAACCTTAGAAAAGGATCTATTTGTGCTATTAAGTCAATTTGAAAAGATTTACTGTATGCCAGGGGTTCCCTGTGATTTTGTTGAAAAAATGTTGCCACCTTTTTTTTGTACATATAGTACTTGAAAATGGACACCAGAGTGCACCATGAAATTCAAGAGAAAGAAAATAAAATGCAAATGTTCTATGCAAAGGTCTAATATGATATTAATAAATCAAAGCTAAAATGTCCAAATATCCCTAAAAATAATTATAGATGGATTATATGGTATCAAAATTATGATAAAGTTGGTGAGAGAATTGTTGCCCTTCAATCTGACAAGTGTTCTATTCTAAAGTGGAAAACAATACATCAAAGAAATTATTTGTGCCATGCCCAGACAATTACATTAATTTATTTATTTGTTCCTATGGCAACAGAAGATGAAACAAGCTGAGCCTATGTTATGAAATAAACTTTCTGAAAGCAATTATTTTGAATTAAAACCAAATATTAGGTTTCTCCCCAAAACAATGGTGGATAATAACAGTGTGATGATGGCTTAAATAGTCTACAGAATTCTTCTATTTCCATAACTAGGAGGGATGTCACTATTTGGACTCAGGACTACGTGCATAACTGGATCTATTACTAGTTGTTGCCATCTAAGGAATTTTTCACCACACAAACACCAAACAACTACAGTCATGCATGGCACGATGATGTTTCAGTCAATGATAGACTGCATACATGATGGTGGTACCATAAGACTTTAACAGAGCTAAAAGATTACCATTGCCTAGTGAGGTCATAGCTGTCCTAATGTTGTAGTGCAATGCACTGCTTACATGTTCATGGTGATGCTGGTATAAAGAAACCCACTGTGATGCTAGTAATATAAAAGTGTAGCACATAAAATTACATATATTATCAAGTACATAATAGTTGATATGATAATAAATGACTATGTTACTGATTTATGTATTTACTATGATTTTTATGGTTACTTTAGAGTATACTTCTATATCCTCCAGATGAAGGTACTATTATCATAGAAGATGACAGTTCCTGAAGACCTTCCAGTGGAACAAGATGTGGAGGTGGAAGACAGTGATATTGATGATCCCGTCCCTGGGTAGGCCTAAGCTGATGTGTATGTTTGTGTCTTAGTTTTTAATAAAAAAGTTTATTAAGTAAAATAAATGATGATTTTAAAAATAGTGAAAAAAGCTTATAGAATAAGAATATGAAGAGAGAAAACATTTTTGCACAGGTGTCCAATGTGTTTGTGTTTTAAGCTGTGTTATTACAAAGGAGTCAAAAAGTTTAAAAAATTAAAAAGTTCATAAAGTAAAAAAGAGACAGTAAGGTAAGACTAAAATTTATTATTAAAGAAACACTTTTAAAAATAAATATGGTGAGGCCTAAGTGCATAGTGTTTATAAAGTCTTCAGCAGAGTACAGTAATGTCACTCACTCACTGATTCACCCAGAGCAACTTCCAGTCCTGCAAGCCTTATTCATGGTAGATGCCCTACACAGCTGTACCATTTTTTATCTTTTATATATTTTTACTGTGCCTTTCTATGTTCGAACATGTTTAGATACACAAATATTGACCATTGTGTTCCAACTGCCTACAGTATTCAGTGCATTAACATACTGCACAGGTTTGTAGCTTCAGAACAATAGGCTTTACCACATAGCCTAGATGTGTAGCAGGCTATGCCACCTAAGTCTATGTAAGTACATTCTAGGATGTTCCCACAATGATGAAATCACCTTCTCAGGACATGTGCCCATTGTTCAGTGTCACAAATTCCCACTGTTTAGTGACTGTAATATGATTGGAAGTTAAATAAACTGAGTGAATCAATGACTTCTTGGGATATGTAGAACCAGCAAGGAGGTAATTTAGTTCAAAAAAAAAAAACAGGACTTATCAGCAGTGAATATTGAACCAGGCAACTTATGTGGCAGTACTGCCTAAAAATTTTTTTAAAAAAATATGCAAAGGAAACAAAAGAAATCCAATAGTCACACATCAGCAAGCAATCACTAGTTACTGGCAGGTTGAAGGGTCGGGAAGATAAATTATGCTTGTCCCTCACTCCCAGGAGATGTAGATATTTGTAGGTTTCTACTTTTTTAAGAGCCTCCTTTTCTCCCTCAGATTTTTAAAACTATTATTATTAATAGGTTTTATTTTTAGGGCAGTTTTTAGTTTTGCAGCAAAATTAGCAGAAAGTACAGGGAGTTAATTCCCATATAACCCCTGTCCCTGCATCTGCACAGTTTCCCTCATTATCAACAGCCTCTGCCAGAGCAGTACATTTGTTAATTTACCAACCTACACTGACACATTGTTATCACCTGAAGTTTATAGTTCACTTTAGGGTTCCCTTTGGAAGACAGTTTTGCAGTTTCTTAGAAAGACATTCACATTATACAATCCCACAATCATGCACCTTGGTATTTATTCAAAGAAAGTAAAAGCTTGTGTCCATGCAGTAACCTGAACATGGATATTTAATGCAGCCTTCTTTATACCTGCCAAAACTTGGAAACAACCAAGATATGTCTCAGTAAGTGAATGGATAAACTGTTGTACATCCAAATGATGAAATATTATCTAGCACTAAGAAGAAATGAACTATCTAGCCATAAAAAGACACGGAGAAAACCCGAAAAGCATATTACTAAGTGAAAGAAGCCAATATAAAGAGGCTAAATACTGCATGATTCCAACATCCAATATGACTTTCTGGAAAAGGTAAACTAAGGTCACAGTGAAAAAAAAACATCAGTGGTTGATGGGTGGAGGCAGAGGAAGGGATGACAGGCAGACCACAGATGATTATCAGGGCAGTGAAATTATTCTGAAGAACCTATAATGGTGGATACATGTCACTACACATTTGTCAAAACACATTAAATGTATAACACCAGATGCAAACCCTAATGTACACTATGTACATTCAGTGATAATGATGTGTCAATATAGGTAAGAAATGTACTACCCTGGCGCAGAATATTGGTAGTGTGGAAGGCAGGGAATCAGTGTGGGGAGAGGGTATGTAGAAACTCTCCATACTTTCTGCCCAGTATTGCTGTTTAAAAATAAAGAATACGGCTGGGCACGGTGGCTCATGCCTGTAATCCCTGCACTTTGGGAGGCTGAGGCAGGCAGATTACGAGGTCAGGAGATCGAGACCATCCTGACTAACACGGTGAAACCCCGTCTCTACTAAAAATACAAAAAATTAGCCGGGCATGGTGGCAGGTGCCTGTAGTCCCAGCTACTTGGGAGGCTGAGGCAGGAGAATGGCGTGAACCCAGGAGGCGGAGCTTGCAGTGAGCCGAGATAGCGCCACTGCACTCCAGCCTGGGTGACAGAGTGAGACTCTGTCTCAAAAAATAAATAAATAAATAAATAAAAGAATACATGCATACATATATAGAAAATATGTATATAAAGTAAATATAAAAAATAAAGCTATATATATGTATAGCTTTTGCTCAGAAATAACATTTTTGTAAATACATCACTAAAAGTCTAAGTAAAAATCCTACAATTTAAAATATATATACATATTTCAGGGCTGGGTTTTCAGAGCAAGCATTTGTCATAAAAAATGAGATAAAATGAAAATCATCATGGAAATGAGTCATAAAGAAGAAAGATAGGAACCCATTTTAGAATTGTAGAAGGGAAATTTAACTCAAAGTTCTAACAAAAGCAACTTTTAAGTAGGTCTGTCTCACTTCAAAGTACCTTTACACATTCAGTGCAGTGTAACTCCGGGAAAGGCTGGGCTCAAAGTAGTGGGAATTAGAATATTTGGAAAAGAAAAAGGAGGAGGAAGAGAAGGTGAAGAATCATGATAATTCTATCCATGAACTGAGGAAATAACTTAGATTTTCCATTTTTCTTATACATCCATTCAATAAGTTTTGAAGGCCAGATGCTGGGAATATAGAACAAGTCAATTCTTGTCCCAAGGGAACTCACATCCCCCTGATAAACACGAATATTATTTTCTTTTAGGATATCAGGATGTTTTCCAACCTCTTTGCCCTCATGACCCATCCTTACCTCTCCCTAAACCTCCATCCCTTTCCATAGTATGCTGCTGTGTTCCATTTAGAAAACATCAGCCAAATTCCTTCTCATCTCTGGGTCTGGTCTGTTATCTCTCTCGGGGTGTTCCTGTCTCTCTTATGCCATTTCGAAGCTTATCTTCTTTCAAATACCAGCTCTTAAAAGCCTTTCTTGACTACTCCAGTACACAATTACTTGATGTCTCATTCCCTGAACTCATTACTTACTGATGGTCAGTGTTCCAGCATATATTATCTCCAAATCCGAGCTGTGAGCAATAAAAAATACCCTGTTTTATGTACATTTCCCACAGACTGTCAGAATACAGGGCATATATGAGGGACTTAGATGTCTTTTAATTGATTCCAACAGACTATGAGAATACAGGGCATATATGAGGGACTTAGATGTCTTTTAATTGATTTACATAAAACTTTATTCATGCTAATTAAAGTTTACTATTTGAAAGTGGCATGCTGTTTTTCCAAATAAAGCCCATGTATCTATAAATCTCATGAACTCATAAGTGATTTTAGTAACAACCTTTGAAATTCCTTTCTCCCTTGAGAGACTCCAAATAGTAACAGATGAGGCAATCTCATGATATAGAAATTTAAAATGAAAGCCATTTACGTTGGTGGCTATTAGGAGAAATACTTTATACCTAATTAGTGCTGAAAGGCATTTTAAAAGTTTTTTCAAATTGATTATTGTTAACAGGAACTTGTTGATAATTCCATTTGGTTTAACAAAATTAAATATCTCTAAATTAATAAAAATAGCCTTACCACTAACACGGGCTAATTAAAAAAATTTTTTTAATTTTAATAAAATGATTAATGTGTTTCATGCCTAGGTAAGAGAAAGACATAATAGCTCATACTCCTACAAGTGAAGCAGTAGATATATTTGACTGCAGCCATTAAAACATAGAGAAAATAGCCCCCTCCCCCAAGAAGATATCACAGTACCTTATTTCGTTTTGGGAAATCTTTACTTCTTTTGCTTTACAAACTTCATTCATTATCTATGCTTTTCCTCATTCAGCTTCCCAATAGTTCACAGCTGTTTGCTCACAGAAGTCCCCCACCTTGTAATCTATGATAGTAATTAATAATCATTAAAACCAAGCATAGATGCAAATATTTGTTCAAGCAACTCCACTGTGAAAAAAAATGCATTAGAAAAAATCTCAATCTTCAGCCTCCCATTAAAAAAGGTATGGAAGACAGAAGACCAAACCTATGTGCACATTTCGTCTTCCACTCGTGATCCATCTAAATAATACAAAATATATTTTTAGAAAAAATAAATACATAACTTCTGGTTTTGACAAAAGGGCATACACTTGACTAAGCTCTTCCTCATTAATTACAGCTATAAACTCTGGAAATAATAAAACAGACAATCATAAGAAAATGATGGAAAGAGGTAATCAGACTGACTGGGGCGCAGAACTAAAGAAATAACACATTGTTCCAAGATATCACAAATACCCTTCCAGTGGCAGATGATCAGGGTCTGGAATCTAAACTACCAACCAAGCAACACGAGATATTCCAGGTATACTCTGTTCTGTACCAAAGAGAGTCCTGCTGACAACAAACACCTAGGCTCTGAGAAATGCTTTTCATCTCTGAAAGCTGGAGACTGCCTTCCCTCATCTAAAGTCACGGTGGACCTGGTCAGAGGAAGTGCTGTCCATCCTTACAGGGGGAACCATCAGGGATTAGTAGAAGCTTTGGTTTAACAAGACAAAGTAAGCCAAAATAACACTGCAAAACTTCTGAAAACTAAACTACCATTGGAATGACAGCCCACAAAAGTAGTCTGGGAGCTGCATGCCCAACCCAAACAAGATGACTACCTGTATGAAGAAAATATTTGAATAGGAGCCAAAGTCTTTTAACACAATGTTCAGGATACAATAAAATATCACTTGTCATACCAACAACCAGAAAAATCACAACATGAATAATAAAAGATAAAAGATGCCACCATAAAAATAAATCAGATATTGGAATTATTTGACAAAGATTTTAAAGCAGTCAGCATAAATATGATTCAACAAGCAAAAACAAATTCCTTTGAAATAAAAACAGAAAAATCTTATAAAAAATGAAAATTCTTATAAAAATGGAAATCATGTAACTAAAAAATACAATAACCAAAACAAAACAAAAACCTCAGTAGATGGCTCAGTAGAATAAATATGACAAAAAAAGAGCAAGTAAACTTGAAGGTAGATTTTTTTGTTGTTAAATTGTATCCTTTCAAAATTTTTATGTTGAAGTCCTAACCCTGAGTACTTAAGAATGTGATGTTATTTGAATAGAGTATTTACATTTAAGCAATTTAAAAATAAGGTTATTAAGGTAGGTGGGCCCCAATCCATTATGATGTTGTCCTCATAAAAAGGCAAAATTTGGACACAGATACATTTGGTAGAATGCTCAACAGGTTCTTGCCTTAATGTTCAATAGGAATTAGCCCTAAAACAGTCTTTCTTTTTTCTTTTTGAGATGGAATCTCATTCTATTGCCCAGGCTGAAGTGCAGTGGCATGATCTCAGCTCACTGCAACCTCTGCCTCCCAGGTCCAAGTGATCATCCCACCTCAGTCTCCCAAGTAGCTGGGATTATAAGCACCCACCACCTCGCCCAGCTAATTTTGGTTCTTCCTAATAAATCTTATAACCCTAAAGATTAAATCCTCTTATCACTTAAGTGTGACGAATCCGAGAACAAAGTAAAATAATATTTATAGGAATACAAAAACATTCAACATCTAATAACGTAAAATTTACACTAATATAAAATGCATGCAAGGAAGCACGAAAGTACGATCCATAATAAAAATAAAAATAAATGAATTACAAAGAAACTCAGGATTGACACAGTTGTAAAAATCATCAGATGAAATTATTATAGTTACTGTAAAGGAATTCCACATGTTTAAAAACTAGGGAAAAATTTAATATGCTAACTGGAAATGTTGAAGATATAATACAGACCTAAAGTGAACTTCTAACAGTGAAAACTACAATGTCTGAGATGAAAAATGCACTCAATTAAATTAATGGCAGATTAAACATTGGAAAAATAAAAATAGTATATTTAAATGTATAGCAATATAAATTATCTAAAACGAAAACATACAGAGAGAAAAAGAGACTGAAAAAAACAAATAAACACAATAATCAGTGAGCAGTGGGAAAATCTCAAGCCCCCTAATATTCATGCAATTGGAAGCCCCAAAGGTAAGGGAAGGTAGTAAAATATTTAAATAAATATTTGCTGAAAACTTTCTAACTGTGATGAAAAGTATAACTGGTAACAGGGTAGAAAATCTGAACTGCAACTGATAAATTGCTGGAGTCTCAGTGTGGGCAAGTCTGAGTAAAAAACTCCAGGGGGCCTCCTCATAGGGGCCCTCAAACTTCTGTGAGTTTTACCTCCAGAAGCTCAACCAAGTTTTCACAGTAAATATACCCTATAAAATTTCCTTCAAAAGTCAAGGAGAAATAAAGACTTTCTCAGACTTTCTTGAATCTACACAACTATAAGCCCGCAGATTCAAGAGATGCAACACACTCTAAGATTAGAAATATTTTAAAAAGAAAACTATACCAAGGTGTGTGATAATTAAATTGTTCAAGATCAGTAATAAGTAGAAATCTTAGAAGCTAAAGAAAAAATATATATACAGAGTAACTAAAAAAAAATGATGTCAGCAGATTTCTAATCAGAGATAATGCAAGTGAGAAGACAGTGGAATACCATTGTGGGGAAAAAAACTGTCAACTCAGAATTCTATATCAAGCAAAATCTTTCAAAAACAAAAGCAACTTTTGGTTTTCAGTTCTGCACATAAGGAGCTTGAAAGTTACACTTTATTCTAACAAGTTAAAAGCTAAAAAGTCTGAGAGATTGGTCAGGTAAGGTGGCTCATTCCTGTAATCCCAGCAATTTGGGAGGCTGAGGTGGGTGGATCGTCTGAGATCTGGAGTTCAAGACCAGCCTGGCGAATATGGTGAAACCCTGTCTCTACTAAAAATACAAAAAATTAGCTGGACATGGTGGCACGCGACTGTAGTTCCAGCTACTCGAGAGGCTGAGGCAGGAGAATCACTTGAACCCAGGAGGCAGAGGTTGTAGTGAGCCAAGATTATGCCACTGCCCTCCAGCCTGGGCAACAAGAGCAAAACTCCATCTCAAAAACAAAACAAAACAAAACAAACAAACAAACAAAAACTGAGAGATCACAACTCTTATTTGATCTGTAAAAGAAGTGAGGATTCAAGGCAAACTGCTTTCTCTAAGACTACAGGAACAGACAACGGATAATCATAATTTACCAGATTAAAGGCTCATAAACAGAAATTGCCATGGTAACTAGTAACAGGGTAGAACACCTGAACTATAATTGATAAACTGTGGAAGTCTCAGTTCAGACAAGTCTGAGAGTTAAAAACTTGAAGGAACCCAGTCATAGGGGCCCTCAATGCTTCTTTGAGTTTTACCTCCTGGGGCTCAACCAGGTTTTCACAGTAAATATCAGAGAAAATTGTCTCATGTTTCCAGCAGGGGGAGGAGCAAAGAGCCATTTTTTAATATATGCCAGAACATTATTTTCTTAATATCTGTACTTGGGAGAAATTATTTAATAAGAACTTAACCCTGCTGGTTTTATCAGAGTCTAACTGGCCTAGAGTAAGTATATTAGTGAGGATTCTCTAGGGGAACAGAACTAATGGACTATATATATACATATACGCATATACATATGTGTATATATATATATATGTATACACATATATGTATATATGTGTGTATACATATGTATATATACATATGTATATGCGTATATGTATATATACATATGTATATGCGTATATGTATATATACATATGTATATGCGTATATGTATATATACATATGTATATGCGTATATGTATATATACATATGTATATGCGTATATGTATATATACATATGTATGTATATACGTATATACATATACGTATATACGTATATGTATATATATATGAGTTTATTAAGTATTAATTCACATGATCACAAGGTCCTACAATAGGCCATCTGCAGGCTGAGGAGCAAGGAGAGCCAGTCTGAGGTTCCAAAACTGAAGAATTTGGAGTCTGATGTTTGAGGACAGAGGGCATCCAGCACAGGAGAATGATGTAGGCTGGGAGGCTAGGCCAGTCTCTCTTTTCATATTTTTCTGCCTGCTTTATATTCTAGCCATGCTGACAGCCGATTAAATAGTGCCCACCCAGATTAAGGATGGGTCTACCTTTCCCAGCCCACTGATTCAAATGTTAATCTCCTTTGGCAACACCCTCATAGACACACCCAGGATCAATACTTTGTATCCTTCAATCCAATCAAGTTGACATTCAGTAATAACCATCAAAAGTCCACCCCTTGTCAACTTGAACCCATACACATCTCCTGGGAGCACGCATAATCTTTAAATAAAGACAATAATAATGTCATAATTATGCCTAACATAATACAACAATCCTTCATACAATGGGAAATGCGCCAATCCCTAACTCAAACACTATTACATAAAGCTAACAATACTTAAATGCTGATATGAAGTCAATAAATCTCACGTCACATGATAAAGGAGAAAGGAAATAAAAGGAAGATATTTTCTTAGTACAAGTGTATACATGCATAAACATGTTTTTAACAAAAGAAGTAGGAAATACTCATGACAATTACAGTCCTTGTTTCTTCAGCTGGTCATGTGGTGATAGCTGGTACTGATGACTACCTTCTTCTACTACCCATTCTGTATTCCCTTGGCTTTCAGGAAGCGCCTTGGCAGGCTGTATTTTTTTTCCTAGTGGAGTGACCCAAATCTTCATTCTTAAGGGGTCTGGGCCATTTGTAGTGCTGCCTGGATTGGGCTGTTGTAGTTTCCCATTGACCTTAATCACAGCATGGTAATCATTAGCATGGTAATACTAAGACATGCTCTAATGGATCTCCTGTCTTCCATGCATACTCTTCCTTATCTCTATTGTGGAGTGGAATTGTAGACTGATTTCATCTTGATATTCTGGGTCAATCACCCCAGCCAACACTGTAACTCCCTTCTTAGCCTGTTGACTTAAAAGTAGGAGGAGCCCAAAGTGTCCAGGTGGCAATCTTAACTTCCAGTTTAATGGAATCATTGTTGTGTGTCCTGGTGACAGCTTTCCTCCCTCTGGAACTAAAACCTCTAGGCCAGCAGAACATAATGTTATGGTACCAGGAAGCAAAAATTTTGCTAGTGGATCACTAGGGGTGATGGTATGTGGTGCCACTTCCACTTCCACCCCTTGCTTCCTGGACCCATGAATCCTGGCTACAGGAGAAACAGTACCATATACTGGATACTGATTCAGAGCATACACGGCCTTCTGAAGACCTTTGTCCCAGCCCTCCAAAGTACTGTCACCTACTTGGCATGGTAATTGTGACTTCAAAAGGCCATCCCATTCTATCAGTCCAGCTGCTTCAGGGTGATGGGAACACAGTAAGACCAGTGAATTCCATGATCATGAGCCTACTGCTGCACTTCTTTAGCCCTAAAGTGAATGCCTTGATCAAAGGCAATGCTGTGTGGAATACTATGATGGTGGATAAGGCATTCCATGAGTCCATGGATAGTAGTCTTGGCAGAAGCATTGTGTGCAAGATAGGAAAACCCATAACCGGAGTAAGTGTCTATTCCAGCACGGACAAATCTTTTCCCTTTCCATGATGGAAGAGGTACAATATAATTAACCTGCCACCAGGTAGCTGGCTGATCACCCCAAGGAATGGGCCATGTCGAGGGCTCCATGTTGGTCTCTGCTGCTGGCAAATTGGGCATTTAGCAGTGGCCGCAGCCAGGTCAGCCTTGGTGAGTAGAAGTCCATGTTGCTGAGCCCATGCACAACCTCCGTCCCTGCCACCATGGCCACTTTGTTCATAGACCCATTGGGCAATGACAGGGGTGGCTGGGGAAAGAGTTTCTGAGTCGTGTCCACAGAAGGGGTCATCCTATCCATTTGATTATTAAAGTCCTCCTCTGCTGAGGTCACCCATTGGTGAGCACTCACATGGGATACAAATATCTTAACAGTTTTTGACCACTCAGAGAGGTCTATCCACATACCTCTTCCCCAAATTTGTTACCAAGTTTCCCATCATCCTTCTTCCAAGTCCATGACCATCCAGCCAAACCATTGGCTACAGCCCATGAATCACTATGTAATTACATATCTCCCCATTTCTCCTTCTATGCAAAGTGCACAACCAGGTGCATTGCCCAAAGTTCTGCCCGCTGGGAAGATTTCCCTTCACTGCTGTCCTTTAGGGATGTCCTAGAAAGTGGCTGCAGTGCTACAGCTGTCCACTTTCAGATAGTTCCTGCATACCATGCAGAACCATCTGTGAACCAGGACCTAGTCTTCTCTTCCCCTGTCAACTGATCATAGGGAACTCCCCATGAGACAATTGGTGTGGGCTGGAGGAGAGAAGACAGGGTGGCAGAAGTGGAGACCATGGGCATTTGAGCCACTTCTTTGTGTAACTTACTTGTGCCTTCAGGAATTTCTCAAGTCTGATCACGTATATATTGCTTCCACTTGATGATGGAATGCTGCTGTGCATGACCCACTTTATGGCTAGATAGGTCAGAAAGCACCCAGTTCATAACAGGCAGTTCAGGTCACATGGTGACTTGATGACTCATAGTCAAATGTTCAGATTCTACCAAGGCCCAGTAACAGGCTAGGAGCTGTCTCTCAAAGGGACAGTAGTTATCTGCAGAAGATGGCAGGGCCTTGCTCCAAAATCCTAGAGGCCTCCACTGTGATTCACCTATGGGGGTCTGCCAAAAACTCCAAACAGCATCCCTATCTGCCACTGACACCTCAAGCACCATTGGATCTGCTGGGTCATATGGCCCAGGAGGCACAGCAGCTTGCACAGCAGCCTGGACTTGCAGAGCTTTCTCCTGTTCTGGACCCCACTCAAAACTGGCAGCCTTTTGGGTCACTTGATAAAAGAGCCAGAGTAACAAACCCAGATGAGGAATGTGTTGCCTCCAAAATCCAAAAAGCCCCACTAGGTCTTGTGCCTCTTTCTGGGTTATAGGAGAGGCCAATGCAGCAAATTATCCTTCACCTTAGAAGGAATATATCAATAGGCCCCATACCACTGGACCCTTAGAAATTTTACTGAGGTAGCAGGTTCCTGAATTTCAGATTTATTTCCCATCCTCTGGCATGCAAAGGTCTCACCAATAAGTCCAGTATGTTTGCTACTTGTCGCTTACTGGATCCAATCGGCATAATGTCATCAATGTAATAGAACAGTGTGATATCTTGAGGAAGTAAAAAGTGATCAAGGTCTATCCAAATAAGATTATGACACAAAGCTGGAGAGTTGGTATACCCCTGAGGTAGGACAGTAAAGGCATATTGCTGGCCTTGCAAGCTGAAGACAAATTGCTTCTGGTGGGCCTTATGGACAGGAATGGAGAAAAAGGAATTTGCCAAGTCAGTGGCTGCATACCACCTACCAGGAGATGTGTTAATTTGCTCAAGCAATGAAACCACATCTGGTAGAGCAGCTGCAATTGGAGTTACCACTTGGTTAAGCTTACAATAATCCACTGTCTTTCTCCAAGATCCATCTGTCTTCTGCACAGGCCAAATTAAAGAGTTGAATGGGGATGTGGTGGGAATCACCACCCCTGAGTCTTTCAAGTCCTTGATCGTGGTGCTAATCTCCACAATCCCTTCAAGGATTAATATTGTTTTTGATTTACTATTTTTCTAGGTAGAGGCAACTCTAATGGTTTCCATTTGGCCTTTTCCACCATAATAGCCCACACCCAAGGAGAATAACCAACTCCTGTCTGCTCTAGCCTTCCACATCAAAGAAGGAAAATATTCACCGTCAGCCCACTTTAGCCCTTCAAGTGAAAGAAGGGAAATACTCAACTCTGGCTCACTCTAGCCATTCTCTCCTACCTAACCAGGTATGGTGCGAACTGAAAATCAATTTTAAAGTTCATAGTCCAGAAGCATCCCTTTAAAAAAACCAAAGCTAAACAAACAAACGAAACAAAGCAAAACAAAACAAAACCAAAAACAAACCAGACCTAATTACAGGACTAGAGAATGCTTTTCCTCCCTCCCCACATTTTACCACCACGTTAATAAAGGCCTATTTATAGCAGTTTCTTCTATGTGATCCATTATATCTGGCTATCAAGAAAAAAAAGCCAAATCACAATTTTAAGTGAAAGGGTAAACATCAGAATCAGAAATGGTGGGATGTTGGAATAGTCAGACTAGGAGTTTAAAACAACAATGATAATATGCTAAGTGGTCAAATAGGTAAAATAGCATGCAGGAACAGATGAACAATATAAGCAAACAGATAGGAATTCGAAGAAAGAAACAAAATTAAATGATAGAGATAAAAATCAATGTAACAGAAATGAAGAATACTTTTGAAGGGCTTATTAGTATACTGTGCATGGCTGAGAAATTAATCTCTGAGCTCGAAGGTATCTCAATAGAAACCTTCAAAACTGGAAAGTAAAGAGAACAAAGACAAAAACAAAAAGGCAACAAACCCAGAAAACCAAAGGACTGACACACAATTACACAAAGTGAGGTAAATACATAATAAAAATGCCAGAAGAGAGAAAGGAACAACAACAACAAAACAAGTGAAACAATGATGTCTGAGAATTTTTCCAAATTAACGTCATACACTAAACCTCAGAACCAGGAAGCTCAGAGAACATTAAACAGGATAAATGCCAAAAAACAAACAAAAAACAACACCTAGGCACATTATTTTTAAACTACTAAAAATCAAAGATAAAAAAATTCCAAAATGAAGCCAGAGGAAAAAACCACCTATAGAGGAACAAAGACAAGAATTACATCTAACTTCTCAGAACTCATGCAAGTAAAAAAAGAATTGAATAAAATATTTGAAGTGTTGGAGAAAAAACTCAGCAACATCGAATTCTATACCCTGTGACATTGACTTCAAAAGTCAAGGAGAAATAAAGACTCCCTCAGACAAGCAAAAATTGAGAAAATTTTTTAACAATAGACTTGCATTGTTCAAAATGTTCAAAGAAGTCCTTTGGAAAGAAGGACAACAATATAGGTCAGAAACTTGGATCCTCATAGAGAAAGGAGGATACACATTAACCCATAATGAATACACATGAATCCATAATGTGTATGATCCTAACAAAATGTCAAACTATGTGATGCAAAAATTGATAGAACTGCAAGAAGAAATAAATGAATCCAGTATTACGGTAGAAGACTTCAATACTCCTCTATTAGAAATGAACAGATCCAGCAGGCAGAAAATCAGTAAAGCCATAGTTGAAATAAACAACACTATCAATCAACTGTATATAATTAATATCTACAGACTACTTCACCCAACGACAGCAGAATATACATTCTTCTCAAACTCACATGGAACAATCACCAAAATAGACCACATTTCAGGTCATCCAACACACCTTGACTATTTAAAAGAATAGAAATCATAAAATGTTTGCTTTCAGACCATAATTGAATTAAACTAGAAATCAGTAACAGAAAGATAACTGAAAAATTATAAAATATATGAAGATTTAAAAATACTCTTCTGAATGACACATGAGTGAATGGAGAAATCTCAATAGAAATTTTAAAATATTTTGGACTAAATAAAAATAAAAACACAACAACAAAATTTGTGGGATGCAATGAAAATAGTGCTTAGAGGGAAATGTACAGCATTCAATGCATATATTAAAAATGAAGAAATATCTAAAATTAATCATCTGTTTCCATTTTAGGAAACTAGGAAAAGAAGAGCAGATTAAATCCAAAGTAAGCAGAAAAAAATAATAACATTAAGAACAAAAAATAATAAAACAGAAAACAGGAAATTAATAGAGAAAAATCAACCAAACCCAAAACTGATTCTTTGGAAAGAGCAATACAAGCAATAAGCCTCTAGATAGGTTAACTAAGAGAAAAAAGAAAGAGGACACAAATTAATAATATCAGAAATGAAAGAGGGATATGTCACTATAACATAAGAATATTTTTAAAAAGGAATACTATGAACAACTCTAAGCTTACAAATTTGATAACCTAGATGGAATAGACCAATTCCCTGAAAGACATAATCTTCCAAAACTCACACAAGAAAAAATAATTTGAAAACATACATGTTTTTAAAACATATTCAATTATTAAGACCCTTCTAAAACAGAAGGAATCAGACTTAGATAGTTTCACTGGGGTAGTATTCTACCAAACCCTTAGGGAAGAAATTATACCAATTTTCTATAATTTTTTTCAGAAAATAGAAAAGAGAAGGAATATTTCTTAATTCATTCTCATCATCAGCATTATCCTAATACTGAAATCATACAAAGATTTTCAAACAAAACTACAGACCAATATCACTTAGAGATGTAAAAATCAATAAAATATTAGCAAATTCAGTCCAACAGTGTATAAAAAATTATATAGCATGTACCTGTAGAAGTCATCACAGCTATGCAAAGCTTATTGAACTTTTAATAATCAATTAATGTAAACCATCACATCAACAGGCTAAAGAATAAAAATCACATGATCTTATCAGAGATACAGATAAAGTATTTGAGAAAATTTAACACCTATTCAGGATAAAAACACACAGTAAACTTTAGAACTTTAGGAATAGAGGAAAACTTTCTCAACTTGATAATGCATATCTACAAAAATGTATAGTTAATATCACACTTAGTGGTGAGAAATTAGAAGCTTGCCCACTAAGATCAGGAACAAAGAAAGAATGTCCCCTCTCACCACTCCTTTTCACCATTATATGGAAAGTCTTAGCTAATGCAATAAGAAAAGGAAAGGTATATTGATTGTAAAGGAATAAATAGAGCTGTCTTTTTTGTTGATGGCATGATTGTCTCTTTTGAAAATATGAAACAATTAACCAAAAAAGTCCTGGAACTAATATCTTATCACAGCAAGGTTGCATGGTACAAGGTTAACATACAAAAATCAACTGCTTTCTTATATATCAACAATGAACAAGTGGAACTTGAAATTAAAAACACAGTATCTTTTACATTAGTAAAGATACTCTTACAGTATCTTTTACATTACAAATTTAAATACTTAAGTATAAATCTAATAAAATATGTACAAGATCTATGAGGAAAACTGCAAAACTCTGATCAAATAAATTAAAGAATAACTAAATAAATGAAGAGATATACCATTTCCATTGCTATGAAGGCTCAATACTGTGAAGATGTCAGTTCTTCCTAAATTGGCCTATGGAATCAATTGCAATCCAAATCAAAATCCCAGCAAGTTATTTTGCGGATATTGTAAAACTGATTGTAACATTTATACTAAGAAGGAAAACACTCAGAATAGCCAATATAATATTGAAGGGAAAGAACAACATTTGAGGACTAAGACTACACAAGTTCAAATCTGACTACAGATTTTTTTCCAAGATGTCAGAGTAGAGGCTTTTAGCATGCCTCAGCTATGTGGAAATAGCAGGATAGTGCATGATAAACTCTGTGAGCTTCAATTCAAGGAAAAAAATGGGAATCACTGGAATTGTGAAGGACACCTGTGATGGTTAATATTGAGTGTCAATTTGCTTGCATTGAAGGATGCAAAGTATTGTTCCTGGCTGTGTCTGTGAGGGTGTTGCCAAAGAAGATTAACATTTGAGTCAGTGGACTGGGAGAGGCAGACCCACCCTCAATCTGGGTGGGTACCATTTAATCAGCTGCCAGTATGGCTAGAATAAAGTAGGAGAAAATGGAAGGGCAGACTTGCTGAGTCTTCCGGCCTTCATCTTTCTCCTATGCCGCCCTTGAACATCAGACTCCCAAGTTCTTCAGTTTTTGGACTCTTGGATTTACACCAGTGGTTTGCCATGGGCTCTCGAGCCCTTGGCCACAGACTGAAGGATGCACTGTTGGCTTCCCTACTTTTGAGGTTTTGAACTCTGACTGATCCACCACTGGCTTCCTTGCTCCTCAACTTGCAGATGGCCTATTGTGGGACTTTTACATTGTGATTGTGTGAGTCAATTCTCCTTAATAAACTCCCTCTCATATATTCATATATCCTATTAGTTCTGTCCCTCTAGAGAACCTGGACTAATACAGATTTTGATGCCAGGCATGGTTCTAGAGGAAGATAATTTTAAGGATGGATGTGTTTAGCTGGTTTTGGAGTTTCTGGAGTTGGCTGCTTAAACTGATTAGACCCAAAAATGCTAAGGACTCTACTTCTAATAGTATGGAGAACAATGATAGTCCTTGGTGTGAACTGTTTAGAGAGTTATATAAAATAAATGCATTTGATACACCTAATTTACTGATTGTGAGAGTCAAAGAATTTAGTGACTTTATACATAATACCTTTGACTATGTGTGGGGAACCAAAAAATATTATAAAGTTGGTTGGTTGCTCCTAAGTTCACTGGACAAAGTGATGAAAGAAAAGGATGAGCTTAGGGATTCTAATTCCTTGCTCCAGAAGCACATACTGAGCCCAAAGTCTTCTAAGATTGCCCTGAGTAAGAGTCGTACATTCTGTAGACAAAGGGTTGAAATTGCAGAAAATCAGGCACAAGCTCTTATCATGCGAGTGGCTGACCTGCAATGAAAGGTACATGCTCAGTCTCGCCAGATGTCTACTATTAAAGTGAGGGCATTGATTGGAAAAGAATGAGACCCTGCAACTTGGAATGGGGATATGTGGGAGGACCCTGATGAAGCTGGGGACACTGAGCTTATAAACTCTGAGAAGGCTTTTTTTGCCAGAGAAAACAGCTTCCTCATCCCCAGTGGTGTCAACATCCCCTCCCCGACGTGTTGCCATCAGCCTTACTACCTTTGTCTGAGGAGATTAACCATGCACTGCCTGAGGCAACAGTGATGGCCTCCCCTGAAGCAGTCACCAGGCAAGACAATGCTGATTCTCCTTAGGACCCACCCCCAACACCCCTGTTTGCTTCTAGACCTATAACTAGACTAAAGTCCCGGCATGCCCCTAGAGGTGAGGTTCAGAGCGTGACCCACGACGAGGTGTGCTACACCTCGAAAGAACTGTTTGAGTTTTCTAATTTATATGGACAGAAACCTGGAGAAAAGGTATGGGAATGATATTAAGGATGTAGGATAATGGTGGAAGGAACACAGAGTTGGATCAGGCTGATTTTATTTATTTGGGCCCACTAAGGAGGGATTTTGCATTTCATGTTGCAGCTCAGAGAGTTAAAGACAGTTCTAATAGTTTATTTGCTTGGTTAGCTGAAATATGGATCAAAAGATAGACCACTGTGAGCGAGCTGGAAATGCCTGATCTCCCTTGGTTTAATGTAGAGGAAGGGATCCAAAGACTTAAGGAGATTGGGATGCTCGAGTGGATTAGTCACGTTAGACCTACTCATCCCAGCTGGAAGTGTCCAGAAGAAATTGCCTTCACCAATATTTTGTGAGATAGATTTGTGAGGGCAGCACCTGCATCCTTGAAGAGCTCTGTGATTGCTCTTCTCTGTATGCCAGATCTTAGAGTAGGAACCACAGTTACTCAATTACAAAATTTAAAAGCAATAGGAATAATTGGATCCCGAGGTGGTGAGGGCCAAGTGACAGCACCCAACTGTCACAGGCAAGATAGGCATAGTTACGGTAATGGACAGCAGAGGCAAAGCAGCAATCAGAATAGTCTGACACGTGTAGAGCTCTGGCATTGGTTGATTTTGTGTAATGAGCAAAGTAGACTGCGGAGTGGCAGTGAAAAACACGAGAGAGAAAAAAAAACCAACAAGTAAAAATGATGTCCTGAAACCTGGAAAAGAACATTTTTCAAGAAGGTGGGAAGGTTCAGCCATGTGAAGTGCTGCTGAGAAGTCAAGGAGGATGAAGGAGGTGAGACTTGACTACTGATTTTGTCAATACGTAGAAAGTGGCTGACCTCGATGTTGATATATTTAAGTAGGGTGATGGGAATAAATAGCATTTGGTGTGGGTAAGAAGAAAATAGGAAGAGAGGAACAAATGGCTGAAAGAATCAATAGTTGTTCATTTTCTTCAAATTTCAGATTTAACACGACTTATTTGAAAGTATCCAGTTAACTCATTTACAGATGAAAATGTGGATGATGATAAAGAAACCACTCAATTCAAAGAGAAAGTTTTCAAGTACCCAGTTCACTTTGTTCCTGAATATATTAAAGGTCAACAAGACTGCAGTCAGGTTAATAAATAATCATTGCTTTTTCATCTGGGACATTTTTCTGAGTCATGGGCACAAAGCCACATAAATGTAGATAATAACAGAAATAGTCTATTTTCTTTCATGTTAAAATCACTAGTCTCCCCACACAATGTAACTATAATTAATTGTTATTAATGTACTTCACCAACATTATCTGTTTAGAAAATCATTCATTGTGACTCTGTAAAATAAAGTATATCCTTGTCCAAAACATGGCAATAAGCCTAAAATGCTAAAGAAGGCTCTAATTCACTTTTGCTTTTATGACTCATCTCTGGTTCACAGTCACAGAATGACATAGCACTTCAAATGGTCTGGAAGGCATACACAAGGAGTAATGAAATCTTATTGGGATCTAAAATGAAGAGCTAAAACAATGGTCAGGACCAGAGCAACACACACCAATAGCATAAAAGCTGCAGCTCCCCTTGGAGAGATTCTTTGCTAATAAATTAGAGTACTACTAGTGCCAAAGGAAGACAAGTGTTAGGGATGCAAAATGTACAAGCTATAGATAAACTATAACTGCAAACATCTCCAAGGTATATTCTGGGTCCTAAAGTTGTCTTGAAGAAAGGGATAAATGAGGGTTATTCAGGTTAACTTCCTCACCAACTTCGAAGAATCTGGACCTTAGGTATTTTGCTAATATTTGCTAAATGTTGGTACGTGCAGGCACTGCATATATCCTTTATACGTATCATTTCATTTACTGTTCACAACCACCTTACAAAGTAATTAGTATTATCATTCCTGTTTTCTAATTCAAGAAACAGAAGATCAGATTGCTTGTGAGACTTGATCAAATTCATAGAGCTAGAGATTAGTAAAGCTGTATTTGATCCCAGGCAGTCAATACCTCCTTTCTCAATTCCAAAGTTTGTACTGCTAGAAATACATAATGATTGGAATTTCTACATATGGCTGGCTACCCTGGCATTGTGATCTAGAAATTAAGAGACAAATTTTATCTGAGGCTTGCCATTAACTCTCTAGGGGACTTTGGAACAGTCATTTAATCTCAGTCAATCTCAGTTCAGACCATATTTTATGGCAACTAATGAGATAACAATATGAAGAATTATTAACTGCTATTATTGTTCCCATCTTCACACATCCCTAAAAAAGTTTTACTAGATTCTATCTATAAAACGTAGAGCTCAAAATACTGAGAATGACAGTTTCATCCCAGACTCCTGACTGACTGAGTGAACTCATTTCATTCTAGCTGGATGCACAAGAAATCAATTTTTGTATTATTCTCTTTGCAGGGGAATCCAAATTACAACATTTCTAATCTTTAACCCAGAATGTCCTTCCTTTCCTAAAAATTTCTTCAAGAAAATCATTCTAAGGAGAAAAAAGCAATATATGCAGTAAGGGTTTTTTTGTTTGTTTTTGTTTGTTTTTTAAAAAGAAAGAAAGAAAGAGAGAGAGAGAAAGAGAAAGAAAGAAATCAAAACAACAAAAACTTCCATGCACAGCAAACGGCTGAGAGTTAAGTATAGGGTGCCAATATGATGAAATACAATGCAATTTATTAAATGAAGAATTAGATTTTAAAATATTTAGGGAATATAAAAGTGAGAAATGTAGAGTAGAAGGAAATATATACATAATGATTATGACTGTTTGTGTGAAAATAATTGGAAAAAAAGCTCTTAAGAGAAATTCAGCATAGTTTGGGGGATTTTTCCCCATCATTTGAACATATTTTCTTAAAAATGTTATATATATATTATACATATATATTCTACATATATATATTATACATATATATATTATATATATATATATTTTTTTTTTGGAGACGGAGTCTCACTCTGTCACCCAGGCTGGAGTGCAGTGGCGTGAACTCGGCTCACTGCAAGCTCCGCCTCCCGGGTTCACGCCATTCTCCTGCCTCAGCCTCTCCGAGTAGCTGGGACTACAGGCGCCCGCCACCACGCCCGGCTAATTTTTTGTATTTTTAGTAGAGACAGGGTTTCACCGTGGTCTTGATCTCCTGACCTCGTGATCCGCTCACCTCGGCCTCCCAAAGTGCTGGGATTACAGGCGTGAGCCACCGCGCCCGGCCAAAAATGTTTTATATTTAAGAATATTCTAATTCTTTAAAAGCATTAACAACTAAAACAACACTCCTTTCACACTCTCCACGCACCCCCATCCCAAAAAAAAGCACCCTCCCAACTCTTCCTTTATTTCTAGCCCCTGTTTAGGCAAAGTGTTGACTTCTCTTTCTGGTAGATCTGCCTTGAGTATAAGAAGTCAAATAGCTCAGTCAGTTCTGAAAATGCTCAGTAAAGGACTCTCCAGCAAGTTCAATCAGCTTGCAATTCCTGTCTCTAATTTGGTACTGCAGCCCAATTCTGACCCACCTGACACTCGGTTGCTGCTGTTAGGATACCACCAGTAGTTCTTGCAAATCACCTCAGAACCATCCTTGATGCATTTAATACATTCACACACCCATGCAGTCTACTTTGTGCTAAGCACTGGACATTCAATCATGAGCAAAAACTCATTCCCTGAGCTCACTGAAGTTACTAATATTGACCTCCTCTGTTTAATTTTATTTTTAAATGAGGATATATTTAACATTTTTGAAAAAGAGATAAAACTCAATCATATTCCACCCTCCTAACACAATGCTCTTTTTGGTATATTGCCCTCCTGTCTTTGTCTTGATGCATACATATTTTATAATCTTATAATTACAGTATAAGAGGTAAAGTATAATACTGGATTCAAAACTTTTCACCAGGATCATAAAGAGTTTTCTAGTTTTTCACAGTTTCAACAATGATCTTTTTTTATACTTTTCTATGTTCAACCATATATCTCATTCTTTATTTGTCCTTTTCCAATTTCTGAGTATTTAGATTATTTTCAGATTTTCTGTTTACCCTATAATATGGATAATACAAAAAAGAAAACAAAAACAACAAAAGAATGATTCTGACTCAGTACAACCTGCCTTTACTTCTCTCTCTAGCTTCTTCTCTTATCTCTCCTGACCTCCAATTCCATGCTCAGGTCATGGTAATACCTGGAGGATCCCAAAGCCCCATATGTTGTTCAGTTCCTATCCCTTCGCAGACGCTCTTACCCCTGCCAGTGAGCACTTTTCCCCAAAATTGATTCCTAATTCTCTCATCTTCTTTGCCTAGAAAACCCTTCCTCATCTGGTATGGTTTGAATATTTGTGCCCCCTTCAAAATTCATGTTGAAACTTAATCCTCAATGCAACAGGATTATGAGGTGGAGCATTCAGGAGGTGTTGAGGCCTTGAGGGATCTGCCCTCATGAATGAGATTAGCACCTTATAAAAAAGCTGGAGGAAAATAGCTGGGCCCTTTTCCCCCTCTGTCCCTTCGGCCATGTGAGGACACTGTTCATCCCTTTTTGCCCTTTTGCCTTCTGCCATGTGAGGATGCAGTGACAAAAGTGCATTGACGAGGCAGCGTCCTGGAAGCAAAAACGGAGCCTTTCCCACACACTGAATATGGGATCCGGGATCTTGGACCCCCAGCCTCCAGAACTGTGAGAAAATAAAGTTATCTTGTCTTTAAATTACCCAGTCTCTGGTACTTGATTATAGCAGCACAAACAGACGAAGACATCATTTTCTAAGCCTCAACTTAGATATTACTTTTTACAGGAAACTATTTGGGAACTTTTTTTTTTTTTTTTTTTTTTGTGAGACAGAGTCTTGCTCTGTCACCCAGGCTGGAGTGCAATGGTGCAATCTTGGCTCGCAACCTCCGCCTCCTGGGTTCAAGCAATTCTTCTGCCTCAGCCTCCCCAGTAGCTGGGATTACAGGCACGCGCCACCGCACCCGGCTAATTTTTGTATTTTTAGTAGAGACGGGGTTTCACCATGTTGGTCAAGCTGGTCTCGAACTCCTGACCTCGTGATCCGCTTGCCTCGGCCTCTCAAAGTGCTGGGATTACAGGTTTGAGCCATTGCGCCTGGCCCTGGACCTCTTAAACTGGAAGTTCACACAACAGGACTGTTGTGCTGGTATCCACTCACCAACCCAGCAATCATGGCACTTGGTATTTAATACTCCAAGTCCCTAAATGGCTCACCTACATCTACTGCTAGACTATAAGTTCTGCGAGGGACATATCTTTTTTTTTTCCATTCACTTTTCCTTCCTTTATGCTTTCTCATTTCTTTATAAGACCTCACATTATTTTGTATTATTAAATATGCTATAAATTCCAAATAGTATATGCAACATAAATATAAATGATAAGGCATAATAATAAAATGAGACCCATGTGTCCACTACCTAGAACAATGTTGTCTTTTCGCACTGATTAGAATCTATAACAATATCTTGAATAAAACTAGTGAAATCAAGTATCCTTTTCTTTTCCTAAGTCTTCAAGGGAATGCTTGTAAAGCTTTACCATTAAATGTGATGCTTGTAGAAGGTTTTTGGCCGACAACATTTGTTAGGTTAAGGAATTTACCTTTTAACCTTAGTTTTCCCTAAGAATGTTTTTATAATGAGTAGATATTGAATTTATCAAATGTTTTTGCTACACATACTCAGATGGGTATATGGTTTTCTCCTTTTATCTGCTAATCTGGTGATTTACATTTTAATAGATGTTCTAATGTTAAAATAACCTTGCATTTTAGGATTTAACCAATGTGATTAACAGGTATTATATTTTTAACACATTGCTGAATTGAAGATGCTCATATTTTGTTCTGAATACTTCATGCATGTTCATGAGTGAAATGAACTTCTAATATTCCTTTCTTATACTATCCTTGCCTGGTTTTAGTATCAAGGTTATATTAACCTCACAGGAAAACAATAAACCCTCTGTAACTAAGTCTATTCTTTGAAAAAAATCTAAGATACTATCTATCTTTCGAGTGTTTTATAGAATTCATATACAAAACCATTTGGGCCTAATATTTTCTTTAAGAAAAGATTATTATTACTAATTCACTAATAAGATACTTTTCTAGGTATTTTGTTCATTACATTTCTTTACAAATTTATCAGCATAAAATTCTTCCCAGTACTTACATCATCTTTTTTTTTTTTTTTCTGAGACAGAGTCTTGCTTTGTTGCCCAGTCCGGAGTGTAATGGCGTGATCTCGGCTCACTGCAACTTCCCTGACCCAGGTTCAAGCAATTCTCCTGCCTCAGCCTCCTGAGTAGCTGGGATTACAGGCGGCTGCCACAACACCTGGCTAATTTTAGTATTTTTAGTAGAAATGGGGTTTCACCATGTTGGCCAGGCTGGTCTTGAACTCTTTACCTCAGGTGATCCACCCGCCTTGGGCCTCCCAATGTGCTGGAATTACAGGTGTGAGCCACCACGCCCGGCCACATCATCTCTTTTAATCATTGCTTTATGTATAGTTATGCTTTCTTTTTCATTCCTAATGTCTATGTCTCTTTTCTTTAAATTTTGGTCGGTCTTATTAGACATGCATTGATTTTGGTAGTCTTTAAAAATGACTGTCAGTTTTATTAATTCTATTTGTTTTCTATTTTATAAATGTGTCCTTTCTTATTCTTTTTTACTTTTGTGTGTTTATTTTGTTGTTCTTCTAATTTCTTAAACTGGATGCTTCTCACACTCTTTAGCCTTTTTCTTTTCTAATATAAGTACTTCCTCCAGGAAGTCTTCCTATAACAGACAAATTGGGTTTTATATTATTGTTTCTATTTCCATAAAGATTGATGCCTTAACCGATAGCTCTTCCAACAGCTTTTTAAAAATAAATATTCAAGTGTATGTTGCTTTTTCCTTCTTGGTGGTGTTGTTAATTTATAAATGAATTTTGTTATATTCACAGTACAAGGTCTGTATGACATCCAATTTCTGGAATCTGTTGTCAGTTTTTACAAATCTTTCCTGCATGCTCAAAACAGCATTTTATTCTCTGGCTCTTGGGATATATTTCCTGTGCCATTAGATCAAGCTTATTAAGTGAATAGTTCAAATTCCCCCCATCCTTTCTAATTTTTGTCTGTTTGATATATCAATTACTAAGAGACAAGAGGGAGAATAAAAATCCCTTACTTCTCTTTGGAGTTCTGGCAATTTTTGCTTCATATATTTTAAACCTATGTTATTAGCTAGCATTACCTCCTGGAAAATTATCTTTTTTCTTATTATATAGTTACTGTCTTTGTCTGTAGTAATGTTTTTTGCTTTGAAGTCTATTTTGTCTATTAATAACAGACACCAGGAACATTTAATAGTATTTGCCTGTTATCTATCTTTGCATTCTCTGCCTTTCAACTGTCCTCTGTTCTTATGTTTGATGTGTGTTCCTTGTAAAAAATCATGAAATTGACTTCCATATTTTTTGGACTGGGTCATTTTTGATAATCCCTGTTATCTCACTTATAATTAGTCTTATATTTTTATTTTTTCTATCTTTTTTGGTGTTATTTGCCTTGCTTTTATGCAGTTTTATTTTTTCTTCATTTGCTTTCTTTTGCTGTGCTTATCGATTTGTTTTTCCTTTGAGAAGTTTTACTTTTTGTCTTATAAACTTTTAAAAGGTTAAAGTTATTATGTTGACATTATTGCTGAATAATAAAAGTATCTTAGAAGATCTTCATTCTAATCATCTGTCACAAAAACTCCACTATCACATTAATTTTGTTCACAATAGAAAATATATCCTGCTTTAACTCTCAACATTTGATATCAACATTATTGAATTTAATCATTAATTATACTTCATTTATCCAAATTTTACTCTCTACTTCAGCCAACATACCTTAAATCTTAGACCTTCCTTCTGGGATCATTTGCTTCTTTCTGAAGTACATGTATTAAAAGTTCCTTGTGGCAAAGTTATGTTGCTAGCAAACACTGCTTCAGTTTCTTCTAAAAATGCCTTGCTTTTCTTCTTGTTTTTGAAAGTATAGAATTATACATGGTGCCTCAGTTTTTTCTCAGTGCTCTGAGGCCAGTTGTCCAGAAGCCATTTCTTTAATATTTCTTTTTCTCTTGCTACTTTTTCTAAATAACGAAATTGCAAAAACCTCAAGGGCAAGGTGCTTACAACTGGACTTGTTTTTAATTATTTTGCCTTGGATCCACTGGACTTCCTAAATCTGAAGATTTAAGTCTTTAAGTGATTCTGGAAAACTCTTGCCCATTGTATTTTCAAATATTGCCTTTTCATCGTCTCTATAATCTTTACCTAGAAATCTTTGTGAGTGAACGTATTCCCTCTAAACTCCTTATCTCTTAATCTATTTTTCTTGGGTTATGTCCCTTTTTCTCTTTCTGTTCTACTCCATGTAACTTTTTGCATCTCTTTGAAGTTGATTTTCTTTTCAGCTTTGTATATTCTGATGTTTAACCATTCCGTTTTAGTTGTATATTTAATCTAGAAGCTTTATTTAGTTCTTTTTTTAACCAGTCTTTCTGGTTATCCTAAAATAATTTCTAGTTCCCAATTATGATATTTTATCTGTCCTTTTAAAAATATATACATTTAACACACTTATTTTGCGTTGTTTTAGATAATTAAATTTGTATGGGTCTGGCTCTGTTTTTTGACTTTTATTTTCTTTTCCTTCTTAGTTGCCTTACATTCATGGTATCCTGTTTCCTCTAATGTAGGATTCCTTATTATTATTATTATCATCATAATTATGAGCTCATATTTGGAACTCTGCTTACAGGAATCCTGTAGGAATTTCATGGCTTCTAAGTTCCTCTGAGAACATTTGCATTTATTCCTTTTTTGTGTGTGTGTGTTTTTTTTTTTTTTTTTTTGAGATGGAGTCTCACTCTGTCGCCCAGGCTGGAGTGCAGTGGCGTGATCTCGGCGCAATCTCGGCTCAAGCTCCGCCTCCCAGGTTCACGCCATTCTCCTGCCTCAGCCTCCCGAGTAGCTGGGACTACAGGCGCCCGCCACCACGCCTGGCTAATATTTTTTTGTATTTTTAGTAGAGACGGGGTTTCACCGTGTTAGCCAGGATGGTCTCGATCTCCTGACCTCGTGATCCGCCCGTCTGGGCCTCCCAAAGTGCTGGGATTACAGGCGTGAGCCACCGCGCCCGGCCGAATATTTGCATTTATTTCTACCCAATACATAGAAACAGTACTACCTTTGTCCATTTTAAAGTAAAAGTCTCAGTTATGGCTTTTCAGTTCCCAAATGTGTGAATTCAGTCCCCAGTCCCTCATGGGGGCTGATTGATGCTATAGATTCTCAAAGGAAGCTTTTTCTCCATCTTCAATTAAAGCCAGTGCTGAAACCGACAAGTATCTCTCCTTTATGCCTCTGCAGAGCGTAATCTGAAAACCAGAATTTCCATGCATCTTCTGTGGTTTTATGCTTTATCCATGGAGGAGGGTAGGCTGACTCGATGCCTTTCACTCTACTCATTGTCACTTGTCCTGCTGATAAGGTTGTTAAACCAAAACTATAAACCAGTTACTTGGGTTAGCACACACTCTTGAATAGCCCAAAGCTTCACTGTGTTGCTCACCTCCATTGAGTTATGGTCTCATTCTCTCCCTGACCTTTCTGCCAAGCTCACACATTTATTTAAATTGTCCTTTTAAAATTTCATATTATATTGCATTGTTAGTTGCGTTCTAAGAGGAGAGTTTCTGGCTCTCTGTAACTGTCATATTTCCAGAATGGAAGCCATGAACATTGACTTTCTTGTTCACCACTGAATCCTAGTACCTAGTGTAGTACCTGACATTAAGCAGACATTGCATGAAAATTTACAGAATAAATAAATTAATTAAAATATTTGATATTGTGTGCATAACTTTTTGATTCTGAATCATTTCTTCAGGATAAATTCTGACAATTTAAATTACTGGGTTCAAGGTATGGACAATATCTTACTATACACACTCTTATATTACTTTCCAAAAAAGATGCAAATACACATAGTAGGTTACTAGGTTAGTACTTATGTTAGGTGTGCTTTAAATTTTTACCAAATAGTTAATTTGTTTCCTTTCACCTCCCAGAAGCCTACACATCATCACTCGTCTTTGTAGATGTAATGTATGCTCCCTAATGACCTCTAAAGCACTGAAGAGAATGCTCTGCAGGCCAGAGAGTTTGCTTTGCTGCCAATCTTGAATATTATGGGACACAAACAATTATTTGGCCCTACTTTGTGATGCAAGAATTTCAAAGGCAGGTAAATTAGTATGAAGAAAGCATATTTTTTTTCCTCATGAGACATGACTTCATTGCCTAGCTAAGGCTGTGTCCTATTCTCAATTTTTCTCCTACCCAAACTACACTTACGGAATTTAGATAGAGAAAAACATAATCCTCCTAATGCTTCTGACAACAATTTTGACCATGAAAGGTTAAGTACCTC
Source organism: Nomascus leucogenys (assembly GCF_006542625.1). Classification (NCBI taxonomy): domain Eukaryota; kingdom Metazoa; phylum Chordata; class Mammalia; order Primates; family Hylobatidae; genus Nomascus; species Nomascus leucogenys. The sequence goes on along the minus strand of NC_044383.1, from coordinate 21,870,650 downwards.
CATGGGCAACTTGAACTTATATGACCAGAATTTACACACACAATAGACCAAGATCACTATTCTTAACCACACTAATAGGCTAATATTTTCCTAAAGAAAAAAAAAAGGCTCTCCTGTGTATTAATTAGTTTTGGTAGTTGCTGATACAGACAAGAATGTCTCCAGGGCCTGGTGTATCCTTTATTATACAACTCGAGTGTAGGAAATCAATTTCAGGGTAACTCTATGCTGGGAAAATCTTCCCTGGGGTTTCAGAAAAATTTAACTGGGGCTCTGAGAGAGAACGTGATTCTGGCATGTTTGTATGTGTGTGTTTGTGCACGTGCACAGGGAGCATTATATGGAAGAGGTGTTCAGTGCGAGTTTGCTGAATGGAATGAAAATAATACGTAGACAAAGGGTTTTTTTCTGCTTGGCATAGAGGTGTGTGATGGTTTAGAGATGATGTCATCTCACTCAAAATTCCAGGGTTCTTGGAAGATAGAGCTACTACAGCAAAGATCACTCTCCTTCCCTCACTGCTATGATGATCCACCAGATCAGACAGCTTAGAGTGCCCTCCTGTTCTTAGCATGGCCTCATGTCCAGTTCTCATCCAAGAGTCTGGACTCAAGCCTAGTATTCACTCTGATGTCTCTTGGGTAACTAATCATGGATAGAGCTTGAATCTGAATCCTGTTAAGTAGTTGTTGATAAATTATTTGTCAAAAGTTAGTCTGTTAGTTACGACAGTTATCATAACGAGCTGCTGAAACAACTTCAAAATCTCAGTGGCTTGGTTTTCCATTCCTGAGTTACTTCACTTAGAATAATAGTCTCTAATCTCATCCAGGTCATTGAAAATGCTGTTAATTCATTCCTTTTTATGGCTAAATAGTATTCCATCATATATATATATATATGTGTATATGTGTGTGTATATATAATTTTTTGACTCTGAATCATTTCTTCAGGATAAATTCTGTATATATATATATATATATATATATATATATACACACACACACACACACACACCAGAGTTTCTTTATCCACTCATTGATTGATGGGCATTTGGGTTGGTTCCACAATTTTTCTATTGTAAATTGTGGTGCTATAAACATGCGTGTGCAAGTATCTTTTTCGAATAATGACTTCTTTTCCTCCGGGTATGCAAAGGCATAAGAATGATACAATGGACTTTGGAGACTTGGGAGGAAGAGTGGGAGGGGGGTGAGGGATAAAAGACAACAAATATGGTGCAGTGTATACTGCTCGGGTGATAGGTGCACCAGGTTCTTTTTTTTTTGAGACAGAGTCTTGCTCTGTCTCCCAGGCCGGAGTGCAGTGGCACGATCTCGGTTCACTGCAAGCTCTGCTTCCCAGGTTCATGCCATTCTCCTGCCTCAGCCTCCCAAGTAGCTGGGAGAGTAGCTGGGACTACAGGCACCCACCACCATGCCCGGCTAATTTTTTCTATTTTTTGGTAGAGACAGGGTTTCACTGTGTTAGCCAGGATGGTCTCGATCTCCTGACTTCATGATCCGCCCGCCTCGGCCTCCCAAAGTGCTGAGATTACAGGCGTGAGCCACCGCGCCCGGCTGCACCAGGTTCTTACAAATCTCCACTAAAGAACTTACTCATGTAACCAAATATGACCTGTACCCCAATAACTTATGGAAAAATAAAAATAAAATAAAAATTTCAGTGGCTAAACAAAGGAAAATTATCATAATCCCACACAGATCACGTAACTTTCCTTGCTGGTTCTATTCCAAAAAATAAATAAAAAACCAAGTTCCTACCCTCTTAAGGCTCTCCCATCCTCTTAGACTTCCTCAAAGTCCTTGGTTGGATTTTTTGTATTTACCCAGAAAGTTAAAAGAAAAAAAAAAAGAAGGAGGGTGAGAAGGACCTTGCAAGTTGTTTTATAGCCAGGTCTGAAAATGACCTACTTCAATTATATCTGCTCACATTATATTGGCCATAATGAATAACATAGCCTCAACCAAACTGAATGATATGCTGAGATACGCACGCAGGAGGAAGAAGTATTAGTGAACATCTAGTTCCTCTCGGCCATAGCTGATTTGTGTGTCAAGTATACTTATCAAAATAAACATGAGCCTAATATGGAAAACCCAATATCCTAAAAAAAATTAGAGAGTTATTAGTTATCTAAATTATTATAATTTGACAGAATACAGTGTATTTTAATATTCAAAACAATGAAATTAACTGAAATTATCAACATTTCATTATAGTAGGATCAACTAAATTCCATAAAATTTGATGGAAGACAAGGCACCATTTAAAATTTAAGGTTACTAGGAGTAAATCTAACAAGTTAGAAACTTTATGGAGAAACTTATTAAACTTTATTGAAGTTGAATAAATTCGAATAAAGTAGGAGTCACATTTTGTTACTTAAGGTGAAGACTTAATATGCTCTTTAACTCCTAGTTAATCTTTGAAGTCAGGGCAACACAAAATATGACAGGCATATGCTGAACTTCATATGAATAGAGGAATAATCAGCTAAAAGAGTTTTGTTAAAGAATAACAGGAAGGACTTTTCCCTACCAGATACTAAGACTTACTGTAATGCTATAGTAATTAAAAGTGTATGAAGCTGGTACAAAAATAAACAAATGAACAGAACAGAGTACTCAGAAACGAACTTATACATACATCATAAATAGCACATAATAGAAGTGCTATCACAAATCAGTGGGGGAAAATGAGGAATAGACTGCTCAATAGCTTTCTAGTACAAAAAAGGTCCCATATAAGAAAATGCAAAAATAATTTACATATACACTTTAAAAATAATATTAAAATAATTATTTAAACTCATAGTGGACAATATAGGCTATGTATAGAATTTCTGGCAGTTATAAATTTTTAAAAATGCACTAAGCATTTACCATAAAAGAATAAAGTGACTACATCAAAATTAAAACTCTCATCATGAAAAATTACACCTCTAAGCTGGCTAAGTGCCAAGCAACAGAGCAGTAGAAAATGTTTCAATGTAAGAATAGAAATATATCCAGAATAGCTAAGGAAATCTTAGAAATTAATAAGAATAAAGCCAAATAACTCAAATGTGGACAAGAAATATGAACAAGCAATTCAAAGAAATGGACATATGAGTAGCCAATAAGCACATAAAAAGGTGTTCAGCTTTACTAATGACCAGGGAAATGCAAATTAAAATGATAATGATGTATTATTTTTCACTCGGAATGTCAATATCTAAGTCTGATAATGGTGACAGTTGATAAGGGCTTGAGTAATGGTCTTCTGCTAACAGAAAGTCGACTCAACAGAGTTACACTGGAGATCAACTTGGCAAAATCTGAGAAATTTAAAATTTCACACTCTCTGGCCTGATACTTACTTCCAGATATATATCCTAAAATAATTGAGTATGAATATAGGAAACTTATGAGTTGACATTCATTGCAATGTTGTTTATAATTGTAAACAAATTGAAACACCTTAAATGTACACAAATAATGGAAATATTGAAAATAAAAATGTTTCATACTATAGAGTTGTCAAGATGATCTTGACCTGCATATGTATCATGGGTAGTTGTTAAAAACTTAATGACAATTAATAAATAAAAAAAAGTAGCATGAGACATACATTGGATACAATTTGGGTAAATGTTTAAAGTACTAAAAATTTTACCATATACAAAGGGACTTCAAAAATTCATGGAAAAATTGAATTAAAATACAAAAATAAAAAATATAAACTTTATTTCTCAACATAAACTCCATCAGGTTCAAGACATTTTTTTAAGTGTCTTGATGCCATTTAGTCCATGGGAATTAAACTATGTCAATATAGATTTTTGACACTATTAACTGACAAAAAAAAAATGGATGCCCTTTACAGATTTTTTAAGATTAAGAGACAAAAAGCAGTCAGAAGGAGCCAAATCAGGACTGTAAGGTGGATGCCTAATAATTTCCTATTGAAACTCTTGCAAAATTTCTCTTGTTAGATGAAAGTAATGAGCAGGAGCATTGTCATGGTGAAGGACTCTGGTGAAGCTTTCCTGGGTATTTTTCTGCTAAAGCTTTCACTAACTTTCTCAAAACACTCTTATGATAAGCAGGTGTTACTGTTCTTTAGACCTCCAGAAAGTTAAGCAAAATACCCTGAGCATCCCCAAAAATTGTTGCTATGACCTTTGCTTCTGACCAGTCAGCTCTTGCTTTGACTGAACCACTTTCACCCCTTGGTAGCCATTGGTTTGCTTGTGCTTTGTCTTCAGGATTGTAATGATAAAGATATGTTTTATCTCCTGTTACATTTCTTTGGAGAAATGCTTCAGAATCTTGAGCCCACTTGTTTAAAATTTCAGCTGAAAGCTCTGCTCTGCAGAGCTGCTCTGGGTACAACGGTTTTGGCACCCCTTGAGTGGAAAATTTGCTCAACTTTAATTGTCCAGTCAGAATTGTGTAAGCTGAACCAATACAGATATCTACGTTTTGGCTATTGTTTGTGCTGTTAATCATTCGTCTGTGTCTCCTCTTCAATCAAGATACAGACAAGATTAATTTTTTCCTCATAAATTGATGTAGATAGTCTGCCACTGCAGGCTTTATCTTCAATATTGTTTTGTCCCTTCTTAAAATGAGTTATCCATTTGTAAATAAATAACTGCTGATTTCTTTGGGCACTGTCCCCATAAACTTTTTGTAAAGCATCAATGATGTCACCATTTTTTCATCTAAGCTTCACAATAAATTTGATATTTGTTCTTGATTAAATTTTAGCAGAATTCATGTTGCTCTGATAGGGGCTTTTTTCAAACTAGTGTCTTATATTTCTTAGTGCCTCAAACTAGATCCTGTTCAGACATGTTATAAAAAGTTAGCATGAGTTTATTTTGGTGCAAAAAAATTTGAAATCCATGCATAGTTTTTTCATAATATTCATTTTCCATGATTTTTTGAAGACCCTTCATTTAGTTTGTGGCTTTATATACTGTATGCTAAGTTATTTTTAAATGTAATAAATGAAAATTTGTTAAACTCACAACAGTAATTTTCCCTGGAATCAACAGCAGGGGAATAGAATTAAAGATGGTAACTCAAATTGCCTTAAACTATTTTAATTTAAATTTTAAATTTTTAATAAAGTATGATTATAATATATATTTTCAATAAAATACCTATTGAATAAAGAATAAATATGTGTGTATATACAAAATATGTTATATAAATTCAAATTAGACAGAATGCCAAGTTCTCCTTTAAAAAGGAAAAAGAAGAAAGTCAAGCCCCAGCAGATGTTAAAAAGTATTTGAAACTTATAACAATTAAAACATGTTATACTGGCACAAAAAAATACTGATGAAAATCAATGGGACAAAACAGATAAGCCTGCAAAAAGTTTTATAGTACATAAGAATTTAATAAATTGTGAAGGCAGTATCAGAAGTCAATGAATAAAAAAATATTCAATAAATAGGGTAGGGAAATAAGTTTACAATTTTTTTCAAAATTATACCTTTATACCAAACAATAAGATATTGTCTATATAGATCAGTAAAAGCATTACAGACTTAAGAAAATATAGAAAAATTAAACCTGATTTTGAGACATAGATTTTCCAAGCATAAAATAGCAAAATAAAAATCACAGAGAAATAGATTAAATCGCTTAATGAGTACAACTTCCTATGCCTTACAAACTGCCCGAGAAATACTTAAAAAGAAATATTTGCTTTGTGTGTGATAAATGATTAAAAGTTTTAATAAAAGTACTTATAAGTTAAAAAGAAAAATGGAAATGCCTAAATATAAAAAAGGACAAAATATGTGGATAATTTATAAAAGTATTAAAGGCCAATACACATATAAAATATATTTAAACTCACTAGCAATTGAAAATGCTAATTTAACTACTAAAACATTTTTAGCTCTCTAGACTGCCAAATTTTTAAATTAAAATAATCACTACTGGTAGGAATACAAATAAATGTGTACACATGTACTCTGAATAGGAATAGGTAGTAACTTTCCAGATGACTGTTGGTCAGGAAGGAAACTACACTTTCACCCAATAATTCTGATTGTGGAATTTTACCCTAAAAAAATTATAAATATGCACAAAATGTCTTTTTAAACTATCAAGAGGATGAGTAGAAGAAAGGAAAGAAAAAAGACTAAGAGGAGAGAAAGAAGGAAGAGGAGAGAAAGAAGGAAGAGGAGAGGAAGAGGCCATGTAAAGGATAACAAAAAGGAAGTGGTTAAATAAGTTGCAATAAACTCTTGCATATTTTAATTAATATTTATTGACATGAAAAAGTACTCATGACAATTTTCCTAAGCTGATTTAGAAAGGACTTTCCCTCTGTCTGCTTCCAGCTATGACGGAGTCACAGACATCCCAAAACACTGCAGAATACACATTCTTTTTAAATCCACTCGGAACATTCACCATAACAATACCATGTGCTGGGAAATACTATCTTCAGTAATTTCAAAATATTGAAATCTTAAATAGTGGTGGGGCCAGAGGAAGTATTTCCCCATCACCCTTTGCAAGTTCACTGAAAAATCAGCTCACAAAATGCCAATTAGTAAGAAAAAAGGCATACAAATTTATTAACATGTACATAGGGGAGAAACACAGAATGATTACTCAGTATCTCCGTAGGGCCCCAATACTTATATATTCTTATTTCAGAGGGGAGAGGCAAAACAGGTAATTCCATCAAGGGGCAATAAATGATTGCTAGGGAGAATGAATAGATGTAGATGAGAGACTAATTTGTAAATTGTTCTCTTTGGAAATTGAATGAGCCTAAGACATGGACAGTATTTTGTGAATGTGTCTATTCTGGTGTGGTTACATTCTCAATCTTTTCTGCAATAGGTAATGAGCTAGCAGGGAGGGAAAGAAAACAATTGTTCTTCTTGGTGGGTCCATTTGGTCTTTATGTAGATAGGGGAAAAGTCTTTTCTAGCATCTGTTGATACCTTAGGGCCTTTAATTCAAAATATTCATTATACCAGACAGCCATATTTTGTGGTGAAGTTCCCTGCATTCCTTCAAGAGTATATTCTCTGACCAAAAGAGAATTAAATAAAAAATCAATAACAATAAGTTATCTAGAATATTCTCATATGATTAGAAATTAAATAATATAACTTCTAAGTAGCACACAGAGACACAAGAAATAAGAGGAACTGGCCAGGCATGGTGGCTCACACCTGTAATCCCAGCACTTTGGGAGGCTGAGGTGGGTGGATCACCTGAGGTCAGGAGTTCGAGACCAGCCTGGCCAACATGGTGAAACCATGTCTCTACTAAAAATACAAAATTAGCCCAGTGTGGTGGCACACACCTGCAATCCCAGCTACTAGTGAGGCTGAGGCAGTAGAGAATTACTTGAACCCGGGAGGCAGAGGTTGCAGTGAGCCGAGATTGGGCCATCGCACTCCAGGCTGGGCGACAAGAGCGAAACTGTGTCTCAAAAAAAAAAAAGAAGGAAAAGAAATTATAAAATACACCAAACTGAATGATAATGAAATATCATGAGATGCACAATGTTGTACAATGCATAGAGAGAAATTTACAGCTTTAAATGCCTGCAATGGAAAGAGAAGAAGTGCTTAAAATCAATTATCTAAGTTTCTACTTTAAGAAGCCAAAAAAGTACAGCAAACCAAAAATAAATAGAATGAAAGAAATAATAAAGAGCAGAAATTAAAAAAAGAAAATGGACAGTAGAGCAAATTTTAAAGGTCAAACTTTCATTCTTGAAATTATTGTACTTTAATAATTGAGCTCCCCTAGCAAGAATAGTTTTTTTTTTAATTATAGTATCAGAAATGAAAATGGGGATATCACTACAAGCCCTAGAGATATTAAAAGATAGTAATGGGAAATTATGAACAAATATATGCCAATAAATTCAACAACTTAAATGAAATGGAAAAATTCTTTGAAAAGTACAACTTACAAAAACTGACTCAAGAATAAAAGTAAAAAAAATCTGAATAACCCTGTAGCTACTAAAGATATTGAATTTGTAATCAAAAAACTTTTTGAAATAAAAGAGTTTGCTAACACTTGGAAGTACTGCATTCAACCAGACAAAATAATGGTTGGATATGTGGCCAAGGTGGAAATAAACAAAGAGATTCTTTGGGTGCCCAAAATAAAGAGGAAATTCCGAGTATCAAGAGGCAGGAAGCCATGAGTTGTGGGAGTCAGACCCAGGTCTTAACACTACGGATGTGGTACTGACTTGGACTGGAAAGAGGGTATGAGAAACAGGCTTCACGTTCTCAGGAGGCGAGGAACGACCTCCTTGCCCAAGGTCTGTAGCCATAAAGGGTTATTCCTTTTCTTGGAAGAATAATTAGAAATAGCTCACCCACTGGGCTAGGAAGGAATAAGACAACTTGTAGAAAACCCGATACCTCAACTCCTAATATTTTTCTCAGGTCTCTCCTACCCTTAACCTTTCCCTGGCTATTTATTTATTGCTATTTTAAACAAAGATAGACAAGTATTAAATGGAAACACTCAAAATTCCTGTCACCTGCCCCCACCAAAAAGAAAACCTACTAAAAATGTTTCGAAGATTTGGAGGAAGCTACTGTGAATTCACCAAGAAACAATTACAACCCTTTTTGATTCCACATCACAATGTTTATCCCAGTCATGAGAAGTAAGAATTATATTTCTAAAAGCACTGATCAGTCCATCCTATCCACCAAAACCTAAAACCCTAAAACTAACTGATTTTCTCTCTCTCTCTCTCCCCTCTTTCTCATCTGGAGAAGCAAACAATATTGCCTTCAGAAGACAAGAAAGAGAGGCCAAGAAGGGAATGACAGTTTGGAGTGGTTCTGAGAAGGGCAGAGACCCATGGCCAACCAGCAGTTTCCCAGATGGGGAACAAATATGGGATGCCTTTGGATGATGGATTTTAAATGCGAAGTCTTAAAAGCAATAGCAAGGACAGATTCTCTGTAGTGAGGATCTCATAATAGGCATATGGTCATAATAGGGTCACCTGGCTGAATTACACTGATGACCAAGTAAACTAAGGTCCATGACTCTCCCCCTTTTCTGTCTACCATGTAAGTTCTTCAGAATTGCCACTGCCCCAATGAATTGAGAGCAAACTTCCTAAAACACAACAGAGACAGCAACTTTTGAAGGCTCTAGTGAATGGGAGCTCATAACTAGGTTCTCTTTTACTAAGAAAAATAAAGTAATGATCCTTAAATTCAAGTGTTTTGGGGGGAATCATACTAATTACATAGACAAATGACTCATGTAATCCATACAGAAGGCAGATGTCACTGATATCGTCCCCTCTTTCTGTTATTCCCTCCTAAAACAAACCTAGAAACATTGGAAAGAACAACGTTGAACATCTAATTCCCTATGGAGTGTCATCTTTTGAGGGAACAGTATTCAGGTTATCAAGACAATTTCCCTGACTGTGATTCAGTGGGTTCCTGCTAACTTCTGCTTCCTATCTACCAAGGGAAATCATTCCAAAACTTCCTCAAAGGAGCTGAAAAAAGACAGAAGGAGCTGAGTCTCAATCTAGATAGAGCTCCAGTTTGAAGTTCCTCCCTTGAGATTAAAGTCTAGACTGGGAAACAAGGAGAGAAAAATGGGTCTAGCTTGGGAAAGGAGCTCCTAACACAACCAGGGAAGGAGGTTTCTTCCTGTCCCTTAGGTATCTTGACACATGAGGGCTGTGAGTACAGAAATCAGAAAAGGTGGGAAAAAATGGCAATTATCTAAATGACTCAAGCAAACAACTCCAAATCAAATCAAATTAAGGAATGAAAGCCGTACCCACCATTTTTCATTGACAATCAGGATTTGTCAAGTGAATGTGAGCCTTCTAGTCAAGATTTTTAAATAATTGCCCTAATTCTTTACTGTGTGCATATGTATAATCCGAGAAGCCTCAGCTATACAACATCTTCCTACAAATGAGTTCCCTAAAGATGGTGAAATAATTTATGTTGGCTGCTTCCTCCTCACCAAACATTCAGAAAGTACAGGAAATTGAGACTTTATTCCCCCTAACAGCAGTGTTTGAATAATTTGGGTGTAAGCAGGTTGATCTTCTACAAGCACAATTTGATCTCCTCATCCCTTAACTCAGAAACCTTTCACCTCTCCATTATCTAATAAATCAAATCCTGTCTCTACTCCTCCATCAGCCATTCAAGTCCCACCTTTTGTACAGTTTTCTAACCTCTGTCCAAAATGTACTCCAGACTTCAACTAAGCCAATCCACTTCCAACTGACCACACTTTGCCTGTGCTATTCTAGCTTCATTTATTTATTTTTTTGAGATGGCGTCTCACTCTGTTGCCCAGGCTGGAGTGCAGTGGCACAGTCTCCACTCACTGCAACCTCCACCTCCCTGGTTCAAGCAATTCCCCTGCCTCAGCCTCCCAAGTAGCTAGGATTACAGGTGCACACCACCATGCCCAGCTAATTTTTTTGTAATTTTGGTAGAGACAGGGTTTCACCATGTTGGCCAGACTGGTCTCGAACTCCTGACCTCAGGTAATCTGCCCATCTCAGCCTCCCAAAGTGCTGGGATTACAGGCATGAGCCACCACGCCCGGCCTATTCTAGCTTCTAAAGTCCCCTTCTCCCACCCTAGTTGTACACTGCTCATGCAAGTCAAAAAGAACTTTTTCTTTTTTTGATTCCCAAAAACATTTTCTTTTATGTTCTTGATATTTGTCAGTTTTCCTTTGCATTAGTAAATGATAACTACTTGAGCTGTGTTTTATCCTTTCTACTTGTGTCAAGATCCATTTTGTGCTGCTATAACAGAATAGGTGAGACTGAGTAACTTGTAATGAACAGAAATTTATTGGCTCATGCTTCTCAAGGCTGGAAAGCCCAAGATCAATGTACTGGCACCTGATAAGGGCCTTTGTGCTGTGGTATCTCATGGTGAAGGAACAAAGAAAGGGTGAAAGAGAGTGAGAAGGGGGCCACACTCATCATTTTATAAGGAATTCACTCCATTCATGAGGGCAGACTCCTCCTGACCCAATCACCCCTCTTTGAGCTTTACCTCCTGACATTGTTGGATTAGGGATTAAGTGTCCAATACATGCTTTTTGAAGGACACATTCCAATCCTAGCAACTAGCTTTTGAGCCCCTTTGGGGCTCTCCTCGTAACTCTGAAATTACCTAAAATGTCGAACATGCTGCCTTTTTGTGGGTATATGCTCTCAGGAGAGCTGCCATTTTTTTTTTAAATTATAGACTGTATCACTATGTGAAACTCCTGGGAATTCATGAGATCCATAAGTATTTGGTGTTAACCTTGAGTAACATTGAGTGGTAGAGACAAAGAGAAGTTCTATTTGGATCCTGCCAGTGAATTGCCATATCCCATGTGGCCTAAAGAATGCAAGATTTCCACTTCGGGTCAAAAATCTTACATGTCTTCCATTGTATTTATTAGGCTTGGAATTTGTGGGCTATCTTGTCTTTTCAGAAGGAGGTTCGATACAATCTCAAATCAAATAGAATCCACATGAGTTGAAATCCACCTTCTTTGCTGCCTTACTCCCAATATTTATTTTTCCTATTCTGTTTCTTTCTCTCTCTTCAGTCCAGTCCTCCAGATCTCACTCTTAAGGAGTCATGATAACATGCAAGTGTCTCCTAATTCTCTTTTTAGATTCAAAAGTTGCTCAGCTTTCCCGGGAACCACAGTTCTCACAGTTGATTTTTCCCTCCCCTTCTCCCCTGCAGTGGCCTCCATCTCCCTATGTGACACAGAACTGAGGCTGAATCATTTTGCTGGTTTCCATTTGGCAATCATCCTACATTTCCCCAATGGTTTATTAAGCACTTCTATGGCCTCAAGGAACTCTCCATATTCATTTGCAATAAGTCCATTACTCAAAGATACTGAAGATATAGAATAATTTATAGATACTACCAATCAGAATAACGTCTGCTTTATGAATTATGAGTTCTATCACCAATTGAATTGGCTTGATCTAGCTAATTCTGCTTGTGAACTTAGCTTGCCCCTGACCCAGCATAACGAGCTAGATAGCAATATGAAGACAGCTTTTGGAAAATTCCACCCTGAGAAAATGAACTTCCGATTTAAAATCAACAAATATTTTCCCTTACCAATCTACCAGAGACGGAGCTGGTAGATTGGTGAGGGAAAACAAGAAGCCAATCATTGCCCTTTCAGCTGTGTAATAAAAACAGAAAGGCAAACATCTGCATTTAACTTCTCCAAGCTTGTTGGTAATGATCTGTTTTTTTAAGATTTCTTTTTCTAGGACTCTGTTCTCAAATTTTAAAACTCTAGTGTATACCAGTATATTTATCTAGATACTTCTTTAGAGAAGCTGCTTCCTTTGATCTGGCTAATCTTACAAAACTAAGCATTTTCATACACGCCAATGGGTTTTTAAGTTAATACAATTAGGAAAACAATTTGGCTAACCTTTTAAAATTGCTCCCTTACTTTTCTACAAAGTAGAAAAATAAAATAGCCGGGTATGGTGACGCATGCCTGCATCCAAATTATCAGGCAGCTGAGGTGGGAGGATCACTTAAGCCTAGGAGGTTGAAGCTGCAGTGAGCTGTGATCATGCCACTGCACTCCAGCCTGGGCAACAGAGGGAGATCCAGTCTTAAGAAAAAAAAAAAAAAAAAAAGGTTTCATCCCCTTTTGCCCTTTGACCCAAAGCCTGAAACTCTAGGCGTATATAAAAAACAAAAGTATACAGTTAAAGATTTATTTTCAAAGTTATTCATAAGTAGCTTTTACTACTTATAATAGTGAGAAAAAGAAATGCCCCAAAATGGGAGACTGATTAAGAAAGGATATGATCCCTAAATGGAGTAATCTGCATTCATTAAGTCAAAGATTGTCAAGGAATTTTTAATGGGATAGGGAAATGCTTATGGTATGATGCTAAAAAAAATAAAGCTTTGAAGCTAAAATATTTTCCATCACCTATATCAAAAAAGGCATAAAATATTTTAAAATGTTAAACTATATTAAATAAAATGTATAAGAGACTGCTGATTTGAATTGAGCTTCTGCACTAGACCTCAACAGACCAAACCAAAATGGAGTCACTCATGCTAAAGTCTCACATAACAAAACCAAAAGTAAACTGTATATCTGATATTCCAAGAAATCAGGAAAGGCAGATACTAGCCAAATCTCTAAATAGGCCAGTGTTAGCCAGAATGATAAGGAAGTCCCTACTACTTTCACACAAGGAAAGTGACCTGAAGCAGCCTCATCTTAATCATCTTAATCTACTTTTTGTATTATGCCGATGTTTCTTTGTTCCTGTTCAAGCTACCTTATAAAAAAGCGACTGTTCTGTCATGCCCACTATAAGACCCCTCTATTTTTAGATGAGATGCTACCCAAATTATGAACTAGAAATAAAAGCTAATTAGATCATTTAACTAAATGTGTTGAAATTTTATCTTTTGACAATTACAACCACAGTTGCTACTAGGCTGTGAGATTACAGATAATTTTTTTCTGCTTCTTTACTCATTTCAGTGTTTTCAATAATTTTGAAAATGAGTGTATATAATTATGTCAATTCAGTTTTAAAAAATAAATCACTAAGAGGAGAAGGAATTTACAAAGGCACAGACCAAAGTTACGTCTCTTCAGAGCTCACAGAAAAGACTTGAATTGCAAAGAAAGTTTCCTTAAGGGAAGAGCAGGATGGGGCATGACCCCATGAGAGATGGACAAGGAAGAAAGGACAAATAGAAATAAGGGCAAAACCTTTCACTGAACTTGCCTCAGGGTAAGGCACCAATCCAGTTATTTATGCATCCTCTGTAACTGCTGTCTAAACCACTTGTCTTCACCTAGAAAAGATATATTTTTCCTTACAGTGTGGTGTCACTAAGGGCATAACTTGAATTTTAGGAGGAAACTATTTTAAATATTTCCTAGAAAGTTTCCTCCTAAAAAAGTCACCCATCAGCCTCCAAGGGTATGATCAATAAACTGCATTTATTTAAAATGATGCTAAGAGGATAGCAGTGACACAAAGGCAAAGCTCAGATTAACAGTATTTTGCTAAGATCAGTATTGATTCATTTTAGGATGGTGATGCCAGAGTAACATTAGAGATGATCTAATCCAACTTTCTCATTTTATAGATATGAAACTGAAAACCAGAGATATGAGAAAACTTTGCATTTGACTTGGCAATTGAAACTCTAGTCTTTGTCTACGAGCTCAAAATCTCTTTCCATAATGTTATGCCAACCCTACCATCACAGAGGAATGATTCATTAATCACACAGAAAGGTTCAGCTCAGCTACCACTTTATACAGTGAAATACTCAATTCCTTCTCTCATCACTTCCCACGTACGTCACCTAAATCACATTGTTGCTGATATAGCCAACCTCTTGAGGCTCTGCTTTACTAATCCATATTCCATTCCTTATTTAGAAAAAAAATCTATTATTAGAAAGCAAGTTTATTGTTTGCCAAGCAGAATTAAATATCCATCACAGTTATCTTAAAAAAGAGCTTTTATCTATACATTCAAATCATTTTGATTATTTGAACAGAACATGTTTTTACATTTATCATATTCTTTCCTTTTTTTTGAGACAGAGTCTCGCTCTTTGGCCCAGGCCGGAGTGCAGTGGCGCTATCTCGGCTCACCGCAAGCTCCGCCTCCTGGGTTCACGCCATTCTCCTGCCTCAGCCTCCCGAGTAGCTGGGACTACAGGTGGCCACCATCATGCCCGGCTAATTTTTTGTATTTTTAGTAGAGACGGGGTTTCACTGTGTTAGCCAGGATGGTCTCGATCTCCTGACCTCGTGATCTGCCCACCTCAGCCTCCCAAAGTGCTGGGATTACAGGCGTGAGCCCCCGCACTCGGCCACATTTATCACATTCTGATGGCCACTGGTAATGGCAATAACTAACACACGGTGGAGAAAACTAATCCTTGCTGACTCCATTCTAAATGCTTTATATGGATTATCTCATCAGTTATGTCAATAGCATATTAGACAGATACTATCATAGGAAAAATATGGAAAGTGAAAGAATTCATAGAAAACACCCAGGTAGACCTGGGATCCTAATTCAGGTATGTCGTGGGTGGCTGGCCCGTGTATTATAGAATGTTGGGCACCACTCCTGGCCTTTACACACAAGATGCGAGGTAGAGCCCCCACACCAATTATAACATAGAAAATCATCTCCGGCATTGCCAGATGTACCCTAGGGATTAAAATTATCCAGGTTGAGAACTACTGCAGTAGGCGGGTAGCCTAGTCTGATTTTTTTTCTCTGCAGAATCAAGACAAAGATTTGCTTCTGTATGTAATAAAGGGAAACAACAATGTCCCCAGAAAGCAAAATTTTACAGAGAGACAATGCCACATGATGGAAATGGCATTGGAGTTGCCATTAAAATGTCTGTTCTTAAGGCCAAGTTCTATTACCTAATGACTATGTGGCCTTGAATCAATCACTTCTCTGAGCTTCAGTTTTCATCGTCCAAACAGGTGTTTCTTAACTAGAAAGAACTTTTGTAATTCAAATGATGGAGATTTTACGAGCATGAGCTTTGAAGAGCTAGATTTGAATCTTTCATCAGGTTCTTGCTGTCCCATTACTTCAGATAAAATTCTTTACATCTCCTCACCTCCTTATTCTCATCTGTGTGCCGGAGAGAATGACACCTCTTCTATGGGCTCTCTCTATCTTCATTCTCCAACTGCCCACTCAGTATCTCTGCCTCAGGTCCTGAGCTTCAAACTCATTTCTGGTTACATAAAGATCCTTCACTCATCCAGATACTTTTTAAAGTAGTCCTTAACCCAGCTCACTCTTCCTTAGCTCCTAATTCCAATTAATTGCAATGTTTTTTCTACTCTACTCTCGATTAGTTCTCTATGCTGTGGTCCTATGACCATGGAAACTTTGGCTCCCCATTGTTATTGGGATGAAAACCAAACTCCTTATCATGACCTATAAAATGTACACATTATATACGTGTAAAATGCATACACTACACATTTATTAATACAAAAATCCAGCCTCAAACTTGTTTTCCAGCTTCATGTACCATGGCGCTCTTCCCCACCCCTCAATTTTTACTCAGCCACACTGAATTTCTCTCTGCTCTCAGACCTCAGTAAGCTTTTCATACTTCTTCAGCTTTTAACAATCTATTTCCTGCCTGAAATGCTACCCTCTTCACCTTACTAGCTCCCACCCACCTTTTAAGGTTCAGTTTATACATTACTCCTCCAAGAATGTAACCTTAAACCATCCCAGTTAGATTTCTTCATTCTTCTACATTGTTTGTGCATTTTCCCATAGTATTTTGGGGTATCTTTAGAATAGCTTTTATCACAATATTTTGCCCCTCTTTAATTCCACTTTAATCTCCCCTACTTCATCTTTCCATGATATATGTAAAGATTATTACAATGTAAAGTTCCAGTTGCTTTCCTAGAATCCATTTCCCCATTTTGAAAAGCACCATGATTTTCTTTCAGATATCCACCTCTCCTGCACACAGCTTCAGGGAAAGCTAACTCCAACTGCACTTCTGCTGGCAGTACGAAAGGTGTAAAGGTAATCAAATTCTTCATGACATGGATTCGTTGGGTAATCTAGGCCCAAGCTGACTATAACAGGGAGGCCCAACCACTCCCTGGTTATAGACACAGGGGAAGGATGTTTGCTGGGAAAGGTGTTTCCTCACCCTTGAGAGAAATTCCAGAAGAAATATGCCACTCTTCCTCTGGACATTGCCATGTATGCACATATGGCCTTGCATGGTCCTCTTCCTGCCACCTTGATATATGAACTGTGATATGGAGGAGGGCAGAGTTGAGAACATTGTAGAGAAATGGATCTTGATCCCTGGTTAAACAATTCCTGACCTCCAGCCTGCCTTGGGACTTTTTAGTTACATAGCAAATAAATCCTCTGTAATGTTTCAGCCTATGTGGGTTAAGTTTGCTCTAACTCCAGGCCAAGTGCATCCTACAACTCTAACATATCTCAACTGCTGCAGCACTAGGTTTCACATCTGTCCCATTGCTAGTGCCAAAAAAATGCTCCAATAAATGGCTAAATCAGGAGTTACTATTCCACGATTTAAGTCATTTAAATCTCAAAGTGGATCTTATGGTTTTTTATTGCAATATTAGTTTATTGTTATTGTTATAACAAATTACTACAAACTTATTGGCTTAAAAATACACATTCATTTTCTTACCATTCTAGAGAAATGAAGCCTGAAATCAGTTTAACAGGGCTAAAGTCAAGTTGTCAAGAGGACTGATCCCTGCTGGAGATTTCAGAGAAGATTGGTTTCCTTGCCTTTTCCAGTTTCTGGGGGCTGCCTCCATTCCTTGGCTAATAACTCCTCTATCGAATCACTTTAACCTCTTGTTTCTGTTGTCACATCTCCTACTTCCCTTTCTGTAGTCAAATCACCCTCTGACTCTTGTATAAAGACACTTAAGATTACATTTAGAACCTGCCCAGATAATCAGGATAATCATCCCTTCTCAAAATCCTTAACTCAGTCACATCTGCAAAGTCCCCTTTGCCATGTAAGTCATGGTTCACAGGTTCCCAAGACTAGGGCCTAGATTTCATTAGAGGTCACTATTTAGCCTGCCACTGTTGCCTAACTTAAATCATAAAATTAATGAAAATCAGGCATCTTAAGAGCTTAAAAATATCTGATACATAACTTCTAATATCTTTATTTTAAAGATGTAGAGGCCAAGACCCAATGAGGTGACTTATTCAAAGTCACATAAAGGTAACTAGAAATAAGACCTTCTGGGTCTAAGATACATACCCTTGCAAGTCTGCCATGTTCCTATTGCAATTTAATGTATAATCTGTAATACATGTTATCATAAAAAATTTATTGTTTAAACATAAGAAGGTTACAGAAACTTGCCAAAATAAGCCAAAAAAAATCTCAAATCCCAAAATAGTTTAAATCATTCCTAACCTCCCCAGAAGTCTGACTCAGACTAGCTTCTGGGTTGCTTTGTATTTTTATACTGATAATCTCTCCAGTAATGTTGCATACATTTTCTAGTTTTCACCAACTCAGTCAGTAACAGCCTGAGAATCCCATTACACAACATACTGAATAGGGCCAAAGTAATTTCATCATCCTATATTCTTCCTGTTTTGTTTATTTCCGCATGAATGTCCATGGGGCATAATGATGTTCCCCACTGCAGTAAATCTGTTTTCAATGGACTGAGCCACTCTAGATCCTTTAGCGGCTTCAAAGTACACCATCTTTTCAAACATACTGATCTACCACCATTGCACGTCTTTTGAAAAATTTTGTTGAGAATGCCTGGTAAACAGGGCTGTGATTTTCTCCATAATTACACCATTAGACTTCATTTTCTACAAATATATAGTCTTGTAGCAAATCATTTGTGCCATATTTAAGCTTGAGTCAGCATCAAGGTATGTGATGGGTGATGTTTTTCATCTCAAAAATGAATAAGCTGTTTTCCTCAATTATGTTCTGAGCTTGTTTTATGCTGTTTTAAACTAGTATCATCAGACAGTCTCTCTTAGTAGTTACTGGCTAGTCAAAATGCATAGTTCATCGAATTATTTGAAAATAAATCAATATTAGCTAGGCAGATGTTATTATTCTGACAAGTCAGTTTTTCCTTATATTAACTTCCAAAAGTATTCTATGACAAGAAAAACTTTTCTCATCTTGATTAACCATCCCCGATGGATCTATAAAACAATTTGCATGGAAAATGTTCAGCAAAATTTTCATGATAGAAGCCAAATTCACCGTTTTTTCTTCCTACTGATATGGAGGCAGCAAAAATGGTAATAAAAACAGATAATTTCTTAAAAGCGTAATGCCTACTGTGAACACTGTAGGGGCAATCAAACCCATCATTATATTTAATCCTCACAATATTCCTGTAGAGTGAATGTCATTATTTCCATTTGATGGAAGAGACAACTCAGGCTTCTTAGACTTCTGGAACTAGCCCATGGTCATGACACCAGTTGCCTATTTATATGTAATCAGTAATCTCTAAACCTAGTGGGTTAAAACAACTGTTTTTCACTTTTCACAGTTCTGTGGGTTGGCTGGCTGGTTTTTCTGGTGTTTCTTCAGGTACCCTAATATGGCTAAATGCTGCTGGAGGATTGGCTGAGAGAAAGGCTCAGCTGGGACAGCTGAGATGGCTGGGTATCTCTCTCTAGGGTCTTTCAATTTCAAAGCAGCAAGCTCAGGCTGCACTTCCTCACAGGGTAAAGGCAGGACAAGCCCCAATATACATGCACTCATCAATCTCTGTTTGAGTCACATTTTGTCAATGTCTCATTGACCCAAGCAAAATTCAATGCATAGGAGAAGTTCCACCAGTGTGAGGATCCTAGGAGCTGTGATTCATCAGGTGCATTCGCTGAACAAGGACCCACAAGTGCAAGCTAGTAACAGAAAGAACTAACATTCTGGAGCCCTTTCCAGAAGTATGTGAATATAAAAGTGATTCATTAAATGATAATTTCAGTGACGGGCGCGGTGGCTCAGGCCTGTAATTCCAGCACTTTGGGAGGTCGAGGCAGGTGGATCACGAAGTCAGGAGATAGAGACCATCCTGGCTAACACGGCGAAACCCCGTCTCTACTAAAAATACAAAAAAAAAAAAAAAATTAGCCGGGCGTGGTGGCAGGCACCTGTAGTTCCAGCTACTCAGGAGGCTGAGGCAGGAGAATGGTGTGAACCCCGGAGATGGAGCTTACAGTGAGCCGAGATCTGGCCACTGCACTCCAGCCTGGGCAACAGAGCGAGAATCCGTCTCAAAAGAAAAAAAAAGTTTTTCAGAATATGCTGATGGTGTTACAATGAACAATATTAGGCTCTCTTCAAATAGAAAGGATGAAGCTTTCTCTTTGATGATTTTCAGAGCACAGGCAAATATGAGGGAAGTTTGAATTTATAATTTTACTGCTCCTTGGTTTCAACAGAACATTTTTTTTCTATTAGGTACACTTCCCAGCAAAAATGATGAAGTTCTGAGAAACTTGGGCTTGCCTTTCTTTCATAGGGGAGCTTTGAGTCTGTGTCTGCAACTGGCCAGCCACATTCATACGTTCTGAATAGCTCAGTGACTAAGCTAGAGCTGTTCTGTATTAAATTATCCTCTCAGTTACTCCTTGCCAGGCCTCAATCTCTTCTGAAACTCATAAAACCATAATACATCACCTGCCTTCAAGTCCCATTAGATACTGACTTGGGAGAGGTAAACAACATTTTGTTCGATCTTGCCTTTCCCTGCAGGAACTATTTGAGTATGCCAAACCCAGTCTACTTACTCTTGTCTGCTGCAAAGTCAGGTCAAGGAGAAGCCATGTGCTCTACATTTGGGCCTATCAGTTTCAGGAGAAATGACAGCATTCACATGGGAAAGCAGGACACTTCAGTGAGCCCTTCACTGGGGAGGGGAGAAGGGAAAAGCAAGGAGAAGACCCCTGGAATGACACACTTCATCATGGAGTTCTGCAGCTAGAAGAAACCTAAGAGATTATCTAGTCTAAATATACTAAATAAATTTAATCTCAAGTACCAATTTATTTTTGCTCTAAAACTATGTTGAGAAGATTTTAAGAAGTAGGTATCCAGGATCGATTTGCAATATGTAGACATGAAACTGGAGATTCATGTCTATGTGCTAAGCATTCACCATCTCTAATTAATCTAATTCTCTAATCTTATAGAGAAGAAAATGTATGAAGAAGAGAAGTGGCTGGTTCAAGTAAGTACTCAAAGTCAGTAAGTGACAGAGATCGAAAAAATGGTAGATAACTCACTTGGTTTCCTGATTTGGAACCCTTTCTGTACCACAGCTATATTACCTACCAGCAATAAGGGTTTTGGCTTCCTCTCCTGGTCAGTGTTCTCCAAAACGTCTTTGTATGAGATTGTTGGGGTTTTTCACCATCTTGCCTTCCCTTTCTCAAGTCAATTTTAAAATTGCTCAGCCCTTCCATTTTCCCTCTTTTTTTTATTTGTTAGCAATTTATTTGTAATTTTTTTATTATATTTTAAGTTTTAGGATACATGTGCACAACGTGCAGGTTTGTTACATATGTATACTTGTGCCATGCTGGTGTGCTGCACCCATTAACTTGTCATTTACATTAGGTATATCTCCTAATGCTATCCCTCCCCCCTCCCCCTGCCCCACGACAGGCCCTGAAGTGTGATGTTCCCCACTCTGTGTCCAAGTGTTCTCATTGTTCAATTCCCACCTATGAGTGAGAACATGTGGTGTTTGGTTTTTTGTCCTTGCGATAGTTTACTGAGAATGATGGTTTCCAGCTTCATCTATGTCCCTACAAAGGACATGAACTCATCATTTTTTATGGCGGCATAGTATTCCATGGTGTATATGTGCCACATTTTCTTAATCCAGTCTATCATTGTTGGACATTTGGGTTGGTTCCAAGTCTTTGCTATTGTGAATAGTGCTGCAGAGGATGTGGAGAAATAGGAACACTTTTACACTGTTGGTGGGACTGTAAACTAGTTCAACCATTGTGGAAGTCAGTGTGGTGATTCCTCAGGGATCTAGAACTCGAAATACCATTTGACCCAGCCATCCCATTACTGGGTATATACCCAAAGGATTATAAATCATGCTGCTATAAAGACACATGCACACGCATGTGACCCAGGCCACCATCAGCAGAAAGTGGTAAAAGGTCAGAGTGGAAGATTTGGGTTCAACTCCTGGCTTCACTCTTACGTACCTGTGAGGCTCTGCTTCTACCTCAGTTTCCTTGGCTATAAAATGAAGAAGTTAGACTGGATGACTACAGAAAAGAAGAAACACTACAGAAGTTCCTTCACTTATAAATGTTCAGTTCATAAACTCTGAACAAAGCTACGTTCCAGAGAAAAGAACACAGTCCCGTTCACCAGCAGCTGATGGGAACAATCAAGATCATCTTGGCCACCACAGTGATCTTTTGTTAAGGCACATTTGCTGCGATTATCTTAAGCTTTGGAGTCTTTTATGAATATTCTTTATTTCCTTATATCTCAGTTGAAAGTGCTTATAAGATATATACTAGAATCATGGCAGCAAATACTTCTGGAGGGGGGTTTGGAAGCGAAGGAGGAATAAGTGGTGGAAACATCAAGCTGATATGTAATAATTCCTTTCCCTCTCTCCCTTACCCCCAACGTTTTAACCTGTATTCAATATACAGGCTTTGTTAGAATTAGTCATCATTTTTCTCTACTGTTCTATTTGACATGGTTCATATGAAAGGTAAAATAATGCTTAAAGGAAATGTTTAGATGATATTAAAAACAATGCTGACAAAGGTGACAATGATCAAAACCATGACATACTGAGAAGGGCGTGAGCATGGTGATGCATCAGTAGGGAGGAGACATGATTTTCAAAGTGAAGAGAAATCCATGCAGTATGATCTGTCCTTGACTTGCTCACACACAGTCCCATCTCCTACCTTTCCCTCTCCTTCTTCACTCCACTCCAGACACACCAGCCTCTCTACCATTCCTGCAGCAAGTGAAGACCAGTTCTACGAAATACTGCTCCTTATGTCTGGGAATTTTTCCGCAGACAGTAGCATGACTCACTCCCTCCCCTCCTTCACTTCTCAGTTCAAATATTACTTCAACATTGAGGACTTCTCCAATCCCCCTCTATAAACAAGAATACTCCCTACCCTCCCTGTCCCCTAACAACCAGCAGTCTCCACTCTCCAGCATCTTCACTTCATTTAATCTTTTCTTCTTCTTAAAACTTACCACTGTTTACTTATTGAGACAAGGTCCCATTTTGTTGCCCAGGCTGAAGTGCAGTGGTGTGATCATGGCTCACTGCAGCCTCAACCTCCTGGGTTCAAGCTATCCTCCCACCTCAGCTGCCTGAGTAGCTGGGACCACAGATGCACACCACTATGCCCAGCTAATCTTTCAATATCTTGTAGAGATGGGCTCTCACTCTGTTGCCCAGCCTTTTATCACCATTTAATATATTACATATCTACTTGCTTATTTGTATAGATAATCTGTTTCCTGCTACTAAATAGTAAGCTCCAAGAGGGGCAGGGATCTTTGTCTTTGGTGTTCATTGCTGTATTCCCAGTTGCACATAGGAAAAATTTAATGAGAAGACCAAGAAATGTGGTGGGGAAAAAATAGAGTTTGAATGTGTAAGAGCATTATCAATATCTAAGGTCTCATGTCAATTTAAGAGAGAGCTAGGAGTTTGTGTGATAATTTAAAGTCAAAGCCCAGGCAAAGAGCTCTGGATGAAACTTGTTCCAAGTTATAGGTGGTTCCCCAAGCTCACGGGCTTTTTGAAACTGCACAGCATCAAGAAGCAGGGACGGTGATAAGCACACACATCACTGCTGCTAAGGAGTCACCTTTCCCACTTCCGGAGGGCATCAGGTTACAGGAGAGAGACCCCCATCAATGTACATGGACTCTTCTATTTTGGAAAAAGAATGCCTATCACAATATCTATCAGCAGGAAAGAGAAAATAATTTCTACTTTTCAAGTTCCAGAGGGCTGATTCAGACTCATATTTGGAGGTGATGCCTCTGGAGATTGCAAAGTCAGACTCCTCTTAATCACTTTGAACATACAAGAAAGTTAATATGAATGAAACTTTTAGAAATAAAAAAATTGAAGAGCTTCTATAGTTTAAAAGAATATTAGATACGAAAGGAAGCATTTGAGATCAGAGAAGTATAGAGCTGAAGAAACAAAAATAATAAGTAATAACCAATATTTATCAAATACAGTGTGCAAGGCCCTAGCAAACATTAATTTAATTTTCACAAAAATTAGTATATTCAGTATACTGGAGAGTATAATTCTGCTCCCATTTTATGAATAAGGACATAGATTCACTGTGACTAAGAAAATAAGGCCAGTCACAACAGCTGGTAAATGGCAGTAACAGAGTATTAACCTGGAAGTCTGCTTCCAAACAATTATCTAGTACTAAGCTCCACAGAGAGAAGCTGTGTGTTCCCCAAGAGGCTCTTCTTTTATTCTTTGACGCATTAATTGATGCATCCATTGATGCCTTCATTCATTCATTCAAGAAGTATTTACTCATCATCCCCTACGTGCCAAGTTTCATGCTGGGAGAATAACAAGAGAGGGATGGTCCTTACCCTCATGGAGGTTCTATTCGAAAGGGAAAAGACAGAAAGCCAAAACACTAAGAAAAACAAGGTACAACTCCAGATGATAAACAGTGCTAGGAAGAAAAGTGTGTTATGTAGTTCAGTTTTTCTCTCCACTTTATAGTATTTTTTTCTATATTCCTGGGAAAATAACCCATAAGTAGGCCCAGAAAAAAATGCCTGTAGCCCCTGGCATTGGATTTTCAGTGCTTTCCACTCTCACTTCCCTGCATTCTGCCCCTGAGCCAACCACTGGCATATCACAGCTGCACAAGCTTACAATGACTGCAGGAGGCCACAGAGAAAGCCAAGTGGGAGACTGAACAAATCATCCAGATAATTTGGGCAGAAATATGTCCTGCTGGAGCCTGAATATTTGGCTAAAGTACTTATTTTGACAAATGATTTTGGTAATTATTCAAGCCTTGGTTTCGTTTTGGAAATTTTCTGTTCTTGAGATAAGGAAAGGACACACACGTCAGTTTCTCTTATGAGTGGGGCCATGGTATACATACCAGAAATGGATTTGTGAGTGAGCCTCTAGACTTCTCACGCCCAGGATTAGTTATAATTAAGATAATGTATTCATTCATTCAACCAATATTTATCTAGTGTCTACTATATGGAAGACACTATGTTATGTACCAGATAAAAACAAGAATTAATAAGACTAATTTGCAGGACAAATACAAATAAATAAGGAATGATAAAGCAGGGAGTGAGAGAGGAAGGAGAGAGAGAAAGGAGAAGAGAGAGAGAGAATGATTCAAACTTCAGGACAGACAGTACATACACAAAGAAAGAGAGGCAAGGTGAGGGAGGAATGGTATATCATGTAAGTATTAAGTTCACTGCTTGAAAAGTGATATGCTTTAAACAAAATAAAGGTTTAAATTTTTCTCATTAAATGAGAAACCCAGAAGAACAAAGCCTAGGGCTATGGTAATCCATAGAGTTACCAGGGTCCCAGACAAAGTCCTGACTTTCTGTTCTGCCATCATTGAAACATGTCCCTCTTCCTCATGATAGCAAGATGGCTGCTAGGAATTGGGAGTTCATTGCACTATCCTCTCTCCTTTCATATGTAGAGAAAAGTGTGTGTGTGTAAAATATGTATTTAAAAAGTAAATAAAGGAAAAAAAAATCCAGTTTCAGCTTCAACATATAAACATCTTGGCAGTCATCATTCCCACCCTTACAATCAGAAATAGATAAATAAAGTGAAAATTAACTATTTTTTCTTTGACATATTAGAGCACTGGATTCACAGAGCAAATTGCCACCCTGATATCTAGTGAATTCAGAAGTCTTAGCTCAGATCTATTTACCCATAATGGAGGGAGGAAGGCAGGGTCATTAAATGGTAAAAACACTTGAATGCTAATGATATGGGATCCTTGGGGTTGTTGCTTTTCTGATGAGAAACCTCTGTTACCAGTGGCACCTTTGCCCGAGTTTTGCTTGGGCCCACTGGATCCACTTGGCCTGGCAGGCTGTGCTTAGCTCACATTACCAGTGGATTCCCACACCTCTGAAGAGACTAGAGTGGATCGGTGAGGGGTATGTGAATGAGTGAGTGTGGGATCCAGCCACTGTGCACTGTCAGGCACACCAGCTGCTGGCAGCAGGGCACGCAGCTCCAGGCACTGGCTCTCTGTGAGGCTGCAGCTGGACAGGGTGCACTGCACGTAGCTTCCACGGCTGGCATTGCGTAGCACAGTGGTGCCTGGAAGCTTGGAGACTCTAGGAACTGCAGGGCCCCAAAGGGGTAGTCACAGCCCTGGATCAAAGAGCTCCCAGGTCTGGGCTCCTCAAGGTGCCACAGCTCTCTCTTCCTTCTCTTTTTCTCTCTTCTCTCCTCGTCACCCACGATCTGGCAAGCAAAGGGTGCATGTTTCATCCCTATTTGTATTACAGCTTCTTCAGTCCTACCATTCAGTGGGTCCTGGGTTCTTGTCCTGTGTCCAGGAAGAATGAGGTACACAAATAAGTGGAGGGTGACCCAGACCAAGAGGAATTTTATTGAGTAATAGAACAGCTCAGGGGAGACCCACAGTGGACAGCTCCTCTCCGCAACCATGGTGTTCTGATGAGTGTTCAGCTCTCAGCAGATAAGGTAGCTCCTCTCTGGAGCTGGTCATCCTGTCATCTTTTCAGCTCTTGGCAGAGAGGGTAGCTTTTCTCTGCTAGGCAGCTCATCTCAATGAGTGCCCAGCTCTCAGCAAAGAGGGTAGTTCCTCTCTGCAGCTGGTCATCCCATCATCTCCCCATCCTTTCTCCATCCTCTGCTCAAGTTTGGCTGAGTCTGGGGTTTTTATGAGCCTCAGATGGGAGGATGTGTGTGCCTATAGGCCCATGAGTGGCCATGGGCAGGCCCAGGGAAAAGCACCACAAGTTCCCCCTCCAGTCTGTGGGACTGGCAGCCTGGCCGTCAGGTTTCAGACCCTCCCAGCTTGAAGGTGGGGTGTCACTGGGAACCAACACCCTTCCACCCAGGAGCCTGTCTGCTTTCTGCCACTGCTCATGGTGCCCAGGCTGTTTGTGCCAAGGAGCACCCACAGGCCAGCACCAGGCTGTCCTCAGCAACCCCTCGGCTTCCCTCCCATGCTCCTTGGTGCCCAAACCCTGGAGGGGGCCAAGACAGCAGGGGGATGGTGGGTCAGCATTTCCTGGAGTGTGTGTACACCTGGCCAGGCTGTAACAGCACCTGGCTTGGCCCCATTCTTGCTCCAAGATTGGAGCGGGCCCCAGGAGCAGAAAAAGGCCAGGCAGTGGGAGTAAATACCTCTGAGCCTGTGGGGGCAACAGGGGCCCTCCCAAGCCCCCAGGAGTGCAGAGAGATGACAGGGTCCACAGTTGCAGCTGTACCCAGGAGGGCAGGGCTCCTGCCTGCTCCTGACCCCCAAGAGCACAGGGAGGCCCAGGTCCACAGCAGTGACTTGGGCAGCTGCAGTCATGCCCAGGAGAGCAGGGCTGCTGCCTGCTATCAGCTTTCACCTGTTCCATGGAGCACAGCACAACTCCAGGTCCAGCTCCACCTTGGGGCCCCTCTCTGACCACTCCTTCATGCCTGATCACACAGCTTCCCTGCTGGCAGGTTACTTGGCCCAGACCCATCACAGTGGCCCCGAGGGCAGAGGGGTCTGGGGACTGTCCACTTCTTACCCATGCCCTCCCTACAGCTGCAGCAGGCGAAAGCTGCAGTGTGGGGCCGGGGTCAGGAGCAGCAGAGGCTCAGGCCTGGGAACAGATCCTGCCCAGCCACTCAAGGGTAGGGGGCAGCACAGTTGGCTGCCTCAGGGACACAGGGTACAGGGGACATGGGGCACAGGGGTCTCACTGCTGCCATTGCAACTCCCGTGGCCATTCCTGCTGCCACTCCAGCCCCCAGCCCCCGCCGCAACAGGCACAAAGGCAGCAGCCACTCTGGACGGCCCACAGCTGCCATCAGTAACTTTGATAAATGGCTGCAGGCTGCATGAAGACTACCTTGAAAATGAAAAACTCTGGGGGTTGCAGTCTTAGGGACAGGAACACATTTTTGTGTGTTTTACCTCCAGGAACCCCAGGTTCAAATGGTGAAGAGCCAAAAAGATTCCCTCATGGCTCTGGCAGTGGGGAGGGCAACAATAATTTTTGTGAAAAAACCCAGAGTATGCTCCATAGTGAAGTCTTCTCTACAAGTGAAAAGAATTTACCACATGGGAGAAGAGCATTTCTCAGACTCCAGCCCCCTCTAACCTTCCTGACTCACCTAAGGGCAGGGAGAAGCTAAGAATTACATTAGATCACAGAATGTTCCCCACCTCACACTCTACCACCATATCAACACTCCATTATTGTAACAGCATATTTTAGCTGAAAGAGGGCAAGGCCCAGAATCTGAGGAGGAGTTCTTAAGCAGACCTGGAGACAACAGAGGATAGGAAAACTATAGAAACAAGAATCATCTGGCACTTATGGCTACAGCAAGCATTAAACACAGCCCAACTATGAGCCAGGTTAACATAAATCCTTACACTAAATGCCTATTTACCTCAGTTCCTATTATTTGGTACATAATTATCAGCTTTCAACAAAAAGTTATAAGGCATGCTAAAACACAAGAAAACACAATCTGAAGATACAAAGCAGGCATCAGAACCAAACTCAGACAAACCGCTCAGACAGAAAATTTAAAATAACCATGACTCACAGGTACATTAAAATCTCAGACTTCACCACTATACAATTCATCCATGTAACCAAAAAACCACTTGTACTCTTAAAGCTGTTGAAATAAAAAAAAAGATTTAATGAGATAAAATAATCATAACTAATAAACTAAGGGCTGTAATGAAAAAAGTATACAACACACAAGGACACATGGGTAATGTAAGTAGATAGATAGAAACTTTAAGAAAGAATCAAACGAAATACTAACAATTGAAAACACTTAATAGAAATAAAGAATGACTTTAATGGGCTCATTAATTAACTGCATATGGCTGAGGAATCAATGAGCATGAAGATATGTCACTGGAAATTTTCCACACTGGAATGCAAAGAGAAAAAATAATAGGAAAAACAGCATACTCTACAAAAACTGTGGAACAATCTCAAAAGCTGCAGTACAGGCATACTTGTAATACCAGAAACAGGAGAAAGAGAGGAAAGAAGAAATATTTAATAATTGAAGTAATAGCAGCTGAAAATTTTCCAAAATTATTAACAGACATCAAACCACAGATCCAGGGAGCTCAGATAACACCAAGCAGGATAAATGCAAAAAAAATCTACATATAGGCAAATCGTATTTGAAGCAGAAAACCAAAGACAGAGAAAATTATGAAAGAGCATGAAAGAGAATAAAAACATTTCACCTATAGAGGAATAAAGACAAGAATGACAGCAGACTTCTCATCAGAAATTATGCCAGAAGAATTAAAGTGGAAAAATAAATATTTAAATAATTAGAAGAAAAAAAATTTCATCAAATTATCTTTTGAAAGTGAAGAAGAAAACAAGGACTTGAATTGAAGAAATTCATCCAGCAGTCTTTCCCTAAAGACAGTTTTTAAAAGGTTCTTTAGGGAGAAAAATATAGTAAGTCACAAACAAATCTACATTAAAAATAAGGCACAACGGAAAAAGAATAAGTGTGGGTAAAATAGTTTTACTTTTTATTATTAGTCAATCTAAAACATGACTAACAATATATTAGGTGACTATATGTACTATATGGATAAGAGAAATGAATGATGGAAATGTCATAAGGGATGGGGGAGGGGAGAAATTTAGAATATTTTGTAACATATTACCTGCACTACAAGTGAAGTGGCATAGTGTTATTTAAAGGTAGACTTACCTTAGTTAAACATATATATTGCAAATACTAGGAAAACCAATAAAAAATTTTGTTACAGCAAACAACAGTTATACTAAGTCAGGAGGCATACTGAGATTATTTGGCATTCTCAATAAAACCAGAAAAATCAGAAAAAGATAGTATAAATGAAATAAATAATACAATAAATAGAAAACAGTTGCAAATATGATAGATAGCAATTCAATTATCAACAATTTAACTATGAATGGTATAAAGACAGCAATAAAAGCCAATAAATATTTAAAATGGATTCTAAAAAAAGAAAATTACATTGATCATCTCAGATGCATAAAAGGCTTTTGGTAAAATTCAACATCCCTACATGTTAAAAACCCTCAACAAACTAGGCATTGAAGGAATATACTTCCAAATAATACAAGCTGTCTATAAAAAATCCACAGCCAACATCACATTGAATGGCCAAAAGCTGGAAGCATTTTCCTGGAAGACTTGAACAAGACAAGGATGCCCTCTCTTAGCACTTCCATTCAACATATTACTGGAAGTCCTAGCCAGAGCAATCAAGTAACAGTAAAAAATAAGAGGCATCCAAATAGGAAGAGAGGAAGTCAAACTATCCCTGTTTGTAGATGATATGACTCTATACCTAGAAAACCCCATAGTCTCTGCCCAAAATTTCCTAGATCTCATAAACAACTTCAGCAAAATTTCAGGATACACAAAATCAATGTACAAAAATTAGTAGCATTCCTCAAGGCCAACAACACTCAAACTGAGAGCCAAATCATGAATACAGTCCTATTCACAACAGCCACAAAAAGAATAAATAGGAAAACATCTAATCAGCAATGTGAAAGATCTCTACAACAAGAATTACAAAATACTCCTCAAAGATACCAGAGATGACATAAACAAATGTAAAAACATTCCATGCTCATGTACAGGAATAATCAATATTGTTAAAATGGCCATACTGCTAAAAGCCATTTAGAGATTCACTGCTATTCCTATAAATCTACCAATGATAGACCGGGTGCAGTGGCTCACACCTGTAATCCCAGCATTTTGGGAGGCCTAGGTGGGCAGATCATGAGGTCAGGAGTTTGAGACCAGCCTGACTAACACAGTGAAACACTGTCTCTACTAAAAATACAAAAATTATCCAGGCATGGTGGCACACACCTGTAATCCCAGCTACACAGGAGACTGAGGCAGGAGAATTGCTTGAACCCAGAAGGCGGAGGTTGCAGTAAGCTGAAATCGCACCACTGTTGCTCCAGCCTGGGCAACAGAATGAGACTCCATCTCCCTAAAAAATAAATAAATAAAATAAAAACTACCAATTACATTCTTTACAGAATTAGAAAAAAAAAGTGTTAAAATTCATATGAAACCAAAAATGAGCCCAAATCACAAAGGAAATCCTAGGCAAAAAGAAAAATGCTGGAGGCATCATGCGACCTGACTTCAAACTATACTACAAAGTTACATTAACCCAAACAGCATGGTACTGGTATAAAAACAGACACATAGACCATTGGAACAGAATAGAGAAACCAGAAATAATGCTGCACGCCTATAACCATCTGATCTTCGACAAAAACAAGCATTGTGGAAAGGATTTCATATTCAATAAATGCCTCTGGGATAACTGGCTAGCCATATGTTTAAGATTGAAACTGGACCCTCTCTTTACACCATATACAGAAATCAACTCAAGATGGATTAAAGACTTACGTATAAAACCTAAAACTGAAAAACCCTGTGGGATAACCTAGGAAATGCCATTCTGGACATGGGACTCAGCAAAGATTTCATGACAAAGATGCCAAAAGCAATTACAACAAAAACAAAAATTGACAAATGAGACCTAATTAAACTAAAGAGCTGCACAGCAAAAGACACTCAACAGAGTGAACACACAACCTACAGAATGGGAGACAATATTGCAAACTATGCATCTGACAAAAGTCTAATATCCAGAATCTATAAGAAACTTAAACAAATTTACAAGCAAAAGCAAACAACCTCATTAAAAAGTAGGCAAAGGACATGAACAGACACTTTTCAAAAGAAGACATACACACAGCCAAAAGCATACAAAAAATACTCAATATTATTAATCACTGGAGAAATGCAAATCAAAACCACAATCTCACACCAGTCAAAATGTCAGAACGGCTATTATTAAAAAGTCAGAAAACAGCAAATGCTGGCAAGGTTGTAGAGAAAAGGAAATGCTTATACACTGCTGGTAGAAATGTAAATTGGTTCAGCCAATTTGGTGATTTCTCAAAGAACTCAAAACAGAATTACCACTCAACCCAGGAATTCCATTACTGGGGTATATATCCAAAGGAATATAAATCATTCTACCATAAATGTAGGTTAATCACAGCACTATTCACAATAGCAAAGACATGGAATCAACCTAAATGCCCATCAATAGTAGACTGGATAAAGAAAATGTGGTACTTATACACCATGGAGTGCTGCAAATCCATTAAAAAGAATGAGATCTTGTCCTTTTCAGAAATATGGATGGAGCTGGAGGCCATTATCCTAAGTGAACAGGAACAGAAAAACAAATACCACATGTTCTCACTTATAAGTGGGAGCAAAGCATTGACTATATATGAACACATAGAAGGAAACAACACATACCAGGGCCTATTTGAGAGTGATGGGTGGAGGAAGGTTAGGATTGAAAAAATACCTATTGGGTATTATGCTTATTACCTGGGTGATGAAATAATCTGTACACCAACCCCTGTGACACACAATTTACCTATATAACTAATCTGCACCTGTACCCCTGAACCTAAAATAAAAGCTTATAAAACAAAATGTGAACAAAATAGATAAAACCCTGGCAAGACTAATTAACTAAAATATATAAGACAAAAAATAATATTATTAAAAAGAGTGGACACAAAATATGTATAAAGAAATTTTTTTAATAATAGTAAAATAGTCCAAGTGTGATAGCTCATATCTGTAATCCCAGCACATTGGGAGGCCAAGGCAGGTGAATCACTTGAGGTCAGGAGTTCGAGACGAGTCTCAACAATATGGTGAAACTCCGTCTCTATTAAAAATACAAAAATAAGCCAGGTGAGGTGGTGCTCACTTGTAGTCTCAACTACTTGAGAGGCTGAGGCAAAAGAATTGCTTGAACCTGGGAGGTGGAGTTTGCAGTGAGCCAAGACTGCACTACTGCACTGTAGCCTGGACAGCAGGGCAAGAATCCATCTCAAAAAAAAAAAAAAAAAGGAAAATAAAATTATTTCAATTAAATATACAAAATAAGACAACTATATGCTAGCTGCAAGAAAGTCATGTACCCTAAAACTTAAAGTACAATAATAAAAAATAAATAAATAAATAAATAAATAAATAGAAAGACACTTTAAATGAAATGTAGGTTGAAGGTGAAAGGAAAAACTATGCTGACATCAGTCAAAAGAAAACTGGAATAGGTAATTAACTTTATACAAAGCAGAACAAGAAAGTGTATTAGGGATTAAGAGAGGTAATACATCATGATAAGGCCAATTCTTCAAGAAGACATAATAAATGAAGCAAAAATTGATAGAACTAAAAGAAGAAAAGACAAATACACTAGAATAGGCGGAGATATCAATACTACTTTTTCAGTATTTGATAGTTCAAGCAGGAATAAAATCACTGAGGATATAGCTGTCCTGAAAAACACTATCATTAATTTAATTGATATTTAGGTAACACTCTATCCCACAACAGAATACACATCCTCCTCAAAGTCACATGGAACATTTACCAAGGCAAACACATTCTGGGCCATAAAATGTACCTTTACAATTTTACAGGAATGGAAATCATACAAAGTATGTTCTCAACACAATGGAACTAAACCATAAATCAATTACAGAAAATACCCAATTATTTGGATATTAAACTACATAATTTCTACATAACATATAAAGAAGAAGTATTGAGAAAATTTAAGAAATAGTTTGAACTAAATGATAATGAAAATATATAAATTTGTAAATTTGTAAAATGCAGTGAAAGCAGTATTTAAAGAGACATTTTATACCATTAAATACATATATTACAAAAGAAGGAAGACCCAGAATCAATAATCTAAGCTTCCACTTTAGGAAAGTAAAAAAAAAAAAAAAAAGAACAACTTAAACATAAGGCAATCAAATAAAGAAAAGGAAAGAAATAATAAAAGAGCAGAAATCAATGAAATTGAAAACAGGAAATCAGTATAGAAAAATCAATGAAGCAAAAGCTGGCTCTGTGAAGAGATCAATAAAAATGGTAGCACTTCAGTTAAGTGAACTAAGAAAATAAAAGAGAAAACACAAATTACCAATAGCAGAAATACTAATACCATACATATTAAAAGGATAATAAAGAAATGCTATGAACAACTCTCTATCTACAAATTAGATAACTTAGATGAAATGAATCAATTCTTTGAAAGACACAAACTGCCAAAACTCACACAAGGAGATATAATCTTATATCTATATCTCCTAAGTATATATGACAGGCTTATATCTGCTAATTAAATTGAATCAGTAATTAATAATCCTCCTAAAGGAAACACCAGGCCCAGATAGTTTCACTGGGGAATTTTACCAAGTATTTAAGGAAGAAATTAAACAATCTCTTCCAGAAAATACAAGCAGAGGGAGCACTTCCTAACTCACTGTATAAGACCAACATTTCTCTGATACCAAAACCAGATAAAGACATTGCAAGAAAGAAAACCTACAGATCAACACCTCTGATGAATATACATGCAAAAATCCTCAACAAAATATTAGCAAATCAAATGCAATAATGTATAGAAATATTTATACATCATTACCAAGTGGGATGTATTCTAGGTATGCAAGGCTGATTCAACATTCAAAATCAATCAAATTAATCCACCATATCAACAAGTTTAAGAAGAAAAATTATATGAACGTATCATTTGATACAGAAAAGGCATTTGACAAAATCCAACATCAATTCACAACAAAAATTTTCAGCAAAGTGGAAACAGAGAACTTCCTCAACTTGACAAAGAACATCTAAAAAAAAACTGTACAAATAACATCATACTTGGTGGTGAGAAAATGGATGTTTTTCTTTTAAGATCAGAAATAAGTGAAGATGCCATTGGAAGACTCAATATTGCCAACATGTCATTCTTCCCGACTTGATCTATAGATTTAACACAATCATACAAAGCAAATTCAGCCCTTCATTCTTTGAATCACTAACATTCATTTAAGTGTCTAACAGACTTGATTCAAAGTTCAGGTAGAGTGGAGTGAGGTTATGTCACTACAATGTGAATATTTTATGACTTAATATTATACATCATATTCCTAAAAGTTCTTTACTCATTCCATAACTAGACATACTCATAGTCCTCTCTTTTTTCCACAGACAGCAACCACATTTCCTTTCTTTTCTGAACTCCTCTTCTTGGTTTATCTACCACCTTCTAAAATCCTCTTAATTTCTTAATAAAGCAATTTTTCAATGTTTTTGTTTCGTTGCCTACATTTGGACCATGTTTTCTAAGACTTACCCTTTTTAATCAAATAAACTTCTCAGTCTGGTGTCACCTATTTAAAAAAAAAAATTTGCCAAGGAATAAAACATTTAAGTGTCTCAAAGAGAAATTAAAAGGTTTACTCAGCTGACGTGGGTCAGGGAGTACCTGAATACCAGGTAACTCTTTGAATCAAAGCCCAGATGGAATTTTATGGGATGAGAAGAAAAGAGGAAGGGTGCCCTTGTGGTCTGACTTAGGTTGCAGTTTTCTTTATCTACAACTGCTACAAAACTTGTGATTAGATTGGTTGGAGATTTCCCTAGTTTTGGGGCCTTTTGACTCGATTATTGGCCCAATCTTACCTGGCAACTGTGAAAAAATTTTTTGGAAATTCTTTTGAGAATTGCCTTGCTGTTTGTCAAGGTTCTGGGTTGGGGGTAATAAAGATGGGGGAAAGGAAGAGTAGGAAAAAAGGGGGAAAAGGAAGTGGTTGAAGCAGAAAAAAACTGGAGACTCCATTTTGTCTGTTTTAATCAATTTCTAGCTTCCTCCTTTTAAATTGACAGTGTAAATAACTTGATTTCCAGAACACTCTAATTTCATATCTCAGTAATTCTATAACTTTCTTTTTGTCTTTTTCTGAGCTGTGGGAACTTCTTTGTAACTCAACTCTCTAGACTGGAAAATGTGAATGTAATTCCTACCTCACAAAATTATGAGGAGGATTTACAAGATGACATGTGACATTATTTCAATAAATATGGCAAGGAAAATGTATCCTTCTCTGGACCCTCTCCCATTTATTATCATGGACTCTTGAAGTGCCAGCTTAATGTAGAAGACAAAAGAAGCATTTGAGTCACAAGTTCTCAAGATAGATAGCCTCATAAAGTCTTCAGCACACCACTGAAGAGTTCAGTCGGAATCCCAAACTCATTACAAAATCTTCTACGTTGCCTTCATATCCAGCCCTATTCACCTTTCCCTTACTATAACAACCCACAACCCATAAAGCCTGGCACAATGAGACACAGATTAAAGTTTCTGGTATTTTTCTTGTTTAGACTTATCCCCCTCACTTATTTCCCCACATCTTCCAATAATATCCAAGAGCTCATACCCATCATTCTACCCAGTCTCCTTGATGCCTGTAATATTTTATAATCTTATGTGTTCCCTTAATGCCTGCCTCCACGCATCCTAAGTCTCAACTTGCATATATTTTATATATTAGAATGGATGGAATCACTGCCCCCATCAAGAGTGTCATGAGAAAACGAAAATGATAATCTAAGGCATTCTAAGGTAATCATTTGGAACCACAAAGGAACAAAAGAAAAGCTATTATGTAAATACAAATGCATTTAAGTTTGAAAAAATGGTATTAGATATATAATTCAGACATTAAAAGAAGGAGAGGAAACAATGAACTGTTTTCTGCCCATTCAGGTAGTTTCTCAGTCCTCCACAGGGCTAGGGCTTTGTGGGATAATTGTCCTCACACTCACCTTCACACCAGACAGAGATCAATATATCAGTTTTATTTTATTAGGGATAAACCTGATTGGAGGATGTGGCTTAAATATGTGAACACAATCAGGCTTCCTAATATTTGTCTCTCAAATCAAGACTTCAGAAAAGTCTCATGTGAGAGTGTGAATAGGAAAGGAGACACATTCCCATCCTAGGCTTCTCACTTCCACATTGGAGAAGGAAAGACTGATATACAAAAGATAATAGCCAGGTCATACTTGAAAGCAGAGCTCTGACTCAACCTGCAGCAACCAGCCCAGGAAAAGGATCCACTATCTATAGGAACCAGCTTAGGAAACCAGCCTGCTATGTATAAGACTTGTAGGAAACCAAACTGCTGTCTCTAGTAACCAGTCTAGGAAGCTAAACCATTCCTGTAACAATCAGGCCACACTGGCCAGCGCCTGATTAGTATCAGACAGCTTCCCTAATTTTTGTCCCCACTTCCAACTTAGGACCAAACAAAGAAAGCCAAATACACACCCCTAAGCAATCACATAAAATGCCCCACTTCTAGTTGTCTCCAGCTTCCCCATGCCAACAGATCTTCAATCAAAGTGTATCTGAAGCTTCCTTTTTTTTTTTTTCAGCTGTAAAGCTTTCCTCCTCCCCTGCCTGCCTTCACATTTCTGCCAAAATGTAAGTGATGGTGTCTGCCTCCCTTGCATAGCAAGCTCTGAATAAATGGCCTTTGTTCTCATTAGGTTGACCTTCATTTATTTCCGCAGGAAAGCGTAAAAAGAGACCAAGAATCTGTTTCTCAAGCCTGGGGTAGGCCATGACTTGGCCTTGGTAGGTAGAGAAGAT
The DNA here is from genome assembly GCF_006542625.1 of Nomascus leucogenys. Lineage (NCBI taxonomy): Eukaryota > Metazoa > Chordata > Mammalia > Primates > Hylobatidae > Nomascus > Nomascus leucogenys. The sequence goes on along the minus strand of NC_044383.1, from coordinate 21,833,171 downwards.
AAGAGGAAAGTTGGATGCAAGGGCCCTTCAACAGGCTGCTTTGAAAGAAGAGTTTATGCTGAAATGTTTAATCCCTGCTTCCCAGTTTTACTAATTGGATAAATCCTGTCCAATAACCTGGAAAGGAGTGAGGGAACTGGGGGTTGAGAAGGAGAAGTGAAAGGGAAATTCCTGCCCCTATAGAAAACGTGGAAAGTAGGAAGTATATTCACCTAAAGTATAGCATTTGGTCTCTGCAAACTTAATTCTTTAATACATCTCAACATGATGTACGGTGGTATCATCATCATCATCATCACCATCATCAAAGAGAAAATACTGAACTCACACACACACACAAAAACAAACCTGAGAAACTACTAGGCTTCCTGCCAGGCTATTCTTTTTTCATTCCTGAATTATTCTGCCCACGACCTTGCTTAAAATCTATACAATCAGGAAATGATTATAGAATTCAACATGTCCTCAAACACCTTAACAGTCAGCTACTAGGGTCCATACATAGGGGTCCTTTCTCTTGATGCCTCCTGATTTGGGGAAAGAGAAAAAAGCAGAGCAAGTACTCACTCCCCTAAAGATTAAATTATTGGGATTCATAGTGGAGGATTTGAAGTGGGGGTTGGGAAAATATATCCCTATCTTTCTATCTCCTTTGAGATGGAAAAGGTGGGAAAAAGAAGAGTCATTACATAACAACAGTGCTGCCTGCCAACAGTGGCCCCTGTGTGAGAATGTAGGTACAGCTGTGTGCTCACTTCTCCATATGGGGTGAGCTCAAAATACAAGCAAAGGATTCATATACAGTCCTGGCTGTCAAAACTGGGAACCCTTTCAAAGGCTCAAGAAAGCCATTCTGAGCCTAAATAAGACTCATTTTGTTATTCTCAATTCAGAATTTAAAGCAGATTTATACTTGCAATAATGTCCTAATTGGATAAATAATGGCATCTCCTAGTTGTCAAAATTATTTGCATTAATACTTAGTTTGGACAATGCAGTAAAGCACCCTTCTTAGCACATTGTGGCCTGGTTGTGATGAACGGTGTGATTAAACCCTATCTCCCCCCTAACATGATTAAGAAGAATTGGTTATTAGATAAAGGTACAAAACAAAGACAAATGCACCTCTAGCAGAAGCTGCAAGTCACTGCCTAAACAGGTCCACCGAGGACATGGGCACAAATGGCACCACAGCACGTTCCTGGAGTGGCCACAGAGCATGAAGTACAGTTTGGGTCTTTATATAAACAAAGGAAGTGTGTTGGTCTGTGAGGAAGTAAATGAGTAAGGAAATGTTAAGATAAACTCATAAAATAAGAGGCTGTTATCACGGAGAATTAACTCCAAAATGCGACATATTTTTACATGTGATCCAGAGCTTTTTATCTCTAGTCATCTCCTAGTATGTGGTCTTATTTACTATGGGGTTAGTTCAGGGAAATTAAAGATTCCCTGAGAAATTTTGATGAATAAACCAAAAACATTTATTTAATACCCATTAACAATAAAGGTTTGTGATAGGTGTAATCAGCAATATGTGTCTCAGTCTTTGCCTTCAAAAGGCTTATACTTTAGTTGGGACAATAATCCTCACAATTATCTCTCTACTGAGATGGCTAGCCTTACAAGGGAGTATCATGGGGGAATCATTATCTTGAAGACAGTAAGCAATCCCATTGGCAACTCAGCATTCAGATTAAAAATGAAGAGTTCAGAATCAGACAGATCTGGGTTCAGTTTCACCTCCTTCACTGACTACCTGTGTGATCTTGAGTAATTTGCTCAACTTCTTTAGCCCACCATTTCCAAACCTACAAAATAGGATGAATAAAGACATCTGTACATGAGGCTTTAGCACAGAACCTGGCCAATAGTACATGCATAACAGATGATAGCCATTACTCTTTCTAACTTCAATCAGCACTAGAAAAATAAGCCGGCTGTTTTTGTTTTTAAAATAATTGTGGCTACTGTTTTGTCATTGGGTTTGGGTTTTCTCCCCTCATCATGAATCTGATGGTATGTTCACAGACAGGATGTGTCTGTTCTCCTAGGTGAATTCATGAGCATGTGTGGCTGAGAAAGAAGTTCATATTTACGAGGATTTGGATGGGCCATGGAGCAAGACAGATGGAAAGTGTGGAGACTTGGATTCATATCCAGTTTACTAGTCATTGTAAAAGCTCTATTAGCTAAGTTCCTTCTTCACTCTGAGCCTCAGTTTCTCCATTTATCTGATGGAAAAGGTGAAAAGAAACTTCCTCTTACTGATTATCAGGTATCCTGATAAGCAATTCTGCATATATCATCTCATTTAATCCTTACTCAAATCCTTCAAATAACCCAGCATTGTCTCCATTTTACAGATGAGAAAACAGAGGAGGATGAAATCTGGTACTCACAGTCCCATAGCAAGGCAGAGCCACTCTGTGATAAAATTATAGGCTTGGACTCAGGTGGAACTCAGCTCAAATGTGTTCTGCACAGTGTCACCTTGAATAAGCTACTTATCACCTCTTGATCTCAATCCCCTCATCTATAAAATGAGAATAACAATATACTTTGAGGGGCTTTTTAGTATTAAAATAGAATAATTACTTAGTGTTAAGTGTCCAGATCAGTTCCTGACACATAGTTAACGTTCATTACCTGTGAGGATAAAAGCAATGATCTGATATCAAAATAGGATAAATGGCAAGTGTGTATTTTGAATGCCCTGACATTATCTCCTGTGTCCCCGCCTTTAAGTCCTCAAAGCTGGTAAGTTCCATGGCAGTTCCTGGTACACAGAAGCATGGTTGTTCATGACAGAAGCAGAGAGAGCCTTGATCCCAGTCCTTTTGGCTTTCTGTGTTGACTGGCTGATGTCGACATCCAACTCACCGTTGCTCTCATGGTTGTAATGCAAGAAAACAGCCAAAAGACAAGGCTTCCAAGTTTGCAGCAGGGTCACGAGATTCATTGGAAAACATATTTAATGAACATCTCCAATGTGCCAGGCACTCTTCTAGATGTGGGTTTGCATCAGTAAACATGAGAAAGATCCCTACTTTCATAATGCTTCAAATCCAGCAGAGCAAGAGACAATAAATAGAATAAGTAAATTACACAGTATGTGAGAAAATGATCAAAAAGCTATAAAAAAAAAGAGAACAAGATAAGGGATTGGGAGCATGAGGGATGGGGTAAATTGTGACAGCTTTTACACTGGTGTTCAGAGAGTTTTACTCAACTGGCATTATTAATATCACCTCAGAGATAATAGCTCTGAGCTGAATCTGCAAATGTCTAATGCCACTTTGTGTGAAAATAAATTGAAATGATAATTTAGGAATAATTATTTTAATTGATGTTTGGGTATCAGAGAAGCAATGAGCTCACTGGTGAGATGGGAAGGCGTGTTTCTGATCTGGGATGTTCAATTTCATTTATTTCAACAGATTTTTCATTCGAGTCTCTTTTACGATGGGAGATAACCTTCTCAGGTAATCATAAGAAGTTCTCTTTACCTAGAAATCCCTCTCATTTCATCTCTCCTGGTGAGCAGAGAGAGATGAAAGCAGTTGAGAGAAATCTCAAAATTATCAGCCAAAGAATAAAGAAGACAGCTCAAGCAGGTGGCTAGAAAGAGTGCCACTGTGCTTGTTCTGGCCTGTCCACACGCACAGGCAAAGCTCATGGGAAATTTTCACCACTCAGTAGTTAATAGAGACACTCTCTCTTTCTAATGAAATGAATGGCACTATATATATGCCTGGCAATTAATTCATGCCCTAAAGATGCCAAACAACCATTAAAATGATGTTGCAGGATACTTGATTACCTGGAAAGATGATCAGAATATATTGTAAGATGGGAAAACTGTATGTGTTGTATGATGTTATTTTTTATACTATTGCTTATGTATAAATGAAAAGAGACTAACATATCAACAGAGTTTATCTCTGGGTAGTGGATTTATGGGTGATTGTTCTTTTTATACAATTAGCATGTCATTTTGCAATCAGGAGAAATAAATAATAGAAGTGATTTTAAAACATAACAAACCCAATCACTCATAAATGTATCAGCCTTGTTCTCACCAAGACTTGAAATCCCTTTGACAGACTGGGCTGCACCCCCAAATGCATTCTGCATGTGTGTGGTTTTAGAAGGAGGTCACACCAACAGTGTGCTAATAAATATTTAACAATTGGCTCTGCAGCCCCCCCTTCCTCCCATACACAGACACATTAAAAATCCTTTATTTTTAGTGTATGCCAATTTCTATGGTGTAAATATTCTCTCCATGGCTGATTTCAAACTATCAATGTCATCACTGAACGTAGTATCTCATGTATTTAAAAATCCAGAATTTAGAATATCCATAATATTACATGGAAAAAGAAATATTATAAGAAAAGCCACTAATGAAACAGGACAGTAAATGTCCTTCTATCAAAAGAACCTATATTATATCACTGTATAAGGATTTGGAAAGATACATTCTCATGAGCTCATATGTGCTTCCCCAGCACACCCTGGGGTCATGCTTGCATCTTCCTGAACACAGAGCACAGAGTTAGGCATGTAAAAAAATTGGCCTTAGACACTGTTTGCTCACTGATGCCCCTTTTTTTCCTCTGGGGAAGGAAGAGGTAGACACAAATACTTCTTGTCTTCGACCATGTTAAGATCTCCAGAGAGTCATAGGGTCTTTAGTTAGCAGAAAATTTGGTGCTCTATTTCTTGAATTCTTGACTGACTCTTCTTATAAGATTTTATTTTTTCATTTAATAGTATGGAGATTTCAGATTCTAAATTTTTCAATATACGAGATCCTGTATCCAGTGTTTTAGGAACCTTTCAGAGGTACTGTGGGAAGGAGGGAGATAGTCTATAACACAGCCTCTTGCTGTATCTGAAGCTTTAACATATAAGAAAGGTAATAAATAAATATGCATTTTAAAGTTATATTATTACATAAAAATCAGGGCAATGATCTTTGCACTGAGAAACCATTTGATGAAGATGGAAGTAGGTCATGGTAAAAAATCTGCATTGTGAAATAATGACCCCCATTTATTGACAAGCCCTACATGGCAGGAATAATCTCAGCTAAATCTTTGCAAAAAGCCCTATGAACTACATATTGTCACTAATCCTACTTTATAGTAAAGCAAAGTGCCTGGATTTACAAAGACAGTAAGGGTTAGAACTCTGAATCAAACCTAAATGAGCCTTATTAGATTCTACCCAAGTGCATTCTCAAAAGCAAGACATTGCACTGCCTCCCCAGTACGTGGGTCAGACCCTAGTAGCCCGTGTGAGAACACACCGTGTCAGAGACACTGCTGTGTATTTGCAAAACTCATTTTATTTCCTCCTGGTTACAAAGATAAACTTTAATTTCCAGGCTTTGTGAGATATGTTGGAGCCATATGACAGGGTCTAAGTCAATGGAATGAAGTCAGAAGTAATGTGAGCCATTTCTAGGCCTAGCCCATAAAAACCTCCATGCTCAATCTTCTATTCACTTTTCTCTTTTCATGGTGACTTTGGAAACATACTTCAAATGTTGAGGTACCATAAAATCAAAGGAATCTGGGTTTCTAAATGATTGTGGTTAAGCCACAGAAACTTGGGTTTATTGTTACTGCAGCTCGGCAGGGTCTACCCTAGCTTACTCTCTCACAGTAGTTCTCCAGGCATTCATAGCATAGTCCACATACCTTACTGTATTTATTGCAATCTATACTTCGTATGATTTTCTACATGCTCCTCAGAGGCAGGGCTGGACTCTAGAGTTAGTTCAGGCTGACCCTTAGTTGGCATACTGATTGGACCTCACAGGTTGAGCTGTAAATGTCTGAAATGAAAGACTTTCAAGAACCAGTACAGAATTTTGAAATTGTTGCAATGTTTCTTTGGAATTGTATTTTTTGCACTCTTTCCTCTAACATTGCAACTTATGTGGCCCCTTTGCCACCGATCCCAGACAGGAAACTCCATCAATTGAGATTATAAAACAGTACCTCACCTCTCCTAGAAAAACTGCCTTGTAAAGCCGTCTGAGGAAGGAGATACTTCTACCCTACAAAGGACATCCAGGTAGTAGGAGTTGGGCAAAAATCTTAGGGTAAGGAGAGGAGGTGCAAGACCACATTCCCCACACCTACAAGCCCGTCCCTTGGCCAGCCAGAAGCCATTTGTGATTGTATGTTTTGGTCACACTATAAAACCAGTGTCCAGCAAGGGCCTATTGTTATGTTGTGGGTGCTAAATGTGCAACACTGCCCAAGTGCCCAGAATCCAGGCTGCAGACTCAGAAATGTGCTATTGAAGAGTGAGGAGGACTGAACTAACCCAAGTACAGCACTCTGCCAGATACTCCACAGGCCTTCTCATTTAAGACTTACAGCTATGCTGTGAAGTACTTGGTGTCACCCTAGTTTTACAGAGGAGAGAACAGTTCAGTGCTAGTAAGTGTTGAATCTGGGATTTGGACAGGGTCTGACAGATATTAGGGCTTCTGCCCATCCCATCAAACTCCTCTCTTTCTACCACCCAGTTCTCTCTTCTTAACCCTCCCCTCCCAGTCTCAGCCTGTCACTCAGGGTCAGAATAGAGTCAGGGGTAAGAAGGTCAGGATGCAGCCCTATCTGAGACGCTGGGCCACGAGGCTGAGGGAGGCCCCGCGTCCTCACTTTAGACTCCCTAGATAGCTCTTTACCCACTGCTGGGAAGCTTTACACATCCTCACCAGCAGCTTTTCAGCTCTGGTTGCTTAAAGCAAGCAAGTGGGGAGTGAAAAGCAAAGTAAGTGCACAAAAATTATTTTGAGTCTATCGAGAAAATGGCACACTGTGAGACTGATGAGAAATTAAAAATACCATAAAGCTTTTCAAAGAAAGAATCATTCCACTTTTATCTATCACTATCTTTTCAGACAACCCTCTCTCCAATTCTCTCTTTCTTTCTCTATCACCATGTATACCTGGCATACATTACTGGTCTTTGGCCATATGTGTTATGAGACAGCAACCCTACTAATCTGTTCCCACTAATTGGACCAAGATTTTTGGACACAGGGTGCTCCTAGAGACCACTGAGTCCTGCTAGAAAGCAGAGACTAGCATAACCGACCACACAGCTTCCCCTCCCTGCTCTGCTAACAGCCACCTTACAAAATCAGGAGTATCTCGTTTCTCAGCGGGGCTGGGTAAGACCAATCCCTTGAGTGTGTAGAGAATCATCATTAGGCTGATTTGCTTTTTGTCTCTTAGCCTGGCTATTAGAACACAAAATGAATATTCTAAAAATCTCCATTGTATTCAAAATACATAATTGTAGATCCAGAATATAGTCAAAAAAGAAGCTTGGAGTTGTGTAAATAAAGACCTCTTTGATACCCTGTTCTCATTATATTAGACCTAGAAACAAGGGAATTGTGCCCACTGTGAAGTCAAATTTTCCATCTGAAAATGTTTAATGCCATCATCTTTACTGATCAGGTCTGGTTTCCAAGGGACATTGGGAAAGTGGTGTTTTATGTGCTGTGTTCCCTTTGCTCTGATTTTTTTGGGTTTCAGGAGTTCCTTAAGCTTCTATATTAAAAGAAATAATTAGTGTATGATTAAGGATCTGCCAGCAATCCCAAGCTTACTTTGAAATAAGATAGAGTCCCATATCATCCAGAAGAGACAAAAGAAAAACTCTGAGTTAATAAAATACAAATGCCACAAATTCACTCACATTCTCTCAGGGGATTCTGAAAAACAACCTTGGCTCTCTTCCCAGCTCATTTAAAAGTGAGAAGTCAATGGAATGAAGCTGTTTGTGCCAAGCAATAATAGTGATAAATAATGCATGGGCATTTATTACTTCCACAGTCCCTCCCCTCCCACTTGATCAAGGCCCTGAGCAAACTTTCTCTTCCTCCTGCTCATTCTCTACCAGCTGAAGGACCCAGTAAGAAATGACGGCTGCTTCATGCCCAACCTCATGTGGGAGTCATGTGTGCTCTGCAGGCCACATAGAAGGATAAGGCACCCTACCAGGATCTGCCCTAAATCTCCACTTGACCAAGGAAGCTCTTCCTAATAGCATCTTGCAGCAGGCCTGTGCTTCAGGGATTTGGCCTAAGAGGAGGATGGATTGAATTTTCTCAGAATGGCTGGCCATGGCCATCAGGAATGAAAGAGAAAGTAATGCTTTATGCTTGCATAGAGAAAAGGACAGCCCCCCCTTAATTGTCACTCAGTTGCAGACCACGGTTCTACTCTGGTTGAACCTTTTAGAAGAGCAAAGTCTGGGTTCTTTGCTCGAAGCCCTGGAAGAACTTCTTGACTTGGACAATCTGGCCTAGATTTCTCAGCTCGAGATCCAAAGAACTCGATGCTAGAGGGAAAGACCATATTCTATGAGTAAATATGTTTAAGAAATAATTGAGTCTTATTAGTACAGACTTTTTGAGAGCAAGAAATACACAATTATAAATTATGAATCTCCAAAAGCAGGGGGGGCAGGGAGACAACACAGCAAATGGTGGTTCCCAAGCATAATTGACCATAGAATTCCTTTTTATGCATAACTACTATGCATATCTAAATTATATCTAAATTTTTTCTCAAGTAATAGTCCCTGGGGTACACTTTAGGATCTATTTTTCAGGACAAATAAGTGATTCAATTAATTTTAAAAAATATTATTTAGGGCTGGGTATGGTAGCCCCACACCCATAATCCCAACACATTGGGAGGCTGAGGCAGGAGGATCACTTGAGCCCAGGAGTTTGAGTCCAGCCCGGGCAACATGGTGAAATCTCGTCTCTACGAACATACAAAAAAATTAGCCAGGTGTGTTGGCACACACCTGTAGTCCCAGCTTCTCTGGAAGCTGAGGTGGGAGGATGGATGGCTTGAGCCCAGAAGGTGGAGATTTCAGTGAGCCAAGATTGCACTACTACACTCCAGCCCGGGCAACAAAACAAGAGTCTCTCTCCCTCTCTTTCTCTCTCTCTCTCTCTCACCATATATATATACCTGTATATATACAGGTATACACACACACACACACACACACACACACACACACACCTTAGATCAGAGGTTTGAATTGTCCTGCTAACTCTTTTATAAGAGTCATTTACTAGCTATATGACCTTGGGTAAGTTACTTAACTATATTCTTCAGTTTTGAAGTGGGAAAAATAAAATGATTAAATGAGTTAGTATGTGTAAATGACTAAAAACAATGCCTGACCCATAGCAACCTCTACATAAATGATCGTTAGTATTTTTAAAAATTTTTGTTGCAGAATCCAGGATTGCCATACATTAACAGTTGAGTTTAGGACATTAGTCTTAGAGATTATATTTTAAGCATAGTGGAAAGAACATGAACATTGAAATGAAACAGCTATGGTTTCAGATACCAGCTGTCATTTTCTGTCTTTGGGCCCTTGGGCAAGTTAATTCACTTCTGTGCCTCAATTTCTTCTCTGTAAAACAAGAATATTTTCATATGTTGTAGGAGTATTTTGAGAATTGAATGAGATGGGTTATATATGTAAAGTTCTTAGCACCAACTCTGGATGAGAACACTTACACTCTAGTGGAACTCCTTCACCCTTCTTTTCTCTGCCATGCCATGTTTGGGGTATACATATTGATATGGTATATCACAATACAAAGGGTGGCTGAATCCTTGAGTCACCAAGTGGTGGAAAACCAACACCAGCCTTTGTTGTGTTAAGCCACCAGGATTTTGTAGTTTGTTGTAGTATCTAGCAAGGATTATCACAATATACCATACTCTTCTCATTATGCTTAAGTACTCTCCCTGTTCATAAAGGACTTACCAAATAGTGTGAAACATAAGACATGGACAAATAAAAATACATACTTAATACCTAGAAATGTCAGGAACTGTATCCCTCAAGATCCAATCAGCTAAACAGAATTAACTCTAGGTACATTAAACAGAAGATATTTAATACAAGAATTGATAACAAGGGTATTGCAAGGGCTGGAGAATTAGAAGAGGAGGAAGTAAAATTACTCGTGGTATTTGCAGGAAATGAGTAGTGTTTCTGGGTTCTCAGAGCACAAATCTGTCTGTTGGCCAGTGTGCTGTGTGGCTAGTTCTCCTGCAGTTGGAACCCAGCTGCCTGATCATGAATCGGAAGCCTGGGCTCCAAGGCCACTGCTGCTTCTGCTACAACTACCAGTGGTGAAATATGTTACTGCCACTATCACTGCCACCAACACAGTTCCTGCAACCAACATAGTTTGTGATATTGCTGCCAGAGACATTGCCAAAAGCCACCTTTCAATCTCCCATTTGTGTCCCCTAGTCACAAGGGAGTCAGAGCTATACTTTTTACTGTTCATAAAATGGCAAATGACTGTTACGAGCCAAAATAAAGCAGTAAGGAAAACTCTTGCCATGGGAGCTTAGAGAAACAATTAGGAAAGATTCTACAGTCAAAGATAGATGTATGATTTTCCTATTGCTGCTGCAATAAAATACCATCAAATTAGTGGCCGGAAACAATACAGATTTATTCTTCTACAGTTCCAAGTTCCAAAAGCAGAAGTCTAACATGAGTGAGCAGGGCCATGCTCCTTCTGGAGGTTCTAGGAGATAATCTGTTTTCCTGTCTTTTTTAGGTTTTTAGAGGCAATTTGTATTCCTTGGCTTGTGGCTTTGCATCACTTTGATTTTGGCTTTCATCATCACATCTCCTTCTTCCAACTCTGACCCTCCTGCCTCTATCTTATAAGGATTAGTGTGATTACATTGGGCTTATCTAGATAACCCAAGATAATCTCCCATCTCAAGATTCTTAATCTTAATCACATCTGCAAAGTCCCTTTGCCATGTAAGGTAACATAGTCACAAGAATTAGGATGTGAACATATATAGGGGGCTATTATTCTACTTACCACAACAGATTTGAACCAGAGTCTTAAAGGCTGCACAGGTTTCAGGTGAGCAGAGAGGGCATGGAGATAACAGAGTTCCAGGTAGGGGAAGTGGCAAGTGGAATTTGCAAGTGGAAGTGGCAGAGGAACAGTGGCTGAGAAATCTGCAGTCTGGTGGAGGACAGTGTGTAAACAGGCATGACTAGGAAGAGGGCTCATGTAAAGCCATCGTGAAACATAAATCTAGGAAGGACATCGTGGGCCAGGTGCTGAAAAGCATTGATTTTATAGCTTAGAAAGTGTTAATGGGAAAACATGAAGTTGTTGAGTAAGGGAATGTCATAACAAAAGCTTCTGTCTGATCATGTAAATAATGACAATAACTAAGATTTATTGAAACTTTCACCTGCCAGGCACTAGGTTAAGTATTTCACATTCAATATCTCACAGGATTGTCATGTGGATGACAATCCCATGAAAATGATTAAGATCTCCATTTTACAGATAAGGAAATTGAAGCCAGGAGAGGATCAAAAATTTGCTCAAGGCCACATGTTTGGTAAGGGTGGGGGGGATTGCAATGGAAACCAACTAGTCTGACTCTGAAGCCTGAGTTCTCAACCCCTGCCTTAATCTTCTTGGGCTGCCATAACAGAATACCATAAACTGGATGGCTTAAACAACAGAAATTTATTTTGTCATGGTACTGGGGGCTGGAAAGTCCAAGATCAAGATTCTGAGTGACTTGGTTTCTGGGGTGAGTTCTCTTCCTGGCTTACAGACAGTTGCTTTCCCTCTGTATCCTTATATAATAGAGAAAGAATGAGAACAAAGTCATTGGAGTCTCTTGTTATAAAGGCACTAATCCTGTCATGAGAGCCCCATTTTCATGGCCTTATCTAAACTTAACTGTATTCCAGAGGCCTCGTCTCCAAATACCATCCACTGGGAGTTAGGGCTTCAACATGTGAATTTGAGGGGGACACAATTCAGTAGATAGAAACTCCTAAGTGGGCACATAATGCAGAATTAGACTAGCAACAGACTAGAGGCAGGAAAGCCAGTCAAAGAGCTTCTACAGTGCTTCAGGCAGTAGACCATAAGGATGAACTCCTGGCTATAGTTTGGAGAAGGGAAAAGTGATTCCGAACCTTCAGTCAGCTGTGAGCTAGGCCTTTTCCAGGCTCTACTTTTCCCAGACATTACTGGATCCATAGACAACCTAGACTAGGCAAGAAGTGGATTTCTTAAGTGCTTTCATTGTCTGAAATTCCCATAGACAAACTTTAAAGAAGTTAATTTTGAATTTTTGTGAACAGAAAACAGAGGAACATTAAAGCAACAATGAAGTGTCCTTTTATGCTCATCACATCAATAAGCATTTGAAGCTATGATAACAGGCCAGTGCGGTGGTCACGCCTGTAATCCCAGCACTTTGGGAGGCCAAGGCAGCTGGATCACCTGAGGTCAGGAGTTCGAGACCAGCCTGACCAGCATGGCGAAACACCATCTCTACTAAAAATACAAAAATTAGCTGGGTGTGGTGGCATGTGTCTGTAATCCCAGCTACTTGGGAGGCTGAGAGAGGAGAATCGCTTGAACCCAGGAGGCAGAGGTTGCAATGAGCTGAGAGTATGCACTGCACTCCAGCCTGGGCAACAGAGCAAGACTCCATCTCAAAAAAATAAAATAAAATAAAATAAAACTGTGATAACACCACGTATGGGCACAGATGTGGCAAAAGGGAGGTCGGACCCTAGTGAAAGGGAAGTGATGGTTACATTCTGAAGAAGAAATTAGCAAAACCTTGTAAAGGTGAAGATGTTCATACCCTATAAGCTAGAAGTTCCATCTCCTCGTATCTTAATAGTGGAACTCAGTCACAATGACATAAGGTGACACTTATATGTTTATCATAGCACTGTGTGAGACAACAAAATAGTGAAAACAAGCCACCTTTTAATTAGTAGGGAGATAGATAAGTAATCAACGGTTTATTTTAATGTTAGACTAGCACATGGCAGGTAAAATGAATAAACCTGAGGTCATCTATCGAAAGGGATAACTCTCAAAAACATAATATTGAAAGAAAACTATTAAAGAAGGCATACAGTAGCAACTAAAATGCGTGCACATTTTAAAAACAGAAGTATTCGGTATGTATTTTTTGTGGATGTATATACACATAGTAAAATTACAAAAACTTCCGCAGAAGGAAAGCTCATGGAAAGCTCATGAAGTGCAGGAACATGAAGAAGTAGGGGAGAGATGAGGGTAGCACTTTAGCTACATCTGTAACATTTCATTTCTGGGGGTGGGGGGAAAGGAGACATCTGAAGAGTATTTTCTTAAGTGTTAAAATCTGATAGGTGCTTATGTTGTATTATTTCGTGGAAAGTGTGTTTTTACGCTACAAAATATTCAAATTATTTCATAATTTAAAATAATTAGTAAAGAAATTAAAGGGGACCTAATACTAATACTACTCAATTCCCTGGGCTGAAGATTAAATGAGATCTACTATCTAAACCATTTTGCACTGTGTCTGGCTCTAGGGTCTGGGAGCTCAGAGAAGACAGGTTTTCTTCCTCATAGATTTTCTATCTCACCTTGACATTTATGTAGTGATTTATGATTCACAAAAGACTTTTATATGCATGATTACATTTTATTATAACAAGCCAGTGAATGCAGGAGATATCCTAACTCCCATTTTAAGACTCTAGGGTCCAAGAAATGAATGTAGATTAATCAAGGCAGGCCGAGGCAGGAACTAGTTCTCCTGACATCCTGCCCTTGGCTTTTCCCACTCTCTCCAACATAGAGCAGCAATGGCTTATTAAGGGCCACAGGAAGCTCTTCTTACTGCAGTGTGGTTCTGATGAGCTTAATTAGCAGGCTATAGGAGAGAGAGAGGGAGATGGATTGAAAGAAACAGGGCTCCCTGAGCAATTCCTCCACTGGTGGCCAGCAAATTCCCTAAGCCTTCTGCCCAAATGTTCCTATTCATAAAATGGAGACAAAATATCAGTTTCTCCATATCATACAGCCTTGTTCCCTATAAATGTTTTAGAAATCTATGTAAATCAAATGAAATCATATGTATAGTCATGCTTTGGAAATAACGCTGTAATAATAAATGTAAAATACTGTTATTGCATAAATAAGCCATTGAACTAAATGTTTTGGTATTTCAGCATCTCCATATGGTTCAGACCCTTCCTAAAGTTCTAAGAACAACAGGAGAAAAGGGAAAACTGGAATTCTTTGAGAGAGGAATCTACTAAAAAGACCAAGGGAGGATTTCTAATAGCAGGGAACCAATTCAACTGAGCCTAGAAAACACACAGCTATGTTTAAGTGTGTGTGGCATGTGGTTACCACAATGTCTTTTTCAATAAGCAGCTTCAATTTATTCACATTGTCTTCCATGCTGTAGAAGTAATTTCTAATTTACAATATCTGATATGATTCATTAATCCAGAAAATTAGATTTCTGGGGTAACATGGTCTGTGTTTCCAAAAATTAAAATCCAATTCTCTGTGTTCTTTTGTTTTCCTTCAAAGAAACTTTTAGGTTTGCAAATGCAGAACAAATTAATTTAGCAAAACGATTGCTTCCATATTTATAAAATTGCACATTTGACTTAGTTGTCATAGAGCTCTATAGGAAGTGCAGGACAGGGGCGCAAGGGTTGGAGAGCTGATGAAAATGGAAGTGTTAATTCCAGCTCCACACTGCAGTGGCACTCTAGGCATGGGGAAAAATCTACTCTCTGCTCAGTGACTTGAAAGCTGACACCTGGGATGGGTAACTCCTATTAATACTATAGAGCTTGTCACTTTGATTTTCAAAGCAATGCTTTCTTTAGTGAAGAGTCAAAGTGAACTAGCAGGGAGTTTTCCAGCCAGGTAGTTTGCTGAAGCAGTTGGTTGTATTTGGAACTGCTAAAATCTACGAGACAAGGGCCTGGGTGCTGACCAATTTGCTGATCTAAACTTTCTCATCTGTACAAAGAAAATAATACTCTCTGAGGACAGTAGTAATGTTTCAGTGACGGCATATTGTTAAGTGTTTTAAAAAGCCTAATGTATATAAATGTACAGTGGTATTTTCCCTAAGAAATATTCTGGGGACAAAAGTATCCCCACATCCACATCCGCAACAGATTGGACACTATTCTTTCAATGAAAGTTCTTATCTTACTGAGTCTGCCCAAAGCACTTAATTAAAGCTTTTTGAAGTGATCCTTTGGGAACAAGACAAGGGGTTGGGCAGAGAAGTAAATTACTTCTCATTGATGACAGTAACAGAAAACAAAACTCAGGAGAAATTCATAATTATAATTTATGTTTTAATGGGCAATGGATTTCATTTGGATTGATCCACACTGACCATAACTCCCCAGCTCCTCACTGCATGTCTTATATCTAAAACAATTCTTACCAAGCTATACATCATAAGCACTACTTCAAACTAATTAAACACTGCTTGGATTTTTTTACAAAAATGATTTAGTTCTCTGAGTCTCGTGTTTTTATATCTCGTGCACCACGTGTTTTTAGAATGACTTCAATTTAAAATTAGGAAAAATAGATATGCTTATAACCAAACTCCATAATTTATACAATCTAAGCATCCACACTTTTTAATGCTGTTATGTTACACTTCAGTTTGTTTTCTTTTAAGGGTCGAGTCAACTTGATTAGGTGTTCTTATTGTTCAGTGTAAGCCTTTGCCTTTCTTTTCATATCTCTTCCTGGTATACCCTATCTCCATTCATACACATTTCTAAGAATTTACACTTGGTTGTATTCAAGTAAGTCTCCCACTTCAAAACATGGATACTCAAAAGTCTCTAAAGTCTTATGGCATTTTTGTCTCCTGGCCTTTTGGCAGTATGGCAAATGGGTAACAAACCTTAAAATAAATACCCATTTATTAGCTCAAGATTTCATGGGCTGAAAATTTGGACTGGGCCAACCTGGGCAGTTATGATCTCAGCTAAGCTCACTCAGGCATCTTCCGTCAGCTGGTGGTTGATGGCCTTATTCATGTGTTTGACAGTTCATTGGCTGACTGTTAGGATGACTGTGCCCAAATGTCCTCATGATCCAGTAGGCTAAACCAAGTCTGTTCATGTTATGATAGTCTCCAGGTCCTAAGGGCAGCAAGAGAAAGCAAGCCAAAATAGATGAGCACTTTTCAAGTCTCTCCTTTCTTGACCAAAGCAAGCCACATGACCAAGCCCGGAGTCAGTGTGGTAGAGGACTACTGATATGGTTTGGCTGTGTCCCCACCCAAATCTCATCTTGAATTCCCACATGTTGTGGGAGGGACTGGGTAGGAGGTAACTGAATCATAGGAGCAGTTCTTTTCCATGCTGTTCTGGTGATTACAAATAAGTCTCATGAGATTTTAAAAAAGGAGAGCTTCCCTGCACATGCTTTTTTTTTTTTTTTTTTTTTTTGCCTGCTGCTTTCCATGTAAGATGTAACATACTCCTCTTTGCCTTCTGCCATGATTGCGAGGCCTCCCCGGCCATGAGGAACTGTAAGACCATGTAACCTTTTTTCTTCCTAGTTTCGGGTATGTCTTTATCAGCAGTGTGAAAACTGACTAATACAACTGCCTAAAGAATGTGAGAATAAATTGGGAGCCATTACTGTGACAACCTAACACAAGCAGCAAGGTCTATAATATTCTAACAGCCCTACATTGTTCTTTCTTCCTGAATGGACCCCTTTTCTGCACCTTTCTTTCCTTGGGAGATTTCAGAGAGAAGTCCTTACATATACCCTTCCATTCTGCTGCAAACTTAGATCACTGTCTAGCTTCATCTCAGCCTGAACCTAGAAGTCCAGACACCTTGAAATTGAACCAAATATTATAGTTGTTCCTAAATTAGGTTTAACTGAGCACTAATCACTGAGCCACAGGGACACAGTAGCTTCGATACATCAAACTCAAGCCAGGTATAGCACTGATGAGTCACAGATCACTCTCACTGAGGAAAGGTGAGCCATCACACAAATAAATGGATCACTTTTATTCTTCAAAAATATTATAAATCGCAAGTCCAATTTACTTTTATGATGGATTGAATCCCTTACGTCATAAGACATGATTTGTTTATTTCTATGGGATTGCTGGGTCAAATGGTATGTGTAATTTTAAACATATGCTGCTAGATTGCTTTCCCTAAAAGATGTAACAATTAATACCTACCAGCAATGTGTGCATGCACACTTAAATTCTCCATCAGGAACAGGTAATAGAGGTCTTTATAATTCTTGTCAGTTTGATAGGCATGTGATATTTTATTGTTACTTCGACTTATATTTTCCTGACCAATACTAGTTTGAGAAGTTTAAAATATGTATGCTAGCCATTTTTAATTATTTTTCCTTGAAGTGTGTATTCATAATTTTGTCCTTTTTTTTTTTACTAATTGTTTTTGTCATTCACAAGACCTTTTTATGTCATTAAAGCTGTTAAGATTTTGTTGGCTGCACTGCTATTTACTCCCAATATATGACTTATTGATTTACATTTTTTTGCTATGCAGGAAGCATTTTAAAATTTATTTCTACATAAGCAAGTATGTTTACGTGTTTGTAAATGGTTTCTGGTCTTCCTGTCTGGGTTGACAAACTTTCTCCCAGCTTTAGATTGTATGTAATCTTCTTGGTTTTCACTAAGATTTTTACATTTTTATTACTTACATTTAAGTATTTTATCCATCTGGAATTTATTTTTGTAGGTGATATAAAGGCCCAATGTTATTTTCTTTACCATGAATAACCATGGATAACTATCTATCACATTTGTTTAATAATTCATCCTTTCCTGACTGAATTGAAATAGCATCTTTAACATCTATTAAATTTTAATATATGCTGGGATTTCTTTCTGGATTATCTATTGCATTTTATCTATTTCTCTGACATTTCCATTTTGATTTGATTCTAGTATGCTCTAATATCTGATAGGACAGTCCCCACTGTTGTGTTTTTGCAGACTAATATTGAACAATTTTTATTTCATATAAATTTCTAATTAGAAAAATAAACTCTTTTCAGTTAGTAATTCTGGCAGAATCAACATTTTACGCTATTATGTCTTATCTAAGAATACACAATGCTTTTTCATATGTTCCTGTTTTATAATGTCCTTCAATGGCATTTTATAGTTTCTTTCACGTAGAACTGTGTCTTTCTCGTTAAATCGATGCCTACCACCTTCACAGTTTCCTTTAATAACTAAGATTATTGTGTGTGTCTCCATTTCTTGGTGCTTATTTCTAAAATACACAAAAGCTATATGATATAGTCCAGAGGTAGTATAGCCTAATGGTTAAGACCATGGAGTAAGACTGGCTGGGCTTAAATCCCAGCTCTATTTCTCCCTCATGCATGCCTTTGGTCATGCCATTTAACCTTTTCATGCCTCAGTTTCTCACCTGCAAGACAGCAATAACAATTGCTACTTATAGATAACTAGCCCCCCACCAAAATGTCACACTCCCTCTCCATAATGAAGAGTTATTCCTGAGAAGTGGCTGTCTAGTACCCTAAGGACTATACTTTCCTGATTCACTTGCATCTATGTGGTTCCAAGTAACTGAGTTTATGCCAACAGAATGTGGCATAAACTTTATTAATTAGGTATAGGCCTAACTCAAAAATATCTGAGGCTTTCTCACTTTCTCTATTCACTAGTTATTAATAGATGTTAATTCCTAGGACAAACTAAAATAAAGATAGCAGAACCTCTATCCACCTGAGTTTCTTGGATGACCTTGTAGAATGAACTTCCTTTCTTCCATCCCCATCACCACCTATTATACTTTTTGTTGTTTTTTTTTTTTTTTTTTTTTTTTTGAGACAGAGTCTCACTCTGTCGCCCAGGCTGGAGTGCAGTGGCGCGATCTCGGCTCACTGCAAGCTCCCCCTCCCGGGTTCACGCCATTCTCCTGCCTCAGCCTCTCCAAGTAGCTGGGACTACAGGCGCCCGCCACCATGCCCGGCTAATTTTTTGTATTTTTAGTAGAGACGGGGTTTCACCATGGTCTCGATCTCCTGACCTCATGATCCACCCGCCTCGGCCTCCCAAAGTGCTGGGATTACAAGCGTGAGCCACCGCGTTTTTGAGATGGAGTCTTGCTCTGTTGCCCAGGCTGGAGCACAGTGGTGTGATCTCAGCTCACTGCAATCTCCGCCTCCAGGGTTCAAGCAATTCTCCTGCCTCAGCCTCCTGAATAGCTGGGATTACAGGCACACGCCACCACCCCTGGCTAATTTTTGTATTTTTAGTACAGACGGCATTTCACCATGTTGGTCAGGCTGGTCTTGAACCCCTGACCTCATGATCCGCCCACCTTGGCCTCCCAAAGTGCTGGGATTACAGGCGTGAGCCACCACACCAGGCCTATTATACTTTTCACGAGGGCAACATTGACTTCAACTATGGTAAGCTACTTAGTTTCCAGTGTTTGTTAGCTCAGCTAGTGCTGCTCTATAAAATAGTTCATGGGTGTTGAGACGATATATATGTACACTGATATGTGTGTTTGTGAGTGTGTGTGTATAGTACTATGCAAACAAATAAATGCATATATGTGTGTTATAATTATTTTGTATCCAAGAACCTACCAAATGCTCTTATTAATTGTAGCTATTTTTTTCCTTGATTCTCTGGAGTTTTCTGAGTGTACAATTATATTGTTTAAGAATATCAGCAAAAAAACAGATAGCTGCATTTTGTTAATTTTTATGCCAATAATCTTATTTTCTTATCTTACTGTATTTGCCTAAACTTCCAAGACAATGTTGATTTATAATCTTGATAGAAGGCATTCTGTTTATTTCCTGTCATTATAATAAATGGTCTATTGTTTTACTCTTTAGAATACTGTATGCTTTTGATTTTTGGTAAACAATATATTTAGGTAATTTTATTAAGTAGTTTCTATTTTACTTGGTAATTTTGAGAAATTACTGGATATTTTATCAAATGTCTGCATTTCATATTGATGTTAATAAAGTATTTTTTTTATTAGTTGATATACTAGATTAGAGAGACTTTTCTGATTTGAACTACCCACTCATTTTCCAAATAAACCTTTTTAGTCATATTATAGTATTATTTTGATATACTGCTGGATTCCATGTGCTAGTAGCTAATTTGTCATTGTTATATATTAATTCCTGATTAAGATTTGCCTGTAGCTTTCTGTACTATATCTATCAGATTGGGTATATCTATGAGGTTAGCTTCAGAAAATAAAGTGGGAATTTTTTCACTTTTTAAATTAAAAAATAGTTCAAATAACTTTAGATCTATCTCTTTTAAGTTAGAGAGCATTCACTTTAGAACACATCTGGTCTTGGTGCCTTTTCAAATAGTAGATTTTGCCTATCTTACCAATCTCTGTGGCAATTGATATACGCAAGATTTCTACTTTGATCATTTTTGGTAATTCAGTTAATCTCCTGGAAGTTTTAGCTTAGAAGTCATGAATTTATTATGTTTTTCTGTGCTGTACCTGAAGATCCTTAAATACTTTTCTTTTGTTTTTGCTGTTGTTGTCATCCAGTAGCTCTGTGTTGCTGGACTTTGTTCTGTTTGATCTTCCTCTCTCTGTTCTTGAGTACCCATGGATTAGTTATTATTTTTATTATTAGTTGACTATGTTGCAAGTTGTGATAGCAGTCTGGCAAGGATGGAAAGTAGAATATTTTGTTCCCTGTGGGCTGTTGTGTTCTCAATCTCCTTGAATTCTTTCAGCCTCAGGAGTAGAGACACCTCATTCAGTGGCTTAGCTTCTCTTTAGCTTTTAGAGGACTAAAGACACCATGCTCATACATTACCTCTAGGCTTCTGATTCTGGGGCCAAGGTTTTCTCAGAATCCCTAACGTTTCCATTCCTGGGGACCTCTGAACCTTCTGTGCAGGCTCTCACCTGGATTCACCTTGCTAAGACAGCCCCCATAGCCCAGAACTTCACAACTGTGTAGATGAGAAGAGATACATGGACTACAGTTGAGGATGGAAAGAAAGGTACATTTCTATTCTTTCCACAATAATGAATGAATACACGAGATGAAATGAAGGTAATCTCTTTTTAATTCTTGGTTTTAATGAACATATAATAGTTGTACATATTTATGAAGTACAATCAAAATTTTGATATAAGCATAGCTTATGTAATAATGATCAAATCAGAGTAAATGGGATAGCTATGACTTCAAGCATTTATCACCTCTTTGTGTTAGGAACATCCAATTCCACTCCTCTAGTTATGCTGAAATGCACAATAGATTATTGTTAACTACAGATGTTCACTAATTAAAATCTACAGAGACAATGGGCAGTTCTCATTTTATGTTACTTTTGATTTAGTAACTGTTCTTGTTTGACATTTCCTGTTGTAAGTATGGTGGGAAAAGCATCCACTGGATAGCAACCTCTCTAGATGCATTACATACAGTCTACATATCGCATTCTAGTAACAATTTTTCAAGGTAGGCACTGACATGACTATTTTATTGAAAATGAGTTTCACTGAGGTTTAGTAGTTGCCTAAAGCCACACATCTCAAGTGATAAATCTGTAGGCAATACTTAGATCTGTAGAACTGTGAGGTCTACGCCTTTTTAAATTTTACTACTTCCTTCTTTACTTGAACTTTATATTGTTTCTATTTATTTCCAAGTAGAGCTAGGCACAGTCAAGATTCTTAAACAATATTGATTATCTTTAAGATGCAACGCATAAGAATACATGACATCTTAAAACAAGGCCGCAGCTAAGCAAAATGGCAATTTATCAGGTTGAAATGAAGTGTTTTTCTTAAACAAAAGCAGGCTGTAAAGGTCTGTCCAATGTTACATGTGCTTTTATAAAGGTTTATTTTCACTCCATGTGGAACAATTTCTTCCCACGTTGGCTCCTTTGTCCCATCACCTTAATAGCTCATGTCTTGTGACAAGCAGCTGAGATTTGTCAGTAATAGCAATCTGAGTTCTCTCATTGCCCCACGTAAGAACGTCCAGCAAATCTTACATGGAGGACCCATGTTTGTCTGTTTCATATATTGAGATTTTAAGCATGATAGTATTTTCATAAGGTGCTCCATAAAATTTAAAAAGAGGTTTACAAACCATTATCTGAATTAATACGTAGGACTTATGTAATTTTTGCATCTGTCTGATTTCTTAATATGGAAGAGGTCCAGATGATTACTTGATACCAAGATAGAACTAGCACCAAGGCACACCATTTTTGCTGGTCTCTGGACATCTCCTTAGACTGTTTAAAGGTATATGGCCTATAACATAAAAACTAGAGATTCAAGAAAAAGGTCAAGGCAAAAGGCCTGAGCCTATTCTATAGATTTTTTTAAATGGGAACAGAAATAATAAAAGGGGAAGACTTATTAGTTCAAATCCATTTTGTTTCAGATTATTGTACTTAAACCAAGCTCTTCCATGGAGTTAGCCTGATTTCTGACTGAGCTTCCCTCTTTATCTTGGGTATCTGTTGTACTTAAGACATGTGCCTGGCCTTGTACGGCAGGCACATAAAATCAGTCAGTCTCATCTTTGCCTTTAAGAAGCCAGGAGATATGGAATTAAAGCCGGGGGTGAGTTACGAGAATGCAGAGGGGAAAGATGAATCCCAGGAGTGTTTCATGGGTAGGAAAGACCTTCCCAAAGAGGAAACATAACAAAAATATGGGTAAGTATATATAGGTCAGTATGGCTTGTCTGTACAAGGTGCTTAGATGGTGAGCATGAAGGAATCAGTAACAAGACAAGAACGGTAGGTTAGGATCAGATTGTAAAGGCCCTGAATACTATGGAAAGTTTGGCCCAATATGAAGATGAGAAGATAATGTCAAGAGGTCTTCCCCAAATTGGAAGCCCATTTACCATCTTCTGATATAAAAATATCCTGATGGTCCCCTTGGTCCCTAGGAGATGCCTCATTGCCTCTGGGGGCACACTTCCATCATGACTCCATCTCCCAATAAAGGTGATTTTGATAAGGAAGGCTACAATATTCAGGGCTGCAATCATTAGACCCTCCTTGTTTATGTCAAAACTGTAGCACCTCTAAACTAGAGCTTAACCCTTGATCCTACCTTTCATTACTATCTCACTCCCAAACTGGCCTGGGGATGCATATTCAGTCTGTCCTGCTATCTCTGAAACCCCTCTGACCCTGCATATTGAGGGTAAGTTACAGTAAAGCCTTCAGTCCCCTACTCTGCCCTGGATCTCAAATTTCCACTGCAGAAACTGAACCTAGCAAATTGCCTGGAAGGGGAGGCCTTACACAATGCTCAGAAAATACACCAGACTTTTTTAATTCCATTTTTTTTTCTGGCCACAGTGTATTATAAAGAAGTAAAATGTTTAAATTTTTTAAAAGACAGGAAAGCAAATTATATTTTCTGTATGTCACAAGGGGGAAAGGAAGAACAGAATGCAGAGACAAGTGGTAAGATTCCTTTACTGTGTTTGTCTTGTTTTTTGGTTATATCCCTCTTTACGGCTGAGCTTTTATCTGTTCTGTACATCCCTGTGGGCAATGGGTCTGCAGAAACATGAAGGATTGGTCCCCATAGGGTTGGAAAGTATTCCTTTTAAAGGGCAACATCTGGACATACTAAAGTTACATTTTCATTTTCTAGCATGATGACTTATTTTGAAAGATTGGGAACCTGTGCTTTGAAAACACATTTTTCTCTCAACAGAAAAGATAGTGTGAGTAATAACACCCCACAAAAATTGATTATTTCAGCTATAAAATATGAGTTCCACAGAGAGGGATGATTTTGAGAATGAGATGAAGTTTTCAAAGATAAAAAGGATTTTCAGTCCAACTTTTTTCACTCTGCAACAAAGACACCATTATCTCAATCATGTTTTTAGCAACTTACTTTTCCTTGTTGCAAATGTGACACTTCATGCTGAATGAATGTTCAAAAATTGTATTAAATCAACAAAGACTACTATCAGCTCGAATGGCAACTACTCGCCTTAATTCTCATTAATCAACTAATTAAATTTATTTATTTATTTAACTAATTAAATTTACTTATTCATTGGCTGCCTAAACAATTTTATGCAATGGAAAATGTAAAATAAATAATGATATGTAATTTCTATTTCTAGAAGCTTGTAGAGATATGACTGTCTGTAATTAGAGACAATACACAGACATGTATCTCTAATTACAGACAATACATATCTCTACAAGCTTCTAGAAATAGAAATTACACAGACATGTATTGTCTCTAATTACAGACAATACATGTAGACAAATAACTATGACACAAACAGTATAGGATAGGGGCATTGAGTGATTTAATTAATTAAATGCTGTGCTATAGATCAGGGTTTATACCACAAATGGCTAGAGGATCTGAAGGAAATGAAGGGTAGATAAAGCTGGCCTGTGAAAGAATCTATAGAGATTGGTGGGGATCGTGGCAAACTCCAGAGTATTTATACTACCTAAAAAGGGTAAATTCTATTCACTTGAGCAAGAATATGGGCCATCTCTTGCCAGTCTTCCTGTTTTTCAGAATAACCCAAAGACCTGGATTTTTGTATGTAAAATAGCTTAAAAAAATTACCCTACGTGAGTCTGTAATACACAAACCGAAGGAGATACATACCACAGACCACCACTTTTCAAATTCTTTTTAGAGCCTTTTAGAGAAGGAAGTAATTACGTTGTAACAGATGAAAGTATGGGTTTTAGAATCAGGCAGCAATGACCTAAAGCAAGCTACTTAAAACTATCCCTAAAATAACAGGTAATTCATAGGATAGCTGTGAAGATTAAATGATAGAACACATATAAATTATTAATTAGATTACTTAAAATTAAAAATTCAATAATAGTTTCTCTCTCGCCCATGCTCTCTCTCTCTCTCTCTCTCTCTCACACACACACACACACACACACACTTAAAATGGAAGCAATGTTTTAAAAATCTTGAAAGCGGGAAGACCTATGGCTTCTGTATCTATCTTCCAATTGTATGATAATAACAAATTCAGAGTAGATGTTGAATTAAACTGACCACTAAACTCAAACCCTCTATTATAGGTCTCACTTCCTATTTGTGAGAGGGGGCAGGAGAGGAAATAACTAAGATTTATTCAAATACCAGTTTTACACCTTTATACTTACATACCTTTTGTACACTAAACAATTATTATCTTATAGAAGTTATATTTTCACCTTTCATTAAAAATAACTGAGCAATTTTTTTTCCTGAAGTCTAGTATAATTTTTTCTTTTATTCTTTTTTATATCTTTGTTTTCTAATTGACATATATTAATTGCATATATATGAGGCACAATGTGATGTTTTTATATATGTTTACATTGTGGAATGGCTAAATCAAGCTAAGTAACACATCCATCACCTCATATACTTATTTTTTCATGTGGTGGGAACATTTAAAATCTACTCTTACAGCAATTGTGAAATCTAAGAAGTTGAATTCATTGAAGTGGAAAGTAGAAAGAGTAGAATGATGATTACCAATGGCTGGAGTAGGGAGATGAGGAATGGGGAGCTGTTGTTCAAGGGTAGGAAGTTTTCTTCTACCCTTGTTTTCCTGGCATCTACTTCTAGTTAGTTTCATTATCTGTAAGAATATTATTCTTTTTCTAATAACTTTGTTTTTAAATGTTTTACAGCTTTATTGAGCTATAAATGACATTCTTCTACAAGAAGAATGACTTTTAGAGATCTATGCACAGCACCATGACTACAGTTAATAATAACATATTCAAAATTGCTAACTTCCTAGAGCTTAGGTCAGATTCAGGTTTGATTTTGTTATTTGTGTAGTTGTAAGACTATCTTTAGATGAACTTCCATCTGGAAATGCATAATGTATAGTTATTTATCTTTTTGTGATGGTAGCAGCCATTGATGATCAATGTCTGGAACCATTAATTCATTAGGGATTGCAGAATAGTCATATGATAATTGTATCATTCCTTCTTCATCTGTTAGCTGAAATTCTTCAAAGAAGAAATTTTCTCATGAACTCTTTTGTCACTCTGATCTATAAATCTTACCAGAAAGACAAGATAAAGCTTGACGGTTTTCTTTAATTACCAGTCTTTAAAATGATGAATGGTTCCCTACCATCTTGAAAAGGTCAAAAACTAGTTTATTGATTTTATCATTGTCACCATGATTAATATTATCATTATGAACTGCTGGATTCAAACATGTTTAATGTCTTGCAGTCCACTGCAGTTATCCTTACTGATGGACAAGTTTCCCCCTGTTTGGTCAGTAGAATCTAATTCAGATTGGCTGCTAAATTCTTTTGCCATCACCCTGTTGACTTTAATATCGTTCCTGCTTTCTGTATGATAAAATACTCCAGGATCACCTTGTATACTTTCTACTACGACCCCCAGAATCAGCTACTTTTACCTTTACTTCTGGTTCCTTTTAATGAAAAATGACACCTAGAAACCACAATTTGGGTATTTGAGGTACTCATTCCTACTAAGTTGATTCTCTTCTTCCTTTTCCTCCTCTTACTCCTCTTTCTCCTTCTTCTTCCTATTTTTGGAATAAATCTCAATGTTTTTGTTATAAAGTAATTTTTCGCAAAGACAAACCACACTCTTTCAATATGTAGGTTCAAACCATAATTTTTTTAATTCCAAGAAGTTTTCCTGACTTACGGTGATTAGAATTTGTTCTCTTCTATTCCTTTGAATTTATCTTTTAGTGACTCATAACATATGTATAATTTTTCTTCTTTACCTATATTCTTTTCCTGTCACTTTCACACAAATCCTTTTAGTCTGTTTTTCTATTTTTCAAAATTCTTCTTTTTCATCTTCTAAGGAATTATCTTTTGTATCTATTTACTCATATATTTTTCCTAGTTTAGTTTTTATTTCTGAATTTTTTATTTTGTATTATTTTCTGAGTTCCGCAAACTCTTGATCTAATCTTCCTTTCCTCTGATCACCTCATTTCTGAATTTTGACAATTTTGATATATGCTTTTTCTCATGGCCTCTATAACTTCTTAAATTTCTTCTAGTTCAGTTTTGAATATTAAGTAAGATTTCCATTTGCTTTCCTGGCATCTACTTCTAGTTAGTTTCATTATCTGTAAGAATATTATTCTTTTTCTAATAACTTTGTTTTTAAATGTTTTACAGCTTTATTGGGCTATAAATGACACAAAATAAATTGTGTATAGTATAAATGTAATATTTGATAAGTTTTTACATATAAGCATGAAACATTGACCATAATTAAGGTAATAAATGTATCCCCATAAATGATTTTTCATGCGCTTTTGTAATCTGTCTTTCCACTCCCACCCCACTAAAGGTAATCTGCTGTCATATTAGTTTGGATTTATATGAATAGATCATACTCCTCTTAATTCTTACACTCAGAATGATTATTTTAATATTGATCTACGTTGTTACATTTATGAATAGTTCTTTTTCTTTTATAGTTGAGTAGAATCTCATTGTATGCATATGCCAGAATTTGTTTATACCTATTTGCCTATTGATGGACACTTTGGTTCTCATTTTTAGCTATTACAATGAAAGCTGCTATAGACATTCATGTACAAGTATTTATGTAGACGCATGCTCTGATTTCTCTTTGGTAGTTACTAGTTGTGGAAGAGCTGGGTCTTATGCTAGGCATATGTTTAATGTTTAAAAAAATTACCAAATGTCTTCCAGAACTTTTGTATTCTTTTACATTCCTATCAGTTCCAATTTCTCCACATCTCTGCCAACATGTATTATGATCAATCTGCTTAATTTTAGCCATTCTAGTAGGTATGTAGTGGTATCTCATTGTGGATTTAACTTGTATTTCCCTAATGACTAATATTGAGCATCTTTTCATGTGCCAACTTTCCATCGATATATTTCCTTTGGTAAAGGGTTTTTACAACTCTTTTGCTCATTTTTTAACTGACTCTTTTGTCTTATTATTGAATTTCAAGTGCTTTTTATATACATTCTAGAGACAAATTCTTTATGATGTATGTGATTTTTTAATCTTTTATTTCAATCTGTGATTTGTCGTTTTATTTTCATAAAAGTATCTTTCAAAAACCGGAACTTTAACTTTGATGAAGTCAAGTTGTTATTTTTTAATTGTAGAATTTGTGCTTTTTGTGCCTCATTTTAAGAACTTTGACAAACCAAAGGTAACTAATAGTTTTTCCTAATTTTATTTCTAGAAGTTTTGTGATTTTAGCAAACATATTTGGGTCTATGACTCATTTCAGTGTAATTTTTACACAGTATGAGCTAACAGTTAACATTCATGTTTTTGCTTATTGGATATTAAGTTTATCCCAGAGCCACTTGTATAAAAGATTATCCTATTCCCATTAGATAACCTTGGCTCCTTTGTAGAATTAACCATATGTATGTAGATCTATTTCTAGACACTCTATGGTGTTATATCTGCATTTCTAATTTTATATCAATACCACACTGTCTTGATAACTGTAGCTTTATGATATGCATTGTAATCAGATTGTGTAAGATCTCTAATTTTGTTCATTTTCAAATTGCCTAGGTTATAACAGGCCTTTTCCATTTTGCTATAAGTATTTAATAAGTTTATTGATTTCTATAAAAATTATCCTGAAATTTTGATTGTAATTAAATTGAACCTATAAATCAATTTGGGGAAAATTAACATCTTAAAAAAATGTAATATTTTTGATCCATGAACATGGTATATATCCACAATTTAGGTCTTCTTTAATTCCTCTCAGCAATATTTTGAAATTTTTGGCTAACAGGTCCTGTATATATGTGGTTGAATTTATACTTAAATAGTTCATGATTTGCTTGTTTGTTGTTTTGTGTGTGTGTGTATGTGTGTGCTGTTGCATATAGTACTGCTTTCTAAATTTTAACTTGAAAATTTTTATTGCTACAGACAATTGACTTTGTATTCTGCAACCTTGCTGAGCTCATTCATCAATTCTTGTAGCCTTTTGTAGATCTCTTGGAATCTTATACACAGATAGTAATGTCACCTATGAAAAGAGACAGATTATTTCATACTCTCCCTCTCTTTTTTCTTTCTGCATATTTTAAGTTTTATTTTTCTTGCCTGACTGCTCTGTCTAAAACTAGTATCATGTTACAAAGGAGTGGTGAGGGTAAGACATCTTTAATTTGTGTATAACTTAGGAAGAAAGTATTCAATCTTTTACCATTAAACAATAGGTTTTAAAAGATATCCTTTATCATCTTAAGGAATTTCTTTTCTAGTCTTATGTTACTAAGAGTTTTTATCATTACTGAGGTTTGATTTTTTTTCAAATGATTTTTCTGTATCTCTTAAGATAATCATATGGTTTTCCCTTTTAAGTTTGTTATGGTGATTTATATTAATCTATTTTTGAATGTTGAAATAACATTGCATTCCTCAGGTAAGCCATACTTAACCATGATATATTATTCTTTTACATATTGTTATACTTGACTTGGCACTATTTTGCTGAGTGTTTTAGCATTAATATTTATGAAGGATATTGTGCTGCAGGTTTATTTTCTTATTAATTTTTTGGTCTGCTTTTGGTATGAGGTTAATCGTGATCTCCTAAAGTGAATTTAATTTCCAGAGTAGATTTGAAATTTTTTTTAAAAAAATTGGAAATTGTCAGGATTTTGGAAGAATAAAATGAAAAGTAGCAGGCATTCTGAGTTGCAGTAGATAATAGCAAAAATGTAGCTACGGGAATGCTGAGGCCAATTCAGGGGACAATGAGAAAGCAAGTCTGGTCTAAGAGGAAGTATGGGAGAGGGTTGGAAGAGAAAATTGGGCTGGTACTATTTGAACTTTGGGTTCCAGCTTGATTACTAACTGCCTGACTTTAAATAAGTGACAACCTCCTTAAGCCTCAGATTTGTCACCTCTAATGTAAGGATAACAATATCCCTTCTTCATAGGATAAAATGAGATAAAGAACCAAGCCTAGTGTTGGGCACATGTTAAATGTTCAGCACATGTTTATGATGATGATGGTAGAGATAATAATGATAATGGGATTGATACTGGGTCATCAATGCCCAGCTATAAACCAAGGTGTTAGAATTCTGTTCCATAGATGATAGGGAACTACTAAAGGGGAGAGTGTTAATGATCAAATTGACTCTTTATGAAGATGAATTTGACTATGTCTTCAAAATGGGCTAGGATATGTAGATCAGAGGGGCAGGAAATAAAGCCAAAATTTTCTGTCTAATAAAAGTTCCAACATGGAAAAAAAAAAGCATAGAGAAAAAACAATAATGTACATTTTTCTCTCCAATGAGAACACTGTTTTTTTACCTGAGGTTTTGTCCTGGTTGAGCATATATACATTTGGATATTTTCCTACCAACTCAGAATCAATATCAAATTATCTTTTTCTCTAAGATTTGGAATTCTTATCCTGTGATGTAGTCAACTATAGACAGTATAATTGGAATCAAATAAATAGAGATTTGACACTGATTATCAGGTACTTAATGTTCTTGTTCAAACCAATACGACAAGGACTAAAGAGAGGAGTATAGGACAGGGGATACTTTGCCTAAACAAAAAATTTTCTAATCACTTCCTAGAGCACTGTTTGCTTATGGAGTATAATCTTGTTTGCTTATGGAGTATAATCTTGTTGAACCACACTGAGAAGGAGGTCACCAGTCTGATGGGACCAATTAATGAGGCCAAACTGGCAAAGACTCAAGACAGCCGCTTTCTATAGCTGACTAGGAGGAAATAAACATACTCAGTTTAGGAACAGTAGTTCAACTTTCTTTTTGCCAGATAGTCGTTAATGCACAAGATGGCCATTTAATTCATCAAGATGGCTGCTTTGGTATTTTCTCCATTAGTAGGTATGAGTTTTTACTGAATTGCCTACAAATCTCTTGGATCACCTTTCAACCCCAAGTATATGTTTATGAACTGGAAAACTGAAACAAACAGTAACAGTCTGTGTATAGTCAATAGAGCTGGTCTGTGTCTAAGAAACCAAGTAGACGATAAGTGGCCTGCATCACTACCCTACTGTGACATTGCCTTCGAAATTGAAATTTGATCTGGCTTCCTTGGGACTTGGACTGTATCTCTGCGAGATCCTTTTAAACCTTATCTCCCAGTGCCAATACATACCACTACCCTTGCCCCAAACCACTGGCAAAGTCAAAAATTACAAAAGATACTTTTTCATCCTCGATCTGAGCCAGCTATTATTCTACCCATTATTCTAGTCCCAAACTAATCTTTGTTCATTTAATCTACAAACATTTATAGAAGATTACATCTGTGCCAGGGATCTTGTTTGACCCAAGAGATAGATCCCAACTTTCCCAGGACTGGTGTGTAGCTCAATTTCATATATTTGTTCCAGCCCATATGTTCTTCATTCATGTTTCCAGTCTTCAAACTGGCAATTCCATATCTTTCTCCTCCATGATAGTAAGAGCTTGCCTTATTTCCCTAATCATTTTGTACCTAGTTCCTAAGAGAAACCACGATTGTTGCTCTGAACTTCCCTTTCCTAATTAACAAGGTGATAAAAATCCAAATACTCTCATAGCTCAACAAAATGTGGGTCTGTAAGGACATCTTATTTACTTAGAATCAAATGGCATTTTAATCCATAGAACATTTGTGTTAGAATGGTTATCCTTTTAGTTATTGTTTCTACTGTCAGAAAAAATATATATTCTAGAAACACTAGTTATTATTGCTCAGTAAAAAAAAGAGTTTGAGGTACTTCCGAATCATTAGTTATAACAAACTATTCCCTGAGTTCATGCTATTGTATTGTGTTTAAAATGATAATCTTTTCAAAAATTAGTGTTATTGTTAATATGTGGAATCATAATAAAATCTGGTGCATAATTCTAAATAGGCAGGCAAAAGAACAGCCCACTCCAGGAAGGAGACCGGCCTCGCCCCATGTCTGAAAGCCAGCAGCTGTGGAGCTGGGGGAGCAGTAAATAAGAAAGAGTCTATGGAGAGGACAGAGACGGCATTCAATTCAGCAGAGCCCAGCCTTGCTGTGACATGATATGACCTGGAAGAAATGTGACCTGTATTTCACATTGACCACCCTTGCTCCTCCCCATCCTGTAGAAGACGACCTGCATCTTGGGTAAATTCTGTTAGAAGAGTGAAGCCAGGGATGCAGCAAGCCGGCACAGCTGGACAGAAAGGCAGTGAACTGAGTCTCATCCCACAAGAGGGAGCTCTCTGTTCCGCACATCTTTAAGTGACTGCACCTGATGCAACTACCCAAGCAAATCCTTCACGTGGATTTCTGCTGCCATACTTTCGTTATTGAAACACCATTTTATCATACTTCCTACAATCAGGAAAGATCTATGTCTCCTCTCCCTTCTTTGCAGTTTGTCTCTACAGTGTAAGAAGCTGGAAGGTCCTTATAATTTCTCTGGGTAAGATTTGGTTTGAATTAAAGCTAAGAGAAGGACAGGGACATAACAGATGTTCGTATGAAGAAGGCAAAGGGACTTGTTTGTGTTTCTTCTGGAAGACAGGGAGCCTACTGTTCTTTGGGTCAAGGAGAGCAACCGTGATGACTCACAGTAAACATTTCCAATGACAGGGCCCCAGGTTCTGGAATCCGGATCCTCTTCTCAAGTTTCCCCTCACCATATCCTTGTCAAATAAAAATATGTAAAATCTTACACATCATAATACTTTAGGGGAAGAATACTTCCCTTTGTGACTAGAGGCCATGCATGCTGGATGCTAGCCACCACTCAAAGCTATCACCTCCCATTCAATCCATCAGTGAAGCTTGCCAGTTCTAGTTTTGAAGTATATCTGGAATACGACCACTTTTCACCCTTACCACCTCCTCTGCCAGCACCTGGACTGAGTCACCATCTCTTACTTGAATTATTGCTTTTGCCTCCTGAGTGCTCAGTTTTCAAACTTGCCCCTATAGTTTATTGTCTATTTTAGAACCAGAATGATCCCATCACAGTGTAAATCCAATTTTGTGATTCCTCTGCCCAGCATGTTCCAATGATCCCCTCTTTCTCAGAATAAAATCCAAAGTCCTTGCCTTGGCTTCAGATGTCCTACATGATCTGGCCCTCTCATCACTCTGATCTTGCTTCCTATCAGTTTCTAACTTGGCGAATTTACCCCGGCCTGGAACATTCTAACACCCTCCTGCCTGAGAACCTAGATACTCACTGTTCTCCCTGTCTAGAAGTTTCTTCTCCCAGATAGCTAACGGAGAACTGCCTGATTAGGCAGAGGGAACAATGACTCCTCTCTCCCTTGGTCACTTTTTTGCTCCAGCCACTCCTTACTGGAGGTACTGCCCCGGCTGATCCTCAAATGTGTGGAGCCTTGTGCCTCAGGGCCTTTGACTTTGCTGTCCATTCTCCTTGGAACATGCTTCTCCCAGATATTTGGCCAGGTTACCGCCTTGCACTTGTACTGCACTGCCTTGGTCTCTGCCCAAATGTTACAGTCTGAGAAAAGCTCACCTGACCCTGATTTCCAAAAACGAACACCTTGTTTCTCATCTTTTCTTTTTTGTTTTGCTTTGCTTCTTAGCACTTATTACCATCTGTATATTATTCTATGTTTACCTGCTTTATGGTCCTCCTCCCTGCAATAGAATCTAAACTCCCACAAGTACTGGAACTATATATTTTTTGTATGGTCATCATGTCATTTATGAAATGAGTGATTAATAAGTGCTTGTTAAATAAACGGGTTGATAGATGAATGAGTAGCCCTATGAAACAGGAATAAATATCTACATCCTACAGATGAGAAACGAACAGACTGCCAACCCAACACAGCCAGCAACCAGTACAGATGAGATTCAAATCCAAGTCCATGCTCTCAACCACAGACTAAACTCTGATTGATAGTATAGTCCCTTCCTGATGTCCCCTGGAGTTGCAGTACCATTTAGTAATAGACAAGAGACAATGAGGCAGGTGCTAACTCCTCTTTCCCCTCCAGACAGGGACACTAGTGAAACTCTCTCCTCTCTCTGAAGAGGGATTATGAACACTTTCCAATTTTGCAGATCTTAGAAGGAAAGACAAAATTAAGTAGATGCCAGATCTTGGTGGTTTCAATTTAGTTACAGGAGAAGTAGGTTAGTGACTTTTGTAGGTTCCAGAACAATTTCTGACTATCATAGGGTTATTTAATACATTTTTCTTTATTCCCACATAAAGCCTGGTCTTTTAGAAATATACAGCAAATGCACTCACATGGGAGAAACCTGCAGGGCAGCATAATCTAGCAAACTCCATGAGCAAAGGGAAGTCTTCCAGTACTGATGGGTTTTCTTTTTTGCGGTGACAGCCTGCCATTTTGGAGACATGATTATGTCAGAAAACATTCTTTCTTCTCTGTGTCTATTTTCAACACAAATACATAAACGAATGACAATATCTCAAACATATTATTACTAGGTGTGTGATGCAGAATTATGTCTCTGAGAAAACAGTTACCTTCACTATCCACAATCCTGCTTGTAATTGTTATTAAACTATTGTAGCTATTCAAACTTGTGCGTGATGTTTGTGCACATATGCTTGCATAAGAATGGAAAAGGTGTCTGCCCATACAAAGGAAGTCCTGATGAAAGACAACTTCATTTCTTTGTCATATAAAATAGACATGACCTCAGAAAAGTGGCTAAAACTTTCCACAAACATTATGTTTTGCACCTGACTTCGCTATATTCTCAGAATTCTTTCATTTTCTATTTAGATTCTGTCCTATAAATCTGACTTTTTTAGCACACCTTTCAAGTCATCTCCCATCCTTCATACCCCAGATGCACATTACTTTAGCTAAATCCTCTGTCATCTCTCACCTGGAGGATTGCCATGGTCTGTTAACTAGCTTCCAATCTCAGTCCAACTAACCTATCATCCACCCCAATGAATAGTCTTTCTAATCATTTCTCTTCCCTGCACAAAACCCTCCAGTGGCTCCACATTATAAAACAGTAGATACCAACCTTGGTATACTGGTCATCTGGGACGCTTGTAAACATCTGTAGGATGAGACCCCACCTCTGGGAATTCTGATTCAGGTGGGTGTTTCTCATGAGGAAATCCCGAGGTCTACACTTTGAGAACACTATTCTAGAGACTAAATTGCAAATTGCTTACCACGGATAACTATGATCTGCCTCCTCCTTATCTCTTAGGGGTAATTTCTTACTCTGTTCTCCTTCCCCACCTATCATCTTGCCTTCCAGCTATGCTGACCTACCTTCAGTTCCCAGAATCTGTCTTATTATTTTAGAATTTATGTCTTTGCTCCATCAGGTTAGAATATCTTTCTTCTAACTTATCTGCTTGGTGAACACCTATACATCTTTCTTTATGTGAAAATATTTATGACACCACCATGTTCCCCAGGTAGGATTACTCTCTCCTTTCTGTTTCCATTTTATCCATGTGAACCTCTTTCATAGCTCCTCTGGCACCTAATTGTACATACTTGTTTTCTTAAGAGATTAGAAGTTCCTTGAATTCTTAAGAGATTAGAAGTTCCTTGAATTCACGAATAACAATTCATGTTTTATTCCTCTTTGTAGCCAGGCATCTGGCATTGTTCCTGGCACACAGAAAGTGCTCAATAAATGGATGTGTTATAGAATAAATGCAAAGTAATACAATTTAAGAAATTTATACATTATTTCAAATCATATTAAAGCTGGGAGTCAATTCCCTCCAGCCAATGAATAATGAAGAAAAACAAATCCATAGTTTTACAACACAAAAGCTCATGGACGCTCAGTCCTCAGTAGCTTGGGGGTACCCTCAGTCACTGCCAAACTTTACTTTTGGAGAGTTTGTAAAATTCAGATTCTTGAGCCAGTCCTTCAGAGAATCCAATTCTGAGTTTCTGCAGTGTGGACCCACAAAGCTGCGTTAAGCAATGGCTTCAAGTGGTTCACATGCAGGTGATACCAACAGCACAAGAGGGTGACTGCCCTAAGGGTTGTTTCACCACTGAAAGACAGCAGGCAAAGCTTGATGCACAACTCAAATGCTGCAACCCAACACACTGGCACCTGCCAGTATTAATATAATATAAAGAAGCTTAGTGGTGACAAACAAATTTTCCCCCTTACGACCCATTGGAGGTTATACACACAATTCAGAGCTGTCAAGTCATGGTTGGTAGAAGAGCATAATTATTAAGATGCTAATTGTTGACCATAGCAGTGGAAGTTGTAAAGCTTTTGGGGAGTTAATTGCCTGAGTCAGTGGCCCACTCCAGTGAGCCATGTAGTATGTACACTCTTGGGGGTGCAGAGTCTATGAGTTTCACTCTGTCCTCCAGGAAGCTTGGGGTCAGGCCTGAAAGGCTGTGATTTATTCAAAAGTTAAAGCTTTACCAGAATCTCTTCCCCACCCTACAACCTTCCTTGTTGACATTTAAAAGTGAGAAATTTTAGCAGAACAAAACTGCTGGGGAGATTTCTCCACACCATTACTAGTCATAATAGGAAACTAGTATAAAGGGCCAGTCTCTCCTGACATCACCCCAGCCCTTCCGCTTCCAGGTTTAGCATAAAAACTAATCTTATCAAACCAAGCAGAATCCAAAAGAAACAGGTATTCTGGACAGACCTTCTGGGAGGCATGCCCTACAGAAAAGAAAGTGAAGTGAGGTGAGGGAGTCTTCAGTGGCTTGATACCTCCTGCTCCTTCACAGATCCCACTGGGATCTGATCCCTATTTGCGGGTAGCAAAGACAAAGGCAAGTAAATCCATTCTCTTTGATCTAAGTTCTGAAGCCTTTTTGATTTTCCCAGGGGTAAGGAGAAAAAAAAAAATTACCCCTGTGTGCATTTGTTTTATTCTGCAACTTTGAAAACAGTACCCCAGACATAAGGAAATTGTAGTTATAATTATGGGTTTGGGGAGTTTGGTAAGAAGCCATTTTTCTTAGGCAAAACTCTAAGAAGAAAACTGGCAAGAGGCTTTGTGACTTGGTTAAACATGTTGAAGTAGGCATCCTGTGTGGGTAATGCCACCTTCTTAGTCAGATTATATTCATGTGAAAGTGGCCCGAGGAGGGGCCAGGAAATGGCACACAACCCCTGCAATTAGGACTTGCTGCTGGGCCACCTTTTAAAGACAGGAAATGCATTAAGCAAAGAAAGGCACGTTAATCATACTACCTTGTGGAGAATGCCACCCACCATATCTTCCCACCAGAACAGGTACAGAGAGAGCTGTTAAGAACACTGAAAATAGTCTCCCTTTCTTTTATTTTTTATTCATTTTTAATT
Source organism: Nomascus leucogenys (assembly GCF_006542625.1). Taxonomy (NCBI): domain Eukaryota; kingdom Metazoa; phylum Chordata; class Mammalia; order Primates; family Hylobatidae; genus Nomascus; species Nomascus leucogenys. The sequence goes on along the minus strand of NC_044383.1, from coordinate 21,795,893 downwards.
GATAAATAATAATCGTACAGATGTATGGAGTACAATGTAATGTTTGATCTATGTATGTACTACAGAAAGACTCAATCAAGCTAATTACCATATCCATCGCTTTGCGAATCTATTATTTTTTGTGTGGTGAGAATGTTAACAATCTATTTTAGCAATTTTTAAATGTTCAGTACCCTTATTGAGCAAATACAACATCTTTCCCAAGAAAATCAAGCACAAAACATAATGAGTTGGAGATTAGAAATCATTTTTCTATTTATGTAATTCACATTTCACACTTATTAAACTTTTTTTTATGTACCTGACTACGTGCTAAAGATTCAAGGACAGATTTACATATGGAAAAACTAAATGCGGTCATTTGTTTGCTGATACTATTAGAGGAGTGGCCTTGGCTTCTTATTTAATGATACTGTACCTTACTTTCTCATTTATAGAATATAGGCAATAATGACACTTACTTCATAGGGTTGTTACGAGAATTAAATGAGATAACCCATATAAATCAATGAACCTGGTGGCTGGCAGAGAGTAAGCAGTCCGTAAATGCTACCTGCTAGTCCCAGTTACTGCAAGATGCTGGGGTACAGTGATATAACAATAGTGGCATGCCTGCTGCCCTCTAGGGGCTTAAAGTCTGTCACATGTATTAATGTTCCAAAGAGGCTGTAGAAGACCTGTGACAGAGTACAGTCATCATCCAAGGGAACGGTGGTCAATTTGAGCTGGGAGAGCCTGCAAAGCCTCTATCAAATTGGCAGATTGGGACAGACGCCAAGGGGTACTGGAAAGAGTATTTCAGACAGGCCGATCAGTGTGCAAAAAGCTGATGCAGAAAGCCAGGACTGCTCAGGACATGTAGAGAGTTCCTCTGAGCTAGAACACTGAACTGTGGGCATGCAAAGACTGAAGAGGAAGCTAGAGGCTACATCATGGAGGATTTACGTGCCATTTGGTCCTTGCTATGGATTCAATGTATGTGTTCCTTCAAAATTCATATGTGGAAACCTGATCACTAAGATGATTGTATTAGCAGGTGAGGCTTTTGGGGGGTGATTAGGTCATGAGGGCTCCACCCACTTGAATGAGATTAGTGTCCCTATAAAAGGGCTGGAGGGAGCTAACTAGGTCCTCTGCCCTTCTGTCTTCTGTCATGTGAGGACACAGCAATAAGACACCATCTTGGAAGCCAAGAGCAGCCTTCACCAGACATTGAATCTGCTGGCACTTTGACCTCCGACTTCTCTGCCTCCAAAACTGTGAGAAATACATTTTTATTATCTATAAATTGCCGAGTCTGTGGCATTTTGTTAGAGCAGCAGGGATAGACTAAGGTAGTCCTTCAATAAATATTTTTAATTGCCTACCACGTGCCAGGCATCGTGTAAAGTGCTATAAGAGAAAAATAGAAGAAAAAGCTTTGCTTCAAAAGCTATTTACAAATAAGCCTTGCTCAGGGCAGAGTAGATCATAAGTACCGGCCGGGCACGGTGGCTCATGCTTGTAATCTCAGCACTTTGGGAGGCCGAGGCGGGCGGATCACAAGGTCAGGAGATCGAGACCATCCTGGCTAACACGGTGAAACCCCATCTCTACTAAAAATACAAAAAATTAGCCGGGCATGGTGGCGGGCGCCTGTGGTCCCAGCTGCTCAGGAGGCTGAGGCAGGAGAATGGCGCAAAACCCGGGAGGCGGAGCTTGCAGTGAGCGGAGATCGCGCCACTGCACTCCAGCCTGGGCAACAGAGCGAGACTCCGTCTCAAAAAAAAAATAAAATAAAATAAGTACCATGACACAGAAACCAACAAGGCTGAGGTTCTGTTCCTGCCCCAGACGGTGACTGAGCAAGTTAATTTACCTTTTTTTGGTTCACATCCGTGGACTGATAATAGTAATTCTCCCATGCCTGCTTCACCTGAGAACAAGGAGGAGAGCTCAGAATACCTGAGTGGACAATGATGGGAAGGCACCATGAGAACTGTAAAGCACCACTGACGCAGGAGAGGTTATGATGAAAGGATGATGATGTTGGTATTGATAATGGTGAAGATGATGATTATGATGTTAAAGGGGTTGGAGAAGATATGGTAATCATGGTAAATACGATGAAAACAATAAGGATTATAGCAATAATTCATCATCATGATTCATTCAACAAATTTGCACTGAGGGCCAACTATATGTTGGACACCATGGATACTTTAATAAACGAAAGAATGTACTTGTCTTATTTTTCACTAGGAGGAAAATCATAAAGTGAGTGATAGTCACATAATTACTAGAGTTTTAGACAGCCAAAAAAAAAAAAAAAAAAAAGCAGAGAGAAGGGATAGAAAATGGTGGGAAGTGGCAATGCTAACAGAGATGGTGATTCTGGTTACAGCTGGAATCCCTCAGCAAAATTAAAAACTTATACGAGAGTCAAGTCCAAGAGGCATTTTCTAGTGGGCTCCAGTCTTTGTCACTTCAGGCAGTGCTTGGTGGCAGACATGTGTTGTTATCGGATTTGTGTGGGCCTGAGTTGGGTACATGGAGTCCAAGATGTAGAAGAAAAGATCTTATAAATGAGATTTCACTAGGTACATTCTGAGCCCAAGTGACCAAACAGTCTGGGAAAACAAAGACCCTGGTTGTTTCTTTCATATGAAACATGTTTCTGAAGCTTGTCTTCCTTGTCTCCAAGAATTTCTGTGTAAGTTTCAGGAGTCTGGCACACATTATAGGTTAGCAACATCAATTTTCCCCACAAGAAATAATAACATTGTCGTAATTGACTTTGGCTTTAAACTTGTGTTATTGTCCTGAGGAAAATGAAGTTTAGGGTGGGTGGAGAAAGGCTATTAAAACCCCAGGTCTTTCTGCATTTACAAAGAGCATACAATGATGTTACACAGCCCAGTTTTGGCAGCCAGCATCAGAATCGGAATCAGCTTGGGCAAACCCCGAGGTAAACACCTGAACATCTGGGAACAGAGAACAGAGAAGTTGAGAGACTGCAGGGAAGCCCAGATAAAATTAGTATGTTCTATAATATTTTAAAATTTGCTGCATGTGAAAGAAAAGGCTTGGTTGGACTCCAGAACTTAACCAAAAGCAGTGGCCATGTTTTATTCACATTTATGTTCCTCATCTTTTAGTACTGTATCTGGCCAATAAATCAGCAAACAGTTGTTTGAATGAGTGACAGAATAAAAGAGAAAATAAGTGAGTGGAAGAATTAATTAACAGAGACTGGTGTGGAGCAGAAGTGAAAGGAATGAACAGTTGTGGGATCCCATCCAGGCTTCGTCTCCACCAGCTGACAACCTGAGCATAGTCTTGATCCGTGTGCCTCATGAAATGAGGATAATCATCACATCTGAGCTAGCTATTGTGAGAATTATAAAGTAACATGTGACATGCTCAACAAAGAGTCAGTATTAATAATCATGTTAATCATCATGCTTGTGATCATTGTAGGAAAGAAAAGTATGGCCCTAATATGATCTATTTCAGAACCAGAAAAGGAATACATAATATAGATATATTTTAACAAAATGAATAATCACATCATCACTTAGCAAAGGCTTTGATCCCTATGTCTGATCCATCGGTCTTACCATCCTTGAAATATAAAGGAATACACATGTATTTATTGATTACTTAATATGTTTAAGGTGTTAAATGCTACGGGAAAGCAAAGAATTATAAAATGAAGTCACTATTCTTAAGATGCTTTTACTACTTAGAGAAATAGAGAGACAGATACACATGCATGCACACCCACTCACACACAGTCACACACTCACACCCCCCCACCCACACACACACACACATCTATGACATCAAGAAATCCAGACTAAGTATGACGGGAGGTCAAGGAGAGCAAAGACTATTCAAAGGCAAGATAATTGGAGATATCAGAGTAAATACAGCTCAGTTCCACTTTCCTAAGAAGCAGATGTTCTTAAATTTAATGATAAGTAAACAAAGCAATGAAAATGGACTTTTAACAATAAACATTTCAATTTAAAGACTTTAGAAATTCTAAAACATCATTCTAAATAAACTTTGGATCGCAGAGGAAATAAACACTGCAATTATAGACTTTTAGAGAGTAGCTACTATAAAAATTCTGCATATCAAATTTATGAGGTGGTCAAAGCTGTACTCAACATTACATTGTCATAAATGCTTTCATTTTTAAAGATCAATGCACAAAGATAAAGGAAATAATCATTACATTAAAAATGTGAGGAAATTAACAAAATATAATTAAGTAGGAGAAAAGAGTGAATAAATAAAATATGAAAGCAGATATGAGTGAATCAGAAACCAAAGAAACAACAATTATTAACAGGCAGGGCACAGTAGCTCATGACAGTAATCCCAGCACTTTCAGAAGCCAAGGTGAGAGGATCACTTGAGCCCAGAAGTTCGAGACCAGCCTGGGCAACATGGTGAATCCTGTCTCTAAAAAAAATACAAAAATTAGCTGGCATGGTGGTGTGTGCCTGTAGTCCCAGCTACTCAGGAGGTGGGAGGACGGCTTGAGCTTAGCAGTTTGAGGTTACAGGGAGCTATGACTGCACCACTGCACTCCAGCCTGGGTAACAGAATGAGACCCTGTCTCAGAAAAAAAAAAAAAGAAAAAAAGAATTATTAACAAACAGAAGAGGTGGTTATAGAAAATAATCATATACCTAGGGAAAATTTATACATCTTGGGGGGAAAAGAAAGGGAGAGAATTAGAGATTTGGGTGTTGGAGGGACAAGGTTTCTTCCATTAGAAATGAAAAAGAATTTATAACAGGTAAAAGGGGAAAGGAAAGGAAACATGAGTGTCTTATGTTTGGACTGCTCACCATAGCAGCAGCTAAAAGCAGAGGTAAACTAAGAGGTGAACTTGCGGTCCAGAGGTGTCTGCCACAGTCAACCGTATGATTGCATTGACTGTGGCAGACACCTCTGGTGTCTTAAAAGGTCTTAAATCTTAGATGAATTGAAAAGGTCTTAAATCTTAGATGAATTAAAAGATGGCCTTTATTCTGTGGCAAAGCAGACTTACAGAACTCTTCAAGGACTGCAAATTCAAAGAGAAAAACAAACTCACACTAGTACCATTTAGAAATCCACAAAGAGACAAAAGCCAAAGTAAATGGGAGCAGTAATGCTTCCTTTTACAGCTAAGTGGCTAAGAGATCACATGATCCAATCTAGGCCAATAAAACAATGCAAAATGGAAAGACTCTTTCCTCTCAAAGAGAGAAGATATTTGTGACTTTCCTAAGCCGATTACCAGAACCTAAAGGATTTCTTGGTGTCAGATACTACAATAGACATTTGATTTGTAACTTTTTTGAACTGGCTTCCTATCTACATGACGTAATGAAAGCCAACACACATGTGCCTTTGTCCTGAAAAATTCACTGGAAACTGTTTTCTGTAACATAAAGAAATCTCTTGAAAACATCCTAGCCTTGAACTCATGCATTATCATCAACCTTTCTATTTGTATATTAAACATCAAGACAAACTTTGGGGATTCCAGCATGACAGTAAAACAGTACACAGACATCAGTGATCTATTAAATATTATAGCCTCTCACTTTACCAGGTAGAAAAAGTCTACCCCAATTTGTGAGCAGTAGCATCAGCCACAGTTACCTGAGGCCTCTGGTGACTTAGGATCTCCACTTAGCCTCATGATCATTCATGCTGTTCTGGCCTTACTCTTGTCTGAAAACATCCAGAACTTTTCTGCTTCTAGAATGACCGCTTACAAAATTCTTCTCTCACCCATACATATTTCTATCTATCATTGTAATACGCTAAACCCCAACATCCACCTACCACTCCCAAAAAAGAGAGAAACTTGTAACTGTCATGCTCTTACTCAGGAGTTTTTTTGCCTTGTCCTGGCCTCCTTGAAACCCATTTAGAAAACCAAAATTTAAAACTGTTTGTAAAGAACGCTCAAGAAGGAGGCTACAAAGCCCAATATGCAACCGCAACTCATTCTGACCTCAAATTCAATCCTTTCTGTACAGAAGCTGATGCTGTACAAGCTGATGAAATTGTAACACTTACTAGGGCCTGACAGTTAACTAAAGACAAAAGGTACCTGTCTTTATAGATAGTGAATATGCTTTGAGAGTGATGAATGATTAGTGATATGATTTAGAAACAACATGGCTTTTTAACGTCCCTGATATATGATTATAAATATGTTCTTGCTAATTTCTCTCTGTTTCCTGGTTTGCCAAGAGCCACTCATTGCTATAAAGCAGCCACTCTGGCAGCAGCAAAGACACTTGTGTTTGTTTTTCATTTAATGGATACCCACATATTTATTTTGTGATAGGAGTACCCATTTCACTGCAGCAGTAATCTAAAAATTTGCAAGGCTCTTCCTGACACATGAAAGTTTCAATGTCCCTAATTCCCAGTGAAAACAGAAAGACTGAATGGTAAATTTAATTTGCAAAACTATCACAGACACTTAAGTTGCCATTGTTAAAGACCTTGCCCTTTAATGGGTGTGAGGTCCACATCAAACAGAAACTCATAGACTATTCCCATATGAGATGGTCATTGGATGCTCTATGTGTCTCAACATCTCACCTCCTATCATTTTGCATTGAGTTATCTTGACACCTTTATCCAAAATCAATTGATCATAAATATATGAATTTATTTCTGGCTTCACAATTGTATTTCATCAATATACATATCCATCTGTAAGCCAGTATTGCACTATCTTAATGACTCTGTGTTAAGTTTTGAAATTGGGAAGGGTGAGCCTTCCAACTTTGTTCTTTTTCAAAACTGTTTCGGCCATCCTGAGTCCCTTGCATTTTCATTTGAATTTTAAGTTCAGCTTGTCCATTTCTGCCAAAAATGGCAGCATGGATTTTGACAGAGATTGTGTTGAATCTGCAGATCAATTTGTGGAGCACTGGCATCTTAAAGACCTAACAATATTAATATTTTCCATGAAGATGGGATGTCTTTCCAATTATCTAGATATTTTTCAATTTAATAATTATTTAGACTTTTCAGTGTACAATTTTTACATTTCTTTTGCTAAAATTTTCCAAAGTATTTTATTCTTTTTTATTCTATTGCAAATAGAATTATTTTCTTAATGTCACTTTTTGGATTGTTCATTGCTAATGTACAGAAACATAACTGATTTCTTTACATTTGTCTTGTATAACACGAACTTGCCTAATTAGTTTGTTAGAGGTTATGGTTTTTTTAGGGGATTCCTTAGAATTTCTTATGTAGATTATGTCATCTGCAAATAGAGATAGCTCTACTTCTTCCTTTCCAATATGTATGACTTTTATTTCTTTTACTTGCCTACTTCTCCTAACGAGAACCTCTAGCACAATGTTGAATAGAGGCGACTACACTGAACATCAGCAACTTATTCCTGATTTTAAGAAAAAAACATTTGGTTTTCATCATCAAGCATGATGTTATCTGTTGATTTTTCATAGATGTTCTATGCATACCATATAGGATACTGCACCTCTAATCTTTCCCTCCTAGGTCTAGTGACACATCCTTTCTCTACATCTTTGCCTACTCTGCCCTAGGGAAAGAAGAGTCATTTCACTGACAGGTGAATTCCAGAAGAGGAACTAGGCATGAGGTGTATCCAGCCTTCTCCTCTTCCCTCTATCTTAGGAGCTGGGTGACCACACGAAGCACATTTTCTGTTATGTTTCTTCATGCCTTAAATTTTTAAGGGAAATCCTTGACATCAGGAGGTCTGCAGTTGTTCAGAGCTACCTGTGATTAAGTGTCCAATTGTAGGGTTTTGGTATAATAAAATCTATCTATGACATGTTCTTTAGTATCAGCTGTATCATCTTTACCTAGCTGATGCTCTCTATCCTAATTGATTCCTAAGCTGAATATGGAAAAGGGATGCTATGTGTACCCCTATGAATCCCAAATAAGGACTGAAGAAATACTTTCAGTTCTAGTAAAATGCTATATGAAGAAGACTGAAGATATCCCTGTGTTTAGCTAGGGGAAATAAAGTAATCAGAAAAATCAATCCTTGATACAAGCTTCAGTGTTCTCTCCAACTATACACTTTGAATGACAGAAAAGCTCCTTTATTATCTTAAGCATGGAAAATATATTTGGCTAAACAAGTATAACATTCTTGGGTAAGATGAAGTGTTGAAGTTGGGTGTGAAAAGAAATGGAGGACTTGAAGGGAAATAAATGTTTTATCTTAGATGATGAATTCAAATGCTCTAATGGCAAGGGTAAGATAGTACCTCTATAAATAATATCAGAGAGGTTTCCTTAGATAGCCAAGGAGTTTTGTAGCTCATGGACCTCAGTGTAAATCAGTGGCTGCATTGACTCTCTTTACTTGCTTTATATACAGACAGGTAAAGAGAGGGGGCTGCAGTTATGATTAAAACCTCCCAATAATTGAAGGTTGTCCTATGAAACAGGAATTAGATTTATTCTAAAGCTTTTATAAGGCAAATCAGAAAATGGCTTAATGACATTAAGATGGAATGGAATTTGGTCAATGTAAGGAAAAAGCAAATAATTAACTCTGCTCTAAAAAATAGAATTGGACACTGTAATGGCAAGAACTACAGTTTCTGGGAACATTTCAGCAGAAACCAGATGCTCACCTGTAGAAAATGTTGTGGAGGGAGATTCCCAAATGTGACAGAGATTGAACCAAATGTTCCACGTGGTTCCTTCCGGCTCTGAGATCATAGAATTCAAGAAAGAACTAGCCTGAGGACGAACCACAACTCTGTAGGCAGAAGACCTGGATTCTAGGCTCAATTTTTCTACTAAGTAGCTATATTACTTTGTGCAAATTTCTTATTCTTTATGGACTGCAGTTCCCTTCCCTGCAAAATGCACATTCAGGAGTTGGAGGAGATAATTGTTATTTAAGCTCTCTTTTGGCTAAAAAATACTAGGACTGCAGGTAGTGTAATGCCTCCAGCAGCACTATTCACAATAGCAGAAACTTGGAACCAATCCAAATGGCCATCAATGATAGACTGGATTAAGAAGATGTGGCACATATACACCATGGAATACTATGCAGCCACAAAAAAGGATGAGTTCATGTCCTTTGTAGGGACATGGATGAAGCTGGAAACCATCATTCTCAGCAAACTATCGCAAGGACAGAAAACCAAATGCCACACGTTCTCACTCATAGGTGGGAATTGAACAATGAGAACACTTGACACAGGGTGGGGAACATCACACACTGAAGCCTGTCGTGGGGTGGGGGGAGTGGGGAGGGATAGCATTAGGAGATATACCTAATGTAAATGACGAGTTAATGGGTGCAGCACACCAGCATGGCACATGTATACATATGTAACAAACCTGCACGTTGTGCACATGTACCCTAGAACTTAAAGTATAAAAATAAAAAAATACTAGGACTGAAACAGAGACATAGAATTTTCTAACCACTAAGCAGTGGTATGCAGATTGGCATAGATTGGAAGATGAAGCCTTCCTAAGGTGCATGGCACACTGATGTTCGAGAACCAGCCTGTACTACCTCAGGACAGCCCACTGAGCACCCTTCTCCAATTTTGAGGTTCAGTGATACGAGGCTGGTATCATGAGAGTATTTACAACATTGACTTGGCAAAAGCTACAAATCTGAGCTTTTTGTTTTGGTTTATCAGCACAACTTTGGTTACCAGGCAGTTTTATTGGACTCAATCTTCAGATTGAAGATTTTCTGATAAAGTAGCTGAGATGGTGGTTCAATTTGCTTTCCCCCTACTTTACAAAGGAAAAGCGCATCACACACTATTCCTAATTTTCACTAAGAAGCATTACCCCAGGTTGTAGAAACCTTGAGGGCACTAAACAAACACACATTTTGAAGCACTGTTATTGATGTCCAGAAAGTGTATGAGTAATGACTTGGAAATCAACCCTTTTGCCCAAAAGGTAGTTTTTGGTTTGTTTTTAATAAAACTGAATGGTAACTCAATTTGAGCTGTCAATAGATGATTAGCAATCATTTTTATGATAAGTAACTATAATCTTGTGCATAAAACTCAGAAGCAGTCTGAAAAACTGAATGGCATTGTTATAATAAATCTTGAATATGGTTTGTGATTGTTTACATTTTAAAGATAAAACGAGAAAGAGAGAAATAGAATTGATGTTGAATTCTATCTCATTCTAATAGTAAGTGATATTTATTTAAAAATACGTAATCTAATCGAAACCAAAGCCTACTCATCTCATTAACATATACATTTACGACATTTTATTTTAAAAGTAATAAATATAATTTTGTAGAATTTACAACTTGTTTGTTGTTTCAGTTGATATACAATGTAATAATTTTAATAATAACTCAGAACAAAATTAATGCTTTAGAGTCTTATGCTCATAGGCAACAAAAAGTTACATATAAATTTTCATATAATATTTTATAATTTCCATATATTTTTCTATATAGAAAAGCACAATCGAGTTTTGTATTAAATAGTTTCAAGTATAAACTACATTACATTAGAATAAAATTTTGTTTGGGAAGTAGAATGGAAATTTGAGTTCAAGGAGAAAAAGAACTGATATAAAAGTTTCACTGTGTGTGTGTGTGTGTGTGTGCGTGTGCGTGTGTGTATTTAAATTAAAGATAGTGGGTATTAAATTGCTCAAGTATTCTGAATCTTTTAGACACATTTAAAATGATAGTTTTATTTGAAAATGTTAATATTTATTATGTGTTGAAAATTACATCCTTGACAGTTTAGTGAGTAAAATGGTTGGGGGCAATTATCTCCATTATCCTTATAGACTGCCAGCCAACCTCCAGTTGCATGCCTACCCCCTTCCCATAATAAATCACACAGCATCAAGGACCATTGGTGCCAGCCATCTCTACCAACTGAGTGACACTACTGTGTGCCGCCATACCGCTTGGTAGAGAGGGGCCTCTCAATACATCCTGGATTGATTGATCAGTCTAGTGAAGGACTTCAGAGAGATGAAGTCCTTAATTCAATGAACAACTGAAATTCTCAGTGGCTGCAGGCAAAAATGATGTTAGTCTGCTAGGGAGTTCTTGCTTTTACTCACTATGGCAACCTGGCAAGAGGAAGACTCAAGCAACATCTAAAGCATCAGATGATACAGTGCAAGAATGCCTCAAACTTTTTCTGAATTTATACTTAGAACCACTACATTTGGCCCAACTATGGGTACGTTTAGTGTATCTGTAAATACTCAAGTGGCACAGGAGCATTTATTTTGGGGAGGCAGGAATTAGAAACTTTGATCTTTCAAAGCAAATTTTAGAAAATAAGTGGTGAATTCACGATATCAGGACAAAGATAGCTCCCTGGCTTCTTTCTCTGAATGTTTCACCTCTGCCTTCACTCCGTTCTCTAAGGGGAGAAGTGATTATTTGCAGAGAAGCAGCAGAAGATTCTTGATGTACCTTCCTTCTCTTGGAAACCCAAATTCTGGCCTGCTCCTCCATGTCTGTAATGTTTGGGATAGGTCCCCATAAGAAGAGGACAGTGGTTGGTCAGTGTAGCCTGTGATTAGGTTGGGAGTCTAATTCTGGGGTCCCAATATCAGGAAGCCTGTGTTGCTCCATGTCTAAGCTTCTTCTATCGAGAGAAACAGTGTATTTTTCTAACTCTTTAATCTTGGTTTAATGCTGTGACCTGACTTAGCCAATGAGGACATTAGCAAGTGTGATGCAAACAGGCACTTGAAAAGTGCTTGATCTTTGGGGTTTGCCATCTCTTGACAGTTAATGCATGAACATGCAATTATCTCTATTATCCTTACAGACTGCCAGTCAACTTCCAGACACATGACTGGGCCATCATCCTTTAGCTGACTGCAAATGCATGCATCAACTCAGTGATGCCACACTGAGCAGAGATAACTAGCTCAGCAGAGCCTCTCCCAAACTGCTACCCACAGAACCATGAGCAAATAAATAAGTGTTGTTGTTTTTAGGCTACTAAGTTTCAGAGATCGCTTGTTACACAGCAAGAGCTAACTGACCCCAGAGCTGGAGATTCAATGGCAAATAAAGCAGAAAATGTCCCTGCTCTCATGGAATTGTCATTCTTTTGGGGAAGAACAAAATAAATAAAAAAGGAAATAAGAAAATATAAGATATGGTAAGACAGAAAATTAAAATGGGGTAACATGATAGCAACTGCCTAGAGAACTTCTTAGGATTGGGAGGTCAAGGCAGGATGCTTAGGACATCTGAATGGCACAAAGGAGCGAGCCAACACCACTTGGATAAGATTTTTCCAGGCTGAATTCTTTCAGCAAGTATGTTAGAAAGGCAGCAGATTTCTGGCACAAATAGGGATGGCTTCTAGGTGAGTGCAAAGCAATGGCTTTCAGGACAACTTTCTGCCAAATGTCAACATTTTTAAATCTGAAAATACAAGGTGCTCTTAATCGACTAGGACAAAAGGGTGGGAGAAGAAAAGAGAGAAAAAAATTATCATGAAGCACAATGAACACCTTGCAAGAGGAGTCCCAAAGACCTTTGTTCAAGGTTTTGCGTTTTTTGCTGGGACCTGGCGAATTTTCCACTTGATAAGTTTGTCCTAGCTATAGAATAAACTCGAAATATGTGTACAATGGTGGCCAAAAACATGCCCTGAAGAAAAGAAAAACAGCAAGATGGATGATGCGGAGGCTGTTCAAGGCTTTACTGGTCAGCATATGTTTTATCAGGACACTAGATTGACAAAACAGTTTATTTCTCACACTACAACATGAAGGATTTCAATCAACTGCCCATTCATTCTCTATCACTTCATTTACAGTGGCCCAGGCTGTCAAGATGATACTCAGCCTGTGTCCATAGACCAAAGGGAGAAGAGTAATAGGGAGGAAAAACATGCAAGAAAAATAAGGGATGCAGTAGAAGGAGCATAGGGGAGCCTACCATATATCTCCCTACCAAAAAGGCAGATCAGGAAGCTTGTTTTGAAGAACAAGAATAATATTTATCAAAAGAAATTACGTCAACCTCAGGATAGAATCCCAAACTGTAGCTTGCTTAGTATATAAAAACTTTTATGTGCACTGATAAAAGGATAGAATCATGCAATAGTGGTAGAAAAGACTAGAAAAGCAACATCAAATACATGTATACATGCACACATACACACACAATGAACAGTTTTAGCAGAATTCCTCATCAATGTTTTAAGACATATGCTATAGCATAGGACTAAATTAGAGTAGAATTTGTGATAAGGAAGGAATGGAGAAAAGGAGGAAGGGAGAGGCAGAGGAAGGGAGGGAGCGGATAAAAGAGTAGGGAAGGAGAAAGAAAGGCAAGAGATAGAAGCTGCCAAATTAAGGTTAAAAGATTAAGTATGTGTTAAAGTTACACTGAAAAATCAAACAAAAGCAACCTGCAGGCAATCCACAGAGTTCTCCTGGAGATAGACTACAGCGCCATCTCCTGACTGGAAGACTTTTTAGATGTTCACATGCAAAGCTTTAGAAGGAAGCCATTGTTTCTCCAGCAAGAGAAAGATGGGCTGGTGGGCTGTTGGCTTTTTAATACTGACATCTTCTTTAACCAGTTGTGATTACTACGAATGTATAAATGCCCAGAAAAGTAGGCCTACTACCTTACCCCCATCATTTTTTCAGGTTATTTTCACGTAAATTTATGTTAAATTTGCACTAATTTTAAAGGCTAATAGTGCATTTGGTACTAATGTGAACTTTAACATTCTTAGTCATTTGCTGGAAAGCCTTGCCAAAGTCCTGTGCTTTTTTCAAAGCAAGTGTGTTAATATAATAATAGAGACACACGCTAGGCATATATTCTAATCGTACTGAGAAATCTTTAAAACTGCCATAGGGTTTTAGCTGAAATGTACTGGCAGAGGGAATTTGTACAATTGAAAACATGGGAAAGGATAGAAGAAAACTTCTTCCTGCAGCTGAATCTGAAAGATCTCAGAAAGAACTCAGGGTCCTGCCTCGGGAGTGTGAGCTCTTTCCAGTAAGCCTCCCATGCACCATGAAGAGGCAAGCTCTCTCTATCCAGGGCCTCAGGAAGAAAAACCTGGCATGAGAATATCTAAGGAAAAATAGATTTTTCCAAGGCTGATGGTTGCCTGGGGTCATGACAGTGCTTTTCCAGGTCCACATTATGCCACACAATAAAACAGTCCCTTGTTTTCTTATCATTTGAAAGTCATGCTTGCTTGGGACTGAGTTTTTAATGACCACATTTGCTATTAGCCTTACAACCATGATCATCAGGCTCATTCTGCCCACGGATTGGAGGCTTTGGCCCAGCTGGGTGCCCTGAGTGAGCTCCAAGGACTCCAGCCCCACAAGGCAATGTGGGGGCCGTCCCCATGCAGAATGTATCAGCATGTGTTAATGATCCTTCTCTAATACACAGCCCTGCAACATCCTCCCCACTTTGCTATGCAGGAGTCCAGCAGACATGCAAACAAAGGCATGGGCTACACTGACATGGAGTGAAATTAGCCAAAGGGACTCAACTTCCCTGAAAAGACAACAACTTTACCAAGCAGTTCGCAGTTGTAAATCATGACAGCTTCAAAAGGTGCTAAGTTCCCTTTCCCCCAAATGACACAAGGTCTTGCACAGGGTAGGTACTCAGTCATTACCTGCTGAGTGAAGAGATACAGGAAGTGGCTGGCCTGGGAGGAGTAAAGGTTTAGAAACTAGATAACCTCTCAGAGAATGTGGGAAGGGGTGGTACAGTGAATTCTGCAGGCAGGTAGGAAGACCAGCCCCCCTGAACACAGATGGGAGCTTATATCCAGACAAATGTACCAGGCATTTACCTCAACAAGAGTAATTTGCTCAGCTGCAAAATTAGAATACTAATAATTATGTTACATGGGATTTGGGGAGAGAGTAAGGATTTAGTGTGATAATGAATATAAAAATGTCTTACATATCTTCAACAATTGGTGGATATTATTTCTAATTCACCAATGGCAAACTGAAACTCAGAAAGGTGAACAGAGTTTCCCATGGTCACACAGTTAGCTAGTGGTAATGCCCAACTGGAATCCAGCTCTTCTGATCCTGAGCCCATGGCCCCTTCCACTAAACCTTGTTCCCTCTATCTAGCTGAAATCAGGAAAAGTCAGAAATCTCATGGGTGCTTGTTTTCTTTTGTGACTGGGCACAGGAATATAGCCATCTTAAGGTCCCCAGTCCTTAGAGAGATGATCCATCCCAATGCTCTCACATGAGAGGAAGTGAGAGGCGGTAGAGTGGTGTGGGGATGAGCACAAGCTGTAGGGTTGAATCGAACGTCTTCAGCTCCACCACTTAGCTCTCTATGATCTTCACCAATTTGCTTAATATCTCTGTCTCATTGTCCTTGAAGCTCTTTTATGCAAAATGGGGATAACAATAATGCTATTGAATACTATTGTTATCATCATCCCCATTTTACATAAAAAGGCACGAAGTGTAAAAGATGTGATCTATATAGAACATTGATACTTTCTACCATTACCATCAAAGCTGTGATTTCCAGCATATTTTACTTGTGCAATGTGGCTGATGACAGATCTCAATGGATTAGAAAAAGACCAAGGGTTTAGGTTTGGGATCAACCAAACTCCATGGCTCCAATCCCTCTATTCAATGCATACACACAATTACATATTTTTGTTTTAATTAACCCCACATATTTAATTCCAGGACAGATATTCCTCACTTTTGTTCTTCAAGAGCGTTAGGCTAAGGTCAACCCTATTGTCTGGGCAGGACTGGCAGGGGTTCCAGCAATGAGGCCAGTGAGAGAGGGGACATGAGCAAGGCACTGTGATAGGTAGTCACCTGGAACTGTGCCCAGAAACATGGAGAGCCAGAGAAGGGATGAAAATCATCGTCATCAACACACACACACACACACACACACACACACACACACACACACACACCTGATATCTGGGCTGAAGAAGCTAAGGGACTGTCCAGACCCAGAGGTGAGCACGGGAGATAAAGCCAAGGCTAGAAATCTAGAAATGGCCTCCACATATTCTTCTAGCCATCACCCTGCCGCCATTTGTCCTCCTAACTTCTCAAAAATGTGGTTTACAGTTGCTGGCTTTATTTCCTCATCTCTCAGCACTCCTCAATCCACCTACATCTGGTGTGCATCTCCATTACTCCACAAAACAGCTCCTGATACCATTATCAATGAAGTTGCTAAATTCAACGAATATTTTTTTCAATACCCATTTTATTTGACCACTCAACAGTATTCTTAACAAGACTTCTTCCTTCTTAAAGGATTCTCACCTTCTGTTTTCCATAACACCCTGGACTCCTGAGTTTCCTCTGACTTTCTAACTACTTGTTTTTAGTCTCCTCTTCAAATCTTTCCATCTTTATGGCAAGTAAATATGTGAGTTCTTTAAGGCTCAATTCTAGAGTATCTTCCTTCATTTTACAGTCTCTCCCCAGGTAATCTCCTTGTTTATGATTTTAATGATCTAATCTATGCCAATAGTTCTCAAATTTCTAATTCTGTTTTAGACTTATCTTCCAAACCAGAGACCCATATATCTGACTGCCCACTTAGCACCTTCATTTCAAACTCAAAGGTGCTTCAAATTCAAAAATGGTCTGAAACTAATATGATTTTTGTCCCCAAACCTGGTCTTCTTCTGGCACTCCCTATCCCATTGAATGGCCTGCAATTCATCCAGTTATGCAAACCAGAAATTAGAAGTCATTCTTTACACCATACTAGTTCATCATCAATTCCTTTTGAATTTATTTTCCAAAAGCTGTCTAATCTATCCATTTATCTCCATTTCTACTACTATCCATATTCTAGTCTGAACTATTTTGCCTAAACATCTTTAATAACCTCTTAATTAATTTCCCTACTCTCCCTTGTCTTCCTTCCTAATTAATTTCTCCACACATTCAGGCCAGAGTAATCTTCAGACCATAACTGATTACATCAGATCCCAACCCCCTCCCTCATTAAGCACTTCAATGGATTCCCATGCTCTTAGGATAAAATCATGCATATGTGCTAGAAAATTCCACATGATCTTGCTCAACTCCGCAGACTCACATTAAGCCTCTTTTCTTGGTGGTCTCTGTTCTGGCCTCAATAGTATTCTATGCTAATCCCTTTGTCTGGAATGCTCCTTCCTCCGCTACCTTCACCCAACTCACATCTGTTCATTCCTTAGATTTCATAGAAGTCTTTTCTTACTCTCTCAGGCAAGGTCAGGTGCACTTGCTCAATGCTATCACAGTATGATGACATATCTTCTCCAGAGCACTTATCCAGTTTAAGTTTGCATATATTTGGATTATTTACTCTAGCTCTCATTCCCCCAGATGTTGACAGCACACTTATTCTGCTATTGTATCTCCAGTCTCTATCCCAGGGTTTGGCACACAATAGAGGTTTAATAAATACTGTTGAATGGAGGAAAAACAAGGATAGGATGACAAGAAGCTCCCTGACACTTAGAGGACCAGAGCTGAGACAACCAAAGCTCCCTTTTTTTGACATGCTGATAGTATCGTGCCAGGCATCCCCAGGTTCATGGGTACAGGGCTGAAGAAGACTACAGTCATCTCTAGGAAGACCTGGATCGATGTAATAGCACTATCCTTGTTCCCAAAAGCCAGAATACCTTTAGATGACACAAGCCAGGATAAATTACTGAGCATCCTAAGAGATGAAAGGAAGTATAACTAGAAGGGAATGCAGGCAGATGGATGATGCATGAGGCAAATGTAAAGAAACAGTGGAGCACAGCTGCTGGGAATCTCACCCCAGAAGCCTTTTCCACAATGACTGAGTCTTGTCCCTGCAGGTTATTAATGTAACACTCCCTGAGCTTCTGTCTGACCTCATATCTACTGGTTTGAGTATCTCCAGGGTTGGTTCCCTGTAGTATCTGAGTCACTGCATTTTTGTTTTTGTTTGATTTAGGTTTTTTTAAATACATATATACAAATGTACTCTTTCGTCTTAAAAAGACAGCAGATATCTGAGAATGCCCAAGGACCTCTTTTATTCTCTCCCTGGCTGAAGGGCTGAAGAGACTGAGAAAAAACAACATACTGTTTCATGGTGCACAAGCCATGAGATTTGCTTCTAGCACAACAACTTCTGGGAGAGAGGCATATCAACTGAAGCAGCAAACATTTTCCAAGAACTGAAGGAAAGTCATGGAGAGGAGCCAGAAAGTAGAACGTTCTGAGTTACGCTGCCTGAGTCTCATCCCAGCCCCCAACCTCCAACCTGACCTCCTTAGTTGCTGTATGACCCTCAGCAGGTGACATAACTCCTTTATAGTTCAATTTCATCATTTGAAAGTGGAGTTGATAATACTGTTCTTACCATATTGGGTTGAGGATAAAGTGAGATTGTGCATAAAACACTCAGTAAATGTTAGGTCTTGATATTTCAAGATATCACATACAAAGTGCATATTGGGAAAGGTGTTCATTCTCAAAAGAACAGAAAATAATTTAACACATTTGGGGGAGTTTCCATATCAACAGATATTGGATATAACCTTCGATGACTTCATGGTTTCTAGGGATGGAATGAGAAGATCAACATCCTTCTCTACCTGGTGTTTAAAGCCATGCTTTTAAATGAGGAATATTTATTACAATGCCAGGAGGATATGTGGCAGTATCTCTGGGACAGATGGTGTCACAGGATAAACATGGCAGATCTTTCTGCAGTAACAATTATAGTTAATGGTATAAATATGTTTGGGGGGTAAAATCATGCACAAGTTGGAGAGTAGAATGTGAAATTATCATTTTTAGGACAATGACTTCAAAGAAATTTCAAGGTAACTGGGGGATCTAGAGTTGTGTTCATAGATCTCTAGAGAGATAATCTTACTCTCCTTCACTATTAAAAGATTTGGTGGTACAATTTAGTAGCATTGATTTAAAGAATAGGAAAAGGATCATTAGGGATGAGAAATTAAACATCCAAGAAGGGAATGCAATTTGTTTAATCCTTTCAAAAATTGCCTTTTCCTTGGTGTTTCTTCCAAAGCAATTTAGAAAGAGTAAAAGAAAAAATATATACAGAAAAAAAGTCAATTGCTTTAAATGATCCAAAAACTAGGGTTCAATGTTCCTGGGCAACTTCACAGCAAATATTAAAAACAGGTTCCTGGCCCCAGGAACAACTTAAATGAGTCCAGCAAATGAAAATTAAGAGTATAGGATCTTTTCTCCTGCTCTGTGGTGCTTAGATTTAGGAAATATTAAGCTAGTGCAGATGAGAAGCACTCAAGACAGCAGGTTCATATCTAGGTAAGACACTCCTAAGATAGAAAGTAAAAAGGAAGAACCCAGACTCCGGACAGAAGACCCAGTTTACATATCCGAGCTCTGAGGCCAACAGGATGTGGGCGATTGTTTAACTTCTCTGGGTTGCCTCAGCTGAAAATTGGGGAGCTGGACTCAATGTCTACAAAACTCAGGGTTAAAAAAGGACCTCCGGAACCATTTAACCCAATACTTTCCTGATGCAACAGTTCAAGTCTTTTGCTGGCACATTTCCAGAGATAGGAAGACATTTGTTATTCCTGAGTGTCATCATTGAGTGAATGATGACATTCATTCCCAGTACAGAGCTGGGAGTCAGGAGGCTTAATTCCAGGCTCTGTAAGCAATTTACATATATCTGCAGATAGTATCCTTTACCTTATTGAGTTGCAGGCTCCTCTTCATAAAACAAGGAGGAAGGGATTAAATAATTCTTAATAAGTTGTTTGTGAATCTCCAGGGATATCAAATCCCTAATATTCAAAGTACATTCATTTCCTTTTTCCACCTCCATCCTCTTTGCCCAGGACTACATGTGAGAATATGACCACTATGCCACTCAGCCAACCTGGCTTAAATGGGGGAAATAGCCAAGAGGTGTTTTTCTAGGAATAAGGAGGTAAAGCCATGAAAGAAAGAAGTAAAACAGGGGGACTGAAGAAGGTGAACAAAGATAGAATAGGCTCTATACTTTCAGGAAGGAGAGTAGCAGGTAGGGACAAGAGGACAAAGCTAAGTCAATGTCTAACATGGGAAAGGGGACATAGGAAGGGCCTTAGAGAGCAGTACCGACAAGGAGTGTGTCCCAGATGAAGGCACCTGTATGAACAGGGGAGGAAGGGTGAGATAAAAAGTCAGAATATAAAATCAATTCTCTTCCTTCATTTCATGGATCCAGCTGCTTTGCCTCAGCTTTGCTTCCATATATGATTCAGGTGAAGATGAAAGCAGTAAACTTTAAGAGCCTGAAATTCATAACTGAAATTTCCTGACTATATTATGGTGATACCAGGCATGGAGATCACTGCGCTTAGGGCTCTGATCTCTCAGGTGACTCCCTTCTCTGGGAATCTGCACTTTAAATACACAGCAGTCTCCCAAGAACTTACAAGGCAGTCTTGTCCCTATTCTCCCATCTGCAGTTACAGTTCCCTTTCTCCCCTGGGCTTCTATGCACATTCATCTTCTCCCTCAAACACACAGGGAGCAGAAACTGAAGTTCCATGGTGAGAGTGGGCTCTTGCTTTGGACTCTGACTATACAGTGGCTACTCCAGCAGTCAGAGGCTGCTGTTAGGATGGGAAGTCAATTCAAATCAGATTAGGAGAAGGGAGTGGGCAGAAACTAGGGCTCCCTTGGAAGTCCCAGCTTCTCCATGTTCAGTGCAGTGGAGACCGGATTGCCCACAGGTGCAATTTGTCTGAATGTCATCAATATCCAAAAGGTGGCAAAGATTTGGCGGTATCACCACTGATGATGCTGGATATTCCCAGGATGTTGTGGAATGACTGAATTAATGGCCCCAATTAATAGCCTCCCTGATTCACACCTTTGGGAATGCCCTGCCACTCTCTCAGTTTGGTTATGCAAGGTGCTTTGGACAATGAGACAATAGCCAAACCTAATGCAAGCAGAAATTTGTGGAGATGCTTGCACATTATTTTTTTCTTTCACCTTTGCTTGTCTATAATTGCTAGGAAAACATGCCTGAGCCAGCCTGCTGGAGGGAAAGAGTTAGAATCACATGGAGAGAGGCCCCAGCCATCCTCGCCAACCTTGCTGAGGTAATTCTAGATCAGCCACCACAGCCAATCAAGCCCAGCAGTGAGGGAGCCTCCGTGGAACCTAAGACACACCCAGCCAACCACAGCCAAAATAGCTGTCCTATGTCTTTTGTCCTTTGTCTTCCCATATTGGATTTTCACACTCACAATCTATAGATTATTGTTTTAAGCCACTGAGTCTTGGAGTGGTTCATTTGAGAATACTATTATGGCAATAGATTGTCAATACAGGGATATTTATTTCATTTGATATGTGGGAAATGAAGCATATTCTTTAATTAGGCAAAGTCTGCAATAAGAGGCTCTCGCACACAGCTTTCAAAATGCTGCTCTCTGCCCCCCTCCCTCATACCTTTTTGGAGTCAGACTCTCTGAATCCCTTCTGTATTTGTTCTGTCCTTTCACAAAATTAAAAGAGAAAGCCACACTTGTAGGCAGTCATTGAGAAGGCAACTGTTCCCCTTGCTTTCCTGTTGTTTTGTCTCAATGTCCTCAGGTGGCCACTTCTAAGTTGAGATTGTCAGCTGAATTATGCCAACCTCTGGAGCCAGCCAAAGTGAGCCAGTTAGCTCTCAACATTAAACAATAATAATGATAACCTCCCCAAACAGATGGCCTTTCCTGTCAGCATGAAGCCTTCCAGCCTTAGCTGGAAACAAGTAGTATCAAAAAAAAAAAAAAAACCTAACCCCAAAACATTTCTACAGAAAGGTTAAGCTACATTCATATGGCCCAAGTCTGATTTTAGACCCTTTTATTGGTCTATTTATTGACCCTTTTTACATGGTAAGTCACTGGCATCTCATAAGCCAGCCCCATCTCATAAATCACTAGTCCCGAAAGTAGAGAGGTTGGCTACAGTGGACTACCTGGCTCTCTGGAAAATGACAACCTCTGGGTCCTATGTCCTTCAAAAGAGACTTCAAAGATGTATTTCCCCTAGGTGTTTGCTGAACATACTCTGGGTTTCCTGGGCTTGGAGAACCAAGGACATTTGGCATTAAAATCTATCTTCTGACTCTCTGCATGGGACTTCCTGGCTGCTCAGCTACTTGTACTGCTCAGCTCCATCCACCTCAGCCATCTGTCTTTCAAGCTGTGGGTAGATTTGACCAAGTAGACGGGCCTGCCCTATTCTTTAGCCATAAATTTCCTGTCGAGGGAAATCCTGAGCGAGACAAAGACCTGAGTCAGTAGGGAGTGGTTGTCTGAACACTTTACAAGGATAAATACAGCTATCTCATTGTTCTTCATCCTTCAGTCAGGGACTCAGTCACCATAAAACTCATTAAAGCTGGACACAAGGTCAGGATGGGCTGGCAGCCAGGCAGGTAGGTGCTGAGCTGCTGAGTGCCTCCCAAATATCCTTCATCAAGAACAGAACTGATCCCAAGTTAGTGGGAAGGCCTGATTTGCAGGGAAGAGAAATCAGAAACAGGGAAGCAGGGAGGCAAAGGCGGTCATTACACAGAAAAAAAATTCAAAGGAGGGTGTTGGTCAAAAGTACCAAATGACGTAGAAATGGAGGAAGATTCCCAGGTGAGCAAAAAAGGCTCTCCACAAGGGGACAGCTTCTGGGGTTTGGTTCATTCTTCTGGCATTGGCCTCAGAAGTTTGGGATGCATCCAACTTCAACAGAAGTTAGGGAGGTTCCACATCACTGTTTTGGCTGAGCTGTCATTGGTAATTTCCCAGATAAAGGAACTCATGTTAATTGCTTAAGTGGAATGACAAAGCAGTCAAGTTTGCTCTCTCCCAAGGAGCCCTTGCTTTTTAACAGGACCTTTGTGGAGACCATGACCCTAACCCTAAAGAACTCATGTAAAGCATGAGTCACATGCCTTAGAAGGCTGGCACATGGATTCATGCTTTGCCCCCACTTACATTAATTGTGTGACCCTAGGAAAGGCAGAATTCTTCTCTTGGGCCAGCTTTCTTCATGGGCAACTTGGTTCTTATCCTTTCCTAATTCAAATCTAATTATTGTTATATAGGGGATTTTGCAAAAACCAGATGAACGCTAGTTTCTCTCCATCAGACAGAGTTCTCTCTGGACACCAAGCAATCCTACAAAGTCTTCTTGCTCCTGAGTTTAAAGGGCTCAGACTTCAGAGTGGCTACAGCACCAGCAACCAGAAAAGAGGACTGGAGCTGGAGGAGCATACGTAATAAATAAACTCAGCTGCTTGCCAAGCAAATAAAGAGATTGTATCTTCTTTTATTTGGCAAGCATCAATAACACAAAATGCTACGTGGGGGCTCCAAGTGAAATCTGCCTCCTTCATTTATGTGAATTTATAACTGTCTATATCAGCAAAAACAATTTTAATGAATAGAACTATGTATCTGCTAACTTGTTAATCACATGATACACACGGGCCTTTAACCATTTACCCTTAAAGGCAAGCTTAGTCAAAAAGCAGCTATTTATCCAGGAGAAACACTGGCAGTGATTCTTACTATGGTGATTTGGTGTGATAAAACTCTATTGTCTGGGGGCAGCTAGCAGGCAAGAAGCCATTCTGTAGAGCTACAAAACTAATCTTTACTAGATTTGTCACAAACAAAGGATGGAACATTTATGCAAAGAGTCAAGATCCATCCTGGGCTATATGCCACTGTTCCCCCTCCCAACCTGCTGAGGAAATTCAATACAATCAAACTAGTCAGCAAACAGACCAGAGACTGAAATTGATTACATCTAAGATGTGTTTATTATGCTTCTTGTGACTTAGCAGCCAGGGCCTCCTAGGGAAAGGGAAGGGGGGAAAAATGCTAAACAAAAAAAAACTATTTGGTATTCCAAGTGGATATGCTGATTTCTGCTTCTTGGCTTCTGTGGAGTGCAACAAATTATGATGGACCAACTATTTTATACCCAGGGTCTGGACTGAGCAGTGAAGGAGGTTGTGGGCCCTCTCTAGACTCAGAGATAAACACAAATAGATATGCCTGAGACTGGGCTGGGTATGAAGGATTTCTGAGTCCTACACCTTAGGGTGAAGCTGACAAATTGTAAACTCTTTTAATTTCTCTAATTAAGACCCAAGCAACAGATCTGTATCTCTGTTGATGGGTTCAGCCATAGAAAATACACATGTACAAGCACACACACTCACACACACACATACACACGCAGATATATAGACACACTCACTTGGAAATTTTCCATTAAACTTAACTAGTGGTTTCAATAAGTATACTTTAAAAATCGGCCGGGCGTGGTGGCTCACGCCTGTAATCCCAGCACTTTGGGAGGCCGAGGTGGGTGGATCACAAGGTCAGGAGATCGAGACCATCCTGGCTAACATGGTGAAACCCCGTCTCTACCAAAAAAATACAAAAAATTAGCTGGGCGTGGTGGCAGGCGTCTGTAGTCTCAGCTACTTGGGAGGCTGAGGCAGGAGAATGGTGTGAATTCAGGAGGCGGAGCTTGCAGTGAGCCGAGATCGTGCCACTGCACTCCAGCCTGGGCGACAGAGCAAGACCCCATCTCAAAAAAAAAAAAAAAATTAATTAGGAAGTCCAATACAAAAATGTTCAACTAGTTGTTGAGTAGACATGAACTATTGTAGTGAAGGTATCTGTCTGTATTGGGCCTAGGAAACCTCCCCAAAGGGAAAAGCTCCCTCTCTCTACAAGCTGGTGATTCTTGGGTACCAACCGTATTTGCTGTCTGGATTTGCCCACCTTTGTTCATTTCCAGTACCTTCTCACCTTCTCATGTTGCCTTGTTTCTACACACGCACACACCTCATCCTCTCAACTTTTTTAATTTTTAATTTTTGTGGGTACATAGTAGGTATATATATAGGTGTATATATATGTGTGTGTATATAAATGTATATATATATGTGTGTGTATATGTGTGTGTGTGTATATATGTGTGTGTGTGTATATATATATATATGGGGTATATGAGATGATTTGATACAGGCATGCAAAGTGAAATAAGCACACCATGGAGAATGAGGTATCCATCCATCCCCTCAAGCATTTATTCTTTGAGTTACAAACATTTTACTCTTTTTTTACTCTTTATTTTAAAATGTACAATTAAGTTATTATTGACTATAGTCACTCTGCTGTGCTATCAAATAGTTTCTCCTCTTTTCTGAACATGCGGTTCACTTGCTGCTTCCTAACTGGAGAAAATCTTAATAGTACTTCTTGCCCGTTCTTACTGCATTTCAAAACACTCACATACCATAACCCAACCACATCTAGTCTAAGATGGCTTTTTAAATGTTCATGAGAACATTGAAAACACTTTTCTCTAAGTGGTGCAATCTTAGGTGATTATTTTTACTTTTTTCTTTGTACTTTATTACATTGTGTACACTTTAACATTACAGTAGCATGCAACATTTTTACAAGAATGAATTTTCATTTTAAAAGAGAAAAAAACAAAGGCAGTATGCACACAATAGTGTATAATGATTGTAATTTTTGTAAAAAAAATCTGTTCAACAATAAAAGTCTGGAGGAGGAATACACTTGAAAAAAGTCTCTGTTCACTGGGACTCTATGTTTGTAGTTCCTTTCCGATTATAAAATAACTCGTCAATAGAAAATAAAACCTTCAAAAAATGTTTTTAGAATCCGACTGAGCCTGGGAGCCTCAAGCAAGAATTGAGAGAAAGGGTCCTGTCTGCTATGGGCACGGACTCAGCATCGCCACTGCAGAGGAAACGCACTTTCCTCTTTTCTGGAGCATTGCTACCAAAGTCTTCTATGAGCATGGAACACAATTCATGTCAAGATAATGGCAATGGCTATTAAATTGAGTAAACAGACTTTCTGTACTTCTATAAATGTGAACACGATGTTGCTCTGCCCAGTCATCAGGGCATCATTCAAGCCTGGATTATCTTTCATCTTTGGCATCCTACATATTGATGTTAATCCTCAATTTGGGATAAAGATGCCCTAGATAGAATCTGCATTGAAGACTTCAGAAGTGCCAAGCTTTTGAAAAGCAGTCTTTCTTGGACCCTATTTTTCTAATTTTTCTCTAAAGCACCAAAGAGCAAGCACATACCCAAGGATTAGCTGTACCTAAATCTCCATCATAGTGAGAAGAGGAATCCTGAAATGGCCAGCTGTTAAAAAGATATTAAAAATTACATCTCAAAAATGCTTTTATTCAGGGTAGCATTCCCTTTTAACACATCCAAAAGGGAAGGAGAGACAAAGAGAGAAAGAAAAGGAAAGCAAGAAAGAAAAAGGGAAGGGAAGGAAGGGAAGGGTTTAGAAAGAAAAGGTACTCAGGATTCTGTTAAATTACAACCGTCACCCCTTTATTGAGTTTGCTAAAGCTACCTCATCCTTTATAGACCCTCTCTTTTTCTTAAATAGTTGCAATGTATAAATTAATGCAAGAGAGAGACATAAAATTAAATATGTAATCTAGGGTGAGAAGTGGGTACTGGGATTCTGTTATTAGTCATAAAAGAGATCCCTAAATATACTGGAAGACACTAGAAGGCTGAATGAGGGCAGCAGAGAACAAACCTAATCCCCATGGACTGTTTGCTCAGAACAAGAACACCTGCATGCTCACACTTATAGCCTCAATATGCTGAACATAATATCGAGGAACAAAGATGGCACAAGTATGTTATCGATTGAGGAAGGAATGTTAAATATTGGCACATTGGGGGTGCTACTGTAATTGCATGATTCTGCACCTTACAAGAGACTATGTTTCAGATTAAAATTGAGAAGTTACTCTTTCAGGACAAAGATGTTGGAATTCTGGACGCATTTATTCCAACTCTGCAGCAAGCACTGAAGTAAGAAGGTCACCTCTCCTCAAAGCACTCGTGTGCTTGCCAGCAGAGCAGAGAGGCAGAGTTCCCAGTTCCTGTAAACAGAGCAAGGAAGGCCATTCCCAGGGTGACAAGTGGAGCGTTTTTGTCAAACATACTATAGGGAACAAAAACCTCTTTAGGAATAGTACTAACAAATGTCATATTCAAACTTTGGGCACATGTATAAGTTAATGGCAAAGAACATTAATAACAACAGCTTCCTTCCCCCAAATTGAGTGCCCTTATTCCCATATCAGTAAGGTTGAGGAATGACACCATAATCCAGTAGACTGGCAATAATCTTGATACTCACTAGAATCAGAATACAAAACAGTTCCATCACATCAACAAAACACATTTGTGTCATCCCTTTGTAGCCACACCCTGCCTACCGACCTCACTCCTAGTATTTAGCCTAGAGATATGAATAGTTATGTTCACAAAAAAGCCTATCCACAAATATTCTATAATAGCCAAAACCTAGAAACAACCTAGATGGCTTTCAGTGGGTAAATGGGTAAACATTTTGTGTACAACATACAAGGAATTACTACTCAGCAGTAAAATGGATGCAACAACTTGAATGAATCTCAAAGTCATTACAGTGAGTAGAAGAAGCCAGTGTCAATGATTACATGTTCAATAATTCCATTTATACAGTATTCTCCAAAAGAGAAACTTATAGGAATGAAGAACCCATCAACTGTCTATGTCTACAGGAAATCCTACTGATATCTTTGTATGCAGAGTCTTCTGATCCATGAACACAACATCTCTCCATGTATTTAGGCCTTGTGTATTTTCTTTATCAACATTTTGTAATTTTCAAGTTACAAATTTAATACATGTTTTTCTGACGCTATTGTAAATATGTTTTATTTGCTTTCCGATGATTGCCAGTATATAGAAATATAATTGACTTTTGTATATTGGCACCGTATCCTGTGACACTGTTAAAATCACTTCTTAGTTCTAGGAGGTTTTCTTGTTTGTTTGGTTTTGAGGTGTTTTTTTTACACTGACAATCTTGTCATCTACCAATAGTAACAATTTTATTTCTTCCTGTCCAATCTGTATGACTTTCATTTCTTCTTATTATCACATTGGCTAGTACTTCCAGTGTGCTGCCAGAAGAATGATGAGAATGGACATGCTTGCCTTCTTTCTGAATTTAGAGGGAAACTATTTGCTTTTTTTTGCCATTAAGTATGATGTTAGCTGTAGGTTTTGTAGCTACTCTTCATCAGATTAAGGAAGTTCCCTTTTATTCTTAGAGCGCTGGCAGGTTTTGTTTTTAATCATGAATGGATATTGGTATTTGTCCAATTCTTTTCTACATTAGTTGATAGGATCATATGGCTCATTGGCTCTTCTTGTTCGGTCTATTGATATAGTGAATTACATCAATTTATCTTCAAATATTGAACCAGGTTTATCTTCCCATGGTGATGATATTGTTTTTATATATCACAGGATTCGGATTGCTAAAATTTATCAAGGATTTTTGCATTTATGTTTATGAGGGATGTTAGAATATAGTTTTCTTATTCTGTTTTGTCTTGTCTTAGTATCAGGGTGATAGTGGCTTCATGAAATAAGTTGAGACAAGTTTTCTCTTCATTTTCTGGAAAAGACTGTATAATTTATATCATTTTGTCTTTACATATTGAGTAGACTTTACAAGTAAAACCCTATGAACCTAGGTATTTCTTTTTTGGGAAGTTTTAAGCTTTTAATTCACATTTACTAATACTTATAGGACTATGCAGGCTTTATAGCTCATCTTAAGTTTTTGTAGCTTGTGGTTTTCAAGAAATCAGCCCACTTCATTTAACTTGTCGAATTTGTGTGTGTAGAGTTATTTGTGGTGCTCCCTTATTATCCTTTCAATGTCTACAAGATCTCTAATGATCCCTCCTTTTCAATTCCCAATATTGGCCATTTGTGTCTTCTTTCTTTTAAGGCTTGCAAACAGGCTTGTCAATTTTATTAATCTTTCACAGATAGAGGTTTTAGTTGCAGTGGTTTTTCCTATTGTTTTTCTGTTTTCAGCTGCATTGATTTCTGCTCTGTATCAGTTCCTTTTTTTTTCCTGCTTGCTTTGGGTTTGTTTTGCTGTATTTATTTATCTTATTTTTTTTTTTTGAGACAGGGTCTCACTCTGTCACCCAGGCTGTAGAGCAGTGGCACAGTCTCAGCTCACTGCAGCCTCTGCCTCCTGGGTTCAAGTGATTCTCCTGCCTCACCCTCCTGAGTAGCTGAGATTACAGGCGCCTACCACCATGCCCAATATTTTTTTTTTTTCAGTAGAGGTGGGATTTTACCATGTTGGCCAGGCTGGTCTTGAATTCCTGGCCTCAAGTGATCCACCTGCCTTGGTCTCCCAAAGTGCTGGGATTACAGGCATGAGCCACTGCACCCAGCCTCTTATTTCTTAAAATGCAAATTTACAGTATTTCTTGGAGATCTTTTTTCTTTTACAAGGATTTTCATGCTATAAGTTTCCCTCTAGGTACAGTTCTAGCTGCATCCTCTAGCTTTTGATATGCTGTGTTGCCATTTTGGTACTGTATCTTGGACATTTTTACTATTATCTTATGAGTGACTGGATCTTTTCAAAATTCTATCAAGAATGTTGATATTTTTGTTTTAACTAGGCAATTCACCTAGTTAGGTTCAAGCTGCAAGTTATAATTAGCTTCCTATGAATTCTGCTTTCAATGTAGTCTTTTCAGTGCTATTAACATCTATTCCACATGTATACCACTGAGCAGACAGTCCAGGACGTAGGTGGTAGTCTATCCATTAAAATGTCTTTGTTATGCTGTTTAAGATCAGATCCATCCACTTTGGGTGAGTTCATAACTTCCAAAAACAACTTTTATGGCATTGCATTTTCCAAGTTTCTCCCTCCCTGAAATCTCCTGGTACTTTTTAGTTCCCTGGCACTCTCTTTCTTAGTTTTCTAGCCAGAATTACGGGGCTTTATTTACCCCAATCTGCTATGTACTTTCTGAGATTGCAAGACCAAGTGGCAAAATATGCAAAGAGAAAAAAGAATGTTTTAAAGGTGGTTTGCTCTACCTTTTTTAGACAATAGCTCCTCTGATTAGAAAGGAAGGTTACTCAATGCAGAGAAGTCCTTAAAGGACCCGATGGAGCTGAAAACCAAGGCACGAGAGCTACGTGACGAAGGCAGAACCCTCAGTAGCCGATACGATCAACTGGAAGAAAGGGTATCAGTGATGGAAGACGAAATGAATGAAATGAAGTGAGAAGAGAAGTTTAGAGAAAAAAGAATAAAAAGAAATGAACAAAGCCTCCAAGAAATATGGGACTATGTGAACAGACCAAATCTACATCTGATTGGTGTACCTGAAAGTGATGGGGAGAATGGAACCAAGTTGGAAAACATTCTGCATGATATTATCCAGGAGAATTTCCCCAATCTAGTAAGGCAGGCCAACATTCAAATTCAGGAAATACAGAGAATGCCACAAAGATACTCCTCGAGAAGAGCAACTCCAAGACACATAATTGTCAGATTCACCAAAGTTGAAATGAAGGAAAAAATGTTAAGGGCAGCCAGAGAGAAAGGTCAGGTTACCCACGAAGGGAAACCCATCACACTAACAGCTGATCTCTCGGGAGAAACTCTACAAGCCAGAAGAGAATGGGGACCAATATTCAACATTCTTAAAGAATTTTCAACCCAGAATTTCATATCTGGCGAAACTAAGCTTCATAAGTGAAGGAGAAATAAAATACTTTACAGACAAGCAAATGCTGAGAGATTTTGTCACCACCAGGCCTGCCCTAAAAGAGCTCCTGAAGGAAGCCCTAAACATGGAAAGGAACAACTGGTACCAGCCACTGCAAAAACATGCCAAACTGTAAAGACCATCAAGGCTAGGAAGAAACTGCATCAACTAACGAGCAAAATAACCAGCTAGCATCATAATGACAGGATCAAATTCACACATAACAATATTAACTTTAAATGTAAATGGGCTAAATGCTCCAATTAAAAGACACAGACTGGCAAATTGGATAAAGAGTCAAGACCCATCAGTGTGCTGTATTCAGGAAACCCATCTCATGTGCAGAGACACACATAGGCTCAAAATAAAGGGATGGAGGAAGATCTACCAAGCAAATGGAAAACAAAAAAAGGCAGGGGTTGCAATCCTAGTCTCTAATAAAATAGACTTTAAACCAACAAAGATCAAAAGAGACAAAGAAGGCCATTACATAATGGTAAAGGGATCAATTCAACAAGCAGAGCTAACTATCCTAAACATATATGCACCCAATACAGGAGCACCCAGATGCAGAAAGCAAGTCCTTAGTGACCTACAAAGAGACTTAGACTCCCACACAATAATAATGGGAGAATTTAACACCCCACTGTCAACGTTAGATCAACGAGACAGAAAGTTAACAAGGATACCCAGGAATTGAACTCAGCTCTGCACCAAGCCGACCTAACAGACATCTACAGAACTCTCCACCCCAAATCAACAGAATATACATACTTTTCAGTACCACGCCACACCTATTCCAAAATTGACCACATAGTTGGAAGTAAAGCACTCCTCAGCAAATGTAAAAGAACAGAAATTATAACAAACTGTCTCTCAGACCACAGTGCAATCAAACTAGAACTCAGGATTAAGAAATTCACTCAAAACCACTCAACTACATGGAAACTGAATAACCTGCTCCTGAACAACTACTGGGTACATAACGAAATGAAGGCAGAAATAAAGATGTTCTTTGAAACCAACGAGAACAAAGACACAACATACCAGAATCTCTGGGACACATTCAAAGCAGTGTGTACAGGGAAATTTATAGCACTAAATGCCCACAAGAGAAAGCAGGAAAGATCTAAAATTTACACCCAAACATCACAATTAAAAGAACTAGAGAAGCAAGAGCAAACACATTTAAAAGCTAGCAGAAGGCAAGAATTAACTAAGATCAGAGCAGAACTGAAGGAAATAGAGACACAAAAAACCCTTCAAAAAATCAATGAATCCAGGAGCTGGTTTTCTGAAAAGATCAACAAAACTGATAGACTGCTAGCAAGACTAATAAAGAAGAAAAGAGAGGAGAATCAAATAGACGCAATAAAAAGTGGTAAAGGGGATATTACCACCAATCCCACAGAAATACAAACTACCATCAGAGAATACTATAAACACCTCTATGCAAATAAACTAGAAAATCTAGAAGAAATGGATAAATTCCTCGACACATACATCCTCCCAAGACTAAACCAGAAAGAAGTTGAATCTCTGAATAGACCAATAACAGGCTCTGAAATTGAGGCAATAATCAATACCTTACCAACCAAAAAGAGTCCAGGACCTGATGGATTCACAGCCGAATTCTACCAGAGGTACAAAGAGGAGATGGTACCATTCCTTCTGAAACTATTCCAATCAATAGAAAAAGAGGGAATCCTCCCTAACTCATTTTATGAGGCCAGCATCATCCTGATACCAAAGCCAGGCAGAGACACAACCAAAAAATAGAACTTTAGACCAATATCCTTGATGAACATTGATGCAAAAATCCTCAATAAAATACTGGCAAACCAAATCCAGCAGCACATCAAAAAGCTTATCCACCATGATCAAGTGGGCTTCATCCCTGGGATGCAAGACTGGTTTAACACATGCAAATCAATAAATGTAATCCAGCATATAAACAGAACCAAAGACAAAAACCACATGATTATCTCAATAGATGCAGAAAAGGCCTTTGACAAAATTCAACAACCCTTCATGCTAAAAACTCTCAATAAATTAGGTATTGATGGGACATATCTCAAAATAATAAGAGCTATCTATGACAAACCCACAGCCAATATCATACTGAATGGGTAAAAACTGGAAGCACTCCCTTTGAAAACTGGCACAAGATAGGGATGCCCTCTCTCACCACTCCTATTCAACATAGTGTTAGAAGTTCTGGCCAGGGCAATCAGGCAGGAGAAAGAAATAAAGGGTATTCAGTTAGGAAAAGAGGAAGTCAAATTGTCCCTGTTTGCAGACGACATGATTGTACATCTAGAAAACCCCATCGTCTCAGCCCAAAATCACCTCAAGCTGATAAGCAACTTCAGCAAAGTCTCAGGATACAAAATCAATGTACAAAAATCACAAGCATTCTTATACACCAATCACAGACAAACAGAGAGCCAAATCATGAGTGAACTCCCATTCACAATTGCTTCAAAGAGAATAAAATACCTAGGAATCCAACTTACAAGGGATGTGAAGGACCTCTTCAAGGAGAACTACAAACCACTGCTCAATGAAATCAAAGAGGATACAAACAAATGGAAGAACATTCCATGCTCATGGGTAGGAAGAATCAATATCATGAAAATGGCCATACTGCCCAAGGTAATTTACAGATTCAATGCCATCCCCATCAAGCTACCAATGACTTTCTTCACAGAATTGGAAAAAACTACTTTAAAGTTCATATGGAACCAAAAAAGGGCCTGCACCACCAAGTCAATCCTAAGCCAAAAGAACAAAGCTGGAGGCATCATGCTACCTGACTTCAAACTACACTACAAGGCTACAGTAACCAAAACAGCATGGTACTGGTACCAAAACAGAGATATATACCAGTGGGACAGAACAGAGCCCTCAGAAATAATGCCGCATATCTACAACTATCTGATCTTTGACAAACCTGACAAAAACAAGAAATGGGGAAAGGATTCCCTATTTAATAAATGGTGCTGGGAAAACTGGCTAGCCATATGTAGAAAGCTGAAACTGGATCCCTTCCTTACACCTTATACAAAAATTAATTCAAGATGGATTAAACACTTAAATGTTAGGCCTAAAACCATAAAAACCCTAGAAGAAAACTTAGGCAATACCATTCAGGACATAGGCATGGGCAAGGACTTCATGTCTAAAACACCAAAGCAATGGCAACAAAAGCCAAAATTGACAAATGGTATCTCATTAAACTAAAGAGCTTCTGCACAGCAAAAGAAACTACCATCAGAGTGAACAAGCAACCTACAAAATGGGAGAACGTTTTTGCAACCTACTCATCTGACAAAGGGCTAATATCCAGAATCTACAATGAACTCAAACAAATTTACAAGAAAAAAAAACAAACAACCCCATCAAAAAGTGGGCAAAGGGTATGAACAGACACTTTTCAAAAGAAGACATTTATGCAGCCAAAAACACAGGAAAAAATGTTCATCATCATGGCCATCAGAGAAATGCAAATCAAAACCACAATGAGATACCATCTCACACCAGTTAGAATGGCCATCATTAAAAAGTCAGGAAACAACAGGTGCTGGAGAGGATGTGGAGAAATAGGAACACTTTTACACAGTTGGTGGGACTGTAAACTAGTTCAACCATTGTGGAAGTCAGTCTGGTGATTCCTCAGGGATCTAGAACTAGAAATACCATCTGACTGAGCCATCCCATTACTGGGTATATACCCAAAGGACTATAAATCATGCTGCTATAAAGACACATGCACATGTATGTTTACTGCGGCACTGTTCACAATAGCAAAGAGTTGGAACCAACCCAAATGTCCAACAACGATAGACTGGATTAAGAAAATGTGGCACATATACACCATGGAATACTATGCAGCCATAAAAAATGATGAGTTCATGTCCTTTGTAGGGACATGGATGAAGCTGGAAACCATCATTCTCAGCAAACTATCACAAGGACAAAAAACCAAACACTGCATGTTCTCACTCATAGGTGGGAATTGAACAATGAGAACACATGGACACAGGAAGGCGAACATCACACTCCAGGGACTGTTGTGGGGTGGGGGGAGGGGGGAGGGACAGCATTAGGAGATATACCTAATGCTAAATGACGAGTTAATGGGTGCAGCACACCAACATGGCACATGTATACATATGTAACAAACCTGCACGTTGTGCACATGTACCCTAAAACTTAAAGTATAATAATAATAAAATAAAAGAAAAGAGAAAAAAAAAGAAAGAAAGCCCCAATTCTATTTTTTATAAATAAGGAGAAAATACCAGACTTTCAACCGCTGGGTGACAGACTAAGGTTTTTATTTATTTTTGATGCCTCAATATAACCTTAAATTTCAATCTGCCCTTTAATCTACACTCATTCCCAAAAGCATGTGATTTTAAAAGTTGACGAATGGTAACTATTTTATGTGGTTAGATTAAGCAACCTTTACATTGCAAAATAGTATGTACAAAGTTATTCATTTTGGCATTATTTATAATAGTAAAACAGTGGAAACCATCTAAGTATTCATCAATACAGGGTGCATGTTATGTTACATTCATACAATGAAATGTTATGAAGAAATTTTTTAATAATAAGGAAATGGGTATAACTGTGCTAATACTTGTGTAGGAAATGGGGGTGCACTGGGGAATATGTAAATATATTAGACTGTATATGGGTAATATAACTCTAGAATCATACTTTAAAAAAAATCTGACAATACCAATTCCCTGTGGGGAAACAAATTGAGTGAATGGGGCCAGGATATGAGAAAAACTTACTAATAAACATATTTTTACATTTTTTGAAACCTGAGCCATATGAATATATTAGCTAAGAAAGAAATGGTTAAAATAAATAAGTTTTAAAAAGTGAAAAAAAAAAAAGGCAGCTTCCTCTCTTTAAGGGTTTTATGTATTTGTGGGACTCTGCTGACAACATTGTTGTTCCTTCACTGTGACTGTATTGTCCGTAGGTTGGAGAATAAGAGAATAGAGAGAAAAAAAGGGTAGGGGGGAAATGAGGCATTTTCCCCACTTCTGAGTGTTGACACATCTCATTCTTCTTCCTCCAGCTAGAGATAGAGAACTCTTTCTGTTTTACCATGTCCACTTCCAGGTCTCAGGGTAGCTTGTGTCCAGGCTGAGATTACTGGAGGGAAAATAAATGATACACTCATTGCCAGCTCAGTGATACCTCAAATTCTTGTCTTCTTTCCCAACTGACCTATCACTGTTTATTTTTCAGGAATATCCAAATAGCTATTCCATGAATTTAGTCTAGATTTTATAGTTGTAGTCAACAGTAGTGAAAAGGAGGAAGGTATTTTACCTTACCCGGAACTGGAACCTGATTTTGATCTTTTAAAAACTTATGTCAGAATCTCAAAGTGCTATGGATAGAATAGAGGTCTGTGATACAAGCTATTCTGTATCTTGTTCGCCTCTTTATTCAGAGTTTCTAGTACATATCTGATATACAGTAGTCAGTACAAGTTTGATAAATAAAATGAATGGATGAATGAAATAATGAGTGGATCAATATCATATTATAACCTAGATGAGATTAAAAAGTACTGTGGGTCACACGGAGAGGGACTCCTGAATGCAGATAATGAACCATTACTGATATTCCAAACAGCAATGCCTGTTCTATTTTCTAAAACCACAAAGTGAAAAGAAACTAAAACTTTTATCAAAACTCTTTTCCATGATAGTTTTAGTTGCCGCATCTGTAATTCTTGAAAATGGAATGAAAAGAATAGTTAAAAATATCTGACTTCTTTACCATTCAGTTATGTGAACTCCCAGACCCCATAAAAGTCCTTCCAATTACTCCTGGGTATTTCCACAGTGGTGAATTGCTGCCTTGTAATGTCTACCATTTTCTCTTCTCTCCTAAGGTCATGTCTTCTGTTTCTTCCAATATACTGATGCTAACATATGAGCACAAGTTGGGCCAGCTTACTCTTTAATGACATTGTCCATTCCTCACTTCTACGTGCCCAGAAGTCCTCTACGGGTGTGAGTTTCTGAAGGAAAATAAGTAGTTGGTGCATTTTTTGAGCTAGACAGGAGATCCATTTACCAACACCTCTATCTGCCTCAGAGGAAATAGCACTTGTGACTAAGGAGGCTCCAGCAAACTCTTGGAAATTTCTTTCATTGCAGTCAATTGTGTTGGCTTCCTTGTCATTCTTTGCCAGAAAAATAATTAGAAATGGTATTATCCCCAAAGGACTTGCTCAAATATTTCCAGCTAATTAGGTAATACATTCTCTGCACCATGATTTAAAGACAAAGGGAAGGAAGTTCTTTGCAGGAAGATGTAAAGGGAAATGGTGAAGACATGATTATATTCTGAAATGGCATAAGCTAAATGCAAGTGCTAAAGGACATTATAGAATTGATGAAAACGAAAAGCATCTGAAATTACTGCACTCCTTTGATTGTACTTCTACAAACCATTTGTGAGAGAATGACCTGCATCTAACTGAAAAAGCATGCAGTCATGCTTTTTGTGTATTTTTATTTACGCTTTCAGTATTATACAACTGAATTGCCCAGAATTATGCATTTCTTTCTGGGATGTGGTTTTGATGGCTGTGGGCTAGTGGTTTTCAGAAGAAAAAGTTTTAAACCTGAGCTGGGATACACAGTTAACAAATCTGCAGGGGTCTGACTGGCTCATAACAACCTCTCCTTTTCTGAAAACTGCTTCAATATACAGGGAGAAACCCAATGGCCATGTCAGCATTGGGGTGCCCCTCCGATTAACACAGTGATTAAAAGCATAAGGTCTGTAATCAGACTTTCTGAGTTCAAAAGCTGGCTCTTCCCCATATTGGCTGTGACCTTGGCCAGTGGCTTCCCTGCTTTATGTCTCACTATTTACCATGTAAAATGGGGAATTATAATAGTACCTATTCTGGAGTTACTCTCGGGATCAAATGAAATACATACAAAGCACTCTAAGCAGTCCCTGGCCCATGGTGGACATTCCCTATAGGTGTTAATACATCCTGCCATGGGAGACTGATCCAAGGGAAGATATCTCACCAAAAGCAGCCCACTCAAAGTCTTTCTACTCAAAATTGTAACCAGAAGCAAAGACCAGAGTGTCTTGGAGATATATCACTTTCATGGAAACTTGAGAGAGAAGGTCCCTGAACTTCTGCTCCTGAGGGACTGTAGTTCCTATTCTTCCCAGCCTCACCTCTTCACCCCTTCTTTTCTGAGAAATGACTCAGTCTGCATCCAATAAAAAGATGAGTAGCTGAAAACATGTATGATGTCTCAAAAATGGCAGTCACTGCTGTCCTAGCTGGTAACCTGAGAAAAGATGATAGAACAGGGGCAGAAAGTAAGATGAACTCTGAGATATAAAGACTGGAAAACCTTTGGGAGACTTCTAGTACTGTGTATCATGGTATCTTTCTGCCACGCCTCAAGGCTTTTGCATATGTTCTTCTTTGTTCTGCTCACCTAACTGTCTCACGCCTACACATCCGTCACATAGGCCTGGGTATTATTTCCCAGAAGAAGCCTTCTCTATACCACTGTGCTATATCAGTTCATTTCCCTCAACCACCATGCTAAGTCAGCTGGACTCTCCTTTCATGCACTTATCACAGCTTATAATTATATATTTGCAAGATACTTAATATGTATCTGTTCCACTAGCCCACCCTTGAGAACAGAAACCATCTGACTTGTTCATTGCTGTATTCCCAGCACTGAGTAAAGTGCCTGATGTAGTTTGGCTGTGTCCCCACCCAAATCTCATCTTGAATTCCCCTGTGTTGTGGGAGACACTCAGTGGGAGGTAACTGAATCATGAGGGCAAGTCTTTCCCATGCTGTTCTCATGATAGTGAATAAGTCTCATGAGATCTGATGGTTTTAAAGAGAGGATTTCCCCAACACAAGTTCTCTCTCTCTGCCTGCTGCCATCCATGTAAAACGTGACTTGCTCCTCCTTGCCTTCCACCATGATTGTGAGGCCTCCCCAGCCACATGGTACTGTTGAGTTCTCCATTTAACCTCTTTTTCTCTATAAATTACCCAGTCTCGGGTATGTCTTTATCAGCAGCATGAATCCCCAAAGGGAGCCTGAAACAAACTGAGGCTCAAAAGAGATTTGTTGAATAAATGAGTGAACAAATAAATGTCTAGCACAAAATCTTCCCACAACTATTCTGGTTCCCCAGAAGAATGTGCTGTTCCCTCATCCACCCTCTAAGTGTGCTTGGCAGATACCCTGATTGTTTTCACCAGATTGTCCCCTAGTTCAGAGCTTCCAAACTGGACTGTGAGGCCCTCTCATGGCAGAGTTTATAAACTAACATCTCATTTTACCTCTACTGCCACTATGCCTGGCACCTGGCAGTTACTTGATTCAGATTCATGAAAATGAAAGAAATTGAATTACCTGCCCCCCCCTCCAAGGCTAATCAATGGGGTCAATCTATGATGTGTTCCATAGAAAAAATAAACAAGTTGGTTATTTTTCTGATTTGTCTATTCAATTTAGTCAATGTGATCCATTTGCTGTGCTCTTATAGTGGACTTACATCAGTTTTGGGACACTTCAAAGAACCTTCAAGTCTACCAGTTCCTTGAGTACCAACCAAAGCCCTGTGAGATAGTCGGCAGGTATGTGTCTATTCCACACAGGAAACAGAGGATCAATTAGTTAAATTTGCCTGAAATCAACACATAGGAAAGAGTGAACTATGGAGTCTTCCAGATCTCCAGACACCTTCTGAGTTGGGGGCTCTTACTCTAAAGTCAGGGATCTCCGGTACCCTGCTTGTTGATTTTTGTTAGGAAGGAGTATGTCCTACTTTTTTTGAAGATTCAAGATTACTGAGTGTGTGTAAGGAGCATAGGAAAAGATGACAGAGATATTCCTCGAAGGAAGCAAAAGGGTGAGGGGAGTTCAGAATGAGGAATTTAAAGAGGCGGCCTCTGAGGATGGGGTATGTGCAACTGAGAAGGGCAGAAAAGGGGGTATCTCCATTC
This sequence comes from Nomascus leucogenys, assembly GCF_006542625.1. Lineage (NCBI taxonomy): Eukaryota > Metazoa > Chordata > Mammalia > Primates > Hylobatidae > Nomascus > Nomascus leucogenys. The sequence continues at coordinate 21,756,136 of NC_044383.1, read as the reverse complement.
CTCAGTACAAATCCTGCCAGCCTCAGGAAGGGGAACCTGGAGGCCCAGGATAGGGGTGAAGAACTTTGGCCACAGCCTGTGACCCAAAGAACATCTAGGTAGTTAATACATTGGGATTGCACTCAATCAGCATTTTTCCAATCTATTTCACCACGGACATGTTTTATATTATACTGCATTGTTGATGGGATACCAATGGGCCTCATGAGATATAATGCATGCTTAGATTAAAGTAGACATCTAAAAATGATCTTGCAAATGAATTGCTGCAAGGAATTATGGAAATTACCTTTGATTTATGTGCAAATTTAAAATTGTATGATTAAACAAAAAATGACAAATTGGAGAAATCAACTGCTTTATATTTTATTAAAGACACAAAGAACAGCATCTCACAAATACATGCTGAAATTATAAATCATATAAATGAAATAATATACAAATATAAACACATAAAAATTCACATAAATATATGTATATATAAAAATATATAAGCATACATAAATGCTTGTTGAAATTATAAATGAAGACATGACAAAGACCACTGATCACCAAATAGATGACACATATCACCTCAGTGGTTCTTGAATTTGGCCTGAGCATCATGAGCTGATGGAACCACGGCCTCTCCTGTTTCAAGGGATCACACTCAACTTCCTTGCTTTGCTTTACCATTTCTTCATAGCAGACATGGGACATTATCATAGGAGAAGGGTTAACAGGTTTATACTTTTTTAAAAGAATCTTTTTCTTAGAAATTCACTTTAAAACTTTTTATAAGGGATGACCTTTCAAAATATAATTAAAATGCATATTATATGTGTATATATGTATGCATACATACATGTGTATACATTCTGTATATATGTATGCATACATACATGTGTATACATTATGTATGTATGTACACACACACACACAAATAGCTCTTATGTTTCTGAAACCCATTCTGGAATGCAGCCTAGATTAGACCCTCTGGAGATCATTGCCACCTACAACATATTCTAATTCCCATCTTTGCAGTGGCTACTGATGCACTTGGTGACTGACTGCTCAACTCACTCGCTTGACCTGTCATCATGGAGAATGGGCACAGCACAAAGCTCCAAGCTGGAGGTGTCCTGAAGTACAACGGCCCGATGAAGAACTACACAGGGGTAGCCCTTATATCAGACAAGAAGCAGATGGCCTATGCCAAAGGGTTCTGTTGAACTGAATTTTATGAAGGGTGTATTTCCTGAGGTAAGAACAGGGTTAGGAGAACAAGCAAGAGAAGGTGAGGCTCTCAAAGACTAAGAACCATAGGATCTTTGAAGGGGAGAGAACCAAGCTTCCAGAGCCCCGTGAAAGTTAGAGCCATGGGAGGGAGGCCTAATAAGAGCTGTTGTCGGAACAGTGATTATCAAAACCCCAAACCACAGCAAGGTGCAGCAGAAACAGAAATAAATACCCCAGCCTTTCTAGGATTGCTAAAAAAAAAAAATACAAAACACACAGTTAAATTTAAATTTTAGATAAACAACAAATAATTCTGTACTATAAGTATGTCCCAAATACTTCATGGGATATACTTACATTATAAAGTGTTTCATGGCTCTTCTAAAATTTAAATTTTCCTGGAATCCTGTATTTTTATTCATTAAATCTGGCAGCCCTAAACCTCTCTCCTCTCACCCTCCAATCTCTGCCAGTGCCTTCCATTATCCAAACCCAGCTGGAAGCCAGAAGTAAGGCAATCTGTGTGGTGCAGGCACTGGAGGTCAGCCTTGCCTGGGGCACAAGGCAAGGCAGAGAATTCTGGAAGACAAGATGTGGGGGTGGCACATCACCCCTCACAACAGAGAATAGCCAAAAATAATCAATGTCTAGCCTCTGCCATTCTAACTTCAGTCTTCATGGTAGAGTGGTATTTTCTCTGGACAGAACAGGCAATGTTTTGTCCTGGCTTTGTGCACTTGTGGGCTATTCTTTTAGTCTAGATCAGTGGTTTTCAATCTCCTATTCCAAATAAAATATTCCACAGAATCCCCACACACAAAGCAGGTAAAAAGGTAGCTGCTGCAGTAGAAGAGGCGCTAGACCTGAACCCCTATCTGGCTCCCCTCCTATCCACCCTACCTGCCCACATACAAACACAGTTGCAGTGGGGCCTGCAGAGCCCTGGGGAGCCTTGGGCCTGATCAAAGCTGGTCTGACAGCCACCACTGTAAGCCGCATTAAGTATACAACATACAGTGTGCTATCTTTTGTGAAGAAAAGAAATAAGAAAAAACATATCTCATGTTTGCAAAAGGAACTATAGAAAAAATATATCAGAAACTATTAAAAGGTGTTACCTCTAGCATAGAAGTGGGAATGGATTGGGGAAGATGGAAACAGGAGCAGGAATTCTCCAAGCAGAACTTCCTATACTTTTGCTTTTGAAACAAGTGAGATAAAAAGTGATGGGGAAAAAAAGCAAACTCTGAAATTGAAGACAAGCAGTAAAAAATGAAACTGTATTAAATCAATGGCATAAGCACACAAAAACTTAATTCAAGTAACTTCTGGATACAATTGTCTGATTATAGTTAGAGGGAGAAATTCTAAGACAAAAAGAATGGCAAAGGTGGGAGCCTTTGGTGATGGAATACTTTTTAGAATCTTGATTGTGGTGTTAGTTATAGAAATCTAACCTGTGATAAAATTACATAAAACTTCTCACATCCACATCCCACCCCCCCACACACACCCCCACCACACACATATCCATACATCCCCCCATCCCACATGAGTGTAGGTAAAACTGGGAAAATCTGAATAAATTCCATGGATTGTATGAATGTTAATTTTCTGGTCTTGATACTGTATTTTAAGTTAAGCAAGATATAATCAGTGGGATAAATATGGTGAAGGGTACACAGGATCTCCTGGTATATTTCTTCAACTTCCTGTGAATCTATAATTATTTTAAAATAAAACCTTATTTAAAAAACTGCAGGCCAGGTGCAATGGCTCACACCTGTAATCCCAGCACTTTGGGAGCCTGAGGGTGGCAGATCACGAGGTCAAGAGATCGAGACCATCGCGGCCAACATGGTGAAACCCCGTCTCTACTAAAAACACAAAAATTACCTGGGCGTGGTGGCACATACCTGTAATCCCAGCTACTTGGGAGGCTGACGCAGGAGAATTGCTTGAACCCGGGAATAGAAAAATCACTATTTTTCAACCCCCATTATAATAGTTGGCTCAGGTAAGGATTATCAGTATCTGTTAAATTCCTGGGTAAAATATCGGTGGGGAGGAGTACATTCACCCAGTTACAAAGTTCTACCCCATAGATTTCTTACTAATTACAAAGGGGAAATGAACAGCAGTAAGATCTGGCAGCCAACATCTTAATTAAAGGATCAAACTGAGCATCACCAGTAGAAAGGGGCTTGGCTGAGGGCAGTAGTGTGCTACGATTAAAGTCTGAACATGTTAGTGCCTCAAAGGAACGAGAAGTTAAGTTCATCAAGAGTGAGGACAGGAAAGGCTTCTTGGGGGAGCTGAGTTTGAAATGCTGATCAGAAAGGAGTCTGATGGCTGGGGGAGGTGGTTCAAGCAAAGAGCACAGCAGAAGCAAAGGCCCAGTGGCTTGAAACAGCCTTCTGGACTCAGAGAACCTCAATCAGTTGAGAATGGCTGGAACAAACAGTATAGAAAGAAGCTTAATTAAAGGTGAGCCTGGAGAGTTCGGCAAAGCCCAATCATTACAAGTTTCCATTACCAGGCTAAACAGCTTAGACCATATCAGGTGATGGAGAAACCTTGAAGGGTCTCTAAGGTGGGTGGCCATAATTATATAGGAAGAAAGTGACAAACCAGAGAGCTGTATAGGAGGTAGAATCCACCAGGCTCAGAACCAATCAGAGATATGGATAATGAAAGAAGCTAATAGGATGAACCCGAGAATATTTTCACGTTCTCTGCAGCAGGGCTAGTCCTGTAGATGGGCGGGGTTGAGCTAGGGAGCTGGATGAAAGGCACCTAAGGTCACGGTCAGCAGGACGTGGTGTGTGAATGATTAGTGATGCCTGCTTTGGTTTAGAACAGGGAGAAGAAAAGAGTATCAGGGTGGATGGTGGTTCTGATAACTGAGATTAAAAGCACAAGAAGAGGTGTTGGGTAGGAAGGACAAATGTGTTATTTCAACTATGCTGAATTAGAAAGATTGCCATTTATTTCAGAATTCCTAGTATCTCGTGTAGATTCAGTACACATTGTGGATGAGGCTTTTGGAGTTCTAATGATAACTTAAGGGCTATTTAATATATAGATTATTTACTCAGTACACTTCAGGGGCTTCTTCAACACATGCACTAAGGAGCATCTCCTGGATTTAGAGCATGGAGCTTTAATCAGAGCAATCCCATTAGGTTTAACATGATTTATTTAAACCTGGGAATCCTGGGGATGCTGGAATGAAGAAAACTCTCAGCCTGATTTTGCACTTAATAATAATTAATAATGAGAATGCGCTTCCCCATGGTAGCTGAGCATAGGCACAAATGTGTGCTGCAAAGTCAAATTCCTTGCCTTAGATCTCAGTCCCATGCCAAGGACAGCACCCCAATTCATCAGTGCCTGAGAGGCTGTCTAGCTTGAGAACCACACTGGGTGACTTATAATTAAAACAATTGCAATTCTTTTTAAAAATTTAATTCCAGATCTAATTTCTCATTTGCCTCATGAGGGTACAGTATGCACAGCAGCCTATCTGTGGGGAAATCAAGGAAAAGCAGGAGGACATGCACCACACAGTGCTTATATTAATCATTCATATTTTTCTAGCAACACTTTTTAATAAGTGTCAAATCTTTATTATTTTCTTTGGCATTTGCATCCACATTAATCACGTCGAATTCAGAAGGTATTTATTTCTGGAGGTTGTAAAAATCAACCCAGAGTCTTCCCCAAGCTAATCAATTAGTCCAAGTCCACTCCTAGGGTTCTGATTTGTGGAAGCTTTGCTGGTTCAGAAAGCAACAAGAAAGAAAACTCTTAACATTGTGATGGCCACAGGGGATAAGAGAGGAGATACAGTTCCATCCTGGGACACACATCACAGAGTTTTCCCACTGTCTTGGCCACTGGAATCAGAGTCCTCCAGGGGCAAACTTTCTGAGGCAAGAAACTCACACACCACCACTTCTCCATGGCCACAGAATGGCACTAGATAGGTGGGCTAGTAGCTCTCTGAGCCTTTTTATTACAGAGTAGGGGAAGTCTAATAAAGAGAGCTTGCTGGTTCTTCCAGGGTGGACTTTATAAATTATGGAAAGAATACACCTAGTAAAGCGAAAGCTGGAAGCACAAAAACTGCCTGGAGCAACAGATAGCATAGGCCTGGGAATGTGGAAACATGAGTTCTAGTCTCAGCTCTTTCAGAAATGACTGTGAAATTTCCATCTCTTGGCCTCAGTTCCCAGACCTTTAAGATGGGCTTGCCTAGATAGTGTTTCAGGCTTTGCCAATTCTTGAGCCGATGAGTGACATCTTCAAATATCTTCAACCCCAGGATGAGACCCATAGCAGGGAATTTGGAGGATATGGTGGTCTTGATGTTAAGCTTGACCCGAAGAGGAAGTGACACTTGGGCTGAACTTCATCAATGTCATCCCCATCTTTAGCACTGAACCTGCAATTTTGACACTGTGGAAGCAGCGGCGGCTGAGACATCTGTGATTTTTTTGAGGTTTCACTTATTAAGGAATAAAGACAAACAGCAGGGAAACTAAGTATGGCAGGGCTGGGTCACTCTGCATCTTAACTCACCAGTCTGGAGCATCCAGGATCTGGTGTAGAAATGTTACTCACTCCTAGTGCAAAAGACAGAGACCAAATTAACTGGTATATTCCTATTGTACCTACATTTATCTTCAAAATCTCAGAGCAGAAAGAACTTGATAGATCTGATCTTTGCAACACAGTCAGGTTGGCAGATTTTGTCTTTCCTTCTTCTGGCTTCCCCTTTCCACATCATCTTCTCCATGGGAGTTCCCCCAGGTCTCTCTCCCAGGTGCCTCAGTGTTCTCTCCTTCTTGTTCTCCTGCATCCTCCGTCCATAGGCCATCCTCTCAAGCAACATCCCTTGCCAGTCATTTTTATCTTAGTGTGAATTTGCACAACCACTTCCTTCCTTGAATAGGGGCAAGAGACAATCTAGGCTTCGGGGAAATAAGTTCGTAGGTAGAGACTTCTAGTTGTCACCCCAAATTCATTATTTATTAAGAAATAATGAACCCATAGCAATAGAACCCCAATTATCAGCTGAGGACACAGCTGCCTAGAATTCAGATTCTGCTGAAATATGAATATCAAACTGATTATCATAGGTAGTTTGGAGTCATAAGATTAAGACTGATCTTTTTTCTTTTTGCTTACAAATATATATAAACTGTGTGAGACACAAAAAGGAAATATTTATATCTAACATGTATTTTATATTTTTCTATAAAAGGGCATGTAATTTCTTAAAATGTCCCGCATAATTATAATTGCTAGCATCTAATCCAACCACTTGATCATTTTTTTTTTGAGCCTGGGTAATACTATGGGTATTTGGGGGATATGGCTGGGGATAAAACTGTGTCTGTAGTAAGTTTTCACTAGAACAATCCACTCGTGGACTGGTTTTATTTTGGCCTTTGTCTGTAACTCCCCTCTTCAGGGGATTATCCCCAATTTTCCTCTGAGTCCCCTTGCCTTAATACTTTCAGTGACTGTGTTTTGGGTGGAATTGACTCTACTTCTAGCTCTAGAGGTAAGATGTGTATTTTTGTTTTGCTTTGTTTTTCGAGACAGGGTTTTGCTCTGTTGCCCATGCTGGGATACAGCAGAACTGTGTCAACTCACTACAGCTTTGATCTCGTGGGCTCAAGCCATCCTTCCACCTCAGTCTCCTGAGTAGCTGGACCTACAGGTTTGTGCCACTACACCCAGCTAATTTTTGTGTTTTTTTTGTTTTGTGTGTGTGTGTGTGTTTGTTTGTTCATTTTTTTTTTTTTTTTTTTTTTGTAGAGACAGGGTCTCATTGTGTTGCCCAGGCTGATCTCAAACTCTTGTGCTAAAGCGATCCTCCACCTCAGCCTACCAAACCACTGGGATTACAGGCATGAGCCACTGCCAGCCCAGAAAATAAGCCATAAAAATCAGACAATGTTTTCTCTGGCCGAATGATTGATTTAAGAAATGGTGTGAGGCCAGGCGCAGTGGCTCATGCATGTAATCTCAGCACTTTGAAAGGCCAAGAAGGGTGGATCACTTGATGTCAGGAGTTCGAGACTGGCCTGATCAATACGGTGAAACTCCATCTCTACTAAAAATACAAAAATTAGCTGGGTGTGATGGGATGCCTCTGTAATCTTAGCTACTCAGAAGACTGAGGCAGGAGAATCCCTTGAACCCGGGAGGTAGACGTTGGAGTGAGCCGAAATCATGCCACTGCACTCTAGCCTAGGCAACAGAGTGAGACTCTGCCTAAAAAAAAAGAAAAGAAAAAAAGAAATGGCATGTAACCCAATAGAACTGATGAGATTCAAACCACTTTGCTGGGGGTGCATGGAAGGATTCTAGCTACTTTCTGCTGGGCTTAAGCCTAAAGAGATATGAGGCTGGAGCTGCTGCCTCTATCTTTGGCACCATGAGGAGGAAATCTGTCTGGGAATATATTTAATGAGAATAAGTAAGGCTAAGAGTTGTAGAAAGATATCAGCTCCTGGAGACGCAGTGTGAATCCTTGCATTGCGTGCCTGAAGCTCCCATCTAGGATCTACAGGATCCAATAAGATCCTTCTTTATTTTTTTCATTTAAGCCAGTTTTGGTTCAATTTTCTCTCACTTAGAAAATCTTAACTAAGAAAACAACTAATTTATCTTGTTAAGTTTTCCTTCTCTTTTAAAACAATTTTATCTAGGGATAATTACAAACAATAAGCTGCACATAAAGTATAAAATTTGATAAGGTTTTACATATATATATATACATCTAGGAATCCATCCCCACAATTAATATAATGAACACATCCATCACCATCAAAAGTTTACTCCCACCTATTCATAATCCTTTCCTTCCTTCCCTTCACACCTACCATGTCCCCTGGCAACTGCTGATCTGCTTTCTGTCACAGTTTGCATTTTCTGGAATTTTGTACGAATGTAATCATACAGTACAAACTCCTTTTTGTCTGGCGTCTCTTACTTAGCACAATAATTTTGAGCTCCATTCATATAGTTTTGTGTACCAATAGTTAATTCATTTTTATTTCTGAGTAGTATTACACTGTGTGTATATAACACAATATTTTATCTGTTCACTTGTTGGTGGACATTTGATTGTTTCTAATTTGGTCTATTACAAATAAAGATGCTATGAACATTCTGGTATAAGTCTTCATATGGACATGTATTATTATTACTCTTGATAAATACCTAGAAGTGGAATGGCCCAATTCTATGGTGCAAGATTAATCTTTTAAAAAAATTGCTAAAGTATTTGCCAAAATAGTTGTACCATCTTAATTCCCATCAGCTGTCTATGAGAGTCTCAGTTCCTCCACATACAAACACTTGATATGGTCAATCTTTTTAATTTTGGACAATCTAATACATATGTAGCCATATCACAATACAGTTTTACTTTGCATTTTTCTCAATGACTAACTTTATTTTCTTTTTATATGCCTATTTTCCATCTTTTCTATCTCATAAGGTGAAGTGTCTACTCAAATCTTTTACCTTTTTAAAAAAAACTGTTTTCTTCTTATTAGGATTTAAGAATTCTTTGTACATTCTGGATATAAGTTCTTTATAAATTTGGAATTTACAAGTATCTTCTCTATGTCAACAATAACTTTCAAAGAACAGAATTTCCTAATTTTGATAAAGTCCAAATTATGTTTTTCTTTTAAAGATCACTCTTTTGGTGGTTTATCTAGGACAGCTTTGTCTAACTCAAGATCACCAAAAATTCCTCCTACATTTTCTTCTAGAAGGGTTACAGTTTACTTTAGATCTTACATTAAGATCTGTGATCAATTTTGAGTTTAGTATTAAAGGCTCTTATGCTTTGTCCTGGGAAGCAGTTACGTTTCTTGGAAGCAGTTTAATCCTCTTGAGTACTGGCTTTAAGCTTTGTTAGTTGGAATCAGAGCAACATGTAATCTAATTTTGCCCACTACTGAGGCAAAACCTTTCTGAATACTCTTCCGGGACTTCATAAGTTCCAAGGTTTCCTCTCTGGATGACGATGGGAATAGAAACTATTTCTGGCTCTGTATGAGCTCTGAGCCTTGTTTTTTCCTCTAATGTCTTTAAATAATTCCTTTCCTGATCTCAAGTAGTTTCCTCACAATCATACATTGATCAACAATCAGCTGAAGACTCAAGGGTGACTCTTTGCAAATTCTCTAGAGTTCTCTACGTAGAGCTCTCTTCTCTCCTTGACGCTGCCCTAAAAACTGTCTTCTTTGGCCTCCCCGGGTTCTCAGCTCTGTTTCCTCACCTCATGGAGACAGCTGGACTCCACCTGGATCCCCACCTTGTGCTGTGGCCTAGAAACTCTCTAGTCAATCAGGTGGGCAGTCACAGAACCCACCTTGTTTGTTTCTCTGTTTCTGTGATGGGTGGCTCATTGCCTGGCATCCAGAATCTTCAAAACCAGTGTTTCATGTATTTCATTTGTGTGTGTGTGTGTGTGTGTGTGTGTGTGTGTGTGTGTGTGTGTGTGTTTAGCTGTTTTTTAAGGGAAGTTAAATGCAGCCTCTGATATTACACATTAGTTGGAAGTAGAAGTCTTCCACAGTATAATGTGGGAGACATTCTAAAAGACAGCAGCATTTCCTATTTTAAGTAGATCAACCATTTGAAAATCTACCCTATGTATGGGCAATAACTTTCGAAAATAATTTATTTACATTTCTATTTTCTTCATAGAAGTTGATCTCTAGAAATCATTGCTGTAATCACAGGATGGATAATACAATCAACCATAGGGTGTTGGTCATAGATTCATTTACCAAATATTTGTCAAACAGCTACAGGTATTGGGGGAAATTACTACTCCAGGTATTGAAGGCAAGGGGTCAGTGGAATATGTTAGTGAACAAAGAGACAAGATTCTTGACCTTAGAAAAGTACCTTTTACACATAACTGCTAGAGGTAAGTGTTTTACATATATTAACTCTAATCCTCATAACAACCCTGCTGCATAAGCAGTAACAATTAGCAAACTCCATTTAAAGATGAGATAACTAAGGTAAAGAGAGTTTGAGTAACTTACCCAGGGTAGTACAAGTAATAAGAGTCAGGGATGGGATTCAGTCTAGGCAGTTTAGCTCCAGGATCTCTTCCCTGGGCCATTATGTGACATTTTATTTACACGTGTCAACAAAACAACACATTGTAACATGGCAAGGATTCAACTGCTTTACGAGGGCAGATAAAGCAGAGTAAGAAGATAATGATAGAATGTGCTGCCTTACAGAGTGGCCCATGCAAAGCATTTCCTAAGAGATGGCATTTAAGGCAGAGAGCTGAATAAAGCAAGAGAGAGAGATGTGCAGCCACCTGGGGAAGAGCATTTCAGGCAGAGGGCACAGAAAGTGCAAAGGTCCTGAGACAGAAATGCTGGATGTGCTCAAGGAGCAGCAAGAAGCCAGTGTGGCTAGAGCACTAAGAGAAGGAAAAAGTGGGTGGCTGAGAGAAGAAATTAATATGATTTATATAAAATGCCTCCCACAATGCCTGGCACTTAGTGGATGGAAGCTAAAGGGTGGACATTATTAGTATCATCATTGCAATTAGCACGGGTGCTTTGAGAGAAAAATGACTGGAGAGAAAGGAGGCACCCTCCATGACTTGGGTTAATCAGAGAAGACTTCTTGGAATGGGGACTTAGGCTGAGCTTCCAAAACTAAGACCTTTCCCCTATTTCCAAGCGACACCATGAAGCCTCTTTCCCCACATTCCTGGGAATGAGGATGGGTGAGTCTTCTGACTTGAAGAGATGACCCAAAGCTGTATACTAAGAGGTCAGTAGATTCACAGAAGAGAAATTAAAAATCATTTATTTTTCCTTCTGAGTTTTCTTTGGCTTCTTGTCTGAGCCTCTCCCTGCTGGCCCTTTGATCTCAGAATCCTTTCATTCCCTGGTCCATTTTTTAAAGATTTTGAAAGAAAGTCTCCAATGAAGATTGTTATTAGGGCTTTAAGCCAGATGGAGCGAATTAAATCAGAGTCAAAGAAAACCTGAGTGGCCTTTTCCACTGATAAGTTTCTATTTGCACTATTTTATCATAGTAGGAATGGCTCTTCTGAATGTCCAAATGGCACTGAATAAGCAGAGAAGGAGAGAATTAACTCTGATAAAGAACTGTTCCTTGCCCTTAAATGTCAGAGACATCAATTGTTCATCACACGGAGACCAGAATGTCATCAGGCTGAAAGAACAGGATGGAGACCATGAGCAGAATTTTTTTTAAATGCCACATGGGTTTCTAGAAACAAATGCCTAGTCAGCTTTCTCAGGTAACACTAACTCATAATTACCGTGCCGCCTCTTGTTGACATGAGATGGCTGATTCTCCTGGGCTTACCTTTAGCTCCAAGCTGTTAACAGAAAGGAAGGGAAGGAAGAGAGCTCTGAGCAAGTAGCCCAGAGCCACAGTCAGAGTGTGGGCTCTGGTGGCAGCCTGCACCTGTATCAAAATCTCCTTGGGGGTTTGAAAAAATGGAAACCCTGGCTCCCTCCCAAGCCTCCTCAGATATTCTGAGGGTAGCACCTCAAGGCCAAATTCACCAGGTGATTCTTAAACAAGGCAGTTGCAGATGAGCCCTCTGAGAATATGGCTGTGCCAGGATCCTTTCTTGAGGCAGCTTCTGGAGAGGTCATCAGGGTGGGGGTGAACTAGGGGTTCTCTACCCTCTCTTGGCACAGAATCACCTGAGAGCTTAAAAGATACAGCTGCCTGGGCTTTTAGGCCTGAGATTCTGTAGCAATCTTCTGTGTTAAGTCCAATCTTGTCTTTTTTTTTTTTCCCTAAAGTTCCAAAGATAAATCCAATATGCAGGCAAGGTTGAGAACTAGCAGGTCCCAGAGCAGGGGAAACAATGCCAGAGGCCATAGGGCTAGGCAGTTAATGGGAATGCGTGAAACAGGCTGGCTGGGACAGGTGAAATAGAAACCCCAGTTCCATTCCAAGAGGGTGGCCACTGCTCAGCAAGCCAACTCCTGGTTATGTGGAAACAAAACTCATTTTTGCCAACCCTTCTGATTTTTCAAGAAAAGTCAGAAATCAAAATTTTAATATGAAACCAGATTTTTGAAAGTCTATAAACGGCCGGGCAGCGTGGCTCACATCTGTAATCCCAGCACTTTGGGAAGCTGGGGCGGGCAGATCACTTGAGGTCAGGAGTTCGAGACCAGCCTGGCCAACATGGTGAAACCTTGTCTCTATTAAAAACACAAAAATTAGCTGGATGTGGTCGTGCAGGCCTGTAATCCCAGCTACTCGGGGGGCTGAAGCAGGAGAACTGCTTGAACCTGGGAGGCGGAGGTTGCAGTGAGCTGAGATCATGCCACTGCACTCTAACCTAGGTGACGGCGCAAGACTTCGTCTCAACAACAACAAGAAAGAGTCTATAAATCACACAAAATGTATACATTACTGTGTGCACAGAACAGAACACACCTGTGGGTGGCTGTGGCTCAGAGACTGCCCATCTGTGACTTTTGCTTGTGAAGTTTCTCAGCCTGTGGACATGCTAGGAGGCCCCTCTGTGGTGACCTCTCCTTGGGGGCCAGTTCTATAAGTGCTCTTGGTTTGTGTGTAGTCCCATCTGCCTCCCTAGAATTTCTCTTCTTTGATGTGGTTTGCCAGATTTCCTGACTCGTTTGAAGCCAAAGAAGTTGTCTCATAATTAATATTTAAGAAGGAATATTTTGTATTTTTACTTTCTGTAGAATCCTTTTATCTTAGACAAGAGATATGTGTAAGAATATGATTTTCATAAATGACATCTGAGTGTTTTGTGTTCTATCAAACTCTATGAACACTCAAGCTTAGAGTGCTCATACAGTTTGTTATCAAAACCAGAAGACTCTAGAAAATGAATGTAACTCAGAGTTAATGGGTGTAAACTGGTTCGTACAGTCAGCTCACTCTGGCTTTACTTGTACAAATTTGGTTCTGGTTAGGAACCCTTATTTATTTTTTTAGAATTTTTTTATTTCCACAGGTTTTTGGGGAACAGGTGGCATTTAGTTACATGAGTAAGTTCGTTCTTTAGTTGTAATTTGTGAAATTTTGGTGCACCTATATTCTGAGCAGTATACACTGAACCCAATTTGTTGTTTTCTATCCCTCACCCACCCCCCCACTCACCCCTTCCCCCAAGTCCCCAAAGTCCCTTGTGCCTTCGCATCCTCATAGCTTAGCTCCCACTTATGAGTGAGAACATACAATGTTTGGTTTTCCATTCCTGAGTTACTTCACTTAGAATAATAGTCTCCAATTCAATCCGGTTGCAAGGAATGCCATTAATTCATTCCTTTTTATGGTTGAGTAGTATTCCAATGTGTGTGTGTGTGTATATATGTGTGTGTATATATATATATGTGTGTGTATATATATACACACACACGTACATATGTATATACATGTATATGTGTATATACGTATATATATGTATATGTGTATATATGTATATATATGTATACACACATACATGCACACCACAATTGCTTTATCCACTTATTGATTGATGGGCATTTGAGTTGGTTCCATATTTTTGTAATCGTGAATTGTGCTGCTATAAACATGTGTGTGCAAGTATCTTTTTCATATAATGACTTTTTTTCCCCTCTGGATAGATACTCTATAGTGGGATTGCTAGATCAAATGGTAGTTCTACTTTTAGTTGTTTAAGGAAACCCCACATTGTTTCCCATAGGGGTTGTACTAGTTTACATTCCCACCAACAGTATAGAAGTGTTCCCTTCTCATTGCATCCATACCAACATCTATAATTTTTCAATTTATTATGGCCATTCTTGGAGAAGTAAGTTGGTATCGCATATGTGGTTTTGATTTGCATTTCCCTGATCATCAGTGATGTTGAGCATTTTTTCATATGTTTGTTGGCCATTTATATATGTTCTTTTGAGAACTGTCTATTCATGTCCTTAGCGTACTTTTTGATGGGATTGTTTTTTGTCTTGTTAATTTGTTTAAAAGAACCCTTACTTTAAAAAAGCTCCCCAGATAAACTGGATGCAGGTGGTCTGTGGACTGCATTTTTAAACACTAACATTATAGTAGAAAGGGAAGACAGTAGAAAAATGTCCATTTGGAAGATGGAAACACTGAGTCTAGAGAGAGGACTCATTGACACCCAGCTGTGTAATGCTCGCTACATTATAAGATGAGCAGCCAGCCAGCAAGAAAAGACAAAGACAAATACTAGTTGCTAATCTCACACTTTCCTTTTTCCAGATTCCTCACAAAAGTATTTTGTTAGTTCTACTTGATTACATAGTACTTGACTGTCTTCAAGTAAATGCCTAAAGGCAACTGGTAATTAATGACATGCGTCTAAGCATTGTGATGAGCAATAAACATATGCTGAAAACATGCATTTTTATGAGATATGCTAATGAATCTTAGCACCCCAAACCACAAGCAAAACTCCAGAAAGATTTTCTTTTTATTTATGTATTTTAACCAACAACCAATTGATAGGTAGTGAGTTCAATCAGGGCTGGCTTCCCATGCTATGGGCACTGGAGGCACTCTTGGACCCATTTGAAATGCTTCAAAAACCCCTCTGTTGCCAGTGGCAAGGAATTGGCAAAGATAATCTGCATTTTATTTCTGTCAGCCATAATCACACATCTGCACAACATAAATGCATCAAGAAATGGCTTTCTTGTTTTTGTTTTCGATTGGTGGACTCTCATCTAATGAGTTCGAGTCAAAGAATTTCATGATGTTGAAGACCACTGGGACCTCTGAGGGTAACAAGCATATTCCAATGCCTTTTCTGGACAAGGCAAAACGGAGTTTAGTGTGTAGACATGGACTATGGAGTCTGCACCCTGGGTTTGAATCCTGGCTCTGGCACTTGTCTTAGAGCTTAACTTCTCTGGGCCTCAGTTTCCCCATTTGTAAATGTGGATGATGACAGTACCTACTTCATAGGGTTTTTGATGACTGATAAATAAGCTAATGCTTGTGAGGCACTTAGAAGAGTGCCTGGCACATGACAAGATCTCTAAATATGGTATTGTGGTTTGAAGGACCTGGCTTCCCTTGCAGCAGAGCCCCCATGTAGGAAGTTGGGTTTAAGGGCCTGTTGGTTGACTTTGTCCTCTCAGTTCTCATATGCGCATCACTCCCCATGTCCCCACTGTGCCAAAAAAAAAAAAAAAGTGCATTTTAGTTTCTTCATTTCCTCAAAGTCTCCTTAGGACAATATTAACTTTTGGCACCAAGGCTCCCAGGAAATTGTCTGTTGGTTGGTTTTAGATAGGGAACAAGACTGCTTGGCTTAAAAGAAAGATTTACCCAGGGAGTTTTGGAGTTCAGCTATGGAGTAGATCAGAAACTGGGGTCCTTCCTGTTCCTAAAAACACACGCTGTAGGCAGCTGAGTATGTTGCCTACAACTGTGCCCTGGCCTTTCTGAGGTCTGTGAGCTGGTCCTTCCCAGGGTGAAGTCTGACCTCTCTCCCTCTCCTGAACCAGACATGGACCACACACCACCATCCCCATCATCTTCCACCCTCATCTTCAGGAGAGATTGAAACTGTACAAGTTTCTTTTTCTCTCCTCTTCAGACATTCCATGTTTAGAATCATAGGCGCCTTTATTTTCAGCTTTGAGCAACTGTTCCAGGCAGAAAATGCCTGCCAAGTGTTCTGGGTTGCATTCAGGCTGTTTGAGCTCATGCTTTGCTGAACAAAAGTCTGTGCTGACATTTCTAGAAAACAGCAACACTTTGGGGCTGCAGTGAGGCATCCCTCTTCTATGTGCAAAGGGTATTCCTGGGAGAGGTTTGAAACTCCAGAGAAATAATTACAGTGCTTTCTACTTCCCAGAACTTTATAGTTTACCAAGTTCTTACGCATCTGTGATTTCATTTGCATCTTGTAACAACTGTGAGAAGTCGTCATGACAAGGATTAGGACTGTTATTTTACAGATGACAGAGCTTTAGATAAGAGTGAGGTAAGCATTTGACATTCGTGCAAGAGCTTGGCCTCTTGACTTCCAAACCTAGGAGCTTTCCACAAATATCAACATAATATCCACACGCTGCTTTGACATACAATTTACACTGAGCACAGTATCATTTTTATCATCATGAACGTCCCATGAGTTAGAACTGGAAGTGTTTTAGTCAGCAAGAATACTCTATGCTATAGTAACAAATAAGCCCTAATATCATAGAAACTTAGCCAAACAGAAATTGATTTCTTACTCATACCATACATAATCTGATGCAGATCTCTGTAGTGGCTTTTCTCCAAGTGGTAACTCGGATCCAGACCGCTTCATATTATTCTCCTGACATTTAAAAAATATGGCCTTAGAAGTCACTGGGAAATGAGAACAGAGTGTCATCCATTTTCTGGAAGGTTTTATGGCCAGGACTGGAAGGAGAACACATCATTTCCACTCACGTGTGATTGGCCTGAACTCAGTCATAACTTCAACCTAACCACAAAGGAAAGATAGTCTTCTTGTGTGCCCAGGAAGAATAAACGAAATGGGGTTTAGCGAATACAAAGCATTCTCTCTGCTACTTTGAATTATACCAGTACTTGTTCAGGCTGTCTGCAGCGTGTTGGAAAATAAAACATCATGGTCAAAAACTCGTAATATTGTGCCAACTATATGGTAGCCACAAAATACCTGCAGGACAAATTGAACTATTTCCAACATGAAGCTTCCCACAAGCTAAAGAATGGTGCTGCATATCACAACAGGTTACCAGGCCAAAACAAAGGATGGGAGATAATTTTTCATATTACTGGAACTGAAATGGAAATATTATGTATTCACTTTTTTTGTTTTCCTATCTGCATTTACAAATGATTTGAGTGGATTTCTAATCTTGAAGCATTTCCAAAATAACAAAACCACACACACACATAAAAGGAAGTTAAATAGAGCAGAGAACTAGCTATACCAAAAATTTGAAATTGATCAATCATTACAACTAAGCAATAGGTTTGGTTGCATGCTTGCTGAAAGCTAAAGTAAAAAGGAGGTAAAGGTAATAACATTTTGAGCACCTCTGATGTCCCAATTGCTATATGAAATGTTTTATATACATCAGTTGATTTGATCCACGTATCAGCTTGTGAGGTAGCTAATGATAGTAGCCACCCCACATTGAATTCTTAGACTAGGCCAGGTCCAAGGCTAAACACTTTACATGTATAACTATTTAAACCTAACTAATGTACCATTTTATAATAAGAAAAGTAGAGGTTCAATGAAATGACATGAACTGTCCAAAGTATAATTAGTGGCCAAGGCTGGATCCAACTCAGCCCTATCTGATTCCAAAATCTGTGCTCTTTCCATAAACTAATAGTATTATTTGTCACATAAAAGGAAACATATAATTAAGGAGACACAGGACATACAGAAGATGCACATTCTATTTTTTTTTAAAGTGGTATCTTAATGAGCTCCAAATCAGGTCCAAAACTTTTCTTATTATTTCAAACCCCTTGGAAGTCAAGAAACAGTTCACTCTTGAGGATATTCAAGGGAACTGCAACATACCTGAGGCAGAGAGAGGGCTGAAAGCCAAAGGAGGAAACAGTGCAAGCAAACAGAGGTTGGAATTCTGTAGGAGGCCATCTAGCAATACAGCACCAGAGCTGCCAAGCCTTCTCCCAGAACTCCATTTATTAGACTGAATTATATCAGATCCTGAAGGCTAAAACACTAGAAATGAAGGAATTTTCATTTTTATGAAAGGACTAGAAATAAACGAGAGAGAAAAACATGCAGTCTATGTATTAGTTTACTTTACTGCCTTTGGCTGACACACAGGCCGTCACTGGCCTATGGTGGGGCTGCCTCTCACAGCATCATGTTGCACATCACCTCCCTAATGAGCAGCTGTTTTCAGTCTTTGCTTGCTGTAGACTCAAGGCTAAAGGTGCATTCTCTCCCAAAGCCAGAGACAGGCAAACATCCAGGGATGCGCCCTTGGTGAACCTCTGTGCTTTGCCTACTTCATAGCCAGCTGGAAGTGAGGGGCTGACCTGGGGTATCTCCAAAGTCTACTGCCGAGTGGATATGTCCTGAATTACAATGCAGGTAGCCTTCACTTTATACAATTCTGATACACACAGATTTCAGTTACCACTGTTTACTTCAAAAGCAACAGTCCTCCAACAACACAGTTCAATTTCAGTTACCACAGTGTATTAACTGTCAGTATTTGAATAAAGTACAAACCTCACTGCCAAGTCTTTGGTCCACAAATCACTATGTAAATAATAGATCCACCCCATGTTGAGACCAATCAAGTTATGTCTTTCAAAGCCTGTTGGGGATTGCTCACTGCCCATCTCTTATTTATTTCACATAAAGACAGCAAAGAATGTAGTTGTGTTACCTCCTTGTCTCCTGTTGATAAAACCCATAGGACATTTTATAAAAACGAATAATCAAAAGAAGGAGTTGGCCAAAAAAAGGAGAGTGCCACAAAGAAGTGAAAAATGAAAATGTTGGAAGTGAAATTGAAATCCAATGCAAATGGAGCATTTTAGCTGATTGCGCTATTCAAGGGACTCTAGACACCCAGCCAGCGGAACTTAGTGAAGGTAAACTTTAGACGTCAATGAGGAAAGCGCTTGTGGCGAAAAGGAGAAAAAATTTTCCTAGAGAAATTAGCATCCTCAAAAAACTTCACATTAAAAGAACTCTTGGAGCTACTTTGTGACATTATAAGTATAAAGAATAAAATGCAGGAAGGTAATCCCAACTTAGCAAACAGTATGGTAATTTACCAGGGTACAGAAAATATGTTCACATGTACTGTAACTTACACAATGACAAGAAGGCAAGAACTGTTCAAATTACTCTTCATCACTTTTTTATAAGAAATAAACTTTTCACGTTATCAATGTTCTAATATTTTGAATAACACTGTAGTAACTAAATATTAACGTCACTTTTTTTTTGCATTTCTCTATACATTTAAAGGTGACAGCAAGATAGTTTTTAATGTTTTGATGAAAATCTTTAAGAGTCACAGAACAATCATACATTTTCCTATTGATTATTAAGATCATTTTTTGTGGTTTCAGCTTGCATGGTCATTTTTACTGCCACAAAATAACATGCAAAGCAAGAAATCGTGTATTTCCCAGCTCTTTCAGTGAGAAGCTCTGCTCACATATGGCATAACACAAAAATAATGACCTCTAAAAGATGCCATGACATGCACCAGAGAATGAGATTCATTGCTGTGACACTTATTCATTCAATTAACCTCTTGTGAGGGTTCCTGAAGTCTGGATACAGTCCTAGAAAGAAAGGAGGTTGATAAAAGAGGTATGTGATATTTTCCAGAAAAGAGCTTCTGGGATGTCTAAGCGCTATACAACTGGAGGAATATCATTTATCTGAAAGGAAGATCCATATATCTAAGTGGAATAGCCAAGCAACTAGATGGAGTGTCTTATTTGAACCTCTAAAGAAAACTGGGCTAAAGATAAATAATTGGGATTTGCTGCCCTATTAGTCATAGCAAAGGCCATCAGCCACAACTAGGAGTCTGCCTAAGAGACACTGAGGCAGACATTACCAGTCTATCCCCACTATCTTCTTTCAGTGATAGAACTTGGATTTTTGTTTATTTTTACACTTCACATGGTTAGGTATTCAGGGTGGGCCTTCTTTCCAGCCATAGAACATAAGTTCTGTTTAGTCTCAAGCTGTGAAGGGTTATTCCATATCCCCTGCAAGGTTTAGGCATGGGCCTGGGATGTAGCTCTGCCCATTGAGAAGTAAGGGGTAGGGACTTCTGGGACAGTGTCCCTCGTGGTTGAAAAGAGGTGAGAGGCACCGCAGTGTCTGTCTCTGTTAGCCAGCTTGTATGATGTGATACCTGGTCATGATACCTGGAACTCTAGTGGTTCATGATTCCAGGGACTCCATGATACCTGGAACTCCAGTAGTCCCATGACACCTGGGACTTCCTGATGAAGCATGAAAACAGAAAAGCAAAACGAAAAGATGAAAGTTACTGATGAAAGCAATAAGAAGAGGATAAGCATAAGAACCAAGCCAGGACAGCAAGACAAGAGAGGGAATCACCTGAGTTGCTGGATTAACTAGCTTGGAACTGACCCATGTGGGGACTTCTTGTCCCTAAGTCAGATTTGTGAGACAAATGTCCTTACATTTTAATCCATCCCTTACAGCTGAAACATCCCAATGGAACAGAGAGCAATCTGAGAGGTGACAGAGACCAGTGGATAGCCAGGGAAGAAGACTAGAAGAGGAGTCAGGAAGGAGAAAAGAGAACCAGAAAGATACAAAGAAGAGACATAGGACAGGGATTCCTGCCTCCCTTTGAACTCTGACCCAAAGCGTTTTAAGCAAACAATCTGCCTTCTCTTCCAAGTGTCAATCCATTTCCAAACCTAGATGCAAATCAGTGAGGATTTAAGATTCAAGTAAGTAGAGAGGGAAAAAAAAAAATCACTGTCACTGCCTTAACCAAAGGGAATTTGATATATGTTTTTTTCTTTAAAAATCTTGGTACATCTTTCAAGGCTCTCAAGCTGTTGACACATACAAAATGAAAATGAACATCGTGGCAGGTGGTAGGAAATGAACAAGCATAGGCAACCAGCAACTACAAAAATGAGATAACCTGGAGCTTCAGTAATGCTGAAATTATCCACAGCCCGGGAGGAGAATATTCTTAACAAAAAGCTACCAATAAAGGGCCAAATGGAACTGCTGAAAACTAGCCCAATCTTGTGTCTGCCTTTCAAATTAAACAGGATATAGCATCTGTATTCATGCAAAAAATGTCTGTCGAAAGATTTTGTTGTATGTTATTGGACTGAGATGTCAAGACAGCATCCTCTGCTCAACAGTCTTAAAAATTAAATAAGGGGTTCTTGTATAATGAATGCTTCATAATAAGATAGTGCCTAAAGGCCAGGGTGCTATGAATTACTGCTATGGTGCTGAAACTGGAGTTGGGTCAAGAAAGTCACTTTTCTTGTCTCATCTCCCAACTATCAGAAATTGAATTAGTTATGTAAAGGCAAGAGCTTGGGCTTTGGAGTCAGACAAACTTGGGTAGTAACAGCCCCATTAGTTATTGGAGGTGTGGTCTTCAGCAACTCACAAAGTCTCTGAGCTTCAGTTTCCTTATGTGAAAATAGAGGCCATTATAATATAAGGTTATAATAAATATTTAATGAGATTATACTGTAATAACCTAAGTCAAAATGACAGAAATAACTAATATTCATTAAACATGTATTATGTGGTGATGTTTTAAGAGAGATACCAGAGAGAGACAAGAGATGAATTCATCCACAGTGCCAAGTTAGGGATGAGAAAATGCATGCTTCTGTTGAAAATGTGGGAAATATGGCTTTTCTTTTGGATTGAGGTGAGTTCACAGTTTTAATAAGCAAGGCTCATCAATTTCTTAGACAAGGTGTTACCCATATTGAGTAATTTGAGTGACCTTAATAAGACCTGTCCCCCAAACTTGCTCCCACATTTGTGTTTGAAGTTCCATTATTAGTCCTCCTGTTAAGCTTTGATCTCTCCCAGCAATATTCTGAAACGCATATTTGTTCCATTAACAGTCCCAACACTTCTTCCCTCATTCATATCTAAGTCTCTTGTCTCCTTTGAGTTGCTGCACGTTCCCAACTCCTAGTAGTTCCAGTGGGACTTTAATCACAATTCCCCAATTTCCTGGCTATAAGGGGAAGAGGGAAGATGGGTGAGAGTACATGATTCAATCCTGGTTGATCATTAAAAATCACTGCTATGATCTGAATGTTTGTGGCCTCTCAAAATTCATACCTTGAAACTCAATTCCCAATGTAATAGTATTAAGAGGTGAGCCTTTAGGGGGTGATTAGGTCATGAAGGCAGAGCCCTCATGAATGGAAATCGTGCCCCTATAAAAGAGGCTCGGGGAGCATATTTGCCCTTTCCACCACATGAGAATGCAGTGAGAAGGAGCCATCTATGAGGAATGGACCCTCACAGAACACCAAATCTGCTGGTGCCTTGATCTTGGACTTCTCAGCCTCCAAGACTATGAGCAATACATATCTGTTATTTGTAAGTTACCCAGTCTAAGGTACTTTATTATAGCTGCCTGGATAGACTAAAACACTCACCACCCTGATCCAGGATGGGCAGGTCACTCTGGGATTTTAAAACTGGATGCTCAGAGACAGAACCTGTCTGTCCTCTGGATTGCAGGCTACAAGGATGTGACCCCCAGGGCCGCTATATATTTATTCCAGATAAACATGCATCTCACCTAGCTGCTGGAAGCTAGGTTACAACTACTAGAAGAAAATATATTTGCAGGAAGAGAAAATAAAATCAACAAACAAAGAGAAGCATAAGGAAAAGCAAAGCTGAATGGTAGGAACCCCTGAAGACATTGTTTGGGTCCTCACCTTCAGTCACACCTTAAGCTAGCATCTTCTACCATCCCTCCCAGCCGCGGCTACCAAATACATTATCCTTTTTGCTTAAACTACTTTGATTTAGGTTCTGTCACCTTGAATCAAGAGTCCTGATTATTATAGATTTAATCTAAAGCAAATGCAGTATCATTTAACTCAAAGAAAAACACCAAAATTTTGTATTGGAAAAACATGACGGAAAGTTGCAGAATGAAAATGCTTAAAAATTACTGGTTTAGAACGCAGTTCTACATCCACATATATCTTCCAAGTTCCTTCCAAGGTTTCATGGGGACACTTTACCCTGTGTCTCTCTACCTGCAAGGACTTGTGACTGCCTGGAAAGAACTTTCTCCTTACTCCAGTTGGCCCTTAAAAAAGTCATTTGCTGGAGTCATGGTGCCAAAAGCCCTCTTGGGTGTTCAGAGCAATTGTGGCTGAAGTAAAGAGTTCTTGCTGCCAGATTGTTAAAAATGACTCCAGAAAAAAGGTATAGGAGGTTTAGGAGGAGGGTACCTGAAGCCAGCTAAAGTTGGTGAATCTACAAGAAACAATCACTCAAACTCAAGAAAGGCAGGCTGGAGCATGAAAACAGGAGAAATAAAGATACCAGAACAGTCTTGGGTCTACCAGTGCCAGGAAAGCTAGTTCCAAGGTGAAATCTGCCTTCGGGCTCTCCAAATATTTATCGAGCACAGTGTGTGATGGCTTTGGAAATTTAAAAACAAATTATCTCTCATCCCAAAGAGTCAGAAACATGGCATAGGCATACATGTGGGATAAATTTCTTCTTTCTCCTAGAGCACAATCAGCTTAATAAACTATGTGTCTATAAAACCTTTTGTTTCTTGAATGCATGTTGCTTTTGTAGGCATATTAACGTCTTATGGATCTATTAGGATTATCTTATCTAGACTAATATTAGCTCTCCTTTATTACTTGCTATGTCCCCCACATCATACTAAGCACTTAGCATGCCATAACTCATTCCTATTTTACAGAAGAGGAAACTAAGTCTCAGAACAATTAAGTGACTTGCCCTAGGTTAGTGCTACTCAAAGTGCTCTTCTGTGAACTCTGCTATCAGTCAGGGAGTAAGAAATTTATATTAGAATATAAATCAATATACTGTTTTCTGCATTGAGAAAGTCTTGTCGTGGAGAGAAAAAAAAAAAAAAAACCCCATCAGCTGAACTAATAGCATGTTTGGTAATGTGGCTGGTTTACATTCTGATGCAAGCTCCTTTTCTCCTCCTTGATTCCTTGATGGGTGACACATAGTTTGTGGACTAGCAGTGGTTTGTGAACCACAGTTTGTGTTGCCCTGCCCCAGGTCACACAGCTGTGGGAAGAGAGGAGTTGGGATTCAAGTCCAAGCACATCTGGCTTCAAAGCCTCTTCTCTTAAGACCACTATGATCCACTGTTTCCTAGCATTCAGTTTTACTGCCACCAACCATTTACTCAGTTTCCAGACTATGCAAGGTGGATTTCTCGATTTCCTGATTAAATGTACCCCAAAAAGATTGATATTCCCTTTCAGGGTAAACAAACACATTAGTCTCAGCAGAACCTGGAGAGTCTTTAAGACAAGTGCATTATGACGTGGCCACAGGCTGGGCAGCTGAACTGGTGTATCCAAGGAGCAGGGAGCGTCTGAGCACCATGCTGACTTAAGACTGATCAGGCAGTGGGAGGCCGTCCACAGAGTCCTTTTCTAGACTTGATTCACTGTAGCTTATAATTAGGCATTGTCGCTTTGATAACTGAATGAATTAGTGAGGATGACACGGGGCCGAGCAAAGACTGAAATGGGGAGGCTTTACATAAATAAATAGCCAGAAAAAATTGATCTGAAACAGAAAGTCAGGCTTCTGTGAAGCTGGAGCCAGGAATTATATAAGGCATACTGTGATAATTTAAACAACAAAGGGCTGGGGGTGTCTGTTTTTCTCCTCATCTGGGCATCTTGTCTGTATTTATATTAGCTATGAAACAGACATTTTCCCTTCTCTGACTCTTAAAGGGTAGTATCTAAGAGTGAAAGCATAGTTCATTTTAGTGCAGCTCATTCATTTATTTATTACTTCCTTCAAACATTTATTGAGTTCCAGTGTGTGTCAGGCACTCTATTAAGCACCAGAAAACAAAAAATAAATGAAAATATGCTGAAGCATCGCAGAATTTGAGATAAAACAACTCTGCTGTCATAGATCTCAGCCAAGGAAATGGAAAAGTAAGGAAAGATCGGATGATCACACAAGCTTGTGATACAGGCCTGTAGCTAGACTGAGGCAGGGTAGAACAAACCTTCAGGATAATGATAAGAGTAGCAGGTAATGTTTAAACCTGTACTGATGTACTAACTACTGTGTTAAGTACTTGGCATGTGTTATTGCATTTAATCCTCATAGCAACTCAAAGAGGTAGGTCTTATTATTAGTTCTCTTTTACAGATGAGAAAACTGAGGCACAGAGAGGTCAAGAAATTTGTCAAATGTTACACAATGAGTGTTATATTGTGGCTGCAAACCAATGCGGTCTGGCATCAGAGCTTTTGTTTTTAGCTTTAAACCTCTTTGAAATAGCTTGTTAAGCTCCCCTTCTACCAGCTGAAGCCTACTTTCTCTTTAATTAATCATGAACAAGCAGCTGCTGAATGCAAGCCACGTACCTTTCTGGGCTTGGGGAAGGGGAAAACAACAAGGCCTGAACTGTGATCAGCTCTCTTGGCACTTACATTCTGGCTGGGCTGGCAGGGCAGGACACATGTGCACAAAACCATTTACAAACAAGATGCTCTTTGATACCACAGCATCATCTGATGTTTCACTGCCAAACTTCATGGTTCACCACATATGCAGAGAAATTAGAAAGGGACTAGAGCAATGGTTCCCAAACTTGGCAGTACTTGGTTTTAAGAACATTGAGTGCACCCCGGATGTATTAGTCCATTCTCGCATTGCTATAAAGAACTACCTGAAACTGGGTATTTTTAAAAAAAAAAAAAAAGGGGAGGGGTTTAATTGGCTCATGATTCCACAGGCTGCACAAGAAGCACAGCTGCGGAGGCCTCAGGAAACAAAATCACAGCAGAAGGTGAAGAGGAGGCAGGAACATCTTACATGGCCAGAGGAGTCTAAAGAGGGTGAAGCAGGAGGTGCTCCACACTTTTAAACAACCAGATCTTGCGAGCACTCACTCACTATCATGAGAACAGCAGGGCGGATGTCCACCCCCATGATCCAATCACCTCCCATCATGCCCCTTCCCCAACACTGCAGATTACAATTCAACATGAGATTTGGGCGGGGACATAAATCCAAACCGTATCACTGGAGATCTGGGTTTAATTGTCTATTAGGGTCCAGCATGGACATCAGAGTTGTAACATCTACCCAGGGGATTTTAATGTGTAGCAAAGTGTGAGAATGACTGATTTATTGGTTATTTTGTGGCAAGTTAGAGTAAAAAACTAGAGAGATCACTGTAGGTTATTCATTTTATACACAGCTGCCATATTACTTCCAATTTTTACACAAATGTGCTTGTCTATAACTCATTAAACCCTCAGAGTCAATGGCTAGCTACTATTATGCCCATTTTACAGATGAGGGAATTGACGTGTAGAGAGGAAAACAATTGGCCTGGGATTTAAGTCGTAGAGCCAAGACTTCCACCCCAGACTAAGAAGGCTGTTCACTTAACTACTAGTCTATTATGCTTCCCACAGGAAGAAAGAACTCTAGGAAAAGCTAACTCTGAACTGAGTCCTACAAGACAGATGTAAGGCCCAGTAGAGAGGGAGGAGGACATATCAGGGTGGGAGGGGGGTGACAGGGACTCATGAAACCTTAGAAGCCTCTCAGCATTCAGGACAGCAGACTGGAAGTGTGAACTGAGTGATATCTGGGCTTTTCTGCATCAAGACTACTGTAAAACAGTTGCTCTCAAACTTGAGTAGGCATTTAGGTCATCTGGAGAGCTTGCTAAAATACAGACTGCTGGGCCCTACACTCGGGGTTCCTGATTCAGTAAACCTAACAATTGCTGAGTTTAAGTGCTGTGACAGTAATGGAGGCTTTTTTAGTGAACTTACTAAGAAGCAAAAAAAAAAAAAAAAAAAAAAAAGCTTTAATCCATCCCATAAAGCCTAATTTTTGATGAATTTTTTGGATTAAAAAAATTTAAGGATTGAGCTAACGCTTAGTTCTGGATAAATTCATAATTAGAGTTGATAATATATACAGACAAAGAGGAAGACAGAGAACACCTTAGGAATAGTTAATAAATATTTCTTGTTTGAGGGGCTTGGCAAAAATAAAAATCTTATATACATACAAATATTAGGATAGCTTGAGGTGGGAGAATTGGGGACTGCAGAGCTAATTATACATAGTGAGAGGATTGTGAGGACGTGTCCACAAACATCTTGTTTTCATTATTTCCATGAAGTGT
Source organism: Nomascus leucogenys (assembly GCF_006542625.1). Classification (NCBI taxonomy): domain Eukaryota; kingdom Metazoa; phylum Chordata; class Mammalia; order Primates; family Hylobatidae; genus Nomascus; species Nomascus leucogenys. The sequence goes on along the minus strand of NC_044383.1, from coordinate 21,728,945 downwards.
GGATTAACTAATCCCTTATGGTTTTGAGGTGGAAAAAGAACATTCAGGCTTAGCTACCACTTACAGAGACCCACAACAAGTCCCTGACAGCCATGCTGAATCACAGCATGCCCTCCAAATTAAAAAAAAAAAAAAAAAAACAAATGCACGATACCACAGTTAGGTGTGCTTATGGGCTGATTAGTCCTTAGTCCACTGAGATGTTTTATTCAAGGGGAACAAGTGGGTGACATTAAGTTTGTGGCCCTGAAGAAAAAATCAGATGTCTGTTACAGTTTCCTGCCTAGAACCCCACTCCCCACACACATTACAGACCCGGAGCGAGAAACAGCCACGTGTCCTAAGAGGGTTTCTGATTTCTGGAAGCTTAACAGTAAATTTGATTGAAGGTGATGTGCATGTTGTTGAGACTTTAACTGAATGCACTAAGAATGATTGCTAAGTGTGCCTGAGAATTTTCTTTTCTAACAAATTCCCAAGTGCTACTGATGTTACTGGTCCAGAAAGCACACTTTAAGAACCTCTGCTATAAAATGCCCCTAACAGGACAAACTTCTGTTTTACAGTTACCAGCAATTGCCTGTCTGTAACTGAAAATAGAGCCTGGATCTTAAAATTATTGAACCCGGAACAAATATTCTGGGTGTCACAAGCAGTTTCTGCACTTTTCGATGAAAGATGGAATTTGTTTCTTCTTGGGGCAGAACCTCTCCTCCGTCCTTCACAGAGGAGCGAGTTTGGTGGTTTTATTTGTGTGTCCATCCATTTTTTTTTTCCCCCAGGAAGTAATCCAAATGAGGATGCTTCAAAGATTTAAAGAATTTCAGTCAACAGTGTAACAGGCCATTTTTACTGTGGACAAAACACATCTCAGGTCTAACACTTTTTAGGAGTGATGAATTCCCAGTGGTGGCAGAGTGAGAACTAAGAGGAAAAAAGAAAAATAGGGACCCCAGGAGTGCTGGACTCCAGGAACGGCAACATTTCAAATCTGGTGATGAGTTTGCCTGGCTGTCACTGTAGCTGCCACTTTCATGGCACTTACATGTGTCAAGAAATTCTCTAACTTCTTTACAGCTACTGATTCATTTATACCTCATAGCAGCTGTATAAAGCAAATTCTATTTTTACCCCCCATTTTATAGATGAGGATCTGAGGTGAAAGGAGGTTAAGTAAAATAACTTGCCCAAGACCACAGTTATTAAGTAGCAGAGCCAGGATTTGAGCGCAACAATCTAGCTCCAGAGTCTGCGCTCTTAACCAGCACCTCTCAATAATGACAATAGCAACTGTTACTATGTACTTTCTCTGTGGTAGCCTGATATTTCACAGGCATTATCTCATGTGCTCCCAGTAATTACCGTGTACGAGGCTCTATTGTCATCCTACTCATTCCATAGAAAAGGAAATGCTATGAAACACCTCAACCTGGCAGTACCTGTGCTTTGGGAGAATTAAGGCAGGGGCTGAAAGGAGAGCACAGTGGACACTGTCATTGTGATCTTCGCTGAGAAGCTTAAAGCAGCACCTTGAACGAGAGGGGATGCAATTAGACTGGGTTTGTGGGAACCAGCAGCATTCAATGGGGACCCTTGGGAGGACTTGAGGAGGGTACCACTCCTGGTAGTCATGATGAACTGGGACTAGACTCTGTTCACTGTGTATTACATGTAGGTAATATATCCATCTGGTGTCTGAAGAACTTGGATTCATTCATGCAACACATTTTTAAAAATCTTTTCTACAGCCTAGGCACTGTTCTAGGAACTTGGGATTTGTTGTGAACTAAAGAGACAAAGGATATATACCCTAGAGAACCACATATGCTTTTACTGAGCAGCTTCTTGGCAGCAAAGCCCAGAGGAAAGAACCCTACCACTAGGGATGCTGAATGAAAGGTCAAGAGGTCTTTCTAATGTTTCCTACATAGAAGATTTCTATTATCTACATTCTTGGCCTCATTTTGTCCTTCTGTAAACCGGAGAGTATTCCTATTGTGCCTATGTAGTGGCGATAAGGAAGAAAACAAATAGACAATCAAAAGGAAGGCATACTATGCCCACGAGCAGCAAGCTCTCCCTCTGCTTTAAACCTACTTTCCTGGAAACTTTTATGTAATTGCCAATAACACGTTTCAGGAGAGCGGGTGAGGACATGCTGTCTGTTATTCTTCATTTGAGCTCCCAGACTCCTGCTCTCCGGAGGGGCCTGGCAGATGATTAACAAGTCATCTGATGAATATGCAACATGATTCAGGCTTAATAAGTCCCGCAGCTGTTGGGAACTTTACAAGAGAAACAAAGCCACAGAAATATGCGATGTTGGAATACTGCCTGCCAACCTCATAGAGTCCCCCAAATGGGGTCTCCCAGCCACAAATGAGCCAGGGCTATTTCCGAGATGCAAAACATGCTGCTGATGGGACATACTGACCCAGTTGGGGGAGAACACTCTGGAGGCATCCTCTGTCCCCTTTATAATTTGCCTTCTTATCCATCCACCTCCAATTCTTTTTTTTTTTTTTTTTTTTTTTTTTGAGACATAGTCTCACTCTGTTACCCAGGCTGGAGTGCAGTGGTGTGATCTCAACTCAGTGCAACCTTCGCCTCCTGGGTTCAAGCAATTCTCCTGCCTCAGCCTCCCAAGTAGCTGGGACTACAGGCATGCACCCAATTTTTAACAGAGATATGCATACATACACAACCTGGTTTTTCTATCAACTCAGAAATAGGAAATGCTTCCTTAGGGACAGACAGAATGGAAAGAGCTGGGATCCTAAGACAGACCCGAATTTAAATCGTGGTTTCCTCTCTTGCTAGCTATACAGTTTTGGCAATTCATTTACATTTCAACCATCCAGTTCACCATTGGTAAGATGGGCATAATCACCCCTAACTTATGGTGTTGTGACAAGGTGTGTTAGTAGAGCACTTGGAATACAGTTGGTGCGTAAGCAGTAATAATTATGTTGTTAATATCATCATCATCATGTTACCATTTTACACAGGAAGAGATCAAAGCCTTCTTCCAAGTTTTTGTGGACATTTGATTTTCTTGTCCCAGTTGAATTTCCCCTTTTTCTGGTGGTAGCCCCCTAGTTATCCTCTTCCCCAAAATACAGTGTGGATGGAATAACTCTATTGCCAGCTCCATGCATGGCTACAAAATCCATTTCTGAAGCTACTCAGGGTATTCCAAATGCCCAGATGCAACAATCAGTTCTTAGAAAAGCATGTGACCCAATCCAAGCCAAAAATATGCAATCCTCTGACGTTACTGGAAACTGTTAGAAAAAGGAGGTATGGTCTGCACTTAAACTCAAGAAAATACAAACATAGCATTGTGTGGGGGCACTAGAAACAGGATGGCTGAGACCAACAAAAAACGCAGAGGTGAGAAACAGAAAGACACTATTCTGACAACAGTGCCTGAGCCCCTGCATCCAGCTATCTCTAAAGCCCTAGAACTTTCAGTGTCACAAGGCAACACAATTTGGGTGCTTAAGCTACTTTACCTTAGAGCTTTGGCAGGTTTGGTCACATGCAAACTAAACGGCCTGACTTTGTGTATTTTATTGTATGTAAATTACAACAATGAAAAGCATTTTTAAAGTCAATTTTTTTTCTGAGTTCCTTATAGCTCAACGTATCTTCCCAGGAACAATTCTCATTGCCACTTCTACAAAGACATTTCCATGTAACTAATTTTTGGCACATAAATGTAGACCGAGTGCTAAAAGCAGCAGGTTCACACCACCTCCTGCACAGATCTGTGATTTGACACAGTCTTGCATATTCAATAGCAGTGTTAATGGATGCATTTTGCTCTAACAAAGCTAGGTGGTTTTTAATGTTTAAAGATACGTACATTACAATTCACAGCACTTGTAGACACTGATGTTTGGTTTCTGTTTATAAGATTGTTATTTTAAAATGTCGGGATCTTCCAGGAAACATTAAGGTCTTGTTTACATGCAAACTACAGTTTAATTCTGCAAATCAAAGAAGTTTTATGGGACTCTTTGAGGGAAATGTACATATTAACCACAGTCAGCCTCTTCCCTTTAAGCTTGCTGACATACCGTAAAATTCGCCTCCTTGTTTTCTTCAATAAAGTGCTATTTGTGCTTTGCATTTCTCATTAACAATTCAATTTATTTCAGCTCATTAAAGCCTGGATAAAACCAATGGAAAGTGCATATTGTCCATGTAGTTTCTTGTGCCTGGAAATGTTGCAGGCGAGTGTGGTCAGAGAAGAATCAGAAAGATTGACAGAGTACATTGGGGCCTCTCCCACATCTATAGCCCAGCTTGGAGTGGGAGAAATTTCTGGGAGCACTGTGCTTTCTACCCTCCCACTTTTGGGTTCCTATGACTGAAACCACCCTTACAAGGTTAACAAGAATTACATGCAGGGCTCTGGGCAGAAATATAGTTAAAATTAAGTATTAATGAGGCTGCACTTTGGCTTACTTCCACGTAATCAAAACTTTGTCACTTACCACTAGCCGCTGACCATTTGCATACCCATCGTTCCTACAGATAGGATCACTGACATTAGAATCCTAAGCCTTTTGCTTAAGAATTGCTTGGGATGTTCTTCAGATGTAAATTCCAGTGGAAAGAATGACACCAACCAGTTTGAAGACTCCCAAAGAGGAACCAAATCAGCGTGTGAGAATGCAGGTTCTCCACATCCCCATCCCAACTTCACCCTGCACTCTTCACCCAACCAATGATCTCCACACCTTGGTGCATCCCAAAATTCTTAAAACTTCTAGCTCCAAAGTTTTCGGAGAGGTGGATTTCAGGTTTCCTTCCATCTCTTTGTTTAGAGGCTTTATTAATAAAACTCTCTGCTGCAACCCTCGGTGACTTGCTGCATCTCTAGCAACTAACATGTTACCATCACGTGGCAGCCAAATTATTCTCAGCACATAGTGACTAATCTCCATTATAGCTACTTAATGTCTTTATGTTCTATATTATAGCTACTTATGTTTTTATTTCTTCATAAGGAGAGAAGTGCGTTGCAGTTTGGATGTGCACGTGCCTTTGAGTTGGACAGATCTCAACTCGAATCCTGGCTGTAGCCCCCCATAACACAAGGTCATTCACCTGGCAACTAACAAATGACCTCCATGAGAATTCAGGTTTTGATCAATAGGAGTTTTATTTAGTCAGCACAAGTAAGGAAAACACTGGGAGTATTCTCCGAAGCAATGTCTCCCTGAGGGAAAGTGACAGAAGGGTTTTATGGGGTGATGGAGAGTGGGGAGGGTGCATCATTGCATGTAGAGGAGGGGTCCCATTGCGCAGATACACTGAGTCATTATGCCAGCACATAGGTCACATATTATGGCTATAAAGTTATAGCTTCCCCCAGGGTGGAGAGCACGGTAATGAGGAAAGTTCACCCAGGTTCATCTGTAAGTTGCCAAGACCTGTCAAAAGCTGGTCCCAACCAACATGGTGACCACATTCAACATAGGGTTTGGGAAAAATAGGCTGCAGGGTAGGAAGCTATAAAACAGGCTGGTTGCTCAAGTTGACTGAATTCCTAGAGACCCTCCCTGTCTGCTTACATAACCTAAAATCTGAGCCTTGATTTTCTCACCTTTAAAATAGGGCCAATTATATCTATCTTCTGGGGCAATTAAGATTCAATGCCCTAACACCTGTGAGGCCCCTGTTCCAGGTTCTGATCCATAGGAGATGCTCTACAGATGCTCATGTCCAGGCTCTTCTGCTCTTCAAATGCTCCTCAAGGGCAGAGCCCATGAGATTTTCCCCTTTGGGTGCCACGAGCTCTCAAGCAAAGAGTACATCCTAAATGTTTTTGGAATGAATGTATGGATAAGAATGAGTTTTCATTCATTAGTGTAATTATTTGAATAATGTTTGTTTCGATGCCACTAGACTGTAAGAAACTCTAGGAGTTGGGTGTGTATTTGCCTTTGCTTATTCTCTGATTTCCAGCAAAGTCCTGACATGTATAAGGTATTAAATAGATCTTTGCTGAATAGATGAACACATCATTGGAGGCGACACTAAGAAATAAAGCTATCTGGGCATGAGTGGTGTAAGTGTGAGTGTGCACATGTGTGTGTCCATTTACATTTCATAATCAGAAAAGACCACTGTATTATTACTCTAATACAATTCCATTCCATTCCAATGTATTAATGTTCCATTGTATTAGGATTCCGAGGTAGAAAAAGAGGCAACACTGAACAAAGTGATATGGAGGTGGGATGAAAATCTCTTTGGGAAAAGCTGGAGAAGGAATGAAAGAGGAGAATCAAAGTCTGGTTTAGAGTTTACTCCATAAAATCCATCTTAGGAGACAAAAGCAATTTGGCCTCAGAACTCAAAATCTTAATGTTACTGACCACAGGTTCTTGGGCCCTCAATGCAATAGAAATTGACAAAAAGCCAAGAGTTTTTCCAGACAGGGCTTTCTTGGCGCTTATGCACAGGCATAAGGTAGGCAACCCAAGAGAGAGAATTCTCAGTCTGGCTCCCCAAAGAGAGTCAGGAGAGTAATTTTAAAGGGGCTAAAGCAGGAAGAGCATGAGGTTTAAGCATGCAGAGGTGGGGAGCTTCTGGCACCTGCACAGTTTGATAACATAATTATTCGTGAGTCACATCTCATTAGCATATTAAATCTTCACCCTGGGCATGGTTTTTAGTATTATAATGAAGCTAAAGTGAAGGATTGGTCATCCTTCTGGTCTTGTGTGCATGTAGGAGATGGAGCTAACTCCCTTGAGTAACATTTAAGATGGGAGCTGATTATTTCAGGCTCCTCAAGGTCCCACAATCAGTGGGCATGGCACCTTGAGCAAGATTTATGGTGCACAGTCTGGATGGTCTGATTGGAGCTCCTTCTGGCTACACCCCCGTCACCAGCTTGCAATAGAGGTCATTGGTGAGGCATGGGAGGGAGCCAACTCCTATCCCTACTCTGCCTCATTTAACAAGCTAATAAAAGTAAGTATCATTTTATAAACAACACTCAATACTATCTTCAGGTTGCAAGCTCCAAATTTATCATTTCTTTTATTGTGATCCTGTTTCCAGGATGTGATTTATTCATTGCCTTGCCAACACTAAGGCATCTTGGCATGAACCAGTTTGGCCATTGTTTTGGTCCAGACTGCCTTGATTGCTGTCCTGCCATCCACCAGCCAAGCTGGAGAGGGATCTATAACTCAGGGAATCTACCGCCTGTCAGACCCTGTGTGTTACCCTTGAAATTTACTGGCTTCTGGGTCCTAAGTCCTGGTTCCTGCTTCCCCCATGTGATTGTGGAAACCATATCTCTTTGTCTCCCTGCTCAGCCTACCCATATAATATAATCTATAGTATGTTTCTTTTCTGGTTATAAAATGTAAAAATTTGAGGAAAAAAGCATAAATATAGATAAGAAAATTAAAATCACCTGTAAACTCAATACCCAGAAATAACAACTTTACAAGTATACACACACATACACACACAACACACACCCTTTTTATCCCCCATAAAATTGAAATTTTACTCTTCATATGTTTATAACATTTCTGATTTGGTTTTCTTTTTGCTAAGAGTACACTGGGAACGTACTTACTCCAACATAAATATTCTTTAAGTTTTGGTTTTTAGAAACTATAAAATATTCACAATATGATATACCATATATTTTAAAGAAATTTCATTTGTTAGTAACAGTGCAGTTTTCTATATTTTACAATTATAAATCAGAATGTCTTTACAAGAAATTCCTAGATCAAAGGCTATGTATATTTTAGGATTTTTAACATATATTGACTAGTTGCCTTGCAGAAACATCAGACCCATTTCCACTGTACACAACCTCAAACCTGAGTACTGTACATTTTTTCATGCTTTTTGTGATGTAAAAAAATCCAATACTATTTCCTAATAGGATTTGTCTTTTCTACTATATTTGAGAATGAGTTACTTACAAAGTAAACTTATTCTTTTTTGTTCATATAAAATATATGCAACTTTTTCCCTGTATTTTGTTTTCTTTTGATTATACATATGGAATTTACTGATACATAGAAGATATATGAACTTCAGTAACCATTTAAACATTTAACATTAAGTTAGTTTTTAACAAAAAATTTTAAAAGCAAAAAATACATCAAAAATTTTAAAATTGAAAAAAGCATATAGAATAAAAATAAAGAAAAAATATTTTTGCACAGCTGTACAATGTGTTTTAAACTAAGTGCTATTACAAAAGAGTCAAAAAGTTAAAAATTAAAAAATATATAAAGTAAAAAGTCATAGTAAGCTGAGGTTAATTTATTATTGAAGAAAAAAAGCTTTTAAATAAATGCAGCATAGCCTAAGTACACAGTGCTTATAAAGTTTATAGTAGTGTTTGGTACCATCCTAGGCCTTCAGATTCACTCATCAATGACTCACCCACTCACATACTCACCCCCTCACCCAGAGCAACTTCCAGTCCCGTAAGATCCATTCATGGTAAGTGTCCTACACACAGGTGTACCTTTAAACACTTTTAAACACAAGTCTGCTTTTGTGGTTATTACTTTTTTACATTTAACTTTTAAAACATTGTTTTCTCAGTGTATAAAACAGATAATTGATATACAGTGATCTGTCACTTAACATCAGGGATATGTTCTGAGAAATGTGTCATTAGGTGGTTTCATCATTGTGTGAACATCATAGGGTGTCCTTACACAAACCTGGATGGCATAGCATCCTATACACCTAAGCAATATGATATAGTCCATTGCTCCTGGGCTATACACCTGTACAGCATATTACCCTACTTAATTCTGTAGGTGACTGGAACCCAGTGGTAAATATTTGTGTATCTAAATATCTCTAAACATAAAAAAGGTAAAGTACAGTATAAAAGGTACACCTGTATAGGGCACTTACCATGAATGGATCTTGCAGGACTGGAAGTTGCTCTGGGTGAGTGGATGAGTAGGTGAGTGGGTGAGGAGGTGAGGGGGTGAGGGGGTGAGTCATTGGTGAGTGAATCTGAAGGCCTAGGATGGTACCAAACACTACTACAAACTTTATAAGCACTGTGTACTTAGGCTATACTACATTTATTTAAAAGCTTTTTTTCTTCAATAATAAATTAACCTCAGCTTACTATAACTTTTTACTTTATATATTTTTTAATTTTTAACTTTTTGACTCTTTGTTAAACTAAACATTTAACTTATTTTTACGTAAGTAGAAGGAGTACAATCTAAACTAACAGTAAAAAGTAGAGTATAGCAAATACCTAAACCAGTAACGTAAGTTGTTTATTACTGTTATCAAGTATTTTATACTGTATGTAATTATATATACTCAACTTTTATGACTAGCAGCTCAGTAGTTTTGTGTCCACGAGTATCACCACCAACACGGAGTAATGTGTTGCACTACAACATTACAACCTCACTAAGCAATAGAATTTTTCAGTTTCATTATATTCTTATGAGACCACCATCCTACATGTGGTCTTTTATTGACCAAAACTGTTATACAAGGTACTGTGTGTGTGTATATACACGTTATATAATATGTATATACGTGTGTATATATGTCTATATGTGTGTATATGTGTATATATATACATATATATGTATATTTGTGTGTATATACACACTTTTCCAAATGGTTAACCAGCTGTATGGACAACATTTAGTGAATAGTCCATTTTGATGATTTGCAATGCCACATACATCATGTACTAAATACCTTTTTCTCCTTGGGTCTGTTTCTAAGATTTCCATTCTATTTCATTACTTGCCCACTGCTATTCTCACTTCATGCTATTTTGTTTATTGTTACTTGAAAAACCTTATTTAATATCTTATAGAGCAATGACTCTCCTGGCCTTTCGCATTATCTTTTTTACAAAATGTGCTTAGCTATACCCATCTTTTAATTTTTTTCCAGATGAATTTGATTATCCATTCTTCATTTTTAAAAGTGCCTCATTAGAATTTTGATATTAATTGAATTTAAAGTTGTATAGAATAGTAATCTTCAAAATCTTGAAACTTTTCATCCAGTAAATGATGCCTTGTTCACTTTTTTTGAAATAAGTTTACAGGTGTTTTAATCAAGCAAATGGAAAACAAAAAAAGGCAGGGGTTGCAATCCTAGTCTCTGATAAAATAGACTTTAAACCAACAAAGATCAAAAGAGACAAAGAAGGCCATTACATAATGGTAAAGGGATCAATTCAACAAGAAGAGCTAACTATCCTAAATATATACGCACCCAACGCAGGAGCACCCAGATTCATAAAGCAAGTCCTGAGTGACCTACAAAGGGACTTAAACTCCCACACAATAATAATGGGAGATTTTAACACCCCATTGTCAACATTAGACAGATCAGCGAGACAGAAAGTTAACAAGGATATCCAGGAATTGAACTCAGCTCTGCACAAAGTGGACCTAATAGACATCTACAGAACTCTCCACCACAAATCAACAGAATATACATTTTTTTCAGCACCACACCACACCTATTCCAAAATTGACCACATAGTTGGAAGTAAAGCTCTCCTCAGCAAATGTAAAAGAACAGAAATCATAACAAACTGTCTCTCAGACCACAGTGCAATCAAACTGGAACTCAGGATTAAGAAATTCATTCAAAACCACTCAACTACATGGAAACTGAACAACCTGCTCCTGAATGACTATTGGGTACATAATGAAATGAAGGTAGAAATAAAGATGTTCTTTGAAACCAACGAGAACAAAGACACAACATACCAGAATCTCTGGGACACGTTCAAAGCAGTGTGTAGAGGGAAATGTATAGCACTAAGTGCCCACAAGAGAAAGCAGGAAAGATCCAAAATTGACACCCTAACATCACAATTATAAGAACTAGAAAAGCAAGAGCAAACACATTCAAAAGCTAGCAGAAGGCTAGAAATAACTAAAATCAGAGCAGAACTGAAGGAATAGAGAAACAAAAAACCCTTCAAAAAATTAATGAATCCAGGAGCTGGTTTTTTGAAAAGATCAACAAAATTGATAGACCGCTAGCAAGACTAATAAAGAAGAAAACAGGGAAGAATCAAATAGATGCAATAAAAATTGAAAAAGGGGATATCACCACCGATCCCACAGAAATACAATCTACCATCAGAGAATACTACAAACACCTCTATGCAAATAAACTAGAAAATCTAGAAGAAATGGATAAATTCCTTGACAAATACCTCCCAAGACTAAACCAGGAAGAAGTTGAATCTCTGAATAGACCAATAACAGGTTCTGAAATTGTGGCAATAATCAATAGCTTACCAACCAAAAAGAGTCCAGGACCTGATGGATTCACAGCCGAATTCTACCAGAGGTACAAGGAGGAACTGATACCATTCCTTCTGAAACTATTCCAATCGATAGAAAAAGAGGGAATCCTCCCTAACACATTTTATGAAGCCAGCATCGTCCTGATACCAAAGCCCGGCAGAGACATAACCAAAAAAGGGAATTTCAGACCAATATCCTTGATGAACACTGATGCAAAAATCCTCAATAAAATACTGGCAAACCAAATCCAGCAGCACATCAAAAAGCTTATTCACCATGATCAAGTGGGCTTCATCCCTGGGATGCAAGGCTGGTTCAACATACGCAAATCAATAAATGTAATCCAGCATATAAACAGAACCAAAGACAAAAACCACATGATTATCTCAATAGATGCAGAAAAGGCCTTTGACAAAATTCAACAACCCTTCATGCTAAAAACTCTCAATAAATTAGGTATTGATGGGACATATCTCAAAACAATAAGAGCTATCTATGACAAACCCACAGCCAATATCATACTGAATGGGCAAAAACTGGAAGCACTCCCTCTGAAAACGGGCACAAGACAGGGATGCCCTCTCTCACCACTCCTATTCAACATAGTGCTGGAAGTTCTTGCCAGAGCAATCAGGCAGGAGAAGGAAATAAAGGGTATTCAATTAGGAAAAGAGGAAGTCAAATTGTCCCTGTTTGCAGATGACATGATTGTATATCTAGAAAACCCCATTGTCTCAGCCCAAATCTCCTTAAGCTGATTAGCAACTTCAGCAAAGTCTCAGGATACAAAATCAATGTACAAAAATCACAAGCATTCTTATACACCAATCACAGACAAACAGAGAGCCAAATCATGAGTGAACTCCCATTCACAATTGCTTCAAAGAGAATAAAATACCTAGGAATCCAATTTACGAGGGATGTGAAGGACCTCTTCAAGGAGAACTACAAACCACTGCTCAACGAAATCAAAGAGGATACAAACAAATGGAAGAACATTCCATGCTCATGGGTTGGAAGAATCAATATTGTGAAAATGGCCATACTGCCCAAGGTAATTTATAGATTCAATGCCATCCCCATCAAGCTACCAATGACTTTCTTCACAGAATTGGAAAAAACTACTTTAAAGTTCATATGGAACCAAAAAAGGCCCACATCGCCAAGTCAATCCTAAGCCAAAAGAACAAAGCTGGAGGGCATCACGCTAACCCTGACTTCAATCAAACCTTATACTACAAGGCTACAGTTAACCAAAACAGCATGGTACTGGGTACCACAACAGAGACACATAGATCAAATGGGAAACAGAAACAGAGACCCTCAGAAATGATGCCGCATACCTACAACTATCTGATCTTTGACAAACCTGACAAAAACAAGAAATGGGGAAAGGATTCCCTTTTAATAAATGGTGCTGGGAAAACTGGCTAGCCATATGTAGAAAGCTGAAACTGGATCCCTTCCTTACACCTTATACAAAAATTAATTCAAGATGGATTAAACACTTAATGTTAGACCTAAAACCATTAAAATCCTACAAGAAAACCTAGGCAATACCATTCAGGACATAGGCGTGGGCAAGGACTTCATGTCTAAAACACCAAAAGCAATGGCAACAAAAGCCAAAATTGACAAATGGGATCTCATTAAACTAAAGAGCTTCTCCACAGCAAAAGAAACTACCATCAGAGTGAACAGGCAACCTACAGAATGGGAGAAAATTTTTGCAACCTACTCATCTGACAAAGGGCTAATATCCAGAATCTGTAATGAACTCAAACAAATTTACAAGAAAAAAACAAACAACCCCATCAAAAAGTGGGCAAAGGACATAACAGACACTTCTCAAAAGAAGACATTTATGCAGCCAAAAAACACATGAAGAAATGCTCATCATCACTGGCCATCAGAGAAATGCAAATCAAAACCACAGTGAGATACCATCTCACACCATTTAGAATGGCCATCATTAAAAAAACAGGAAACAACAGGTGCTGGAGAGGATGTGGAGAAATAGGAACACTGTTACACTGTTGGTGGGACTGTAAACTAGTTCAACCATTGTGGAATCAGTGTGGCAATTCCTCAGGGATCTAGAACTAGAAATACCATTTGACCCAGCCATCCCATTACTGGTATATACCCAAAGGACTATAAATCATGCTGCTATAAAGACACATGCACACGTATGTTTATTGCGGCACTATTCACAATAGCAAAGAGTTGGAACCAACCCAAATGTCCAACAACGATAGACTGGATTAAGAAAATGTGGCACATATACACCATGGAATACTATGCAGCCATAAAAAATGATGAGTTCATGTCCTTTGTAGGGACATGGATGAAACTGGAAAACATCATTCTCAGTAAACTATCACAAGGACAAAAAACCAAACACCGCATGTTCTCACTCATAGGTGGGAATTGAACAATGAGAACTCATGGACACAGGAAGGGGAACATCACACTCCGGGGACTGTTGTGGGGTGGGGGAGGGGGAGGGAAGCATTAGGAGATATACCTAATGCTAAATGACGAGTTAATGGGTGCAGGAAATCAACATGGCACATGGATACATATGTAACAAACCTGCACATTGTGCACATGTACCCTAAAACCTAAAGTATAATAATAAAAATAAAGAAAAAGAAAAAAAAAAACAAAAAAAAAAGTTTACAGGTGTTTTAAAGGGTTTTTAAGTATTTTTTATAGATTCTATATACAGAATCTATATATGTTTTATGAGATTTATAAATTTTTTTTATTTTTAGTAACCATTGTGCATGAAATCTTTAATTTGGCATTTTCTTTCTAGTTTTTACTAGTATAAAGTGACTTCTCTATATTTACTTTGTAACCAATCAATTTTCTGTAGTCATATTAGTTTCACTTTTTTTTTCTTTCAGTTTGGTTCTTTTGGGTTTTCTGGGAAGACCATCACTGTTAATAAAAAAGGATAATTTTGAATCCCCTTTACAATATGTCAGCTTTTTAATTCTCTTAATCACATTAGTAAAATTTTAGGATCACTTTTGTTTTTGTTTTAAAATTAATAGACTTTATTTTTAGAGCAGTTTTAGATTCATAAATTGAGTTGGGGGCTGGGCGCGGTGGCTCACACCTACAATCCCAGCACTTTGGGAGGCCGAGTTGGGCAGATCACCTGAGGCAGGGAGTTTGAGACCAGCCTGACCAACATGGAGAAACCCCATCTCTACTAAAAAAATATAAAATTAGCCGGGCATAGTGGCGCATGCCTGTAATCCCAGCTACTCGGGAGGCCAAGGCTGGAGAATCGCTTGAACCCGGGAGGTGGAGGTTGCAGTGAGCCAAGATTGCACCATTGCACTCCAGCCTGGGCAACAAGAGCAAAACTCCATCTCAAAGAAAAAAAAAAAACTGAGTTGAAAGTACAAAGAATTCCCACATATCTTCATCCCCACCCCCAGACACACAAACACTCCCCACTGTCAACATCCTGCATCAGTGGAGTACCTTTGTTGTAATCAATGAACCAACATTGACATATCTATGTCATCCAAAGTCCATAGTTTACATTAAGGTTCACTGTGTTTAAACTCTATTGGTTTTGATAAATGTATTATGTCACATAACCACAATACAAATGTATGCATTATAGGCTCATACAAAATAGTTTCCCTGCAGTAAAATTCCCTGGTGCTTCACCTATGCATCCCTCCCTCCTTCCCCTGAAACTCTAGCCACCACTGATTTTTTTTACTGTCTCCACAGTTTTACCTTTTCCAGAATGTCATTTAGTTGGAATCATGCAGCATATAGCTTTTTCAGATTGACTTCATTTCCTTAGCAATGTGCTTTTAAGGTTCCTCCATGTCTTTCTGTGGCTTGATACCTCATTTCTTTTGAGTGCTAAATAATATTCCATGTTATGGATGTACCACAGTTTGTTTATTCATTCACCTATTAAAGGATATCTTGGTTGATTCCAAGTTTGGGTGATTATAAATAAAGGTGCTATTTGTATGCATGTCTGCATAGTAATAAGTTTTACAAGTCATTTTGATGAATACTCATCATATTAGTTCCTGGGTCATATGTTAAGATTCTGTTTAGTTGTATAAGAAACTGCTAAATTGTCTTCCAAATTGGCAGTGCCATTTTGAATTTTCATCAGCAATGAATGAGGGTTCCTGATGCTTCACATCACTGTTACTGTCAGTGTTTTAGATTTGAGGCACTCTAACAGATATGTAGTGGTATCTTATTGTTGTATTAATTTGTACTTTCCTAATAATGTGTGATGGTAAGCATCGTTTCTTATGCTTATTTGCAATCTATTTATCATCTCTGGTGAGGTGTCTATTCAGACATGTTGCTCATTTTTAAACTGAGTCACCCATTTTTCTATTATTGAGTCCTTTATCAGGTATGTCTTTTCCAAATATTGTCTCCCTAGGTCACTTTTTAAATGGATGTGATAGCTAATATTCCTGACTTCAATGGAAATATCCCTGTCATTACAACATTAATATAATATGAGCTATGGGTTTCGAATGAATAGTTTTGCAATTGTAAAGACAATCTGAATTCAAATCCCTAAGTTAATAAACATATTTAACAGAGATGGATATGTAACTACCTGTTTTATTGAATTATTTTTCTCCTTTGATCTATTAATGTGTGTGTTAGTCCATTTTGCATTGCTGTAAAGGAATACCGGAGACTGGGTAATTTATTTTTTAAAAAAGGTTATTTGGCTCACAGTTCTGCAGGCTGTGCAAGCATGGGACCAGCATCTGGCTCAGCTTCTTGTGAAGCCTCAGGATGCTTTTAGTCATGGCAGAAGGTAAAGGGAGGCAGTGTGTGACATGGAGAGACAGGGAGTAGGAGAGAGGAGGAGGAGGTGCCAGGCTTTTTTAAATAACCAGGTCTTTCATGAACTAACAGAATGAGAACTCACTCGTTATCATGAGGACAGCACCAGGCCATTTATGAGACATCTGCCTCTACGACCCAAACACGTCCCACTAGGCCAACATCTAATATTGGAGGTCACATTTTAACATGAGATTTTGAAGGAACAAAACCTACAAACCATATAATGTGTGTATCAGTTAAGGTTTTCCAGTGAAAAAGATTAAAAGATAGATAGATAGATAGATAGATAGATAGACAGACAGACAGACAGACAGACAGACAGACAGACAGACAGACAGACAATTTATTATGGTAAGGAAGCTGGGAAGTCCCATGATATACTGTCAGGAAATCCAGTGGTTTAATTCACTCTGAGTCTGAAGGCCTGAGAACTAGAGGAGCCAATGGTGTGACTCTCAGTCCAAAGGAATACAAATCTGAGATCTGTAAGTCCCAGAGTCCAAAGGAGCCCTGATGCCTGAAGGCAGGAGAATGTGGGTGTCCCAGATCCAGAAGAGAGAGCAAATTCACCTTTCTCTACCTTTTTCTTCTATTCAAACCCTCAAAGGATTGGATAAAACCCTGTCACATTGGTGAGAGTGGGTCTTTACTCAGTCTACTGATTCAAATGCTAATCTCTTCCAGAAACACCTTCACAGACACTCCCCAAAATAATGATTGAACAGCTCACTGGTATTCCTTAATGCAGTCAAGTTGACATATTAACCATCATAATATTTTTATTAATTGATTCTTACTATTAAACTATTTTTCCAAATCACAAATATACTATTAAGATTGATATGCCCCACTCTCAGGTTTTAATTTCAGGTTTAAGCCCATAAAATAAACTGGGGAAATGTCTTTCTCTCTTTTCTGTAACAACTCATATAATATCAAATTTATCACTTACCTTGAAGTTTAAAAAAATCTTTCTTGTCAAAAAATTATTTTTGTTGGCTGGGCCCAGTGGCTCATGCCTGTAATCCCAGCACTTTGGGAGGCCAGGAGAGGCAGATGATGAGGTCAGGAGATCGAGACCATCCTGGCTAACAGGGTGAAACCCCGGCTCTACTAAAAATATAAAAAATTAGCCGGGTGCCGTGGCGTACGCCTGTAGTCCCAGCTACTCAGGAGGCTGAGGCAGGAGAATGCTGTGAACCCGGGAGGTAGAGCTTGCAGTGAGCCGAGATAGCGCCACTGCAGTCCAGCCTGGACAAAAGAGCGAGACTCCGTCTCAAAAAAAAAAAAAAAAATTATTTTTGTTTTATCTACATTAATTTCTACCTCCTGTTTCCTATTGTTTTTCTTATCTAATTATTTATACTATTTAGCTTATTTTTCTTTTTATAAGAATAAAACCATTTAAGGACAATAATTTACTTCTGAGTTTAGCCTTAGCTATACATTTCCATGCTTGTCATTATTAATTTCTAAATTCTATATTATTTGTTTTTCCCTTTATTTGTGACCAAGATTTATTTAGTGTATTTACATTTTCCAAATGATACGGTTTGGCTGTGTCCCTACCCAAATCTTATCTTGTAGTTCCCATAATCCCCACACATTGTGAAAGGGACCCAGTGGGAGGGCAGTTACACCAATGCTGCTGTTCTCATGATAGTGAGTGACTTCTCATGAGACCTAATGGTCTTATAAGGGCCTTTTCCCTCTTTGCTCAGCACTTCTCCTTCCTGCCATCATGTGAAGGAGGACATGTTTGCTCCCTCTTCTGCCATGATTATAAGTTTCCTGAGGCCTCCTAAGCCATGTGGTACTGTGAGTCAATTAAACCAGTTTCCTTTATAAATTACCCATTTACAGGCAGTCCTTTATAGCAGCATGAGAATGAACTAATACAGTAAATTGGTAGAGAGTGGGGTGCTGCTATAAAGAGACCCAAAAATGTGAAAGTGACTTTGGAACTGGGTAACAGGCAGGGGTTGGAACAGTTTGGAGGGCTTAGAAAAAGATAGGAAAATGTAGGAAAGTTTGGAACTTCCTAGAGACTTAGATGGCTCAGACGACAGCAAGATGTGGAAACATTTGGAACTCCCTAGAGACTTCTTAAATGACTTTGACTAAAATGCTGATAGTGATAGTGATATGGACAATGAAGTCAAGGCTGAGGTCTCAGATGGAGATGAGAAACTTGTTGAGAACTGGAATAAAGGTGACTCTTGTTATGTTTTACCAAAGAGACTGGTGACATTTTTTCACTGCCCTAGAATCTGTGGAACTTTGAACTTGAGAGCAATGATGTTAGGGTATCTGGTGGAAGAAATTTCTAACAGCAAGGCATTCAAGATGTGACTTGGGTGCTGTTAAAAGCATTAAGTTTTATGTATTCACAAAGATATGGTTTGGAATTGGAACTTATATTGAAAAGGGAAGCAGAGCACAAAAGTTCAGAAAATTTGCAGCCTGACAATGTGATAGAAAAGAAAAATCCATTTTCTGAGAAATTCAAGCCAGCTGCAGAAATTTGCTTAAGTAATGAGGAGGCAAATGTTAATAACAAAGACAATGGGGGAAATGCCTCCAGGGCATGTCAGAGGTCTTCACAGCAGCCCCTCCAATCACAGGTCTGAAGGCCTCAAAGGAAAAAAATGATTTTTTGTGGGCTGGGGCCAGGGACTTGCTGCTTTGTGCAGTCTCAGGACTTGGTGCCCTGTGTCCCAGCTATGGCTAAACTGGGCCAACGTACAGCTCAGGCTGTTGCTTCAGAGGTTGCAATCCCCAAGCCTTGGTAGCTTACATGTGGTGTTGGGCCTGAGGGCGCACAGGAGTCAAGAACCGAGGTTTGGGAACTTCTGCCTAGATTTCAGAGGATCTATGGAAATGCCTGGCTGTCCAGGCAGAAGTTTGCTGCAGGGGTGGATCCCTCATGGAGCAACTCTGCTAGGGCAGTGTAAAAGGGAAATGTGGGGTGGGAACCCCACACACAGTCCCCACTGGGGCACTGCCTAGTGGAGCTGTGAGAAGAGGACCATAGTCCTCCAGATCTCAGAATAGTAGATCCTTCAGCAGCCTGCATCATGCACCTGGAGAAGATGAAGATGCTCAATGCCAACCCATGAAAGCAGCTGGGAGGAGGGCTATACCTTGCAAAGCCACAAGGGGAGAGCTGCTTAAGGCCACAGGAGCCCACATCAGCATGACCTGGATATAAGACATGGAGTCAAAGCAGGTCATTTTGGAGCTTTAAGATTTGACTGCA
This sequence comes from Nomascus leucogenys, assembly GCF_006542625.1. Taxonomy (NCBI): domain Eukaryota; kingdom Metazoa; phylum Chordata; class Mammalia; order Primates; family Hylobatidae; genus Nomascus; species Nomascus leucogenys. The sequence goes on along the minus strand of NC_044383.1, from coordinate 21,709,496 downwards.
CCACTGGATTTTGGACTTGCATGGGGCCTATGGCCCCTTCATTTTAGCCAATTTCTCCCATTTGGAATGGGTGTCTAACTACCCAATGTCTGTACCCGCATTGTATCAAGGAAATAATTAACTTGCTTTTGATTTTATAGGCTCATAGGCAGAAGGGACTTGCCTTGTCTCAGATGGAACTTTGGACTTTGACTCTTGGGTTAATGCTGGAATGAGTTGACTTTGGGGGACTGATGGGAAGGCATTATTGTGTTTTGAAACATGAGATTTGGGAGGCACCAGAGGTGAGATGATACGATTTGGCTGATCTGATTGTCTTATAAGGAGCTTTTCCCTCTTTGCTTGACACTTCTCCTTCTTGCTATCATGTTATTGCCTTTTGGGTAGAAAATTATTGCCTTAGAGAATATGAATCAATTTGTGATTTTTTGAAATAATTTGGAACTTTACTGCTTAATTTATATGCTACCTTTATATACGTTTTGCTTGAGCTAGAATAAGAAAGGTACATTCTTTATAGGGTATAAAATTTGGGATTTATTAAACTAACCTTAAAATTTTATTTTTCAGAATCTCTAATTGCCTATTTAATCTCTTTGTTCTGTCAAATGCAAAGAAATGTGAAAAAGTTGCCAACTTTTTGTTTTTCTGTCATTTTCTTGTGGTTTTTTTTAGCCTTTGCTTTATGTATTTTGACATCATAATGTTCAATAATTGCATTCTTTTTCTTTTTTCTTGTGTTTAAAAAGACATTACTTTCTATGCCAGAGAATTTCTTCTGTGGCAAATATTTGATTTTTCCCAGGTATCAAATCAGTCCTTTGGTATTTCTAATACTGATTAATATTCTTCCACTGCAATTATAGTTTCAGTTTTAATCTATGTAAATTCATTCCGTTTCCTTTTAAGTCTACCTACATCCTGCCTAAATGAGAAAATACATGTAAAATGTTTTGAATGGTGCCCGGCACATAGTGAGTGCTCAGTAAGTGTTAGCTATTTTCATGGCTAATGCCATCTGATTTTTATAGGGAGCATCTTTTAAAGCTTATGAAATACCTTTCTGTCAAAAATTGATATACTTCCTGTGTCGTTCAAGACTGAACTCTTTCTAAGCTCCTCAAAAGCAATGCTGTTGTTTTTTGTCATCGGTTCTATGGAGCTCTGCAGCTTTCTGTTTTCACATCTTGAATTGCTTCTCCAAGCTTGGTATTTGTCCTGAAGCTAGTTGTGTTCCCCTTGGTCCTATTTACTGAATCACTATTTGCTTTAAGAATCCTCCACTGAAATCTTAACTTGGAGGGCTGGATAATATAAATTGCATTATTAGTTCAGCAATCCAGTAGCATGGATGGGAAAGGATGGGAAGACACTGGAGCCCTAGATTGGCTACTGTTGGGAAAACACTAAGACATTTCTTCTTTATTGTTTAGTGAATCCTTTGTGCATGGGGTCATTCTTCTCAGCCAGCTCACTCTTTAGCCTGGTCCTTTTGCCAGTAACAAGCTGCTGCTTCCCAGATTCCTACTCAGCTCTATTGCCTATTGCCAACTTTCCTTCTCATCTGATGCTATGGAAACATTGCAATCTCCAGTAGTATGGACTTTAAAGGCTGCTGACCTACGTGGTCAAAAAGCAGATTAAGTCCCACATTTTATGCTACACAGCCTCCCTTTATTCTTAAAAAATAGGTGCTGCTTGCAGAAAGTTTTTTGTTTTATTCTTACTAGGGGGCGGTATCAATGCATTCACTTGTGTCTAACTCTATGCCATATGTCCTGGTTTGCCCAGGAGAGTCCCAGTTTATACCTGTTATGGATCAACTAATGCCTACTGATCATTTTACTATTCCCTTTCACTCTCAAAAAGTGTTCTGGCTTAAGATATAAATTATATAATTTCCATACGAATAATTGGTTTATAGCTGCTTACGTAGCAGGTGGCTCTGTAAAGAAAGGGCTGATTCCCTCTAAAGAGGATGTAAGTCTGAAACCATAAAGTATAAATCTTTTAATAGGAGGTGAGAGTCTGCATTAGCCATTCTTGCATTGCTATAAAGGAATACCATCTAGATATTACTCAGGTAAATTACCTGAGGTCAGGTCATTTAAAATAAGTTTAATAGGCTTAAGGTTCTACAGACTGTAGAAGCATGGTGCTGACATCTGCTCAGCTTCCGGGGAGGCCTCAGGGAGATTTTACTCAAGGCAGAAGGTGAAGCAGGAGCAAGCACTTTACATGGCAAAAGATGGAGCAAGAGAGAAAGTGGGGGGTAAGTGCCACACACTTTTAAGCAACCAGATCTTGCTGACTCACTCACTATCATGAGGATAGCACCAAGGAGATGGTGCCCAACTATTCATGAGAAATCTGCCCCCAGGATGCAAATACCTCCCACAAAGTCTGACCTCCAATACTGGGGATTTCATTTCAACATGAGACTTGGTGGGCACACAGATTCAAATCATATCAGAGCCCAATGAGTTTGCATATGTGAGTGTATGGCAAGCACTGTATTTGTGTGAAATCATTCTCTTTGTTTCATTTGTATAGAACTCTTTTCTTAGAAGCAACCCACCTCCTTGGGATACCACATCACAGCTCACACTAGTAAACCAACATTTCTAACACATCCAGTTTCATAATCAGAGGTCATCTCTCCGCTCAGCCTCACCCATCTCTCACTTATTACTAATCCCTTTAGCTCTAGAAGGCCACAGCTGACACACGTCTTTAGGTAACAGAAAAGGCGGACGCATGCATTAATAAGTTGTCAGCCAGTTCAATCCTGAGCAGTGGGAGGCAACAACAATAATTAGGTTTTGAATAAGTGTAAAAACGGAGGGTAATGAAGTCTTCCATGTTCCATTTGGTTACCAGGCAGTCAGGGCTACTGTAGCATCTCCCCATGTGGCCCATTCTTAGACTGACAAATCAGGTGTGGGAGTCATTTTGTTCACAAAATAATGATCAGGCATATTTGGCAATGGATTGGTTCTGTTACTCCCCAGATAGATTCCCCGCTCCGATTGATCCCCAAAGCCCTAAGAGAGGCAGGGTGGAGCCTTAAAGTAGACCCTGCCTAAACTCCAATATCTGGAGACCTCATTAGGCAGCCAAAGTTGAGGGGAGAAAGGAGGGTTAGGCTTTTTGGGATTCAAGTGCTGGGAGAGGGCTGGGGCCCAGGGCTCTCCTGCTCCATTGGCTCTCCCACCTTCAAATTTGTCAGTGAAGACAGTAGCTGTCATGCATTTTTTGCTTTCTGCCAGCAAGATGAGGAAAGAGTGAGTACCGACTCCAGCTTTACCCTTCCCCAGCAGATCTTGCCCTCTCTACTCCTTATAAGAGCAGTGCTCAAGAACATGAGGTATGAATCTAGACAGACGTATGTTCAAATTCTTGCTCTGCCACTTACTAATTATATGACCTTAAAAAAGTGCTTGCTTCTTTCTCTGTGCCTCAGTTTTCTCATCTGTAAACTGAGGATAGTAAGACTTTCTCATAGCGTTATCACGAGATGGCATTTACAAATTGCTCAGCTTGGGCTTGGCACATGATACTCACAGTGCCTAGGACAGCACCTGGCAATCTGGATGCTCAACACCTATTTAACAAACCAAACCAAGAGGCAAAACTGCTCCAACTGAGTGCCTGATGGGAGGATGAACAAACAGTGACCACACCAACTTCACATGTTCTCATTTTGAGGACTTTTCATATATGTTACTAAATGTTGAAACAGCCCCATCCCTGGCCAATCATGGGAATCCTCCAGAGGTGATAATCAGATCCAGGTTTCATTCTGTATTTATTCAGGACCTACTACATGCCAGACACTTTGGCCTATGGAAAATCTATTCCTCAGACTTGACAGTCTCCCGAGGCAGTGGATGCTGGCTTCTATATTATGCATCCCAAACGCCAAATTTCCAGACGCATGAGAGCAGGCTGCTTTATTTAGACAGCAAACAAAACTTTTGGTTAGCGGTTTTGAAAATAATGCCATTTATTTTTCCTTCCTCCCAGCTATTTTCCATTCTTATGTAATGTGTGTTCTACAAAGCTCTAGCCAAGCCAGGAAGCAGAACGCAGCAGCCAACACACATCTAATGTACTTGGAACCAAGGGGCCAAGGCTCTATATATACCAGGTGGCTTGCTGGATGGCTTCGCTCAATCCATTTTCTGCAAAATAAAGAGTGCAGGTGAGTTCAAAACCCACCAAATATAGTGATAAACAGTCTGAGTTTAGGTGGAGGCCTAAGTAAGGGACAGTGCCGATAATTTAGAAAATGGGCTTAATTGGCTGTTTCCTAGGAGAGGGGAAATTTGAGTCTAGAAGATCTGCTCTCAACTAAGAATCATTCTGGTCCATTTTCCTGGTTCTCTCCTTTGGCATGTTATTTTCTCTTTGGAGCAAGTGTCTGCAGGTGGCTTTCTAACCAATGGGATGATAGATCTCTTCTGGAAGCATAAACAGGATACTATTAGAAATCCAACAGGCTTCTTCCCTGACCAGAAGTGCTTCTACCTACTAGGAAAAGAAGGCAGAACAAGCTAGAATTTTTCCACCACTTTTTCTCTACTCCCTTACTCAAGTTCACATAACATTCAGTATGCCACAGCTGTCAGATTTAATGCATCCCTTCTAACCGGTAGCACTTTTGTGTTTACTCTCAAGTTTTGCAGACACATATTGATTCCCATGTTTAATTGAATAATACATTTTAATAACTGTTCTTTTCTGAGCAGGAGCCGTGAAACACCCAGTTCAATAGTTTTTAATTCAGTATAAAGTGTCTCTTGATACTTTTATGCATCTTTCAATACAAATGAGAGGCTACAACCAGCATAAATGGATGGAGAATACACAGTAAACTTCATCTTTACATAGCACAAACTTGAATATTAATCACTTCAGCTGAAGTGAGAAGGGATAAATGGCATTCTTTGATGCTGAGGTGCATTTTGAAATAAAATCACTTTTTTTTCTTTGGTTTGTTTATAAATAATTGGAAAACCTGGCCTAAACTTGTCCTCTAAGAAGAAAAAGTGGAGAAGTGAATATTCTCAGGTATGGGTCCTCTAGAAGCACTGGAACTTTCAGGGGTGCCTCCTGCAAACTGACAATAAAAGCAGAAGAGAACTCTTAATGTCCATCTGTACAACAGGCATCAGGATAAGTAGTAAAGAGAGGAATGAGTAAAATTTTTGCTTAACAAATAGTCAAACAAAGGCAGTACAAAGGCTAAATATTACCGTTCTATGCTCTCTCTCTCCCTTAGAGAAAGATGTCTCGGTACCCACTGGCCAACCATCTTTTGAACTACTTATTGCCTAAAGGGGTCTATCACATCTCTGGAGGCCCCAATAGAAAATAAAACATTGTGAAATGGGCTGCAATACCCAGCTGCAATTGTCAACTCCTCTTCTTTTATTTCTCCATTGCTGGTCAGTATCCAGGTAGCATCTGCTGCCAGACATCTGAACACCCACTTCTCTATAAGCTCTCAGTGTCCTCACATATCCCGCTGTAATACCTTGTCTTCCAGTCTTCCAGTCTCATGCCAATCACACATCATTGTCTAACTCACTACTTAGTACACAAGACCTTGGCTAAACCAATGATAAGTCTGGGAATGAATTGGAAAGATCTAGATTGGAACCTGGAGGCCCTCCACTTTCCGGCTGTGTGAACTTGGACAAATCACCCCGCTTCTTGCAACTCCTGTCTACTCACCTGCAACATTAGCATAATGATGAATAAATCTTCCTGGGTGGCTATGAGAATTAAACAGAATAACATATGTGAAACCCAGCTAAATACCCGAATGGCTAGCTGCTCATGCATGCCAATGTCATCCAGAAGAATGTCCAAAACAGTCTTTCACTTAGGGTATGAGTTTTATTTTTCAATCTTTGTGAAGTCTTAAAACTAAAAAGTAGGGCCTTGGGAGTAGTTGCCCTTCTTTATTCTACTCATCACTAGCTCCTTACCAGGCCTTGGTTTCAACTGCAGCTTTCATGGCCATTTCACATGGCTACTCCCTTACAGATGCTGAAGAGCAGTAACTCTCTTGGAACTTGCCTTAATTTCCTCCCTTCTCTCCAAGGCTCCTATGTCCCTTTAGTTTTTCTGCTACTCTCTCCTCCAATCCATAGCCCCCCACTTAAGTAGTTCGTGGATGTGAGGGAAATATTGGGGGTTGGGGCGTCCCTTAAAATATAGAGGGAAAAACATCTCATGATATGCAGCCATTTTGCACAGTTGAGACAAGTCGTCTCAGTACATTGCCTGTGTGTTATTAAGCTAAAGGTCTCTGTATTTGTTTCCCATTGCTGTAATAAATCCATATAGTGGTCCCCAAAAAAACACACATTTATGGTCATACAGTTCTGTTGATTAGAAGTCCTACATGGGTCTCACTGGACTAAAATTAAGGTATTGGCAGGGATATATTCCCTTCTAGAGGCTCCTGGGGAGACCCTGTTTCTCTTCTTCAGCTTTGCAAGGCTCCCCACATTCCATGATCCAATCCCCCTTTACTCTGTCTTCAAAGCCAGCATGTTGCCTCTCTCAGCCCATTCTTCCATAGTCACATCTGTATCTGACTCCTCTTCTGCTTCCCTCATTCCACTTTTAAGGAGCCTGTGACTTCATTGGGCCCATTTGGCTAATTTCATTGCCTTAAAGTCAGCTGATTAGCAACCTTAATGTCATCTGTAACCTCAATCCCTCTTTGCCATGTAAACTGACATTATTTTGAGGTTTCACGGATTCAGACATGGACATCTTTGTGAGGCCTTTATTGTGACCATCAAAGTCTCCATTTGTTCTTCTACTTTGGTTGGCATTTCCAAATACCCTCTTTTTACATCTAATTTCAATAAATTCCATACTCCACTAAAAGAGATTAAAGTATGAGGCCTTAGGAAAAGGGGTAGGGCTTAAACATCTCTACATATATCTGAATAACTTAGTAGAGTGCCTTATACAAGGAAGTTCAAGAAATGTTAGTCTCCTCCCTTCTCAGTAGAAAAGCAATATCTTATTTACTACTAGAAACAGGCTTACTTTCCTGGTCCAGCATTCACAGTACTCTACCGTCTGCTTCCATCTGCTTATACCCATCATGACTTCCTGGCCTACTCATAGTCCCCAAATGTCATTCAAGCCAATGAAATCCCTTCAGAATCCATTCTCTGTGTTCGGCGTGGTACTAAATGCAGATGAGGTATATTTAGCCTAGCCTTCTCAAAGGTCTTATATTTGAGTAGAACAGTTTTTTTGAGCGGAGTCAGTTTGCCGTGTTTTTCTACGTGGCACTCTGCAATTCCACTGTTGGCTCCCTGGCATCTTCTCAAGTTATTTCCTTCTCCTGGTGCATTGATCCATCTTAACTCTTTTGTGAAGCTTACCTGTCAAGAAGCCGCCCCTTCCCAGGCTGAAGGGAACTCTCTCCTCTGATAATTCAGAACATACATTAAGCCATACTCATCACTGGATACAGTTTTTAAACAGCCTTGGGATGTCTCCTGAGTCACTGCATGGTTATCTCATTTTTCCCATCCAAAGTGTAGATTCCCCAAGGGGAGCAACTGTGTCTTTAACCTTTTTGTATTTCTCATAGTCAGAGAGTGGGTGTCAAATTGTGGAAGTGGGGTGATGAGTCTGTGTTTTCAATGAGAACTGCAGAGTTGCACTGAAAAAGCAATAAAATCGTTTGCTGGTCACCAATATGTCTGGTTCTCCTCCTTCTGGGAATACGAGGAATTGCATTTCCCAGCGCCCTGGAAATTAGGTGTAACCATGTCATTCATTTTCCAAATGAAATGTAAGCAGAAATGGCATAATCACTTTCCAGAAAGCTTTGTTAGTGAATAATATACCCTTTTTTCCCCCCTTCCATGATGACTACAGTTAGATATCAAAGTTCCAGGAGCCAGTGTGATGGAGTGAGGGAGCGGGAGTGAGCCTCAACTGAACTGAGATGTACATGGAGCAGAAGTGAAAATTAAAACCACATTGCTGTATGACATTAAGATTCAAGTTTTCTTTTAATAGACTTTATTTTTAGAACAGATTTACAGAAAAATTGAGATGACAGTACCGAGTTCCCATATACCACCCAGCACACAGTTTCCCCTATTATTAACATCTCACAGTAGCGTGGTACATTTGTTGCAATTACTGAACAAATATTGATACATTATTAACTAAAGTTCATAATTTAGTCATATTTTCTTAGTTTTTACCTAATATCGTTTTTCTGTTTCATAATCCCATCCAGGATACAATACATTTAGTTGTCATGTCTCCTTTAGGCTCCTCTTGGCTATGACAATTTCTCAGCGTTTCCTTATTTTTGATGACTTCAATAATTTTGAGTATTGGCCAGGTGTACTATTGGATGCCCCTGTATTGAAATTTGTCTGATGTTTTTCTTATGATTATGCTGGAGTTGTATATTTTAGGGAGGAAGAGAAAAAGTACTATTTTTCATTATGTCAAGGATATATGTAACCCACACGATGTCACTATTGATGTTGACCTTGACCACCAGACTGAAGTAGTATATTTCAGTTTTTTCCACTGTAACATTACTCTTCACTTGGCCCCTTTTCCATATTGTACTCTTTGGAAAGAAGTCACTGTGCATGGCCCACACTTACAGAGTGGGGACTTATGTTCCTTCTTCATAGGGTACACTATCTACATAAATTATTTGGAATTATTCTCTCATGAGCAATTTGTCTCTTCTCCTCCATTTGTGTTTTTTTTTTCTTCAACTTGTTTTAACGTCTGGGGTACATGTGAGGATGTGCAGGTTTATTACATAGGTAAACCTGTGCTGTGGTGGTTTGCTGCACAGATCAACCCATCACCTAGGTATTAAGCCCAGCATCCATTAGCTATTCTTCCTGATTCTTTCCCTCCCTCTGCCCCCAAAACAGGCCTCAGTGTGTGTTGTTCCCCCAACATATGTCCATGTGTTCTCATTGTTCAGCTCTCACTTATAAAAAGGAACATGTGGTATTTGGTTTTCCATTCCTGCATTAGTTTGCTGAGGATAACAGCTTCTAGCTCCATCCATGTCCCTGAAAAGGACATGATCTCATTCCCCTTTATGGCTGCATAGTATTCCATGGTGTATATGGAATTTTCTTTATCCAGTCTACCACTGGTGGGTATTTGGGTTGATTCTATATTTTTGCTATTGTGAATAGTGCTACAATGAACATATGAATGCATGTATCTTTAAACAGAATGATGCATATTCCTTTTGGTATATACCTTGTAATTGGATTGCTGGGTCAAATGCTATTTCTGCCTCTAGGTCTTTAAGAAATCACCACACTGTCTTCCACAATGGTTGAACTAATTTACACTCCCCAAAACAGTGTAAAAACGTTCCTTTTTCTCTTCAACCTCACCAGCATCTGTTATTTCTTGACTTTTTAATAACTGCCATTCTGACTGGCATGAGATGGTATCTCACTGCGGGTTTGATTTGCATTTCTCTAACGATCAGTGATGTTGAAATCTTTTTCATGTTTGTTGGCCACATGAATGTCTTCTTTTGAGAAGTGTCTGTTCATCCTCCATTTGTTAATTTAGTTATGTCAGAATGGACTCGTGAATATTTATTATATACTTCAGGTTATAATCCAATATTATTTATTTTGTTGCTCAAATTTATTCTGCTTTGTGAATTGTATGCTCTTTCAGTTGGCTGTTGTGCTCCTTTGACAATTCCCTATTATTTTGTTTTTCTGAGCACTTTCTTACTTTCTGGAACTATAAGATATTCTAGGATTAGCTTGCATATTTCTTGGCCCAGTCCTAGAGTCATCTATTTCTCCAAAAAGCCCTAGTTCCTTTTATTGGAGACTGGTATTAGAAAAATCAAAATCTGGGTGCTAATATATTCTTTGCTATTGGGGTGTCATTGTTTTAGGTTTTCCCATTGGACACAATCAAGCAATGTGTGTGTATATACCAATCCATGTATATACATATATCTAAAAAATATTTCTCTGTTCAACTATCTGTATCTATATCAATCTAAACATGAGTTCCTACTGATCTAACTGCAATCCATTACGACAGGGATCATTCTAGTCTCTGCCCCTTGCTTATTTGTAAATTCCCACTCCAACAGCACAGAACCTGGCTCCCACCATCTGCTGTTCCTTTACTTAACTCTTCAAGTAAATATGTCAAGCAGTATCAGAATTCATAACCCATACTCCCATGGGAAATAACTATCAACTAGAGTACAGTGCTTACGTGCAGTTCCTTTTGACTTTAGTTTTATAGATGCCACTAATTTCCAAAGTTACTTGGTCAGCCACCCACCCCTTTCACTGAAGTTGTTTCATATATTTCTAATACACTTAAATCTCTTGTCATAGTCTGCATTCCTTCCAGGCATCTTGGAGTTGTTTTTAACCATACTGATACAACATTCTAGTTCTCCTTTTTATTTGCCAGCTCATGACAGTGGTTATTGTATATATCCATTTTTTAAAAATAGACTTTAGAGTTTGGTTAAAAGGCATACTTTTCCTGCCTCATCTGTCACTCTTAGATCACAGGAAAATTCAAATTTACCCTAGCAATGTTCTCTCTATTCTCTATCAAATCTTATTCCTCAAAAACATAAAGAAAGATATGGACTTTGAGCATTAATATCCATCACATCTAGATCATATGGCCCTTTTAAGCCCTGGGAACAGATACAATCATGCCCTGATTATTTTTCCTTTGCCCACAAACCATTTTCCAAGATCACAGAAGAATTGGGTCTTGACCATATCCCTGAGGTTTGGGGATTAGCAAATTTTAACTCACTGGGGTAGTAAAGATGTCAATAAGAGCCACTTACTGCCATATTGCTAGTCCTCCACTGTGTCTGTATTCTAACCTAGGCTGTTCCTCAGCTGCCAAGCCCTACCTTATGACCATGCTCTTAGGAAGTACAACTGCATTTTGAATCTTGTTTTTTCAGAAGAGAATCTTAATAGGATTCTGGCTGTGACCTTGGAAAATCCAAAATTTAAGGAGAGGGAGCTACAGAAAACTGGCTTCTCACATACTCAAGATAGATCTTAATTATATAAAAAATGAGTTTGAATGATCACCAGGTTGTAGAGGTCTAGGTTATGCTGACAAATTTCAGAAGCATAACTTTAAGAACATGATGTTGTATCTTGGCCTCAGCTCCTGAGAGCTAAACTTGACTTTCATTGTATTTGGATGCTGCATTCAGATATGGTGGTCTTGCCTGCTAGAGCTAATTTGAATGGCACACACACAGGGAAACTTCTGGCCTGCTTGTTAAATGGTGGTACAGAATTATGTTTCTAAGTAGCAGCAAATCCCTTGTCAACAAATTGCTTTAAAACCCCAGGGAGTTGTTAGCACTGAGTAATTAATAATAAGAAAATGTTCGCAGATTAACAGAAATACTAAGATTGCCTGACACAAAACAGGTAGAAGCACACACACACACAAAGGATTTGCACACTATAAAGAGGTAAGAACTCTTTCTCAAGGTACCTCTTCTTACCTAGAAGATATACATTTAGGAATATTTTTAAATTATTAGAAATTGTTTTATATTATACTCAGTGCTCATAAACACTAACATTTAGGAAGCTTCAGTAAATATAAGCTGGCACTAAAATGGCCTATTTGGATTTGCTAGGGGTTTTTTTTTTTTTTTGCCTATTTTTCAAACTTTGATTACTAAAAAATCACCACATGCCTGCATCCTCCAGTTAAGGAAACTATTACCCAGATCTCCAACCTGGGAGAGAAGTATGTGCTCCCAACAGCCACATATTGGGAGGCTTCTAGTCTTACAAGGAGAATACCAGTGTGCACACGTCAAAGCACTGAGCTACACTGCAAGCAGGAGACAATACATCAAATACAATTTTGAAAATGTAATGTGTCAATTTAAAACTGCCATTCACAGAGTCGACAGAAAACCAGTTTTCAGAGGAGCGGGTCAGAAGTGGTAAACAAATTCCCACAGCTAAGAAGTTGCCGATGTAAATTGCCTGAAATGAAAGATTTTTATTCATGAGCACAGAGGGCTCAAAAAAATTAATTTAGGGAAGTTTTTTTTCACCCTCCCTAGTGTATGCAATTCTTAAATAAATGATCAATAGCTGACTTGAGCCAAACAGAAGGACTTGTCCAGGATCAGGCAGGTAATTACTTACAGCGATGTGCTGAAGAAGTTAGGCAGCCAGGGACACAGTGGCATTAATCATGGCTTTAAACCATTTCTCCCTTTCTAGTTGCATCATTTGAAAAATCACTGAACAACTTCATCTACTAGGGAATTCATGGATCAGGGTATATGTTTCAGGTGCCTCCATTTTCAGAACCACTCCCTAGGCAGGCGGAAAGAATGACTAATGGGAAGCAGTATCATTTTATGCCTTTAAGAGACACTGGAGTTACTGATTAGCTGGGAGAGCCTGGGTGAATGGGGGGTTGGGGGAGGTGAATGAGACATGAGCAATTTGGGCCTGAAAATATCTGTTTAGCTCCCTGGTGGGAACTGAGCATAGAACATTTGCTTCATTTAGTCCTCAGAACAAAATGCCCACAGCTGGTGCTAAAACTTTCTGCCTCTACAAGCCTGGCCAAGATGAAAAGGCTAATGTGGAATAAGTCTGAGACTTCAGCCCTGGAAGTTCCTTTTCCCCAAGGGTGATCAACTCACAGGCCTAGGGAAGAAAATGGCAGCGTGGTACCACGAAGCAATGCTGATGTGCAGACACTGGCCCCACAGAATCCACTTTTAGAAATCTAGGAATCATTGCTCAAATATGTAAGCATAGCCACAGTTAAAACAGTAAGCAATCTTATGTCCATCACCAGGGAACTGGCTAAATAAAAACCAAATATTTTACGGCCATGAAAAACAAAACGGTAGATGTATGTGTGTTGTATGGAATAATTTGCAAGATAAATTATTAAGTGAAAAAAAAAAGCTAGAAAACAGCACCTGATGTGTAGTTTGTTTCCATTTGTGGGAAAGATTATGCATTTATAAATATTTTATATATTACAATTATATAGACATATGATTTCTGAAATCAACCATTTACTTGGAGAAGTGGGGATGGGAGTCATAAAAATGGGGAGAGAGATTTACATTTTCTTTGTGTTCAATTTTTCTTCTTACTGCAAGCATGTATTTGTTAAAAAATTAAAATTCAGTTAATAAAAGGCCCCCTTTTATAAAAGGAGGGCTTTAAAACCTCAGGGAGTTGTTAGCACTGAGTAATTAATAATGGAAATGTAGCCCTTAGTTCTAATTCCTCTGTCATTGATGACCAATGAGAAATTTCTAAAATGGTCTCAAGGGGTTAGATGTGGGCTTTACTATTTACAAGTCGTGTGGCCTTGGGGAAGCCCCTTCTGGACTTTTCTGTCAATGAAGAAGTTGGACTAGACTTGCGATATGTAAAGGAGATGTTGCACCTGCTGCCTTGGCTAATGGTGTGGAAGAACAGTAAAGAAGCAGAGGAATTCAGATATCTCTGCTTCAAGAGTGGATTCAGCCTTTCCTAGTCTACATATATGGAGCATCCATGTAAGTCACAGTCAATACAAGGGTCTTGAGGTTAAAATATACTGAAAAATTTAATACCCTGTGGATATCATGAATGCACATCCAACATTGGTTACCACTGACTGCTTATGATGTGTCAAGCACTGAACCAGCAACTTTATACACAGCCATTTATGAATTCTTAGAATAACTCCGTGAAGTAGGTACTATTATCATTCCCATTTTATAGTTAAGGAGACATTAACAGCCTTTCTTGCCCTGACCTATATCCCATGGCAGGAAAGTTTTAAAGTGAAGATGGAGAACAAACTCAAGAGCTTCTGACACTCAAGTCTGTATACTTGATGACTATGAGACAACTGTCTGGCAATGAAGAACAGAAGGTGTGTTCCCTTCTACTCAGTCTTGTATAACTCATTAGAAGGCTCACTGGCTGATAAGCATGGAAAGGCAGATGCTTGGCCAGTGCTACTTATAGAGTGGTCTGGGGATGAGCAGCATCACCTAGGAGCTTGGGAGAAATTCAAAGCCAGAGGCCCTACCCCAGAACAACTCAATCAGCGTCTCTCGGGGTAAGCTCAGTTCTAGACCAGTGGTCCTCACCACTGCTGGAAAGTTCTTTAAAACTAGTGGTGCTCGGGGCCAGGCGTGGTGGCTCACGCCTGTAATCCCAGCACTTTGGGAGGCCAAGGTGGGCTATCACAAGGTCAGGAGATGGAGACCATCCTGGCTAACACGGTAAAACCCCATCTCTACTAAAAATACAAAAAATTAGCCGGGCGTGGTGGCGGGCGCCCGTAGTCCCGCTACTCTGGAGGCTGAGGCAGAAGAATGGTGTGAACCCAGGAGGTGGAGCTTGTAGTGAGCTGAGATTGTGCCACTGCACTCAAGCCTGGGCGACAGAGCGAGACTCCCCGTCTCAAAAAAAAAAAACAAAAACAAACAACAACAACAACAAAAAACTAGTGGTGCTCAAGCCCCACCAAAGACCAGTTAACTTATAGGTGGAGCATGGGAGTGTATATTTGCAATAGCTGCCTAGATTATTCCAACGTGCAAAGTTGATAACCATTTTCCTAGACCGAAAACTTCAAAAACCAGTGAATCTCAACCTTTAGTTGGACATTTAGATCAGCTGGGGAGCATTAAAAAATACTGATGCATGGGACCCCCAGATATTTTGTTTTAATTGCTCTGGGGAGTGGCATGAACTCCAGGATTTTTTTAACATTCCCCAAGCAACTCGAACATACAACCAGTGAAGAACTACTGTGAGAGATATGGAAGGAAGGGCCCAACACATACCTGGTTTCTGATTCTACCTGGCCCATCCCCAGCTGGAAGCAGTAGATGCCTAAGGCTAATGGCAAAGTCATTCCAATGGATACCCTACCAGCACCTGGGCACCCTGAGAAAACTCCCCGGCTTTAGCACTCTAAGACACTTACTTATCAACATGTTTACCACAGTATAAACATTCTGCTGCAGCTTTGCTTCCTGTTGCCACCCTCAAACCCTCCAAATGGTAAAAATGAGTTACAGATACTGCAGTATAGGAGCTTGACACTTATTTAGCTGTAAGCTCAGAAATCTGAATAATCGTTCCCAGGGAACAGCTAAAATTGCAGCCTGTTGAGGAGAAGCTTGAAGGAAATAAACTCAGACCCCAAGTACTCCTGAGAAAATTACTCCTTTTGGGAGAAAAACAATGCATCATACCTTTTAATGAACAGGATATAGTCACTTGGGTCTCATGTTAATTTAGAGCTCATGCTAATCCCAGCTGAGAAGTCAAAATTTGCATTTATATAGAGGCTGAATACGCTTATCAAAAGGCATCTGTTCTAAAAATTTATTTTTCTATAGGAAATGTATTGAAGTCAGATGTCATCATTGGGCAAGGGCGCCACACAAAGCATGTGCTTCTAAATCAGAGAGATTCAAGTTTGAGTCTAACCTCTACTTTTTACTAGTTGGGTAAATTATTCCATCTCTCTAAGGCACAACTTTCTCATCAGTAAAATAGGGATATTTTTTTCACAGGTTGATTGGTAATAATCAAATAATGTCCATAAATCCCTTAGCACAGTGATGCAAATGCTGTAGGCACCAAATTAATGTTTGCTTCCATCTCTTTCTTTATCTTGTTTTTTCATACAGAGAATGAAATTGCTATATTACCATTTATTAAAATCCATTCTGGTACCAGAATGGGCAGCTATCGGATGTCACCTAAACCAACCAAAGCCAACATTCTATTTCTTGGAGACCTCGTAAATTCTCTAGGCTGTTTATTAAGCAGAGACTACCATGACTTACACTGGGGAGAATA
Organism: Nomascus leucogenys; assembly: GCF_006542625.1. NCBI lineage: Eukaryota > Metazoa > Chordata > Mammalia > Primates > Hylobatidae > Nomascus > Nomascus leucogenys. The sequence continues at coordinate 21,693,567 of NC_044383.1, read as the reverse complement.
AGCATCAGAAATTAAAAAGCAATGAGATATTGAAAGTCATCCAAGAAGAAAGAAAGAAGACTAAGGAATCAGAAGTAAAATATGAAATAGAATTAGAATCATTTATCCATGAGCTTGACCAACCCAGGCATTCAGAAAAATACGCAGTTCAATGTTTCTTTCTCAGTCCCAGGTTCCCAGTCTTGGCCATGCACTCTCTAATCTTTCCTGCTGCCACCTCCCTTCTTACGTTCTACTTTGTCAGAATATTCTCTCCCTGAGAAACTTACTTTTAGAAGTGACTAAAACCTCATATATAGTATTAGACACGTTTGCTAATACTACAGTACTTTCCCCTCCTTAGTTTCATTTGTGACCCAAATGAACCCTGCCAACTTCTAACTTTCTTCTGGATAAGATGCAAAAATGGCCATGGTTTCCAGGAAAACAGTTCAGGTAATTTAGTGACCATAACTTTTCAACCAAACCTTTCTCTTTGGATCAAAACCCAAAGTATGCATTGAAAGCCTTTGCAAAGCAGAATAAAGGTGTTTGGCTACAAGCAGAGGAGAAGTGAGGTTTGGTAGATGAAGGGGAAGCAAAACCAGTCCCATCAAGGAGGTTTCTGTTGATCCAGGGCTGTGAATTCACACCACCACCATGTCGCTCAACCCTCTGCAGATCCTCACCTAACACCTTTGTCTACTCCCTTCTGCTCTAAAGGGATTCCTCCCTTGGCTGCTGTGATAGCACACATTCCTTGACCCCCTCCTGAACATCTGGCACCCCTTTCCCAGTCTTTATCTCATGTTCTTCTTTCCCCTGGCCACCCCTTGTATGCTATGTTCTCTCAGAAAAAAAGAAGACAGCTAAAGGCATAAACTTAGACTCTCGTCCTCACCCATGATTTCAAGGACAGTATTTATGGGAGACTACTCCCAAAACCAGTCTCCAGTCCATGATCCTCTCCTGAGCTCCACATCTCAATATCTAAAATGCCTGCCTGATACAGATACCTTGACTTCCCACTGAAATCTGAATTCAGCATGTCTAAAACTGAACCAGCATTTTCCCCAAAATTTGTTTTATCCTATGGTTTACATCTCAAGATACCTCCAGTAATACAGTCACATAAGTCAGAAACCATCTTTGACACCTTTTCCCATAGTAGTCATCAATAGATCCTGATGACTTGATTTTTGTTTTCATTCATTCACTGGACAGCTCCAAAATCTGTCTGCTTCCTGTTGGGGAGGTCAGATATCTAATATGGAAAATTACTATTAATAAAATGCAGTTTTCATTTATTTGTTCAATAAATATTTGTTGAAGTTTTTTTTATTGGTAGATATTGCCCTAGGTTTTCCAATAGAGAAGAAAACTAAACAGAAACTCTGCCTTTGGGAAGCTCATAGACTAAAGAAGGAGAGAAGAAGAAATTCATATATCAATGACTAAACTTCAAAGTTGACTATGACAACTATAATACTTGCTAAACTAAAGTCAACCTTAAACATTTTTAGGCCAAGCACAGTGGTTCACACCTGTAATCCCAGCACTTTGGGAGGCTGAGGCGGGTGGATCACCTGAGGTCAGGAGTTCAAGACCAGCCTGACCAACATGGAGAAGTCCCATCTCTACTAAAAATACAAAATTAGCCGGGTGTGGTGGCACCTGCCTGTAGTCTCAGCTACTCGGGAGGCTAAGGCAGGAGAAGCGCTTGAACCTGGGAGGCAGAGGTTGCCGTGAGCCAAGATTGTGCCACTGCACTCCAGCCTGGGCAACAAGAGTGAAACTCAGTCTTTTTTAAATTAAAAAAAAAAAAAAATTTAGAAGACCTCATGGGGAGATAGAGTTTGAGTAGGAAATATAAGGATTAAAAAGTATATCAAGAAGACACTTCTTCCAACATTACTATGATTACTGGCTAATATTTATTATTAAATACCTTACCACGTACAAGGCTCTGTGTTGTGTTCCACAGACTAGACACATTGTCTCCTTCAATCCTCACAAATGCCCAATATGATGGAGGCTGCAGTAAAAAGATTTCCATTTTGCAGATGAAGAGACTGAAGTTTATATAGGTTGATTCGAGGCCACAGTCGCACAATTAGCAAATGGCAGAGGTTCAAACTCAGGTTCATTTTCTAATCACTATGCCACATGGAGAATGACATGTCTAGCAGAATATAAAATAAATTCCACAAGAATGTGCCAGAAGGCGGGGCTCAAGCTGCATTCTCCACTAAGAGTGTATGGCTTCTGAGCACTTTATGGCTACTCCAAACTGAGACGTGTGCCATAAATGTAAAATACATCCCACATTTTTAACACTTTATATAAACCAAAGAATGCAAAATATCTCAATAATTATTTTTATGTCAATTGCATATTGAAATAATATTTAACAGATGTTGGGTTAAAATTAGTGTCACCTGTTTCTTTTTACTTTTTTGAGTGACTGCTATAAAATGTTAAAATACATAGGTGGCACACATTTGTGGCTTGTGTTATATTTTTATTAGACAGTGTGGGGTGAGAGGCATTTGAAGAGTGGTAAGATGACTATGAGTTGAACTATTTGGTAAAAGTATCACAGAAAAATCATAACCTAAATTGAGTGTTCTGAAAGATGAGTAGGGGGGCAGTAGCAGATTTTTCAAGTGGAAGGAAGAGCTTAGGAGGAAAGACAACCTGATTTCTGTTGGGAAATAGAGTAGAGGTCAGCAAAAGCTAAACCACAGAGTTTGTCCATGGTATCTGGACATAAATTAAAACTCTCATTTAGACTGATGTGTATAAACAGGAAATAGCTTTTATCGAATCTGCATTAGAGGCCTATTGTAATTCTACGGCAAAAGGAAGTGAACTGTCAGTTTAAATAACTGTGCCATTTGGAGAATTGTTATTCTGTGAAATTATTAAATAAGGCAGGTCATCAGAAATTTCAGATTTCAATTTGGTCATTCTTGGAATTTTCAAGTTTATTATCGCTAACTTAAAGGTAGCATGCTAACAAAGTAAAGATATTATATTTTAGACGAAAGATTGTAATTCTGACAATAGGTTCCAGACCTAAATAGTGGCCCTAAATTTGTGTTAAGCTTTCCCTATGTATAAAACATTCCTCTAAGTTTGTCTTCAGTAAAGATATCATGTTTGTGTATAAATATGAAGTTGAGGTTGACACTCCATCAGAAAGTTTATGGATTTTGGAGTCAAATACATCGGAGATGCTATTCTGATTCTCCCATTTATTGGCTGGTTATTTACGTGCTCGAAATTTAAATACCCTCATCTGCAAAATGGGGCCAAAAATATCTATCTACTCACGGAGAAGATATAAGAATTAAGTTTTTCAGAAAGGTAGAGAATTTGTAATCACCCAATGGGTTCACCTTGCCTGCTGCCTAGACAGCCAATTTATCAAGACAGAGGAATTGCAACGGCAAAAGAGTAATTCACGCAGAGCCAGCTGTGCAGGAGACTGACCAGAGTTTTATTATTACTCAAATCAGTCTCCCCAAGCATTCAGGGATCAGAGTTTTTAAGGATAATTTAGCGGTTATGGACTCAGAAAGTGGGGAGTGCTGATTGGTCAGATTGAAGATGAAATCATAGGGAGTCAAATGAGTTCTTGCTGACTTCTGTTCTTGGGTGGTGGGATCACATAACTGGTTGAGCTTGTTTATCTGTCTGGGTGGTGTCATCTGCTGCATCGGGATGCAGGGTCTGCAAAATATCTCAAGCACTGATCTTAGGTTTTGCAAGAGTGATGTTATTCCCAGGAGCAATTTGAGGAGGTTCAGACTCTTGCAGCCAGAGGCTGCATGGCCCCTAAACCATAATTTCTAATCTTATAGCTAATTTGTTAGTCCTACCAAGGCGGACTGGTCCCCAGGCAAGAAGGGGTTTTTTGGGAAAGGGCTATTATCAATTTTGTTTCAGAGTTTAAACTATAAACTGAACTCCTTCCCAAGGCTAGTTAGGCCTACACCCAGGAATGAACAAAGAGTTTAGAGGTTAGAAGGAAGTTGGGATCAGTTAGATCTGATCTCTTTTACTGTCATAGTTTCCTCAGCTATGATTGGTGCAAGGGTGCTGATACAGTGTGGCCGTGTCCTCATTTAAATCTCAACTTCATTTGTAACTTCCAGAATTACCACATGTTGTGGAAGGGACCCAGGGGGAGGTTACTGAATCATGGGGGTTGGTCTTTTCCATGCTATTCTCATGATAGTGAATAAATCTCACAAGATCTGATGGGTTTATTGGGAGTTTCCACTTTTGTTTCTTCCTCATTCTCTCTTTGCCTGCTGCCATTCACGTAAGATGGGACTTGCTCCTTCTTGCCTTCCACCATGATTGTGAGGCTCTCCCAGCCACGTGGAACTGTCAGTCCAATTAAACCTCTCTCTTTTGTAAATTGCCCAGTCTCAAGTATGTCTTTATCAGCAGCATGAAAATGGACAAATACAGTAAATTGGTACCAGTCGAGTGAAGCGTTGCTGAAAAGATACCTGAAAATGTGGAAGCGACTTTTGAACTTGGTAACAGGCAGGGGTTGGAACAGTTTGGAGGCCTCAGAAGAAGACAGAAAAATGTGGGAAAGTGTGGAACTTCCTAGAGACTTGTTGAATGGCTTTGCCCAAAATGCTGATACTGATATGGACAATAAAGTCTAGGCTGAGGTGGTCTCAGATGGAGATGAGGAACTTATTGGGAACTGGAACAAAGGTGACTCTTGTTATGTTTTAGTAAAGAGACTAGTGGCATTTTGCTCCTGCCCTAGAGATTTATGGAACTTTGAACTTGGGAAAGATGATTTTGGCTATCTGGAGGAAGAAATTTCTAAACAGCAAAGCATTCAAGAGGTGACCTGGATACTGTTAAAAGCATTCAGTTTTATAAGGGAAGCAGAGCACAAAAGTTTGGAAAATTTGCAGCCTAACTATGCGATAGAAAAGAAAAATCCATTTTCTGGGGAGAAACTCAAGCTGGCTGCAGAAATTTGCATAAGTAGGAAGGAGCCTAATGTTAATACCCAAGACCATGGGGAAAATGTCTCCAGGCCATGTCAGAGAACTTCATGGCCGCCCCTCCCATCACAGGCCCAGAGGCCCAGGAGAAAAAAGTGGTTTCATGTAAGATGGGACTTGCTCCTTCTTGCCTTCCACCATGATTGTGAGGCTCTCCCAGCCATGTGGAAATGTCAGTCCAATTAAACCTCAGCCCAGGGTTCCTGTGCTGTGTGCAGCCTAGGGAGTTGGTGCCCTGTGTCCCAGCCACTCAAGCCATGGCTGAAAGGGGCCAATGTATAGCTCGGGCTATGGCTTCAGGGTGTGGAAGCCCCAAGCCTTGGCAGCTTCCACATGGTGTTGAGCCTGGAGGTACACAAAAGTTAAGAACTGGGGTTTGGGAACCTCCACCTAGATTTCAAAAGATGTATGGAAATGCCTGGAAGCCCAGGCAAAAGTTTGCTACAGGGGCAGGGCCCTCAATGAGAACTTCTGCTAGGGCAGAGTGGAAGGAAAACGTGGGGTCAGAGCCCCCAGAGTCCCTACTGGGGCACTGCCTAGTGGAGCTGTGAGAAGACGGCTACCACCCTCTAGACCACAGAATGGTAGATCCGCTGACAGCTTGCACCATGTATCTGGAAAAAAGCCGCAGACACTCAACACCAGCCCATGAAAGCATCTAGGAGGGAGGCTGTACCCTGCAAAGCTACAGGGGCAGAGCTGCCCAAGACCATGGGAACCCACCTCTTGCAACAGCGTGACCTGGATGTGACACCTGGAATCAAAGGAGATCAATTTGGAGCTTTAAAATTTGACTGCCTCACTGGATTTCAGACTTGCATGGGCCCTGTAACTTCTTTGTTTCGGCCAATTTCTCCCATTTGGAATGGCCGTGATTATGCAATACCTGTATCCCCACTGTATCTAGGAAGTAACTAGCTTGCTTTTTACAGGCTGATAGGCAGAAGAGACTTGCCTTGTCTCAGATGAGACTTTGGACTGTGGACTTTTGGGTTAATGCTGAAATGAGTCAAGACTTTTGGGGGACTGTTGGGAAGGCATGATTGGTTTTGAAATGTGAGGAGATGAGATTTGGAGGGGCCAGGAGTGGAATGATATGGTTTGGCTGTGTCCCATTCAAATCTCAACTTCAATTGTATCTCCCAGAATTCCCACTGTTGTGGAAGGGACCCAGGGGGAGGTAACTGAATCACGGGGGCTTCACGCTAGTCTCATGATAGTAAGTCTCACGAGATCTGAAGGGTTTACCAGAGATTTCTGTTTTGCTTCTTCCTCATTCTCTTTGCTGCCATCCATGTAAGACAGGACTTGCTCCTTCTTGCTTTCTGCCATGATTGTAAGGCAATCCCAGCCACGTGGAACTTTTAAGTCCAATTAAACCTCTTTCTTTTGTAAATCACCCAGTCTCAGGTATGTCTTTATCAGCAGCATGAAAATGGACTAACACAGGTGGTTTCAAGTGCATTCAGCATAGTGCCTGGGATATAGTGGAAGCCCAGTGAATGGCAGATACACCTATTCATACCCACCCCCAAAGGTACCTGGTATAAGAACTTCAGACCTGATTTTTAATATAGTGACTGTGAATGCTGAATTGACATGGGAAAGCATATGCAAACCTGTCCAAGTGGCTGCCTAAATTACCACAGCACTGCCCAAGACCACTCTGCTCTTGGCTGTCTTTAGCAGTCTTTGGAATGCTCTGTTAATGGCAAATAAACTGAAAATAAATCATTTGTGTAATAAGCAACAACTTTCTTTTCAAACATCCTATAGCAAGATGTGAAAACAGTCTTTCAGAGTAGAAAGTATATCTCAATAGACTGGGCATATGTTGATTTGGTCTCAAGCCTAACCTTACAAAGCAATTCAACACAGTCAGAAATTGGATCATTCTATCAACCATAATGATTTATTTGCTTTCAGCCCTTCGCACAAATGTAAATAATCAAGCCAATTCTGAATTAATAATGTAACCACTTCTGAAAGAGCAGGCTACATGCTTTTATGGTATTGATTCCTAAGATACACAACAGGGTTTTGAACTGTGAACCTTGAGGGTAAGAATCATCTTATCCATACTTAAATTCCCCAGCAATGATTAGCTCTTGTGCCAACCAAGTATTATGCTGAATAAATGAACCAGTGAATTAATGATTTAGTGAGAAAACTAACGTTTTTACATACTTTTACGGGGAATGAGTCCACTCTAGTAAAGAAGAGAACTGTCCAAGGAGAGAAGTGTCCACAGACCTCTGGAACAGTAATGTTTAAGCCTGGTTATAATCAGAAACCCAGAAGGAACATTTCAAATTTGCAGATATCCCCACCACTTGTTCTACCATTGTATTTCTAAGATGGGGAGCAAACTATTTCTTCCAGACAACTCAGATACTTAAACATACTTGGGACTCACTGTCTTAGGGAGAAGCAGTAGGAGAATAAAGACCTTAAGACCAGGTGAAACTCACTGAATCTCTAATCAGAATCCTGAAAATTGTTCATGCTGAGGGTAGGATAGTTAATGGGCATGTCAGGAAAGCAGATTTCAAATATTTTGAAGCAGTGATAAATAACTAGTTCCAATCCCAAGAGAATGGGTATGAGTTTTTGGAATTCACTAGTCATCATAGACTTCTCAGGTGGATGTGTTTAAAACAATAAGGCAATGATGAATGACGTCAGTTGAGTCATTAGTGGAGCAGGCTTTTCTCTGGTGGTTTCTGGCTCCCAGTTAATAAATGGAAAGTGAAACTCATTGAGGTAACTAGAAGCCAGACTAGCAACTGAGATGATTCTTTACTGAATTTGCTTAACCAGGAAGGAAGGAAAGGTACCAGTATGAAAGGATACTGAAGAAGTGAGGAACTGTAGCCATCACGTCTCTATTGAGTAGCAGAGTAGAAATGTGAAAGGCTGAGTGTACATGTGTTATTTCACAAATCAAGAGGAAGGTGGGCAGTGAGACTTCACATGAACATCTCAAGCTCAGAAGCTAGTGTGGGATAGATGCATGGTTGCACCCTCCTCATCTTAAGATCCTAGGTGAATTTCAGCAGCCTTCCCCCACCTCGGGGTGCCAGTGTTGTCATGCTTAGCAGAAGCCCAGCCAATTTGAAAGAACCCAGATATAGAAGGAAAGAGATTCAATCTCTACTACAGAAGCACTTACTCAGCTGATGTGATTTGACTCAGGGCTATAGGTGGGTCAGGTAATCCCATTAGCTCTCATTTCTAAAGACCTCATAGAAAATGAAAATGACAGCTTAGAAATAGCCAGAAGAGTTATCTGGTTGTTAACAATGATGCCTGTGGGAATATACAATCCAAAAAGAAACAGAAAGCGGCAGGCAGGATAGATAGGGCAGCAAGGGTGCTCAGTGGTAGTTGGCTGACCTGGATTTAGTTGGACTTCATGGATTTTAATTCCTGTCCTGCCTTTTGCTGGCTGTATGAGCTTGGAAAAGTTAACTTTTTGAGCCTGTCTTTCATCTGAAAAAGGGAACAAAGAGTGTCTAACCCATAGGGCTGTCACGGAGGTTAAATGAAGTAATTACTGTAAATTTCATAGCTGAGTGACTCCCACCTCTTGGCTCAGATATATAATCACGGTCTGTTCAGCATCTGCTGGAGGCATATGTAAATGGAAAAATCTGTTTTGGATAGGTAAATAAACACACTTTGTCTAAAGGCTGAGTTACCACTTAAGACAGGGTGACAAAGAGTTTCATTCTCGCTCATTCTTTAAAAGCTGAAATGAAGAAGAACGCTGAAGAAGCTGACTTCATTGAGATCAGCTTTTTTGGCCTGAGTTCGGTCCCTCATGCTCCAGGATACATGCCATGTAGCCTTGAGAAGTCAGTCATCTGTGGCACCATAAATCCATATCTAATTTGCGTCAAATGTGTCAACAAGTTAACAAAAAAACAGCGAGGCTGGTACTTTTGGCACTCATATAGTCTCTCTGGCAGCTAATTTACAAGCTAAATTGAATCATCAGCACCCAATTAAATTTCTTCTGCATCATGGCACAAAATGCTCATTTTTATTTTCTTGATGAAGAAAGGGAAATGGGGAAGGTTGGGAGAGCCATCACATTCTCATCCATGTATTTCCTTGAATTAGAGTATGTTTCACTCTTGAATTCATCTAGTTTCCCCAAGTCTAGTGAAGGAAATGTTATAATCATATTTCCTGGTTGCCTACATATTTATCCCTTTTGCTATAATCTTGGTTACTCATTAAACTCCCACTGACTCTATCAAGGTTAAAAAACTTAACTGCACAGATCCCAATATCCGCTGCAGTCCCCAAGCACCCATGAGCCAGCAGATTTTGCACAGACTCTCATCCAGAGAAGGGGTTTATCATTTCTGGATGGGACCTGCCAATGAAATATTAAAGGAAGTCTCTGTAGTCTCAACAACCACCACCAGAAATCATCTGTTCTGTCTAGCTGGGACAAAACAGAAAATTATTCCTCCTGGAAAGAAGGTTTCCAAGTAAGAAGCAATCCCACCCAGCTGCAACTTCCAAAGTCCTACTGCTAGCACCACCGGTCGCCTGTCTCAAACCTGCTTCACACCCTCATGCTCTAGCTAGGCAATAAAGACAAGTTGAGAGCACCCTCGCCAATACCAGATCCAATTTCATTTCTGTCTGGATTCTAATTTGTAACCACATTTCCTGTGTACAACCTCACTTTTGCCCTTTAGATTTGATGTTCAAGATGACAAGATTCCAGACATAAGTCCTTCCCTCAAAAACCATGACTCAAGGTTTTGCCTCCAGCTTTTCCAGTTTGGTCCACCTTAGGGATGTTTTCAGTTTGGATTCTTCCAAATCAGACTCTGAGTCATGGATGTGGGTACAAGATCATCTCAGAAAGCACTGTAAGTGGAGGAAGAAAATCCAATGAGAAAGCGTATGTTAATAAGTTAGTGTTGTCAGCAGCTTGCAGTCAGTCCCATAGGCATCATCCAGGAGATGCTGTGGAGGCAACTTAGCATTGTTTCACAAATGAGTGAAAAATCTGGGGAGTTGACCTACAAGCCCCCATCTCTCCTCGTTAGTTGCTTCTGCAACATGAACCCCCCTGGGACATCCAGTCTGACCTATAGGCAGGATATACACCACAACCAGAGAAAACCTTCAAGCAGGGGAGCTCAGGAGGCCAGAGGATATCTGTATCAACCTTCCGGTGTGCTGAAGGGATAGAGCCAGGCACCAACAGTCTACAATAAGGACATTATCATCCCAGCTCAAAATGAACACAATCTGATTGGTCACCAGTTAATGGAGTCAACCAATCAGAGCTGGTGTCATGGTGGTTGGCATCCCCTTCCAAGAACACCTCGGACAAGAGTAACAGATGAATTTACTGAACTAAATTAAGGGGTCACAAAACCACAGCTGCGGGTTAGAGTTTGTCTATTGTGGGGATGGAAAGTAATGGTTAGGGAATGCCCATTAAATGCTAAGCAATGCACAGAACTTTCCATAGGTTATTGTGTTTAATTTTCACAATGACGTTGTAAAGTACATCTTTGTATTCTCATTTTACAGAGGAAACTGTCAAAGTTTGGGCAGCCAACTACTTTACCAAAAGTTATCAGTAAGTCATGAAACTGGGGCTGTGACAAACACCCACAAAGCCCTCCCCTATTTGCTAGGCCACAGCCTTCTTGCTCCCCCTAAAGCAGGACTGGCCTACTGGGGAGATGGAACTAATAGTCTGCACTGTCTGCAGGGATCTGGGGGACTTTGGGTAAAACACCCCCACCCCCACCACTACCACCACACATGTGAAATATCTTCATTCCTGGACTGTAACCGATGTCTGAAATTCCACAGTCATCAATTCATTCTTCTGGGGCAAGCATAAAAAGACCACATAACCCTCTTGGGAGGTACAGCAAATAAATCCATTAGATTCTGAGCTAATCTAGGGCAAGGACCTTATGATTCATCATTTTGTCTTCAGTACCTAGCATAGAGCTTGGTGTGTTAAAAGGTTCTTAGTATTTGCCTGTTGAATAAATGAATAAACCTTAGTGTAAATGAATTTAGGAAATACATAAAAGTAAAAAGTCTAAATATAAAGACAGAAAAAAATAAACGACGCAGGCAATGAGAACCTGCAATTTTCCCGATTTCCTATTAATCCTATTAGTCTAGGAATCTGTATATAAACGTTCTTTTTGTAATCAGCACAGCCAATATTTACAGGCTCCCTGCTTCTTTCCCAAAGTCTTCCTGCATCTGTTTACCTGTTAAGGCCTTAGTAGGGTCCTAGATTCCCCTCTAAAGTCAATACTCAGAGGAAATCAACTTTATCTGCTTTCTATTCTACTGTATACTTATTTCCTGCTTAGCATTGGCCCTAACAGGATGAGATGAGCTATACGAGTGAGATTTTCAAAACTGAGTGGCTGATCTTCACTCTAAAGAAAGCTTGAGATGATCAGAAAATGTTCAGAATTGCTGTTTGCTAGAGAGGTCATAGGAATACACGACACTCGAGAAAGACAGACATTAAACCCTACCCTTTTCCACAAGATGAGTGTGTTCAAGAAAAAAAAGAAACCCTACTCTTTAACTCTACCTTGGAGGAAAAGGGTTTCTGTGGTCTCTCTTAAATCTGGGTCAAAATATTCTCCTTCATTATAAACTTGAAAGCTATATTGCCTTTCTCTCCATAGAGTTTTGGGGGATTTTATAGGGATAACATGGGGACAATAAAACATTCCAAGTTTCTACCTACCAGATGTATCTCTGTCTCTTTTAGATTACCCAAAAACGTCAGCAGGCCACAACTGCTAGTGGGTAAATTCTAAACTATGACACAGGTATCAGGTTATTTTATTCTAGTCAGAACAGTTCTATGATTCCTTCTAATTCTCAGACATAGTATTATGTTACCAGCAGTAAAATAATTTTACAAATTAAACTGAACCAGCAAATGACAAAGAAGGGACTTAAGCCTTGAATTGTGACTCTGAATTTAGTGCTTTTCTACTACATCAAACTGAGGGCTGTATGGCAATGGGAGTGTTAAAGAATAATTATTTTTAAAATACAGCAAAATCAAGACTCATGTACAAATGTAAATGAACACATGCAAAAGATTTGATTTTTAGTCCAGTTAATAATGAGAGAAGCATTAAGATGTTATGCATGGTTCAAAAGAGAAGCCAAAGAACAGACATATATTACATATGTAGGCATTCAGAAACGTTAAATTTTCTAATACATGCAACACTGACCTTTCCACAAGAAGGAAATCAAATGCATCTTCACGGGACAAAACCATTTGCATTTCTATGATCAGGAATCATTTGCATCACTATCTGGTCTCCACAGGTTTACCTCTCTCTCTCTACAGAATTGCAAAACAGTGAAAGACAATAAAAGGCACAGGCCACCATATAATCAGATAACCCTGGAAGGATCCTCAAGACAACACACAGGTCCTATTAGTATCAAAAGGACACCAAGTAACATTTTGCCCATTTCAATGTCTTTAAGAAATTTTCCTGGTGGTACTATGACATGGAATGAGATACCTCTGAAGGGCTTAGTTAAAAGGACTATCTAGCTAGAAGCCCTTTTAGTCTCTTTCCCAACCTGTGCTATTCCCTACCCGAAAATGTGAGTCTGGATCCCATCCCAGGGGCCCCAGTTTAGGGAACTATGTCTAAATGGGAGAGAAGAGATGCTGTGGAGGCTTCTAGTAACCAAAGAAACCTCAAGCTGCAGCAGTTCTTTACATAGTAAAGGCACAATGATGAGCTTCCCCACACTCAAAAAGCTACTGCCAAGGACTAATCATTCAGATAGAAAGGGAATAAACTACCTCACCAGGAAGCTAGGCCAGCTGATGACCCACTCACAGAAGCAGTACTCAAAGAATGAAAACTAACTTAGAGCAATTTTTCAATGTGAAACCAGAACTCTGTGCTTTCTTCCTTCCCTGTACATTCGGATGTATATATACAAATTAAACATTTACTGAACACTCAAGGTATTCATCAGTAGACTAGGCTCGGCAGAGGGTATGGAAGGAGGGGAAGGAATGTTTCAGATCTGGCTATATGTATAACATAGAGCAATATAACACATTGTTAATCTGAGGATGAGTTTGTATAAAGACATTTTAGGGGATGTTTAAAGGAGTGCAAGAAAAAGGAAAGCTAAGATGGTATCAGGGAATACTGAAGGGTGGTGGCAGAAGTAGACACTACAGCTGGGTGTTGAAGGACAGGTAAGAGTTAGCCAGGTCAAGGAAGCTAAGGAAACAGCATTTCCCTGCTAGAGAACTGCTATCATAGCTGCAAATAACTTTGAGTTAGAGCATAGCAAACTCCAGTTAATCTCCCTGGGTCTTGCTGCTTTGGCTTAGAAAAACTAGCCTGATTTTCTTTTCTTCTTAAGTCTTTATATAGACAATTACCTACATCTTGTCCAGTGCAGAAGTGGCAGCAATTAAATGTATCAAACTAGTTAGCATGAGGATTTATGCCACCAGCATGAATGCAGTTGCATGATGGACAGAAGAGGATACTGGAAAAGAATTCGTCCTAAATCTGAAAGTCAGAGAGGTTTGCAGGTCAACGTAGCAGAAGCAGAGAATGAGACTATTATAGTGAATACTATAATAGACGAGACAATATGTAAAACCTTTGATCCAGGGTCTGGCACTTCCTAAGTTACAATAATTGCTAGCTATGAGGCACTCTAACTTGCTGCCTCTCTGAGTGCTCAATTTAGTAGCAAGAAGAGAATCCTGGAAATTTATCTGATTTCATTCAGTATCTATTGGAGCAATCACAACATTTGATATCAATCATTTATTTGGTAGATCTTATCCATTATGTACAATCAGAAAAAGAAACAATCATTAGTAAGACAAAGTCTTTCCCTTATTTTCACCCATCCAGAAGGTCACAAGTCAATGTTGTTCATTTCTATATTGTAAAACCATTGTAGATGCCTCCACTAATGAGATGCTTTTAAAAACAGCAGCTCTGTGAATCTCATGGTGCTGCATAAAGGACTTTTATGAGGCTATTGGCTTTCTGCAAAATATCACTTTAGTTATATATCCTAAATGTAACTGTAAACACTCAGTGAGGCTATTTAACCTTAATGACACTTGAGCAGGGGAAAACAGAAAGAATGATGACCTCCCTCAAGAAAAAGTGAAAGGTATGAAAATGGGAAAGGCTTTGTCTGCTAATTAAACAGAATGGATGTACGGTCCACATGGAGGCAGAATCCTCTGATGGTTAAAAATACAGGTTTAGGGATCTATGCTAGCTCACTGACCTCAGATCATAGCCTTTTTTTTTTTTTTTTTTTAGATCTTAACCTCTTTAAGGCAATTTTTTCTATGGCATGAGGATCATGGTAAACAACTTTCAGGCTTAATTCACTTAAATGAGTGCCTAAATGGAAAGTGTTTGGCACACAGGTGATCAATAAATTGTAACTATTGTCACCATGAACATCATATATGTACACTATGTGCCAGGATCAGAGACTCTGCCATGTCCCTTCACAGGCATTAAAAGTCACTGAGCTTCCTTCTGGAGAATTCCTGCAATCAGAAGTATCTCAGTGAAAGCTGAGATACTGTGGCAGATAATCCAGACCTCTAAGTGTAAACTACAAAGGGAGATTTCCCTCCAGACTTGCATATAGTTACTTTGTTTTGGGTCTATATACAAGAGGATTTTGTAAATAAGATCTGTGGCTGGAGGGCTCAAGCATGAGGGAGGGAGCAGAGAGTTCCCTCCAAAAATGTCTTTTCCACACTTACTTTCAGTACTCTATCTGGACTGCAGTTTGGAAATTTCCATTATGCCACCTGGAATCTGTTTTGCCACAGGGATATTAAAAAAAAAAAAACAGCGTAGCTTATTTGAGATGATGGTTTACAATCTATTGTTTTTAATTAGACAGGCTGTGAAGGAGAGTATAACAATAAAAAAGCACTCATCAAAAACAAAGTTCAGATACTCTCTTCCAGGATATGTGTTGACTCATACAGACACACACACTCCCCTCACCTGCAGACCGTGACATCAATGCTTGACATTACACCCAGGATGACAGTTGTGAAGTGTGTGTGTGTGTGTGTGTGTGTCTGTGCATTTCTTTTTTTTTTTTTTTTTTAATAATGATGCAGATAAGTTAGTGAAAGTTCGTTTGGGGAAAAAACCAAAAATATGAGATAATCCTCACTCCATCTATATTTCAAAGTAAATCCCTAGGCAAAAGAGTCAGTTCTTCAAAGACGTTTTCCATCAAAGGGCATTCTGAGATTCCAAGACAAGTTTCACTGTGGAATCCCAAATAGATCAATTAACTACCTTACTAGAACTTTGTAGTCAGCTCTCCTCCAGTAATTGGGGGTTTATGCCCCTGCTAGCTAATGAACTTGGAAAATCTGCTTTAGATTCCCAAGCATCCTCAAGCTGGCAATGCTCTTAGAATTTACCTGTCCAATTCCCTCATTTTACAGATGTGGGGCCAAACTCTTATAACAGTCAGGACGTTTGTGACAGAAACCCCCAGCTCAGACTGGCTTACAGCAGAAAGGTCATCTTTATCAAGTAACTGAAAAGAACTGGGTAGTAGTTTTCAACATAGCTTGATCAAAGTAGTTAAACAGTATCATGTGAATAGTGCTTTCAATCCTTCATTCTATTTGTGTCTGTGTTGCCTTAGTTTTACAGATTCTCTCTCTGAAGAAACAAAAAGGGCTGGCATGACCTCCTGCTTATGTTCAGAAAGCCTTGAACTTCAAGAGAAAGAAGGCCCCAGAGTTCCAACAAATACCCTAGAGCTTACATTCATTGGTTAACCTGGGTCATATATCCATGTGCTCATGAACATGGCATGGATGGAACATGCTGGTGGGCAGACCTCAGGCACACCCCAAAATCATGGGCCAGAGAGGAGGCAGCAGTCACCAACGAAAACAAGGCCACTCTCACCATAGAAAAGGGATGAGTGGATATTGAGACAAAATCAATAGGTGTTTATTGCAGTCATTGAGAAGAGCTGTGGCTTACCCCAAAATCACACACAATTAATGGAACACAGATCTCTTGCATTATGCATATTGACTTTTGACCCACAAGAGTCAAACCATTATTCAGAGGAACCAGAAAATTGCTTCTTTTTAATTCAGCAGATTCATATCAGGCTACCTGAATAGTATGTAGCTACATATTATCAACTGAGAAAATATATAATGACAAATGCTACTATGAATTCAGCAATACCTTTCAAATAATTACAAATGACAAAGGCATCTACACACATTTGAAAAATTATCTTTCAAGTATGCGCCAGGACACCTACTTGCACAGTTTACAGACAATTATTTGTGCCCACATGGATTTTTCAGCACCTCACTGGGTTCACTGCTTAGAGAATTGTTGTTTTAATCCAAATTCTAACCTTGCCAGAAAAGAAAGCAATGGCTTTGGTAAAACTCAAGCAACAACCATTCTGAGAGACCACTCTGGTGGAGATAGAATTTGAGATGAATGCTGTGGGAAGAATATGATCACAACATTGACAAGGGGCAGACTTCCTTTTATTTGGTGGAAATAACAGGAGACTAGCCTGGGTGGTATAGAGAAGTGGGCTGGGGACGGTAGTAGGCTGGATTCTGGGGAGTCAGGAAATTGGCTTCTGACCTCTGTTTCCGTATATCTACTGAGGTATGTCTCTATGCAGGATTCAATGTGAGGACAGTTAAGATCTTTAAATTGGCAGATAAAAGGATGAACATAGAGATAACCTATTAGGAAATAAAATCCTTGGCTCTCTTAGGAAACCAGATCCCCCCTGAATCTCGTGTTTGTAGAAATGCAATAAATTCATTTCAGAGTATCAGTCTTAGAATGAAGATTAGCCATTTCAGGCTCCACCGCATCTCCTTCAGGTGATGAGCAGAGCATCAACCTCCTTGCTACCATTGTACACAGAAAATAGAGACTGAGTGGGAAATGCTGGCCAGGGCAGCAGAAGCTCATAGCCCTACTCTTATTCTGATGAGGCAACTTTCTTGGTACTATGTCATCAAGTCAACAAGAATTGGTTACTTCATAAGGTTGCCAAATTGTCAAAATTATTCCAGTCCTCAAGGCCCCTACCAGATGTTGGTATCTCGACTGTCAGCCATATGACCAATATCAGTCCTACCAGTCTTCTGCCTTCTACTCTTTGTATTGGCTATTTGAATGGTCCACCACTGGACCATGCACTCGACTGACAGAAAAGCCTATGCTCTTTATTATAGGGAAAGTTGGGGGAAAGAAAATGAAGTAAATTCAGAAGTGATGAAGCCAGAGACCACTTTAGATACATTCGCATTTGTTTTCTCATTTAACTGTCCCAAATACACTGCGTGATAGGTATTATTGCCTTCATCTGAAGAGTAAGGCTCAGAGAGACTAAGAGACCTACTTAGGAACACACAGGCCAGGCGCAGTGGCTAACATCTGTAATCCCAGCTCTTTGGGAGGTCAAGGTGGGAGGATCACTTGGGGCCAGGATTTGAAGACCAGCCTGGCCAGCATGGTGAAACCCCATCTCTACTAAAAATACAAAAATTAGCCAAGTGTGGTGGAGCACACCTGTAATCCCAGCTACATGGGAGGCTGAAGCACAAGAGTCACTTGAACCCAGGAGCGGAGGTTGCAGTGAGCCAAGATTGCACCACTGCACTACAGCCTGGGTAACAGTGAGACTCTGTCTCAAAAAAAAAAAAAAAAAAAAAAAAAAAAAAAAAAAAAGAATACACAGGAATACAGCTTGTAGTGGTGGAGTTGAGAGTCAAGACCCTATATCCAAAGTCCATGAACTTTCTAATATATTATACAACTTTGACATGACAAATCATGACATGGGGTAGCAGGGGTGGCAGAATGGCTTTTTCTGTTATTACTCCATGGCTATTAAAGTGAGAAATACAGGGATTTTGAATAATTAGAGAGCCTTACTCTGCACACCTCTCACTCCTTAGACTTAGATCTAACTGTAGATGATCATTTATCAACCCATTTCCATCCAATTTAGTTTGAGCTCACCTATGGATCTCCTATAATATGCTAGCCACTAAGGTACTTCATCTCATTTAATTCTCATAAAAACTAAATGAAGTAGGTACCAATTTTCCTTATTTAATATATGGAAAAAATCTAAGGAACAAATAAATGAAGTAACTTCCCTAAGGTCACACAACAAGAAGAGTGACAAGGTGGGATTCCATTCCATGTCTGATTCTAAGCCCTAGCTCTCCCCTGACTGTCGGATGCCCAGCCATGCCTAGTATCTCATGGCACCACCAGCCATTTTGCTCCCAAACCTCCTGCCACAGAGTTTCATTAGGCTCTGGAGGGTCACTGCCAACCAAGAATTCAAAAGCCTCCTTCCTCAATTATCAACTTTCCCAAACAAATGGAAACTTCAGTAGGGTCCCTCTCTGTTCAAGGTACTTGCTGCCAAAGAGCAATTGGGTATTCCCTATAAAGCCAAATGGCACTGAAGTTGCCAGCTGTCACTAAATATCAAATTCCTTCCTGGGGTCCTAGCACCCTGGCAAGCTAATTTTCAGGTGTTTAAATCAAGTGTCGAAAGATTTCACAATTAACCCCCCTCTGCCTTTGGCGGCATCATTTCTCTTCCTGCTGAAGCTGCCTCTGCTCCGCTTCATCTGCTCAAAGTATTCCCAAGCCCTAGGCCTTCAAGTCCAGGGAACCCACATTCATTTAGCATGGCCACTGTAAGCACGGTCAAGGAGGTCAATCAGCTGCAACAGACACATGTCTTGTGCATTTCCAAGCCAAAAGCATGTTTGACTATAGACTGGTTTATTTGCCATGGAACTATGAACTTCTATTATTGTTTAAAAAAAAAAAAAGCAGAGAATGTAAAATTAAGCCTTATAGTCCCAAATATCTCTGTTCCCTTTTTTAGGCTGAAAGAGTTAGAAATTAATTCTAACTTCTCCAATTAGTTTCAAAAGCTTATGTTCCCAGCTAAGCTTATAACCTTAAAAACTGCATTTATGGAGTTCTCTAGGTTGTAAAGCAACCCTGTAAGAAAGCTTAAGGTAACACAACCAGTAATAATTAGGATGAAAAATGATTTTCTTCGCTCCTCATTTAGTACTCTTTCCTTTGGGTAACACTGCCCTTCGAGTATTCTCCAGAGAGTTTGGAGGTTTACCAACTGAAGCTCAGAAAGTGGGTGCTCAAGAACTGAAAAAAAGAAATACACCTCCAGAGCTAATTCTGACCTCCTGAAAATCTAGTCCAGCCTCCCTGGCCAATCTTACAATTTTAACAAACATTTACAGATTGTCTATCATGTGCTAGCACCAGATGCTATAAACGCGGAGTTTAACAAAACAGTCTTTGGGGAGGCTCAACAATTATCTCTAGAAACCCTTGCTGTTAGAGAAGGCTGCACAATTCCTGTGGAAACTCAAAGGAGGAATAAGGGGGAAGAGAGGGAAGAATGGCACTCCAGATAAAGGAAAAGTGTGTACAAAAAGTACATATATTGGGGGAACTATATGTGATAAAGTTGGAATGAAGAGTAATGATAAAAGGAAGCTAGAAATGTAAGCAGAGACAGGATCCTGAAGAATCTTGAACATAATATTTGAACATTATTCTGAAGGCATTGGAAACCAATTCCAACCACTGAAGAAATCTGAAATTATTTAAATTGTATTTTAGAAAAGTCCTTTTGATGGCAGTGGGAAAAACGGATTGGGCAAGAATAAAGATGGGAAAATCATTTAGGAAGTTATTAAAACCATTCAGAGTTTTTAAAATGTGTTTTTAAAACCGTTATTCTGAAGTATTCAGAGGGGAAGATAGAAAGGCAAGAGTGAGTTGAGAGATGTTTAGGAGAATGAATGAAGAGGAATTCATGATAGATTAAAAGTAAGGGTTGAAAAGACCAAAGGTCAATAAATGACTCCTGAGTTTCTGATTTTGGTGTTTGGAAAGTCATGCATTCTCTAGGGAAGATCAGACTGAAGAGGAAGGTGAAGAGTAGACTTTTAGAAATGTCAAGTCCATGAATCATCAGATGAAGATGTTTAAAAGATTTATGGATTCCTAGATGGAGCTAAGGATTAGAAGATCCACAGGATGTGGTGAGTAGTTGAAGCCAAAGGCAAAGATGGCATTATCCACTGAATGAGTATAGAAATAAACAGATTAAACCCTGAGATACAGCAGCACCCAGGTCAAGCAGATGTCCTGGAAATCAAGGACAGAGAAAGGTCAGAAAGTAGGAAAGATCAATATTGAGCTAAATTTGATCATTTCATTTAGCACCAGAAAGTGACTATTAAACTTTAACCAGTTCCTATGAAACTGAGTCTAGTTAAATGTGGGAAGAAGCAGTAGAAATGGCTTTTTTCCTTCTTGGAAGTAGACTATTTCTTTTTGTAAAGGCAAAGGGTTTCAACCGTTTATACACAAAAATATCTATTCATATTTCACTATGTAAGTCTTGGAGTCAGAGGTGGAGAACAAGGCTCTTTATTCTAAAATCATCCTTTTGTTTCCATAAGCTTCAATTGTTTTTTTCATAATTAACTCTCTCCTAAATGCCTGTATTAGTTTGTTTTGTGTTGCTATAACAGAACAACTGAGGCTGGGTAATTTCTTTACAGAAAAGAGGCTTATTTGGCTCATGATTCTGATGGCTGAAAGTTCAAGATTGGGCAGTTGCATTTGGTGAGGGCCTCAGGATGCTTCAACTCATGATGGAAAGTAAAAGGGGAGTGGAAAGTGAAACAGGAGTGGGAAGTTACAAAGAGAACACGCAACAGAGGAAGCGAGGGACAGAGATCAAGGAAATCGGATTATTTCACAAACCATTCTCATAGGGACTTAATCTCACAAGAGTGAGAACTCACTCACTCCATTCTCAAGACTTGAGTGAGAATTCACCTATCCCTGGAGGAGGGTATTAATCTATTAATGAGGGATCCACCTGCTCTTTCACAACCCAAACACCTCCCACTAGGCCCCACTTCCAACACAGCCACATTGGGGATCAAATTTCAACATGAGTTTTGGAAGGACAAACCACATCCAAACCATAGCCATGCCCAATTACAAATGCCACTTTAAAAAATAATACCCAAATACAAATTGATGCTATACGTAGTCCTGTCTAGACAGAGTGTTGCATTCAAAGAAACACAGTCTAAGAACCATAAACATTTTAAAAGTAACAATTATTAAAGAACGTGCAAAGGAATCGAGTTCATAATACTCCTCTTTAATGCTTTTCCAACCTCTTTCTTTCTTGCTCCACCAGCTGCTTCAGGACCTCCAACTCTTAGCTCCACACTTTTTCCCTGTACCCCCAAAGCCCTAGAATCTCTGCTCTCCTCCTCCCTGACTCTTTGGGCTGGGAACTAGCTGCAGAGGCAGTGCCCCCATCAAGACAGAGAGAGAGACAGACAGACAGAGAGACTAAACAAAGATTAGCATCTCTCAAAGTCAGTAGTTAGGAGTTCAGAAAAGACTGTGAAATGCAAGTTTTAATAAATTTTGTCCCAGCTACACATATAGGACTTTGAACTTTTTAAAACACACTTGTGTTGTATTCTCAGATGATCTTCAAACCACCACCTCTTTGAGATTGATGGAGCCGATATCAGTTCTCCATTTCTAGACAAGAAATCTGGCATTGTAAGTGCCCTTCATGCATAAACAAGGAAACTTAAATCCATGGAATAAGAGTATGGGGAGAAATGAACTCCACATTCTTAAATTTTTATTACCGCTGTAGCCTAGGCATCTCCTGTAGACTCAGCCAGCGATCTTAAATGCCATTTTTATGCTTTAATTTTTTATGCCTACAATTTTTGTTGAAATAACACCATTTTGTGCCTCTGCCTGACAGTTTGCCCCAACCCATCATCTGCCAGATGCACAAATTTAGAAAGAAATGCTAGAAAGTTAGCCCCCACAAAGCTAGATAATTATGAATTATTCAGAAATCCTATATTACTGAGCAGTATTTGGGAGGCAATTTTGTTCAGCCCCTATTTTTCCTCATGGTACCAAACAAAACTCAGTCTTCTACAGGGTATGTTATTTCATCTGTTCTTAACATTCAAACTGTCTTAATTGAAAGGCAAATCAAAATTTTTTTTTTATTCTCACAGAATAAAATCATATATCTTCATCAGATACTAGTTCCTCTGTTATTGTGCTTAGATGAGCAGAGGGAATAGACAACAGATTTAGTAACAGCAGTTCTTCACATGGTATTTGGGCAGCAACCTGGATTCTTTTTCTGACAGTTAAGTCAGGGACCTGAGTTGGAAATAAGTGTTGAAACTTTATTTATTTTGCACATCTTGGGGAAATATCCCTGTAAAATTAAAAATACTATTGGCACCAGGTGCATGCTCAGAATGTAAGTGGTGCTGTTATTTTACTCTAATTAATTAATTACAGTAATGCCTCGGTCTACGGGGAATTTCCCTAGAAAGAGAAACGGAATGGTAAAAATTCCTCCAAAGCTGCTTCATCACTCACTCTAGAGGAAGTTCACCTTAGAATGACTGTTCTAGGTAGTCTAGAGCAATGGGGGAAGGAGGAAATGACAAGAAACCCCCAGGAGGAGCTGGTATTCCAGCGGTTCTCAGAATCTGTCAGAACACCAGGAGGGTTCGTTAAAACCTACAGTGCCAGGCCCTGCCCCCAGAGCTTCTGGTTCCATTCTAACAGGTTCCTAGGTGACGCTACTACTGCTGGTCCGGGCACCACATTTTAAGAACTGTGGTCCTAGACAATTAGCCCACAGAGTAGGAGGCAGAGTAGGCTCTGGAATCAGCCAGACCAGCTAAGTGTGAGACCCTCTGGAGGTACCTTAACCACTCAAGGAGACAGACTGCTCATCTGCAAATGGGGATAAGAGCAAGCCTGTGGAGCGAGAAGTGCTGCTGTGAAGAGGACTACAGAGTCTGACACAGTGTCTGATGTTTAGCAGGCTCCAGACAGATGTGACTGGCATCACAGCAGGCACAAAACCCCATCTTCTCTATGCACTCAGGCAAAGCCTTCATCCATGTAAAACAAGGAAAGGACACAAATGTGCCCTGAATGTTCTTTCTGTGCCTCTTTGGGTCCACTTTGCTCTCAAAAGCTCTGTTTAAAAGTAAAGACTGGCACCCTATGCAGGACAAAATACAACAGAGAATAATAATGACAGTAACTGACAGCTAAGGAGCACTTCTGAGATGCCAGGTGTGTCATACCATGAGACTTACCATGTTGACATTTAAACTTCATAACAACCATATAAGATAAAAAGCATTATCATTCCTATAACAGGGTGACTGAGGGGAAACTGAGTCTCAAATAGGGTAACTTGCCCGGCATCAACCTAGCAGTGAGTGGCAGAACTGGGATTCAAACTGAGATTGGTCTATCTTCAGAAATCTGGTGCTAGCCATTCTGCTGTGGGCTTACTTAGGAGGTGACAAGGATGATATTTTGCATTTGCTCAGTGCTTTCCAGCTTCCACAATATGCTCATCTCTATCATCATGACTGTCCTCTCACCACCCTAAAGAAGAAAAACAAGGTAAGCATTACTCTGTCCACTTTACAGACTTAGGGAGATAATAAGTAGCACAACTGGGACTCAGCTACAGATTCTGAGGCTCGCTGCACTATCTTTTCAACACGTCGAGACCAGCCTCGCTGGCATGATTAAATTTGAATCTGCCTTCTCAGGAAGGAGCAGCCAACTGGCCACGAGCATAGGCAGTAAATGCTGGTCCCTGTTTTCATGCAGTGAAAGACTGGAGATCCAGCATTAGTAGTGGAGTACATGGGAAATAACAGCCACTGGGTTTGATTTCTGACTTACACGACTTACTTGCTGCGTACCCATGAACAAATCATTTAACATCTCTGAGTAACCTTATAAAAGCCTCAGCAGCTTTATGAGTATCTGTGGGAGTAAGAAAAGATGGAAGAGGAAAAGAAATGTCAGAAAAGAGAATGAGATTAAACCCCATTAACCCTCCACCCCACTCATACCAGTTCAAGGATTTACTCACACCTATTAGAACAGAGGGCGGTATTCTCTAATCCCACATACCAGAGGTAGATTAAAAAGTGACACAGCTTAGAAATAGGAATAGGTACTAAGAGAAAGGACAGAAATAACAATATGAGAATCTATTTTATACTGGCACTCTGATATGGGGCTTTACATAAATTTGCATATTTAATTTTATCCTTCTAATAGCACCTTAGGAGCAATATGAATGTTCCTGTTTTACAGGTGAGCTTAGAGAAGTCAAGTTACCCAGCGGGACATATGTACAGAGCTGTTCACTTCCTACAGCCTCTTTCCATGAGAAACTCCATTAACGTTAGGACACAAATGAGCCTGGCACCCATTCCTACCAGTGATGTGTGTAGCAGGCTCCCTGCTCATTATCTACACCTCTTCCAAATTCTATGTTGCATAAGGTCACCTTGAGAGCTTGAAACCATCCATGTGGGAGTATTTACACTACAGAAATCAGCAGATGCTACAAAGCAGGGCTTCCTCTGCCCCTAGCCAGTTTATCATCACACTACAGCTCCCATCCTCCCTCTTATATTTCTTTTCAGTTAAGGTTTGTCTCCTACCAGGCAATAGATAGGTTGCAAGGGACTAAAACACTTCCTAAAGTTTCTGGAAAGAAAACTAAAGTTGCTTTGATCATATATTGTGTTGACTTCGAGAGAGACTTTGTTCCTTTCCCCTCTTTACCCAGTGGATGGTGTTCATTATCCCCAGTGCGCAAGCAGAGCATGAGTGTTCTGGATACATGGTTCCATGTGTTCAGTTTGACCTCTTCAGATTCCATAATGAGAGTGGAATTATAGCCTTAGGACCAAATAAAGTGAGTCCATGAAAACGTCAAGCAGCAAAAACAAATAAAGGAATCTTCACTTACATCTCCAGGATATTACTTCCCAGGGGTTGGAAAGAGCCCTCCTCCCTGGGCTCATGAAAACAAAGGGATCTTGTCAATATTGATCCTGAAAGGCTTTATGTTTCCTTCTGCGGTTTGAAGCAGAAAAATTCCTGGGAGGTCTATCCCTCTCTGTCTCCTTAGGACTCCATTTCCCTCTCAGTAGGATGATTAAACTAATCAAAAGAGGCCTTTACTTTCTCTTGCCTTTAAATTGTCCTTCACACTCCACATACTGCCTGAGACTCATTAGGGGCTTCCTGTCTGACACTTCTTTCTCAGTCCTTCACAGATATTAGGATACAAGAAATGCTGCTAATACTCTCTTTTGCAATTCCATAAGAGCAAAAAATAACTTTGTGTTTCTTTTCACAAAAATATAAACATAGGAGTTTAAAAACAAAAATCTGCCTCTTGTCTACATTCAGGTAGAAAGCATCTTATTCTAGTTGATATTTCTATATTTTTCTTCCTCTCCTGTTATTCTTTTCAGGGATTACTTGATATTTCTACTCACTTTGTGGTCTTAAAATTCTACTCTCCTGCTGCAGAGAGAACCGGTTTATAGCTCAGTGTCAGAGAGGCCCAGTTGGCTGTATCTCCAAGAAGCAAAGAAACCTGAAAATAAGACTAAGCCTAAGGAACAAAAGCCACCCAGAATCTCAGAGCTCCTGGGAGAAGACTGGAGCTCTTCAACCATGTCATGAACCCACACCTGGAGCTTAACTACTTCCTTTTTTAGTAAAACATAAATAAGAGAGATTCACTTAGGAAATAGAACCTGACTTTAATTCCCTAGTCTAATCTGTCAATGAAAGTTTGCTTTTTATTAAGGAAATAAACTTTTTTTTTGGATGGGGGTGCATATTTATCTCATCAACATAGAATTTAGGAGGACATAGAAGATAAAAGTTAAAAATGAGAAGAAATTACCCCTCAAAACCCAAATAAAAAAAAAAACAGAATCATTGAGGGTGGAGCCCAGGCACTTGCCAACTTGCACCATTTTTCAATGGTACAATTTTTTAAGTTTACCAACTCTGTCAGTCAGGGTTTTCCAGAGAAGCAGAACTGCATCCATCCTTCCAGCCATCCATCTATCCATCCATGCATCCATCTGTCTATCGAGAGAAATTTTAAGGAATTGGCTCATGTGATTGTGGGTGCTGGCAAGTCTGAAATCTGTAGAGTAGGCTGGCAGGCTGGAAATTCCGGTAAGAGTTAATGCTGCAGTCTTGAGTCCAAAATCTAAAGGGCAGGTCAGCAGGCTGGAAATTCAAGCAGGATTTCTATGTTACAATCCAGAAGTAGAATTCCTTCTTCTCCAAGAAGCCTTGGTTTTCTGCTCCTAAGGCTTTCAGCTGAAATCCTTTATCTTTCCCACAGTGATTGCCTCTGACCATTTGTACACCCTGGAATCCTCCATCCATCATCGCTGACTTCAGAAAAGCTTGCATCCTATCTTATTGAGCAGATGGAGGCAAAAAACAGAGAGCTGTTTCCACTCCTAACATTTTCAATATCTATCTGTGTGAGCCATTTATTGGGTGTTCTACATTACAATTATGTCCAGAGAAGGAATTGGATGGGGTACTGTTCCTGCTGCTGTGATCACAGTGTTCCCGATCAGTTACCCCAGTCAAGTCAGCCACCTCTTCTCATCTATAGATATATTGCCAGAGAGGGGTATGGACTATCTCCACTTTATGGAGTTAAACTACATATGGTTTAGCAATATGTGAATCATAGTTTCCCAAATAAGTGATTCCAGAGAAAGATTTTTCACAAATCCAAATTTATAGTTCCTAGTGGATTCAGAACTATCATTCTAAATAGTCTCTGAACCTCAGTCATTCATTCTAATCTGGAAAGATGCTGCTGAATCTCCCAATTTGGGGTGGCAGGAAATGTCTTGGATTGTCTGTCATCATAACTATGGCAATAGAAGCAATGGAAAAAGAATCAAAGCTTTAAATAGATGCACATGAAAAAATAACTATAAGGGAATACTACAAACAAGTCTTCATAAATTTTATAACATAGACAAAATGGATGAATTTGTCAAAAAACACAAACTACCACCACCTACTCAATTTGAAATGAATAATTTCATTATTCCTAAAACTATTTTTAAAAACCTTGGATTCGTAATTTAAAAACTCCCAAAAAGACACCTCTAAAACCAGATGGTTTTCCTGGAGAATACTATTCAACATTAAAGAAAAATTACACTAAATCTACACTATTTCTTTCAGATAACAAGAGGATGGAATACTTCCCAGTTTATTTTTTAAAGCTAGTATTACCCTGACACCAAAAACAGGTAAAGATAGCATAAGAGCATGAAAAGAGAAAACTACAAATATTTTTCATAAACATAGATTAAAAAAATCACATAACAAAATATTAGCTAATAAAATCTACCAGTATATATAAAGAAGTATACACTTTGACCAAGTTGGAAGTATTTCAGGCATGCAATATCCAACAATCGATGTGTAATTCACCATATTAAGAGACTATGGGAAAAAAATCATATGATCACATCAATTTATGTAGAAAAATATTATGAAATTTAATACCTCTTTTATTAGTCTGTTCTTACACGGCTAATAATGACATACGCAAGACTGGGTAATTTACAAAGAAAAAGAGGTTTAATGGGCCACAGTTCCATGTGACCGGGGAAGCCTCACAATCATGGCGGAATGTGAAAGGCACCTCTTACATTGCAGCAAGCAAGAGAGAAAATGAGAACTAAGCGAAAGGGATTTCCCCTTATAAAACCATCAGATCTCATGAGACTTATTCAATACCATGAGAACAGTATGGGAGAAACTGCCCCCATGATTCAGTTATCTCCCACCAGGTCCCTCCCACAATATGTGGGAATTATGGAAGCTACAATTCAAGATGAGATTTGGGTGGGGACACAGCCAAACCGTATCATATAGGGAATGAGAAATTGCCTTGAGTATAAGTGAAGACTCTTATTGTGGGGCCCTACCATACTTATTCAATACCCCACCATACTTATCAACATCATGAGAACAGTATGGGAGAAACTGCACCCATGATTCAATTATCTCCCACCAGGTCCCTCCTACAACACGTGGGTATTATGGGAGCCACAATTCAAGATGATATTTGGGTGGGGACACAGCCAAACCACATTACCCCTTCATCATAAAAACTCTTAGAAAAATGGCAATAAAGGGTATAATATTATAACTATATGTATATATTGGTTTTCATCAATGGTTCCTGGCTTTAACTCCCACAACACTTGTTACAGTCTTTTGTTATAATATTGGAGAACTTTAGGCCTCAGAAGCAGGTCTCAGGAAACAAAGTCTCCCTTTCTCTGACCTTATTCTGCCCTCCGTTCACTTGCTTTGGATAGGGGAACACATGGAGTTTCCGGGAGGGTGGTGTACCCAAGGAGGGATGGAAGCTCCACATCCCTTCCCGTTCCTGCGGACACCATGCGCATCCCTTCATCTGCATCTTCTGTAATATTCTTTATAATGAACCAGTCAATGTGAGTAAGTGTTTCACTCAGTTCTGTGAACTCAGTTCTGTGAGCCAGAACTCCAGCAAATTAATCAAACCAAAAGTAGGGGTCATGGGAACCCAAATTTGAAGCCAGCTGGTCAGAAGTTCCAAAGGCCTGAGACTGAGGCCTCAAGGGGAGGGGTGGCAATCTTAAGTACCAGGCCTTTAACCTGTGGGATCTGATACTATCTCCAGGTAGATAGCATCAGAATTGAATTGCAGGACACTCGGTTGGTCTCTGCTACAGAATTTTCCTCTATTCTGGAGTTTTTCCCAAACAGAGGGGATCTTCCTCCACTTGATAAAGAACATGTACCAAAAAATTACAGCCACTATACTTAATGGTGAAAAACTAAATGATTTTCAGCAAAGAAAGGATATCTGCTTCCACTATTCTTATTCAACATAGTGCTTGAAGTTCCGGTCCATGCAATAAAACAAGAAAGGAAATAGAAGAGAAATTCTATTTCCTGAGACCTGCTTCTGAGGTGTAAAGCTCTCCCACGAAAGACTGCAATAAGTGTTATGGGAGTTAGGGGCCAGGAATCATAGCTGAAAAATAATATATAAATAGTCACAATATCACATCCCTGTATTTCCATTTGGTAAGAGTTTTTACATACATAAAACTTTTATATAGATACAGATTAGACAGAAAAAAATAAAAACTGGCCCTATTTGGTTATAACATAATTTTCTCCCTAGAAAGTCCCAAGAAATCTACTAAAAACTAATAAGTGAGTTTGGCAAGATCAAGATCACAGAATGCAAGATAAACATATGAATATTGATTGTATTGCCATATGCTGGAAATGAACACATAAACACCATATTTTATATCACAATCACGTAATTGCTCAAAAAAACGAAATAGGTGTAAATCTAACATAACATGTACAGGACTTGTATGCCAAAAGCTATACAACACTGATGATGACAGAAAAAAAAAATCAAAATCAGTAAAGGGACATACTATGATTACAGCTTGAAAGACAACATGGTAAAAAATTCAGTTCTTTTCAAATTGACTTACAGATTTAATTTCTGTCATAATGGGTCTGGAGTTGGTTCCTTCCAGTGGGTTCATGGTCTCACTGACTTCAAGAATGGAGCTGCGGACCTTCACGGTGAATGTTATAGTTCTTAAAGATGGCACGGACCCAAAGAGTGAGCAGCAGCAAGATTTATTGTGAAGAGCGAAAGAACAAAGCTTCCATTGCATGGAAGTGGACCCGAGCAGGTTGCCGCTGCTGATTGGGGTAGCCAGCTTTTATTTCCTTATTTGTCCCCGCCCAAGTCCTGCTGATTTGTCCATTTTACAGAGTGCTGATTGGTCCATTTTACAAACCTCTTGTAAGACAGAAAAGTTCTCCAAGTCCCCACTCAACCCAGGAAGTCCAGCTGGCTTCACCTCTCAATAATCCAAGCATAATTTTAGTACATGTAGATAAGATGGTTACAAAATTTGTAAGGACAAAGGAACTATAATGGTTTAAATAATTTTGGAAAAAGAATGTGGGAGGAAAAATGTCTACTCAATTCCAAGTCTTATTATATAGCTACATTAATCAAGACTACACGGTACTGGCAGAGGACTAGACACATAGAGAATAAATAGACCCACACGAATATGACTGTTCTTTTTGTTTCTGTTTTTGCTTTGTTTTGTTTTGTTTTGTTTGAGAAAGGTATAAAAATGTCCTCAGTAGAAGAAAGACAACCTTTTGGACAAATGCTGCTGGAGAAACTGGATATACACAGGCAAAAACAAATAAAAAACTCAACCTGAGTCAAAACGGATCATGAGCTTTAAGGTTTAAAAAAAAAAAAAAAGTCTTCAAGATCTAGGGCTAGATACAGAGTTCTTAGACTTGACACCAAAAGAATGACCCAAAAAAGAACTAATAAATCAGGCTTCATGAAAACCAAATACTTTTGCCCCATGAAAGACCTTGTTAATAAGATAATGAAAAGATAAGCTATAGAGGGGGAGAAAATTTTTGCTAATGGCATATCCTCCAAAGGACCAGTATCTAGAATATGTAAAGAATTCTCAGAATTCAACAATTAAATATCAAATAATCCAGTTACAAAGTGGGCAAAAGACAAGAAGAACCATTTCATTAAAAATATAAAATAGCAAGTAAGCACAAGAAATATATTTGTTAGACATTAGAGAAACGCAAATTAAAATCATGAGCAATCACTACACACCTATCAGAATGGCTAAAATAAAAAATAGTGAAAACCACCAAAAGTTGGCAAGCATGAGGGAAAACTGAATCTCTCATACATTTCTGGTGGGAGTATTTGGCAGTATCTCATGATACTAAAGCAACTACTATAAGGCCCAGGAATTGTACTCCCGGGCTTTTATCCCACAGAAATGAAGATATGTTTACATGAAAAACCTGTACATGAATGTTTGTAACAGCTTTATTTATATGGTTAAAAATTAGAAACAACCTCATATCTCTCAAGCAGTGAATGGTTAAATCATACCATGTGGTACATCTATACTATGGAATCCTGGTCAGCAATAAAAAACAAAGAATTATTAATACTAGAAACCACATATGTTATGCTGAATAAAAAAAGAAGCCAATCCGCAAATGGTACATACCACATGATTCATTTATATAACATTTTTAAAATGTTAAAATTATAGAAATGGAAAATGCATTAAACATTGACAGTGTAGGATGCAGGAGGAAAGTGTAATGTGGATAAAAACGGGTGGCACGAGCAGCCCTTGGGTGATAGAGATGTTCAGCATGTTGATAGTGTCATATGTCATCTGTCACATGTCAAAATCCTGATCGTGATATTGAACTACAGTTTTGCAACACGTTACCATTGGGAAAACTGGGCAAAGGGGGCAGGGATCTCTCAATGTTAATTTTTACAACCATGCAAATCTACAATTCTCTCAAAAAGTTTAATTTTAAAAAGTTGGAAATGAAAATCGGGCTTCTGATCAACATGGAACATCAGGGAACATATTTAGCTTCTTTCCTGAACAACTAAAAACAGAATAGAGAAAATCAAAGAATATTAACAACTACAGATTTTAAAACATTGGACATTAGGCAACGAAGAAAATGACTGCCTGCATGAGAAAAATGATTCCTGCATGAGCAGAATGAATGATGTGACCTCCATGACAAGAGAGAGTTGCCCCAGAATAGAGAGAGTTTCTGGGCCACAGAACAGAGAGGAGAAAGTCTGCTAGAGCTTGTGGTCTCCCTGAATTTAGGAAATGGTACTGGAAGTCGGAGGTTTGGGGGAACTGTGGCAACTAGAGGTTACAGACTAAAGAAGAGAAAGCTGCAAAGACAGAGAACTCTAGAAACTTAAAAAAAGGTTTATCCTTTAGTAAGCAGCTGGGTACTTTACCAGCACATGAGCGTGAGAAGAAAGTAACCAAAGCTGAGAAAAGAACCACTCAAAATGAAGAGAGTAGTTCCTGTCCCCCCAGTTAAAATGGAATGCCTCATAATTCATAAGGCATGAGCTACAGTACTAAAAAGGATTGCCTTATTATTAGGAGAAAATCAGCTTAACAGCAAGACATGAGAGGATCAAATGTTTTCTAGTAACTTACCTATGTCTTAAGAGAAATCTCAAAAACAGTCATATGGACAAAAAAAAAAAAAAATACTCAGCATCCAAAAGGGAAAATTTACAGTGCTTGGCACCCAATCAGTTTACTAGACCCGCAAAGAGGCAGGAAGATATGACCCATTATGGGGAGAAAAGTTAATCAATTAAAGCCTCATGAGGAAAAAAAACAATCATTGGAAACTAACCAGAAATGACACCAATGATAGAATTCATAGACAAAAACAAAAAAGTTACTATAACTGTATACCAAATGTTTAAGAAATCAGAGGAAAGGTTGGACATGATAATTGAAGCGATAAAAGATATAAAAAAGTCCTAAATTTGACTTCCAGAGATCAAAACTACAATGTCTGAGATTTAAAATATATACATATATGCTAGATGAAACTAAAGGTAGATTAGACATTACAGAGAAAAGATTATTGAACTTGAAAGCAGAACAATATTCCAAAAGTAATAAAAAGACTAAAAAGGTAAAAGGAATGAACATAGCATCAGTGAGTTGTGTAACATGTTCAAGCATCCTAATATATGTGTAGCAACTAGAATCCCTAAAAGAGTAAGACAGAAAACATGCTTCAAGAAATAATGACCTGAAAATGTCCAAATTTGATGAAAATTATAAACTCCACAGATTCAAGAATCTCAACAGACCCCAAAACACAAGAAAGGTGAAGAAAACTACACTAAAGCACGTTATAATGAAATCGTTTAAAGATAGTGATAGAGAAAAATGCTTAACACAGCCAGAGCCAAGGAAAATTATTTCTAGAGGAGGAATGGGACTAGTTCTCAGGGGCTGAAAGATGTTGGAGCTGGAACTATCTGCTGTTGCTAGAGCTATACTAACAGCAACCAGAAGAAACGTGAAGTAAGTCCCTTCTCCCCTGCTCCCACCTTCCAATGTCCTCGTAAATTAGACTCCCTCTGATTGATAAACCCAAGGAAGCAAGGAGGGTAGAGAAATCCAGTCTTCAAAGTTCTAGTCTGGAACAACAGGGCAGAATATACAAGGATTAATTTGAAGTTGAGACAGTAGGTAAATACACAGCAGAGTTATGAATAGATAATTTCTAAATGGAATTCCTGAATGGAATGGTAAAGAAAAACGATTAAAAAGTTATTTTATCTCATGAGTGGTCTATAAAATGCAAGTTGAAATAAACAACAATACCATTTTTTTCACATCAACTTAGAACCACAAAGAGGAGTGATAGTATCCAATACTGGATAGGGAGGGAGCAAATGGTCCTCTCTTAGACGGTTAATGCATGCGTAGGCTGCTCCAGTCCTTCGGAGATGTTTGCAGTATTTATCAAAGTTTAAAACAGGCAAACAGTTCAACTTAATATTTCTACTTTGGCTATTTTTAAGATTGGAAAACACTGGCCATGTGCACAAAATACTGGCCATGTATTGTTTGTAATAATAAAAAATAGGAACAATAACAACAGAAATCCGAACACTCCCTTGTTGAAGAAGAATACAACTCCAAACCATTAACTTCATCTCAAACCATTAATAGTGATTACTTTGGGAGGGAAATAGGATTGAGAGGGTAGAGTAGGGGGAAAGGAAGCTTTTGCTTCTTAATCTATGTACACATCTGTATTAGTGCTGCCCAAAGAAACAGAGCCAATAGGAGATACACATATACAGCCTTCATAATTGAGTGAGCCAATTCCCATAATATATTTCTCTCTCTCCATACACATATACATATATATATACACACATATTTATATACATATATCTATTTACACACACACACACACACAAGAAAAGGAACAAGAACAAGGAAGCAATTTTAACTCAAGACACTCTTCTGAAATCATTCAGCCCCCAAATTGTATTTCTCAGAAAGATATAAATGAATAGAGATGTTTCAACGTAAGACACTGCTGAAGTAGAAATCTTGTTCACTACCATGGCTACCAGAATGTGTTTAAGGAGGAACAGAAAGAATACGACAGAAAGAGAAAGTGAATACTAACTTTTATTTCTGTCCAATGATACACCAAGGTCAGAGCCTGTAATATGAACCCCCAGCTCTGTTCTTCTTCCCGATTCTCACCATTGTTATCTCCAGTCTGTTTCTGTTCCAATCTCCTATTCCTGTTCACACAGAAGCAATGCAGAATAGAGAAAAAAGGGCTTAACTGGAAGTGAGGAAATATACTGCCAGCCCTGGACTTGTCACATTTAGCAGTGTGACTTTGGGTACTTCACTTAACCTTTCTGTTTGTTTCGTCATTTATAAAATAGGAATTACTGCTATCTTTCCAAATCACCAAGTGTTAAATTTCTATCATAGCCACAAAGTTTAAAATATTACTGCATTTATCATTGTCACTACTTCCTTTCCAGGTTCTTAGGATCAGAAGCTACTCCTCATTTGACTTAACTACATGCACATCAAGGCTGATCATCCAAGGCAGAGCTAAAGTTATGACCTGACAACAGTTCTCACTGTTTGAAAATTGTTATGGGTTATGCAAACTACTCATATGTGTTATTCCAATATAAAATTTCTAATCCTTCAAGGTCAAATGTCTTGTTGCAAAACATTTCTCATAAGGAGGTTTTGTTGATATTAGAATGTCTCAAAAGTAAGATTCCCAAATGTGTTCTTCACAAATTAATCTCATAAAATGCTTGAGGTCAGGGAAAGATAATCCTGATTAAGTTTGGGAATAACATATACCAATCCCCTCTCTTTGAGAGTCACAGTAAATATTAGCAAAGCAAAAATTCTGGGAAGCAGACACCTGTGTAACTTTAATCCAAAACTGCCCAAATTTCTTTGACTAAGGAAGAAATTTGATGTGTGTCTTTGCATTGGTTCCCGGAGAACAGGACTTGAGATAAGGATTTGGATGTAAATCATTTATTAAGGATAGAGAAGGAAGCCAATATAGGGTATGATGATAAACAAGTTACTTCTGTGGGTTCTTCTAGGGACATTTTCATGACAGTATCAAACATACCTCAAATTGTCCCACTGAAGGAACGAAGAAGCTGGGGATTTGATCTACCAGCGCCCTTCCATCCTTAAAGGCTTATCCCAGGGCTACCAGCTCTTCAGCATCTCCAGTATGTCTTGTATATGGGCTGAGCTC
This sequence comes from Nomascus leucogenys, assembly GCF_006542625.1. Lineage (NCBI taxonomy): Eukaryota > Metazoa > Chordata > Mammalia > Primates > Hylobatidae > Nomascus > Nomascus leucogenys. The sequence goes on along the minus strand of NC_044383.1, from coordinate 21,658,211 downwards.
CCTAGAGAACTCTCCTCCTTGGGTGGAGAGTTCCAGGAGCTTGCAGAGGGAAGCCATCAGAGTTCCTGAAACAGGAGATGCCAAGAAGAGACAGGTGGCCACTACCGGCATCTGCTACATTAGTGACAAAGTGACATCCGCACCATGTGGAATTAAAATCTCATTAAACACTTGGAGAATGGTAAATTCTGATGACAGCAGTCTTGAGGGTTCTTTTTATTGTTAGGTTGAGAGTTAAGGAGAAAAAAACTGATACAAGAAGGAATAGGGAGCACCCAAAATGATTGTGCTAACCCTGCTAGTCTTCTTACCTCTGATGGCACCTGTTCTCATTTCTATGGTGCCTTATTGCAATGACTATGACACGTTTTAGAGAGATGGGGTTTCACTATGTTGCTCAGGCTGAAGTGCAGTGGCTATTCACATGTGCAATCATAGTGCACTGCAGCCTTGAACTCAGGCTCAGGCAAATGCTTGGGCTGCTTCAGCCTCCTGAGTAGCTGAGACTGCAGGTGTGTACCACTGTTCCCGGCTGACCATGACTTTTAATTGTCTGTTTTCCTCATTTAGCAAACATTTGAGGGGTATCTACTACTTGCCATGTTCCAGGCTAGTAACAATGTTTAATAAGCCAAGGTCCTACTATACAATAAACAAAGCAAAAAAAAAAAAAAAAAAGGAAGCAGCATTTTTTTTTTTTTTGCCAAGGGTAAAAGAAATAGGCCAGGCGCGGTGGCTCACGCCTGTAATCCCAGCACTTTGGGAGGCCGAGACGGGCAGATCACGAGGTCAGGAGATCGAGATCATCTTGGCTAACACGGTGAAACCCCGTTTCTACTAAAAATACAAAAAATTAGCCGGGCGTGTTGGTGGGCGCCTGTATTCCCAGCTACTCGGGAGGCTGAGGCAGGAGAATGGCGTGAACCCAGGAGGTGGAGGTTGCAGTGAGCCGAGATCGCGCCGCTGCACTCCAACCTGGGGGACACAGCGAGACTCCGTCTCAAAAAAAAAAAAGAAAGAAATCCATCAAGACTCTCATCTCACATTTTTGATATTTGGGTCTTCAAAGGAAAAGCCAGTGTAGAAAATAACAGCATTTGGCCAGGCGCGGTGGCTCACGCCTGTAATCCCAGCACTTTGGGAGGCCGAGGCAGGTGGATCATGAGGTTAGGAATCGAGACCATCCTGGCTAACACAGTGAAACCCCGTCTCTACTAAAAATACAAAAAATTAGCCCAGTGTGGTGGCAGGCGCCTGAAGTCCCAGCTACTTGGGAGGCTGAGGCAAGAGAATGGCGTGAACCCTGGAGGCGGAGCTTGCAGTGAGCCAAGATCGCGCCACTGCACTCCAGCCTGGGCAACAGAGTGAGACTCCACCTCAAAAAAAAAAAAAAGAAAAGAAAAGAACAGCATTCATCTATCCACAGGAACCATCACCTATCAAGTTGATTCTACTGTGTATATGCAGAAACTTAAAAATACCTGTGATATTTAAGCCTGCAAAACAACCCATAAGGAAGAAGGTGGGGCAGGCAGGGACAGACATAACCCTAACATTAGAATGTTACTGCCAGGTTTAATGTCTAGCAACAATTTGCTAACACAGATCAATAGTGACTAAGTTGTTTACTATCTACCTAAATCATGCTGACAATTTAGTTATGGAAATAATACATGCAGAGTTTTCCTTAGAAACTGATGAGAATCAACAGCTCTTCAGATACCTTAAGTATTTCTCCATATACAAGTGTTTCTGACATAATTAAATGCTAAGCTCTGGCTAGGTTAAGAGGCATAGCTAGACTTGAAATTAGGCAAGTTTAATAAGACAGTATGACCACTTTGTATCCACATACTCAGTTAATTCTGTCGTTTATTCAGAAAATATCTGAGTATTTCCTACTTGTCAACACAAGACAAAGTCCCTGCCCTCAAAGAGCTTATGTTCTTTTGAAAGTAACAAAGAGGAAATTGGCACTTGGTATATTTAATGCCACAAGAAAAGAATTTCTGGATTGGCTGGGAGAAAACATAGGGCAAGCATACATCTAAGTACTTAGGGGTGAACAATGATTTCCAAGAGGAGATATTAGGGTGAGTCTATATTTCAAGTATCAAAAGATGAGAGTGAAAGTGGCTCAAATAGAGGCCTTATTCAGCTGAGCACTTCAAGGAGTATCTGAGACCAGATACTCTCCAAGTAAAGAAGGTTTCGAGTTTTAAAGGGTGAGTAGAAGAGAGGGGTATGTGTCTGTGTACTTGGGCTCAGGTAGCAGTTTTTTTTCTTTAGCCGCTGCAAAACTTCCTGATAAAACAGTGAGAGATTATTCTATTCTTTTTGCCTCGTTCTTGGGATAGTTGGCACAATGCTGTTCTGATAACTGTCAGAAAACTACTTTTGTTTTGTTTTTTTTGAGACAGAGTTTCACTATTGTTGCCCAGGCTGGAGTGCAATGGTGAGATCTCGGCTCACTGCAACCTCTGACTCCCGGGTTCAAGCAATTCTCCTGCCTCAGCTTGCCAAGTAGCTGGGATTACAGGCATGCACCATCACGCCTGGCTAATTTTGTATTTTTAGGAGAGACAGGGTTTCTCCATGTTGGTCAGGCTGGTCTCGAACTCCTGGCCCCCGGTGATCCACCCACCTTGGCCTTCCAAAGTGTTGGGATTACAGGCGTGAGCCACTGCACCCAGCCAGAAGATTACTTTCAAGAACTGTTTTAGCAGGCCTTACAGTTTTCAACTAATTAAGGTTCAAGGTTCAGCAGCAGGGAAGATAACAATAACAACAACAGAAGTGGAAACGGAAAAATTAGAGAAGGCAAGAGTGAAAGGCAAGGGAAACTGGAGACCCTCTGTAATGCCTGTTTTAGACCTTTGCAAAAGGACGTCTAGTAATATCATGGGCCTCATTTTATCCATCTTTAAAGAACAAAACATCAAGAGACCATTTATACACATAAAATGCTTAATTAGTTCTCCCAAGGATTTTAGCTAGGTGGTTTCAAGTAATCCCTCCAACCAATGAATACTCATGAAGACCATGCCTATTAATATTTAAATACTAAAAGCAAGTGGCACATACAAGTGATTATTTGTAAAAATTCTGTGTATTTCTGAGCATTTATTAACTAACTCTTTTTATGGAGTAGAAAAATAAATTTATTTATGGTGTGGGATGGTACCCAGTTTTATAATTTCTAGAACTATTTTTTGGTGCTAGGTCTTGGTGACCTCCTACATGTTGAAATGCATGGTTTGGTCAGGAGCCAGCGCTTGCAATGTGGCAACAATGTTGCCAATCTGGACCAAATGGAGTTTGGAAATAGAGAGTAAGGGATAAGGGGCATGTGTACATGTTCTTGGGGTGCATCTTGAAGTAGTTTACTTTTGTTCTTGTAGACATGGTAGGTTCATCCAGGTAGATGACAATGATTCTTTGCATCTTTATCCTGTTCGCCATCCCAGACTTGATCTGCCCCTGGGATGAGCACTGCTAGCGAAGGAGCATTTCTTGTTGATATAAGTACCCTTGACGTCCTTCCTATATGCTTAAAGTATGCTCTTAATAAAGTGAAGCTTCTCTTTGCCTCTACTATGTTCTCAGACCCTCTTCTTGTCTTAGAACATAGTAGACTGTCTTTGGTTAGGACACGCAGTCTAAATATTTGCCAGCCCTCTGGCCCCAGGGTTATCATAAAACAGGGTTATCACAATTTAAGTTTTATAAAATTAATCTTTAGATTCCTAAAATGCAATGCATTGAACATGAATTCCATATTTTGAAGGTTTTAAATTGTACCAGAATGGTTTGTGGTGCTGAGGTGGTCAAAGCGGCAAACTTTTAACAGGATCGGCTTTAATTTTATTTTATTCTTATTTTTTGAAACAGGGCCATGCTCTGTCACCCAGGCAGGAGTGCAGTGGCACAATCACAGCTCACTGCAGTCTCAACTCCCCAGGCTCAGGGGATCCTCCCATCTCAGCCTCCTGAGTAGCTGGGACTACAGCCGCATGCCACCATGCCTGGCTTATTTTTTTTATTATTTGTAGAGATGGAGTTTCACCATGTTGTCCAGATTGGCCTCAAACTCCTGGACTCAAGTGATCCACCCACCTTGGCATCCCAAAGTGCTGGGATTACAGGTATGAGCCACTACACCTGGTCAAGAATCGGCTTTATTATCCAATATTTACATTTGGTCTTGGACGGCTACTCTTAACGTTTTTTGTCTTTGAACTCTTTTTGTATGTGAAACAAAATTGGTAAATTTGTTTACAATAAAATATGAATAAATACAAACATGTATTAATATTTGAGTTTACTTAATAACTCTTAAGATCTGCCAGAATGAGCACAGTATGCACCAGGTTCTGCCAGCTGAAATAAAAGACTTGAGAGTGGTTTGATATTCTCAGAAGAAAGGCACAGTCTGTACTCAAGCTGTTGTTTCTAATGCTGTGAATAATCAAAACTATAACTACACACACTAATGACAAAAATTTTTCAGAAGCAAAGGAGATAGTAAAAAATTTTCACAATTTAATTGCTTTGCCAATGCTAACATTTGTGTTAGAAAAGGTTAGGGACCAACATATTTTCTCGAGAAAATCACTTCGCCCTTCTGCAAAGGGCCTCAGTTTCTTCATCTGAGCCATGAGGATATTGAATGTGATCATTGGGAGGGGCCCTTCCTGCTTAAACATTTCAACACTCTATGTTTGGCTCTTCAGCCAGGTAGCTGGATGGGGATGGAGACTGTTTCAGCCTGCACCTGCAGGCCTGATTTCACAGACAAATTCTTTGCTATGAAATTGGAGTATTTCCCACTTCATGACATTCAAAGGTCCATTTAGGGCAGAAAATTGTGATGGAGGAGGAGAAAAATAGAAAGCAAAAAGTGTAACCAATTTCTTATGGATAAGTACAGTGCTTCTAGCTCCAGAGACTCAGCTACTCTTGGGTATTAGAGAAAGAAAGCCTCTATTTCACAGATTTTTTTATAGCAGAATCATGGAGAAGGAAGATTGATGATGGCAATAAGTAGAAACAGTCAAGAAACAGAAAAAACTTGACTGGTAGGACCCCAAATGACTGGTTTTGTTTGAAATGTAGACACAAAAATTAAGAAGAGAAAAAAGCAGTCATCAAAAGTATTTGATAAGTTGGAAAGCCTCACAATATAATACAACTCTTTCTAGACCTTTGCAAGTAGATCCCACTAGGATTCACAGCCTGGTGATTCCCAACGAACATACCAACATCAAGAGTGGTCCTCAAGAATTCAGAGGAAAGGGATCAGTCAACTCATTGTATCTCAAATATATTTACAGCTACATCCATTTCTATTCTTTGGTCATTTTGTTGTAAAACTATTTGCAAAATTGAAACCATACATAAATATTGCACCCACTAAGTAGCAGATGTATAAGGATTACTATGGCCTAGACACCAATCATTAGAAAACAATTTTAATTAATGCAAGTTCATTCTTGTATAGCTATAAAGAAATGCCTGAGACTTGGGTAATTTATAAAGAAAAAAGGTTTAATTGGCTCACATTCCACATGCTATAAAGGAAGCATAATGCTGGCGTCTGCTTGGCTTCTGGTGAGGCCTCAGGAAACTTACAATCATGGTGGAAGGCGAAGGGGAGCAGGCGTCTTACATGGCAGGAGCAGGAACAAGGCAGGAGGTGCTACACACTTTTAAACTATCAGATCTCATGAGAACTCACTCACTATCATGAGAATAGCACCAAAGGGATGGTGCTAAACCATTCTTGTGAAATCCATCCCTATTATCCAGTCACCTCCCACCAGGCCCCACCTCCAGCACTGGGGATTATAATTCCACATGAGATTTGGGCAAGGACACAAATTCAAACCATATCACCAACCATTGTTCTAAAGATTGCAAATGAAATACACTTCTGAAATTAAAAGGGTGTTTGTCATTGTCATGAGATTTGTTGTTGTTGTTGGGTTGCTTTTGTTTTGTTTGCTATTCAGTGATTTTCAGCACATAGCCTTGCTTTTAGAACCCTAATTTTTGTTGCTTCTGAAATTGTTGCTTATTTCTTGATATGGTTTAGATGTGTGTCCCTTCCAAATCTCATCTTGAAATGTGATCCTCAATGTTGGAGGGGGTCCTGTGTTTGAGGTGTTTGAGTCATGGGAGCAGATCCCTCTTCAATGATTTGGTGCCCTCCCCACATTAATGAGTGAGTTCTAGCTCTGTTAGTTCACAGGACAGCTGGTTGTTAAAAAGAGCTGGTCATCTCCCTTGCTTCACCTAAGTGGGCCACCTGAAACTCACTGCCTCCCATCAGTTGCTCTGCTTGACTCTATCTCTGGCTGCTCTCTGAGTTGCCCACTCTCTGGACCTGCTGTCTTTTTCTTATGAGAACTGAAATTATCTAGCCCACATAGCTTATTTCATTTGCATTAAAATGACTTTACTATTTCATTATCTTTATCCACACAACTTTAACATTCCAAAAGACTCTTGCCCAGGCAAATAATTTATTGGTTCATTATAAGAACTTTCCAGAACTCTTCAATATAAAGCATCAACAAATGATTTGCACTCCTAGGTTCCTTGAAATCCTCACCTTGATGCTTCCAACAATCCTAAACTTAGTTATGTTGTAATCCTCATGCAATTCTAATCAAACCCCACATTTGCAAAAAGTATTTTTCCAATAACTCTGCATATTTATTTTATAAATTTTATTTAAATAACTTGCAATGATTCACTGGTATAAAAGGCATTCCCCAACTCTTAACTTGGTAGAAAGAGCACTGAACTAGGAATCCAGAGTGCTGAATCTTGCTTTTGACTCTGACATAACCATGTGAATTTAAGTCACTCTTTTCCCCTCTCTCTAGGTTTGACTTTTTGCATTTCAAAAGGGTAGGGATTCATTTACTCAGCATTTATGCAATAAATATTTATATGGTATCTACTTCGTGCTAGGCATTGTCAGATATCTCCAGTTCTAAGTTTCTATCATTTCTACAAAATTCAGAACCTAGAAAGGGTTATGACAGAGTCAACATGCTGACTGCTCACCATCATAGGGGGCTAATATTTTGCGTCAGTTAAGTCATGAATATCAACATCTATTACCATGACAATTCTAAAAGTCATACCCTCACTACAGTTATAATTTCAGTTAGTTCTCCCAAATTAATTTGTGGCATGCTGGTTAAGTTTTGAACACTATTTATAGAAAACACAGAGCAAAAGAAAAGAAAGTTAAGACTGTCAGATTCCAGAGATCAGCAGGGCATGTTTTATGCATTATTTTAATAATTTTTCTGTTAATTAATGCTTATTCCTATACTTTTAATGAAACAAAGAAGTTCCAAAAGTTTGAATGCCTTGCAGAGGAAGTGCATCATGTCCTGAAGATTTGGCTGGTGTAATTCTTTTCCTAAACCTTTTCTTCATACATAAAAAGTTTCCAGCATTAGGAATTTTTACAGTCCAAGTACTTAGGGATAGCAAAAAGTAGAACATTCAGGCTGAGTCTAAGAGGCAAAAATCTAGTTAGAAATTGCCCAGGAGAATTAAGACAAATACACAATGCTTAAGTCCTGCGACAGAAATTTAAAAATAAATAAAATCAACCCAAAATGGCCAACCTTAAAATGATTCAGAGGCTTTCTCTGCCCAGGGATTGCTTTTATAGTGTATGACTTTATGCCTAATTAAAATGAGGTCATACGTTGATAGATGGCTGCACCACAAGAGACACTGGTTCAAGTCTCTGGTTTGACCCAACCTGTGTGACTTTGGAAAACATACCTCTTCCTTCAACCTTTGCTTGCTAATCTAAGAAACAGGAATCATAAAATGTCCTACCTATTAACTGGGAAATGAGACAACACATATAAAAGGTCTCCAAGATCTTAAAGTGACGCTTTATTATAAGACTATGGACTGCCAAGCAATCACTTGTATAAGCCAACAAGGCAATGCAGCAGGGTCACAGTTGTGCCTAGAAATGTTGGTTATCTGCAGTGGACCTTGTGATTGTTCTTATCATCCACTTCATCCAAACGACTAAACTGAAGCTAAGTCAATCGTGCTAGCCCATTTCCTTGTCAGTGATTGCTTCAGGGGTAAGTTGGAAAAGTTTGCGGCAAAGATATGTAAGGAGAGGCAGACTCGGGAATGGGAAAAAACGAGCCTCTCTCCCCCACTGAACATGCATAAGGAAGCTCATTGCCTTACCTCTGCAGGCAGCCATTTTGTTTTCATGACATAAGCTAGAGCAGAGACAGTCGATGAAGTATGGAAATAATCTGGATATCTGAAATTGGGAAAGAACCTGTGTACCTGGTGTTACTGAGCTACTAAAAGACTGGCTTTGCCTCTGTATGATCCGATATGGGGTTCCATAATGGAATAGCTAAGAGAACTGGCTAAGACACTATGTTCTCAGTTCAGATTTCGGCTCTACCACCAATTACTTAGGTGACCACAGGCAAGTTACTTAATCCTACTGGACCCTAATTTTCCATCTCTAATATGGGAATAATGATAGTATTTCCCCTACAGGGTTGTGATGAGGATTAAGTAAATACTTTTAAGGCTGCTGGTATCTGGCACAGGGTAAGCACTATAAAAAAGTTTGTAAATAAATAATTTAGAAATACAGTATTTATTATTTTAAACAGTCTGAGTTGGGCTTTGTTATTTGATCCCAAAGGCAAACAAAATAGACTGTTTTTCTTAGTCTTCTGAGCCAGCAATCATTAATTGTGATGTCAAAAAGCACGGATGTAACAAAAGTACATTTTGCTAATAATTAAAATATTTAACTTATCAAATTATTTATTTTAATATACATGTATACATACATATGCTTTTGTATGTATATACATGTGTGCATAAAAAGCTTCCAGCATTAGGAATTTTTAAAAACCCATTCCCCAAGGTGATCTGAAAACAGCAAAAGATCAAAAGTAGCAAAAAGTAAAGAATATACATGATACATATTTATGTATGTATATACATGTGTGAACATATATGTATATATGTGTGTGTATATATACGTGTGTGTGTGTATGTGTGGAGAGAGAGAGGCAAATTCAACACTATCTTGATATCTACACTATTCTTACAAAGTTTGTCACAATTAGCTGTGTGGTCCGGAATCGACAGTTTTCTTCTCTAGGTCTCAGTTTCCTGAGAAACGACTGGCATTATACCCAGGAAGCACAGGGAGTTGGGAATAACTCTAGGTTTACCCGTGAGAGTGTGTTGCACGTGGGGGGCCCAAGGGCTGCACACTACTTCTCAACCTCCACAATAAGCCCCCCAAAAACCCTAACTAGAGTCAAGTCTGCTGTTCCTCTTTTGCCATCTGGCTTATAGGAAAGGCCAAGGTCTCCAAACACTGCTCTTTGTGGCAGAGATTAGCGAGATGGGCCCCTCACCCATTACCTCTCCTTCTTGGGCACCCAACTAGAATACATATTTTAGCCTCCCTTGCAGTTAGGTGGGCACGTGATTGAGTTTTAACCAAGGGAATGTGGGTGAAAGTGAGGTGAGCCATTTACAAGCCTAACTCATGTAAGTCTCCTATGTTTTGTCTTCATCCTCTTTCTCTAACCAGCTTCTGACTGAAGAGGGAGGTGAGGCCACCAGGCGGAAGGAGGTTCTTGAATGACCGGTGGAAGGCCAAGTATTCAGAATCAACTTCATTGGACAGGAATGTAAAATAGAGATGAGCTTGTGTTGTGCTAACTCCCTGAGAATTTGGGATTTATCTGTTAAAAGAGGTTATGTTTCTCATGTTTTCTTAACTGATAAACTTAGCAAAAAGAAAAGTGATGCCCCTTAACTAGACACTGTTCAGTTTAGAAAGAAACTTAGAGTTGCTCTCTGGAATTTCGTCTTTAGCAAAGACTCTGAGTAATGAGGTGATAGATTTGCTTGTTTGCTTCTATATGATGCACAAGAATACAGGCAAAAATGGCCATGTTTCTTTGTTGAAGTCAAACCCCAGCACCCACCATCACTCCAGCTTTTAATTGACTCTCTACAAGCCCCACAGGACATGCTCCTTTTTGCTTTGAGGAGGAAATGCCTTTTAGGGAGTATGTCTGTGCATTCAGGAGACAGTCAAAAAAAGAAAGGTTATTAGGCTACTTCCCATTATGATTATCCCTTGCAGTAGGTAATGTCATCTGCCAGAATGACTTTCCAGAAGCATCTAAAATGCATTTGTGAACTCCTAACATGGACTCAGCAGTAGTCACTGTCAGTCAACCACATGTCCCCTTGCAAGGGGATTTGCCTTGTTAGTTAACTCTGATGGTTCCCCTATTCCACAGCTAAATGCTCTTACTTCATTAAAAAAGAGGGGGAAGAAGGTAAGTTGCATGGTAAGCAGCAAAGAGGCTGCTGCCATCCCGAAAGTCATCCTAGAACATTCTCTACTGCTTGGTCCTCTAAAAGTTTCTGTAACTAGATCAGACAGCAAAGTTAATGGATGTTCTGCCTGTTGCCCTGTCTCATATACTCCCTCTCACTTTTTCCCCCACTTTCGGACTCATATTTAAATACGTGTATTAACTGTGGCATCAGCTATATTTTGTATCACTTTTCAGGCCCATTTTCGTTAGTGTGATTCAGAAAACCTAGACCATGGTGGGACACTGTTTAGGACAATCACACTTAAAGATCTCTCAGAAGATATCCTAAGGGTGCCCCAAGGTAATCTGAAAACAGCAAAAGACCCCAAGTAGCAAAAAGTCATTAATTTAGATCCAATGCCAACCCACTCAACCCTAACTTCTCATTACATTCCCTTTAAGAAAGAAAAGAGGGCTCATGGTGGGCCAGGTACACTGGTGTCCTCTTCTGTTTTAATCAGTGAATTCATTTAGCAGACATTAACCAGCCTCCTGTCATATGCCAGGTAAATGTACAGTCCTACCCCCAAGGCTAACTGAAAGAAAAACACTGAAAGCATTGGGGTTTTTAAAGTCTAGTTTGCTAATAATTAATATTTGGGGTCCACTTGAAGTTAAAAGCCTTTGACATTAAAAGCTTTAAAAACATTTAACATTAAAAGAAGGCCTGGGGCCAAGTGCAGTGGATCACGCCTGTAATCCTAGCACTTTGGGAGGCCAAGGCAGGAAGATCACCTGAGGTCAGGAGTTCGAGACCAACATGGCGAAACTCCATCTCTACTAAAATTACAAAAAGTAACTGGGCGTGGTGGCACAAGCCTGTAGTCCCAGCTACGCGGGAGGCTGAGGCAGGAGATTCACTTGAACCTGGGAGGTTGCAGTGAGCCAAGATCATGCCACTGCACTCCAGCCTGGGCAACAGAGCGAGATTCCACCTCAAAAAAAAAAAAAAAAAAAGATGGCCTGGGAATCTAATCATCTAATCATCATTCATCACATTATTTCTCAGGGAAATTACACTGTGAGTTCCAAACAACAGCCTTTTATTTGTTCATAATTTCTCCTCCATCCTTTCTTCCAAAAAAAAGATTTCAGGTGGTTAGTCGAAGACAAATGGGAGAAATAAAAAGCCATCTTAACAAAAAGAAGAGCACATCATAATAGGGATATGCCATAAAAATTCAGCTATAAATTAAATAACGGAGTTATTAAAAAGTTAAAAAAATAAATTGAACCAAATTTTCAAGTTCCTACTGGATGCCAGGCTTACAGCACAGATAAGCTAAGCTCCAGCTCTCATGAAGCTTATACTCCAGAATGTTGTAGCAGGAACGGTAGTGAAAGAATTCAACAGTAAACAAAGAATACATATTACTACCCAAACAATTCCAGGCAGTCATAAGTGCTGCAAAGCCAATATGAGCTACGATGAGTGTTGTGGGTTGAAGAGTATCATCCCAAGATATGTGTCCATCTGAGACCTTAGAATGTGGCCTTATTTGAAATTAGGGTCTTTGCAGATGTAATTCATTAAGTAAAGATGAGGTCCTCTTGGATAGAGTAGGCCCTGTATCCAGTGACTGGTATCCTTATAAGATGGTTACATGGAGACACTGAGGAGACACACAGAGGGAAGGCAGCAACGCGAAAATGGAAATAGGAGTTAGAGTGGTACAACTACAAGCCAAAGAATGTCAAGGATTGCCATCAGCCATCAGAAGCTAGGAAGAGTCAAAGAAGGAGTCTTCCCTAGAGCCTTCAGAGCGAATATGGCCCTGCTAACACCTTGATTTAAGACTCCTATCCTCCAGAAATGTGAGATAGTACATTTCTCTTGTTCTAAGCCACCCAATTTGTGGTGCTTTGTTACAGCAATCCCTTGTAAACTAATACAATAAGTTAGAGTAACCAGAAAGAAAGCTAGCTAATGTAATTAGACTGGATGGATAAGTCACCTTTCTCAAGAAGTAACAAGAGAGCTAAGATCTACACAACACTAACTTTTCCTCTGAGCTCCCTAGCAGGCAAGGTGAAAATGAGCCATGATGTTTCCTTGCTATTAAAAGCAAGCACACCCATGTTCATTTGAGGAGACAAACATTTTAGTAGTTACCTTAGAAGTGAATCTGGGGGACTAGAACCTGTTTTCAGGTTAGGGATTCTTTGTCATAAAGGCCAATCTTGCTATCTCAAATTTTTTTTTTTTTTTTTTTTTTTAGTTAAACTACCCAGTTAGTTACAGTGCTTTTTCTCTTTTCCTGGGACTGGGGATCCGTTTAAAGGCACCAGGATTTGACAAAGCAGACTGGAGTAGGCAGCGCTGTTTTTCCCTAGCCCTGGCATTCTGCTTGAGTCTCAACTGTTACAAAATGAAATAAATTGCACTTGCTGACAATTTATTTTGCATGGCCTCTTTTAGGTAATTTATGTCATCTGCATTACTCTTAAGAGTTAATGATTCAGTATAGAAAATAGTATATGACATATATAGAAAACAAAGCTGAAATGACATTGTGCTGCCTGGAGGAAAATCACAGCATTCAGTCTTCAGGCCATTAGCAGAGAGAAACAGAAATTAAAATACCAATAGAAAAAACAAGATGGGCTCTGAGATCAGATCCTGTAGGCTGGAAAGTCAACGAGGTGTGGAGAAACACAGGACAGCAGAATTATGAATGTTCTTGAAACCATAGTGTTGATCAAATGTCACTCTTTAAAAAATGCCTGCTATAGAACATTTCATGAACTTTTCAGTGTCTGTGGCATTCATTCAGAATCAATGCAATATAGCTAGTTCCATCCCTGCATTCTGCAGAGATCTAAAGCTTGGAAGTGGTAGGACCATTGAACTATAAGCCTTACTTCTTCCTCACCCCAACCTTTTTGGTATTTACATGTAGTTTTCAAATGGAAGCACAGAGAGTCCTAGTAGAGCAGGTTACAGGCTCAGCTCTGCTTCAAAAGGGTAGTTTCTTTTATCTGTTTCAAGTATAGATGGTCTGCACATGAGTTCATTTTTTAAAAAAGATTCCCACTGCTCTGTTTTTTCTTTTTTAATGGAAAACCACTTTTCTTTGCTGTTTGTACAAAAAAACAAAAACAAAAAGTAGCAATAAAGCCATAAAGATTTGGACTTTGTGGCCTAGAACTAAACCTCTAAGGAAGGGTCATTGTTTTATTTTGTAGAAAAGGCCATCTTAAAAATGGACTTTAAAATCTGTTATAGCTTGAGAAGAACATTGGCCAGGAAGGGCAGGGAGACTTCATTGGGTAGCTGCCTACAGACTCCAAAGAAGTCATTCACCTTGAGGAATTTATCATGGCTCACCTATGGCATCTGCCTTTAAAGTCTCAAAATCTGGATTTTTGTCAGCACCATAAGAGTGGAACTAATGATCTGGGGTTGAATCATTTTAACCCAATCTAAGAGAGGCTAATGTAAAAGCCAAAGGCCAAGCAATTTGTTAACATGATGAGAAATAGAAATGTCACATGAACCAGAGCTCTCAAACAGATAATGACTAAAGCATTCTCGCCTGTAGACAAATCTACATGAAATGCCAAAACAGACTCCAAAGGCAAAAGACTGAAGAACAATTCCTTGTCTTGAATGATTCAGAGAAATAATTGATCAAGCATGTTCACTTTTTGTTGCCAATGTCCACGATCCCTGAATCCCAACCTTCTAGTGAGGAAAGCTTTAGCACAACAGCAACCCAAGATAATTTCATCCACCCAGGCCCCTCTCCCCAGTGTTGAGTTCAGTAGGGAGAGTAGAATGGGTAAGTGTGGATTCTGGCTGTCTTACACTCCAGGGGCTGTCCCCATCAGCTAGGGTAAGTCAGACATGACTGGTTTTGACTAGAACAAGTTTCTACCAAAGCTGTCCTATATCAATCAAGCAAAAGCAACTACTTTTATGGGGGTTTTGAGGGCATTAATTTATTTTACCCCTTGGCACTGGAGGCTGCACCTGGGGCTACAGAGGGAGCCAATCACCTTTACACATCTAAACACTGGAGCTCGGCCGGGCGCGGTGGCTCACGCTTGTAATCCCAGCACTTTGGGAGGCCGAGGCGGGCAGATCACGAGGTCAGGAGATCGAGACCACAGTGAAACCCCGTCTCTACTAAAAATACAAAAAAAAATTAGCCGGGCCTGGTGGCAGGCGCCTGTAGTCCCAGCTACTTGGAGAGGCTGAGGCAGGAGAATGGCGTGAACCCAGGAGGCGGAGCTTGCAGTGAGCCAAGATTGCGCCACTGCACTCCAGCCTGGGCGACAGAGTGAGACTCCGTCTCAAAAAAAAAAAAAAAAAAAAAAAAAACACTGGAGCAACCATTTTTATTACTTCAAACTTTAAATCCTCCATGCTAGTGCACATTTCTAGTAGCCAACCTGCCCTTAGCAGTGACTGCATCTTACTAAAGGGAACACTCTGTTATAATCAGACTCATTACCTTGAATATTTCATTTCTGCCAAACCACAATTTATATTATCACTTCAGATAATCTTTTTGAGACTACCAGGGCTACAGTCATCACCAAGGGCACATGCACACGTTTTGGATGTGTTGTTTTGTTTTGAGACAGGGTCTCACATGTACACTTTTTGGATGCGTTGTTTTGAGACAGGATCTCACTTCGCTCTGTTGCCCAGACTGGAGTGCAGTAGCACAATCTTGGCTCACTGCATCCCTGACCTTCCAGGCTCAAGCAATCCTCCCCACCTCAGCCTCCTGAGTAGCTGGGACCACAGGTGCACACCACCACGCCTAATTTTTGTATTTTTTTTTTTTTAGAGATGGGGTTTCTCCAGGTTGCCCAGGCTGGTCTTGAACTCCTGGACTCAAGCAATCCACCCACCCCTGCCTCCCAAAGTGCTGGGATTACAGGAGTGAACCATCACACCTGGCCTTGGATGTCTTTAGGCTAATCTAGCTCTCTTCTGCTCACATAGTCTCTTTCCCTATATGGTACAATTTGATTAGGTTTCTACTTAACAAATTACAATTACATGCCTGTCTTGTCTCCCTAAGAATAAACTCAGATCACTTTATGTAGAGTTGTATGTGCCCTCAAGGTCTTCAAAGTTAGAGATAGAATCATATTTAATTTTACACCCAAACAATCAAAGCCATAGTGTGTGTAGGTTTTACCAATTTAACTCCCGGACAGCAACCTCATTTCTCTGGTAGCTGCATTTTGGGTTGGATCTCATTATTAACCTCATGTCATACCAACGATATTGATACCATTGGTGGAGTCTTGGCCACTTGTCCGGCAATTACATCTCAGCTTCAAATCCATTCTTCTCTGCTCAACCTGTGGTGCTGAGGTTGGACTCTGCAAAAGCATTTCTT
The DNA here is from genome assembly GCF_006542625.1 of Nomascus leucogenys. Lineage (NCBI taxonomy): Eukaryota > Metazoa > Chordata > Mammalia > Primates > Hylobatidae > Nomascus > Nomascus leucogenys. The sequence continues at coordinate 21,642,421 of NC_044383.1, read as the reverse complement.
CTTGATCTTTGGGCTGCCTGCTAAGTTTTACCAATACGGGGCTCTGGAGGGAGACCTGAAGTTAAGCAGTCTCTGCTCCTTCCCGTTTGCCTGCTGATCCTGCTGTCCTATTTGAAAAGGAAGCCATTCTCAGGTACATGCCTCTTGGCTGATTGAAAACAAAACGTTTTATTACTTTTTTTTTTTTTACAGTCACCCTAAGTTTTATGAGTTTTGCAGAAAGCAACAAAGTTTGGGAGACCCAGCAGACTCAGAGCTAGAGCTTTTGGAATCTATGGCAGAGGTTGGCAAACTACAGCCCCAGGGCCAAGTACAGCCCACCACCTAATTCTGTAAAGTTTTATTGGAACTAAAGTTTTATTGGAAATAAGCATGCTTATTTATCTTTATATTATCTATGACTACTTTCACACTATGGCAGAGTTGAGTAGCTGTGACAGAGGCCATATGGCCCACAAAACCTAAGTATTTACTACCTGGCTTTTATCAGAAAAAAAGTTTGCCATCTGTTGATGTAGAGGGTAATAAACCCTCACTGCTACCTTCACAAGGGTATTTACATCCTAGCTAATCCCTCTCCCATCCTCTCTGGCTCTCACAGAAGATCTGTAATTAAACCAATCTGAGACCAAATGGAGAGGTTCACAGTTGAGATAAGGATAAGGTAAAAAGCCCTCCATTTCACCCAAGAAAAAGTCGGTATGTGCAATTATTAATGGCCATGATGATTCCAGGAGAAAGGAGAAAGAATGACTCTTTGATCTTTCAAAAGCCATAGTCATCTCACTCAGGGAAAGCTTTTACAGCCAAGTACAGGCACTTTCATCCATCTCCCAAATATACAGCTCGATTTCCAAGCATCTGGCAACTTTTTTTCTTTTTGGCCTCCTAAAGGGGTAGACAGAAAGTAGAAACCCTCCTTGCTAATGCTCTCTCATTTCCCAGAAGCAGATGAAAATCAATGTATCATTGCTTTAAAAAAAGTCTGCCTGGATATTCAATTTGGGGCTGGGCAATGAGTAGAAAAGAACTCAGAGAAAGCAGAACACATGGTGATCACCTGTAGGAGCCTGGAATTTGTGCAGCAAAAGAAGATTTACACATCTGAAGAGGAGGAACAGCAATGTGCATGAAAGTGGGGCTCATTCGTCAAACATTCATTATCTTGGGAGAGAAAAAGATGAAATACATGTGGATATATATATATATATACGTGTGTGTGTATACTGTCCTCAAGGAGTCAATAATCCAATATAGAGGCGACAAATCATTAGACAAAATAATTATAGTATTATTTGACTAGTGCTGTAAAAAGTACAGGCTTTTTGGACACACAGGAATAAATATTCTAGGATTGAGAAGTATTTGCAAAAGCCATAGTGGAGCTGTCTTTGAGATATCTGGGAGTTTGCTGAGGAAAACACAGACCAGGCAGAGGAAAACTAATCACTATTATCAGGATGCTTCCTCACTCCCCCCTGAGAACCACAGGCTTCATGGGGAAACCCAAGCAATGGAAAAAAGGACCAAGGACTGCAGGACTCATTGGCTCTTAAAGGACATTTTTTGGCCTCAAGATTCCTCCTGCCATCAGAACAGGAAAAGTGACACCTAAAGTCAGACTCAAAGTAGTTCAATGTGACAGAAATGTACACTGGTCACACCCTTGTTTACAGTGACAAGTCCTTTTCCAGAGATCCATCAGCATCAACCTCCCTTCTCTCTGTGGAACAATCCATTTTATTCCACAAGCAAAAAACAGGACAAGCAACCCAAAAATGTCCATTTAACTCCAGCATGTCCCCAGAAGGTGTTTGTCTTCTCCGAATTCATCTCCCACCTTCTGTTCTTGACATGCATTGGCTGAAGCAGTGATTTGCCAAGCGCAGTTCCTGGCTTAGCAGCTTCAGTAGCACTTGGGACCTTATTAGAAATGCAGATTCTCAGAACACATCTCAGACCTCCTGAATTAGAAATTCTGGAGTTAGGGACCAGCAATCTGTGTTTTAACAAATTCTCCAGGGGATTCCAATGCACACTCAAGTTTGAAACTACCAGGCTAAACAGTTATTGATGCCACAAATACTGTTCAGAATTTTAAAGGGTCTCTTCTTTATGATTACTTCAAAAGAATACAGGCATCACTGGGTGGCCTAATGTGTGGATTGGGGAAACAGGGTGTTAGAATGAGTATAGAACAGTAGCAAGTAAGACAGAGAAGGAATTTACCATATATCCCAGCTCAGGGAAATAGATGAAAATACCTGTCCATGTTTCCAGGTGGGTGTGCCCTATTTTTAAGCTTCCTCTATCTCTGGGCACAGTGGCCCATGCCTGTAATACCAGCACTTTGGGAAACCAACGCAGGAGGCTCACTCGAGCCCAGGAGTTTGAGAGTAGCTTGGGCAACACAGTGAAACCCCATCTCTACAAAAAAAAATTTTCAAAATAGCCAGGTCTGGTGGTGGGCACCTGTGGTCCGAGCTACTCAAGAGGCTGAGGTGAGAGGATCACTTGAGCCTGGGAGGTAGAGGCTGCAGTGTACTCCAGCATGGGCGACAGAGTAAGACTCTGTCAAAAAAAAAAAAAAAAAAAAAGCAGAGATCATTGCAAAGTCCCAGACACTTGGAAGAGCATGGAGTTTGCTGTGGCTCAATTCCATAACAAGAGTGAGGAAGGATGGAAAAATAGGCCATAAAGGTAGACTGGAGCAAGATCATAAAAGGTTGAGTCCCTCTCATACACTGGGACTTTTATGTAATGATAACAGAAATCCACTAAAACTGTTTTTGCTGTTTGAGCAGTGTGGTGATATGAGGAGATGATGGTTTCAGAATATTATTCATTATTCAAGGTCAGGGTAGAGTGGCAGTGATGGAGAGGAACATGGAGGTTTATCACTTAAGAAGCTGCTGTTAGGAGATGATAACCAAAATCAGGGACCCCACAAAAGGAATAAAGAGGAGTTGTAAAATTATAGGCAACTTTCAGGAAGAACTTCTAGGACATGGTGCCAGACTGAGTGTGAAGTGTGGGGAGGGGTTAGTGAAGACATTCAGCTTTCTAGTTTGAGTGTGGATAGAAACAGCGCCACTCATCAAGGTAGGTAATACCAACAGGAAGAGGGTATAGGGGAGCAAAACAAATTTTATTCTTAATAGATGATGCTTATTGAGTCTGTGTGAAATTCACATGGAAGTATTAATACCTAGTACCATTTAAATTCTATATCCGTAAGGGTACAATGCACACAGCAAACTCACAGGGAGGTCTAATCTTCACTGCTCCCATCATTCCCATGACTTACACAGACATCTACCAATCTATAATCTGAAATAGTGAAATTTAATGAACAGTAGATATGCTCTCTCAATCCAGGTGTGTCTATGCAATCCAGGTTTACAATATGACTTAAAATTGAGCTGTAATGCAAAACATTTTACATTTTAAGGCATATGTAGGATATTAATTTTTAAGTGATATTCCTAGCCAACTATTCAGTATCTGATGACTTGGGCTGAAAATTAAGCCAATTTAAAACAAAATCCACTACACTCTCTGGCATCTCAAGGTTTTAAAGAATTAGAAGACACTGCCAGTTATCTGATATGTGATGTGAATGTCAAGCAAATTAACAGACAGCCCCTTTGCCAACTTTTAATCAATAGTACTGAATTGAAAAGAAGGTACCAGTCCTGATAATAATGCTGTTTCCTCAATCTCTCCATAAACAATAGACTCCATTTGTCTCCTCAAATCACTTTTTAAAAATTACTCATTCCTGGCAGTCTGAATTTCTTCTGTCTGTGATTTAATGAAGCTAAAGGAAATGTGTCCAGTGGTATAACCCAAAGTGAGAAATGAGCCAGAGCCCATTCAGACATGACGCATTCCCAGAAGTCTCAGAGATTCACCTCTGGTGCCAGAGTTTCCTCCTCTTGAAGAAATATAGCAAGTTTGTAAAAAATGAGATATCTTAGCAGTGGTCCTCCAAGGGAAGTTATTTGCTGTATTTTAGGTTTGCACCTTGACTCACTTAGAGAATATTTTCTAAACACATCCTGGTCAACCAGTGAATAATATTTAGTATGAAATGTTCAATGATTAGTTAGTGAGGAGAATGTAAGCATGAGTGACATCATCAGCTAATCAATCATTTGCATTTAACCAACCTCAGAGCTACTGGTCAGTCTAATAGGACTGGATCAAAGTCTTTTGATGTTAACCTCTCAATAAATAAAAGGTCAAAGTCTGTCGTTTATATTCAAACCCCTGTCCTGGGACAAAAAGGTTGAGGCTAGGGAAGGCAAGAGTGAGGCAAAATATTTGTGTGCCTTTCACTGCAGAATCAGAAATTTTTTTGCCCATCCACACACATGCACACACACACACACACACACACACACAGGACAAATCCACATAGCACACACCTGTGTGCACAGACTCCCTTGATGACAAGAGTGGTTTTGGCTGTTATTGTGGCCATATGCATGAAGGACATATGGTGTACATTCCCAAAGAGAGTATTATCCTGGAAATAGGAATATTTTGTTATTTTTTGTTATTTTGTTATTCTTTTGTTATTTTGTTATTATTTTAAGGTAACCAGTGGCCACAACAACAGCCAAAATCACTCTTGTCATCAAGGGAGTCTGTGTACACAGGTGTGTGCCATGTGGATTTGTGCTGTGTGTGCGTATGTGTGTGTGTGTGTGTGCACGAGTGCACATGTGGATGGGGGGATGGATGGGCAAGAACATTTCTACAGAACCCAAGAGGGTATTGCAGAAATCACTCTCCCAGATAAGTTCCCTTCCTCCTCTTCACACCCTATCAACTCAAAGCACGGCCATTGGCATTCTGAACACAAGGCAAGAATCGAGCTTATTAGTATTTAGCATACTAACTGACTTTGTGTTATTCAAAGGATGCGCAAAGCATCTCATTCATATGGCTTAAACAATTGAAATTGTTAGGAACAGAATTTGCTGAATGGGATGAAAGAACATAGGGAGTCGGCTCTGGCTGCCGCTCTGGGTCCATCTCCCCACCAGGCAGTAGTCCCCAGAGCATTGGCCATCAGGGCAGCTTTACTGAAATCCCGCTCCAACTCCGGAATCTTGCACTATGAAGGGTTCTATTTACTTTTTCATATAGAAAACAGCTTCAAGGGGCATTTTTAGCTTTGGTTTTTCTTTGGACAACATAAAAGGGGAGAACAAAGGGAATTCAGAATCTTTTTTTTTTGCCACAGGCCACTCAGTCGACAAGTTAGTTCAGAAGTGCTGGTGAAGTGCTGCTCTGCTCCTCTGTATGCCCAATGCAAACTGCCCTTGACGCTGCAGGCAGGCTCCTAAAGCTGCTTTTTCACGGAACAAGGTAGAAGAAGGTCCCTTTTCAGGGCCAGGAAGAAACTTAGTGGAGATCAAACTTAAGAAATGTATCTAAGGGGCTGACTGCGGTGGTTCACGCCTGTAATCCCAACACTTTGGGAGGTCAAGGCGGGTAGATCACGAGGTCAGGAGTTCAAGCCCAACCTGGCCAACATGGTGAAACCCCATCTGTACTAAAAAATACAAAAATTAGCCTGGCGCGGTGGTGCACATCTGTAGTCCCAGCTACTCGGGAGGCTGAGGCACGAGAATCGCTTGAACCTGGGAGGCGGAGGTTACCGTAAGCTGAGATCACACAATTGCACTCCAGCCTGGGTGACACAGTTAGAATCCATCTCAAAAAAAAAAAAAAAAAAAAAAAAAGGTGTCTAAGGTCCCATAGCAAGTCCGTGACTCCCACTTCCCTTACACATTAGTGCTGGAAGCAGGAGCTCCACTATTAGGCGTCTTGGGTTCAAATTCTGGTTTTGTTACTTCTTAGCACTTTGTTCTCGAGCAAGTTATTTAACTTCTCTGTGATCCTGTTTCCTCATTTATGAAGATAACAACACCTGCTTTATAGGATTGCCGTGAGAATTCAGCAAGATAGCATACATTCCTGATACATATTGAATGAATGTATGTTAGGTGGTTTTGTTGTATTATCATCGTTATCATAGAAACAGCACTTAACTGTATAATTTCCTGATTTGTTCCATGACTACTCCTTAAGGGCAACAGAATTTGTGCATTTAAAGAACACTGATCTTGAGATCAGAAGATCACAAGATGGGAGTCAACATTTCAGCCAGGCAGCTGACCAACCAGGGGACCATTGCCGAGTCACTGTGCCATCCTGAGTCTCAGTTCTATCATCTATAAAACTGGGTATTTGTCTTTTAGCCTTTATAGGGTTTTTGTTAAACTCCATATTAGGATCATTTGTCCTTAAGCCATAATGCATTATACCAATCTTCGTTATTCCTGTTTTCTCTATTTCACTCTTACCTTTTCACTTAGGGTACCTAACACACACTGAGGGCATAGCTGAGACTAATGGAATGGGAAAGGGAAGGGAGGGGAGGACAGGGAAGAAACTGGATGATTGCTTACTTGCTCAAAAAATATAAAATGTCCCTTAATCTACTTTCCTATGGTTGGAATTGGTATTAATTTGCTACCTTGAATATGAGTAAAACATTTGCTATATTAAATAAATGAGTGTTAACTTTACAGATCTTGTGGAAAGCTGCATCTAGGACCCTTTGGGAACTATTAAGTAGCTTCTTCCCTATGTATCCATAATCCCGCTCCTGAGAATTTGTCCCAGAGAAGTATTTTAAAAAAAGAAAAATGAGAAAAATGATTCATAGGTGAAGTTGCTTACTGCAATATATATAATATAAAACCACTGAAAACCACCTAAATGTCCAAACATAGGAGGATGAACTAGTAAATTAGAAGACATTAACTTGATGGATAATATTGCAGGAATTACTAATGAAAGTTGTGGCACTCAGCAGTAGGCAAAGGCAGAATACCAAATTTAATATAGATCATGATTATTATCTAATAAGCAGCCAGTTATATGAGTGTGGTGAAGTCACAGAGGACATATACAAATATTTTAATGTCTTTTCAAGTTTAACATTGTTTTTTGTAATCAATGAAATTGAAAGATTGTCATTTTTAAGATATGTAGTTGTCAAGTCTTTTGGCCTAGGAACAAGAAGTCTGAAGAAAGACAGCTATCTTTAAGGTATTCATTATCTGAACTGGCCCAGCAAAATGGCCAAGTATGTCTTCCCAGTGGGGAATGGCTCACAAAATTCAAGTGTTAACTTATAATGCTCAGTAACTCCAAAAAATACCTGTATTTTAAGAGGAATTTCAATTAGCAATCTTTTTCAGCCCCAAAAGAGGAGATATTGATCGAAAATAAAACACTGGAGTCAAAATTTGAGGGGAGATGAAATAGAAGCTAACATGTATAGAAACTCCCTTCTCTGAGTCCTCAGCTAAATATTTGCATATTTACTTTCTCAATGACTTCTCATGAGACAAGCAAAGCGTTATAAATTATGATTTTAGTATACCTCACAAAGTCTGTGTTAACAGGCTGAAGGTCATACAGCTAGAGAGATTCTAATTGAACATAAAATTTATGGGGACAGTAAAATAACTTGGAAAACTGTATTTGGTATAGTGTCAACTGAAAGGAAAAAAAAACAGTCACACTGTAATTACTACGACGTAAAAGCATTCAGCTAATTTAGAAAGAAACATGGGGAAAATTAAAACAGTTTTGCAAGAGTGGTTAAATTAGGAGTAATTTTTTTCTTTTGAATTTCTTTTATTATTATAATACTGTTTTTGCAATAAAGAGGCCTATGCTATTTTGATTGCACCGCACTGCATGGTGTACTCTCACCCAGAAGAGACCTGGGATGCCCTGGCTTAAGCCATAATTATATTAAAAATGAAACTGAATAAATGAATAATAACGATAACAATAAGAGCTGCTGTGAATTAACCATAATTGTCATGATGATTAGAGCAGCTATGAATTAAGAAGCCAATTGTAATTGTAATGGCCATTGCGATAATGAGTTAGAAAATGAGTGCATGTAAATGGATCCTGAGGAAAGGGGCTGGGAATATATGGCAGAAGACAAAGGCCTGTGGATGGAGATGGAAAATTACAAGAGCATCATTCCAGCCAAGAGTGGATTCCAACAGAAGTATCAACCAGAGAGAATTCTCCCACAGAGTAGCTTGGGCTGTACTACAAAGGACCAGATCTAGCTAGGAAAAGCAAGTATAAGACATCCCAGGTGCCCACTGATGTCCAGGTGCTGTAATTATGTAATGGCAGGGATGAACTTCTCCAAGTGGAATGAAAACCACACAACTGCCCAATAAAGTTGGCAAGGCTACACTCTGACACTCTACCCTTGTGAGGGTTATGTGCTGGCTCTAAAATATGTATAAAATAAACTCCAAATATAGAACTAATTCTGTGGATGGAGTGAGAATTCCCTCTTGGAATGACTTTGTATCTCTAGACCTGCAGACTTGGCTGCTCAGAATGTAAACTCAACAACTTATAACCCTATAGACAACATGTGCTATGAGAAAATGACGTGTCTACACATGCTGATGGTGGCGGTCATTAAGAACATGGATTTCAGAGACAGAGGCCTGGGTTTGAAGCTGCCCCTTATTAGATGTACTTATCAGGCCAGTGCTTACCTTCTTTGGGTTTTTTCACCTGTAGAAGAGGGCCAGTAGTAGAACCGCTCTGACAGAGTTGTAATGAGAATTAAATAAGATAATGCTTGTCAAGTTCTTAGCATAGTACATGGTGTACTTTGAGTGCTAAACAGTGTTAAATATTACAGTTAATGTTCTTAGAATAATAAGATTAAGTGGTGTAGTTATTTGTAAATGAAAATTTTATTTTTAAGCAGAATTGCACATCTATTGGCATGCTCTTTTAACTTTCTTTCCTAAGATTCTGCAATATAAATATTATCCTATTGTATTTGAGGCAGGTGACTGGCAATGTCAATTACGAAATGTCAAAATGAAGTCCTAAAATGTCAATTATGAGGTCTTGTCCATTTCCAGAATAGATACAGTGTGAGGAAAGGGATGAAAGTATAACATTTTTAGAGTAGACAAGGTACCTGGTACCAAGGGATGCTGAGGGAGTTCACTCTTTTGACATCATTATAGGATAGGGAACCTTCTATTTTGGATCAGTAAGGAAATAAATGGCACTTATTAGAGGTATCGGTGTTTAACATATTGATCTATCATAAAATAATAATTACAAGTAAATAAACATCTAAGTACACGCCAGTAATAATAGCTAATATTTATTGAGGGTTTACTACGTGTCAAGCATGATCCAAGATACTTTGTATTTATTCCTCATTAACAAGTCAGTGCTATGAAGTAGGTGATTTCTTATCCCCATTTACAGGTGAGGAAAATTGAGGCAGAGGAACCAAGTAACTCACTCAAAGTTGCAATAATGGAGTTGGGATTCAAGCCAGGCAGTCTAGCTGGAGAGTCACTCTGGGGTAGTGATCAAGAGACAGTTTGTACAAACTTTTTCTAAACTGCAAAGACAACCCTGCAAAGTAGGTGTTTTTATCTTTATTTTACCCAGCTTTACAGATGAGGAAACAAGTTCAGTGGCATACCAGACTGTAGTGGGGAGATGAGAGTGGAAACAGTCATCACTTTGGGGAAGAGTACTTTATTTTTAATGTTATCTAAAATTGCTAGTGTTGAGTGAAAACAAAAAGCAGATTGACTTTGATTTGCTGTTATTCCTTGAAATTTTCCAGACAATGTGCCGCCTTATTGCCAACGTCTAGGGTGGGCTCCTCCCCCAGCTCCTTCTTCCTCACCCAAGCCTCTTGTTATGTCACCAGCTCAAAGAAACTGAATGACTAAGATCACACAGCTTTTAAATGCTAGACCCCAGCGTCTGAAGCTAGGCTTACCTGGTTTCAAGGTAGGAAGGCACCACACTTGGTTCTTCTCAATTCATTAATTTATTAGAATCACTTGGGAAGTTTAAATATATATATAAATGCCCAAACTCATCCCATAGACAAATTTAATCAGAATTCAGAATTCCCACTGAATAAACATTTACATAAATATTTTATAGCTCACTGCCTCTATTTTAAAATGCATCCAGAATTAAGGCATATAGCAACTTAGAATTTTATTCTGGTATTGATTTATCTTGTTTTTTTTAAAAAAAACCTCTAGGTAAGACTCCTATTTAGAGACAATCACATATTGAATTACCTTCTGAGCTGTGTCTCTAAACTCTCAGCCCTGAGATGGTTCCAGGCTAGCCTAAGACATTTGAGTATCTGGGAATGGCAGACGTGAGATAGCTTTTGTGCCAAGCAGCCTCTCTGGTAGAGATCCTCTACAGACTCTTAAAAGTGAATATAAAACGCTGGCATATCAAATAGAAGCAGCAAAATGTAAACAGGACAGAGAGTTCCCTCTTCCAAAGACAGCCAAATACTGACTAGAGTGTTTGCATATCAAACACAGTTTAGTAATGCGTACAAATCATTCCAGTCTATGCCAGTGAGGCTATTTGTAGGATTCTGGGGCCAGAAAATTTTCCTGACCTCCCCCTATATTCACTCCAGATGCTCGGACAGCCGGGAAGCTAATATGACCTTTAATGACTTAATTTGAACAAAACAACTTCTGACCATCCATGCAGGCCATCAGAGCAGATGGTAACACCAAGGGATACCAGTTAGGGCTTGGCTTTGGAGAAATCTAGAAAGTTTTAAAAAACACGTACAGTACTTTAACTTCCTGGCTCCTCTTAGCTTGTCTGATTCATAGTCTTCAGCAATGAACAGGTTTAAGTTTTAAAAGCTCCCACAATGTGATTCTGAAACATCAGGTTTGGTTCCCAGCGTAACAGAGGCTTTGGGCCATGGCGCAACTAGGAAAGCTTAGGTCTGTGGACTTCAAAGACCTCCATCCCAGCCTGCTCACCCAAACACCTGAAGAGTTGCCATTAAAGTAACACCCTTTTGGCTGGGCATGGTGGCTCAGGCCTGTAATCCTAGCACTTTGGGAGGCTGAGGCAGGTGGATCACCTGAGCCCAAGAGTTCAAGACCAACATAGGCAACATGGCAAAACCCTGTCTCTACAAAAAAAAAAAAAAAAAAAAATAGCAAGGCCTGGTGGTGTGCACCTGTAGTCCCAAGTCCCAGCTACTCAGGAGGCTGAGGTGGGAGGAATGCTTGAGTCTGGGAGGTCAAGGCTGCAGTGAGCCGTGATTGTGCCACTGCACTCCAGCCTGGGCAAAAGAGTAAGGCCCTGCCTCAAGGGAAAAAAAAAAAAAAAGTAACACCCCTTTGAGTCAAGCAAGAATGGCCCAGCAGTCCCCAAGAACAGTCAAATGCAGTGAAGAGGTTCTGTATAGGGACCTAGACCGTGGTGTTGGTAAGTCTGGGGGTAGAGCACATGCAGGTAAAACTGAGTCAAGAAGCCTTCTTTACAGTGGACAGATATGGACCTCAAAGTCAGGCCAGTTTGAATTCTATTCCTGCCTCTACCATTTCACCAGCTATGAATACTGGAATTATTAACTTAATCTCCCTCAGCCTTAATATCTCCATCTGTAAACTGGAGCATAAAAGTACCTTCCTCATGTTTGTGATAATGATGTATTGAGCCAGTCCTGGGCCTTCTTATTCTCAAATCGATTTCTCATCCTTCCAATGGTCTGCTTCCTATGGTAGGGGGCTGTTGCTTATATGCTGTGGTTCTTGGCTGGCTTGGCCAACAGGAAACCCCAAGGAAAACTGGAAGGTGGGAAAAAAGGAAGAAGCCGTGGCATTCTCCCTCTTTCTGACTTGGTGGCATCTGTGCAGTGACTTCTGTTATGGCTCTTGTTCCCACCAGATTTTCCCACCATGGTTCTAGCTCCTACTGAGTAGCCCCATCCCATGGCCTCTAGCTACCTTTCATCCTTCTGTTGTCCTTCCAGCCCAGGGATGGAGGTAGGTGCTTGCTATGGCTAATTTCTGGGTTGTCTCTTGTCCCAGATTGTCTTGTTGGTTTTTCCACAACCAAGTCCCTGGTTTATTTTCCCTTTGTTTCAAATACTTCTCAAGTGGTTCCTTTTTTTTTCCCTTTTTCCTCCTAATTAAAACCTTACATTATAATGTTCCAAGTATAGGGCTCAGTACTACTTACGCTGTATAAATTGGAGGTATTACAATTAAGTCTATTATAATAAGCTGCTGCTTATTCCCAGGGGCCTCCTGCTGTTGTACTCAGTATGAGTACTCTGGGGCAAGATGGCTGACCACAGCCAAATCTGTTTGAGCAGCTTTCCCAAGCTTGAAATAGTAATGATAGTCAACATTTATGTAATGCTTACTTTGTGCTAGGCATGGTTCTAATTGCTTCATTTAAATGAACTCACTTAATCTTCACCATAACCCTATGAGGTAGACACTATTACTATTGGGAATGAGGCAACAACAAAAAAAAATACAGTGACTTGCCCAAGGTCATAGAGCTAGTAGGTGATAGGGCCACAATTCAGCCCCAGGAAGTCTGGCACAAGAAGCTGTGCTCTGTAACCCCTATTCTACACTGCCTCTCAAGATGACTGCCTCAGAACCAGGAAAAACAACTTATTTTCATTCTCAGTGGCCACTGCCACTCAACTTGGAAGCCTCCTATGTAAAGACATCTCTCTCTCTCACACCCAATTTCAGACCTGCACAAGAACCATGGCATCTTGATAGAGCATCCCTACCCAGCCTGGCCCAGGGAGGTCCGGCATCTAGCTCTGAAGCTGCTTGGCACCTACTGCCCTTTTTTCTGCTTTAATAGATGCCTCTAGTGGAGCTTCAGCATGCAGGAATCCATAAGCCATTAACTAGAGCTATATTAAGCCTATAAAAATCAATGCTAACTTTCCAATAACCTTCTTATAAATTAGTTTATCAGATGATTTTACTCATTCACTAATTAACTGAAGGCAGACGGGAACTAACATTAATTGTATGCTTACTCTGTGTTCAGCTGTCTAGAGCTCTACATGTAACATCTCTTTTCCTGTTCATCCTCTTAGCAACCTGAAAGGAAAATGATTCCCACTTTACAGATAGGAAAACTGAGTTCAGAAATGCTGAGTGAGACCATAATTTAAATCCTCATCTGACTCCACTATACCACAGTCACCTTTGAGCTAAGATGAGGATGCTGTCTAAATGGGAATTTTGAAGTGTGGTTACAAAAAAAAAGCATAATTAGGAAGGTTGGGACACTTCCCATGGAAATTCCAAAATCTCTATAGACCAGCTACCACTCTGTAGCTCACGTTTTTCCCTTTTGAACAGGAATGTCTATAGCAGTTAGGCTATGCCTGCCCCACCACTGTATGTTGAGTGGAGCCCGGCAGGTAACTGTCTCTTTAAATTCATAGATCCTCATATTGACAGAAACTGTACTCAAGAAACTGTGAGACTCAAGGAGTCTCATCCTCCCCTGAACCTGATATGCATCATGATATTTGGAACATAGAGCTGATACTTTATAAATGGTTCTTGGGAATTACTGAATATACTTTGCATGTGAGAGAGATGTGACTTGTTAGGGACCAGAGGGCAAAAGGTAGTAGGCAGCCTTTAATGTGACTCCCAATGATCCCCACCTCCAGGTATTCATATCCTTGTGTAATTCCCTCCCCTCATGAGCTGGACCTAACAATTTGCTTCTAATGAATAGAATACAACAAAGGGGATGAGTTTGGGTTACAAAAAAAGACTCTGGCTTGTGTCTCGCTTATTCTCTCTTGCTCTCTATTGTTTCCTCTGCTATACTCCAGTTGCCATGTTGTGAGCTGTCCTTAAGAGAGACCCACATGGCAACTCAGGGAGATCTCAGGCCAACTGCCAGCAAAGAACCCAGGTCCAGCAATCCACAAGAAACAGAATGCTGCCAAATCCAAGAGTACATTTGGAAGCAGTTCCTTCCCCAGTCAAGCCTTCATATGAGACTGCAGCCCTGGATGGCATAGTCATTAAAGCCTTGAGAAAGATCCTGAGATAGGAACATGTAGATTTATGATCCACAGAAACTGTGAAATAATAAATGTTTATTGTTTTAAACCACTAAATTTGGGGGTAATTTCTTATGCAGCAATAGACAACTAATAGACTTAGTATCTCATCTCATTCATGATCCCTTCCAAGTGGTGCTTGAGAGAATGCCATGTAGCTCCAAATTCAGCTCTCCAGGAAAGAGGAAAGGAAGGAAATAAACATTTATTGAGTACTTACTAAATTTTAAGCACTTATCTTGGTGATTTATTATCACATTTAATCATCTCCCCAAAAAAACCCTCTATTTCCATCTTACAGTTGAGGAAGCTGAGGCTTTGAGTCAGTAATTAGGTCACCTAGGTCATGAAGCTGATCAGCATCTAAGCTGGGGGTGAGGGGTTTGAACATAGGCTCCTCAGCCTGCAAAGCTAATTATCTTTCCACTAACCACACTGTTGAAGGTGGACCTACACTGTGCCTAATTCCATGGCAGCTGTTTTGCTGCATTATGTTCTTTAGTTTGTCAAGTTTTCTAAAGAAAGAAAACAAGCAGATCAGCAGACACCGAGAGCAGACATTTTTCCTGTGCTTGAGGCACAAAAGATAAAAGAGAAGGAACTTGTTTAATAGCATAAAAGGGTACAGTTTCACATCCTCTCCCCATACCCCTTTCTTGGTCTCAAACCACACACACAAACCCTCTCCCCCATCTAACTTCATTTGGCTCTTTATTTGCAGATGACCAAGTAGGTCATCTCCATATTGGTGGAGAACTCCAGAGACTGCTTGGCTGAAAATGAAGACAACCTTTAAACATGGTGGGAGGGAGGAGCAGGATGGGGCAAGGGTGGACACAGACAGGAAATGCCCTAAGGCTCCAAGTCTCTTCTGGGGAAACAGCCACAAGGGGAAAATCAATACTGATTACACATTTACTTCAATTTTAAATATTTCCTCTCCCCAATACAAGCCTCTACTTTCAGATTATTATTACCCTACCTCACCACAGGGCTTCTCTCAACTAGTCTCTGCCTGCCAGCTTCCTAGACCCATGCTGAAGTTGAGGCTGTGGTCTTCCAACTACATGGCTAGTATATTCGCCCCAAACATTTTGGGAAAATACATATTATTCAAAAATAACTAAACTTTTTATGTTAAATAGAAGAGTACATTTTCAAACATATATTTTTCCAGGATGTCAAATATATATTTTTAAATTTTTTGAGTTAATTGTAGATTCAGATGCAGTTGTAAGAAATAACACAGAGAGATCCTGTACCAGTTACCCAGTTTACCACAATGTTTGCAAAACTATAGCACAATATCCCATCCAAGACATCGACATTGATGCAGCCAAGATTCAGAACCGTTCCTGCACCATGAGGATCTTACTGCCCCTTATGGCCAAACTCACTTTCCTCCTACCACCTTCAGCCCCCGTATTAGTTTGCTAGGATTGCCATTAAAAAGCACCACAAACTGGATGGCTAAAACAGAAATTTATTTTCTCACAGTTCTGGAGGCTAGGGGTCCAAGATCAATGGTTCAGCAAGCTGGGTTCCTTCTGAGTGGTGAGAGAATCCTGTTTCATTTCCTGGTTTCTGATGGTTTGCTGGCCATCTTGGGTGTTCCTTGACTTACATATCTCTGCTTTCATTGTCACAGAGTGTTCTCCCAGTGTGTTATCTTCAAATTTCCCCCTTTTAAAAGAGCACCACTCATACTGGATTAGGGGCTCACCCTACTCCAGGTTGACCTCATCTTAACTAATTTTATCTGCAATGACCCTATTTCCATATTAAGTCCCATTCTGAGATACTAGGGGTTAGGACCGCCACATGTGAATTTTGGGGAGATACAATTCGATCCATAACACCCCTCCCTATCCTCAGCCTCTGGCAATCACCAGTCATTTCCCCCTGTCTATAATATTGTCATTTCAAGAATGTTATATAAATGGAATTCTACCTTAGGTATTAGCTTTTTTTCACTTAACATATTTCTTCAGAGAGTCATCCAAGTCGTTGAGTATATCAATTGTATATCAATTGAGTGTATCAATTGTATGCTGCGCATTATACAGATGGATCATGCTTTAATCTTTCACCTATTGAAGAACACCCGGACTTACTCTACTTTTTGGCCATTATAAATAAAGCTGATATGAACATTCATGCACAGGTTTTTTTTGTATGGATATAAGTTTTTATTTCTCTAGGATCAATGCCCAGAAATGAAATTGCTAGATTATATTGTAATTGTGTGTTTAGTTTTTAAGAAACTGCCAAAGTATTTTCCAGAATGATGATACTATCTTACATTCTCCACAGCAAGGTATGAGTGATCCGATTTCTCTGCAACTTTGCCAGCAATTGCTGTAACTAATTTTGTTTTTAGTCATTCTTACAGGGCTATAGTGATATCTCACTGAGGTGTCAATTTGACCTGATGGTTAATGGTGTTGAATGAACATCTGTCTGATTATTTATCATGGTGACATCCTCTTCATTGAAATATCTCATGTCTTTTGCCCATTTTCTAACTAGATTGTTTGCTTTATTTTTTAACTTGAGCTTTGATAATTCTCTCTATATTCCAGATACTAGTGTTCTGCCAGATTTGTGCTTTGCAAATATTTTCTCCCAGTCTATAACTTGTCTTTTTATCCTCTTCACATGGGCTTTCTCAGAGTGGAAGTTTTTAATTATGAAGAGGTCTAATTTATCAATTTTTGCTTTTATAGATTGTGCTTTTTTTGGTGTTAACTCGTTGCCCTAAATCTTGAAATTTTTTTTCCTGAAGTTTTATCATTTTATAGTTTTACGGTTTACATGTAAGTCCATGATCTGTAATTTTTATATAATATGTGAGACTTAGTTGAAGGTTTTTTGTTTTCCTTTTCATCTTTTGCCTATGGATGTCCAATTTTCGAGTACCATTTATTGGGTAGGTGGATGGGTGATTTGTTATTGTATCATAGTAATTTTGTCTACTGTGTTAGAAGCTTTTGGTCCTATTTAAGTCTCTTATTTTAGCAGAATGTCACCCTGTTTAAGTTGAGGTTTAGCTCATGTGTCTTGACTTACTGTTGTGGGCTGTGCTTCTAACGGAACCTCAGATCCTTTGTGGCTTTTGGTTTGCTTGGTTTTTCTGGTGATGCTGAGGCTACACTGGTTCTCCACTGGTGCTACCTATGAAAGTGGAAGGGCTTTCTCCAGGTTCTACCACCAAGTATAGCAAAGAAGCAGAATCATTTTAATCAGACAAATGATATAATCAGTATTGTATTCTAGAATTGCTTTTCTCAGGTAATGTTATAATGTAAGCATATTTTATTATATTGCTTTTATGTAAACTCTGAAGCACTCATCTTTAATGGTTCTTATATTTTAACCCCCAGGTTATATCCAGAAGATAACACCCTGGGATATAAGAAACTGAGAAGTTAACATTGGTATTCCTGTCTCATTTTGTTTTTTAGGAGCTATCTGGTGAGTTAATCTCAGATGTTGTCTTCCTTGCCCCCTTAACATTCCAGGAAAGAGTTCAATGAAAACAATTGTTTCAAGGCCAGAAGAGTTCTTTGGGCAGTATTATCCAGCTCTGGCATTTGAATTGTGAGTTTCAATTCCCCTTTTCAAAGTTCTATAAAATAAGAGGTTACGTTTTTTAACTATGATTAATTTTAAGAACATACGAAGATTAACATTATCTTCAGGCCCTTTTCCAATGAGCTGGCTAGATATATAAGCTCCATTTGGCTTGGTGATCCTTCTACAAGCATAAGCAAAGAACACAGAGTCTCTACCTAATCCTATGACACTGGGATGCCCCTTCAAATTGTTTAGCCCTGACAAATCCATCATCTTCGTCTGTAAGGTCTTTTCTCTGCCTAGTCTTCTCCAGTGAAATTGTTCTCTGAAGTAGCAGGGCATTGCTTCCCACAGCTTGAAAAAAAATAATAGCTCCTCTCTCGCTTTTCCAGATTCTGAACTTTTCTTTCTGGTTCTAGGCAAATGCTTTTATTTTCACAGATTAGGCTATAGAGCAGACTACAGGTTCAAACCCTTGCTCTGCCACTTATGAGCCAAAGTGCTTCAGTTTTCTCATCCATAAAATGGGAAACAAAATAGAAGCTACCTCATAAGATGTTATGAGGATTAAATGAGCTAATACATGTAAAAGCCCTGAGATTGGGACCTCACATTTAATCATCGTCATCACCACCCTCTTCATCGCCATCTGCATTCTCGTCACCCTCTGAGGCACTCCCTTTTTCCCCCACCAGGACACCTATCATAAGCTCCTTCATGCCTGGGGATGCTGAAAAGCAAAGTCACAGACAGGCTCATCATCTTACAGCCCATGTTTGCCCTTCATACAGCCACAAACCTCTCCAAGCCAGGAAGCTAGAGCCCACTACTCATTTTGGAAAACGGAAAGCAGGAAAATCATAAATCATTATCTGCAAAGATTACCCTGTCAATTATGGTGGTTTCAAAACTGCATATATTTGTCAAATCTCATTGAATAGTATACTTGAAATTGGTGCATTTTATTGTATGTAAATTATACCTCAGTAAAGCTGACAAGAGAAATTATTCTGCTGCATGAATAACACTATACTTAAAGAAATTATTTGGGGAGAAATACCTTGAAATGCAGATTTATTTAATGGGAGAAATTACCATTCTAGGTTTTCTTAGTTCTTCCAATGTCTCTGCTACGCAATGAAGCCAAAGCTTTCAATCATAAATTACCCAGTGACTTGGGTGGTGAGGAATGATATTTGCCTGTCTATATATTCAACACATAAGAGCAGAAAACAGTCTTCTGTCCCTAAATTTTTTAAAAGTCTGGGATCACGACAAAATAATAATCACAACTTTTGTGTGCTTTTGTTAGCGCTAATTTAGAGCTACACAGGCCTACACAAGGTACTGCATTTGATTACTTCAGTGGCCCAATGTATCAGTAAGCCAGATATTGTTCCCACTTGACAGAGGAGATATTCATATCCAGAATGAGAAGGTGACTTGCCCAAGGTCGCACAGATGGGAAGTCCCATCCAGGCCTTGAGCCCTGGTATTTTATAGCTAAATACCCTGTTTTGTTACATCATTGGACACAATCATCATATTTTCAGGCCCTGGAATTGGCCATATTTCCCTCCAGGGTCTAGCAGTACAGACTCCTATTATAAAATAGGATGCTGCTGGTGTGAGTCTTGAGCCTTGTGTTGTCATCCTGCAGCGAATGCCATATTGTTACCACACTGGCCTCACAGGAACAGATGGAGAGAAAATGCAGAATGTTCTTCCTCCTGCTCCTGTTGTCTTGATCCACATGAATTGTGATGCAGCAGAGGGAAAATGAAAAGGTAGCAGTTTGCCTCTAAAGCATCAAATTGCCATCTGGTCTGAAGGGAATTATTTATTATTTAACCATTGCCATGTAGAATTTGAGACAGCTCCAAAAAGAGAGTTTTTGTTTTTCATTGAGGAGTCGGACAGTTTCAGAAGCAAATTTTACCATCTCTTTATTTTCTGGCCCACAGATAAGGGGTCATTTCTTGAAATGAGACAATGAATTGATCTGCTTAACACTGCAAGGATCTCCTGGAATCTCTAGAAAGAAAAGGAGAATCAAATGGTGATGGATGAGATTTCCATCTGCAGGAATGACCCAATTGAGTTCTGCAAATGGAAGCTGGAGAAACCTGGGAACAATCAAGTTTAATCATTGAGCATTGGAGACACTCTCCAAGGGCAACAATGGAACACACTGTATCTCAGAATGCTGCAACCTCTTTGTATTAGTTTGCTAGGGCTGCCATAACAAAGTACCACAGACTGGGTGGCTTAACAACAGAAGTTTATTTTCTTGTGGTTCTGGAGGCTAGAAGACCAAGATAAAGGTGTCAGTAGGATTTCTTATGAGGTCTCTTTCCTAAGCTTGTAAATGGCTGTCTTCTCCCTGTGTCATCACATGCCTTCCCTCTGTACCTACGTCCAAATTTTTTCTTCTTATAAGGACAGCAGTCATATTGAATTAAGACCCACCCTAAAGACATCATTTTAACTTAACTATGTCTTTAAAAACCTATCTCCAAATACAGTCGCATTCTGAGGTACTAGAGATTAGCACTTCAACAAATGAATTTAGTAGGGTGAGTGGAATCACAATTTGCTTCGTAACACTCCATGAAAGTATTTATCTTACACACCAGGGACTGTTGTGGGGTGGGGGGAGGGGGAAGGGATAGCATTAGGAGATATACCTAATGCTAAATGACGAGTTAATGGGTGCAGCACACCAACATGGCACATGGGTACATATGTAACAAACCTGCATGTTGTACTCATGTACCCTAAAACCTAAACTATAATAATAATAAAATTTTTTTAAAAAGTGTTTATCTTGTGGTGAGACCTCTGAATCTCAGATCTATTTCCAATCTTTACCTTGACCTATTTACTGCCAAAAACTACATTTCCCAGGCTCCCTTGCCAACTGGCTCTGGATAGGTAGAAGGCATTGGTGAAAGACCGAATGATGGGAGAAGAGGAACAGCCTCTCTAAAAGTAGCTGACTCTTCCCCATTGTCCCAGGGCCATGTGCTCATTTCTATTGGGTATATCTCCAGAGAGGTAGGCATGGTTTCCAGATTTTTGTAACCCCATCTCCTTCCTTTATCTTTCCATTCCTAAGAGTGGAAGTAGCTTTCTGTAGTTGTTAATCTCAGAGGTGCTTCAGTATCTTCTGTTTGGCTTCTCAGCTCTTCATCGCCTGGCTAGCCAATTTCCAATATTAACTTCACTCTTTCTGAAAGACTTAGAATGTCCTGTTTCTCTACTGGACTCTGAATATTATGTCCCCAATCTGAGAAAAATATTTCCATCAGAAGGCAAAAATAAAGGTCAGCCTAGAATCTTAAAACACAAAGGAATGACCCCTATGTGATAATAAAATAATTTAAAAAAAATTCTCTCTACCAGAGTTTCTTTCTAGGTGACGAGATGGACATTAATAAAGTCTCATAAACTGCAAAATTATGTGATCCCCAGACTCACAGCCAGCAGCCAAAGCCACTGAGAAAGCTTAAACTTCAATGTCCCCAACCTTCATGGGCCCCTTCCAAGGCCCTGAGAGAAACCTCAGCTATGTGTTATATGGTCATATTTTTTTTGTAACATTTTTTAAAGAAACATATTTTTGCATTAAAGAGAATTTCAAAATTTGCATAAGCTTCAAGCCCAGAAAAACTTCATTACACCTGCTGCAATTATTTTAGAATTGGCAAGCAGGGCTTAGCCCTTACAGAAGCAGATATTAGCATTTGATTGATGACCTCAATCTGTTTGTTCTCTGGAATCTTGAATCTTGGATACTCTGATCATTAGTTGGAATCAACTCCTGGCCATAGTCATTCTTGTTCTTAAAAATTCTGCTGAGACAACAGTTTGCAGTTAAGTATATGCTCTAGGATCAGACAGCCTCGACTACATCCCCAGCTTCACCTCGACTACATTCCCAGCTCCATCTCCATATTACTGTATGACCTTGAGCCTCTCATTTCTCATCTATTAAATGGAGATCATGTTAGCACCTAGTTTACAGGGTTGTTCTGAGGATTTGGTGAGATGATCCAGGCAAAGAGTTTAAAGGGTACCATAAACCCTTTATGTAGTAAGTGCTACATGAATGTCAGCCATTGTTAATATTAATATGGAATTGATCTCATACCTCCTGAGCCTTTGTTCCTATATCTGTGTTTCTTTGCCTAGACTCACTCAGCCACCCCACTGTGAACACTTTCCTGCCTCTGAATGGTAAGCTGACTGCCTAGCCTCTGCCAGCTGTGTCCAAGACTCCTTGGAAAATGGACATTGACAGCTTTTTTTCAGCCCACTGGTGCAGGGGTTCCACACTGCTCCTGGATTTCTCTTGGCCTTCCTAGCCATATGCAGTACTGCCCCCACCAGGTAGCAGGTTAACTCTGTTTCTAGAAGCATCTTCTTGGACCACAGCAGGAAAAGACAAAGCTTAACAAGCAGAAAATTACTGCCAGGACCTCCTCCTACCCTATCATGGACTCTGTTTCTCCATTTCATGCCAGTGCTCCTGTGACATTTGATATTTGGGGGTCTTTCCCAATACATTTTCTTTAACTTCCAACTCTATGCTTTCTACTGCTATGTTCCCACTTCTGCCAAAATTCCCAACTATTCATGGCCTATCTTTATTATTGTTACTATTAGGAAAGAAAACTGATATGAGTAAGATGGGAATTAATGACAGCTCCATTTGCATTTTTATGAGGTTTTCTTTCTTTAAATAAGTATAGCAAGATTTACAAAGAGAATTAAATAATACAGTGAAGATCTATATACAGGCATCCAGCTTAAGAAGTAAAATATTATCATCTAAAGCTCCCAATGTACTCCTTCCCTAGCATTTTGCCCTCCCTCCTCCCAGAGGTAACCACATCCTGAATTTGGTATTAATCCTTCCCTCGTTTATATTTTCCCTACATACAGGTAGATAGGCATTCACTACAGCAAGCTAAAGAACATAAATAGTATTTCTATAAAGGGTAAAAACAAATCTAGTTGATTTTTTATCCAAATGACTCTATGGTTGGCCCAATAAGAAAGATTTGGAAGATGTCAGAAGGGAAGGCCAAATATTTGGTGAGTGTTTCATTTTTAAATTTCCAGTTCTAAAATTTATTTTGGTTCTACTTTTTATAGTTTTATTTTTCTGTTGATTTAGTTTCTTTTCAATAATTATGACTATCTTTTTTTAAATTCTTGAGCACATGTACAATAAGTTCTTTAAAGTGCTTGCCTGCTAATTTCAAAATCAGAATCATCCTGTCTTTCTTTACTTACTGTTTTTCCTCTTGACTATGGCTCACGTTTCCCTGTTTCTCTGCATGTCTAGTAACTTTTTTAGCATGCTGGACATTGTGCATGGTAAGTTGCACAGACAATAATCTGTCACATTCTTCTGAAGAAGGTTAGGTGATGAGTGCACTGGAGGCATTAGGTCAGATTTCTGGAGAGTCCTGTAAATCTTTGTCTAACTGTTGGCCCCAGTAGGAAAATGCTAGTGCCTGTGAAAAGTGAATTTGAGCATTCATATGGGAAACAGAAGTTGTCCTGCTTACTGTGAAATTGTATTTACTTGATGAATTAGAAGCTTCCAGTAGAATTATACTGATAGTTTACTTAAGAAATATGTCCTATAATGACCATAAAGTTTGGGCAGAAAGTAAAACAGGTCTATAAGCACAATCCGTCACAATATTTTTGTTGTGGAGAGTTTGATGATATAAGAAATGACTGAGGCATATTATCTCCTCCAAGGCAGTCCCTACTTACGAAGAAAACACAAACTGTATTTTTGTGATACTGTTTCCAGGTTATTGAAACAGCCGAACAGATTTACCTGTGAAAACTCAAGGTATAATACATATGAAAGCACTATTGCTCTGTTTGAAGTAAATTATGCTAAGAACTTTGTTCACTGACACTCCTGCCCCAGGAAAAGAGGTTTTTGAGTTACAGATCAGTGAATAGGTCTCCGAAGGACAAAGTCTGCAAACTATTCCTGTAGACCAGTGGTTGGCAAACTTTCTATAAAAGGCCATATAGTAAATATTTTAGGCTTTGTAAACCATATGGTCTCCATTCACAATTACTCAAACTTTCCATGGTAGCACAAAAGCAGCAATGAACAATATACAAATGAATGGGTTTGGCTGTGTCCCAGTAAATCTTTATTCATAAAAACAGATGGTGGGCCAAATTTGGCCCACAAGCTACAGTTTGCTGATCCCTGTTAGCCAAAAGAGGAAAGGATCCTTTTTAGAAAGACTGAGTGTCTCCTCAAAGCCAACACATGCTTTTTTTTGAAGGTCTGAAATGTTAGGTGCTTATCCTTTCCATAAAGAATTTAGTACTGTAGATTATTTTATTGTTATTATTAACACTTTGCCTTGTCAATCAATTAAATAGCCTTGGGTATTCTCAGCATCTGGGAAGTGTCTTTGTTTATTTGCTGGAGAAAGTGTTCACTAGAAGAAAGGCAGAGCACCAGTGATGATCAAGAAGTCTCACTCCAACTAGCTGTGTAAACTCAGTCAATTTTTTTCATGTGTCTGAGCCCCTCCTTCATTATCTATAAAATGGAAACCACAGTATCTAAATGACAAGGCTGTCATGAGGATTAAATAACTTCAGAGTCAGTGCTGAATAAATGGTAGGTCCTTTTTTCTTTTTATTAAACAGAGGACAAGAATAAATGTCTCTGAAAAGTGGAATAAAAGGAACAAAATTTAAAAATCCAACTTGCCTAGGAAATTACTCTAGTAATCCCTCCCTAAATGTCAGAAATATTTTTGAAGTACCCCAAATTCTTCTCTATCAATGGAACATGCAATAGATTCAGCCTGATACAGTGGGAAAAGCTCCAAATTGGGAGAAAAGTTCAAGTGACCCAGGTTCTTGCTCTACATCTGCTATGTGACTTTGTGTAAAACACTTCTCTTTGTTCTCAATTTCTTTAATTTCCTCAGCTATCAAAATGAAGTTAGCTGGACTAGATTGGTGATTCTCAAACTGTCAGAGCATAGATTCAGGTTCTTGAATCCATGCAAGCATCAGGCATTATCTGAATAAAATTCTTTCATATGGAGTAGAAAAAACTTAATGTTAACAGTGGTCCTAGAATGCAAAAGTGTGAGCAACACTAAGTTAGATGATTATTCAGGTGCCTACCAGTTCTAACAGCCCATGTTTCAGTGAAACTGTGCAGTTCTATTATTTCCATGCACCTCACATAAATGTAATCAACAATATGACATTGTTATTCAGGAGGCATTTATGAGCCCTACTGAGTTCACACTATGAACACAAATTGCGGATATAGATTCTTTCCTTGGCTTAAAATCAATTGAAACCAGCTCCACCGTAGGAAAGCATGGTAACAATGTACATAATCAATCTTTCCTTCTTAAAAGAGTTACAATGTCCAAAGACAAGCCAGCAGGTTACTAGGATGGGGGAGTGCATGTGACACAGGCTCTCAAGAGTGGCTGGAGTTAAGCAATTTCATTCAGCCAATGCACAGCTGCTGCTCTAGAACTGGAAGTAAATTATAGGAGACATGCGTTACCTTTGCCTGATGAGCATCCATTCCCATTCTTTTTGCAGCCCTTCCATTTTTCTTGGAAGGGGAAGGACAGTGAATCACACACTCAGTTGTGTGAACCCTGGTTTCTGGGGAGGACACATGATCCTAGTCTGGCCAATCAGAATATTCTATCTACCTACCTGTCTGTAGGGATGGACTTAGAATTGAGCCCATGGGTCAAATAGATCCAATGAGATTTTGTTCCATCACTTTTACTGGAACCATTGACAAAGATCCACTCTCTTTCCTTTAAGATTATTTGACTGATAGAACGGAAGCCATAATTTGCCACCATCACCAAGCACACACATATGCAAAATCCTCAATTTACGCAAATGTGCAAATATCTGAACAGCAGGATTCAGTTGTGCCTGAAGCTAAAATATTCCCAGACTTTTCAATTATGAGACCCAATAAATTTCCTTTTTAAAAAAATTACTATGACTTGAACTTATGTGACATGCAACTGAAAGAGGCTTGATTGACTCAGAATGTCTCAGAAAAAGCAAATTCTGAGGTGCTGTTACACATACACACCTACATACATCCTTTTGTTCAACAGTTCCAACTTCTCCCATTTAGTTGACTCCAAAAACCAGAAGTCCTCCTTGATTCCTCTGCCCCATCTCTATCCAGTCCCCAAATGTGTTTACCCAACTACAAAGTCCCACTGACACTACCTCTTAAATATTACTTGAACTTACCTGCTTTTCTCCAAACCCATGGCTAATGCTTCCTTGAGGTCTTCCTCCATCCTCACCAAGACTATTCCAACACCCTCCTAAAGACCCTCCTGTATATAATATGATTGTTATATCATGAATGGGGTTATATCAAACCCCATTCAAGCATTGTCCAGATTCTTCTGCCAGAGCAAATTTTTTTTTTTTCTTTTTGAGACAGGGATCTAGTCACCCCGGCTGGAGTGCAAAGGTGTGATCATAGCTCACTGCAACCTTGAATTCCTGGGCTCAAGTGGTGCTACCACCTCAGCCTTCTAAGTAGCTGGGACCACAGGCACATGCCACCATGACTGGCTAATTATTTATTTATTTATTTTTGAGACAGAGTCTCACTCTGTTGCCAGGCTATAGTCCAGTGGCATGATCTCAGCTCACTGCAACCTCTGCCTCCCAGGTTCAAGCAATTCTCCTGCCTCAGCCTCCCAAGTAGCTTGGACTACAGGTGTGCACCACCACGCCCTGCTAATTTTTGTATTTTTAGTAGAGACGGAGTTTCACCATGCTGGCCAGAATTGTCTCCAACTCCTGACCTCATGAATTTTTTAAATTTTTAATAGAAATGAGATCTATGTTTCCCAAGCTGGACTTGAACTCTTGGCCTCAAGTGCTCCTCCCATCTCTGTCTCCCAAAGTTCTGGGATTATAGGTGTGAGCCATCATGCCTGGCATCAGAGTACTATTTCTAAAGAGTAAATGTCACCAAATTCTTTAACTGGACTCTCCGTTGCCTTCAGTGTAATCCAAACCTCACACTACTGTATGCAAGGCTACTGCATTCAGACCCTATCTACTATTCTATCCTTATCTTTTAACACACTCCTTTGTTCCTTGGTCTCCCTTTCCACTTCACCACCACACACACTATGCTTCTCCGTGCCAAGCTACTTGAAGTTTCCCAAACAGAACAGACAGAAAAGAAGCCCTCTCTGGTTTGTAGAATTAAATTGACCTTGACAAGCAGCATCTCTGAAAATATATCCTGTTATGTCTGCTCTATCAGAACTCACCATATGCCCACAAGTTAACAAATGCTGAGCTGCCATTAATTACATGGGAAGTGAAACAACTGCATTTTGTTCTGTTTTGACACAGCCACTGCTAGGCCAAACCTCTTAACACTATTTTCAAATTGTAATGTGGATGTTAACCCAAATGATTAAATCCAACATAGAAAAAGCAAAAAGAATTAGGATCTCCAATTTTGCTGACAGCTCCTCTAGTAGACTAGACAGAAAAATAGTCATTTTTGTGTCTTCACTTCTGACTAAGATGGAGTAACAGCTACACCCTCCCTCCATCCTGAAACAACCAAGTAAAAACACAATATATGAAACAATGGTTTGCAAGACACTGAACATCAGGCAACAAAGGACAATAATACTTGAGAGATGGGAAACAAATGAAGTGATCCTTATGACTGACCCAGCATCTCACCTTAAGAGCATTTCCAGGACACAGTACAGGGAGAGGAAACCTGGAAGAAGCTGGTGGATTCACTGAGTTGAGGAGAGAAAGCTGAGCAATCAAAGCAGTTGGAGTCCATGAGGAGCAGAGTACCAGGGAAGACAGAGCTGCACAAAGTGCCCAGCCCAGCAATTTAGAGAGGTTTTCTGAATACCAACCATCACAAAAAGCCAGCATGGCTTTGAAAAGGAATGAAGTTGGAAGACTAAAATTACTTAATTTCAAGTCTAATAATAAAACTCTAGTCAGCAAGACAGTGTGGCATTAGCATAAAGACGAACAAATGTACCAATGGAACAAAGTAGAATTTAAAAATAGGCCCACACATGTATGGGGCAATCGAGTTTCAACAAAGATGCAAAGCAATTCAATAAACAGAATCACCTTTGCAACAAATGATACCGAAATAATTGGAGATCCATAACTCACACCATATACAAAAATTAAATAAATGCAGCACCTAAACTTTATAAAATGAAAATAAAATTTCCAAAAGAAAAAAAAAATAAGAGGAAGCCTTGGTATCTTTGGGTCAAGAATAGTTTTTAGATACAACAAAAGCACAATCCATAAAAGAAAAAAGGTCGATAAATTGGACTTCAGCCAAGTTTACAACTTTTGCTCTTCAAAAGATGCAGTTAAGAGAATAAAAAGAAAGGCCACATGCTCAAGGAGAACATTTGCAAATTATATTTTTTAAAGAGACGTGTAGCTAGAATGTATAAATAATGCTTAAAACTCGGTAATAAGAAAACCAACTTATTTTCAAAAAATGGTTAAAAGGTTTGAACAGATATTTTACTAAATAAGATGTATGAGTGGCAAATAATCACAGGAAAAAGAATTGTCAGGGAGTGAATATGGCTGACTAGAAGCAGCTACAGTGCATGGCTCTCACAGGGAGGAAGAAAAGGGGCAAGTAAATACAGCAACTTCAACTGAAACATCCAGGTTCTCGCATTGGGACTGATCAGGCAAACAGTTTGACCCACGGAGAAGGGGGAAAAGCAGGGCAGGGCGACGGCCCACCGGGGAGGGACATGGAGCCAAGGGAACGTCCCCCTGCCCAGGGAAGCAGTGAGTGAATGTGAGACCCTGGGAAACCACACTTCTCCCACTGGTACTTTGCAACCCTCAGGTCAGGAGATCTCCTCACGAACCCAGGGCCTTTGGTCTGACACACAGAGCTGTGTCAAGTCTCAGCAGAGCAGCTGCTCAGGCATGCACAGATTCCCAGGAGCTTTACATACTCCAGACCCAGGATCCCCGGCAGGGGAGACTGCAACTCAGGCAAGGTGGGAGGTCAGATATACACACCACTAGGAGGAGAGCTGAATCCAGGAGGCCCAGCGGCATTGGTCTGTGGTCCCCAGTTCCACAGCACCTCACAGGAGAAGATCCACTGGCGTGGACTTCCAGCCAGCCCCTGGCAACAGTGTTGCACTTACCTGTGGCAGAATGGAGTTGCCAGAGAGAGAAGCAGGCCACTATCTTTGCTGTTTGAAAGACTCAGCCATTCCTGCCTGCAGGTTTAGGAGAGTCCAAACCAAACCGACCAGGGACAGAAGGCACCCCCCCACAACAGCTGCTCTACCAAAACATGGCCAGACTGCTTCTTTAAGCAGGACCCCAAACCATTCCTCATCTGAGGGGCAAGGCCTCCCAAATAGGGCCTCCAGCCCGCCCTACCCATATTCTCTGGCAGACAGTTTTGATTTCTCCCTAGGATGGAGGGAGGAACCGGCTGCCATCTTTGCTGTTTGGATAATTCAGCTGCTCCAGCCTGAAGGCTTAGGAGAAACTAAACCATCCAGGGGCAGAAGCAGTACCCCCACATAGCACAGCTGCTCTACAAAAGCATGGCCAGACTGCTTTCTTAAGTGGGACCCTGATCTGTTCCTTCTCAATGGGCAGGATTCCACCCACTCCCACTGATGTTCTCTGGTGACAGAGGTTTGAAAACTTCCTAGGACAGAGTTACTAGAGTGAGGGGTGGGCTGCCATCTTTACTGTTTCAGCTACTTAGCCATTCCAGCCTCAAGGCTTTGGAGAGCCCAACCCTAAAGGGGACAGAAACAATACCTCAGCACAGCTTGGCTGCTCTACGAAAGTGGGGCTAGACTGCTTCTTTAAGTGGGTCCCAATTCCATTCCTCCTGGCAGGGTGAGACTTCCCAACCAGGGTCTCCAGCCACCTCCTAAGGTGCGTTCAGGCTGCCAACAGGCCTGTACCACCCTGGGATGCTCTCAGCAGAAGGCACAGGCCGCCATCCTTGCTATTTCACAGTCTTCACTAGTGATACCTCCAGGTACTGGAAAATCTGAGGTGACTAGGGACTAGAGCGGATGCCCAGCAAACCACAACATGTCTACAGAAAGGTGGCCGGACTATTGAAAAACAAAACAAAAACTCCATCCAAAGGTCAGCAACCTCAAAGATTGAAGGCCAACAAAGATGAGAAATAATCAGTACAAGAACACAGAAAACTCAAAAAGCCAGAGTTCCCCCTCTCCTGCAAATGAACATCACCTCTTCAGCAAGGGTTTGGAATAGGGCTGAGGCTGACATGGCTGAAGTAACAGAAGTAGACCTCAGAAAGTGATTTAAAACAAATTTCTCTGAGATAAAGGAGCATGTTGTAACTTGATGCAAGGAAGCTAAAAATCACCATAA
Source organism: Nomascus leucogenys (assembly GCF_006542625.1). Lineage (NCBI taxonomy): Eukaryota > Metazoa > Chordata > Mammalia > Primates > Hylobatidae > Nomascus > Nomascus leucogenys. The sequence continues at coordinate 21,612,348 of NC_044383.1, read as the reverse complement.
AATATTACAGGAGCTAACAAAACAGCCAGCATAGAGAAGAAAATTACCAACCTGATAGAGCTGAAAAACACAACACAAGAATTTCATAATGCAATCACAAGTATTAATAGCAGAATAGACCAAGCAGAGGAAAGAATCTCAGAGCTTGAAGACTGTCTTTCTGAAATAAGACAGACAATAATAGAGAAAAAAGAATGAAAAGGAATGAGCAAAACCTGTGAGAAATATGGGATTATATAGAGACGGAATCTACAACTGGTTGGTGTGCCTGAAAGAGCTGGGGAGAATGGAACCAATCTGGAAAACATATTTCAGGACATCATCCATGAGAGCTTCCCCAAATTTGCTAGACAAGCCAACATTCAAATTCAGGAAATGCAGAGAACCCCAGAGGGGGATACTCCACAAGAAGATCATCTCTAGACACATAATCATCAGCTTCTCCAGATTCGAGTTCTACAAAATTGAAATGAAAGAAAAAACGTTAAGGGCAGTCAAAGAAAAGGCCAGCTTACCTACAAATGGAAGCCCATCAGACTAACAGTGCACCTCTCAGTGGAAACCCTACAAGCCAGATGAGATTGAGGGCCAATATTTAACATTCTTAAAAAAAAAAAAAAATTCAACCCAGAATTTCATATCCGGCCAAACTAAGCTTCATAACCAAAGAATAAATAAGATCCTTTTCAGACAAGCAAATGCTGAGGCAATTTGTTACCACCAGATCTGCCTTGCAAGAGCTCCTGAAAGAAACACTAAATATGGAAAGGAAAAAACACTACCACCCACTACAAAAACACACTGAAGTACACAGACCAATGACACTATAAAGCAACCACATAAACAAGTCTGCCAAATAACGAGCTAGCATCATGATGACAGGATCAAATCCACACATAACAATACTAACCTTAAATGTAAATGGGCTAAATGCCCCTTTTAAAAGACAGGGTGGCAAGCTGGATAAAGAAACAATTGGTATGCTGTCTTCAAGAGACCCATCTCACATGCAAAAACACACATAAGCTCAAAATAAATGGATGGAGGAAAATTTACCAAGCAAATGGAAAACGTATAAAAGCAGGGGTTGCAATCCTAGTTTCTGACAAAACAGACTTTAAACCAAGAAAGATCAAATTACAAAGAAGGGCATTACATAAAGGATTCAATTCAACAAGAGCTAACTATCATAAATATATATTCACCCAATACAGGGGCACCCAGATTCATAAAGCAATTACTTAGAGACCTTCAAAGAGACCTAGACTCCCATACAATAATAGTGGGAGGCTGAGGCAGGCAGATCACTTGAGGTCGGGAGTTCAAGACCAGCCTGACCAACATGGAGAAACCCCATCTCTACTAAAAATACAAAATTAGCCAGGCATGGTGGTGCATGCCTGTAATCCCAGCTACTTGGGAGGCTGAGGCAGAAGAATTGCTTAAACCTGGGAGGTACAGGTTGTGGAGAGCCAAGATCATGCCATTGCACTCCAGCCCGGGCAACAAGAGCTAAACTCCATCTCAAAAAAAAAAAAAAAAAAAAAAAAAAGTGGGAGACTTGAACACTATTGACAGTATTAGATCACTGAGACAGAAAATTAGCAAAGATATTCAGGACCTGAACTCAGCTCTGGATCAAGTGGACCTGATAGATATCTACAGAACTCTCCACCAAAAAATAATAAAATATGTATTATTCTCATTGCCACATGGCACTTACTCTAAAACTGATTACATAAGCAGAAGTAAAACACTCTTCAGCAAACGCAAAGGAACTGAAATAGTAACAAACAGTCTCTCGGACCACGGCACAATCAAGTTAGAAATCAATACTAAGAAACTCATTCAAAACCATACAATTACATGGAAACTGAATAACCTGCTCCTGAATGACTTTTGGGTAAATAATAAAATTAAGGCAGAAATCAAGAAGTTCTTTGAAACTAATGAGAACAAAGAGACAATGTACCAGAATGTCTGGAATACAGCTAAGGCAGTGTTAAGAGGGAAATTTATAGCTCTAAATGTCAACATTGAAAAGCTAGAAAGATCTCAAGTTAACAATCTAACATTATTACTAAAGGAACTAGAGAACCAAGAGAAAACAAATCCCAAAGCTAGCACAAGACAAGAAATAACCAAAATCAGAGCTGAAATGAAGGAGATAGAGGAACAAAAAACCATTCAAAAGATCAACAAATCCAGGAGCTGGTTTTTCAGATCAACAAATAATAAAATAGACTGCTAGCTCAACTACTAGGGGAGAAAAGAGAGAAGATTCAAGGAAACACAAGCAGAAATAATAAGGGAGATAATACCACTGACATCACAGAAATACATGCAACCATCAGAGAATGTTATAAACACCTCTATGAACATAAGCTAGAAGAAACTGATAAATTCCTGGACACATACACCCTTCCAAGACTGAACCAGCAAGAAATTGAACCCCTGAACAGAACGATAATAAGCTCTGAAATTAAGACAGTAGTAAGTAGCCTACCAACCAAAAAAAAAGGCTACAACCAGAGAGATTCACAGCTGAACTGTACCAGTGATACAAAGAAGACCTGGTACCATTCCTACTGAAACTAATTCAAAAAATAGAAAAGGAGAGATTCCTCCCTAATCCATTCTATGAGGCCACCATCATCCTGATACAAGAACCTGGCAACATACACACACAAAAAATTTCAGGCCAACATCCTTGATGAACATCAGTGCAAAAATCCTCAACAAAATACTAGCAAACCAAATCCAGCAGCACATCAAAAAGCTTATCCACCACAATCAAGTAGGCTTCATCCCTGGGACGCAAGGTTGGTTCAACATACACAAATCAGCAAATGAGATCCATCACATAAACTGAACTAAAGACAAAAACCACTGATTATTTCAATAGATGCAGAAAAGGCTTTTGATAAAATTCAGCACCCCCTCATGCTAAAAACTCTCAGTAGGCTAGGTATTAAAGGAACATACCCCAAAATAATAAGAGCCTATATGACAAACCCACAGCCAACATCATACTGAATGGACAAAAGCTGGAAGCATTCCCCTTGAAAACCGGCACAAGACAAGGATGCCCTCTCTCACCACTCTTATTCAACATAGTATTGGAAGTTCTGGCCAGAGCAATAAGGCAAGAAAAAGAAATAAAGGGATTCAAATAGGAAGAGAGGAAGTCAAACTATCCCTGTTTGCAGATGACATGATCCTGTTTCTAGAAAATCCCATTGTCTCAGCCCAAAAGCTTCTTAAGCTGATAAGCAACTTCAGCAAAGTCTCAGGATATAAAATCAATGTGCAAAAATCACTAGCATTCTTATACACCAACACTCAAGCTGAGAGTCAAATCACAAACTCCCATTCACAATTGCCACAAAATGAATAAAACACCTAGAAACACAACTAACAAGGGAAGTGAAAGATATCTACAAGGAGAACTACAAACCACTGCTCAAAGAAATTAGAGATAACACAAACAAATGGAAAAACATTCCATGCTCATGGATAGGAAGAATCAATATTGTTAAAATGGCCATACTGCTCAATGCAATTTATAGATTCAATGCTATTCACATTAAACTACCACTGACATTCTTCCTAGAACAGAAAAATCTATTTTAAAATTCCTATGGAACCAAAAAAGAGCCTGAATAGCCAAGGCAATCCTAAGCAAAAAGAACAAAGCTGGAGGCATCATGCTACCTGACTTCAAACTATACTACAGGGCAACAGTAACCAAAACAGCCTGGTGCTTGTACAAGAACAGACACATAGACCAATGGAACAGCATAGAGAAATAAGACACAAGACCAAGAAATAAGACCACACACCTACAACTATCTGATCTTCTACAAACCTGACAAAAGCAAGCAATGGGGAAAGGACTTCTTATTCAATAAATGGTGCTAGAATAACTGGCTAGCTATATGCAGAAAATTGAAACTGGACCTCTTCCTTACAACATATACAAAAATTAACCAAGACAGATTAAAGACTTAAACGTAAAACCCAAAACTAGAAACACCCTGGAAGGCAACCTAGGCAATACCATTCAGGACATAGGCACAGGCAAAGATTTCATGACAAAGATTCCAAAAGTAACTGCAACAAAAGCAAAAATTGACAAATGGGATCTAATTAAACTAAGGAGCTTCTGCACCGCAAAAGAAACTATCAACAGAGTAAACAGACAACCTACAGAATGGGAGAAAAATTTTGCAAACTATGCATCTGACAAAGGTCTAATATCCAGCATCTACAAGGAATAAACAAATTTACAAAAAATAAACCAACCCTATTAAAAAGAGAGCAAAGGACATGAACAGATACTTCTCAAAAGAAGACATACATGCAGCCAAGAAGCATATGAAAAAAGCTCAACATCGCTGATCATTAGAGACATGCAAATCAAAACCATGATGAGTACCATCTCACACCAGTCAGGATGATTATTATTAAAAAGTCAAAAAATAATAGATGCTGGCAACATTGTGGAGAAAAGGGAACACTTTTACACTGTTAGTGAGCGTGTAAATTAGTTCAACCATAGTGGAAGAAAGTGGCAATTCCCCAAAGACCTAAAGATAGAAATACCATCCAATCTAGCAACCCCATTACTGGGTATATGCTCAAAGGATTATAAACTGTTCTACTGTAAAGACACATGCATGCATATATTCATTGCAGCACTATTTATAGTAGCAAAGACATGGAATCAACCCAAATGCCCATCAGTGATAGACTGGATAAGGAAAATGTGGTACATATACACCATAAAATATTATACAACTACAAAAAAGAACAAGATCATGTCCTTTGCAGGGACATGGAAGGAGTTGGAGGTCATTATCCTTGGCAAATTAACACAGGAATAGAAAACCAAATACCGCAAGTTCTCATTTATAAGTGGGAGCCAAATGATGGGAACACATGGACATACAGAGGGGAACAAGAAACACTGGGGCCTATCAGAGTATGGGGAGTGGGAGGAGGGAGAGAAGCAGGAAGTATAACTAAATGGGCACTAGGCTTAATAACTGGGTGATGAAATAATCTGTACAACCAACCGTCTTGACACAGGTTTACTTATGTAATAAATCTGTGCATCCTGCACATGTACCCCTGAACTTAAAAGTTAAAAAAAAAGAAAAAAAAGTCAAATTATAATCATGAGAGATTCAAATAAAACCCTCAACGAGGTACCACTGTACATCTATTAAAGCAGCTGAAATGTAAAAGATTATACATTCCAGCTGTTAGCTAGGATTTAAAGAAACTAGAACTCTCATACACTGTTGGTGGGAATGTAAAATGGTACAACCACTTTGGAAAACAGTTTGGCAGTTTCCTAAAAACTTAAACATTAACCTACTTTACAATCTGGTCATTCCACTCCAAGGTATTTACTCAAGAGAAAAAGCATATGTCTGCACACAGACTTCTACATAAATATGTATAACAGCTTTATTTGTAATATTAAAAACTAAAAACAACTCAAATCCAATAAGAGTTGAATGGATAAACTGTATTATCTACACAATGAAATATTCAGCAGAAAGAAATGAACTGCAAATAAATAATTCAACATGTATAAATCTCAAAATAATTATGCTGAGGGAAGAAGGCACCCCCAAAAAAGAGTACCTACTGTTTGATTCCACTTACATAAAATTCTAGAAAAATGTAAACTAATCTAAGGTGATAAAAAGCAGATCAATAGTCACCTGAGGATGAGGGAAGGGGCAGAAGGGAAGGATTACAGAGGTGCATGAGGAAATTTGGGGGTAGAGGGGTATGTTCATAATCTCAATTGTGATGGTGATTTTACAGGCATAGGGATATATCAAAACTTATCAAATTGTATGTTTCAAATATGGGCTATTTACCTATGCTAATGATATCTCAATAAAATTTTTAAACAATTATAACCGTAAGTATTTCTCTTCCCATATTCATGCCTTTTGTAATGCAAGTTTGTAGCTACTCCTGTTAAGAGGTAAAAGTCCATTTCTAGATCCTTTGAATCTGAGATGGCTAATAGAATGTGCTGGAAGTTCTGAGCCCAGACTTCAAGAGATTTGCACACCCCACCTGTCATTTTCTCAGAACCCTATTGCTTGCCACACAAGCAAGTTTGATGGAGGATGACACATGGCCCAGTCACCCCTAAACTTCCCAGTCCCCACTGACATCTGTCCAACTCCCAGAAGCAGAGCCATCTAGCTGGCCTGCAGCTGAGTGAGCTGAGCACACGAGGGAGCTCGGCAGAGACCTGTGACCTGCCCAGCTGAGGCTATCTCAAATTTTCAGCCATTGGAATCATTAAATAAATGGTTATTCTGGTAAGCCACTAAGTTTAGAGTAGTTTCATATGCAGTATTATTTGCAGCAATACATAGTGATTTGCCTTCAGCCAGGATCATACTCCTCATTGCTTAACTCTGCTTGACCTTTATAGGGCAGCTACAGATTTAGAAATGGTTCACTATAACGGACCAGAAACAATTATTTCATTGAAATCTCTCATTTGTTCACATACTAAATGCCGAGCATCTACTAGGCTGCTGGTATTGTGCTAAATTTAAGGTGAAGATGTGCAAAAGAGACAGGCCCACCACAAGAGATTAGTGGTTACAAGCCAGAGAAACATGCCTGCATGCTGGGTCTATCAAACTCATTATTCTTTTTTTCCAGGTTGACTTTGTTATCCTACATTTTTCCAAATCAGTTCATTTCTCTCTTTCTATGGCCTGAATGTTTATTTCCCCAAAAAATTCTTATGTTGAAATCCTAGTGCCTGCCACCCAAGGTGATGGTATTAGGAGGTAAGGCCTCTAGGTGGTGATTAGGTCATGAGGACACTATTCCCATTAATCAGGGAATAGTGTCCTTATAAAAGAGCCCAAAGAGGGACTCCCTTACCCCTTGTACCATGTGAGGACACAGCCAGAAAGGCCCTCTATGAATCAGGAAAAGGTCCTCAGGAAGTAGCAAATCTGCCAAGGCCTTAATCTTGGACTTTCCAGTCCCTGGAACTGTGAAAAATAAATTTCTGGCTGGGCACAGTGGCTCACGCCTATCATCCCAGCACTTTGGGAGGCCAAGGTGGGTGGATCACCTGAGGTCAGGAGTTGAGACCAGCCTGGCCAACATGGCAAAACCCTGTCTCTACTAAAAATACAAAAATTAGATGGGCATGGTGGCATGCACCTGTAGTCCCAGCTACTCGGGAGGCTGAGGCAGGAGAATCACTTGAATCTGGGAGGCAGAGGTTGCAGTGAGCCGAGGTCACGTCACTATACTCCAGCCTGGGTGACAGAATGAGACTCCATCTCCATAAATAAAAAAATAAATAAATAAATAAATAAATAAATAACTAGACAGACAGAAAAAATAGAAAAATAAATTTCTGTTGTTTAAGCCACCCACTATATGGTATTTTGTTACAGTAACCCAAGTGGACTAAGACATCTCTGAACTAGTAACAATTCATCTCTCCTCTAAGAAGAGCTAAAGAAAAATGGAGTTAACTCCCAGTGAACCAAGACAAAATTCAGGTAGCATTAGACAGATGCCAGTCAAAGAAAGAAGTGACCAGGGCATGGAATAAGGGTGCTTATGCTAACAATTGCTAAGATACAGTTACATAGCTTGAGAGCAGGTATTTTGAGAAGCCACAGAATTCAACTGTTAAAGAACCAGATTCATCAAGTGCAATTATCAAGCATTTGTCCTTTGTATTTTTTATTTAATTCTTTTTAGAGATGGGGGTCCCACTATGTTGCCCAGGTTAGAGAGTGGTGACTATTCATAGGTGTGATTATGAAGGTCACTTAGGATTGATCGCTGAATCCTCAAACTCCCGGATGGCTCAAACCATCCTCCTGCCTCAGCCTCCTAAGTAGCTGGGATGACATGCATGTGCCATGGGCTATTTTATATTTTTTAATGTTATATTTTTTATATTTTTTAATGTTTAAAAACATGGCATCCAGGAGCTCTGGGCAACCTGTGCATACCAGGGCTCTCCCCAGGGAACTACCACCAGGAAACTCATCCTTCTCCCACACTTCATCTTTTTCAGAGTCCTGGAAAAGCCTTCACTTCACCGCGATGGAGGAAGGTCTCTTTTTAAGGTAGTTACCTCTTTTCAAAAATTGCCTTTTTTTTTTTTTTTTTGCTTTGACAGCTTTGTGCCTTTTATCGTTAAAATGCAGTATCATTTAAATAAAGGTGAAGAGTGATATTTCTAAGAAAACGATTCCTGCTTGAGGACAGCACTACTAATTTTAAAAGGTTATTTGCTTCAAAGGACACCCTTTTAGCACAGGATGTTAAAGAGTGTGAAACTTAGCGTGCCGACTGGCTATACACCAGCAATGTTCCTTTGGTTCTGAGACCTCAAAGAGAATCCTATGTGCAGAAGCAACCCAGCTGCACTGCCAGCCCTCCCACCCCAGTGCTGCTGACAGCAAGGCGCCAAGCCAAGGTCACCCGCTTAGTGAGCAAAACTGGATGTTCTCACTCTCCAAGTATCACTGAAAGAAAGCAGTCTTTTTATTTTTGTTAAGAACACCCTTTCCTCACAGGTGTTCTCAACTTCTGGCCCCACTTGAAAACCGGTCCATCCCAGGAGCCTCGATGGAGGAGCTGAAGTCCACTGAACTTGTGAACCCTCTGGACATTCAGTCACCACAAGAGGCCAAGGAGACCTTTTCATTATAGCCTGTATTAGAACATCATGGTAGATTAAAGAGTCCATAAATCAAAGTCCAAAATAAGCTGGCTAGTGCCCATTTCACTGGCAGACTGAATTAAGTACCTTCCATATGCTTTGGTGTCTGGAACTGCAGCCAAATGGCAAACACCATTCCATAGGAAAGAAGATCACCTTGGCTAGAAGACAAGAATGTAGGATATTAGCGTTTAGTGGCAGAGTATTTTTTACTTTTATACTTAGTCAAAACCAACATCATTATCTTAAACAGCCAGTAGCTGGAGTAATTAGAATGGACCTGCACGTTAAAAAAATAAACTATCAGTTACCAACCCTACTTTTATTGTTGCATATACTGCTTAGAGAAAATACTCTTGCTTGAGCTTGTCTGTTTTGTAGCCTATAAAACTCCAAAAGGATTAGGAGTGAAAGGGAATTAGAGGTTCTTTTTCCCATAGCCTAGGTACTTGCATTATGAGAGAAGAATCAGTCTGAAAATGCACTCCTGGGACATTCTTTAGCACTGCTCTATACCAATCAGGAAATTACTGTCGTCATCATATATATTGCCTCTGCTAACAAAACCAGACTCCTTCATGTCATCTCTCTTCAATTTAACCTTGTGGTTCTGCTGGAGAGGCCAACATTAAGTCCAGATGTAAAACTGGTGGTTGAGAAAATATAATAAATGCTGTCTCCGGGACATACAAAATTAAAGTTCGTCCATCAAATTGAAGATCTGTATCTACACATTTTGAAAATTCATCATGATTCCCCCACTATTGAATAAGTGAAATTCTTTTAAATTTCCTGGAAAGAGCTTGACAAATGAAGATGTAGCAGGTGTATACCCATTTCCCTTAGAAATGGATGGTTTAGGGATAAAAATCATAATACATGCTGTCAAAATCAATGCCGTGGATGCAGTTTAATCACAGTGCTAATAGTGAATGCCACATTACAAAGCTTGCCACTTTCTTGATATCAAAAATGACTTGTTATCTGTCACATGGAAAAGGCTCACAATTTTAATCACATTGGGGAACATTCCATCTGCTCAGGACATCAGCTTTCTTCAGACGCTCTTCCATGTGAAGATGCTACTTGAGAACCAATTATGACAGTGGAAAATCAGAAGCCTTTTCAAGGCTGATCTCCAGTGTTGGAGAATGGCATGGTGAATGTCTCCAGAGATATCTAAATTCAGTCGCAGAGACCAGAGCCTTCACAGACTCTCAGACTCAGTTCCACATATCAGTTTTAAAGCTCTGCTACACATCTTTTTTTTATTCCCACACATTGATTTGGTTGTAGCCCAGATTAAAATCAGACTGTCAGCTGGTTGCACATTCTCTCATACTCGAATACCAAGAGCATCTGTTATCCACGTTAGCTATCAGAAGAAAATATCACCAAATGAATAGACATTTTGTGTCTGCTACTGAGTTGAGCTATTACTCTGTGAAGTTTATGCATTCTCCACATTTATGTCTCCTTCTCTGAGAGGATTAGAACTAGTAATCCCTGAGACCTCTTTCTATTCTAACATTATGTGCTTAAGAATTAACAGTAATAAACATACGTGTGCATGTGTCTTTATAGCAGCATGATTTATAATCCTTTGGATATATATCCAGTAATGGGATGGCTGGGTCAAATGGTATTTCTAGTTCTAGATCCCTGAGGAATCACCACACTGACTTCCACAATGGTTGAACTAGTTTACAGTCCCACCAACAATGTAAAAGTGTTCCTATTTCTCCACATTTATTGCAGCACTATTCACAATAGCAAAGACTTGGAACCAACCCAAATGTCCAACAACAATAGACTGGATTAAGAAAATGTGGCACATATACACCATGGAATACTATGCAGCCATAAAAAATGATGAGTTCATGTCCTTTGTAGGGACATGGAAACCATCATTCTCAGTAAACTATCACAAGGACAAAAAACCAAACACCGCATGTTCTCACTCATAGGTGGGAATTGAACAATGAGAACACATGGACACCGGAAGGGGAACATCACACTCCGGGGACTGTTGTGGGGGGAGGGGGGAGGGACAGCATTAGGAGATATACCTAATGCTAAATGACGAGTTAATGGGTGTAGCACACCAACATGGCACATGGATACATATGTAACAAACCTGCACATTGTGCACATGTACCCTAAAATTTAAAGTATAATAATAAAAAAAAAAAGAAAAAAAAAGAATTAACAGTAAAACAAGTAATATATATCAAAAGACTTAATGATTCAACCTCAAAATATCTGGAAATTTATTTAAAGTGCCCTGAGTTGAATAACAAGTTCCAGACTTTTTTCACCATGAAGGAAATGTCCATTTTTTGATGGAAGTAACACCAAGGAAAGCAGAGCATAGAAGGAGACCAGTTACAATAGCATTATATAAGCACCTGGATGGAGCCATTACTGAAATAGGTGTGTTCCTTGACCTTTCAGCTATGTAAGCCGATAAATTTCCTTTTATGCCTAAGCATGTTTATGTTGTTTCTACTCACTCAAAACCAGGTGATTCCTGCCTAATGACAGGCAGAATGGGGAATTTTTGGGGTCCTGAAGCATGTTCATTATTTTAGCTTTTCTCTGTCCCAGACATAATAATAACTTCAACCTCAGAAATTTGATCTTTAAAAGAGGAAATGAACTTTGTGACAACCTTGTCAGGTTGAAATCTGCATTTTTATGGATTAATCTGTAATCTAGTGGGAAAATAATCTGTGTAGGCTCTACTAAAGGAAAAAGAAAAATGTAAAAGAAGAGTAAGAGTTAAATATAGGGATGAACTACTTAGTGCATAACCACATATCCCAGAAGCCCTGGGATGGGTACCCAGAGGCACTGGCCAAGACCACCACATCTGTGTCCTGGAAGCTGGATGGGTGATTGGGCAGAACAGTCAAGGGCAATGGAGGCAGAAAACAAGGGCACCCCACATCTAAGAGATTGCTGAGTGACCAACCTGGGAATGAGACCAGGCTAGAACCAGAACAAAATTTAATTCAGAGAGACTGAGGCAAGAAGTCCAGTAATAATAACCAAACAGGACTGGATGTTCACACCTCACTGGAGGCAGGTTCCAGCGGCTTTGTACATGGGGGTCAGCCAAGCAAAAGGGCTCCAGGTGGATGAAAGGCATCACACCTTTAGGTTTAGGAGAGAGGAAAAAGAGAAAAAAAGGGGACTAGATGAGAAAAAAAAAGAAGACAACTACAAAGGTATTAGGTTGGTGCAAATGTAATGGCAGGTTTCGCCATTATTTTCAATGACAAAATCCATGATTACATTTGCGCCAACCTAATAATATAAAGAAAGCATTGCTATATCAACCTTCCTCAATTCTCTGACTTTACAAATATCGCCTTCCTCCTACTCTCTACAGAGTGAAGAAAAGCAAGATATGTTTGCATTTTTAAGGAATGAAAAAGGAACAAAAGCTAAGTGACTGTCTCAGGCCACACAAGAGCCTCTGAGTAGAAATGGGGAGGAATGCTTTGGCACAGACAGCTCAGGAAATGTAGCATCTTCTAAATAGCACTGCCCAGGCTGTCAGAGATCCTATTGCTTCTAAGTGCGTGTGAGAGAAGATGGCAGAATTAAATCTATAATGCCAAGGTTCACTTTTCTAAGAAATGGAATAACAATGTGAGAGAATGCTTTGTTAAGTGGGAATAATGGCATGAAATTGAGAAAGGAACAAATGCAAGTGAACTGGAAAATGCCACCCAGATCCTGACATGTATTCAATTGCCGCAGGGTCTTTCCAAAGGAATTGCAGGTGCAGCCCCACTCCAGCTGTCTGAGCTCAGACAGGACAAAGAAAGGAGGCTGCACATTGTCAAGAGCATCCTACGGCTCTGGCCACTGATTCAGCCCTTTCTCTCTTTCATGTAGCTGATTCTGAAAATGCACTTTTTAAAAATTATACTTCAAATTCTGCAATACATGTTGCGGGAAGTCAGGGAACCCGAATGGAGGGGCCGGCTGAAGCCACGGCAGAAGAACACAAATTGTGAAGATTTCATGGACATTTACACTTCCCAATCAATATTCTTATAATTTCCTGTGCCTGTCTTTTAATTTCTTAATCACAACATCTTCGTAAGCTGAGGATGTATGTCACCTCAAGACCCTGTGATGATTGCATTAACTGCACAAATTGTTCCTAAAGCATGTGTGTTTGAACAATATGAAATCTGGGCACCTTGAGAAAAGAACAGGATAACAGCGATGCTCAGGGAACAAAGGAGATAACCATTAGGTCTGACTGCCTGGGAGCCGGGCAGGACAGAGTCATATTTCTCTTACTGTCAAAAACGGGTAAGAGAAACATCACTGAATTCTTTCCCCAGGAAGGAATATTAATAATTAACAGCCCTGGGAAAAGAACGCATTCCCAGAGGGAGGCCTCTAAAATGGCTGCTCTGGGAGTGTCTGCCTTATGTGGTTGTAGATAGGGATGAAACATGCCCTGGTGTCCTGCAGCGCCCCCAGGCTTGCTAGGATTAGGAAATTCCAGCCTGAGAATTCTAATCAGACTGGTTCTCTGCTCCTGAACCCTGTTTCCTGTTAAGATGTTTATCAATGACAACGCATACACAGTGGGTCATGAAACTTCATCAGCAATTCTAGTTTCACCCTGCCCTTGTGACCTTGCCCTACCCATTTGCCTTGTGATATTTTATTGCCCTTGAAGCATGTGATCTCTGTGACCCACACCCTATTCGTACACTCCCTCCCCTTTGAAAATCGCTAATAAAAACTTGCTGGTTTTACGGCTCAGGGGGCATCATGAAACCTGCCAACATGTGATGTCTCCCCCGGACACCCAGTTTTAAAATTTCTCTCTTTTGTACTCTTTCCCTTTATTTCTCAGACCAGCTGACACTTAGAGAAAATAGAAAAGAACCTATGTTGAAATATTGGGGGCTGGTTCCCCCAATAGATACATGTGCAGAACATGCAGTTTTGTTACATAAGTATACATGTGCCATGGCGGTTTGTTGCACCCATCAACCCGTCATCTACATTAGGTATTTCTCCTCATGCTATCCCTCCCCGAACCTCCAATGTCCTGACAAGCCCCAGTGTGTGATGTTCCCCTGTGTCCATGTGTTCTCATTGTTCAACTCCCACTTATGTGAGAACATGTGGCATTTGGTTTATTTGGTTTTCTGTTCCTGTGTTAGTTTGCTGAGAATGATGATTTGCAGCTTCATCCATGTCCCTGCAAAGGACATGAACTCATCCTTTTTTATGGCTGCATAGTATTCCATGGTATATATGTGCCACATTTTCTTTATCCAGTCTATCATTGATGGGCATTTGGGTTGGTTCCAAGTCTTTGCTATTGTGAACAGTGCTCCAATAAACATATGTCTGCATGTGTCCTTATAGTAAAGTTCACAACTTTAAATTTTTTATCATTCCTACCATCAGAAATACATTAACAAAATAAAGAGAAATGCACATAGAAATGGATTCTAGGTTCCAAAGCAGCTCTCTGCTGCAGGGCTCATGGAAGAAAGACCCACAGAGACCTGGAGTTAAAGTATATCAAACGTAGCTGGAACTCTCAGAGGAAGAAATAGCCAGTTTCAGAAAAGGAGGGATTTTATGTATGGGAGACTTTAACATGCTTAGTAAATGCTCTCAAAAGTAGCAAATCTCCAAACCAAAATGTGAATTTCAGTTAAAGCAGAGAGTTGCTAGAAATACTGTTAGAAACCTCTATCGGCCCTTTCATTTAATACCCAGGAGGAGGAGGAAGAATAGAAACATACAAACACCATGACCTTGGCAGGTGGATAAAGACCTCTCATCATTAATTTGCTCTAGGATAAGTTAAAGAAAAATTCATGATTTCAACACCCTCATATCCATTGTAGTGCTAAGGATAGAACCTCAACAGATGGCTTTTGTGCCTAGTCAAAATAAACACCTCAGCAAAGTTTCTTTAGACCTACAAATGGGAGGTTAGGAGCCTAACATGACATCAAGATTCAAAATTTAATTGCTCTACATAACAAAGTAACAAGAATTTTGAGTCTTCTTTTGGTGCATAGGAGAGTAAGGGATCCGGGAACTCAAGAATGAACAAAAGAGAAATATAAGGGAAAGTATCAGGTTGGTGCAAAAGTAATTGCGGTTTTTGCCAATTCAATGACAAACTGTAATTACTTTTGCACCAACCTTATAATTCTAGAGCAGTAGTTCTCAGCACAGGGCAGTTTTCCCCCTGGAACATTTGGTAATACCTGGAGACATTTTCTGTTGGTTATCACAATTAGTGGGAGGATGCTACTGGCATCTAGTGGGCAGAAGCCAGGGATGCTGCTAAACATCTACAGTGCACAGGACAGCCCCCCACAACAAATATTTATCCTGTCCAAAATGTTAATAGGGCCATGATTAAGAAACCCTGCTCTAGAGAGACACAAAAAGGAACCTGTCAATGTCTGAAAAGTCACAGATTAAACAGACCACCAGCGAGAAGTTCCCAGTGAGTAGGGAAGGGCTGGGAAATATTAATGATGCCACCTATGAAATTTTAAGTGTTTTATATGCTTAGAAGTACCAAGATCTCTTTCCATTCCCCTAAGTTAAAGTCTGCTATGCAACAGAATTGTAGTAGTGATGCTTTGGAGAATAAAGGAAGAGGGGCTGCCTCTGTCAAGGGGCAGAGAAATAGGATGACTAGGTACAATGGCAGAGACCAAAGGTGATGTTTGAACAAAAACCGAGAGGGTGGTGGCAGGGCAGATTGGTCTATCCTTATTGCAGCAATCTCCCCAAATTATTGGGATAGTACAGAAGATCTCCCAGTATGTGGCAGGAGACTTAGGGAGATGGTGGCACAGGTAAGGATATCCCAAAGTAATAAACTTACTTGCTGCTTGATTAAAGTAGAATTGCATTTATATCCAAAGTTGGCCAGAGCCCAGGCGATGGTTCTGGTATGTACGGCACCTTCCATTCATCTCTGTACTCTAGAATCTAGTATACCATTTGAGCATGTAATGCACCCTCACATCTTGTAGGCCGGATTTTTCACTCTGACTTGCAATCATGGTAATTTATTTCAGTTGATAATTGTTTGGTTACATTTGCATTCTAAGTAGAAAGAAAATATCATACTTAAAATCAACCAAAGACATGAGAACCCTAGACAGAGGAATAGACAGCTCTATTCTCCACCCTCACAAAACACATAGCAAAGTTTTCAAAGATCCTCATAAGCCAGACATGGCGCTTGGCACTTTTAATTGGCAGAAGACTATGATACACATATAATTCTTCCCATTTTAGTGATGAGAAAACTGAGGCTTGAAAAGAAAGTGACTTCCTGGAGTCACACAGATTGAAAATGTTTGAGCCAGGCCTGGAACCCTTTAAGTATTGAGGGATGAGTTAACAGTGGAAATACTATAGAGAATAGAACAGAAATTGGTACCAAGCACACAAATATATTTTCAATATTATTAGTTCAAGCAAATGTGAATTAAAACACAATAACTTTTAAAAATCTATTAGCAGAAGTAAGGAGAAGTGAGGGTTAAGTGAGTATAAATTGAAACATACTTTCAAGAAAGCTATTTAGCAACAAATATAAAGAATGCTATGTTCTCACTTGTAAGTGGGAGCTAAATGATGAGAACACATGGACACACAGAGGGGAACGACACACACTAGGGACTATCAGAGGATAGAGGGTGGGAAGAGGGAAAGAATCAGGAAATATGACTAATGAGTACTAGAGGCTTAATATCTGAGTGATGAAATAATCTGTACAACAAAGCCCCATGGCTTTACCTACGTAACAAACCAGCATGTGTACCCCTGAACTTAAAAGTTTTTACAAAAGAATGCTAGTAATATTCCTATCATATGATCAAGTAATTCCATTTCTAGAAATCCACTGTAAAGAAATAACACATATGGGGGCAGAGATTTATGCACAAATGTTTACTATGGGTGATTTATTATAGCAAATAATAAAAAGAAGCTGTCTGAATATCACTATTAGGGAAACTAATGAATACATGTTCAAATATGCATAAAATGGAACTGTATGTAACACTAAAAATTATTTTACCAAATACTTAGTATGTGAAAAACACTTGAAATATCAGAATAGAAGAGCCTATACAATGGTTATCTTTGCAATGGTACCAGCTTTTAAAAAATATCTAAGAAAATGTAGAAATAAAATATGCCAAAATATTAGCATGATATTTTTTTCTTTTAAATACCTTTCTGTATTTTTCAAATTTTCTCCAAAATCCATACTTTGCCTTTATAATCATCAACAAAATGAGGTGGGGTGGAGAAAGATCTAGATGTTGCAGTCAGCTGCAAAAAGAATTTTATCAATGATGATTGGGTTGGGTGATAGAAGAGAAAAAATAAAACACTCCTTTGTTGAAGGCCTTCATTTTGCAAAACAACACTATAATACCTTCCAAGACCAGCACTACCTGTGAGGTACCAGAGATGCACAAAGACTCACCATGCTTCCACTGACAGTGAGCTCAGGAGGGACTGAAAGGAACGCAAAGCCCTGAGAAAGGAGCAAAAGTCTCCAATACAAGTGAAGTCAGGTGGGTTAACCAAGGCAGATGCCAGGCTGATATTGGAGAGTTTAAAAAATTCTTAAAGAAGGTCATTGTAGGCCAGGCGCGGTGGCTCACGCTTGTAATCCCAGCACTTTGGGAGGCTGAGGTGGGTGGATCACGAGGTCAGGAGATCCAGACCACGGTGAAACCCTGTCTCTACTAAAAATACAAAAACTTAGCCGGGCGTGGTGGCTGGTGCCTGTAGTCCCAGCTACTCGGAGAGGTTGAGGCAGGAGAATGGCGTGAACCTGGGAGGCGGAGCTTACAGTGAGCCGAGATTGCGACACTGCACTCCAGCCTGGGCGACAGAGCGAGACTCCGTCTCAAAAAAAGGTCATTGTAGCCCTTAGAAGGACCAGTTATGTCAATCTCTGGCTATTTTAATAAAAATCAGTAGTAGTCCCTTGACATTTATGTAATAAAGTTCTCCCTAGTACTATACAATGCAAGGAGGCAACTGCACAACAAGCCAACCCTTGAGACAGAAGTCAGCTGCTTTTTCTGTAAAGGTACAGATGGTAAGTATTTAGGCTTCATGGGCCATAGAGTCTCTGTTGTGGCTACTCAATTCTACCATTGCAGTGCAAAAGCAGCAATAGACGATAGGTAAATAAATTAGCTTGGTTGCATTCCACTAAAATTTTATTTACAAACCCAGGCATTGGGCTGGTTTAGTCTACTGGCCATAGTTTGCTGACCCCTTAGGGACATCAAACATGAGTAGCTTTCTTATAACATTTCCTATCAATCATGACTCCTGGTACTAAGGAGCTAGCATTTGAATTTGGTTAATTATGTGACTATTTGGAGAAGATGCTGAGTGGAACCCAAGTAGACCAGAAAATGTGCTATTTGGGGAACTGAATGGACGTTAAGCCTAGTGCTAAATCCACCTTAGGGTACCTCAAATCTAGTAGTACCCCAAGTTGGTTGGTCTGAAGCAGCAGACGCAAGTGACATGAAGTTTATCGCTGACCTTAGTAGGGGTGATCTCCATGGACGGATGGAAAGAGAAGGCAGAGAACAGGCATCCAGGAGGGGAAAATGTGGAGACAGACAGCTGCACATTCTTGGAATGGGGTTAACTGTTGAAACTTTTAGAATGAAACTCCAAAATCAAGGCAATGTTTTGATTGGTCACATATCATTCACTTTATTTCGCACCCAGAAAAAAATTTAAATGCCCAACAACACTGAACTTTACCTGATTCCCATGATCCTGGAAAAACAGTGAAGGTTAAGAAACGCCCCCATGCTTCGTGTTCCAGAAAAGAGCTTACTGCAAAAACCACTCTTCCCATAGGATTTAGATAAGACTCACGGATGCCCTGCCTCCTTGTTTACTTACGACAAGGCCAGGCAAAAAGCCTCCAAATTTCTATTTTTTGCCTCATAAGTGATTTGCTGAACTGCCTGTCCCCATTGAACAACTGGAGCAAATGCTTATTTAATCAAATTTTGGTTATGCTTCTCTCTGCCTCATCTAGGGCCACCTTCAGCCTGCATCAACACACAGACAGCCCCTCCTGAGAATAGTCTGGCCTTGCAGTGAGACATTCTCTGAACTACCATCTGATTACACTGTACGTTCAATCTACTTCCCCACATCTCGTTTTCTCTAGCCTTGTTTATTCCTCTGTTTAAGAGAAAAACACTTTTGGCCTAGCCCTTGAGACATTTGTGATCCTACGGTTACCGTGTCCTCCCTGTTGCAACTGTCCTTTTTGCTCTTGCAATAATCTTGAATAAATCTCTCCCTACCAAGTCTGGATTGTTATTTGACAGGCCCTAGATGACATGATTCCTGCTACCTCTCTTCCTCTTTCTTTCACATCTGGCCTGTCTCCACCCCAGCCATACTATTCTCTTCACTATCCCTTCAACTCCAAGCACATTTCCATTCCAAGGTCTTCACTTTCATGCAAAGCTTTACCTGAGTTTCACCTCTGCATACATCAAAGCTTGATTTACATCAAGCTTTACCTGAAGTTTCTATAACCTTAAAACTACCTGAGTTACTCCTGCACTCCCTTCCAGGGTTTGCTCAAATGGTAGCCTTCCAGAGAGGCTGTCCTTGAGAGCTCTCTATAAAATAGCAATCCAGTCTCTTACCTCTCCCGCTATGCCTCTCTGCAGTTTACCTTTCTTCATTGTACCTATCACCACCTGACATGTACTTGTTTATGGTCTCTCTCTCAACAATGAAGACGTAAACTCCATGTACCCAGAAACTTTGCTTTTTTGTTCACTGATGTCGGTACCTTTAGTGCCTACAACCTTGCTTCGGATGGGACCAAGTAAACTTTTGATAAATACCCTATTAATAAAACGATATGACTAAATCAAATACAATGAAAACTACTAGCTACATTTATTGAAAGTTTACTGGGTAGCAACACTGTGCTATGATTTTCAACCATCACAATTATCTGTCAAGGTAGAGATTATCATCTCCTTTTACACATGGGGACACTGAGTTGTAAAGATTCACTAAAATGTTCCAATTTAAACAGATATGATGTGCTCAGTTTAAAATTCAAATTGACTCCAAACTTATTTTTTTTTTTTACTGTAACATACCAGGCTGCTTCCTAACCCTTTATTGAAATTGCCTAGAAGAAAAGCAGACAGGAGTCCTAAAGTACTACTTCCCTTTGGCACACTTAAAACTGGGAAGAATTTAAGAGAGATTCTGCTAGAGGTAGCATGTGAAAGTTCCCTAGAAAGATGATGTATTTAGATATGCGAGAGGAAAAAAGACCCTCAATCTCTTTCTGGGACTCACACAGCCCCAGGCTCCTTGTCCATTGCATTTCATTGTCTCTGATCCAGTGTACAACCTGCCTCCAGGAGATGTTCCAACTGACCAGCTACTTCATGGAGTCGCAGAAATTATCGAACTGGGGATAGAATTATATGACTCACTTATTTTTCTCAAGATCAGCTCAGAGTATTCAGGGCAAAAATAGCAAGCATTGAATACTGTTACCATTTCCTTACATGTGCAATGAATTTTTAAATAGATCTATATTTTTTGGCTGAAAAATATTTGCCAATCATGGTAATAACCTAGCTTTTACTGAGCTCCTGATATGTGTTTGGTACTGTTTTAGGCATGCTACATACATCGATGCATCTAATTCTAACAAAAACCCTGTGAAATAGAGATTATGTTCATTTTACCAAGGGGAGACTGAGGTTCAGAGTCCAGCATCGTATCAGTTATAAATTAAAGCACAAACTCAGGAGCTCAGGTCCATCTGACTCTAATACCCTTACTTTGTTTACTACATTATTTTGCCTTTCAAGACATGAAATTTTTACTAACTGGCTTCTTCCTGTTTTGCTAACTTCAGTACCCACACAGAAGCAGGGTTCTTCTCCCAGGAAATCAGCTCCCTTGGGTAGAGAATTATCCAACATAGTAATTGGTGCCTAAAATTGCAGGTGTGTTCCCAATTCATGAGCACTGAAAGTAGAAAAACAAACTTAGCAAGCAGATAAATTAAGGGCCACTATTTACTTCACAGAAGGATTCTGCCTTTTACAAAAGAGTGAAGTCCAGTTTCAATGTATTTCATTTTTGCTAATAAAGAATTTATCAGTGTCCTGAGCAAATGGTAATCAATTTGCCTGCCATGACAATTTCCTGTTATTTAGTTCATTTTCACACTGCTAATAAAAACATCCCAAGACTGGGTAATTTATAAAGGAAAGAGTTTTGTTTCATTGACTCACAGTTCAGCACTGCTGGGGAGGCCTCAGGAAACTTACACTCATGGTGGAAGGGGAAGCAAACATGTCCTCCTTCACGTGGCGGCAGAAGTAGTACCCAGCAAAAGGGGGAAACTCCCCTTATAAAACCATCAGATCTTGTGAGAACTCACTGTCACAAGAACACATGGGGGTAACCACCCCTGTGATTAAATTACCTCCCACTGGGTCCCTCCCATGACATGTGGGGATTATGTGAACTATAATTAAAGGTGAGATTTGTGTGGGAACCCAGAGCCAAACCATATAATCACAGAGCCAAACCATATATATAATCTGCCCATTTCTCAGCCTGGGCAATGGAAACATTTGGTGGCTAGTGACTTGACCCCTTGTCACAGCTGATTGTCATGATGGACAATCTGACCCAAGCTGATTAGATTCTCTCCTGAGACTGTTAGGGAGCCCAGAGATTCAGCTGGATTGTGCTGAGCATTGGAGTAAGAACACAGTCAGGGCAGCTATAGCTCCATGGCAACCCCAAACCATGCACAGGCCAGTGTTCTTGGAAAGCCATAACAAAGATAAATCAATATATAGGATGATAGGGTGGGAGGGAACAGTACTTAGCAGACACAAGAGGCCATGCCACTTCAAAGAGCCAGAGCCATAAAGAGTTGCTGACTGACATTTGCTGAGTGATAACTTTCGACTTCTGGAAAACCTGACTGTATTTCCTGAAATTAGGTTCTGTGAGATGTCAACTGAAATTAAGGCTGTTCAGGCAGAAATAATTTGATAAAGGGTTATTGGAAGCTAGATGGGAAGATCGACCTGGGAAGACACAACAACAAAGTTGGGCACGTTCCAAAGTCTATTACAAGTTGAAATGCTTTTATAGGAAAAGGAGACGTTTAGGAGAAGGAAGGTGGACTCCTCTTATCAGAGTTGTCTTTTTTCATTGGAGAATACAACACAGAGGTTACAATCATCGGCTACAGATGACAACATACAAGCTAAAATGTCCTATGTTCAAGACAATTGGTACAACTTCATGATTCAGAAACAAATCAGCAAAACTTCATAAATCAGGAACAAATCAGCGGTCCTTTTTGTTGTCAGTAGTTTACTGACTCATTAGTGTATCAATAGTTTGAGGAACTCATAAGATTTGAGGGACTCATAAGATTCTTTACTCAGGGACAGGATATAAGCCATGAATCTTAACACCTTCCCCAGGCGATTCACTTAGAAATCTGCCAAATGTGACCTGTATGTTATCAGAGATTTCCCTGATTTCTTACCATTTATTTCTCTTTATTTAAGCAGTTTTCAGGCAATGTAGTAGTTATCTATTGCTATGTAACAAAGTATCCCAAAATGTAGCATTTTAAAACAATATTGCTTATTATCTCTGACAGTTTCTGAAGGTTAGGAATTCAGAGTGGCTTAGCTGAGTGGTTCTGATTCAAAGTTTCTCATAAAGTTACAGTCAAGCTGTGCTATTGGCTGGGTCTCCAATCATTTTAAGGCTCGACTGGAGCTAGAAAGTCTATTTCTAAGCTCACTCACATAGTTTTGTCAGGACTTATGTCTTTGCTGGCTGCTTTCCCCAGAGAGAAAAAGAGAAAAATACAGACAGAAAGACAGAGAGAGAGAGAGAGAGACAGACACACATACACACACACACAGAGAGAGAGAGACACAGAGAGAGAGAGAGAGAGACAGAAAGTAAGAAAGACAGACGGGGAGGGAGGGAGAGAGAGAGAGAAAGAAAGAGACAAAGAGGGAGAGAGGGAGGTGGGAGAGGGAGGCGGGGGACGGAAGGAGGGAGGGAGGGGGAGAAGGGAGAGAGACTGATCAAAGAGACCAAGGTGAAAGCCACAATCTTTAATAACTGAATCCCAGAAGTGACATACATTATTTCTGCCATATGCAATTGTACACACAATC
The DNA here is from genome assembly GCF_006542625.1 of Nomascus leucogenys. Classification (NCBI taxonomy): domain Eukaryota; kingdom Metazoa; phylum Chordata; class Mammalia; order Primates; family Hylobatidae; genus Nomascus; species Nomascus leucogenys. Next base: position 21,589,308 of record NC_044383.1, on the reverse strand, counting down.
CAAACCTGGTACACTATGAAAAAGGGGCTATCTAAGGCGATATGTAAAAGGAGGAAGACATCATTAGCAACCCTCTTGGTGTCTATATACTATAGGAAGATCTCTGTTTCAAGTAATCAAAGAATCTCAACCAAAACATTAGGCATACATAAATGGAGGTAGACTTTCAGCAATATCAGTTGAAATCCAAAGTCCAGTTACAAATCAGAATATGAGTAGAAAGAGGTTTCTAAGCACTAAAAAATTTCAACAAAGCCTTTGCATTAGACTCACATGGATAGTCAGATCCACTCTTGGATCATTAGCAATTTGCATAGAAAACAAATAGATTTAAAGCAATAAAAGAGGATACTTATTGAATGCCTTACAGCATTAAAAGGGTACAGCAAAGCAGGGTTCTTTGGGTCTATTTAGTATTGAAACAAAAAGCTCAGAAGATGTATCAGTCAGGGAAGGCAAAGTTATACTGCAATAACAAAAACACAAACAAAAGAAGTTTTGTGGTTTGAAACAACTAACACTACACATCCATTTGTGGGCTACCTGCACTCTGCAATCTACTGTTTATTGTTGTCATTCTTACTCCAGGATCAGGGCTAAAAGAGCAACCTCAGTCTAGAATTGTCCAGTTGCTGTGCCAAACGGAAACGTGGACATGACAAAGCATGTTCTGTATAGACCAAGACTTGTATCAATGAGATTTTCCTGTTTTTGTTTTTTAAGAAAGCAGATATAATTAATTAAACCAATACTGTTTAGAGTCACAAGTTTTTGTCCCCACCTATAATGTGATGCCATTTACATTTTGTCAGGAGTATGAGGTTACATAGCTACTTAGGAAGCAGAGTGTTTCTTATGGATGTGCATTGCTCCATCTGGAGGGTGGAAGAGGCAATCTAGCACCGTGGTGAAGAATAGGCCTTAGAGCCAGATCCATCAGGTTCCTCTCCTGGCTCACCTTTACTAGCCCTGTGACTGTGAGCAAGTCACTTACCTGCTGGATCTTGGTTCCCCCATTAATGGAAGGGACTGATATCAATAGCAACTATGTCTTAGAATTGACAGGAAGATACAACTGCAACTTAATAAAGGCATGTGGAATGCTTAGAACAGGTTCTGACACAGAATCCGTGCTTGCCAAACGTTACCTGCTGCTGTTTTCTGGGTCTGTCTTTCAATATGTAACTTACTCCCATCCCAGAAATCCCTAAATCTCAAAGCTAGAAGGAGCATATTCTCCTTTTCTCCCCAAATACAAATGAGGAACAAAGAGATAAAGATAAGTAAATGAGGTTTTTCAACCAGTAAGAACCATACAAGGAAATGAAAGGGTACCAGGAGAGACTGCTGTTGATTCTTTATTTGTACAGAGAAAGTTCGAATCTTCCCCATATTCTCTAGTACTTCCTCTATTTCACTTCCATGGTAAGAACTTTCACGATGCTCTTTAATGCTAATAGGATCAAATGCAAAATCCTCAGCCTATCTTTAAGGACTTGCACAGGCTAGGTACTGACTACCTATACCAGCCTTACAGGTAATAATTTCTTACATATATTAACTGCTTCGGAGACACTGGCCTCTTCAACCTTCTCTAAGCTCGTGGTCCATTTTTCTGCATCCTTTTTTTGCCACTCCTCTTCCCTCTGCAATCTTTCCAAATCTCACTCCTGTTTCAAAGGCCCACCTTAAACTATCTGCTCCATGCAGCCAGTCACTGACCATGCACTCATAAATGGTTGCTTCTATTTCTGAATTCCTGTCTCTTTGGGCAACTTATTAATTCATTTGTTCACTCAATTCAACTATTATTAGCAATTGATAATTTTCCTTCTGATTAAAAAAGTTAGTCTACACCACACACAAAAATAAATTCCAGATGGATTAAAAAGCTAACCGGAGTGAACAGGCAATTCTTTAGAGACAGAAAATAGATTAGTGGTTGCCGGGGACTAGGGAGTTGAGGGGAAATTGGAAGTGACTGCTAATGAGTAAGAGGTTTCCCTCTGGGATGATGAAAATGTCTTGAAACTGATTGTGGTGAGGGTTGCCCAATCCTATAAATATACTAAAACCACTGAATGGTACACTTTAATAGGTAAATTGTATGGAATGTGCATTATACATTTGTTAAATATTAAAAGGGTGTATTTTTTCAAACTTCGGAACAAAGCTAACTAGAAACAAATACTTATGATTTGTGCACTTCTGTGTGTGTGTTACACATCAATAAAAAGTTTATTTTTAAAACTTTAACCGGATAAAAAGAGACTTATAAAAGTCTTAGGACATATTGCAAGAAAACATTTTTTAATAATACTTGGATGGTAGGGACCCTCCTCAGTGTGGCAAAATACCCAAAAGCCATGAAAGAAAAAAATAACATGCCAGATTTTACTACCCGTACAGGACATTAAATTACCTATTGGTAAATAACATCAAAAAACTTAAAAAAAAAACAGAAGGGAATCTTTACTATACATATATGAACATATATATACAAACATAATGTATAACTATTAAGAATTTAATGTTCCTAATATAAAAAGAGATCTTATAAACCAATAAAAATTATAAACAACAAAATATTAAAAAGGCCAAGAAATCAATGAGAGATATGAATGGCATCAACCAAGAAAAAAGTACGTTGCTTGCAACTGCTGGGAAGGCTGCATGCCACCTATCTCCTCAATTCAGTACCTAACACAGCGTCTCCTAGGTAGTGAGGTTCACACATGTTTATCAAGAACAACATTCTTATTTTGTCTTCCTCAAGGTTTAATTTGCCCTGTGACTTTTTCACTCTAACAGATTTCACATTATCTCTTCTTCTGCAGTAGAACATGTTCCTTTTTTAGAGTTTTATTCAAAAGCTAAAACATTTTGTATATATGTGGTTTTGTGTTTTTTTGGATTTTTTGTTGTTGTTTTTGTTTTGAGATGGAGTCTGGCTCTGTTACCCAGGCTGGAGCGCAATGGCACGATCTCGGCTCACTGCACCCTCCACCTCCCCAGTTCAAGTGATTCTCCTGCCTCAGTCTCCCGAGTAGCTGAGATTATAGGCGCCCACCACCACGCCCAGCTAACTTGTGTTTTTTTTAGTAGAGATGGGGTTTCACCACACTGGCCAGGCATGTCTCAAACTCTTGACCTCAGGTGATCCACCCACCTCGGCCTCCCAAAGTGCTGGGATTATAGGCTTGAGCCACGGCACCCGGCCATATTTATCTTTTTTTAATTAAAGATTATTTTTCTCTTGATATATTGCTGCAGCCCAAACAATTCTCTTCCCTCACACACTGCGAATTACCCGTGATCTGCTGAGAACAAGTGGGTTAACATTTCAATTTATTACGAGAGTAGGGGATATGGGTACTTAGCATTTTCATCAGGAATTCCATCCTTGGTGTAACATGCAAAATGATTATGCTTTCAGGAACTTAAAGTAATTACCTCAGGCAAAAAATAGAAATTCCCATTTCTTAATGAAAATACTAGAGTTCTAAGCTACTACTAAATTGGCCTCAGTACCATACTTCCCTCTTAAATAGCATTTGAAGAAAAAAAATGCACAATTTCTTATCAATTCTAAGAAATAAAAGAAAATTCTTAGTCTTGATTAACCACAATAACATGATGAGAGCTTACAAAGAACTGTGATGTGAATTTTTTTCTGTCTTGTGCGGAGGATTTTAATGAAAAAAATTCTCTCAGGAAATGGATTTCTCACCCTTAATTTCCTCACCAGCTACTGAGTTTGAGAGAAGCACTGAAGTCAAAGGATGGAGTCTCCAATCACCATGCTTTCCCCACACAATACAGTCTACATTTGAGGTCTATTTAGAAACCAACTGAAAGCCTTATGGGCACCTGAAATACCACAGGGACAAAGCTGTTGTATTCTAGAAGCTGTTCTTCTTCCATGCTCCTACACCACCATAAACCGTGTCACCCAGACGAAAACATTGGTCCTTCCAGAATCCTCCCTCTCTTTTTCCTCACCACCCAACCAGTCATGCACTGAGCATTTGCCAGCAAGAAATTTCTCAACCCCCTTCAGATTATCACAATTCTTACCAGCTGTGGTTATTGTCCTTATCATTTGTCACGTGGACTTTTGCAGAAGTCTTCTAATGGGTCTCTTTGAAGCTGACCGCCTCAAACCCCTTAACTCCTGATTCCACTCCCCACCCCACCCCCCACCCCAAATGCAAATCCAACCTTGGCATTCTACTCAATAAACTATTCAAAATTCTTCTTAGCTAAGGCTCCACCCAAGCTTTGGCATCACCATCACAACCCTCCACAACCTGCACCCCACCCGCTTCTCCAGCCTCTTCTCTCTCCACTGCTTCCTCACAGTGGATATTCCAGTCTCCACAAGCTCTTTGAGGCATGAGATACACGTCATACTTTGTCGCATATTCATCATTGCTGGTGGAAAAATCTGTGCCTATAGAATAGCACTTCCCCTGGCCACATCCTATACATCCTTCGATATTCCCAAGACCCCAAATTTATCTAAGTTCTCTTATCACTCTTTCTTTTACCTCCACAACAGCACCTACTTCATCAGTTGAAATAGCCTGTACAGGTGTCTGCTTCCTTTACTAGAATATTCACTATTAGGGCAAGGGAGCCTGCCTTTGTCAACTTTGTATTATCAACAGCTGACAAAAATGTCTGCTCCATAGAAGACTTGCAATTGTTACATATTACACATAACTGAATTGGGAAAATATCTCAGTGTCCTTTCCCCTCAGCAAGTATTAGTAAGGCACTTACTTAAGTATGGAGCAGTTCTTCCTTTCCAGAAAGCAGAGTTCCCTGCATACCTTCAAGGCAGTCCTGTCCCCTCAGAGGCACTTTCCTTGTAAGATCCAATGAGTTGTTGTCTATATTACTAATTTTCAAACCAGATGGCCCATTAGAATTACCTGGAAGGCTTTAAAAATATTCGTACACCCAGTCCCAATCCTGGACTACTGAAATCAGAATCTCTAGGGGTAATTCTTAGGCTGTTTTTAGCAAGTTTTCCAGGTGATGGTAATGTGAAGTCAAGGCTGAGAAACACAAGCCTACCTAGAAAGCAAAACAATGGAGAGCGGAGACAGCTCTCCAGACAGTACCACCTTGGGCAGCAAGGAAGGCCCTTTCCCAGGGATACACACTTTGGAGTCTTTTGCTGAAAAATTTCTGAGCTCCATTCAGATGCCTAGAATTGGTGCAGACCAGCAACACCATCCTAGGCAGGGAGCTCCAAAACCAAACCAGGACCCCAGTAACCCCATGTAAGAGGTTGACCAGATGCCTTAAGGAGCTACATAACTCACACATATGGGTCATCCTAGGGTTTAGGACACTCCTACTGGTTGGCATATTTCTTTCACAGGATAACGTAAGATTGGGTCAGCAGAATGGTGTTACCATGCTTATTTTGAGTGACTCACTCACATCAAACAATGGTTGAGTTCAGGACTCTGGGCTGCCCAGTGGTCCACTGCCAACTCTTAGGCTTAGACTTGGTGTGCAGGCCTGGTGTGCACTGGCTTTCCTTATCACGAGTTGCCACCTTCAGTCCACAGTATCTGGGTGACAGGGGTGGGTAATGCCAGGCATTCGGTATCCTGAGCATCCCCTATTGTTGGCACCTATGGCAGTTACTCTGCCTCTTCCAAAGTTGCCATGCCATATGGTAGGCAGTCTATGGGGAGTGTCTGCACCTCATGAAGGCATTTGAGATTGTTGCTCCAAAAATTCTATAAGCCCCTCCAATTAATGTCCTCTCTTGCCTCTGATTGATGGGGTAATGTACCCTCTTGGGTCAGTCTGAAGGCATGCCAGACAAGAAACAGACATTCCTTACATAAATGGAACTACTACTTTCAGTCCACCGGTGGGTCCCTGGTGAGGGCCCAGAATATGGTCAACATTAAAAGAGATCACATATTCTTTCAGCATATAGGCTAAAGAGTTTAAGAGAAGAGAGTTGGAAAATATGTTGTTCTTATTTTACATTATAAAATTCTGAATGGTGAACTTATCTCAAATAGAAAATGAATTATCATTCATATCTTCCTAGATACTCCAAGCAAGACTTGCATTTGTGATCACCATTTAAAAAGCACCTTAACAATCTATCTTAGTCCATTTTGTGTTGCTAATAACAGAATATCATGGACTCAGTAATTGTAAAGGAAAGAAACTTACTTATCAGAGTCTTGGAGGCTGGTGCCAACATCAAGGTGCCAGCATCTGGCAAGAGTCTTCTTGTCACATCATCCTATGGCAAAAGGGAAAGAGGATGTGAGAGAGGGAGAGAGCAAGAGGGGTTCCAAATTCACTTTTATAACTAACCCACTCCCATGAGAATGGCATTAATCCATTTATGAGGGAAGAGCCGTCAGGACCTAATCACCTATGAGGCTAGCCCCACCTCCCAATAATCCAATATTGGTGATTTTCTAACATGAATTTTGGGGGCCGCATTCAAACCACAGCACAATCTAGAGAGCCATTGAAAGTCAGTATTCACAGGCAGCCTGACAGATGAGGCAGTGTCATGAGCAATGATAGAGCCAGCAGGAAGTAAGTCATATTAGGGAATGGCAGAGGCCAGAAGGTCCACACTGATTTAATACAGACAGTTTCTAAAGAACCATGGCATGGTGAGTAATAACGTTACCACCTTTTTCTTTCTCAGTAGGACTTAGAAAATTAGCCAGGAATGGTTCATTTGACAGGAAAGAATATGAAGAAATTGTTTCAGGCCTGAACACGAAAAAAAAAAAAACTGCGTCTGAATACTGTGAAGAATATTCATGTACTCTTTGAACAATAAACAAATTGTTTTCTCTTTTCTACCCATTACTCTAAATCTTTATCAATGTGTCACTACAATGCACATGGGCCCATGACTTTTGTAACACATTCTTTTTGGCCCTGTCCCCAGATTATTCAAAAGGGAGAAAAACACATCTTAAGAAATTTGAATTTTGGTAAATCCCATTATATTTTGCTTAAACTTCATTTACAACCCTGAAATGTGGCTTCACCAACTGACCGAGCTCCTAGGGTTCAGTGGGTGGTAAGTTGAGGACATGTTATTCATCCTTGTTTTGCCAGAAACAGACACCATGACACATAGCAGTTGTTCACATAAATGTTTGCTGAATGAATAATGCCTTCTTTGTACTTTTGATCTTTGTCTTTGTAGGATTAAGAATATCCCACTTAATTGCATTTATGAAACATTTCTGATTTTTATTTTTAACTAGAGTATAGACTTTCTGGTTTACAAAGCACTGTAGATGAATTATCTCATCAGCCAGGAAACATTTCCTGAGCCTTATTACGTGTCAGGCTCTTGGAGACAAAGATGAAAAGTCACTGATCTCAAGGAACTGAAATTTCAATGGAAGTAGTAGTCAGCCTAACAAGATAAGGCAGCCTGTTAAGGGCTACAATATAGGCTTCAACATCAAGATCAACTGTGTGACTGAAACACACGAGTGACACTGAAAGTGATGGTAGATGAAGTCGAAGAGGCCGGCAGGAGCCCAATCACATAAGACATGTGTTCTTCCAACACACCAAGCTTTTTCCTACTTTACAACCTCAATGTTTGCTCTTCTCTCTTCCTGGAACACACCACTGCCTCCCAGATCTTCATGTGGCTGGCTCAGGCCTCCTGTCCAGTGTCAGTTCCTTAGGAATGACTTCCCTGACCACTAATTCAAAAGTAGCCTCCCATCCTCACCTCCTACCTATGATACACTTTATTATTTTTTTTTTTACTTCAGAGCACTTTCTAAAACTGCTTTACATATAAACATAAATAGATTGTAACTTGTCTTTTGTTGGTCTTCCACATTACATATTCTGGGAGTCAAGGATCTTGAGTAGCTTATTCACTGCTATAACTCCAGAATCTAAGAGAGCATCTACCAATAGTAAATTCTAAGTAAATGGTTTCTGAATGAATTAATGGCAATGGGTTGCACGATCAAAGCCAGAGGTATCAAGGCTGCATGTGGATATTAGAGTATGAGACATCTGGGGAAATCTAAAGCTAGAACAAGCTGGAAAAGTAGTTATACCCAGCCCTATGAAGGTATTTGAATATGCTACAAGGTTTGAACTCAATCATATAAGGGGTAGGATACCCAAAAATATTTGGGGCAAAAAAAATGATAACAAGATCTGTGTTTTAGGGAGATTAATTACATGGCAATGTTGAGAATGTCTTGGAGGAAGGTTGAAAACTGCATGCAAAGAATCCAGCTGGGAGCCAAAAATCCAGATAAAAGCAAATAAAGTCAGAGACATTGGGAAGAAGGGAGAGAAGACTGATTTGAGAGGCATAAAGGAAGAACTCACCCATTGATTGTACGGTAAGAGATTAAAATGATGGACACTGACTGAGTATATAGTAGGTGCTTGATAAGTGCTAATTAAATAAATGAGCCCGGCTTGGGTGACTTAGTACATGGTGATATAATTGACCAAATTAGAATGTGTCAGGGCACGAGCAAGTGCGGCGGAAAAGACAGTAAGTGCAGCTGTGGACATACTGTATTTGATCTGCCCATAGTATGTCCAGGTGCAGAAGGTACAGACACGAAGCTTAGGAGAGAAGTTAGGTCTGGAAATATGAATGGACGGCCACCAGCTATAGGTAATTTCTCAAAGGTGGTAAGAGAAGATAATTGATTATTGACTATTGGGGCATGTTATATGTAAGTGGTCAGAAAAAAGAGAACTAGGAGGAAGGACTAAGGAAGAGTGGCCAGGAAGGAAAAACAGGCAAGAATTCAGGACTTTAGGAGTCAAGTGATGAAGGAATTAGATCTATTTTATCTTGAACAGCCTTTCAGTGGGGGCCAAAAGGCTGGTATTTTTGCCTCCACTTCACAAATATAAAAATGACAACTCACAGAGGCTTGGAGATCCAGCTTAGGCCACACAGGGAGCAAGAAGCAGAGGTAGCACTCAAATCTGGGTCTTTCCATCACAAGTTCGAAGCCCTTTAACCAAGCCTTGCACCTCAGAGTAGGGAAAGTTGTGTCAAACGTTGCGATGTGAGGGGGTCTCAGATGCCTCAAATTGAACAGACACTTTTAGCACTGCCTGGAAATTTTTGTCACCAACATCACTCTTTGGGGTAAATGAATTTTTAGAAGGCCCTTAAAATGGCACATTTGCAGGGAAGATTTTAACATATGAACACATTAACAGCTCTTAATGTGCTGTTCTCAGGACAGCCCTGCTCACAGCTCCTTTTCATCAAAATTCCAGAGAAGAAATGACAAGTCATGAAGGATGCCAGAACGTGAGAAGGAGAGAGTGAGTGTCTTTTGTATGCTGAAAAATTTCACAGCTACCGATTAAATGTGCTTCGACCTAAGCAAATGGACTCCAGGACTGGAGTGGAATCATGCAGCCAGCATGGTAGCTGATGGTCTAAATTAGGCTTAGGTTCTGCAGAGCTGGAATTGGAGCAGGGAACCCCTACACGAGGCAGCAGGGGCAATGAGAATCAGAGGGCATAGCAAGTATCAAACTAGCATGACCAGAAAGGATGTCCCAAATACTAGAGGCCATGGCAGGATTGGGGAAAGGAGATCACAGAACCAGATAGAAATGGGAACAGAAGCGAGAAGGTTGGGAACAGGTAAAGGAGGCTGGAGGAATGGCAAGGAGGGTAGCAGAAGAAATATGACCACAAACAACCATAAATATTTATGACTAGTGTTCATGAGCCAATGAGTGCATGAGTTGGTCAGGAGTGGACCCAGCACCACGACCATCTAGCTGCATGACCTTGGAAAAGATACTTTGCCTTTCTGAGTCTCACTTTGCTCATCTATTAAAATGATGACTTGATTAAATCATTTTAAGATCTTCTCTAGATCTAAAATCAAATAAATTTTCTGCTCCACTGTTGGAATCAGAGCTACCTTATACTTTTAACTCAAACCCCAAAGCAAAATCACACTCAAGATTTTTTTTTAAATCCATTTCTTATCTACATTAAGGAAACTGTCAGATGCTTAAGAAAAGAAATCACCCATTGATTTATTTCTTACCTTCTAAGCAGCTATTCCTTTTAGCAAGAATAAAAGTGAAACAAGCCAAGGGGTGGAAACAAAAGGGCATTTTAAATCTCTAAATTGAAACAGAAAAGGAGGAAAGGTTTAAAGGTAGCATAATAACAGCTTTTCTGTTTTCCCACTAAGAGCTTTTTATCTAAAAGGTTCACTCAGAATGCTAACAACAGAGCTTCAGAAATGCATCAAATGAAACCATTTCCATTTCCAATAGCATTAATCTTCTCTGTGGTTCAGGAAGAATTAAAAGTAACCCTAAGGAGTTGGCATCCCCTGGATGCTTTCCAAGTACACCTGTCCAGGTGTGCTGAGGCAAGGGCATCAGCCTGATTCATGCCACATTTCTGCCATAGGGCCACAAACTCCTTCTTAAGTGTGTCATACTCTGAAATCACCTGCTTGCTGCAAAGAGCACCAGTCAGTGAGCAATTGGATGAGAGTTCTTCTACCAAAAGAAGCTCACCATTGGAGATTTCATTTCCAAGACAATCCATCTATACATAATATTTATGCTGATAATATTATTCTATTAAAAAATAAAACATGAAATTTCCCACATAATTAAAACTATGAGATTGGGTAAATCCTCCCTTCTGTGTGCTTTTTTCATTAGCCTATTCATTCCATTTATAGAGAACTCTGTCTTATACATTATATAAATTTATTCTATTTATACAAGTGAGCTAGCTGGCAGCACTTGGAGCTAGTCATTCTATTTTAGTACTGGTCAGTTACATCTTTGATCAATATACCAAAAAGGAACTCTCTCATGCTTTTAAGAATAAGAAAAAATGTGAATAAAAGAGAACATTTGTAAACAATGTCTTAAATTCTTCAGGGACCTTCTCTCTAGACCACTGATGCAGCACCAGCAACATCTAATTCCACTGCCACTTGATGAAGGTCTTGGGTGAGCATGAGCTGCTTTACTTTCTCTAGCTTCTGTTTCCACTCCACTTTGGAAACTTGCTCAAACTTATACAATAAGGGACCCAGTCATATAGGGTAAGCCACATGGCAATCTCATCAAAAGAATCTTTGAAGTTTCATTTCCAAAAGAGCATCTGTAATTTTCAGCCCCCATATACTTAGTAATTAGAGATGCTACTCATCCGGAAGAAAATGACAAAGTTGACATTTCTACTGAAAAGTCACTGGAGCCAACGAATCTGTCTCCAAATGTATTGATTAAAAGAAGATACTTTTGGATGGTGGTTGGTGGTAATCATTAATGCTAAAAATAATGTTTTCTCTCCATCAGTTATACCAATTTCACTTGGGTTTCATCTTCTCTATTAAGCCTTTTCTGATAGAGGGCTTTGCTTTCACTGAATATAATACAAAAAATATAGTCATTAAATGTTCAAATGACCTCAAGCAAATGGGGTCTGCTATATCATGGGGATAGATCTAGAGTTCAAATCGGCATTGACAGATTGGATGGGCTGTCTAAATCCCAGCCACCGCATGCAAGTAGCACACACATACACAGCAGAGCCTCTGAGGAAGAGGGAAAAAACCCGGTGTATCTTGTGTACTATGTCGTGCAACGGTCAAAAAGGTACACAGGCTCAGTCCATCCCCAGAAAGTTCCTGTCTTACTCATAACCAATGAAGAACAAAGTCAGGGCACAGAAAATGAACCAAAAATTTTTTTTTTACTCCTTTTCAGTATCCTTTTGGTCAGGACTGTGGCATCTGCCCACATGAGTGTCCTGAAGACCCTTCTCCTGTTTTTTCCATCAACTCCCTTTCCCTACTAGTCTCCTCCCAGGTTCATTTTGAGTCTTCCTTTGTGTTGAAGGTTCATGGCTTTCTTCTTTCATGCAGTTGCTCCTGACTCTTAATTAACAAGTCACAGATCCAATTATACTGACACTCCAAGAATCTGCCCTGGCAAGCAGTCTGGTCTGGGATGTTCACATCCATTGGTGTTAGTTACATCTATAAAGAAAAAAAATCTTTCTTTTGTTAATGTAAGTCATCTCTCATCAGATAACTCTGATGTATTATTATGCCCAAAAGAACCCCTGACAACCTTGACTGAAGGAGGAGTGGGAGAAAGGGAATGCTCTGCCCTGCCACACACATAAACCTGGAATCGGGTCTGAACTGCCACTACCAACCATGTGCCTATAGGCAACACACTTCTCTCTGGGCCTCAGTCTCCCCATCTGCAAAATAATGGCTGACTCTCAGATCGCCAGATTCCCTTCCAGCCCTACTGTTCTCTGAATCTTCTCCCTATATCGATCTTGCTCTTCTGCCCTTGGCTGACTCCACACTCTCCAGCCCCTGAGAGTGCTATTCTCAGGCTATTCATTACATCTGAGGGCAGAAATAGATCTCAGCCAAGTTCTTATCAGCCTCAGAAAGAAAGAATAACCAGATAAAACTCAAAGTTGTTATAATCTGTACTCTCTCCATTGTTCCAAAGAGGATTGATGTCAGTTTAGCATGACGCTTTTTAAAAACACAGCCAGGCATAGTGGCTCAGGCCTGTAATCCCAGCAACATGGGAGGCTGAGGCAGGAGGACTGGTTAAGTCCAGGAGTTTGAGGCTACAGTGAGCTATGATTGCTCCACTGCAGTCTAGCTTAGGTGACAGAACAAGATTCATCTCTTAAAAAAGGAAGGGCAGGGGAACACACAAATCAGTAGAAGAAAAAAGAAAGCAGTGATAGGGACATAGATGGAACCTGAAATACACCACAAGAAACAAATAATAAACCCATCTTTATCAATTCGTTTTAATATTAAAATATTTAACAAAAATTGTATATATTCAAGATGTGCAACATGATGATTTGGTATACATATACATTGTCTAATTATCACAGTCAAATTAATATCACCTCCATCAGCATCCATAGTTACCATTTGGTGGGGGTAAGCAGATAAGGACACTTAAAATCATCTCTTATCAAATTTCAAGTAAACAATATAGTATTGTTAATTACCATTACCATGCTGTGCATTAGACCCCCAGAACTATTCATCTTGTAAGTGAAAGTTTGTGCCTTTTAACCAACATCTCATCATTTTCCCTACCTCCCATCCCCTAGGCAACTACCATTTTACTCTTTGCTTCTATGAGTTTGACTTCTTTTAGATTCCACATATAACTGCAGTCATACATTTGTCTTCTAGTTTCTGGCTTATTTCACTTAGCTTAATGTCCTCCAAGTTCATCCATATTATCACAAATCACAACATTTTCTTCTTGTTCATGGCTGAATAATAGTTCATTGTATATATACCATATTTTCTTCATCCATCTTTGATGAACACTTTGGTTGTTTTGATATTTTGGCTTTTCTGAATAATGTTCAATGAACAAGGGGGTGGAGACATCTCTTCAAGATACTGATTTTATTTCCTTTGGATATATACCCCAAAGTGGGATTGCTGGATCAGACAGTTCTATTTAATTTTTTGAGGAACCCCTGTATCATTTTCCGTAATAGCTGTACCACTTTACATTCCCACCAACAGTGTAGAAGGGTTCCCTTTCCTCCACACCCTTGCCAACACTTGTTATTTCTTGCCATGTTGATAATAGCCTTCCTAACAGGTGTGAAGTCATATCTCATGGTTTTGATTTGCATTTCCCTGATGATTACTGATATTGACTATTTCTTCATAGACCTGTTGGCCATATGTATGTCTTCTTTGGGAAAATGTCCATTTAGGCTCTTGGCCCCCCTTTTTTAGTTATTTGATCTCTTGCTATTGAATTTTGTGAGTCCCTCATGTATTTTGAATATCAACCACTTATTAGATGTATGGTTTGCAAATATTATTCCAGAAGTTGCCTTTTTCACATTGATTGTTTCATTTGCTGTACAAAAGCTTTTTAGTTTGATATACTCCCACTTGTTAATTTTTGCTTTTACTGCCTATGCTTTTGTCATATTTTAAAAAATCACTGCCAAGACTAATGTCAAGAAGCTTTTCCACTATATTTTCTTCAAGGAGTTTTACAGGGTCAGGTCTTACATTAAATCTTTAGTCCATTTAGAGTTCATCCCTTTTGCCAAGTCTGTGAGTGAGCCGTATATTTGGCTCTGAGCTCTCTAGCAGCCAAAGGGAAAAGGGAAATCCAGTGAGACTTCCTCTTCCCTGAAGGCTCTTTCCTCTATTTCACACTGCCTTCTGGCTGTTCTTAATAATCTGCTCAAAGCTAACAGTCATTCTCTGAAGTGGTATTGATTAATGAGGCTGAAGCTCTTCAGTCTTTGACTAACTTTCAGCTCAGGAAGGAATCAGAAACCATAACCTAGAACACTGCCCCTGTGTCATATCATGGGTAGAACAATGTTGATCCTTCTTTGCATCCCTGCCAGGGAAAACTATAGAGAAACATCGGTTCATTGCAGTTTTTCCAGGTTTTTCTGTAATGTCTTACTCACTGGCATAAGAATTGAAAGCTGATTGCTGAAAACATGTTTCTCACTCTGTTTCTTTATAATATAAAAGCCTCCATGTGTTCTAAAAAGAGCCTTTGATGCATCATTAAATAAACACCTGACTTCTCAAAAAAAGACACCTTTTCTCAGCAGGGCAAGGACTATTTCCAAACAGTTCAAATCCAAACATCAGAGGAAACAAGTTCTACCTTCTCCTCAAAGAGCAGCCACTGACAGGTATGTTATTGGAGTGAGAAAACTGGCAGAGGGATAACTTTTCAGGAGTCTGGGAGACAGTGTGGTACTCTAGAAATAAATCTTTTAGTATCCTTAAATACAGTAATCCCTCTTATCCACAGGGAATGTCCCAAGACCCCCAGTGGATGCCTGAAACCCCAGATAATACCAAACTGGATTGCTGTCCATCAGAACACGTGTCTGTTCATATCTTCCACCCTCAAATTTAGTGCCTTTTCCATCTTAACTGAGAATTTATCATACACTATGGTCATAAGTTGTGCAGTTGAGGTGCCACAAAGGTAGCATGAATTTCCTCTTCCTTCTTTACAATTTCAAGAAGATTTGTTCTTACTATAGATCTTAGCAACCTCCATATACGATTATTTTCCTTCCTTAAGTGAAGAACTTTCACTTTTTCACTTAAAAGGAGCACTCTACAGCTTCTCTATGACATATCTGAAGGGCCAGCATCACCACTCTTGCCATCACTTTGGAGACATTATTGAGTGAAATAAGTGTGGCTTGAACACAAGCACTTTGATGCCACAACTGTTGATCTGGTCACTGAGGCAGCTACTAAGTGACTCATGGGTGGGCAGTGTCTACAACAGGACAAAGGAGGAATCTGTGTCCTGGGCGATTTCATCATGGTCTGTACTCAGAGTGGTATACAATTTTTTTTTTTTTTTTTTTTTTTTTTTTTTTTTTGAGATGGAGTCTTGCTCTGTCGCCCAGGCTGGAGTGCAGTGGCGCAATCTTGGCTCACTGCAAGCTCCGCCTCCCGGGTTCACGCCATTCTCCTGCCTCAGCCTCTCTGAGTAGCTGGGACTACAGGCGCCCGCCACCACGCCCGGCTAATTTTTTTTGTATTTTTAGTAGAGACAGGGTTTCACCGTGGTCTCAATCTCCTGACCTCGTAATCCGCCTGCCTCGGCCTCCCAAAGTGCTGGGATTACAAGCGTGAGCCACCGCGCCCAGCCGTGTCTTCTAATTTCAAGTACAGTAGAAAGCCCTGAGGGATGGGAGTTGAATTGTGAAGCCCTGGATCTGCCTCCCACTAACTAGTTATGTGACCTCAAGCAAGTCACTTTCTCTTCAACTGGGAGCAGGGGAGGAGGCAAAATGTGATTCCACCATCACTAGTGGGCAAACTTAAAGCTCATTCCTAGAGCCCACCTCTGTCTGTCTATGTGTCTTCTCAGGTGCCTCTCTTCATTGAGACATTGACTTCAGTGTTTCCTTCTCATATATGCTCTTCCTAGTATTTATGGAAGGAGAGAACCAGACTCATTTAACTCATTTATCCACAAGGTACAGGCCGGGCGTGGTGGCTCACACTTGTAATCCCAGCACTTTGGGAGGCCGAGGCGGGCGGATCACGAGGTCAGGAGATTGAGACCACGGTGAAACCCCGTCTCTACTAAAAATACAAAAAAAAAATTAGCCGGGCGTGGTGGCGGGCGCCTGTAGTCCCAGCTACTCGGAGAGGCTGAGGCAGGGGAATGGCGTGAACCCGGGAGGCGGAGCTTGCAGTGAGCCGAGATTGCGCCACTGCACTCCAGCCTGGGCGACAGAGCAAGACTCCGTCTCAAAAAAAAAAATAAAAAAAATAAAAAATATCCACAAGGTACAATCACACATGGGCAACTTCAGCCCTGGCTGCCTCTGAAATCCATGAAAGACTTTAACATGAGGCAATTGCAGGATGGTAGGAACATTTTGTCTAGATAAAAAAATCATCTTTTCATTTACTTAATTCTTCTTCTTTTGCACATAAACAAGATAATGATGCCCCCAACTACTCCAAGAGATTCCTGGCCACTTAAGGTAGCAAACCCCAGTTAGCATTCTGTGGCATAACTATTTGTGAATGAAAAGCATGTAGCTCTTATTATGTCCTTTAGGCATCTTTTGAAATTAGAAAGGCCAGAACAGCCTCCCCGCTTGCCTCACCTCCCCACGGTAATTACAAATGAGAGCAGCTTTATCCTGTAGGCAATACACCACCTGCCCCTACCCATCCCATGCCCACCCCCAAATCACCACCACCCAAGACCCAGCAGGACCAAGGCAAGAGAAAGAGATTGTCCCTCACTCCCTAGCCTCATGCCCTCAGTGCTGTATTGCGGCCACTATAACCTGATGATGAATGTTGTTTGGAAAACCTGCTTAATTCCTAAAGAAGGTCTCTGGATGTTCCCATAAAGAAAGGCCAGAAAGGGCTGTAGATCCTGTGGCCCCTAAATTCAGCATGGGCCAGTTTAGAATTACTTGTCAGGAAGAGTTCCATTTCTACTTCCTGGCCATGTTTCCTTCATGGCCTAGTTTAATCTTTCTCTGTAAATGGAATGTGTTTTCATCAGTTCTTCTCAGGAGCTGCCCTTCTATGAAATGATACACTCTAGTTAATGTACTAGAGCTAGTCTTTGATGGAAACTAAGAATCACCCTTCTTCTTTGCATTGTCTATTCAGCAATGCCAATGGCAAGCTATAGAGCAAGAACTAAGAGTAGATTATAACCTCTATTGTCTCCTATGGTCATATTAACCTTAAAACTCAGAAAACAATGAAATTCAAACTGATGATCCTTTAAAAGAACTACTATGAAAATCTTTGGGATGTCTTCCTAGCATTCCAAGGGGAAAGCACTTTTGTTGCATTATAGCAACAATTCCATTGTTCCTGCTGAAATAATAATTTGTCCACAATACTGCCAATCATGTACCAGAGTGAGGCAGGCAGGCCTACAATCTCCTACAGTCAGAGTATAGCCATAAATTGTGTGTGTGTGTGTTCAAAACTTGTTCACTGTCAGTGCGTCTCTGTAGCCAAGGGAACTGTCTACCAGACTGACTTTAGCATCCACACATTTATAATTTACCATTGTGACAGCATAAGCTGTTCACGCGTTACCCTGATCCCCTTTATAGGCTGATGCAATAACGCTCCTCCCAGTCTCCAACTGGGAGTGTTGGCTGCAAATGGCTCACAGCTGTCACCCTTTCCTTACGAATAATCCTTATCAACAGGAACCATTTTCTCCAGCAATCCCGTGGAGATTACCCAAAGCACAATCCTGCAAGGAATGGGGCAGGGAGAGGACTGCTGCCATTGACTGAACAATACGCATATTAGAGGCTGGCTGCCTTACCTCCCCAGGGACAACACTGGGATTCTTCTCATGCTCCAGAGCTCCTTCTATCATCACACTGAGGCTAGGCTCCTACATCTTCATCCAGGTTCTTCCCTAGTCTTCTCCTGCTTCCCTGGCTCCTTTAAAGACCACATTTGAGAGCACTCACTCAAGAAATCACTTGCATATGAATCTTGTCTGACTCTGCTTCTAGGAAACCCAACCTAAGACATTGAGTAAGGAGCAAGTCTAAGTACAGAAAACCACACCTGGATGCAAATGGTGGCAGCCTCTTCCTTGTGACTTGCATGTCTCTTATTTTCATCCATTGGTGCTATTTGGTCATCAAAGAACAACGGCAACAATGGAGTTTAAGGATTCAGTGTCTGTTGATAGGCACATAGCCCACATCTTACATAACCAGCAGGGATTATGCTCTAAGGAATGATTGCTATGGAAAATATGCCTTAGGAATATACGTACTTGCATGAGGTTTTTAAGAAGGCACTACTGATTTCCAAGTAAAAACAAAGTTCAATCATTTAACTGCAGGTGGAATAGACTTAAGGTTAGGGCAGATGTATATTTAACTATTGGGAAGCTTGATCAAACATTGAGGAATCCCATATACAAAGTTTTGTACAAGTTCCTTGCATTTGAACAGTTTGTCCAAACTAGATTTCCAAATCTGAATTCCACTCAGGAATATAAATACGTGTTAATTTTTTTGTAGCAAAGTCTGTAAATAGTTTAAGTACCAGACTCTAAGCTCCTTGAAGACTGAACTTGTTTCAGATATGTATGTCAATCCTCTTGAAATGGGTAGCTACTATTTTTGGCCTGTCCAGAATCTATTCTACCTTCCAGTAGCAGCAACTTAATTGTCCCTTGTAAATTACCTTTCTCAACTTTCAGCCTAAGTGGCTCTGGTGAAGTTAACATTGTTCCCCAGATCCAGGAATAACTCAGGGCTAGGAAAAGTGACTTTCATATTCCCTGGTAACAATGGTTGGTTCAGGGATGGGCCCATGAGCCAAACTTGGACAATTAGAGCCTATAAAAGTCAGTTTGAGTTTGATGCTGGAATAATTGAAAAGAATTTTGTTGCTTCTAAATTATTGAAGCTTATAGAATGTAGGCCTGCAGATGCTGGTGCCATATTTGTGTAACAATGAGACACCCTACAGGAGAATAAAGTCAATACAGAAGCAAGCAGACCTGAAAGATTAAAAAAAAAATTTTTTTTCTGAACATAGTTCTGGTATTCCCATGACAAACAGCAATAAATTTTTTAAAGTCTAGGTCATTTTGAGTTGGATTGCTGTCAGTTCCAATCAGCACAACTAAGGTCTAAATCCATGATAGTCATTTCATACATGTGTTAGATAAGTTTACATTAATCAGAATGTTTCAGTAACTTATTAACAAGTAGACAAATACTGTTAACCTACAGCAATTGCATCTAATTTAACAAATATCTATTGATTGCTTACTCTGGGCCAGATATGGGACTGGGATCTTTGAAGGATTCCAGGAAGATTAAGACGTGATTCCCTTCCCTTAAAACATTTATAATACTTGTAGCTTCCGAGAGAAACCCATTAGATTTTAATGGTAGTCTGTTGTACTAATCTCCATTGGAAATAGCACATGGACATCAATTTGCAAGTTTATGTTGAGAAATGTTTTATTAAAAACCCAGTGGAGAAATAGGTGATTCAAGTTGTTTCCTAGATCTAAATCATAAATTGTTGTACCAAGCCATAGATGATGACTCCATTGGGACACAGACATGTATTTTTAAACTTTTGAGATTGAAGAGTAGCTTGAATAGAACAACCAAAAAGAACAGCCTGTCCTGTTGAATGACTCACTTGAGAAACTTTCATTTTTGTGGCATTTCAAAGCAGAATTCTCAGACTTAAAATTTGGATTGCTTTAAAAGTAGATGTGATATTTGGGTAACTTCATTTTGATGACAAACCAGGTCACCACATCATAGATATGATGCCCTCTGTTTTCATCAACCTTTTTGATAGTCATTAAATCTGTTTTTCTAAGATTCGGATAAACTCATGAGCAACAGAGACACGAGTTACTAATGGCAATATCCTACTTTTACATAGCACTTTCTTGCTTATGAAAGCATTTTAACATGTCTCATCTCCTCAGAAGTTTGGTGTCAATCCCTAAATTTGTCTAAATGGTTACTTATCTTTGGATGGGATGTTTTTTATTTTACTCACTTTTACTGCCTTTTCTAAATTTCTACTCCCCTAAGAGAGGCTCACATAATTTACCACTCACTTGAATTTTGTAATAGCCTCATAACGTATTCCCATTTCTTGGTTTTTATTCTCAATATTCCTCATGCATAGTTCTGATCACTTTTCCCCAGCTCTGGTGTTCCATGCTTAATAGACTAAATCTAGACATCTTAGCTAGTCATTTAATGGTCCATCTTTTTTTTTTTTTTTTTGGTGAGGGGAGATGGAGTCTCATTCTGTCACCAAGGCTGGCGTGCAATGGTGTGACCTCAGCTCACTGCAACCTCCACCTCCCGGGTTCAGCTTCCTGAGTAGCTGGGATTACAGGCACCTGCCACCATGCCCAACTAATTTTTGTATTTTTAGTAGAGACAGAGTTTCACCATGTTGGCCAGGCTAGTCTCGAACTCCTGACCTCAGGTGATCCGCCCACCTCGGCCTCCCAAAGTGCTGGGATCACAGGCATGAGCCATGACACCCGGCCCCATTTTACATTTTCAATATCAACTCCTACCACTCTTCACTCTGACCAGTTTCACAGAAGAAGAGAAAGTTGGTATTACTGAAAGAAGGATGTATCTTAACGGGAAGATAGAAGTAGAAGCATATTCCTGAAGGAAGGACATGGGCAGAAATCACATGAGTAAAAAGACTCGACGTGCACCCAAGAAGATTAAGGAGGTCAGTTTGCCCAGAACCAAGCCCTGGAGAGATGGTGATACCCACAGAGAAGTGTCAGCTACATTCTAACTACAGAATGGCTAGGGCTTTAGCCCACAAGGCTAGAAAAGGTAACTCAGAGGGAGAACCTCTCCAGGGCTCTCAAGTTCATGAGGGCTGAGCCTTACGGTAGAGCCCAGAGCCCAGCTCCAAGCACAGTTTTGTCTCCCAAGACTGTAGTCATCTCTTTGGTAAAGCCCAGAGGGCAGGCCAAGATGGCACTAACGTCCCACTAGCAAAGGCTGGGTTGGTCCCCAGGTTCTGAAATCATTTCAGTCGTACACACTGTGGCCAGCCACTAGCTGCTGTAGTAGGAGACAAACTGTAGCATGTGAGATTTTTTTAACATCTAGAAACAGAGCAAACTGTATTTCCAAGAATGCATATCTAATATCGTTCAACAGCAGGTGGCTTGGAGGAACTAATAAATGACTCCAGTGAAAAGCCTGTGAGAGATGTGACTGTTCAACTCAGGCAAGTCCACACCTGTGCTGGGCTGGTTATGCCCAAGTTCCTAGGAAGCTTGTTAAAAATACACATTTCCAGGACCCCACTTCAGAAACTCAAATTCAGTAAACCTGGGATGATGCCCCAAATTGCAAACTGTTAACACGGTTTCAGGTGATTTAGATACCCAGCCATCTTTGCAAGACAGAACAAGCCTACTTTACAAGTTGCCCTAGCAGAAGACGCTGCTCTCCCTCACCCAGGCTCCCTTGCTAATTGGGCTGCTGATGAGTCTATTAGGTACCAGCTGTTTATCAGTTCCTGTAGAGCAGTGGGTCCCAAGTTGTATGTACTTAAGAATCACTGAGGAGTCAAAGTTTCAAAGTCCAGGCCTTTCCCCACCCCAATTAAATCACAGTTGTGGGGAAAGGGGTTGTATTAGTTTATTCTCACATTACTATAAACGACTACGTGAAACTGGGTAATTTATAAAGAAAAGAAGTTTAAGTGGCTTACAGTTCTGCAGGCTGCACAGGCTTCTGCTTCTAGGGAGGCTTGGGGAAACTTGAAATCATGGCGGAAGGCAAAGGTGAAACTGGCACATCTCACGTGGCCAGAGCAGGAGGAAATGAGCGAAGTGGGAGGTGCTACATGCTTTTAAACAACCAGATCTCGTGAGAACTCACTCACTATCACGAGACCAGCAAGGGGGAAATCCGCCCCTTTGATCTAATCGCTTCCCACCAGACCCCTCCTTCAACATTGGGGATTACAATTTGACATGAGATTTGGAGGGGAACACAAATCCAAACTATATCAGGCGTTCACACATGTCAAGAGTTGTTTAAGCTCCCCAGGTGGTTCCAACTTACAGATAGGTCTGGGAGCTGCTGCTCTATAGTGTTGCTGCTCAGATAGGGGTCCACAGACCAGCAGCAGCAGCGGCGTCACCTCAGCGTCACTTAGCACCTTGCAAGAAATGCAGAATCTTGGGCCACACCACAGCAGTAATGAATTAAAATCTACTTCTTAACAAATCTCCATGTATTGTGTGCACACATTCCAGTTTTAAAAGCCCAGTTCTATAGATTTTAATCCATTTGTTTGTGAATATCCAAGTCAGTTCTTAAGTAGACAGAGAAAAGAAAGACAGCATTCCCCAGCAGACAATCAAGTTCACAGAAGCCATCCCGAAAGAAATCATGTTTAAATACCTAATGACTACAGGAAGATCCAGCCTGTCTCCCCACTTATTCAGCACTTACAGACACCACATGCTCGTTCTGACATTTCTATTTGGTAACTGTCAAAGCTAAAAGAGCCTTGCACGTGTTGATTCGTTGGTGGGGCTCATCCTCAGCCAGCCTAGCCTGCTTAGCCATGGGAGCCTGCACAGAGAAACCCCATAGTCTCAGTGGAGCCGCGACCACCCCAGATTCTGCTTCCGTGAGTTTTGTGCTAGAGACACCTGCGTGACAGCAGCTCCGACTGCTGTGGCTGAGGACGCCAGAGACCCAGCTGGCAAATTGCCTGCGCGGCTCTTTCCTCCCGGGAGGGAGGGGAGGAAAGGTTCGCAGAGATGCCGCAGGCAACACCTGACTCAGGAGGAGGCAACCTGCTGATGAAATCTCTGGCAAGCACGAGCTCAGGAACAAAAGTCCAGAGCAGCATTATTTCCCCTGTAATTGCCAACTTGTCCATGTCAGCACGGCAGCCACATCTAATTTACCGTGCATAAGCAGCTGTGCTCGTGGTGGGAGTCAAAAACATGGCAGAGCAGCAGCTTGTTACCTACCAATGAGCAGGACTCTCCCATGCCTACGATGATGGATTGGTCCTCCAGCAGAAGCTCTCTCTCCCTAGTAAGCGTAGCAGGAAGAGCAAATGAGATTGTCTTTCAATGCATTTTAGCTGTGGCAATTTTGTTATGTGTTTATTAGGCTACTTTTAGGGTGACAAGGAATAATCCCTATTTTTTTCTTGCACCCTCTCCTCCTTGCATATCAAAGAGGAAATAAGTTCATTAAAGATGTTTCTCCTGTCTCTCCTCTCTTCTCCCCCTTTTTAAACCCACCCTAGCACCCTTTGTAGAGATAGTCTATGGATCGGCAGCAGCTAGGAACCTCTGAAGATTGGTCAAAGCAATCAAGAAAAAGAACCACGCCTCGCGAATTGTGTGCTAGTGATAAGTTGATAGGCAGAGGGAAGCCCAGACTGGGCAAATAGAAAGAATTAGCACACGGCATTCATCTGTAGCTGCTCTTACCTAGCTTTCAGTGGCTCCACTAAGAGTTACGCCAGTGGTTCTCAGACTTGAGCAGGCAACAGAATCCCCTGGGGTGAGAGCTAAAATCCCAAATTGCTGCGCCCCACCCTCACAGTTTCTGAATTAGTAGGTCTGGACTGGAGCACAGGAATGTATACTTCTAATAAGTTTCCAGCTGAAGCTGATGCTGCTGGCTGAGGAACCACACTCAGAGAACCAGTGAGCTAGGGTGACCCCAAGAGCAGCTGTGGACTTCAGGATGCTAAGAAGCAGTATCACTATGGAACTCACCCCATCCTCATTTAGCAAGGATTTTTGTTCATTTTAGCTCTATACTGTGAATAGTTTCTTAAACCTAGATTTCCAGAAACAGGATTTATTGACCCAAAAAGTATAAACATCTTTATGGCTCTTGGTAATTGCTACCAAATTGTTTTCGAAAAGGTTTGGGCCAATATATGACAGCACAACCATGTATGAGTCCACCTTTCATTACCAAAACTACATAGAATTCTTTTTACTATTTTCATAGACTAATAATAACAACAATAATTATGTCATTTAAAAACATACATGGCCGGGTACGGTGGCTCATGCCTGTAATCCTAGCACTTTAGGAGGCTGAGGTGGGTGGATCACCTGAGGTTAGGAGTTAGAGACCAGCCTGACCAACATGGAAAAACCCTGTCTCTAATAAAAATTTAAAAATTAGCTGGGCATGTAAATCCCAGCTACTTGGGAGGCTGAGGCAGGAGAATCGCTTGAACCTGGGAGGCAGAGGTTACGGTGAGCCGAGATTGCGCCATTGCACTCCAGCCTGGGCAACAAGAGCAAAACACTGTCTCAAAAAAATAATAATAATACATACTTCTTTGAGGACTCTTTAGGGTGGAATATTATTCCAAGTTTATATTACCATCTTAATTTGAGTATTAAAGTTAATTGAGAAGCCTAGAGGAAATTCTGTCACCTGATTGGGTTTATTAAGAACCCTACTTTCTCAGAGTCTCAGATCCCATGTTCCCATGGGCTCAGGAGAAGCATTTGGAACTTGCCCATTCAAGGAAGGGTCTTTGAGATGCCAGGAGGCTGGCTGCTCTGGCTGACAGAGCGAGAAGCAGGTGATGGTGGAGGGGATGATGGGGCCCCAGTCTCTACTGTTGCCATGGCCCTGACCAGAGTTGAATTCAAACCTGTTCTTCAGAAGAGTGCTGAAGTCCTTAGAGGAAGTGATTGGGCCATGACCAAGCACGGTAAATGGCAGGGCTGGGTGAGCCCTGATGTTTTTCTCTCTTTATTCATACCCTTTATTTGTTTTATCCTCTTGAATATAGGAAAACTTACAAACAATAAGGTCTATAATGAAATATACAAATCTCCAGTGTGCAGCTCAATGGATTTTCACATATGTGTACAACTCTTAGCCACCACCCAGATTGAGGTAGGCAATATTTCCTGTACCCTACCCAACATATTCCCTTGTGTACCTTCTCAGTCAATACCCTCCCCAAGGTAAGCAATGTTCTAATCTCTGTCAGCACAGAGTAGGCATGGCTGTTATGAACTCCATCTAAATGTGTCCTCTTTTTTGTCTGACTTCTTTCACTCATCATTTTGCTTCATGTGGCAGTAATTCATTCTTTTTCATTGCTATATAGTATTCTATTGTGTGAATATACTGATTTATTTATGCATTCTGTTGAGGGCATTAGACTTGCTCTCAGTTTGAGACTACTATGAGTTAAACTGCTATGAACGTTCACACACATGTCTTTGGTTGGACATACACACTCACTTCTCTTAGATATATTTCTAGGAATTGAAGTACTAGGTCACAGGATAGGCAGATATTTAACTTTAGTAAATACTGCCAAAGTTTTCCAAAGTGGCTGTACCAATTTACCCTCCTGTGAGCAATCTGTGACAGTTCTGGTTGCTCCACACCCTCACCAGCACTTGTAACTGTCAGCCCTATTGATGTTAATCCTTCTGGGGGTGATATAGAGGTATTTCATTGCGCTTCATTGCTCTTTCTAGGTAATTCATTGCTCTTTCTGGAAATTAACATTCTTGGAAAGAGAATAGCAGAATATCACTTATTGGGGGAAAACAATCTCCAAGTTGTGGTAGAAATGAAATTCCCAGGCTTAAAAAGCATGACAGAGGGTCACTACCTCCCATCTATTTAATACTTGGATAAGAGGATGCTGCTCAGGAAAGATGGGTTGGGGTGGCCACTAAAGGAATCAGGGTCATATTACACTAAAAATTGACTCTGATCTCCAGTAGGAATGTGATGAAAGGAGGAAGAAGCTGGAAAGGAAAGAGAAGAGAAACCAGGAGAAACATAAGAGGAAGAAGAATTGGGTCGGAAGAAGCCTCCATTGATCTAGGCTGTTAGACTCTAGGGGCTAAGTAACCAGGGCTCAGCACTCAAACTTCTCTTAATGGAAACAACTTCTGTTTGCTGTTTGCTTTTTGCTTTGCTTCTTAAGGCAAAGTAGAGGTCAGAAACTGTACCTTCCCAGATGTAACATGAAAAGCTTTTTAGGTGTTAACAATCTGGGTTTTCATTTCATTGGTGATGAAGTGCTTCCCAACTGAGTAACAGAGAAGGAGGAAGCTTCCCAAATGGCAGAAACCCAATCTGGGAGTGGACTTCAAGACAAGGGCTGCTGCTGCAGAGGTCCCAGAGGAGTGGGCAGAGAGAAGGGCCTCTGCCAGGGAACTGTTTGAGTGCATGGGGGTTTTGTTGGAGCCAAGCTTCTTGGATGACTACATAGTCCTCCAGTGCATGGGGCATCCCACCCAGAGCCAGTAGGTCCAGGAGAGGTGTGATACCTAACCCATGCCATAAATTAACACACTACATCATTTGGCTGTCCTCCAAAGATATGTCTCCATGGTACTCCCCACAACTGTGAGACCAAAGAGAGGCAAAGGGCAAGTCTCTGTATGTGAACTTGGGGCTGAACAAAATACACTGGGGTAAACTCAAGCTAGATCAGTGTGGAGTGGGCACCTTTATTTTATATATGCGTTATTTCATTGAATTATCCAGACCACTCTGTGTGGTAGATATTATCTGTACGTCATTTTACAGATAAGAAAACTGAGACCAAGGGCATTTTGCCACATGACCAAAATAACAATGCTAGTAAATGAAGATTTCAAGAGCAAATCAGGATTCAAGCCCAAGCACACTCAGCTCCAAAATGTATGTTGCCTGAGACCAAAGAGGTGAGAGCAAAAGGAAGAGTCCTATTGTTGCCTTAGCTAAACATTTTGTCCCCTTGCTTTTATGCCCCGATATCTGACTGTAAAATGAATGACCAAATGAATTCATGAAAAGCAGGGTTGAGACGAGAATGCAGAGAAAAGAAAAATAACATTTTCTTCTGTTTGTCCTGTATAGGCCAGCTTCATTGTTTTGTTTGTCTTATTTTTGTTTTTTAGTTTCATGAAACTATTAAGACATATTCCAGGCATTTGAACATGTAGTTGTCCCTCTGCTGACAGTTCTTCTTTCCTGTTTGCTCCCTGATTAGCCCATTTGTTGGACTAACTTGAACTCCTACAAAAGTCTCAGCTTATATATCACCTCTTCCAGGAAGTGCCCCCGAAGTCTCCTGCCTCCACCTACTCTTCCACCCACTCATCTGAGCTTCCTGCTTAGTCCCTCCGTAGTACCGTTCCACACCTAGACCAAAGCTCCATGATACAGGGCCCTGTCTAGTTTCCATGGCATTCTTTGCCCAGAGCCTGGTGTGTAGTAACTACTCAAAAAATATTTGTTAAATGAACAAATAACTTCCCTTGCATGTTGAGAAAATGTATATAGTTGTTGCTTAAAAATAACATATTTCTCATTCATTCTCCATCACTTTTGTGCTGTTTGTTCAAAGGAAGAAAAGTTGGATAGCATCTTTGAATTGCCAATGCTGAGCATTTGCTGATGCCCCATGCCTTTCCCTGAGCATCCATATGAAGCAGGGAAGCAGGAGACAGACAAGCAGGATGTCACCTAAGCCCACATGGGCTCTCTCCCTTTCCCAACCTGATTCTCTCTAATGTTTGTTCCCGACCCTTTTCTACTAGATAAAAGAGGATAAGGGGATCCTCTATGCATGTCCCTTGCTGATGTGCAGCCAGGTAGTGGTGAGGAATTGAAGGCAGACTTTTTCACCTTCCTTTGTGGTTTACAAGCAGAATACCTCCTGGAACACTGGCACCTGGAACACAGCAATTCCCCAAGCATCCAGGCTGATTACTAAAGCCTCAGTTATTCTGACAGACTCAGAAGCAGCCTCATTCTCTTTTCTACTTGTACTGGAGATTGATCGCTTTAATTTGATCTGAGTAATTCATATGGTGGCCCAAGTGTCCTTATCAGAGCTGTCACTAGGTAGGAAGTTATAAAATCAAAGGCAGGCCTCAGAGACAGGCTGTGATTGCTGGAATGGGGTTGTTTTCAACTCCGGCTGCCGCTAGTCCCAGAGCTCTGAACTTTCTTCTTGGCTTCACTCAAAAACAAAGACATGCAGTGATTCCCTCTGCCTCCAGCTAAACAGCCAGCGGCCTCGCATTTGAGGCCCTCTGTGAGATGAACTGACCAGTTTTTTCAAGTTCAGTTGTCATTACTCCCTGGGCCTGGGAAAGCCCACACATAGCATCCCTGCTCCCACACCTTTGTACACCCCTATTCTCTTTCCCTGCTCCCTCAGCCTGAGCCTGGAATGCCTCAGTCTCTCACCTTTTGAATCCTAGCCACCTACCAAATTCAGTTTGGGATTCATCTCTTCTGAGAATACTTGTCAGACAGCCTCAGCCTCAGGGAGTACACAATCTTCCCAACAAAAGCAGTGTCTGCAACACTCAGTTTGTCTCTTAAACCCATATCCAATTAGCAACACAACGCTGTACATTTTACATCTGGTTTCCCCAACTAGAATGCAACATTCCAGGGTCAAACATCTTTATGTGTCTTCTGGAACTTTGAACACAGTAGTTGTTCAATAACTGCTGAGAAAGATTTTCCAATTAGGAGTTTTGCAAGTATCCTATTATAATCTAACCTTTATGTTTCTAGCAACTCTACAGACTAAAACCATAATCAGGTACAAACCTAATCTGACCATAATGTTTCTAGCAACTCCACAAACTAAAACCATAATTGGGTACAAACCTAATCTGAGCATGATGTGTGCTTGTGTGTGTGTGTGTGTGCACATCTATGTGCACTTATCTGACGTCAGTGGTGTCCTTGAAATCTAAACACAAATGTTATGGCCAGTCTAGCAAAGGCATGTTAACACTGTTTTTCGTACAAACCATCCTGGACTTTGGAAAGCCACCTCGTGTTACTTTGATATTTCCTATATAAAACCCCTTTCCAAAGATTTCTCAGGAAATTGGTTTCTTGTCTGGTTCCCAGGAACACATACTTGTCAGGAAAGCTTTGATTTGATCCAATGGAAGCTTTTATCTGTGACACTACACACTACTTGCTCCCATCTTCCTGCTCAGAAATATCCATTGCTCATCAAATCTCTCCCCTTGCAATATCTTATGCTGCTACTATGGCTATAGTTGTCAATCATCCTGTTTCACATGTAGTTGGCTTTTATTAACTCAGGGAGAGAAGATGGTAGGCGTCCATTTAACATATATAAAGCTGAATGTGTGTCTACATCACAGCTGCAGTCTAGAAGCTGTTTAAGGCTATCAGTAATTGCTTTGTAATAAATGCTATCAGTGTTAGGTGGAACGGCTTACATTTTTATCCAGTGGCTAATTTTCTCTCCATAGATTCTCAGGAAAAGCTATCTTTATGGAGCCAGATGGAAAATGCAAATTATGCTTCTGTTTTCTCTCTTGCTCCCAAAGCTATGATTTATGTTTGTTCATCGTTTGTGTTAATATTTCCACATCTTTTCAAATAAACTTTGAAACATTTTACATAGGCACATATGATTCTATAATTTTAAAAAAAGTGAAATTAGGAAAAAGAGCAAAAAAGATGAAACCAGATAGCAAATTGTATTTTGGACAGATAGATGCAGCAATATCTCCCATCTTCTAGAAGCTCTTCAACAACATGAACTTGCACACACTCCTCCCACGAAGAAGTGAGGTCTGTGTCCCTGTTTCCTAGTTGAGTAAGCTAGTGACAACGAAGAGACTGTGGCAGATGTTAAAAGACAATTCGGCTTTTGACTTGTCTACTGAAATACCTGCACTTGGAGCCCTGAGCTGCTATGTGAAAAAACTATCCTGAGGCAACCATGCTGTAAGGAAGCCCAAGACACAGAGAGAAACCACATGTAAGTATTTCAGTCAGCAGTCCTGGTCTTATTCCCTCTCCAAGTACTGGTTATGCAAATGAAAGAATCTTCAGGTTATTTCAGCTGCCAGCAACAGAGTCACCTCTAGCCTTCCAGTATTCCCAGTTGAGGGCCCCAGATATCATGAAGCAGATTCAAATCATTCCCACTGTGTGCTCTTTTGGAATTCCAGACCCACAGAGTCTGGAAGCTTAATAAAATGGATGTTGTTTTGCTCAACTAAATTTAGAGTAATTTGTTCTGCAGCGGTAATAACTGGAACATGTAGTAATGGTAATTCACAGACTTGCTTAACATCAAGATGTTCAGTGTTCACCTGTGAAGTAATTGGATTCCTTTGATGTTCTAAAAGGCCTCAGTGAAAACAACTATCCTGTAGCAGCAGAATCACAGAATCACTGTGATCACTGTGCTGTTTTAGAAGTGAAAAAGCAAGCTGTCTGACTCCAGATGTGTCACTAAAAAGATGCTTGACTTGGAAAACAATAACATCTGCATAATGCTCTAATTTCCATTTCCCAAACTTCTGTCTCCATTTATAATTTCATTTATTCTTCCCAAGAACCCTGGGAAGTAGAGCAAGTGTTCATCTCTCTGGACCTCAGTTTCCACACTGTAAAACTTCTATGAGACTCAAATGAGATGGAGTAAGTCAACACATATTTGGACACCAAAAAGTAAGGTTTTGCCAGCTAAAAAGACAGGAATGTCAAAACAGGTATAATATATTGATCTTTGCTACATAAATGCGCACATTCTAACGTAGATCTCATGTGCTTGTCACCTCTGAATAAATGAACTTGATTGAAAGCAACACAAATCAGGGAAACAGAAGCTTCCTTTTCCTGCCAAGTAATTCAAGGAGACTGCTAGATTCAGTCCATCCCTCCCCACTTGCCATAAGATCCCTTCAAGCAGACCACAGGTGGAGCTCCAGGTCTCTTAGCAGAGGTCCCTTAGGCATCTTCGCCATGATCACCTCGGCCATGTCACAGAACAGAAGTGCAGAGACCACAGTGCATGGCAGAGCTGGCTTGTGCAAGGAGTATTGTGAGGGGGGAGAGCAAATATGAATAAGTAGTAGAAAACACGGTCCAGTGACAAACTTCACACTCACTTTCTATTCATCTCCCAGGTAGCCTCTTTTTGGAACAAAACTAAAGAACTGAGATGTTTCATGTCAACAAAGGGACTGATATCTAAGAATGAGAAGGTAGTCTCAAAAGAGGAATGCACACAGCCTGAGAGTGCATGCACCTGGGTTTGTAGCTCAGCTTGTGGACAGGAAAGAAGACTGTGACAGAGTTTTCATCCCAGCTTCACCACTGACTCATTCTTGGATAAGTCTCTACTGAACCATGATCTGCTTGGGAGCAGATTTGTGTGTGGCCCCACTATATCCCTGCGCTAGCACAGTGTCTGGCATATAGAAGATGCCCAAGAAATGTTGTTTAATTAATGAATGAGTTTCTTTTTTCTTCTTCTTCTTTTTTTTTTTTTGAGACAGCCTCGCACTGTCACCCAGGCTGGAGTGCAGTGACGTGATCTCCACTCACTGCTAGCTCTGCCTCCTGGGTTCAAGTTATTCTCCTGCCTCAGCCTCCTGGGTAGCTGGGACTACAGGTACCTGTCACCACAGCTGGCTAATTTTTTGTATTTTTAGTAGGGACGGGGTTTCACTGTGTTAGCCAGGATGGTCTCGATCTCCTGACCTCATGATCCGCCCGCCTTGGCCTCCCAAAGTGCTGGGATTACAGGCATGAGCCACCGCACCTGGCCCATGAATGAGTTTCTTTAATGAGGCAGCTAAGACTGTGGGTTCTGCAACCAAAAAAAACTAAATTTAAATTCAAATTCCATCATTTTCTATTGGTTACTCAACATCTCTGTGTTTCAGTTTCCTTATCCACAAAATGAGGACAATGCTACCTCCCTGTAACAGGTGTTGTTAATGTTCTCTCATTTCCACCCTCCTTCCCACAGGCACAGCTGAGTTTCCAGCTGAAGCTGACAGCTTCCCACCTCAAGTACATCTTCCCATCTCTTGCTTCTCTTCTGGAGGACGTTCTCCACATCATAAGAGCCTGCTCAGCCAGAGGCAGATGCAATCCCCAAGTGCTGGAGGGTTGTCCAATGTAGAAGCCCCAGCCTCCCCACCAGGCTCTGGTTGAGCAATTCTTTTTTTTTTTTTTTAAGATGAAGTCTCACTATGTTGCCCAGGCTGGTCTCAAACTCTTGGGCTCAAGCGAAAGCCTCTCAAGTAGCTGTGATTACAGGCACTGCGCCACAATGCCCAGCTGGTTGGGCGATTTCAGTGTCTGTTGTCAGCAGGATTGAGGTTTATTAAGACACCCTTTACTGGCTTTTCTACATGTCTCACTTTCCCTTACATAAACTC
Source organism: Nomascus leucogenys (assembly GCF_006542625.1). NCBI lineage: Eukaryota > Metazoa > Chordata > Mammalia > Primates > Hylobatidae > Nomascus > Nomascus leucogenys. The sequence continues at coordinate 21,556,974 of NC_044383.1, read as the reverse complement.
AATTGTGCTTCCCAAATGGACTGTCTGAACACAAGTTCTTGTCTTGGAGTCTTTTTTGGAAGTGTTATGGGCTGGACTGCGTCCTCCCAAAATTCATATATTGAAGTCCTAACTTCCAAAATCTCAAAATGTGACTCTATTTGGAGATAGAACTTTTAAAGTGATTAAGTGAAAATGACGTCCTTAGGGGTCTCTAATCCAATCTGACTGATATCCTCCTAAGAGGAAATATGGGCACACAGAGAGATGCCAGGGGTATGCACATACACAGGAATGGCCATGTGAGGTCACAGCAGACGGTGGCTACCAGCAAGTCAAAGAGAAAGGATTCAGGAAAATCCAAACCTGTCAACACTTTCGTCTTGGACTTGTAGCCTCCAGAACTTCAGAAAACGCACGGCTATTGTTTAAGCCACCCAGTCTGTGCACTTTGTTGTGACAGCCCTGGCAAACTAATGAAGAGGAAAGGTAAAATGAGTCACCACCTCTTGAAGTTATTATGAGGAATAAATAAGACATTGTGCTAAAGTACCTGGCACGTGCCTGGAGAATCTCAATACCTGTCCCTTAGGGTGATTGTTACTGTTTGTAGTAATAGTAGCAACAATAATAGTAGTAGTATCATCATTATTTGTACAATAATAGTTGCTCTGATACAGTTCTTCAAAGGGTAGTTGTGAAGAACAAAGAAGAAATTTGATGTGAAAAGATGTTAAATATTTAACATCCACTCACTTATTCAACTAACTTTTATTAGCACCAACCATGTCCTAGGCAGGAACTACACAGCATTGCATTTTTCAGTACAATAGACACTAGTAACATGTGGCTCTTGAGATTTAAATTTAAAGTATTAAAAATACAATAAAATATAAAATCTTGTTCCTCAGTCATATTGACCACCTTTAATGTAACTCTTTAATGTTCAAGAGCTCCATGTGCATGGTGGCTATTAGGCTGAGGCAGGGGAATCACTGGAACCCAGGAGGCAGAGGTTGCAGTGAGCCAAGATTACGCCACTGCACTCCAGCCTGGTGACAGAGTGAGACTTCATCTCAAAAAAAAAAAAAAAAAAAGGAAAAAGAAAAAGAAAGTTCTATTGAACAACTGTTGTAAGGAAGAAAAAAATACATTTCTCCTCTCAATGACTCTTAACCAATTACAAATGTAATCTGATGATGATGATATTTCTGGAAAATGTACTCAAAAGTCCATAGCCTGGGAGATCAGTCTTTGTTTCTGAAGGACAGAGGATAGTATAGTGATTTCAGACATCCAAGCTCTGAGAATAGGCAGTTGCTATTCAAATCACTGCCAATAACAGCAAGGATATTCTTTCATTCATATAACATGATCGAATGCCTAGTCTGTGAAAGTCATAAAACTGAGTGCAGTGGGGCACACAAGAATGGAAAAGCAGCAGGTCCCAGCCTTAAGAAGCTTCCCGTTTAGCTGGAGAGATAATCGACATACACAGGTAACAACAGATATACAAGATTGAAAGTAGCATTACATAAGAAGCAATCATCCTAACAGCAGCTAGCATGGATTAAGCACTTAGCATGTGCTGGTGTGATGTTAAGAACTTCACAGACATGCTCTTGTTGAAGCTTAATAATCACCCTAGTAGGTTACCAGCTGTAATCATTTTCATTTTACAGAGGAAAATACAACAAAATGCTGAACATGATCAGCTATTTTGTATTCTTTCATGAGATGGTCAGTCAGGTGCAGCCACAAGGAAAGAGGCTCAGGAAAACAAAGTATATTATACCCATGGGTCCTACAGACAGAAGGCCTCTGGCACACCACGCAGGGCCACATGGGAAAGCACCTGCATAGTCAGGAGGCAGAAGAAGGGAGCCAGGGGATGGTGGAGGCCAGAGCCTTCAGTGGGGTTTCCCCAGGAAAGAAAAGGAAAGGCAGGTGAAACAGTTTGGGATTGGCTAGTTTGAATAATTTGGGAGACTCTACAGAGTTGATCCCTAGCTGCCTGGGCCCTGGCCCTTGGATGTCTGAGGCAGATGGATGTTGCCTCCTGGGGTGCATGGTCAGACAAGGGAAGCCTGGCTCTGGATTGATTAGTTTGCATATCAAAGACATGCTTCTGGCTGAGCCCTTTGTTGTCTCTAAGAGTTGACTAGTCCTAGGAGGGGCAATCTCTTCTCAGCCAGAAATGTTTGTTTTTAAGAAGTCAAAATATCACAAAATGCCCAAATAAATATATACCTACATATACACTTACAGTATATACATGCACGCGCATGCACACACACACACACACACACACACACTGCACATGCTCAAGGTCACATTGTTTAAAAGAAGTAAACCCAGACAGCCACATCCAGGGCATGTGCTCTTATAGTTGGGTGGTATGGTTCAGTGTTGAACATCAATGAGGCTGAAATAATAGAAAGACCCACTTGGAAAGATAAAAGTGAACGTGCCCCTCCTACACACCTGTTTTAGTTTGGGTTCCCTCCAAAGCAGAGTGAAAGCCAACAAGAAAGAGTGCTTTACGTGGCAGATGATCTCAGGAAGCAGGAATGAGGGAGGAGGGAGAATGAAACGGGGAAGGAGGAAAAGCAAACGTCAGGATGTGTTACCGGGGTTGCTGCTGTGAGCAACAGGAAATCACTTCTACATATACAGGATGCCTGCCACAGTTGTCCACCTAAAAGACAAGAGACTTTATCCACCAGTATGTATTCACCAGCTGCCAGCCTCACTGGCTGAGGGTTGCCCCAGGTGTTAATGTCACCCCATCTCTAGTCTGCAATGCACAGCCAAGCAAATTCCTTTGACCTCCAAGAGGACACTGAGGCAGAGGGCTGGAAGACTCACCTTGCAGCCTTGCATATCTGAGGTGGGTGGGTAGCAACACGAGATGAGTCCATGGAAGCTGCAGCTGATTCAGAGGTAAATGAAGGGATGTGGCATATGCAGGCATCAGAGGCATCTGCTATGTCACTCAGATTTCTCCCCGTTAGACTCTTTCTGTTGAATTTTACCAAGAACAAATTTGTTACCTAGGCACTAGGGATGCCCTGGCCAAAACAAGGCACCAGCTGTGTCCTCATGGAGCTTACAGTCCAGTGGAAATTCATTTGGGACCAGTTTTCAAATAGGAATCTTCCCAGTGTCCACCAAAGGGGCTGACCTCTATCCTGGAGAACCACCCACTGTTGCACAAGCCACTGAGCTCCTTTTCTGGTCACATTACTTACTGCTTTCCTAGGAACTGACTGTTTCTCAATAGTTACCAAGCATTTTCCTCCTAAACTTTAGTTGGCAGAATTTTATTACTTTAACCTCATCCTGGAAACCAGAAAACCTCATGCGCTTCTCTGTCAGGCCCAGAGCATTACTCAGGAAGAAATGAACATGAGGCAGAGAAGGGAAAACCCACAGAAGCAATATCATTAGGATTTGTCTGTTCCAGAGCCAGGCTGCCCACATTGCCATTTCATCTTCATGCATATTTACTCAAGGCCCTTCAGTTCTACTTTGAGTCCCAAAGTTTGACATTTTCTTAAGGAAAGAAAGATGAGAAAATCCACTTTATTAAAATCTAAGATTTTCACTTAAAGTTTGGTTACTTCTTTATATCACTGAACTCCAGGGGTAGATTTCTCATGTAAAATAATAAAAGTTTTTTAAATGCCTCCACACAAAGCATAGCAATATTAAAGCACTAAATTAGAGTCCAACTTTTTCTGAGACTGAGCAACTTTAAAAATCTATTTGCAAAGGGGGCTGTGATTTGAAGCACTTTGCAGAAGGCAATTAGTGATCACTGAAATACAAGGAGGCATGATGTGGAGTGTCCTTCAATGATCTTATTATGAAAAAAGACATGTCCACACTGGTGAATTTCTGATCTTCATTATATTGATTTCCACCATTCCCACATCATTAGCCTGGTTAAATCCATAATTCAGAGATTTGTGCTAAAGGGTCAAAGGTGTGGAGTAGCTCTATATCCAATCAGCTTGTTTGAGTCCATTGTTGAGACTCAACCTGAGATATTACCTTGCAGCATAGGCTATGAACATTCATCACAATGGGAGGTGATGGAGAGAGTGAATGGATCCATGGAGCCAGTCTGAAATATTGCAAACACTTATGATATCAGGTTGGGAGCATAGCAGGTTGTCACCTTCACAGGGGTGAAGATAGAGTTGAGTTAGGTCTATCTGGGTGTGATCCTTTCACAACTTGTCATTAAGTCTGAAAATCTCCAACCACAAGTCTAAGACAATCCTGTGCCACAAGACAAAGCTGTTAGAAAACCTATGTATGGCCAGGTGTGGTGGCTCATGCCTGTAATCCCAGCACTTCGGGAAGCCAACGTAGGTGGATCACGAGGCCAGGAGTTTGAGACCAGCCTGGCCAACATGGTGAAACCCCGTGTTTACTAAAAACACAAAAATTAGCATGGTGTGTTGGCAGGTTCCTGTAATCCCAGCTATTCAGGAGGCTGAGGCAGGAGAATCACTTGAAACCAGAAGGCGGAGATTGCAGTGAGCCAAGATCGCGCCACTGCATTCCAGCCTGGGCAACAAGAGCAAAACCCCGTCTCAAAAAAAAAAAAAAGAAAGAAAACCCATATGCACATCTACAAGAGCTGCCTAATTCCTTTGTTAGTGGATATTGTTGACATTACCTTTTGATAGCTTTTGAAAGAACATTCCAATCTTCTTTTCCATTATTGAAACTGTCTTTGCAAAACTTATAGTAGTAAGGGAAATCTGACATAACTGACTCCATCTTGCTTCTACTGGGCTAAATTGCTTTTGCTTATTCTTGTGCAAAGCCATAATAGTCCTTTCCTTGAATTGATTCCCTCCTTGTTCAAAAATTGAAACTGTATTTGTAAAGACTAACAAAAGATCACAAGGTTAGAATTATGGTAGGGGCATGAACTTTGCTAAAGAATAAGCATAGTTAAACAATAACCTCCCATGCTTAGCTTGCTTCTCTATAAGTGGCTGACTGCCCCAGAGTCACATAACCAGAGGTCACAGGATTTACAACTTCCCCAACTACTGGGCTTTGAGATATTTTTCAGATTTAACATTTCAGCAGACCAAGAGATGCCACTTGGTCCTGTGACCCCCTCCTGGAAACTGACTAAGCCTGTGATTTCATCTACAGCCAATCAATTATCTGTCTAAGCCTGTGATTTCATCCGCAGCCAATCCATTATTTCAGTTCCCCAGTCCCCTCTTGCCACCCCAAGTATTTTTAAAAACCCTAGCCTCTGAATTCTTGGGGAGGCAAATTTGAGAAATGTCTCCCATCCTCCTGCTTGGCTGGCCCTTCAATAATTAAATTCTTTCTTTGCTGCACTGCCTGCTGTTCTCAGTGCATTAATTTTTTTCAGGGCAGTGGGCAAGAAGAACCTTTATGTCTCGCTTGGAATCCGCCCTCATGCAATTTTTTTCTAATCATCAAACCATTTCCCATGGCAGAAAAACTACTCCTGAGAAATACCATAAAATATCAGTAAATCTATATGCTCCTGACTATTCCTGTGAGATATTTCTCCCTTAAGGCTAAGGGTGTGAAGACTTGGACAAATTTTGAGTAAATAGTATTGCAAATGCAATAAGATAAGAAAAAGAAGTGCAATATAAGAATTAGAAAGGAAGATAAAAATTATCATTTTTTGCAGATAATACAGTTTAACTGTAAGATCTAAAAGGATTTTAAGATTTATAAGCAGTTTCAGCAAAGTGATCCAAAGTAAGATCAGCACTCAAAAATCAATAGAGGCCAGGTGCAGTGGCTCATACCTGTAACACCAGCACTTTGGGAGGCCAAGGCAGGAAGAACGCTTGAGGCCAGGAGTTTGAGACCAGCCTGGGCAACATAACAAGACCCCATCTCTACAACAAATAAAATAATTTTATTTTAAAAGTATAAAAATAAAGTAAAAAAAATCAATAGCTTTTCCTATACACCAAAGAAAACTCATTAAAAAGAACAGAATAACAGATTCTTGTTCATAATAGAAATTATGAAACTAGCTAATAATATAGCTCACAAAAATTTCTAAGACTTTCATGAAGAAAATAATATTTTAGCAAACAGTATAAAAGAAAACTTACTAAAAGGACCAGCAATACCAGTGAAAAGGCATTCGTCTTGGAGAAAAACAAGTACCTATGTATAACAATTCATGTTTTATAATGCTCACTATATAAAGGAAAATAAAAACAACCTAACTCTCCATTAGTAAAAGATTAATTAAATAAACTGTAGAATAATGATACTACAAACTCCTATCATGTAGCAGGTAAAAAGATTGAGTGCCAACATGGTAAGATATATAACTAAGGAGAAAAAAAAAGCTACAAACAATAAATGCAGAATAATATTATTTATTAGATAAAATATGTATAAAATACAAAGGCACATTTTTCTTTCTGTGTGTGTATGTGTATGTATACATTTAAATAAATAAAAGCATATGGATAAACACTAATATGATAACAGCAATGACCTTCAGAGAGAGAAGTCATACTTTTTTCTGTTTGCTTGAATACTTTTATACATATATGAGGCTGGTGCAAAAGTAATTGCTCTTTTTGCCACTGAAAGTAATGGCAAAAATCACAATTACTTTTGCACCGATGCGATATATGAGGACTGTATGCATTCATTACTTAATTACTTAATGCAGTACATTATTACTTATAGATAATGTGTTAACTAAAGGAAAAGCAGAAGAGGAAAGACAAAGTGCAGCTTTGGAGCTCTCCAGTGTCCTCTCAGTCTTCCCCTTCCTTCCTTCTCCTTGTCAGTGCCCCACCTGGGCTAAAACAGGGAATGGATGGAATGCAGCACCAGGCAGCATGCTGGTTCTGGTTCCTGAATGGCTGCTGGAGTCAAGTGGACAAAAGCTAAAGGTGTGAACAGGTGGCTCCTGGTAACTGAACTTTGACCAAAGGAAAATGGGAGCCAGAGAGGACTGGGAGAAAATTTCCCTGAGAGGCCAGAATCATTCATGTAAATTCCCACCTGCAGGTAGGCGTTCAGTAGCATTTTCCTTTTTTGAAGTGGCCCCCTCCCCATGCAGGTATCAACACACAGACACTTCCCGAGCACTTATTATGTGCAAAACATCATGTGAGGGGTCCTGGGGGATCCAAAGAAGATTTGAGCCACAGGCCTCGTCCTCATGGCATCTGCCGCTATCTTTGTCATCCCGTTGGAGACAGCAGAGAGAGGAAAGTCCAGCAAAGCAAGAGTTAACCCAGGCATAGGATCGGGAAACAGGAGAAGCAATGAAGCAAAGGAACACCAAGTGCTCTTATCCACCTTCTCAGGGCTAGATCGCAGGGCCTGAACTCCTGCTGCCTGTTAAAAGATCCCCGTAATCCATATTTCCTTTTTCAATAATAAGAAGCAACGTTTCCTAATGCCAGGCACAGTGCTCTGCAGTTTGTTTGCATTATCTCACTTAATCTTCACAACAGACCTATCACATGCGTGCAATTAGATTCCCATGTCATAAATAAGGCAACTGAGGCAAGCACAGCTACATTACCTACCCGAGGTCAGAAAGCCTCACAAGCTTCATAAGTATGAGTCCACTGTTCACTTATAAAATGAGGGTAAAGAGAAACTATCAGTGTCTCAGAGAAACCAAGAGGGGAGCAGTCCAAGAGAGACTTACAATGGCAAAGAAAAAAATCCCTGGGAAATTACTGCTGGTCCTGAAAAAAAAAAAGACCCTATGAGCCAAAGACTTGTGATTTGCAGTTATTAAAACTGTCCAGCTGCCATAGCAACAAGTGCAGCAAGCACGCAGGCTCTCTCCCAAGACAGAATATTTTATGACTGTATTACGGATACATACTCAATGCATCATGTCAATAATGACAGATGTTTTGCTGTCTTCCTGAGAAAGAATGTCTCCTTTTCCTCATGTTCTTTAAGTGCGCAATTCCCATTTGTTCTTCCCTGGTGGGGGATGCGAGGAGGAGAAAGGATAGGGAGGAGAATGGGGTACAAGTTGGTAAGATTCTGGGGAACTTTTTGGTCTAGAGTTTGAAGTTTCTACATCAACAAAGCTCAGAATTACAGAATATTTTCTCTCCATGGTCTTCTCTCCCTTCCTGTTTGCCTTTCCTCTGTGACACTCCTCTGCGACCACCATCAGAAGCACCTTTCTTTGCCAAGTGACCACTACAGAATGGGCTGTGATGGTGTAATTTACTGAGCCCTGGGAGAGTGCATGATATTGGAAGGGGGAAGTGAGGAAAAAGGGGAGCTGCCTAGAGCTGGAGTCTCTAAAAGTCCATCTTGCAGCACCAACAGAAAGGTAGCATCCTCAAAGGTAATTAGCTCAAAAATTTGGCTTTATTACGGATCACTGGGATTCTGGATCTGAGCACCTAAAATGAGAAATAGCCCATGGAATGGAAAACAGTTAAAAGTTGTTATCTGGTCTAAAATTGGGGATGGAGAGAAAGAACTGGAATTGGGTCTCAAACGATGGGAGAAGAACAACACACACTGGCCTGGAAGCGGCAAGGCTTGGTGGCAGCCAATGGGGAGCCAAAGATCAACTCAGATTGAAGCTTGTGGATAAGGCCAAGCCATCAGCATGGGGAGCATGTTTTCCAGGGAACTTTGCACTGGGGTCATGAACAAATCCACATAAGGTGAGGAGGCTGAGCCTCAGCAACCAGGGCCACCTTGGCCAGTCAGAGTTCACTTCAGTCCTGCCAGGAGAAGACCTAGGAGAAGTAGCAGTGTGTCTTCAAGACTGGTTAGAATAAGCACAAGTCAAGAGAAATGCATTTGCCCCATGGTGGTCTCCTGCTATTTTTTCCAGCCCAGGATCCTCTCTCTCTTTATCTGGTAACACACCATGATGTATTTTCAGGACAAGCAGCAATTTCCCAGGGATTTTTTTCTTTGCCATTGTAAGTGTCTCTTGGGCTACTTCCCTCTTGGTTTCCCTGAAACTCTGATAGTCTCTCCTTATCCTCATTTGCATAAATAAGCAGTGGACTCATACTTACTAAGCTTGTGAGACTTTGTGACCTTGGGTAGGTGACCTAACCATGCTTGTCTCAGTTGCCTTATTGATGACCTGGGAAACATAATTGCTCTCACATGATAGGTCTATTATGAAGGTCTCCTGTGATATGCACATGCATACAGGTGCACACACATACACACACACACGGCTCATTTAGTTGAGGTAAGCCTGGCCTCATTGTCAGCTCCATCCCTGGTTAACCAATCACACACTAATTTCCCTCAGCCACAGGAACTGCAGTGTTCAGAAATGTGCGGGGGATGGATATCTCCCATCTGATCCACTCTCTCACTCTGCTCTATGCCCAAAAAGTTGACCAGTGCAGGCTTCATCAGCGAACTCCTTTACCTTCTGGCTTCCAGTTAGAGTCTGCTGTTGGCAAACACTAGCAAAAGAGCAGATGGAGGAAGGAGGTCATAGTAAGCTATGTATTCACCATGGGTAAATGCAGCCCTCAAAGGAAGGTTGCAGTCCATCAGACAGTCCTGGCCACACAGCTCTTTCTGTTTCCATGCCTGGGAATAATAATAGAATCCCAGCGTTACAGCCTCAGGGTGCCTCCATTCTCTGTGGTTTCCCTGTATACTGCCTACGTATTTGAGAACAGTCCCTAATTAAAATTTCCTCAAAGCATCCAATTTCAGTGAACTATTTCCTGTTAGGGTCCTGACTGATATAGAGTATGTGACACAAGCTGAGATAATTAAAGCCAACCCAAGATTTCGGGAAAGAGAAGCTCTCTTTCTGCAGAAGTTATAACGCAAGCTGAAGCCAGCATGGAGAATGCTGCCTGAGAATGAAGCCAAATTGAGGAGAGCCAAGTGGCAGGGAGAAGAGGAAAGAGACCCGTTCCTCACACCATTTTTTGAGCACATGGATCCAGTCATACATGAAGACTCTCCACTCCCTGGACTTGTAGTTATACAAGCCAATAAACCCCCATTATTGCTTAAGCCACTTTAAGTGCCTTCCTTCACTGGCAAATAAATAGTCATGACATCCCTTGTTCTCATGTCCATGGTGCAGGCTGATCTGAACAGAGGGGCACACTTATGCTCAACACATGATAAGTGTCTGGACTCGTATTTAGACATCCTTAGAGAGGCATAAATGGGAAAGGAAGGCAGAGAGGTGAAAGCTACAAGCACCCTGTGATTCCTGGAAACAAGAGTCCAAATGTCAGTGCCTTGTAGGATTCAATCACTTTATATTACAGAAGAGGTAACTGAGGTCTAGAGGAATGAAATGACAGAGCTAGGACTAGAAGTGGGGCTTACGCCACCCAGAGCCACGTGGAATGGAAACTATTTTCATCTGACCCCAATTGCAAAACGTGAAAAACTCACATAAGAAAGTTATTTGTGCTTGGGAGCCACCAAGAGAGTTCAGCCTTTTTCCATGAGATTTCTTATAAAAGCCTGATTTTTCAGAGACAAGTTGGCCCCAATGTCCTGAGTTGGAAGCACCAGGGGAAGAGCTGTGCAACGTGTCAAACCTGTGGCTTGCAGTCTGCAGAGGGCTTTCAAGAGGCTAGGAGTGTGTCAGGAGATAAAAACAAGCTCAGTCTTATTTCATCTTTTTTTTTTTTTTTTTTTTTTTGAGATGCAGTCTTGCTCTGTGGCCCAGGCTGGAGTGCAGTGACGCGATCTCAGCTCACTACAAGCTCCGCCTTCCAGGTTCACACCATTCTCCTGCCTCAGCCTCCCAAGTAGCTGGGACTACAGGCATGCGCCACCATGCCTGGCCAATTTTTTGTATTTTTAGTAGAGATGGGGTTTCACCGTGCTAGCTAGGACGGTCTCGATCTCCTGACCTCATGATCCGCCCGCCTCAGCCTCCCAAAGTCCTGGGACTACAGGTGTGAGCCACAGCACCCGGCAGCCTTATTTCATCTTGATGGCTATAACGTTGTCCCTTCCTACAAACAGCTCAAAGAAGGAGGGAAAAAGGTTTACTTGTTTGCTTTCATTTTTACCAAGTAGACACAGCAAAATAAATAAGACCTACTTGTTAAGGTAAAATATTTAAGATTATACAGAGATGAAGATGAAATTTCTCAAAGTCTTTAGTCCTTTCTTCTTTACAGCATTCTGATAAGGTAATGGGAAGCATGTATTTGAAGAAAACAAATGTTTTACTTCATAATAAGCATCCTCACTGGAACTCCAAATCCCAATTGCCAATCTCTAATGGAAAAGGCCTTAAGGACCAAATACTAGGTTAAGTTTCCAGGTTTAAGGCTGTAGTTCTACAGCCTGTAGAGAAATATGTATAAATACATGGGAATAAATCAAATGCAGCATTCACAAATTCAATCTTATCTTTAGGAAAGAATCCCAGCAAGCTTGGAATCGAATCAGTCTTCTAAGATCTGACAATGCTAATTTCCCAAAATCCTGTATGAAATATCATTACTTAATAGTGATATTTTAAAAGCATTTGTATTAAAGTTAGGAAGCAGGAAAGGATGTCCATTATTATAGCTTCTATTTCACATTGTTTTGCAGAACCTAACTAAAATAATAAAACAAAAAAGGGAAAGGGAAGTATAAGGATTATAAAGAAATATCATAATCTAAAGTCAACATAATCATCCCAAAAGGAAACCCAAGAGAAAAATGACAAAATTATTAGAATAATGATAGTCTCTTATGCCAGCAATAATCAAATTAAAATAGAAAACAAGATAATTATACAAGTGTGAATATTACCCAATGCTCCCTTTCACTTGATCTCAGGACCTAGATATAATATTTAATTTTTCTGATCCCCAGTTCCCTCATCTTTAAAAAAGTTTTTAAAATATTGAGCTCACGTATTTATGAGTTAATTTACTTACATCCATATAGCCCCTAGCATGAAATCTGGAATTTAGTAAGTACTCAACAAAGATTCCTTCTTGAGGGATTATTGGCTATATGGCTGTTTATTATATGTCATAAGAGCTAAGTGCAGGGATTTAACCATTGAAGAAAACATTTTGTTCAATCATCAAAGAAGCTAGTCACCTTATCCCTGTTTGCAGCCACAAACCCAGTTGCTACCAAGAAAGGAGAAAGAGTTGTAAATCCTTTGGAACTTAGTCATTTCGCTAAAGGAAGTAAAGAGTGAAGGCCTCCAAATTCTCTACTGTAAGTTACTCTGATGGTAACAAAACTTCTCTTGTAATGGTCTTGCCTATTAACCAAGAAAGGTATGTGTTTTTGCTCTCTATATGTGGCCACAGTGTTTGAAGTACTGCACAGGCCCTAACAACTAGAGATTTTTTAGAGTCTGAAATGTTTGAGGTCTGGAAAAAAATTAGTTGTTGTTTTTTTTTTTTTTTTTGAGACAGAGTCTTGCTCTGTCGCCCAGGCTGGAGTGTGGTGGCGCAAGCTCGGCTCACTGCAAGCTCCGCCTCCTGGGTTCATGCCATTCTCCTGCCTCAGCCTCTCCGAGTAGCTGGGACTACAGGCGCCCGCCACCACGCCCGGCTAATTTTTTGTATTTTTTTAGTAGAGACGGGGTTTCACCGTGGTCTCGATCTCTTGACCTCGTGATCCGCCCGCCTCAGCCTCCCAAAGTGCTGGGATTACAAGCGTGAGCCACCACGCCCAGCAATTAGTTTTAATATATATGAGAAAACTGTGAAATTGAAATTAATAAATATGTAAATAAATGTCTACAAAATCTAACATTATGCAAACTTTTTAAATAAGCATATTTAATTTTATTTAAAAATTGACATTTAATTTTAGAAACAACTTATTGGTTAGATTTTTCTCATTGTGTGAGTATGAACACATACTCAGGAATTCTTGCAATGATTGTTGCTAAATTGTAAACAGTAGTAAATTACATTATAGGAAGCCAAATTATTTTAAGAGCAAAAATAATAGAAGTTCTTTCAAACAATTATCAACAGAATGTGATATTTAATGTAAGATGTGATGCTTTTTAATTCGTCTCATAATATATAAGAATAACTGCAAAATGAAGAGTTGCCTAGGTTTGTGAGTGTTCAAACAGCAGCACACATTTCTTAAACTGAAAGATGTATTGAAAAGATTTGAAATCAAGCTGGGCGTGGTGGCTCACACCTGTAATCCCAGCACTTCGGGAGGCTAAGGGGTTGCGGGGGCGGATCACCTAGGTCAGGAGTTCGAGACGTGCCTGGCCAATATGCTGAAATCTCATCTCTGCTAAAAATACAAAAATTAGCCAGGCATGGTGGTGCATACCTGTAATCCCAGCTACTCAGGAGATGGAGGTAGGAGAATCACTTGAACCCGGGAGGCAGAGATTGCAGTGAGCCAAGATCATGCCACTGCACTCCAGCCCAGCCTGGGCAACAAAGTGAGACTCTGTCTCAGAAAAAAAAAAAAAAAAAGATAGAAGTCAAAGAGTATTTTAGGAAATCATGGGCAGAAGGCCCAATATATATATGAAGCAGGAAAATTACAGCCATAGACCTAAGCCTCTATACCTTTGCTCAGGAAAGACTTATATTGTCAACTACATCAGTTCCTGTGGCTTGAACTACTTCATAAGCAAATACAAAATATTTTTATATTATATATATAACATGTCCATCCTGTCAAGTAAGACAATAAAACTCTCAAAGTCACGATTCATAACCACTGTTTTTTTAATCTCATCTTAAGACATGCAGCAATCACTCAGTATCTACATTTAAAACTGAAGATTAAAAGAAGCAAGCACCTTCAGAAACATTTTTTTTAAAAAAGGTTCTTCCAAGTTTGTTACTAACAACAAATGAAAAGAACCTGAAACTTTGAATTGTAAAATGCTGCTGGGAAATTACATTTTCACGAACATCTATTGTTCATTTGTTCCTTGCCTGAAAATATGTTTCTCCCTGGGATATTAGCATATAACAAATAAATCCTAAAGTACCTTATTTTCCTGCCCAAATGCAGTACTTAACTCTGGTTGATTTCTTAGCTAAAATTACTTACAGGAAGAAAAATTGCCTAAGTGTCTTTGATTACTATGGAATATTTGAGTCCTCATCAAGCCATACCAAACATCTTACACACACACACACACACACACACACAAATGCCTTGAACGGCATTGTATTTAAATATGATGATGTTTTTGATAGAGAAAACAAGAATTATTATTACCTATGTGAATTCCCACCTAAGGATTAACCTTGCTCTATGGATTTCATAACTATGGCATTATAGCTGTGCTTTTCATAATGAAGGGAAAAATCCAGCATCAAATAAGCAATTTGCCATGGTTCATGTACTCCCCCACATCTGTGAGAGGAGGATATTCAACTATTCCAGCTACGAATTTCTGAGCATTTTGTTTCCTAAAGGGGAATTTACCTGAGCTCCTATAGGGAAGAGATTCATGCAAACTTAAGTCATAATGCCCCAAACCACAGTCACAATTTTAACAGCATTTATTTTATGTATTTATTTATTTTTGCTAATTCTTCTTCACGAAAAGGAGTTGAGAATAGTCTCAGACTTCTGCTAGAGAACAGGAAAGAACCAACTGTACCAGATGTAGCTCCATTCACCCTCCCCTGACGCTGACCCCCTCCCATCCCCCACCAAATAACAGTCTGCCAGTCAGAATGGGAATTATCACAAAAGATGGATAACTGGAGTATAATTAACTGTGAGATTTAAGTCCTTTAAAGAACCCGGACCAAAGAGAGAGAAATTTGTTCTCTTAGCTAAATTATTCCTTCTGAACTCATTCTTCCCAATACCTTCTGCTCATTAGCTTAAATGAACTCAATGATCTCCCAGCCCAACCAGACTGCTGGGAGTCTGTGATTCAAAGCACTCACCTGAGCTCAGAGGTCTCCAGTCTATTCACTACCACGGAGATTTCCCATTGTCTTCTACCTTGCCCACTCACCAAGTTTTCAAAGGTTGTGTTCATTAAAGAAGCAGCACTGGTTATGTCCAATTAATTAATTTTTCTACTTCAAATTAAGCAGACACAGATAACCACCAAGCAGCATGGTTGAGCAGCACGAAAGAGCCAGGATTACCACATTACCACCCTAGTTGCTTCTGAGGTTCCTATACATGATGTTTTAGGGTGGCTAAATATAGGATTTTCACTAGATTTTCTGAAATATAGAGAATAACTTTAGAAATCTGAGTTTGAGAGCACTGCCTCTGAGCCCCCATAGAAGACTATCCTTGGACGAATCCATCCTATAGGACTCATGTGAGCATTACCCCTGTTTTGAGAGCCCCCAGCTAAATTGGGGCCCCTGCACTGGAGCAGCCAGCAACTCTTTCCTAATAGGAAATGAATAGAGCTGGATGTGAGTGTTGCAGTGTGTCTTTCACAAAATATCCCCTTACCTAGTGGAAAGCCTAATGTCTGGTTGTCTGAACTGCAACCAGGGAGTCCCTCACACAGGAAACTTGTTTATACTGGCAGATGCCTTTGTGGCTCTTGTCTGATCTGTGTCCAGTTTATTCCTGCCCGACCATTGCTCTGATGCCGGGAGCCCAGCTTTGCATTTTCCTCAGGGTCCCAGGGATGACCCAGCCTGGGGCAGCCCCCAGGTCTTCAGACGAAAGGTATGAATTCAATACACCACCACAACAGGAAACATGTGTAGAGATTTTTACTTATAGATCCTGGACATGGGTGTGAGTCCTCAGGTCACAAAGCAGGAAGGAAGAGTCAGGAAGAGAGATGTGGCATGTGTGGTAACTAGTTGCACATCTAAGGGAGTAGGGTGTGGGTCACTTTAAGTTCATGGGCAAATGTCTGCATGGTCCTTTTAAGTGGAGTGGTAGAAAAGCAGGGAGCCCGTCGGCTAGGCCAGAGAGACGCCTCTAAGTTCTTATCTTTGGCCACCAGCTTGAGCCACTCAGATGTGGTTTAAAACTGGAAACTGTGTCCAGGGAGACTGAGCCCTGCTTCTGGTACAAGAAGATTAAACCTGTATTCAAGATGGATGCTGAAGCAACATAAAATGATACGAATTCACTAAATTTCCCTCTCCCTTAGAGTGGGTGTTCTGGGTAAACTGCATAGATATATCTATTTCAAGATGTTGCTGTATATTAAGCATGGTACTGGATGCTTTACAAACACGGCCTGAAAAAGTCGTCATAGTAAGTAACTCTATGAAATAGGTATTCAATCATTCATCCACCCACTAATTCAGCAAAACTCTGTAGAAGGCTTACAATGTACAAAGTACAGTCTAGGCTAGTAGGTCTACAGGACTGGAAAAGACCCATGAAATACTTGCCTCCAGGAGTGTACACTCCAGCCTGGAGATGCAGATGACAAGTGAAGAAACAATTGTGCAAGGAAATAAATAGGATAACCTAATAAAGAGTGAAGAGACTCACTACTTAGATTACATGCTCAGAGACATTCTCACTGAGGCCCTAACACCCGGTCCAAGACCTTACGGTCCTACACCTACTTTGCCAAGTGAAAAACGGAGGCTCACAGAGGTTGAGTAAAGAGCCCGACATCACAGTTAGTGACACCAAGCCAGATTCTAACCTAGAGTTGTCAATGTCCAAACCTGTTGACTTTTCACTACAACAATTGCCTCCCAAGAGGGACCTGATAAACATCAAATTCTGCTGTATATTACAGGCTGTTGTAGCAGAGGTTTCAGTCTAGCTAGGCTGTACAGAGAGGAGAATGTTGACAAAAAGAGAGATGATAACAAAGAAATAAAATTCATAACCATCCTCATGTATATGAGTGGAAAAACATAATGGATCAGCACTTAATTTCTCTTTCTTCTTTCTCTTCCTCTATTAATTTTTCATCAAAACCAAAACATTTGATTTTTTCTTCCTCAGGGATGGTGATAAATAGGGTTCTGGTTTATTCCTTAGATGTAATGTATTTTCAGAGCCTATTTTTAAAGATATGAACGTTACATAAACACAGATGTCCTCATCAAAGTCTAGATCATCACCGCCCCCAAATCTTCATAAAGAAGTAGAGGTCCATTTAAAACACACACAAAGGAAAAAAGTTCTCATTGGCTGATTGGGTAAGTAGCACAGAGAACTGCCTTGATTACAAATGACATTTAGAGGTTCTCTCTAGTACTTGGCCATTTTCTCTGGTGAGTGATCCTGAACAGGAGCTAAGGTGTTCATTCAGAATGCTCCCAAGAACAATTTTATTGAACATAGGTTTTACTGAAACTGAAGCACCCAGCTATCTTTGAATCCCACAGAAAAAAAAAAAAAAAAAAAAAACTTCTTTCAGTAAATTAAGGGCTATTACCTGAGAAAGGAGAGCAATTGAGGCCCTGCCTCCAGAAGAAGAACAAAGCCTCCAGTTTTAAGTGCAAAGGAAGAAATTGGGGCTCAATTTAGAGAGGACAGCTCTGACAGAGAAGTCATTAAAGACAAGGAGGGAAAACCATCAGGAGAGCTTGATTGTGGCCACTCCTACTTCTCTTTTCAAACAGGACAGCTATTAATCTCTGTGATGCGCAAGTAGAAAAGCAATCTATTTCATTCCCACAATACCCTAATACGAAGGAAGGCCCCAAACCCAGGACTCCTGGAAGAAAATGTCACTCCGACACAAACTCTTCCCCAGATGGCCTGAAGTGATCGCCCTGTTTATAGTATCCCCTTAATGGTATGATGTTGCTAATAATACAAAGTATGCTTGGGGGAAAGTTTCTGGAAGTTTAGAACCTGGGCTTTGAAATCAGACAGAGGGGTCTTGGCTCTGCCACTTGATAGCTATGACATGGGATTTTCATGAACCCAGAGTGAACTTATTATTTTTCCAAGGCCTTGAAATACCCTACACAATAATACAATATAGTCTTCTCTACCTAATTAAGAAAAAATAAGCAAGTTTTTTTAGATGGTAGCCAAAATTTCAAAATCAGATATATATATATATATATAAATATATACACACATGTATATATACATACCTATATATATATACACACACACATACATACATACATATAGAGACAGAGACAGCTAATCAGAGTCCTTGTTTGAGATTTTCTTCTTAAAACTGAAAGGAAGTTAGGCACCCCCTTCCCCAACCTCCGCGGAAGTTGCAGGGTATAAGCTGTTGGGAGTTGAGAGTTTACTGCGATAGTCTGCAATGAGAATGGAGAAACTTAAACTGAGGACAACCGAGGCAAAGAAAGAAGGTCCTACAGGGCCTCAGGTCTCAGGTTCTAACTGTTCTGAACTTGGCTGCCTGTGTGACCCTTTTATTATTTGGTTATGCAAACTTCCTTGAATTATCTAAAATGGCTGTCTGCAAACTAAGGGTCTACAAGACAAATCTGCTCAGCTTATTTTTGTAAATACAGTTTTATTAGGACATAGCCACAGGCATTTGTCTGCTTTCAAATTGTCCATGGCTGCTTTCACACTACAGAGGCTGAGTTGTGTCACTGGAATAAAAACCATATGAAAATATTCACTATTTGGACCTTTACAGAAAAACTCTGTCAATCCTTGACCCAAAACAATTCAGAAGTCTTTCAATGATTTCTCCTTTTTGCCCAAGTTAACTCAGGTTGGTTTCTGTCACTTGCCACCACGAATCATGATTAGATCTGTCTTCAAATTTCTCTTGTGCTTAGCACACCCAATGCACAGCTTACATGCTGTCCAGTCCTGTGCTAAAGGCTTTTGTCCTTTTTTGTGTTCATCTTCTCTTTCTGATCATTCCTTCTGGTGCAGGAGTTATGCCATCCTGCATTAGGTTTTTAGTCAGGGGTTTTGCCATGTTGGCCAGGCTGGTCTTGAACTCCTGACCTCAGGTGATCCACCCACCTTGGCCTCCCAAAGTGCTGGGATTACAGGTGTGAGCCACCATGCCTGGGCTGTTTTGTTTTTTTTTTTCCCTAAAGTTTTGGTTAACTTTCTCAAAACACTCTCATAATAAGCAACTGCTATCATTCTTTGGCCCTCCAGAAATTCGACACAAAATGCCTGGAGCATCCCAAAAAACTTGCTATGCCCTTTGCTCTTGACTAGTCTGCTTTTGCATTAACCAGACCACTTCCGTCTCTTACCAGCCATTGCTTTGATTGTGCTCTGTCTTCAGGATCATACTGAGAAAGCCATGTTATATTTATCTCCTGTTATATTCTTCAAATGCTTCAGGATCTTGATCCCATTTGTTTAAAATTTCCATTAAAAACTCTGCTCTTGTCTGCAGCTAATCTGGGCACAAGAGTTTTGGCACCCATTGAGTGGAGAGTTTGCTCAACTTTAATTTTTTAGTTACAGTGTAGGCTGAATCAGTCGAGATGTCTACAGTGTTGGCTATTGATTCTGCTGTTAATCGTTGGTCCTCTTTAATTAGGGAATAAACTAGATTTTTTTTTTTCATGGAAAATTGATGCGGATGGGCTGCCACTGTGGGCTGTATCTTCAACATCATCTATTCCCTTCTTAAAATGAGTTACCCCGTTGTAAACAGCTGATTTCTTTGTGACATTTCCCCCATAAATTTTTCATAAAGTGTCAATGATTTCACCCGTCTCCCAGCCAAGCTTCGCCATAAATTTGATGTTTGTTCTTGCTTCAGTTTTAACAGAATTCATGTTTCTCTAATGAAGGTCCTTTTCCTTCTTAGTTCCTCAAACTAGATCCTGTTCAGACATGTTATAACAAATTAGCACCAGTTTAAGTTGGCGCAAAAAAATAAAATCCATGCATAATTTTTTTATAATATGAATTTTCCACGAACTTTTTGAAGACCCCTCATAGGCCCTCCCTCCTTCCTTCACCTGTCAACCATAAAGGCAAGGCAGGAGCTATTTTCATTCATCTTTGGTTTTTCCCTTTGTTGGTGTCTAGTGCAAAGTAGACACTCAAAAAGCATATGTTGTATGTATCTTGAAATAAATTTTTAATATTTCTTCACTTTCCAAAAGAAGACCAGTTTTCACGCCAAAAGTTAGCAGGAGAGCCATTCCATCAAGAAACAAAATAAATCTTCAGTCTCTGAACATTTTTAGTACGATTAGTCTAAAACTGTCCTTTCAAAGCATGGTCTATGAGCAGCAACAGCAGCCCCACCCAGGAACTTATGAGAAAGAAATTCTCAAGGCCCCATTCCAGACCTTGTAAATTAGAAACTGATGGGTGGGACCCAGCAATCGGTGTTTTATCAAGACCACCAAGTGATTGTGATGCTCACTAAAATTTGATGCTCTAAAGCAAAAGCAACAGATCAGCAAACTTTTCTGTAAAAGCCAGATAATAAATACTTAGGCTCAGGGTCAAGAAAATCAAAGATAGTAGATAATGTTTACATAACAAGGGAGAATACAAATTTTTATAAATTTTCGATGAGCTTTAGAAGTATGTTATATAATATATTGTGATAATAATGGGGTATAATTTTTTGCAAGACAGGTCTACTAATGAAAAGAATAGAATATGTTTTTAGGGATAACATTTTGATTAATTGGAGTTCTAAGTTAATTTTTACTATTGCTGTGGTCTGAATGCTTGTATTTTCATCCAAAATTCTATATTTTTATATAGAAGCCTAATCTCCAGTGTGATAGTATTTAGAGGTATGGCCTTTGAGAGATAATAAGGTCATGAGGGTGAAGCCCTCTTGACAGAATTAGTGCCCTTGTAAGAACAGACTTGAGAGAGCTTCCTTCTCCTCTCTGATTTCTGCCATGTGAGAACACAATGAGAAGATGGCCATCTGCAAACTAGGAAGCCGGCCTTCACCAGACACCAGATCTGCAGGCACCTTGATCATTACCTTCGCAGCCTCTAGAACTATGAGAAATAAATGTTCGTTGTTTAAGCCACCCAGCCTATATATCATAGTATATATTTTAAAGCAGCCCAAACTGACTAAGACAGATATCATCAAATTGATTGTAAATATTCTTCTTTAAAAACAACTATTAGTTCATAAGAACAGGCTATGAGACAGATGTGGTCCCCAGGCTGTGGATTACCAACCGTTACTCTAAAGCACCAATGCCCACAACCAAGAGAGGGACCAAATATTCAGTGTAAGGTAGCAGAAAACCTTTGCGTAAATTAGCAGTTTTCAACCGGCAATGGCTTTGCCTCCAAGGGACATTTGGCAACGGTTAGAGACATTTTAGGTTGTCGAAACTAGGGAATACAAGTGTGCGTGGGTTTGGGGAATGCTATTATCATCTAAAGGGTAAAAGCCAGTAATGCTGTTCAACATCTTACAGGACAATCTCCTACAATAAAGAATTACCTGGCCCAACAAGTCACCAGTGCTGGTTGAGAACCACTGGGATAGAGACTCTCTGTGGATCACTGCAGGCCTGAGAACCTCTTTTTCACCTCCTGTCATATTTCTATACTATACAGGCAGGTGCCCCAGTCTTATTCCTATTGTTACTTTCCAATTCACACCTGAACAAGATATCTTTAAATGTTTGTGCCAAGATATTTGCAAGAAGCAAAGCTTCTCTTTCGGAGTTTTCAAATTTTAATTATTGAGGCAAACTTAATGTCAACTCTAATACTATTTAATTTCAGAGCTATCCTTCAGAAGCAGCCTGGCGCCTATTTTCTCCCAGGAATAGCATCATGACGTTGGATATTTGTTGTAAGGAGGAAAACACAAAATGCTACTCAACAGGATCTTTGGCAAAAGAAAATGCCCCAGAATGTCCTAGGGTGTTGATGACTGTACAGGACATTGGAGAATCACGAGGCCTTCAGTTTGGAAAACTTCTAATGATTCTAGTTGTGGAAGGGATGTAATAATCATCGATAACTTATACCCTTCCCCTATTCTTCCCTTTAAAATAGGATACATCAGAAGCCAAGACATTCCTGAACCCCCTACCTGAATCAAAGAAAAAGATGCCTCCCCTTCTCCATGGGATATCCTATTATTTCACCCTTACAACAATCCTATGAGACAAATCCTGTTATCCTCTTTTTACAGACGAGAAAAGAGGCACATTAACTTGTAAAGCCAGATAAGTGGTAGAACCAGTATTGAATCTAGATATTTCTGAATCCACACTTGGGATCTTAAACATTATTGCATCATTAAGGCTTTCTAGATGCAATGGAACCACATCATTGATAAATTAAAAATTGGCTGGGTGCAATTTTTAATTGGTTCATGCGTGTAATCCCAGCACTTGGGGTGGCCAAGGCAAAAGGATCCCTTGAGCCCAGTAGTTTGAGAACAGCCTGGCAACATAGTAAGTCGCCATTTCTACAAAAAATAAAATAGCTAGGCATAGTGGTGTGCACCTATAGTCCCAGCTACTCAGGAGACTGAG
Source organism: Nomascus leucogenys (assembly GCF_006542625.1). Lineage (NCBI taxonomy): Eukaryota > Metazoa > Chordata > Mammalia > Primates > Hylobatidae > Nomascus > Nomascus leucogenys. Next base: position 21,534,643 of record NC_044383.1, on the reverse strand, counting down.
GTGTGTTGATGATCACTTGAGCCCAGAAGTTTGAGACTGCAGTGAGTTATGATGGTGCCACTGCACTCCAACGTAGGCAACAGAGTGACACCCTGTCTCAAAAAATAAAAATAAAAAAGCTGACAAGGGGAAGAAAATTAGTTATGTCAATACTCTAAAAATACACCAGCTATTGACCACTGTCTAAATGACTACTTAAAGGTGTACTCCAGATGACCAAGACTTAAATCCAAATGAAAATAGTCAAGAACAATGATATTAGTCACTGTATTAATGGCCCAGCCTAGTGGCCAGTAGAACTCCCAAGAAGCATAATGCCCAATTCATCACAAGGGTCCTAAGGAGAATTATCCCCTAAGTTAATTATAATTGGTTCTTCTGGCAACACTAATGAATGTGGGGGGGAAATGTAGAAAGCTAGTTGGCTCAATCACAATGCTATCTAGATGAAGCCTAATAATAAAAATATTGCTTATGAGTCATTATCCGTTGTTATGAGAAAAACCTTATAATTAGATATTTCTCTCAAAAATACTTTACTTAGGCAGGTTTTCAATCAGCTTCAGAAGCCCAAATAAATATTTCTAAAAATGTGGGAAAAAGAAAAACATATACAAGAATATCTATGTATGTATCTCTGAGTAAAAGGACCATTAGAATGTGCTTTAAATGTTTATGCATTTTTCAAACTTTTTAATAAACAGGCACTATTTTAATGAAAACAAATCTTCTAAATATTTAAATACAAAGCAAATAAAAAGCAAAGATTTATATTCTGAGATTCTGCTTATATTCTGAAATTTGAATGTATTAGTTTCAAAAGATAAAGTGATCTCTCTAAAAAGTGGTGTACCATTCACCTTAATAAACTGACTTGAGTCCTGAAATTCGAAGTAAAACAGATTTTAATTTCATTTCATTCCATGAAAAAACATAAAATAGCATACCTTTAGGAGAAAAATTTTATTTAAACGTGTTTCAACTATCAGTGATAATAGAAAAGGAAATATTTATGAGTCTGGTAAAAGAAAAATAATTTTTTCAAGTTCTTAATGAAAGACACAACTTTAGGAGAATTAGCTAAAGGGAAAAATTTGCATAAAGAGTTGAAAAGAAGGATAAATTATTTATTGGCTTTCCTCCTGCAGCACCTTCTAAACTTTCGATATGCATCAAAAGATGCCTGAAGAGAGCTAATTTCCATAGCAAATTTCCATTTAGAATTATATCATAGGTTTCAAAATGCTCTTGTTCCATTGTGTGCATGTTACATCAGTGTGAAAGGGTGGTCAGGTACAATGGTAATCTTAATCATATAACCAGAGCTCTCTTGATAGGGTGCATATGTTCCTGGAAAGATGTATGCAAATCAAATTATATTTGAAATGCACTTGGGAATTCACCCAGCAGTGACTTATTTAGGAAACCAATAATTCCTGGATAATATGAAAAAGAAAAACTAAAACACTAAATTCTCCATCTGGCAAGCTTAATTGTTTTTCTTATTTGCTTTCTTCCAAAGGAACATGTTTGGACAATATGCACAGAAACCCCTGACAAAATCCATTATTTGTATGAAAGATTAGAGTTTTCAATTTAAGAACCAAGAACATTTGACCAGTTAGAGCAATCTGAGTGTAACTAAAAACATATGCTTCACCCTAGTAGAGGTAAAGCAATGCTTAAATATGTTTCCTATATTAAGAATTTTCAGCATATAATTAATGTAAGACTGGATTTTCCCCCTTATGTTAATCAATGGCATCTGTAAGCCAATTGGCACATATTAGGAGCTGCATGAGTTCCAGATAGCTTTAAAAGGGTAATTATTTTCAGACCACTCGTGTATTTTTAAATTTTTTTTTTTTTTTTTTTTTTTTTTTTTTTTTTTTTTTTTTTGAGACGGAGTCTCGCTCTGTCGCCCAGGCTGGAGTGCAGTGGCACAATCTCGGCTCACTGCAAGCTCCGCCTCCCAGGTTCACGCCATTCTCCTGCCTCAGCCTCTCCGAGTAGCTGGGACTACAGGCGCCCACCACCACGCCCGGCTAATTTTGTATTTTTAAATATTTAATTTAAAATTCAGAATAAAATTTGCCTTGTATGTTTGACATTTTGTCAGAGAAAATACAAATCTTCAAAACAATGATAATATCAACTGTGATTACAGCAAATTAGAATCACATCCAGTCTCCTCCCCTGGGGTTGTTCTGGGACCAACACAAACACAGCTCAAGAAATTGAATTGCAATAACTAATTTGCCTTGACATTAAGCAAGAAAAATTGGAGAAGGCAAAGGTACCCGGGGTTACCTAAACCAGAAGTGCTGTTTCCTCAGTTCAGCTGACTGTCATTCTGTCAGGAAAAGTGAGGGATGTAAGAACACTGAAGATGCAGATCGTGGGTTGAGTAGATCACTCCCCAGTTCTGCAGATCAATACCTGAAATACTCACTGGGCCCAAGCGTGACCACTTGCTTAGGGCAGATAACGTCACATGATGTATGAGTGGGGAAAAATTCAGATCTTCTTCATAACAACAGCTATCGTTTATTATGTCCCTCTATTGGCACTCCTCTTGGGCAAGGCTTTCTGCATATTTACCTCATTTGTTATTCCCAGCACTGTTCCAAAGAAGGTATTACAATCCTTATAGCAAACTGGAACTAAGTTAAAGGGACTTGCTGAGAGTCACACAGGTAGTGAGTGGCAGAGTGAGTTATTTTCAATCCATATCTGAGTCTCAAACCCAAATCTTTTCCAGTGTGCCAAGAATTTATAGCTAGTTGTGGCTGCCAGGCTTTAAGATTCCAAGATGTCCCCCAGCAATCCCCTCTTTGTGATATTCACACCCTTATATAGTCCCCTCCCTATTGTACCAGGGTTGATCTTGGTGACCAATCACATATGGCAGAAGCGATGGCATATCACCTTTGAGATGAGGCTGTAAAAGGCCGTGGCCTACCTCCTAAGTGTTCTCTTGTTCTCTCTCTCTCTCACTCTCTCTGTCAGCCTTTGCTCTTTGGGAAGCAAACTGCCATGTTGTAGCAGCCCTATGAAGACACCTACTGGTGAGGATCTGAAGCTCTGGCCAACAGCTGGCAAGGACCTGAGTTTGGAAGTAGATTCTCCAGCCCAGGCCAAGCCTTCAGGTGACTGCAGACCTGGACAATGGCTTGACTGCAGCCTCATGAGAGATCCTGAGTCAGAACCACCCAGATAAGCTGCTCCCAAATTCCTGACTTTCAGCATCTGGGTGACATGTTTACTGCTAAGGTGCTAAATTTTGGAGTAATTTGTTACATATATAACTAATATATGTATGCAAAGCCTTGTATAAATACAATGGGAGAAATAAAAAAGCTTAAGAATGACATGCCCCTGCCAGCAGCTCTCAAGTAGCTTTCAGACAGAAGGAAAGAGAAAAGCATATATGAGGGTAAATCACAATTATTTTAGAAAATAATTCTGTGATCTTCTCTTGGGTTTTTCTGTGTACAGCACCTTCTCCCTAATTAGCCCAAATTATTGAATCTGATACTTTGGGGGTATGGGATTATTATAGAGGAGCTGCAAAGAGAAAGAAAAGATTATAATTGAGTTTCCAAAATTCAAAATAGCATTTGTATGCAAGATAATTCGTCATAAGACAGACATTGTTAAAAATGATACAATTCTTTAAATTTTTTTAGCTCCTATTTAACATATCAAGGGCTAGTCTTGGCATATTAAATCACAGACTTTTTCCACAATATAGATAATATAATTTTCTACCTATGATGGCTCGCCCAGAGTCAAAAGAAGACATATGAAAGGTAAAGGAAAATTCTAACTGCGATGGACACCATGGTTCTCAGATAGTATGGCTTCCCAGGAAGCCCTTTCTGTTGGCCTTCTTAGGAACTTGCCTTAGCTGAAGAGTCATCTTGCCTGGGTTGTGCACCTTGGCAGGGCAGCTCCCATCCAATAACTGGTAGATGCAGGGCAATGTAAAGGCCTGTCCCTTTTGCCCTAACTCAGGATATCTCTGAAGGGCATCCCAGCTTCAGAGTTCCCTTAGGACTGTCTGGAGCCATCAAGACTGCAGAAGAGTACAGCTTATCCCTCTACCCAGTCAGGTTTCCTTCCTGTGCCTTCCATAGGTGGTGATCACTAGAGGACTCCCTAATAAGCCTTCTATATATTCATCTATATCTCAGTGTCTGCTTTCCAGAAAACCTATGACAAGTTCCCTTTGAGTCCAGTGGAATGTGGGGACAAAGTAGGGGAGAGGTAAATCCAAAAGATCAGATGCATGTCCTAAAGCACAAAGCCTTGGAGAAGAGGGAGGTAGCTGATCAACACATCGCTGGCAGATGGCTTTTAGCCCAGCTCCCTATTTAGGACTTGGGAGCTCATCCTGCAGACCAGCACTGCCCCAATGCAGGGATCTCCTATATAGTCAAGAAGGCAGCAAGGAGGCTCAGCAAACAGATCAGGTTTGCTTTCCCAGGTTTCTCTGGTTTTCAGTGCACAGGGAATGCAAAGCTGAGAGCCAACAGACCAGCCACGGAGACTGCTAGGGTCAGCTAGGTGTGTGGGAAGAGAAGGCCCAGACCAGGGGCTGGCTGATGGATACAGCAGAGTTTCAGAGGGGTTTCTGGTCCCTAGATATTAAGGGAAGTCTAAGGAGATAGGGAAGGAAGAAAAGACCAAGGAGAAGCTGGGAAACATGAGAAGCAGATTTAATAGCAGCAGTGGTGGCAGCAGCCAACACGAGCAGTAGATGGAAGCAGAATGTTCAGGTGTGGACAAGGCCAGCAAACCCAAAAGTCTAGCCTAGGGCCAGGTGGCCCTCTTTCACCCCAGTCCTATGAGGTCACATAAACCACTCCTTCCTCCATCTTCTTGGCCACCATATTGGACAGGAGGAGAGAAGAGAGCATGGGGCTCTGAAGACTAATATATTTAGCTGAGTCATCCAAGCAGAGCAGCCTGTCAGCCTCATTTATGGTACTACAACTTTAATGGTTGCTGTAAGGTCCCAGGAGACATTGTCAATGCAAAATGTGCAAACTGTACTTTCATAAAATGTATGTTTTTAAAATGTATTAGGTTATCAAGACACTTAACTTCCCGTCTTTGACATTTCTATTTTTGTAAAAACTTTGTTTTCAAGTGGACAAGATAATTGTTGATGGTTGGATACATATTAAATTAGATGAAACCTGCTTGCATAAGCATTCCTGCTGCATTGTATAACCTGAGAGCCAGTGCATCTGCCATGGTGCCCCCACCATGATGTAGGTGTGGGGTCAGACTGCCCAGATTAGAGACCAGTTGAGGGCCTGAAGGAGATGAAGAGGAGTTGGTAGCCCTTAATAGTGAAAGGGAGGTCAAGTCAGCCACCCGGTTGTGATTAAGAATCCCTGAATTTGTCTTTGTTCAAAGTAGGATAACCATACACCCTGGTTTTCTTAGTCCCGGTTTTTACCTAAGATCCTCATGTTCCATCCAATTGGTATCCCCTTTCTTTCTCAGAAGTGTCCCACTTTAGATAGGAAATTATGTGGTCACATTAACTAAAAGCTATTTATTTAGAAAGAAATAATTATATATTTAACAGGAAATTTCTCTGTTTAAATAAGCCTCTAAGGAATCCTTTGATAAAGCAAATAAACATTAAATATTGCCTATCCCATTACAAGAGAGAGATTGGTTTACAGATTAATTGATTATTGGATTGGACAGAGATAACAAGACGTGTCGCTTGGATTTTCCCTCATCACAGTATGTGGAGGCTTAGAAAGAGACCAGATCAGCTACAGACATGAAGAGAGCCCATTTCATCTACACGTCTCAATTGATTGAGAGTAAATTTGTAACCCCCTACATACACAAAAAGTTAGCCATTTTAGGCAGCTGATTTGGTACTGGGCAAGTGATGCAGACTGAGGGGCTACTGACATTCAGAGGAGAAAGAAACCATGTGTAACTCTGATCGTCCTCAAAGCTTCATTTTGAGGAGAATGTGGCTACATCTTGAGCTCAAGAGAGAGGGAGGAGAGAAGCATCCACAGGCAGGGCCAGACCGCAGATCCCAGAGCCAGAGGGAGAAGGGACACAGAGGACCGGGAAGAGACAGGCTTGGCTGGAGCACTGGGCTGCTGCCAGGAACAGGGACACAAACATGGAAGGAAGGTGAGGACTGGATCAGGAAAGGGCCCAGGCCCAGGGAGATCCTGCCAGGTTTGGGGAAGACAGGGTCCTTTGGGATTTTCCGTGGGAGATAATTTAAAATACTCTACTAGAGTTAGATGAAAAGATGCTGACCAATATAAGAGTAGGCATCAAGATGGCTGGCTTTGCTATTGCTTTAATTTAATGGTTTGAATAGGTAACATTCATATGGTTAAAATTTCAAAGTGGACAACATCATACATAATTTTGAAATGTTTTCACTCTCCTTCCCAGCCACCCATTTCTTCTCAGAGGAAACCAATACCATCCCTTTCTTGCTTATTCTTCCAGAGATATTCTGTGTCATGCAAACCAATAATATTCTCATTCCAATCCTTTTTTGGTTTACATCAATAGCAGCTTATGCTATGCATTATTCTAACCTTGCTTTTTTCATTAAAAAAAATACATCTTAAAGATTGTTCCATATCAGAAAATTAAAAGTTCCCATGTGTTCTATGCTCTCATAGTATTCCATTATATGGACATACCATGGCTTATTTAACAGTCTCCTATTAATGGAAATTTCAATATTTTGCTCTTAGTAGCAATGGTTCAATGATTGTCCTTACAAATTCACCATGGCACACCTCTAAGTACATTTGTAGGATGTTTCTAGAAGGGGAACTGCCGAGGCAAAGATATGTGCATTTGTAGCTTTTTAGAATTTATTTTAATTGACAAATCATAATTACATCTACAGAGTACAATGTGTTTTAATATGTGTATACAATGTGGAGCGATTAAATCAAGCTAATTAATATATCCATCACCTCATTTACTTGACTTTTTGGTGATGATCTACTTGAAATTCACTCCCTTTGTTATTTTGAAATATATAATACATTATTATTGACTATTATCACCCTGCTGATGGAATCAACCTAAACATCTGTCAATAGATGAATGGATAAACCAAATGCAGTGTATATATACACAATGGAATATTGTTCGGCCTTAAAAAAAGAATGAAGTTCTGTCATGTGGGACAACATGGATGAATCTAGAGGACACAATGCTAAGTGAAATAAGCATTTGTCATATCTTGAGACATTGCCCTTGGTGAAACTTGCACCAAATTGCATTCCCACTAGAGGGCCTGTTTCCTTAGAGCCCAGCGAGCTCAGTGGGTTGTCAAACTTTGATTTTGGGCCAGTACTGAGAGGTGTAGACAGAGATGAGAAGCACTGCTTACTCTATTTCTGCTATTTCCTGACAAGTAAAGGGGACCCCCATGGCTCTCTCCACTCCCTGGAAGGTAAAGTCATGTATTAGATTGGTCAATTTGGGAAGCATAACCTTGTTGTACTTCTCTCAGCTCCTTCTCTCAGCACAAGCTGCCCCAGAAAACAGTTCCTTTTTGTTCCTGCCTGAAGCACAGGGAAGCCTGTCTCAGTGCACAGAGACTGAGGACACGCTGCCCCATTCTGGGGTTTGTTGGTGGCTTGTTTGGCTCTCACACTCAACCTCATCCTACAAATCCACCCTTATCAGTAATTAGGAGGATATTTCAGCCCCCCATCTGCTATTTCCTTCTTTTATTTTTTAACTTGTTCATCACTCAAGCAAGAAGAAGCTCAGAGACCCAAGTAAGAAGAGGCTTACATTTTAAAAATTGTTATTTTACTCTTTCCTAAAAATTCACTTCTCAACTAGGCAAAATTACCAAAGACTTCAGTTGTTTACCCAAAGAGTATTTCTCCAAGTAGAGTCATCTGCCTTCAAATCACTGGGGAATGCAGGGATAGGGAAACTATTTAAAATGCAGAGTCTAGGCCCATCCCAGAATTTCTGAAATGAAATCATCAGAGGGCAAGAGGGAGAGGTGGGGCCCAGAAATCTACATTTCATTACAAACTTCTCTAGATGGTATTGAAGCCTCATAAAGTTTACGACGCATTACACTAAATAAAGCAGTACACTAAATTACTCATCTTGAGAAAATCCTAGGTAACCTATGTTATTATCATGACCAAAGCTAACATATCACACCAAGTGAAAGAGACAGCTAAAGAAAATATGACCCAGGGGAGAAAACTTGAAATGTTAAGAACTTGCAAGTGCCAGCTAGGAATAACAGCAAAGAAATATTCATGAGGCTATTAAAGAAATAGATAAATAGCTTTCTGCCTCTATTAGGGATGGTACTTCAAAGCTGAGAGGCATCAAAGAAGAGGGCTGAATAGGACAAATGAAAGCTGTGGGCTTCAATTATTTATTGGCATGGTGAAAAATGAAATTTGGGGGACTCAGAGCCTTCAACGTATTCTAAATAAACCACTCTTGCCTGGCTAGATTAATTAGTATGTTAAAAGACAGGGTGTTAATTAGTTGCCTTTACACTGTTCTACCTACCCACAATACAACTGAGGAGTTATTATCTCCTACTTGTTAATTGGCTATTAACAGCAGGATGCAATTGCTTTGAAAATTATTCCCTTGAAAGTGCTTTAGGTCTAATGTTGAGAAATGTATCTATCTGTGTACATGTTTGCACATGAGCAAAGAAACAGCCTGGCATGCCGATACTTCCTCATATTTTCTGAACTATGAAGTAGGTTTCATTCTTTGCATCTAATTGCTCATATCTATACTTCTAAATCAGATATGAACCAGCTTCATGGCCAATGGAGCTTCCCTAGGCAAGAACAGAACACACTGCATTGGTCACATTTGTGTGATTTTATCCTATTTAGTTGAGTAGTTATCTTATTTTTGTCTTTTTTTATTTATGCTATTAAATATAAATCAGATATAATTAAATATCATTAAACATGTTATATATAATAATATTAGAAGGTTTATGACTAATTTTTATGGAGGTAAAAACACAGTCGCATGTGTTAAGATAGTTTGATGTGACTTTACATCTCTATACACCTACATAACTTCTGCACATGGTGCCATTTCCAGAAGGTTCTCTGGGGCCAATCCCCAGTCTATATCCAACCCCCAGAGGCAACTACTATTCTGTCATTTTGGCAATGTTGCGTCATTTTGAACTTGATATAAAGCCATACAATATTCATTCTTTTTTGGCTGACTTCTTTCCTCAACATAATATCTGTAAGATTATCACTAGTCTTGGGTTAAGTTTCACTAGCAAACCCTTAGCCAGGGGAGAGCTGGCACTTCCATGAGAAGCTGTACTAAAGCAGAGTAGCTCATGCTTCATTCTGGGGACCATGGGTTCTGAGGAGTGTGCATGTGCTCCCTTCTGGAACAGGATGGAAGTGGCATTGCCCAGATGGAGTTTCTAGTAGCTCAGGAAGATGGGTGAGGCTAGCCCAGCTGGAGAATCATTTCCTCTGTTTCGACCCCCTCTCGGCATCGAGTCCCTAAAAGCTGAGCACTGGCCCTTCCTCCATTGCACCCTTAATAAGCTTGCTATTCCCTACGACTGTGTTCAAAAACATCAACAAGCATCAGAATCATTTGTAGAGCCTGTTAGACCACAGATTGTGGGATCCCAACCCCAGAGTGATTGATTCAATAGATCAGGACGGATGCCCCAAATTTGTGTTTTTAAAAAGCTCTCATGGGTGATGATGCTGCTCTGGGGACCACACTTGAAGACCCACTGCTCCATCGCCACACTCAGGACTGGGGCGACTACGTTACTTAGATAAGGCAGGACATCGCCTACCTTGGTAATCTCACTGTCAAAGATGAGCAAAGTCAGACAGTGAAGTGATGAAAAGGATTGTATTCTGTATCCCCTGACCGTAGGGGAAAGAGCTGAGCTCCAATCCAGTTTATGATTTGCACAGAGGTGACTGGACTTTTTAAAGGGAGAATGAGAGAGTACGGAAGGGAAGAGGTCCCAAGCAGAGTCAGGGAAGAGAAAAACGGCAAAGAGTGGATGGGTGAAAATGTAATTAGGCCAGCTGGGTTGGCTGGCTGGCTGGCTATTATGGAAGGTGGGATTTCTATCTCCTCACAGAGATTGTGAGACAGGGCCCCTATCTTTCTGATGATCACATTTCAAAGAAATGGCTTTCGGGTCCTTGAGAAAGACACGCCTACATTATAGGAAATATGTACACATGTCAAAGGGACAAAGGAAAAATTCACAAGCTTGAAGTCCTTTTTAGGAAAGGGAGATCATAAGCGTCTCATGATGTGGTGTCAGTTAGAGCAAACAATTTCATATGACTGCCCTGAGCTTTTCTAGACATAAACTCAAAAGGTGACTGGGTTATCCCAGGGACATGGCCTTAGGTTGCTGAGGGGTTGATGAACCTCTCTAGCAGGGGTTCATCAGGTCTTATCAAGTCTCTTAGTGCAGGGTTTTGGAAAGTCATTATTTGCCAGGAGTTCTTTGAAGTTCTTCACCACCCAAGTGGAAAATGGAAACTCCCCAACACATACACTGGCCCCATTGCCCCTAGATAGCCCTGGCTTTTCCCATTCTCTTTCTTCCCTCACTGAGTCACTGTTTCTCATCTCTCTTTATATACCATGGCTTTAATGTAGAGGAAATCAAAACTAGCATTCCTAATTCTGAGGAACTTAAAAATGAACCCATAAATGCTAACCAAATGACTACAGCTATAGGCTATTTACTGAGTACAATATCCCTATTGGTGGTGGATCAGGGTAGTAAAAAGCTATTTCCACCTTACCCAGGTCATCCTGTAGCAGAGGCTTTTAAAATGTGGTTTGTGGACCCCTGAAAACTCCCTCGGGACTCTTTCAGGGAGTCTTCAATGTGAAAACATTTTTTTAATAATAAAATTAAATGTTATTTGTTTTTTGTTACCATGTTGACATATCCAGTGATGGCATAAAGCAATGGGAGGTAAAATTGCTGGTGCCCTAGCACAAATCAAAGCAGTAGGTCCACAATGTACTACTAGTCATTGCATTCTTCACTGCCATATACTCCCCATTTTTTTACATGCCAGTTTTAACTAAGAAATTCCTTTATGAAGTAGTAAAAACAATATTAATTTTATTAAATCACAACCTTTGAGTACACGTCTTTCTAATATTGTGTGACAAAATGGGAAGTCTACATAAAAAATTCTGCTACCTAGCAAAGTTTAATAGCAGTTTTGTGGAAAAGTGTTTGTGCGATTACTTAAGTTACTAGCTAAACTAGCCACTTTTTTCATGGAACATAATTTTTACTGGAAAGGAGAAATGACAGACAAACTATAGCTATTTGGACTTAGATAACTAGCAGAAATTTTCTCAAAAATAAATGAAGAAAGTTTGTCATTTCAAGGTTAATAAATAATATCATTTGTTTTGCTAATTTTAAAATGGAAACTTTGTAGTCAAAATTGAAATCTTGGAAAACTCGCATCTACTGTCATGAGTGTGACAGTTCTCAATATTTAAATGCTTTATGAACTCAACAGTGATATTAATAAATGTGACTTGACAATTTATTATATGAAATGAATCCACCTTTTGAAGATGTATTTCAGAAAATCATTATTTTCCACATGGTCAATGTTGTTACAAAATCATGCATTATAAAAAAAAAATTCATTCAAAGTGCAAGATAGACCAATAGGTTTTAACATAACAGAATACAAAATTTTCATTGATATGGTTTCACATTCTACGTCATTACTAATCTCTAAGAAATACCACTTGTCGAGTTTTGATGTAGTATGAAAAAATAGCCACAATTATCTGAAAAGCTGTTAAATTACTCTTCCCTTTTCCACCCACATATCTATGTGAGGCCAGATTTTCTTCATATACTTCAATCAAAATAACACATTATATCTCATTGAATGAAGAAGCACGTATAAGAATATAGTTGCATTCTATTAGGCCAGACATCATCTAATTTAATCATTCATTGTCACATATACTCCATGTCATGCTTCCTGGGCCTGACAGGTCCTCACTTTGATCAGACCTTATCAGCATAATTGAACACTGGAAAATAAGCATTCTGAGGGCAGGCAGTTGGATCAGAGGAAACAAAGCATGAGAACACACTGATGCAATTTTCAAAATACTTGGCTGAAATGCAAAATTGAAACAATGAAATATTTTACTACTTTAAAAAATGGCAGATATTTTTCTTATTATTATTGCTGGGATTACTGTATATGCCACCTGGACAGAAATACATTCTTGAATATTGCTCATGAAGCATTATTCAGCACAAACTTTCTGGAAGACTGGCAGTTATGGATTTCAAAATCCATAAGTAATGTTACAGCACTGTGAGACTAGCACAGTTTCAGGGGTCACCATTCTAATTTACTTGGAGTTGACATCTAGGTGGAGTTGGCATGGCCAAAAGTAGTGACTCTACAAGCATACCCTTTGACCCAGAAATTCCACTTGTAGGAACTTTTTCCTAAGCAAACAATTAAGGATACTTGCCAAAACTAAAGTCCTCGTTGCAACATAACCTACAGTGGTGCAAAATGAAGAAAAGCATAAAGAATCCATAATAAATGAAGTAAATTAGTACATCTCTACCTCAACTATTAGGAATGAGATGGGAAGTGTATATTCAGTGACCTTTAATGACATAGCGTTTAGGTATCATGTGGCTAAAACAGTATATATGAGAAAATTTGCATTAGAAATTGTAGTCAAACACATTTGAGCATCACCATATTGTAGTAGTAAACTACACAGCTCTGCAATCAGATTGCCTTGTTCAAATACAGGCTTTGATTGTTTTTTACAAAGGGGTCTTGGGCGAAGAACTTTGCCAAGTGGATTTGGAATGTGGTTGCTCCTTATAGTAATGAGCACCCAAAGAGAGTAGAGAGAGATAAAGAAGCGCTCCATTTTTCCATCTCAACAAAAACTCATGGGAATAATGTCTCCTCCAAATACTCCCATACTGGAGAATTCCTGGTTGGCTCCAGCCATGACTGCACTCAACAGCATTCACAGCTACATAGCCACAACCTGCCTCCTGGCCACATTCGTATCAAGATGCCCAGTCCATGTTGTTGATATTTACTTACTACTGGTAATTTGGCTTTGCTGAAGTTGACAGTTTGTTTATTTGTATTTTAAAAATTTATTTGCATATCGTCAGATATTCCTGGTTTGCCTTTGGAGCAAAATGCCAAACTATAGACACAAAAATATCCCAGCAACTATTATCATTAGCCTGTTTTGCTTAGCACTGAAATAACTCCCTGCAATATGCTAATGATTATTTGATAACAAGATCACCACGTTGTCTGTAAGATGTGATCTAACTAAATATGCTAATTTTCTCACTTTTTAGAAATTCTTCCCTGCTAGGTTATCCTGAGAATAGGACCTGAGCTTTGAAATCTGTGAAGAAAATTATTCCAAAGCTCAAAACTCTCCTTCACCATTACTGCGGGCCTCCTTAGCCCTGAACTTTCTCACTGGCACTGACTGTAGTTGACATTAGTGTTGCTGACTTTCCTCCTTGGCACTGGGGCGATGGTACTTCTCTGGCCCACTTGAGGTCAGGTGCAGCTAGGCCAGTTAGTTTGTGCAATGAAATGAGAGGAGGAGTGTATAGTCTGTTCTCATGCCACTAATAAAGAATAAATTTACCCAAGACTGGGTAATTTATAAAGGAAAGAGGTTTAATTAACTCACGGTTCAACATGGCTGGGGAGGACTCACAATTATGACAGAAGGTGAATGAGGAGCAAAGTCATGTCTTACATGGTGGCAGGCAAGAGAGCTTATGCAGGAGAATTCCCTTTTATAAAACCATTAGATCTCATGAGACTTACTCACTACCACGAGAACAGCATGGGAAAGACCCACCCCCATTATTCAATTTCCTCCCACTGGGTCCCTCCCACAGTGCATGGGAATTATGGGAGCTACAATCCAAGAAGAGATTTGGGTGGGGACACAACCAAATCATATCAAGGAGTAATGTGTCATTTCTGGGTGGAAGTTTTAATCCCCAGTGTGAAATTATCCACTGCTCCCTTTGCCCCAACACAACCAACCTTGATGTTCCACATGGTGGAAGCATCGTTATCTAACGTTTTTGAGTGAGAATGACGTGGAACAGCCTCCTAGAATGGGGAAAGATAAACCATTGTTGTTTTAAGTCAGGAAACGTTCTCTCCAAAGGAGTAAAGAGTAAATATTTTCAACTTTGCAAGCCATTTGGTTTCTATCACAATTGTTTAACTCTGCTATATGCGGCACAAAGCAGTCCTGGATGATATGTAAATGCATGAGTGTGGCTGTGTTCTAATAAAGCTTTACGTATAAACACAGGAAATAGCCAAATTTGACCTTGGACCATAGTTTCCTACCTGTTTTAAGCCACTGAAATGTTAAGGTTGTTTGTCACCACAGCATAACCTAGCTTTGACTGACCAACAAAATAACAATAGGACTTTAGGGCAACATACTTGAAAAACAAGTTCCAGGCAGTGGCACAATTTATTATGGTGACTTAGATCATGGTAAAAAGTCTTTTGAAGTAACAGTCCTTTGAAGCCAAAGTGCCTAGCCAAAGCAAAAGCAGAGTAGGAAAGTGGATGAGACATGAGGAAAAAATAGAAAGGTATTAACAAAGGAGAAATCAGAAGTTGTGCTAGTGCTGGTTGAAGGCAGGTGGTTCAATCACCTTAGGAGCTGCCAGTGCACTTCAGAGCCACTAAGAACACATTCTCCAACTCCTTCCCACTATGCTAGACCTAACATGTTCCAGATATAAGTCCTTTCCAGGAGAAAACCTCTTCAGCATTGATTCTCAATCAGAATCACCTGAGGGTTGGTCCAAACCCTCTACTGAGAGAGGACTCTGCTCCCAGAGTTTCTGATTCAGAAGCTCTGGGGCAGGGCCAGAAAATTTGCACAGGTAACAAACAGGTGATGCACCTGGTCCAAGAGCTATACTTTGAGATCCACTATTTCACAGTGAGTAGAAGTCCCATCTTGGGAAAACACAGAAAGGAACCTTCAGATTCAAAAACAACCTACGTTCTCAGAGTGTGTTTTACTCTTACTTAAGGGTGATGGTTTTAAGGTTAGAGTGACCCAGATTCAAATCCTGTCGCTGACCTTACTAGCAGTGTGACCTTGGACAGTTACTTCTCCAGGTCTCAGACCTCTCTTCAGGAAAATCATAGGAACAATATCTACCCCACAGAGGTGCTGACTGTGAAGGAAGTGACATTTGTCAGGCTTCTAGAATGCTACCTTGCTCGGTAGGTGATTTCCCTAAATTGCAAATGTGGGCAAGGTCCAACACTTTGGGAACAAAGCATCAAGGGCCATTTCATCCATCTTTGAGATCATGTGTCCTCAGCAGGGATGATATCATTCCCAAGGCGGTAAAAGTTGGTTCTTGGGGAAGAGGTGAAAATCTGGACTCTTTAAAACAGATATACAGTATAATATCGACGGCAGCAGTCCCCGACCTTTTTGGCACAAGGGACCTGTTTCATGGAAGACAATTTTTCCACATGCAAGGCAAGGGGTGAGGGCGTGGGGTATGGTTTCAGGATGAAACTGTTTCACCTCAGATCATCAGGCATTAGTTAGATTCTGCAGTTCACAATAGGGTTTGTGCTCCTGTGAGAATCTAATGCCACCACTTATCTGACCAGAGACGGAGCTCAGGTGGTAATGCTAGCTTACACACCACTCACCTCCTGCTGTGAAGCCTGGTTTCTAAGGATCTGTGGTGCCATGGCCCCAAGGGTTGGGGACCCCTCATCTATGGGATTCATCTATGGTATTAAAATTTCATGGAGAGGGTGCAATTATGAAAATATACATATACATAAAATGTTTCCTAAGCTTCGATAATAAACCAATGAGAAATACTGTTTCAGATGGTGTGTCATAAAGGTTGAGTAACTGGCTCAAGGTCACACAGATTCAAGGTAGCAAAGCCTGATGATGCCAGGTCTTAACTCCAAATCCAGTGTTCTCATCCCAACATGATTTTGCCATTTACAAATAGTATCATAATACAGCATAAAAAATAAAGGAGAAGAAGAGAAGAAAATGAGATTCCCTCCCCCCAAAAAACAGCATGACATCGTGCTTACTTGACTTTACCTAACTTAGCTGTCTTAGTTCATTTTGTGCTGCTCTAACAGAATACCTGAGATGTGCAATTTATAATGAATGGAAACGCATTGGCTGACAGTTCTGGAGGCTGGGAAGTCCAATAGCAAGGCTCTGGAATCTGGCTAGGGCCTTCTTGCTGCATCATCACATGGCAGAAGGCAGAAGGGCAAAGAGGCAAAAGGGGCCAAACTTGCCCTTTTATAACAGCATCAATCACACCTGTGAAGGCAGAGCCCTGTGGCCCTATCGCCTCCTAAAGGTCCCTCCTCCTGACACCACCACAATAGCAAACAAATTTTAACATGAGTTTCAGAAGGGATAGACATTGAAACCATAGCACTAGCACATAGCAAGAGTGTGTTTTGTTTGTTTTTAATCTCCTTAGGTGTGCACCTTTGAGGATAGAACTGATATAAGAAACAGTATGGAAGAATGCAAAATACATTGGAATCAGACAGACTTGGATTTGAGTCCTAGCTCTGCTAATTACCAACTGGGCAATCTTAGCCCGTTACTCAGTCCCATGAGACATCATCTATAACAGGGAACAGCAGACTCGTCTGTAAAGGGCAAAATAATACTTTAGGTTTTGTCAGCCATAACAAGTGGTCTCTGTTGCAATTACTCTACTCTGCTGTGTAGCATGAAAGCAGTCATAAACAATATGTAAATTAATAATCTTGGCTGTGTTTCAATAAAACTTTATCTACAGAACAAGGTGGCAGGCTAGATTTGGCCTAATGGGTATAGTTTGCCCACTCTGATCTACAAGATAGGGGTGATGATACCAACAATTTTGGATAACTATGGCTGCTTAATAAACCACCCCATGACTGAATGGCTTAAAACAATGTTAAATTATTCCTCACCATTCTGTGGGTCAAGAACTCAGGCAGGGTTCAGATGCGTAGTTCTTTGTTCTAGTGGCATCAGCAGAGATCACTCACTCAGCTGTATATTCAGCAGCAGCTAGAAGGGATGCATGCTAAGAAAGCTTCTCCACTATGGCCAGTGCTTTCCCATGTGGCCTCTTGCTCTCTCTCCATTGGTGTCTCATCATTCAGGAGTCCAGCCTGGGTCCCTCCCACAATACATGGGAATTATGGGAGCTACAATCCAAGATGAGATTTGGGTGGGGCCATCTTTACATGGGGCCTGGCTTCCCCAGAGAGAATATGAAACCTCCCAGGCTTCTTAAAGAACAGGTCTGAAAATGGCATAGTATTGTTTCTGCCAAATTCTCGTGGCCAAAGCAAGTCACAAAGGCATCTCAGATTCAAGAGGAGAGCAAAGAGGCTGTTGGTAGGAAGAGGCAGTATGTGTGTAAGGGAGACAGAGGAATTGCTTGCAGCCATCCTTCAAGAGTATGGACCTGATTGAGAGGTGAAGAGGAGCTAATACAGGGAAAATGTTTAGCACATAGAATAGGTCAATACTACCCCAAAAGCACTGGAGAGTCCCTGTGGTGGGCAAGCTCCTGAGTCACCCTTACTCTTGCTTAGATGACTGCAATGACCTCCTTTCTGGTCTCCCTGCTTTAATTTTTGTCCACTTTTGTCCACTCTCCTCACTGTGTCAGAGTGATCTTGTCAAAAAGCAAGTCAGATGATGTCACACCATTGCTTCATACCCTACAGTGGGATCCATAATATTTAGAAAAAAGTGCAGGCTCCTTCCCTTGTAAGTCTTGATTTTACCCCCAGCCCATTCTACAGCCTTGTTACCTCCACTCTACCATTGCTCACCCTGCTCTGGCTGCACTGGTTTCTCTGCAGTTGCTTGAAAATGACAAGCATGCTCCTGCCTCGGGGCCTTTGCATTCCTTGTTTCCCTTTTGTGGAGTACCCTTTCTTCACAAATTCGTGTGGCTGGGTCTCCTAATTCTCTGGGGTGTCTGCTCAAATATGCCCTCATCAGAGAGGTCTTCCTGGCTCATCCTATCCAAAAGGGCATGTGCCATCACTCTGTAGCCACTTACCTCACCTTATGTTTTCACCACAGTGTTTATCATGACTTAAACTATTATTATATATTTGTATTGATTTATTTGTTGATTGTCTCTCCCACTTGCATATAGGCGGGGATTGTGTTCGCTGTTGAATCCTCAGCACCTAGTAATTAGCATGTAGTATGAGCTAAATAAATATTTGAAATAGGAAAGAAAAAAAAGGAAAGAAGGACAGGAGGAAGGGAGGGACAGAGGAAGGGAGGGAGGAAATGAATGGAGGGAGGGGAGTGGAGCGGAATAGAAGTCTTTGAACGTGATACCACCCTCGGTTGCACAACAGACAACTCCATGTAAAGACTTGACTACAGAAATGTGGGGTTTTCATCAGTCAATTTTTCCCACCCCCCTCCATGGTATGAGTCTTTTACAGGCATCTCCTTTATTGTATTGCAAGTTCTATTTCACTTAGACCCCAGGCTGGCTTGCTAGAATAGAATGCATTCTTAAAAGCTACTCTGTGCCAGTTTCACCAAATGCAGTGTTTCAAAGGGTACTTCGGGCCACTCCTTGTCTTGTTTTCCCTTTTCTGTGATTTGTTATGGTCAAGATGAAAGCAATCCGCCAATAAATCTTTTCAAGGGCACTTTAATTGAGATGCTCATGTTCATGTTTTTTAGCCTCAAAACAAAATGCTCAAGGGAAGTCATGTTAGATGAGTCGAAACAAAATCTAGGGCTTTGTTTTTTGTTTTTGTTTTTGAGACAGAGTCTCACTCTGTCACCCAGGCTGGAGCGCAGTGGTGCAATCTTGGGTCACGTCAACCTCTGCTTCCTGGGTTCAAGTGATTCTCATGCCTCAGCCTCTGGGATAGCTGGAATTATGGGCACCTGCCACCACACCTGGCTAATTTTTGTGTTTTTAGTAGAGACAAGATTTCACCATGATGGCCAGGTTGGTTGGTCTCAAACTCCTGACCTCAAGTGATCTGCCCACCTCAACCTCCAAAGTGCTGGGATTACAGGGGTGAACCACTATCCCCAGCTAGGGCTTTGTTTTTAACAAATACACTGCTAACGGTTGGGCAGTGGGGAAATGAGGACCTTCCAAAGAAAGCAGGAGGTAAGTGAGGAAGCTAAGTGTATGGATTTGGTGTCCAGCAGAACTTGAATTCTACTCTAATACTTACAAGTTCTATAACCTTGGAAATGTTGCCTATAATCAGTTTTATCACATAAACTAGAATCTTAATTATCTATTCCATAGGACTATTTTGAGGAATAAAATGAGTTGATGAATATGAAATGCTTAGCATAAGGCTGGGCATGGTGGTTCATGCCTGTAATCCCAACACTTTGGGAGGCTGAGGCCGGCGGATCACCTGAGGTCGGGAGTTCGAAACTAGCCTGGCCAACATGGTGAAACCTCATCTCTACTAAAAATACAAAAATTGGCCAGGCATGGTGGTCCACGCCTGTAATCCCAGCTACTGGGGAGGCTAAAGGAGGAGAATCGCTTGAACTGAGAGGCGGAAGTTGCAGTGAGCTGAGATCACACCACTGCACTCTGGCCTGGGCGACAGAGCAAGACTCGGTCTCAAGAAAACAAAACAATACAAACAAAAAAAGAAATGCTTAGCACAACATCTCTCACTGTTAAGGGCCTAGTTAATGTAAGTCCCCATCACTGTTTTTAAGAGAGAAACATTTGAAGCCTTAAAGCAGTGTTCTCTAACACATTCCATGTTTCATGTTTGGGACAAGAGAGCTGATTTCTCCCTAATGACTGAATGAAAAGGCAGTACAAGGAAAAGCTTCTGGGATTACTAGAAAGTGGAGAATGTCTGACTATGAATAAAATTGCTGTGGAAAGAGCCAGCTCCTCAGCCAGCAAAGCACTGAGTTGCTACCAGGAAAGCAAGTAGCAGAACCCGGCACAGCTGAGATTTAAGGGGAGGTTCTTTTGACAGAGGCTATAACAGACATGTCTGAAATCTGAGACCTGTCAAAGACTACAACTACACCCTTCCCAACCTCCCCAGGAACTATGACTGCCCTCCATCCAAAGCACTTTGAAGGGAAGACAAACTCAGCAGGCAAAGCTGAAACCAAGAAGTCATAGTCCTCTGTGAACTCAGGCCAAGCTTTTACTTTCAAAGAGAAACCAATATCTAGGTTAATCAGAAACGTTAGGTCAACGACTTGCTCTATAGAAGCTGGCCAGAGATGAGAGGAAAAAAATAGTTCTCTCATCCTTGAAACCAAAACAAGCTTCATTATATTTCAAAACACAACCTTATCTAAGTGGATGGTCAGGGAGGCTGGCTACACAAGGCGCCCTCTTTTCCACCAGTGGTTCCAAGTCCCCCAACAATGCTATCTCTACATAAAGTGCTAGAGGAAAATCTCCATTTTCATTTAATTTGAGTGGAAAGCAAAGCTGTGGAACCAAAATCTCCCTCCTCTTTTAAGCAGCTGAATCACTGTAATGGTGAGCTCGGACACCCCAGGGCAAACAGGAAATGAGTAAATATTGCCAGGGTTTGAAATTGCCATTTTTCCCTAAAGCATGTTTATATGCAGCAGAAGCAAGAACACAGCAAAGTATGCTAAACCAAGAGTCAAAAATACCCTTTATTCTCTAGCAACATACTCATGATTGAGCCCTGAATCTTTTAGGCCAATCCTGATTCTTGTTTTATACTTTTCAATAATGACTCTTTATTAAACAAATCCTAAATATAGTAGTGTATACCTTTCACATAAATAGAAATATAAAAAGAAATCTTTTGTAAAGACTATATGACCAACTATTTTGGTTACCATATTTAATTTGAATTCATTTAAGTTACCTCCCAAGGCTCTCTTTCCTTTTCATTTTTCAGGTTCTCCCTGAGGAATGTTACTTACCTGTTCTCCAATGACTCCCTAATCTGTAGTGGACTCACATCTTATGCATGAGTTAGGGCCCAAATTAGAGACCAAGGCAAATTTATGAACATTACCAAAATCATCCATGAACTTCTATTCTGCACTCAGTTAAGCAAAATGCTCCCTTCATGAGAGGCACATAAAAACTGACATTTACCAGGAATCACAGACCCCTGCCTCCCATCACATGCTCACTCCAAGATGTTTGTTTTATTGAATAGTAGATTCCACCTATGCCCTACCTGTTATTCTCCCTTTTGCTCTTTCTTTTGGAGAATGCATTAGTCAGTGCAACCAAGCCTTATGGCTCAAGCAGAACCACTGGGCAATGCATAGGTACATCTCTGTAAGGCTGTTCTTTTTGTATCTGATGCAGAAACTTGGAGTCCCCAGGGCAGGCAGTTGGTAGGGGAAGACAGATGTAAAGTGAAAGAGATTAAGATCAGGCTGGAACCCACAAGCAAGAGGATGGAACACAGCCAACAAGGATAAACTAAAACCTCTGTAATTTCTTGTTGCTTCTCACTTTGATAGTGTGGGTCCCTGCAGAATCTGGAGTATTTTGCCATGGAGCTAAACATACATAACTGAGCTAGGAGTCGGAGAAGCTAAAGGCGGAGCCTGTCAAGGGAAAATGGAGCAGTTACAAGGCCACTGCTTCTTCATGCAGATGGGGCAAGTCAACAGATCAGTGACAATGCCTGTGAGCCTCAAAATGGCTGCTGCTGTCCTTCCACCCACCGAGTCTCCCAAGACTCTCTCTTATGACTCACCCTAACCAGAAACACACACAAAAAAAGGATTCTGGGAAACTTAGGTGGCCTACCCAAGTTGACATTTTACAAAGTTGACTTACCATCACAGTGAGTATTTGTTGAATGTTGCAAGCTCAATGTGGTCAAGACTCTTCTCCTGTGCAAAAGAACAGAAATTATAACATACTGTCTCTCAGACCACAGTGCAATCAAACTAGAACTCACGATTAAGAAACTCACTCAAAACCCCTCAACTACATGGAAACTGAACAACCTGCTCCTGAATGACTACTGGGTACATAAGGAAATGAAGGCAGAAATAAAGATGTTCTTTGAAACCAATGAGAACAAAGACACAACATACCAGAATCTCTGGGACACATATAAAGCAGTGTGTAGAGGGAAATCTATAGCACTAAGGGCCCACAAGAGAAAGCAGGAAAGATCCAAAATTGACACCTGAACATCACAATTAAAAGAACTAGAGAAGCAAGAGCAAACACATTCAAAAGCTAGCAGAAGGCAAGAAATAACTAAGATCAGAGCAGAACTGAAGGAAATAGAGACACAAGAAACCCTTCAAAAAATCAATGAATCCAGGAGCTGGTTTTTTGAAAAGATCAACAAAATTGATAGACCGCTAGCAAGACTAATAAAGAAGAAAAGAGAGAAGAATCCAATAGATGCAATAAAAAATGATAAAGGGGTTATCACCACCAATCCCACAGAAATACAAACTACCATCAGAGAATACTATAAACACCTCTACACAAATAAACTAGAAAATCTAGAAGAAATGGATAAATTCCTGGACACATACACCCCCCCAAGACTAAACCAGGAAGAAGTTGAATCCCTGAATAGACAAATAACTGGCTCTGAAATCGAGGCAATAGTAAATAGCCTACCAACCAAAAAAAAGTCCAGGACCAGACAGATTCACCACCGAATTCTACCAGAGGTACAAGGATGATCTGGTACCATTCCTCCTGAAACTATTCCAATCAATAGAAAAAGAGGGAATCCTCCCTAACTCATTTTATGAGGCCAGCATCATCTTGATACCAAAGCCTGGCAGAAACAAAACAAAAAAGATAATTTTAGACCAATATCACTGATGAACATCGATGCAAAACTCCTCAAATACTGGCAAACCGAATCCAGCAGCACATCAAAAAGCTTATCCACGATGATCAAGTGGGCTTCATCCCTGGGATGTAAGGCTGGTTCAACACATACAAATCAATAAATGTAATCCATCATATAAACAGAACCAAAGACAAAAACCACATGATTATCTCAATAGATGCAGAAAAGGCCTTCGACAAAATTCAACAACACTTCATGCTAAAAACTCTCAATAAACTAGATATTGATGGGATGTATCTCAAAATAATAAGAGCTATTTATGACAAACCCACAGCCAATATCATACTGAATGGGTAAAAACTGGAAGCATTCCCTTTGAAAACTGGCACAAGACAGGGATACCCTCTCTTACCACTCCTATTCAACATAGTGTTGGAAGTTCTGGCCAGGGCAATCAGGCAGGAGAAAGAAATAAAGGGTATTCAATTAGGAAAAGAAGAAGTCAAATTGTCCCTGTTTGCAGATGACATGACTGTATATTTAGAAAACCCCATTGTCTCAGCTCAAAATCTCCTTAAGCTGATAAGCAGCTTCAGCAAAGTCTCAGGATACAAAATCAATGTGCAAAAATCATAAGCATTCTTATGCACCAATAATAGACAAACAGACAGCCAAATCATGAGTGAACTTCCATTCACAATTGCTTCAAAGAGAATAAAATACCTAGGAATCCAACTTACAAGGGATGTGAAGGCCCTCTTCAAGGAGAACTACAAACCACTGCTCAATGAAATAAAAGAGGACACAAACAAATGGGAGAACATTCCATGCTCATGGATAGGAAGAACCAATATTGTGAAAATGGCCATACTGCCCAAGGTAATTTATAAATTCAATGCCATCCCCATCAAGCTACTAATGACTTTCTTCACAGAATTGGAAAAAACTACCTTAAAGTTCATATGGAACCAAAAAGAGCCCACATTGCCAAGACAATCTTAAGCCATAAGAACAAAGCTGAAGGCATCACGCTACCTGACTTCAAACTATACTACAAGGCTACAGTAACCAAAACAGCATGGTACTGGTACCAAAACAGAGATATAGACCAATGGAACAGAACAGAGCCCTCAGAAATAATATCACACATCTACAACCATCTGATCTTTGACAAACCTGACAAAAACAAGAAATGGGGAAAGGATTCCCTATTTAATAAATGGTGCTGGGAAAACAGGCTAGCCATATGTAGAAAGCTGAAACTGGATTCCTTCCTTACGCCTTAAACAAAAATTAATTCAAGATGGATTAAAGACTTAAATGTTAGACCTAAAACCATAAAAACCCTAGAAGAAAACCTAGGCAATACCATTCAGGACATAGGCATGGGCAAGGACTTCACGTCTAAAACACGAAAAGCAATGGCAACAAAAGCCAAAACTGACAAATAGGACCTAATTAAACTACAGAGCTTCTGCACAGCCAAAGAAACTACCATCAGAATGAACAGGCAACCTACAGAATGGGAGAAAATTTTTGCAATCTACCCATCTGACAAACGACTAATATCCAGAATCCACAAAGAACTTAAACAAATTTACAAGAAAAAATCAAACAACCCCATCAAAAAGTGGGCGAAAGATATGAACAGACACTTCTCAAAAGAAGACATTTATGCAGCCAAAAGACACATGAAAAAATGCTCATCATCACTGGCCATCAGAGAAATGCAAATCAAAACCACAATGAGATAACATCTCACACCAGTTAGAGTGGCGGTCATTAAAAAGTCAGGAAACAACAGGTGCTGGAGAGGATGTGGAGAAGTAGGGACATTTTTACACTGTTGGTGGGATGTAAATTAGTCCAACCATTGTGGAAGACAGTGTGGCGATTCCTCAGGGATCTAGAACTAGAAATACCATTTGACCCAGCCATCCCATTACTGGGTATGTACCCAAAGGATTACAAATCATGCTGCTATGAAGACACATGCACACATATGTTTATTATGGCACTATTCACAATAGCAAAGACTTGGAACCAACCCAAATGCCCGTCAATGATAGACTGGATTAAGAAAATGTGGCACATATACACCATGGAATACTACACAGCCATAAAAAAGGATGAGTTCGTGTCCTTTGTAGGGACATGGATGAAGTTGGAAACCATCATTCTCAGCAAACTATCACAAGGACAGAAAACCAAACACCGCATGTTCTCACTCATAGGTGGGAACTGAACAATGAGAACACTTGGACACAGGAAGGGGAACATCACACACCAGGGCCTGTCATGGGGTGGGGGGAGGGGGGAGGGACAGCATTAGGAGATATACCTAATGTAAATGATGACTTAATGGGTGCAGCACACCAATATGGCACATGTATACATATGTAACAAACCTGCAGGTAGTGTACATGTTCCCTAGAACTTAAAGTATAATAATAAAATAAAAAAATAAAATAAAATAATGGTAACAGTCAAAAAAAAAACAAAACAAAAAGACTCTTCTGATTTCAACATCCCTGCATTAAAAAGCCTTCTGGACTTCTTCCCCATGCTGTCCCCACAAGCACTTCAAACTCACTGTGCTCCTTACTGTCATAATGACTTTCCTCTCAAATCTATGCTCCTTTCTTTCTGATCTTAGTTAATAAAACCATCTAAGCCTAAAACCTGAGATCAGCTTCTCCTCTAAGCTTCTCCACATCTATTCAATTCCAAGTCTCATCAGTCCCAAACCTTAAATATCTATCCCAGACTCACTGCTATCTCCTCTTCTTTTTTCCTCTTTCTTTTTTCTTTTCAACCATAGCAGCCTCCCAGCTGGTCTTTCTGCCTCCAGCTTCATCCCCTCTAGATTCAGTGCATAAGAGTCACTTGGAGAACTTACTAAAGCACAGATTTCTGGACCCCGGGCTCATCCCCAGAGGGTCTGCTTCAGAGACGCTGATGCTGCCAGCCCACTTTGAGTAGCACTCCTCTACTCAAAGAGAATTTGTTTTCTAAAATGCAACTCCAATATGTCTCTTTCTTCTAGAGAATAACATTCACACTTCCCATATTAATTAGGATCTGTCTCTCCCTCCTCTTCCTGGAAGACATGGTATACTCAAATAGGAATATGCCTTCTTTGAGAAGAGCATAGTAAAGGGACTATTTACAAAGAGCAGAAGGGACAGTGCAGCAACAGTCATGCCCCATTACCACCGCTGGGCCTGAGAAGGGGTGCAGATGGATGGTCACCAGAACCCAGACACAGAAAGAGTTTCATTAGTTTCATGGAAAGGGCCGTCTAACAGGAGCTGTGAGCTTTGGATGAGAGAGGCAGCCAGCCTGAACTGATCTTCTCCATTCATCCAGTCTTCTGCTGGTGCTCCCTATTAGCAGAATCCACCTCAAAAGCAGAGAACAAGGGAGCCCACTGATGTAACTCAGGTCAGCCACAGGAGAGATAGAGTGGGTGGAAAAGGGTTGGGGAGTGGAATTGGAGTGGCAAATGTAAGATACCTGGCACTATAATATTGTACTTGGAGTTTAGAGAATATTTAATGAAATGAAATGGCTTTATCATCTCAGAGTGGTGAATGGCCCATCGGGCTGAGAACGCCAAATGATACTGGGCACAAATCCTAATTATGAGCAAACACAGGCTTTCCTGACAATGGCATTCCTTTAAAATAATGGGACACTTCTTGATGTGTCTGTAGGCTAAGATAGAAGAGAACCAGGTGGACAGCTGGAGACTGGAGAGGAGAGGAGAAAGTGAGCACACTACTCACTCCCTTGGAAAAAGCAGTACAAGGACGAGTCCCTGATGGCTAACAGATGTGTTATGCAAAAGTTCCAAGTCCAGGGTCTCCCTCTGCTTTCATCCCCCAAAAGAACATGATCTTGCAAAGTTTCGTTCCTGTGGAGAGCACATTGCAGAACAGTTTGCTTGTACAGTAGATGTGGACATTCCTCTCACACCCCTTTATTTACTAGTTGGCTTTATTTAATAGCAGAGCTGCTTTTGCAAAAGAAGATGAAAGTGAAGCCTTCATGGAGAAGAACAAGATGGCTTAGATTAACAGTCACAGTTGTATCTGAGAGAACTACTGAAAATATGTGTTATACATCATATATTCCATTTAATCAGCAAAGTTATATTAAGCATCTATTCTGTGCAGAAACCAGGATAAGAGGTAAGGATAAAAAGATGGAATCAGAAATATGAGCTTATAGTCTGGAACAGGGAATAAGACATTTATATAAACAGTTAAAATAGAAAGTAAAGAATTATAACACATGACAGAAAGGAGATGCAGATGAAGTGATTACCCCAGGATCCGTAGAGATGAACATCTAAGAGGAAGAAGCACATGTAAAGGCAAGTGGTCAAGAAAGCATTGAGTACATACAGGTGAAGCTTGAAGTAGGATTTAAAATTAGAAAAGTAAGGCTGGATGCTGTGGCTCATGCCTGTAATCCTAGCACTTTGGGAGACTGAGGAGGGAGAGTTGCTTGAGCCTAAGAGTTTGAGACCAGCTTGGGCAACATAGCAAGACCCCGTCTCTATAAAAAATTTTAAAAAATTAGCTGGGCATAATGGTGTGCACCTGTAGTCCCAGCTACTCAGGAGGCTGAGGTAGGAGGATCAATTGAACCTGGGAGATCGAGGCTGCAGTGAGCCATAATCACGTCACTACACTCCAGCCTGAGTGCAGAGCAAGACTCTGTCTCAAAAAATTAAAAAATAAATAAATACATAAAATAAAATTAGAAAAGCAGAGTAAGCAATATCACAGAAGGCCTAGAAGAGCAGGTTAAGGAGCATGACCTGGATCTGCTGCACATCAGAGCACCAATTAATAGTCTACGTGAAGAAACAATATATACACAGCTGTTCTTCTCAACTAGTAGCAGTGTATAGGGAACATCTTTGGATTCTAAACTTATTGAATCAGGCATCCTGTAAATAAAAATATTTTTGGGTGTGCAATAAATACATATTTATTTATAAATTACATATGCAAGTCACTGTTCTAGTGTACTATGTACATAATAAGGCATATATCAAAAGATGGACATTAAGAAATGAAAATACGCAAGATAAGTAAATAGAAGTGCTAATATTTTCTTCCTGCATTCCAATGGACTGCTTTTGTGTGTTCCCTTGGGTCTGTATCCTCTGTTCTTAGAGACCACTAAGAAACAGCCAACCTTCCAAGGAGATGGTTGAAAAGGAAACTTTTCAATATGTGCCTGTGCCTCGGAGTGGAAGATCATATGTCTATATCAGGGGTTGGGTAGCCTGAGGACAGAGAGTGAATGGGGAAGAGGCAGGAAATGGGCATTTTATTAGGGAGGATTAAGTGAAGCCCCAAATTAGGCTACACACAGTGGGAGCTGTTCAGTTTCTTGTCTCCCAGATCGTTTTTTGAATTCATTCTCAGCACTGCCCATGACACAGAGGACACGAAGTAAGCTCCCATCTTCAAGGAAATTTCTTGATTTTGAAGCAGAGTTAATAAACATGCCTAGGGGTAGCAAGAGATGTGCATCATTGACATGCTCAAAGAGCTAAAGGAACAGAGGCTAGAGACAGCTCATTTCCCAAGGGAAGGGGACGGGAGAGGAGTCAGAAAGGAGCATCTCCAGGAAATGATTGAGCTGGCCCTGAAAACATGGTTAGACTTCCTCCTGGTAGAGGTGGCTATTCTAGGTTAAAACCAGGGGCTGCAGCCAGGAAGTGGTGTGTAGTCCAGCATTATTACAGCACAACAGATGAGAAAGGTGAGCTCAGGCTAATTTATAGATAGCAGAGGACCCTGAGTGTCAGGCCAAGGAGTCTGGGTTGATCGGAAATGGGTACCACCAAGGACTGGAGGAGGAGAGTGGTAGCAAGATCACTGTGTCCGTAGCCACACCAATTGCTATCACTTATGAACCTTCACTATTTATCAGACCCTGTAGCAATCCCTTTACCTACATCATGCCATTGAGGCCTTCCAGAAACCCTCTGAGTTGGATACTCTCATTGTCCCCATTTTAAAGAAGAAAAAACTGAAGCAAATTGTTTAAGCAACTTGCCTGAGATTACACAACTGATTAGAGGCCAAGCTGCAGTTCGACCCCATGTCTAACTCAAAGCCAAAATTCTTTACCATGTGCCCATCACAGGGTGCTGGAGCCAGCCTATCATAAGTGCAGGATGAGATGGGATGGGGAAGAGACACTGAGGGTGAGAAAGTCAGCAGATTCTACTCCAAGAGGGCTCCAAGCACCACTTAGGGCTTCAGCTAGAGGAGGAGAGAACAAAATCAGGAGCCAGGCTGCAGTTGGAATTGACAGAATCCAGTACCTACTACCCTTGGAGAAAAGCAGGAAGGGATGGGAAAAGGGAGAGCCTCAGGCAAGCATCAGTAGTGAGTGGGAAAGTGTAGCTGGAGGGCAAAGAGCAGGCCATCAAGGAAGGAGAGTCCAGTACACACAGATTCATCTCTGTCATCCTCCCCTCCTCCAAGGCAAGATGAATCATGGAAACAGCTCAGGCTCCAGAGTCCAAAGACTTTGTCTTGATGGCATCTTCTTCTGCCACCCAGCAGCTTATGTGACTGGAGCAGCCCTGTGTTCCTGACTCACTGTCCTCAGTAAACCAGGGTGATGACCCCACTTCACAGGACTTTTCTGCGGATGAAATTAAATGATGCATGAAAAGCACTAGCCCAGGGTCTGACTTTAATAAACCTTCAAGAAATATTTATTTCTTCCCCTCCTCTTCCTTAAATTAAGAAATCAGAATGTTTTAATGAAGTTGGGGTGGCTACATGTTATCTTAAAACCTGACAGCAAAATTCCTCTTAGAGAAAACACAGTCTGTTATTTAGAAAAACCTCTTGGATAGCAATTCTGGTTGTGAAAAGATGGGTTCTAGACAAGATATTGAAGATGAAGGAGACAAAAAAAAGCCAAAAAGTAAGCAGATCAGTGGAATAAAATAAATGTTTAAATATACCAAGGTGAAGGAGATAGCAGAGGAGTGTCCAGAAACAAGTAGAAATTGACAGACATAAATTGGTCCACAAAAAAAAGGAAGACAGCTCCAGTAAAATGCAGGGAGGCCAGTGCCTGGGAAGAGAAGACAGCAAGTGAGATGTTCCTGACAGTGGGAAAAGGCCAAGGGCGATTTATAGGCCAGGATTGTCTCACAAATGATTCAAGTTGTATATCAGGAATGTGTTGAAACTCCTCCTCAGTAAAAGTCTACTCCATCAGCTGTCTTGACTTGGGGATGCTGTAGGGGAAATTTTTTAAAGGGTTAGTGGCACATTTGGGTGAACATGGGAAAATGGAAAGAACAGCCAGAGAAGGTGAACATAGGCAAAGATCAAGAATTACTCAGTGACAGCAGTAAACTGGAGAAAGAGGCAGGAAAGAGAAAGTCAGCCTCCAGGCGTTCATGAGAAGATTAAGATTGGAATGGGATTTCTGCCATATGTGAGACAGGCAGCAAACGCAGTTTTTTATTGTTTTTAAATATTAAAGGAGAAGATGACCTCGTAAGTCCTCAGGACTTGGATTTCTAGATAGCTAGTACTTGAAATATTTATGTAACCCAGATATCAATCGCAGCTCCTTACCCCTCAACGATTCCATTGAACTTGGCTTGAACCCCACTTCTAAGCATGGGTCCAAATAGCACCACCACCCACTGTCTGTGAATTTCCAGCCTCACTTTCTTATGGTCCCTCTATCCCTGTTCCTTGGCCAGTACCCAGCATCTCCCTTCTATTTCCTACC
Organism: Nomascus leucogenys; assembly: GCF_006542625.1. Taxonomy (NCBI): domain Eukaryota; kingdom Metazoa; phylum Chordata; class Mammalia; order Primates; family Hylobatidae; genus Nomascus; species Nomascus leucogenys. The sequence continues at coordinate 21,503,897 of NC_044383.1, read as the reverse complement.
AAATCCTACAAAAATGTCCAGGTGAGTTAAGCATCTCTGAGTCTAATAACTTGACCGCATAGCCACCTGCCAAACGCTTCCCATCTTACAAAGGCCATTGCCCACAAATGCTCCTCTCTGCAGTCTCAGCCCTGAGATGCGTGGCTGGCCCTCCCTGGGGAGCAGACTTGCGAGCCTGTCTGACTTACCCAGCTCACCCACTCACCACCTCAATTCTATGGATTGCAGGCTTTTCATCTTTTCCCTTACCGAGTGTCTCAAAAGTCAGTGCAGTTTTAAGCAGGCATTAAGACTTTCGGGACACTCTGTACACAAGTTTATTTTAAGAGTAGAGTTTTTTTGGGTTTTTTTGTTTGTTTTTTACTTTGTTCTTTTTTTCTTTTTCTTTTTCTTCAACTTTACACCGAGGTTGGATCAGGCCAATAGAAAGTGGTAATAAGAAGCAGAGTAATGAGTAATGAGAACAATTCCCATGGTTTCAAATTTATTCTTCCAAGCCCATTTGAAACTTCCCAGGGACTCTCTGTCTCTCATATTCACACACACACACACACACACACACACACACACACACACACAACAACAGCCACCCCTGTCAGTCCAGCAGCCTGTTCCTGACTGAATCACGGGATAGCCAGAGCTACTAGAGGTACATCACTCTGACCAATGGCACCTGCCCAAATGCTCATTACCTCGTCAGCAGAGATGGCACCCAGGACAAAAGCAAGACAATGAAAAAAGAGGAAGCCGGGGGAACATTTCCATATCTGCTTCTCAAGCTCAAGGGCATCTTTATCTCCTATGTTCAGAGCTACCACGTGCTTGGCTGGCCCTTGTCCTGGCCCTCAAGGACCAATATTCAATGCCTATTGGGTCAGAAAGGCTTGAAGGGGACTCACAGTCCTCTTCCCAATTCTCCTTCCCAATTCCCCTAAGCTCACAGGATCTATAATCCGCCTCTGCCTCTTTCTGGCCATGTGGTCTTGGACAAGTCTTGTTTTCTGAGTGTGTTTTCTCATCTATAAAAGCCGGGAGTTGGTAGGAACACTAGAGGGTCACCTCAGCTTTAGCAGTCTAAGACCATGACCTCAGTGCTTACAAAACTGGAAATCAAAAGTTCTTTGCCTCCAGGTGGGAGGATGCACATCTCTTGTGATTACAACTACTTATTATTAAGAAAGCTCTCACATAAAGGAAGCATCAAATTCCTTTTTTAGCAAACATTTACAGTGCATGTGCATGCAAATGTGTGCAGGTACACGTGTGGGTGCACACACACCTTTTTAGGACTCATATATATATATATATATCTGTTTTAGATAGATAAACATATATATACACATATAAATATATATGTTTATATAAATATATAAAAACATATATAGATACATTTGTCACCCAGGCTGGAGTGCAGTGGCACAATCTTGGCTCACTGCAGCCTCAACCTCCTTGGGGGGGTCAAGTGATCTTCCCCCCTCAGCCTCTTGCAATAGCTAGGTCTACAGGTGAGTGCCACCACACCCAGCTAATTTTTAAATATTTTGTAGATACAGTATCTCACTAGCCTCGTCAAGGCTAGTCTTGAACACCTTGGCTCAAGTGATCCTCCCATCTCAGCCTTCCAAAGTGTTGGGATTATAGATGTGAGCCACTGTGCCCAGCCAGTTTTATCTTTAAAATATATACACTTTGAAAGTTCTTAAGGTTTTGTCTTCATTTTTATGTGAAATTCCTCAACCTCCTCCATAGCTGACATTTACATTGCACTTTTCACTGGCCAGGCAGTTCCTGTCTAAAGTGCTTTCCATGTTAAGTCAGTAATGCTCACAATAGCCCTATAGGGAAGGCATCTTCCAAAATGCACTCTGACGGAAGGTTCGATAGACAACCATGATGGACAGAGATGCCCTGAGGCTGTTTTGTCTCCAATGTCTCCTGTTTTGCCTGTTTGGTGTATTTCCCGTCTGGGAAAGAGAGGTAGGGAGGGGAGGCAGGGCTCTGCATTCTTGCAGCCCGCTGTCTCCCACGCTGCCACCTGCATCTGCTCTGGGGCTGTCTCCTCAAAGTAGCAGCAGGCTGTCACATCCTCTTCCCATGTAATTGCAGAAGTAGCTTCCTCTGACTCAATTTGTCCTCTGGGTACAAATAATTCAGTTACAAAGGTTGAGACCAGGGCTCAGGTGATTGCAAACAGAAAACTAAGCCTCATGGGCCATACTAGAAAAAACACGCAGAGTTTACCGCTGAGATCAGATGCAGAGGCTGGAAGAGAATAAGCAATAAAAGTGCCATTTAAAGTCCTCATTTACTTCCCTAACAATGGCTCTTTCCACTCCTTTTCGTTATAAGCTTATTAAATATTTTATCTGTTTCCACTGCCGTGAATCCTTTTCATCTCGTCTGTTCCATCTTCCAAACTTTCTACAGGAAAGAAATGTGTCTTTGTTGTTTTTCTTAGAAGGAATAAATCCTTCCCATCTAGGTGACTCTTTCTCATTGTTGCTAGAACCATTGTTTAAGTGCCTAGGTCTTTGTGACCAGCATTAGGAGAATTCTAGAGCCAAGACTGCTGTCACCTGCAGCCTTCTGGCACTTGCAGGTAGAATTAAATGTGTGTGTGTGTGCACTTGTGCACATGGTCGTATCAATTTCTTGACACAATACACTCATTACAGAGAGAAAGCAGAAAACACTTTCTCCAGAAGGCTTTGTTCAAACTCCTGTCCTATTTTCTTTTTTTTCGAGACGGGGTCTCGCTCTATCACCCAGGCTGGAGTGCAGTGGCACAAACTCAGCTCACTGCAAGCTCCGCCTCCCGGATTCACGCCACTCTCCTGCCTCAGCCTCCTGAGTAGCTGGGACTACAGGCGCCCGCCACCACACCTGGCTAATTTTTTGTATTTTTAGTAGACTTGGGGTTTCACCATGTTAGCCAGGATGGTTTCAATCTCCTGACCTCATGATCCGCCCGCCTTGGCCTCCCAAAGTGCTGGGATTACAGGTGTGAGCCACTGTGCCCGGACACTCCTGTCCGATTTTCTTAAGAAGACTTCTCTCGGTTGTACAAACACCACTATACCAATTATTTTATGGCATATGTTTATTTTCATGTCTGTCTCCCCTCTAGCTAGAGTTTTTAGTACCAGGGACAATTTCCAAGATACATCTTTGAATTCCTAGGCCCTAGCATAGTTCTTGGCACCTAGAAGGTACTCAGTAATTGCCTTTTGCATAAATGAATGAATGAATGAACAAATGAACAAATGAATGTCTATTCTTCACATAATCCTGGGAAGTCATATCCACTTCAGTAAAACTGAACAGATTCTCCTCTTTCAGCTGACACTAATGTGCCCAATCCCCGGTTGCCCAGATATAGGGAGCTTTATTTTTCATCTCAGATCATGGTTTTTGTGCAGTGTCCTTATTTTTCACCATGGTTGTCAATGAGTTTGTTTTTAACATAGTGCTTATTCTGCTGATGGATGAAGTTATCAGCTGCCTGCATAGGACAGTTTTAGAGACGGCACAAAGCTATGCTTTCGCCAAAATATGCCCCACTTCCCACTGTGAGCCTGCCTGGGTACCATAATACCTCTCAACCAAGCTGGAATGACGTCATAAGAATTGCTATCATAAGAGTTCCAGAGGACCATTGCTGTAATATTTGGATGGTAAGGTCAGAGGTCATCTGCATGAAAGAGTCACCCCTGCTAAGCATAGATTAAATGGACAGATTGGTTTGTAGACCCTTGGTAAATAGAGAATCACTGTGGACAAAAGGTGAGCCCAAATAGCCTTATGCAGGGAGTAACAGCCACAGGGACAGGGCCCGTATCTTGGAGGTGACCCTGACCCCGGAGCATTTGGTCAGGTCATGGGATGCCAAGCATGCCTTGCAAAGCAGTCTTCTGTGCCTAAGGCTCCTTCCTTGCAGAAACAGAGTTTTGCCATGTCCTTATTCCTCATTGCTCATCACCTCCACCTGAAACAATCTTTGCTGAATTGATTTTAAAGACATCAAAGTCTCTGTTGTTCCTTCTCCCATTTGTAATGAACGAGGTTTCTTTATTCTGTGTGTTATTGAGGAAAGCTTCTGGCTTTGTGTCCCCAAGGTGAGGCAAATCTCACCAAAACAATATTCAGTGAAGGTCTGGTCCAAGTTCATTAGAAGTAGAAAGCGAGGTTGCCAAAAGCAAGCCCTCTTGTTTACTCTCAGTGTTCTGTCTTTTAGCCCTTTCCCATCCCCCTTTTTTCATTTCCACATTTGCTCAGATTTTTCATATGTGTTTCCCAGGTTTCCTTTATTTGCCTCTAGAGTTTGAAATCAAATCTGCCTTCTGCACAAGAAGCACACAGCTCCCTCACCCTCTGATGTATGCAGCAAATCGCATTACGATCACTGTAAAAAGGGTCTGCAGGCTTCTCGGAATAGTGCACAGAATCTTCCTGTGTTAGAAAAAAATATTTCAATTGAAAGCCAGTGCTGCACCTAAAGATCAAAATAATGTCACATCACAAAAGGCAGCCTTCCTCTCTTCAGACACAAGTTACAGATTATTAGATGTTCCCTTGTAAAATGCCCAACTCAGGGCCTTCCTCTGCATTCAAGGGCAGCCTCATATGGGCCCAGTTCCTTCATGTTATGATCCTATTTCCACTCATGAAGATGCCCTCCACATTTAGCAATGCCCCTTCACAACAGATAGACATGTTGTATTCACTGCACCAGGCACACGAGACACACCCTATATTTATAATGAATTGAGACACTTATTTCTCAAAATGCCCTATAAGGCCAATGTCATTCCCATTTTACAGATGAGGAAACTAAGGCATTCATAGCCGCCTTCCCCTAAAGTCCTACAGATAGCTAGGGGAAGGAACAGTTCTTATAAGCAAACTTTGCAACCCCAGCATCAGTATTTGTTCTTTCCATGGCTCCATACCTAAGGGTTGATATCCAGGACTTTCCCTAAGATAATGACTGTTTCCTTTCATTGGGATACTATCTCCTTAGTAGCAGATGACACAAACAGAAAATAAGATGTCAGGTCCGTTTTGACACAGGAACACCAAACCTCCAAGGCTCCATCAGGTGCCTACAAAGGGCCAGGTATTGTTCCAGGCCCTGGGATCCAGCAGAGAGAAAGACAAATTCTCTCCCATAATGGAGCTTCCATTCTAGGAAGCAAGTAAGCAATCAACCTCTTTTTTTATGGATCCAGTAGATGATAAAGCTTCTAATGTTCGGACTAAGCAGCATACCTATAATAATTGTATTTATTTAAGATATACTGGTTACATAGCAATTTCCACAGTGCTCTGTGCTGTTATAAGCACTTCATAGATAAAGAAGTCATTGAATTATTCTATCAGACAGATGCTGTTATCTTCATCTTAAAAATGAGAAAACTGAGGGATAGAGAGATGAAGTAACTTGGTTCAAATGGCCCAGCTGTAAGGGGCAGGGCCAGGTGTCCAATACAGGCAGTCTCGTTCTAGAAGCCATTCACTAGCCGCTTTGCCATGTTGCCTGCAGAAACTTGAGGTCAACAAGAGAGCGTTCTGCACAGCATGGCCTCAGAGTGGCATCACTGCCAATCATCATAGTTACTGCCATCAGAGTTTGACTGTCTAGGGCACTCTATGTCATTTGATGTGATGGGATGCTGCAGCCATGAGTGACATTGCACTGGCTGATAGATTTGCCCACACCTGTGGGCAACAGTGCCTCTTACTTGCTCAGTGTCAGGTGCTACACCAAAAACTCTCAATGGAAATTCCAATTTAATACTGACGTCCCTACCCTGTGAAGTAGTCCAGTGTTATCCTTATTTAAAAGATGGGGAAACCTCGACTTAGGAAGCTGGAGCAGAAACTTCCAGATGCCATCTCATGCCCCCACCCAACACACATACCCAGATATATTTCCTTTCTTCTTCTCTAGAAATGTTGCAAGGGATGCTTTGCAACATTCATAACCACATAAATTCTAGCTGATGGCATGACTGATGGTGTGACTTCCTTTTCCTCATCTTTTCCTCCGCCTGTGGCTGAAATGCAAACATGGTGGTCAGTGTCTTTGAACATGCAGATGAAGTCAGGGTTGACAGAAGAACAAGATGAAAGAAGGCTGTTCTCTCATGCTGTCAAGCCTCCATACCAGCCCTGGACTCCTCATCTAGACTGTTATTCAAGGGATAATTGTAACATCCACCTTGTATGAGCCACTGTATTTGGGAACTATAGACCCAGCAGTCTAGCCTGTGTTTCCACAACTGTGCCCAAGGTCACTCAGCTGTGAGCAGCAGAACTAGGATTTAGACCCAGGCCCTCTCATATTTGACCTAGAAACCTCTTTGTCCTTTATAGTTACATCACACTGGACGGTCAGTTGCAATGACAGAGTCACAGTCACAGTCACAGATGAGTTACATCTTTGAGGCCAGAAGCACACTAATTGCATGTTGTATCCTTCCTTTCTAGCTCAATTATTCTTCCACCTTCCAGCCTTGCCTGTCTTGTGTCCTGCTTGTACTATCATGCTATGCCAGGAAAGGAGCAGTCCTCTAAACCAAGCTGCATCTAGGTAAAGTCACCAGCATCTGTGAAGACGTGGAAGCCTCTAGAATGCTTGATTTCATACATTACTACCACAACAAAACCTTTCATCAAGAACCTGAAATGTCCCAAACTTTTGATGAGACATTTTACATACATCTTTACGGAATTTGCAGGGTTTGATTTTGAGATTGAAAATTACTTCTCAGTTACATGAAAGCAATACAAAATACAAATACAATCATGTGCCACATAAGGACATTACAGTCAACGACAGATTACATATACATTGGTGGTCCCATAAGATTACAATGGAGCTGAAATATTCCTACACCTAATGACATCAGAGATCTCATGATGTTATAGCATAATTTTTTAATGAATTTAGTGTAACCTAAGTGTACAGTGTTTATCAAGTCCACAGAAGTGTACAGTAATGTCCTAGGCCTTCACACTCACCACTCACTTATTGATTCACCCAGAGCAACTTCCAATCCTGCAAGCTCTTTTCATGATAAGTACCAAACAGGTGTACTATTTGTGTTGGTTTTTTTTACCTTTTACACTGTATTTTTACTGTACCCTTTTGATGTTTAGATATGTTAGATACCCAAATGCTTACTATTGTGTTACAATTGCCTACAGCATTCAGTGCAGTACCATTGTATTGCGTGTAGCCTAGGAGCAATTAGACCATATAGCCCAGGTGTGTAGTAGACTACCCCATCTAGGTTTGTGTAAGTACACTCCATGGTGTTCCCATAATGATGAAATCACCTAACCATGCATCTCTCAGAACGTATCCTCATTGTTAAGTGACGCATGACTGTAACAAAATGCATGTAGCCTCTGCAAAATATGATTCAAATGTTAACTTAAAAATTGAAAGAGAACATGCCGGGCACGGTGGCTCATGCCTGTAATCCCAGCATTTTGGGAGGCCGAGGCAGGTGGATCACGAGGTCAAGAGATCAAGACCATACTGGCTAACGTGGTGAAACCCTGTCTCTACTAAAAATACGAAAAATTAGCTGGACATGGTGGCATGCGCCTGTAGTCCCAGCTACTCAGGAGGCTGAGGCAGGAGAATGGCATGAACCCAGGAGGCGGAGGCTGCAGTGAGCCGAGATTGTGCCACTGCACTCCAGCCTGGGCGATAGAGCGAGACTCCATCTCAAAAAAAAAAAAAAAATGGAAAGACAACGAAGACTAATAAATGAATGAAATGCTTGTGATATGACGTGAAGGGAACAAAAGGACACTGTAGCAATGCCATGGAGAATCCAACAGAACTAAATTCATATGGAGAGTGATAATGTAGTTTCAGCCAAACATTGTCCAACATATTATATACAAATAAAGCTACAAACTAAAAAAAAATTCAAATTAAGACTAATTCTTCAATGTGTAAATGTGATGGGGTTTATAGTTGTCTAGGAGCTATTAAAGGGTTTATACAAACGATTATGTTTTCATATATTTAAGTAACTTTATAATTAAAATAATTAAGTCAGGCTTGGAAGTCATCAAGTTTGAGAAGCCTAATATTTCAAGTAAATACAGCAACTGTGAACAATTCTCAGGAAAGGTTTAAGCCCTTTCTCACAATTGTCTATATCATATGTCCTTACCTTGGCCTTGGAACTCAATGTCCTACCCTCTAAGATATTAGGTAGATATACATCTGCCTCATCGTTAAATGGAAATATTAAAGTCACTGCTATTGGACTACTCTCCCAGATTTTCTCATTCCAAGTAATTTGCCACAGAATCAACATCTTGTATCTTTTTCAGTTAGGTATAAAATTGTTTCCTCTGACTATTAACATGTGGGACGTAAAAGAAATTAACTGATGGCTCTAAAACATCAATCTACCACATTAAAACAATCTTCCTACCAGAAAGCAAGTCACTGCCATTAGTTTGGGACTCATTTTTGCTGGCATTCAATTACTCGGCTCCAATGGATTAGGCCACTTAAACTGATTCAAGGTCACAATCCTACTGATCCTACAAATGTATGGTAATCAAATTTAAGTCACAAATCTGTTTTCCTGGACTGGCATGAATAAGAAGTAAGGTGAGAAGGCACTAAAAATGATACAGAAGTGGCTAGAATCTCAGAGGAATTTGCAAGAGACCCCTTGGGAAAATTTCTCCCCTAAGTGTACATAAGGCAACCCCTCAAGCTATGACAATGACAGTGTAAACTTCCTAGATTTTCTTCACCTAACGGAAATGGCCACCCTTCCCCTTCCTTTCCCCTACCCCCTAAACCTAGCATCTCTTCACCAGTCCCAGCAGGATTCTATGCAGTTCGCATTTACCATCCTCCCCAAATGCCTATTTTCCTTATCCTCCACTGAGCTGTTCATCCCATGCAGGATGGACTTGGTGTGATTCACTACCATATACCAGCACAATAGGCGGTCATTAAATGTTGGCTGAGTTAAAGATGCTCATTTAACTTTGTAATACCCACTGCCGCAAGCGCCATCTCCTGGCAGAATAGGGAACTGTCTCCATGTCTGTCCGTGTGGGACCAAGGAAGGCAGAATCCCTCCTGCCCAGTGTATAGATTGGACTTTCCATGAGAGACTGCTTTAACGACGTTTAATTTGATAGCGTCATGTTTCAACTATATTAGGCACTAGATACTTTTTGTGGGCTGTATCTGGAACATAACCTCCCTTTACAACATTCATTCTATGGAGAAATAATGTTCAGAAAGGTGATCAGGTATATATGTTAGTTTCCTGGGGCTGCCATAACAAAATGCCACAAACTGGGTAGCTTAGAAAAACAGAAACTTATTCACTCACCATTCTGGAGGCCAAAATTCTGAAACTGAGGTGTCAGCATGGCCAAACTCCATCGAAGGTGCTAGAACAGAATCTTTTCTTGCCTTTTCCAACTTTTGATGGGTCCTGGCATTCCTTGGCTTGTGGAAACATAGTGCCAACCTCTGCCTCCATCCTCACGTGATCTTCTTCCCTCTGTGTCCAAGTCTTTTAGGAAGACAAGAGTCACTGAATCCAGAGCCTGTCCTTATCCAGTATGACCTCATCTTGATTTGATTATGTCTGCAAAAACCCTTTTCCAAATACAATCACATTCGCAAGTACAGGAGTTTAGGACTTGAACATATTTGGGGGATGGGGGAGGACACAGATGAATCCACTATAATATAATAGTATCAAAATCCTATCTTAGCTACAATGTGTATTAAATTAATGCTAGCCCGGGAACCTAATCAGTGTTCATAACACTGAAATTTGGAACACAACATTTTAACATTAATATAAGTTTACTAACTGACTTTTAAAATACAGCATGTCCAGGCCAGGTGTGGTGGCTCACACCTGTAATCCCAACACTTTGGGAGGCTGAGGCAGCAGATCACTTGAGGCCAGGAGGAGTTTGAGACCAGTCTGGCCAACATGGTGAAACCCTGTCTCTACTAAAAATACAAAAAATGAGCCAGGCATGGTGGTGGGCACCTGTAGTCCCAGCTACTTGGGAGGCTGAGGCAGGAGAATCACTTGAACCTAGGAGGCAGATGTTGCAGTGAGCCAAGATCGCACCATTGCACTCCAGCCTGGGTGACACAGTAAGATACCATCTCAAAAATAAATAAATAAATAATAAAATACAACATGTCTACATTCATCTGCATATAGAGAAAAAATACGACATGTCAAATAAGGATACATAGGAGAATATTCAACAGAACATAATTTCTAATACTAAAAAATTGAGAAAAACACAAATACCCAACAATATAGGGCTAGTTATGTTATAGTTATGTAAGAAAATACTATGCAACCAAGAAAATTACAGGGCAAAATGTATTTGACATGAAAATATATTCATGACATACTGCCATAAAAACCATACACATATACATATATAACTATTTAGAGATTTTAAAACATACATAGATAAAAGTAAATCTATAGCTATATAATCTCTATATATATGTCTATGTGTGTATATATATATGTATTTATGGCCTTTACTACATGTCAAGTATAGACCGAACACAATTTGCAAGCAGATTTCAATATATTATCTGTAAAGTTTTATAAATGGAATAGTTTGTTGTTGTAAAACCAATACATGTTCATTTCAAAGACATAAGCAAAAACAGACGGCAAAATATTAAAATTTCGAATATCCATGTTTTTAACTACCCAGAGCAAACAGCTGTAAGCACTATAGCATATATATGCACAGAAAATGAGAAAATGGCCTTGAAAAAGATACCCCAAACTAGGACACACCAGTTTACCTACTGGCACAGAAAGCCACTGAATTAGCTATGGAGTCACCCACAGAGTCAATTGTCCTCAAGTACCTAAGAGTGGGGAACATTAAGTAATTTCGCTGAAAGTATGATGTGTATATTGAAAGAAATGTAGGTTTATAATAAGATATGGAACTCATTCTTAAGGGAATAAACTCATTCAATAAGAATGAAAAGTTTAAGAATCACACACTAATATCTTAATGTGGGTAGAAGAATTATGAGCATCTTATATTTTCTTCTTTCGGCTTCTTTGTGTTTGCTGATTTTTTTTTTATTAAATGAGTCAGTACTGCGCTTACAGAGAAAATGACAAAATAATAACTCTACCAAAAACATAAAATGTATTACTTTTCCCCTCCACTATCACCTGTTTACAGATTGAGAGACTAGCTCATGACAAGGACAGTTATCAGCCAAGGATTCACGGTCAACCTAAACCTCATCCTCACTCGCAAAATCTGTCCCTAGGCAGGATGTCTGATACCTGTGAGTCTTCCTACACTGGGGATCTGGAAGGGCTGGGATGGCCTCTGAGGCTCACTCATCTGCCTAAATACCATCAGCTTTGGCCTCTAGAATCCCATCAGACTGTGGCAGAAAATACAATAAAAATGGGACTGTTCACCACATGTAACATAACTGCAACTGTATTTTGGCTCAGAGCAATTGGTCAAGCCCCTGAGAAGGGAACATTTTATTGAATGTGTGCTGTATGTTCCATTACTTTCTATTTAATTTTCTCAACAACCCTAGGTGCACTGATCCCATTGTTCAGATGGGAAAATTGAAGCTCAAAGAGGTTAGGAAACATGCTCATAGTCACACAGTTAAGATGTGACAGGGACAAGATTCACAAGCAGCTATGTCTGACTTCAGAGCTGTAGCCCCTCTGCTGCATCTAGAGACCTGTTCCAAAAATGAATATTTCTCCACCTGCCTTTTCTTGCTCATACATTCTCTCCCTCTTTCCTATTCATTCTAAAAAGCAGCTTGCTCTTGCCTTTTTCCTAAGATGTTCTTTGCTATCATCTTTTAGTAAAGTGTAGTTGTTAGCAAAGACTTTCTACATCAATGAAGTGATGAGGCAACTTCTAACCCTTGGCTTTCTGATGTCCAGTGAATGCTCCTTTTCTATTTAAGACAGGACAAAAATAACAGACACTCATCTACAAGGCACAGCCTTAAGGCCTCAGGTAATCATTTCCAATCTTGGAGGCTTTTCTGCCCAACATTGACAAATTAACTTGCTTTTTAATTTTCAAATCCCTTTTTATTTAATTTCATTATTTTTCCTTTGCCTCCCTCTGTTTCCAGAATGGGGTTCCCACACATTTAATCACTTTTAAGAAACGTTCATTTTTTTAAATCTGCCCTGTAACTGTCCACTGAAGATAGCAACCAATAATTGCACTCTTTAGTCACATGAAATTTGCTGTTTAAAATAAGCTTCTAATCGGACAGGGTCCTCAAAACATTATGATTAATCTACAGACGATGCAATAGCCAAGACAGCAATGCTCTCATTTCTAAATGCTGTTTCATTAATAGGATTCATATCTTGAGTCTGTGATATTCTCAGCTCTACTTTACAGGCTGAACAAATAAAATTCTAAATCATATTAAGGAAAGGAGCAGCTCTGAAAATTAGAGTCTGTTGGAAATAGGAGACTCTCTTCAGGCAGCCCCAAGACCCTGCTACCTGACACTTCACTTCCAAATGCGCTTCAGAAGGTACCAGTTTGTGACATGAGGAAAAGCCCACAGGATGTTTATTTTCTCTTATGGAAAAAATAAATAAATAAAACAAACCTCTTCTTTCTATCTTTATGCAGTATGGGAATAACAGAAAAATCAAGAACAAGCCTCAGAAATATATCTTGTTTAAACAGAAAGCAAGATTTTTGTCCCAGGTATTTCTTAAAAAAATGTGTGTGTGTGTGTGTGTGTGTGTGTGTGTGTGTGTGTGTGTGTGTGTGTATTCAGAGATAAAAGAAAAAACTTCAAAGGAGGAGAGTTGGAAAAGGGGGAATGGCCAGAAATCAGTTGATATTTCAAAGGTAGAGGAAAGGAATGCGAGGGTCAGGGCAAAGTGCCCATACTGATATAAGCCCCACCTCCAGAAATCACCTGTGGTACTCACATTGTCCCTTCCAGATATGCTAGGGGGCTAACAACTGCATGGGTGGTCCAGTATGCCTCTCTCTGGGAGTGTACTAGAGCCAAGATATGCTGCAGCCACCTCACACTGGCTCCCAGGAGCCTATTGTTCAATTTCTGGAATTTTTGGAAATTGGCTGATATTCCATTGGTGGCTTGAAATCAGCCATGGTGGCAGTATTCACACAACAGAAAGTAGAAAATGCAACAAATCCAGAATTCCCCTCTCCGCTGCCCCCCACCCCCGACAGAGCCAGTTGTTAAACTTGCACCAGCACACCACTGCTTCTTTCTCAGTTTTCCTGTGGGCTTCCCTTGGGAGGTGTCTAGGCTTGCAGAACATTGCCAAAGGACATTTACAAAAAAGAAAGAAGAAAAGCAGTTGCGTCTTCCAGAAACTTCCCTCTAATGTAGATACAGGACTGTATCAACAAACAGGGCCACATCTAAATGCTTTCTGGAAGGGTCTGGATAAAACAGATCCACCAAGAAGACTATCCCTGGAGCCAGACTTTTTTGAAAAGTCCCTCCTGCATAGCTGGGACTACAGGCATGCACCACCACACCCAGCTAATTTTTGTGGAGATGGGGTTTTGCCACATGGCCCAGGCTGGTCTCAAACTCCTGAGCTCAAGCAATCTGCCCTCATCAGCCTCCCAAAATGCTGGGATAACAGGCATGAGCCACTGCACTCGGCCAAAATGTTTATTTTAGAAAAACTGAAAAATATAGAAACATAAAGGAAGAAAAGCATCCAGAATCTCACACACGCTCTACCCTGAAACACAAGGTGCTGGCTCTCAACACAGACGGCATGCCCCGAGGTCCTGAGGCCTCATCTTCACCCACAGGTAAATTTCTTTCAGTCCCTACGCCCCAGAGACTGGGTTTTTCTGCCAAGTCCTGCTCTTCTCTGCGTCCTCTACAAAGCAGGCCCTTGGCCTTTCCTGGACGCCCCATCTGCTGTCTCAGTCCCATCCATGTCCCACCCAGAGGTGCAGCCCCAACCAAGGAAGCAGCAGGGACCAACTCCTTCTGTTCACCACTGTATACTCAATGCCTAGCACAGTGCTTGGGATACAGTAGATGCATGATAAATATATAGTGAATGAATGAATGAATTCAATAGGCAAATCTCCACCAATCTACTTATTGCTAGCATCAAAGAATCTTGGTTAGGATAGGCAATTTAAGAAATTCAGGATAAGGCATCAAGAAACCTAGATTCTAGACCAGCCTTAGCAATTAATTTGCTTATTTATGTCCCCTAACTTTGTTGGAGTTTCATCTCTTCATCTAGGAAATCGTGCCTGGATTCTAGTATTTTTATACTGACTCTACCACTAAATAGCAGACATCTCGGCAAACTGTTTAACCTTTCTTAGTCTCAATTTTTCTATCTTTAAATGAAGATAACACAATTCTACATCCTTTTAAACTCTTATTGTGGGAATCAAAATATATGTGAAGTGCTTTTGACATAAAATGGGGGCTCCATAAATTATTCGTAGCTTCCCCTTCTCTTGTCCAGGCTGAACAGCTCATGAGTCCACTAGACCCAGTCTGGTATCTGTCTATATACAGGAACAGGAAAGGTGCTGGTTTCCAAATGTTTCCCTGGAGGCTGACTTAGGACAGGTGAACACGGGAAACTATTTTTTAATTTCACTCCAAATAAAGCTGCACCAGTGAAAGAAACACAAGAACCTTCCTCTAAACTTAAAGAGTAATTGAACTTGGGGTCAAATTCTAGATTCCCAACTGACAGGCTCTTTTATCAGTTAGGATGCCTTAAGCTACAAATAAAAGAGAGCCCAGATAACCATTGCTCAAACAATAAATGGATGTGTTAGCTCCCATAACAGACGTCTAGTGGGAGGCCACTACAGAGTTGGCTAGTTTAGCAGATAAGACCACCATCAAGATCCCTGGTCTCTTTCTATAGCATGTTTCTTTTGGAGCTAATTTCACTCCTGGTCCCAAGATGGCTGGTGCAGTGTCATGCATCCTATGTGGATATGATAACATCCAGCACACAAAAAATGCTCCGTCTCAAAAAATAAAAATAAAAATAAATGCTGCTCCTTTTGCATGTATCTCTTTTAAACAGCAAAAAAAACTTCCCCAAAAGTCCCCTGGCAGAATTCCCCTTACGTCACGATGACCAAAACTGAATCCCGATGTCCACCCTTAAATGAGTAATTGTCAAGAAAACGGGACCATTATAGGCTTAGACCAATTCGAAGTTGTCTAATTTAGGAGTGGGTGGGACAAAACTGGAGCTCTGCCAGCATGGCAAAAAAGAGCCATGGGTGTTGAATAGGCAATCTGTACCATCTGATGAACCCTCCCCACTCCGACAACCTTCCCCAACACATGCACACATGCACACACACACAGCTGCAGCAAGAAAGATCCAAATGATGTGATAGACTAACCTAATATTCTTTGTTACTAACAAAAGTGAAGGGGAAAGTAGCATTCGTTGAGATAAGTTTTTACACTCATTTCATAGATGAAGAAATTGAGTCACACATTGGCCAGTGAGTGGCAGAATTGGATTGGAATCCAGATTTGGTTGACTCCAAATATTACAATCTTTCCACCATGCCAAACTACCTTATGAATGAGCAACCAGAAGTGATGAATATATTTGCTTTGAATTAATGCTCTAGAAAGGGCAAATGCTCAGCTCCTAGACTCACTTGCCCTAGGCTCACTCTGAATCCCAATAATAAAATGAGTCATTTTTAAGGTACAGGATAAAGAGCTTTGAGAGCCACATCCTGCTTTTGCACTTTCTTCTCTGGTTGCTATTTCGGAGTTTTCTTTTAACCACACCGTTTTTAATATATTCTTCTGTCTTGCTAATGATAGGAAACTTGCTGCTGCATGGTTCCATAAAACATTATCTCATTATCTCCTTTGCCTCTCACTGTAAAGTACTTTGTAGCATTGAAAGTGGCATATGAAAAAAATTAATTTCATTAAATTAATGGAGAGTATCATGACTGCTCAGTTATGGCCCAGATGCATTTGTAGAAGGACTGTGTATGCATCAGAGCTTGTCCTTTATTTTGCCATTTTTCCTCCCACATGCACCCACCAATGTCCCTAGGAAGGAAGAAATAATTCTAAATGGCATGCTTTCAAGAAATATTGTTACCACTAACAACCTGGAAAATCTCAAATGCAAAGCATGACTTTATATGGCCAATGAAAAAATTGCAGGGACAATCCAGTTATCTTCACCAACTTCCTAAGAGATATAAAAGTTACAGCTGAACACATCATGCTATAATTCACAGCAATCCATAAGATTGATCATGTCTCTCCAAGTGCACAATGTTTCAGTTTATACAACAAAATATTTTATTTAAAAAAAATTTGTAGAAATGGGATCTCGTTATGTTGCCCAGACTGGTCTTGAACTCCTGGCCTCAGCAGAGTCTCTTGCCTTGACCTCCCAAAGAGCTGGATAAAAAACAGTCTGGTCCCTCCAAGGATTGGAGCACACTGTATCTGTACCACAGTTTACCCACCCAAGTCAGGGGGAAACTGAGGCTCAGCAAATTAAAAAAATTACCTCCCTCCAAAAAAAAAAAAACTAGAATATCTTCTGAGAAATAAGCTTCTGCTCAGTGAGCTTAACAGTCTGAGACAGGGGCCCCAACACCCTGGGCCACAGACTGAGCTAGGATCCAGTCTACACAGCAGAAGGCTAGTGGCAGGTGAGTGAACGAAGCTTCATCTGTATTAACAGCCACTCCCCATCACTCACATTACCACCTGAGCTCCACCTCCTGTCAGATCAGCAACAGCATTAGATTCTCATAGAAGCATGAACCCTATTGTGAACTGCACATGTGAGGAACATAGGTTGTGTGCTCCTTATGAGACTCTAATGCCTGATGATCTGTCGTCTCCCATCAGCCCCAGATGGGACCGTCTAGTTGCAGGAAAACAAACTCAGGGCTCCCACTGATTCTACATTATGATGAGTTATATAATTATTTCATTATTTTATTATATATTACAATGTAATGATAATAGAAATAAAGTGCATAATAAATGTAATGCACTTGAATCATCCCGAA
The DNA here is from genome assembly GCF_006542625.1 of Nomascus leucogenys. Lineage (NCBI taxonomy): Eukaryota > Metazoa > Chordata > Mammalia > Primates > Hylobatidae > Nomascus > Nomascus leucogenys. Next base: position 21,486,770 of record NC_044383.1, on the reverse strand, counting down.
ACCATACCCTTTCCCTGCCCTGGTCCACGGAAAAATGATCTTCCATGAAACCGGTCCCTGGTGCCAAAAAGGTTGGGGGCCATTGGTCTAGGACTTGTAACATCTACCTTGTTTTAGCTTCTATAAATGAAAGCAAGACTCCCACATCAGGTAATGCTGGTACCCCCATGAGGCCATCCTACATATCTGCACTCTATTGTGGAACTCCTCCAGATGACCTCCCACTGGCTCATTCAGTTACTTCTTGGTCTAAACTGTCCCGGGTCCTTTAATTCTCTGCTTTGGCTTTATAGCTCCACTCCAACTCAGGTCAAATATTCACTGTTATGCGTTAGACATTGTGCCTAGCGCTGTCTACATACAATGTCTAGTTCTCACAACAACTTATAAAACAGGTGATGTAGTCTCAATTTTACAGAAGAAGAGACTGAGGCTCAGCAAATTAAGGAACTTATTCCCACGTCGGCTCACTCATAGGTGGCAGAACAAGGATTTGAATCCATGTCTGTGCTTCCGGCATTCCATTATTCCACTTAACTTTAATCTCTACCTACTTCTTCACATGCAAAATGAGAAAAGTAATCCCCACTCTAACTGTCTCATAAGGTTGTTATGATTATCAAATGAGATTGTTGAATGTAAGGAATGCTGATAATTCATCTTTCCTATCTTCCGGGTTCTACCTGGTAGAGATCAATATCTAAAGCTAAATGGAGATCAATGGATAGCTTTGCAAATCATCACCTGATAACTGGGGTCCCCTAGTGAAGAGGTGCTGTAGAATGTTACTCGGACTGAAGGCCAAAATGCAACCTTCTTAATGAAGTTCCTCTCCAAATCCAGACCCAGTACCTGCCTTTAGTAGAGTCACCTCTGCCAGTACACCCTGAGTGCGTGTTGACAGTCAGATCAGCCTGCCTCTAAAACCCAGACCTCCACAGAATGAGGACCCAAGAAAATCAGAGACGGGCCTTCGTTGCATTTTCAATGCAGTAACTATGCACATGTGGGAAAACGTGCTCCAGTAGAAATCAAGTTATCTACAATCAATTGGATACTCACCTTCTCTCCAGGAAAACTAGTAAGAAATGGAGAAAACATCTCCTCCAGTATTTTCCCATCATTTGGAGGGAAGCAGAACTGCCCTCCCACCACCCTGTCCTGCAATAGAATCATGAGGAGGGACAAAAATCATACTTCCCACAATAAAGATTTTGTCACAAAAGATGGAAAGTTCGGTACAAATAAAATTGTCAGTTTCATACCAATTTTTCATTACCGTTTCTATTGCACTCTACACTTTTATATTATATTGTCAGATAATTAGTTATTTTTGTATCTGACTCTTCTATTAGACTGAATTCCTTCATGAAAATCATTTTTAAATTTATCCTTAAATATCCATATCTAATAACATGTCTACTGCATAGTAGGCATGAAATAAATATTTGTTCAATTAATAAATAGATAGATTTAATTAGTATATAAACACCAAGGCTCTATAGAACAGAAACTCTTACAATTACAAAGCATAGACATATTTATGCATCATTTTGCATTGTTTATCTTCGCTATTTACCTGTCTACTAACAAAGTGAACTAGATCCATAACTGTTTCTTTAAATCATCTTATAATTCCCCATCAATGCAATAGGTTCATGTTTCACAAAATTAGAGCTATAAATTTCCTACTCATTTAATTATGTCCCTCTTCAAAACAAGAATTTAAGACAGCATACCATATAGGAAAATAAAAATTTTTTAGAATAAGTAAGAAAAATGAGGCAAAGCCACCCATAAATTTTTACCTTTCTCATAATGTTCCTTTAGGAGTGCTCATCTGTCTACCTTAGTGCCACAAGATGGTATGGTGAACAACTTTTCAAGAAGAACATTTTACAATTTACTCATAAACAACCCAATAACTTTCCAAAATAAACCCAGACAACGTTGACGGAAGCTGGTGGTTAGTAAAGTAACATGATTCAGCCTTGGTAGCTATTAGCAAGTCTAGCAGACTTCACAGGGATTCTCTGAAGACACTAGACAGAGATGCACTTAAAAAATAAATCGACTTTTGGTCGGAAACCATTAGAAAAAAAAAATGAGGCAGAAGCAAAGGTCAAGGCTGAAGTGGGTTGATAAAGCACTGCTCCCTTGAAGATACCTTCTCTCAGGAGGCACTCCCTGCCCAATATTCCCACTGAAGAACAGTTCTCTTGGCAGTTAATAATGGGCTAAGAGAAGCCTGTGTTCTTTTGCTTACAGGCCCAGAATTGGAACTCATGATGGTGCTACTTAGATCACACCCCAGTGGGCAATCCCAGTTGAGAAATCCGGAAACACTAGAGAAGCTAAATGAAGCGTTTGACTCAAAGATGGGCTGAGTGTGTAGGTGGCTGGTGTTTGGTGCATATTGCTTTCATAGTAAATAAAGCAGGGAGAAAAGAGAAATCAAAATGGAATATTTTCAACTTTTTTTTAACTTCCCAAGGGTTGGCTGAGGATAAGGTATCATTGGGACGTAGAAAAAGCTAGGGAAATTGTTGGCTTCTGCTTGCTTATACCAGTAACTTTATTATTTTATTTGTTTGAAAATAAGAGAAGGCAATCCAACTGCAGCCAGGACAATGACATCAGCACACTTAGGAAGGCCTGATCTGGGGATTGTTTTTTAAAATATTGAGTAACAACTTTTTGTCCAAGTGAAGAAAGGGAAAAAAGTTATACTTATCTTCTGTTCACTAAACACTCTTCCTTATCCAGTTGCAATACTTCCTTAAGACAATCTGGCAGTATCTAAAGCAATTGGAACAGTGGTCTTAACCAAAACAAATACCTCAAGCACAAACAATGGAAAATACACTGAACCTGGAGCAAAAAGTCCTGGGTTTGAGCCCATGGTCCCCCACTTACTAATTTCATAACTCTCAGCTTGTCACTTAATGTCTCAGAGTCTCCAGTGCTTCATCTTTTAAATCAATTAAACATTTCTACTTACCTCCAAAACACTAAGAAGATCAAATAAAATACTGTATGGCAATGATTGTAACTGGAGCTATTTTGCCTCTCAGGGGATATTTGCCAATATCTGGAGACAATTTTGGTTGTCACAACTGGTAGGCAAAGAGACCAGGGATGCTACTAAACATCCTACAATGCACAGAACAGCTCTCAATCACAAAGAAGTATTCAGCTCAAAATGTCAATAAATGTCACAGCTGAAAAACCCTGATGTATATCAGGTGCTATAAAGGTCCACTTTATTATCCTGCTTCTCTATCATAATGATGAAGATGGGTGTGATGGTTAATATTGAATTATCAACTTGACTGGATTGAAGGATGCAAAGTACTGTTCCTGGGAGTGTCTGCAAGGGTGTTGCCCAAGGAGACTAATATTTGAGTCAGTGGACTGGGAGAGGCAGACCCACCCTCAATCTAGGTGGGCACTATTTAATCAGCTGCCAGCACGGATATAATAAAACAGGCAGGAGATGATGGAAGAACAGACTTGCTGAGTCTTCTGGCCTTCATCTTTCTCCCATGCTGGATGCTTCCTGCTTTTAGACTCCTGGACTTACACCAGTGGTTTGCCAGGGTCGTTCGGGCCTTTGGCCACAACTGAAGACTACACTGTCAGCTTCTCTGCTTTTGAAGTTTTGGGACACTGACTCATCCACCACTGGCTTCCTTGCTCCTCAACTTGCAGACGGCCTATCGTGGGACTGTACCTTGTGATTGTGTGTCAATACTTCTTAATAAACACCCTTTCCTATATCCATATATCCTATTAGTCCACTGACTCAAATATTAATCTCCTTTGGCAACACCCTCACAGACACTCCCAGGAACAGTACTTTGCATCCTTCAACCCAATCAAGTTGATATTCAATATTAACCATCACACCCATCTTCATCATTACAATAGAGGAGCAGGATAATGAAGTGATTAAACAAATAGGGTCTGGACAGGAAGACGTAGAGTCATTTTCCTAGTTCCTCCATTTCCTAGCTGTGTACTAGTCACTTAACTTTCAAGTTCCAGTTGCCTCACTTAGAAAATAGAGGAAACAAAAATGCGTACAGCAATAAAGTGCTTCAAAGATTCACTGAGATAAAAAATGTGAAAGTGTTTGTATTCATTGAATGCCGAGCATTTGATAAATGGTATATATCATCATCATTATCCTTTAAACACAGCGATCGGCCACACATGTTTATAGCAGCACAATTCTCAGTTGCAAAAATGTGGAACCAACACAAATACCCATCAATCAACAAGTGGATAAAGAAACTGTGGTATATACATATGACAAAATACTACCCAGCCATAAAAAGAAATGAATTAATGACATTCACAGCAACCTGGGTGGGACTGGAGACAATTATTCTAAGTGAAGTAACTCAGGAATGGAAAATCAAACATCGTATGTTCTCACTCATAAGTGGGAGCTAAGCTACGAGGATGCAAAGGCATAATAATGATACCATGGACTTTGGGGACTCAGGGAAGAGTGAGAAGGGTGAGGGATAAAAGACTACAAACTGGATTCAGTGTATACTGCTCGTGTGATGGGTGCACTGAAATCTCACGAATCACCACTAAAGAACTTAATCATGTAACCAAATACCACTTGTTACCCAAAAAGCCTATGGAAATAAATTTTTAAAAAATAAATAACTAAACATAGTGATTAGATCATTCTGAGATATCAAATCACTCTCTAATTTTCGATCCCCTACTTTGATCTCAGGGACCCAGCCTTGCCTTCCCTCTGAATTGTGGAGACCCAGCCTGTAGGTCATAAAATAAATTTGAGGAGGGAGGCAATACTGAAATTCCTTATTCACAGAAGTCAATACATAAATGATGTCATCATTACAGAGGTCAGACTTGACACTTGCCAGATATAACAGCCTGATCTCTTTAATGTACTTTCTGTGTTTGCAAGAAATTAATGCAGGAATATTGTCAGATGAACATCACATTATCTAATAGTTTACCTAAGTGAGGCATCTCTGTGCTTCATTGTTCATACATTATTAACTCTACCTGTTGACCAAATTATTATTTACTAAAACATTTTCATTGATTGATATTTATAATTTATTTGGAACTGCTCTCAACTAGCCAGAAGTAATCATCAAGAATTTCACAAAACCAGCCTCCTGTTGGGTCATCATCATGAATTTGAAAGCATCAGAAGACTCCAGTTTGGAAAGTGTGCAAAGGAGAGGTGATATCCCTTCAATCTTTCAGAAGCATGCTGGAAGAGCAATCTTTCCAAAATATGAAGGGTGACTACTTCTCAAGAAAGCCATAACGGCTCTCTATTGCCATAAGATCAAGCAACAGCTCCTCTGTCTGGCTTCATGTATAGTAAACGCACCTGACAGCAGTAATTTAAGCACACCCTGACAATGACCTTGTACGGCAGACACATCTGAATGTGTGTTCTGAGCTAGGGAATCTGGGAGTGGCCAACCTGGAGATTCATTTCCTATCTATGATAAATATCTGAGTCCCTGGCCCATCCAGTGGAACACAAGCTGTGCAGGAATTGAGGTCCTGAGTTTTGGGTTAAATGAAGATTGCCACGTGGAGGTCTTTAGGGGAGGCTGTTACATGAGAATGCTATATAAACTGCATGCTGTTTGCAAGTAGTTGCAGTTTTCCTGCCCAGTCTGCTGCCACTAGACTGTAGGTAAGGCAGGCACCTTGTCTAGCCCATTGCCACTGGACCATTTCTGTACATAAGACAGTTCTCCTGTCCAGGCCGCCACCACTGGATTCTTTCCCCTGTATGTAACCCCCAGAGAAAACCCCAGGTTTCATTTGCCAGCTCTGGGTCTCCGGCCTCTTTACCTGGTGCCTTCCCTGCTGAAGTTAATAGGAGTTCCACAAAATGCTTTATAACCCTGGTTCTATCCCACCCACTGTGAACACTCACAAAAGCTAGAGCCAAGTCACTAGAGCTGGTTCCTTTTGTTCTTTTTTCATTCTTATGACTGTGTCCTGCATTGAGGGTGTCTTCTGTTCACTCGTGGCCGGGCTCATGCCTATAATCCCAGCACTTTGGGGGGCCGAGGCAGGTGTATGACATGAGGCCAGGAGTTTGAGACTAGCCTGGCCAACATGGCAAAACCCCATCTCTACTAAAAAAATATTAAAAATTAGCCAGGTGTGGTGGTACACATCTGTAATCCCAGCTACTCCAGAGGCTGAGGCACACAAATCACTTGAACCTGGGAGGTGGATGTTGCAGTGAGCCAAGATCATGCCACTGCGCTCCAGCCTGGGTGATAGAGCAAGACCCTTTCTCACAGAAAAAAAAGGGTGTCTTCTGTTAACTAATGCCCCAACTATCCCCCCAAGTCATTTCCCATGACCCCACTCCCAGCATGTTCTTCATCTCTCCGACGACTTTCCTCTCCTCTGCTTAGCCACGGTGATTGCCACCATGTCTGTACTTGCAGAGCTTCCCCCATCTTGAACATCCTTCTCTCTAACTCTCTAATTCCCACCAATTCATCAAGACTCAGAAGAAGGACCACTTGGCTTTATAGTTAACCCCCGTTATTCCATTTCCCTCCTGTTAATCTCCTTCTCTGACCTCTCACAGCACCAGTAGCTGCAATACATGATTTAGCACTTGATTACTTTCCGTCTAATAGGGTTGTCTAATTGTCTCAGCACACATTTGATCTGCAATTGAACTATAAAGTCTTCAAGGGAAGGACCCCATGTAGTCTACATCTTTGCTGTGTCCCAGAGGGAGAGACATGGTCTGCATTGTAGGTACACAAATATTTCCTTCCCCAGGGCTAACCTGGGCGAGGAAATCAACAAATACTGTGCACCTGCTGGAAGCAAGGCACTCTTCCCTGACCATTGCAGTCTCCTTGTTTACATAAAAGCAACACAGGTGAAAATATAAATGAACCTAAGATTAGGAAGACTGGGAAAATATTAACGCTCATGAATATTTAGCAGGGCTTGCTCATTAACTGGGTTTGGAGAGGTCTCCCTTACAATCACGAAGCTCTAATAACTGCTGGCATTTAATTGTGCTCATCCAATAGGAACTAAGCTGCAGGGGTGTGTGAGCCAAGAAGTACAATACGGTATAGAGTACTGCTTTTGAAACCAAGCCTCACACAATTCCTAAACCCTTTCAAGGTAATTCAGAGGCTGCCTGGAAGACAAAGGATGACTAGCAGGTGGTAATCTGAGCCTCCACCCTCGATTCAATCAGGGTGGCTCTTTTCTGACAGCTTCATATATTGGGCTTTGCTAGAGAAAAAAGTTCTGTTACTAAAATTCTTTTTTAAAGAAAAGAAAACCACTGTAGACAGAATACTGCTTGGAACCAGAAGACAAGATATTTTTTCATTTCCAACCAACTATTACCTATGGGAAAGTAGACTGTGCAATTTTTCTGAAGTTCAGTGTTCTCCACTTCAGGTGTAGGTAGGGCTTCCTCCACACACACTGGGTTGTTGGGAGGATCAAATGAGGTAACATGTATGAAAGCACAAGGCAAAGAGGAACCATTTAAAACATGTATCATGAAGGCTGGGCATGGTGGCTCACACCTGTAATCCCAGCACTTTGGAAGGCCAAGGCTGGAGGATCACTTGAGGTCAGGAGTTTGAGACCAGCAGGGGCAACATAGTGAGACACCACCACCCCCCGCCCCCGTCTCTACAAAAAACAGTTTTTAAATCAACTGGGCACAGTAGCAACACCTGTAAGCCTAGCTTGAGGGTTACAGTGACCTATGACTGTGCCACTGCACTCCAGCCTGGGTGAGACAGTGAGAGAAGAGAAAAGAGAAAAGGAAAAGAAAGGAAAGGAGGAAAGGAGGAAGGAAGGAAGGGAGGAAGGAAGGAAGGAAGGAAGGGAGGGAGGAAGGGAGGAAAAACCACATTGCATGAGAGTGAAACAACCTCATCTTCATCTAGAGCGTGGACGTGGGCTGAAACACTGGACTTATGGGTATTTAGAGCACACGGCTAACAGGAGCCTCTGTAAATCCAGTTCACGGTGGTCAGCCTCACCTGAGAACTTGAACGCCTCCAAATCCCCTGAACCAGAAATATCCTGCCATTGTCAGGGCCCTATTGTACACTTGTATGACACTCTTTTTCCTTCACTGTATATCAACAGGAATTAACTGTTTGGGCAATTATTTGGTTAACTTCACCCTCTCCCAAGATTGCAAGCTTGTGTCTGCCTTGTTCAGGGCTGGAGCCCAAACGGCCATCACACACCTTGCAATAAATATCCCTAAAATACCTTGCTAAATAAATGACTACATAATTCAAGGTTAAGACATCTCCACGCTGGGCACTGGGAACACTAACAAGTAGAAAATAGGATTCCTTGACATGAAGGGACTCTCCAGGCCCTGAAAATGACACAGATGGATGCAGATGCTATTGTTATAATCTATCTCATCTAGAGAAATAAAATTAGGTTTCTATCTATATCTGTTACTACATCAGACCAAAAAAACATTATTTGACTGATTTTTCAGTTTGGAGAATATATTTGGGACAGTCTAACTTAAAACACAATTTACATTTCTTAAGAAATACACTCGGAATTTCACAGCTGAAACTGAAGTTCAGTAAAAGGGCTGTTGATCAAGAAATACAAGCCGTAATTATCGAATTGCTGTGGGAAGGGAAAGACCCTAAATAAAGGTTGCATGGGTAGAAACCCCAAAGTGCAGATGGTGATCTACAATTGAGTTACTTCTCACAAGAGCAACTCTGTATGCTAAATCATGTGGAGTTCTGTCAGGAACTGGTAATTTAATGATGGTTAATGCTTCTCTAGCAAGGCCAGATATTTGAGGCAGTTATTCTGATTCTTGCTCATAATGACAGTTGAGCACCACCTAGCTCTAATTCTCACAGCACACTCCCAGGCTAGTGTGCTTATTCTACAAATGAGTTAAATCAGGATCCCAAAGCTAATTGCTCAAAATAACAACTTGGGAAGTAGCCCAGCTGGGATTTGAGCTCCAGACTCTCTGACTCCGAAGCCCATGGTCTTGGCACACAGTCAGCCTTGCTTCCGGGAGAGGAAGGGACTGGAACCTTGTCCCAAACAAGCCCCAGGCACCAGGGCATCACCAGTGAGATCTAGGGTTGGGTGCCTCAGAGTCCAGACCTGGGCCACAATCGCGTTCATTATTGCGTGTTTTGAAAACAAAAAGTACCTGTTTTGGGAAAGCACATCAGGGGTCAATCCACAGATGTCTTGAAGGAGCTCAAGTCCGTTTCTGCAGTAGGTTGAAAATAGATTTCCTCCAGGAGGAAAGGTTTGCCAGGGAGGAAGCCAAAGCCTCTCTGTAAAGCTCAACTTACCCGCTCCCTGCTCCATGCACACACCTCTCTCCCTTCCCAGAAGGAACTGCTCTCCTGAATTGTGCTCATCATTCCATTGCATTGCCTTTTTTTTTTTAAAGTTCTCCAGTTATTTTTGCCCAAACATGTCCACATTACTCTGATAGATTGAAGCCTTAGCAAAATTTATGCAAAAGGAAAAGTGTGGTCCAGAAAGAAGTTTAAGAAGAGTGACGATCATAGCCTCAGTTAACATATACCTAAAATAACCAGCCCCATCAAGCAGGCTTGCTGGTGGGCAATGCCTCGCTTTATCCTCTTATAGCAAGCTCCTTCTGATCTTTTATTGACTTATATATTTCTCCTTCTAGGGAAATACAAAGAGAAGATACCTATCTCCCAGGGTTATTTGTTTATATTCTACATTTAAAAGATATTTCCATGTTTACATATTCATAATTCTTTTTCTAACAAACCAGAAACATTTCTAAAAATTTAAAATTTTCCATGTTTCCATGACTTGCCAACAAACAGAATCCAGAAATGCATTCTTTTCTTCTTCTCGTCCCCTCCCTTCCTTTCTCCTAATGTCCTGGACCCTACTCTTCTGCTGCCCAGAAAATCTTATCCCCTGAGACCCTGACTGCTCCGCTATGATCTTTCTCTTTATGCATGCCCGTGGTTGACTTACTGTCTCATTATCTTAGGCAAAAGCCTCCATTTTCTTCATCGTAGCGGACTCAGAAATCAAATAGCTCCTTTCCTTCTATTGAACTGATACTCCCTCTCTCCTCCTGCCCCCAAATGGTTTATAATATTTTACCCAGAAGTCTGACTAATGTGAAACACCACACACAACATCTCCATATCACCCCCTCCCATTTTCCTCTTCTGCAGTGACAATTTTTTTTTTTCAAATAACTGCATTGCTTTAACCCATAAAATTTCATTTTATGGGCCTGCACTTCTTTCGACATTCTATAATTTTTCATGGTCATCAGCAGCACTGGCTTCACTTCCAAGTGCAGATAGAAACAAACATGTTCCATGATAAATCACAGTTTACGCAATCAATAAATCAAAGGGCAGCTGCTCTCTGTGGGAAAATGTTATGCTAAGGTTAATTTTAACCAAGAGCCTTCAGCAACTAGTAGAGTCCTACATACAGCAGGTGAGTTCCAGGTTAGCACAGTGTCTCTGCATATACGCACACACCCGTGGGCACATACATGTACCCCCATAACGCTATTCATTTTTCCTTCACAGCTAGTAATAATGGAAATAACAGTAGCTACACTCAATCAAGAGCTTACGGTGGGTCACTCATTGTGTTAAGCCCCTTTCATACATCATCTCATTTAATCCTCACATCTTTTTCTTTTTCTTTCTTTTTTTTTTTTTTTTTTGAGACAGGCTGTCACTCTGTTACCCAGGCTAGAGTGCAGTGGTGCGATCTCGGCTCACTGCAGCCTCTGCCTCCAGGGTTCAAGCAATTCTTATGCCTCAGCCTTCCTAGTATCTGGGATTACAGGCAGGCACCATCACACCACCACGCCTGGCTAATTTTGTTGTATTTTTAGTAAAGAAGGGGTTTTGCCATGTTGCCTAGGCTAGTCTCGAACTCCTGGCCTCAAGTGATCTGCCCGCCTCAGGCTCCCAAAGTGCTGGGATGACAGGCGTGAGCCACCATGCCTGGCCCCCTCACATCTTATTAACACTATTTCACAGACTATGAACTTGAGCTTGGGGAGATTTCGTAATGTAATGTGATCACACAGCTGGTGGGTGAAATTCCACGGAGGATGATTATTTCGTGTAGACCTATCATTCCCACTAGATGGTAAACTCCATAAAGGAAAGATAGTGTCTGTTGAACTCTTTATGCCTGGCACATAGTAGGTGCTTAATAAAAGCTTGTTAAATGGATGAAATCAAGAAATGTTTTTGTTGGTGATGATGCTGGTGATGGCTCCGCTAATCCCTTTAAAACAGGACTCATGTAGTTACAATATGACCGAGGCAGAACTTAGGAACATAGGAGGTAAACCAAAATAGTCCCAGATGAAACTGAGAGACGTGCAATGAGAACCCTTCCTCTAAATGTACATGTAACCTTAAGCAAATTCTTTACTCCCTCTGGGGCTGTTTTGTAGGTAATTAAGGAGGGGCAGGGGTTGGGGATGGCTCCTGTTAAACATAGCAGACCAAACACAAATAAAAATAGGTGTTTATCTGTGTTTTCTTATTTTAAAAAATTCTAAAATTTCAATAAATGAATTTATAAAAGAATTTATAAACCTAACAAGACAAAGAGGAGAGAGAGAAGATAATAGCAACAAAATTTAGAAACCAAAAAGATGAAGGAATTATAATAAATTTACAGAAAGCAAAATAACATGAAAGCTAAGTTGAAAGCGGAAGAGGCCGAAATGAAGCCCTAGTATTCTGTATAACATCAGAAAGGCTGAGTGATTGGAGGTGCCTCTGAACACAAGGGCAGGGCTGGGACTAGATAGGCTGAAGGTCTAACAAATAACTGGACTCACAAATTTCCATCCCCCAAAAAAACGAAATTCCATCCCTCCCTAGACCACACTGGCAAACAACGCCCCTATTCCACTCGAGCAGAAGACTGGAGGATTAGGTGGCCAGCACCTAAGGGTCCTGGAACTCGGGGACTCCAGGCGCCTTCTGTGGCTGAGAGTGCAATGTTGAAAACAGAGGGCCCATGAGAAAGTCTCCAGGGTAAGTGGTGAGAGTCTTAGCCCCTGTCCCACTGTCCTCCATAAATGTTCCATCAAATTTATACCCTCCAGGCAGAACATTGGAAAAATTTTTCTCTAGGGAACATCAAAAGCCCAAGAAAAATGACCTCTGGATATTGAAATACCTGGGAGTTCCTCATTGAAATGGCCTTCCACAGTCCCCCAAAGGGAATCCCTCACTGGCAAGACCTACCAGTGCAGGCAGCTTCTCATCACTTTTTATGTTTCAATTAAAAAACAACTGAACAGAAAACCAAGGATCCTCAAACATTTGAGAAAAGTATCCAACATGAGAGACAGAAACCAAAATAACAAACAGAGATCAGGAAAAAACACCCAAAGAAAGCCATAATTAATATTCTCAGCATGATAAGAACAGACATAGCAACCATGAAACAAAAACATGATGTTATTTAGAAAAAAAAAAGAAATGTGCAGATATTAAAAAATATATATTTGAGAATTTAAAAGTATGGAAGGAGAAATGAAAAATCCAATGAAGGTCTCGAAAATGAAGTTGAGGAAATCTCTCATGAAGTAAAGCCAAAAAAGGTGGGAAACAGGAGGGGGCAAAAGAAAAGAAAATCAGCTCATAGACCCAGGAAAATCAACTAATAGAGCTCCAGAAAGAGAAAACAGGACTCAGAAAGGGAGGAAATTCCAAAAAACAACAACAACAAAAACAACTTAGAATATCCCGGAACCAGAGGGCTTGAGTTCCAGATTTAAAGTACAGTTCAAACAAAGAAAAAAGACTCACAGCCCGGGCGTGGTGACTCACGCCTATAATCCTAACACTTTGGGAGGCCAAGGTGGGCAGATAGCTTGAGTCCAGAAGTTCAAGACAAGCCTGGGCAACATAGTGAGACCCTCATTTCTACAAAAAAATAGAAAAATTAGCCAGGCATAGTGGCCTATGCCTGTGCTTCCAACTAATCTAGAAGCTAAGGCAAGAAGGTGGCTTAAGCCCAGGAGGCAAAGGTTGCAGTGAGCCCAGATCACGCCACTGCACTCCAACCTGGGCAACAGACTGAGACCCTGTCTCAAAAAATAATAATAAATAAAAATAAAAAGACTCAAACCACGACATACCATTGACACCATTGTGATGTTTTAGAACACAGGGAATAAACTGTGGACCCTAAGTGCCTCCAGGGAGGAAAAGCAGGTCAATAACAAGATTGAGAATCAGAATCGCATTATATTTCTCAATGGCAACAATGACGCAAACAAGAGGGAAAGCGGAAATGCCTTTAAAATACTGAGGGAAAAGTATTTACTACTGGAATTCTACCAAGTCAAACTACTGATCAAATGTGAAGGGTAGAATAATACATAATACATGTTTCCAGAGGTCTATTTATCATGTACCCTTTCTCAGGAAGGTGCACAAGGATGATCTTCATCCAAATAAAGAAACAAACAACAAATGGGAAGACATGGGAGTGAGAAAATGGGGATCTAATACAGGAGACAGGCAAAGGGAACCGCTAAAATGGCAATGGAGAAAGATTCCAGAATGACACAACACAGACACAACAACACGAATGTACATATGTGCGTGTGTTCAAGGATTTATGCAAATAAACATGAGTTATCAGTTGTGATTGCATATGTTCCCAATAAGATAAACATTGGATGACGAATTTTTTTAATGTTATCATGAGATGGAGTAGATGGGAAATGGCTTGGTAAGAAAGCTAAATCATGGTCTTCTATAGCAGGAAATTGATGAATAATATCTAACACTGAAAAATTAAAAGTCCAAGTATACACGCATAGCACTTGGAAATACAGAAGTAAATGGGAGGAGAAACGGTGAAAGACTAAAAGATCTGTTAATTTCCTCTGGGAATGAGGATCAGAAGTGGGGCAGAGTGGGATCCAGGATTGTCTCTTTTGGTTATAAATTTTATAGAGAAGTTTCAATGAGCTAATCTGTAGTTCTCTGAGTTTCTAATTGGATTTTTGGACATCTATTTCATAAAATGAGTTAAATTTGAATTCCAAAAGTCCTACATGAATCCCTCTTGCCAGAATAGAATCCCCCTTGTCTCATCCTTAAGGGAAGAAACTGCTTATCCTTCCCCATCTGAGCCAATGCCAGGATTACACATCCCCACATTGTCGGACGCCAACCACGCTCCTACACAATGATGTACATATTTCAGTTTTCAGCATTCCTATTTGAGCAGAGGTTTAGTTTAGGTTTACGTCATAAAAGCAAGTAAAGCAAGTCAGTGAGATGCCTTAGTGAAGCTGACCTGGAAAAACTGAAAGAGTCAAACTACTTATTAAAAAAGAGAATTCAAAAACATTCTTTGCTATTTTAATGAGCCCACCATTCTCAAAGGAACCTTGTGGAATCTCCTTGGCCATCACTAACTAGGAAGCATTTGCAGGAAAAATAGGTCATATTTTGGCTAATCTTATTTTAAATGGAAATTTCTCTGTAATGCACTGTTGAATGATAGAAAACAGAAACAACTGCATCTTGAAGCTCCAGGCCTTTGGTTCTGTGAAGTTAGACATAACCTGAGTGGTCTTCTCCCGCCAACACCCCTCCCCCTCCTTCTTCCTCCACGTCCTTCCCTTTCCCACAGCAGGTTTGTTGACCTCCAAGTGAAGTAATTCATCTCATTCCATGTCTCTCTCAGTTGTCTGCACTTCACTTCCCAATACAGGCAGCCCTTGGGAGCCCTAACATGAAAAACAGAAACAGAGATTCTCCCCTCCCCTGCAGAGTGCCTCCCTTGGGGAGCAGGTGTCTTGATGAGGATGCAGGGCGGGCTCTGCGGACGCAGAGTGATGGATGTGAGCGGCAGGCACGCGTGCTCTCACAGGGCACACAGCTTTCATCCTCATCATGAAGACACATGCAGTCGACAGGAAAATGGCTGTCTCATTAATGTTCCTTTTTGCAGCGTTGGGACATGCTCCAAATGCCAACCTCAAAGTGCAAGGGGTCTGCAATAACTGGGAGCCCGGGCAAGGAGCCACCAGCACAGCCCGCACAGCCCTGGTGGCCGAGATATTCACTGTCTTCCCCGCCACCCTTGTTAGCCTAAAAAGCAAGAGATGCAGCTCCACAGCCTTCGAGGAAAATCAAACCTCTGGTTTCAGCAATCTCATGGCCTAATTTCAAGGCAAATAAAACAGTCCAGAGTCAGATGGGGCAAAAAATACAGCATGAAAATACCCTTAGCGGTGTCCCTGTTTTTTCTCTCTAATATCTATAATGTTGTGAGTGTCTCGCCTTCTAACACAAATCATCCCTACCCATTCCATACCCCCATCCAACTTCCTCCCCAAAAGACAAACTATGTGTCAGCTGAATACATTTTATTAGCCTGCAAAGGCTAATTAAATCACCTAATTTCAAGACACTGTACTTTCTAAGGTCCAATGGATTTTAAAAATGTTATTGACCTACAGAGTGTAAATGAGCCAAAATATTAACATTCTTAGAAGAGTTCATTCCAACCATGCTGTGAGAGGCATTCAGCATCAGGACTGGGGTACTTTGATAGGGACCTTAGGAATGTCCTTATACCACATCTTGGAGATTTTACGCAGCAGCTGTTTACTGAGTGCGTACACTGGGCCAGACACTCCGAAGTTTTCTGAGACGTCTGCACAAGACCTCTGCCATCAAAAAAGCTCCCTGTGCTGAAGAAGAAAGAAACAAACCTATAACTGAAAGAAACATGAAATAAAGACTCCTGGAATGCCACACAGTTCTATGGAAATAACAAGGAGAGAGAAGTTCATCCTGACTGAGGGAGCCTGGGACATAGGAGGTCACTCTTGAGATGAGCCTTGGGAATATGTGTTGCTTCCAAAAGACTGGATATGGAAAGATGGTGCACCAGACAGGGAGACGGTAGAAGTGAAGGCCCAAGGAATCAAGTGGACACGGCCCATTAGGGAACTCTAGAGCCCCTTAAGTGCTCTAGAGCTGATGCCCACTGGCCTCTATCTGCAGATGAATTCTCTAAGCAGGCAGCTCAGGAAATATGCAGAAGAAAATAATGATGATGGAGCCCAATACTGGGTTTTTAGAAGTCACAAGCTTGCTAAATCCCAGTTTTCCATCAGAATAAAGCAGTTAGACTAAATGAAGATCTCTGCAGTTTTGTAATTCCATGAGGCTGAGAAGAGGGCAGCTGAGTCCAGAATGAGAGATCTTTCAATGCCAGAACAAGACACACGGGCTTCTCTCTGAAGCAGATGGAGAGCCACTGCAGACTTTGTGAGCTGAGCTGTGACATGGCCTGGCTTGTTTAAATGGCGGCAGCAACAGAGTAAAGATGCACTGGAGAGGCCAGATATTAGAGGCAGATGCAAGGAAAAACTAGATCCCTGACTTCAGGCCATAATGTAAAAGAAAGCAAACCCCACTCCCCATGCCATAAAAAAAAAATAATAAAATAAAAAGGAAAGGAAATGGCTTTACTTGCTAGACCTAGAATAGACATTGGCAAGAATCTGCACTTTGACCCTCTTCTTTTTACAGATTAAAAAACTGAAGGTCAGATAGCCTGACAGGTGCAGAGCAGGTTCAGAACTCTGGTCTCCAGGTTTCCAATTCAGGATTGTGGGGTCCTCCATACGTTCAAGGGGGGGGCACCTTCTCACTGATTTGCCCTCCCAAAAGAAGGCAAACATTTAATCTTCATTTTTCAATACTTTGGGCTACTTCCCCACCCTCTGAGATTACCAATCAACACCTTGTATTAATTGGGGATTTCACTTGTTAATCAATCAGATATGGGGGATTTATTAGTGCTCATGGCAGGAATACAACTCACAAAATTCCATCAACTCACAAAATTGAAGAAAAAAGCTTCAACAACAGGAACCAGATGTTCCACACCACCAGGTATGTACCAGGTGTGTGTAATGTTTCTGATCCCTGTTCATCCCCGCATTGTCTTGCATGTCGGCTGGGTCTTTTTGCTCCTGGCAGCAGGTAGAAACATGGCTGCCGGTAAATTCAATTTGGCAAACCCAACATAAGGAGAAACCAGCTTCTTCCCTGTGTTCCTGTAACAGTCCCAGAGAAGGATTCCAATTGGCTCTGCAAGAATTACCTGTCCACCTCTTAAATCAGTCACTAATGATTTTCATTAGCCATGCCTGGCACCCTGGACCATCCCTCCAGCCAGGAGGAAAAGGTCTGTTTCCAGAGGAAGATGTTTTCGAAAACCTTTTATTTAAACAAAATAAAATAGCTTCCCTAATCTGCTAAACCCATCTCTACATAAAAATCCTCAGGAAATTGCTATAATTTATTTCCTCCATGCAGAGTACATCTCCTTGGCTGTAGGACATGAGATTGGAAATGTATGCTGACCACCTCTTGCACGCATGTTCCAGCATGAGCCCCTAAGGAACATTCAGGCAGGAACATGATGCTAACCCCAACATTTCATGCAAACATTTAATGTATCAACTGATTGGTGATTAGGTAAGAAAATGCATATAATGTTATATTGTGGAAAGGTTTACCCTCAATGTGTCAGATCTTGCTAATATCAAACCTCTGTAGAACACATCTCTCTAGAGCTGATGCCCACTGGCCTCTATCTGCAGGTTCTGCCTTGCCCGTTATTTTAAAACCAGCCTGCTTTCAGGCAGGAGGCACTTGAGCAACTCTGCCGTCATCTTACCCAGGTACTCTGGCCCCAATCTTGAGTCCTTGTTGGAGTAACCAGGCCTCTGTTTTGTTCCAAAGACCCACTTTCTCATTCAGAGAACCTTATTTCATTCTCCTATCTCAATCCCTGCCTAGGCCCTCCATCCCAAAAGACTGAAGCTCTATCCCAAGCATGTCCACCTTGCACCCCATGTGCCATGTGTGGCCCAGGACAGCTTTGAATACAACCCAATGTAAATTTGTAAACTTTCTTTAAATATTATGAGGTATTTTTGTGATTTTTTTTAGTTTATCCGCTATTGTTATTTTATATGTGGCCCATGACAATTCTTCTCCTTTCAATGTGGCCCAGGGAAGCCAAAAGATTGAACACCCCTGCTGTCTCCTCTATCCTACCTTCATCAGTCCTCTCCCAGGGTTCTAATAGATGTCTCAGCCTAATAGTAGAGACCCTCCTGCCTTCACTGGTGCCATCTGCCTAGGTCTCCAAACTTCACCTCCTTCTGAATTCCCCATCACCCTGCTCAACCCCAACACTCTGGAATGTCCATCTCCCATTGTTGATCATCAGAGAGGCCACCTCTTATTTACTGGCATTTCTTCCAGAAAATGCCTGTGGTACCTGTTCCCACTCAGGGGGAGGATCTTACCTGATCCCAGCCTTAATTATCCAGCTGTGTTAAGCAATATGCACTGTAACAACTAAGACACTAGGTCAAAAGTTCCACAATCCCATCCCCCAAACCCAGCTTACACACAGGTGAAGGCTGAAATGACAGGAAATAACAATGGCCCAATGGCAGCCAGCCCAACCCTATGTTTATATTATGCTTTCTCACATAAGCAGTGTGAGATAAACTTATGCAGTTTCAGTGAACGGAGTTCATGGGAAAAATAGTTATGATATCTTGTTACACCACCTAACATAAGCAATGAGGATTATTGATCAAACCATTTGTGACTTTTATAAAATTATTTCTGGAGCTAGGGCTGTCCAAGGAAAGCATATTACTAACTTGATCTGCCTTCAACATTCTTCCAGGTACAGTGGAAAGAAAGGCCTGGGGCCCCATTGGGATGGGATTACAAGCTCAAAGTTATCTAGAATCCTATGAGCTTAGCAGGGTATGAATCTCAAAGTGTGTCTCTGAAATAGCAGCAACACCATCATCTAAGAACTTAACAGAAAGGTATATCTTCAGGCACTACTCAGCCCTACTGAATCCAATATCCTAGGAATATGGCCCCTCAATCTGTGTTTTAACAAGCACTCGAGAAGACATTAATACCTGTGAAGGTGACTACACTGGACGCTTTTAAAAAATTCAAATGCTTCCTCCCCACTCCAGAGATCCTGACTGGATCTGGTCTAGGTGGGGCCTAAATATCACATTGAAGAAATTCCCAAGGTGATTCCAGCAGTCAGTTTCTGTTGAGAAGCACTGCTTGGGATGTGCTGAGTCCTGCAGTTTTGCTCCCAGACAAATCCATATTCACTTCTTTTCCCCACCTGCCTTGCTTCCCTGCACAAAGGCAGCTCCATCTGCACTTAATCTGCATGTTCAGCCCCTGAAGAATGGACTGGTCAAGCTTGGCAAAGGCAAGATCTCATTTTCAAAGGCCCCATAAATGTCAAGCTTCTTGTTATTCACGTTGTTTCTGTGTTAGTCACGGTTGTTGATATCATCATCAAATCAAATTAGATTTTACAGGCTTGCTGTGAAATTGTTTCTGGATGTCTGCAACTCTAGCTGAAGTCCTACTTAGGTGAAGTCACAAATGCCATCTATAAGGACCGCAGTTTGCAATGAGAGGAAATGCCAGTGCTAAGGAGAGGCAGGAGGTATCAAAGAAATGAGACATCAGAAACTTGTTAAATCCACCCACCATGTTGCTGATCTTCATGGAAGTCTACTTAAAACCACCTGTTTGGGTTAGATCCAAATCTGTAGCAAGGTAATTAATCAGGGGCAGGTAGTATCATATGGGTCCTGGGGCTCTCTTATGCCTCCCTCCAAAACAGTGGTTTCCAATTTTTAAGTATATTTTTAATGACAAAATACTTCTCAGAGCTCCACCTGATGGCAATAATGCTTTTAGCATTGTTGGATTGAGAAAATTCACAAAGAGAACTATTCTGCATTCATTACACTGATAAATGAGTGTGCACTACATTTATCACATGCATTCGAAAATTCATACCTGTGTACTACACATTTGTTACTCAGCCTAGAGGCACAAATGGATTCCAGGGCCTGCTGTAGTCACCCTACAGCTCTGAGAAGACCACTGCCTTATAGACTGGAACTCCAGCGCAGGAGAAGGAGCAATGGAAACAGCAGTTTTATTGTACCAGATTTTCTGTACTTAATTAGAATTCTACATCCACTACCAGCCCAGGTCCTAGAGCTGCACAACCATCCCCAGGTGTACTGTAGCTTCTAGAAAAGCTGTCTTTACTCCCACCTACGTTGTTCTGAGACACTGACTCTTGAGAAATAAATGCAGTCTATTTGAATTAATTGAAATTCCTTCAGACAAAGGACCAAAGAAATGAAGGCTGGCTCTTTCTTTCTGTGGAATGACCTGAGCCTCCATCTCCAAGGCTAGGCCACATTGTCACTCTCTCTCTCTCTCAATCCGGTACCAGCCTGCTGAACACCTCGCTGCCTCCACCAGTCTCTTCTCCTCCTGCAACAAAATGGACATTCTAAAATGCAAGTCTGATTGTACCACTGTCCCTGGGAAGAATCCAAACTCCTGAATGTAGAATAAAAGATGCTTCCTGAGTTGGCCTCTCCTCTCCTCACTGTCTTCTGCTTAGCATACCTGGACTTGTGGCTTATGCTGTATCCTACCCAGCCACTTCCAGTTCCTTGCAACAGCCTTTCTCTATGCCCCTTTCTCTGGCTATCTCGTATTCACTATTTATCCTCATCATGGCCAACTGCTGCCCCAGGGAGGAGCCTGCCCTGAGCACCAGGGGTCTGGATTAGCTTTTCTTCTTGGATACTCCCATAGCGCCTTATAACTCCCCAACCATAGTACTACTTAACCACACCATGTTGTATTTGCTAATTTTTAGTGGATCTCAGAATGTATTATACAACAAGAATAGAGGAAAGCTTGATTCAAGTGAGCTGGCTCCCACGTGAGATGAATAAACTATAATCCCCAAATAACATTTTCCTTCCTGGTTGGTTCTTTTGGATGATACCATGACAACAGCCAAGGCTACAAGACACATAAAGGCAGTTTTCTTCAACATCCTTTACCCACCCCATTTCCCATCCTCACCACCATTTGTGCAGACTATGACCTGGCCAAGCCTTAGTGACTGAGGAACTGGAGCCATTCTACCTTCTTCTTAGGAAAAGATTGAAGGAATGTTCAGTAATATTTCTCCTTTATGGGCTTAGGACTGAGAGGCCTCCCACGAACTCCTAGAATTTGTCTGCTTCTGCAAAGAGGAAGAAAAGATATGTGAAGAACAATTCAGATCTAGGATTTCCATGAAAGAAAAAGATAGAATGAATTTCTGCAAATTGTCCTTCCCAGGATCTTTCCTGATATTAAAAAGAAGCAGTTCTGTGGACAATCAAAAGTATGCACAGGTTAGAAAAGCATCTTCCTTTGGCAATCAAAAGCCTTGAATACATTTATAATTTCCTCGTTATATTTGGTTCATGGTGCTTCTGTAAGGTTTGCACCCTCTTTTCAAAACACAAGTTCTGAACCACCTAAGTAAATGTTCCAGATGACAAAACATATTCTTCTGTTTTTCAAAACAAAAATAAATCCATAGGATTTTTCCCTATAAAATAAAATGTGTTCAGTATACATATTAAAAATATGCAGAATAATACAATTGTAATCATTGTAATCATTGTTGGATGTGATTTCCTTCAGAAGGACCCCCCTGACTTCCCAAGGCGGCTACTCACATGTGCTCTTATAGCACCAGTCACAGTACTTTCCCCCCTGTAATGCAATTGCTATTGATTCTTCTCTTTTTCTCATCATGGAGGCAGGGGAATATTCACTGCTGTAAGAAGTGCCCAGCACACATCTGTCTCTCCCTTTCTGTCTCTTGCTCTCTCTCTTTCTCTTTCTCGCTCTCTCTCTTTCTCTTCTCTCTGTCTCTCTCTCATTGAGGGACAACTCTACATGCTGCTCTGTAAACTGCCTTGTTCTTCAATGACAGATAGTGGACATATTTCCATATTACTCAAGATAGAGCTATACTGTTATTTTAAATGACTGCCTTTCATTGCATGGAAATCATCATTTCTTTAACCAGCCTTATACTGCATGCTGCTATGACATTTTATGAGACCAGATGATAATTTATTTTAGAACTCTGGGTACAACAGTAGTCACTGGGCTCTGAGTAAGACTCTAATGAACTCTGATACAAGGAAATTTAACTCAAGAGTTCTCTTATGTCTTCCATCTGCTCAAAATGTCTTTTGTTGCTTACCTCCTGTGTCTTAGCTGCATTGTAATGGGTGTTGTTACCAGATTCATGACCTTCAGCGAAGGGACGCAACATTGTTCTAAAACTAGTTAGTAGTTTCTGAGCATCTGTAAACTGGCATTTAGTGATGTCAGCCCTGGGGAAAGACGCCGTCCTGAGACAAATACTTTGCTTAGAAGAGATCATGAAATAGATAACCCCCACATTGACAAAGTAAAATCGACTTTATTTGTACATTACCAACAGTTCTCCAGGAATTCAGCACATTCCAGCCCTGGAGACAAAACTGTCCAAATATTTCCTATCAAATTGGATTTACAGAGCTCTGATTGTAAACCCAGGACTATGTTAGGTACTATGAAGAAGAAAAGTGATACTTTTCTGCTCTGGGAGAGTTTATAGTCTCTTTTCATGATAAGATGTTTACACCAAAAGCTCTGGACCCCCCAAATTCAATTCACAGCCCCATGGATGGACAAACGCACTTGCGTTGATCAAAGAACCCAATCCATCTTCTTATGAAAAAACAGAAGAGTCAGTATAATGGCTCTCTGAAAATAATTCAAGCACATAGAAGAAAATGACTAATTTTGTTCAGAAAGGGGTCTTTAGAGCTACTGAACCAAGACATGAAGAAACTGGGCAAGGCTGTGGAACATCATTTTTCTCTCTAGATGTGAGTATTATCACTTATTGCTGTGTCAGGATGAAGATACACAGCTGAGTAATGACTGGAGCTTTTGGGGCCATCAAACAGCATGATACTGACGCCAAATATTTACATATTTCCTGCCCCTGAGGTGCTCAGAAGCTCTTTACAATTTTTTTTAAAGCTATAAACAAAAATCTCCCTGATGCATCAGTGCAAGTGGTATTTCCATCTTTGTGGTAGAGACAGTGGGAGTCCAACATATTTGGAAGCAAAAGCTGGACACAACCAATGTGCATGCATGTTTTGACCCAGAACCATTTCTTCCCTTGAACTCAACTCACATTTTCCATCCCTACTTCTTAGTTGCCTGCTATGACCAAGCACTCATAAAATCCTCCATACGTCCACTATACATCACAGTCTCCCATGGAATTAGGTCAAGACCAATTGACTGGTTCTAGTCAATGGATAATGAGCAGTTGTGAAGTGTGTCACTCCTGGGTTGAGGTAGTTCAAATAAATGTCTCTACCATCACTCTCTCTTTCTGTTCTAGCAAGCTTGGAGGCCAACTGGTGAAATGGGAACCTACCAAGATGGCGGGACAAGGGAGCATGGATCCAAGTCACCGGATGGAGGACAGACTCCATCTAATCTGCATCAGACTTTGTAAGTAAGAAGTAAACTTTTGTTGTGCTAAGCCACTGAAATACTGGGGTTTGCTTGTCACCACAGCCCAGTCTATTCTATCCTGCCAGATATAATCCATCAGCCATTCCTATCCCCTCATTCCTTGCCAGTAAGCTCCCAATATTGTTCATGGTCCATTCTTTTCTTGACCACATGCTCAAAGTGACTGCCTCTCCAATCATAGAAGAGTGAGTCATGAATTGATCTCAGCCAGCTACAGTGGTTTGATTTGCTTTGCCAGATTTTAGTTTAGGCTTGAACATGTGATACAATTCTGGACTAAGGATTAAAGATAAATCTCCTGAGGAACTTCTTGGAAAGGCTTTATTCACTCTCACAAAGAAAAATACGTGGAAATGTCATCTTTTTCCCATCTCTAGATTCAACTGATGGGGAAGTGATGCTTGGTACTACTGCAGCCATCTTGTGATCATGAGGACCAAGCTAACATCGTGAAGATGGCAGAGAAGAGATATGAAAAGAACATGAGCTTTTAAGATAGTTCACCCATATATTAAGTAACAGTGGAACCATCCTGCCTTTTTTATTGTTTGACATGTGAAAAGTACCTGCCACTCAGGTCAGCCATTCTCAACCTGCCTGCACATTAGGAAAAGCTGGGGAATATTTGAAACATACCAATGCCCCAGTTCTACTCCCAGAGATTCTAGTTTAGTCAGACTGCTGTGGAGACCAGACCTCACTTTTTGTAAGCTCCCAGATGGTTCTGCTCTACAGTTAGAATGGCAGACCACTGCAAGATTATAAGCTTCCTGAGGATAGCAACTATGCCTTTGTAATGTTTAATGTCCCTGTAAGTGCCAGACATAGGGCTTACTGTGCAAACAGGCTCTTCCTTAATTTCTGAATAACTCTCTAAGCAGGTTATGTGGGCTCATCTCTCTGGGGTTAATTTCCTTACAGAGCAAAAGCTGTGCTGCATCTTGGAAGGAAATGAGTTGTGACTGGTAGCAGGAGTCCATGAAGCGGGGGTCCCAGCAGCCCTCTTCTAGACATCCATGGGTCTTCTGATGCTCAGTGTCTCCCCAACCCCTTCACTACCTGACACATATCTCTCTTCTCTGTGGCTCCAGTGTCCAATCCCTCAGTCCTTCCCAGACCCTGGGAAGTTTTAAAGGCTGAGTCTTGGAAGATGCTTTTCTGTGTCTGGGTCTGCTGAAGCCTAATAGAGAAAGATCTGCCAATACTGCCCCATCTACCATAGAATAAACACCAATCTGATTTCCTTTGCTTTGAAGCCTCCAATTCCATGAAATAAATTATTGCTTTACTTGATGTTGAAAGCTCAGATTCTGT
Source organism: Nomascus leucogenys (assembly GCF_006542625.1). Taxonomy (NCBI): domain Eukaryota; kingdom Metazoa; phylum Chordata; class Mammalia; order Primates; family Hylobatidae; genus Nomascus; species Nomascus leucogenys. Next base: position 21,461,853 of record NC_044383.1, on the reverse strand, counting down.
ACAGCAAGTGAAAGCAGAGTCTGGCTGGAGAGAGCAAACAGCCTGGATAGGGAGCCCCTCTCTATCCCTACCCCTGTGGCTTAGGAGTCCCCCACCTCTGGGAACTGGTGTGGACTTCCCTCCAAAGATAAGATCTGCCTCTTTCCCTCTTCATATTTCCCTAGAACTGGGAGAAAAATCTCTGACTTCTACCCACCTAGCCATATTTCCTTTCTCTCATAGAGCAGCACAGTTTCAGGCTAAAGTGCACTACAGCTACATACCAGTTACCAGCACACTCCAAAATGAGCTCAGACCAAGCCTTACTGCAAATCTGTCCTTAAGTACAAACACTGATATCTAAAACCACTTACTGTGCACAAGGCACCAGGCCAAGAGCTTCACAAGCATAGCTCTGAGCGAATATGATTATACCTATTTATGGTGGAGGGAATAGGCACAGAAAGGTTAAGCAATGTGTCCATGATTGTATCACTCACGAATGAGTGAGCTATTGCTGAGTTACAAAAACTTCCCAAAACCTCTTGAAAATTCAAGCTAGGATCACCTATGCACTTTTTCTTGGTTTGGTGGGGCTCTTTTTTTGCTATCAACTGCACGTTGGCAAGGCTTCTCCAATTCTGGATGCTGGCTCCTGTTGGCTGAAGTGCCTCCATTCACCTGCCCATGGTCTTTCATGCTCCAGCTGGCTAGCTCTGGCCTGTTCCCAAGGCAGAACCAGCATTCTGAAAGAAGGCAGAAGTATATAAGAACCCTTAAGGGCTAGCCTTGGAATTGGTGTGATATCACTTTGTCTGCATTCTGTTGAACAGAGCATGTCACAAGGCTAGCCCAGATTCATAGGATAGAGAAATAGACTCTATTCCTTAGTGGGAGGAGCAAAGACACTTTGCAAAGAACAGAGATTTGGGGAAGCTATTAATCCACCAGAGCTAGTAAGTGATGGAACTGGGTTGGAACCCAAGCAGTACAGATTTGGATCCTGAGCTCTAACACTGCACATTCATGTAGCTTTTCACACTCCCAGCTATTAAGATTCTATGGTTCTGGTTTGAGCTCCCCAAGTATTTCCTTCCAAGTTAAAATTCCTAGGTATTATGCAAATACATGTTCAATGCCACATCAACAGACAATAATTGACACCTGAGTCAGCCATGCCAAAAACCAAAGCTAACAGAAGGAGGAAATATCTAAATCTTGTTAAAACCAATCTTCATATCTCAACACCACCTGTATTAGTCCATTTTCATGCTGTTGATAAAGATGTACCTGAGACTGGGCAATTTACAAAAGAAAGAAGTTTAATGGACTTACAGTTCCACTTGGCTGGGGAGGCCCCACAATCATAGTAGAAGGTGAAAGGCATGTTTCATATGGTGGCAGACAAGAAAAAAGAAGAGAGCTTGTGCAGGGAAACTCCCCTTTTTAAAACCATCAGATCTTGTGAGACTTATTCACTATCACAAGAACAGCACTGGAAAGACCTGTCCCCACAATTCAATTACCTCCCACTGTGTCCCTTCCACAAAACATGGGAATTCAAGAGGAGATTTGGGTGGGGACACAGCCAACCCATACCATTCCACCCCTGGTCCCTCCCAAATCTCATGTTCTCACATTTCAAAACCAATCATGCCTTCCCAACAGTCCCCCAAAGTCTTAACTCATTTCAGCATTAACTCAAAAGTCCATAGTCCAAAATCCCATCTGAGACAAGGAAAGTCCCTTCTGCCTACAAGCCTGTAAAATTAAAAGCAAGTTTGTTACTTCCTAGGTACAATGGGAATACAGGCATTTGGTAAATACACCATTCCAAATGGGAAAAATTGGCCAAAACAAAGGGGCTACAGGCCCCATGCAAGTCCAAAAGCCAGCAAGGCAGTCAGATCTCAAAGCTCCAAAGTGATCTCCTTTGACTCCATGTCTCACATCCAGGTCACATTGATGCAAGAGGTGGGTTCCTATGGCCTTGGGCAGCTCTGCCCCTGTGGCTTTGCAGGGTATAGTCTCCCACCTGGCTCCTTTTATGGGCTGGCATTGAGTCTCTGCAGCTTTTCCAGGCACACAGTGCAAGCCGTCAGTGGATCTACCATTTTGGGGACTGGAGGATAGTGGCCCTCTTCCCACAGCTCCACAAGGTAGTGCCCCAGTAGGGACTCTGTGTGGGAGCTCCCACCCCACATTTCCCTTCCACATTGCCCTAGCAGAGGTTCTCCATGAAGTCCCCACCCCTGCAGCAAACTTTTGCCTGGGCATCCAGGCATTTCCATACATCCTTTGAAATCTAGGCAGAGGTTCCCAAACCTCAATTCTTGTCTTCTGCATACCTGCAGGCTCAACACCATGTGGAAGCTGCCAAGTCTTGGGGCTTCCACCCTCTGAAGGAAGAGCCTGAGCTGCACCTTGTCCCCTTTTAGTCACAGCTGGAGCAGCTGGGACATGGGGCACCAAGTCCCTAGACTGCACACAGCAGAGGGACCCTAGGTCCGGCCCACAAAACCATCTTTTCCTCCTAAACCTCTGGGCCTGTGTAGGGAGGGGCTGCCACAAAGTTCTCAGACATGCCCTGGAGACATTTTCCCCATTGTCTTGGTGATTAACATTCAGCTCCTCTTTACTTATGCAAACTTCTGTAGCTGGCTTGAATTTATCCTCAGAAAAGGAGATTTTCTTTTCTATCACATTGTCAGACTGCAAATTTTCCAAACTTTTATGCTGTTTCCCTTTTAAACCTGAATGCTTTTAACAGCACCCAAGTCACCTCTTGAATGCTTTGCTGCTTAGTAATTCCTTCTGCCAGGTACTCTAAATCATCTCTCTCAAGTTCGAAGTTCCACAAATCTCTAGGTGGGGGGGGCAAAATGCCACCAGTCTCTTTACTAAAACATAACAAGAGTCACCTTTGCTCCATTTCCCAACAAGTTCCTCATCTCTATCTTAGACCACCTCAGCCCAGACTTTATTGTCCATATCACTATCAACATTTTGATCAAAGCCATTCAATAAGTCCCTAGGAAGTTCCAAACGTTCCCACATTTTCCTGTCTTCTTTAGAGCCCTCCAAACTATTCCAACCTCTGCCTATTACCCAGTTCCAAAGTCACTTCCACATTTTTGGATATGTTTTCTGCAGTGCCCCATTCTACTGGTACCAATTTACTGTATCAGTCTGTTTTCACGCTGCTGATAAAGACATACACAAGCCTGGGCAATTTAAAAAAGAAAGAGGTTTAATGGACTTACAGTTCCATGTGGCCAGGGAGGCCCCACAATCATGGTGGAAGGTGAAAGGCACATCTCACATGGCAGCAGACAAGAGAAGAGAGCTTGTGCATGGGAACTCCATTTTTTAAAACTATCGGACCTCGTGAGACTTATTCGCCATCACCAGAACAGCCTGGGAAAGACCTGCCCTCATGATTCAATTACCTCTCACCAGGTCCCTCCCATAACATGTGGGAATTTAAGATGAGATTTGGGCGGGGACACAGCCAAACCATATCCCCATCCAACTAAATATTGTCCTTGCTGAAATCTCAAGCACTGACAATATTATAAACAAAGCCCACAGGATTATGTTTTGTGGTACAATCAAAGGCTAAGAAGTGAAGTGCTAATTTACATAAAACTTCAAGAAGAAATCTTTGAATGGTGAAGACTTTTTAGAATAGTCACTTTCCCTTTAGAGAGTTGAGAGTTCAGCCAGAATGAAGGACCCAGTCCCTGAACTGACAGCTCAGAACTCAGACTATAATTTCCGAGAGAGCTTTCACCCAAAACTCCATCTTATAAAGACTGCTTGATGTCCTTGAACTCCCAGTACAAGCATACTTCATTTTTTTCAAATTACCTCCAAACAATTACATTTGTATTGCACTCATATCCTGTAATCCAAATCCCATTCTTCCAAATTGCCTGCAATATGAAACATGACTAACTCCTTCCTTGTGAGAATATTTTTTCTGACATGTGTGGTGACATCTTTTAAATAGATTCTTACAAATTGAACTTGCTACACAGTATGTAAGTGCTACTTGGAATGTGTGAAGAAATCTTCACTGCATAAACCCAGAGTTCACCAAGAACATAAGCTCCTGCCCTACCCCCACCTCTCTCCTCTTTGGGACATATTGAAGTTCCTGGGCAAAGTGGGGCACCCCCAGAGCACCTGTGCACCCCTGTACCCACCTGCCCTGAGTGGTCCAAATGCCAGTGAAATGCTATTTGGTGAGTGTTTCCTAGACTTTGCAAAATTTTCAAAGTAGAGGGAAATTTTGCCTGTAGCAACATACCTTACTTACCTTTCTCACCCCTTCCTTCTATTTTCCCCACATAAAAATATTAAGACAATGTTGGAAGTATTTCATTGAGAGAGAGGGAGAGCAAGAGAGATATTTGGAATGAGAATCCCTCTTGGTAGCTGATATGGTACATGAAAACAGATTAATACAGTAGCCAAAAGAATTCAAACGAATTGATAATAAAGGATTGGAGTTCTCTGGTGCTGCAGGCACTATCCCCAGTGTAAATATTCTCTTCAGTTCTTCCCTACATCAAGCAGGCCACCTGTTTTTAGTTCCATAAACCCACTACTCATTTCTTCCCCACACTCAATAATCCATAACCCTCATACAGAGTACTGGCCCATCCCACAGCCTTAAGGAATTCTCCCTCACTCTCCACCCACCAACACACATACCAAACCCTGACTAGCATAGAGCTCAACACGTAATTTCTTACCGATGCTAATTGGGTTAACAGCTCGAGGTCTGACTGTGGGTCTCTGGGTAGTGCCCATGGCTCAGGTCAGTGTCTCCCAAACCTAGAGAACCATCAGTATTTCTGAGTGAGCCCCTTACAATTTCAGATTCCCATCCTGTCCCATCACCACAGGAGAGGGATGGGCATCTCTGCTTTTAAAAGGCCGTTCTTATCATTTCGATGATTGGCCAAGTTTGGTAATGAGTAACCAGAAAATCTTTGAGGAACCAGACATTACCAAAAAGAAAAAGACTTGAGAGGGCTCTGGGGTTCACAGGAAAACACTCTTATCATGCACCTACTACTGCCTGCAGATTTCATTCTGAGGACTTTGGTGGCCCATGAAACCAAATCATTTTCAATAGCCACCAACCTTATAGAAAAAAGCCCTTCAGCTAGAACTCAACATATTCAATTTTTTTCTTTTTTTTTTAAGAATTAGTCTATGATGAACAATTACTAAGCTTATTGTTTCCCAGCAGTTCAGAATAACATAACTTCAGTGGAATTGTTAGCGGTGGAAGAGATTCGAGTTACCCCAAGTTACTGGTGGCAAATTCATACATCTCTGCAGCAAATTTAGTCCTAGCCTCCTCAGAAGAAAGAATTAGACTGAGGGGCATACAGCAGAAAAAGAGACCAAGGCAAGTTCCAGGACAGGAGTGAAAGTTTATTAAAAAGGCTTTAGAACAGGAAAGAAAGGAAAGAAGAGACCCAAGTGGGCACCTGAAGGTTAAAGAGAGAAAAAGTCAAGTGGCCTGTTTAACCATGATCTTAGGACTTTTATAGACTTGCCTCTTTTCCATGATTCTTTCTTTAGGGTGGGCTTTCTGCATGTGCAGTGCCTTCCTTGCCTTTGGGAAGTGAGCATGGACACTGTGTTTAGGAAATTACACCCATGCCCATCTGAGGCTTTCTTCCTTTTTTCCAGTGGAGTGTATCCAGAAGATCACACTTTGCCAATTTCGTCTCTCAATGTGTATGCCCAGTGATATGGTTTGGCTGTGTCCCCACCCAAATCTCAACTTGAATTGTATCTCCCAGAATTCCCATGTGTTGTGGGAGGGACCCAAGGGGAAGTAATTGAATCATGGGAGCCGATCTTTCCATGCTATTCCCATGATAGTGAACAAGTCTCATGAGACCTAATGGGTTTATTGGGGGTTTCCACCTTTGCTTCTTCCTCGTTTTCTCTTGCTGCCACCATGTTAGAAGCATCTTTCACCTTCTGCCATGATTCTGAGGCCTCCCCAGCCATGTGGAACTGTAAGTCCCATTAAACCTCCTTTTCTTCCTAGTCTTGTGTATGTCTTTATCAGCAGCATGGAAATGGACTAATACACCCAGGAAGTTTCTTCTCCCTGGGGCTGCTTTTAATTAACATTTTAATGTTAACAGGTGTGGACCATCCGGAAATGGCCTCTCCCTGGCTCCAGCTGCCAGTTTATTACTTTTAGAGAAGCAATGCAATAATTGCCAAACCACCACCCGACATTTCTGGTGGGCGGGGGTAAGAGCCCTCTCCTGTCCCGCTCACACCTAATTACCTGTAACAGAATCCGACCACCAAAGTGCAAGCTATCAAAGATACTCATAATAACTTCTCATCTGGGTCTCTCTCCTTAGGTTGCCTACAATAATCAAGGTCATTTTTTACTCCAAAGGACTCTTGGCAATGCCTGGAAACATTTCTGCTACAACTGGGGAAGGGGGTCCTACTGGTACATAATGGGTAGAAGTCAAGGATGCTGCTCAGCATCCTCCAATACACAGGGCAGCCCACTCTCACAACAAAGAATCATCGAACCCCAAAAATGTCAATAGTGCCAAAGTGGAGAAACCCTAGCTTAGAATAATACTCTGCAGTGTTCAACTGGCAATTCATAAACTTGATTTAGGTCTAACTCAATGAAAATCCTCTTCTATTTTGATGGTGGAGTAATCACCATGACAGATTTGGAATATGGCAAATCTTTTATTTATTTACTCAATGGTTGTCTTAAATACCAACTATATGCAAGCATCATACTGGGAAGAGGGCTTCAGAGTGAAGAAAGCATGGTCCCTGCCCTCGTGGAGCTCACAGGGTTGAGAGAATTGTTGGAGAGATGGGCACTAGGCAAAGAATCACCCAACTCAGGGTGAAGTGGCAACTGCAAGCACTATAAGGAAGTGGAAGAGTGATTAATGGTGAAATTTCACCTAGTCAAGGGGTCAGGAGAGGCTTCCTTGAGGAAGCCATGATTGGGCAAAGTTCTGAGGGATGCATAGAAATTCTCTAGGGAAACAGACTTTTTCAAACAAAAGGAAGCAGCACATATGACGGTCACAGAAAGGGGTATAATACATACAAGAGGCTGAGATGCATACAAGGAAAATGAAGGTGGCACCAGAAGAGGCTTGGTTTAGAAGACAATAAAGGGGTTGGTCTTTATCTTAATAGCAATGGGAAATCATTCACAGTCTTTTAAACTGGAGCTGGAGAGTTATGAATGATTTACGTATCTCCTAGTCCATTGACTCTCGTCCCTGATTGTACATGGGAATTGACGGGGGAGCTGTTTAAACATACACATGTTTAGGCCCCACTTCAAATAAGTCAGAATATCTAGGGGTGTTATCCAAGCATGGGTAATTTTTAAAAGGTTGTCCTAAACCATTCCAAACCCCCAATTCACATATATTTCTATAATCTATAATTTAGTCCATAAAATATAGCTGAGGAAGAGTAAAGATTAAAACAATAGTTACCCAGATGCAACCAGAAGCTTCTATTGATGGAGAAGTGACTCTATGCTAAGGGTTGAATAAGTCAGGCACGTTCATTAGCAAGGACCTCTCTCTAGCATAGCAGCCTGTGCTATGTACAATTCTAATTCTTGTTTTTGCAAAACTACAAATAGTTTTAGGACCTCTGAAAAATAGTCAACCCCATGAGTTTGAAAATCTGCACATGCCAAGGATCTCCTGTATTTAGAAGATGGAAATGCTGTGGCAGAAATCGGAATTAAATAATATAGCAAAGCAATGGCAAAAATGGGAAAAAGAAAAATTGAACCAAACAGCAATTGGTATCTCTCTCAGGTTATGCAAAGAGATGTTAGGTTTTTAAGTAGTTTCAAGGGGAATAGAAACGGAATTTATCTCTGAAGTTTGTAGGTTCAATGTTGCCTAGAATTACAAATAATTTATAAAGTTATATGAGATACCTTAGTGCAGTATTCTCAAGCAAAGGGACACTGTCTTCTGCTGACTTACCCCATTAGGATACAGAATAGGCAATTAAACCGAAGTGAACATGACACAGAGATAATTGCATATCATAATAAAACCTATACTAAGCACCACCAACAATAAAAAAAGACCCAGATTTTAAACTAATAAAGGCAGGCACAGAAGTGGGAAGTATTTCAACACAACTTATTATGCCAAACAGTATGGATAACTCAATAAAACAAAACTAGCTGCATGTCATCAGCTTTATATCAGCAGATGATTTATTTGCTTCAGTTCACCACATGCAACAAAACACTGCTCATTAGAGACGCCTGAGAAATACAGCACCTCTCAGTAGGATTCATAACTGTGGCTCAGTCAAAGCTCACTGGAAACATTGATTGAGAGATGACCCGTAATTCCTTTGGTGTTTTTTATACAAGGGAGGTGGGGAAGAGGCAAAGAAAGGGAAGAAAAAAGCAATTGGCTTCTTGGACCAAAAGTAGTCAGTTGGGCCCAAGTACCTCTAACTTTGAACATAAAAGACCAAAGTAGACTGAATCTTTCCAGAAACTTCCATTTGGGGATAAACTCAGTTCTCTGCTGAGCTTGCATTCTATGACTCTACAACACCAGATAGCTAAGATTAAGGAAACAGGGCAAAAACACAGACAATGGTGGTATTAAGAAATTGGGGATATTTTGACCCAAAGAGAGACTGATTTTTTTTTTCCTAATTCCAATTATTTGTCAACTCAAACAGCTTTTAGTAGTTCATTGATCTGTAGTCACACATAAGCCAAACACCTCCAGTGCAATAAATGTCATTCAAATGACACACGCCTGAGAGTTAGAGAGGGTCAGATCACTACTAGGTCACAAGTTATGATACACAAGCTAAATACTAAATTTTCTCCAGGCAAAGGAAAAGCATAGTCAATATTTTATAAGGATTGCGGCTGGGTGTGGTGGCTCACGCCTGTAATCCCAGCACTTTGGGAGGCCAAGGTGGGCAGATCATTTGAAGTCAGGAGTTCAAGACCAGCCTAGCCAACATGGTAAAACCCCATCTTTACTAAAAATTCAAAAAATAGCCGGGAAGTAGTGGCACATGCCTGTAATCCCAGCTACTAGGGAAGCTAAGGCAGGAGAATCGCTTGAGCCTGGGAGGCGGAGGTTGCAGTGAGCCGAGATCGAGCCACTGCACTCCAGTCTGAGTGACAGAGTGAGACCCTGTCTCAAAAAAAGAAAAAAAAAGGAAAAAAGAAGTATTTCATAAGGATTGCTTCTTTATTTTTTTTTTACCAGTCTATCAATTAATAGTGAGTGCTACAGAACCCATTTTGGATTTCTATGACAAAACGTGACTTGAAGCACTAATCAGGAAAATTCCATTTAATTAAGGCTTTCTGCATACTTTACCTTTAACACATACTCCTCCAAACTTGAAGATAGATGTAGATGACATTTACAGAAGGTATATGCTATGGTTTCCAGACAACGAAGCATTTCATCTTTTTCAAATTTACAGCTCCATCCGAAAATGAAGAGATGGTGGGGTCATTTTGTTTATATTTTATTTGCAGCTAAATGAAACAGGCAACTGATAACATGGAAGGGGGCCCATTTTCAACCCAACAGGCCAATCTCCATTATATTTAGAAAAGGTTGTCCAGCGAACAAGAAGGATTACCCTAACCAACAGCAAATTAAAGAACAAGCTTTTAATAAAACAACAGCCTATGCACTCTATATATGCTCCCGAACAATCAATTTAATTTTTAAAAGGTTTGGTTTTTAAAATTTTATAATTTTATTATTTGAGATGTTTCTCTGTAAGTTAGAAAAACCAAGATTTCTTCCAACCTGTCATCCTGAGGAATTGGGAATTCAGGGTAGACAGGACTCACTGTGCTTTCATTTTCCTTTATACTGATGCTCAGATCACTGCTTTGAAGATCTACTCTTAATTATACCATCAATGGGCTGTAGCTTAATTGTTTCCTGAGATTCATGGAGACACAGTAGGAAGCTGTGAAATGATTAAGAGTCTACTATTTGAGAAGCACTATTCTAGGAACTGAGGAAACAAAGATCAACCTGTCTTCCTCAGGCTTAATCTAGCTGTGGATGTGCAAACAGAAATAAGGACACACCAAGGTGTCACCTTCCTAGGGTAGAAACTTGCTCAGACTATCTCTGGGGTTCGAATCAGAGTAAACATTTGCTGAGGGTTTCCCATGCACCAAGCACTTTACAGGATTATTTCATTTAATCCTGAGGTGAACTCTATGACCAAGGCACTGTAACCTTCACCTTTAAAGAGAGAGAAACTGAGGCCTAGAGAAGTTCAGTAACCTGCATGGATCACACAGAGCAACAGTGGTGATGCCAAGGGGTAGACTGGGATCATCCACCTCCAAACCCCGTTTTCTTTTTGTTTATGCTGCAATAGAATCCCACAACAGGGAAGTGGTGAGTGTCATCTTGGATAGGGCCTGGGAGAAGAAAGCAGGAAAGGCTTCAAGGAGGAGGTGATTCTTGAGCCAAGTCTAAAAATGAGTGGTGCACTTGGGGTGAGCAGCCAAGAAGAAGGAAGCTGGGCAAGACGAGGCGTACGATCCCAGCCCTCCAGGGAAGCTTCTGGGCCAGGGTTGGAGGAGCTGTGAGCAACACCCTGAAACTGTCTGCAGGGCCAGGCCACCAAAGAGTTTGAAGTGGATGTGTTCATGTGGTCATATTAGCATTTTAGAATGATCTGGTGACAGGGTGGAAGATGGATTCAAGGGACACCAGATGGAAGACAAGAAAACCAGGCAGGAAATGGTTGCATTAATATGGAGTAAGATCAGTCTCTTCGCAGCACTGGGGATGGAAAAGAGAGGATTCGATGAATATAGATGAATGACGAACAGGGTTGTGATTGATTAGCCCTGGGAAGAGAGGGAGAGGAAGGTGGCAGGGAAGGCACCATGATTTCTAGCCTAGAGGACTGAATGATGCCATTTCCTAGGTCAGAGAGTGTAGAAGGAGATGCAGCTTGATGGGACTGTAGGGAGATGGCAAGCTCACTGTTGAATATGTTAAATACCAGATTCCTGTGGAGAGTCTAAGTGGAGGCATATCCTATAGGCTGGCGGATGTGGAATCAGAGCTCCTGACAACAGAACCTATCAAAAACAACAAAAGAAGCAATGGAAAAAGACACCCTGGTTCCCTGTGGGCGGGTGTGGACTCATGTGCATGGACCACCTGAGGAACATTTTGAAACTCCAGAGGCAAAGGAAGGCGCATGCTCCCAGCTTCACCACATGAGGGCAGCACAGAGAGCCCTCCTCGCTGGGGACCTGCTGCTCTCCTGTTTCCCTGATGCATTGCCTCTAACGGGTGACATAAGGTGACAATGCTCTACCTGCAAAATGGTCCCAAGGGAGGCCCTAGTGCTTGCCCTTCGCCTCTTCCACAAAGAGGCCGACTGGGAGAAGCAGTTTTCCATTTAGTAAATTAGTCCTGATCATCTGCACCCCCGTGACAGCTACGGTGACTTAATCTCTCTTCCGCCTAAAGCGAGGAGGACCTAAAGTGTGCCAGAGGTAAAGGTCACAGGCGTTTTACGTGGCCATTCCGTCATCAATAATTCCACATGCCCCTGCATGGTTTTTCCTTTAAGGTATTTCATAGTTTATAATTCCATCTGTAGGTGATCATTTGATGTACATTTCCCTTACTATTTCTGTAAGGGTCTGTGTCTGTCTACCCACTTCATCCTAGCTGACATGTAACATCCAAAAAATAATATTGAATGCCTACTCTGTGTCAGCCACTTTGCTGGGTCCTGAGGAGGTCAAGTTGGCTAGGTCCAGTCCCTAACATGGAGTTGCTTACAGCCTGCTGTGGCCCAGATGTCATCCTTTTGGTTAGGTAAGGACATTAATTCTGACTCTGTTTAAAACAGACTCCCCTCTGGTCTCCCTGTAGCAACCTCTGAAATGCCCCTCCAGGTCTGGTCCTCACACTAAAGCCGAAGACAGCTCAGGGAGAAGGGAGCTCCCGTAAGCCATCACACGAGGCAGGATCCGAGATTCAAAATGACTTTGAATTGCTCTTATAAATGACATTTGCAATTCTTAAGCGAAATGGAAATTGTACTTCCTTTCAGAGTCTCACTTGCCCCCTTCCATTTTGAGCTGTGAGATGCATCCCCAGTGCTTCATAATTAAAAGACACTGCCTATTTCTGACAGCAAACACAGTCTCATGAAACAACACAGTCAAAGCTAAGATTTGCATCTTTGTCCTTGAAGTTAAGAAATATTAAATCTTTCTGCTCAATAACAAGCATTTTCATGAATTAGTGTAAAGAATCTGAGACCTAATACACGATTAGAATGACATGCTTGGAGGGGAAAGGAACATTCTACTACTGTTATTGATGAAGTTACTTCAGCACTGAATGTTTTCGTCAGCTAATTTCTATACCATCAGAGAATCCTGCAGATTGAACACCCCAGCCTGAGATTCAGCCAGACAGCTCTCTCTCCATGTACACACAAACACACATGTCCATTTTGAGATAAATTTACATACCATACAATTCACCCATTTAAATTGCACAATTTTATGGTTTTTAGTGTATTCACTGAGTTGTGCAACCATCATCATTATCTAATTTCAGAACATTTTTATCACCCCAAAAACAAACCCCACACGTCAAGGAGGCCCTCCCCATAACCCCTTCTCCCCAGCCACCAGAAATGGCTAATCTACTTTCTGCCTTTGTGGGATTGCCTCTTCTGGTTATTTCATGGAAATGGAATGATACAATATGCGGTCTTTCGTGGGGAGATTCTTTCACTTAGCATGATGTCTTTAAGGTTCATTCATGTGGTAGCATGTAGCAGTACTTCATTCTTTTTTATTGCTAAATAATTGCATGGCATGAATAGATGGCATTTTGTTTGTCTTTCATAATTGATGGACATTTGGGTTGTTTCCACTTTTTGGCTGTTATGAATAATGTTGCTATGAACATTTATGTTCAGTGTGTGTGAACATGTCTTCATTTCTCTTGGATATATACCTAGGAGTGGGATTACAGGTATATGGTAACTATGTTTAAACTTTTTTGTTTGGTTGGTTCAGATATTAACCTCTTATCATACATATGGTTTGCAAATATTTTCTCTCAATCTGTAAATGCCTTTTCACTCTGTTGATTTCTTCCTTTGCTGTGCAGGAGCTTTTTAGCTTGATATAAGCCCACTTCTCTATTTTTGCTTTTGTTGCCTGTGCTTCTGGTGTCATATTCAAAAAAATCATTGCCCAGACCAATGTCAAGAAATTTCTCCCCTAGGTTTTCTTCTAGTAGTTTTATGGTTGCAGGTCTTTCTTATATTTAAAGGTCTTTAGGCCGGGTGTGGTGGCTCACACCTGTAATCCCAGCACTTTGGGAGGCCAAGGTGAGTAGATCACTTGAGGTCAGGAGTTTGTGACCAGCCTGGCCAGCATGGTGAAACCCATCTCCACTAAAAATACAAAAGTTAGCCAGGCATGGTGACACACACCTGTAATCCCAGCTACTTGGGAGGCTGAGGCAAGAGAATCACTTGAACCTGGGTGGCGGAGGTTGCAGTGAGCTGAGATCATGCCTCTGCACTCCAGCCTGGGTGGCAGAGTGAGACTCTGTCTCAAAAAACAACAAAAAAGTTCTTAATCTGTTTCAAGGTAGTTTTGTATATAGTATGAGATAGGGTCCATTTTATTCTTTGTCTGTGGATATCCGGTATCTAGTTTTCCCAGCGCCATTGACTGAAGAGACTATCCTTTCCCCATTGTGCGTTCTTGGCACCCCCGCTGAGGATCAATTAACTGTAGCTGCATGGTTTTATTTTTGGGCTTTCTATTCTGTTCCATTGGTCTGTGTGTTTGTTTTTATGCCAGTGCCATGCTGTTTAGATTACTGTTATTTAACCTTTGGAGGAACTGCAAGACTATTTTCCAAATTACTACACCATGAATTCCTCCCAGCAGTATATGAGGGTTCCACTTTCTCCGCACCCTCATCAACACTTGTTAGGACCGGATCATAAGAAGTTAGTCTAAGATTATAAAACCCATCTAAACTCACCTTTCTGATGACACCATCCTAGTGGGTAGGAAGGGGTATGTCACTGAGATGATTTTTGTTTGCATTTCCCTGATGACTAATAATGCCCATGGCTTTTTGATGGCTAAGCTCTGGGATATGATTTAGATCTTTTTTTCCCTGCATTGAAATGAAAATTAGCACTTCCAAGAACTTCAGAAAATAAAGCCATGGGATCCATAAGGTCCCTATAATATCAATAGAACTTGAAAGTGCCAACAGTAGTTTCAGGGGAGACACTGGAAGATGCAGTCAAGATAAGCTGTCGATGGAACATGTTTGTGTTCTTGGGCCTGCAGACAGAAGGGAGTTAAGAATCCCATCAGAGCTCCACTAAGCAGGGAGGGTTCCTCCAAGACTCCCTGAGCAAGCCCCACCCCCAGCTGCCCCAGTCATATCCTTGTGTCAATGACTTTATGAAAAAAAAGTCATAACCCAATAAGATATGTAGGAATCTAGGGCAGAGCGACAGGTGGTCTTGCCTCAGAGGAAGATCTGGGTTGGAGTTTGGGAGGAGCTTGCACAGTGGACCAAGGATTGGATCACAGGAAAGTTAATCTAAGGTTCTAAAACCATCGGGGAGGCTACAATGAGCTTGCTCAATCTGCAATTTCTGGCATCGCAAACCAGTTGTCAGCACAGATGTGGCCATGGCCACCATTAAGTAAGTGAAATGTTTGTGTGCCCACAGCCCCTCACCTGTCCTATCTGCAGGGAATGCAGAAAATGTCTGTGAGCCACAGCCCCTCACCTGTCTTATGTGCAGGAAAGGAAGCACAGCACGAAGGATGGAGGAGCTCCTGTTCCTCAGGTGTGTGTAACTTGGTTCCTGTTACAGGAACTCGTAGGAGCTACTGGGTTGAGTGATGAAACCCTTAGAAAAGACGCTGAGGCCTGGCCTCTCTTTAAGGAAGTTACGTGTTTAACAAGGGGCAAAAAGTGATGTTTTTTTGCCCATCTTTATAACTTATTATATGATACTTATCAGTAAACCCAACTCTAGAGTTTACTTTTTAAAAAATAAAAAATCACCAGCTAGGAAGTAACTATTATTGAATTCAAATTGTCAGCCCCAGCTTATTCCAGAACAAAAAGGAAATGTGGGGGCTGGAATACCTTGTGTGACTACCATGTAATCAGCAAGCTCTTGTCTATAGGTCATTGTTCAACATGGAGAGAGAAAGATCAGGCTGCCCATCTAAACCCACCATGAGCACAGGAGGTTTCTCCCACTCTGAGTGAGGTCCCGCCCTTACTCTCAGGCCATGTTGGTTGCTTGGGCCAGACAAAATCCCCAAATTGGGGGAAGTACGGAACCCATGACTGGCCAATGAGACTGAAATCAGGGACTTTAGCTTGGCTTATTAAGAAAGAGAAGCCTTCACTTTCTGCTGGACTTGAAGAAAGTGCCTGGGGATCATTGTGGAAAGGAAGCCTGCGCTCAGGTGTGGCCCACAGACACAGTGGTGCTAAAAGTGATGCCAGAAAAACAAAGGCCTTTGACATCATTTGAGTGTCTGCAGACCCCCATGCCTAAAAACAATCACCTCTGGGATTTTTCATGACATTAACAAACGGTCCCCTACCCCACTCACACACAAACACACACACTCACACTTGGTTTTGGTTTGTGTGTTGCTTAAATCAGTTTAAGTTGGGGTTCTATCACTTGCAAACACAAGTCCCAATTGACACAATTTGGAATGTTTTTTGTTTTCTATGGTCTCCGTCCTATCCACCTGAACCCCCTTTGGCACCAGGGCTGCTATTTAACCAGCCAACTGTGCTTTGACATACTCTCCTTATGCACTGACAAGGCCAACCATGTCCACATTCCACTAAACGTGCCAACTATCTCTGTCACTGGCTTGCCCGGAGGCCTCCTTCCTCTCACTCTCGTAGTACTTTGTAACCTGCCCCATGGCCCTACCCAGGACCTGCTCAGCTCATCTTCCTGTTCCAACACCACCTGCATCTTCAGCCCCAGGAAAAAAAACCTGATGCATCCATCAGTTTAGCAGGTCCCTTACAAGGCACCCCCAGTTCACTGATGCCCAACGCCCCCTTGGTTTTTTCCATTTCCAGTCCACATATGAATGAAGGAGTTTTTAACTACTATTTCAATATGCTCATTAGCAGAGGCAATAACCATCCTAAATGATGCCTTCATTTTTCCCCTACTTGCTAATTTTCAGGGAATAAAGCCAAGCACAGTGGGACCCTTCACAGCACCAATCCAAGCCAAAGTTCCTATTATCCCACAGGGGTTTTCTGGTGATATTTGTAAAAATTCACAGCTAAATAACTTTGCCTAAAACCTCCCACTGGGGATGGCAGATGTATGCAGATGTCCTAAACCCCACTCGCTGTCCTCTTGCAAGTCGCCTCCTCTCCACCTCCCCCGCTGCTACTCATCACTGCCTGACACTCCAAAACTTCTCAAACAGGCAGAAGCATGGACAGAATGAGGTGCCTTGTCACTTACCCTGGGTGGGACTTCATTCCCGTGCTGCTCCCCAGGGAGCAGAAAGCTGCCCAGGCTGATGTGTTCCCGATAAGAAAGATTTAGTGCAAAAAGCATCCCTCAATTTTTATTATAATGTGTTTTCAACCTAAAATTATATTTCTCTGGTGTTTGCGAAGACTGAGTTATATTTTTCAGGAAATGGGAAGAGACATGCATATGTATACGGCACGGCGATTTACGATGTGGTCTCTGGAGTCAGATTGTCCAAGTCTAAATTCCAGGTCAGCCATTTGGAAACATTATTTCGCTCACTGTTCTCATGTCTGTAATAGGGATAATAATAGAAGCCATATTATATAGTCGCTGGGAAGATAAAAAATGATAATGTATGCAAAGCACTCAGCATAGTGCTGGGTAGAAAGCAAGTGCTCGATAAACACTCAGGATTGGGACAATTACCTTCCACCGTGACAAAGGAGCTCACTACATCCAAAGGAGCTTGGAGTTGGAGAAAGCTGGCGGCCTTGCTGCCCCACCAGCAGGCAAGTTTGGTAGTGCTATAATGGGTCCCACCAAAGGGATTCTCCAAAGAACCCCCACCTCCCTCCAACAGGTAGTCACCAGGATGCAAAGACACCGTCCATACATGGGTTGGCTGCTTCCAGCACAGCTTGGCTTCAGTGGGAGGGTAATTTTCCCTCAGCGGTGACAGGAACCTGCTCACTTCTAGCAACCTGTGTTGTGTTGATCAAAATGTCCAATAGCAGGTCCCAAGGGGAAACACTGTCTATGATAGAGGTTCTTAACCAAGGGCAATTTGCCACCCAGGGAACAACTGACAGTGTCTGGAGACATTTTTAACTGTACCAACTAGGGAAAGGGGAGTTGCTACTACATCTTGTGGATGGAGGCCAGGGCTGCTGCTAGACATCCTACGATGCACAGGACAACTGCCCAATAACTGACTGTCCAGCTCCAATGTCAACGGCACTGGTGCTGAGTCACCCTGGTCTATGGTTACATCTTTTGAAGTTTGGTTCTTGGACTACCTGCATCTGAATTAGTTTGGGGTATGGCTACAGATGCACATTTTGGAACAGAACCCCCCAACCAACTAAGTGAGACTCTCCAGGGCTCCCTGTTGATTCTCAGGAGGACCAGGGTTTAATAGGATTCCTCCAGGTCTCGCCTAGAAGCCTGAGAACTTGAACTGTGCTTTGGGAAGCAGACTTCATGGGACCTCCCCAGACCATCTTGCTGTTGCCCTGACCAACTTGTGAGATCACAGAAGATTAACACCGGAAGCTGCTTTAGGTGAGGACACATCTCTTCACCAAGTTCCAGAAATGTGCACAAGTGAATTTGGGGGTGGGGAGGAGAGGCACTGTAATTGACTTAAAAGCCGGAAGGGATCTGTGAGATCACCCAGTCCAATACCTTCTGTTTGCAGTGGAGGAAACTGACATTGTTAAGGAAAAAAAAAAAATATTGCTTGGTAAAATCTCAGCGTCAGTTACTATTGTTTCTTTTTTTCTTTTTTCCTATCTTAATCAAAATCATATCAAAAGAGAAGTGGAGGGGGAAAAGCTGTGTCTAAGGAGGTAGGAAGGTGAGGGATCTGACAGCTGGACAGTTGAGACTAAAGCGCATTCTTCCATCACTAGGGGCTGGGAGGGAAGTGGCAAGAGGGGAGATTTTAGGCTCCAAGCTCCTAGCTAGTGAATGATGAGCCAGTGACTCCTTCCTCCACCGTGAGAAAGCAGCTGTGGTTCCTGCACAGTTTACAGGCCTGAGGGGACTGCAGCTGGCAGGGCTGTCAGCTATGAGCAACCAGGAAAATATCGTTAGCTGTATTTTTCTATCCTTCATTTTGAGAAGAAAAAGCAAAAGTGTTATTGACTTTGGGTTGTTACATAAAAGGGCAGACATATTTTTTTTTTTTTTGGATGGAATCTTTCTCTGTCACCCAGGCTGGAGTGCAGTGGCGCAATCTTGGCTCACTGCAGCCTCTGCCTCTCGGGTTCCAGCAATTCTCCTGCCTCAGCCTCCTGGGTAGCTGGGATTACAGGCATACACACACACACACACACACACACACACACACATTTGTACATACAGAGACCTGCACAGACACTATATATGCACACGCACAACACACATGCAAACATACATACACACAGACACACACACATACATATTTGTACAGAGACCTGCACAGACACTAGATATGCACACGCACAACACACCTGCAAACATACACACACACACACACAATATCCAGGTAAAGACAGCCCACCGAAAGAGACTGACACGTGCTTTTCTCCCCCTCCAGGCCTATCTGCCCAAGGTGCTTTTAGAATGGCATCTTAAAAGTAACCCCTCAGGCTTGCTAGGAATAGGAATCAGTCTCTGCCCTCAAGGGATTTTAAATCTGGGAAGAGAGGAAGGCAGTCTTTTTCACGTGGCTTTGTCCATATGTTTATGGAATACATGAGAATGCCATATGTGTCCCATAAACATATGGACAAAGCCACATGAAGGAAAGTTGGATCAGCTGTTATCTGGGTTGGGTGTGTGTGCACAAGGACTACCCTTTATTTCTATTCACCCCTCTCTGCCTTCCTGACCCAGGTCTGGACTTCAAGTGAGTCCCAGAGCTCCCCACCCAAGGGCACAGTAAGGAGATACTAACAGGCTGTTAACCTCAATCAAGAGGGATTCCCTCATCCTGTGCCCTCCTTTCCTCCACACTGATGCCCCAAATTCCTTCAACAGGGATGACCTTCCTTGCAAGCTACGGCTAGAGCCAGGATTAGACTGTAATCATCCCTGAGGAAAGGAAGTTTTAGACTGTAATTTGTTCACCTTAAGGAGAAGAAGGCATATTTTACTCCACATGAGTGCTCTGCAAAAATGGAGCTGCTTGATGGGGGTGGGGGAGTCACCTCCCTGTTGCTGGAGGGATCCCCACAACAACAGATATCAACCAGAGAGAACCCAGCACTGGGAGGAAGGACCAGGGTTGGCAAAGCTTTGCCAATGCTCTTAGTGTTCAATGTGAAAGGCTGAGTCCTCACCCCAGTCTGGAAATTCATGGAGATCTGGCTCCTGCCTACCCTGTGCCACATCTCCTGCCCAGCCACTGACCTCCCAGCAACTCCTGGAACATGCCGGTTTCATGACCTCTTCATGCACAGGTGCACATGCCTTTCCCTCTGTTTAATGTGCTCTACACGTGAAGCTCCTTTTCTGTTTTCAGGCATCAACTTTGATGGCCTGTCCTTAGAGGGGCCTTCGGAATCACTCTATTGAAAGCAAGCCCCCTCAATATTGCCCCTCACAGCTTCCTACTCAACATCTCCTCCTCCTCCTCTCCCCCATGCCCTCTTCTTCCTCTTCCCCTTCTTCTCCTCTTCCTCCTCCTTCTCCCCCCTCATTAACCTAGCTAACATTGATTGGCTGTTTCCTACAAGTTGGGTAGAACTCTAAGCTTTCTATATGGATTATCTCATTTAATCTATTAACAACTCAATTGTCTGACTGATACGTCCCAATCGGGATTCTTGATTCCACACAATAGAAAGCAAGACTCTTTATGCAGAAAGTACATTTATTGGAAGGATATTGAATAGCTTGCAAAATCAATGAAACACCTGAAACCCATCAAGATTGGATGTCCAGAATCCCAGCCCAGGTCCATCCATAGGCAGGGCCTGGCAAAGAACAAATGCCACTGCTAGACACAGGTCACTATCATCACCACTACCCCTGCACCTAGAGACACCATTGCCTGCATCAACTCTGTCATTGCACCTTTGAGGCACTTACTTTCTCAGGTCAAAGTCCTCAATGGAAGCATTCAATGGCCTCAGCTAAGGCCAAAGGCCCTTCCTAGTCTGCCATGGGACCGAGATGTCATCTGGCAGGAGGGCTGCTGCTGACATGGGTATATTGGGGATAGACAGGATGTTCAAGTCACAATTTTAAAAAATCGTTGCCAAAACCAATGCCACTCCCACTAAAGAAATGTTGAATAAGTACTTTAGGACTGTTTGAAGAGGAGCCAAATTCTCAGGTAGGGCACCTGACTAGGGCACTGCACTTCCCAGTCTCATTCTGCTGATAAGGGTGGGCAGAGAAGGTTCCCAGGGGAACGTCTGCAGCCCGCATTCTCATGGACTTGTAGTTTCTGACAGCAGAGTCACATGGCTGGGCCTTCCAAGTATTGCCACACCGTGTGGTCTGGAAACCAGTGGCAGCATCAGCTGGAAGCTCTTTAGACATTCCGAGTCTCAGGCCCCACTGCAGCCCTCTTGAATCAGAATCTGCATTTTCACAAGATCCCCAGTCATTTATGGGCTCACGAAAGTTTGAAATGTACAGTTCTAGCACTATGGTTCTCCCCCTCATCCGCACACTGAAATCACATGGGCAATTTTCACAAAGGATTAAGGCCCACCCTCCCCCCAGAAATTCTGCTGTGACTGTTCTAAGGTGTAGCCTGGGCATGAAAATTTGGAAAAGCTCCTCAGAAACCCTGACAAGAAGCCAAAGTCAAGGACTACCTAGAAGGACACGATCAAATCCAAACCAGGACAGCCTTGAAATGAAAAAATATTCTTAGGAAAACTCTGTCAACTCAGGGAGTCATTTCTCAGCATGTTCCCTCTGAAAGGGTCACAGAGCATCACCACTCACTAAAGGTCCGTTCCCAGAGAAGTAACTTTATAAACTAAAGGGCGTTGATCGGTCATGGCCTCTCTGAGCTGCTTATTCTAGACCTTAGTGGTTTAATTTTTTCCCACAAGTATTCAAGTTCAATAAAGCAGCAAAAGGAGCCTCAGAGGCCATAGGGTCTAACCCTCTCATTTTACAGATAAGGAAACAGGCAGAGAGAGACAAGAGCTGATTTTTCAAGCATAATCAAGGAGCTGACCTCCAACATTTAGACCACACACAGCCTCTCAGGCAAAGAGTGTTCATGAGGAAAAGATGCTGGATGAGTGCGTGGTCAAAAGTCCATCACCAAAATGTTTATTATTAATAACGAGGTTAAGCTTCAAAGCCAATCCAGCAGTGCCGGTGGCTCCCATGAAAGCCATTTTTTCAGTTTGTTCTCATCTAATTACGGGTAGGTACAGTAATTGGAAACAGGCTATCTCCAACGGGCAGGGTTTCAGGAAATGGAAACCCCTAATAACAATTCTGCCTGGGTAGAGTCAGCATCCACCATTGCTTGCAGCTGGAAGGAGGAAAAGCAAGCCCATTCCAGGATGAGTGGGAAAAACAGGCTGAAAAGACAAGATCCCCAACGTCTGGGAAAGTTCTGCCCCCTACCTCCCTGGATGGCTGAGCACTGGGCTCCGGGTCCCCTCTGTCATGTGCCAGTGCTCCATGAGTTGTTACTACAATGGTTATTATGCAAGACCCCCATGGTTATGGTCTTGAAGTGACCTCACTGAGTAGGTACTGGATACTGGGTGCCAGGTACTGCACTAAGTATGCTGTTCACATTATACTATTTAATCCTCAAAATCTTTCTGAGTTAGGTACTCTCTTTTGACAGAGGAGGAAACTAAGGCTTAAAGAGGTTTAAGTTACTTGCCTGTAGTCCCACACATAGGGGTGGGGCCAGGATCGGGGCCCGAGTCCATCTGGGCACAGAGCTCTCCCCTCCACCATGCCACTCTGTCTACCTCTTCCCATTGCAACAGCCTCAATTCCTAATCAGGACCAGCCTGATCCTGGCAGGTGGAGGTCAGCAGAAGCACCAGGCTCCATTGAAGCAGAAGGGCAGGTGCCAGCCAGAGGAACGTGGACATGGAAGGAAGGAAATGGAACACACAGAATAAACAGGTGCCCCTCTCGACTGCTCAGGGAGTTCCAACAACATGAGTTCAGCCGACCCAGGAGCTATGAGCCCAGGCATCTGCTTCAGTGTGTGTTCCCTGCAGTGGGACGCCAGGTCCACCATCACTATTTGCGCCATCTGGCCTTCGAGCGGCAGAGATTCCACCACGACTTGCAGCTGGGCATGAGCTGAGCAGGTCTCCAGCAGATACCATTTAACAGGTTCATGGCTCAGTGCTTCCCAAGATGGATTGCTCCAAGCCCCGTGTTCTGGTGCCAGGTTTTCTGAAAAGTCAGCTGCAGGTGGTGTCTTATGGTTCCTATCAGCCTTGTAAACGGGACCTGATGTGTAGAGCAACATTTTCCCATCAGGTGCCCATCAGCTGGAGGATTGATTTCACAATCTCTCTCTCTCTCTCCTTTTCTTCCTTTTAACTCCTTCTACACTTATGCATTTTTATTCTAAACAATCTTTCTCATCAGTTCAAAACCCCATACCCCCTTTGATCTGTTTTCAAACCCAACCTCACATACGTTCTGCCCTCTATCACATACAAACATCAACCAAGAGTGACAATACTCTCTCTCGTCTGATCAGGGTGGTGGAATTTACATCAGCCAATTCAGATCCACCCACCCTTTCCCCTGAAATAGCCCAGAAGGCTCAAGAAGGTCAATGCGATGCCCAGGTTCGGTGGGGGCAGAGAGAAGAAAGGTCCATCTGGGCTGTGATGGCCTAGGCCCATGAAGGTCACCACCAAGCCACCCCTAGTCCTGCCTGTGAGGGCCCTTTTGGCTTCATGGCCTCTGTGGAATCATCTGCTGTGCCTTTTTCATGTCAGGTGGTGGATTCACGAGGCTGTTCAGGGCATGCTTTATCATGACCCATGAGGCAGCTGTTTCTTCTCTGAGGTCCTTTGCCTCCCTGCAAAACAGACACAGCCTGCTCCGCCCTCAGCTCCCACAGATACACCTGGGGATGTGGCTACTTGCCCAGCGCTCAGCCTGGGGGACAGGAAGCCAAGCTCCTCCTGGGGTCTCTCCGTGTCTACGCCTTCCCTGCCCCCCTCCACCTCACATTCCTGCCTGCAGCCCTGAGAATCTTTTTCTGGCCAGCGATAGGGATGGGAGGAGGGTATTCCTCTCATGCATCTCATGTCCTTCAAAATAATCTTTTGCAGACAGGAGTGCTTTTTGTCTGCCTGAAGGTCTGGGCTACTGAAACTCTGAGGCCAGCAAGAATGTTCCTTTTTCATCCCCTTTCTGCCATCATAGGGAGGGGTAGGAAGACGGGAGTCTCCCTGATGAATGGAAGGAAGAGCTCTATGAGGGAAAAAGAAATAGCAATAATAACGACAATCAGATCACGTTTTAAAAATATGGTCCCGCCACAGGTTAAGAGGCTGGGGCTCAGAGACATGAGGTGCCCTGCCCAAAGACACAGAGCAAGTGCTTGTGGAAAAATTCAAGCCAGAAATTAGCCTCAGGAATATGAACTATAGGAGAGAATTTTGTTCGGTGGGTTCAGCTGTGAGTGAGAATCACCTGACCTCACACGGGAAATCCAACTTTAAGGAGAGCCTCAGGAAACTGGGAAGCAGTAATTCTATACTCTTTGGAAACCACGTTGCAGGATGAAGATGCTAAGCTCAGAGGGAGTCTGCTTTCTCAGTTACCATTTACAGTCCACCTACTTCCAAAGAAATTGAGGCCACTCTTCACAAGGTCATGGCATCAAGACTAGAATAGAT
Source organism: Nomascus leucogenys (assembly GCF_006542625.1). Taxonomy (NCBI): domain Eukaryota; kingdom Metazoa; phylum Chordata; class Mammalia; order Primates; family Hylobatidae; genus Nomascus; species Nomascus leucogenys. The sequence continues at coordinate 21,437,665 of NC_044383.1, read as the reverse complement.
GCCTAGCTCAAGGTTTCTTCCTCTAGAAACCAGCCTGTGGTCTGTCCTCTACCCTGTCCACTCTGTCAGGGGAAAAGTTGTAGCCCTTTTTTTTCTTTTTTTTGAGACAGAGTCTTGCTCTGCCACCAGGCTGGAGTGCAGTGGCACAATCTCGGCTCACTGTTACCTCCGCCTCCCAGGTTCAAGCAATTCCCCTGCCTCAGCATCCCGAGTAGCTGAAAATACAGGTACGCACCACCACAAGCAGCTAAGTTTTTGTATTTTAGTAGAGACGGGGTTTCACCATGTTGGCCAGGATAGTCTCGATCTCTTGACCTCATGATCTGCCCGCCTCGGCCTCCCAAAGTGCTTTTATCCTTTTTTTTTTTTTTTGTGGCCAATTCATTCATGCTCCAAAAGTTATCCAAGAAGCCAATATGATTGAGAGAGAAATAAAAACAGAGCCTGTGCCCAGGTGTGACTGCATGAGCAAGAAGCGATGTAAATCAGGGGTCTCCAACCCCTGGGCCACAGACCAGTACCAGTCCATAGCCTGTTAGGAACCGGGCTGCACAGCAAGAGGTGAGCAGCAGGCAGGCAGGCATGACCTCCTGAGCTCCGCCTCCTGTCAGATCAGTGGGGCACTGGATTTTCGTAGGAGCGCAAACCCTATTGTGAACTGTGCATGCGAGGGATCTAGGCTGCACACTCCTTATGAGAGTCTAACTAATGCCTGATCACCTGAGGTGGAACAGTTTCATCCTGAAACTATCCCCACCCCAACCCCCGTCCATAGAAAAGTTGTCTTCCACAAAACTGGTCCCCGGTGCCAAAAAGGTTGGGGGCCACTAATGTCAATAAATACAAGGTCAACCCTCATCTGGTCTAGGGTGTGTGTACGTGTATTTGGAACCAATAAGCCAAGCAGAGATGAACCAAATATACCAACCAATCTGACCAGTAGTTACTCTATTAGTCCTAGGAAAGTATTGGACAATATTATAAATTTTATTTCTGTCAACAACTGGAGACTGGAGATATGCTTAAGAATGTCATATAAGGCCCTACCCTCAGAAAATTCACATTTTTATGGAAAGATTGGCAAAAAACTAGGGAAAAAAACATGAAAATATATAAAATAATTACACATGCAGTATGGCATTGAAGAAAGCCAATGAGAGGCTGAGTTAGAACAGGGGTTGGCAAACTTTTTCTACAAAGGGCCAGATCGTAAAGATTTTAGGCTTTGTGTGCCATGCGGTCTCTGTTGCAACTACTCAGCTCTGCCAACGTAACCCGAGAGCAGCCAAGTCCACAGGTGAGGGAATGGGTGTGGCCGTGTCCCAATCAACTTTATTTACAAACTCAGGTTGTGGTCAGATTTGGCCCTGTAGTTTGCAGACCCTTGAGCTACAGTATAGTTTGTGGGGTGAAATGGGGGCAGAGACCTATGTTACATGGATGGTCACAGAGGATGTCCCCCGAGGAGGTGACACGTAAGCCGAGACTTGAAGGATAAGGAAGTGCAGCCGTGGGGACACAGAGCCCCTGGTAGGGACGAGCTTAGCTGAGTGGAGCATCTGGTGGCAGAACAGGGGTCAGGGGCTGGCAAGGGAGGGGGTGGCAGGTAGTGGGCGTGGTTCATGGGCCCTGCAAGAAGTTGGAATTTTCTTCCAAGTGCAACAGAAAGCTATGGACAGTTTCACGCAGGGGATCGGCAGAATTTGAGTGACTTTTATCTTAAAAATCTCACCTCCTTGAAGCTGCTTTGTAACATACAGACTACCTGGGAGACAAGGACGGCTGCCAGGGCCGGTCATAGGCTTCACGCAGCAGCTGGGTGGGTAGCAGGGCTGCGGTGGCAGCAGGGATGCTGGCCAGAAGTGGGGCCTTTGAAATGTGGTAGGAATCAAGACTCAGCTTGTGAAGGGGATACTCCTGGGCCATCTCCAGATTTCCTGGCTGAACAGGTGGGCAGGGCTGGGGATGCATCATTGCTGAGTGAGGAAGATTCTGATGCCTCAGAGGATGCAGCAGGTCACAGAAAGAGGGGGCTGGACCCTGTCACTCAAACCATCCATGGCTGTTCATTGTGTCAGTCAGTCTTAATTGAGCACCACTGTGTGCCCAGCACAAAGCCTCCTTGTAAGGCCTCACTTGGATGGAGTCGGACAGGTAAATGAGGTCACACACCTGCTCTCTGTCCACGCTGCTACACCTTCCCACCCCCGAGTTCTCGTCTCAGGCTCCCAGACATCAAAGATTCAGGACAGCAGCAAGGACAGAAGCCGGGGCTGCAGAAGAAGCAGTGACCTGTCCAGCACTGGCAAAGTTGTTGAAGAAGCTAGAAAGTTTTTTAAAGTTTAACTTTTCTATAAAGTAGAACAGTCACCTCTGTGAGCTTCAAGTAAAACCTGAGCCAGATGAACTTACTTAAATGTCAGCCTCCCAGCATAAGGTGAGGTTCTTGGCTTGGTTTTTGCTGTTTTTCTGAAAGGAAAGGCTCGAGGGAAGCAGGAACAGCACAAGGAGACGTGGATCCAGGTCTGTGATGCCACAAGGGCACACCCACGGTGGGCTCTGGGGAAGTCACGTGCCTCTGAAGGCCTCGGTGGACCCCTCTATAAACTTGGAGTTGGAGCAGATGCTCTGCAGGCCTTTCTCACTCACCCTAACACCTGGCATCAGGCCTGTGCAGTAAATTCCCTTTGTTGGGTGATGTCGTTCCCCACAGTTGTGGCCCAAAGGGTCTGTGGCCCTTGTAAATTGTGACCACCTGCACTCTGTCTGGGAGCCATAAATCACAGCACAGGGAGCTGAACGTCCTTTCCTGCTCAAACTCAGGGCCTCCTCGCCGGCAAGCAGAGCCACTTTTGCCCACTGACAGAGTCATCTGGCACATTGATGAGCGTCTGGTGCCCCCAAGTTTACAATGAGATCCATGGCCCTCCCTCATCAATATGTCTGACCCCCGGAGACATGGACTGAGTCATTTCTGATCTCCCCCCTCTTCTCCGCCAACCCTGCATTTGACCCTCTCTACAGCCTCTTCCCATGAGGTATTTTCATTTATGTGTATGTTGGGTATATTTATTCAGCAGGCATTTATTAAACACCTACTATGTGCCAGATGCGGAATTACGGGCTGGGAATACAGCACAGACAAGACAGATACGTGTGCCCAGGAAGAGACCACAATCTGGTAAGGAAGCCTCACAATTGATTCAAAATCACTACGTGGAGTAAGCGCTATGAGGAAGTTAAAACCGGATAGGTGTGACAGAGAAGCGCAGGCGGATCTGCTTTTGATTACGGCAGGGTCAGAGAAGGAAAGGCCAGGGAAGGTCTCTCTGGGGAACTGGCATGTCAAGTGATTAGAAGGAGGACAGATGAAATGTGAGGTGTGGACAGGGCACAGGCACAGGCAGCAGGGGAGAAGGACTGGCACATGCCAGACCTGGCAGGTCATGTGAATGGTTTGGGATTTCATTCTAAGTACAATGTTTCAATGTTGAATGTTATTTATTAAGGGTTTTATTAGATTCCTAGGGCTGCCATAACAAAGTAGCACAAACTGAGTGCTTAAAACAACAGAAATGTATTCTCCCACAGTCCCGGAGGGTGACAGTCTGAAATCAGGGTGTCAGCAGGGCCGTGCCCCCTCTGAAAGCTCCAGGGAAAAATTCCCTCATGCTTCTTCCTAACTACCAGCAGCTGCCCACAGTCCCTGGCATTCTTTGGCTTATAGCAGCACGATACGGTTTGGAGGTCTGTCCCCTCCAAATCGCATGCTGAAATGTGATTCCTAATGGTGGAGGTGGGGCCTGGTGGGACGTGATTGGATCAGGAGGGTGGATGCCTCATGAATGGTTTAGTAACATTCCCTTGGTGAGGAGTGAGCTCTTGCTCAGTGAGTTCATGCAGGATTTGGTTGTTTAAAAGAGTCTGGGATCTCCCCAATTCTCTCTCTCTCTCTCTTGCTCCCACTCTCACCAGGTGACCTGCCTGCTCCCGCTTCACCTTCTGCCATGACTGGAAGCTTCCTCAGGCCTCTCACCAGGAGCAGATGCCAGCACTCAGGTTCCTGTCCCCCCTGCAGAACAGTGAGTCAATTAAACCTTTTTTCTCCATCAATTCCTCAGTTTCAGGTGTTCCTTTACAGTCATGCAATTGGACTAATACATCACTCCAATCTCTGCCTGTCTTTGTGTGTCCCCTCCTCATCTTATAAGAACATCCGTCATTGGATTTAAAGCCCACCCTCATCCAGGATGACTTCAACTTACTTAGAATTACAAGGACTCTTATTTCCAAAGAAGGTCACATTCTGATGTTCTGGGAAGACATGAATTTGTGGGGGCGGGGAATCCCTATTCAACCTACTATAAGATTTTAGGCAAGGGATGGGTATAATGAGATTAATGTTTCAAAAACAGGATTCTGGCTGGACTGTGAGGAATGGATTCGAGTGAGGAAGAGAGGAAGCAGGAGTGAGCCAGGACACTTGGAGGATGATGGGGGCCAGGCTGGGCTGGGGGAGGTGGAGAGAAGGGATAGATTTGGAATCTGTTTTGGAGGTCGAGGGGACATGATAGGCACCAGATGGATGTGAAGGGTAAAGGAGAGGGGTAAAGATCGCCACACAGTTGCCTGGACACCATACATACTTTGAGAGCATGAGACAAGCCCCTTCTTCCCCCAGCACAGACGAGGTGCTCACTAAGCACCTGCACAGTGACGGATGGCTCAGGGCAAATACTTCCGGTGCCAGAGCAGGTATCTGAGTTGTAGCACACACGGCCTCTTTCTCCACTTTGCAGCCGACACTTCCAGGCTCAGTCTCTGACTTGGACAGGGGCTTCCACCCAACCAGAGAGGCAGAAGCTGACCTGTCCTCCCAGGTCCTCCCCCAGATCGCCTTCCTCTGTTTTCAGAGCACCCCTGGGGACCTCTGGCTGGCAGGTGGGTGAACGGTTGTTGTTGCCATTTCCGCAGCAACTTAGGTCCAATTTCATTCTGTCCATACCCTCTCCACTCTCCCACCACTGGAGTATTTCATAGTAAATCTCTGACATCATCTCATTTCATCCATAAGTATCTCAGCAGGCAGCTCTAAAGGATAATGACTCTTTAAAAAAAAACGTAATCACAATCCCATTATCACACCTAAGCACATCAACAGTAATTCCAGTCAGTGTTCAATGATCAATTTTCTCAAAAATTTTTTTTTTTTACCAGTTGGTTTGTTCAACTCAGCATCCAAATTAAAATCCACACATCGCATGTAGTTTCATTTGACCTGCCCCCCTCAGACCACAGGACCTTCGGGGTAGAAGCCCAGGTTTATGTCTAACTTCACTGGAGCAGAGCTGATATGTGGTAAGTCATTCATAAATTGGGGCTGAACAACAGAAGGAAGAAGGAGGAGAATGCTGGCTCCTCAGACCTGTTAAGGATCCTGACAGGAAAGACCCAAAGTCAAAATATGGGCAACAGAAGGAGGTAGCAGGAGGAAATTGAAGTGCAGACATTAAAAGAAATTCTGTCTGTGCTGAAGGCTTCTTTGAAGCTTTGACAAGGAGAAACACTTGCTCTTTGTTCCTTGCCTGCTCTTTGACAAGTAGCCTTGAAGCAGTTTTGTAACCTTAAGAGGAGCCTGTGACCACCAGAAAGTGGAAAGCAGTGGTTTTTGAGAAGTGGCCCAGGGAGAAGAGAAAAGCCCAAAGGCACATACACATGTGTGCACACATACACAGGCACACTGGCACACGCACACATACGCAGAGGTCAGCAGGCTGCCTGTGGTCTGTGCTTAAGACACTGCCACTACAAAAACTCAGACCTGAATCTGCTCAAGACTCCCGATTCAAGTTCTAGGTTACAGGAAATACAGGGGACAGAGGAACATGCTAAACAGGTCCCCAGGGATACAAACAGCAAATGTGAGGTATGGAAACCACAGAAAAGATGACCAGATTGTGTAAACAATTACGTTGTAAGGAAAGAAAGAGGGAGAGAAACTACAGCTCAAATGAAACTACTTGCAGTGTGTGGACTTTATTTGGATCCTGAGTTGAACAAACAAACTGGTAAAAAAAAAAAAAAATTGAGGCAATTCGTCACTGAACACTGATTGGAATTACTGTTGATGTGCTTAGGTGTGATAATGGGATTGTGATTTTTTTTTTAAAGAGTCATTATCCTTTAGAGCTGCCTGCTGAAATACTTATGGATGAAATGAGATGATGTCAGAGATTTACTATGAAATACTCCAGTGGTGGGAGAGTGGAGAGGGTATGGACAGAATGAAATTGGCCCTAAGTTGGCGACTGTTGAAGATGGATGTTGGGATCATGGTACTTTATTATTCTCTCCACTTTTGTACATGTTTGGAATTTTCCATGTTGAACAGAAATTAAAAACAAAACAAAACAAACAAAAACAAAACTCTACCCAGGGAACTCCCAGCTCTACCACTGACTGGCTGAGGCCCTCCCAACCATTCCTGGCTTCCCTGAGCCTCGGTGTCCCCAGAGGTAGGGGCTCCTGCCTTGCAGGGAGTAGTGTCTAGCAAGAACTCCATCCCTGTTCATTATTTCTGCTATTTGTTTATGAGTGTTTACTCTCTGTTTCTCTTGGGACGGTCTCAAACGAGCATCAAATTAATGGATTATCCTCCAACAGGGCGCAGGTATTTTTTGCTTCCTCCAAGAAGCTTGCTTGATACCTGACTCGGCTGAAGTGGGCGTCTCCCCAGGATCATCCTGACACTCTGCAGGGGCATCCCCCATTAGACTGAGCTGTCCTCGGCACCTAGCATGCCGTAAGCACTCAGTAAGTACTATTTGACCAACCAAATGCATGAACTCTGCATCCCTGGCTTTTCAGGACCCCACTTTACTGAAAGAACTCCAAAAGATATGATGCAGAAATCTGCCTTCTCAGCATTACTCTGTCTCTGCTTTGCTGTGTGGCCCTGAGCAAGAATCTCAACCTCTCTGAGCCTCTTAAGTCACTCTTCCTGATGGCCATGCTGTGATAGGAAATGGATGGAAATCTGACCATTGCCCATTGCCTCCCAGTTTCAGGTGCATCTGCCTTTGTAACACAATATTGCCTGGGGGCGAGGCCTGTACTGAAGGGAACTGCCCAAATGCCCAGCCCGAAGCAGCTCCCATGGCCTCAGCTTGAAAGGTGCCACCACATCCAACCCACCCACCTCCCCTCTCTGCTAGATTCCCTCGTGGTCCACAGAGACTCTGCACCAAGTCCTCGGTCTCTCAACGACTTTCATCAATAAGACTCTCATTGTGATAAAAATCACTCACCGATGACATTTAAGAACAAATAGATTAACATTTCAGACAAGCCCATAACACAACAAACCCCATGAGGGATCCGTTTCAGACAGGGCAATTGGCTGCTAGAAACCACCAAGTAAGCGACGTCCTCTGACTGCCAGAATTGCAGCTTTAACAGCTGGGAGAAGAAAACACAGCCTGCCAATGTGATTTTACCAATGGTCCAGCATGCCTATAACCCATGTTAGTATGGCTGAAAACCCACACAAGAACTTCGGGCAGCTCCATACCCAAGTGAGCAATATTCCGAGATGCTGGCGGTGACAATCACATGAACTGCAACTTATGCAGATTATGACACCTGCACCTGCACCTGCAGCAGTGGAGACCTTCATGGATCCTGCGGGGTACACAGGCCCCCAGCAGCTCTGGGCCCTCGGCCCAGGACACACAGGAAAGGCCCAGCCAAAGGCTGTGGCTGAACAGTGTCTGGACAGAAGGGCACAACCGTTTGGGGGGATCTGATGGCCGGTCCCCCTGGATCCTCCAGAGAGCTTCGCAGGCGATACCACAGCTAAAGGCCAGAATGGAATAAGGAAAACATTTCCCCTCCGTTCCCTGGCCCAGAACAGCCTAGAGGAAAGGGCTTTGGGGGCCAGGAGCAGAGCCAGCTGCCTGGGTTGGTTTCCTAGTTCTAGAACACTGGCAGCCCAGGTGGCTACTGGGCCAAACCCTTGTTTAATGTGGCTCTCCTGTGCCTGTCTGAATCCTTCCCCAAGCTTCCAAGACCAGCTCACTGCCCTCTCCTTCCTCTACACCCAGCATCCCCAGCCTCCCAGCTCTGCTCTGATCCCATTTTGCACACCAGCTGAGCCTTCTCACCCACTCACTGTTCCCGGGGCTCTACTGCCACTCTGCATAGCAGCTGCCAGGGCCAATGCCCAGCATGCACACAGGTGCAGTGGATTTGAGGAGTACCTACTCAGTACTCTACCTACCTCAGTACCTACCCTGAGTACCTACTCAGCACCTACCTGTACCTACTCAGTACCTACCCTGTACTGTAGTACTCAGTACCTACCCTGAGTACCTACTCAGGGTCCAGTGAGGCCCTAAGGAAATAGAGAATAAACAAAATACGCAAAGACAAGCTCTCTTCCCCTAGCAAACTCTCCCTCCAGGGAGGAGGCCATAGGAACCAGAGGCTCCAGGGCAGGCAGACCCAGCTGCACATAGCAGCTCAGGAGTCCCTCTGGTGCTCATCACAGCTGCCTGAAGTCCCCAGGTCTAGCTGGAGGTCTCATTCTGGCAAACATGGGGCCAGTGTTGGGTTGGGAGATACCCAAGGAAATGCAGCCCCATTGGAGCAGCAGAGGGGAGCAGGGAGCTCAGGGGATGCAAGGCAGAGGATTCCAGGTACAGGGTGCTTCTGAGGCCCTGAGATGCCCCAAACCTCTTCCATTCTCAGCTGTCTTCCCAGCCAGGTCCCAAAACTCCAGGCTGCATTGCAGGGTGCTGGCGCCCTCTAGTGGACGAAATGACAGGTGCCCCCCACCCCACCCCGGGCCCCCCCTCCCCGGGGCTCCTCTACTGATGAAGGAGGATTCAAGTTCCCAGGCAGGCACCAGCCCAGGGCAAGACTGTGCAGTGCAGGACACTTGCTTCCAGCCCCAGCGTCCCTCCCCTTGTCCCTTCTCAGCATTTCCCTCTTCTTCCCACAGATCTCAGACACAAAGCCACGCATTCTCCCTCCCGCTCTTCCCCAGTTTGCTTTGCCAATCTTATGTCTACCAATGTGTGAAATTTACACTGTAAATGAATAATAAGGGATAATATGGTGGGTTTTTTAGGTGCAGCTGGCACAGTCTCTGTTTGGAGTGAAGTTCCAATATGGTGATTTAGACATTAAAGAGGTATTTCTAGGCGGCATGTGAGGCACCGCTTTCCCCTTCTGAGAGGAAGTAGGCCTCTATACCATATGACTTGAAATCAGGAGCATTCCACTTTTCAAAGGCCGAGGTATAACCAGCGGACCCTATAGGGGAGTGAGGGGGATCCTGAGCTCACTGCCTAAGCAACATCCGAGACGACCAAGTGGGCTTGGAGTCCCCTAGGCACAGCAATGGAGGGCGGAGGAGAAAAGCAATGACTCGCCCTCACCCTCACTCTGCAGCCACTGGAGGCATCCCTAGGTGCTCCCAAGACAGCAGGTGGCATGTGGCAAGAGAAGCCCATCCAGACCCATTGGCACCCATTTCTCCAACAATATCAAATCCCTATGCTTGTCAGAGAGGCCACTTCCCCATATCCCAGGAAAAGCTTTTTAAGAGACACAACAGTGAATCAAGCACAGTTCCTGCCCTCGAGGAGTTGGGAGGCCATTCATCGAGTGTCAGATCCAAATGCCAATCTCACACTGCGCCTCCTGTGCTGTGCTGCACTAGAGCTGTCAAACACATCACACTTTACCTCCCAGACTGCACCCCTCAGAACCCCTCAGAACCCCTCCCTCACTGTGCTCTGGAGGCAGCTGTCCTCCACCCCACCCTAAGCCACTGGAGTTTACCTTGACAGTGTGCCCTATCCCTGTATGGTGGAGAAGGCCTGCTCACTGGTCTCCAGAATGCCCAAATCCACCCACTTCTCTGCGTCCCCACCCAAGCTACCAGCATCTCCTTCTGGACTATGGTTTCCTTTCCTCCCCTTCCACTCGGGACACTGTATACAGATCAGCAGAGGGAAAAAAAATGCACTTTAAAAAGCTTGAGTCTTCATTACTTCCCTTCAACAGCTTCCCTACCTGGCCATCTGGCATCCCTCTCAGCTCAGATGCTGCCTTCAGCCTTGATATGGTTTGGCTGTGTCCCCACCCAAATCTCATCTTGAATTGTAGCTCCCATAATTACCATTTGTTGTGGGAGGGACCCGGTGGAAAATAACTGAATAGGGGCAGTTTCCCCCATACTGTTCTCGTGGTAGTGAGTAAGTCTCACAAGATCTGAAGGTTTTATAAGGAGTTTCCTCTCTCGCTTGGCTCTCATTCTCTCTTGTCTGCTGCCATGTAAGATGTGCCTTTTGCCTTGATTGTGAGGCCTTCCCAGCCACGTGGAACTGTGAGTCCATTAAACCTCTTTTTCTTTAGAAGTTACCCAGTCTCAGGTATGTCTTTGTCAGAGGCACGAAAACGGACTAATACAAGCCTTCTCTCAGCTTCTCCACCAGCCCAGTCTCCTCCCGCCTTAGGGTCCTCCTCACGCCATCCCCTCTGCCAGGGCAGCCCACTCCCACCTCACTAGCCTCTTGCCAACCTGGCTGTTTCTCAGTCTTGAGGCTTGGCTGAAACACCACCTTGCTCAGAGAAGCCTCCCCAGCCGGCACCCCACAACACACAACCACAGCACCCATGGGTTCCCCACACTGCCCTTGTGGCAAACTGTGATTGTTTTCCTTACACTGTTTACCTTTAGGCCCATCTCATCAGCTGGAATGGAAGCTCAAGGAGAGTTGAGATGTTGACTTCATTCACCATTGTATCCCTGGCATCTTGCCACACACAGTAGGTGCTCAGCAAACATTAGAATGAAAGAATAAATGAAAGGGCCCAGCACCATAGAAGCAATGCAATGAGGGTTCAGAGGAGGAAGCAATCACTTATGGGTTGGGGTGGAGAATAAGATTTGAACGTGCAGAGGTGAGGAATAAGAAACTGCAGAAGCAAAGGCACAGGGTGGGGTGTGCCTGAAAAAGCACTGAGTGCAGTGAACAGGGAGGGCCAGGGAAAAGTAGGTGTTCTTGGAGGGCTCTGACAGTGATTGAAGGAGGAGCAGAAAGGCTCAGGGGAGTTGGGCTGCAAGGCAGAGGTGGGCAGAGAAACTGGAGAGAAGGCGATAAAATCAGCAGAGACAATTTGACAGAGTGACCAGAGCCTGGACCAGCACAGGGGATGGGCGGATATGAAACAGGCAGAGGTGACAGGCCCTGTCTCCTGGCAGGGGACGGGCTGCCTTGGGTCCCCATCAATCCACATCCCTGTGCCTCTAGGCTGCAGACAGGAAACAGAGGCTAGATGGAAACCTTGGGCTCCCTGAGCCATGCCCATTGCTGCCACTTTTACCCCACTTCCCACCCCATCTGCATTTCTGTCTCTCCTTTCCTTTCCTCCACTTGAAGGATCCATCCTGAGGTCTCATTTCTGGCCGTCAGTGATAAGCTGCAGTTGCTAAGAAGCACCCCAGGAGGCGTCCACCTGGTCCCAGGGTCTGGGCGGAGGCCACACCTTTTTTCCAGTCCTGGGCCTGGTACCCCTTGATGAAATCTGACCGCCATCTAGTGGACAGAGTTGGAATGCGCAGTGTGGCCACACCCTGCATCCTGGTCCAGGCAGGGCCTGATGCAAGCAAATTAGCATCGGGAAATTCACGACCAACAGGAAGGCTGAGGAGGCTGGTGAACCCAAAACCACTAGTCCTGCACACGGATGCCCCTGTTTACGCGGTGGTTTCAATATGCTGGCCAAAGGAGCCAGTGGGTAGGCAGGGGTAGACATGCAGTGGCTCCTGCAGAAAGTGCGCAGACTCATCTGGAAAAGGGCAAGCCTCTTAGCAGAGCTAATGTGTATAAAGCGTTTACCATGTGCCACGCTGGTGCTAAATGCTTCATGCATGCTCATTACTTCATTTGATCTCCTATCAGGTGGAAGTGACTAAGCAAAAAGCAGGCACAAGGTTCATGTGGCTGGTAAGTGCAGAGCAGGGATTTGAACCCAGGCACCCTCAGCCAGATTCTGAATCATAAAGCTATAAACCCCTGGACAGCAGTCACATGCAAAGGCAGTTAAGCCAGAAGGCATTTAGGTAGGAAGCTGCCCCCAGACCATGCACCAGACTCTAGCTGCTCGAAACTCTCGTCTGTTGGTAGTTCAGAGCTCTGTACTGGAAGAAGGCTGTGAAAATGGACTTGCCCATGACCTTCCAGGTTGTGGCTTTCTATTATCCTGAGGCCCCTGACGTGAGATTGGCCCACCCATCACACTCAACAGCAGTGTGTGCCTCCCCACTTCAAATAGTTATAGCCCCTTTACCCTGGAACGGGTGGGTTTAATTCCTAAGGCAGACACATGGGTCCTGGGAAGCGGGCTTTACTTTTTTTTGGTAAAGTCCCACATTCTAGTGCATTACCTTCCTTCTCCTTCCCCTCATCTCGAAACCCATATCCAAATGTATTGGTGGGGGGGTACTTAGTATACCCATATCATGAAATCCAGACATCCAGGAAGGAAATCAAGGTCAAGGAACCTTGAGGTTCAGTGGGAGGAGTTGGAGTTTGAGTGCCCACCGACCAAGCTTCCCCTAAGAGCTTGAGGAGTTTCCCAAGACCCACTCATTCTGCTTCTCTATCTGTAAAATGGGAAGTGGCTAGTCGTGCCTGTAAAGCTGTTAGCCCAATGACTGGCAATTAGTTCTTGCTCAATATATATTGCTTTACCTTTACCCTGAAAAAAAACAAATTGTCCATCTGCTTTCTTTTTTTCCATTTTAAATAAAGATAGGCATTTGGAGACATTGCTTTCTATTTTGGAAAAAAGAAAAGTGTATGTCCAATAATTAACAACCCCTGACCCTTGGTGTGAGAACCAATTGGGTAAGGGGAGTGTGGCACATGAAAAGACACACGCCCCATCCAAATGCTCTCTGTTCACTAGCAACCCCTTACTCCACGCTGGAGCACAGGCCCAGGGCCGTCAGGTCTTCTTACAGATTTAACAAAAGCTAGAATTTTACAGAAAAATTTTCTGACATCTGAAGCATTGACCTCATTTCTTTGAAAATTTAAAGTTATCAAAGTAGCTTTAAATAACTAAAGCTACTTTAATTATTTACAGTAGCTTTAAATAACTAAAGCTACTTTAATTATTTACAGTAGCTTTAGTGATGTGATGTGATGGGTGGGCCATCTGTCTGGAGCCCACAGGTCACCACTATGTGTGGCCACACATAGGATTCGCATATTATCACTTAAGAGTTTTGTTAAATTTCACTGTTGGGGCCAGGCACAGTGGCTCATACCTGTAATCCCAGCACTTTGGGAGCTGAGACAGTCAGATCACTTGAGGTCAGGAGTTCGACCTCAAGTCGAGGCCTGGAGGCCTGGCCAACATGAGGAAACCCCATCTCTACTAAAAATACAAAAATTGATCGGGCACGGTGGCGTTCACCTGTACTCCCAGCTACTCAGGAGGCTGAGGCAGGAGAATCACTTGAACCCAGGAGGCGGAGTTTGCAGTGAGATGAGATTGCACCACTGCACTCCAGCCTGAGTGACAGAGTGAGATTCTGCCTCAAAGAAACAAAAAGCAAAAAAAAAAACCGTCTGGTGAACTGTTGAAGGGATTCCTGTCCCCACTCTCTGGTTCTTGCCCTTCCTTCAAGGCTCAATTAAAAACTAACTCTGATATGAGACCTCCCTCAATCACCATCCAAATCTCCAACTACAATATTGTTAGGTAACTTTTCTTGGATAAAGTCCTGTGTCCCCTGAGAGCCAGAGGGCTGCCCCAGGTGAGGCCATGGTTGGCCCTTTGAATCTTCTGCCTTCTCTAGGCTCTGTGAATGTGGGTTGATGATGGTAATAACCCTCCCCAAATACCTCCCACCCTGAATCCTAATCTCTCTAAGCACAGTTGATCATCTTTCTTCCTGGCAACCAGCAAAGGAACCAGAGCAGTATTTCCAGATCATTCCTCATCACCAACTTCTGGCAGAGACCTCAAACCTGGAATTAGAAACATCAGCTTCCATCTCTCTCCCTCTAATTGTTCCGCAACCTGGAGTGACACGGAATTGGTTAGTGCAACTTAGCAGTCTTTGGAAACACTAGCTGTTGATGTGGCTTTGTGGCTCAGCATCTTTTTCTGTTTGTTTTTTTTTTTTTTTTTTTTTTTTTTTTGAGATGAAGTCTCTGTCACCTAGGCTGGAGTACAGTGGCGCGATCTCGGCTCACTGCAGCCTCCGCCTCCTGTGCTCAAGCAATTCTTCTGCCTCAGCCTCACGAGTAGCTTAAATTACAGGCATGCGCCACCATGACTGGCTAATTTTCATATTTTTAGTGGAAATGGGGTTTCTCCATGTTAGCCAGGCTGGTCTTGAACTCCTGATCTCAAGGGATCCACCTGCCTCAGCCTCCTAAAGTGCTGGAATTAAAGGCGTGAGCCACTGTGCCCGGCCAGTTCAGCATCTTGTCTGATGAATAGTCATGAGGCCTGTCTTAGTTTGGGTCTCCCTAAAAGCTGCTAGAAAGACAAGAGTTTGGCTGCAAGTCATTTATGTGCGAGCTGATGCCAGGAAGGCCAGTTAGGGACTGGGACAGGGAGACACAGAGGGGAAAAGCCAAGAAAGGGGTGCTCATGAGTAGGTCACTGATGAGGGCAACTGGAGCATCATCCCACCCACAGGGACCCTCCAAAGCATGCCCTTGAGGGGCAGAGAAGGTGGGCTGTTTATCCCCCAGCTCTCACCTCTGAGGTGTTAGCTCCCAAGCACCAGAGGCAGAAACGAAGAACATCCTCCACAGAGAGACCCAGGAAGAGAGGGGGTGCAGGAACATCCACATCTGTCCTCCAGGGTGGCTGAGGGGAGAGAGGTAGGGCCTACAGAATCTACTGCAAAACTCTGCCTCAAAAGTCCAATTATGTGACCGAAGCCCACCTTTACACTTAAATTACACTGCAAAGCACCTCACACTGGTTCAGCAGGTTTTCCTAATACTCCCGCGCTAGACATGGGGTCAATCATTGTTATTAGCCCTAATTAACAAAAGGGAGAGATCAAGTGTGTGCCCGAAGTCATATAACCAATTACTAACTCTACTTTGCAGACTCGATGACCTTCATATTACTAAAGACCTTGCCAGGGAGTACTTTAAATAGCAAAGCATTTAATCCTTTAAAACCATGTTGTAATTTTTAAAGTTGATTTCCTAGGAGCTTTTTGGGAATTCACCTGGTGTGGGGTATCTCCTGTCTCTGTGTGCCTGGCCTGGCTACAGTAACTCCATATTCAGTATCTACCAAGTCCTAGCTCCTCACAATGCCATGAGACCCAAATGTCTTTCTGACAGTTACTCTTTCAACCTCTACATTTCACCATTATGTAAAATTATTTCCTGGGCCCTGACAAGATTTTATCTTTAATAAAACTGAATTAAAACAGCAAGCACAGGCACACCATTTCAGCTGACCCTCCTGGTTCAAAAGATTAGAATAAAGAAGTGCAACGAATTGTCACGAAGAGAAAGAACTAAATGCAAGGTTGTTGCCAATAAAAATTAAGTTTCATCCTGACCAGAAACAATGATTGTGTTCCATTGCCCATTTTAGATATACTCTCCAAATTTA
Organism: Nomascus leucogenys; assembly: GCF_006542625.1. Lineage (NCBI taxonomy): Eukaryota > Metazoa > Chordata > Mammalia > Primates > Hylobatidae > Nomascus > Nomascus leucogenys. Next base: position 21,421,993 of record NC_044383.1, on the reverse strand, counting down.
ATTTCTTGCCTTGTGTCTGCAGTGAGAGGGAACTTCTATGGGGGAATGTTAAGGAGGCTAGAAGCCTCCTACAAAACAGATTGTACAAAAATTCCTGGCAGGGCACAGTGGCTCACGCCTGTAATCCCAGCACTTTGGGAGGCCAGGGTGGGTGGATCATGAGGTCAAGAGATTGAGACCATCCTGGCCAACATGGTGAAACCCCGTCTCTACTAAAAGTACAAAAATTAGCTGGGTGTGGTGGCACATGCCTGTAGTCCTAGCTACTCGGGAGGCTGAGGCAGGAGAATTGCTTGGACTTGGGAGGCGGGGGTTGCAGTGAGCCAAGATCGTGCCACTGCACTCCAGTCTGGGCGACAGAGGGAGACTCCATCTCAAAAATAACAACAATAGGCCGGGCGCGGTGGCTCACGCTTGTAATCCCAGCACTTTGGGAGGCCGAGGTGGGCGGATCATGAGGTCAGGAGATCGAGACCATGGTGAAACCCCGTCTCTACTAAAAATACAAAAAATTAGCCAGGCGTGGTGGCAGGCGCCTGTAATCCCAGCTACTCGGAGAGGCTGAGGCAGGAGAATGGTGTGAACCCGGGAGGCGGAGCTTGCAGTGAGCTGAGATCGCGCCACTGCACTCCAGCCTGGGCGACAGAGCGAGACTCCGTCTCAAAAAAAAAAAAAAAATAACAACAATAACAAAATCCTGACCCAGAGGCAGAAAGACACTTTGTGTAAAAACAAACAAACGAAAAAACAGCTTGTAGTTTAGAGCCTTAAAGCATGATGTAGCTTTGGCCCTGTTAATATCATTACTGTCCCAGGATTGCAGGTTTGGAAGTGATCCATTTGTTGTCTTGGAGGGGAGAGGTCTCTCCTGACTGCAGAGGGAGGGCGCCAGGACCACAGCCTGCACAGTGAGGGAGGACAGGGTGGAACTGCCACCTGTTCCCTCAGCTACAAGAGAAAATTAAGTTTTCCAACCCAGTGAACACAGTGGGAGACTTCAAAGTGAACCTGACTAAAGCTCGCTTTGTGCTCAAAACAGTTCCCAAATAAGTGCCATCTCCAGATTCTGTTTCAAAGTTAGTTGTTCTCTCTTCCAGACATGGACCCACCATATGGGATGCTTAGAGAGTGGATGCTAAGTGACTCCACTGAGCATTTGTAAAACACAATGCTGAAGATCAAGTTGGAAAACCAGCCACACAGCTTGCCAACACCATGACCCTGAGAAATTGCTCACATTCAGGTTACTATTAGGGTTGTTTAGGACCATGATCAGCATGGTGTCTGGAGCATACAATAAAAATACTACCCTATGCTAAGTTGCTGAGTGTGGCTCTGTGCCATAACAGATTTGCAATAAGCGGTAGCACATTCTGGCTATTTTCAACCTCAAAGACTCCCCTCCTGCTCAACTCTGTGCAAGAACATTTTAAGAGATCTTCAGCGAAGCCCTTTGCTCACTTTCTCTTCCCCCATCCTGAGGATGTTTTCCTAAGCACTGTTTTCCCTGTGCTTTTGTCAATTGCTCCTAGATGAAGGTTCCTTGGGTTTGCAAACTCCAGAAAGAAGCATGTCACAATGATCAAGAGAAAATGTGAACTCTGTGTTAACAGTCTTCAGCAAACTACTTCACCCCTGAGTCTCCGTTTCATCGCTGGTAGGATGGGGCTAATAGTATCCACCCCAGAGGACTGAGATGATACATACAAAGTGCTTAGCACAGTGCCTAATGATAGAAGCACAAGTCAGTCCTAGATATGTCTGCCACACTGTTTTGCTGGAGCCAATTAACTTCCGTCCAGTCCACATCATTATGCCATTTGCCAAGCTTCACATCAAACACATGCATGATTTGACCTTGCTGCAGGAAAACTTGGTCATTTTACTGACTTGTCCGTGTTCCATTTGGCTGGTGTTGACTGGAATGTGTCAAACAATGTTGCTTCTGGTCTAAATTCTATCAACTTACTGTGTGAGCACTGGTAATCTTCTCTTCTGTAAAACTTGGAGGCAGAATATTAGGTGACCCTTAATTTCCCTCTGAAGGATGCATAAGCTTCCTCAGAGCTAAACTTTCTATCCTATGATTCTTTGACATCTTAAAAAGACTGTCTGGCTGGGGAGAGACTGCCCCTCCTGGCACTAGCCAATTCTTAGAGATAGCAAAGGACTCAGCCAGGAGCCTACTTTGATATACACACTAATTAATCCAGAGCCATTCCTTCTCAATCTGGCCCATACACCCTCGTAAGCAATATTCCTCTACCTAACTCATCCCAGGGACTGATACCAGAAAACTAGGGACCACTCCTATAGTTTAGAGCCCAATGAAATTATCCAGACTATTCAATTATCGATCCTAAACAGTTCACACTGCCCTGCCCTGCCTTTCCCTCAGAAGCATCAATAAAGGCTCTGACACAAGCCCCCACCTCGCTCCTGTCTTCTGCCTCCTGACCACCCCTGTGTCTTTCCCATGTGGCCCTGTGTGGTGTGTCCCATGCCTCCTGTCTCTACGACCTGTGACTATAACAAATTGTGTCTCTTCTGTGGCCACACCTGACTGGCCATCACATGAAAGCATACAAAACACACACAGTTGTTTCACACTTGCCAGCCTACAAAACACTTCCGCCTTCATTAAAACTAATTTCATCTTCAAAAATCCACTGTGCATTTGCTCCTATGCCATATGGAGAACAACCATGTCCACAGAAGTGATGTGACCAGCTCAGAGTCTGTATGCACACAAGAAAGCCAGCTCTCAGTCCTAGATTTACTGACCAAGGGATCAATTTAAAGGACTGTGTAAAGCTCACACACAGAATTCAACTCGGGCAAGCCTCCTTTTCATAGATTGAGGGCTGAGAAGCACCTCAATGCCAAACTTTGTGGTGTAAGTCACCCAACTGCATGGGAGCTATGCCAGCATCTACAGAGATGGCTAGGCAATGACAAGGCTCAAGGAGCCATTTCCCATTGTAGAAAGAAACATCTCCAGGTACATAAAGGATCTAAGCATTGTTACCTGAAAGCCCAGCTCTGTCCCGTTTACTTGATCACTTTAACACATCCTGGAGGAAAAGCCACTTTAGAAGGGCGTTTATCACCCATGCCTTCTCCCTCGTTTTTACTTCCGGAGTATGCTGTGTAGAACTGTGAAATGCCTGATTGTGCCAAGTGTCTAGAGCAAGGGTGCTCAAACATCATGTGTATCACAATCACCTGAGGACTTGTTAAAATACATATTGCTGGTCTCCGGGTTGGGGCTCAAAGTAGTTGCATTTCCAACAAATTGCCCAGGTGATACTGAAATTGCCCAGGTGATACTGAAATTGCCCAGGTGATACTGAAATTGCCCACGTAATACTGAAATTGCCCAGGTGATACTGATGCTGCTTGTCTGGTAAGCACACTTGACAATCACTGGTCTAGACAGAGCCACCGTATTCCATGGCTCCTTAAAATCCTCACTGTGGGCCCCGTGCTGTTCTACTTTTCCCTTGTTAGGCGAAGGGAGTCAGCACTCTCTTCACCACCACGCATGCCTAGAATCATGAAATAGAAGCGGGATGTTTGCCCACCATTTCAACAATGGAGAAATAATAAAGCAGGTAAATTGGGCCTCGAACCCTCCAAAAGTAGGAGAAGAGATGGGCTTTGTAGGATTCTCCGAGAGAGATTACTTGGGGACAATTGGGCTATTTCTGAGCTCTCCCCAAGAAGTGCTAAGACTGGTTCAAGAAGCAGAAGTTAGATGTTTTATAGTGCATAAACATTTCCTTACAAGTAAACTCAAAGACTTAAAATTCTCAGGTGATAAAAACCTGAATATATATTCTTAAGGTAGCTTCGTTCTCAATTCCAGCAGGATTCCTTGTCACTAGCAGCTGCAGAGCCCATGGATACAGCAACCATATAGTCTATTATGCACACCTAGACTCTTCTAAGAGTCAAAGAGGGCATTGTTAATAATTACAAAGAAAAAAGAGGGTATGGGCATAGGATTAGCCCACCAGTAAGGAGTGAGAAACAAGGTGAAATACACACTCAGGCATGCTACCTCTGCTCTTGCCTTAGGGAGTCACCTCACTTCTACTAAGTTCTGTATGAAGTATCTTGGCTATGTAGGTTGGGAACTTTCAGCAGGTGGTTGAGGGTGTGTCCACTTGTGTTCTTTCCTTTCTGACTGTCCACCAACCTGCAAGACAAAAGAGGCAAGATGTTTTCCCAGAGGGCTGGAAATTGCGTTTGTCCACTCATTTACTCTAATCACCTGTCATAGGTAGCCCACTGCCAGCAGCAAATGCTAGTTTGTTTTGATACACACTTTGACATGGGCACAGCTGTGAGTCAGATGTCAAAGGCTGACCCAGACGTGTTCATTGCCTAGTTAAACATCACCAGTCTTCATCAGATACTTGCCTCAAGCTCTAGTCCTGCCTAAGTCAGGTGACCAAGGTTAGCTTTCTCTCCCCTGGGGACTGCCTACTAGCTCCTCCTGGAAGGGGCACCTTGAAACTGGTCCTTTCATGCTTCTTTTTCCTAGGTCAAAAGATACAAACTGGCAGTTGGCAAGATAGAAATGGCCTGGAAAGGCAATTTACTTGATCCATATATGTTGTTGGACCATTGTGTAAAAATTAGATGCTTTCACATAAAAATACAAATTCCAGATTATATTGAAAACATTTTTTTTTTTCAAATCAGAGGATCAGGTAACACTACCAGGACTATCTGGTAAGGGATGGGAGGCAAGGAAGAGTTGGAGAAGCACGGAGTCGTGATGGTAGACAGGAGACAATAGGGCCATGGAAACTGAGGGGGCAAGAGAAGCCAGGTAGGGGTGTCAACACCACAAGTGCCCTTGTACATGTCAAGGAGGTATGTTGGAATTTTACTAGCTAGGTGTGTAGAAGACAGCAAGGGCTTAAAAAGGAAAATGATAGGACTAAAATTAGAGAGTAGACTAAACAACAAGAGATGAGACTTCAAAAATAACATCCACTTACCTAGTGGCTGTAAAAGTTAGAATTTAGCTACAATAAAAGGAAGGTAACCTCTGGCAGCAGCAAGAGAGTTGCTAATGCAAAGAATGAATGTGCCAGAGTAAGGGCACAGTCACGGCAACATCACAGAGGAAATAAAAAGTGTTCAAGTAGAAAGTTCAGGGAGAGAGGCTGGCTGGAGAACGGATGGGATGGTCTTGGGCGTCAATCAGTTTCACAGCCACATCATGCATCCAAAGGACACGGACGTCATCAGCAGGCACACATTTACCACGGTTCCCAAAAGGAACACTCTGGAGATCAGGCTGTATTTGAGAACTTTCAAAGAATCCACAAAATCTGTGCTCTGATAAAAGAAATAATATTCTTGTCAAAAAAGTAAACTAATGTTTGAGCAACTGTGATAAACTAGTGGAGAAAACACTTTTTATAAACTTAAATATGTAAAAATACAACAAAAAGCACCAAGCTTAAAGAAATCTTTACAAAAACCCACAGAATCTCCCTAGAATATGAATATTTACTAAATAAAAGGAGAGCAATATCTAAGAAGCAGACCTACATCTCCAAATGCTTGATCAAATTTGGAAAGCTGTGGGTCAATAATAAAAGCATGAACTGTAGATTCATACATTTGATATCGTTAAGCATTTTAATAAGTTGCTATATAAAGTCAGAAAACAATAATTGTTCGTATAATGAATTATGTAGGAAACTGTTTTAAATACAAATCAAACACATCAAGAATATGTTCAATTTTTGGTTTATTAAAACAAAACTACATTTTCTGTGTTTCTTGCAATACAATAACAAGCATAAAAATCAATCAGCATTTCCAAGTATGTTTTGCTCACAAAATCGCAGTTATTTCACAGTACCTTATAGTAATTCTTTTCACAACAGTCTTAACATTTCTTTGTACAGCAGGCAAATAGTTTAATACCTTCCATCAAGACATTTCAGAGCTTTAGATGTTTAGAAATAAGGTCAAGAATCTCTTTCAAATGCAATCATTAGTTTGTATTAAACTAAAATGCCAGACGGCAAGTCTCAGGTTTCTAAAAAGAGTTTTAAAAAACAGGTTTACAGCCCATAGTAAGTCCTATAAACCTCAACGATAGGTCCTCTCATGTCTAAACACTACAACTATCTGTGGATAAAAATCTGCATTCAAATGTACAATACTTTCTTCTAGATCTGAATTAAAACCTTATTTACCCCAATTCATCCATGTATTCTGATACGTTCAGTGAAAAAGCCAGGATCATTGGGGCTGTTCTTTCTATCAAAGGAAAGAGCTCCGATCACCTACATTATAATTTTCTGTGCTTATTTTCTGTAGGGGAGGAAATACACATCTATTCAACGCCACACTGGATGTTACAAAATACATGCATATTCTGCCCCAGTGCCATCTGTTCATTACCGTTTTGTCTCCTTAAAGATCTAACATAGTGTTTCCCAAAATGTTCTCCACAGGACATTAGTGAGAGGTTCATAAGTATCCCAAAGGAGAAAAAGGTCCTGGTGTCAAAATAGTTTGGGCAATGCTGGGTTAGACAGTTTTTCACTGCCGGATGCCAAGCCCTTACTGCGCTAAAGTGCATTGTAAGTTTCCATGTGCAAACTTAGTTTCCCAGCAACACCATTTCTATAAAACACTGATGAACATCTCACAGAGCACTCATATTACATGGAGTGCTATGGGAAATGCATTTCCCCGTCCAGGTTACTGTCAATTCCACAATTTGGGCTTACTTTTATTGTAATCTCAGAAATATTTTCTCCATTTACCCTCATGACTTTGTGAGATTTAACAGATTTCAGAAGGAAGACTCGATGCCGTCTCAGTTAACAGTTCTACAAATTTCACACTAGTTTTTGCCTTTGTTTTTCATGCATTTTCAGAGTGCATAAATTCCTTCCTCTCTTCTGAATCACTTAGGACATTCTCATTTTTAAAAACAGAGTGCAGCTGCATATTGCTTAATATTGTTTTTTTTTAACTTGACTCACAGTCTTCCCCTGAAGAAGGGCATGCATTTCATGTTACAGAAATGCAATAAACTGTAATAAATTATTTACAAGCACCTAGTTTGTTTAACCTTATGTGGAAGCCATCACTGTTGGAAAACAATGAGAATGTATCTTTTAGCAAAAAGGTGCTATCTGGAAGCTTTATTGTGAAGATGCTTTCATTTTTTTGTTGTTTTTTTTTTTTTTTTTTTTTTTTCAGTCATGAGGCACTGAAGAATGAGTTGTGCTGAAATTAACTCAAAGGTCAGCTTGTCTGGATAAGCATAACTTTGGTTGAGGTTTTTCTCCCTTAAAAAAGATTTTCAAAGCACCAGTTAATTACAAAAAGCATGCATGTTTATCCTCACAGTGAGTTAAGTGGTGAGAGAGCTAGCAAATCATACATTGCATTCCCCAAAGCATCTGATCATACTTCTAGAAAACAAACCAACCAAAAGGGAAAATAATGCAAGAGAAGCCATATTTTCTTTGCTTAGGCTGGCAAAGCAGCAGCTCTTTGCAGCAGTGACAGGCAGGGCAGAGTGTCGACTGGGAAGTGAGTCCCAACCTTGAATAACGGTGAGTTTGAGTAATCCTTAATCTACAATTTAAAGGATGAAAAAAAGAGACTAGTGAAATGTTTGCTTCCCCAGATAAGGAACACCCAAGACTTCCTGGGTATCCTCCAAATGTAACCAAGAAAAGTGTTCTTCTACCCTAGTCAATAAAATGGAATGCTAAAACGTGATATCTCATTCAACATCAGAGATACTACAACTGACAATTACTTAACGGTACATCAATTCCTATAAAAAAAAATATATTTTAAATGCAGAATTTGAGAGGAATCACAACAGCATAGCATTATTGCTACGAGTTTCAAACATGGTATTTCATACCATGTGAAATATCAATCAGCATCCCTCCCTCTCCCAAAACACATGTTATTCATGAGATATTATTAGTGTTTAAAATCCAAGCTTATGGAAGTACAAACTTAATTCTCAGTACTTTTATACTAAATTCAAAGAATCTATGTAACACTCATCTGGAAAAATTCTTAATTCCATAATATCTTGGAGATAAGCAACAGTAAACTGTTAGAAAATGTTTTAACATTACATGATATTTAAAAAATCACCATAATTACCATAATAAACTAATAATTATGCTCCCTGCTCACAAAAGGTACCTACCGATTATGAACAGACCATTTTTCATAATTATTTACCACTATGTGGCGTAAGGGTTTAGGCATATAACCCACAAAAATTTGTTGAAAGTCATGGTTTTTCCTCAAAGCTAAAAATCCATAAATGCCTCTAACCATTATCAGTCAGTAGGGCCACCACACACATATACTGGACAGGTTGTGCACGGCACAACTCGAGTGGGTACCAGTCACCTGGACTGGGGTGCAGTACACAATCTGTGTGCAGTACAGAAAGCCCTCATCAGTTGTGACCAGAGCACTGTATTCTAACAGAGTCTGTCAGCTCAAGCTAATCAAGTTAGGAAAGTTGCTATTTGGTTGGAGGATTTCCAAGAAACAGCTGTACCTGTGAGAGGCAGGTATTACCTGAGGGGTGGATGAGGTACAGACATAAAACAGGAAGGGTTCTAAATATTTGCTGGTCATTCAAAACTCAATGGCACTTTTTTATATGAGCAAAAGCCTTCAACACCAGTTTTCTGGCCAAGTTTCCCTAGAAGTTTGCCAGCCAAATTAACTTCCTGATGTTAACTATTTGATTACAATATCTCAGTTGCCGACCTAAACTAATATTGTTTGTTTTCAAATAGCTCTTAAAAACATTTTCTAAATCTGACAGCAAAGGACAGCACAGTGATATCTGGGTGTGATATATACCAGTCCACTCAATTTATAAAGCACTTTGGGATAAAAGATGCTCCCATTAAAAATGTAGCTACTATTGACAGATAAAACTGAAAAAGAGTGAATGGATGACTCAATTATTTTTAAAGGAAGCATTAACCACTAACCAGATAATATACCAACAAATTACCCAACAGCACGAAGTATACAAGATTCAGTTCTAGAACACAGCTACATTTCTGTGTCCATCACAGTAATTAGTCCTTAAAAGTTGTACTTAAAATGTCAATCTTTAATAAACTCAAAAATAATTTATTGAGATTTCATCTTGTAGTCTACGGATTATGAGTTGCGAATAGAGGCTGAGGTCCCCCCAAGTGTTATCTGCAGGCTGCTGTGTTGATGCAGAGCTGGGAAGATCACAGATTCACGGAGGGAGAAGGCACTTGTCTTCCAGGAGATCACTTTGGGACAGGGCAGGCCTGACCCTGCAACGGCACCTTCAACTCTCAAGCCAGAAGCTGGTACCTACAAGGGACTCATCTCATGACCTTCATTTGCCAATGGTGCCACACATTACCTACAGCACCACAAAACTCAGAATATATTCTAGAAGTTTTTGTCGGTTGCATTGAGGTAGAAAAGTGCTGCTCAGTTCTAAAACAGACACTCTCTTTTGTTTGGTCTCCTTGAAAACCTAAAGAAAAAGTTTAGATTAAATTAAAGGCAAAAAATAAAAAATAAAAAAAATTTCTATTACCAACCTGACCTGTGGTGTCCTAGACCTCAGAAGGCAGTAAAGGCACAGAAAACCATATCCTGGCTTTAAGTAAATGTATGCATGGGTGTGTGTGAGTATGAGGTGGGAGTTTCCAATGCAAGCAAGGTTTTCTTTTTCTTTTTTTTTTTTTTTTTTTTGTTTTGATGGAGTTTCAACCAACATTAACTATATTCTAAAATTTCAACCAACATAACTATACTCTAAAATGACTTAGAATAAAGTCACAAACAGTCCCTCACAAAAGGCCACTAGTATCTCTATGGAACTTACATTCCCCATGAATCACGAAGGTAAAGGACACCTGAGGATACTTCTAGAAATTCTCGTAAAAATACAAGAAAGTAACTAAAAATCATATGGAATAATTAAGAGCCAAGATTGCGGTCCTAATCCCAAAATCAAAAATCTGAAGTACTCCAAAATCTGAAAGATTTTGAACGTCAATATGATGCTCAAAAGACATGCTCATCAGAGTATTTTGGGTTTCGGATTAGAGATGCTCAACCTGTAAGTCTAATGCACGTATTCCAAAATCCCAAAAAAATCTGAAATCCAAAACATTTCTGGTCCCAACATTTTAGATAAGGGATACTCAACCTGTAGCACCTTGAAACATGTTGATACCAGTCATATATAGCAGCTTGGGAATAAATGTGAAACCAGTAAAATTCCAGAACATTCAAATAAATCTACACTGATGGGCTTCACCTTCAACACAGCCCAACCCATCCTACATGCCCCATTCCCAAAAATGCCTTTATCATTAAGCCAGCAGAAACTGCTTCTCTCGGGGTCCACCCCACCACAAAGGTAGCTCAAACAGACTAGATCTCAAGAGAACAGAAGTTAAAATAGCTTTTATACCATAAATGGTGGACACCTACCCCAATATCCTTAAACATTTTCACAGCATTCTTCACAAGACAGTATGTGGCACTCTCAGCTGAAGAGAGAGAATAAAACCCTGTCAAATGGTTAGGCCCAACAAATCATGACAATCCCAGTAGCCACAGTAAGAAAGTATGGGGAGCAAGGAAGAGAATGAGAGCAAGTCAGCAGACAGGGGTGGGGCCCCACTTCCACCACTGGCAACCTGTGAGTTCTCAGATGACTGGCTGTTAAACCTACTTTGCTTACACCTACTTTGTCCTATATTGAGGTAAACAAGAAAGGGAGGGGCAAAGAAAAGGGGGTATAGAGAGATAAATAGGGAGAACAGAGAGAAGTAGAAACACCTAAAACATCCATTTTCCAGGACTGTTGTGAGAATCAAATGAGACAGTGTATAAGTATTCTTTAAGCTACCCAGTGGTACACAGATGATTGTACATCAGTGGAACCAGAGAAAGCATAGGCCTCGAGGTTAGGAAACAAGAATTCTGATCCCGAGATTACCCATTAACTAGCAGTGAGACCTTGTGTATTTTCTTCAACTATAAAATGAGGTGATTAGATTAGATTCCTTCTGGCTCTAAAAAGTGATTCGAAGTAGTTTCAGCTCCAAACTACAACTGTATAAAATACTACTCCCACCCCAATCATACCTCCTAAAACAAACAAGATGGAGCGCTGGCCAAGATGTGCAGCAAGTGAAACACATACGTGAGAGTACAGGTAGGTATAACCCCTTGGAAACTGTTTGGTGGTATCTACTAAAGCCTAATATACCCAGAGCCTACAACCAGGCAATTCTGTTCCCACATATATGCTGTATATAGGGGCACAGATGTTCACCAAAAGACATATTCAAACATGCTCATAGCAACACTGTTCAAAGCAGCTGTGAACTGAAAACAACCCAAATATCTGTCAACAGGTGGTAAATATTTATACAATGGAACACTACACAACAAGAACAAAGGAACAACTATATGTAACATGTATGAATCTCAAAAATAACGTTACGTGAAAAAAGCCAGATGTAAGAGTGTACAACTGTATCATTCAACTTATATAACATGCCAAAGAAGATAACAGTAATACTCTATGGTGTTAGAGGTCAGGATAAGTTTGCATTTTTCCAATTTTCTACAACTAGCGAATTTCTGTAATCAAAAACAAAAAAAAAAGATTTTAAAAGAACAAATAGTGACTTAACATACCATATACTGCAACATTTCTTTCTGTTCTGGTTATTAGGTATTTGTGCAACTTTTGCAGATACTCAGGTTCTGGAACAGGACCACTGAAGTTGTGAACAAAGATAGCAGCAGAGCTGTAGGCCTCCAGCAAAGGCCCAAGGAGTCTCTGTAAGAAGGTGATAAACTGCTGGTGCTCCTTGGATTGGCTCACCTGAGTGTGCAAAAGCAGGAGATGAAGTCATGAGGAAGGGACAAGAGACACAAGGCAAGTGGACAGAGGACTTTCTCTGGAGAGCCAGTAACATGAGAAGATGGCCACTCACATCAGCACTACATGAAAGCGGCTCCCTGCCCCTCATGCAGAGAATCTCTGCTGGAAACAACTGCTGGCTTTCAAACACATTCTTTATTGTAATCATTCACTTTTTTATAGTATTTGAGGCTTGTGTTCATTGAACAGCCACCTAGAAGAAATTTTCATAAATGAATGCCCTACTTATGATATGCTGTCATCACTGAAAATAGCTGCTCCTAAGACCAGGCCCTCCACAGTTTGAAGCCTGGGCTCAACAGTCACTCAAGTCTGCAGAAAGACCAATGGAAGACCACCAAGATCATCTCGCTCCTTCTGCAGCACCTATTCCCTGCCTCCCCTAAATGGCCTTTGCCCACAGTCCAGCACTGTGGGGAATGATGTCCACTGTGACGGCGGTGCTTTATGGCTGAGAGGCTCTCACTGTACCTACCCAAAACACACTGGTTTGGTGAAGCCCCCTGGAGTGTGAAAGCAAGATCACTGCCCCATCTTGAAACTAAACTAATACCACCCAAGTGAAAAAGAAGACAATTTCTAAATGTCAAAAAAGAGTAATCCTCTTAGAGTATTCAGAAAAGACGGGTCACTATTACTAAGTTCTAAAATTATAAATTAGACAAAATTGATTTTTCTAAATCAGGGACTTTTTTTTTAATCTCAATTATCTCCTATAATGGTATTTGTTTTAATTGACAGCAAAGAGCTTAATATATGAAATTTTGGGAGGGACAGCAAGAGTGACTCAAAAAGAGCAACGAGGCCAGTGGCAGCTCAACAGCAAAATAGCTGTCTCATGAGGGGTGCAGGTGTAGGTAAACAGGTATGCATCTGTGTACTTCATAAAACGATGGTGAAAGTCTCACCTATGACATTCATCCTCCTGACTTTTCAGACTCTCCTTTCCTTTTCTACTTAAACTGAATAATTTAAGGTATTAATTCAACTCAAACAGTTTAAGTGTCTTTACCACACAGAAGGTACCAGAGCTAGTTGGGGGATTCTTTAGATATGAAGACATCACCAAGGCTCCAGCTGATCTCACTACAGCATAAACCTCAACATATCCCCGTAATATTCACCAGAATTCTTCACCCAAGTACCTTCAGGTAGCAATCTCGCTGTTCCTCCCCAAAGTCACTGTCTTCATCTTCTTCATCACTTCTCCAAGACAAAGGTTCAGGAAGCTTCTTGTCCCACTGCTGCTCAGCAAGACTAGGACTGATATCTTCCTGGTCATCGTGCTAGGCCAAGGAGATGATGGATAGTAAATAAAGATGCACTGGCACACAAACAACTGCCCAGTGGAGCCAGGACGAGGCAGTCCTCTTCTCTGACCCTTCCTGGCTCTTCTCTGTTTAGCCATTCATAATGTCAATCCACTTCCCTTCCAAACTCAAACTCAGTCAGGAGACAGCAGGAGACAAAAGAAAGGGTGGGTGGGAGGGGAGAGCTACCAGAAAGATCAAATAAAAGTACCCCTATATGTTCTAAATTGATATGTACTTTTCCAGGCCATCTCCTCTACACTAAATCTACCAAAATTAAAATAGAATCTCAAAAATGAAAACTGCAGATGTGCAAGCTACAAGCATACCGATAGGTGTAACATCTCAACTTAGCATACAAACTTCTGGATGTCACAGAATCAAGTCAGGATATGTTTTAGACAACACAACTTACAAATAGGAACCAAAATATTAAATAATCCCAAAGGACACTTATTCTCCCCATTCTTATTTTTCGCTTCTCTACATCTGAACATGACCATATACCAAATGTAATTATTGGTTTGTTTATTTATTTATTTATTTATGAGACTGAGTCTCACTCTGTCACCCAGGCTGGAGTGCACTGACACGATCTCGGCTCACTGAAACCTCTACCTCTCTGATTCAAGCAATTCTCGTGCCTCAGCCTCCCAAATAGCTGGGATTACAGGCGTGTGCCACCATGCCCAGCTAATTTTTGTATTTTTAGGAAAGACAGCGTTTTGCCATGTTGGCCAGGCTGGTCTCGTACTCCTGACCTCAGGTGATCCACCCACCTTCACCTCCCAAAGTGCTGGGATTACAGGCACATGCCACCACGCCCGGCCAATTATTGGTTTAAATAAGTGGTAGAAAAGATAAGGGAATAAAGAGCAAGTAACTTCATAAAGACAAATAAAGGAAAGCTCTACCTCTTACCTCTGCCACTGTAAGAATGCCATACTGGATAAACTTTCCTACTGTTTCATGGCAGACTTGGTAAAATGTCTGGCAAGGCTGAAAAGAAAAGTCATTTAAATGTAAATGCCACCATTTTATACTTCTTTTTTTAAAGGCAGAAAACATGGTACAAGGTAGCTGCCAAAGTCTTCCATTCTGTTACCTCCATCACCCCACTGAGCAAGTCCTGTGATTCCCAATGCCCACCGTCTTGATACACACACGGTCACGGACAAAGCCCAATAAGAGACCTCTGTCACTTAACGTTGGCAGAGCATCCAACGCTGCACCACCTGCAAGGTAGTGCCACAATGTAGCAAGCCCTCTGAAGACTGCTTATCAGCCCCCCACCATCTATTTCTTCTATTTTATAAGACAGTTTCTCTGCAATAGTTATCTTATAATAAATACTGTACACAAAAGTGGTGATTGAGGAAACACAACATTGGAATAAGTAAATAAAAACCAGAGAAAGGACAAGGTCAATCTTAGGAGTCTTATCTGCCCTCATCCCTCCCATCCCACCACCCAAGGTTCATGCAAAACAGATTCCCCAGCAGGACCACAAGTACACGTCACACAAAGCACAGTGTGGAGGGGGCGGTACTCCTAACACATGCACTCATCTCATCAACATCTCAAGACACATTCATACAAAAGAAAATATCGGAATTCAAATAAAATACGAATTCTACATGATGATGATTTTGAGAAGAAGGAAATCTACTACTTAATACATATGTCTCATGATAAATGCCTAAAAGTGTTTGGGTATATAATATAAATGCTCATTAGTACTGCTGGGCTTGGTTTTCCTCATTTGTAAATTGAGAGGGGTTGAGCAGATGATTTTCTTTTTTTTTTTTTTTTGAGATGGAGTCTTGCTCTGTCACTCAGGCTGAAGAACAGTGGCGCAATCTCGGCTCACTGCAACCTCCACCTCCCAGGTTCAAGTGATCCTCCTGCCTCCGCCTCCAAAGTAGCTGGGACAACAGGCGTGTGCTACTACACCCGGCTAATTTTTTTTTTTATTTTTAGTAGAGATGGGGTTTCTCCATGTTAGCCAGGATGGTCTCGATCTCCTGATCTCGTGATCTGCCCGCCTCAGCCTCCCAAAGTGCTGAGATTACAGGCATGAGCCACCGCACCCAGCCGAGCAGATGATTTTTAAGGCTGCTTCTGACTCTTACCATCTGTGGTTCCATCATCTACAGGTGGATGTGTTAATTATTTACAAACCACTGACCCAGTGCCTCACACACAATACATGCTCACTAGCTTTGGATGTGACTGCCTGAGATCATTGAGCAATTTGTCCTATCATGCAGGATAGATTCAGTGGAGCAGTAACCCAGAGAGCAAACCAAGATAGTAAATGACATATTGGTTTGGTGGTCACTGAAATCCAGGAGTGGAATATACAGTATCAACAATGGGCCAAACATTCTCTAACAGAAAAACACGGGGGGTTATGTTTTCATGAAAACGCTCAAAAAAAGAGACCAGGCAACACTGAAGAGTCTTCACTCACCAGTGAGATGGTGCCTTCATTGGAGAGAAGGTAGCACAGGCTGGCCGCCTTCCGCACCAGCTGCTCCTGGCTGATCAGGTTAGGTGGGGTGCTGGTGGGCCCCCCCAGTCCCCTCTTGTTCAGAACTGCATAAAGGCTGCAAGCTAAGAAAAGAAAAGAAAAGCAACAATGAAGTTGCCAGCTCAAAGTCTCCAAGAAAAACTTCAACTGGCTCGAATAACCTTAAGAGATTATTAATACATCAAAAATAATGGCCTGTATTTGGAGAAATTTAAGTAAATCTCACAAGATTAAATTCTCGTGATTCCATATGATCCCAACTGCATCAAAAACCTTCTCCAAAGACATAAGCCCCCTCTTCTCTCCTTCCTCTCTTTTCTCTTAATCACAAATGAGGCCCTCCATTCACTTTGCTGCCCTGTGTATGTCTCATCTCAGTTAGATTTTCAGCTCCTGGATAGCAAGACACTCTACCTCTCCTGAGAAATAAGGGTAATACTAATCAAATGGTAATTCAGTAACTACTCATTGTAGTTATAAACAGTGATATAACAGGAGATTACATTTTCGTTTGAAAACTAAAATTATAGCCACATTCCCTCAAGCAAGGGGCTATCATCAAAATTAAAGTAGATACCACTATGTGTTTTAGGCCTTTTTATTTTCCATGAAAATTACTGAAAATATTTCAAGGCCTGACATACCTATGATGGCCTCCATGATAAAGACATGAAGTACCCCATTGCTGTAGAAGTTGAGTTCAAAGACTGATGGGACAGTTGTGCTGGGGATGATAAAAAACTCATCGTTCCTGCTAGTGTGGGTGATTGTGACACAATTTCCCAGCAGCTGTATGGCATGCATTACTACATCTTCTGAATTTCCTGAGAACCCCAGGTCAAAATCACGAGCCAGGACTTCCTCTTTCATCACAAAGAAGTCTTCAACCAATGTGGAGAGATCAATTCCCTAAAGAAAGACAGAAACAGTATTATGACAGTGGAAAACTTACTTTCCAAAAAGCTGAGAGGCCAACACTCCAAGACTTTCTTCTTGCCTTGGCTTTCCTGCAGCTCACTGCTAGCACATAGAGAAGTAGGGCCAGAACACCAATGCAGAGCGAGTCAGAAAACTACTTAAAAAGCTGGTCCTCCAGGAATGTCAAGGTATTACACATGCTAGTGAACACTCTAGCCATGACACATGATATGCACATGTAAGATCACAAGGGGGAGAAAAAAAGCCATCTGCAAGTAAGGAGTGCTTATTTTTTAGCAAGATTTCCTTCATTTTAAATATTTATCTGACAAATATTTATTTGGTGCCTATATATATTGGCACTGTTTGGTATTGAGAACATGACTGAACAAGACTGCTGTGGTCTCTTCCATCATAAAGCTTAGACAAATGTATTTTGGGAGGATAAAGGGTGGGTTCTAAAATGCCAGTCGATTCGTTTGGAAAGCATTTGCTATCAGAATACATACCACATGTTAATGAGACAGACCTTATTTACATTAACAGTATTAATCAAGCAATAGCTTAGTACTACATATATTAAGCAGTCTGTTTTGTTTTGTTTTTAAATGTAGATTCTTCCTCCACCAAGTTGGTAAGCTCCTTTGGGCAGGGTCCTCAGCTTATTTTACTGTTTACCTTATAGTACTAGCCATGAGTGGGCCAAATCTGCCCCTGAATATGTATCTGAGCAGCTGACAAAACATTCTCCTGCTTCCTACTTAACTGCAGGTGACATTGCAGACATACCTGCCTGTGTCTGTAGAGGAGCAGGCAAGCCACAATGTGTGTGGACATAATGGCACAGGACTTGCTAGCAGCTGGAAGGCAAACACAAAGCTTTTTTTAGTTGCACTTTTTACAAACATAGCTGAACTTTTTTGAAATACTTAAATTTTAAACAGGAGTATTTAAAACTGTGAAAGTCTTCTGTCACATTTCCCATTCGTGTGATTTACCAAAAGGAAGTTATAATACTAGTGTTCTGGTATAATGGAACCTCATTAGAGATCACTATTCATTATACAACAGACTAAGACAGGTCCACCTTCAATCCAGGCCAATGGAATTTAGTTACTGAATGACGAAGAGACACTTTTATTGAAGTATCAAGACCCAAAGTACAAGCCTGTTTTAGTTCTACAGGATTTCCCATTTCCATAATCCTTGACTTGCTCCCACCTACAGTCTATTATAACTTCAACTCCACTTCACTTTTCTTGCTGGTATTCACCATATTAAAACGAAGGTGTAGTAGAAGGATAACAGCTGACTTGAAGTCAGAAAAATCTGGGCTCAAATCCTAATTTACTCATTAACTAACTTCATGACTTGGGGCAAATTACTTAAATTCCTGGCCTCACTTTCCTCACTGATAAAACGAAAATACTACCTAGCTCATTAGAACACATGAGAATAAAATGACTGGCCCGGCACAGGAGCCACAGCAATGGGTGCTCAATATATTTGTATTTCTTCTTTCAACCTGACCCAGAGGTAAGAAGGAAGGGCACAGACACACGTTTGAGAATGACTACAGTGCACACCCCTACACTGAATTCGCATAAAATTATAATTATATAAATCAAATCTGAGAACACCCATGGAATAATCTGAAATCACGATAACATTTGTGAGTTTTCTAAGATAACAATAAATTTATGAATACTTCATTCACCACTCGTAATTGAAGTTGTCTGCAGTGTTTAAAAAAAGTACTCAGTACTATATGTATAGCTATTAAAAATATTTATAAAGAATTTTTAAATGTGAATATTGTGTTATAAATGGAAAGCAGCATAATACAGAACTGTAAAAAATATTTTTAGAGACTACACAACAACACCACTGGTTATTTGGGTAATGGGTTTTTGCTATCCATTTCATCTTTATTTTCAAACTTTTTAACAATAAGGTATTAATTTTTGTATCCAGATTTTAAGCAGGATAGAGACATAATCAAATGTGCTTGAGAAAGAATCCTCTGACACAAAATCAAGCAGGAATAGGAGCCTCCAGAATGGGAGGAGCAAGGTGAAGGAGGAAGGCCTCCCCAGTAGCATTGGAAGGGGGCGCTGAGAGTATCATCAGGGTCCTGGCCCAGAGAGCAGTAAGAAAGAAATCACAATGAGGCTGAGCACCAAAGAACCACTGTGCTGCCTTGGGATTTTAAAGCAGCCTCCACAACAGTACACAATTGTACAGCTTGGAACTTATAGAAGACTGGTCCTGCAGTGAACTCACACTCCTCTCTAGGTTCACTTTAATTATTTGTATATAACCATCCCACTGACATGAACATAAGCTCATTGAGTTCAGAACCATTAATTATTCATTTTGTATTCTCCACGGCTAAGGCAAAGCTTTATACAAGGCCACTCATATTTGCTGCATTACAAAAACTCATGGGGTCAAAGGAGAAATGGACATGCAACTATAAATGTAGACGTTGTACCACAAATTAATGCAAGTAGTTCAAATAAAACACATTAATGAGCAACAGAGGCAACAAATCATTTTAATAATAACTATCTTTAAAAAGCACAACAACTACCACATGAACACCTACTAATTACCAGACACTGTATAAGATGTTTAACTCCAATTAGCTCAAATCCTCACGGTATCACCTTCTTTCTAATAACTTACCTGTCACCACCTGTGAATTAATAGAAGTGGAAACTAACCTCAGCAGATTACAAAACCTGTATAGTTTGCACCACACCATGATGAATCTAAATTGTAGAATTAAAGAGTCTGGTATTCTACTTACTGAATAGAATATGCTCAGCCAGATTTGCAATCAACCTCCTTCGTAGGGATTCATCTGTTGCATTTCTGGACTCATTAATAGACGTGTCTCTACCTTCATCAGCAGCATCATTGGGTCTAAAAAGTGTTTCAAAAGTCAACACACAACTGCACTCTTTTACAAGGCAAACCATGTGGAACTCATCTTTAAATGAATTAGATACTTTAAATTACTATATATTTTAAATTTAAACCACACACAGATTATTTCTATGGGTTATTTTCCTCCATAATATACTATATTATGGCCTGGCCAAAACATATTATTTAGTTATGACTAAATAGTCTGTTGATATACACTTTCAAAACCACTGGCAGAAAGAATACATAAAGCAAGATGCCTTATTTTAAAACATTTCTGAAAATTCAACACTTCCACATATTAAAGGAAAGGCTTCATATTCAATTTCTCTAAGTTAAAATTCAATTTGAATTCAATTTGAATTCTGAAAAATTCAAACAGCAAAATTCTTTCACACAGTTCACTTACATACAATATGCATAACCTACTACCAAAAAAACTCAGTTCAAGCATTCAAAAAGCATAAATCAAATAAGAACTCCTATATCAGTCACAAAATCAAAAATATTTTATAAGCAAATAATTAAAAACTTCCAAACTAATATGAAAACATGTCATCTCAATATCCTTTATTGGACTAAGAGAAAAGTTACTTGAGCAAAGAAGTGAAAATAAGAATGTGCACATTTTTAATAAGGTTAATCTATGCAATACAAGAAATAACAAATGTTTGGTAGCTTGATTAGGATTAAAAAATTCTACAAATTTTACCTTGAAGGAAGTATAGCTGGTAACAACGCTTGCTCCAGAGAAAGTGGAGCAGACACCGGTTTCTGACTTTGGCTTTCTAAATATTCCTGGAGAAAAAAAATACAACATGATCATTTACCCTCACTTTCGAACCAACATATAAAATGTAATTTCATCTTCCAAAGGTTAAAAGGGAGTTGTTTATGAAATAAGCCATGCTATAGAGCATGGGAAATACTTTCTATATCCTAAACTGTCTTCAGAAGTCCAGAATGATTCACAGAATGTTGCTAAGCATGAAACTGAACTTGAACACTGAAGACACAAATAGGATGCTTAAACAAAATCATTTTAAAATTAAAAGAAATTTTTAACTTTTCTCACACATCATCATAAAATTGACATTCTTAATATCATTAATAGTGATGATAGACATAATCATACTTAAAAAAATCTGGCAACCCAAGGGTCACATTATTTTCAAAAGAACCTCAATCTAAAAGCAAATCATAATATGACAGAGGAGCTATGTGACCATTTAAAAAATAAAGAAAAAGAAAAGTGGCAAGAAATGATGAGGTTCTAAAAGATCAAAGCGTTTAAGGTTAGCAAGCATCTACCACAGCAGCTGGAATCTCTTAAAGTTAAGCCAGGAAGTAGAATAAAAGGAGAGGCGGGACCTCCTGCTCCTTATCCCTGGGCTCCCTACTTCCGTACCCATTCTTCTTCTTCTCCTTTACAATTTGAATATCTTAAGAATTTAAGACAGCAAGGGCCTCAGGGACATGCCAGTCCAAGACTTTCAATGAGGATGGCACTATCCTTTGGGATGTGTGGGTACTGGATTCTACACAATAGGACATAGAGAGCATTATCCTGTCAAATTTGCCCAGCTTTGGCTGCCCGAAGCGGCTCACACCTCTAATCCCAGCACTTTGGGAGGCAGAGGCGGAGGTGCGCAGATCACCTGAGGTCAGAAGTTTGAGGCCAGCCTGGTCAACATGGTGAAACCCCGTCTCTACTAAAAATACAAAAATTAGCCAGGTGTGGTAGCGGGCACCTGTAATCCCAGCTACTTAGGAGGCTGGGGCAGGAGAATTGCTTGAACCTAGGGGGCAGAGGTTGCAGTGAGCTGAGATTGCGCCACTGCACTCCAGCCTGGGCGACAAGAGCATGAAACTCCGTCTCAAAAAAAAAAAAAGTTACCCAGCTTTTAGGGGAGGTGTTTGGAAAAATTTCCCCTAAAGGCAATTTTAAAACATAAGATATAAATACATATTATAAAGGCACATGCAAGATTCACATGAATTTTTATTTTTTTACAATTATTTATTCATTTATTCATTCATCCATCTCAAAATTTTTTTGGCTTTTGGGGATTTTTAATTGGTATATAATAGTTGTACATATTTTGGTGTACATGTGATATTTTGATACCTATATACAATGTGTAATGATAAAATCAGGGTAATTGGGATAACCATCACCTCAAACACTTACCTTTTATGTGTGTGTTGGGAATTACAATTCTTCTCTTTTAGTTATTTTGAAATATACAATAAATTACTGTTAACTATAATTTCCGTACTGTACTATCGAATACTAGAACTTATTCCTTCTACCTGTTTTTTGTTCCCCTTAGATGGTCATGAATTAAAAAATAATAATAATAGCAATAAATGCTGAGCCTGATATCTCCCAAAAACAGATACTCGCTCTCCTTTGTCAAGGCAAATTTTGTAGAAAAATTTAGGCAACACCACCTTTGTCATAGTCCTCATTTTACAGGAGAGCAGCCCCAAGTCACACAGAGATGTGCTATTAGAGTCAGCACTGGAGCCTCCTGACTCCAGGTCGATGCTTCAACATGGTTGCATTTCAACAGACACTCACCTTTAAGGAAAACGGCTGTGCAAAATCCACTCGGACACAACCATAGTTTTTTCGTAACATTCTAATAACACCTCTTGCTACACTCCACAGGCTCTCATTCTTCTTAGGTTTGCCCTAAATTCCAATAGTGAGAATAACATGGTGAGAAATAAAGCCAACACATACACAAACATTCTATTATCCACAGAATAATTTGTTTTATGGAAACTGTAAGTTCATCTTGAACAATGAAGAAGGAAAGGAGGTAGTCATTAACTGCGGCCTGTCAGAAAATGTTTAGTATTCAAAGATGCGCAAAGATGTAATCAAGTCATTGGGAGATGGAATTCAGTCAATGAAAAACAAAACATTTAATACTATTTCATTTAGTATCATGTTCACACAATTCACAAAAATACAATTGCAAATGAAGGAAAAAATGACATAGCCTGGAAAACTGTTCTGTGGTTCTTAAATAAGAATAAAACATCAAAGAGGCCATTTATCTGAGGTCTGATGATCACCAGAGTCTAAATGTCTAATATTAGGCAAGTAATTGCAAATCCAGCCTCACAGTGGCCTTTGAGCTGAGTATTCATTCAGTAAACACCTAGTATCTATTACACATAAGGCACAATGACAGGACATATAATGCACACAGACTCAGATATGAACTCCTGAGACACAGTCAGGATGAGTAGGGTATACATCAAGGACAGATTAATAGAACACAAGGAGAAGAGTGTCATACAGATCATATCACTTAATTTGTAAGCCTATCACTTAATTTCTAAAGCCTTTGATTGTCAGATGTCCTTGAATTTCTGACATGTCTGGAGCCGTAAGCTTGAAATAAGTACCTCAGCCAAAATTTCCACAATAAATAAGAACAAAACTAAATTCCTCTTGAACGTTAACTGCTGACTGGAGTGTTAAGCTGGTAAAACCACTCTGATAAAGTGGTTGGCAGTAACTACTAAAGGTGAAAATACATATTTTTTAAGACCCATCAGTTCTTCTCCTAGGCACATACCCAACAAAATGAATGTATATGGTCATCAAGAAAAAAATCCAAGAATGATTACAGCCAAATATTTTGTTAGCAGTAGAATAAATTATGGTATACTCATACACTGGAATACTACACAACTATGAAAAGAAATAGACTACATGTAACAATGTGGATGAATCTCACAAACACCTGCTTAAGCAAAGGAAACCAGACGCGTACAGACCACTTATTATCCAATTTATGTAAGTGCAAAAATCCGCAAAACTAACCTAGTCTGTAAGAAATGAAATTAATGATTATCCTTGAGGGATGATGATAGGAGAAGCACAAGGAAGGTTTCAAAGGTCCTGGTAATATTGTTCATTGATCTGGGTGCTAGTTGCATAGATGTATTCACTTTGTGATAATTCAAGCTACATGCTTATGATTTATATACTCTTTTGTAACTACTATACTTCAATAAAAAGGTGTACTGAAAAAGTCATTGCTACTTCTCAAATTAATCTGTAGGTGTTTTTGCCAACATGACCCCACAAGTTCTTCAAGCCCAATTTAAAATATGCACATATTCATTAAGCCCTGGGGAGAACAAACCGCAGATAACCTTTCACAGCACAGATGGCAACACGGTGGCAAGTCTTCTCCCACTTCCCAATCCCATGACCAAGGTCGGCACTGATAAATCTAACCAGGTCACTTCTGCCAAGCTCAAGAAACACCACATAAGCACTACCAATCAAGTTAAAGATAGGGCATGAAAGCTACTCACCATGCCCATCCAATCACATTTCATACAGTGCTTTAAACATAGGGAGTACCAAAAAAATTCTTAATTCTAAAAGCAAATGTAAATTCTAAAAGTTAAATCTAAAAGACTTGATAAGCAAAGATGACTTTTGTGTAGGTACCCTTACCAGTTGTTCGCCATTGTAGTGACCTTCGATAATGCGATCATAGGAGATTCCAACAGGTATTATCAAGATGTCTGGTATGACATTGGTAGACAGAGTATCTACCACAACTGACAAAAGTCCCGCCCGAGCACAGGAGGTTTTTCCACTCCTAGAACGTGTGCCTTCCAGGAAGATCTCCAAGAATTGCTGCTGTCGAAGTAATTCAACTATATGCTGGGATAGAAGAAGAAAGTAAAACATGAATTCAAGACCACTCAACTTAGAATGAGCTCAGAAAAATTAAATCTTTAAAAGCAAAACAGAAAAAACTGTAACTTCACTACTGACAAAGTATCTTATTCACACTAATAAAACAGCTCCTCCAATGCTATATTTTGGTAATAACAACACAACAACAAATTACCAAACTCAAGCAATAATCACTCCAGTTACTCAAAGGGTAGTTTTTAAAAATCTCAACTCAAAAGAGTCGTTTTTCCTTCCACTGTGATAACCAACACAATGTCCCTAAGGATAATTAGAGATCACACATACCCCATGGAGCAAAGCTCTATAGAGAACATCTTTCCGTCCATCTGGTGTTTCATCGAGCCTTCGTCGTATGAAGAAGCCCCCAAGCTTATGGATCAAGGTACTATAAATTCAGAATGCATGAATTATTTACAAAGAAAAATGTAAAAAGAATACTCACATTCCAAGTTAATTGAAAACATTTGCCAAGTGGATACAAGCCATATGTGCTGTTTGAGCAGCTGACAGTAAAAATGCAGGCATTTTTTTCATTTTCCATATTATTGACATGTTTCAGTCATTTACATTATTCTTCAGTCTTTGGGATATCACTGTGTATAATGAGCCTCTATTACATCTGTTCCAAGCCAAAAGGAGTTTGCATGACATATTACCCATAAAAATGATAGTATAGATTTTAAGAGGATTATAGAACACTTATAAATTTTAACATCCTGCCCAGGGTCTCAAGACACTGACCCTTAAACATTCTGAAATTCCCCCATGGCATGTTTACTACAAAATGAATATGATGTTTATTACGAAAGCTCCTTGGGGGAAATTTTCTCAAATAATTATTGTTTACAGAGGGTCCTTGTAAGACAAAAATAACTTTATCCAACTGAACCCAAGCATAACCAGCTTTCCGAAACATGAAACAAAAATGTGCTTCATTTGCACATACACAGGCATAAAACAATTCTTTTCCCAACCCCATGTCTCTTTCTACAACACTAATTTTGATATGAAGTTGAAACTAAGTCAGTGTTTCCAAACTCACAGCCTCCTATTCTTTTCAAGTAGAGTGATACTAATATAAACATTAATACATATTTTTGGTATCCTCTACAGCAGGGGTCCCAAACCCCGGGGCCACGGACCAATACCAGTCCCTGGCCTGTTAGGAACCGGGCCACACAGCAGAAGATGAGTGGCAGGCAAGCAAGCAAAGCTTCATCTATATTTACAGCTATTCCCCATCACTTGCATTACCCTCTGAGCTCCGCCTCCTGTCAGATCAGCAGCAGCATTAGATTCTCATAGGATAGGAGTGCAAATCCTATTGTGAAGCGCACATCTGCCCATGAGGGATCTAGGCTGTGCATTCCTTATGAGAATCTAATGACTGATGATCTGTCACTGTCTCCTATCACCCCCAGTTGGGATCATCTAGTGATTCTACTTCGTTAGTTGTATAATTATTTCTTTATATATTACAAAGTAATAATAATAGAAATAAAGTGCACAATAAATGTAACATGCTTGAATCATCCCAAAACCATCCTCCCCACCCCCATGGTCTGTGGAAATTGTCTTCCATGAAACTGGTCCCTGATGCGAAAAAGGCTGGGGACCACTGCTCTACAGTAAATAGAAGGAAGCCACAGTAAGGTGTTGCCAAAGCTTAGTATCACTCTTTGAGAGTAAAACTCTGCAGAATAAAATGAATGAGATGAGCCATCCACAAAAATAACACCTGAGAAGTGGTTTGTGAATGGGTAGACTGTCATGTAACAAAAGAAAGCTGCACAAAAACAGGCTGGGTTAACTACAGCCTGCTGTGTCTGAAGGACAGGTGAGCTACACAATCACTGGCATAGAGTACATGAAAGAGAAGTTGGATTATGAAAAATTATCAGTGTTTATTAAGAAGTTCCAAGAAATCCTAGTTGAGAACCAAATGTGAAGGAAATGGGTACAGGAAATATTCTAATTACAGAGAAGCAAGGCTTCTCTCTAGAGCCCCAGTGGAATAGTCCTCTTCCCTCTAAGTCTGTGCCCACCAGAAACTTCCTGATGACTTTCTAATTCAGTTTCCCAGGTTCCTTGTTCCTGGAGAGAGGTTCCCTGGAGAGCAAACACAGATATTCTAATTCCTGGAAAAGCACATCTACGCTGTAGGATCATATCACACACTATTACAGCTAGCTGTCTGTCTACATTATCCATTATGCTATGTGAAGGCAAGGACTATATATTTTGTTCTCTCTTGTCTAAAGCACAGCTGGATAAATATCATTGACTGCATGAATCCATGGCTTCTCTTCAGTTAGGTCACAGGAGTCTGGTTAGCTACAGAACTCTGAAAGCCTGTAGAACTCTGAACCAAGGGATTAAGAAGGAGCTCCTTAGACTGTGATACTGAGGACATAGCACACAAAGGTGATGAAGGCCATCTTGTGAAGCTCCACCTGCACAACCTGCCAGCCCACTTTCCTCCCAGTCTCTTTCTAAATTCATGCTCCTCTTATCCACTCTCTACCCACAGAGCTGACCTTAGAGATGCTGTGTGCTTTCAGGTTTCAAACTTTAATTTCCCAAACCAGCTCAACCAGTTCCTCACCAATTCCTTGTTGGTGATCAGACCTACCACCTACCCAGTTTCCTAGTTGGTAAACACCTGGGAATCTTGCTCCTTCCTCTCCCCCTCTATTGAGCCCCCATATGCACTAGCACTGGGTCTTTAAATTCAAGCTACTAAGTACTTTTTAAATCTATGCCCTCCTGTCCAAAAACAATACTACGATTTAAACCTCCATTATCTTCTGCCTGAACTACCCTCATGGAAGCAGAATTGATTTCATTCTTTCTAATCCAGAATGACCTTTCAAAATACAAATCTGAACATGTCATTTCTCAAGTACAGGACAGACTCTAATCTCTTGGCTTAGAAATTGTTTTGATCTGGCTTTCACTACCTACGCAGCTACCACCTCCAGTCTCTGATCCTTCCTAATGCATCCCATATTCCCACCTTACCCAACTGTCCATCACTTCCCAACCATACCATGCTCCTGTATCTCTCCACATTTGCACATACTATTTCCCCTGAATGGAAGGCACTGAGGAAAACCTCTAAAAAACCTTTCAAAAGGTGAAAACCTCTAAAATACACCTTCCACATGATATTGTACTTTTTAAGTGGTTCTAGCTCTACTAAATTATGAGGTCAAAGTAACAGGTATGGTTATCTTTATATCACGAACCCTTCTCCCACTTCACTGCCCCCTCCCCTGCCACACAACTCCCTACTGCTGAGCCTGGTACGGTCATTTGTTATCTTGCCTTTCTAACTGCCTTTTATCTGTTTGATAAATAATGCCCATAAAGTTTAGGTAGTCACAGTTCACCAAGTATCCCATATAAAACATATAGATAATGATGATAAGTCTTAATGCATTTTTGCACTCTCCAAATTTTACACAATAACTATGTATCACTTTTATAATAACAGAAAAAAGGCTAATGTCATCTTTACAATAACATATCGAAAGGTATAATTAAAAAAATAAAAATTCAAAACATAATCTTTTTAATTCCTTAAATTCCAAAATCAGCTCATCTTACCTGAAGATTGGGATGTTGAGATTATTGCCTGAAGCAATGTATGGTGCTTTGATGTTATGGCAGAAGAGAATGAAAGTGAGCAGCAGATAGTCAATATGGGATCTATGAACTGGTAGAAACAGAAGCGGCAAATTTGTCTAGCAAAGGGAAAAATGCCAAATTTAAAATTCAAATGTAAAACTCAATCACACTTTGCAACTGCATATTTGGCTAGTCACTCAAACACTGGCTAATCAGTGACTCACTCTTTAAAAACATTTTCCAATAATAGGAACTTCCTTCAGTGTAATACTTTTTGAGCTAAAAAAAAGAGCAACTGTAACAACAGAAATAAGTTGGGGAAAGAAGAGCAATCAAGAGTTCCAGTTGACCTATACCCTTTCTGAGAAGCAGCTCTACTGATATAAAAAGAGCACAGGTTTTGGAGTCAGGCTTGGTTTGGTTTGAAATCCAGGGCAAGTCACTTATTATCTGCCACTTGAGACAACCTATTTCCTATTTATCTATCTGTGTCTCTATTGCTTCATCTACAAAATAGGGATTGTTCTACCAGATTTTCAGGGTTGTTGCAAGGTAACTTACAAAAGGAATCCTGCATATTGCTGGTAAGTACTCCTGTATCCCATTTCTCCTCCCCAAATACACAGCTACTGAATTTATCACAAATGAGGGAAATCTTCCAAATGGGTTGAAATACATCACAGTACACAAGAAAACATTTCCACAAGAACTCTAAAATCACTCTACAATTGAGGGGAAAATGGGGTAATAGATTCACAGAAATTCTTGCCTCAGTTGCAGCTTTAACCATCTCAAGTTGACCTTTGTGAATTTGAATGTTCCAAAAGAAGCTGTTGAACAGTTTTAGCAGCACCCACCCAGTCAGTCTGAAACAAAGTACAAACAAAAAAAACATAAATGAACACACATATATTTTTACATACAAGCATATACAGTTTACTTCTGTCTACTTAAATTTATGGACCTACAACCTAAAAGTACTTGTAAATGACTTTGTGTGTGTGTGTACACATGCATGCATGTATGTCTGAATTGCTGAACTAGAGCTAACTTTATATATATATACTACTTACAGAAGTATCCATTTATTATAGACTACAATCATATTTCACTCTAATAACATTTTATACTGCAGGAGCAAATGACCAAGGCGAATGAATATTTAGTGAGCAGAATGATCCCTCTGACATACACAAACCACTCCTTTTATGACTCGGATATGTGAAAGTTGATTCACAAGTAGTCTAGGTGAGCAGATGTTAGTAGTAATACATTGGCTGCTATCAATTAACAGAGAGGAAGGCACCTTCAAGCCTACCACAGTGCTACTTTGCATGAAAGGTGAATACGAATATAAGAAGAGTTTAATTTAATATCAGGATTCATTAAAACATCTTTTGGACAAACACAACTGTGCGAGGAAAGTTCAATAATTCAGTCTTATTTGCTCACACCAGCATGGCTGTGATTGAAAGCTTTTTGCCTTGCCTTTTAATACCTGATCATTGCCGGTGAGACAGTGGCAACCATTTCTTGAAGAATCCTTTTAGCTTTCTTTTTCACTTTGTTAACGGCTTTTGATTGCTGCTGGGCAGAACCATCAGGGTTTAATTCAGCAGCCACTTCTGCAATTGCCTCTTGTACTCTGGTATGAAAATG
Source organism: Nomascus leucogenys (assembly GCF_006542625.1). Taxonomy (NCBI): domain Eukaryota; kingdom Metazoa; phylum Chordata; class Mammalia; order Primates; family Hylobatidae; genus Nomascus; species Nomascus leucogenys. The sequence goes on along the minus strand of NC_044383.1, from coordinate 21,392,279 downwards.
GAAAAAGAGACAATGTAACTGGTTCTATACTACATTCTGTATTCAGTATTTTCTAAACTGCAGTTGTAAATCACAAAACAAAATGTATGTTCTCTTTAAAATGTGGTCACATGAAAGAATAAGCTCAAGCTAGAAGTGCTCTTTCTGGCTATCTACTAAATATTAAGAATATTATATTCCTAAATCAATGAATCTCTGAGGAATCTGGAAAGCAGACTCAAGAATTTAATTCAAATTTACTGGGTGACAACTATGTGAATTTGAATGTTCCCATTAAAGTGTGAGGGACACGAAATCGTACTCTACAAGGAGAGAAAAAGAAAGGTTATCCCTTTAGGCATATAATTCAGAGGGATCCAAAAGTCTACTACCAAATTAATGTGTGATTTTTCTTTTGAAGACTTAATTTACTTTTAATTTGTACTGTGACTTTATTAGTAAAACTATATGTAAAACTCTGGGAGGGAACAAAAAGGGTCATAAATATTTACAGTTTTTTTTTCAACTCAAACCAGTAACTTTTAAAAGGCACAGCTCAAGATCAAAAGATCACAGCACAGAATAATAAGCAGTGAGATAAAAGGAAACACTTAATCCAGTTTCATAAATCTTCCAGCTGACTTAGGGGAGAAAGTATGAGGTTCAACCTCCTTAAACCACTTCTAACAGCCCAGTTACTAGTCAAAACATCTAGAAGAAATAAACGTACTTGAAGGTTTTAACAAGAAAACAGAATATATAATAATCTAAGAGCTTCAAATAATTGTGTTTTACCCTACTGGTGCTGATTTTGGACTAGTGAAGTACAGCAAAATTCCACATAGCTCCATAATTTACTAATACGAAAAGACCAATACCACAGGACACTGATGCCCCCCAAGTCTATTCCCTAAAAAGCATTCATTGCATTCTGGCCAGGAATGTTTCTATATGTCATTACCATGACTGATGCACCTCCATTATCAACTACTCACTCATCCATTCGAGAAGTATTTCTTGAGTACATATTATGTGCCAGCATTGTTCAGGCCTTAACAAACATAATGAAGGGTCTACAGGTGACACTTATGAATTCAAAGCAGCCTTTTAATTCACCCTGGTCTCCTGCTCCCCAAATCCAGGTAGATCTCTAAAACTGGCCACGCCAATGAGGCCAGTACTCTAGAATCAATATTCTGGAGTATGGGAGTTTGGAACACCTTCACTCAAACTCCCATACTCTAGAATATTTATTTCCCCATTCCACCTGAGTTCCAGTCAGTCTTTCCTATTGTAAGCAAGCTCCTGTAAGAGCAAAGGCAGTAATTCATTCTGTTAAGATTTCTAACAACGACTTTCTAGTACAAGAATTTGTACCTAGATACTCAGTAACTGGCAAAAATATCAAACTCAATTCTCTTTCAGCTATAAAATAGGAAATACAATGTCTCCAACATTGTTATTACAGAAAGCAGAGAGCTCTGGAAATATGTGCATCTCTGAACTCCTATTTGCCTTTCATGTTTTAGAAACCCATTCAATTATTAATCCATAAAACAAGGCTGCTATTCCCACATGGCACTGTCACCAAAGCATCTGTTCTCCTCCCTTTCTTTAGTTTCCTTTGGAGCTTAACATTTAATGTTTGGAAATGTGAACACTTCTTGAGACACAGTCCTAGAGAAACTAAAGGTTACTAAGAATTACTTCCCCCTCCCACTCCTACCGCCCCTCCTTGCCTCTTCCCACCTTTACACCTGTGCCTCGCCCTTACCTACTGCTGTTCAGCACATTTTCAGTCACATTGGTGGCAAACATGCCCTTATGCACATCTCGCTCTTGAATAAAAAGAACGTAAGAAAGGCGTCTTGCAAGCCATCCCCGGTGTCTGTGAAAATGATTTAGCAGAGAAGTATTAGAGGTACCCCTAAAACAAGTTGCTTAAATCATAAACTAATTTTCCGCCCATAAAAACAAAGCCTAATGTCATCTATTTCTGAGATTTAGGGTTCTCCCATAGCAAACTCTCCTTAGTAGTTCAGAATGTTGTGCAGCCAATTTTATTCATGTACTCTCAGCTAAAACTGAAACTTGGAATTTGTGGATTAATGTTTGAATAGTGTTACTGTGCTGAATAACCCTAATATGAAAACAAAAGAAATAAGAACATCTGGCTTTATTAATACTATTAAAAAGGCAAAAATGTTTAATGCTATATATAAGCTATATCTATTCTGATACACCATACAGCTTATAATTATAGCTATGGGCTATAAAAAGATAAATTTGGAAGTCTTTTCCTATGATCAAAGGCTAATTTTTTTTGTTATAGTTTTTGTTTGTTTTTTCCTAAGATAATCACTGACTCTAATTGAATTGACAAGGCTGATCAGTTGAAAGAAGTCAAGCATGATCTAAATATTTGTACTCTAGGCTAACGAAGCCAGAATTTCTCACATTTTTTTCCCCTTCACATTTTAAATACACCTGAGGGACAGAACATATTCCTGTCAGTTACAAATGACTATGTGGTGTTTAGATGGGATGATAGAGAGATGAGTTTCAGAATAAGAATGCTACAAGCTTTCATTATGTAATAATTTGAAAACATTTGTAATGATTACATGATATTGCATTATCATGATCAATTCAGTAACTCTGAAAAGACCAAGAATACCCTCAATTGAGAAAAAGTAACTTGAAAGAGAACTGTTTATGAATCACCTATTTCTTCACCTCTCCTTCCTGCCATTCTCTTTTTCTTCCTCCTTTCCTTTGTCTAAATCTTCCAAAAATTTGGCCCAATATATTAAACGTTAATCCTAAACTCTTCCTTCAGCCAACATTTTCAGAAATATTATTGGTATGTACAAAGTCCAGGCTCTCTATGAAATCCCTTTGCAACTGACTGAAAGCATTGTGTGTGTGCACATGTGCATGAGTGTGACAGTGACAGAGTGTGTGCCTCTGTAGGTGAATGTGTAAAATGTTTTAGGCTTTGCTTCATAGAATACACAGAAGAACTAAATAGCTGAACATGCAGCTTATTTCACAGAATAGTTTCATTCTGCCTAGTCATCATGGCAAATGCAATTTTCCTCAACTGTCTCTAATTGAGGGCAAGAAACAAACCTCTTGGCTCTATATATAAAATATCTGCTTACATAAGGAAGACTCTATGAGATCCCTTTTTTTAGGATCTTATCACCTTATCAAAAAAAATGCAACGGACCAAAGTCTCTCCCCTCTTTTTTAAATTTAAATTTAAATGTAAATTTAAAAGAGAGAGAGACCAGCAGCCTGGGAATGATCTGCTCATATACTTAAAGTTCTATTTTTAAAAGTTTACTATATATGCAAGTATTATCATTCTCATATGTGATCTAATCATCAAATTATGAGAAGTAATATCATAAGGGCTTCAGGTAGTTGATTTCTTGCACTAATTTTCATAGAATTTCAAGTATTTCTCATCTGAGCCTATCTGCCTGCCTACTCCAGGTATCTATTTTTAGAATTACAAGGACTGCTAGCATTTGGCTACTGATTCTCTTGCCTCACAGACATTCACATAACCTTTCGGCCCTCCTTCCCTGTCCCCTGGCCTAGAGTCAGATAAAACAAAGACCCTTTTCTCTCACACTGGTGCTTATAAGCCTATCCCCATATGCCTAGAAACTGTAAGAATTCTAAGTAAAGTCTTGGGTAAATAGTAACTCAAACAACATTTGCTCAGTAGAGAAAATGTCTTTTAACACCCTACAGATTGGGCAGATTTCAATAATTTATGCTTTTTTTAAGTATTAAATAGTCATAATAAATCATAAGAGATTCAAACCTACCAGTCTTCTCAGACAAATATTTCCCACATTTTGGCATACTTCATATGCAAAATCAATATAAGTCAAAGAACATTCTAAGTGACACCTACACTCCCCTGAAAATATCTGTAAGTACACAAGTGGTAACAGTAATAGTTCTCTCTGTGGCTATACCGCTTGCGATTTTCAGATAATCTCTCTTGTGTCAGAAACTCATATTCTGTTAACTCTCAGTAATGCAAAGCAATTCAGCTTAAAGTGTGTTAACTGATTATTATGAAGTTTTTCTTTTGAGATGTATTAAAAACATAAGAAATTTCTTTTTACCTTGTGTGAGTTTCATTGATATAAATAACATTCCGCAAACCCAAAGACGGGATACTGGGGTTGAAAAATTTGTCCTATATAAAACAAAGTAAATGTAGACATAAATACACAACTAGATTGACAGTGAAGAGTTCTCATTATGAATTCTTGATGACTTTAATATCAAGCATAAAAATAGATATTGCCTCAAAAATCTAAGTGAAGAAAAAAGTTTTATTGAAAAGTATTTTTTAGCTTTCAAAGAATGTCATAAACTCAAAATTCATCTTTAAAATCTTAAAACTAGCCAGGCGTGGTGGCTTACGCCTGTAATTTCAGTACTTTGGGAGGTCGAGGCGGGCAGATCACCTGAAGTCATTAGTTTGAGAGCAGCCTGGCCAACATGGTGAAACTCCGTCTCTACCAAAAATTAGCTGGGTGTGGTGGTCGGTGCCTGCAATCTCAGCTACTTGGGAGGCTGAGGCAGGAGAATTGCTTGAACCTAAGAGACAGAGGTTGCAGTGAGCCAACACGATGCCATTGTACTCCAGCCTGGGCAACAAAGCAAGGCTCCATCTCAAAAAAAACAAAAAACAAACAAACAAACCACCTTAAAACCAAAGGAAATAGTACCCCTTGCTGCTTGACTCCTCATCTCCACCCTGAAAGAAGTGAAGCTACAAGACTGTCAGAGATTTCAGTTTTCCCAAAATACAAGGACCATGCTAAGTACCACGCAGTTCTTGTTGCTTACCAAATCTCCCAAAATCCCTGACACATAAGAGTTATCACCATTTTCTAGGTGAGAAACTAAGACTGGCAGAGGTTTAGGATTCAATCTTATGTCTTTATCTAAAGAGTATGGTCTTTCTATTACCCCTAAATAACTGTCCATTTAATGAGAAATCGTATGTCTACTGGTCACCCTCTTTACATGTGATCTTGAAAGATACTCCAGAGATAGCTTTGCTGAAAAGATAGTCTACAGCTTTATCAATATCGGCAAAAAGGTAACTGTTCCACACTTCAGTGCTGAAAAAGCACAATGTTCCCTCAGCAAATATAAAACTACTTAAGTGGAATCTCTTTAGAGAAAAGGAAAATAGGATTTCAGAGAAAAGATAGCAAATATCATACAGTTACAAATAAAATATTTTTAAACAAATTATTTTAAATGATCATGTCATGGAAGTAATTCAAGATCAAGTTCAACTCCATCAGGTACTATAGTAGGGCAAAAATCAATTGTCTGTTGTACTATCTACCCTTACTCCAAACCATCACCACTACCAAATTATTTCCTATACCCTCTGACTTAAGAACACATTGTAGTTATTGTTTTAAGTATTCAAAATTAGAATTAGACTAGATGTCAGATCTAAAAAGAAAATGACATTCTGTTTAAATCTTGATTTCAGGTGGCCTATTAATCTGAACTAGCTTTACTCCTAGGCTATAAATTTCTGTGATCCTTGAATTCTACCAAATTCTTGCAACAAAGTACTTGTGGTTTAAAAGAAGCAATATTTATAACAAGACATTCTTCAGCAGATCTGAACATTTAACATAAACTGCTTGGGTTCCACACAAATCTCTCCCATGTTAGTAAACCCCTTTATACCAGACTCAGAATTCTACTTTCTGCCAAACCAACCTTGAGTAGAAAATTCACACAGCACAATTACCTAGTCTCACAAGTTAAAAGCAACCTCTATAAATGGCAGGCGCTTAAACGGCAGAATTTCTTCATCCTAATAACTGGATCCCAGAGAGAGCTTAACATTCAGATATGACTTTTAAAAGGCAATTCTGCTGCCTTCAAACACAACTACATGAAATTCTATGTTCCTGTGCTAATTTGTCCTTCTCTTCAACTATTACCAAAAATATTCCTCTCACACACTTGGCTCTTCTCAAAGACTACACAGTAATGCAAAAGATATTGCATGGCTTGTTTTTTCACCAAAATACAAACAACAAACCCATATACACTCTCTTAAATCTTCATTCTAACATTTTAGTGACAATCTTTCACTATCACAAAGTCAACAGACACCTTCCATTAGCAAAGACTCCGAGCAAAGTCACAGCTTTACCTTCTTATTCTGTCCCATTATCTCTTTCTTATCTCGCCAGGATTTTAATGATAAGTGCTAAAGTTCAACACCTAAAAGTTCACGAAGGTTCCCACTAACTTCTTTGAAGACTTAACCGAAAGTAAGATCTACTCTCCCCCTAAAAATCCTACTAAAACCTCAAAAGAACTAGATTGTTACCTAGTATCAATTATGGGACCAATATTTACTGAATAAATGAATGGAAAGAAAAAGTGTGTCAACATCTTTACTTGAAATATTTGGTTCATAAACATGGGTCTCTGTTCTGAAAGTGAATTTAGTCCAATAAGACCGCCTACTACAAAGTTGGAAATCATATTTTATGCTGAGTATTAGGGTCAATAAGCAGTAAAGTCCTTACCCAGCTCTGGGGAGTGCAGGAGTAACAACATCTTCCAACAAATGGCCTTTTCCGACTCATTAGGCTTTCTTTCCATTTTAAAGTTGCAGATCTGAAGACGGTAGGTCTAAAGCCACACTCACCCTGACAAATCATAAGAAAAAAATATAGTTTCTAAATGGCAAGAGAACACTCGTCTACTTGATCTCAAAATCTAAAGTATTTTGGACAGAAGAAAAACTTACGGCACATTCCGGGTGATTTTCATTTAAGTACTCCCTCCATGATCAACACTTGGATAAAAGCTTACCACATAAGCAAAAGCTGAGCACCCAAGGATAGTAATAGCTACACACTGAAGGCAGTATTCAAAAATGTAAGAACTAAATTGTAGAAGGTCAAACAGACTTCTGACAGCTAGATAAATCAATTCAGACTCCCGGATCTCTAGTCTAACAATTAACTTACCCCCTTTTAAATCACACAGTCCCACTACAGAACTATAAAGGCCTTACATAGTGAGCAAGTTTTTACTTTAAATAAAAAACAGGTAAACTTATATAACATTCCTTTATCTTATCAAGGGAACTTAAAGACCAGAATTTAAATTATAGCTATACTGTTCAATTAGGGTCAAACCTCGCTCTTTTATTCTAAAAATGCTTAACTTTGAGCTCAGTTGCTCGAATCTCTGTTATACAGATACAACATTCTCAAAATTAAGCAAAAAAAAAAAAAAACCCACTTTTTTTATATAAAGACAACTAAGATAATATTTAAAATACGTCATGTTATACTGAAATAGGAAAAAAATCCAAGAAAATGTATGCCTTTTGGATTGAATTCATACTATAAGTTCCTAATTTTTTAAAGTTTACTTCTATTATAAAATTCATGCTTTTCAAGTATAACTCATGGAAAGTACACACCAAGAGAAAAGAAAGAAAAAAAAAACTTCTGACCTGACCCAAAACTACTACTAGGGTTTTCTTCCTATGCAAAATGATTATTTCATTTTCTAACATAATCAGTGTACATAAATTTTCTAACCATTTTTTCTTCCCAATATAATGCCATAGAATTTTTTATTAGGCTTCATAAACATACCAGTTTCTGTAGCTATTAATCTTGACGTGATATTATGTTGCTGCCAGTATTTGCACCTTCACAAACACCACTGAAATGAACATTTTTAGGCTGAATGCTTTTAACTCTTATCCTAAACTTACCCATTCCTCACTTGTGTGCTTACATCGACCAACACTGTATTCTGATGAATTTGGCAGATAAGAAACATCTATTGTACCAAGGGTCAGTGCAGATTCATCCATGTCACAAAGTGTAATTCCCAAATCATGTGCTATAAAAAATAGGTACCATTTAAATTAACAAGGAATCGAGAGAGTAAATACCAGAACTCAAAATTCTGATTTCTACATTACTTTGCTCCATAATGGGATATCAAATGAACTGACAGACTTCTATCATGTTGAGTCACAAGGTAAAAACTGACCTTGATGTGTTTGTATGAACACAGTTAGGCTGCCCTGACTAGAAAAAAAAAAAAAAAAATCAGCATTTGTATTCTAAGACTTCCTGAATATATAAGGATACAACACTGTATCCTCTGTATCCACACAAAATAGCTATGAATAGTATCCAAACAAAATATAGTATGCAAACAAAATAGTATCCAAACAAAATAGCTATGAATTGTATCCAAACAAAATAGCTATGAATCGTCATTTGCAAATGAAAGTAAGAGCTTATTTTTATTTCATTTTTGTTAATTGAATAGTTCCTGGCAGAAGGAAGGCATGTTTATTCAATTAAGGCAATTAGGGCACCCCTTAAGTTCCCCTACTTAAATTGAATTAAGATCTTAATTTTCTTGTGATGTCCTAAAAGAAACATTTTCACTTTTAATACAAAGGTAATACAAAGCTACAAAGCTCTGAAAGAAAAGCACACTATTTTGAAATATCCGATGTATAAGTTTTCATCCTTTTCGATAAGCTTTTTTCTACCCTAAGGAAAAATGTTCACTAAGAGTAAACTCCTAGAATAGATATTAACCCAAAATATAAAAACTTTCAAACATAATCTCTAGCCTCACATTATTTTTGCTTTTGGCTGTTTCTCACCTGGCCTAAAATTATTCCTTTAAAATCCTGAAAGGTCATGTCTAGATTAACAGTGTTCCTTTGGAAGGCATATTCCAATTTCTTTACAATCCCCACATGGGTTTGCTACAGTCACTGTTATTCTCGGCATAACCACCTATGTCCTTAACAATTTAACATAAGTACAATCTAACAGGCTAGGGGAGAGAATAAACCAATGCACCTGGGATGAAAGTTCTTCTATTTCATAACATAAAACTTCAGGACTCAGCTATCGGTTTCGGGTGCAGAATGTCCATACAACAGGGGAGCCGCTGCTGCCTGAGAAAACGAAGTGAAGAGGGGATGAGGAGAAGACAAAGAGGCTCGCTTGTGCCAATAGGAGGTCCACGTTTTGCACTTCCTCCCTCCGCACAGTTCGCTCTAGGTCAAGGAGTAATAAAGAAGCAATATCCCAGAGGCACCAGCCAGCATGCGCTGAGGGAAGCTGACTAGAGGATCTGAAAAGGACAGAGGCTGGAAGACCAGCTCTGAGGTTTAAATCTTCCACTGCTTACCATCTGTGTGATTTTTTATTACCATAAGCCGGTTAACTTCTATGCCTTAGTTTTCCCATCTGGAAAACGGGCAGAATGATAGCTCTTACCTCCTGGGTTGCTGAGAGGACGGAATAATATAAACAAAGGGTCTACCACAGTGTGTAACACACAGTGAGCGCTCAGTACAATCAATGGTAACGCTGTCATTAATTATCTCCAGCACACCGGCTGCTCTCAGAGTACCCCTTGCTGCCTCAATGTCCCCTAGGGACCCGGGCGGGCTGGCTGGCGGCGCCTCCGCGCGTGCAGATGCTTAGGGGACTGAGTCCATAAGGACTCCTTCCAACCCAGGGGAACCCATGCCCCAGCCCAGTCTCCCCAGGAGAGATGAATCCTGACCCCCACCCCTGCACGAGACCGATCCATTTCTCAGGGAGAAGCCTGGAGCTCGGGGGTCGGGGAGAAGGGGACACGACTGCCCCAGCAACTTGCAGGAGTCGCACCAGCTCCACGCACTTGTCCCGGCGCTCCCGGCCCGAGCAGCCTCCCGCAGCCCACACCTGCCCTCGCAGTTCGCACCCTAGCAGCTCCGGCTTCGGCTGCTGCAGCAGCCCGCACTTCAAGTCCCTGCCAATGCTTGCTGCAATGGCGCACCCTGATGACACAACCGGCGCGTGGGATTGACGCACGGCCGCCGGCGAGCCAGCGCCGGGGGCGGGGCCCGGCCTGCGGGCCTCAGGGAGCGTGAGTGGATCCGAGAGTGGAATGTGTGTACTCGAGTGTGCGTGCCTGTGTGTGGCTAAAGATAGTGTGTGAGCGCCTGGACAGATGGTTACACTGCCTAGGCCATGCGTGTGTGAGTGTGCGTGGGTACCTCATTCTGCTTTGTGTGAATTCAGCGTATCCGGGAGCTTGTCCCTCTTCCAGGCTCTGTTGGGAATGTGCGCGTGGGCTATCAGGTTATGTGTGTGGTCTGACTTTTTATGAGATCTGTAAGACTATGTAGGATTTACTACAAATGGGAGAGGCAGGGAGTGCAAATGGCCATGTTGTGTAATTTCTACAAAAGTGGCTGAGTGCCTTTTCCTTTAAGGAGAATGAGATATGAAAAGAAGCAAATAAGGCTTGTAGGATAAAAAGCCTCGGTTAGGAGAAATAAGGGCTTTTTTCCCCCGTCGGATTATATGTTGCAAAGCATGGTGAATATAGTAAATAATAATGTATTATACAGTTCAAAATCGCTAAGAGTACATTTCAAAAGTTCTCACCATGAAAACTGAGAAGTATTTGAGGTGGATATGTCAATTAGCTTGATTCAGTTATTCCACATTGTATTCATAAGTCATAACATCGATTTGTACCCCCTAAATATATGCAACTATTTAGTTAATTTAAAATATAATTTTTAAAAAATGAAGTAGTCTGAGTTCAAGTTGGCCTACCTTTAGCCCTTGGAACAAAATAACACCGACCATGAAGTTCTAAACAATACTTGTCATGCCATTGACAAGGCCAATGATTATCAAGAGCATCAGCAATTTAGAAGGAAAAAGATAACCTTTTTTATCCAGGGGGTGGTGGCACACATCTATACTCCCAGCTGCTCAAGAGGCTGAGGTGGGAGGATTGCTGGAGTCTGGTAGGCAGAGGGTTGCGGTCAGCCAAAATTACACCACTGCACTCCAGCCTGGGCAACAACGAGACCCTGTCTCAAAAAATAATAAATAAACTTTTACATGCACTCAAGCAACAGACATAAAGTATGAACTAGGACCTGGGAATACAACGATGATTAAGTCATATGCCCTTCCCTCAAGCCTCTGCCGCCAGTCCTTGTCCCTCCTACACTCACTAATTCTAATCCCCTATTCAATACAAATCTTCGTGCATATCCACCTGGAAAAAAATCATCTACAGCCCCCCATAGGACAAATGCCTGAGCCTGGAACATAATAAGGCCTCCGCAGAGAGGCCTCTGCTATTCCCTCTTCTCCAGCAGAAGCCTTTTACTTCCTCTCTGATTGTTCTTAGACAAGCCATGGGCACTCATCCTCTTAATTCTGCTCATACTGTTCTCCCTGAAACTCTACAGTTCCTTCCTGAACTAGTTCTTCAGGCCTTCCCTAATCTCTCCAGCCCTCAATAACCACACTTTCCTGTGATATCTCAAATATGTACTACAATACCACACCTTGGATCTTTCTCAATTTCTGTCAAGTCTTCTAGATGATGACAAACACATTATGTCAGTGACTTGCCTCAGTCTCTTAGTTAACACCAAAGTCTCTTGTTGTATAGTAAGCACTCCGTACTTATTGGGGCTAAGGAACAATAAAAAAAAAAATCCTTCTCTTGAATTTTTCATGCCTCTGTGTATAAATCTCGAACTTTCTTGTGCCTCTGTGTATAAATCCACCCCAAAATGCAAATGTTCTCCTCTTTTGAAATAATCAAAAACAATGGGAGTTGATATTCATATTTTTTAAGAAAATGAGCTTCTTGAGGTCAAAGACTCTGTCTTTATTCAACCCACACACATAATCTTAGCAATAAGCACACACTTAAATACTCGAGCAATTTATGTTGACTAGAGGAAGATGAATTTTAATCCCAAAACATTATGAAATTTTGTGTACAGGTTATTGGCCCATGACAAGGAAAAAAAGAAAGAGCGGAAAAAATAAGGGAAAGTCTTAGGGTTTGAAGTCACTACTAAAGAGAAAGTAACAACAAATTCACTACAGAGAATACCACAGGAGTTTTAAAATGTAAGCCAAAGGGAAAAAATGGATCATCTTACATAAAATTCATTTGTAGGCAACTCTTCAGTAATGCCTGTTGCACAATTGTTACTGTGGAGCTGATGTGCATTGCAATGTCAGGTGTTTCATGTTACTTAACAAGAATTGTTTTGGAAATAGGTGACACCCTTGGCAATCTGTTTTATGAAGAGAGCCACAGTAATTTATAGCAATCCAGTCGAGCCAGCTAAGATGGAGCAACAGGACTGAATTTACTCTCCTGCCTAAAACAACTAAAAACAAAAACAAACAGGCATTTATAAGACAAAGCCTTTTAAACGTTGTGCTGGACAGTGGTCCTTGAGGCGGGAAAACAAATGAGGTGAGCCCTCTCTTCCCTGGGAGAGCAGGGAGGCCAAAGCAGCTGGAACTGTGAGTTGTATATCAGAAAGGAGAAAGCTACACAGAGAAAGAAGGAGCTGTGGAGATCTACAACACATCTCACTCCAGTCTTCCACTGATTAGAGCATGTGTGTGAGGAAGCTACCTAAGGGCAGGAAATAATCATGTATGAAGAAAAGAGAGAGCAATTACTAAAGCTTGCACAGGGTAGGAAATTAATTCTGCTCCCACAAGGCAGAGTAGAAAGTTAGCCAGTGATCATACAGGACCAGAAATAGTGCCTGATCCTGGCACCCAGACTGGAAAACCTCATAATTCACAACTCAAATGGTTTTACTTCAGTAGTGCGGCAAAATTAGCCCTAATGTGAAAGCTACTCTGTGACAGAGTGAGACTCTGTCTCAAGAAAAAAAAAAAAAAAAAAAAAAGAAATCTTAAAAGCCAGCCACCAAAGGATTAAGCTGTTTTTAAGAACAAAGTGTCCCAGAGCAAAGCACAAGAATATTTACAGGAAATTAAAAATAACCAACACCTAACAAGGTAAAATTTGCAACATCTGGAATCCAATCAGAATTATCAGGCATGCAAAAAGAAGCAGGAAAGTAATGAGAAAAAAAAATCAACCAATTGAAATCATCCCAGAAATGACAGAGATGATAAAATAAGAGAACAAGGACATTAAGAAGTAGTTATGACTGTATTTAATGTGTTCCACAAGTAGAAAAAATAAACTGAGCATAGGAAGTAGAGATGTGAAAAATCTTAAAAAAAAAAAAAAAGACACAAACCAAACATCTAGGAGATAATAAAACCACATCCGAGATTTTTAATGCCCTAACACACACACACACACACACACACACACGATTAATAAGTTAGACATTAATAAAAAAGGAACAGTAAAAAACTTGACGGGAGGCTGAGGCAGGAGAATGGCATGAACCCAGGAGGTGGAGCTTGCAGTGAGCCAAGATCGTGCCTCTGCACTCCAGCTTGGGTGACAGAACGAGACTTTGTCTCAAAACAAAAACAAAAACAAAACAAAAACAAAAAAAACTTGAAAGTATTGTGATAGAAACTATCCAAAATGAAACACTGAGGGAAGAAAAATACTGAAAGTAAAAGTAGAGTATCAGTGAGCCTAGTATACATGCAATTGTAGTCCCTGAAGAAAATGAGAAATATGAGGTGAGAATAGATTAGGGAGGACAGAAAAAAGTATTTGAAAGAATAATTGATGAAAACTTTCCAAATTTGACCAAAACTATAAACTCATAAACCCAAAAAGCTCAACAAACTCAGTAGAAACATGAAGAAAACCATACCAAGAAACATTACAATCAAAATGCCTAAAGCCACTGATAAAGAGAAAATCTTAAAAGCTATCAGAGAGAAAAAAAAAAAGACATTACTGTACAGAGGAACAAAGGTAAGAATGACAGCAGATTTCGCATCAGAAAAATGCAAACCAGAAGATGGTGGAGCAGCATCTGAAGTACTGAATGAAGAACCTATCAATCAAGAGTTCTTTTTATATTAATATATAGTATGTACATTTATATATTTTTTATATATATCAAAAAAATAAAATAACATATTTTGACATCGGATTGCCAAAAGAATTCATCATCAGCAGGATCGTTCTATAAGCAATGTTAAAGTCTTTCAGGCAAAAAAAAAAAAATGCTGTCAGATGGAATTCTGAATCTATGCAAAGGAATTAAGAGCTTAAGAAACCACAAATATATAGGTAAATCATTTTTCTTATTTTTAAAACCATTTTATTTTATTTTATTTTATTTTATTTTTGAGATGGAATCTCGCTCTGTCACCCAGGCTGGAGTGCAGTGGTGCAGTGGCATGATCTTGGCTCACTGAAACCTCCTCTTCACAGGTTCAAGCAATTTTCATGCCTCAGCCTCCCGAGTAGCTGGGATTACAGGCACCCGCCACAATGCCCAGCTAATTTTTTTCTGTATGTTTAGTAGAGTTGGGGTTCACCATGTTGCCCAGGTCAGTTTTGATCTCCTGACCTCAAGTGGTCCGCCTGCCTTGACCTCCCAAAGTGCTGAGATTGTAAGAGTGAGCCACCATGTCAGCCATTAAAACCCTTTTAAAAGATAATTCCTTAATGCACAAACAAAAACAATATTTTGTGGGGTTTATAACATATGTAGAAATAAAATGTATGATGACAACAGCACAAAGTCCAGGAAGGGAGAAGTATTCTGTCATAAGATTCTTATATTATGCACCAAGCGGCACAATATACTTGAAGGTAAACTGTAATAAGTTAAAGATGTATACTTTAACTCCTAAAGCAACTACTATGAAAGCAAAACTAAGAGTTATTGTTAATACATCAACAAAGAAGCTTAAGTTGAATTTTTAAAATGTTTAATGAATTCAAAAGAAGGCAGTAAATGATGGGGGAGAAAAGAAAGAATAGATAGAATAAAGAAAAAATACATGGCAAGATGATAGATTTAAGCTCATATAAGTAATCACCCTAATTAAAAGGCAGATATTGTCAGATTGGAAAGAAAATGAAGATCCAACAATATGCCACCTATTTAAAAACTCACTTTAAATATTAAGACAAATAAAAGTAAAAGGTTAGGAAACAGTACGCTATATTAATGCTAATCAAAAGAAATATAGGTGGGTATATTAATATCATATAATTTCAATACAAAGAATATTATCAGATATAATATAGAGGATCATTTTATAATGATAAAAGGGTCAATTCTTAATGAGGACAAACTGATTCTACATATTTATTCCTCTAATACAGCACTTCAAAACATATAAATCAAAAACTAATCGAATTGCAAGAAGAAATTTTAAAAATCTACAATTGTAGTCAGCCATTTCAATACCCCTCCCCCAATAACTAATAGAACTGTGGGTAAAAAATTAATAAGGACTTAAAAGGCTTGTACAATACTATCAACCCAACTTGGTCTAATTGACATTTATAGAACATGCCACCCAATAACAGGAGAATAAACATTCAAGTGTGCACAGAACATCCACCAAGATAGGTCATATTCTGGGTCATAAAACAAGTCTCGATGCACATATAAGGATCCAAATCATAAAACATATACTGTGAGCACAGAAGAAATTAGAAACCACTAACTTAAAGGTATTTGGAAAATCCTTAACTGTTTGGAAACTCACATACTTTTAAAAAATCTTGCTGTAAAAAAGAAATAAAAATGAAAATTGGTAAGTACCTTGAACTAAATGATAATGAAAACACAATATATCATACTTTGAGGAATGCAGCTAAAACAGTACTTAGAAATTTATGGTACTAAAACACCTATACTAGAAAAAAAGAAAGATCTCAAATTATTTATCTCAGATTCAGCCTTAAGAAAAAAGTATAAATTAAACCCAAAGTAAGCAAAACAAAAAGAGAAAATAATAAAGGGCAGATATCAACGAAAGCAGAAAAATTTTTAAGTAGGAAAATAAAAAACAATTGAAAGTGAAAGTTAATTATTTGAGAAAATCAGTAAAGTTAATGAACCTCTAGCCAGATTCATATGGAAAAAAGAGGAGGACACATATTATTGATATTAGGAACAAGAAGAGTGACAGCACTACAAATTCTATATACACAGTAATACAGCTTTTCATTAACCAAGCTAGTTGCCTTTTGTTTTCAGGGTGGTGTACCAGATGTTAGATTTCCTATCTTCATAAGGTGAGTCTGATTAGATCCTGTAAAAAGCTGGTCCCACCCATTGTACCAGCAGAGAAGCTATTCCCTCTCTGTTTCCCTCTCTATGATTTTGTTCAGGACAATCTCCTGGCCAACTCTGAAAATATAATGAATCATAATACCTAAGCCAATTACGAAAATGGCACACACCCTGTGTTTGTGAAAGTAATGCACATGTACCTCTGTGTACATTGCATTTTGTTTTGTTTTGCCATTTGCCAGATGTTTGAGGTATTTTAAAATCTTTGTTCTGCCATCCTACATATTGACCACTATACCTGCTACATTTTAACATGGCTCATTCTCATGATGCTGCTGCAAGATATTATGATCCTTAATTTACAGATAAGAAAAATGGGCTCAGAGTAATTAAATAAATTGCCCAAATCAACCAGACAGAAAGCAGCACAGAAGGGATTTGAACCTAGGCCTTTCTCATACTAAACCTCATATTCTTGACAATAATTCTTGCTGCCTTCCTAATAGTCCCTGTTCAGAGGCTCCCCTTCAGACCGATCCAGATTCGTTGACCAAACTTCCCTGGGTGCATTTGTTCAAGTAGCTGCAGGTCTACCTATGTATAATAGCATTGCTCTACAAGAATATTGTAAGGACATTGTTAACTGACTTGCAAAAATCCAATGATAAAGTATCTATTAAATTCCCTTATATAAAATATAATGATTGTTCTATCAAGAACTTTTACAGGAAGTAGCTTGGCATGAATTATTCTTACTGGATCCATGCTCTTCTCATTATGACCTACTTTTCTTTGGGCTGCTTTTGTTTATTTATTTATTCAGTATATATTTATAGAATATCTACTTCATGCCACCCAACCTATTGTAGATACAGCATTGAACAAACAGCACACACCTCCTCCCTTCGAGCTTATAGTCTAGAATATTTACACTACTCCTGTTTAATCATTGTTTCAAAAAGTTTCAAAAATCAGCATCAAGTTCATTGACTTGTGGCTTCCAGAATTCACTTCCCTAGTTCCAGCTGATTTGGGGCACTCACTGAGACCTACCTGTTCAAGACATATTTCCACCCTCTGATTATATTCAGGGTAATCTCTTGTCTAGCTCTGAGAAAAGAATGAATCAAGGTATCTAAGCCAATTATGATAATCTAGTTCCCTAATACTGCAACTATCCTTCTAGCCAAGAAGGTCACATGACCCAGTTCTGGGCAATGTGAACTGAGAGCAAGGCAAACTGAGGGTTCCTGAAGAAGTTTTTCTTTCCTAGTAAAAGAGGACACCGGTGGCACTGCTTCCTTTTCCATTTTTCTTCCATTTGCAGTGTAATTCAATATCCAAACCCAACACCACGAATCACACACCTCTGGATTTTGCCAAATCTCTACCTGTGTAAACCATTACAATGTTGTCTTCTGTAACTCTCGGGTAACATTCCTGATTGTCACCACGCATGTTCATTTTAATGAAATGGGCAGGTTAGATCCCTACTGCAACACATCCCAAGCCCAGTTTATTTAAATAATTAATCAAAAACTTTTTTACTGCCTACCTATACTCTGTGAGGAGGATACACTGTAGTCCCTGTTTTTGGCAATTCAAGATCTCATTGGATAAAATAAAATATGGACAATTAAATAGCTGCAAATAAATAAATGTATTTCTAATCACATTATGAGTCTAGAAATAGTCCCTACCAGTGTATCACATGCTGAGGGGTGGCAGTGAAGGTGACCTTAGATTCTGCCTTTAAGAAAGGGTCTTTCACAAGGTCTAGAGATCAAGACCATCCTGGTCAACATGGTGGAACCCCGTCTCTACTAAAAATACAAAAAATTAGCTGGGCGTGGTGGCGTGTGCCTGTAATCCCAGCTACTCGGGAGGCTAAGGCAAGAGAATCACTTGAACCCAGAAGCCAGAGGTGGCAGTGAGCCAAGATTGTGCCACTGCACCCCAGCCTGGGCAACAGAGTGAGACTCCATCTCAAAAAAAAAAAAAAAGAAAAGAAAAGAAAGAAAGGGTCTTAGGCCAGAAGAGAAGGAAACCCCTCTGACTTACTTTTACCACATTTATGGCATACTAAGGACTTCATTTTGACAGAAACCTGCTTCATCAGGAAACAATCAATAGACTCAGCTTCAAATAAGAGACGTTAAAGGATGACTGGAATAGCATAGTGCTGGCAGGAAATGTCTATAATGGCACCCCACACTTGGACTGCTAATTGCATTACCCATCACATATATATTGGTTTATGAAATAATAATTCAGAACTGAATAATTCAGAGAAGCAAATAATGAATATTCTTCCTTCTTTTAGAGAAGGCAGAATCTTCCAAAATGCTACACCAAGAAAAGTGGGCCCACACTACAGATACAGACAACTATTTCCTTAGTCCCAAGCGATTGCTCCCAAGCTAAAATATTTGTGATATTTCTTCTTACATACACACTTGCTTCCAAGTCTTAAAGAAGACTGAACTGTGGCTAAACATCATGGCTTATAATAATGTAAACTTCCTGGGCTCAAGCATAAGGCACGCTGGGACCTCATTCTAGGAGGGAGAGTGAGGAGGGCAGAGCCAACCAGAAGGGAAGACAAGCACATTTTCCTGGACACTGAAGTTAGTTATAACAAGACATAGTGTTCAAAGAATGCACCAAGCCCAGGTCCAACTCGGACAGCCTAGAATGGAAAGTGTCTTTGTGATGAGGCAGGTTAGAGCAGCAGTCTCTCAAGATGGTCATCAAATACACTGGAGCCAGGCAGTAAGGAGCCAGGCTTCTGGGAGATCTCTCTTGCCATCTCCCACCAGAAAGGGTACATGACAAGGTTCAACACCCCAGGAAGAAAGCATGGTGGGAACTAGGTAGTATTCCACACTTCCAGCCACTAGCTGTGCCACTGGGCAGGGCACCAATTCTAGAGGGAAACTGGGGCCCTGCATGGGATAACTAGCAGAGCAGTGTAGTTAAGAAATTAGCTTGAATGTCTCTTAATTTTTAACTACTGTTTGCTCGTTCTTAGGGAATAAAAGATATTTTTCCTTTCTCCCAGGAGCATAGCCAGGCTCTGTGGTTTAAATCCTGAGGTTTTCTAAGCCCTGGAAGTTGGCTAAGTCATTGCAATTAACTGCCTTTTTGTGATCAAAAGCAAAAAAATGAGAAGTTGCTCAACTGGGGTTGGTAACCAAGAAGACAAATTCTAAACGGGCCTTTGTTTTCTCATGGACTCAAGCTGGATTGTGGGAGGAGAGACTGTCCAAGAAAAGAGTGGAGGCCAGGATGGCTCGGCATTGAGAAGGGACAGGACTCAGGGGTCTGATGGTGGCTCAGCTCTGAGATCCTTCAGATGCAGAGCCTTGGAGGTGGCAGGGCTTCAAAAAAGGGTGAAGATGGAGGGACTGTAAAGAATGACAGTCCAGCACCTTAGAAACCTCAGCGAAGGTCCCAGTGGCGGAGTATGTCATGAAGGGAATGGAACTTCAGGTACCACGCAGAGCCCAGGCAAGGCGCAATGAGGAAGGGGACCAGCCTGAGCCGACCCAGGGCCTCTGCTTGGCTTCCACACAACACAAGCAACAGGGTAAGGGTTAGGAGGGTGGAATGCCCCAAATTATCACTGTTGGTCTTCGAGAGAACTTTGACATAAGCTATTTAAAGACAGAGTAATACAGTATTCATTCATTTATCCATTCATTCATAACACACTGACTGAGAGCCTTTTTTGCAGCAGGCATCCTGCTAAGTGCTGAAGACACACAGATGAAGAAGTTACAGACAGATCCTACCCTTGTGGAATTCATGATCTAATGGCATATGGTATGTAGGGATGGAGACAGTAGGAAGAAAGATAAACAAAATCACAGTGAAATTTTTTTAAGTGCAATAAAGAATCCAAACAGCATCTGTCCCAGAGAAGAACAGAGGCGGCCGATATTGGATAAGGTGGTCAGGGAGGACTTCTAAAAAGGGAGAGCAGCTACACTGAGGCCAGGGTGTGAGCAGGGCCCAGCCAAGACAGGAGCCCAGAGCAGACCTCTCCAAGAAGAGGGAAGAGCACACGCCAAAGCCCAGAGGGAGGGCAGAACTTGGCAGAGAGTGAGAACCGAACTAAGGCCAGCGTGGCTGGAGTGGGTAAGTGGGAAAATGGCAGAGGGAGGAATTGGGAACACAGGCCGACCAGGTCTTTTTAAGCCATAGTAAAAAGTTTGGAAAATTCAAAATAAAATTCTGACATGTGTCATAAATGCCATGGAGGTATGTGAATACCCTTTCCCTTGTAAGATTAGAGAAGGGTGAATCAAAATAGAAGCCCATGTCTATGGACTTGGTCAACCAGGAAGAGAAGAAGTGGGCAATGATTCAGGAGCTATGTTGTATGCAGGGGCCTTCCAGCCTGGCTTAAATTGGCAGCAGAGAATCTAGGTAAAGAAGAAAGTTAGTACATTTTGTTAGCTACCCTTTATTGAGCAATTTCTATGTGTCAAGCACTATTCTAAGTGCTTTAGAGGCATTTTCTCAAATAATCACCTGTGTCAGTCATGGCGCCATCAGAAAAACAGAACCCCTTCCAGACAGCTCACTAGTGAGACTTTAATACAGAAAACTACTTAGAAAGGTCTTGGAAGAACAGAGAGGACAAAAGGAGAAGGGTGAGGCCCAGAGATCAGCAGCAACACAAGATCACTACCCTCCCTCAGGCTGGAGTGGCAAAGACAGGTGTTGACAGAGCCAAGAGCCATCACCTCATAGGCTACAGCTGGGACCAAGGAGGGGGTCCTGCCCAGGAGGAGCCAAAACCATGAAGCCACCACCGCTGGAGGTGCCACCTGAGAAACAGGGAGATACCATGACTTTTATCTTCTCTCTGCCAACTGGGGATGACCCAAGCTTCAAGGAAGCCTGAGGAATAAGTTTGCAAGGGGGCATTGTCCTAAGATCTAGAGTAGAGCAGGGAAGGATGGGGAACAGATCCGAGGGCAAACAGGCAGATGATGGGCCCGTCCTCTCAATAGCCCCATGGGTTAGAAACTATTATTACTCCCATTTTTCAGATGGGGAAACTGAGGCACCAGGAGAGGTCAGAATCTGTAAAGTGGCAGAAATGCACTTTGAACTCAGAATATACCTGATATTAAAGCCCAAACATACAAGGGATATATTATTCAGCTAGCCTAGGCAAGAACATGGTAGTTAGAGCTGGGCTAGCAGATCCCAGGTCTGAAAACATTATGATAATTGTTTTTAGGATTTGCTTTGGAAGTGGCCCTAGTTCTTCAGTGGTCCTCATCTCAGAGCTAGGCTGCCAAGATCTTATGCTTGGAAAACATAGTTCTTGCAGATACTTTTGGGACAAAAGAGGAAATGCTATTCTTTTGAGCTTGGATCCTCACATAATTTGTCCTAAATTTTTGAAACTCATATGAACCCTTAAAGTTACTCTATATCAGTCAGAATGCGCTAGGTTATAATACAGTAACAAAAGTCTTAGTCTTGAAACAACAGAGTTTGTTTCTTGCCTAGCTACATGTCAACAGCAGGTTATCCTGGGACTCTGCTCATAACAGTCACTGAGGGACCCAGGTTGAGGAAGGTTCCATGTTGATACACGCCTTCGTGTTTGCCAAGACTGGAAAAGAGAGTGTAGTAAGCTGTACACTGGCTCGTAATCCACTTTATTGGGTAAAGAAGTGTAATCCTACCATGTGTCCCGGATAACTAAACATTTGTGAACAGCTCTAATGACAATCGAACGACATTAATGACACTTCTGGTTGGGCTGAGATAAACCAAAGGTCGTAATGTAGAATGAAGAGACTTAGGCGCTTCTAACAGAACAGGCTACACTATATAACATTATAAAAGGTTGTCTTTGCTGTGCTTAAAATTGCATCTCTGTGGACACTATGTTTTTCAGGAAAACCTTTTGTTCCTAAGTATTGCTTAAGACCATTTCCCTAAAAATCACCATTGGTTCTTAAAAGATACTGTCCAAGATGGTTTGTGGAGCTGAGATACTGGCTGGAATGATATGAAAACAAAGCATCTTGTCTTCTGGAAAAGAGATCCTGATGTGGACTAGATTTTAAAGTGGACAAGCCCAGACTCATTCCAAGCTTTCTACTGTTGTATAACCTGACAGCAGATTATTGGGTAGGGATGGCTTGCTGAGCAAGTCCCAGCTCTGGGTGTAAAGAGCCAGGCAGTCTCTCCGCTTTCACAACCTTGTGCTTCCTGCATTTCTTTCTACCCACCTAGATGTTTTCTATGTTTTCTCTTGGCATGTTTGACTGGCTCAAGTCTTTCCTTCATTTTCACTTCATACCATCTCATCAGCAGGCCAAGAACCTAGAAGTTCTTGACTTTTTCCTGCATCCAATAGAACGCTAAGTCTTAAACAATTTTACCTTCTAAATAGCTTTAAACCCATCACCCCCTTATCTCCCTCTCCACCTGCACTATCCTAATCCAAAATATCACCATCTTCACTGGGGTGCATAACGACTCACTGCCTGGATGCCTCACATCTACTTCTGCACTGGCTACCCATCCAGACATCCCATACATATCAGCCAGACCGAGCATCTGAAAATGCAGCATGCCAAATGCACCATGCCAAATACCCCCATACACATCAGCCAGCCCAAACATTTGAAAATGCATCATGCCAAAATGCACCATGCCAAATACCCCCATCTCTCTCCCTTGTCACCATCCCAACTGACTAAAATCCCTCCATATTCCTTACAGATTTTAGAACAAACACTAAAGCCTGTAACATGTTGAATACCTAGCTCAGTCCGCCCTTGCTAATCTCACCACCCCCATCTGCTTCCACGTACTCTTTCGCTCTCTGACTCCAGCCACCCTGGCTTTCTTTCACTTTCCCATGAAAGCCAGGCTCTGCCCTTCCCTGGCATTTGCTCTGCCTGCAGTGGTCCCCACCACATCTCTCCTCCAACTCATACTTCATAACACAGCTCAAGTCTCACCACCTCACGAAAATTTTTGTGGACCCTTCAGACTAAGTCAGGCCCCTTTCTTAAATTTTTTTCCCCATAGGAATAACCATAATTATAACTAAATACTTAATTGTAGAATTAATCATTTAATATCTGCCCCTCTCTCTCTCTTAAATGGCATTCTTGACTTTTCCCCTGCATTCCTAGTACCTAACAGTACCTTGCGTAAAGCAGATGCTCAATATCTATTTGTTGAATGTCTAAGTACAAGACATGATTAGCTACCTATAAAAGGACAGGGTACATGGCTGTTATAACTATCAAGAGTCCTGAACAAGGATAGGCTTAGGAATAGAAACGTTCAAGGAGCGATGTGGGAACCACAGAGTTTGGGGGCTTGTGACTTTGTAGCTCTTAGAGCAGGCATGCATCTAAGATAGACAGCAGAGTTCCCATTTTCTCTCCCTCACCCCACTCCCTGGGTCAGAGTAGAGAAAACACGTGACTACAAGGAAAACTAGGGGCCCTGATCTCCAGTGTAGGGGGTAGCCTACACAGAACAGAACGCCACGATCTAGAACAAGGCCAAGCAGAGCCTGGGAGGTAAACACACACATGCCCAATACTCTTGAAAGAAGGAATTTGAAAAGGCTTGAAACGGAAAAACTAGGCATGGCTAGAGACTTATTTTTATTGTTCCTCCCTCAGAATCAGTCTTTGTCAAAAGGAAAGAATTTTCATGAAGAGGAGAAGCTGAATTACTTTGCAATTAGATTATTCTTTTTCTAATGAGTTCAAAGTAAGGTAGAACCTCACTCATTAAGTCTAATTGGAAGGAAGATCAATCTAAGTTCAACTAAGGCTAATTTTTAGAATACTTCTAAAGAAATTTAGAATTTTTAGAACACTTCTAAAGAAATTTGACATATAAAAGCTCAAATACTTTCCTTTGGAAAATTTATTCTCTTGGGTGTTCTAAACATACTCTGTGTAACTGTCTTTGGCTTTTAACTTATAGGTTTCCCAAAAGAAAAGGCCTCCAAAGTAAAGAGTGTTATGAACCTAGTTTCCAATTATCTGAATTACCTTACGTAAAGCAAAACCTAAGTAAGCATAGCAGGATTGGTCATAGTTTTAACCACATCTTTTCTAACTAGCAGTCATCATCATCTTACTCCATACAATATTTGATGTTTATTACAAGGATGATCTCCAACATGCAAGTGAGATATTAGAGAACAGGCTTTCATAATCCAGGATCACAAGGTGCAATTTCTTCTTCTAGCCCCATTTTGTTTTACTACTGGTTGGATGGATCACAGAGACCAACACTTCCCTCACCCCATTCCTTTCGCACATTTGATTCTGCTTACGAGATAACAAAACACCTTCCCCCTTTATCAATCACATCATAGTTATTTTTCCAGAGGCTCTCACTTTGGGGCCTACTTCACCTCCATAAAGCATTGGAACATATGTAAATTAAGCACACACACATAAATTGTAGAATTCCTAGTAACTGCTATAGGTAATCAATGGGTTAAATAAATCTTAATATCAATAATGTTGGTTTTTCTCTAGCTTATTTATGAGTGATGTTCTTAAAGAATAGTTCATGTATATTTCTAGGTCACCTGCTCATTAACTGTTGAATAAATATAATCTAGGTAAAGAATGAATTATATCTAAAGCTCCATCAATTGATCAAATCCTAAATGAATGAAATTTTAACCTCGCAGAAATAAAGTTTCATTGACTTTAAGCTCCACAAAGTTGTGGCATGCCGTAGTTAAACAGTCTTAATTTTTTTGACTGTGCTAATAGTTCCAAAAATAAAATTGCCTACTTGGTTAGTAAACTTATTTTATAAGCCATAGTGACTCTTAGCCAAATTCTAATTAAGCAAAGCAGTTAACTTGCTCTCCTCTGTATGTGACCTGGTACGGCATTCTTATTCACAAAAACAGAGGTGGCATGTATAGGAATCCTATTATTAATTGGGATGTACTTCAAGATTACAACATGGCTGCCATTTACACATGTCAAAATCATAATTATTGTGAACCATTAATTACAGATCATAAAACTACACTGTCCACAATTGTGAAGGGTCTTGGAATGTTTAAAGTAAACTCAATTTATGTTTTTTATCTCCCTGTGCCTCATTTTCCTTATCCGTGAAACAAAGCTAATAATAGTACCTACTTTATAATATTATAAGGATTAAGAGTTAAAATATGTAAGGCACTGAGACAACACCTGGCACAGAGTGGGTGCTAGGTAATGTCTGCAGTTCCTAGGAAAATGTCCAGTCCCCTCAAAGTCTGGAAGGTTCCACTGGATCCAGATATCAGTCCCACTTGCTTTCACAGATCATAGCTGGTAAAAGGTGTATTTCAGAATCACAGGCTTCTCCAGATTCAACTTCAGCATGTTTTTCTTTTCCAGGTATAAACTTGCATAGTTTTCCTTTAACAACTATACTACTGATTGATTCAGTAAAGTCTTTAAAGCAGTAGTTCCTCACTTTTTGGCGTCTGGGAACAGTTTGATAACCTGATGAAACTCCAGGCTCTTTCCCAGAAAAAAAAGTACATGTAAAAATTTACATTCCATTTCAGCAGTTTCATAACCTCCCTCCAAGGTCATTCATGGACCCCAAATTAAGAATCAGTGTTTGTGGTACATCTATTATGGAAAACAGTATGGGGGGTAAAAATTTAAAATAGAGCTACCATGTGATTCAGTAAGCCCACTTCTGAGTGCATATCCAAACGAATTGAAATTGCTGTATTAAAGAGATATTTGTACTCCCATGTTCATTGCAGCATTATTCACAATAGCCAAGATATTAAAGCAACCTATGTGTCTGTTGATGGAAGAGTGGATAAAGAAAGTGTGGTGTTGATACACAACGGACTACTCTTCAACCTTGAAAAAAGAAGAAAATCCTGTCATTTGCAACGACATGGATAAACCTAGAGGACATTATTTTTATTTTGTTGTTGTTGTTGTTTTGTTTTTGTTTTTGTTTTTGTTTTTGTTTTGAGACGGAGTCTCGCTCTGTTGCCAGGCTGGAGTGTAGTGGCACCATCTCGGCTCACTGTATCCTCCACCTCCCGGGTTCAAGCAATTCTCCTGCCTCAGCCTCCCGAGTAGCTGGGACTACAGACGCATGCCGCCACGCCTGCCTCGTGTGTGTGTGTGTGTGTGTGTGGCTTGTGTGTGTGTGTGTGTGTGTCTGTGTGTGTGTGTGTATTTCAGTAGAGATGGGGTTTCACCATGTTGCCCAGGCTGGTCTCAAACTCCTGAGCTCAGGCAATCCGCCTGCTTCGGCCTCCCAAATTGCCAGAATTACAGGCATGAGCCACTGCGCCCGGCCACCTAGAGGACATTATTATGTTAAGTGAAATAAGCCAGGCACAGACAGACAAATATGCATTATCTCACTCATATGTGGGATACAGAAATGTTGAACTCAAAGAAGCATGGTGATGTTGAACTCAGAGTAGCATGGTGGTTATCAGTAGCTAGAGGAGGAGTTGGGAAACGAGATGTTGGTCAAAGGGTTGAAAGTTTCCTTTAGTCAGGAGGAGAAAGTTCCTGGAGATCTCTTGTACAGCATAGTGACTATAGCTAATAATAATGTATACTTGAAAATTGTTAAGAGAGTAGATTTTAAATATTCCCACCACAAAAAATTAAGTATGTGAGGTGGTGAATATGTTAATTAGCTCAATTTAATCATTCCACAATGTATACGTGTTAGTCTTGTTCTCACGCTGCTGATAAAGGTAATTTATAAAGGAAAGAGGCTTAATTGATTCACAGTTCCACATGGCTGGGGAGGCCTCACAATCATGACAGAAGGTAAATGAGGAGCAAAGTCACATCTTACATGGCAGCAGGCAAGAGAGCTTGTGCAGGGAAACTCCCATTTATAAAACTATCAGATCTCATGAGACTTATTCACTACCATGGGAACAGTATGGGGGAACTGCCCCCCACGATTCAGTTATCTCCACCGGGCCCTGCCCTTGACACATGGGGATTATTATAATTCAAGGTGAGATCTGGGTGGGGACACAGCCAAACCATATAAGTATACATATCAAAACATCACATTGTACACCATAAATATAAACAATTGTTGTCAACTAAATCAAAAAAGAATCACTGCATGAAAGCATGGCTTGGAAGACAGCCACACTTGGATCTTGTTCTTTTAACAATGTTAAAGCAACTGGAGACAGGAGTACATATTTACACATTGTAAGTGGAGACAGGAACACATATTTACACATTGTAAAGGAAATATACATATATGTATATTTCAGTCCTTGGGTTTGCAGAAATTAAGTATTAAGTGTAGTTTACTTACTATATATAGTGTGTGTCTATATATACACTATATATATACACATATATTATATATATACTACATATACATATACATTATATATATACTACATATACATATATTATATATACATATACTATAGTATGTACATATATAGTATATATAGTGTATATATATGTTGTGTATGTGTGTATATATATATATATAGAGAGAGAGAGAGAGAGAATAGTTTTCCTTCAACAACTACACTATTGATTGTTTTTGAGACAGAGTCTCACTGTTGCCCAGATCGGAGTGCAGTGGCACAATCTTGGCTCACTGCAGCCTCGACTTCCCCATCTCAAGCTATCCTCCCACTTCAGCCTCTCGAGTAGCTGGGACCACAGGAGCATGCCACGAGGCTCAGCTAATTTTTGTTTTTATTTTTTGCAGAGACAGTGTCTCACTATGTTGCCCAGGCTGGTCTCTAACTCCTGGGCTCAAGGGATCCTCCTGCCTTGGCCTCCCAAAGTGCTGGGATTACAGGCATGAACAACAATGCCCGGCTTTGTAAGGGAAATATTAATTACTGTTAGTGAGCTAAGTACTTCCAATAAAAAGTTTTGCTGATGATGAAGAAGATGAAGAAGGAGAATGAAGAGGAGAACAAGCAGAGGAGGAGAAGGAGTCATTCAAAATGGATAAAGGTAAGCAAACTGAAGGGATACTTTTACCTCTAAGTGAGCCGCAAGTATGCGATAGTGTTTTGCTACTGTGGAATACTGTATAGCTATTATTAGCAACTCAGGAGGCAGTTTGAGCAGCTGATTGTATCTAAGGCCTTCTTTCAAACCTTAAACAGGTAAAATATTGTTATGGGGCTTTCCACACCTGTTCAATGATTCAGACATAAAAGAAATGCTAATTATGGGAACTGAGCTGTGAATTCTGAGTGACCCTAGGGACAAAATGCTTATCTGGTGGTCTTATGTTGCTGGACATTTATTAGAGTTTTGAGATTACATTAACTGATTTTCACCTTAAGTGCTCTACCTGGAGAAGCAGTAAAAGCTACTGAAAAGGAATTATTTTAAAGAGGTAGTGACATTGGCCAGAAGATGTGTCTGCTGAATCAGGGGGCAGTGTGAGGAGAGGAACCCAAGTAGGGTGTGATGGGCTTGCCACAGCCAAGAGCTGCCACTTTGACCAGGACTCACGAGGACCCTACTCATTCCTCTGTTCAACAGTGGCCAATGCCTGAGACCAAAGAGGATGGATGATGATACTTAGAACAAATATCATAGAATAAGGTCAAGGTCCCACTTACATTTCTGCTCTTTCATGGTCTCAGCTTGCATACCTGCCTCTGAGCCAATTATCTTTTCAGGAACTACAAGCTCTCACATTGTTTTGCCCCTGCCTACCTCTCCTCCCTCGTCCTCTATCACTCTCCCTTGCCTTACTCAACCCTCGTCCCCAAGGTCATCTCTCTGTTCCTGGACCATCCCCAGCTCATCACTGGCTCAGGGACTGTGTGTTTATGGTCCCTTCTCCCAGGACATTCCTTCTGCAGACATTTGCATGGCTGATTCATTATATTTTTAGACCTTAACTTGGTTAGCAACTTTCTGTCCCTTGCCTTGTCACTTTCTTCTATATCATCTGATTTATTTTATTTATAGCACTTAACCCTCTCTGAAAATAACCTGTTGATTTTTTTTCTTGACCATTGTCTATCTTCCTCATTAGAATGTGAGCTCCATAAGAGCAGGAACTTTCTACATTTTAGTCACTGTGTAGCCCCCAGGCCTATCATAGAAAAAGCACCAAATATACATTTGTTGGATAAAAGAATGAAAGATCATCAGCATAGCTACCATTTATTGGGCATTTACTCTGTGCCAGGCACAAGGCTGTAGGTTTTTCAATTAACTTGCATAACAGCCCTCCAAGATAGGTATTTCTCATTCCCATGGTACAGGTTAGGTTTTGCAGAGAGGTTATGCAACTTTCCCAATGTCACAGCTAGCAAGGAACCAAGACTTGATTTGAACCCAGATGTATCTGACTTCAACATTCATTCTCTAAGTCAAAATCAGCACTTTTTTAAAATCAATGGCCAGATAGTAAATATTTTAGGCTTTGTGGGCTATAGGTCCTGGTTACAACTACTCAACCCTTTTGTAGCATGAAAGCAGCCTTAGACAGTATATAAGAAAATCGATGTGACTGTGTGCCAATAAAACTTTATTCATCAAACAGATAGTGAGCAGTATTTGGCCCAGGAGCCATAGTCACCAATATCTCCATTAAGTCATTGTTCTGTATATGCTATTCTAGAAAAGGGTTTAAAAACGAGGGGGTGAGGAAAAGAAGAACATTCAGATGTGTACTATGTTCGTGGTGAGACCTCTTTTAATAAGTAAGACAGCAGGTAGATAACTGTTAAGTTAAAAAAGGCAAAATAGGAAATTGAGTTCTAATAGGAATTATGACTCCAAACCTTTTGACTGAATTATAACCATCACTTAAGACTACAGTAGAGTTTAATTCAAATAATTTATGACATTTTAAGCAAGGTTCCATTCGCATTGTAGTTATGCATAATTTTACATGCTGACACCATAAAAGACCTACATAAATTTTCATCTCAAGCATGTCCAAAATAGTACCAAGCCACTCTGTTAAAAACCCTTCTTCTTTCAACCATGGAGCCTGGACACCTCAGTCTTTCCTTCTCAAGCAAACTTATGAGTCACTGGCCAGGGGTAAAAGGCAAGATATGAATCACGGGTCTGAGCCAGCCTAGAGAAATCTAAAATCTCATTTGGAAAGGTGAACATTATTTGTGCTCTGTTGTTTAGTAATTCAGAGTGGTTCTTAAGACGGAATATCAGCATTGAAGCAAAATATCAACTCGCCATCCCTTGGGTCTAGGCTGGGAGTAAGGGGCTGAACTTTGAGAAGGTGGGAGAACAACGGACAAAGGAGGTAGCTTCAGTAGTGCTTGACGGTGCGTAAGCAATGGGTTAGTGTGAGCTGGAGTGCATAAGCAATGGGTTAGTGTGAGCTGGAGTGTAGAGGACAGGTCTCCTCTCAGCGCTGTGGTAGGGGGAGCAGAGGGGAGAGAGAGAGAAGCAGTGAAACACTCAGTCTCCTCTTCCTGTTTCATCTAGCTAAGATGGAAATATAGAAACCCCCTTCTCTGGGGTAGCCCTAGGTATTTAGGAAAGTATTAGACAAAATATTCATTTCTCTCTTATCCTGAAGGAAGAGTCCCTCTAAAAACAAGCCTCCAAAAAAGATTCCCTCTGCAAACAGCACACTGCTCTAAAAGCTTATTCTCCTTAATTTTTGTGTAATTTTCTAAACATGGGCCATAAATGTTTGAGCAGGAAAGCAGCCCCAGCATGGGAGAACCAGCATCTGAAGGGGACTCTGGAGAGAGGGAATCTGCCCCAGCTCTGCCAACAGCCAGCATTGAGGTCCTAGTTACTAAGGCTTTCCCACTCTGCCCCTTTCTAAGCCATTTTTCTTGTCAGTAACAGAATGAGTCAACCTCATATTTTTCACCCACTCAAACTTCTGCTTTTGTTGTCTGTTTAACATGTTATATTCATTAGTGTTCAGAGTTACCATTTAAGATGATATATATTATTAATAATAATGGATTTCTGGTGAGCACTTACTATTTACCAGGACTGTGCCACACGCTCTCCATACACTCTGTTATTTAATTCTCATAACTGTCCAACTCGAGAAAGACCCTTATGATTACAGACTTGTCAGATAATGATGCTGAGGTTCAGGAAAAAGAACTAAGTTTCCCAAGGTCACACAGGGAGTAGGTGGCAAAGCTGGGATTTGAGGCAGAGTCTGTTTTTTAAAGAACTACACCGTCTTCACGTTCCTTGCAGCCCCTAGTCAGTGTCTCACTGAGAGGAGGGTGCAGCTTCAAACTCCCTCACCCCAAATTCCTTCTCACTGTGACATGAGGCCTCTCTCTATGCCAGGTTACAAAACACCAAGGTGTTTTCCGTGGAGGAGATGGCACAGCAGCTGCTGTCAATATCCAAAGCATGGTCTTGAGACACTGAGAACCCGTGCCTAATCAGTGCCTCCAGGAGGAACACGCTGCTAATGTACATGGTAGAAGGTCCCTTGTCGTCAAGTCCTATTGCCATTGTCCTGCTCAAGCACACAGATAGAACAATGCTGTCTGCAAATCTCTGGTTATTAGAGAATTTGTTCTTGTTTTTTTTCTTTATAGGAAGAGACAACCCTTTCAAGGATGGCCCAAGTTCAACCATCTGGTGACACAAGAGATATGGGGGCTTTTCTTGAAATAGACAGTTGGGGATTTTAAGATGATATATCGGCACTGGCTTGAGTAGGAAGAGGGTTGGGGGTGGCTGGGGAAGAAGAGTGGGTTGTAAACATAGAGCAACACTGGCAAAGCTAATGATTTTCACAGATCTGACTCCCTCGTTGGTTGGGGACAGAAGTTTATTTATTGCATGTCTACTATGATCTGTTGCTTTCCTATACACTGGGCATTAGGTCCTGACAACAATGTGAAAATCTGATGTTTTACAGATGAGGAAATGAAGCTCACATGGCTTGTAAGAATCAAAACAGGGATTCTATCTTCTTCACTCTACCTCCATGCCTGTGCAAATAATTCAGATTATCCAGCTCTCATTCAGAGTTTCATGAAGTAGATGCCCCTTTCTCAATAGAATATCTATTCAAGCTACAAAGCCTAATACAGTGCCTAGCACAGAGTAGAAGCTTAATAAAACAGGATGCATTAACAACTCTTAATGTGGTTTCTCAAACTCAGGTAGAAATCATCTGATCCAGTAGTTCTCAACCAGAGGTGATTTTGCTCTCCAGGGGATATTTGTAAATGTCTGGAGATATATTTAGTTGTCACAAATGAAGGGAGGGGTACCACTGGCATCTAGTGCTTAGAGAGAGGACACTGCTAAACTTCCTATGATGTATGGGACAGTCCCCACACAAAAAGACTTATCTGATATATAGCACCTATAGGGCCAAGGTTGAGCCATTCTGATCCAACCTAACACATTCTACAGATAAGGACACCCAAACCCAGAGAGATAAAGAGACTTGCGTAGGTCCACACAGCTGGCAGAGCCTTGATGAGAAACACTGCCTGAATGTTCTTGTTCTTGCCCCTGCATAAGCAGCCAGTGCAGGTTCCGAAGGAACACAGTGTCCCCTTAGAGGCCCTGCTGCCCACCAGCTTCATGCTCCCTCAACTTCCTTTTCTTAGGGAAGTAAACCAAACACAATGATCAAGCCAAAGGAATTTATTTTAGTAATGAAATAGGCAAGCTAAAATACTAATAATTAAGTAGACATATTAGGTCATGGTAGAAACCGCCAGAAACATTATCTCTAAAATGTATATTGTTCGCATTATCATTGTCACCAACAACCATGTTTGGCCTCCTATGTGCCAGGAGACGTGTTGGGTCTCAAGAGAGAGACAGGCAGAGGGAGAAGGTTTCCACCAGTAACACGCACGAGGTATATCCTTGACCTCAAGAAGCACTCAACCCAAGCGTGAGAGTCTCTTTTGCAGCTGCTGTCACAGAGAGAAGGCAACATTGCAAACATGGGTAAAACGAAACGTTCCTCACAGCTAAATATCTAAGCATTGAGGTCCTGGCATGACCTGCTTATTTTAAAAGATGTTTAACACAGGAACATTCAACTACGGCCCAAGAACTTGGACTTTGCCATTTATATTCTTGGGATTTGGCTTGCCTGGTGGACATTTTGTTGTATCTGTGAAGCTTGTGAGGGACTTCCAGTGCCCTGGACCATATCTCAAGTGTCAGAATAACCACATGCATCAGGGGACTTCATTTAATCACAGCAGAGCCAATGATCCCAAGATACCCTAACAGAAGAACGCGGATAGAGAACCCCCAAGATTCGGCTACCATAAACCAACGTACTGGCATCTTTTGCGGCAGTCTATAAGCTGCATCTAAGTGGAAGCTGGTGACCTGAATTAACACCATTCTGAAGATCAACTTTTATCTTGAAATATCAATGAAAAATTAAACATCCTGATAACACTGAGTACTAATGGCTTTTATTTCCATTGCAAGTGCTTTCTGAGACGGATAGTTTCCCCTTTAGATTTTCATGACTTTGGCCCAGAAAGTGGATACTTGAGGCATTAAACATACAGGAGCCTGAGACGCCAAGAAAACAGTAGTTTCTATTTAAGGATTTGGCTGCAATAGCCAGCTAAGTGTCTTGGGGAAGTGAATGGAATTTGAATAGATCAACTCTGCCACTCTGCTACAGGCTGGGAAATCAGAAACTAAGAAGGGTATCCCAAGGGCTCCTGCATGGGTTTAGGCATGAATGTTAGCCTCGGTGACAAGCAGCTTTTTGAACAATGCTTCTTGGACTCTGAGCTATTACAGTGCAGTAAACCAAGGGATATTAACTTTTTAATTCTGCCCAGTCATAATGTTAAAATTAAATTAAACATAAATTGCCAATCAACAAACCCCATCATTTGATAAAATTGCTTTAAAATTCCAACAAGCAGGAAGGATAGACTCTCAAAACGAAGGGAAGTTCCTCAAATTGAATACATTCACCCTAGACTGGAAAAAACATCATAAGCCAAAAGCTATCTGCTGTCTGGAATGTGGGTGCCATGAATGCTAAAAAACCACTGCTGTTGGCTGGAGAAGAATCAGATTTGAGACCCAGCTGGAATGGAGATGGTGTTCAGGGCAAGGACAGGGATTAGGGACAGGGAGAGTTGGGAAGAAACACATTGCACTGTGAATACACTGCACTGCTCTATGGTCTGGTCACATTTTCCACTCTGCAATGCTGCACTAAATTGCCTGTTTAATTACCAGTCTCTTCCATTGGGCTGTGAGTTCCTTGAGAGCAGTAACTATGCCTTGTTGCCCTGATTCATGGAGCTAATTAGACATGGGGCAGGAATGATGGTGTAGTCAGGCACTGAAGGAGCGATGGTGAAGCCCCAGGGATGCACAGTGCTGCTTCATGGATCCATGCAGTCAGAGGATTAGAGAGCACATTTTCTAGTATCTAATAGTGCGTGCTGTTCTGTCTGGGTAGTGGAAGGGGCCCCACTCCTGCCTTACCCAGTGGGCTCACCCTGAGCATCAGCCCACAGGATAATTAAAATGTGCCCCAAGGGGAGCCTGATGGGAGTCAGAATTGCTGCTGCCCCATCCCTGGGGGACCACTGAGCAAAAGTTCAGCTCCTCTCCCACAGTGCCTGCAGATGTCCAAGTGGGAGCAGAGCTGATGGTGGGGAGAAGCCAGCCTCCTGCCTGCTGCTGCTTCATGGTCCCCCTGGTTTTCCCATAGCCAAGTCCCAGCAGAGCTCTCAGTCCCAAGATTTTCAATTTTCCCAGGCCTCTGTTACTCATAGTCACTTTTTGGAATTGACTCAAAAAAAGAATGACACTGTTACTAGCAGCCTTCAGGGTTCATTTCTACGGCAACCATCCCTTTCCTGCAGAATGTCCAGCCCACAGGGAAATGAATGTCACTTTCTTTCAAGACTCATTTTGGGTGTTTTTATGGCCAATCTGATTTCTGGCAGGATGCTGAAGCCCGTAACACAGCTACACCTCCCACCAGCCCCACAGGGCATGGGTAGAGTTTGCATGCAAAGCTCACTAAGCAAGTGCACCCAGGCAAGGTGGACAGCGTAGGGAAAGGGCTCCTGTCTGCCTGTGCCTGGAGAGCCCAGGAGCCATGTTGCAATGATTTAATTAGCACTGACTCAGCCTGACACGCAGGGTCCTTGTTTTACATCTGACATGCTGTCGCAGTTGGAGAACCCAGTACCACATGGTGGAAATAGCAAGGCTGAAGTTCTGGGAACTGAAGGATGAGAGTGAACTTTTCATTGCACATATACTGTCATTTTCCTCTTACGAGCTGTTGGGGGTAATTGCCTTGGAGTACAACTTCCTATTCAACCTCTCTTTGGAAATGTTCTTGATCTAGAGTTTTGTTGCATAGCATCTCTGTCCCTTTCTTAACATTCAACTGTCTATGACTCCACCATCAAACAGGGAGTTTTCAAATCTTGAATTCATATGGAGAAGAGTTGTGTGCCCTGAAGTCTCATGCCTACCGCAGTTTCCCCACCATTATTGCTCTCTTCAGGCATTGTGGGCTAAAACACCAATGCCCTGGAGGTCCCACTAAGCCCCATGACCAGCAGGCAATGGGAGGTATAGGATAACAGACAGCTGAAGGCAAGAGTAAGATCCCAGGTAGGGAAGAAGAGATGGTGAAAGAATGCATATGCTTCTGGAGGTCGAGGGGACAGCCCCCCTCAACCCTACCTAGGAAAGGTGAGAGAGAATTGAAGATGCTGACATCCCCATTCTTTCAGGGGCCTGAGGCTAAGCATTTCCTTTCATCACCCTTTGCAAACTTAGCCTCCCCACCACCTCCAGAGTTTCTGCTCTGTCTGGAAAAAATGCTAACCAGCCATTTCCAAGAGACGTCACTAATAAGAGCTCACAATAGACACTGTGTGCTGTGCAGAGGGAACATCGTGAGCCTGGGGGAGGTCGAGTGGAAAGCACTGGGAGCACTCATGGGCAGCCAAGGAACAGACCTAGGCCTATTCTCAAATCTTCAGCTCCCTGCCCTCGCAGCCTTCCTGTTCTCAGAATTTCACCATCCAAAGAATCCCACCCCAGGTGGGTTAACTGCCCAGGCTGGATGTGCAGGTGCTTGGAGAGGAAGGACACAGAGAACTGGGTCTACAGGAAGGATGTAGTTCCTGGAAAGGGGCTTAGGGAGTTCTTCTGATAGGAGTGACCCCAGGGGAGTGAATACTGGGCTCCAGCTGGGGGAATTAGGAGGGAGGTGCTGAGATAATGGGGATTCTAGAAGACAGAACTGGTCACTTCTTCCTCCTGCCGTCCTTGAGTTTGGGCCTAGCTTGTCTCCACCAGCAGAAGCACCTGGGGAAGAAGAGCCCAGGATAGGGAGTCAGAGGCCCTCGTTTCACCTGGATCTAACCAGCCATCAAATCACAAAATGCCAGAGGTGGGCAACTCGGTCTTAGGAATCATCCAGTCCAACTCCCTCATTTTATTCTCACAGACTCTGAGCCCCAGAGAGGTGCAGGTCCACGGCCAGGGCGGCAAGTACTGAGAACTTCTTGCATTCTGGTCGAGGTGGGCTATTAAGGATTCAAATCCTATTGGTTCATCAATGAGTCTCTCACCCCATCTAAACTAGGTCCTCTGTTCTTTTTCTCACCACATATGGGACTGAGCTATTTGTTTGTGTGATTTTTTAAATGTCGGTCATCCCCATTCAACTGTAAGTTCCACAAGGGCAGGCAGCTTTCTCAGCCTCATTCTCTACTCTACCCACTGTGTGCCTCACACACAGTAAGCACACAGCCCATATTTACTGAACACAGAATCTGTACTGTCAAAGTAACCTCATGAGAAAGCATTACACCCATTTTACAAAGGAGGAAACTAGAGCTTGGACAATTTAAATAACAAGTGAAAAAAGCAAGATTCAGCTCTGGATTCTAATGACCTTTTTCCTTAGGCGGTCTGCTTTTCTAACAAAAGATTAACAGATGTATGAGGATTTCTAAAGCTGGGAACCTTGGTTTAGACTTTTTCAAACGTGATGTTCTAGAGCCAGATGCTCCAAGACCATTCCCTGAGAGAAGAGAAGAGGAGGGGCCACTTGGAGACTGAGGGCGGCTCAAAACAGGTGTCCCCAGGCAGGTGCCCTGTCTTGCCTAATCAGGTGTAAGTGTGGAGCCCACAAGTATCATTGGTCAGAAAAGATGTTAGGTCAGGGGTCCAGTCAAGGAAGAGGGGGCTGAGGACCACTAAGCTGGGAGAAAACCCCAACTCAGTAACTGGGGAGGCAGACAGACAGGAATATTATTAGGTTGGTGCAAAAGTAATTCCGGTTTTCGCTGTTACTTTTTTTTTTTTTTTTTTTTTTTAGACGGAGTCTTGCTCTGTCACCCAGGCTGGAGTGCAGTGGCACGAACTCGGCTCACTGCAAGCTCCGCCTCCCGGGTTCACACCATTCTCCTGCCTCAGCCTCCCAAGTAGCTGGGACTACAGGCACCCGCAACCACGCCTGGCTAACTTTTTTGTATTTTCAGTAGAGACGGGGTTTCACCATGTTAGCCAGAATGGTCTCGATCTCCTGACCTCGTGATCCGCCCGCCTCGGCCTCCCAAAGTGCTGGGATTACAGGCATGAGCCACCGTGCCCGGCCTCGCTGTTACTTTTAATAACAGAAACCAGTCATTAGGATGCGGTGAGCCCAAAGCTTAGGGTCTCAAGAAAGCCCCTAGTTAATGGCAAAGGCTTGGAGGCTAGACCACCCTGCCATTGAGTCTCAGCTCCAGCACTTACCAGCTTGGGCATATTCCTTATGCTGTCTTAGCCTTGGTTTGTTCATCTAAAACACAGGGTGGTGGTAACCCCTCTACCCCATAAGGAGGAAATACGAGATCAGCCAGGGCAAAGCACTCAGCACAGTGCCTGAGATATGTCAGCTTCCGGACAATGCTAGCTTCATTAAGCACTTGCCTCAAGGCTGGAACAAACTCCAGATTTGGAGCTCCTCTTCGTGTTTAGGCGAGAGCCTGTAAGTGCTTAACCCTGGCTACCAAGGCAGGTGAGAGGGACGGGAAAGCTGATCTCGACAGGGAGAACAGAGCAGATCTCAGAACCGAAAGCATCTCAGCTCAGGGTCTGTGCTTGCTAATCACTGTATCCTCAAAGCCTTGCTCACAGCTTGGTACATGGTCAGTGCTCAGCAGGCCCAGCTGAATGAATGGGTCCAACCGAGCATGTGAAACAGTTATAATGTTTTTACCATCAGCCTGCTATCATTCATTCGTTTCTCACTGGCTCCTTCAGCCCTAGAGTGGCCATGATGACATAGATGTAAAGAAAAAAAAGCATGGGCTCTGAAGTCTGCCATTTACTGTGTTAACTTGGGCAGTTTCCTTAACGTATAGTTTGCTCATTCGTTAAATGGGTTGACACTCACCTCAGTGACCTCCGTGGCTCGTTGTGGGGACTGAGTTAATAAGGTAAAGCCCTTAGAAGAGTGTTGGGTATATAAAAAACACTCCATCAGTGTTAGCCATTATGACAAGAAAGAGCCTACTGGGTGTCACAAATTCCTAGGCTATGGGGTCCTGGCTGGGAGTCATAAAGGCACGAACCCTGCCTTCACAGCTGTCAGTCTGGTGGGGACAATGGATCAGGAAACAAGCAATCATAAGACAATATGGTTATTAGTCCAATAAGGGGAAGTTCAGGGGACCCTAACCTCATAGCAGAAGAAGTGGATTTACTCAGAAAGAGACCTGACTAATCTCCTGACTTGGTCAGACCCGGAGTCAGGGTAGGGTGAAGAATGCTTTAAGCAGACAAGATAACATGTGATAAGGTTCGACCATGGTGGGTCCAGAAAACTGAAAGAGTGTTTCTGTGGTGAGACAGAGGTAGAGAAGGATGAGAAAAGAGGCCCAAGAGGCACACAGGATCCAGACTATGCTGGCAATGGCAAGGGGGGAAGATGTTCCAAAAGAGCGGAGAAGAATCACATCCAAGAAGTATAACCCCTTGCACCGGGCTTGTCCTCCACCTCTTGGCAGTTTCCATAAATTTATGAAGAGGAGCACGAGTCATTATGACAAACTTCTCGGCCCTCATACTCTGGGTAATCTCAGGAAATCCCACGGGCCCCCTGCAGTGAAGGCTCCCTGGGGACCACAGCAGTCAGCACAGGAAGCATCTCCACCATCCTGTGGGGGGATCCACGGACTTATCCCACTGTGGCTAACAAAGCAGGGACGATCTGGATACGAACACTGGGAATTAAGACAACACGGACGGAAGTACTTCAGAATAAAGACAGCCACAAAGAGTGGAGAGAGAAAATGCAGTTGGCATGGTTATTTCTTAACCTGAAATGCATATAGGGAAAAATCAGTGTTAAGAATACTGACATACCGTAAAAACATTCTTTTCCACTCAATACTAAAACAAAAGTATTGATTTCCTTGGTTTTGCATCTTATCTTCCCCTGTGCTGCCACCTCCAGCCAAATCTAACAGAGAGAATGAAGTCTGTCTTTTCTGCTGTCTTTTTGATCTTCATTCCAGATGGTTAAATCCTGCTGGCCCAATATGGAGCCCAGCTTTCCTCTACAGTGAGAAATTCCTTTGACATAAAGCTATCTGCCCGACCCAAGCTCAGACAACACCCCTGAGTAGGGAATACAGTGAGGATAAGAATGAATATCACCTGTTAAACACAGATCTTAAAGTGGGAACCAAACTTTCATAAAAGAGGTTCTCAGCTCCTCCTCTTTCCTCTGTAGCCAACGTCACGAGGATTGGTACCAGGATTTGTACTACTAAGCAGA
Organism: Nomascus leucogenys; assembly: GCF_006542625.1. Taxonomy (NCBI): domain Eukaryota; kingdom Metazoa; phylum Chordata; class Mammalia; order Primates; family Hylobatidae; genus Nomascus; species Nomascus leucogenys. Next base: position 21,352,399 of record NC_044383.1, on the reverse strand, counting down.
GCCTTTGAAAGCCATGTGCCATTTGCAAATCAGATTTGATGACGCTTCAAGCTAAAGCAATTAGATTTTTCATAAAGTGTCCAAAATCTTCTCAGGATTTAGGGGTTCTGAGCCAGGATGGAGGATTTCATGGAGGCCAAAAGAGTAGCAAAAACTCGGGAAGGATTTCATGAGGAGCAAATGCACACAGATGTGAATGTTACATCACAAACGTGCTTGCACCTCTTGTCAGCTGCAAATAACTATGCCCAAGAGCCTCAGTTTTGCCTTTGCATAGAATGCCGTGATTCTGAGTTCTTGTCTTTGACTTTCTTCTTCCTACTGTGTCTGCCTCTCCTGCATTCCACGCCGCTTCCCCGGCTTCCTCGTCCTACCCCCGTGTCTCCTGTCATGACATCCTAAGAAATTACTCCCTGCCCCCCAGGTTTTTAAATACCTGTATCCTTGACTTGGTGGTGTTTGAGGAATTATCTCCAATCAGTCGATTAGCAAAGCTGATGGAGACTCTGGAGAAGACAGTCCCAGGATGTGGGTGAATAAGAAGCAAGGTCTGGTTCCTCTGGGTGCCTGTTTGCACGGCCAGAGGCTGACAGACTTTGGGTGCTCCACAGTAACCTCAGAAAGAGTCCCCCCGCAGCAGCAAATTCTCCCAATGCAGTTTTGAAACACCACAAGAGGAGGAAGCCTCTTTAATCAAATAATAACCAGTCAGAGATAAGGCCTGCTAGGCTGAGCTTGGCCAGCCAATCACAGGCTTCCTTCCGACTGCAAGGACAAAGAGACCAAGGCTTCTGGAGTGCATTTCAGGGCTTGTTACAATTTAATGATGCAATGAATGGTGTCTTCTTCGCATTGCCTGGTGGGGACTTTCTAACTGGGGAGTAAAGCTCCGAGCTCAGTAACCTCATTCTCAGGGGAGGTGTCCACAGCTTGAGTGTTCACATGGGGCCTCTGGCTCCTGGCCTGGCTGTTTCCAATTTGCATTTCTCACTGCTGAGGGGAAGGGAGGCTTGACTGGGGCTGAGCGGGGCTGGGGTCCCCACGGGGTGAGCCTATTTGACACCAGATGTGCAGCTCACTGACTGTGACTCTGAAAAGGTCATGGAGAGATGCTGGAGATGCTTTATGTGCATTTCATATTTGTCTTTAATCAGTCATGACTTTGGTCTTCTCTCTTTCTTCATCCTCTTTCCAGCTGCTGCCACCCTCCCCTTTCAAAGCTATTATTGCTCTGTTTGGCTTATGAAGAGGTCTTGTAAAGAGAGTAGGTTCTGGGGACTAAGAAGGTATAGCGGCGAATAAAGGCCCTTGCCAGCCCTGTCCATGTGACTTTAAACACAGTCGCTTCCTGCTTAGTTGTTGCAAAGACTACATGCATAAAAACTCCCTCTCCTCCCTCTGAGGCTCTTACAGGCCCTATAGACTAGTAGACAAACCCTCAAAGGGTCTTGATATATTAGAGCTCAATATTTAAAGGAACTTAAGGAGAACCCTCTTATTAGGTAAATACGCATTCATTCAACAGTTATTTATTTTGCATCTACTCTGGTAGAGATGTGCTGACTGGGGGCACTGAGGTGAGCCAAACCTGGCACAGTTCCCTGCCCTCCCAAAACAATGTCAGCACAGGAGGTAGCAGTTTATGAAAGAAGTCCTTAGTGCAGTGGAACCAATGGCAGGGACTGGCGAAGAGGGCTTGTCATGACGGGTATGTGCCTGTCCAAAGGAACTACAACAAAACCAGCAGTGGTGGACAGGAAGCGGATCCGAGTCAGAGGGACAAGTACAGTCAAATATTCTCCAAGGGGACCCCCTGCAGGGCTGCTACTGGGGAAAGAAGGAGAAAAAGCAAAGGTGTGTATCTCCACTCCTTTAAAAAAATTGATACATAACGTCTCGTTGAAATATAATGTACATACCATACAATTTACCCATTTAAATGCATATATAGTTCAGTGATTTCTAATATAGACACACAGCTGTGCGGCCATCAGCAGAATGAATTTTAGAACATTCCATCACCCCATAAAGAACCCCCTTCCCATTAACAATCACCCCCAACCCTTCCAACACCTCATCCAGCTCTAGGCAACTACTGATCTACTGTATGTCTTCTATAGATCAGAAACGCCTACTCTGGACATTTCCTATAAATGCAATCATAGGATATGTGACCTTTGCAGCTGTTTTTTTTTCTCTTAGCGTAAAGTTTTCAAGGTTTACTTCATTTCTTTTTACTGATGAATAAATATTACATAGTATAAATATGCTACAATTTTTACAGTCACAAATATCCACCATTCATCTGCTGGAGGACATTCGGGTGGTTTCCACTTTTTTTTTTTTTTTTTTGTGTGTGATATCATGAATAATGCTGCTATGGACATTCATGTACAAGTTTGCATACCCTTATAGCCACGAATTCACAGCCTCATAGCAGGAAAACAGGAAAGAAACAAAGCGAGCAAGAGAGCTAGTCATTAAAGGGCTTCTCTCCCGTCAGAAGTTACGATGATAGCAGCAGCCGAGTCTAACATTTACACAGATTTTCACAGTGCATAAAGCACAATTATATATTCTCTCTCATGTAACCCTCCCCACAACCCTAAGCAAAAGGAAGGTGGTATTTTTATTGCCCTTTCAAAGATGAGGTGCTGGAGAATCAGAAACTTGAGAGTAACTTGCCAAAATCTACCCAGGCAGGAACTGAAGCCAGAATGAAGTCCTACGATCTTCCTACTCCAGCTCTTCACATGCAAAACAGGTCTTTATTCTTCTCCTACATATTCAGTCTTGGCTTCCTAGATGTTTAGTTCAAGAGAAAAAAAGAAAGAAATTTAAAAGGGCTTCATTATTTATGGAGAAAATGGCAATGAGGCCAACAAATAGCTGTTATGTCGGCATTTAAAACATTTTTACCTAAGGCTCAGAAAGACTGAGTATCTTACCTAAAGGCACAGAGCTAGCAAGCTGGCCATTGATGATTCAAAGGAAGATAGAAATCTGATTCCCAGATACAGGTGAGATCAACTTGCTTCCTTCCTAACAGCCTACTGAGGGCAGTGCCTCTGCAGCTGCCTGGCTTGTTCAAGTGAGAGGAAGGTGCACTCTGGGTGAAAGCACTGCAGATGGGGTAGGCCTGGCTGAGGAAGATGCCATACAGAGCAGGGGCACACGAAAAGGGATTAAGGATCATGGGAGTCTCAAGATGCAGGGGAAGATGGCTACAAAGGAGAGAAAACAGAGCGACTACGGAGAGATGGAGAGGACTTCACCGAAGGCTGGCCAAGTTCTCAGCTTGACCCATTGCCAGGAATGTTTTATCCAAACCCCTGAGATCACCAGATAAACAATAAGGGAGAGGTGCTGGGTAGGATGGTATAAGAAAAAAAAAATCAACCTGGTGTTACCAGAAAGGGGTCCTGATTCAGACACCAAAAGAGGGTTCTTGGTGCAAGAAAGAATTTGGGGCAAGTCTACAGAGTAAAGTGAAAGCAAGTTTTTAAGAGAAGTAAAGAAACAAATGAACAGCTACTCCATAGACAGAGCAGCAGCATGGACTGCTCAACTGAGTATACTGATGGTTACTCCTTGATTATATGCTAAACAAGGGATGGATTATTCACAAATTTCCCAGGAAAGGGGTGAGGAGTTCCCGGAATTGAGGTTTCAACTCATGAGGGTTTTTAGACTACACACGGTAAATGCCTTCGCATTTTTAAACTGTCATGGTGCAGGTGGGACATGGTGGGAGTGTCTTTTGGCATGCTAATGCATTATAATTAACATATAATGAGCAGTGAGGATGACCAGAGGCTGCTTTTGTAGCCATCTTGGTTTTGGTGGGTGTTAGCCAGCGTCTTTACTGCATCCTGTTGTATCAGCAAGGTCTTTGTGACCTGTATCTTGCCCCAACCGCCTATCTCGTTCTGTGGCTAAGAATGCCTAACCTCTTGGGAATTCAGCCCAGCAGGTCTCAGCCTCATTTTACCAGCCCCTATTCAAGATGAAGTCACTGGTTTGAATGCCTCTGACTCAGGGATGACAAATGTGGTGATTGAGAGTGACAGCATCCTCCCAGATTCTCAGCACCTGTCCAGTCCCAACCAAAGCCCACAGCCCTGGCAGAGCAGCACCAGAAAAGGACCTTCCCAGAAAGAGGGTAAAGCTCTCCAGGGGAGTAGAGAGGAGGCTAAGCAGGCCACGTGCACACAGGTGACAGCGCCTGGCCGCAGGTCATGTCTGAGATGGAGATTCCAGTGCAAAATGCTTTCACCTGGGAGTGGGGATGATGGAAAGAACAGCAGGGATGTGGAAGTACCAGAGGTCTGGAACCAGCCAGGCACCTCATAGCCCCTGGATCTTGATTCATGACACCAAAACCCTGCCAACTTCATTTGATTTCCCTTTTATTTTCATCACTTTCAGAACTCCGTACACATCAGGCAAGTCACTGTCAGTTTGACTCCAAAATCCATAATTTTTCTATCATTTCATGCTCCCACTCCTAAGAGAGTTCTTAAATTCATTTTCTTTCTGTCTTTCGCAAGCTGTCACTTATTATATTTTCCCTCCTGTGATTATTCTAGCACTACCAAAATCACTTGTGTGTGTTTATAGCATATATGAAACCCCCTTTGCAAAAATTATATAACAGTGAGATTATGACAGTCAAAGAGATCTGATCTAACCAACCCCAATTTGCCTTTAACCTCCAGAATGCCCTTAATCATTGCTGGGGTCTGGCCAAGTGACCTTTGGGAGACATTTAATTTATAGTTTAAATGATAGCCCTTCCCTAAAACTAAGCCGCCTTTGTAAAACTAATGAAAGACCACCAGGTTAGGAGAATGAAAGGAGCCTGAATTCTGCTAAGGTAAACAATTACCAGCCATCATTCTGGAGGTCACAAGAGGTGCCACTTTTCCAGTTACTCCTGCAGATAACATTGCTCTTGTAGAACCTAAGATAAGCCTTTTTAGATGTCTTTTCAGGTTTTTGCATTTGTGACCACTGATGGCTTCACCCAGTCAGCCAGCTGGATCTGTGGCCCCACCCAGAAGTAGACTGAGCAGGCAGGAGGACCATTTTCCACACCCCTATGATTGGATCCCCAACCAATCAGCAGCACCCATTCCCTGGCCCACCAACCTATCCTAGAAAAACCCTAGCCTCTGAATGTTTGGGGTGATTGATTTGTGTAATAAAATTCCTGTCTGCCATTCTGTAGGCTCTGCATGAATTAAACTCTTTCTCTATTGGAATTCTCCTGTCTTGATAAATGGGCTCTATCTAGGCAGTGGACAAAATGGAACCATTGGGTGGTTTCATACATGCATCTAGAGCCATACTCATATATAACTGTGAGAATACATCTCTGTGTGCACATATATTCATATGCATGTATCTTTGCTTTTAGCTATCTGTGTTTTGTTGCCTTCAGAGAAGGGTGTGAGTGGCTTTAGTTTTAATTTCCTTGAGGCTAGGTAAAAGCCTGTCCTTGAATAGTGGGTTTGTGGTGATCTTCTTATTGTATGTCATCACTTGAGTAAAGAAACTGACTCTTGTAACGAGGGCAATTACCTTGCTGCAGCTATCTTCTGAGTATTTTTTCTCTGGGTTCTTTCATCCCAGAGAAGATTTGTGGGAACTTCCATTAATGGTGTTACCCATTGATGTGTACCATTGATGTGCATGTCATGACCAAACTAAACCCATCTTTGATTTGGCTTTGATCTGCACTGCCAAGGACAGATCACAAATACACACACACACACACACACACACGTCAACTTACATGGGGAGATTATATCACAAATTCAGAAACATCTTAGCACCAGGCAGCCAATATAAATGAGAAAACTGGGTTAGATGTGATTAATGAGAAGCAGTGGGGACTGGGGTCAAGTGGACAATATATATCACATCCAGTGGCATCTACTACCTCCAGCCCAATATTGCCATGGGAAAATGTAATCTCAGTGTGGTCAGATCTTCTTATCTTCAAAGGAGGCTAGAAATAAGGATTTCTCCGTTAACGAAATCTCCATTTTTTGAAATTTGGTAAACATTCACAGATATGAAATACTGTACAAGCCAGAAAGCACACACAGATTTCAAGATAAATTTAGTCTGTGGGCTGCCGGTTTTTGCCCTTTAATGTGGACATAATATGCACTTGCATACACATACCTACCTACTCTTGCATGGTGACCAAATATTCTAAGTAGACTGTGAGACCCAATCCTCCAGGTGGCTGTGGGTTTGTCTGTCTTACTTCTATAATCTAGAGTCATCAAAGTGTGGTGGGAGGACCCCTGTATCACTAGTCTTCAGGAACTTAATAAGCATACAGATTCCTAGGCACCACCCCAGAAGCCCTGGGGACAGAACCTGGGAATCTGCATTTTAACAGAATGCCCAAGTAATTATGATGCCCACTCAAATTTGAGAATCACTGGCTCTAGGTCCTGAAGAACCTTGAGTATAGGCTAAGGCATTTGAGTGTGTTTGAGTGTGTCCTGAAAGCTCTGGAAAATGTCCGAAAATGACATAATTCAACTTAGGTTTTAAAAAGATGGCACCAATTTGTCATTGTATACCTCAGAACAGTGTGTCTCAACATGTGGTCTTGGCCACTGTTGCATCAGAACCACTTTGATATCCTGTTGAAATGCAGACTTCTATGCCCTTCTGAGTCACAATTTCTCATACGTGCTATAATCATAATAGGGAATATGACTATGGCTAAATATGAACCAAGCACTTCATACAAAATGCAGATAATAACCCTGCAAAATAGATACCACTATGTTCATTTCATAAATAAGAAAATGAAACTCACAAAGGTGACATGTGTAGTAGTATTCTGGATATATTTCAAAAGAAAAACAGCATCCTTATCCTTCAGAGATACCTACCAAAATATTCACCAGTGAAATGATATGATGTCTGAGGATTTGTTCCAAACTAATATGAGAGAGGATGTGGGTGATGCTAAAGGTGAAACAAAATTTGTCATGAGTTGACAATTGTTGAAGTTGGGTGATGAGTATATTCAGGTGCTTTATAATTTGTTATTCTATATTTTTCTATTTTTCTAAATTTAAATTTTTTCTATTTTTTATAATGAATTGAAAGAAATACTTCCTTCCTACTACCGCATCATGCACTATAGAGCTTTACAAATATATGATTGCTAAATGAGTGATTTTGCCCACTGTTTGTGCCTCACCTGGATATTAGCAGGATTCCAGTCATTAAGAGTCCCACACAAACCCAAATGTATTTCTATAGATTTGTTTTGTAAAATGACTCATCAGTGCCTATAACACCCCTCAATATCGTAAGTTTGTTTATGGCCAAGAACCCACCTACTTGCTATACCTGGCATAGAGCCTTGCACTTGGTAGGTATTCAATGAATGCCAGATGGGTGAAGGTGACCTGTGAGCGTGGGGAAGGCTGAAATGACTCAGAGCACCCTGCACACATACCTGTCTTCATGCCAAATGGGAACATCCCAGGCTTTCCTCCCAGGGTCCCTCTTTGAAGCACGGCACGCATTGTTCCAGATAATTTCAGGCTACTCCACTATGCACTCCCTTTTGTTATTGCCTTATGCATATTTGCTTGTTCAGGTGTGAATGTTTGGTCTTCCCAGCTAGATCATGAGCTGCCTTGGGGTTGAGAACAATGTTCTCTTAGATCTCTGTAGTCTCCAGGCCTAGCACAGAGCCAGGCCCAGCCACACCATTTACCCATGGCGTGGGTAAATAATCCATGCTATGCCAGCCACAGAGGAGCACTGTTTAGATTCCCCTTCAAGAGAACCTGCTGCAGGTGCCTGGTTGACTGACAGCCTCTCGGTGCTGCCCTGTTGACTCCACCATGCCATTCCTGCCAGGGCCACATGTACCCCAGGCCACTCCTGGTCAGCAGCTGAATACAATGGTGGCATAGGAGCCAGGCCTCTCCCTTTCTCCCCATGTAGCCTTCTCTCATCAGTCTGGCAGCCTTTCCCAGAGCTGCCCTGTGGTCTGAGGCTCCTCTGACCCAATCCTTCCTTTGCTCTCTCCTTTCACAGGACTCAGACCTGTACCATGGTCCAAGGCCAGCCTAATTCTGCTCCATTTCCTTTCATCCTTCATAAACACCTCCCCCGATAAATCTTTTACATATCTACTCCTGTTTCAGTATCTTCTTCTAGGAGGACTCACACTGTTGAATAGGTGAAGTGCCTGAGATCCAATAACAACCAGGGATTTCCAAGCTCCCTGTCTTGCACATGACAAAAAATTCTATTGATCTCCTAGTTTACAGCTAAATATGTGGTGTGTAACTCTTATCCTAAAACAAATTAAATCAACTTTTCTACATCAAACTAGGACATTCTATTTTGAAGTCACATGTTGCAGTGGAATGAACTGAGGGCCTTAGGGAACCTATATGGTGATACCTGGCCTTGTGACCTTAAGGAAATCACTTCTTATGGTCCCTCACTTTCTTTATTCTTAAAGTAAGGCTACTAGGATCTTCCTTCCTCCTTCATGGAGATGTTGGATATATTTATGTTTTTTAGAAGTACTCTAAACTGCCCTAAGACAGGGTTGGCAAACTTTTATGAAAAGAACAAAATAGCAAATATTTTAGGCTTTATGGGTCATACAGTCTCTATTACAACTAATCAACTGTGCCATGTAGCACAAAAGCTGCCAATATAAACAAAGACTACAGCAAAATTCTATTCAAATAAAAACTTGTGGTGGGCTGGACTTGGTCCCAGGGCTGTAATTTACTGACCCTTGCCCTAGAGTCATGGACGCTTATGGTTGGAAAAGATAACAGGCATCATAGGGTTTTGGGTAACTAGATCCTTCCTCTGACATTCATCATAGACCTGACTAATCCATCAGGAAGCGCCTTCCTGCAGAGCTCAGAAGCGGCCTCAGCATCCTTCTTAACACAGAGTGACCAATCAAGCTAAGATGACATGTGTAGTGATGTCTATCATTTCCCATTGATTTGTTCGAATCCCACACCCCACAACTGAGAAAACTGAGACCAATGATTCAGTAATAATGAATATAAAAGTGTTTTGAAAAGTATAAAGCATTCCTTCAATGTGAAACATTCTTATCTGAAGCGAAAAAAATCCCAGCCATTTAAAATACAATTTAAGTAATAATAAGTTAAATTATTTCATACACAATGATCCTGATTATTTTTTGCAGCAAGAACAAGTAGGCCCAAAGTGCCGTTTTCCCATCTCCTGGAAAGTAGGGATTCATTCTTTTAGTATGTACAGATAAATGTCTGCCTTGTTTCTCCACTGGCAGAAAATGAGCTGAGCTTTCTGGCCTTAGGTTGCAGTTCAGGAGGCAAGGTTTAAATTTCCTCCTCTGCAAGACACAGGTGCTGAGAGAGGGTTGCAAGCCATCTTAGATTCCCTCCAAGCAAGTGTCTGTATTCAAAGCAAAGCCCATAGAAATGGGAAACACGGTGTTCCCCTGGCCTCTCTTCTCCTTGAAGCTGTTTGTCTTTGTGTTTTGGGAAGGCAGCCTTGACATTTCTTCTCTCTATTCAAACTTGTTGATCAGAAAGATCAAAAAGCCTTCTGTAAAATATGCAAGTACTAAGAACTAAAAACATCCTTTTCTGCCCCTAAGAATTCAAAGACCCTTGTGAATATTAAATAGATGAATCTTTGCCATTTGGAAGTCAACCACCCCTTTTGGAATCAGATGATAGCCATGGAGCTCTCGGCAGGAAAGACGCATGTGCCATAGTCACCGAAAGTTCTCCAGCCTCCAGGATCACCTCTTTGTTTATATCCAAACAACAATAATCCCAGACCAGTTAGTATCACAGTCATTTCCACAGAATGCATATAGCCTTCTCATTAAGCAGAACACTCAACATTCTAGTTTGAAGCACACGCCTTAGGATGACTTTGCCTGGTCAGGGCCGGCCTGGTGATCCCACATGCCAGCCTCGCTCCCCAGCAAGAAAGTGGCCCCAGGGGTCTCCGCCAGAATGGGGTGGATGGCACCCCAGCCTGGATCTCAGCTTCCGGTCTAGAATGCAGGATGTGCTGCCTTTTCACAATGTGACACTATCCAGATTCCCCCACCATACATAAAAGCACAAATTTCCCCACAATTCCAAAATCCCAGAGGAGAGCCTAGCACTGGATAAGCCCCTCTAATGGCCTTGCCTAGGAGCTGCTGGCTCCTGGAGGGAAGAGTCCTGAGGGTGGGGACCACTGAGTCAAGTCCCGGAAAGCCAGGGACTGGGGTTCAAAACTTCCAGGTACTAAGCACCTAGTCTGGGTGTGACCACCATGTCTGGGTGTGACCACCACCACCTTTCCATCCCACAGTGCCACCCTCCTACCTATGCCAGCCAGCCAGCCAGCCTGATTCCACTACCAGGATGTTTACATGGGGAAGCAAAGGGAAAAGAATATTCTGGGGACTCATGGGTTTGTGGGAGTCTGAGTGGGATCCCCTGGCACTGTGATCTGCTACACAGCAGTTCACAGTCCCCTTTCCATAAGTAAAGCCCTCTCTGACCTCTCCATATAAAATGTCAGCTTCCCCTCGACTCCCCACGACCACCCAGCATCTCTGTCCCTGCTACTTTCCTTCATTTTCCTCCATTACATGAATCATCATAAAACATTACAGAGCTCATTGTCTATCAACTATCCCCCTCCACTAGGGTGTCAGCTTCTTAATGGCAAGGATGTTTTGTTTTGCCTGCTGTGGTGTTCCCTTCATCTAGAAGAATGCCTGGCACAATAAATATTTATTAAATCGATATAATGAATAAACAAAGGAATCACAAGTAGCCTTGTTTCTAGAGCCCAGCTCAGCCCCACCTCCCCTGGGAGCCTCCCCTGACTGCTCTGAGGATCACACCATTTTTCCCATGGTGCTCATTTATTTTGTCAACAAGCTTGTATTGAGCACCCACTGTGTGCCAGATCCCAAGCTAGGCCCTGAGTTTACAGGAGAGACCAAGCAAAGCCCTTGCCCAAATTGCTGGCAATGTAGTTTAGCACACAAAAGACATCTAGTTTGGGTGTCCAATTGTTTCCTGATCTTCCAGAGATCAAGGAGATGCTAAAGGAGGGAGTAGACTGACATTGCCTGAGCACCCACTATGTTCTCAGCATGTGATATGTGCTTTTCTGGAACCAGGTGGGTTTTGCCCCTGAAAAGAAGGTCATCACTGGGGAGAGTGTAGGAAGGGAAGAAGTAGGACTTGCAGAGCACAACAATCAGAACACAGAGGCTGCAGGGAAGTGCGAGTCATTTCCCACTGGAGATAGAAAAGGAGGCTCAGATGAGACATGGGGAAGGATCACCAGGCCTGGTGTAAAGAAGCCCAGTTGCACCCTGTGTTGGGGTGATCAGACCCAACACCAGGCCATGGGGGCTATGAAGTCCAGCAGAGTCAAAGAAATGAGAAAAGACAAGTTAAGAAAGTGGGACCGGGGGGGCCAACACTAGTATGGAAGCTGCAAAGACCCCGAGCTCTGGGAGCCCATGCTATTTATTGGTGATCAAACAAAGAAACAGGTGGTAAGGTTGTGAGGGTTGCGAGAAAGTGATGCATCAAGCGACTGAGCTGCAGCTGTGATGGTTTAGCATTTTCTTTGAAGCATACGGAACGTGTTCTGCTACTTGAGATAAGAGGAATGCTAGAAGCAAGGAGTCAGCAAGTCTAGACATATTCCAGAGGCCACGAGGAGTTTTATATCCTGAGCCCTGGATTCCATCCAAGCCATGAGGGGTTTTATGCCCTGGGCTTAGATTATAGTGTGGCAGGGCAGACTTCCACCCTTTAGCACAGAGCTTGGTGTTCGTTCCAAAGGCCACGAGGGGTTTTAGACCCTGGACCCCGGACATGTTCCAAGACTCTTTTACATTATGTCAGACCTGCAAGCCCTGCCTCAGCTTCTCTCCCAACACTCGGCTTTTCTCCCAACACCCTGACCCCTTAGGCATGCCACTCTCGCTCTCTTAGCCATTTCCATTTCAGTAAAGGGCAATTGTTGGCCCCAGCAACCTCTAAGGCTCACTACATAAAGACATCTATGATCTTTTCTAATCAACACAGCATCTTCCTCCTTTACTTCCTGTGGACCCTGTCCTGATACCTCAGTTTAGAAAATGACTTAGGACAGTTAATGTGATCTTTCCACAAAGGAGAGTCCATTACACCTGAACTTTGATTTAGGCAAAACAGTTTGGGGGATAAAGGAGCATGAAAGAGCTCAGTGGTTCTCACTGTTCTGTTCTTTCCAATTAACCTTAGAGCCTCCTCTCCTGCTCTGCCCTCCCCTGGGACCTTCCCATCCTGGAGCCCAGCCATAAGCTGTCTTGGTTCTTCAGTTGCTCAAGTGACTCACCTGATTGGCTGTGAGGTCCAAAGCCCACTAGGCCTCCCACAGGGCTGAAGCCAAGAAGACTGGCCCCTTGAGTAACTTCTCCCTCATCATGCTGGTTCCCATCCCTGAAGAAGATGGGTCAAGACAGGCAAAAGAGGGAATGAGCTGAAGACACGCACTGAGCAGTTGCCTCTCATCTTGCTGTGAGTGGCTAGGCAGAGGTTAAGGTTTCCTGTCCCCACCCCCTCTCATTGCCCAATTGTCCACAAGGAAAACCACATAGCAAGTACTGGGTGGCTTTTGGAACCACAAACAGTCCGGATCAATTTGTTCTAAAGGCTCATTGAGCAACCACATTGCCTTCTTCCCTCTTGCTTGTCTGGCCATGAGGCTCCCTGCTGAGCAATTGCCTGCCCAGACAGGCAAGAATGCCAGCTCCTCAATTATAAGGGTCTGGATGCATAAAGCATAGCTCGACTAATTGACCACATCCCACTTGCAATCACGACAAGACAACATGAATAGAATCATAGTTTCCTCACTAATCATTTCAAGGTCTTTCTAAACACAATCTTTCTTTCAAATGTGTTATCTCACCACCAGCCTGAGATATGTTGCTAGTGACAATAATTAACTGATGGATGACAGGAAGCTAAAAATTATTCTTTAAACAAAAGAATATGATAGTATCATTTTAATAGCTCTGCTTAGCATTTTGATAAACAAACAACATTTTGTGTTTGTGGATTCTATAAAGATGTCCAAATCAATAATCTCAAAAAGACCTACATATTCTGTAACCAAGACATCAGAAAGTTAAAATCAAACAATTCAATTACTAATGTTTATTGAGTATCCACCATTCACAAGGCACTGGGCTGTGGGTTGATACACAGATGTATAAAGCTCAATCCTTGACTTGGAGATGGTGAGTTGGTCACTCATTGGGGTTTGAGGACAGAAAAGTTTTGCAACCAACATAAAAATAAAGGAGTGAGCTGGGCGTAGTGGCTCATATCTGTAATCCCAGCACTTTGGGAGGCTGAGGCAGGCAAATCACTTGAGGCCAGGAGTTCAAGACCAGCCTGGCCAACATGTTGAAACCTCATCTCTACCAAAAAATACAAAAAAGTAGCTGTCCGTGGTGGTGAGCATCTGTAGTCCCAGCTACTCGGGAGGCTGAGGCACAAGAATTGCTTGAACCGGGAGGCAAAGGATGCAGTGAGCTGAGATTGTGCCTCTGCACTCCAGCCAGAGTGACAGAATGAGACTCTTTCTCAAAAATGAATAAATAAAATAAAATAAAAAATAAGGGAATGGAAACTCAGCCAGATATGAACTTCCACTGAAATAAATATCTGAAATATGTAACTTGCTGGATTAGGCATATTATTGTGAACAGGACCCTTCCAAGTTCTAATTTGACAGTTGACAATTTGACATGCAGCATGGAGAGATACAGGACAGACATGAATGATGCTAGATTTGATAAAATGTCATGCCATCACAAAATAGTTTGGAGAGTATTCAGCCACAAGTAACAGAAAACACACAAATAATGGCGTAACCAAGTATGAGACGTTTTTCTCAATCATTAAGAATTCCAGAGTTAGACTGCTCATAGCTGGAGAAGTTGTCATGAAAATAATCAATAATTTCTACTATTTTCTTTCTATATTGTCCTCTGCTTGTAGATTTTGTCCTCATGTTTTCAAAATGGCTGCAGCATTCCAGGTGTCATGTCCACAATGCAACAGGAAAAATGAGAGAAATACAAAGGACAAAAGTCTTCTCTTTTATAAATGACTGCCTTTTTATTTGAAAAAAGAAGCCTTTCTCAGAAATCTACTTTCATCTCTTTGACCAGAACAAATCACATGGCCACCCCCAACTGCAAAGGAACTGGGTATTTTTTACTTTGCAGGATCCATAGTAAAGGAAGGCAAGGGAGAAGGAGATTTAAATAGGTTTCACTAGACCAATAGAATTTGCCATGTATTTATCACATAATAATCATGTAGTGTTTGAAATTTACTTGATTTTACATTCTAAAAAGCTATTTTTCTGCCCCACTGAATGTACAACTTGGCTCTACTTGCCTTTTTTAAATTAGGTTTTTAGATATAATTATGTTTTTAAGAATATATTTTTAAGGAATAGTTGGGTACAAATTTTGTAGTGATTATCTCTCAGTGGTAGAATTATACTTTTTAAAATTTATTTCTCTGTGCTATCTAGTTTTGTTGTTTTGTTTTTTTTTTAATTTGCCATAACAAAAGTGCATTGTTTTATATAAGAAAGCAAAAAAAAATTTCACAAGAAGGTTCATGACTCATTATGGTATATTGTCAAATGCAAAAGCAGTGTATACGATGTGTTCCCAATTTTCAGAGAGTAGCAAAAGCCTAGAGCATTGCCTCTGAATGCTGGGGATATATTAATAGATTGCTTTCATTTTCTTTCTCTGCTTTTTGGTATTTTCCAAATTGATCACAGCAAAAAATATTAAAAACAAATAACAATCGTGGCCTATGCAGCTTTCCACCTGGACTTGGAGGAAATGAAGTCTTCCGAGCATAAACTGAAAAAAGAATTTGGGGAATAAAAATCACGCCAAAAAAAGAGACAGAGAAGAAAGAAAGAGAGAGAGAGAGAAGAAAGAAAGAGATAAAGAAAAAGAGGAAAGAAAGAAAGAGAGAGGGAGGGAGGGAGGGAAGGATGGAGGGAGGGAGGAAAAGGAAGGAAGGAAGAAAGGAAGAAAAAGAAAAGAGGGAGAAAAGAAAGAAAGAAAAAAGAAAAGAAAGAGGAAGGGAGGGAAAGAAGGAAGGAAGGAAGGAAGGAGGAAGGAAGGAAGAAAAAAGAAAGAAGAGAAAGAAAGAACAAATGAACGAACGAAAGAAAGAAAGAAAGAAAGAAAGAAAGAAAGAAAGAAAGAAAAGAAATTCTACTGAACAGGCCTTGTTTGTTAACACCAAAAGGAAAACAATAAAATGCTTCCCTCCTCCTCGTTTCCTTTCTCTAAAAGCAGTTTCTGCTGAGAAACATTAAACCCCCTTAACATTCTTCAGGGGATTCTCAAATCCAAGGCTCAGAGCCGGATAGAAAGAGGGTGTTTGTTCCTTTCTGGTGAGTCAGCTGTGAAACATGGCCCATTGTTTCAACAAATATGGCCACCGGAAGCGGTCCTCTCATGGCCTCTTCTCTTTCCAGGAGGCTGAGAGGCTGGGGAGCAAGAAGATGCCTCCTTTGCCTTTCAGACAGACCATTCCACACAGAAATTCAGCAGTCATTTCCTTTCTCTTATTTTTTTCCCTTTCCAATAAACAGCTTTCTCCCAAAAAGCAAGAGTCCATCTACAATTCTCCTGAATTTGCAGAGCCAAAGGCCATCATCTCAAAGCCCTGGAAAATGAACGTCTAGGTAAAGGGTTCTCCTACTGGATCAATTTCAAAAGCAGACAGTCCATTCGTTAGGCATTCATTCACTCATTCACTCATTCATCCATCCATCCACTCAGCAACAGTGCCTGGCCTGAGGATACAGTGAGAACAAGGCAGAGTAAACATGGCCTTCGGGAAGCTGATTTGGGGATGCAGGGTGATAGGGAAAGACAGAGAATAAGAAAAAAGGAAGCACATCAATAAATAATTTCAGGAAGTGGGAGTGTGATTTAAAGTACATAAAGCAGGGTAAGGTTCTAAAGAGCCACAAAGGAGTAGGCGGGTGGTCAGGAAAGAGTCTTTGAGAAGGTGACATTTGAATTGAAACTTGAACAATGTGAAGGAGGGAGCCATGAGAAGTTCAGGCAGGGCACAGGCAGGCAACAGCAGAGTTCCAGATGGGGCAAGCGACAGGAGGTGAGCCCAGAAAGGCAGCACGAAAGCACAGGGGCTTCGAGGCTGCAGGAAGGAGTGTAGATTTAAGAACAAGTGGCTATCTACAGCGTAGTGGGGATCAAAAGCCAAAGGTTGCAAGCAGTTATGCATTCACGCACCAGCACCTGTTTTCCAGTTGTGTCAGAGAAGATTAAGGACGAGAGTAAAAAGTTTCTGCTTTCTCAGAGCTTCTAGTCTAGACCAGGAGACAAAAATAATGCCTAATGCAATTATGGAACGATTCGGGGCTAAGTCATGTGACTCTAATTTATATAAACACATTTGGAGAAGGTGAAATCAGTGAGACCAGAAGCAGTCAGAGGATTGCATGGGGAGAGAGTGGGCTTGACCTAGAGGATAGGAAGTATTACATCAAGGATGGCAAAGGTTAGGCTGCACGCACCCACTCCTCCTTCCATGGCAAATACCTTTAACCATTCACAGCTCTCTTTCCCACTAACCTGGGCCCCGAAAACCTTCTCAAACTAGCATTCCAGGCAGATGCCCACCCCCTCCCCGCCCCGGCAGTTAATCAGAGTTAGCAAAGGAAGAAAAAACGCAGCCTGAGCCAGACATAGTGAGTCAGGGAAATTGGGGAGAGAAAGTGCCTCCCAAATTGAGAGGCCTAAAGATCAAGCGGGAGTTATCTAACTGTAATGGCAGACAGTGGTTCCTCACAGAATAGCTTGTGTGAAGGGCTGGAGGTAGGAAGGCCTGGGGCAAGTAATTCAATGTGGCTGGGGTTACAAGGGCAGGGGCAGAAGGGGCTGGAGAAACAGATGATCACAGAGGGCAGTGGAAGCAATGCAAAGAGTTTGAACTTCATGTTACGGCGATAGAGAAGCTTTGAAGGGCTTAAGCAGGAGAGAGGAGTGACCCTAGTTTCATTCTCAACATCACTCTAGCTTCCCAGCCAACCAGGGAGCACACAAATTAGGAGGCTGGTGCAGGAACCCAGGGCCTGGACTCGAGGGTGTCAGGGGGAATGGAGATAAGTAGGTGGCCTTAAGCTATTTAGGAGATGAAATGGCTCAAAATTGGTGATTAGCTCTCAGGGTAGAGAAGAGAGTAAAGAACGAAGTCCAGCCCCTCAAGTGAGTCCACAGATACCTGCAATGACAAGGGAAAAATGAGAACTGACAAGCCCCACTGGTCTGTGCTTTCAGATCTAACACACCTGCAGGAAGCCAGCAGTGCCTACAGCTTCACAAGACGATGACGTTCCCGCTCTGCCAGGAGCTTGACATGCCAGGCATCCAGCCGTTTCTCACTTCTGCTTTAGGTCTCAGGCAAACTATGCAAAACCCTTTAAGTCCAGGGCATCTCGTTTTTCACGGCAAAGAGCAATGACTCAACCTTTGAAAGCCACTTGACATTTTAATTTGCCAGTGCCCCACCTTGGCAGAGGATAATCCAAAGGTTCAGAGTGGCTGAGGGCGTTATTCAAGGTCACATAGCAAGTTGGAGGTGAGTAGAGACTTAGAATCAAATATTCCCAATTTGTTACACTACTTGCTGCCCAGGTTCTGAATAAATCAAGCACCTTAAGCTATGTCACTGCCCTCCTTAGCCTATGTGAGCAATGGTGCCAAGAGTAGGAGAAAATGCGGTAGCCCCCATTCTCAGTGTTGTGTCAGCTCCTGTATAGTCAATCCCTTCCTTTTAATAAAAGAACCTCTGGGTTTGTCTCTGGAGCAATGGATGGGTGGGCAGAAATCCACATCTCTATACATCCCAGTTCCTCCCAGACTGTATGTCTATTCTTGACTAGCTTTGAATAACTCAAAGAAGGTGGAGTGGGGCGTGTTCTGATTCTGAAACACGACATTTGAACAGCACCTCTCTCCTGGGAGTGAGCCATAAAATGAGGTAGCGCCTGAATCTCATCTTTCATCCTGGTTCCCCTCAGCAGGCACCTGAGCCCCTCCTGTGTGCCAGGCACGCATCAGCAATGCACATCTGTTATCTAAACGCAATTTTGCTCAGGCCTCCAATAAGCACTTTATCCGAAAGAGGAAGAAAAAGGATTTTTAATGCTTGCCTTCTCCTGAACTCAACCCTGCTAGAGTTGATCTCATGTGCGGTCTGCAAATCCAGGGGCACTGAATTGCTGTGAGAAAGTGAGAGATGACAGCTGGGTGTGGTGGCTCATGCCTGTAATCCCAGCACTTTGGGAGGCCGAGGCAGATGGATCACCTGAGGTCAGGAGTTCGAAACCAGCCTGGCCAATATGATGAAACCCCGTCTCTATTAAAAATAAAAAAATTAGCCTGGCATGGTGGCAGGCACCTGTAATCCCAGATACTCAGGAGGCTGAGGCAGGAGAATTGCTTGAACCAGGAGGCAGAGATTGCAGTGAGCTAAGATCATGCCACTGAACTCCAGCCTGGGCGACACAGCGAGACTCCGTCTCAAAAAAAAAAAAAAAAAAAAAAAAAAGAAAAGAAAGAAAGTGAGTGATGAGATATCTAGACACCTGGGGGGTGGGAAAGTGGGGACTGGGATGGGGAAGCTGAAGCCTCAGAGGCTGGGAAGGCCCCAGATGGGAAATCCCCACTGTGGGTGGGCCCAAAAGATGGACAGTGAATATGATGAGATGGACAATATAGGCCCTCCTCCTCCTCCCCCACATCTGCATTCATTGATTCAACATTTATTCAACAAACAGTAATTAAACACCTTCTGAAGTGTTCTGGGTACTGGGACTATAACAGTAAACTCAACAGACCAAAATCTGTTCTCCTGTAGTTAATATTGTAGTGGCGGAGACAGATGTTAACAAGGATATGAAATGTTAGGTTGTGAGACAGGATGGAGTGACAGCCTGAGTCAGGAAAGGTGGCCCACAGAGTGGGTGGTATGTGAGAGGGGAATAAGAGTGCTGTCAGGGGAGGCCAGGGAAGGTGTCAGGGAGAAGGTGAGTTGTTTTTGTGTGTGCGTTTGGCTGGGGGGTTGTTTCTTTGTTTTTTGAGACAGTCTCACTCCATCACCCAGGCTGGAGTGCAGTGGTGCCATCTCAGCTCACTGCAACCTCCCCCTCCCGGGTTCAAACAATGATTCTCGTGCCTCAGCCTCCCTTGTAGTTGGGACTACTACAGGTGTGCGCCGCCACACCCAGCTAATTTTTTGTTGCATTTTTAGTAGAGACGGGGTTTCTCCATGTTGGCCAGGCTGGTCTCAAATGTGCCTGGCCTCAAGTAATCTGTCTGCCTCGGGAGAAGGTGAGTTTTTATTAAGCACTGAGGGAAATGAGGGAGCTAGTACTGCAGATGCCTGGGGGAAGAGCCTTCCAGGCAGGGAAACAGAAAATGCACAGTTCCTGGGATGGGAGCGTGCTTAGAGTATTAGAGAGAGAAACATCAAATCCACCGGTCAGGAGCAGAGTGGGCGGTGAGAGCAGGAGGGGCTGAGGTCAGAGTGGTGGCCAGCCAAAAAACAAAACTGATAAGCATTTGATTTTTTGTGTGTTGAGGTTGGAACAGGGTCAATCCATAGGGACAAAGGGGCCAGTGGACTTCGAGGGGACATGTACATTATATCTGGTCTCCCTCATAACACTACAAATAAGGCAAGCAGGGCTCAGGAGGGGAAGAGGAATTGTCCAAGATCACAAGATTAGAGTGGTAGAAGCTGGAGTCGATCCTGCAACTGATAGATTAAGCCTCTGCTCATCCCACTACAGTCAGCTAAAAGGTGGGCAGTTGGGAAGGAGAAAGACAGACACAGAAGTGTGTCTAGATAACAGATGTGCAGTGCTGATGCTGTGCCTGGCACACAGTAGGTACTCGGGTGCCTGCGGAGGGGAACCAAGATGAAAGATGAGATCCAGCTGCTACCTCACCCCACACTCACTCCCAGGAGGGAGGTGCTGTTCACATGTTGTGTTTTCAGAATCTGAACATGCCAGATTCCACCTTGTTTGAGTTATTCAAAGCTGCTCAAGGACAGGAGAAGAAGTAGTGTCGGGAGGATTGGGGATGTTTGTAAATGTGGATCCCTGCACACTCATCTATCTCTCTAGGGCCAAAGCCCAAGGAATAGCCCAACCCCTGCATAATCGTAGGATCTGAGAGTGGAAAGGACTAATACTTAAATTGATCACATATCCCTCTTTGCATGGGACAGGCCCAGAGTGCTCCTATTGTCTTGCAGAATTATTTTAAGACCCTCTTTCATCCTGTAACACAACCCTGGTTTGGATGATAAGTTATATACTCACCCTACTGGGCCTCAGTTTATAGATAGAGGCCCTGTGTTACATGGTCTGTGATATACTTTAAGATATTTCAGCTTAGATCGTAGGATGTGTATGTGTTTGTTTTAACCTATGCCCTAGGGTAAAACAAGGAGTAGTAACTCACCTAGATGTGATTAGTTAACATCTGAAGTACACTCATCAGGAATATACACTTCAGGCACTGGTTAGCATTTGAAATGATCTAACAAAAAATGGAGGCTATAACCAGCCCTTCGGTCAGAGACTTTATAAACAGTTATGATGAATGTTAGAAAGAATTTTTCCTTGGTGGAATGAAACGATGAACACATGCAGATTGCTAGACATGTTCAGGCACTCCTACTCTTACATGAACAGAATGTGAGAACATAGCCTAGTTCTGCAAGACAACAGGAGCTCACTGGGCCTGTCCCATGCAATAGCCTGTACTCTCTGGAAAGCCACCCTGGGCTTAAGACTCGTTCATAGGAAGGTTCTATTGTCTGATTCTGGATAGGTTATCTGATTCCTACTGCTAAAATATTGTTACATTCTTGCATAAAAGCATAAAGAGAAGCTTTTATGCAAGATGCTGAGGGAAGACCTCAAAGGATAGAGAGCTGAGTCTTCACCAAGCTTACATAATTACATGTTTGCATGTCTTTTTGCTAATAAGCAAAGGCACATGTGGTGGAATTCCAACTGAGACTTGTTTTCTCTGTGATCTTACCTGTAGATCCTGCCCGTATCTACTGAAGAATTAAAGAACTGTGAACAATCCAATTGTCTTGGTTCAGTTGACAACATCTGGGAAGGTGGCAAGGTCCCAGAGGAGAAGGAGCCACAGGCTGTGTCATACACACCAAAGCAAAGAAGATCTTGGGCAGCTGTACAAGTGTCCCTCAGGGAGAGAGCCCTGTGTACCCAGAGGGCATGGAAGCTTCAAGGAGAATTCTTGAGCCAGTGGCTGTGAAATGGGACAACCCAGCTGCATCCTGCCTGATGGTCTCCCAAACCTGCAACCGCTGGGAGTGGGGTTATCTCAGAGGCTATCAGTGTGCATACATGATGACCCTGGAGACACATACACTCTTAAGCAAAAAAGGCTGGGAAGTACTGAATTGAGCATGGTAGGGTTCAAAATAGGAAGTTAACTTATTTATACCTCTTTTTATTCTTTTATTCTTTTTAATTTTTGTGGGTACATATTAGGTGTATATATTTATGGAATTCATCAAATATTTTGATATAGGCATATACAATAGGTAATAATCTCATCAGGGTAAATCACATCACCCCAAACATTTATCCTTTCTTTTTGTTACAAATAATCCAATTATACTCTTTTAGTTATTTTTTAAATGTACAATAAATTATTGTTGACTATGGTCGCCCTGTTGTGTTATCAAACACTAGATCTTATTTATTCTATCTAACTACATTTTCATACCCATTAACATCCCTACTTCCCCCCAACACACACACACCCTTTTCTGCCTCTGGTAACCATCATTCTACTCTTTATCGTCATGAGTCCAGTTGTTTTAATTTTTGTTAGCTTCCACAAACAAGTGAGAACAGGCAATGTTTATCTTTCTGCACCTGGCTTATTTCACTTAATATAATAATCACTAGTTCCATCCATGTTGTTGCAAATGACAGGATCTCATTCTTTTTTATGGCTGAATAGTACTCCACTGTGTATATGTACCACATTTTCTTTATCCATTCATATGTTGATGGACACTTAGGTTACTTCCAAATCTTGACTTTTGTGAATAGTGCTACAATAAACATGGGAGTGCAGGTATCTCTTCAACATACTAATTTCCTTTTTTTGGGTTTATACCTAGCAGTGGGATTGCTGGATCATGTGGTAGTTCCAATTTTAGTTTTTTTTCAAGGAACTTCCAAACTCTTCTCCATAGTAGTTGTCCTAGTTTACATTCACACCAACAGTGTACGAGGATTCTCTTTCCTCCGCATCCTCACCAGAATTTCTTACTGCCTGTCTTTTGGAAAAGCCACTATAACTGGGGTAAGATGACATTTCATTATAGTTTTGGCTTGCATTTCTGTGATGATCAATGATGCTGAGCATCTTTTCATGAATCTGTTTATTGTTGATATGTCTTTTTTTGAGAAATGCCTATTCAGATCTTTTGCCTATTTTTAATCAGATTATTAGATTTTTTTTCCTGTTGTGTTGTTTGAGCTCCTTATATATTCTGGTTATTAATCTCTTGTCAGATTGATAACTTGCAAATGTCTTCTCCCATTTTGTGGATTGTCTCTTTACGTTGTTGACTGTTTCATTTGCTGTGCAAAAGCTTTTTAACTTGATGTGATCCCATTTGTCCATTTTTGCTTTGCTTGTCTATGCTTGAGGGACATTACTCAAGAAATCTTTGCCCAGTCCAATGTCCTGGAAAGTGTCTCTAGTGTTTTCTTTTAGTAGTTTCATTGCTTGATGCATTCAATTTAAGTCTTTAATCCATTTTCTTTGATTTTTGTATATGGTCAAAGACAGGGGTCTAGTTTCATCCTTCTGCATATGGATATCCAGTTTTTCTAGTAACATTTATTGATGAGACTATCCTTTTTCCAATGTATGTTTTTGGCATCTTAGTTGAAAATGAGTTTACTGTAGATGCATGGATTTATTTCTGGATTCTCTGTTCTATTCCATTGGTCTATGTGTCTGTTTTTATGCCAGTACCATGCTGTTTTGGTTACTATAGCTCTGTAGTATAATTTGAAGTCAGATAATGTGATTCCTCCAGTTTTGTTCCTTTTGATCAGGATAGCTTTAGTTATTCTGGGTCTTTTGTGGTTCCACATAAATTTCAGGGTTGTTTTTCTATTTCTGTAAAGAATTCCATTAGTATTTTGATAGGGATTGCTTTGAATCTGTAGACTGCTTTGGGTAGTATAGACATTTTAACAATATTGATTCTTCCAATCCATAAACATCCTCAAGATATAAGTAGTTTACACACCACAATTACAGTGTGATAATATTGTGCTTTTCTGTGTAGGTACTATTACCAGTGAGTTTTTTACTTCAGATGATTTCTTATTGCTCATTAATATCTTTCTTCTTTCAGATTGAAGAACTCTCTTTAGCATTTCTTGTAGGACAGGTCTGGTGTTGAAATCCCTCAGCTTTTGTTCATCTTGGAAAGTCTATTTCTCCTTTGTGTCTGAAGGATTCTTTTGTTGGAACAAAGTAAAAGTTTATCCTAAAGATAAAAGTTTTCTAGAATACAAGTTTTTCTCCTTCAGCACTTTAAATACATCATGCCACTCTCTCCTGGCCCATGAGGTTTTCACTGATAAGTCTGCTGCCAGATATATTGGAGCTCCATTATATGTTATTTGTATCTTTTCTCTTGCTGCTTTTAGGGTCCCTTTTTATCCTTGACCTTTGGGAGTTTAATTATTAAGTGTCTTGAGGTAGTCTTATTTGGGTTAAATCTCCTTGGTATTCTATAATTTTCTTGTACTTGAATATTGATATTTTCCCCTAGGTTTGGGATGTTCTCTGTTATTGTCACAGGATCCTTAGGGTGTCACTTTTCCAGCTCAAAACCTCTGTGGCTGGTGGTGCTTTTGCCTGAGTTTTGCTCAGGCCCACTGGGCTCATTCTACCCACTCAGCCCTGCAGGCTGTGCTTGGATCGCACTATCAGCCCAGATCCCACACCTGCCAAGGGGAAGCCAAGCATGGAGCGGTGAGGAGTGTGTGAGTGAGTGTGGAGTTTGGCCACTGTGCACAGCCAGGCATGCCAGCTGTGGCAGGGTAGGTAGCTCCAGGAGCCAGCATAGACACTGGCTCCCTCCAAGGCTGTGGCCGGACCACGCATACCACAAGCAGCCTCCAATGTGGGCACCGGGAAATGTGGTGGCACCCAGAAGCTTGGAAATGCCAAGAACTGCAGAGCCCCAAAGAGGGTGTCACAGCCCTGGCTTGGGGAGCTCCTAAGTCTAGGCTCCCCAAAGGGCTACACCTCTTCTGTCCTCTCTTCTCTCCTCCTTGTTGACGACAACATGGCAAGCAGGGGGCATGTATTTGACGTGTTTGTGTTACAGCTCTTTCAGTCCTGCCATCCAGTAGGTCCCAAGTTCTTATCCTGCATCCAGGGAGAATAGAGTACATAGACAACTGGAGGGTGAGCAAGGTGGAGAGGAGCTTCATTGAGTGACACAGAACAGCCTCAGGAGACCCAAAGTAGGTAGCACCTTTCCACAGCCAGGTCATCCAGAGGAGTGTCCAGCTTTCAGCAGAGAGGAGATCCAGAGTGTGTAGCTCCTACCCACAGGCAGGTCATCCCAATGAGTGTCTAGCTCTCAGCAGAGAGGAGACCAGGAGTGGGTAGCACATTTCCGCAGGCAGGCTGTCCCTACAAGCTGAGGAGATCCAACATGGGTAGCTCCTTTCCACAGCGGGTAGTCAGCCATCTGTGTGAGTCTGGCTGAGTCTGGGGTTTTTATGGGCTCAGAGGGGAGAAAGTGCATGCTGATTGGTCCATGGGCAGCCATGAATAGGCCTGGAAAAAGCATTGTAAGTTCTCACTCTGGGCCATGGACTCCACCTGGAGCTGGCAACCCAGACCCCAGGCTTCAGGTGGTCCCTGACTTGAAGGTGGAGTTTCGCCAGGGACCTGCCCCTTCCTGCCCAGGAGCTTGTCTGCCTCCTACCGCCATCAACATTCCATCCACAGGGCCCAGGCTGTTTGTGCCAAGGGTTGCCTGCAGGCCCATGCCAAGCTGCCTGCAGCACCCCCCCACCAGCCTCCTTCCCATGTTCAGTGGCACCCAGAGTCCAGTGGGGGCTGAGGCGGCAGGGTTTGGCATGTCGGTGCCACCCCAAGTGCACGCACACCTGGCTGAGTCATGACAGTACCTGGGCTCAGCCACAGCTTTGCTCCACACTGGAGTGGGAGCCGGGAGTGGAGAGAGGCCAGGGAGCAGGAGCAGACACTTCCGAGCCTGTGGGGAAAGAGCTCACAAGAGCGCAGGGATGCTCAGGTCGGGAGCTGGGGCTGGACGGCAGCAGCTGTGCCCAGGAGCATGAGCTCCTGCTCCACCAATTCAGTAGGGGGCAAGGCTCTCACCTGTTCCCAGCTCCCACCAGCACCACAGAATGCACAACCCCACTGCACCTCCCCCGCTGCAGGTGGTGTCTTCATAACAGCTGCTCCAGACTGGCCACTGCTGCCATCATTATTATTCCTTTGAATAAACTTCCTACCTTTTTCTGTCTCCCTACCTTCTCTTTAAAATCAATAACTCTTAGATTTGCCCTTTTGAGGCTATTTTCTAGATCTTGTAGGCATGCTTTATTTTATTATTTTTTTTTTGGTCTCTTCTAACTGTGTATTTTCAAATAGCCTGTCTTCAAGCTCACTCATTCTTTCTTCTGCTTGACTAATTCTTCTATTAAGAAACGCCGATGCATTCTTCAGTATGTAAATTGTATTTTCAGCTCCAGATTTCTGCTTTATGCTTTAACTATTTCAACTTATTTGTTAGATTTATCTGATGGGATTCTGAACTCCTTCTCTGTGTTAAATTGGATTTCGCTGAGCTTCCTCAAAACAGCCATTTTGAACTCTCTACCTAAAAGGCCACATATCTCTGTCTCTCCAGAGTTGGTCACTGGTGCCTTGTTTATTAATAGTTCCTGTGGTGAGGTCATATTTTCCTGGATGGTCTTGATGCTTGTTGATGTTCACTGGTGTGTGGGCACTGAATATGTAAGTATTTATTATGTTCTTCACAGTCTGGGATTGTTTGTACCCATCCTTCTTGGGAAGGCTTTCCAGGTATTTGAAGGGATTTGCGTGTTGTGATCTAAGTCTTTGGTCACTGCAGCCATATCTGCTTTAGGGGGTGCTCCAAGCCCAGTAATGCTGTGACTCTTGCAGACTCATAGAGATACTGACTTGGTGGTCTTGGGTAAGATCTGGAAGAATTTCCTAGATTAACAGGCAGAGACTCTTATTCTCTTCCCTACCTCCCCCAACAAACAAAGTCTCCCTCTCTCTCTCTGTGCTGAGCTGCCTGGAGCTGGGGAAGGGGTTAGAGAAGAACCCCTGTGGCCACCACCACTCAGACTGTGCTGGGCCAGACCCAAAGCCAAGCCAAGGACTGAGTCTCACTCAAGGCTTGCAGTCACCATTGCCTGACAACTGCCTATGTTCACTCAAGGCCCTAGAGCTCTACAATTAGCAGGTAGCAAATCCAGCCAGCCTTGTGTCCTTCCCTTCAGGGCAATGAAATCCCCCTGGCACTGGATGGGTCCAGGGTTGCCATCTGAGAGCTAGGGCATAGAGTCAAGAATCTTAGGACTCTACCTGGCTCTCTATTATACTACAGCTGAGCTGACAACCATGCCACAGGACATAGTCCTTCTTGCTCTTTCCTCCCACTTCCACAAGCAAAGGAGTCTCTCCGCCATGGCCTGCACCACCCCAGGCCCATGGTGAGGACTGCCTGGCTACTACTGTGGTTCACTCAAGGCCCAGGGGCTCTTCAGTCAGCTTCTGGTGAATTCTGCCAGGCCTGAGTCTCTCCCTTCAGGGCTGTGGGCTCCCCTCTGGCCCAAGGCAGGTCAAGAAATTCCATCCAGGAGCCAAAGCCTGGAACTGGGGATCCTAGGATCCCACTTGGTGCTCTACTTCTCTATAGCAAAGCTGGTAACCAAGTTGCAAAACAAAGTCCCCTTTAATCTTCCCTCTCCTTTCCTCACGCAGAAGGGGTCTTCCTCCGTAGAGCCACCATAGCTAGGGATGTGCTGGGTCACACCTGAAGCCAGCACAACTCTGATTCTCACCCAAGGGCCATGGCAAATACTTCCTGTCTACTACTGCTGATTATTCAGGGCCCAAGGGCTCTTTAGTCAGCAAGTGATGAATTCTGTCAGTACTAGGCCTTTCCCTTCAAGGCAGTGGAGTCCTTTTTGATCCAGGGTATGTTTAGAAATATTGTCCAGGAGCTGTGGCTAAACTGGTATCCAAGTTGCAAGACAAAGTCCTCTTTACTCTCCCCTCTCTTCTCCTCAAACAGAAGGAAGAAGTACCTCCAAGAGCTGCAAGCTGTGCTGCCTGGGGTTGGGAGAGGGGTTATGCAAGCACTCCCTTGGCCTCCCGGCTTATATCCCACTAGGTCCCAGTCACCCCAAGTCCACTGGCTCCATGCCAAGCACAGCACTAGGGCTTGCCCAAGAATTACAGTCCGTGTGGCCTAGACTGCCTTTCAATTTTATTTAGAAGCCCAAAGCACTTTAGCCCATGATGGCAGAGCTTGCCGGAACTCAGCTTCTGACCACTGCAATGGATGATTTGCCTGTGGCTAGGACTAGTCAAAATGCTCTCTCCATGGGTGTTGGTTGGGTTCTCCCTGGTGTTTCTTTCTGCTGTGACAAGGCAGCAATGAGTTTCAATGCAAATTTCCACAATCACTGCATTCTCCCTCCAACAAGCACACAGATTCTCTCTCCGCACCACATGGGGGCTACTGGAAGATTGTGCAGAGGTGGTGCAGGCAATTCAAGGCTGTCTTTCCTACCCTCTATAGTGCCTCCTTCCTTAATGTGATATTAAAACCAGGTACTGTGAAAAATCACCTGATGTTTGGTTCTTATGAAGGTGTTTTTTTGTGTGGATAGTTGTTCAATTTGGTGTTCCTGTGTGGGTGGACGATTGCTGAAGATTTCTATTCAGCCATCTTGCTCCACCTCCCTCCTGCACCTCTTTTACAGCTTAGTTTGTGAACAAAGATTCATTCCTGTTATGATAGCTATCACTGATCGCTCATTCACTCACATATGCATTTATTCAACAGCATTTATGGCAGGTGCTGTTGTAGGAGTTAGGGACACTACAGTGAACCAGAAAAACAATCCGGAAGTAATAGATACATGGTACATCCATGCAATGAAATATTTAGCAATAAAAACAAATGAAGTACTAATACATGCTACAACATGACTGAACCTGAAAACATTATGCTGAGTGAAAGAAGCAGAAACAAAAGACTATATATTGTATGATTCCATCTCTATGAAAAGGCAAATCAATGGAGACAGAAAATAGATTGGTAGTTGCCAGAGGATGGCGTAAGCTGAGTGCAAGTGAAGAGTGACTTCTGATAGGTTCAGGGTTTATTTTGAGGATGATGAAATGTTCTAAAAATAATTGGGCTGACGGTCGCACAACTCTGTGAATTTACTAAATCCACTTACTTATACACTTCAAATGGGTGAATTGAATGATATGTGAATTGTATCTCAATAAAGCTGTTAAAAAAGAATATTACATTTAAAATTTTTAAGATTAAATCAATAGATGCAGACATTTAAAAATTAGTAGATACAATAGTAGCTCACTATGTGACTACCGGGATTACTTCCGTGTATTTAGATTTTTTTAAACTTTTTTTTTCTGCAGAGATGGGGTCTCACTATCTTGCTCAGGCTGGTCTAGAATTCCTGGCCTCAAGCAGTCCTCCTGCCTTAGCCTGCCAAAGTGCTGGGATTCCAAGCATGAGCCACCATGCCCAATCAGTATATTTGTTTTAATATAATGAATACTTCTGCTAGTGAATCATCCAGAAGGCAAAAGTAAGTGAGGCATCAACTGACCCAGGCTGAGCTGAGAAGCTCAAGCTCAAATTGAGAAGACTGCCAAAAAAAAAAAAAATAGTGTGGATTTTCTGGGGCTTTTATTGTCCCCACCCTTTTCAGTTTCCATTAGTCTAGAGAAGTGAGAGTCAGCAGATTGGATGAAATTTCCTGAACTGGAGCTGTAGAGAAAAGTCTTCCTAAGCCTCCTTGAGTGCTGCAGGCATGGTTTCTTTTGGTTCTCCAGAGACAGAGCCTAAAGCAGACCCTTGGAAGCAGGTAACCTTTTGGGAAAAGATCCAGGAAGCAGGAGTGAGAGACCACAGAGAATGAGACCTGGACGGGGCAGCACCAGTTAAGAGGACATTATCAAGCTGATTCCCATCTTGGGAAATGGAGCCCAGACCTTCTGGGGACTGTCTGAGGCACCACATAGAATGTAACTCAGAAGTGTCTTTTATTTATTTCTATTATTTATTTATTTATTTATTTATTTATTTATTTATTTTGAGACAGGGTCTCGTACCATCATCCAGGCTGGAGGGCAGTGACGCGAATAGGGCTCACTGTAGCCTTGACCTCCTAGGCTCAAGTGATCCTCCTACCTCAGTCTCCAAAGTAGCTGGGACCACGGGCACACACCACTATACCTACCTAATTTTGAAATTTTCTGTAGAGATGAGGTCTTCCCATATTGCCCTGTCTGGTCTCAAACTCCTGGGCTGGAGAAATTCTCCCACCTTGGCCTTCCAAATGCTAGGGTTACGGGTGTGAGCCACTGCACCAGGCCAGAAGTGTCTTCTGAAGGACCTAGAACAGGCATTTATCCCTCTCCAAGAACATTAACTGCCCCCAGCTCTGGGCAACACCTACAGGTGGGCTAAGTGGGTTTCCTCAGTTTCTGAGAAAGCTCTGAGATCGAACCTGGCACTTGAGATGGGACACTGGAAGTAGGCAAAGAAGTGTCCACCACTGCTGACCTGCAATTAGAGGTGACCAAGAGGTTGTGACGTGGGGCACAGAAAGAGTCTGCTTCATGGGGTGTGAGGTCCTGGATGCTCACTGTCTAGAAAAGAGACACATGTCAGGAAGGCGGGTGGGGGAAGGGCTGACCTTACCAGAGAAATACCCGGTGAACTGGGGAAGGAAGACAGCATGTTTCAGACGTTGCCTGTGCATTGCTTCCTTCTCTGCTTGCAATCGGTCCTAAAAACACTCTCTTCTGTTTTAGCAGAGGAGAAAGCTTGAATAAATTACACAAGCTGCCTGAAGTTGCTCTGGAAGAATATGACAAGGTAGGGATTCAAATTTGGAGACCAACCTAATCACAAAGCTCAACTAATATTTCTGTATTTTGATGATGACACATTATAAAATACGTTTTATGTAGGGGCTCGGATTACACACACACATATATAACTAAAAGTTTCATAAAAACCTCCCTTCTCATGGGCAATACACTCTGATGTTTAGTTCTATTCTGTTTTTAAATGCCATTTGCAACCATTAAACTTATTCGATTACTTATTTATTCAATTACTTGTGAGACACATATAGTGCCCATCCAAGCCATTCCCCCATTAATAATAATTGTCATATTATTTGTAGTTAGCCCTCTCCTTCAGTCTTGGCCAGTTCCCAATTAAATGCTCTTAAAACTGGGTCAGTTTTCTTTAGAGTGCTAATCTTAAAGTGTACTTACATATCCCATTTGTGCGGTTATTGATTTCTGCCTGTCTTCCACGAACTGTAAGGTTTACTCATGGTCAAGTCTACTTTGACTCACCTGTCTCCCTAGCGCCAGCAGCATGCATAGTATACAGCAGGTGCTCAGTGTTGGTATAATGAATTCATTTTAATAAAAGTGATTGGTTTTGAGGTCACTACTCTCAGATGTATTTTTTTTTTTTTTTTTGGAGATGGAGTCTCGCACTGTCACCTGGGCTGGAGTGCAGTGGCGCAATCTCGGCTCACTGCAACCTCCACCTCCCAGGTTCAAGCGATTCTCCTGCCTCAGCCTCCCAAGTAGCTGGGATTACGGGCACCTGCCACCACACCTGGCTAATTTTTTGTATTTTTAGCAGCTAATTTTTTGTATTTTTAGTAGAGATGGGGTTTCACTATGTTGGCCAGGCTGATCTTGAACTCCTGACCCCATGATCTGCCTGAGTCGGCCTCCCGAAGTGCTGGGATTACAGGCATGAGCCACCACACCCAGCCTGCCCTCAGATGTATTCTTATCTCCTTTCTTCTTCACAACTCCATGAGTGGACACAGGGAGGGGGGTCAACTGCTTGATTTCAAATCCTGCCTCCGAATCCTATAAGGTGCATGATCTCCAGCAGGTTTCTCATTCACACACAAAAAAAATAATAATGACTTATCTTATGGAATTATTGTGAGAATTAATTGATAAGATCTCATTGTGCAAAAATAAAGTGGGGGTGGGAATAAAGGAAGTTTACTGTAAAAAGCCCTGAAATGAATTATAGTCAAGTGAGGCAGATGTTATGAATTGAATGGTGTCTCCCTTGCCAAAAAAAAAGAGAAAAAAGATATATTGAAGTCCTAACCTTCAGGATATCAAGTGAGCTTATTAGGAAATTGGGACATTGCAAAAATAATTAAGATGAAGTCATACTGGAATAGAGTGGGCCATTAACCTCATATGGCTGATGTCCTTATAAGAAGATGGCCATGTAAAGACAGAGAAACACAGTGAGAACACCATGTGATGACAAAGGCAAGATCTCAGTGATGCAGCCATAAGCCAAGAAATGCCAAGGACTCCAGACAAACTACCAGAAGGTAAGAAGAGGCACTGTCAGATTCTCCTGCAGTTTTCAGAGGGGATATGGCCCAGCTGACACCTAGATCTCAGGCTTCTCGCTTCCAGAACTGTGAGACGATCGATTTCTGTTGCTAAAAATAATAACCTCAATGACGATTAGTCATTATTATCATCATTCTACAGATGAGGGCAAAGTAGCATCTTTCAAACCCAAGTGAATTAATTGGCATTCATCCTTTAGGGCCTGGGACTGGTTTCTGGGCTATACCTTTTATATATTTCAAATGCACACTCTAACAATACAACAATTCAAAATTTTAGTCATTTAAACCCTTCCCTCAGGTAGCAAAATCCAGTGGCTAGCAATTATTGCAGTGTCCCAATTTAAGGGCATGTTAATAACATGTAAATGTTCTATTCTTACCAACACACATTCTAAATAATTTCTTCCAATCACCAGGCCTACTAAATTGTCCTTCTAATCTTATCACCTGTGACATTAAAAAATCTCTTGACCAGGGAGATGCAGGCCCTAAAGAGGAGTTGTGAGAGGATTTAGCAAAGACCTGAAGGTGACTAAGGTTAAGGAAGTATTGCCCCTTGTCATCAGATCTCACATTTCCCAGACAGTAACAATCATGCCTTTTAGGGTCTAGAGTTGACCCCCATTTGGGTGTGTGTTTGATCTGCAGTGAGATCTTACCCAGAAGGGGTAAGGAGTCTTCTTAGAAGTAGGATCCACAGGGATGGCCTGACTGATTACTAGCTTGGGCCCCTCCTTCCATGTAAAAGAGACATTGCCCAGGTCCCCCAAGCCTGACAATGTGGCATTGTGGACTGGTGATGGAGAATCCAGAGTGTAACTCAGACCCGAAGTTGGCTCCCGGCTCAGCCACTTATCAGCTGCCTCATGTGTCCTCATCTGTAAAAGGTGAACAAAAAGAGCTCCTGCTTCATAGCATTGCTGTGAGGAGAAATGGACTTGATGGGTGGATGTGCTAACACAGCACAAGGCACACATAAACATTTTTTAAAGGTTTGTCTTCTCTTCCTATATTATTATTGTAATTATTATTAACATGAGTATTGAAGCCTCAGGTTAACTTTGACTTCTTCAGTTCCCAAATGCAATCATTTTTTTCTTTGTTTTTTGTTTTTGTGTTTGTTTGTTTGTTTTTGAGATGGAGTCTTGCTTTGTTGCCCAGGCTGGAGTACAGTGGTGCAATCTCGGCTCACTGCAACCTCTGCCTCCCAGGGTCAAGTGACTCTCCTGCCTCAGCCTCCCTAGTAGCTGGGATTACAGGAGCCTGCCACTACGCCCAGCTAATTTTTGTATTTTTGGTAGAGACGGGGTTTCACCATGTTGGCCAGGCTTGTCTTGAACTCCTGACCTCAAGCAATCAGCCTGCCTCAGCCTCCCAAAGTGCTGGGATTATAGGTGTGAGCCACCATACTCGGCCCAATGCAATCATTTTCTAGGTACTATTGATTTCATTTCTGCAGAGCCTCCACTGTCCCCTTCTCTCCGTTTCTATCCCTTTCATTGCCTCTTGCCTGAGTGAGATTGGAGCCTCAGCACTTCTCATGTGGTCCTGCTCAGCTTCTTGAAAAGCATAATGACACCTTACACCAGTGGTTCTCTAACTTTGCTGGACATTAAAATCATTTAGGGAGATTTGATTTCCCCATGCCCGCCACAGACCAATTACATCAGAATGTGTGGCCATAGACAGAGGTACCAATATGATCCAGGGGATTCCAATGAGCCTGCAAGGCTGAGAAGCACTGCTCAGTCCATGGTTCACACTACTGCTAGAGTGGCCTTCTCAGAAGACAGCTCCACCCAGGCCTCTCCCCTTCTGAAAAACACTGATGTCCCCCTTCTTTTTCAACTCAAAAGAAATCTTATTTCTAGGAGAATCCATCCACCCAAATAGTTCCAAGCCCTATTTTAAAAATAAGTTCACTGACTCTGCATATGTTAGTAGTTTTCCATTTGCAGAGTATGTGGACTGACAGATAGGTACTATGAGTTCAGTAACACTTTTAAATCAATGGTGTTTCTTAGTCATCACTGCAGAATCTCCATATACTTGAAAAATAGCACATATTGAGAGCTGTTGTGCCATTTGTGTATACATAAATTCATTAACTTACCCCAAGAACCCCACAGGCCCCAGGGTCCATAGCCCACAGAAACTGCTGATTATGGTCAAGGTGAAAATTTCATTGAGCGTCAACTTGAAGCCATAAAATGGTTAGATAGGTTTTCCAAGGCCACACAACCAGAAGCGGAGCAGGGAGTTGAGCCCCAGTCTTCTGATACCAAGTTCAGTGCTCTTTTTACTGCAGAAGATTCTCAAGACTTTCTGTATCTGTCCCAACACACCTGGTATGGTTTGACTCTGTCCCCACCCAAATATCATCTTGAATTGTAGTTCCCATAATCCCCACATGTCATGGGAGGGACCTGGTGGGAGGTAATTTAATCATGGGGGTGGTTACCCTTATGCTGTTCTAATGATACTGAGTGAGTTCTCACAAGCTCTGATGGTTTAATAAGGGGCTTTTTCCCCTTTTACTCAGTACTTCTCCTTGCTGCCACCATGAGAAGAAGGAAGTGTTTCCTTCCCCTTCCACCATGATTGTAAGTCTCCTGAGGTCTCCTCAGCCATGCTGAACTGTGAGTCAATTAAACCTCTTTCCTTTATAAATTTCCCAGTCCCGGGTATGTCTTTATTAGCAACATGAGAACAGACCAATACACCATCTCTTTTGATTTATGTGGCACCATCTCCCAACAAGCACGAATAGGCCTAATAAAATAGATCCTGTTATAGGACCAATATGTTTATATGCCCACTGTGTAGTAAAAGACCAATTACACAGAGACAGCAGGGTTTGCAACAGAGAAAGAGTTTAATGATTACAGAGCACCAAGCAAGGAGATGGAAAGCGATCCTAAAATTCATCTCCCCAAGGAGTTCTTGACTGGTGTTTTTAAGGGGATTGTGGAGTGGAAGGGGCTGGAGAGTTGGGATCATTGACTGATTGGGGTAAGAGGGATGAAATCATCAGGAAACTATTTTTTGGTGAGTTAGTTCCTGTGAGGTTCTTCAGACCAGATGATGTCAGTAGTTTCACTGGTATGCAGGACTTGAAAGGAATATCTCAAAGGGAAAACTTAACATCTCATAATGTTAAAGTTGTTATCTATAGAACAGTTGAGGGGAACTATAATCTTATAACAGGGTGTGCTCATGCAATAGGCTCCAAACAGCTATGAGGAAGCAAGTCAGAAAGCAAGCTGACCTAATGATTAATGCTGAGTTTGCTGCAAGCTTGGTTTATTTACATATCTCCCCCTCCCTTCTTCACTGATTTTATAAAGTTTATAGGGGCGGTTTGAATCCTTCACACCATAACTTGTTGTGGTAGCAAGAATGATGGTCCCCAAAGATGTCCATGTCCTGATCCTCAGAACATGTAAAAATGTTACTTTATATGCCAAAAAAGACTTTGCAAGTATGAACAAGTTTTGCATCTTAAGATAGGCAGATTACCATGAATTATCCACATTGGCCAAAGGTAATCAAAAGGGTCTTTATGAGAGGGAAATAGGAGAGTCCAGGAAGGACATGTGTCAATGGGAACAGAGGTCAGAGTGATGCAGGGCTATGAGCCAAGGAAGTCAGGCAGCCTCTAGAATCTGAAAAAGACAAGGAAGAGACAAGTCAAGAGTCTCCAGAAAGAACACAGTCCTGTAGGCACCTCAATTTTACCCCACTGAGACTAATTTTGGACTTCTGACCTTCAGAATTGTAAAATAATAAACTCGCGTTATTTTAGACAACTGAATTTGTGGTAACTTGTTACAGCACAACAGGAAACTAAAACACCCTTGCATACACCCCTGCATTTCTACCTCTACATTTACAAATGAGCTCCGCCCCTTCCCAGGGGCCCCTCACATCACCACTTGTTAAAATGCTACCCCACTCCACAATGGAGAAGAAAAACTTACAAAGGGAAAAATACTTAAACACCCAATATATGTATAAAAATATTACAATATCAAAAGGGAGTGTAGTGGTTAATAATACTGAGGTCTTCACAATCAGAGCTGCATTTTAGTTCCACCTCTGCCACTTTAACAGCTATGCGATTTGGGGTAAGTTATTGAACCTCTCTTGGGTTCTTATGATGGTCTTTTGATGTGTCAACTTGCCTAGACTACAGTCTCTAGTTGTTCCATCACCCCAATCCAGGTGTTGCTGTAAGATGTTTTGAAGATGTGATTATAACTCATAATCAGTTGACTTTAAGTAAGATAAATTATCCCAGATAATCTGCATAGGCATAATTTAATCAGTCAAAAGGCCTTAAGAGCTGAACTGAGGCTTCCCTGATGAAGAAGAAATTCCATCTCTGAACTACATCTTCAGCCTGTGCCTAAAATTTCCAGCCTGCCCTTCCAGGGCCTGCCCTAAAGATTTCAGACTTGCCCAGCCAGCACCCACAATTGCATACAGCAAATTTCTTGCAATAAATCTCTTAATATATATCTCATACTTGTTCTGCTTTCAATTGATACAGTCCTTAAGCTCTAAAATTGAGATAATAGGCCGGGCGCGGTGGCTCACGCTTGTAATCCCAGCACTTTGGGAGGCCGAGGCGGGCGGATCACGAGGTCAGGAGATCGAGACCGTGGTGAAACCCCGTCTCTACTAAAAATACAGAAAATTAGCCGGGCGTGGTGGCGGGCGCCTGTAGTCCCAGCTACTCGGAGAGGCTGAGGCAGGAGAATGGCGTGAACCCGGGAGGCGGAGCTTACAGTGAGCCGAGATTGCGCCACTGCACTCCAGCCTGGGCGACAGAGCAAGACTCCTTCTCAAAAAAAAAAAAAAAAAAAAAAAATTGAGATAATAGCACCTACTCACAGGACAGTTGTGAGGATTCAATGAGATAATGCATGGAAAGTGTTTGGCACACAATTAATTGCTAAACAAATATTTGGTCTTGTCCTATTTTGTTTGTAATAACCTTGGTAGACTGCCATGAGTTCTTTCCCTCATTCTGTTCCAACCTCCTTGCCATGTGAACAGCAAGGAACCTGCTGCCATGCTGATACCATGTCACTTGGTTTAGCCAATGCCATGTTAGCAGGTGCTATCCAAGCAGAGACTTGAAAAGAATTTGTATCTCAGAACTCCTTGCCAGCCACATAAGGAAGCCCTTGATGGATGATGAGAGGTACATTATCCAGTCACAAACCTCCCTGCCCTTGTTACCAATAAGCAGCAAATCTTTTAAAAGTAGAGCCCTTATCTGATAGTAGCTGCATGAGTGACTCCAACTGAATTTAGCCCAAATTTCAGATTCACAGATCATTAGCTAAATGAATGGTTTTCTTCATAAGCCACTATTTTGGGAATGTTCTGTTGTTATACAACAAAACTAACTGAATCAGGAATAAAAGCGAGATTCTTTTTAAAGCTTTAAAATTGGAAATTTCTTTTTTGATATCAATGACCATTATTAATTTGGGCATAGGAAAACAGACCTTCTCTTAGATTTCTTTTGGGCTTATAAATTGTTACAACCTTTTTAAGGGAAGTTGATTAATAGGTATAATATGTTTGAGAACTTTATGTACATATTCTTTAATCCAGTAATTCCAGTTCAATAATGTATCGTAAGAAAATAATTAGAAATATGCACAAAGATTTATGAATAATGATGTTTAATGAGGTGAGCATTTTGAATGGTAAAGTGGAACTATCTATATAATAGTAAAGAAAACAATAAATTTCCAACAATGGAAGATTATTGAACCACTCCTGGTGCAATATAATTGACTACCAAGCAATAAATAAAATTAACATTTCAAAGATTATATAGTCTTAGAAAATGCTCATAATTTGTTCAATGAAAAATGATACTATAAATTTATGAACAGTTTGATCTAAGTTTTATACTGTGTGTGATTGTATAAATTGATTGATTATATAATTGATTGTACAGGGGAAATTGATTCTATAGGGGAAAGAAAAAGAAAATACATCAAAATATTAATAGTGATTATTTCTGGGTATAGGATTATTGGTGGTTATTTTATATTTTGCACTTTACAACATTTTTGTGATGAACATATATTAATATTTATTACCAGAAGAGTAAAAAGACTTTAGACTTCAAAAATTCTATCCATTCTTGAAAACCATGTCAAAGGCCAAACCAGCAAAGC
This sequence comes from Nomascus leucogenys, assembly GCF_006542625.1. NCBI lineage: Eukaryota > Metazoa > Chordata > Mammalia > Primates > Hylobatidae > Nomascus > Nomascus leucogenys. The sequence continues at coordinate 21,314,249 of NC_044383.1, read as the reverse complement.
CTTTAATTATCCCTGATTGGGAACAAGAGGAACATCCCCTACTGATTTGCTCCTCTCTGTGTTGCTTATGACATGCCTTGTATTGCAGTTATTTATTTACTTTTCTTATCACCCCACCTTTATGGTGAGTGCTTCAGGGTTGTGCTGTATTTGCCTTGAATGTAGAAAGCACACATTGCATATTTGTTAACTAAAGATGTATTGAATGATTTGTTGTGATATCACATTCAAAATATACCCCATATCAGACTACTTCTCCACCTCGGCTGTGGTCCCTGGTACCATGCTGACCTCATGTCTTATGACTTTTCCCTAACTCACAGTCCAGCCATACTGGCCTCCTTGCTACTCTTCCATCTCCCCATACAGGCTCCTGTCTCTAATACTTTGTACTTCTTGTTATCACTGCCTGAAAGAACTCCTCCCCAGTCATTGGTATGGCTTTGTACTCTCTAATCCTCCTTCAAGTCTTTGCTCAAATGTCTCCTTTACCTCCTAAAACACAAAGGCAAAACTTCAAATAACCCAACTTAAAAATGGCCAAAGGACTTGAATAGACATTTCTCCAAAGACAACACACAAATGGTCAACAGGTATATAAAAAGATGTTCAACATTGCTAAGCATCAGGGAAACGTAAATCAAAATGACAATGAGATATCACCTTACACCTATTTGGCTATTCTTTAAAAACAAAAGATAAGTTGTGGTGAGGATGTGGAGAAATGGGAACCCTTGTACACTGTTGGTGGGAATGTAAAATGGTGTAGCGGCTATGGAAAACAGTATGGCGGTTCCTTGAAAAATTAAAAATAGAACTATCATATGATCCAGCAATCCCACTACTGGGTATATATCAAAGGAAATGAAATCAGTATGTCAAAAATAAATCTCCACTTCTGTGTTTATTGTAGCATTATTCACCATAGCCAAAATAAGGAAACAACCTAAATGTCTATCAATGGATGAATGAATAAAGCAAGTGTGGTATATACACACATAATGGAATATTATGAAGCCATAAAAAAGAAGGAAATTCTGCCATATGCCAAAACATGGACGAAATGGAAGACATTATGCTAAGTGAAATAAGCCAGATACAGGACAAACACTACATGATTTCACTTATATAATGTATCTAAACGTGTCAAACTCATAGAAACGGAGAGTAGAATGGTAGATGCCAGGGGCTGGGGGAGGGGCAATGGGGAGGTACTATTCAACAGGCATAAAGTTTCGGTTATACAAAATGAGGAAGCTCTGGAGGTCAGCTGCACAACATTGTGCGTATAGTTAACTTAAATTTTTGTTGATGGGATAGATCTCATGTTACCTGTTCTTACCACAGTTTTATATATATACATATATATGTCTCCCCTTCTCAGCGAGGCCTTACCCTGAACCCCACTCTCTGACCCTAGAACTTCCTTTCTCCTTCTCTTGCTTTGCTTTTCCTCATAGTTCTTTTCACCACTATATATTTCACTTATTTGTTGTGGTCCACCTCCCTCAGTTAGGAAGGTCTTCAACAGAGCCCTGCACAGAGAAAGAGCAGGCACTTGATAAATATGTGCTGAATCATTCATGTCTCATGCCACAGCCACTGTGCTTTACTCCTCTTGCTTGACTCTTAGGACATAGCTCCAGTTCCAAGTTTAACTTGAACTCTGAGGCCAGGCAGCTTCTTTCAAAACTAATAATGTTCAAGTGGCAAAGTTCAGTTGCAGCAAAGCATTAATTGCTCACGTGAACATCAAGGTTTCCAAAGCCTTGTGACCTTGTTTCCCTAAGACCCAGAAAGGGGAGTCCTGGACATCAAAGGAATCCATCAAGTGTTACCGACAATCATTCCAGCGATGCTGAAAGTCTAATGTTTTTAATGACCCCTGGCCTCTTACTTGAGCAATAAACCCAAAAGTGATTTTCCTCTTCAAATTTCCTTTCCCTAATCAGACCAACAGGCACACACAGAAGCATGAAATAATGGTGCAACAGAACAGCGCTGGGCTAAGAAGTCAGGGAGCTAACTTCTAATCTGGCCTTCTTCACTTCATATCTATGAGTATGGGTGAGTCCCTTACTATCTGAGCCTCAATTTTCTCATTTTTTAAAAAAAGAATTCAATCTAGGTCATCTCCATATACCCACTTTTCTTGCTCTGAAATGTTAGTGTTCCATGAAATGGTAAGTCTCTGCAAAGAGGATTCTAGAGCCATCCAGGGTTGCATTTCCTCAATTCCTCCATGTGAACCCTGTCCTTTTTCTTCATTTCTTTCCCCCGCATAAAACTACCTTCTGTCATATCCCAGGGAAATTCTAATTATGAGGTTCTTAAGAGGATCTCCTGAGCTTATTCCATCCCTAAACTGGAACAGGCATAAAGATCTGCTGGGGCTCTGTGAGTATGAAATGCGCTAATGTGTATAAACCGTCTGCCTCAGTGCCGGCATATAACAGGCTCCTGGTAAATATTCATTTTGTCCCTTTCATGTCCTTTTCAGGGTTCTATTCTGATGAGCCTAGGAAAAGAGAGAATGCATGAAACCATTAGCCCAGCCTCCATCTGATCACACTTGCCATCTTCATCTTCAGAAATGACAGGGCAGCCGCCTTGCCTTGATCCATACAATTCCACCAGGGCCTGGTCAGATCATCATGATGTCAACAGGCATTTTGTGGATCATTCCCAGTGGCTTTGTTTTTTGCAACATATATTCTCTCATTTAATTTTCACAACAGCCCTAATAAATAGCTATCATATTCCATGCTACAGATGAGGAAATTGAGGAACACATGTTGCTGAGGGTTATCACAAGCTGGTAAGTGACGAGTTGGGCACCCAAAATTAGGTTTTCCAATGCACAGCTCCTTCCTCCTTCCCAAAGCTGCAGAGTGAAATGGGTGTGAAGGAATGAGTCACTATCTGAAAATGCTGGGTCGACATGCGCCAAGTTGGAGGAGTTAACATTGGTGGTCCCTGACTTATTTTTCCCTTAAGGGGTAATAATGAACAAACCTTAACTTGTTAAGCATCCGCGTGCACATAGTATTACATCTGATTTCTAATTTTTCCAACAACTCTGAAAGCGAGCTGAGCTCAAAGAGATTAAGGAACCAGCCTGAGGATACCCAGGCAGTAGCTGGTAGAGCTGTAGGCCCTACCCAGGTTCCTCTGGCACCGTGGTTCCCTCTCCCCACTCTGCAATTCTCTCTAGTAATGTCAATTGTTGGGCCCTAGGGGTGAGATTTTACCACCATACCATCTGAGTACCTACCCTGCACAGAATCCTGCTTACCCCATCTGAGTCTCTGGCACAGGAACCAACAGCACGAAGTTGGCCTCAGCTTCACCTCCCATCACCTGAGCATCACCTGAGCCCACCAGTTGCCGTCCCTGCTTCAAACGCATAAGATCCTCATGAGCTGCCCTGCTCACTAGGCCTTGAAATTGCCATATTTTGCATCACTTTCAACACTTCCTTATGGACAAGGGATACCTTGAGGGCAGAGCTTATGTGGGGAATGTTTCTGTTTGCTCATGGCACCTGGTATAAAGCCTTTCTTATAAAACCCTGAGAATAAATACACTTATGCTCAGTGCTTTGGGAATTGTGATGAAGCATGCTGTGCTTCATTAACGTGTTTCTCCATCCTTGCATGGAAGAGGCTATGAAATTTAAGGGTTGAGCAGGAAGAAACTAGGTTGTGAGCAACTCGAGAACAGGAACAATGTCTGATTCAAGGTCTAATGCTTAAGCCAAAAGCCCTTCCCCTAGCGCTTAGGACCTCAATGAACAAACAGACTTCAGCAAGTCCAATAACCCCCTAAACATATATGTAAATGTTTTTGAGGATGTTCATTTCTACACTTGTCTGCCGCAAAAACCCAGAGCTTTCATTTGATTCTCAAAGCGTGTTAAGACTCACTCTCCAAGTACATAGTAGATGCACACTCATATATCCAACATATGTGAATGAGCACTTCCTCAGAACCATTTGCTCTATGGATTGATGAAGGAGGGAAAAGAAGTGTGCAAGGTGCAGACTTTTAAAGTCAGATTCATTTATTTCACTGGTTTTAGTTAAAGCTTTTGAGATACTGTTAGGGGGTCAAGTCCTTCTTCCCAATTAGAGTCCCCCTTAAGTCATTTTAAAGGCCAAATTTTAAAAGCAGCAATATTACACAAGTTTCAGGCTAGAAACCGGGACACCTGAATTCTGATTCCAGAGTTGTTACTGATTAGTCAGAGTGGCCTTAGGCAAGTCCCTGAAAGCAGGTGGTTTGTGACACTTAAAGTCTGCCACAACCCAATGACAGATGGCTTTTCCATAGGAGAACAAATTTATTATTTTTTAAATGTATGGAAAAGTAAAATATAACTATAATTAATAAATGTTATATTGACAACATGTTCTGGAAGATTCTTTCTAATACCATACCCTCCATCCCTCTATTCCCCTATATCCCTTACTCACCCATGCCTCCCCTTTCATTTCCACCCAAGAAAGCATATGAGCAGGTGAGGAATAGTGATTCCTCCTAATTTAATTTAAAAGTGAATTGTCTGCAGACATGAGCACTTTGATGGTAGTGTGCTATAGACTACGGGAACATTCCTCCCATGACGTCGTGAGCATTTGGAGCTCAAGAAGGTGGAGAGATCCCTGGATTTAGAGTCAGAGCAATTTCATAGCAAATCTCAGCTCTGCTTATTGGCTGTGTGACTTTGGGAAGTTAGATGACTTCTCTGTGCCTCTGTTTCGTTATCTGAAAAATGGAGATGGCACCCGTTATCTCACAGGGTTGTGAGGGTTAAACAAGGTATAGGGTGGAAAGGGCCAATTAGCACTGTGCCCAGCCCATAGATAATGAATTTCAGTGTTCTTCTCCTAATTTCTCTCTCTAGACCTCAGGTTTCTGGTCATCAAGATGAAAAGGTTGAATTAGATCTACGTTGGCAGGACCTATATTGGTTTCCCTCACCTCCTGATTCTAGAATGGATCCCAGCTACCTTGGGGGTGAGGCTTTAGTAAGATGGAAAGAAAACAGAGAAAGAGGCTGGGCGGGGTTGCTCACATCTATAATCCCAGCACTTTGAGAGGCCAAGGAGGATGGATCACCAAGGCCAGGAGTTTGAGACCAGCCTGGACAACATGGTGAAAACCTGTCTCTACTGAATATATACAAAAATAATTAGCCAGGCTTGGTAGTGTGCACCTGTAGTCCCAGCTACTCGGGAGACTGAGGCATGAGAATTGCTTGAACCGAGGAGGCAGAGGTTGGATTGAGATCGCGCCACTGCACTCCAGCCTGGGCAACAGAGCAAGACTCTGTCTCAAAAAAAAAAAAAAAAGAAAAGAAAAGAAGAGACAGAAACCAATATATCAAAGATTTGCTACTGAGTTAGCCAATATTATTGAGGGAAACTTCTTAGCAGATGCTTCTCTCTGAAGGACAGGAAAGGTCATCCTTCACCTCTGTAGCAATCACAAAGGAAAAACTGGAAGGAGTGGCCTGTCCCGGCCTTCTAGGCCCCACAGAGAGAATTAAGCAGTTACAAATCTTTGCTTCTCAAACTAAGAGACAGGTATCCTTGCAGGAATGCAGCAGGAGCTAGGAACACCCGAGGCATGAGAAAGCCAGCTTATCTTACTGAGACACTGTATTGCAATTTTTAAAATTATTTTTATTTTTTGCAGTTTTTTAAAATGGCAATATAAAACTTTATATTTTGCTTTTATTTTTAAAAACACAGATATATTATGATAAAACTGTTTTTATAGATTTTTAAGACCAGGGTGGGGAGGGGGCCTAACCCATTCATATACTCTTATGAGGTAGAAAAGTGTAAGATACACAGGCCAAGATGGTCCCTAACATCATGTGTGGTTGTATGTCTGTGCCAGCTCCAGGACTGCCTCTCCAGACAAGACTATCAGAGCTTATCAAAAACAAATAACTAAATTAAAATATAAAACTGGGGCAGAAATTTGGAGTTCACCTTGAAAAGAATTAGCTCAAACAGCAAGCAAGCCAGGAGCAGCTAAACAAACTAAGTGCTCCCTGGCCCAGGCTGCAGGGTTGCATGGTCCTGGGGGAGCATTTCCACTTTGCGCCCAGGACAAAAGGCCTTCATGGACATCACATGGACTGAGGCAGGCGCCCTTGTGATGTTGCAGGCAGATAAGGAATAGGCCAATCATTCTTACGGTGTGTAAAAGGAAAACAAGAGCTATAAGAACTCCAGTGGACAGACAGGTCACAAATCAACTAAACATCAAGAATGATGAAATTCTAATCATTTCTGGATACTGCCTAATGTTGAAAGCAATTCATTTTATTGCATAAAACTGGAGAAGTGCAGAAAAGCATAAACTACAAGTAAAAATTACCCATAATCTCTTTGCCCAGAGAAAAATCACTGAAGAAGTGTTAACATTTTGTTGTAGCTTAGATAAACAGATAGATGTGTGTGTGCGTGTGTGTGTGTGTGTATAATTTAAATTTGGAATTATACTATACACAATGATTTGTTACCTATTTTTTCATTAGACATTAAATTATGGGCAGTTTTCCATGTACTTATTCCGAAAAATTATAGTTTTTTGTTGTTGTTGTTTGTTTGTTTGTTTTAGACAGATTCTCACTCTATCACCCAGGCTGGAGTGCAGTGGCTCGATCTCAGGTCACTGCAACCTCTACCTCCAGGGTTCAAGCAAGTAGCGGGGATTACAGACACCCACCTTCACACCCAATTAATGTTTGTATTTTTAGTAGATACTGGGTTTCACCATGTTGGCCAGGCTGATCTTGAACTCCCAACCTCAGGTGATCCACCTGCCTTGGCCTCCCAAAGTGCTGGGATTACAGATGTGAGCCACCACAGCCGACCCAAAATAATGGTTTCTAATAATTTCATTACAATGCATTTTTATATTATAATATATAATAAATATAAAGTAAATTATATAGAGCTATTTCAATTATGCAGTTATATACACATTTCAATATTCATGTATGTGTATGTATACTTAGTTAACTTAACCAGTACTTTTGGAAATTTATATCTAAATTTTCACCATTATAAACAATGACAGTAACAATAGCTAATATTTATTGTGTTAAGCACTTTATAAGGATTATCTTATTTCATTATTTCACAAGAATGCCACAAATTGGGTATTGTTATCATCTCCATTTTACAGATGAAGAAATAGAGGCAGAGGGAAATGAAGAAATTTGCCCAAAGTCATAGAGCTAGTAGGGGATATAGCCAGGACATGAACCCAGGCATTCTTTTCATCACTATGAAATCTGAATTTCAGTTTCTTCATTAGTTAAAAAAACAACGGCACCAACAAAAACAAAAAAAACCTTTTAGCACACTGGTCTAAAAGGTCCCTTCCAACTACCTATTCCAGTTAATCCATTTCATCACTAAGAGAGATACAACAGTGGTAAAAGTGGAGGCTTTAAAGCCAGTCTTGTCTGAGCTTATAATCCTAGTTATACTACTTACCAGCCTTAACTCTTAAACTTTAGTGTTCTCTTCTTAAAAATGGGAATGATAGAAGTCCTTACTGGGTTGCTTTGAGAAATAAATGAGATGATTCTTGATAAATGTCTCAAACAATCCCCATAACTAGTAACACTTAGAAGTGACTTTTAGTGAAAGCGTTGTTGCCAATTTAGGCCCAAACTTTCTTCTAATAATGCAGTGGCAATCAATGAGGCCCTTGACAAAGGATAGAGAGTTTGGTTCTTCTAGAAGGTAGAAATGAAGCCAAACAATATCCAAGTCACACCAGGAACCTTACTTGCTTCAGGCCAGATTTGACAATCAGGCCCCTCCCTCAAGACCAGGTACTGGTGGGGAGAGTCCTCTGGCCTCCATGAGCCCAGACTGGCCAGTCACAGACCCACAGGGAGACCTGGCCCCTCCAGGCCATATCCAGGGAGAAGTCCTTGCAGAGGGTCCCAGAGGGGCAAGGAAACCAGACTCTAGCATCATCTGCTTCTGGGCCAGGGGTGTGAAGACAAGCAGGCACCAATCATGATCTATGCTTTCTCAAAGGTCTCTGGAAATATCCAGCCATAGTCTGCTTATAAAAAAAGAAAAAAAAAAAAGGCTGGTTTTATTTCTAACCAGTAAGAGAAAGATACTCTTCTCCTTGGATATTTTCAAACTCCTGGAATTCATCATCCCAGAGGGAACACCAGCCCCCTACACAGCCAGGCATTTATGTAGATGGTGTCTCAAGATGGCGTCACATGTAAGAAATGAGGCTTCACTCTCACCATCAAAGGGACTTTTCCCAGGAGACAACACACTAGTTGCTGATCTACCTACAGGGGCAGGGGCTGCTCTGCAACCACTGCTATGAACACTGGGCAGAAATGTGGACACAGCATTGCCAGACCTTGTCACTTTTCAGGTCAACTTAAAAGTTAAGTGATTATATGAAAAATCTGCCAATTTTTAAATGTTGGCTCAAATTCATAAAACCCTAAAATGGATTGAATCAACCCATAACCTGCCAGTCCATAACCTCTGAGTTAGGGAATGCTCTTCCAGAAATACTCACTAATCAGGAAAGTAGTGGGAAATGACCCTGAAAAGGAAGGAAGGAAAGAGGAAGGGGTCATTACTAGCAGCGTGGAAACATTTAAGCAAAAGTCAGGAGGTGTTCATCAACAGAAAACAACAAAGAGATTGATTAATCCAGTAAAAAGGATGGGGAGAAAGGAAATAAAACTGGAATAAGTTAAGGGAGATCATTGGGAGACCCAAATATTGGTATCTGGAGATTTTATTTTATCTTGGTAATAATAGGGAGCCACTGAAGATGTTTGAGCATGGGAGTGACTGACACTTGGCTGCAGAAGGGTTACACAAAATCAGGCCTCTTTTACCAAAATGTGAAAATCTCTCTCTCTTTAATGAAATGAATGCACATGCAATCAAAGGAAGAGCTCTGGAGGGCTGCAGCACTTTTTGCGGCATTAGGTCAGCTGAAACTCGAGCCCAAATCAGCTCCACTGATTCACTGACTTGACTTTGTTCTCTTTTCCCAAAACCACTGTCTTGTCGTTCTCTCACTTGCAATGTGTAAGCTGCCTCTAATGAGCCACCTTGAAGTTATTTAATACAAGTTCCAAAAGTCCTGGGACAATGAGTCCTACTCCATGGAGGATGCTATCAGCTCCCTTGAAATCCCAAACGTAGAAAAATGGGATTGCCCGGTAGGATAATGGTTCCAGTGTATAGAAAAGGAGGCCCTGGTGTGAAGTCATGCGTTAGAGTGATATGGAGGAGAGAATTCTGATTCCACTCAGTATAAGCTTAAGTGCAGAGGGGAGAGAGAGGTCAACATTTGCATTTTCCAGCAGCCATTTGATAGGGGGCCTCTACTGGGCCCTGATGAGATTCTGGTGGGCAGCTTATGGGTCACGTTGCAGTTAACCCCACCTGACTCCCTTTTACCAGCTAGAAAATAAAGATTTTGCTGTAAGTCACCCCTCCCTCAATGGCAATGAGGCTGAGTGAGGTGATTCTCTGAGGCTTCAATTCTCCAAACTCCACCTGGGAGAGGATTGAGTACAGGTGAGACAGAATCTTGAACTTCCCCTCTTACTCACTGGTGTGGAGCTCAGGACACCCTTGGCTGTCACAGTTGAATATTTGAGGTTTATTCTGTATTCACACATAATCCTGAAAGTTCAAGACATGAGTCATTTGTTATTTTTGGTCATGTGAATTTGAGTTTCAAGCATGGTGAATGGGGTGATGAGATCCAGTTCCATAGTTAATGATGGACCCCAGTCAATGGGCAATTGTTATCACTGTCCTAATTTGTGGAAAGTAATGGGAAGAGACCCTGAACAGACTCAACTGCTGAGGGAAAGAAAGGAAGGTATTTCAAAGAAGGGAAGTTTGATTGGGGAAATTATATTCTATGCAAGTGTTAGCAAATATGGAAATTCAAGAAGGTCTTGAGATCCATCCCCAGTGATCGTCAAGGTTCTACTATGCTGTAATCAAAAATGAGGTTTTAGCAGGATATCAAAACTTCATAAGCAAAGGGCTCTCATTGAATAGTTGAGATCCACCTCCCAGTCTGTCTCTCTACCTAGTGTTAGTAGAAAAACGCATAGTTAAAATGCATAGTTAAAAAATAATAACAACGGCATAAGAAAGGAAATAGGTAAAAGTCTTAACAGAGTTTGACTCAAGAGGATGTAATTCTGTGTTTTTCTCTGCTTCTTTAATATTTTGTACATTTTCTAAATATTTCAGCAGTAATCAGTATTACTTCTGTGGTATGAATAAATAAAAACACAAAGGGGAAAGAGGAAGAGGGCAAGAAACACAAAAGGAAGAAACTGAGGAAGCTAAAAGGCTAAAAAAAGTCTCAGCCTAACCCCAGCCATGCAAACCTGCTCAGAGTCACTGTTCAAGGCCCCCCTCCACTTACCCCTCCAATAAATTTCACTATGGTCAACCAGCAGCCTTTTCTCAAGATAAAGTCACCACTAGCCACAGGGCCAGCTTCACTGTTAGAAATCGCAATCTCTAATAGTGCCTTGCATGCACGTGTGACCTTGTAGTTTTGAAAATGCTTTCACAACTTCCACCTACCAGTCTGTATCTCTACCTGGTGTGGGTAGCAAGAGATGTCATTAATTTATAGGTAGAGAGAGAGGGAGATTTGGCATAATTCCTTATGAGTAATTAGTGCTTTGATATACAACTTATAATTTTTCAAAACATCTTGTGAATACCCCTCCTTTGACCTTCACCACAATCTTATAGGAAGTGAGGTGGAGGCTGGGCACGGTGGCTCACGCCTGTAATCCCAGAACTTTGGGAGGCCATGGCGGGCGGATCATGAGGTCAGGAGATCGAGACCATCCTGGTTAACACGGTGAAACCCCGTCTCTACTAAAAAATACAAAAAATTAGCTGGGCGTGGTGGTAGGCGCCTGTAGTCCCAGCTACTCAGGAGGCTGAGGCAGGAGAATGGCATGAACCTGGGAGGTGGAGGTTGTAGTGAGCCAAGGTTGTGCCACTGCACTGCAGCCTGGGTGACAGTGTGAGACTCCGTCTCAAAAAAAAAAAAAAAAAAAAAAGTGAGGTGGAAATGAATGACCAAAGAAATGGAACCATTGGCCCAAGATCAGATAGAGAGTTAAGGGAAGAACCAAAACAGGGGGAGAATCTAAGTGCTTCCTAAGTCCAAGTCCTTCTGCCTTTCCAAGGGTAGACCACACTTTGCTGTAGTTACCTTGGAGGTGTCCACACAGCCATAAATGGATTTCCTGTCAATTTTAACCATCTTTTAAATCCTCTGGGGAGGATCGATTTTCATAGCTTTTTTAATCCAACTGTAAGAGAACAGAGAGTTGGTTTCAAACCAGAAGCTACAGTAATGTGAATGGTCTGAGGTCACGGGTAAAGTGATGGAGCCCAAAGGCCAGGGCGTGAAACCGTGGAACTCTCCGGCATCAACAATACTTGGAGCCAATGGCAGGCCTGACTATGCAGCTCCCAAATTCCTCAAATTCAGGTTACTGGATTACTCTGTTTTGTTTTTTCTTTCAAAAGAGGAAAAAAATAATTGCACTATATTCTCCCATAAAAAAAACTTGCAGCTATGCATATATGAACACAATGCTGAGTGATCCCAAAATATCAATACCGTTATTTGGACCAGCCTATTGGCTCACTAAGTCACAGATAGATAAAGCCCTTTAATTGCAAATTGTTAATGAAGTGGGGAAATAGTCAGTAACCAGAAAATCACCAAATAAATTGGGTCTGTAAAGACAGAGCCAATTAACATGAAAGCAAATGGGAATACAAGCAGAAAGACACCTCCAGCCCCATGTCCCAATACTACAGGTGGAAGGTGGTAAGGGGTCGGCCTAAATTTCTCCTACAAGCTCAGATCCGGCATGTTCTTCTGCTTTGAACTGATTTCCCAATACATGAGAAGACACAGGCTGGTAAGACAGAACTGATGGATGAATAGTTCTATAGGATGTGATTTAAAAGCAAAGTTAGTATCAGAAAGACTCACTGCAGGGTGTGAAGCACTTTGGGACTCGAAGCACCCAAAATCTTGAAGGCAACTGCGCTGGCATCATGAAAAGGTAGGCCATCAGCTCCCCATACGGAGTCCCTAAGAGCCTCACCAGAAGAAGCCTGAAGGACTCAGATGAAAGACGTCATCTAAATGGTTTAAAAGTCATTTAAAGATGGAGTAACTTATCCACAGATACACAGGCAGTCTGTCTCACATTCATGCCCTGGCTCCTAACCATCCACGTAGCCCCTCCCATCATTACTGAAACAATTGCATCGTATTCATGGGCTAAGGCAATGATACTTTCTCCTGGTATAAATATAAAATGCAATCACTGCATTTTATGTCATCATTTAACAATTACTTAAATGCCAGGCACAAGGCTGGGTGATGGGAATTCAGCTGTGGACAAGCTGGAGACAGTTCCCCGCCCTGCAGCACTTCCAGTATAGTGGGAAAGATAAGAATTCAACAAAAAATAATAACATGACCATTAACACAAAGTTGATAGCCTCAAAGGTGCTTAGAAAATGATAATGCAAGAGGTTTTTTTTTGTAATTAACTTGGACCAGCAGTTCTCAAAATGTGGTCTCCCAGTCTCTTTGCGTCTCTAAGATTGTTTCAGAGAGTCAGTGAGGTAAAAACTGCTTTCATTACAATACTAAGATGGGATTTGCCTTTTCCACTAGGCTGACATTTGCACTAATCGTACAAAAACAATGGTGGGTAAACTGCTGGCGCCTCAGCAGGAATCAAGGTAGTGGCGCTAAACCAAAACAGCAGTCATAATTGTCAATGCAACATACTTGTGGTTTTAAAAAAAGCTGTTTTCACATAAGAATTTTCTTGATGAAGCAGCAAAAATTATTAATCAAAATAAATCCTGACTCTCAAGTAGATAACTTTTTAATATTAATATTGCATATGACAAAATGGAAAGCATGCATGAAGCATTTCTGCTCCCTATCAAAGTATAATAATTATCTTGAAGAAAAGCACTAAGATCATGTAAATTAAGGGGTGAGCTAGCCACTTTTTTATGAAACAACATATTTTCTTGAATAAACAATCTACAGACTAGCTATCATTGTTCAGACTTGGATCTTTGGCAGACATTTTCTCTAAAATGAACAAAGTGAGCTTTTCACTACAAGAAACAACTGACGATGTCTGTTGCCAACAATAAAAGTCAAACCTCTACTAGAAAACTGGAATTTCCAAAGTCTAGTTCCACCATCATGATCTCAATACTCATTGAATTTTCTAATTCTGGCTTTAAGGAATGTGATTTTTAAAAATATCTATAATGAAATGTGTTAACCTCTGGAAGCTCTAATAATTTAGTGAACCAATATTTTCTAAAAGATCAATGCATGGTATTATAAATTCTGCATGAGCAAAAATTCCATTAGAGTGCAACAAAAAACAATGGATTTTAGTGTTAAAGAGTACAGAAAGTTTACTTATATGGTTTCAGATTCCACATTGCTACTGATCTGTAAGAAACTACTATATGTTGAGTTTGGGTGTAGTTATCAAAAAAGAGTATCTACAATCATCTAAAAAACATCTAAATTTATAGTTTTTCTAACTATAAATCTGTGTGAAGTCACATGCTCTTTGTATACTTCAACCAAAACAACATATCACAAAAGATTGAATGCAAAAGCAGATACTAGAATTCATCTGTCTTCTATTAAACTAAATTGTAAAGACTCTCATAACAATTTAAAAACAGTGGCATTCATGAATTTTTTGGTGTTTTGGAAAAGAAATTTATTTTTTATTAAAAATACATTATTTGTGTTAGCATTTATGGGTTAAGTATTGTTATGTTCAAATAAGTTAATACATACATTTTTTAAATTATCAGCTTTAATTTCTAATATAGTTAAGTATCAGTGGACATAGTCCACATAAACTAAAGCCCTCAACAATCTTTAAAAGCATAAAAGAATCCTGAGACCAAAAAGTTTAAGAAGTGCCACTAATTTAGATCTTTATAGTAAATAATAAGATTATTAACAAGATGGATAATTGCCTGAACACTTAGGTATTGTCATTCCAAGGCTTCTATATGTTTTGTTCATTTTTCTTATTTTACTCATTTAACAAATATGTATTAGCTTCCAGGCTGTGCTAATATAATTATTAGCTAGTATTTCTGCTAATAAGACTAGCAGAGCTTTTTGCTTTCCATGTTACAAATTGAATTGAATTAATAACCACTTGAATCAATGCAAACCTGGAGCCACACAGCTTAGGGTCATAGTTAGGCTTCCTTAGGCAAGATCCTGAGCTTTTCCTCAGCTGCACATTGAGGATAACCATACATACCCAACCTCATACGACTGTTGCAAAGAGTGAATTTGTCAATGCATGAGAAGTGTTTATGATAGTACTGACATAATAAAGGTTGCATAACTAACAGCTTGAGTTGTGATATTATAAAATAGCTTGCTCTCATTGCAGTTCAAATTTGAAAAATATCATATAGTGGCATTTTTATTTTGTAGAAGAAGAAGATGGGTGTATCGGAATGTCCTGGACATACCACACTAAGGGCCTTGCACACTTATGACCCTCTCTAAAGGAAAGAAAAAACAAAATTATCTTATACCTGATCAGCATACTTTATCCAATTTGAACATGGCTTTCTGATCTCAGCTGATTGGACCAGGGATAGAACCACCTATAGGCCAGTCAGCAACCATTGAGATAGCTGTCTTGGCAAAAGAGCTCTGCCAATAGGGTACTAGCTGACCAAGGAGATCCTTTCTTGGGGTGAGACCAGGAATCTACAGATGGACTCAGCAGGCACTTCAGTGGGCACAATGTCTGCCCAGGGCAGGAGGAGAAGATGCAACAGCTTTAGGCCAAGATTTACAATTTCTGGATAGATAATCTCAAAAGTCCCTGTCAGCTTTGACAACCACTGACACATCCAGCCTAAAATCCCAAATTCTTCTCTGCTTTTCCCCCGAGTCTGAAGCTCAGCATGCTGAAGCCTGAGGCTTGGCTGTCTTGGGTCAGAAGACCCAGCCACACTGCAACGTGTAAAGTCTTTACACTAAACCCTGCTGCCATGATCTCTACAGGGCCTGCTCTTTAGAGTTCATCACTGGAGGACAGGAAAGGGAAGAGGGGCCCCACACAGTTAGCTGCCATCAAAGCAATCTCCACACTTGTCTGCAGATCTTCTGTTGGGCCAGGGCCCAGGAGGTAGCTGCTGGTGGACACTTCTAAAGCAGCTGGGATTGGCAGGCATAGCCTTGCAATGTTTCTAAAGGAAGCTGAGGTAGGAGAACTAGGTGACGAAGAAAAAGAGGCAGAGAACCTCAGTACTGCAAAAAGTACATCCTAGGCAGTACAGCAAAAAAGATGGGGATGGTTGGAGAAAACTCGGCTTTTCATAATTCACATTGGTCATTTCAATCTTTGATTCAAACAATTAAGATCATTTTCGACCTTATGTAAGGTGACCTTAATCACTCAAATATTCCATTTTCTAACTAGATTGCTGCCTTAAAGCCCTTCCTTAAAGAAAATCTGCTGCCACCCTCGTACATAAACTAGTTTTTCCAGCTAAATCACTGGATTAATTAAACAGAGCCCCTACACAGGCTTGGGAATCCTCTGTGACGTTTTCCTCACCCACAGCCAGTGTGCACAGATTAGTGAATTCACGAGCTGGGTGGCAGGTCCAAAGGCTATTTGTTCTCTTCCTGCCAAAGACTGAGAGGTTTGTGTGATCAAACCTAAAGGTTTACAGGGAGTAAGATACCTAACCATTTCTGGAATAAAATCAGGAAAGAAGTTATTCTTCTGATAACCCAGAATCAATGGGTTGCTGTTTGTGAACACAGCCTTCTCCAGGGCTTACTATAGAGCGTTAGGACATTCTGGGACCCAGTGTATTTGCTCAGAATTGTCCAGATTCTTTCTGGATAATTCTCTATGGGGGCCTTTTAAACTCATGCCAAGGCCTTTACTTTTTATTCATTAGGGAGTCAGTTAACAAATATTTGCTGAGTGTTTACTGAAGGCAAGTTCAATTTCAGGCTATGAATTGATAAGTTCAGAGCTGTCTTTTAAGAAGATTGATCTGTCAATAACTTGCCTGGTCAGCTGACATCAAGGGGAGTGGTTTGGGGTTATTACAGCAGGTCAGTTAGGTCATCGGAAAGCCTGAATAAGAATGGTGACGGGAAAGAGCAAACAATGGGATGGTGTAAGAACCCAAATTATTAAGCAAGGAGAGGGGATGGCTTTAGAACTGACAACCATGAGTCAAATTCAAGCACCAGCACTTACCCCAGCAAGTGACTTAATCTTCCAAGTTTCAACTTTCTTATCTGTAAAATAGGAATAATAAAACCCACTCATAGATAGATATATACATGGATAAACAGACAGATAGACATACAATCTTGCAGAAAATAACTATATGTATTGGATTACTATGTGTTCACCAAAACCCATTTCCCCTTCTCAATGGGCAGACAGTTGAAGTTAGATGTCACCACATGACAGAGTTCCAGCCAATAAACTGAGTGGAATTGACATGTGCCACTTCCAGGCCTGGTCTTTTCATATTTTCCATTGACGATCCTCCATAACCTTTTCCTATTTGCTGGCTTGATATACAGAACTCCAAGGACCCAGAAGAGGACAGATCCATGAGATGCATGAAGCTCACGTCCTTGGGTGACCATGGGAAGACCACCGACCAGTTGGGAATATCTGTTTGAAACTTCACATGTGTAAGAAATGAATTTCCATCATATAAAGCCACTAAGATTTGAGGCTTTACATCTACTTATCCATCTATCTATCTATCCATCCATCCATTCATTCTTGCACAGAACCTGACTTAATAATCCCTAAATAAATAATCATTAAAACATATTTTAGCATTATGGGAAATACAAAGATATACAAGGTCTCAACTTAAGAAGACGAGACACATACATAGCAGCCATATACATGATGTAGTCAACATAAGTTTTAAGTTTAAAAAGTTCAAAGTCCCCAGAAGTAGGGGGATCTGAGATGGCGTCACATAGCAGGTAGCCTTGAGCTTGTCATTGAAGAATGGATATGAATTATCTGGATATGGAGACACTACTCATTCATCAACACTTAAAAACATCAATACGAAATCCTCCATCATCCAGTATCCACCCCCATAGTCTGTAGAACACTTTGGCTCTTAGTATTTCTCCATTGCTCATGTCTTCTGATTTCCAGAGTGATCTGGTTCCTAGTTTCCATGCAATGGCCTTCAATCATCTGCAACTTCTGAAATCACTTAACATTTCTACTCCCCATTTCCAAAGGCTCTGACAAGAAAGGAAGGACCTCCAGCCTCAGAATCTTTCATATCCTCTCCCATGGGTCCATCACAGCTTTGGGTCTGTGGCTTTAAGGAAATGGCTGGAAAATGAAACCATAACTGTATATTTATATTACTCTAGCATTTTGCCATTCTTGTAGCTATTGATCAATTAATCCATTTTAATTACCATTTCCCTCTAGTTAAAGCTTGAGGCTGTACGAGCAAAGAATTGCATTTCGGAAATTAGAAGGCTGATCAATCCATTGTATTTTAATTATTACCATGTGAAGAAAGTTTGCAACATAAACTCACTGCTCATATTTTCCTCTCTCAAATAACAAATTAGAGATGATATGATATGATACAAAATATGCTATTATTTATAACTCACTTTTGCTTTCCATAATCAAAACTATTGCTCTTTAGTCTTTAAAAGCAGTTGGAGTGCCATAATAGAAACTATCTGTGTAACTGCCCGTTTTCAACTTTCCCCAGAATGCTTAACATAGGCATTGCAATTCTCCAAGATCAGAAATGCTCAACAGCTTTGATTAGCATAATTATCCCTGCTTATTAAACAAATGAGACCACATACTTAGGGTCAAGAAGAACAGAAAAATGCAACTACTCAGAATTTGGTATAAGAAATCATTCAAAACTCATTTAATCACAGTGTCAAGCTTGCATTTTGTAGAGAAAGTCTGATGGAGCTGTAGGATTTTGAAAGTACTTTCACCCCTGATCCCAAGATGCAAAATTTGGTTCTTAGAGCAAAGAAAACATTGGCAAGTATGTGCATTACAGTTATAAAGAAATCCTCCCCCCACCTTTTTTTTTCTGGAGATGGAGTTTTGCTCTTGTTGCCCAGGCTAGAGTGCAATGGCACAATCTCAGCTCACTGCAACCTCTGCCTCCCAGGTTCAAGCGATTCTCCTGCCTCAGCCTCCCAAGTAGCTGGGACTACAGGCGCCCACCACCACACCCAGCTCATTTTTGTATTTTCAGTAGAGACAGGGTTTCACCATGTTGGCCAGCTGGTCTCGAACTCCTGACCTCTGGTGATCCACCTGCCTTGGTCTCCCAAAGTGCTGGAATTACAGGCATGAGCCACCACACCCGGCCCAGAAACCCCTTTAGTGCAATGTGGAAATGGCCTGCTCCTCAGAAACACTTAAGCACTAGTGCCTACAGTAACTGTAGGAATTAAAACTAGTATTGAGAACTAGTATTGACTGCAAGGAGTTGGCTGAAGAAAACTCAGAGAGGGCCTTTGAAGGAGTCTGTCTGAGTCTACATATGCTAACTGGCCAAAATCTAATTGACTTCACAAAGAAATACAGAATAATGCCTTCAACAGAGGCGAGTAGTATCCTAGTAGTGTTTGGGGCCATTGTGTTGTAACTTGAAAAGTACTTTGACTTCTTCCAAAGAACATCTTTGTGTCATTCACCCATTCAGTAAATCATTTGCCAGATCAGCTATGTGCTAGGTATTATGTTGGAAGCTAACGATTTAATGCTGAACAAAAACCCAGATGGAAGGCTTGCCTTAATGAAGCTTTCAGTCTAGTAAAGGAACTTCATGCAAAATAGTCACAACTATCATCGCGATGATAATTATTATAAAGGAGAAGTGCATGGTGCCATAAGGGTATATCTCTCAGCCTTAGAAGCAGTACAGTTGCTTACACTAGAGATCACAAATGGGTTTCTACTCATATGCTAATTCCAATTGATTAATAATGTCTGCTTGGAGTACAGTGGTGAGAAGGCTTCTGAGGTCATGTTAGAGGCTAGAGGGGAAGACTGTCTTGATTAATAATGTCTGGCATGGACGCAGAAGGGGGAAGCAGCAAGATGTGTACCATGTATTTGACATGTCTGGTACCCATCTAAAGCATGTAGGCAACTGGGAACAAAGTGAGGAGAAGTGTGGTTCCAACTGCATAGTCACCTAGTGGTAGCACACAAGATGTTTCTATAGGTCTTTTCTTCTGCTGCTTCTTCCCTCTACATCTTCTTACTGTCTGAGGACTAGGCATAACCTCTACAACAAACTGTCACAGACATGAAGGGAAATGGAACTCATCCCAGGTCTAGCATAATTATGATGATACTGATTTGGTTAGCCTCTGACTGGGCCTGAGGAAGAAGCCAGGGGGTTTATATATATATATTGTCTGTTATGACCGCAGAAGCATTCTCACCACCATACTCTAAACAGACATTATATATATATATATATACACACACACACACACACACATACATACACACACACACACACACACATACATGTGACGGTTGATAAATGAGAGTCTCCATCCTGCATTAGAGCCTCCTTAAGCATCATACCCCGTCTAGAATACACTGCCCCTACACATATGTGCACACATGCACACACACACATACACATGCATACACATCTGCACAAATCCCAGTCACCCATTCTGGCCTTCAGCCCTCATCTTTTTTTTTTTTGTTCTCCCAGGCTGGAGTGCAATAGCATGATCTTGGCTCACTATAACCTCTGCCTCCCGGGTTCAAGCGGTTCTCCTGCCTCAGCCTCCTGGGTAGCTGAGATTACAGGCCTGCACCACCACACCCAGCTAATTTTTGTATTTTTAGTAGAAACAGGGTTTGATCATGTTAGTCAGGCTGGACTCAAACTCCTGACCTCGTGATCTGCTCTCCTCAGCCTCCCAAAGTGCTGGGATTACAGGCCTAAGCCACTGCGCCTGGCCTCAGGCCTCATCTTAAGTCTCTCTTCAAAGAGATTTTCTTGACCAGGCCATCTAAAGTCAATGACTCCTCTCTGCCCCATTATTCTTTATCTCTGAAGCCCACTTCTGCCCTTCCTCCATATCCTTACATTTACCCCAAGCAGAAGATGCAGACACAGATACAGATGGATAGTTGATTACTGCCCGGCAATAACACACACTCATTACATATTTGGTAGATGAATGACTGGGTAAATAAATAAAAGAATACACAAACGATTCTCTGGGAGGTTTCAAGAACAGAATAAGTTATTTGCCTTGGATGTTTTAGACCAGTAATGAGATCCCTAAACTTGATCTGAGGAGGCTCAATTTTTAGTTCTTCAGCCTGATGATTGCCAGTGGGGGCGAGGAGGGAGAGGGGGAGACAGGTAAGGGAGGGGCTGATGGGGCCATAAGAGATGTGACTGTGGGTCCCCCTCTTCTGAGGGAAAGGTCAAGGCATTGCTTAGAAATTAGCCAGAAAAGATTCCAAGACCTCCTGGAGGGGCCAGTTTATCTGCCTGGAGCCATGTGGGTATCTGAAGCTGACAGCTTCAGGGTCAGGTGACAGATGGGGGAGGCAGGGTGTCTTACTCTTAATTCCTGATGCACTATTACCAGTGGATCTTTTCTCACTTCTCAG
This sequence comes from Nomascus leucogenys, assembly GCF_006542625.1. NCBI lineage: Eukaryota > Metazoa > Chordata > Mammalia > Primates > Hylobatidae > Nomascus > Nomascus leucogenys. The sequence continues at coordinate 21,293,416 of NC_044383.1, read as the reverse complement.
TTCTCCTTTTCTACCACTTTCTCTGGGGAATTGTTAATTCCTGGGGAGTAGTGTGAGGTTTGAGCCACTGAAGCCTGCATGGAAACACCCACTCATTTGCGAACTGGCAAACAGAGCCTCCCATAAAGTAGAAGAAGGCTTGATTCAGAGCTTTAAGGAAACAATGGAGTTCATTTAGCATTTAATGAACTCAAAATAGAGTACTCTAAAAAATAAGTCAATAAAGCAGTTTTTTTAATCTTTAATGCACACTTGCTGGCATTATGTCTGAAGTATTATCCGTTACCTCAGTATGGGTTTACTGGTGTTGTTTATCAAATGATTCATTGCCTGTATGATTTCAAGGCTGTGAATGAAAATATTGATTGGAATTTTGCAAATGGAAACGCTTTTGTTTCTGGCCACAGCTTTCCTAAATCATTCAGGGCCTTCAAATAGAATAGGTACCTTCTATTGCTAGGCAATTCACAAAAGAAAGGTACAGGACAGACAAGCTCATCTTTTAGGTAAGTCTGCCATAAAATGCCCTTTCTTGGGCTCACTCAAGATCCTGTGAATGTTAAGATCTCCTATTCAGTTTGTGTGGTTTTTGAAGAAATAGCAAAATTCAGTGTGCTTCTCAGTGAGAGACTTTGCTTTTGCATTCCATCTCCCAGTGGCACCCCCTCCCCCTCCATCTTCATCTGAGGGAGACAGAGTGTTGGAAAGCAGAGAGAGGATGGGCTGGGGCATCGGTATGGGGGCAGGGGTACTTACCAGGAAAAATAGAAGCCTCCTGCGTTTTATCAGAGCAAGTATCAAATACTGTTTGGCCCAAGTACATTTTGTCCCATTCTGTTTCTTATGCAAATTAAACATCTAGAGACCAGCCTGCCACAAAAGTTAAATCTACTTCCCAATTTCATTCAGCTAGTCCTTGAAAGGGGTATCATGTACCTGACGGTTAGCTGGATTCCCGCCCTAAGAAATTGTAGGCGACATCTCTTTCTCTGTCCCAGGATCTTATCGCTATCAGACTTCTCTAGAAATCAAAAGCACCTGCTCTTTTGTTAAGGTGGGCTTCTAAAGAGAGAAATATTACCATAAGAAAACACCCAGAGTTCACACGAGAACGCCACTGACATGTCCTTCCAGCCTGAGGATACCAACCTCAGATGAACACACTTCAGGGCAGCGAGTCTTCATAGAGTACTTACTGTGTCCAGGCACTGCGCTAAGCAATTTATATGCCTTATTTCATTCTATCATTGCAAAAGCCATAGGCAATGAGAAGCCCCATTTTACAGATTTGAAAACTGTAAGCTTAGAAAGGTCAGGTTATGAACCCGAAATAACACCATTGGAAATGTGACAGCGCCATGACCTCTAATTTCAGAACATGTGATCTTGGTTACATATGATGTAATCCAGGGCTGATGACAATAATGCGTATGTTATCTAGGGGTGACCCACTCCTACTAGGCTTCCCTCTTTGGATTTCCCAAGTAGAGCTGAGCATAGACACAAAAGGCTTTTCTGGTCCCTTGCCCTGATAGGGGAAAATAAGCCATGTCTATGCTAGCAGACGTATATCTCATTTAATAGTCTGAGTAACACCGTGTCATAGATATTAGCATATCCTTTCAGGAGAGGAGGAAATTAAAACTCCCAGAAGCTAAGTAATCTGCCCAAGAACACACAGTTAGTAATGACCGAGGTGGACTTTGGATTCCAGGCAAACAGCAGAGTCCAACTGCCCATGCTTCTCCTATCACATCTCACAGCATCTTGCAAGCACCCATCAGACATTTCTGCTGGGAGAGAGGAAAGGTGTCTATATCCACTGCAGCCCTGTCAATGAGTGACCCCTGCCGTGCTAAGTCAGAGGTAAGATGACACTGTTGACCTGCCTGGGCCAAAGTTGGTTGAAAAGAGATACATATCTGTAGAATCCCCTTGAAATGCGAACAAGTACTCCAACCCATGTAAAAAAGCAATACTGAGGCCGGATATGGTGGCTCACACCTATAATCCCAGCACTTTGGGAGGCTGAGGCAGTTGGATCCCTTGAGCTCAGGAGTTCGAGCCCAGCCTGGCCAACATGGTGAAACCTCATCTCTACTAAAAACACAAAAATTAGCCAGGTGTGGTGGTGTGTACCTGTAATCCCAGCTACTCGGGAGACTGAGCCAGGAGAATCGCTTGAACCCAGGAAGCAGAGGTTGCTGTGAACAGAGATCGCACCACTGCACTCCAGCCTGGGCGACACTGAGACTCAGTCTCAATTAAAAACTAAAAACAGGCAAAAGATTTATAAAGACTTAGTAAAGACTTACATGTTAGACCTAAAACCATAAAAACCCTAGAAGAAAACCTAGGCAATACCATTCAGGACATAGGCATGGGCAAGGACTTCATGTCTAAAACACCAAAAGCAACGGCAACAAAAGCCAAAATTGACAAATGGGATCTCATTAAACTAAAGAGCTTCTGCACAGCAAAAGAAACTACCATCAGGGTGAACAGGCAACCTACAGAATGGGAGAAAATTTTTGCAACCTACTTATCTGACAAAGGGCTAATATCCAGAATCTACAATGAACTCAAACAAATTTACAAGAAAAAAGCAAACAACCCCATCAAAAAGTAGGCGAAGGATATGAACAGACACTTCTCAAAAGAAGACATTTATGCAGCCAAAAAACACATGAAAAAATGCTCATCATCACTAGCCATCAGAGAAATGCAAATCAAAACCACAATGAGATACCATCTCACACCAGTTAGAATGGCCATCATTAAAAAGTCAGGAAACAACAGGTGCTGGAGAGGATGTGGAGAAATAGGAACACTTTTACACTGTTGGTGGGACTGTAAACTAGTTCAACCATTGTGGAAGTCAGTGTGGCGATTCCTCAGGGATCTAGAACTAGAAATAGCATTTGACCCAGCCATCCCATTACTCAGTATATACCCAAAGGATTATAAATCATGCTGCTATAAAGACACAGGTACACGTATGTTTATTGCGGCACTATTCACAATAGCAAAGACTTGGAACCAACCCAAATGTGCATCAATGATAGACTGGATTAAGAAAATGTGGCACATATACACCATGGAATACTATGCAGCCATAAAAAATGATGAGTTCATGTCCTTTGTAGGGACATGGATGAAACTGGAAACCATCATTCTCAGCAAACTATTGCAAGGACAAAAAACCAAACACCGCATGTACTCATAGGTGGGAATTGAACAATGAGAACACATGGACACAGGAAGGGGAACATCACACTCCGGGGACTGTTGTGGGGTGGGGGGAGGGGGGAGGGACAGCATTAGGAGATATACCTAATGCTAAATGATGAGTTAATGGGTGCAGCACACCAACATGGCACATGGATACATATGTAACAAACCTGCACATTGTGTACATGTACCCTTAAACTTAAAGTATAATAATAATAAAATTTAAAAAAAAGAAAAAAAAAACTAAAAACAAAAACAAAAAAAAATACTGAATTGCCAGTGATGAATAATCGTTTATGTCACATCAGAAGCCTTTCCTTATGCAGTTGGGCTGTTGTACTCTTCTGTGGCTGCACTTACCTGCCAAGCATTCTGATCGTCCCTTTTTCCTCCTCTCCATCCCACAGTCCTATTTCTGTGCCCTCTTCTCCCCTAGTTCCTCAGGGAAAGAAGCCACATGAAGTGCATGCATCTTCCCAGGGCCTGGTCCAGTATATCACAGGGGTTCAATAAATGCTTACTAAAAAAGAGGGGAAAAGAAACACAGAGAGTTAGTGCTAAGCCCCAGGAAAGAGGAACTCAGAGAATTCACATGTTTTCGAGACTCAAGTGTCTTTTTTCTGCTCAGGAATGAACTATGGAGAATGGTAGAAATATGCCAATGTCACTGTTCACAATAGCAAAGACTTGAAACCAACCCAAATGCCCATCAATGATAGACCAGATAAAGAAAAGGTGACACATATACACCATGGAATACTATGCAGCCATAAAAAAGGATGAGTTCATGTCCTTTGCAGGGACATGGATGAAGCTGGAAACCATCATTCTCAGCAAACTAACACAAGAACAGAAAACCAAACACTGCATGTTTTCACTCATAAGTGGGAGTTGAACAATGAGAACACATGGACACAGGAGGGGAACATCACACACCGGGGCCTGTTGGGGGGTCGGGGGCTAGGGGAGGGATAGCATTAGGAGAAATACCTAATGTAGATGATGGGTTGATGGGTGCAGCAAACCACCATAGCATGTATATACCTATGTAACAAACCTGCATGTTCTGCACATGTACCCCACAACTTAAAGTATAATAATAATAAAAAAGAAATACGGCAATGTTTCCAGGCCACAACAAACTTGATCCTACTGTTTGAAAAAATTTTTAATATATTCTTTCTCTTCTCCCTCTCAGCTCATTTGTTCATCATCCATAAAATATTTTGCATACATGTCATACAATACAGATATGCCTCCTGTTACATGAATCATAAATCTACAATGAGTCACTTTGTGTTGCACCTAAGGAAAGGAAAAGCAACTCATGGGACACATACATGCTACTGGAAATTGTTGGTTGTCTTTTCATGTAATCTACTTATTTATCTACTACTTACAGTTTACAAGAGCCTTCACATCATTGCTCTCCTACTCTGTAAGTTCAGCCCAGAACCACAGCCACCATTTTACACAGAAGGAAACTGAGTTACAGAAATTTTTAATGGCTTGCCACATGGCTATTTCCTTCATTCTTTGATACCATCATTATAAAACATCCCATCAATTTAACAATAGGTTTAGAGGAAATAAGGAAATTGTACCGTATTACATATGCATATTGCTTATAAGACACTTCCCAATGTTTTGAAACATTAAACGATGTGCATTAGCAATAATATATCTGGAATCTTCGTGGGAGTAGCATGTTATCTGTTGTTTTCAGTGGGATCTTGTCAGGTGACTAAGAATTGACTTATAAGACAGACTTTCTAAGTTTCTTCTTCCAGTGTCATTGCTCTGGGAGACTAATAAAGCTTTAGAAATCTGAAGGGTGTACAGTTAAAAGTTGTTCTTCAGGATGAAGTTCAAGACACTAGAGTTTATTTTTTTTAAATTAGAGGGAAAATCCTTTAAAATGTTTACGTTCACACACACATACACATATATCTATAGTTATCAGGTGCAACAATGTTAAACCTGAGTTTTCTTATCAAAGTTTAGTTCATCTACACACAAAAATAAGAAAGCAGGAAATAAAGCAAAGAAAGTAAGACAAAAGAATTAAAATTATCACCTGGAATTGCACAGAAATAGTTTGCCTCCATTCAGAGTTATTTTGTGTACAAACGGGGAAAAAATAAACTTTTCCTCCCAATCTTGGTTGAAGCAGTTAAAAAACAAGTTTTTCCAACTCTGTAAAGCAAAAGAAATTAGACTCAAGTAACTGAGCTTCCCATCGGATTACTGTGCTAGCTCCCCCTTTTATTCCCCACACAGTGGATAATGCATGCTCATTGTGACTTACCTGGAGCTGGTTTCTTTTACATCCTCGGGCTATATAAAGTCAAACTAGGACTGGGGCAGCAGATTTCGGGAGCATCCAGCAGGCAGCCTCTACAGTCCGGAGAGGGTGAAACAGTCGGGAACATGAACAACTCCATGTGTCACTGACGCTTCCAACGGTATGAGCCCCACTTTTTGCCTCTCAGCGCTAACAGGATACAATTAGAAACGATACAACATCGTTGATCTCCCTTGAAAATTCCAAGACTGTATGTGCGGCTTTGTTCTTCCCTTGATTTTAACTTTTCATTCATGTTTCTGACTTAGAATGATCGAGGCTCAGGCCCTGGAAGGACCGTAAACATTTGGCCAGCTTGGTTTGGATACCTGGCAGAGACCAGGTTCTGAGAAGCAATGGTGATGAAGGCCTTTGTCCTGTTGGCCATCTTTGCAGACGCCTCTGCAAAATCGTGCCCTCCAAATAAAGCAGGTATGTCCTCACCGCGGTCCATTTTCCTGGGAAGAAAAGTTTCCTTTTACAATGCTCAGCACTTCTGTGCTTAACTTGTTATAAAAATGCAATGATGTAGCCAAGTAGAAAAGTACTTAAGCAACCCCCCCCAAATACCAATCAGACTTTTCCCAAATGGAGCAAAAATGTATTAGATAAACTCGGACTTTTTTTTTAATTAGAGAATGCTTACTCTATTTCACTCTCTCACTTACACACTCTCTCCCCACATCCCATTATATATATATATAAAACACCTCCACTTTTTTTTCCATTCAACTACTGAATTTCTATTTTGTGCCCTAAATCAGTATTTCACAATATTATGCATAAAACTGACATTTAAAATGTTTAAGTTATGTGCTCATTGTTATGGAGATTTTAATATATATTTATATATGTCTAATACATCCTACCTGTGGTTTCACAGATACATTTCTTAAAGTTCCAAATGGACTAATTTTAATTCCATGTTAAATGTGGTGCAGTTATTAAAGAAATGCAGCAAAAACTGTAAGAGTGACTGTTCAATGACTGAAGTTTGGGGAAAACTTTTGTCACAGCTGGTGAAGAATAGCAGGGAAGGTGTTTTTAACCAATTGCTTTTGCATGCTCAGGTGTAGCTGGAATCCACTGTTCTTTATGTAGGTTAGCATGATTACCATAACTGATTTTAAACTATATGTGTGCTCTTTCCAGATGTCATTCTTGTGTTTTGTTATCCCAAAACCATCATCACCAAAATCCCTGAGTGTCCCTATGGATGGGAAGTTCATCAGCTGGCCCTCGGAGGGCTGTGTTACAACGGGGTCCACGAAGGAGGTTACTACCAATTTGTGATCCCAGATTTATCACCTAAAAACAAGTCCTACTGTGGAACCCAGTCTGAGGTAAGACCAGGCCACACAGTGCAGAGTTGTTTAAGGTAAGGCAACTGGACCCGAGAATGAGATGTCCGCCATCCGTCCTTGAAAGGATTCAGAATTTACCCATTTCCTTTTAAAGGTCAGTCCTGATTCCCAAATATCCTGGAATGTTGGTGTTATTTAAAATCTTCTTGGCCGGGCGCGGTGGCTCACGCTTGTAATCCCAGCACTTTGGGAGGCCAAGGCGGGTGGATCACGAGGTCAGGAGATCGAGACCATAGTGAAACCCCGCCTCTACTAAAAATACAAAAAATTAGCCAGGCGTGGTGGCGGGCGCCTGTAGTCCCAGCTACTCGGAGAGGCTGAGGCAGGAGAATGGCGTGAACCCAGGAGGCGGAGCTTGCAGTCAGCCGAGATTGCGCCACTGCACTCCAGCTTGGGTGACAGAGCTAGACTCTGTCTCAAAAAAAAAAAAAAAAAAAAAATCTTCTCTTCTGCCTAGTTTAGATAACTCTTTTGGCTTGACTCTTATCCTCCTAATTTGTTGCCAAAGCCAGTGAAGCTACCTTCTAGTAGAACAAAGTACATTTCCCACCTTCAAGTTCTGAGCCTGTGCTCACAAGCCGCCATCCTTCCTGGATTGGATGGGTGGATGGATGAGCCATTCTCTGCCTGAGACTTCAAAGTGGTGACAAAGAGCATTTGGAAGGGCAGTTTAGGGAGTGACCAATGTATAATACAACTTCTAACTCGGTCTTGTGAAGTGCCCAGGATGGGATATCATAAGATAATTATTAGGAAACAGACGCCCTCTTACCAAGTATCACATGACAGACGAGAAATCTGAGACTTCCCAATAAAGTCACTCATTCAGGGCCTGTAGGGATGGAATCATGAAGGGAGGCTAGGTCTCCCAACCTCCCCACCAAGGTCTAGCATTCCTACTGCCCTACCTGCCAGAAGGCTGTGCATCTATCCATCTCAGAGCATGAGAGCAAAGAGCTTCCAGGGCCAGCTCCTCTTTCTAAAGGCCTCACAAGGATTCAGTGATTTAATGGGAAGAGTCATGAGCATGATTAACAAGATGTCATGTCTTTGAGTATATCCTGGTGAACTAGAAATCATCTGTGTGGTCTCAGGTCAGTCACTTTTCAAGTGGATGTTCAAGATCCCCTCCAGCTCTAATATTCTGTGATTTTAGAGCCCAACAAGTCAGAGGAAAGAGTCTCAGAAATCGTGCTTATAGTCAGAAGAAGGAAAGAGCAAAGAACCAGAAGGGAACATTCTAGAATTTGGAGATGGGTGAAGCATTCATTTAGAATACTTGGACAGGAGAGATGGATGAAGAGTTGACTTTGGGAAACAGAGATTCTTGAGCCAGTTCTTTTTGGTCAGAAGCCCAATGGGTACATGGAGATTTTTAAGCATACGACATCAACCTAGATTATTTTTAAACACTCTTAGTTGAATAAACTAAGGAACCCTTTACAAAATTATCAGCTCACCCGCAGACGAGAAGAGTGGATGCCACTGTCAGTGGCAGATATTCCTGTCTCCCCACTGGACTTGTTTCTGAGCCATCTTCTTGCACTTTTCCCAGAACCCTCATTCCCATCGCAGGGACACAGATTCATCCTGACTGTCTCCTTTCTTTGTCCAGTACAAGCCACCTATCTATCACTTCTACAGTCACATCGTTTCCAATGACAGCACAGTGATTGTAAAAAACCAGCCTGTCAACTACTCCTTCTCCTGCACCTACCACTCCACCTACTTGGTGAACCAGGCTGCCTTTGACCAGAGGTAAGTTGCTGTGCGGCGTGAAGGACTGGCTGCCTCGTGTGTGTGCTGCAGGTCCTATCAATCAGTGTGTTTCAGTCCTTATGCAAAATTCTCTCCCCTTTTCAGAGTGGCCACTGTTCACGTGAAGAACGGGAGCATGGGCACATTTGAAAGCCAACTGTCTCTCAACTTCTACACTGTAAGTGGTCTCCAGGTTCCCATTACTTCCCTGTGGCCTTTCTGGGAGATGGTGGGATGCTTCCTCGGGATTCAGTCTTCCCCAAGCTCTGCGCAGAGCCCCATTCTTAAATTCAAGTTGAAACATGAACTTTGGTTTAGCTTTAAACCTCTTTAAAAACTAAGTGTCACAGAAAGTCAGATTCATAGGCTGGATAGAAGAGCTGAAAGGTATAAGATATAAGCTATAAGACCAACCTTCCGGCCAGGCATGGTAGCTCATGCCTGTAATCCCAGCACTTTGGGAGGCCGAGGCAGGTGGATCATCTGAGGTCAGGAGTTCAAGACCAGCCTAGCTAACATGGTGAAATCTCGTCTCTACTAAAAAAATACAAAAATTAGCCAGGTGTGGTGGCACGTGCCTGTAGTCCCAGCTACTTGGGAGGCTGCGGCAGAAGAATTGCTTGAATCCGGGAGGCGGAGGTTGCAGTGAGCCGAGATCGCACCACTGCACTCCAGCCTGAGAAACAACAGTGAAACTCCATCTCAAAACAAAAACAAAAAAACCAACCTTCCGCAAAGATATAAGACCAACCTTCCCATTTTACAGATGAGAAAACTGAGGCAAGGTCAACAGACAATAAGACAGCCAATGTCTGACTCTTAGTCAAGATTAGTTTCCACTACAACCCACTCCAGAGATTTATATTTAAGATCTAGATCTTAAAATATTTGGCACAAGGTATTGAGGTTCCTGACTGGGACAGGGCTAAAGAGAAGGATTGGGGTCGGCCTCCACTGCCTAATTCTTTGGTCTCTGAAGCCTTTCAAGTAGCATTTCCTCCTTGCTTAATTTGGGCAGGCTGCCCCTGTTGACATAGAAGTTAAAGGCACACTTTGGTCTCTCTCAAAATAAAGTGCTCCAGAGAAACTAAATATGCAATGGCCATTTGCCCAGCTGCTCTCCTCTTTAGAATGGCTGCTTTGTTTCTTCAAACCTGCAGCTTGCATTGAGGACACATGCACACAGAGACTGTCCCAGCAGGCTAAAGGAAGATGTGGGCAGAAATACAAACCTTTGCATAGAACATTAGAGCCAGAGGACCTCCTTGGAAAGGCATCATGTCCAACTCACTCACTTCTCAAAGGAGAAACATCGTACTACCTGTAACTCCATTAACTTGGAACTCTTTAAACTTGCTTAACCTGCTGCCTGGAAGCTATTAGCCCTGCTGAACTCAGAAGGGGAGAGCTGTAAGGGATCCTAGAATAACCTGGTCTGTTGTACAGATGAGGACCAGAAGCCCAGAGGGAAGAAGGATTAGCCTGAGAGCCCACAGGTAGTTCAGAGTGGTGGCCAGTCTGGAACACAGATCTCCTAGATATGGTCACTTTACTTACTGTGAAGGGAATGAAACTCATTTCAAGGCCCTTTCAAGGCCTTGTGTCTAATTCTGTATTCAAAAATGTGATTCTTTTCATTAAAGAGGGCTCTCCACATTGTAAAAGTTTCAAGATCCTACAAAATCTAGATCTGCCCCTAGCCACACACCACTAGTGGTTAAGTACTGAGAAAAGGAATCCATACAGCCCTTGACCTATAATCGGGGGCTAAATACAGCATGGGCCACCAGGGTGATGATAAGGTGGTGAAACCACTACAGTCACTGATGAAAGCTGTCCGGAGAGGAAAATTGGCTTCCGCGTACTGACAACAGTCTCAGGGGACTCCCTGATGACAGGCTGCCTTTGCTATTGAGTCCCTGTCTGGAAGTGAATAATTGTTATTTTAACCAGATAAAATTATAGATATGATTCCATGAAGGTTTTACAATAGTTGGCAACACGGAAACACCAGGATTGTCAAAAATCATTACCCACCATCAGCTGTGTAGAGTTGAGCTTCAGGCATAAACAAAACATCAAGTCTTAGAACTGGAATGAGCTTATTTTCTTAAAATAATAATAATAATAAAAGACATGTCCTCAGCATCCCCCAGGCCATCCTCTGGGCTGGACAGACAGATAACGGGACACTCCCTTCAACAAGTATAGAATTAAGGGTCAAGCGTCCCCTGAGGCCCACCAAGACCTTTCCAGGACAAATGGGCCTCAGCAAAGAAGGGACTCTGTCTCCTGACACTTTCGTACTAATTAACATTCCCGCCATGGGCTCAGTTCCCTATGCCTGACCCATGTGATTGGTATTTTTTTCTCCTCCCTTTTTCCGCTTTCAGAGCATTCTTATGTGTTTCTGAAGCAACAACTGCTCCCTGCATATATTTCCATCAAATTACCAGAAAGAGAGCTCTGCCCTAGATAACACAATGGAATCAACGCACTGCTAATTGCTTAGGATCCTGAGAGCTTCAAATGCTGGGCTCTAAAAGCACCAGTTCTACTCAGCAGGCTTCCTCTTTCTTTTCTCTCCATCCCCCTCCCACTCTCTCTTGACAATATCCCATGGTTGGTATTCCTAGTGAAAAGTTATTTTGACTCTCAATACAAAATAAAAGAAGGTAGTTGGCTTATGGAAATACCCTAGTGCTGTGGTTAAGAAAATGGGCCTTCTCAACAGACCACTAGTTTGAAGCCTTGTTCCATTATTTACTAGTTGTGTGACTTTGGGCAAGTTAGTTAACCTCTCTGGGCTTCTATCTCTGCATCTGTTAAACAGGGATAATAATAGCACTTACCCCATAGGTTTGTTATAGAATTATATGAAATAATCTTTAGGAAGGACTTAGCACAGTGCCTGGCACAAGTTAAGTAGTTAAGTACCCAAGAAAGTAGCCATTCTCATCATTGTAGACTTTGACTCTATTTAAAGTGGAAACTCTGAGGGCTTCTAGCATTGTTACCTTTATAAGGCTGAACATTGATGTCAGTGTGGGATTATACTGACTTTTATTCAATCAAACCAGTACTAATCATTCCTCTTAGAGAGAGAGAAATGAAAAAGCTTAAAATGGAAAAAATGCAAGCAATGGAAGCCAAAATCATAGACTCCAAGAGTCAAAACAAGCCTCCGAGGTGGTGAACCTTGACTTTCCACCTAAAGCCTAAAACCCTTCTGCAAGATTGCTGTGGGGTGGCCTCCCCACCTCTTCCAAAAACAATGATATTTGGGCCTTCCCATTTTAGATCAGCTCTGATATCTGACACCCTGAACTCTCGCGCATGTGTCCCGGTTCTGTCTTCTGAAATAATATCATATAATTATGTGGCTGACAGTCCTTCAAATATGTCCACCTTCTCCAAGATAAACACCTTGTCTCTGTTGGTGGTTCACCATCTTAGTCACTCTTCTCTGAATATGATCCAGTTGCTCACTATCCCTATGAAAAAATGAAGCCCAGAGTTGAAGTGTTATATTCTAGACTTTATCAGACCTGTGCAGGCCATCGTGGGTCAGAGGTGACCTTCTAGGTTCTGGAAGACTCTAGGAATGTGTCCTAGGAAAATAACTTTAGGGCAGTTTTTTTCACCACTATTTCACATGGAGCAACTCTGAGATTTTTCCACATGAACTATTGTTAAGCCAGGTGTACTCATCCTTAACTTGTGACACCGGCTAGTTGTGACTCAATTGTTCAGTAAAGTAGTCCCCTCTTACCCACAGTTTTGCTTTCCATGGTTTCAGTTACCCATGGTAAACTGTGGTCCAAAAATATTAAATGGAAAATTCTAGAAATAAACAATTCTTAAGTTTTAAATTGCACACCCGTTCTGAGTAGCATGATGAAATCTTGCACCGCTCGCTCTGTACTTCCTAGGATGTAAATCATCCCCTTGTCCAGAATATCCACACTGTAGACACTACCTATCTGTCAGTCACTCAGCAGCCATCTATGTTATCAGATCAAAAAAAAGTAATACATATAGGGTTTGGTACTATCTGCAGTTTCAGGCATCCACTGGGGGTCTTGAAACATATCTCCTGTGGATAAAGGAAGGTTACTGGATCTGGAATAGGTTTCTAATTTTCACATTATAGAGAAAGTAGGGGGAAAATTATCCCAAGCCTTGCCTGAGCTGTTGGGTGAGAATATAGAGAACTCAATCATTAGTGTTCTATTTCAGAAATTGAATTAATGGTGTCAGCTCTGTTCTTCACTTTGTAACAGAATCAGGCAGGTTCTTCCATGAGGAGAGGTATTATTCCAATATTCTAACATTCTGCTGGCTGGTCCCTGGCAGAAAGAGTTGGGAGCGATACCTCTGACAGGTCTGGAGACTACATCGGGGTCCCCAGGTAAGTTCCCATATTTGAAAATGGCCTCTCAAAATATGACAAATCCCAGAACATAACAAGGAACATTAAAAACCACTGTAAATCTGCCACTTCAACCTGCATATTAAGCCAGTAGATCCCTTATGATTAAGAATATTATTATCCAATTATTGCAGCCATTTAAATGGTGCAGGGGCTGACAAATGGGAGGAAGCAACTGACTTCTAGGTGACTGAATCAGGGAGCCCTTGCTGGACTTCCTGTCAGTAAAATAATGGCAGAGGCACTAGGAAACGAAAGAGATTCTGAGTCCTCTCAGCAAAGTCCCTGTGTGTTTGACATGTGAGGGGTAAAGTCTACTTTATTTTATTTTATCTTTATTTGTTATTTTTAAGTTCTGGGGTACATGTGCAGGATGTGCAGGTTTGTTACATTGGTAAACATGTGTCATGGTGGTTTGTTGCACCTAGCAACCCATCACCTAGGTATTGAGCCCAGCATGCACTAGCTATTTTTCTGAATGTTCGCCCTCCCCCATCCCACCCACCAACAGGCCCCAGTGTGTGTTGTTCCCCTCCCTGTGTCCATGTGTTCTCATTGTTTGGCTCCCACTTATAAGTGAGACCATGCACTGTTCCTCTGTTAGTTTGCTGAGGATAATGGCTTCCAACTCCATCCATGTCTTTGCAAACGACCAGAAAGACCATTTGACCCAGCAATCCCATTACTGGGTATATACCCAAAGGAATGTATATCATTCTATTACAAAGATAAATGCAACCCAAAGGAATATAAATCATTCTATTACAAAGATACATGCATGTGTATGTTCATTGCAACACTATTCACAATAGCAAAGCCATGGAATCAACCCAAATGCCCATCAGTGACAGACTGGATAAAGAAAATGTGGTATGTATATACCATGGAATACTATAAAGTCCATTTTAGCTAGACATCCTTGCTGAAATCCGTTCCTCCTGCCGCTGTCTACCTATTGCAGTTCTGCAAATCTCCAGGTCTATGAAACTCAATCTTTCAAACAGTAACCTGGTCTAAGCTTTATTCTCCTATTACATAAAGTCACAAAGGTTATGTCCATTTAGCATAGGAAGAAGCTGAGGCCTGAAAGGCTGACTTGCCTATAGTGTGTCCCAAGTTAGCGGTGGAAGCTCGGGTTAGCACAGGATCCTTGCCCTTCCATGGTAATGCTTTTGTCTCTGAAAGCTAATCCACAGGCTGGGCGCGGTAGCTCACGCCTGTAATCCCAGCACTTCGGGAGGCCAAGGCGGGTGGATCACAAGGTCAGGAGATGGAGACCATCCTGGCTAACACGGTGAAACCCCGTCTCTACTAAAAATACAAAAAACTAGCCGGCGTGGTGGCAGGTGCCTGTAGTCCCAGCTACTCGGGAGGGTGAGGCAGAAGAATGGCGTGAACCCAGGAGGCGGAGTTCACAGTGAGGCGAGATCGCACCACTGCACTCCAGCCTGGGCGACAGAGCGAGACTCCATCTAAAAAAACCAAAAAAAACAAAAAAGAAAGCTAATCCACAGAGCAGTTCAAGATTGTTACTAGAGTTGAATCAATTCAAGACTCAGAGAATGGAGAAATCAGCCTCCTTTGAGTAAGTCAAACAGAAACACTGCTGTTACTAACAGCTCACCCAGCATGTCCTGATAAGAATGGCAGGCAAATATCACACATGCCAGGCCAGTGATCAGAACCTGCTGTTCCTGTGCTCAGATCGTGGTGTTGACTCCTTATTGCCCCACTGCACTCAGAGTGTAAGACCCAGTGTTTAGTGTTTGAGGTTTTTTGTTTTTTGTTTTTGACAGTCTCACTCTGTCACCCAGGCTGGAGTGCAATGGTGCAATCTTGGCTCATGGCAACCTCTACCTCCCAGGTTCAAGAGATCTTCCTGCCTCAGCCTCCAGAGTAGCTGGGACTACAGGGACTACAGACGCCTGCCACCACACCCAGCTAATTTTTGTATTTCTAATAGGGACGGGGTTTCGTCATGTTGGCCAGGCTAGTCTCGAACTTGTGGCCTCAAGTGATCTGCCTGCCTTGGCCTCCCAAAGTGCTGAGACTATAAGTGTGAGCCACAGTGCCCAGCCAGCCCCAGTCTTCTTGATCAGCCCCCATAACTTCTCTAACCTCACCCCCACCCCGCTCCCCACTCTCCACCCTCCTGCCTCACTTACTTGCTCCAGCCACACTGGCCTCCTTGCCGTGCTGCCAGCCACAGTCCTGCCCCAGGGCCTTTGTCCTGACGCAAGCATTCTTCCCTGGATGGCTATACGGCCCCCCTCCTCACTTCCTCCAAATCTTGCTCAAATGTCACATCCTCAGTGAGGCCTCTCCAACCACTGTATTTAAAACTGCCACCTGCCCTTCCTCACACTCCTGATCTTCCTTATCCCGCTCTGCATGTTTTATAGCTTTTCTAGATAATGTCCTATGGCCTGTAGTTACATATTATATCATTTACTTACTTATTGTTTGTCTCCCTGCTAGAATATGCCAGACCATTGAAGGCAGATATCTTTGCTTTGTTCGCTAATAAAATCCTGACAAGAGTCCATCGTCAGTGGCCAACACACAGTAGTTGATCACTACGTCGTGGTTGTGATTGTTGCTGTTGTTGATGATTGTACTGGGAATCAGATCCTACACTTCCCAACCCACGCTGAAATCTGCTCAGGCAAAAAGTAGCAATGAGTGAGGGCAGAGGCGGGTGCTGAATGTGCTCAGTCCCTGTGTCCTTGGGCGATTCAGTATAACACAGTGCCTTAATATCCCTGAATTTCACTTGTCTTCCATTAGTAAAATCTCATTGGCGTGAATGAGACATACAGTGTGTGTCTCACTATGATGAGCAGTTCTAGAATACGTGATTATATGATGTCCTCATCCCTTCTAAGATGGCATAGCGTCCTAAGAGATAGAGTTTCTCTGGTCCTGGAGGACCTCTCTGTGGTCTCACGTGCTTATGTCTTTGGGTTGATTCTCATCCCCTCCCCATCCCAATTCATCTGCTCCTGGTAGACCCAGCTGCTCAATCTGAGAGTTCATAATGCCCAGTGTCAATTTCCTTCCAAAGAATGCCAAGTTCTCCACCAAGAAAGAAGCTCCCTTTGTCCTGGAGGCATCTGAAATCGGTTCAGATCTGTTTGCAGGAGTGGAGGCCAAAGGGTTAAGCATTAGGTAAGTACATTTCCTCCAAGTTTATATGTTTAAATGCAAAGAAAAAAAAGACTAGCTGACATACTTTTTAATCATCAGATGTTTGTAGGCATAAGATTCTCTGCTTCAAAGTGATGCCATTTTGTTTTATTTCCAGGTTTAAAGTGGTCTTGAACAGCTGTTGGGCCACCCCCTCGGCTGACTTCATGTATCCCTTGCAGTGGCAGCTGATCAACAAGGGGTAGGTACACTACCTAGAGACAGGGCTGAGCAGTGGAACCAGGCATTTATCGGGCTACTTTGTTCTGGCTTGGGAAAGCTTGGGAGGAAGAGGTGAAGCCTGCTGGAGTTACAGCAGTGACATCCTCTGTGGTTCCAGGCAAAGGACAAATACTAAGAAACAGGACATAGTGCATTCTAGGGACCAGATACTGTTCTGAGAGCTTTACCTTATATTAACTCCTTTAAGCCGTACAACAAGAAAGGTAGTTTTCCTATCATCCCCATTTTACAGATGAGGATACTGAGGCACAAGAGAGGGTAAGGTCTCATAGTAAATGTTTGTGTGCGTGTGCATATGTGTGCATGTGTGTATGTGTGCAAGAGGAAGTGAGCAGGCTGAATGCAAATCCAGTTAGTCTAATAACAGAACCACGGTGATGATGACTAAATTAAATAATCCATATCAAAAGCTTAGCAGATGGTACCTGCTAGATAGTCCAACCATTTTAAATAAGATCATTGTTTTTATTACTAATTAAGTAGATAACCGGGAGCTTTTACAATCTGGAGTAAAGCACTAAAGTAGTACTAGAAGTGCACCCTAGAAAGGCAACACTGGAAGTCATACACAGGATGGTTTAGAAACATGCACGGAAGGGAGAAAGACCAGATTAGAGGCCCTGGCAGCTATTGTGCAAGGGTGATAAGACATGAACTGCTATTGTAGCCAAGTGAATGGAACAAGGTCATAAAAAGTAGGGAGACACTTTTACAGGAATGAGAAAATGTAGGAACTAATCAGATAGGAGGTGGAGGAAAGGACAGTGCAAGAAATCTGGGGAGTAATGGAAAAAGATGGCTTTGTGTTCTTAAATCTGTAGACTACAAAGCTGAGGAAGAGTGTTTGGATTTGGCTGTTGGAGAAGGAGGTTTTTGGATAAGGAGATATGGATTCTCGCTGAGTTCACTAACAGACATGTTAAGCTTCAAATGATGATTGTCCAGAAGTACTTAGAATTGTACCATTGGAAATCAGAGGAGAGACGGGGCTAAACAAGAGATGTGGACATCATACACATAATTAGCAGTAAACAAAGAAGAGATCATTCTCTAAACAAAGCACATAACAGACCGATGTGCCTGTGTTATTCTCAGAACCCATCAGGCCAAGGAAAAATTAATGTCAAGGATAAAGATAATTGAATAACAAAAGTGGAGCTATTTTGGACCTCTATTTTTATTTAGCAAACACTTATACAGCTCTTACAATATACCAAACATTGTTCTAGATAGGTGTTTTACAAATATTAATTTATCTAAGTGTCATTAAACCCTCTCTAAAGTAGATAGTATAATAATCATTATTTTATAGAGGAGAAAACTGAGGCACAGGTCCAGACACGTGCCCAAGATATGGAGCTAGTAAGGAGAAGGCCTGGGATTCAGACTCAGTCAGTGTTACCTCCTGAGTGGCCTGAATAGGACAGGCTGACCGAGGCACACCTACGCAACCCAGCAAAGCCTCCTGTAGAGATGGCAGCTTAATTTGGGTGTTTACCTCACATCTGCCATTGAATGATTCAATTCATTTAGCCTCTGTTAGCAATGGTGCAATCAAATGACTCCAGGAATTCTGAAATAACGTATTGACCTGCAGGGACTTGAAATTGCTATCAGGCACTGGGAATCTCTCTCAGGCAATGGTCACACTAGGCAAAGGCTTCTGCCACCCCTGGAATCATCTCTCTGCAGGGAGTTCTAGTGCCGTTGTTCCCATCTGGCAGATGTGCAACACGGCTGAAAAAGGGATGCCTGTGGCTTTGGGTGGTCTGCACAATTGTCCTCAAGCTCTAGTGTACACATAAACTGCGTAGGGTGCCTATTACATATGCAAGTGCACTGTAAACCTACCAGATCAGAAGGACTCTGGGGAAACCCACGGAATCTGCATTTCAACACAGCCAGATGTAAGACATCCCGATCCATTTCTACATTCTTCCTAGTTGACATGGCACCTCGAAGTTGGAGATACATGCACGAAGTTCAGTGCCAAAGGGGAGAATGGAAAAGTCCACTCCCACCATCTCCAGATGATTTTTGCTCACACTGGGCCCCTTTGGAAAAAAATCCAGTTTATAAAAGTTCCTGGAGAGATGGCAGGAGATATATCATCAGGAATTTCCCTGTACACATGGATGCCCCAAAAGCAGCATACTTTTCTCAAAGAGCAATCTGACACGGGAAAGGAGGCTCATGCAGAGAGGGCATAAAAGCCTCCTGTGGGCTTCCACCACCTAGAGGCAGCTGCCACTGAAGTGTGGGTGCTGCAGCTGGTGCCAAGGAGCAGCAGTGCCAAGGCATCTAGACCTGCCTATTTTTTGCCTACTCCCCACCCCCTGACAAAGCTCTGCTTACATTATTTTCCACTGGCTGACCATGCCTGGGGCACTCTGGCTGCAAAGAGCTATTTGAAGAACTCCCATCTTGAGTTCATACAAGGATCTCGGGTTTATTGACAAAATGATCCTCCAGAAGTCTTGTTGCACAACTTGGAAAATGCCAGTTTCATCACTATTCAGAGCCCACCACACACAGACCTGGCTCTGACCCCTGGTCCGGGTACAAAGGTACAGCATTCCCTCACTTCACTCCCTCACTCTCACACTTGACTTCCTTAGCACCTGCCTTTAGCTTGGCCCGCCGTTGTCTGTTTCTGAGGGAATGGGGGTGGGGTAGAGAACATCATGAAGGTTCCCTGGGGTAACTGGACCACTCTCTGGCGTGTGTGCCAAGTTTACAATACAGAAAGTAAGATGCTTCAGAGTTGCATTAATTTGGGGCCTGCTGTGGTGCTGTTCAGTGGTCTGACGCTTTCGATACATAGACCTTTTCCTGCAGAAGGACAGACCTTGGTGCCCCTTCTTATCTGCAGATAACAAACCCCCACGATAGCGTGGGCTTCTCTGTATAGTCGCAAGAATGGCTGTGTCTGTTTCCAACACCTAGTTAAAGGAATGGCACTTAGGTCATCAGTCTTTGTTAAATGAAAAAGTATGTTTGCTGAAACCAGAGTTTCTCAATGTTGGCACCTTGACATTTGGGGTGGGACCATTCTCCATTGCGGGGGCTGCGCTGTGCACTGTAGGATGTTCAGTAGCAGCCCTGGTCTCTGCCCTCTCACTAGATGCCAGCAGCACTTCCCCCATTCTGGACAATCACGGTGCCAAATGTCCCCTGGGGCACAAAGTAGATCCTCAAGTGAGAACCACTAGCTTAAATAAATGCCTGTGTCATTTTTTTAACTGAATCATTACCTTTGAGACGTTGGAATATTATACAAATATTATATTCTCATTATAGAGAATTTGGAAAAATACATAAAAATACAAAGAAGAAAACCAAAAATGCCCATAATTTTATCCCTTTGTATCAGCCTGTGTTAACATTTAGACGATATCCTTCGGTCATTATTTCTGTGTTTATATAAAAAATGTGACCACATTTTTACAAAGGTAACTATGTGGACGTATATAATTTAAATAATACACCATAAATACAAATTTTCAATGCAAAACCTCACAATTCACACACAGAAATGTGTTGGGTATGACGAGCTCGGGCAGCTGTGGCAACAGGGGCAATGCTGCTCCTGGTGCCATTGTCCTTACTTTGTATGTCCCTCAAGGGCTGGACATATTCCATTCCTCAGAGGGCCTTATCTCCTAGGGATTTTCTTTCTTTGGGACACAGGTGTAACTTACTAAAAGTGTGGCTCTTATAAGTCACTCCCCTCTCATCATACCTTGTCTATAGAATGAGGACAGTAATACCCATCTCCTAGCTCATCAACTTGACCTCACAGTTGTGAGGATCAAGTGAGGTGCTGCTAATCAAAATGCCTGGGAAGGTTAGAGGCCATATAACTACCTTGGGAGCCTTGTGTGTAAATTGCTTAGCAGCTCTTGCTGGAGTTCAAGGAGGTGACAGTTCATTCTTCTTTCCCCATCTGCCTCAGCTGCCCCACGGATGAAACCGTCCTCGTGCATGAGAATGGGAGAGATCACAGGGCAACCTTCCAATTCAATGCTTTCCGGTTCCAGAACATCCCCAAACTCTCCAAGGTGTGGTTACACTGTGAGACGTTCATCTGCGACAGTGAGAAACTCTCCTGCCCAGTGGTGAGCTGCCTCTCTCCAGAAGGACAATGCTACCCAAAGGGTGCCAGTACTGGAGGAGCTGGAGTCTGAGTGGGGAAATCATAACTAGGCCAGGGCAGCTGTGTGCTGAGGGCATCTGGAGGAAATGGCACTGAGTATAAGGGCAGATGCTCGTGGGGGCAGATGTTCAGGGCCCTGTCTGCCTTGCCTCCAACAACCCACATGGTCTCTGGCATGTGTCGCCTAACCTGCTGGGACCTGCTTTCTCATCCTTAAGCAAAGTGTGTTAAGTAATGATGGCCCTTCCCTCATCAGAGGGCAGTGTAGGTAAATGAAAGTGATAACAGACATGGAAATACTTTGAAGAAGTGAAAAGGGCAAGGCAAATTCAAGGTCTAGGTGGCAGGGACAGGCCGAGGACATAACTCAAAAGGTGGGTGTTTTTAGTCTTGACTGAACAGCTCAAGGGTTCACCTCTGTGACCTCAGAGAGATGCTGCAGAAATTCCCGACACTGGATCATGGCTGATTTGACCACATGAGAGGAAGGCCTGGCAGGCTGTGCTTTCACAAGCCAGCAGTCATTCCGGTGCTCACTCAAGCCTGAGAACCACCACTTAGACACTTAGACGTGCCAAATCTCAAACTGTTCTCCTTTCTGGTCTCTTTCAACTGGAGACCTCGGTGTTTCCAAAGAGGATGCTATCCACATAGCCTATAGTAAACAACAAAAATAAGGTCATAATCTCTATTGCTACTGATTCATTTGGCCAGAAAATGGTTCTTTATGAGCACAAACAGCAAAAGGGAAAGAAACCAGAAAGTGCAGAGCCAGGGAGAGGAGGGCAGAGGCATTGTACAGTTGCTCAAAGGATAAGTATCGATGCCATATTTTTAAAAAGAAAGAAAATGAACCAGAATACAATTGCAAGTGTCCATTTCTCTAATTATTGTCGTGAGAGTGATAAGTAAAAGCCTTATCAAAGGAAACGGTATCAATCCCTTCCACACTCAATGGCCTCTTCCAGCAGGATTCCCTATGGCTTGAAGAGTTAACAAAATAAAGCTTTCTTTGTATTCAAGTTGGAGAAGGGATGAACACTGTGTCTCTGGGTTATTTTTTAAAGAGGTAACTCATCTCTGTTGACTGGGGAATTGTGACTCCACCCCATTTGTGACCTTTTTAAAATGTCTTTTCTTTCTCTTTTCTCCCCTTTGCTCACGCGTCATCCCATCTTCCCCACTTCTCTCCCTTCTGCCTCTCTGGGTCTTCAGACCTGCGATAAACGGAAGCGCCTCCTGCGGGACCAGAGCGGGGGAGTCCTGGTCGTGGAGCTCTCCCTGCGGAGTAAGCGTCTCTGTTTTCCAAATGGTTGAGTTCACTCTGGGCTGCGTCCACAGGCACAGCCGGTTTGAGCATTTTTACTGAATTGCCAAACCAGTTGTGCCTGTGGGCACAACCTTCACCTGCTCCTGGAGTCTTCTAGCCAGGGGTGGGGAATAGCTCAAGCCAAACGAAGGAGTTGAGGTTTGTTATGTGCTCTGAAAGTTCTATCTGTACCCTAAATTCAAATACCCCCAAGGAATGAGGAAGTGCTGAGCTTCCAAACAGAGCATGCAGTGAACAATAATAGAAAATGAGATGTCATGGGGCCGGGCTCAGTGGCTCACGCCTGTAATCCCAGCACTTTGGGAGGCCGAGGTGGGCAGATCACTTGAGGTCAGGAGTTTGAGACCAGCCTGACCGACGTGGTGAAACCTCGTCTCTACTAAAAATACAAAATTACCCGGGCTTGGTGGGGAATGCCTGTAATCCCAACTACTCGGGAGGCTGCGGCAGGAGAATCGCTTGAATCTGGGAGGCGGAGGTTGCAGTGAGCTGAGATTGCGCCATTTGCACTCCAGCCTGGGCAACAAGAGTCACACTCCGTCTCAAAAAAAAAGAGAGAGAGAGAGAGAAGACAAAAAGAAAGAAGAAAGAAAGAAAGAAAGAAAGAAAGAAAGAAAGAAAGAAAGAAAGAAAGAGAAAGAAAGGAGAAAGAGAGAAAGAAGGAAGGAAGGAAGGAAGGAAGGAAGGAAGGAAGGAAGGAAAAATGAGATGTCATGAGAATGTCATGTGCAAGTCAAAAAACCTTTACTGAGTATCCAGCACTGTCTGGCCTGGGCAGGGCACTAGGATTTCAGAAATAAATGTGACCCAAGCAGGCCCTGTCCTCAAGGGATTTACTGTCTAGCAAGGAGAGAGATGTTAGACACTAAGGGAAAGAGAAATTACTGTTAAGGGTGGTGACGGTGGGCTGGTGCCATGGTTGCACAGTAGATCATCGCTAATGTGAAAATCCAAAATCTGAATGCTCCCAAATCTGAAACTTTTTGAGCATCCGCATGATGCTCAAAGGTCATGCTCACAGGAAATGCTCATTGTAGCATTTTAGATTTCAGATTCCAGATTTTCCAGTTAGGGATGCTCAACTAGTATAATGCAAAGATTCCAAAATCCAAAAAAAAAATCTGAAATCTGAAACACTTCTGGTCCCAAGTATTTTGGATAAGGGCTATTCATCCTGAATGGAGCAAAGGGATTCAACCTAGTGCAGGGCTTGCGGAAGAGCTCTGCTGACAATCTCCAAGTGAGACCTGAAGGACAGTGTGACATGAAGGGTGGGGCAAAACCTGTGGGAAGGCCGGAAGCTATAGCGGCTCTATCTTAGAGGACAGTCACCAAGCTATGGCCAAGGGCCAAGGCCCAGGTGCCACCTGGTTTTCTGGCCTGCAAATTAAGAACAGTTTTCACATTTTTATGTGGTTCAAAAAAAGAATCAAAACAACAATATTTCGTGACATGTAAAAATTATATGAAATTCAGGGCCAGGCATGATGGCTCATGCCTCTAATCCCAGCACTTTGGGAGGCCAAGGCAGGCAGATCACCTGAGGTCAGGAGTTCGAGACCAGCCCTGTCCCTACTAGAGTACAAAAAGTAGCTGGGAGTGGTGGTGCACACCTGTAGTCCCAGTACTTGGGAGGCTGAGGCCAGAGAATCACTTGAACCTGGGAGGCAGAGGTTGCAGTGAGCAGAAATTGCGCTACTACACTCCAGCCTGGGTAACAAGAGTGAAACTCTGTCTCAAAAAAAAAAAATTATATGAAATTCAGATTTCAGTGCCTTTAAAGAAAGTTTTATTAGAATACAGCAACACTCGTTCATGTAGATATTGTCTACAGCTGTACACTGCAACTACAGGGTGGAATTGTGGCAGCAGAGATGGGACGGCCTGAAAAGCTGATAAAATTTACTATTTACTATTTTCTTTTCAGAAAGCTTACCAACTCCTGCCTTGGAGAGAAAGTGTTGTGAAATGAAACTTTGTAAACCCCCAGTATAAACTGTCTGAAGGGCAATGGAGCACCTGATGTTTTAATCAGGGGAGGACTGTGGTCAGGTTTTGTGTTATTTATTTATTTATTTATTTATTTATTTATTTATTTATTTTTTGAGACCGTGTCGCCCAGGTTGGAGTGCAATGGTGTGATCTCAGCTTCAAGCAATTCCCGACTCAGCCTCCTGAGTAGCTGGGATTATAGGCACGTGCCACCACGCCCGGTGCATTTTTGTATTTTTGGTAGAGACAGGGTTTCATCATGTTGCCCAGGCTGGTCTCGACCTCAAGTGATCCGCCCACCTCGGCCTCCCAAAGTGCTGGGACTACAAGTGTGAGCCGCAGCCCCCAGCCAGGTTTTGTGTTTTAGAAACATCACTCTGAGACTTCTCCTTTCCATGATCTTTTCTTAAACTTTCTGCATTCTCTCTCTTTACTCACTACAGGCAGGGGATTTTCCGGTCTCTATAGCTTCTCAGGTAAGGAAAAGAGACACTTCTGGGATTTCCTGGGGCTATGCTGTTAAAAGGCAGACAGTGTTTTAAGAGAAGCTTAACTTTGGCCCCAGCAAAACTTTTAAGGATTGAAAATTATACTTTAAAGCACACCTGAGTGGGGCAGAGGGGGCGAGATCAAGAGGTCTCCCTTTGACCAGCCCCTGAACTCTGAAGAGAGGGAGGAACCGAAAGTAAATTGGATGAAACAGAACTGGACCTCACTTCCCCAAGTCTTAGTAAAGCCATCCCCAGATGGCTTCCCTTGGGTTCCAACATTTGGAGAACAAGATTTTCAGTGATCTGTTCATTCAACAAATATTTGAATTCTTGTTATGGCTCTGTCTTTCATTAACAGAGTGACCTTGGGCAATGACCTCACCCCTCCATACCCCTGTTTCCTCTGTGGAATTGGGCTAATAATTGCCCCTATCTACATGGCTGTGGTATAGATATTTAATTACAGCTAAGGGCACTGAACGATGCCCAGCAAACAGCAAACACCCAGTCAGGGTGAGACATGATTATGATGACTGTACCGGGAACTGATCTTGTGGCTACTGCCCTGAACAAGACAGACAAGGCCCCTTCCCTTGCTAATATGTGTAAAGTATTTAGGGTGCGATGGGGGACATTATTTAGAGAGTGGCCAGGAAAGCCCCTTAGAGGAAGAAACATTTCAGCTAAGACCCAAGATCTCACCTGAATGATAAGAAGGAAGCAACTACATGAGGAGATGGGGTAAGACGGTTCACTTATTAATAATCTCACAGACAGATTTTGCTCTCATCATTACAGGAAAATCATGTAAATCAACTTTTAAAATTCCAATCCTAGATTCTCATCGTTTTTAAGTTCTACGGTGAAAGCCCTAGAGTACAAAGCACCATCACTGATTTCTATTTGTCAGAGGTCCACAACCTAGGTTTATCTGTCAGGTTCTTTGTACTGATAAATGTGAGCTACAGAATCCCCAAGGGATGAACAAAATTGTCTTTGTCTAAAATGTGTGGAATTTTATGAAGACCCCTGAGTTGACTCTTGTTAACTCTTTTGTTGAGTTGGCTTTACCCTTGTAGAACTGTCTCTGAGTGCCATCTCCCTCCCGTTCTGGTCCACAGATGTTCTCCACCACCTCATCATGATGATGGGGGTTTGTGCCGTGTTATAGGAGTTAGCCAGTCAGCTGCCGCTCCTCCACCCACAATGGTCCTCAGCGAATGACAAACACGTTTATTGTGCTGCCAAAATGAACAAACAGAAGACCACATTGTTGGGGAGCAGAGAATAGCACTTTGCCAAATATGCACTCCAATAATTTCTGTGAATTTGGTGACGCTTTTTTCTTTCTAAGAAAAACTTAGGCTACTTCCCATGGCCCTTAGATCTCACAGTCCTTCTAAAGCTGGGGGAGGAGCCTCCTTTCTCCATACTCAAGTCAGGGCTGCAGTGAATTCCTTTGAAAGCTATTTTAACTTTAAAAGGTTAGCAGAACCAACCAAGTACCGCTGAGCATTTTGAAGAGAATGTAGGGTGCAACTACAAAGTCAATGCTAAATGCAGAATGCACATTAATAGCTGACTTTGCCAAAAAGGGGCTTTGTCATTGAGGCAGTAGCATTCTACCTAAGGACCAGAGCTAAGCCCCCAGGCAGGGGGTTCCAATCTTTCAACTGATGACATGGGAGATGATGTGGGAATCAGAGTGGAATACGATAGTTTTGCTCAAACCTAATGATATAAACGAAATGGATTCTTGAAAGCCCCTAGCACTAACCTAATTTGTTTGTATTATACCGTTTGTTAAATATATAAACATGATATAGGTATAAACTCCTTGTTTTTATAGCAGATGTATACTTCTAAAGTCAAACGAAAATTACAAATTAAATAGGAATATTTGCAAAAAGAATAACCACAAGAAGAATACAACTCCCATTAATTTAACCTAATAACGTGGCATTGCCCCAGTGAAACTGCTGCTGGAAACATGACTATAATAGTGACTCCAATGACACAAGTGCTATGAGTTTGGTGACCCAACCCTAGAAATAAACGCCTTGTGACAATCAATGCTATTTTTTCTCTATTTGCTCTACTAAAAAGTTTTCATTTATAAGAAATGGTCTGATCTCATTTAGCTTTTACTTAAACATCGAAGCTTACATCTGTTTTTGTCTCATTCACTTACGATCATTAGAATGAAGCTAACACGAAATCAGAAACACAAATGCAAATGCAGCCAATGAAAGTATGCAGTAGCACATCTTGGTAACTGGCCACCCCAGTGGTCCAGAATATGCCCATATAAATGATTTACATTGCCAACAAAACTGAATGAGCCAATTCTGGTAGTGAATTGGCTGGATTGTGATAGGAAAAGGCAGAGTTCTAAGTTCTTAGTTATGTAAAGACTTAATTAGTAGGCTTATAATTTGAAAACAACACATGGGTTTGTCTCTCTGTATTTAAGGTATTTGAGAAGTTTTGCAATCTGCAGTTTGATGATTCTTTTACAACTTGTGTTAGTGAACTCAGAAATTAAACTAGTTATGAAATCTCTGGATACATGAAGTGTATGTTTGTTTAGTAATAGGCTAGAGTAAAATGACTCAATTTAGTCTAGACTTGGTCTCTAAGCTGGAGTTCCAACGAGTTTAGGATCTCTTCTTTCTGCAAATTCAGAGTTTTTGTAGTCAGGAAAAACAGAAGACATATTTTATTGGTTCTAGTAGAAAACAAATAGCATACTCATAGCCATGTTCAAATCCTTCGCTGTCAGAATAAGCCAATGTTGTATTAGTTTTGCTGTATTTCATCATTGTGTTTTATGATCTTGTATCTCTACCTGGTGCTATAGAATAAATAAAATGCCTTAAAATAAATAACCTATGACTACAGTATACAGTATTAATATATCATGTTGACTGCTAATTCCCCAATTCTCCCAGAGGTTTCTACAACTAGAGCTTCTTAGACTCACATAGATGCCACATTTTTTTTTTTTTTTTTTTTTTGAGATGGAGTCTAGCTCTGTCACCCAGGCTGGAGTGCAGTGGCGTGATCTTGGCTCACTGCAAGCTCTGCCTCCCGGGTTCACACCATTCTCCTGCCTCAGCCTCCTAACTGGGACTATAGGCGCCCGCCACCATGCCCAACTAATTTTTTGTATTTTTAGTAGAGACGGGGTTTCACCATGTTAGCCAGGATGATGTCGATCTCCTGACCTCATGATCTGCCTGCCTCGGCCTCCCAAAGTGCTGGGTTTATAGGTGTGAGCCACTGCGCTTGGTCTGCCACAGACTTCTAATTATTCTAACCTACCTTTACATTAAAAAAATTCCCAGTATTGTGTTTCTGACGCAAGGAATAAAGCCAATCTGTATGATTAACATTTTGGGGAAAAGGTCTTTTGGGTCATCCCTGCCTATAAAGCCCAAATGACTCTCACCAGTGACTGGATGCGTTTTGACTTGACATTAACTAACAACCTCATGATGTTTGATTACCCTTCTCTCATAACTTCTCCTTTGAGAAAATAAGGCAAAGTACTCTCAAAACAATCTCTTGTAAATTCTCATTAGTTCTAAACACAATAGAAACATTAAGAAAAAGAAGAAAAGTAATCTCCCCTAGGTATCCTTAGCTGACATAGAAAAAATACTGAATATAGATTTAGAAAAGTGTTCTTATCAAAATTCTTAGTTGTGATCCATTAAGACACTCTTGCTCTCTTTCTCCATGTGCATATGTGTATGTATGCATGTGTGTGTGTATATATATGAGGGTGTGCATATATATGTGCATGTGTGTGCACGTGGATGTCTGCGTATGCACACGTGTTTTTTTGGTGTATGTGTGTCTAGATGCCAAATGTTTATGTTATGATGTTCAATAAGAAAGGCAGAACTAAATCTATATTACATGAACATAACTTACATAAGTACATGGGCTAGGGCTGGAAGAAAAACAGACACACACACACAATACAAAGACAGGATAATAATAGGCAACTGCTTTACCTGGCCCCATTCCTTCATCTGTATTATTTTCTAATGTTCTTTTAATGTCACAGTGATGGATTGCTTAGTTACTGCTACGCTTTTGTATATAGCTCTATTAGTCCTTAATATTGCTTTACACAATGAAATTATGCTTTCTTCTCCCTAACTAGACTGCAAGCTAAAGATCAAGGGAAAGTTTATATTCTCTTGTGTACCCCAGAATGGCACAGAGTAAGTGCTTAATGAATGCTCCTTGGATTAAAGAAATGTTCACATGAATAGGTGGATGGGTAGATGGATGGATGGATGGATGGATGGATGGATGGATGGATGGATGGATAAGTAGATGGATGAATGGGTGGATGGATGGATGGGGACTATCCTAGCTCTCTAGGAGGCCTCATAGCAGAGGTGGCCTTGTTTCCTTTCATGGTTGAGCAAGGTGTTTGGGATCCAGAGCCATTATCTCAAGAAAAGGAGTTATGCAGAATGAGAAGATAAATTTGGCTTACTGTCTCCATGCTAAAGTAGCAGGAGAAAGCCTTCCTCTCCTCTTCACATAAATGCCTTCTGCCTTCTCTCCTTTTATGTATCAGTCTAAAGCCTTCAGTCCCCAATGCTGAAGGCCTCTGGGGAGAAGCGAAGCCTACCACAATGAAAACAGAATTTTCATATAGAAAATGGAGCGTGTGATGGATGTAGAATTCAGTCTTCCCTCTCTGGGCAGAAGCAAAATACTGCTAATGGAAATGCTTAGGAGCTCAAGAAGACTGGATTATTTGGGAAGTGAAAGTGCTTTTGTGTCCCTCTTCCTAAAGAAAGGCAAGAATTCCACCAAATCTTTTATATAATCTGGTGTCAAAAGACTTCAATAAACCAAAAAGTAGTTTATTTCCCATACAGGTCTCAAAAGTATCTCAGCAAAGGCAGCTCCAAGACCCAGCAAGAAATAAACTATTTCTGGTCTTATTGATTTTCACTCCTTCTGTCTTGGGAAGTTCAACAGGAAAAGGTCTCAAACACTATATTTCATTTAAATTGCTCTGCCAGATTCAGGAGCAACCACATGAAAGATATCTGGATGTCAGCAGTTGCAAGAGATGAAGAAAGAAGTACTATAAATGCATTAGTGGTTCAGTAAATCTATTAAAAGATCCACTCAATAAAACAACATGGAATCCTATTCATTATGTAGAAGGGAAAACCATCGTAGCAGGAATTGGTGGGTTCGTCTTTGTCTACTGGAACTTTTTTTAAATTAAACTCTTCATAAATGACTGAGAAATTCTACTTAAAATTCAAGCCTTTACTGCAGGAGTTTTTGCTCAGTGAATAGGAGAGAAATTAGGCAATACATTGGGAAGAGGGCATTATGCATTTGGGAGCTGCTCCGCTCACAGTAACTCAGGGCTCAGAACCAGGCTTTCCAGTAACTGCAGAGGGCCTGGCTGCTTGAAATAGCCTCTTCGTTGTTGGATTTCAGGGGCTGCTCATGCCTTAGAGCTTTTTTTCCTGAACACATTCTCAAGATGCTGTCAGATATGGGCTCCTATCTCCTTGCAAGCTGATTAGCTGATAAGGAAAATCAGCACCAAAGGTTAGAGAGCAGGCATCTTGTATAAGAAAGACAGGCTTCATCCTCTCCACTTTCCCCTTCTGCAGAATGAAACTGGGTTCACTGCAAATTCTCAAGTTAATGGGCTGTAAATATCTGGCAGCCAGGGCAGTTGCACAGGGCTGAGAGCCACAGGCCAGCCCTGGCACCCCAGGAAATGAGTTCACCATCTTCAGCTCCTCCAAGTCTGCATTTGCTGGAGGCACAGGCTGGGA
Source organism: Nomascus leucogenys (assembly GCF_006542625.1). Taxonomy (NCBI): domain Eukaryota; kingdom Metazoa; phylum Chordata; class Mammalia; order Primates; family Hylobatidae; genus Nomascus; species Nomascus leucogenys. Next base: position 21,263,055 of record NC_044383.1, on the reverse strand, counting down.
GCAAACACCGTGGGGTGGAAGAGAGGGCAAGCTAGACGGCTCCCCCTAGTGGGAGACTGGATCAATGCCCTGGAACCACACCTCTTAAATGGGATGTTGACTGCGTCTCAAAGAAGGGTTCCCAAAGACTTTCATGTGACTCCACAAACATCTTGAAAGAAAGGCGAAGGATATGAACAGACACTTCTCAAAAGAAGACATTTATGCAGCCAAAAGACACATGAAAAAATGCTCATCATCGCTGGCCATCAGAGAAATGCAAATCAAAACCACAATGAGATACCATCTCACACCAGTTAGAATGGCGATCATTAAAAAGTCAGGGAAGCAACAGGTGCTGGAGAGGATGTGGAGAAATAGGAACACTGTTACACTGTTGGTGGGACTGTAAACTAGTTCAACCATTGTGGAAGTCAGTGTGGCGATTCCTCAGGGATCTAGAACTAGAAATACCATTTGACCCAGCCATCCCATTACTCGGTATATACCCAAAGGATTATAAATCATGCTGCTATAAAGACACATGCAATAAACGTATGTTTATTGCGGCACTATTCACAATAGCAAAGACTTGGAATCAATCCAAATGTCCAAAAACGATAGACTGGATTAAGAAAATGTGGCACATATACACTATGGAATACTATGCAGCCATAAAAAAGGATGAGTTCATGTCCTTTGTAGGGACATGGATGAAACCAGAAACCATCATTCTCAGCAAACTATTGCAAGGACAAAAAACCAAACACCACATGTTCTCACTCATAGGTGGGAATTGAACAATGAGAACACATGGACACAGGAAGGGGAACATCACACTCCGGGGACTGTTGTGGGGCGGGGGGAGGGGGGAGGGACAGCATTAGGAGATATACCTAATGCTAAATGATGAGCTAATGGGTGCAGCACACCAACATGGCACATGTATACATATGTAACAAATCTGCACATTGTGCACATGTACCCTAAAACTTAAAGTATAATAATATTAAAAAAAAGAAAAAAAGAAAAAAAAAGAAAATACCTCACAATATCTCTGGGACTTTGGCTTTTTCCCCAGTAAATTTGGGGAGTGGAAGAGTGAAGCCTTCTTTACCTTTCAACCAGTAAGTTGTTTGCTCTCCTTTGCCCTGTGGGAAGCAAAGGAAGGCCTTGGGGAATCACTGGCAGAGTTGGGGTGGGGCTGGCGGGCCGCCTGTAATGCACGGCCTCTGGGCAGATGTCTGAGATCTGTCTTGCTTGCTGGGACAGCGGGAGCTCCCTCCCTCCACAAGCAAAAGGCCTCCTTACAGATACAATCTTACTGATTTTCTTGGGCTTTGCTGATAAGCCTGCATGGCCAGGCAGCAATGTCCTAGGGGGTGACAGTCCATGGAGACTAAAGCTTGTTGCAAAGAAAATCTTTTAAAAATAATAATAAAATCTATTGCACTATTAGTATAAGTGGGGCACCCAGTGAGGCACCTCACATCCATGTCCACATTTACTCCTCACATCCACCCTTCAAGGATGGTATTATCACCACCCCCATTTTGCAGATGACAAAAACAAGCCCTCAAACTCAGACAGCTGGTCAGTAGCAGGAATGGGCTCCAAGCTATGTCTAAATGCCGCCTTCTAAAAAGGTCTTCCTCTTACTGAAGTCAGTTGATTGAATACAGAATGCCAAGGCCAGGCTAAGCAAAATTAGGGAGATGATGCCACTGCCTTCCCTTCTACTTCTTTTTCTGGACTGGGGTGTTCAAGAGGAAGCTAGGGGACCATTTGTAGCAAAAAAAAAAAAAAAAAAAAAAAAAAAGAAAAGAAAAACATCCCCTAAGGGGTTGATTTAGCTGGGAGTTAAGGTATTCTCTGTTGAAGATTCCACTTTTGATCATTTGAGGGAACTTCTTCTCCTCCGAAGGAAGAAGATCTGGCAGTCATGAGTGCCTCCAGGGGAACCTTGGATGTCTCCATGCATCACTTCATGGAGATGCATCCATCCCACTAAGTTCCTCGATGTCTCTACCAGATACCCAAACGGGGTAGGCGGGGCACGGTTGGCCTGGTCTTACCTTGACTGGACTGGTGCCTCTCTTTTGCACATCATACCCCCCACAATGGCACCAGGGCGCCTGCAGTGCTCTGAGAGACATGAATCCGGAGAGCTGCCATAAACCAGTCACTGCTTAGTTATCAACTTGTCAGTGGAGTGTCAGTGGGGTAAGGGCTGCTTTGGAGAGGGAACCTACCTATACTGCTTGAATTCTTTGATCACCAGGACTTTTCATTAAGCAAATCACAGACGACTTCTCTGAAGTCTGGGACTCTCAGGTTGGGATTCTCAACCATTCTGACATTGCTCAGTCATTGCTGAGTCCTGCTCAAAACCTTAGTGCATTCAGTTTGGAAACAGAAGGCAGAACTGATTCAGCATACAAGGTAATCCCCACGGAGGGCGGTTCACTGGGCTCCTCAGCTGGGACATTTTACCGAAAATGTTGTTTGCAACCAGAAATGCAATTAGAATCAGGTCTAGATCCTTTATAAGCAGCTCTAGCTTCAAAGTTCATCCTAAAAACCTTTGCTTACATGATAAGAGAGGGGTTTAAAATTCTTGTTTGAAGGCTGGGCGTGGAAGCTCACACCTATAATCCGAGCACTTTGGGAGGCCAAGGTGGATGGATCATCTGATGTCAGGAGTTCGGGACTAGCCTGGCCAACATGGTGAAACCCCGTCTCTACTAAAAATACAAAAATTATCCAGGATTGGTGGTGGATGCCTGTTAACCCCAGCTACTTGGGAGGCTGAACCCGGGAGGCGGAGGTTGCAGTGAGCCGAGAGCATGTCATTGTGCTCCAGCCTGGGCAACAAGAGCAAAACTCCATCTCAAAAAAAAAAAAAAAAATTCTTGTTTGAGACTCGGGTTCACTTAACAACAAATGTGTTTTTATATATTGTGGAAAATTTGCAGTATAAAACAATGTTAATCATCTAAGCCTTTTTGAAATTTACATCACTGAGTAATTCTTTTTTACATGACAAACAGCATATGAGTGCCTGGCAATGGTAATGCAATAAAATTACTATAAAGCAAAAGAATGTAATATTCCCTGGAGGTCGTGGCTATAGATATCTTCTGTACCACCAAGAATATACTCTACCTCGGAGAAGGGCAGATTATCACCTATGGGCCAAATCCAGTCCACTACTTGTGTTTGCAAATAAAGTTTTATTGGAACATGGCCATGCCTGTTGATTGACATATTGTCTATTGCTGCTTTTGAGCTACAACAGCAGTTAAGTAGTTGCAACAAAGACTCTATGGCCCCTGAAGCCTGAAATATTTACTGTCTGGCCCTGTATAGAAAAGACTTCCAGGCCAGGCACAGTGGCTCATGCCAGCTAATCCCAGCACTTTGGGAGGCTGAAGTGGGTGGATTGCTTGAGGTCAGGAGTTCAAGACCAGCCTGACGAACATGGTGCAACCCAGTCTCTACTAAACACACACACACTCACACACACACACACACACACAAATTAGCCGGGTGTGGTGGCGCATGCCTGTAATCCCCGCTACTCAGAAGGCTGAGGCAGGAGAATCGCTTGAACCCAGGAGGCAGAGGTCACAATGAATAAGATCACACCACTGCACTCCAGCCTGGGTGACGCAGTGAGACTCCATTTCAAAAAAAAAAAACAGAAAAACTTTTCCAACTCCTGCTCTTCATTTAAGTGATTATATGTGCGTGTGATTGCTTAAAATGAAAGTCATAGAAAAAAGGAGGCTATGTGTATTTGCATGGTTCTAACAAGAGCACAGTACAAAACCCTGTCTATAAAGCATGTGATCAGTATTGCCTGAAGTGGATAATGATCTTATCCTCCAGATGGAAAACAGTAGGCAAAAAGCAAATGCATCTTCTAAAAGTATCCCCTGGTTAAAGCTAGGGGCCTGGAGGGAGATAACAATATTGTATTTACAAAGTGTTGTCAGTGATACCCACGTGAACTGCTGCTTTCCATTTTGGATGCCATGTTCACAGTGTCTCCAAACAGACAGTATCTGGACATGGTAATCCCCAGCACACCAGCCACCACAGGACCTAAAGAGTGAAGAACCAACGCTCTGCATTGCCCGAGGCTGGACTCTACGATGCGCATCAAATGAACAAATGTAGTGATGCACCCTCTTGGGGCAAAGTTTGGCAGTAGGTTTTAAGATTTACAGAAAGGAAAGGAAATTGACAGAACCCACGAACTCCTGCTGGAAAGCGACATCATCATTAAATGACCGTGTCACTCATGAACTAGAGCTCTGAACGATGCCAATAGTGGCACAAACATGGGAGCAATTCATTCTGACTGAGGATCGGGTTTTATCTTTGTTGAGCTTTGGAAGATACGTAGCACAACTGGCTACAAAATTTGCTGGAACAGGTGCAGAGTGAAAACACAGGGCACTTTGTGCAAAAATGATTAAGAATTTCCAGACAGTGACAGAAGAGTGTGAAACCAAGCATGGACCACTTCTGCACAGATCACATGCCCATGAGTTAGCAGACACAGAGCATATCAAAGGGCATTTGATGCTAAGGCATGGAGGAAACGTAGCTCTATATAACCCGTCCTGGGTTTTGGTGTCTCTTCCTTTTTTTTTTTTTTTTTTTTTTTTTGACAGAGTTTCGCTTTGTTGCCCAGGCTGGAGTGCAGTGGCACGATGTCAGCTCACTGCAACCTCTGCCTCCCAGGTTCAAGCAATTCTCACGCCTCAGCCTCCTGAGTAGCTGAGATTACAGGTGCGCGCCACCACACCCAGCTGGTTTTCTGTATTTTAGTACAGACAGGGTTTCACCATGTTGCCCAGGTTGGTCTCAAACTCCTGAGCTCAGGCAATCCACCCATCTCGGCCTCCCAAATTGCTAGGATTACAGGCGTGAGCCACTGCGCCCAGTCCTTATTTTTGGTTGAATACATTGAAGCCATTGTGTGTCCTTGTTGTTACCAAGCAACCTAGCTAAATAGAAACACACATGCAGAGACAGTTCAATCTTTTATTTCCCCTAAAGATGTTACTGTTCAATGTCCAGGTTCCTAAAAGCCTTGGACCTAGGAGTGAAACCCAGAACTACCTGCTGCCATCCCTGGACCATCAGGCCATCAATTTTATCTACCTGTGTGGAGGCCAATCCGAAGCTGGAGCTTCTCCTGGGGCATGTGCCCAATTTGGAAGCAGATGGTGGCACTGAGGAAGTGCAGGGACATGGTGGCAATCTCAGCCACATGCTGGCTTCCATTGCGGATAGGGAGTCTGCAAGCCACCAAGTATGCGTCTCCAGTGGTCTCAACCTGAAAACAAAGCGACAGAGTGACCTTTGTTTTCCATGAGGGAGGCCAAGGGTGGGGGTGGGGTCAGAGATTAAGGCCCCTCATTTGTCCCCAACCTTGAGGCCCCATGTTTGGATGCGTCACACTCCCTGACCTCCATCCCATGCAAGTTCCAGCATTTCTTCAGTTCCTGCCTTTGTCATGGCTCTTCCACAAGGCCCCCCTCACCCTCCTTCCCCGAGCCTCCCTCCCCACAGTCACTGTTTCCTCCTCTGAAATCCGATAGTAGCGGTGACTGTATTTCCCCAGCCCAAATTCAGAACCAGTGAGACAGAGAGCAGTATGCTCCTAGAGTCAACCTTGAAGGGTGAGGTGGATCTGTCAAGCAGAGACCATCTCACCCAACCTGAAATGTCCACGCCCCACACAAGGGCTCTTAGATACATGTATACATGGGTATACATCACACATTACACAAAATGTATTCATTCATATATATATATATATATATATATAATATATAATGTATGTATCTGCCTGTCTGCCCTCTTCCCCCTCCATCCTCCTAATAAAATCAGCTTTCAGATCTGTCTTTCACAATAGAGAAATAAATGACAAGTAGAAGCTTAAAGTTACAGCCCTTTCCAGATACATTTGCATGTTAGCAGAACCCAAAGATGATGTGGTAAAGGCTGAATTTCAGGCATTAGCCAGATTTAGGTAAGAACACCTCTGTCCTGGTGACCCTGCAATTATGCAAAGTCAACTAGTCGACAAGCCTCACCTGCTTCTGGGTTTCCTCTCCCCACCGTGATAATGTCCTTTAGAAATACAAACTAAGTTTTAATATGAGCTCAAGCAAAACACAACTGAGAAGGTAATACTAAGAGGAAAATCCCAGATGTCCTCCTAAGCAGGGTAGGTTCTGGTTTTGTTGGGTGTGTGTGATCTGCTCTTAAAGGTTATCTATACCATCCTTTCTTTCACCCTTGAACAGAGGCATCATTTGTGGGGAACACTGGGAGATAAACATTGAAGACATGTCACTGTGTCACTGAGGTATGTGACCATATGACCACACTGTCCCCCAAATCTCGCTGTCCCCAGGTCCACAGGCAGAGACAGGGCCCTGGGATTGTGGTCGGAGCTGGTGCACTTGTGGCTGCCCACCAGGCATGTATGGCACACGGTACTGTCCCTGGAGTCATGATCTGACCCCTTCTAAAGAGTCAGAACACACAGAAAGCAGCCCTCATCACCACCACCACCCGGCAGTCATGAAGAGCTAAAACATTTCTGTTTTCCACATCAAAAATGGTTTTCACTCTAGGTGACCGTGTCCTTCTGTCTCCCAGAGTAGCACCCGGCAGGGAATTGTTGCTGCCCCCCTTTTAGCCACAAGTCTGATAGTCTAAAATTGGGAGTCTTTCTTCACTCTTAATTGCTAAGGATCAGGACAACAGAGGTGAGACCCACAGAAGATCCAAGGACAACCTTTGAAGGACAGTAAACAGGAGCCTCTCTGCCTCTGAAGGAAACGTATTTAGGAAAGACGGGAAGGAATTAGCCAGTGGAAGGTCAATGCCTCTTTTTAAAAAGTGTTTGCTGTGAGATAAAATAATGGAAGGAAACAGAGGAAACTGGTGATTTTTGACATGCACATACCTCTGTGACTAATCAAGACCTCTTCCAAGAAAACAAACAAATAAAATATTGAGTTTCTGCCGTGAAGTGACATAGACTGAAATGGAGCTTCTTCCTGGCTGATGTCTGGAACAAGTTCCATTCTCCATCATGTCCCAGAGACAGCCCGCAAGGAGCACGCGTGATGGCACAGCCAGGATGAGGCATCTCACCTTATAAACATCATTAAGTTGTGATGATATGATCGAATAAACTGTACAGGTCATTGAGGAGCTTGACGACTCGCAAAGGGGAGCTGAGAGAACACAGCTTTGTGAATCCAACAATGTCAGAGAAAAAGATTGTCACAGACTCAAAATGTTCTGGTTCCATGGACCTTCCGGCTAGGAGTTGTTCTCCAATGAAGCTGAAACCAGAGAAACAGATTATTTTTGAATGGGATCTTATTCATCTCGTCTCCTACAGACTCTTGCAAAGTTGTCCTCATTGGTCCTTTTGCTTCAATGGCCAAGCTTTTGGTTAACAAAATTCATTTTCTAGAGGAATTCTTTTAACATCCACTTCTCCAGTTGCATTCTCTCTAAAGAGCTTTTTCAATTGACGTGTATAAATTGTGGGAGAGTAGGAGAGAGGGTCACATGATGCCTTTACAAAAAGGATTTTCTTTATGTATATTGGTTATAGAGTTAGGGTGTAAAGACTCTGCAGTTGTGGAAGGAAATATAATCATTCACCAATCCACAAATCAATTTCATTTCAGTCAACCAATCTCATTAAAAATCCCTGCCCCCGCTTCTTTGGTCTAGACACAAGAATTTTAATGGCAAATACTTCTGCCAAGTGTTGAGAGAGTGAACACATAGAAACAGAACCAAAAATGGAGCAATATTTGAATGTGAAGCCACAGGTACATATTAAACTGTGTGGAGGTTTTGGACCTGCAAATACAGGTGCAGTAGCAATTAGTGAGACTCGTGAAACGAGGGCGCCATCTAGTGGCTACTCTCCTGTTGCTGCATCCACCACCCTCCACGTAAAAGACCGACTACAGCCTCTATTTCTATGGATTCAGGAGAGTTTGCCTCTATCTCCATTTACAGGTGTACCAAACCGCACAAAAAAAAAAAAAAAAAAAAAAAAAAAAAAAAAATGCCTGACCCCTTTTAGAAGAACCTGACATTCTCTTAGAAAAATAATCATGGAAATAATCCCCCCTATGTGCGGCTGCTAGATGGCTATGCCGCAGCTTCGTCAAGGCCCCAGTGTTTCCAAATACCTGGGCACTATGGTGGACAGAAGCTTCTCCACCTTCCTCTTCTCTGCAGTCAGCTGGCTGGTCCTCTCTTGCACCACTTCCTCCAGGTGATTGGCATACACTTCTAGCTTGCTCATCATACTGGCCAGTATGCGCACATGGCTTTAAAAGAAACCAGACATTGATGTTTTCTCCCAAGACCCTTAGGGCCTCAGTGGAACAGAGCTTCCAACTACGCATTCCAGGAAAATATTTCTCACCTTTCAGGTGTCCTAGTTAAGGGTTGCCAATGGACATCGGGGAAGTGACAATGGCATTGCAGCCGTGTGACAGGACAGAGCCTGCCTTTCATCAGCCGTCTAAGCTGCCTCCTTCATTTCTCCAAGCCTCGCTTTACTCATTTGGAAAATGAAGATAATCACGTGTACCTCATGTACATACGATCATGTTGTTGTTCTGAGAATGTAGGGAGGTAACATGCATAAAGTGTCTAGGGCCACGTCTAGGGCCACAGGCACTCAACAAATAGTGGCCTTCAATGGCCCGTTCCCCACCTCCCAACAGACATTGAGAATGCAGATTTCAGGATGGGTCATTCCTTTCTTTTCAGACGATCTAATGTAAGGGACATTTCTAGATTCTATTAGTCCTTTGTTTTCGAAGGGTCTTCAGAGATCTCATTTAAATTCCTCATCTTCAGATGAGGAGACCTAGACTCATATAGGAAAATAGGTTTGTCATAACATTGAGGTCCATATTTTCTAAGTAAAAAATATGGGGATGTATCTTAAGCTTACTTAAGATGTACCTTTAGGTTAATTACCTTGATTTAATCATTCCACACAGTATACGTATCCCGAAACATCACATGGTATACCATAAATATAAATGATGTTTCATTTGTTAATTTTTATTTTATTTTATTTTATATTTTTGAGACAGAGTCTTGCTCTGTCACCCAGGCTGAAAGTACAGTGCTGTGATCTCAGCTCACAGCAACCTCCACCTCCCAGGTTCAAGCGATTCTCCTGTCTCAGCCTCCTGAGTAGCTGGAGTTATAGGTGTGTGCCATCACGCCCAGCTAATTTTTGTATTTTTAGTAGAGACGGGGTTTCACCATGTTGGTCAGCCTGGTCTCAATCTCCTGACCTCAGGTGACCCACCCGCCACGGCCTCCCAAAGTGCTGGGATTATAGGCTTGAGCCACCACACCCAGCCTCATCTGTTAATTTTTAAAATAATTTAAAAATAATTTTTAAAATGTAAAAACTATTATGAGCTTGGAAATGCAGAACACGGGGCTATTGTGTTAAGAATGCATAGCTGAGACCAGATGCAGTGGCTCATGCCTGTGATCCCAGCACTTTGGGAGCCCAGGGCAGGCAGATCACCTGAGGTCAGGAGTCTGAGACCAGCCTGGCCAACATAGCGAAAGCCTGTCTCTACTAAAAATACAAAAATTAGCCAGGCATGGTGGCACATACCTGCAGTCCTAGCTACTCAGGAGGCTGAGGCATGAGAATCACTTGAAGCCGGGAGGCAGAGATTGCAGTGAGCCGAGATCATGCCACTGCACTCCAGCCTGTGCAACAGAGAGAGACCCTGACCCCAAAAAATGTTTTATTTTTAAGAATGCATAGCTGAAGGTTCAAATTAAGAGTAGACACCTGACTCCTAGCCTGGGGCTCTTTCTACCAACTCAAGCTACCTCTAACATGGGCATGTCTTCCTAAATTCATGTACTAAAAGATGGTACAATTATCTAGTGTAAAGGAAGCTACTGTTGAGAAAGTTGTTGGAGAGGCATGCATAATTGAAGTCATAACCTACTCTACAGGTGGTGAGTAATTTTTATTCCACAGTCCAGTCCAAATTGATTAGCCTAACCCTTGAAATGCTGATTTGAAAAAGACTCTGAAACCATGTCAAAACTCCCTGGAAATAATGGCGTTAATTGATTAGTGACATCTGAGATAGACAAAGAAGGCAGTAGAATTATTAATATCTGATCCATTTTTGTGGGATTTATGAAATAAAGGGAGAATTTCTCACTCCACTGTAACCAGCATGTAGTACAGTGCTTTGTGTATGGTAAGCACTGAGTGAGCGTATGAGGAAGGAAGAAAGGAAAAAAGGAAGAAAGGAAGGAAGGAAGGGAGGAAGGAAGGGAGGGAGGGAGGAAGGGAATGAGTCACATAGAACCAATCACAGCCATATAGATTTAATTTTTTGTTGTTGTTTTTTAGAAACAGGGTCTTATTCTGTCACCCAGGCTGGAGTGCAGTGGCACAATCATATCTCACTGCAGCCTTGACCTCCAGGGCTCAAGCAATTCTCAGCCCCCTAAGAAACTCAAACTATAGGCTCACACCACCACACCTGGCTAATTTTTTACTTTAATTTTTATAGATACAGAATCTCACCATGTTGCCCAGGCTGGTCTTGAGCTCCTGGCCTCAAGGGATCCTCCTGCCTTAGCCTCCTAAAGCAGTGGGATTACATGCATGAGCCACCATGCCCGGCAGCTCTACAATCCTAATGGTTAACTGAGTAAGAGCAAATATCTGTTGCACATCTAACTCACCCTCTGGGACTGGCCTCTCGTAAAGTTTTCTTGATGGAAGAGAAACTGCATCTTTTCTCCAGAGATTCATCCCAACACGCCCTCACCATGGCCACGATCTTCTCATCGCCCTTCTCCTCAGGCACAGAGGGTCGCAGTGGGACAGCTGCTGCGGGGTCTTTGATTCGGTTGATGATTTCTGAAATTCATGTTGGGTTTAGATAGCCAAACATCAGAGCTTTGTGCCACTTACTACACTTCATTTTCAATAGTAATTGTGCTCTTATATTTGTAAACTGAGTTTTTAAATAAATAGAACAGATTAGAATTCCAAAGTAATCTGGATATTTTAATAGGAATACTCTGAGAATCTGCCTGGAAAATGAACAATTCTAATGAAAAACATATAAACAAACACCCTCCTAATTAATTTGTTTTCAAATCAAGATTTTTTAAAATAGAACTTTGCTTGAGGAGAAGCATATCTCTACATGATTTCAGGAATGTACAGGCATTTCGTGTTGGAAACCTCCAAAGCGCGCTTCACGCAATTTTGTTAAATTTTCTGTAATATGTTGCAAAAATGCTATTTTAACACATAATGTTACCATCATGTCCTGCCTCTCTGTCCGATTTTGTAAACCTAATTTTTCCCACTTCTTCATTGGCTCCTACTGACATTTATTAAACATTCTGCTTAACCAGATGTTGTCAAGAAAATAATATTTTGAGAACAATGTATACATGTTTTGGAATAAAAATATTGTGCGTGCAACAACATGGATAAGTCTTACACGCATTATTACTAAGAGAAACCAGTCAGAAAAGGCTGTGTACTGTATGATTCTATTTACATGGCACCCCAGAAGCAACAACACGCCAGCAGTGGCCATATCTAGCGTCATTTCTTTCTTTCTTTTCCCTCCCTCCCTTCCTTTTTTTTTTTTTTTTTTTTGAGATAGACACTGGCCCTATTGCCCAGGCTGGAGTGCAGTGGCGTGTTCTCCGCTCACTGCAACCTCCACCTCCCGGGTTCAAGCGATTCTCCTGCCTAAGGTTCCCCAGTAGCTGGGACTACAGGCATGCGCCACCACGCCCAGCTAATTTTTGTACATTTAATAGAGACGGGGTTTTACCATGTTGGTCAGGATGGTCTCAATCTCTTGACCTCGTTATCTGCTTACTTTCTAATACCTTTCTCCAACAAAAGAAGTCATGGCTTCTTGGAGAATTGACTGCATCTAGCACTGGCGCAGGAGATAACGCAAAATGAGACTTTCTTGTTTTCCCAGAAATTAAGGAAATATACATTATCTAGAAAAGATAAAATTTTAGAGACAGAAAACAGATCAGTGTTTTCCAAGAGTTTGGGGAGCAGAGAGCGTTGACTAGGTAAAGTGCAGGGGATAAATTTAGGATGAGGAAACTTTTCTGTAGGATACTATAGTGGTGGATAGATGACACTATGTATTTGTCAAAACCCATAGAGCTTTATAGCACAAAAGTAAGCCATAAGGAAAGCAAACTTTAAAAAATACCAATTGGGAAATTAGGCAACCCCAAGATAGAATGCAAACAGTGATAAAAGAATCTAACAGTGTTACAAATATATGGCATAACCTTACTGAATGGGATGAGTGAGAAAGAATGCTGACCTACATCGTTTGTGAAATGACTAGAAACTTTAAGACTAAAGACAAAAGGAACTATTCATAATCATCGTACTCTAGTTGGTAAAACTGTTTCTCATGGGGATGCAGATTAACAAGTCTAAAATCACTGAACACACACACAGGGATTGAACAAACTACATGGATGGCGGATGGTGGGAGCCAGGATCTCAATGCTGGAATTTACAGAAAAGTAATGGGGAAGACTGCAATAAACCATGATGGTGATGAGTTAGATTTGGAGACGTCAATGGGAACTCATGTTTAGCTTAATGTAGATGCAGACATATGTGTATGGGTGCATGTGTAGTTATAGAGATATGTATACATACGGGTTAGTACACACACGCATTTCCTTACTCTGTCCACTGAGAGGGCCCATAAGCAACAACACTCCGGCAGCAATGAGCGTATCTAGTGTCAGCTCTAACTTTCTAATACCTTTCTCCAACAAAAGCAGCCAGGGCTTATTGGAGAGAATTGGTTGCTTCTAGCAGTGGCGCAGGGATATGCAAAATGAGACTTTCTTGTCTTACCAGAAAGTAAGGAAATACGCAGAAACAAGACAAAACACCACAGCGATGGCTACACGTCAAAGAGACACAGAAGCCACCTGAAACTGAATGGCCAAAACTGGAACAATTTAAGCCACAAAATAAATAAAGTGATATTCAGTTATAACTGAAAGTATAAAATAAATATCCATGAGTCCATACTGACATAAGTACTTGAAGAAATAAATGAACGGGCAGAGTATACAAATCTCCCACGGAGAAGAATTCCAAGTATTCCCTCCTCAAAGAGGTGGAACCTAACTCCCCACCCTTTTTTTTTCTTTTTTTTTTTTTTTTTTTTTTTGAGACAGGGTCTCTGTTGCCCAGGCTGGAGTGCAGTGGCAGGATCTTTACTCCACCTCCCACGCTCAAGCAATCCTCGCACCTCAGCTTCCAGAGTAGCTGGGACGCTACCACGTCTAGGTAATTTTTGTATTTTTGTAAAGACTGGATCTCCCTGTGTTCCCAGGTTGGTCTCAAACTCCTGGGCTCAAGTGATCCGCCCTCCTTGGCCTCCCACAATGTGGGGATTACAGGCATGAGCCACCGCGCCCAGCCTAACTCCTCACTCATAAGTGTGGGTTTCACATAGAGATTTCTCTCCCTAGACTAAGTATGGAAGGGAGAAATCAGAGTAACTTTATGGTGGAGAAATTGACAAACACCTCCCCAGCCAAGTGATCAAGGTCAACATCAACAGCAATAATCAATGAAAAGGACAACTTACTTGTGCAGTCATCCTTCAAAACACATATACGCAAAACCATGAGAAAAGAAAAACAACTCAGACAAATTCCACATGAAAGAACTTCTACAAAGGATCTGACCAGTACTCCTCAAAAGTGTCAAGGTCATTGAAAATAAAGTCTGAGAAATTTTCCCAGAGTAGCTTAAGGAGACATGACAACCAAATATAATGCGGTACCCTGGATGGGGTTCAGAGACAGAAAAAGGACATTAGGTAAGAACTAGGAAATCTGAATAATATATAGCTGTTAGTTTAATGTAATAAAAAAATACAGGTTACAAAACTGTGCATAAAATGTCATCTTGTTTAAGTGTACGTGTTTAATGCCTAAAAGTATTCTGAAAGTATGTGCATTAAAAAGCACTCTAGGAGCTGGGCACGGTGGCTCACGCCTGTAATCCCAGTACTTTAGGAGCCCAAGGTGGGCGGATCACTTGAGGTCAAGAGTTCGAGACCAGCCTGGCCAACATGGCGAAACCCTGTCTCTACTAAAAATACACAAATTAGCCAGGCATGGTGGTGGATGCCTGTAGTCCTAGCTACTCAGGAGGCCAAGGCAGAATTGCTTGAACCCAGGAGGTAGAGGCTGCAGTGAGCCGAGATCACGCCATCACACTCCAGCCTGGGTGACAGAGAGATTCCATTTCAAAAAAAAGTACTCTGGAAAATTGTGTTTCATTTCCCAAACGAAGTACAATTTGAGGCATGAGACAGCAATGGCTTCAAAAGCAGTGACTGAATTACTATGGCATCTTCTGCTTTCTGTGTTTAGCTCTAAGAAATGCATGAAAGAATCAGAAAAATGATATAGGACTTCGAGAGCAAATTCGGACCCATGGGTCTGCACTTCAGAGAACATGTGTGAATTACCTAGTAACTTCTAACCAGCTGTTTCCATCCCATAATCTTTAACCGTCTACTAGACATGTTAGCACTGTTGCTCATTTGCTTTGGCAACATGCATCAGAATCGCTGGGGAGCTTGCTGAAACACAGATTTCTGGACCAATTCCTCCACAGTTTCCAATGAAGCAGGTCAGGAGTGGGGCCTGAAAATGTGCATTTCTGACACGTTTCCAGCTGATGCTGATGCTGCTGGTCCAAGGACCACAAGGACCAAGGCCAGTGCTTCCAAGCTGTGGCTTTATCAGCATCACCCGGGAGGGTAATGGAAATGCACATTCTCAGGCCTCACCCCAGACCTACTGAGTCAGAAACCCCAAGAGTGGAACCCAACAATGTTGTGTTTTAACTGCCTCCCGGTGATTCTGATGCCCACCAAAGTTTGAGAACCATGGGTCTTGCATGCCCAGAGAATCAATAGCTACTCAGTTCCCAGTACAAGCTTTGTTTGTAGGAAAGTGTCAGAAGTTAATTGAAGAATTGTTTGCCCATAAATTAGGTATACACTGTACTCTTCCTGGTTGCAGTCCTGTGGATACATAGTCCCATGTAGCCAGCCCTCAGTTAATTTTGTGAGCTCAACAATGAAGGGGAAATACACTGATTGTCCACAGTATCTTCCCTTACAGATCTCAACTGGCAAAACTTAGGCGGTAATGGGGCTGAGGGACTGTGGGTGGGCTCCCACCTGCGCTGTCTGGGAATATTTGTGTGTGTGCTTGATGCCAAAGTCAGATGCACTTGGATTTTGAGTTGCCCTTTTTGGATTAATCTCACCTCTGCTTTATTTAGCCAGAAATTAGAAACTGGAATCTGGTCTAAAAGCAATTGCATATCCTCACAATGGGCTCCTGACTCAGAAAGTCTCCCGGTAATAGATAATGATCTAAAGCTGAGGCTTGAGATAGGACACTGAGGATAGGCTAGCAATGGTAGGCAAAGCAAGAAAAAAAAAATCAAGAGAGAAAGTGGGCTGAGTTTACTTAGAAACTCACACTTAGGTGCATACACACACACACTGGTATCCTCTCTCCAAGCAGCCTGAGCTGCTACATATTACATCAGCCATTAAGAGACAACCCAGCAAAAAAAAAAAAAAGCCCGAAAATATCCTTTGTAAGTGGACAATTGAACAGCATTTATCATGGATTTTGAATATAGTTAAAATATATTTATTTCCTCAATTTCATGGCTAGAAATCTAGCCTGAAGAAACATTCGCCATGTGTGCAAAGATACAGAGCTGCTCATTGTAGCAATTTCCAAAATGTCTATCAAGGTACCATTTATGGCATATTCTCACAGAGAAAAATTCTGTAGCCCTTAAGAAAGAATGGGGCAAATTTGTACATAGGAATATGAGGTGAGAGGTATCCGGGCAGAGGGAACAGTACACACAAAGGGTCTGGGGTAGAAATGTGTCTAGAGTGGTAGAAACATTTCTACAACCCCAAAGTAAACCCCTTGCTCATGAAGCAGTTTCTCCCTATTCTCCCGACCCCCAGCCCCTGGTAACCACCACCAACCTGCATTCTGTCTCTATGGATTTGTCTATATTGGAGACGCAAGAAGGTGGCCAGTGTGACTGAAAGGAGGCCGAGGCGGGCGGATCACGAGGTCAGGAGATCGAGACCATGGTGAAACCCCGTCTCTACTGAAAATACAAAAAATTAGCCGGGCGTAGTGGCGGGCACCTGTAGTCCCAGCTACTGGGAGAGGCTGAGGCAGGAGAATGGCGTGAACTCCGGAGGCGGAGCTTGCAGTGAGCCGAGATTGCGCCACTGCACTCCAGCCTGGGCGACAGAGCGAGACTCCGTCTCAAAAAAAAAAACAACAAAAAACAAACAAACAAACAAAAAAAGAGATGACAGTAGCAAGGTGCAGTGGGCTGAATCATGGTTCCTAAAGGGAAATGTCCAAATCCTAATCCCCAGAATCTACAAATGTTTCCTTATTTGGGAAAGGGGATATAAACCAAATATGCAAATAGAATTAAGTTAAGGATCTCAGGTTGAGGAGGTCATCTTGGATTATAGGGGTGGGCCCCAAATCCAATGACAAATGTCCTCATAAGTGGCACAGCCAGGATAAGTACACAGAGGAGGAGGCAATGT
The DNA here is from genome assembly GCF_006542625.1 of Nomascus leucogenys. Lineage (NCBI taxonomy): Eukaryota > Metazoa > Chordata > Mammalia > Primates > Hylobatidae > Nomascus > Nomascus leucogenys. The sequence continues at coordinate 21,246,298 of NC_044383.1, read as the reverse complement.
GAAGACGGAGCCAGAGGTTGAGGCCATGTGGCCACAAACCCAGGAATGCTGGGGCAGCCACCAGCAGCTGGAAGAGGCAGAGAATGGAACCTTCCCCTAGAGCTTCTGGAGGGAACAGAGGCTTGACAACACCTTGACTTTAGACATCTGGCCTCTAGAACTGCCAGAGAATAAACATCGGTGTTTCAAGCCACCAAGCTTGTGGTCACTGTTATGGCCCCCCAGGAAACTAATCCAGAAGGCCGCAGAGGTTACACGGTTTCGAGGCCCTCGGTGGTCTACAGGCCATGAGGAGGACTCAGTTTTCACTCCCCAGATGGGAAGCCAGGGGAGGCTTCTGATAGAGAAATGACATAATCTGCCTCATTTTCTAATAGGATCCCTCTGGCTGCTGTAACAAAATAAGTTATATAATTTGGGGTCCCTTGATTTTTTTGGTAACCAAAATGCAATTCATTTTCTAATTTAAAAAAAGAATATGAATTTTTATTTTTCATTAATTTTTTTCTGAGTCTGCTTGCTGGGAAAGAGCATGAATTTTTCAATAAAAATAATGGAATAAATTGTATGTTAATAAAACAATTAATTTAAAAAACCAGCATTTCAAAGCTAGCCCACACGACCAAAACCTCCCAAGCAGGCTGTCCTGCTTTACCATCCGGTGCCTCATGGAGGTCATCAAAGGGCCCGTGATCCCAATGGTAGATCAGCTCCCTCATCAGAATGGCGAAGCTGTAAACATCTCCTTGCGGGGTACCCGACCAGGGCACCTCCGGGAGCCGCAGCAGCTCTGGGGCAGTCCAGTAGAGCTCTGCAAAGCAATGGGATGTCTGCATGGAGTGAGGGTGCTGCCAGGCAAAACAGGAAAAGCCACCTCTTCATCCTTGGGGGCACAGGAGAAAAGAAGGCATCCAGCCAGCCCTGAGCCATCAGCCCCAATGGTGTCTTATTTGAAGAGCAAATAGGGGTCCGTGTGTGTGAATATAGAGAAAATTAGCAGGAAGGATGTGCGCTAACATGTTAACGGTGGTTTACTTAAGACTAAAATTACAGCTGGTTTTCATGTTCATGTTCCTTCTCTGTATTGCCTTTATTTTTAAAAACAACTGTGGTATGATTCATAGAACATAAAATTAACCATTTTAGGCCAGGCGCAGTTCACGCCTGTAATCCCAGCACTTTGGGAAGCCGAGGTGGGAGGATAAATTGAGGTCAGGAGTTCCAGACCAGCCTGGCCAACATGGTGAAACTCCTCTATTAAAAATACAAAAATTGCTGGGCATGGTGGCTCACATCTATTATCCCAGTACTTTGGGTGGCCAAGGCAGGTGGATCGCCTGAGGTCAGGAGTTCAAGCCCAGCCTGACCAACATGGAGAAACTCCATCTCTCCTAAAAATACAAAATTAGCCAGGCGTGGTGGTGCATGCCAGTAATCCCAGCACCTGGGGAGGTTGAGGCAGGAGAATCGCTTGAACCCAGGAGGCAGAGGTTGTGGTGAGCCAAGATCACACCATTGAACTCTAGCCTGGGCAACAAGAGCGAAACTCTGTCTCAAATAAATAAATAATAAAAATAAATAAAAATACAAAAATTAGCCGGGCATGGTGGAACACATCTGTAATCCCAGCTACTCGGGGGGCTGAGGCAGGAGAATCACTAGAACCCAGCAGGCAGAGGTTGCAGTGAGTCGAGGTTGTACTACTGCCCTCCACCCTGGGTAACAGATCCAGATTCCATCTCAAAAAAAAAAAAAAAAATTAACCATGTTAAATGAACAATTCAGTGGCATTTAGCACATTCACCATGTTGTGCAGCCACCACCTCTGTCTAGCTCTGAAACATTCCCATCACTCCAAAGTAAACTCCTTACTCATGAAGCAGTTTCTCCCTGTTATCCCGACCCCCAACCCCTGGTAATCACCACCAACCTGCATTCTGTCTCTATAGATTTATCGGTCTATTCTAGATATTTTACACACCTCCTTTTTTTGCAGTGAAGTCTATAGGCTTATGTCATTATAGGTCATAGTCATTAAAAGAAAAGATATACATTAGAGGATGCGGAAGGGGAACAAGGACAGCTGCTAGCAGGTCTTGGCCGGGCACGGTGGCTCACGCCTGTAATCCCAGCACTTTGGGAGGCCGAGGAGAGCAAATCACTTGAAGTCGGGAATTCAAGACTGGCCTGGCCAACACGACGAAACCCCGTCTCTATTAAAATTACAGAAATTAGTCAGGCGTGGTGGTGCGTGCCTGTAATCCCCAGCTACATCGGGGAGGCTGAGGCATGAGAATCGCTTGAACCCAGGAGGTGGAGGTTGCAATGAGCCAAGAGTACGCCACTGCACTCCAGCCTGGGCAACAGAGTGAGACTCTGTCTCAACATTAATTAATTAATTAATAATAAAAACAAAATCTCTCTCCCTTTTTTTTTTTTTTTGACAGGGTCTCTAAAGGCTGGAGTGCAGTGGCGCAATCACAGCTCACTGCAGCCTTGTCCTCCCAGGCTCAAGTGATCCTCCTACCTCAGCCTCACATGTCACCACACCAGCTAATTTTTCTTAAGTGTAGATGGTGTTGCGGGGGGCATCTCACTATGTTGCCCAGGCTGGTCTCAAACTCCTGGACTGAAGCAATCCTCGTACCTTAGCCTCCAAAGTGCTGGGATTTCAGGCATAAGCCACCATTCCCACCCCCCCCGTCTTTCTGTAAGACATCATCCTATCATATGTTATAGAAACCTCCCAAATTGACACAAAAAAAGCTGCTGGTGACATGCTGCTCCAGCAAAAAGGGGATCAGGGCTGAGAACATCAGTCTCAGGAGAGCCCAGGATACATGCAGAGGTAAGAATCCAAGGCATTCAATTAACTGCACAGGTAGGAAGAGTCATCAAACCCCACTTGGCACATACGGAAGGGAAAAGTGGACTTGAAGCAGTGGTTTTGTCTTCAGATGCACAGCAGAATTACTTGGGAGCATTTAAAAAACAATTCAGATGCAAAGACCCCATCTTCAGATATTCTGATTCAGTTGATAGTTGGTTGGGGGTAGAGGGACCAGGCACCTAGAAGAGAGAGAACTATGGAACTCGATTATCTCTAAAATATCTGGCAGATCTTATGGTCTAAGCTGAGAACATAGGATGAATGTGGGAAGGAACAAAGGGAACTAAAGAGAGGGGCAATGGTTGCTCCAGGTGGCCCAACTGAGCTAGGATGAGAACCAGTCTCCAAACCCAGACATCACCCCACAAACTCATGCCACCTGCAGAGACTTTTTTTTTTTTTTCCTCGTTCTCCTCAGTTGAACAGAACAGCCACATATCATCAGCTCCAGAGGAAGGCTCACCTGTGAATACCTGTACAGATGAGCATCAGGAAGCAAAGATGGAGCCAGGAACCTCTGACAATGCTGCCAATAGCTAATGGGTGCAAGATCTACCAAAGGTTACCCGAGTGGTCGGTCACTGTCTCATCATATGTTCTGTATTTTCGGCCATGCTTGAGTTCCCACAGCCCGAACTGCGACAGCTTCACCTGCAGCTGACCATCCACCAGGCAGTTGGAAGGTTTCAGGTTGCCGTGGGAGCCCAGGGGGCTCCTGTGGAGGAACAGCATGCCCTGCAAGGGTGAAAATGAGGAAATGAGGCAGACCAGGTGCTGATAACACTGCTGGAAGGAACTGAGGCAGAGAGACAGATGGACAGAAACACAGACAGACAGGCCTGGGGCAGGGGATGCGGCCATCTCTGTGTTCATTTGTTCAGGAGCCACCAGCATAGCCCCTTGTCTCTGGAGTCAACTGGGGCTGGGACACCCAAAATGGAGAAAACTATTTCCAGCTCCTTAGTGTGAAGCCAAGGCCAGGCCAGCTTAAAATAAATATATCCTAGTGATCAAGCTAGGATGAGTAAATTTGGAGTGTTAAATCGCTCTCAAGAAGTCAGGACCAGAGCTGGGATATAAACCCAGTTGGGTTAGAAGCCCAGCTTCTTCTAAACCACTAGATTTTCCTGTTTCCTGTGCCCTGGGTGATGGGAGATAAAAAGGGGGAGGAGGAAAGAGGGAGGAAGGAGGGTCAAAGCACATACTCCCCCTGCACAATGACACAACCCCAATGTGTAATTACACAATGACACAACCTAACAGAGAAGGGGCAGTGAAGTCATGTGTGGGAGGGGCTATGAGGAGGTCCCAGAGAGGAATGGGGTGGGGGGAACATCCTGAACAGAGGAGTGAACCCAGGGACAGGGTCTTGGGCCGCTTGGGCACCAGTGATATAAGAGTTAGAGAAAGAGGCTGGGCACGATGACTCATGCCTGGAATCTCAGCAGTTTGGGAGGCCGAGGCGGGTGGATCACAAGGTCAGGAGTTCAAGACCAGCCTGACCAATATGGAAACCCCATCTCTACTAAAAATACAAAAATTAGCCAGGCATGGTGTCCGCGCCTGTAATCCTAGCTACTCGAGAGGCCGAGGCAGGAGAATCACTTGAACTCGGGAGGCAGAGTTTGCAGTGAGCCAAGATTGTGCCACTGCACTCCAGCCTGGGTGACAAAGCGAGACTCCATCTCAAAAAAAAAAAAAAAAAAAAAAAAGAGTTAATAAAGAAATTATTTAGACACTTAGTGAGTGTATGGGAGTCCTCGGTAAGGTTTTCCTTTAAATGAAAAGCAGCCCCTGTCAGGCCTCTGAGCCAAAGCTCAGCCATTGTAACCCCTGTGACCTGCACATGTATGTCCAGATGGCCTGCAGGAGCCAAGAAGTCTGCAGTAGCTGGAACACCACAAAGAAGTGAAACAGCCAGTTCCTGCCTTAACTAATTAACCCACCTTACGACATTCTACCATTATGACTTGTTCCTACCCTGCCCCAACTGATCAATCGACCCTGTGACATTCTTCTTCTGGACAATGAGTCTTATGATCTCCCCACCATACACCTTGTGACTCCCTCCCCCGCTAACAAACAACAGATAACCACCTCTAACTGTAACTTTCCACTGCCTACCCCAGTCCTATAAAGCTGCCCCTCTCCTGTCTCCCTTCACTGACTCTCTTTTTGGACTCAGCCCACTTGCATCCAAGTGAATAAACAGCCTTGTTGCTCACACAAAGCCTGTTTAGGTGGTCTTCTATACGGACACGCGTGACAGCCCCCAAATCATTTTCTTTTCTAACAAAGAGCAGCCTGTAAAATCAAGCTGCAGACATAGAAAGGCAGGCTAGAAGCTTGCATGGGTGAATACCTGCAGTTGTGCTAATAGGAAAGGGGCTACCTAGGGACTAGGCATGTTCAGATAGGGGCTCCATCGTCCCTTTTCTTTGTAAACCACGCGTACAGTAAGGAGCAGGCAACATGGCGCCAGGCGGGCAAAGACTCCATTTGCATAATAGAAGATAAAGGTGGGGAAGCCAGCTTCATCGCTGGCTATGTAAACGTCACACCTGGTCCAACCAATCTTTGGGCCCTATGTTAACCAGACACTGCCTCCTCAAGCCAGTCTATAAAAATCTGGTGCCCTTCGCTGTGGGCCCCCTCTCTCTCATAGGAGAGGGAGCTATTCTCCTTTCTCTTTCTTTTGCCTATTAAAACTGTGCTCCTAAACCCACTTCTTGGGTGTCCGAGTACTTGATTTCCTTGGCGTGATACCACGAACCTCGGGTATTTACCCTAGACAACAACCAGCTTCACCAGCACAGGGGTGCACCTCTTCCTCCAGCAGTGCTGACAGGCCAAGTCACTATCCCACCTGAGCCAGAGCCCTGAGGCCAATATTGCATTAGAAATATGGGATAAGGGCCAGGCACGGTGGCTCATGCCTGTAATCCCAGCACTCTGGGAGGCTGAGGTGGGCGGATCAAGAGGTCAGGAGTTCAAGACCAGCCTGACCAACATGGTGAAACCCTGTCTCTACTAAAAATACAAAAATTAGCCTGGCATGGTGGCGCACACCTGTAATCCCGGCTACTCAGGAGGCTGAGGCAGGAGAATTGCTTGAACCCAGGAGGTGGAGGTTACAGCGAGCTGAGATCGTGCCATTGCACTCAAGTCTGGGCTACAGAGTGAAACTTTGTCTCAAAAAAAAAAAAAAAAAAAAATTGGGATAGGGGCTGGGCGCAGTGGCTCATGCCTATAATCCCAGCATTCTGGGAGGCCGAGGCAGGTGGATCACTCAAGGTCAGGAGTTCAAGACCAGCCTGGCCAACATGGTGAAACCCTGTCTCTACTAAAAATATAAAAATTAGCTGGACGTGGTGGTGGGTGCCTGTAATTCCAGCTACTCTGGAGGCTGAGGCACGAGAATCGCTTGAACTCGGAAGGCAGAGGTTGCAGTGAGCCTAGATCCCGCCACTGCACTCCAGCCTGGGCAATAAAGTGAGGCTCCATCTCAAAAAATAAATAACAACAACAAAAAAGAAATATGAGATAATACAGAAAAGATCCAGGAGAATGGATATATGCCCTCACCCCTGCCCCAGTCACTCTCCACCCCTTACCCCATGTTCCTTTATCAAAGTGCCTTATTTGTTTTTAGATGGTAACGTTGAATCACACTTTGAAATTGCCGCCCACTCAACTGGACCTGGAGGGGCCTGGCTGGGGCTGCCTCTGGGACTTCCCCAGGGAGGCTCCAATAGGCTAAGGTCCAAGCTTGAAATCAGGTGAGACCTGTGTCTGATCCAGAGTTCTCTGATTCCAGCAGGAGACCTCTCCATTCAACAGGACTGTCCCTGATACACACAAGGTTTTTTTCCGCTTTCCTCCTGCCTTTGCTAGTGCCAGGCCTACCCCAAGTATGAGATATTTTAAAGTCAATGATTTTACATTCTAGGATTTTAGCAGAGCTCTTTCCATTAGGGTGAAAATGACATGCTGAGGGGCGCTTGGAATCCTGGGTGTGCATTCCTCTCCAAGAGATGGCATGCATGTCTTTATTTTCTATCTTGATAGAAATGTATGATTTTTATGCATATTATCAGAGAGCAAATAGAGCTGCGAAAGGATTTATTATTTACATGCCAGATTTTATGCACTTTGGGCAGCTCTGAGATAGGAATAACACAGGGTGGCTGCAGGAGAACAGAAAATTCCAGGCAGTTACACACGACTAGCAAAAAGGAATTGAAATAGCTGCATAAGCCATTATTTTCAGGGCTGATAAGACCCTGAAAAGAACAGGGTGTGGGCCAAGCCGGCTAAGACCAACTGGATCCAACATGGTGCTGGATTTGACCTAAGTTTCACCTGGGACCTTATTATAAGCTCATTAACGTACTAGGTCACACACCCACCAGTGCCACAGCAGTTCCAGGAATAGCCATATTTGATGTAAAAATGGGTAGCACCACAGTTCCCAGAAATCTCCACCTTTTTCCAGGAATCCTCATGAATGTTCTACGCCTTGGTTGAAGAAACTCATGAAGGTAGAAGCCCCAAATTCCATTGCGTGACTCTCTCTCTCGAGTCTGCCCGCACTCCCCTTTCCTGAGTGTGTACTTTTCACTTTGCAGTAAATCTCCATACTTTCACTATTTTCTGATTTATCCTTGAATTCCTTCTCACAATGGTGTTAAGAGCTTGCACACTGGCTGGGGTCGAGGTCCCACCAGCATTTGGGGACCTCCCCTAGCCCACCAGTATCAGTTCAATCATCTGTCTGTTAGCTACATTTCTTGCCCTACTGGAAATTCCTGGGTGGCAGACAGCGCTCCTACCTCTGGGCCCCATATCTGTACTCTCTGGTACTTAACAGGGAGGAAGCATCGCATGGAAGAGCAAACACAGCCTTTGGAGACAGACTGGCTACAAATCCCAATCTGCGTCTTACCAGCTGGGCAGGTGACTTCACCTCACTAAGCCTCACTTTTTCCCTCTTGGAAATGGAGAACATGTAACTCCAATATTACTACTATTGGAGTTAAAAATGAATTAATAATGGAGTTAATTGTTAATTATTGAGATCACTGTTCAACAGAAACATAATACAAGCCACATGTGTATTTTTACATTTTTAGCAGCCATGTTATAAACCAAACAGGTGAAATGTATTTTTTAATGTTTTATTTAACCCAATGTATTGAAAAATCTTATTTCAGCAAGTAATCAACATAAATATATTAGCAAGATATTTTATATTTTTTTTTTGCTAAGTCTACAAAATCCAGTATAAGCTTTATAGCACATCTCAAATTGAACTAGCTACAATCGCAGTGCTCATTATCCACATGTGGCTGGTGGCTATCATATTTGGACAGTGCAGACTTGCCCCATAGGAGTGTTGGGGAAATTAAAACAAGAACATGTACTTCTTTTAGTACCAGTAATAGAATTATCTATGATCGTGATAATACTACTGCTACTACTAACAATCAACATTTACTGGACGCCTGTTACAGGGAAGGCAGGGCACTAAGCATTTTGCATACATTAGTCCTCACACAACCCTATGAGTCAGGTACTGATGTTATCTTTACACACAGGAAAACTGAGGCCCAGGGTTGTTAAGGTCACCTGGCGAATAAGTGGCAGTCAGGGTTCAAACTTCAATGACAACTTCTATGCTGAACTGTCCTTCATCCTCTTAATCCATCAAGACTTCTCTTACTTAGACATGAGGGCCTATTTGTAACTCAAGAAGAATATTATACTCTCCAAACTCTTTCCCAGGCTTGCCCAACTGGGTTGAACTTTTTGGGGACAGGACAATGAGGCTCATTCATCTGTGCCTCCTACGCCCAGAATCGGGTCTGATCCAAATTAGGTGCTTGATCAATGTATGTTTGTTGCCTTGAAATGTCTATGGCATCTCAGAGTCTCTTTGATACCTGATATAGAGGAGGTGCTGATCAAACAGACATAGAGAGACTTGTTTCCAAAGTAAAATCGCCCCCACGGAGCTTGGCCCAATGCCCAGACCCATGGCAAGGTTCTAAGAGTACAGTACATTTTCTGTTACTCGCAGTCCCCTTTCAAAGAACATTGGCAGAGTAATTAACCTCAAAGGGCCTACCTGTGCCTTGATCTAGCCTATTTTGTCATCAGTAGTGGCCCTACATGATCCCAGAATGTGCACACTCCATTTCAGAAGGTAATGATCCTTCCAAAGCAAAATGCCAAGCTGTCCTCTGTTTTCCTGGCACAGAGTAGAGGGTAGACTCAGTGAGCTAGAGTAGGTGATGACCACCAGGGAGCTCTTCCCCTTCAAAGTGCCATGCCCACCCGACATAGCGTTTTTCCAGAGAAACCTTTGGGTTAATGCTTCTTGAAATCTGATGCCTACACTAAAAAGGTCAAATCTGTTAGTCATTGACGGCTTGGTGAGAACTTACTTACTAGCTTACTCTTCGCTTCCAATATAAATGATGTTGGCTGTTTTGATGGGGGCAGGAGGCAGACAATTGGAGTCCAGAATACTTCTCTGTGCTCGGTGGGAAGAGAAGGGATACGTGGGTGAAGGGAAGGAGAGAAGATCCCAGGGTAAGAAAAGATGCCACGTCACATCCTCCCAGTTTACAACCACTGCCACTTAAAGAATTTTATATGTACATCTCCAGACTATTTTTTTCCCCTAGATTTTAAGCCATTCAAAGCTGGAAACAAGTCCTTTCTTCCTACAAAAGTGACCAGAGTAGGATAGACTCTTAACAGATGCTCAATAAAATTTTGATGAAATAATAACAGTGGCGGTCCAGGGCTGCCCATGAAGACCCAATCACAGTGACGCTTCTGTTTATCGACCTTGCTTTATAACAATCTGCTGGCTTCCTGCTAAAGCCTAGGAAATCAAAGTCTCACAGATATATAGGACTCAGCTCCCTAGAAACAAAAAGCAATAAAATCCTTGTTGAAGGAAAGCCCTTAGACTTCAATTGGGCCAGTCTCATTCATTCTACCTACGTGGAGGTCAAGGTCTAGAGAGGGGAAGTGGCCTGGCAAAATCACTCAATAAGTCAGTGGCCCATTAATCCAGGAGGGCACAGCTTGTGTTTCATCCTTTTTGCCCTCTCAACACCCAGGTGAGTCTTCCCCACAGGAGTCTGTTGGTTGATTGATGGTTGGACTATTGACTAGCAATTGACCACCATCCTTCATCGTGCTGCCCATGACTGAGAGGTTTCCTCACCGTACTGACTCCCAGGTCACTGGCTTTGTCCCTTCTGGTGGTAAAAGTATAGGCAGCAAGCTTAAGAAAGAACAGCTGGATTTAGCGCAGGTGGGAGAGAGCAGCCACAGGAGGCTGGTCCATACTGACATGGCTCGCCCCACAGCGAATCTCCTCCCTCTCCTGCCCTCTCCATCCCTCATCACCAGCTGCATACCTAAGGCATGGCCCTTCAAGACAGTGTCACCTTGGGCTTTGGATCCAGCTGCCATTTCTCAGCATTTCCATTGCATTCCTGGCAACAGGCAGGAATTGGTCTCTCTCCAACTCCCTCTGAATTACCCCTCCCCAGCCCCTAATTGGCTTCTAGTTGTGAGACTGACTTCTCCCTGTGGTAAAACACAAAAGCAAGCTCTAGTGCTTCCTACTGAGAGGCAGTATAGTACAGTGGTTAAGGGTATAGGACTTGAAAATGCCTGGGTTTGAATCCTAACTCCACTATTTCATAGCTATGAGACTTCAGGAAGGTCATAGGAACTTTCTGTGCTTTGTGTTTTTTTAATCTGTAAAATAAAAGTAACAATAGATCTACCTTATATTTTTGTGAAAATTCAATAAATTAATATATACAAAGTACTGGAAAGTGCCTGGCCCAAAGTAGGCACTCTATATATTTTAGTGTTACTATTATTCCCTTCTTTGCAGCCACCATAGTCCCCTGTGCCAAAGCAAAGATTCTACCTCCTCAGATCAGCATCTCTGGTCCACCTCTTAGGTCAGCAGCTTTGTGGTTAATGTGGCATCCCCATTTCCTAGGGAAAGAAATCAGGGGCTGAAGAGCAGGGAAGAATATCAGGAATCACCTCCTCCAGTCCAATTTACAATCTAGTGATGAGATACTCTTTGAGATAGAAAGTTCTACCCTACAATGTAAATACTCTGCTCTTTTCTGATTGGGTAAACTTAGCATCCATTCCAACTTTAGCATAAAATACTTTCCTCTCTATATATTTATCTGCAATCAGAGTAGAAGAAAAGAAAAAATCAGATAGAAGTGATAGATTTTAGAGCTGGAATCACTCTGAAGAGGAGATCTGAAGAGGTCCAACATTTTCAAGAAAAATTACAGTTTAATTCAAGACAGAGCAACTCAAAAACACTATCATATTCATTCTTTGGTAAGTTTGTGTTATACTTACATTGACTACGTCATATGCAAATGAGAGTTTGAATATCCAATCCATTTCATGATCCGAGTTTCTCAAAACTCCTGAAAAACACAGTTATTCAAAAGATTCCTAGTGACTCAACCTGAAGCACAGTGAGCTTTAACGATTAAGCAGATTTGACTCTAATATAGCTTATTTTTGGGCCAGAACTAACGCAATGTGGGGCAGAAAACATTAAACCTAACAACTGGAACTCTTCCCAGGAAATACCATAACCTGACTCAATATTGAGAATGCATGTAGTCTCGAGTTTTGCAAACACTTCCTTGCTCCTGACAGAAAGCTGTCGTCACATACCGTAATAGGATGGGTCCAGAAACACAGTTCAAGAGTAGCCATAACATCTTAAGAGAAGAAACCAAGCTCAGTTTTCGCCCAGAACAAAAGAAGCAGACATTTGGCTAATTTGGTTCCCAGAAGGTAGCCTGACAAGATAATTCAGGTCTTGCAATTAGAACAGACAGGAACTGGCCTTGGATGAACAGCAGAAGGCACTGAGAAACTTCTTTATTATCTATCACTAATCAAACCTAAGGAGCATTTTACTGTTTTGCTTACCTTAAGACTTCCTTTTTTGCAATACTGGGTGACAATGCAGGTGTTAGGTGGTTCGGTGCAAATACCAAAGAAGGGAACAATGTTTTCGTGCCTTAATTCACCCATCTGGAAATAACTGTGGTTACAGTAACTCATGTATAGAGTGTGTCTCTATGTCCAGGAGCATGCTATGTGCTTTGCGTATTTTCAGTCAATTCTTATAAGACCTTGTTAGATAAGAACTGTTACAGATCCCATTTTACAAATGAGGGAACTGCCACTGAAAGATAAGGTAAAGTAACGCCTATAAATGGCAGAGCTGGGAGGTAAACCCAGGAAGTCTGTCTCCAGCAAATAAATCAGAGGAATGATCAAAGTCTAACCTCAGCCATGGGGATTAACTCAACCACGTTACAGTAAATGGACTCAGCCCTGCTTCCATGCTTATGGCTGTCAATGCCAGTGTGGGGCCCACAACAGATCACAGAGAAGGAGCAGGAAGTCAGGCCCATGAAACTGACTCCCTCCAAGTACCAGGTTCAAGGCTGGTAGGTAGGCAAGCAGCCATCACAGACACAGAGGATGAAGGGCCAGAATCAAGGCCAGGAAGAATGATGGGGAAAAAACAGAGGTAGGAGTGATCCCAGGCTTCAGGTGCCTGGGAGAGGCTAGGGGTCTGAGATTCAAAGCCTGGGCTGTCAAGGGGAGGGAGAGATGGGTCACGTTAAGGGAAGCAGCCTCTCATCTCTGCTCCTTTGGGACCAGGGAGCTGGCAGAGGAGTGGTAGAGAGCACCACTGCTTTGTCTCTCCACTGACCCTGGGCAGGGGGCCTCACCAGCCGTATGTCCTGTAGCACAGTCAGCTTCCTAACCCAGGCTTCTGCTTGGTCACCAACGTAGCAGATGGCCACATGGTTTCCCCAGAATCAAAGAAAAAGTGGAATGTTCTTAACTCAGAATGAACCAGAAAAAGCTCCACTTAGGGCTAGGGAGGGGAGCAAGAAGACTGGAAAGAAATGCACCTAGGAGCCAATCATTAAGATCCTCACTGCCCAAATCAACCCCTTCGGTGGCCCTGGGCATGGCCAGGCACTGAGCTAGCTGCTTAACACGTAAGATCTCCTTTAACTGGCATCACAGCCCTGTAAGGTAGGTATGATTGGCCCATTTCCAGATGGGATTGTTGAGGTTACATAACTTGCCCAAGTTGCATATTTGTAGGTAGTACAGCGAGAACTTGAAAGTCTGACTCCAAGACTATACACTTTCTATTATATAATAATGTCCCATTATCATTCAGAGGACACAGTGAGTTACGGTGATCAGCGCAGGTTTGGAGTCAGTTGCCTGATTCTAAGCCCAGTGCTACCACTTACTGCCTTAACAACTTTGAGTTGTTCTTAACTTCTCCAAGCCTTTATTTTCTCATCTGTAAAATGGGATTAAAAATAACACCAAACCTAAAATAAGTTTTTTTAAAAAAAACACCAATCTCATAAGGTTTTCTGAGCATGAAATCAGTTAAAATACCACTGGTAACTCAAGGCCTGGCATATATCAAATTTTCAGTAAATGGCATATTTTATTTGTATTGCCTACGGAGTCTGCTTTTAGAGAGTCACTTAATCAGTCACCACAAAAACATATCATAATGTGGTAAGAGCTGGATAGAAGAAGGCATAGAATCTGGACCCAAGAGAAGGTGAGCCACAAGAGAAGGTAAATATCAACCCAAGATCTTTCACGTTTCGTATGGGGGCAATGGCAAAGGACTCAGGCCTGTGATGGGAGGGCCACGGAGGAAGGAATGCCTGTGGAATGAAGAAAAGGATTCTTAGAAGGGGTGATGCTTAAGCTGAACCTTGAAGGATAAGAAGATTCCACATGGGTTGGGTGGAAGGGGAGTGGCATTGTCAGAAGGTGAAACGTACGTGGCAAAATAGGCAAGACCAATTGGATGAGCACAGAATTTAAGCCAGGGGAAAAAAAAGATTAGAAAAATAGATAGGGACTAGGGAGTCAAGAGGCTTAAGTCCTTTATTAAAGAGGTTTGATACTATCATGCAGGCAACAGAGGTGGGGAATCCAGTGATGGTGCTTCACAGAGAGGAGAGGAGACATATTTTTGGAAGATCAATCAAACAGCGATATGCTATGCGTTGGCCGGGTGACCACCACGTAGAGTTTTGTATGGATGGTGGTCCCTAAGGTATTTGGTAATATCCCAGGAGGTTTTTATAGTTTGAGAACTCAAGTAAGCAAACATTTAAAAAATCAAGTTTCATTGCATAGGGGATAATTTGGCTCTAGTCTTTTCTAACCCCAATTTAGAGCAATGAACAATTCTTCCCTTGCTCGGAGCTTTCTGTCCTTACTCTCTGGGACCCCCATTTTAAACAATAAATACAATTTCGTACATACTCTTACCCCAAGGGGACTTGAATTTTGGAAGGATTGCTAAGTGCAGACAGCGATCATGGTCTGGCTGTGGGAGGGAAGGTGAGAAAGGACAAGTGGAAATTATGTTCTAAGCTGCAGCAGCAGTCACTGTCTACACCGCAGAAGCACCAGGCCCCACGACTGATTCATCCACGCCAAAGTAGCAAGGATGGAATAATCCACACTCTAGGACTGCACTGTCCTTTAAGGGAGCCACCAGTCACATAAGGCTATTTAAATTTAAATTAATTAAAATTAAATAAAATTTAAAATTCAGCTGCCCAGGCACACTAATGTTCAGTAGTCACAGGAGGCTAGTGGCCACCATATTGGACAGTGCAGATCTGCGACATTTCCATCATCACAGAAGGTTATTTTGGACGAAGCTAAGTCTAATCTAGAAGCCAGCTTGGGAATCACCTAGAAGTTTTTTTTTTTTTTTTCATACAGAGTCTTGCTCTTTCGCCCAGGCTGGAGTGTAGTGGCGCAATCTTGGCTCACTGCAAGCTCCGCCTCCTGGGTTCACACCATTCTCCTGCCTCAGCCTCCCGAGTAGCTGGGACTACAGGCGCCTGCCACCAAGCCTGGCTAATTTTTTGTATTTTTAGTACAGATGGGGTTTCACCGTGTTAGCCAGGATGGTCTCGATCTCCTGACCTTGTGATCCGCCCGCCTCGGCCTCCCAAAGTTCTGGGATTACAGGCGTGAGCCACCACGCCCAGCCGGGAGAGTCTTTAAAATGCAGAATCTCAGGTGCCACATCAGACCTACTGACCCAGAATCTGCATTTTAATAAGAGTCCCAGGTGATCGGTCTGCACATTAAGGTTTGGGAAGCACTAGTCTGGAGTCACAAGACCACCTTGGCTTTAGCTTGGAGAATGTTCTTCTATTCAGAATGCCCCGCCTGGCAGCAACGATGCAGAGAACAAAACAGAGATACACTAAGATCTACAGGCAGCCACCTGGCCTCAGAAATACCTGATAAAGCCCTACTGGGGCATAGAAGAGCTCTTCCCCCTGCTGGCTCTTGACAAAAGAGCTGAGGTCCACAGAAATCATCACACTAGATGAGTTACTGTTGATGCTTCTTGACACAGGTGTGCCTCTGTGGGATGGCTGTAAAACAGGAAGTGATTTGGTCACTCTCAGTAGCAAGGCCAAGTACAAAAAGGAATGCATTTTATAGATGAGGAAGCTGAGTGCCAAGGTCAGACAGTTAATAATAAGAGAGTCAGGATTTGAACTCTGATCTTTCTGACCTGCTACATGCATCACTCTAGGACAGCGTCATCCCATCATCCATGCCCTCTATGGCATCTGTACCACCATGGAGGTGTAGGTTAAGAGGGAAGGCTCTGAGGTCAGACTGCCCAGACTCAAGTTCTGGCTGTGGCACTTAATTAGATGTGTGGCCTGGGGTTAGAGCCATTTTCTTAAAGAACATCTAACCAGGTTGTCTCTGTTTAACACCCTCAGTGCCTCCCAACACCTAGAAAACACCTTCAAAGCATAGGAATCTTGTTTTCAAGGAGAATCTTATCTGGAACCCTAATGTAGAAATGAGGTAGATCGAAGCAGAGCTGCTTTGGTGGAAGAGGGAAGAGTAAGTCTCTGAATCCCCGGGGATGTTTGGAGATGAGTTACTAATGAATCGCAGTCACCTGCTCTTAGCATGTTGAAGCCTCCCTGACTTGGTACCAGCCAAGCTTCCCAGCCCTGACCATGCCACATCTCGTTATATCCTGTATGACTTCACTCTTTTTCACCACTTGCAAACTCACTCTTTTTAAATGTCACCTCCTCTCCAAAGCCTTCCAGATGCTGAGACCTTCAGTCCCTCCATCTGCAAGGCTTCCATCTCACCGTGGAAACACCTCTCTGACACTTGCCTCCCTCTGGAGGCATCTCATTTGTGGGATATCCCCATACCTTGTATGATGCTTGGCCTGTAGTTAATGGTCAAGTCCTTGTCAAACAAATAAACATTATTGTATTAGTCATCAATTGATTAAAGGAGTGAATGTGGTTTTGAAAATAACTAAATCCAGCCGGGCGCGATGGCTCATGCCTGTAATCCCAGCACTTTGGGAGGCTGAGGCGGGTGGATCACCTGAGGTCAGGAGTTCGAGACCAGCCTGAGCAATATGGTGAAACCCCATCTCTACTAAAAAAAAATACAAAAACTTAGCTGGGCATGGTGGCAGGCACCTGTAATACCAGCTACTCGGGAGGCTGAGGCAGGAGAATCGCTTGAACTCGGGAGGCAGAGATTGGAGTGAGCTGAGATCATGCCATTGCACTCCAGCCTGGGCAACAAGAGTGAAACTCCATCTCAAAAAAATTACAAAACAAAAAATAAAATAACGAAATCCTCCCCAGGAGACAGCTTTAATATCTGAACAGCATCTACAGTTCTCACCCACAGAGTAACAGAGCAAAGGGAACTTTAGAGACTGTCAATCATTTGTAAGTATTTAGAAACTGAGTCTTGGGGAGGTAAAATGACATTCTCCGATTCAGCAAGCAAGTGGGAGGCCTAGAACCAGAACTCAGGCCTGCAGACTCTTCATGACCTGCTCACTTAATAAATTAGCCTCTTGCTCTTATAAGCTCCTAGATGAGGTCCCTTCCACACATCTCCAGCAGTGACCAGGAAAGGGGACGTCTGGGTCACATATGGCCTCACCTTGTTCTGGGGAAGAATGGTGATATCATCAAAATTGATTTGCCACCAGATGTCTTTGTTTTGCCTCTGCATCCTTAAAATCAGACCTATGATGGCAGCTCCCAAGACAGGAATGAGGATCATCATTGTGAGAAGCACAGCAGTCACGCCTGGAGGGTAGAGGCATATTACCCAGGCCTTGCCCAAGAGCAGTAGCAAGTACATCCCTGCCCAGCTGGGCCCGGCCAAGCAGGCTCCTCAAAGGCTGTCCTCTGGAAGGTCTGGGGTAGAACCCACAAAGTCTACTCTGACTTGTCTCTTCCAGGAATTCTTCCCTGACTACCACTCTAGTTTCCATTGGAACTGCATTCACCGCCCCCTTTGTATAGAAAGTTCCACTGCAGAGACATGATAATGATGACTTCTAACTCCACCAGCAGTGTTTACAAAACATTTACTGTGTGTTCTCCTTAGGGTGGTTCTCTAGGCATGATCCATCTAATTCCAAGGCTGGGCTTCTAACCACTGGGGCACACTCCCCTGCCCAGACTCTTGTAACCTCCCTAGAGGTGAACTTTCTGAGACTTAAATCTCAGGAGCCAGTTTCCCTTAGAGCAGTGATTCTCCACAGGGGAAGAAGGTGATGTTGCCTCCTAGGGGATATTTGGCCATGTCTGGAGACATTTCTCATTGCTCCAACTAGAAGGCTGCTACAGGCATCTGTGGGTAGAGGCCAGGGATGCTGCTAAACATCTTACAATATACAGGGATGCATGACTTGAAATGCCAGCCTCACCATACACAAAAATTATCTGGCCCAAAATGTCAATAGTGCTGCCTGCCATACAGAGACCCTACTATAGAAAGTCTTTCCCTGCTACCTTCACCAAACAGCCATACTTACCCCTAAAAGCAGGCTCAGTTTCACAGAGCTCATTATAAAATCCACAGCCAGGTCTGTCTTCAGGAAGGGAGCCATGGGGCCAGGTCATATTGGAGAAATTCCCTGTGGGTCTTTAAAAAAAAAAGTAAAGGTCAGTGTCAGCTCAATTTATTCTATTTGACTCTCTACCTCATGTACAGCAGAGACAATGGAAAAATGCATGTTATTTGCAAAACTCGGGCCTTGGTCTCTCAATTCAAACTTCTGTCCAGTTTGCCCAACTCTCCTACGCTCTTCAAATCCAGCCTTCAGGTAATCTCATTCAAGGAAGGCAGTATCTTTTTGCTGTTGAAATAGCTTCCTCAATCTTTTGACTTAAACCATGTCTCTTTTGGTTTAAAAGATGACATGCCAAGTCAATGTTGCTGGGACTTTCACCTGTGTTTGACGTAGACAAATCTTGTTATATAGCAGCTTGACATTTCACAGAACACAACATCTCCTCCTACGTGGAGTGTGCCTGTTCTGACAATACTAAAGACCTGGTTTGCCATGGTTACTTTGTTTTCTGGCCCATTTTGATCCATTAAAATTCCGTAAGAGAAGGGGAGAAAAAAGCCTCAAGTTGGCTGGGTGTGGTAGCTCACGCCTGTAATCCCAGCACTTTGGGAGGCTGAGGTGGGTGGATCACCTGAGGTGAGGAGTTCAAGACCAGCCTGGCCAACATGGTGAAACCCTGTCTCTACTAAAAATACAAAAATTAGCTGAGCGCAGCAGCACGCACCTGTAATACCAGCTACTCAGGAGGCTGAGGCACGAGAATCACTTGAACTTGGGAGGCAGTGGTTGGAGTGAGCCCAGATTGTGCCACTCTACTCCAGCCTGGGCAACAGAGCAAGACTGTCTAAAAATTTAAAAAGCCTCAAGTTGAATCTGGATTGGAAGTAGTGGCAGTGGGGGTGAGTGGAAACTGAATTACATTTTAGGTTTCCTTTTAGTTTTCTCATTGATTTGTAGCTGAAAGAACAAAAACAAAGTGTGTGTGTGTGTGTGTGTTTTTTTTTTTCTCCCCAGGGATTCCTGGGTTCTGGGAACCCAGGATGGTGTTCTGGTTGCTGGTGTCCAAATGTGTCTGGGAGTCAGGCTGTCTAGGTGAGCCATTTCGGGGACCGCAAACACATCCCTTCAGGGACGCTGTGCTCTACCACCCTCTCTGGGCCCAGGGCCTCTCCCCTAGACCATGGGACCACTGGTTGGAGCAGCAGAGGAGAACAGGGCCCTGGTGGAGGTGCAGTTAGTGGGTACTCTGTTCTACACTGAAATCTGAAATGGTCAAGCCATATCCTCAGTCAAGGGAATAAAATCACCTTAAAGGCCCAAAGTCTATCTTCATGAATTCTAAGAGCACCAGGCTACTTGGGGGATTCTAGGGACTGGATCCCAAACTGGCCTTCCCGGGGCCCTCCTCTTCCTATGTCTCTTTCCATAGCACAATCTACACTTGCAGAAATTTCCTGCCAGTACCTGATTACTTTCTGATAACTGTCATAATGAAGAAAAGGAAGAAAAAGCGGCCCATTTTCAGACTTCTGTAGGGCACAGACAGAGTAATCCATGTGCCTTTCTCCCTGGGCATCCACAAACACAGGGCCGGTGATTCCTAGAAACAGAAGAGATTGCACAAGGTCAGGAGAGGGAGAGCAACACGTGGCTCAAAATGCCAGCCTGCCCCAACTCAAATCAACAGAATCCCCTTCCCCAACAGCCATTAAAAACCAGACACAGGGTTTCTGCCATTTCAGTGAATCTGAGACAGGGTCAATGGGGACCAGCAAAGGGAAGAAGATAGTTCAGAGATGGCATCCTGTTAGGGCTAAAGGGCCACATAGGGCAGGCAGTTGTATTTTCTCAGGCCCACACTGGGGAAGCTCATCCAGCACTTAAAAAAAAAAAGTTTGTTTCCAGTTAATTTCACTTAAAACCTCAGATTTATGCTTCCTTTGAACAATCAGATGTGACAACATGTCAGCAGTTGTCTGGGGCCGAGGGACAGCTGCTTCCTCCAGTTCCTCCCATCTTCCTCCCCTGACCCCACCCACCCCACGCCTCCATGCTGCCAGGCCCTGGGGCACAAGTTTGCAATCTCTGTTCTCATGGCGGCCCCTTCCCTCCTGGTCTGGGTGCAGAGGCCTTGCAGGCCCTTTGCAGAGGCTTGGTGCAGAGGCTTTACAGGGCCTGCTGCTCTGTTGTTATTTCTTAGGATGTGCTTAACTCCACTCCTGAAGGAACGCATCTTGGAAGCACAGCTTCACTTGAAGCACATCTCCTTCACACCCCAAAGTAGTACATAGGCTCTGACAAAGGACTTATTGCTGATTTTGTCCCACAGGGGACAGGACACAAAATTACCACTGATAAAGCACCTAATAAGTGCTGGGCACTGCAGGTGGTGTTGACTTCCCATGTCTAATCCTAATTAACCCTTCAGAAGGGGCACCATCATCTGCTCCCAACAAGCAAAACTTGGAGGCATGAACTCCTCAAGTCTTCCTGCCAGGGCCAGGAAGAGGCACAGCTGGTACACAAACCCAGGCCTATCAGGCCCCAAGTGCCATGTTCTTTCCAGCATGCCACACTGCCTTTCTGCATACATATCCGTGGGCATCCTGAATGTGGGTATTGAGCCCGAGGTTTGCACGGGAAAGGCCAGAGCTCCTGCGACAACCAAGGCCACTGCTTTCAGTGTGCATTACTTTCACTGAGCCAAAGCCAGTGGGGTTGGGGGATTCTGCTCCCTAACTCAACCTCCTAGAAGAGGCCTTCCTTCTGGAATGGTGCAAAAGCCCTTTGGCACTGGCCAATGGAGTGGTTGCCACCATGTGGCAGAAATGAACACATGAACCAGAGACAAATACTCCAGTTCTGCCAAGGCTAGTCCTGTAGCCCATAAGGGAACAGAAGCCAGTTTGGAAGGGGTGAGGAGGGCCCTTTGGTCATGAGTCCCTGAATGGGGCCCACAGGCCCCAGAACCAAAGTGGGATGACTCAGGCTCTTAAAGGGTCTCACTGCTCTTCACAACCTCCCCTCATTCCAGCATGAAGAATTTCTAAAACCACAGGAGAGAGGAATTAATTGATCTCGCAGATGGGATTAAACTGAGAGCAGAAAGAAGGATCCCCCCTTGTGACCTCTCTCTTTTTTAAGCAAATGCTTTAGAGTCTGAAAGGAAAGAAGAGAGAGAAGTTGGTGAATATTTCCACTTGCAAAAGGCATTAATAGGGTAAATGTGACCTGCTTCTATGAAAACTCCAAAGAGCAGGCTTTGGCTGCTGTCTTGAAATTTTCAGACAAATTTTAGGTAATAATTTACTGAGTGATAAGCCAAAGCAAGGATAAAAATAGTGACCATTTGGCTAGGCACAGTGGCTCACACCTATGATCCCGGCACTTTGAGACACCGAGGTGGGAGGATCCCTTGAGCCCAGGAGTTTAAGACCAACCTGGGTGACAGAGCAAGACCCTGTCTCAAAAGAAAAAAAAAAAGAACCTACTATTTAATGAGCACATACTACGTGCCAGGTGCATGTCATATTCTCATTACTCCTGTGTTACAGGATAGCAAAGAACATGAGCCCTGGAGAAGGCAGGCTTGATTTTGAATCCTGGCTCCACCATCTAATAACTTTGTGACCTTAGACAAGGTACATAACCTCTGTAACCTCGGTTTACTCACCTGAATAATATAGATAGAAATAGTACCTGCCTTATGGGCTGTGTGAGGATTCAATTAGGTAATAGAAGCTCTTAGCACTTGGCCTAGTGTAAAGTAAACCCTCCCTAAATGCCAGTTATTATTATTTCTGCATGTGGTAGCAGGTGTTATCCCTATCTTACAAGTGAGAAAACTAGAACAAGAAAGATCAAAGCAGTTGGTCAGCTGAGTGTGATTTGAAAGCAGTTCACTCCCCAGCCTATACTCATCCCCACCAGGAAAGCAAGAATGAGACTACAACCCATCTTTAGAAGTCTGTGGTGCCAGGGCCCCCATCACAGAGGCTGCAGATGGGAAGTGACCCCTGGAGACAGGTCTCACAGTTCTGAATTTTATTCATGATGGACTCAGTTTGAATGGAACTGCGGGGGAGAATTCCCTGGGGGAAAGGGGATAAGGTGCCCAGCAGCCTCCTCTCCTGGTCTGGGCAGGCTCTGGCCAGAAGGATGAGTGAACTGTGGGAGCTGGGAGGTGTTAACCTCAACTACGCTTACAGAAGGAAGACTGGAATCCCCACAAGAAAGATGAATTCTGGAGTTCAGAGTGAGGCAGGCCCTGAAAGAGGCCTTTAATTACATGCCCAAGATCTCAAAGCCCCCACCGACTGGAGACGCAGGTCTGAGTGTAGAACACCCCCCAGCAGTAAGCCACCTACCCTGCACTGTGGTCCGACTGGAACCCTTCAGAGCGCTGACCAGCTGCCACCGTCCTGGAAGTCGCCTCCAGCCTTTACCACCTGCTTCACGGTCTCAGCATAGAACAGGACGGCGTCGTGAAGGTAGGCAGAGTAAGGACTCACCTTCAATAAGACAAGCAAAGCAGGGTCTCAAGAGGTTCATGGCCTCTTGAGTCACCATCCAGCACTAAGTTAGGAGGAATCTCTGTTCCATTCGCCTGACAGTGGCACACAGCACTTTCTTCCCCCATCCCACAGAGCAGAGGGCCCAGCACATGCCTGCGCCTGCGCTGTAAAACCCAGACGTCGCAGTCTTCATTTTCTTTCTGAATGCTGCGTTTCCCAATTAGATCTTCTGATCCTTCAGGGACGCTCTTCAGGCCACAGGTGGGAGGGAGCATGGTTCCAGGGAAAGGGAGTACATGTTGGAACTAGACCAGCTCAGCTCCCTTCTGGCTGTGAGTCCCGGGGTAAGTTCCATAGCCTCTCTGAATCTCAGCTCACTCATTTATAAAATGAGGATAGGTCGGGCGCGTTGGCTCACGCCTGTAATCCCAGCACTTTGGGAGGCCAAGGCGGGCGGATCACGAGGTCAGGAGTTCGAGACCAGCCTGGCCAACATAGTGAACCCCCATCTTTACTAAAAATACAAAAATTAGCCGGGCGTGGTGGCAGGTGCCTGTAATCTCAGCTACTCAGGAGGCTGAGGCAGGAAAATCACTTGAACCTGGGAGGTGGAGGTTGCTGTGAGCTGAGATTGCACCACTGCACTCCAGCCTAGGCGACAGAGCAAGACTCCATCTCAAAAAAAAAAAAAAAAAAATGGGGATAAAACCGCTGTTGGGTTGAATGTGACAATAGTTAAATGAGGCATAATAGGTAAACTACCCACTGCAGTCCCTGACCCTTACTAGGTCTTCAGGACGTGATGTTTTCTATTAGGCAGTCAAGGAAAATACAAGTGCCTACTAAGTGCCAGGCACTGTTCTCCCAACAGTACTAGGTACAAAGCTGACACTTAGTAGATTGTTACTCAAATATTCTTTAATTGGTTATCTTGTCTTATATCGGCCCCCTCATTTCTAATCAAACTCCTTGTTGTCAGTGGCCCGTGGTCAACTTAGGGCTTCAGCTTGGCCCCACACTGGAAGTAGCTCCAGCTCTGGACAAAGGTCTCTCTTCAAAAAATTCTCTGTGAAAGCCAGACACTGCCTCATCACACATATACTGGGATTACCACAGGCGGACCCTCTCTCTCCTGACCATCTCCTCCCTTTTCCAGCCCGTCTGCTGGCCCTGACCTGTCCTAGCTCCACATCTCTGACCACTCCATCCTAGGTCTAGGTCCTGGCATGCTCCTGGGGAAGGAAATTGACATGGTCTGGGTACCCATTAATATCTGTTCTGGGCCAGGCACAGTGGCTCACACTTGTCATTCTAGCACTTTGGGAGGCCAAGTCAGAAGGATTGCTTGAGCCCAAGAGTTCAAGAGCTGCCTCGGCAACACAGGGAAATCACATCTCTACAAAAAAATTTTTTTTTAATTATCAAGACATGATGGCATGTGTCTGTATTGCCAGCTACTTAGGAGGCTTAAGTGGGAGGATGGCTTGAGCCCAGGAAGTCGAGGATGTAGTGAGCATGATTGCACCACTGCACTCTAGCCTGGGTGACACAGCGAGACCTTCCCTCAAAAGAAGAAGATATATGCTTTGCTTCTTCCATAGGGGACAATGTTACTAAATACACAACACCACAGCCTAGGAGATAGATGCCATTATCAGTCCCACTTCACAGACGAAGAGACCGAGGTGTAGGGAGGTTAAGCAATTCACTACAAGGTCCTACAGTTAGCAAATAGCAGCAGTAGGATGGGGGCATAGGACTCTGCTCCAAACGCCTTTCACCGAGTAACCTCTGAGGTATAAATTCACAAGAGAGCATCAAACTGCTGTTTATTTTGGGCATGGAAGATGGGGAAGTGCATGTGTGTGTGCACCTGCATGTGTGTAAGGCGGGTAGGGAGAGATGAGGAGAAATAAGAGGGAGAAATGCAAAAGCCAAACACAAACATGATCAAAGAAGGGGACGAGGGAGCCTGAGCTGGAAGACCCGGCATCAGACCTGCTCCTCCCAAGACATGGTGCTGCGGAAGGGCGGCCTCCTCAGTGTTTGGTAGACTTGTTTCCAAAAGCCTTTGTCTCCACGGCCTTTTCTGTAGTAGCTGAGGGCGATGAGAAGCACTGACCCATACACCTTTGGGAGGTGCATCATTTTCTGACTTGTCAGTACTTCCTTCCAAAAACGGTCCTAAAAAGTAATGAAATAAATGCTGTCATTCGGTAGGAAATGCCTTGGCAAGGGCACTGCGTGTAACGCAGTATTTAATTTGAACCACTACATTCTAATTCCTGGAAACACAGTGATTCCAGAAGGCCTGCAATACAAGGTCCACGTTCTCTAGCTGGCATATAAGCAGTGGAAGGAAAGCCACAAATAAAAAGTAAAAATGTATCTGGTGCATACAGCTGCTAAGATGCAGAAAGGTTACCTACTAACAATGATTGCAAAAACTTAAAAAGCTTGAGACTACAGATTCTTGCTTTATTTTTATTTTTTTGTTTGTGGCATTAAATGTTTTAATGCCATTATAATCTATATTACTATTATGAATAGTATATACCCACTCATTATATATATGTGTATGTATGTATACATATATATGACATCACACACTCACACACATATATATATGATATCATACCATAATGTTCTGCAGCTTGATTTTTTTCCACCTAAACCTATACTGGGAATACTTTCATAAAATAGATTTATGTTAGTCTTTCATGAAGCAGCATGAATTCAATTGTATAGACATTGGTGTATTCTTAGTTCTACCTTCTTTCTGCCACTACACACCAGTTGGAACTGGATGATCAAGGTGTTGGAGAAAGCCAACAGGGGAGCTGAAAAGTTTCCCTGCCAAAACTGAATGTGGTCCATCCTCTCCTCTCATCTGCCTGAAGGCAGAGATGAGGGGAACAGGGAAGAGAAAGGGAGGTGGTCACAGTGGAAATCTAAGGTAAGAGAGTGTTCTAGAAAGTCTGGCATGCCTTTAGGATTCCAGCTCACCACCCAAAAAAATCTGAGATGCTTTTGTGGATCTGAAAGACTTCATGATAAAGAAGGAAAAATCTGGGACATTACTATATATCTCCCTTTATTTTCTTCTGTCCTATTTCAGCTTCTTGTGATATTTTTTAAAAGCTTATTTTAGAAAGATAAAACTGCTAGAAAAATAATGCACCGTGTCCATAGGAAAAGGCAAGTGGCTTTTGTAGATGCCTGTTGTGTAAGATGCTTACAAGCACAGACACAATAGCCCTGTGAGGCAGATACTACGTGCATTATTTCCATGCGTCAGTGCACTTGATGAGAGGTAGAAAAGGAGCCCAGACCACCTGGGTTTGAATGCTGGCTCTCCCTCATACCAGTTGGATGGCCTTGGGCAAGTTTTGGCACCTCTCTGAACCTGTTTCCTCTTCTTTAAAATAAGGATGATAAAAGTGAGAGGTGACAACGTGCTAGCAGCCCTCACTGGCTCTTGGCGCCTTCTCCGCCTCAGCGTCCACTCTGGCGGCACTTGAGGAGCCCTTCAGCCCGCCGCTGCACTGTGGGAGCCCGTCTCTGTGCTGGCCGGGGCCGGAGCCAGCTCCCTCTGCTGGGGGGCAGGTGTGGAGGGAGAGTCGCAGGCGAGAACCGGGACTGCTAGCCGTGCTCCTCGGCCAGCGCGAGTTCTGGGTGGGGGTGGGCCCCGCACTCGGAGCTCCTGCCGGCGCCGCCAGCCTCGGGCAGTGAGAGGCTTAGCACCCGGGCCAGCAGCTATGGAGGGTTCACCAGGTCCCCCAGCACTGCTGGCCCGTCCGTGCCCCGCTCGAATTCTCACAGTGCCTCAGCTGCCTCCCCACGGGGAACAGCTCGGGACCTGCAGCCGCCATGCCTGAATCCCCCCACCCCCAACAGGTGGGCTCCCGTGCCGCCCCAGCCCCAGCTCCCCCCTCCCCCAAGGGTGCCACCCATCGACCACCCAAGGGCAGAGGAGAGCGGGTACGTGGCTCGGGACTGGCGGGCAGCTCTGCAGGCGTGATCCACTAGGCGAAGTCAGCTGGGCTCCTGAGTTGGGTGGGCACTTGGAGAAGTTTTATGTCTAGCTAAAGGATTGTAAATGCACCAATCAGTACTCTGTGTCTAGCTCAAGGTTTGCAAATGCACCAATCAGTGCTCTGTGTCTAGCTAATATAGTGGGGACTTGGAGAAATTTTATGTCTAGCTAAAGGATTGTAAATGCACCAATCAGCACTCTGTGTCTAGCTCAAAGTTTGTAAACGCACCAATCAGCACCCTGTCAAAATGGACCAATTCTCTCTCTGTAAAATGCACCAATCCGCTCTCTGTAAAATGGACCAATCAGCAGGATGTGGGTAGGGTCAGATAAGGGAATAAAAGCAGGCTGCCCGAGCTAACAGCGGTAACCACTTGGTTTCCTTTATGTGCGGTTGAGGCTTTGTTGTTTTGCTGTTTGCGCTACATTTTGCTGTTGCTTGCTGGGTCCGTGTCGTTTTTATGAGGTGTAACACTCACCGCGAGGGTTTGCAGTTTCATTCTGAAGTTGCCGAGACCACGGACTCACTGGGAGTGATGAACAGTTCTAGTTGCGCCACCTGTAAGAGCTGTAACACTCACTGCGAAGGTCTGTAACTTCACTCCAGAAGCCAGCGAGACCTAAAACCTGTCTGAAAGAACAAAGAATTCCAGACACACTACCTTTAAGAACTGTAACACTCATTGTGAGGGTCTGCAGCTTCACTCCTGAAGTCAGTGAGACCACAAACCCACCAGAAGGAAGAAACTCCAGACACGTCTGAGCATGTGAATCCCAGCTACTTGAGAGCCTGAGGTGGGAGAATTGCTTGAACCTGGGAGGTGGAGGTTACAGTGAGCTGAGATCGTGGGGGCAACAGAGGGAGACTCCATCTCTAAATCAATTAATTAACACTCTGAGCTGAACCACTCTGGTCAATTTTTTTTGTCTTTTATAGGAGTGGGAAGGGTGGGGTGCATGCCTGTAATCCCAGCTCAAGGTTTGTAAACGCACCAATCAGCACCCTGTCAAAATGGACCAATTAGCTCTCTGTAAAATGGACCGGTATGTTGGTCTTTCAAGCTCTTTGTTAGAGATTCAACAGGGACACCGGGAGGTAGCTGTGGAAGAAAAAACAAGTGAGAACCACTTGTGCCTTAGAGTCCCGTATTAGCATCACAGGGTGGAGTGGGTGCAGGTGACACCTTAGGCCAAGGGAGTGGAAAACCCTAAAGTCTCAAGGCTGGAGAGAGTTCAGTTTATTTGAGGAATAGAAAGGAGTCAGTTGCTAATTCATGCTACAAAGTTGAGCCTTATAGGCATCACCACAAAAGTAATTGCTGTCATGTATTGACCAACTACTTGTCCAGACATGGTGCTAAGCACTTTACAAGCATAACCTTATTTAATCCTCCCCTTTCTGTGACATAGGTGGGATGGTTGTCTCCATTTTATAAAAAAGATACTTGAGACACAGAGAGGTTAAGGTACTTACCCAAGGAGGACACAGCTAAAATGTCAGAGACTGGATTCAAACCTAGGTCTGTCAGTCTGCAGAGCCCATGCTGTAAACAAATAGTGAAGTCCAGGACCCAGCCCACCTGGAAGATGCTTCTAGAACTTGCTCTGTGTATCATAACACTGTAGCATGTGGGGTTTTACTTTACACCAAAAAAAAAAAAACAATATTTTGTTAGTGATGTCAAGCAATAAAGGAAATTGCTTTTATATATTATTAATTTTGTACCTTGTTTCCATCTGCTTTTACACTCATAGAAAAGTGAAGAGTGTTTTGGGTTTTTTTTTTTTTTTCAAATCTGCTTGTCCCATTTTTCTCTCCAAATAAAAGCAACAGAAGACTTTTCTATTTAACCCTGGCAATTGATGATATCCTGCAAAGATGCACTTGAAGAAGGACTAGACTATTGTTGGTGTATCTCCTGCTGGCAGTGATGATAAAATGGGATTTGAGTTCATTCTCTACAACCCTCCACAATTCATCCACTCCATCCCAGGAGGAAGCCCCATAGTAGCCTCCAAACATCCCAAAGTGTTTCCAGCCCAGGTACTGGAGACTTTTCTGGAGCACATCACCAGTGTCCTGCTTGGGTGGCACAAGTTTCACACAGGTGTCACACAGTTTTGTGGTTTGTCCAACAAAGTCAAACATGGGGATGTTCCACTCAGAGGCCAGCAAACTGATAACCTTGAAAATAACCCAAAGGATGTCTTTGTATAATTGAGTTTATGTACACGCAAACCCCAGTGTAAGACATCTGCATAAACCTCAGATTCTGTGAGTCTATGGGTCATACTGGGCTCTCGCTTTTGTAATGTTGATGACAACGTCGGCCTCAGAGAACAAAGATAACGAAAGCGAGCATTAATTGAGCACTTACTATGTGCCGAGCACTCTAAGAGCTTACATGTGTCATTTCAACTTTCACAACATTTCTAGGTATCATTACCCCCTTTTTAAGATAAAACAGGAAGCTAGAGATGTAAGTTACATAGCTAGCAAATAGTGGAGCATGGTTGGAAATCAGGTAATATGGTTCCACGGCCCACACTCACAGCTACTCATTCTCTCTTTCTTAATTTCTCCTTTATTCATTTTTCATTCATTTTAATTAGGGGCCTATCACATACAAAAAACTTTGGAGACCTTGCTCTTGAAGGAGCTCATGGTTTATTACAGGAAACAAGGTATATAAAAAATTGCTTTAAAGTTAAATATATTCTTTAAGATGTATAGATAATATATAGGCATTTAGAGAAGTAAACAATTACTTTTGATTGGGGAATTAGGGATATGGAGGGCAGAGGTGAAAGGATAAAGGCTCCATGACATTTGATATTAACTCTTAGGTAGCCCTTGAACAGATAGAAATGTGTCAGATGGGGAATTCCAGGAGAGAATAGGTCAAATTTAAATGTAAACTTAATTCTGCAGCTCTAACTAATGATAGTTCTGCAATATTGTTGAGAGTAAGACCTGTGCTGCTCCTTCCTGTTCACCTTTTGCATCAACACTTTTCAGGTGACATGATACCCAAGGACACCAACAAAGTTCATCCCAACAACCAAATAAATACAAGTCATTCATTTCCCTCTCATTTTCTTGCTGTAGGTAAGGTAGGCTGCCATACTTGATTCTTTCTCATTTACTTGCATTATCACTGATTAATTTATTATACACACCAAAGAAAAGCCTACTCAAACAACTGATAGTTTTCTATTTAAAACCAAGCATTTGTTTCTTCTTCTTCTTCTTCTTCTTTTTTTTTTTTTTTTTTTTTTGAGACGAAGTCTTGCTCTGTCACCCAGGCTGGAGTGCAGTGGTGCAATCTCGGCTCACTGCATGCTCTGCCTCCGGGTTCACGCCATTCTTTTGCCTCAGCCTCCCGAGTAGCTAGGACTACAGGCGCCCGCCACCACACCTGGCTAATTTTTTGTATTTTTTTTTTTTTTTTTAGTAGAGACGGAGTTTCACCGTGTTAGCCACGATGGTCTCGATCTCCTCATCTCGTGATCTGTCTGCCTCGGCCTCCCAAAGTGCTGGGATTACGGGCGTGAGCCACTGTGCCCGGCTGCATTTGTTTCTTCTTAATTTTCCTAAGCCTTGTAGCTTAGGAACATGAGAGTGAACTATAAGAGTCTATACACAATAGCATCAAGTTCAGACAATCAACAAGAGGAGGAAGAGGTTAGGTGAATAAACAATTATTGATTTGAAAGGCTTTCTGGCCAGATGTGGTGGCTAACGCCTGTAATCCCAGCACTTGAGGAGGCCGAGACTGGTGGATCACCTGAGGTCAGGAGTTCGAGACCAGCCTGGACAACATAGTGAAATCCTGTCTCTACTAAAAGCATGGTGGGACACTCCTGTAATCCCAGCTACTCGGGAGGCTGAGGTGGGAGAATCGCTTAAACTTGGGAGGCAGAGGCTGCAGTGAGCCAAGATCATGCCACTGCACTCCAGCCTGGACAACAGAGCAATACTCCATCTCAAAAAAAGAAAGAAAGAAAGGCTTTCTTTAAAGAGAATGTTAACTCTTCTAATTACATTGTCTAATTGCATCTCAAAAATGATATTCAAGATCTACACAGTTATTGTTATAATAACGTGATCCTTGTCAGGAGATTACTCAAATCTGTACCATCATCTTGAAGGCCACCCCTTCCAATGAAAACTTAAAGTTTCCAGAGGCTATATATACTCTACCTCAGCTGCTTCTGGGCATGCTGGTCCAAACAGGGCAGAAATCTGTTCTCTCTGGACCTGGTTGTTGAAAATAGCAAGAGACTCCTTGGTGCTGCAGGCTGAGTTGGTTTAAGTGAACTCCCAGCTGAAATTTCCAAGGTCCACTACCTCTGAGTTGACCTTGTCCATGGCAATCTGGAGGCCTGCACCCAGTCTTTGCATGCTGAATGGATGGGAGATGTTCCAGGGGGCCTGGAAGCCTACAGTGAGTTTAGCAGCCCCAAGGCAAGTCACCAGCACACTGGCAAAGAGCATCAGAACTAGTGTTGGGCAGTCAGCATGGCATTCAATTCCTGAACAGAGCCCAGACTCAACTGGGGCCTCAAGACATGGTTTGAGAGCCATGGATGGCATGTAACACCTGTGTCACTGCAGAACTGTGAGAGGCTCAGCCTCCTGATTACTCATGCCTGGAACTTATATGACAGTGTAGAGTTCTCTGAGGATCACAGCTTGCTTTCTATTCAGTGCCATTAATTAACCAAAACTCTCCCTTCTCAGAGTCTGTCTTAATACCATCTAGAAGCAGCAGTCTTGCAGAAGGAGGCCAAGGCGGCTAGTCAGCAGGGCCATGGTGATTGATCCAGTGACATCTCTGACAAACTTCACATTCCTGGGCAAGTCACATGACCCCTCTGTCCCTCTCCACAGTAAAATAAGAACCACTGATATGACTCAAATGGAGTCAGATGGCCCAGGCTGGAATTCTGACTCCATCACATGTTAGTTGAGTGACCTAGAACATATTACTTCCCCTTTCTATGCCTTAATCTCCTGCTCTGTAAAACAGGGATAAAACTGTAATGAGGTCTTCCCCAAAGTGATATGGTAAAGATTAAAACAGATCATACAAGACTAGCCCTTGGCAAAATACCTGGGCAAAGAGAGCCAGTCCATCAGTGTTAGATTTGACAATGGTGTTGATGATGATGATGATTGCAGTAATAGTGATAATAATTATCATTTGCTGATTCCATCTTCTAGGAAATTTTTATGAAATAACTAAGCTTATGGCTATAAGGTTTACTGAAAGGTTGGCACAGTCTGTATCCCTCACCCAGGCCTTCAGGGCGCTTGAGATTGGTTATTGATGCATGAAATACTAACCCTCCCTCTACACAGTCAGGGCAAGGAGCTGGGGGCAGCTCTCAATTGTCTGAAATATCACAGGGATGACAGGACCCTTGGGAAGCCATTGCTACTCCCAAGTAAGATGGCCTAGCTATTAGCCAGGAAAATCCACATGAATATAAAGGGTTGAATTCCCACCTACTGTGGGCTTGCTTTCTGATTACTCTGGCAGGGAAGGGGCTGGCATCTTACGTTCATCTCAGGATTATGTGAGCACAGTTGACTTGCTATGAGTCTCAAGGCTTGATCTAAGGACCACCTACATCAGTCTTTCCTGATGGTTAGAAATGAAGATTCCAGGGCTTCACTCCAGACCCTCTGAACCAGAATGTTTTGAGGTTGCTCTGGGAATCCATGTTTAACAGATCCTCATATATCCGTAAGTACACTAAAGTATGAGAACCCCTGGCAGTCTGAAGTGAGAAAAGGGAAAGAATAGCCAATAGCTATTCTCTACTTATCTTCCTTGAGTAGCAAGCCCCCAGGATGGAATTAAGGAGCCTTAGCTTTGGCCTATCTCAGAGGGCCATTTCTAAACCCATGGATTAGGGGAGTTGCTTTTCTCCAAACCAAATTCATCATAACTGTTTCTTCACTGACCTGCAGTTTCTCTCTGTCCTCTGCTAGGATAGCTTGGAGTCAATTTGCAAAATCATCTGAGTCCAAAAACTCGTGGAACCATAAGCAAAGTGCCATGAATCTTTTTTGGCTCAGATGCTTACTAGCGTACATGATGTTGGACAAGTCAGTTAAATCTGTGCCTCAGTTTCCTGAATGTCAAAATGAGCAGAGTAACACTCCTCCTGGAAGGATGTTATAAAGATACTGTGAGATTGCATGATTACTTAGAATGGCGCCTAACATTTATTAGGAATCAATAATGGAATTCTGTTAACAGCTGTGTCATTGCACATGTCGTGATCTCAAAACTAGGACACTGGAAACAATATGTTATCTATGTACTTTTTGTTCCCTCCCCCACCTTCCATATGTATACTCTCTTTGATTTGTATTCCCACACTGGGTAATTTCTGATTCTTTGTGTTTACAGATTGCCTTTGTCCTGAGAATCTTTGAGCCAGGTGACTGTGTGTGTCCTTTTTGGATCCTAACATCCAGCACAGTATTAGGCCTCTAGACATGCAAATTAATGTTAATCATAACAAGTATAAGTATTTTGTATTCATAAATGCTTACAAGTGAGCATGGTCAAAACCAGAAGAAAATACCGATGATGTTCAGTGTTGTTGTGAGTTTAAGAAACAGACATACACTGGCTGGTAGGAATGTTCATTAATAGCAGTTCTTCAATATGCACCAAACCTTAGAGTGTGTGCATATTGGACTCAAAATTCTATATTTGGGGGATTTATTACAAATAAAATCATATGATCAGATTTAAACAGAGTGTTATTTCTAACAGTCAAAATTCAGACACAAGCTTCATTGTCCAACAGACAGACCAGGATAAATAACATGTAGTGAATTCATATGACTGAGTGGCATGCAATCACTAAAAATAATATTATATATATAAATATATATATTTATATTTATATAACATATATTTCTATATATAATTATATATTTATATTATTATATGTATATTTATATATATATATATATTCCTGGGGGCCCTGCTGGGTGATGACAGCAAATTTCTCTTCAGTTCGGGCTTACAGGTTCCTAATGGGAACATTCCTGAAGGCAGAGCACACTGTGTACTCACTATTCCAGAAATAAGAGCAAGTAAACGTGGCTGTGACCTGTCAGGGTGTGAACTGCAAACATATATAAATATGTATCTATATATAAATTTATATATAGATAAATATAGTATATATAAATTTATATATAGATATCTATATATAAATTTATATAGATATATATCTATATCAATATATATACAAATTTATATAGATAGATATCTATATATAAATTTATATATAGATAAATATCTATCTATATATAGATATCTATATATATATCTATGTATAAATAGATATATATTCTCTTAGAAAGATAGCCGCAGTGTATTGCTAACTGATGAAGCACATCATACAACAATATATCTTAGTATTCCATTTTGTTTGTTTTTTTTTTCAAAAGGAAAGATTACATACAACAAGCCACTAAGAGTGGCTCGCTCTTTGTGATAGGAATTATGGGTGGTTTGTCCTTGCTTTGTTTATATTAATTTTCGTTTTTTGTCTTAATGTCTTTGCAATAAGAAAGAAAAGTGAATATTTTAATTAAAAATAAACCCTACAGAATTGTACTTCCGGAGGGTCGACACAGAAGGTTAAATTCATACTGCCTTAATCCCTCAGTTCAGGAGCACCCCACACTTACAGACACCTGGCTTACCTCTGTAGGCCCTAATTATTCCCTGCCGAGCTCAGCCCCTTCCATTTCTCCATTGCCCTCAGAGACAGAGATGCAGCGGTCCAGGTAATGGCCATTATGAGCTGGAAAATCATTGCCCTAGTTACTAGCTCAATTTGTGTGATGCCTTTGATTGGCTGTAATGGAAAGCCTGAGGTTAAAACCAGGTTGGGGGGTGTGGTGGGTGTTGTAAGGATTGTGGCTGCTGGAGTGGGCACACTGTCCTCTCCTCTATTTTGCTCCCCAGCCCTCCTTCCTTCTAGGGGATTCTTAGGCCTCGAAGTTAACCATATGATTGGGAGAGGCCATGCTATTTCATCGGATGGTGCTTTGGAACAGAAATTGTCTGTGTTTGGCCAGCAGAGGTTCAAAGTGCAGCCCCTTCTGCCTGGGGTAACTTTTTAATTCCTTGCTACTTTGTCCCATCGCTGCTTCGTGAAGAGACTATTACCAAGGGAGGGTTCTTTCTGCCTGATTTGTGGCTTCCTCAATAGTGACCAGGCTAATCTATAAACCAGATGCAAGGCCAGCTGTTCAGCATCCGAGGTCAGATAAGATGAGCTGTATCCAGGATGGTGGGTTTTAGTAAAACCTCCAGCAACTTTCTAGCTGCCCTTCCTCCAGCTCCCCCTTTCTCCCTGCCTCCCTTCAATTTCTAAATCAGTAGCCTGATCAAGTTTAGGTGAAAAGTAAAGGTTTGGCATGTTTGGGCTCTACTTCTCCCCCAGGGAAAAGGTGAGAGGCAGAAAAAGGGGCTTGGCCTAAGTGGAATGCAATGCGGTGAGCCTGTGATCACGTTGGGGGAGAGGCAAAGGGAGCACCTACTGGTGCGTTCCTGGAAAAGGCTTCAGCAAGTCAATAAGACTACATGAGCCTCAGTTTCATTATCTGTGAAACAGGAAAAAGGCAGAGGGCAGAGAGCTCTGACCTTACCAGCCTTCTGCCCTAAGATACTAGGCCTCTGGTGGATTCCTAACAAATGGAAGACAGTATTCCTGGGGGCCCTGCTGGGTGATGACAGCAAGTTTCTCTTCAGTTCCGGCTTACAGGTTCCTAAAGGGGACATCCCTAAAGGTAGAGCACACTGTGTACTCACTATTCTAGAAATAAGAGCAAGTAAACGTGGCTGTGACCTATCAGAGTGTGAACTGCAAACTTCCCCTTGTGTTCTCAGCTCTTACAAACAGCTGTGGTGCCGGTTCTGAAGATGCAGCTTCTACTAGGCAAAAGTTTGAGGAGCCAGAGGAAAGCAGAGTTAAGATCAAACTGGAAGACTGTGGCTCTTAGGGCTGCAACAAAACAAAATCCCCAGGATGCAAATCCTGTCAGTAATCACGCACACAGGCACCCACGACTCCTACAAAGCTGAGGATGAGGTGCGGCCTTGGCTGACTGACAAGAACGCTCTGGTCTTGTTTCTGAAAACGTTTGTGCCAACAGAAGAAAACTCCTCCCTCCTGGAAGCCCTGCCTGTCTCCTCTGTGCTTCAATCATCTGCTATTTATCCTGAGTGGCTGAAACAGACTTTCTCATACCTGTGTCCTAAAGGAATGAGTCTTTGACACCTGAACAAATTGTAGGCTTTAAGCAATACTTTAAACAACCAAGTGTTCTCCCAGATATCACTATAATCTCGGAGGTAGCAGGCTAGTCTGGCCTAATGCCAGATTTCTGAATATTTATTTCACAGTCTCTGTTCCTACTATTTCGTAGTCTCTGCTCCTCCTCCTCTTGCCCCCATTATGCGTTTGCATGAAGAACAAAAACTTTCAGAGGTTGTGAGGAGGAGAAGCAACCACCTGCTCTGGGTACTCAGTATTCAAAGATACGGAATAACTAATAGTGATGTCATTAATTCCAAAGCCACTTTCCATAAAATTTTAGGTTTGCCAAGACACCTTTGCTGTCATAGTGTCCCAAACACTGAGCAAATAAACAATGTGTCCTGGCCGGGAGCAGTGGCTCATGCCTGTAATCCCAGCACTTTGGGAAGCTGAGGCGGGCAGATCACCTGAGGTCAGGAGTTCGAGTCCAGCTTGGTCAACATGGTGAAACCACATCTCTACTAAAAACACAAAAATTAGCTAGGCATAGTGGCAGATGCCTGTAATCCCAGCTACTCAGGAGGCTGAGGCAGGAGAATCACTTGAAACCGGGAAGCAGAGGTTGCAGTGAGCAGAGATCATGCCACTGCATTCCAGCCTGGGCAACAGAGCAAGACTCCTACTCAAAAAAAAAGAAAAAAAGAGTATGTACTAATCCGTCTTTCTCTGGTGATGACACACTCTTGACCCATAGAATGTTTCTCCATCTGGGCAAGTTGGCGATCTGTGTGGCACTGGGCTTGGCATCTGGCAGCTTCTTTCTGGTGGATAGCCATCCATCTAAAGTGAGGCAGGATGTCCCTGACTCCTCCGCCCTCTCCAGTTTCTTGTCTGGAGAAACCAGGAGCCCTCCCACTTCCTGGCATTTCCTCTCTGCTCCTGGTAAAGGCTCTTGAGCCAAGCACGTGGTGTGTCTGTCCCCAGGCTGTGAGTCCAGGGAAGGAAAGCTTGCAAAGCAGAGGATGATATCCTTAAAGGCTTGAAAAGGAGGGAGGTGCTGACATCCCCCTAAGGTACTGGTATTCCTATCTATGGCACAGGAACCCCGGCTTCTCCCACCACCTTCCTGTAGAAGGCAGTGTCACAGAATGGCTGTGAGCACAGGTTTTGGAATGAAAAAAGGTGGCATGGATAAGTTACGTATTATCTGAACCCAATTTCCTCATTCGTAATTACTCTGACAACCTTATGCAAGGATTAAATGAAGTAATAAATGTAAAATACACAGCATATTGCCTGGCATGTAACAATAGCCAGTAAGTGGTAGCAGTTTTATAATAAAGTTTTATTACTCCAGGCAAAAGATCATAAAGTCTGTTGGATGGATTCTGTGTTGACCCTAAGGAACAAATTGCTGCTGCTGCAGAAACCAGAGGAACAGGTAAAAGATGTTGCTGGGACAGGTTTCTAAAGATGCCTGGATTTATAATTGCTAATGTATACATGCACATACATAGTTTTCAAGCATTACGTGGGATGATGAAGCTCTGGCTGGTTTTTAGGGGGAAAAAAGTTCTCCCAGAACAATTACAACATGTTTACTGCTGCCACTGGGCAACACTACCTTTTGCTTATATTCTGTAGGCATTAAGTCAAAGGGCCTTTAGTTTCTTTTTCTTTTTTTTTTTTTTTTAGACTGAGTCTTGCTCTGTCACCCAGGCTGGCATGCAGTGGCATGATCTCGGCTCATTGCAACCTCTGCCTTCCAGGTTCAAGCTATTCTCATGCCTCAGGCCAGGCTGACCCGCCCACCTTGGCCTCCCAAAGTGCTGTGATTACTGGTGTGAGTCACCACGCCTGGCCAGGGCCGTTAGTTTCTAAATCAGCACTGTCCAAAAAAATAACATGAGCAACATATATTATTTAAAATTTTGAACAGTATTGAATTTTCACTCTGAGCCACCCTTTTAATCCCCTGGAAGATAGTGATGTTTCCTATGGGGTGTTGAAGGTTTTGGGAATTTCAACTTGACACCTCTCTCAGTGGCCTCAGTTCTGTCCATCTGATTCTTTAATGCTCTTTGGAAGCTCTTGCTAATAAAGGAACAAGTTGCCCACATCATGACACTGAGAATAATATTTATTTAGCATACTTAAAGCCTGAGATGGGGCTGGGCATGGTGTCTCACGCCCGTAATCCCAGCACTTTGGAAGGCCGAGGCGGGCAGATCACCTGGTCAGGAGTTTGAGACTGGCCTGGCCAACATGGCAAAAACCCTTCCCTACTAAAAATACAAAAATTAGCCTGGTGTGGTGGCAGGTACCTGTAATCCCAGCTACTTGGGAGGCTCAGGTGGGAGAATCGCTTGGACCTGGAAGGTGGAGGTTGCAGTGAGCTGAGATCACACCACTGCACTCCTGCCTGGGCAACAGGGCAAGACTCCACCTGGGGAGGAAAAAAAAGGCTGAGATGGTGCTGCTCATGAGCACATCCTGAGGGTTGAGGGGGATTGGTGTCTACTGGCCCTTCCATGTGTCATGTGTCATGCCCCACCCATTGGAAACCTCAAATCTAAGGCTGAAAGGCAATTTGCTTTGTGTGTGGGGTTCAAGAAAGGGGAGGGGTGCCTGGGGTTGGGGGAGCTTTTTATTGTAATCTGGGCAAACACCATTCTTGTCAGCCAAGTGCTCACACTTGGGTAACACTTTCTTCCCACAAAGAGTAAGCACGTGTTCTCAAGAGCATGCATGCCCAAGCAATTGCTATCATCAGCAGCTACAGTTAAGAGAAAGAGTTGCTGCCATCACTGAGCTGTGGGGTCAGCTTCTTCCTTGTGCCCTGTGAAGTTCCCATGGTGCAGGGTTCACTACAGGGCCCAGAATGGAGCTGTGAGCCCTTGCCACATAGCAGACGGCTAAGCAGACGGCTAAGAAGAAAGAGCTAGGGGGTCGCACAGCTGGGACCCGTGGAGCATTGGCCCCTCCAGTGGAGTGAAGCAAGGCTCTGAGTTGGTAATGGGCTCTACAGCAGGCAGGATGTCCAGGCTGCTAGGGACCCCTTCTTGAGGGGGAAGGTAGCTGTTCCTCCACCCTTGGCATCTGGTCCACATGTCTGGTATTGGGTCTGGCTTCCTGTAGGGCAATGGGTCTTAGTTTTCTTTGAGAGACCAGTAAAAATTCCGAAAAGAAACGCATATATAAACACTTGCTAGGGGGTCTTGGAACAGATGGTACGCAGTCACAGATACGTGCTTGGGCTCTAGACTCAAGACCACCTAAGCTCAAAATCTGACTCTGAGATTTTAGCCAACTGTTAGCTGTGTGCCTTGAAGGTTTAATTAGGCTACCCCCTAGATCTTCTTAGCCGTCTGCTATGCAGCAAGGGCTCACAGCTCCATTCCGGGCCCTGTAGTGAACACTGCACCATGGGAACTTCATGGGGCATGAGGAAGAAGCTGACCCCGCAGCTCAGCGATGGCAGCAACTCTTTCTCTTAACTGTGTTACTTGGCCTGTCTTAGATTTTCCTTTCCTTCTAAATAGCAATAAAAACTTCCATAGGGCTGCTGCACGATTAAATGAGATAGTACTTAAATGTAGTGTTGCCACCACGTGGTAGGAGCTCAGTCATGTTCACCACGTGAAGGCCTTCAGAGAGGATCTGGCATGAAAACCTTGGATCACTGCCCTGTAAATTGTACTCTGAGTGTCATTAGCCTTTTGAAATATCAGATAACCAGGGAAAGGGCGAACATGAAGTTCCATGGCTGATTATGACACCCTGATTATGAGTTAAGGGACTTCGCTCCTTCCTTCTTCCTTCTCATATCTCAGTATACGGATAAACTTCAGAGTCAACTCAGCCATGTGGGAAGCTAAAGGTCGGTGCAACACAGCTGTGTTTTTGCCCACTGCATGCCATCACAACCTCTGCCCTGCTATTCAGCTAACTCTAGGAAGGGACATCTCGCCTCTTTCTTTGTGATCCATCATTGTGAAGTTAACAGGAATAGATCCAGCCCATAGCTCTAGGTCTTTGCTTCTCTTGCCTGTTGAGTCATGTGTTTGACTTGAAAAGACTTGACGTAGAGGTCAAAACAGCCTAAGATCCTTCCTAAATAAGTGTTTCCCATGCTTCACATGTCCCAGCTACTGCAGACGTCATGTGCTTTCCCTTTTCTCTCTGGTCCTCACATTTCTTCTTTGCCCTCACCAAAAATGCTTATGGTAAGCATTATTTTGTGACTGTTCCATCATCTTAATCCAACGAAATATTCTAAAACAAAAGATCTAGAGGTTTAAGATGAATCTTCTAGATTCTGAAGTCAGAGGTTATATTAAAAGGAGAAATCTGGGGCCGGGCATGGTGGCTCACATCTGTAATCCCAGCATTTTGGGAGGCCAAGGCATGTGGATCACTTGAGGTCAGGAGTTCAAGACCAGCCTGGCCAACGTGGTGAAACCCTGTCTCTACTAAAAATGCAACAACAAAACAAAATTAGCTGGGTGTGATGGCAGGTGCCTGTAATCCCAGCTACCCAACAGGCTGAGGCTGGAGAATCTCTTGAACCTAGGGGGCTCCCAGTGTGGGGCCTGCCGAGCCCACACCCACCCGGAACTCATGCTGACCCACAAGCACCGCACGCAGCCCCGGCTCCTGCCCGTGCCTCTCCCTCCACACCTCCCCGTAAGCTGAGGGAGCCAGCTCTGGCCTCAGCCAGCCCAGGCCTCAGCCAGCCCAGGAAGGGGTTCCCACAGTGCAGCAGCGGGCTGAAGGGCTCAAGTGCCACCAAAGTGGGAGCCCAGGCAGAGGAGGTGCCGAGAGCGAGCGAGGGCTGTGAGGGCTGCCAGCACGCTGTCACTTCTCACTTGGGTGGTCAATGGGATGGGGCACCGTGGAGCAGGGGGTGGCGCTCGTCGGGGAGGCTCCAGCCGCACAGGAGCCCATGGCCGTTGGGGGTGGAGGCTCAGGCATGGCAGGCTGCAGGTCCCGAGCCCTGCCCCGTGGGGAGGCAGCTAAGGCCTGGCGAGAAGTTGAGCACAGCAGCTGCTGGCCTAGGTGCTAAGCCCCTCAGTGCCCGGGGCCGGCAGGGCAGTCCCTCTGGTCCGAGTGCGGGGTCCACAGAGCCCATGCCCACCCGGAACTCATGCTGGCCCACAAGCGCCACGCACAGCCCCGGTTCCTGCCCACGCCTCTCCCTCCACACCTCCCTGCAAGCTGAGGGAGCCGGCTCCAGCCTCGGCCAGCCCAGGCAGGGGCTCCCACAGTGCAGCGGCGGGCTGAAGGGCTCCTCAAGTGCCGCCAAAGTGGGAGCCCAGGCAGAGGAGGCACTGAGAGCGAGCCAGGGCAGCCAGCACGCTGTCACCTCTCACTTACTGTATTTGGTCAGGTGGCCAATATCAAAATCAGAAGCTAATACCACTTCCTGTTGACTCTTGTGTGGAGGAGAGACTAGCATATTAAAATAGAAGTCTTCTTAGGTCAGATTCTCATGTGCATTAACTTTTTTTTTTTTTTGAGACGGAGTCTCACTCTGTTGCCCAGGCTGGAGTGCAGCGGCTCTATCTTGGCTCAATGCAACCTCTGCCTCCTGGGGTTCCAGCCATTCTCTTGCCTCAATCTCTGGAGTAGCTGGGACTACAGATGTGTGCCACCACACCTGGTTGATTTTTGTATTTTAGTAGAGATGGGGTTTCACCATGTTGGCCAGGCTGGTCTTGAACTCCTTACCTCAAGTGATCTGCCTGCCTTGGCCTTCCAAAGTGCTGGGGTTACAGGTGTGAGCCACTGTGCCTGGCCCTTTTTTTTTTTTTTAAGACAGGGTCTCACTCCTGTCACTCAGGCAGTGGCAACATCATGGCTCACTGAAGACTTGACTTATTGGGCTCAGGTAATCCTTTCACCTTAGGCTCCTGAACAGCTGGGACTACAGGTCAGTGCCACCACACCATTTAGGTAACGGTCCTCTCTCCAGCCACCCACCTTTGCTGAGCCACAGAGGCCTGGATTCTTCAAAACACAGGATTTTTCTTTTTTTGAGACAGGGTCTTGCTCTGTCACCCAGGCTAAGTGCAGTGGTGCAATCTCAGCTCACTGCAACTTCCACCTTCTGGGCTCAGGTTATCCTCCTACCTCAGCCTCCAGAGTAGCTGAGACTACAGGCATGCACTGCCATACCTAATTTTAAAATTTTTACTAGATATGGGTTTTGCCATATTGCCCAGGCTGGCCTCTTACTCTTGGGCTGAAGTCATCCACCCACTGCAGCCTCCCAAAATGCTAGGATTATAGGCGTGAGCCTCTGCATCCAACCTGGTTCACTAACTCTTTTTTGTTTGTTTGTTTTAGAGATGGAGTTTTGCTCTGTCACGCAGGCTGGAGTGCAGTGGTGCAATCTTGGCTCACTGCAATCTCCACCCTGTGGTTCAAGTGATTCTCCTGCCTCAGCCTCCCAAGTAGCTGGGACTGCAGGCGTGCACCACCATGCTTGACCAAGTTTTGCATTTTTTAAGTAGAGACGGAGTTTCACTATATGTTCACAAGGCTGGTCTCAAACTCCTGACCTCAGGTGATGTGCCCGCCTCGGCCTCCCAAGGTGCTGGGAATACAGGCATGAGCCACTGCACCCAGTCTGTTCATTAACTCTTGAAGTTCACGTTTTTGATACAGAGTCTTAGTCCTTCCTTAGTATGTGAAAGAAAAGGGCTTCTAAGAAGTGGCTAAAGAAGACACAGTTCAATGGGGACTAGGTGTGACAACTACTTGACTGGACTAGGGTCCAGTTGTGTTAAGTAGCTGAACTTCTTTGACACCACACTTACCAGAGAGCAAGATACTCCAAGCCAGTGGTTCCCAAACTTCAGCATCACAATCCCCACAGAGGGCTTGTTAGTTACAACATAGATTTCTGGCTAGAATTTCTAACTCCGTACATCTGATCTGGGGCCCAAGAATCTGCATTTCTAACAATTCCAGGTGATATGGATACTGCTGCTCTGGAGACCACTCTTGGACCACATTTAGGAGCATCTCTGCTTCAAGCAGCTATCATGTCTTCAAAGGGCCCAGCTACTGAAATGTCACAAGGGATTGCATTTGGGGTAGTCTTGGCTATGGTGAGCCTGCAGGTGGGGGAAAAACTTGACACAGAATGGAACTCTTCGGATGCTCCAGGAGAGATGTCCATCTCAAAAAAAAAAAAAAAAAGAAGAAGCATTGCTACTTCATCATGGCTCAGCCATCCTACTCTCTCCTTCTTTTTTTTTGAGATGGAGTCTCACTCTGTCACCCAGGCTGGAGTGCAGTGGTGCGATTTCAGCTCACTGCAACCTCCGCTTCCTGGGTTCAAGCAATTCTCCTGCCTCAGCCTCCAGAGTGGCTGGGATTACAGGCATGCACCATGACGCCTGGCTAATTTTTTTTTTTTTTTTGTATTTTTAGCAGAGACAGGGTTTCACCGTATTGGCCAGGCTGGTCTCGAACTCCTGACTTCAAGTGATCTGCCTGCCTCGGCCTCCCAAAGTGCTGGGATTATAGGCATGAACCACCACGCCCAGCCTCTCTTTCCACTTTGAAGTTCTCTAGTCAGTCACAATTCTCGATTCCAAGATCATTAGGACTGCAAGGCATCATTACTCAACAAAAACAGTGGGTAGAAATGAAAGAAACCCTGGAGATGATGTGCAACCTCTACAGTATAGGTGAGGCCAATGAGGCCTTTTCAGGTGAAAGAAGGCTTCCGGAATCACACAACCAGTCGGTCAAGACAGCGCCTGACTCAGAGTCACGAGAACCCCTGCAGTGCCTTGGCCCCTATGCTGCCCCATTGATCTGTGTATGTTTAGCTACCAGCAGACCTTAGATCCTTGAAACCTTTCTGTGCATCAGGTTTGCAGAAATTCAGGGAAATGCTGCATTAGGTTTCTCTTATGTGTCCGGAATTGGTGGGTTCTTGGTCTCACTGACTTCAAGAATGAAGCCATGGACCCTCGCGGTGAGTGTTACAGTTCTTAAAGGCGGTGTGTCCAGAGTTTGTTCCTTCTGATGTTCAGATGTGTTCAGAGTTTCTTCCTTCTGGTGGGTTCATGGTCTTGCTGGCCCAGGAGTAAAGCTGCAGACCTTTGCAGTGAGTGTTACAGCTCATAAAAGCAGTGCGGACCCAAAGAGTGAGCAGTAGCAAGATTTATTGCAAAGAGCTGAAGAACAAAGCTTCCACAGTGTGGAAAGGACCCCAGTGGGTTGCCACTGCTGGCTCGGGCAGGCTGCTTTTATTCTCTTATCTGTCCCCACCCACATCCTGCTTATTGGTCCATTTTACAGAGAGCCGATTGGTCTGTTTTACAGAGAGCTGATTGGTCCATTTTGACAGGGTGCTGAGTGGTGCATTTACAATCCCTGAGCTAGACACAAAAGTTCTCCATGTCCCCACTAGATTAGCTAGATACAGTGTCGATTGGTGCATTCACAAACCCTGAGCTAGACACAGGGTGCTGATTGGTGTGTTTACAAACCTTGAGCTAGATACGGAGTGCCCATTGGTGTATTTACAATCCCTTAGCTAGACATAAATGTTCTCCAAGTCACCACCAGAGTAGCTAGATACAGAGTGTCCATTGGTGCATTCACA
The DNA here is from genome assembly GCF_006542625.1 of Nomascus leucogenys. Lineage (NCBI taxonomy): Eukaryota > Metazoa > Chordata > Mammalia > Primates > Hylobatidae > Nomascus > Nomascus leucogenys. The sequence goes on along the minus strand of NC_044383.1, from coordinate 21,201,895 downwards.
AACCCTGAGCTAGACACAGGGTACTGATTGGTGTGTTTACAAACCTTGAGCTAGATACAGAGTGCCGATTGCTGTATTTATAATCCCTTGGCGAGACATAAAGGTTCTCCAAGTCTCCACCAGACTCAGGAGGGCAGCTGGCTTCACCCAGTGGATCCCGCACCGGGGCCGCAGGTGGAGCTGCCTGCCAGTCCTGCGCCGTGTGCCCACACTCCTCAGCCCTTATGTGTCTGGAATTGGTGGGTTCTTGGTCTCACTGACTTCAAGAATGAAGCCGCGGACCCTCGCGGTGAGTGTTACAGTTCTTAAAGGTGGCATGTCCGGAGTTTGTTCCTTCTGATGTTCGGATGTGTTCAGAGTTTCTTCTTTCTGGTGGGTTCGTGGTCTTGCTGGCTCAGGAGTGAAGCTGCAGACCTTCACCATGTTACAGCTCTTAAGGTGAGGCGTCTGGAATTGTTCATTCCTCCCGGTGGGTTCGTCATCTTGTTGGCTTCAGGAGTGAAGCTGCAGACCTTCACGGTGTTACAGCTCATAAAGGCAGTGTGGACCCAAAGAGTGAGCAGCAGCAGGATTTATTGCAATGAGCTAAAGAACAAAGCTTCCACAGTGTGGAAGGGGACCCGAGCGGGTTGCCACTGCTGGCTCGGGCAGCCTGCTTTTATTCTCTTATCTGGCCCCACCCACATCCTGCTGATTGGTCCATTTTACAGAGAGCTGAGTGGTCTGTTTTGACAGGGTGCTGATTGGTGTGTTTACAATCCCTGAGCTAGACACAAAGGTTCTCCACATCCCCACTAGATTAGCTAGATACAGAGGGTGGACACAAAGGTTCTCCAAGTCCCCACCAGAGTAGCTAGATACAGAGTGTCCATTGGTGCATTCACAAACCCTGAGCTAGACACAGGGTGCTGATTGGTGTGTTTACAAACCTTGAGCTAGATACAGAGTGCCAATTGGTGTATTTACAATCCCTTAGCTAGACATAAAGGTTCTCCAAGTCCCCACCAGTCAGGAGCCAAGCTGGCTTCACCCAGTGGATCCCACACTGGGGCCGCAGGTGGAGCTGCCTGCCAGTCCTGCGCCAGGCGCCTGCACTTCTCAGCCCTTGGGTGGTCGATGGGACTGGGCGCCGCGGAGCAGGGGGCGGTGCTCATCGGGGAGGCTCAGGCCGCACAGGAGCCCACGGAGGGTGGGGGAGGCTCAGGCATGGCAGTCTGCAGGTTCCAAGCCCTGCCCCGCCAGGAGGCAGCTAAGGCCTGGTGAGAAATCGGGCGCAGCGCTGGTGGGCCAGCACTGCTGGGGGACCCAGCACGCCCTCTGCATCCGCTGGCCCGGTTGCTAAGCCCCTCATTGCCCACTGTTTTTGTTGAGTAATGATGCCTTGCAGTCCTAATGATCTTGGAATTGAGAATGGTGACTAGAGAACTTCAAAGTGGAAAGAGAGGCTGGGCGTGGTGGCTCATGCCTATAATCCCAGCACTTCGGGAGGCTGAGGCAGGCAGATCACTTGAAGTCAGGAGTTCGAGACCAGCCTGGCCAACATGGTGAAACCCTGTCTCTGCTAAAAATACAAAAAAAAAAAAAATTAGCCAGGCATCATGGTGCGTGCCTGTAATTCCAGCCACTCCGGAGGCTGAGGCAGGAGAATTGCTTGAACCCAGGAAGCGGAGGTTGCGGTGAGCTGAGATCGCACCACTGCACTCCAGCCAGGGTGACAGAGTGAGACTCCGTCTCAAAAAAAAAAAAAGAAGGAGAGAGTAGGATGGCTGAGCCATGATGAAGTAGCAATGCTTCTTCTTTTTTTTTTTTTTTTTTTTTTTGAGATGGAGTCTCACTCTGTCGCCCAGGCTGGAGTGCAGTGATGGGATCTTGGCTCACTGCAAGCTCCACCTCCCAGGTTCACACCATTCTCCTGCCTCAGCCTCCCAAGTAGCTGGGACTACAGGGGCCCCCACCATGCTCGGCTAATTTTTTGTATATTCAGTAGAGACGGGGTTTCACGGTGTTAGCCAGGAAGCAATGCTTCTTATTCGAGCGCCTTGCTAAATTATGTGTGCTGCGGACTGTGTTCGTGATTCCGAATCCTGAATACAACCCTCCTAGGCTTGTCTCTCAGCCTAGACTCTAGACTGATTTGGCTCATTTGGTTGCCTTGGAGACGTTCTAATTCTGAAGGGGGCAGTGGTCCCTTCTAGAAGATAGCACACCTCTGCTTAGTCTGAATGCACACCTCTGCTTAGTCTGAATTCTAAAGGGGGCAGTGGTCAGAAGATAGCACACCTCTGCTTAGTCTGAATCTTAAAGTTATAGCTTGAGCCAATTGAAGTGGCTTCTCATTTTTCTCTCACTCTGATCTCAAGGAGCCCTTTTTCCTCTAGTAATCTAGACCTTCCTCTTCCTATCACAATCTCAAGGATTGTGCCCCCAGAGCAGATGCAAAGCCCTGTCTACCCCTTCTCCTTCCCCTGAGGTAGAGCTTTCTCGAAGGTTTCTCTTGGTAAACGTTAGCTTTCTGAACTGAGGGCTGTCTTTTTTTTTTTTCCTCTTAAGCCCATTGCATAACAATCTCTTGTTTTAATCTTTTGCCCAACACTGCTTTTCTTACTGTCAGAGGTTACTACAAGTGTTTGAACAGGTAACTTCTACCTTTGAACTTCTATTGCGACAGATTCAAAGGTTCCAGGGGAGTGTGTTGGCCACTCTCAGGACAGTATACAGTAGCTTCGGGTGTGTCCCAGTCAGTCCTAGGAGCTGTGGAAAGAGTAGAAGTGCCTGAATGTGGTGCTGAATCAATACAGCCAGCTGTGAGGCGAGCACTTCCTGGACCCAGGAAGGGAGGGTCTTCTTCCAAGGTAAGCTGCAATGATACTACCTGCTCTATATTGAATATATCTGTGAGATAGTAGGGAGGGGGTTGGTGTGTGGAAAGAAAGTGGGATTTGTTATGCTCAGCCTAAGGCTCTTTTATAACATGAAATTACATTTAGTTGAATAGTAATCTCAGCTGACTTGTGTGGGAGGCAAAGAAAAAAATCAGTTGGAAAAGGGGTGGAAATACATGAGCTGTCCAAATGCTAGCAGGGGATGGAATTGGAAGGGAACACTGATTTTGCTAAGTGTGCTAAAGCACACGAAGCCAGAATGTGGGTCTCCTTCATCTTCCATTAAGAAATTTCTGTCTCAGTGTAGTTAGAAGGATCATGCGTCAGCTGCTGAGGGCAGAGAGTCCCATTTGGCAGAGAGAGAGGAAGGGAATCAGCAGATATTCAATTAGGTGCTGGGGACTGTTCTGGGTAGATTATGTATGTTACTTCATTGGTGTATCTCATCCTATAAAGCAGGTGGTATCCTTCCCATTTCACAGATGCATAGTGCGTCTCCAGGCTGTTAAACAGCATGGCCTAAGCTACATAGCTCGAAGGTGGTGTGGCTAGAATTTGAGACTTGATTGGTCAGTTTCCACAGCCTGCCCAACAATGCAGAATTATTGTGGGTTACCAAAGCTTTCAGTTACCCCCTGAAATCCTGAGGGTGTCACTCATGTGCACAGAGGATTGATAGGAATACAACTCTGATGGGCCTTTAGAATCACTCAACCTTCCTGAACTTGAGCATTTTTATTGGAGGAGGTCAATAAAAAAAAAAAATAAAGCCTCATCTTCCCGTGGCCCTGAGCCCTTTGGTGAAGGAAGACAGCACCTGGTGAAGGGCTCAGAGGTATTAGCGTGGCTGAGATTTGACACCCACTCTGCCATCCTCTGCTCTCCCCTAGAGGAAGTTGCCTCTTGGGGAGCTGAGTTCCTGAAACTAAGCAAAAGACATGTGCTCCTCCAGCTGGGAGATGAGCTGGAGGATGGAATGCCACAGGCCCCCTTTCGTCTCCCAGCCCTTCATCTTTCTTCCATGTCCAAAGGCGGCTCCCCAGAGGCCAAGGGCTCAGCTCTTGTGTTTTCTGAGATTGTGGCACAACTCACCCTGGCTTCCTTAGTTGGAAGCTTTTAAGACCTGCTCTGTAGAAAGAACGAACCCTAATCTAGCTCCAGCAAAGAGCCAGGATCATGCTGAACTTCCTGTGAGCCTTCGTGGGGGATCGAGGCTGGAGAAAGTGCTGCTTCATTCTGAGGTACCTGTGAGGTGGGGAAGGGGCAGGAAAATTTGTTATTTCTGCTTCCTAATCTGAGAATGGTAGCTCCAGGGCCCCTCTGTAGCCACAGCCTTAGGCAGATCAAAAATGAGACTAATACAGGTCCTGGTAATACTGGGGGTGACCAAGGTGGCGGAATCGATTTTTAAGTTAAGTTTTGAGGTGTGAGTGTGTCAGAGGGAAAGAAACCATGCCAACTGAGCAACTCACAGCCCTGTCATTCCTGACTTGCTTGTTTATTTTCTTGGCTTGGCCAGAACTGCTTCAGGGACCAAGGCAGGCAGCTCTGGCGACTGGAGAGAGAGGGTAGAAGGTGTTTGTGTGGGTCTGAGGGCTGATGTACCCTCTAGCCAGACTTTCCTGTCCTCCGAATCCAGCAGGAAACAGCATCACCTCTGCCTCTGTGAGGCTTCTGATCTGAGGGGGCACCTCAAGTCATTTTAGTTTGTTTTCTTCTTAGTTGAAAGGTGATAGGCCACAGGAGGACAGGGTAAATTGTGTTGAGGCAAGCTGGCTTTTGTGTCGGCCCTTAGGGGCTGAGGTGAAAGGCTTTGACACCGAGCCACGGTAGCTTTGGCAGCTTCTCCCCTCCTGGTCAGAACACTTCCACTTTCAGTTGTGAAAAAAAAAAAATTAAAACCAGGAAGTGAAGTCCCCGAGCACGTTAGAAAGCCTGACATGGCCTGACTCGGGACAGCTCAGAGCAGGGCAGAACTGGGGACGCTCTGGGCCGGCCTTCTGCTTGCATGGATGCTCTGAAGCCACCCTGTCTCTGGAGGAACCGGGAGCGAGGGAAGAAGGACAGAGACTTGTGTGGCAGGAAGAACTCAGAGCCAGGAAGCCCCGGTTCACTAGAAGCACTGAGAGATGCGGCCCCCTCGCAGGGTAAGGGGACCATCGAGGGGGTGTTATTCAGCAAGGGGGTCTTGTGAGGGTGTGACAGAAGCCAAGGGGGCATCCTGACCCCCCGACTTTCATGAAGCGACTTAGAATCAAGGGCTGGCTGAGTTCCATGGGCACACCATGCTCTCTCCCTCCTGGTCTCAGGCATGCCTTCGGACCCTGTGTCAGGAGGAGCAACAGGAAGGAAGGATGTGGGGCATGCATAGGGCTCACTTTCCTTCTCCTGACTCTCTTGGGCGAGGTGAACCACAACGGAGACCTCTTTTTGTGGGTCTGAGCATCCAGCATAGCTCCCCTGAGGTGGGCTGGGGGTTTGCCCTCAATTTTATGTTTGATAAGACTGATGAATGAGACCAATGGGGTGGGAGAGACAGATGAATGGAGTTGAGTGTATTTTAGGAAGTAGGGCCACAGGTTAAGTCTCAGGTGTTGCTTAATTCCTAAGTACTTCCTTCCCAATGCCCACTCCCTGAGGGTCCTAAGGTGAACCTCAAAGACCCTCAGGGAGTAAGCACTGGAAAGGGACTCTACTGCCGGGGCTTGGTGCCTTCTGAGATATCAGCCTTTTCTTGGTGGTCTGAAAGGTAGGATTGAATCTATGGCTCCAATGTGTAGGTGATTGGTATTCTATATCAGAGACAGAGTCTTAAAAAATAACGTTAAGGCCGGGCGCAGTGACTCACACCTGTAATCCCAGAACTCTGGGAGTCTGAGGTGGGTGGATCACCTGAAGTCAGGAGTTAGAGACCAGCCTGGCCAACATGGCGAAACCCCATCTCTACTGAAAACACAAAAATTAGCTTGGGGTGGTGGCGTATGCCCATAATCCCAGCACTCGGGAGGCAGGACAATTGCTTGAACCTGGGAGGCGGAGGTTGCAGTGAGCCGAGATGGCACCACTGCACTCCAGTTTGGATGACAGAGCGAGACTCTGGCTCAAAAACAACAAACAAACAAACAAACAAAAAACCATTGAAAACTGACTTAGTTTTTTTTTTTAAAAAAGGAGTAATTGGTTTTATTTCTCCCTCCATATTCTGATATGGAGTCACTCCGTGGTAGTCCCCTCCGATTGATCAGTATTCAAGGTTAAACACAGAACATGTCTTGAAAGAGGCATGGTGTAAAATTTTGTAGCCATCTTTTATGTATTTGGTATAATAAAAGGAACAAAAACCTAAATAAAACAAGAAGTATAAGTGCAAATGCTTACAGGACAGGCAGGTAATATAGAGAAGTAAAGAAGATGGTGTGTAATAAGATGCTAATGGTGGAAAGTTTAGCAAAATTCAGAGCAGGCATACCCCAGATAAATGCATTCAAATTTAATTATTAAAAAAGAGAAAACACTTTTTAATCCAGAACCAAATGGAATGTTTCAGCCTAGCCTGACCTAAAATAGTCTCTCCCAGGCTATATTGTAATTTCTTGAGGGCAAAGACACCAAGAACAATATCATCATGTCATTGCATACCTAACCATCTACCTACAGTGAGACCACAGATACTACAAGGAGGCTGGAGATGGAGGAAGGAGAGAGAGATGAATGGAGAGAGGGAAGATGAAGCCAGGGAAGTACCAGTACACAAGACAATCTTCTTTTTTTTTGAAGGAGACTCACTCTGTCACCTAGGCTCCCAGGCTTGAGTGCAGTGGCAACATTTTGGCTCACTGCAACCTCTGCCTCACTGGTTCAAGCGATTCTCCTGCCTCAGCCTCCTGAGTAGCTGGGATTACAGGCGTGTGCCACCACGCCCAGCTAGCTTTTGTATTTTTGGCAGAGATGGGGTTTCACCATATTGGCCAGGCTGGTCTCAAACTCCTGACCTCAAGTGATCTGCCTGCCTAGGCCTCCCAAAGTGCTGGGATTACAAGTGTGAGCCACTGCGCCTGGCCTACAGGATTTGCCAGCTTCTTAGAAACCAGGAATACAGTGTCTGCTCCTGTCTGTCTCTCATATGCCTCCTCAGCAGATGAGCAGACCCTCAGCTGGAGTGAAGCTAGAGGTGACTCTTGTGCCTGGCAGCACCCAGCAAAGGTGACGTAACCCCAGCAGCCGTGAGTCCAGCCATCACTGCTTATCACATTCTGCTGGAAATGCATCTGGGTCTGTTTCTCCCCTGTATGTCTGCACATCCTGAGGTCGGAAAGGGACTCTCTCACCAATTTATCCTCCCTGGCGCAGGGCCTGACACTTCCTAGGTTCTCAACTCATTGTTTGAATAAATACATGAGATCTGGAGTTCGGAAGGTCAGACAGCCCATGCACTGCTGTGGTCAGGCCACACTATCAGCCTTCTTTGGGGGAGCTGGTGGATCTCTCAGTCTTCACGGGCCGTTCTATTCTAAGAATTGTGAGGTTGCGAGTGGCTCAAGTTGAGGATGTGGGGTCTGGGGGAAAGCTAGGTCAGAGACAGGCCATGGTTCCTACAACTAGAAGTGCTCTGTTCAAATAGAAACGAGGGCTTGTTGGCCGGGCACAGTGGCTCACGCCAGTAATCCCAACACTTTGGGAGGCTGGGGCAGGCAGATCACTTGAGATCAGGAGTTTGAGACCAGCCTGGCCAACATGGTGAAACCCCATCTCTGCTAAAAATACAAAAGCTAGCTGGGCGTGGTGGCAGCCACCTGTAATCCCAGCTACTCGGGAGGCTGAGGCAGGAGAATCGCTTGAACCCAGGAGGTGGAGGTTGCAGTGAGCTGAGATCTCGCCACTGCACTCCAGCCTGGGCGACAAGAGTGAAACTCCGTCTCAAAAAAAAAAAAAAATAAGGGCTTGTTAAGACCTTTGCACAGAAGTGGAGGGGCAGTAATCGTTCAAGACCGTGATCATCTCTTTTCTTTTGAGACATCTCATAATAGAACATCTGATATTGGCAAGGATGTGAAAACTGAGGAAAAGGGAAGGAAAAGGGAGCTAGACTTGACTGAGGACTTCCCGTGTGCCTGACAGCATACCGGCTGTTCTACATCTCCCTTAAGTAGCGATTTTCACCTGCTCCTTCTGTGTACAGTGGCGGGGAACTGATGCTCAGTGACTCTAAGTAACTGTCCCCAGGGCTACACATGTAGTAAGTGAAGAGCTGTTGCTCTGGTACCTGGAAGGGCACGACCTTGAAAGTTTGCCCCTGGCAATGAGACCATTGACAAGAAAGCTTGTTGCCTGCACTTTGAAACTGTTGACCCGTGACCACTGGTTGGGACAGGCAGTGCAAGGGCTGATTCTGCAGAAAACCAAGGCAAGAGGTCCACTTTCCCAACCTCTTGCCTCACCCTGGCACAGGTGACAGGGTCCTAGCACTTTGTCCGGCCTATCTTTTTACAGACCCCTTTATCAGATCCAGTGGACTTCTGACACTGCTTCCTCTTACCCCAGTTCTCTCATAATGTACTTGGTCAGCAGCAGGCCTGGGATGCCCTTTGGGGGTGTTAACTGACACAAGTTGTCCCAGGGTCGGGATTTGGACTGTGACTCACTTAAGCCCAGTGGTGGATCAAGGTTGACTCTATTGACCTGAGCTCCTGTGGGATTTGTCACTTCTGGGGTCACATCCTGTGGGTGACTCAACTATCCTATGCTATCTTAATGGACTGACTTAAGAGGCTCTTGGTATTTGACTTAACATGAGATCTCCTGATAAATGCTACTCAGCTCAACTGGCCAATGCCTGGCCCCACCCAGGCTCTCTGGAGTATGTGAAGGCAATGGCTTCAGTGGTGCAGTGTCTACACTGGGCCCCACGCACCATCTCATTCATCCTTGGAGACTTTTTCTTCCCCCTGCCACCCCCCCCCACCCGCCTTTTAACTAAAGATGGACCCTCCACCTCCAGCAGAAATACCTCTTCACTATTTCTCTCCTCTAAATGTCCCACTTGTCCCACTTTAGTGCCTCAAGCACATCTGGCCATTCCCCTTCTCCACTTCCACTTGGCTCCATCCAACCTAATGAGATGATTGGTCTCTCCATGAAGAAAGTAGATAGACAGACACAGACAACAGTTGAGAAAGATGGTGTGGTGGCAGGGCCACTGGTTGGAATCATAGTTGAGATCTTACTAGACATCAGCTTGATTGGTAGAATTGTCATCTTTTTTTTTTTTTAAGACAGGGTCTCACTCTTGTCACTCTGCACATTCAGGCTCCCAGGCTGGAGTGCAGTGGCGGTATCATGGATCACTGCAACCTCGACCTCCCAGGCTCAACAATCCTCCTACCTCATTCTCCTGAGTACCTGGGACTACAGGCATGCCCAGCTAAATTTTTTATTTTTGTAAAGATGGGGTCCCACTATGTTGCTCAGGCTGGTCTTGAACTCCTGGCCTCAAACGATTCTCCAGCCTCAGCCTCCCAAAGTGCTGAGATTACAGGGATGGGCCATCATGTCTGGTCAGATCATCATCTTTGCCCCTGGAAAGAGACAATTGGCAATAAAGCCAGGGGGTCAAGGATCACACATCTTTGAGGTTCTAGTGTTCCAGACAGCCGTCTTAATGTGCTCCAGTCTGCACTGACCTCTTCCTCCTTCAAACCCATGAGCTCACTGCACACACTGAAGCATTCTGTAAGAGTTTCTAGGACTAGATAGACCCATAAGTACCCAGATGGCAGGAACTATATCGGCCAAGTGTTCATCCCTCAGACATGGCACAGTGCTGAACACATAGGTCCACAATTTTTGTTTACTTTACTAAAAATAAATGTATAGGCTGGGTACAGTGGCTCACACCTATAATCCCAGCCCTTTGGGAGGCCAAGGCAGGTAGATCACTTGAAGTCAGAGTTCGAGACCAGCCTGGCCAACATGGTGATGTTAGCCGGGTGTGGTGATGCACGCTTGTTGTAATGCCAGCTACTCGGGAGGCTGAGGCAGGAGAATCACTTGAGCCCTGGAGGCAGAGGTTGCAGTGAGCCAAGATTGTACCACTGCACTCCAGCCTGGGTGACAAGAGTGAGACTGTCTCAAATAAAAAAAAAAAAAGAGGCCGGGCGCGGTGGCTCATACCTGTAATCCCAGCACTTTGGGAGGTCGAGATGGGCGGATCACGAGGTCAGGAGTTTGAGACCAGACTGGCCAATATGGTGAAACCCAGTCTCTACTAAAAATACAAAAATTAGCTGGGTGTGGTGGCATGTGCCTGTAGTCCCAGCTACTCAGGAGGCTGAGGCAAAAGAATCGCTTGACTCTGTCTCAAAAAAAAAAAAAAGTAAAGGTATCCATAAGTTAAAAGTGCAGACAGTAAATGTATCCCTTGCCACACACACACTTCTCCAGCCCACCAGGTGCTGCCAAAGCTGGGGGTGCATCCCATAGAGCACTGGTCTCAAAAGCATCATGATTGCCTGGGGAATTGGCTTTATCTTCTACTGGACCAGAAGTTCTGAGCATGCTTTCCTGTGCTAAACACACTGCCTGGCACACAGTAGGTGCTTGAATGCCCAAAAGGATACATTATGAGGGAACCCGGACCTCACTTAAGTTGGGCTGCTTAGCGTTGCCCTTCTCGTGGCATGAAGCCCCTGGCTGTGGCATTCCTGAGGAAGACCCCGCAGACCCTGTCCTGCTGTGTGCATAGAAGCACATTCTGTTCCTTGTGGGATTGAACACTGCAAACTTCCCTTCAGCAGACTCTCCTCGCTAGTTGCCTTTCTCTCAGATTGTGCCAGTGGTGAGTAAAAGGTGAAGGTGGCTTGGTAACAGCGGCTTCCCACGGTGTCTCGGGTGCCGTGCCAGGTGCAGTGGAATCCACAGGTGAGGATGGTCACTATGTGCTTGAGTGCTCACAGCACAGGGAGGCCTATTGACACACAGATCCATGAGTCACAGGAAGCCTCACTGGGACCCAAACCCTAGGAAAGGGCTTATTCTGCTCCACCTGTCCTATCTCTTCTGAGCTCTGGCTCATGTAGCTTTTCCTGTGCAATTCAGCAGCAAAGATCTCACCAGTGGATCTGCATCGAACGCCCTAATGATTTATTTATGGTATGCTTGCCTATGGCCCAGGACACCTGTCTGAAGCCTAGACTCTTAACCCTTTCTCTGCCAGCTGTCTTACACATTGGGACTGTTAGATGCAGTTTAGCAATTGGGCTTGGAAGAGAGATATGAGAGATTATTATCACTTGCTTTTTAAAAAATTATTTAAGCAATCGAATTGAATCTTTCCATGGTGTGGAAACTACTACTTAGCTACCACCTGGTGTCTTAATAGGGCTCCCTTTGGTAATGCTGCCTCCCTGCTCTGTTCACCACATCTCTGCAGAGATGATAAGAAGGACCTTCCCCACTGGGTGCCATGGCTCATGCCTGTAATCCCAGAACTTTAGGAGGCTGAGGCAGGTGGATCGCTTGAGCCCAGGAGTTCAAGCCCAGGCTGGGCAACTTAGGGATACCCCATCTCTACAAAAAACTTAAAAATTAGCCGAGTGTGGTGGTGCACACCTATAGTCTCAGATACTTGGAAGGCTGAGGTGGGAGGATCACTTAAGCCTGGGAAGTTAACGCTGCAGTGAGCTGAGCGTGGGAGGATGGGGCTGCGGTTAGCTGTGATAGCGCCACTGCATTCCAGCCTGAACAAAGTGAGACTGTGTCCCACAATAAATATATAAATAAATAAAATAAGGCCCTTCCCATCTGCCTGGGGCCATAGCTATTATAAGACAGTGGCTTGGGCATCCACGCGCACTGGTGAGTGGCTGGGAAGTTATCAGCAGGCTGTAGGTCAGGATCTCAGATCATCCTTCCTTCTTAGCTACTTGGAATGAATATTGAAAGAGACACTTTCAGGGCCCCTCGACCCTGGGACTGAGCCTTCACCTTTGCTCTGGTTTCTTATCGGCTAGAGAAATGGATGAAAAAGGTTTCCACCCACAGAGCTGCTGTCCAGCTGTATTACTCAGTGGCTGAGAAGCATTTTACACAACATGAGGGCTTGGAAGAGGCTGTGTGTCGAATGTAGTTTTGGTATTGGGAGAGCCACGATTGTAGAAACAAAGCTGAGGTGTATGCTTAGGTGCATTCACTTGAAATGCCACCAACCAAGGTGGTAGAACTTTCTACGTTAGCTGCCTGTGTTGGAGGTGGGATTATACGGAGCTGTTAATTTTATTCTTCTTTTTTTTTTTTAAGTGTGTATATTTCAGATGAAACAGTACACATCAAGTGTTACCTTCCCAGTGAGACTGTTCTATGCCACCCTAATTAAAACTCATCCACCAGGCACGGTGGTTCACACCTATAATCCCAGCACTTTGGGAGGCTGAGCCAGGTGGATCACTTGAGACCAGGAGCTCAAGACCAGCCTGGACAACATGGCGAAACCCTGTCTCTACCAAAAATACAAAAATTAGCCAGTAATCCCAGCTACTTGGGAGACTGAGGCATGAGAATCGCTTGAACCCAGGAGGCAGAGGTTGCAGTGAGCCGAGATCACACCACTGCGTTCCAGCCTGGGCAAGAGAGCAAGACTCTGTCTCAAAGAAAAAAAAGCAAAAAAACAAAAAAACTCATCCCCCTGCTGTACCCCCAATTCTCTTTCCCTGCTCTTGTTGTTGTTTTTGTTGATCTGTGGTCCTAAATAATCTAGTTTTTGTGTTTTTTTTTGAGACGGAGTCTCGCTCTGTCACCCAGGCTGGAGTGCAGTGGCGTGATCTCGGCTGACTGCAAGCTCCGCCTCCCGGGTTCACGCCATTCTCCTGCCTCAGCCTCTCCGAGTAGCTGGGACTACAGGCGCCCGCCACCACGCCCGGCTAATTTTTTGTATTTTTAGTAGAGACGGGGTTTCACCGTGGTCTCAATCTCCTGACCTCGTGATCCGCCCGCCTCGGCCTCCCAGAGTGCTGGGATTACAAGCGTGAGCCACCGCGCCCGGCAATAATCTAGTTATTGCTCAGGCTTGTTGTCAAACTCCCCAATATAATGCAATCTCACGAGGGCAGGGTTTTCCCTGCTATATCCCCAGCACCTGGAACAATGCCACGTATACAGCCAAGCCCTTCAATAGCTTTTGGCTGAATGATGTAGTAGCCAAGACTTTCAAGAAATCCAGTCATGATTTCTCCTCTTCCATCTGTCTTTTTCTTGTTTTTTTTGTTTTGTTTTTGAGATAGGATCTTGCTCTGTTGCCCTGGCTGGAGTGCAGTGGTGCAATTACAGCTCGCTGCAGCCTTGACCTCCCTGGCTCAAGTGATCCTCCCACCTCAGGCTCCCAAGTAGCTGGGACTACAGGCGTGCACCGCCAGGCTAATTTTTATATTTTTTGTAGGGACAGGTCCTCACCGTGTTCCCCAGACTGGTCTCAAACTCCTGGGCTCAAGCAATGCATCCACGTCAGCCTTCCAAAGTACTGGGATTATAGGTGTGAGCCACTGCACCCGACCTCCATCTCTTCTTTTCTATGAGGATTGTCTTTTCAGAAGCACAAATGCATGTATAATTCATTCTAATTGAGACTACTTGTACACACTGTCCAAATATTTTTTTCTTTCTCCCTGGCAGTACGTCATGAGCTCTTTTCATATCACTACCTACAGATCGACTTTCTTTTTTAAAATACTTGCCCAGAATTCCATTGTGTGGAAGTACTGTAATTTGTTTCATTATTCTCCTGTCAAGGAAGGCCTTCCTAGGCTTTTGGATTAGAAACAATTCTATAGCTTTGATAATGATAAATATAATAGTTAATACATGAACCTATGTGCCAGGCATGGTTCTAAGCACTTTATATATCCATTAACTCTTTTAATCATGGTGACAGCCTTAGAAGGGAAATACCATTGTTGCCATTTTATAGATGAGAAACCACAGAGAATTAAATTATCTGCCCCAGGTCACAAAGAAAATGACCAAGAAGAGCTTGAGCCCAAATAGTTTGAGCCAACATTCTTAACCTGTACTTTACATGTCATTTGTGATGTAGTTTATTGATCTGATGTCTTTCTATGATATAAGTTGATAGTAGAATTACTAGGTGAAAGGGCATACATTTTATGATGTGTAGAGGGCAATGGGGACTTCTCTAAGAGATGGCACCAAATGTACATTTCCACAATTCATGTTGCATTTCTCACTGTTTCATCGCTGGAATCTGATGCACGAAGAAAAGGCATGTCATTTAAATCTGCATTCTTAAGAACTATAAGCAAAGTTGAATGTCTTTCCCTAATTGTAAATAACTTGCTTGTTTTGCTGTGAACTTTCAGGACATCCCTCTGCCCTTGCTTTACTGGGTTGCATTTTGTTTTTCATTGTCGTCTGAGTTTCTTATTTAAAAAATGAACTCTTAGCCTGTCTGAGGGGTTCGATACTTTTTCTTCAATGTGTCTTTGTCTCTGGTATCTTTTCTGTGGGGGAAATTTTTATTTTTATATAATCAAATTTGCCAACATTTCTGTTTATAGATTTTAGGTGTTATGTCTGTCTTGAGTCTTCTCCATGCCAAATTATAAGAGAAAATCTCTCCATACTTTTTCACCCCAACTATTCTTATGGTTTTCATTGCTTTATACTTAAGTCTTTGACTTATCTTCAACTTATTTTTGTTGTAGGAGTAAGAGAGTAGACAGCTTAATGTATTCTCTCTGAATGGCTAGCCAGTTGTCTCAGTACACTTATTTTAAGTGAAAAAATATCTATTTTGATTTGAAATGCAATTTAGTACATGATAATAGCATCTACTGGGCATGTTTCAGGATGATTTTATTAAATAGGTTTGTCTATTCATGACCAATAGAAAACTCCTATAGCTCTTTTGTTTTGTTTTGTTTTGTTTTTTTGAGGCAGAGTCTTGCTCTGTCACCCAGGCTGGAGTGCAGTGGTGTGATCTCAGCTCACTGCAACTTCCACCTCCCAGGTTCAAGGAATTCTTGTGCCAGAGCCTCCCGAGTAGCTGGGATTACGGGCATGCGCCACCAAGCCCAGCTACCTTTTTGTATTTTTGGTAGAGACGGGGTTTCGCCATGTTGGCCAGGCTGGTCTCAAACTCCTGGCCTCAAGTGATCTGCCCTCCTTGGCCTCCCAACATGCTGGGATTACAGACGTGAGTCACCGCTCCTAGTCCAGTATGATTTATTTCTTGGCTGGACTTTCTACCTACTTATCCCATGTAGATAACTTCATTCCAACTCCTCTAAGTCTGGAAGAGTAGATGGATCTTGAATAGTCCTTAATGTGTGTCATAAATACACCCCTGTCACCATCCACCATCCCTATCCAATACCTTACCAAAGTATTGATTAGGGAGCAATCCTCTCCAGATTGGCCTGAATGACTTCTTATGATCTAAGATTTGGGGGTTTGAGGGTGGGGTGTTTGTACTGCAGGAAAAATGAGTTAACTGAGAGTATATGGAATAAATAATTGTGACCTGGAAAACTGTTCATTTGCTCAACAACCACTTGTTGAAAGTTTTTTATGTGCCAGGCATGGTGAGGGCATGAGAGGCACAGCAGTAAACAAAATTGAAATCTCTGTTCCAAAGAGAACATCAGCTCAGTTGGCGCAATGAGTGATAAGGAGCTAGGACTATTTCCCAGTGAACAGTGTCATGGAGAAGAGAACAAAGTCCATGACACTGACTGGAAAGGTAAAGATAATGTTCAATAAGGTGATCAGAAACAGTGAGCCTCTGAGGAAGTGATATTTGAGGTGAGGGCTGACCTATCAGCAATACACAACCATTTCAGACCTGGGGAAACATTCCAGGCAAAGAGAAGAGCAAATGCAGAGGCTTTGAGGTGGGAACAGACTTCGAATAGGGTTTGAGTGGGATATATACATAGGAAAAATACAATCTTTTAAAAGATAGAAACTATCAAAAGAAAATGATTTTTAGCCAATAGGGATAGTATGAAAGATTCATAGCAATAAACATAGTTGACCAAAAATTTAAATATTATAGTAGAAGGGGCCATTTAGGACATTTATCCAAAGAAAATGAGACTAAATGAAGACATGCTGCCCCAAGTCCACAAAAGGAAAAAAATCCACAGCTGAATATGGGGTGATCATAACCTAGACACCAAGAATGGTCCAGGAATCGTGCACAGAGGTGTGAAGGCAGAAGGTGTCCTTCAGCTGACTTGAGAATAAAACATGTTAGGAGCCAGGAGATGAGTGACTGTGGCTCCAGTCATCCATCCACAGGGGAGGGGAAGGCCCTGGAGTGGATCAAGGACAAGGATGGTGGACAAATGGGCATCCTGGGGTCTGAGGCCAAGGCATGTCACCATCACCACGTCAAAAAGTGGAGTAAGCCTTTTGACATGGGACGTCCTGGTGTGTATTGGGGCTTGTTCAGCCATTTGTATATTACGTGAAACAGGAAATCCTAGACACAGCATGACAGAGCTCTCTTTCCTCTTTTCTTTACCACTATTGTGCTTCTCCCTACTGTAACCAGGAGTGATGTTAAAAGGAAGAGGAAATGCCAGTCACGCCCACTGCTTGCAGGGGATTCTGTGGAGTGACTAAACCAGAACTGTAGTTTGAGTCACACAGGACATGTGACAAAAGGAGGGTGACTTTTTTTCCCCTTGTTTATTTGAACTTACTTGGAAGTGTTAACAGATTCTAATGGTTAGAATGGTAAACAGAGTTTCCCACTCCTGTCATGGTTTGACCCAGGAGTCTCACCTTCTCTCAGGCCCTAGTTTTCCCCACTTAAACAGTGAGAGAGTTACATGATATGGTTGCAAATCCTCTCAGTGCTAACCTTGTAAGGTTAAAAATGTTTGAGTGTATTGGGCATTAAAAAGGAGACTATACACCAGGCACAGTGGCTCACGCCTGTAATCCCAACACTTTGGGAGGCTGAGGTGGGAAGATCACTTGAGCCCAGCAGTTCAGAACCAGCCTGGGCAACATAGTGAGACCCCATATCTAAAAAAAAAATTGTTAATTGTAAAAAAAAAAAATTAAAAAGAGATTATCAAGATAGTAAAAAGACAACCTACAGAATGGAAGAAAATATTGCAAATCATATCTCTGATAAGTGTTGTGTGTGTGTGTGTGTATATATATATATATATATGTATATATATGACTTAATTTTTAAATGGGCAAAAGACTTGAATAGACATTTCTTCAAAAAAGAAATACAAATGGCCAAGAAGCACATAAAAAGATGCTCAACAGGCCGGGCACGGTGGCTCACGCTTGTAATCCCAGCACTTTGGGAGGCCGAGGCAGGCGGATCACGAGGTCAGGAGATCGAGACCATGGTGAAACACCGTCTCTACTAAAAAATACAAAAAAAATTAGCCGGGCGTGGTGGCAGGCACCTGTAGTCCCAGCTACTCGCAGAGGCTGAGGCAGGAGAATGGCGTGAACCCAGGAGGCGGAGCTTGCAGTGAGCCGAGATTGTGTCACTGCACTCCAGCCTGGGCGACAGAGCGAGACTCCGTCTCAAAAAAAAAAAAAAAAAAAGATGCTCAACATCCTTAGTCATTAGAGAAATGCAAATCAAACCCACAATGAGATACCACTTCACACCTATTAGAATGGCTATTTAAACAGACAAACAAAGAGAAAGTAGCAGTGTTAAGGAGAATGGAGAGAAATTGGAACCCTCTTACATTGCTGGTTGGATATAAAATGGTGCAGCTACTGTGGAAAACAGTTTGGTGGTTCCTCAAAAAGTTAAATATAAAATTTGCATTGACTTAGCAAATTCTCTCCTAGGTCTACACCCTAAAGAACTGGAAAAAGATATTCAAACAAAAACTGTATAGAAATGCTCATAATAGCTCTGTTCACAATATCAAAAGTAGAAACAAAGCAAATATTCATCAACTGGTAGATAGATAGATAGATAGATAGATAGATAGATAGATAGATAGACAGAGTGTAGTCTATCCATACAATGGGATAACATTGAGCCATAAAAAGAAACGAAGTACAGACATACTACCGCATCAATGAATCTTAAAAATTATACTATGTAAAAGAAGTCAGACACAAAAAGTCACATATATGGTTTCATTTATATGAAATATTTAGAATAGATAAATCCATAGCAACAGAAAGCAGCCTAGTCCTTTCTCTAGAGGCTGGGCATTGAAGGGAATGGGAAATGACTGTTAATGGGTTCAGGGTTTCGTATTTTATGGTGATGAAAACGTTTTGGAACTAAATAGACGTAATGGTTGCACAACATTGTGAATGTACTAAATACTGCCCAATTGTACATTTTAAAGTGGTCAATTCTACATTATGTAAACTGTATCTCAATTTTTTTAAAAATTGAGGAAGGGCCGGGTGCAGTGGCTCACGCCTGTAATCCCAGCACTTTGGGTGGCCAAGGCGGGCAGATCACCTGAGGTCAGGAGTTTGAGACCAGCCTGGCCAACACAGTGAAACCCTCATCTCTACTAAAAATGCAAAAAATTAGTTGGGCATGGTGGCAGGCACCTGATACTCAGGAGGCTGAGGCAGGAGAATCTCCTGAACCTGGGAGGCAGAGGTTGCAGTCAGCCGAGATCGTACCACTGCACTCCAGCTGGGCAACAGAGCCAGACTCTGCCTCAAAAAAAAAAAAATTTGAAGAAGGAACCATGTGAAATTCTGTGCACCTCCTACTTGAGTTGGATACCTGGTCAGTGGTAGCAAACTAAGTAAGCTATTTCCATTGACAAAATACAAATAAATCCTTCCTTCATTGTCTTCCTCAAATAAAATCCCTTGCCAATATAGGCAAGGTACTTTCATTCTCATGAAACTGTGGCTTTGAAATGTGTAAATATCTCCCTTGTTTGTAATGAAGTGGTCAGTCTCGTTCTATTTGTGGGCAATACGATTGAAGTCTGTCTCAAAGGAGTAGTCAAACATTAACAGACCGTGATCCAAATTAAACTATGAAATATAAATTTCATAGTTCTTGTTTATCCCATGCCATACTCTTAAAAATGGTTGTTAGTTAAAATTGAGGTTTCACAAAAATGCAGTCTTCTGGGTTTTCTAGGAAGGGAGCAGAATTCTGACAATCTGTGACCCATAGTATTGTTACTGTGTGGTAACAATCACCTGAGATTGACAGCAGGTGCCCCCTTGAGACTAGCCATAGATTCTCTGTCCCTTTTCTCCCATATGTATTACCAGTCAGGCTATTCACTCTCCTTCCTGACCCCACCCCCGTATCACCACAACTGAACAGAAATTCAATTTTTAGACCCTGATTCAAAGACATTGTTTGCAAAGTCTCCTATCAAAATATAAATGTGCCATCTGGAAGAAGAGGGCAGAAATCCTTAGTGCAATCATTTTTTCCTGTAGTCGAACAAGAGGGTGTTGGTAAGGATCCCTTAATTTGTGGGTGGGATTGAGGCAGAGGGAAAAAGCCCAGATAAAATATCACCAGTCTGGGGTGGCCGTGGTGGCTCACACCTGTAATCCCAGCACTTCGGGAGGCGAAGGTGGGAGGACCGCTTGAGCCCAGGAGTTTGAAACCAGCCTGGGCAGCATGGTGAGGCTGTGTCTTTACAAAAAAATTAAAGAATTGGCCAGGCGTGGTGGCTCACGCCTGTAATCCCAGCACTTTGGGAGGCCAAGGCAGGCGGATCATGAGGTCAGGAGATCGAGACCATCCTGGCCAACATAGTGAAACCCTGTCTCTATTAAAAATACAAAAAATTAAGCCGGGCGCGGTGGCTCAAGCCTGTAATCCCAGCACTTTGGGAGGCCGAGGCGGGCGGATCACGAGGTCAGGAGATCGAGACCAACCAGGCTAACACGGTGAAACCCCGTCTCTACTAAAAATACAAAAAATTAGCCGGGCGTGTTGGCGGGCGCCTGTAGTCCCAGCTACTTGGGAGGCTGAGGCAGGAGAATGGCTTGAACCTGGGAGGCGGAGCTTACAGTGAGCCGAGATCGTGCCACTGCACTCCACCCTCGGGGACAGAGCAAGACTCCGTCTCAAAAAAAAAAAAAAAAAAAAAAAAAAAAAAAAATTAGGCGGGCATGGTGGCAGGCACCTGTAGTCCCAGCTACTCGGGAGGCTGAGGCAGGAGAATGGCGTGAACCCGGGAGGTGGAGCTTGCAGTGAGTTGAGATTGCACCACTGCACTCCAGCCTGGGTGACAGAGCAAGACTCTGTCTCAAAAAAATAAATAAATAAAAAATAATAATAATGAAGAATTAACTGGTGTGGTGGCACACACCTGTAGTCCCAGTTACTCAGGAGCCTGAGGTGGGAGGTTCACTTGAGCCCACGAGGTTGAGGCTGCAGTGAGCCAGAATTGTGCCACTGCACTCCAGCCTGGGCAACAGAGTAAGACCCTGTCTTAAATATATATATATCCGTATATATATATCTCTCTCCATATATATCTCCATATATATATATCCATATATGTATCTCCATATATATATATCCATATATATATCTCCATATATATATCTCCATATATATATATCCATATACATATCTCCATATATATATATCCATATATATATATCCATATATATATATCCATATACATATCTCCATATATATCTCCATATATATATATATATCTCCATATCTATATATATATATATCTCCATATCTATCTATCTATCTATAGATATATCTCTATATATATCTATATCTATATCCATATCTATATCTATATCTATATATATATCTCCAGTCTTGTCACAATATCCCAGCCTGAAGGGAGTGGCTGGTGGCGGACTGGATGGGAGAGCACAAAAGAGGCACAGGCTTCTCCTCCCCTTTGGTACTGCCGCTGCTTTTTCAATTTCACAATCTTCTGTGAGGCAGTGCCCCCTTCTCTGCCTGGGCTTTATGGCTAGTTTTTGAATGCTTTTGCCTCCTGGAGTGCCACCTCATCATACAAGTCCAGGTTAGCCTGAATTCCAAAAATCCCAACTCTCAGAATCCTGCCAGGTGGTCACAATAGCACCCTTGTTATTATGTAACCTAGCACCCATGGGACCTTGCTTTTATTTTTGTTTTGACTTATTTTTCTCCCCCTGAATGCAATATGGAAAGAACCAAGGAGTTGAGGACTATTATCCCAGTTTCTGGAAGTTCAGTTTTCTCCTCTAAAATGGAAAGGGACTCTCCAAAGTCAGGTAATAACTAATCGAGGGGCAGAAAGATAGTAAGAGTGGCCCAGGGTTTCTTGTGTCTGTTCCTGCCCCCACACAAAATTCCTGCACCTTGTGGCCTTTCTCAGACTAGAGTGAAGTGTGTTTCCCTTGTTAAAGAAGGTTCCAGGTGGCAGCTAATGGCAGCTGTCCAAAGCTCTAAGGGCAACTTTGATCTTGATCTGATCCAACTTTTAATTGAGCTTGCTTTGTTCTTTTGATTTTCAGTGGGCATGTGCGGCCTCATCTCTGAGCTATTGTTTCATCAGGCATTGCAGTAAACTTTGAAGAATGCAAATTCTGAACTTCATTTGCTGTCACCTGGAAGGTGCTAGACAAATTCAATCCCCTTGAATTCTGTGACTAGAACCTATAAGAAAAAGTGAATTGTCGTTTTGTAGGTTTTCATAGAGAAGTAGCAATAGGGAATGATGGGTGAATTTGGACAAGTCACTTTATCCCAAAGCATCCATTTCCTCTTCTGTGAAATACTACTTTATAGTGTTGTTTGGCCTAAATTAAACAAACCATGCAAAAAGCCCAGTCCTGTGCCTGGCATACAGTAAGTGCTCATGTGTTTGCTGCTATTATATTCTCCTATTCCAGTTTGAAAGCTGTGAGGCAGCAACTTTCCAGGAAAAGATGGCTTCAGCAAGGGTATGTTCCTAGGACCTACCCTAAAGTTAGTCACTTCTATTAGAGTAGTTTGAAGCTGAACTTGGCTGAAAACGATAAGAAAGGCTGGGTTGGGGGAAGCCTTTGTTACTTTTAGTTTCTTGAGATCTCTTCTTGACCTAACTCTTCAGTGCTCACCATGTGTCATCCATTCTCCAGCACTGTTTCTGTGTACCTGACTGACAGTTTGCCTCATAGTAAAATGATTCCTCTGGGCTCCCCACGCGAGAGGATGTTGGGCATAGCAAGTTGTAATGCTGTTGATCTCGGAAACCCTTCCGATGCTCCAAAAAATAAAGCAATGAGCAAGACATATCTAGCCAACAGGAAATATCCTTCATACAAAATGGTTAATTTCTAAAACCTGTGGCATCACCTTGACCGATCTCTTCTGTTTGGTTTATATGGGGGAAACCCAGCTGGAAGAGTCCTTCCTGACCCTTGGTCTGCCTGGGCAGAGGAGATACTGTCCTCTGACCACCAGGTTATGTTGGGTCTAGCAGGCTGCCTTCTTCCAGGCTTTGTGCACCAACATTAAAAAGACAGTCATTTCTCAAAATTGTTTGGGAAATGATTAACTTGTTTCCTTTGATCCTCCCTGCTCTGTGTGAGGACAGTCAAGTAGCAGGGGTGGAGAATGTGTTCTATTATTTTCAACAGTGCTAAGTAAACAGTGGGAGAAATTCTGCTACTAGAGAGGTACAACTCTATTTGAGGGTTTGAAGGCGTGTGTGTGTGTGTGTGTGTGTGTGTGTGTGTGTGTGTGTATGTGTCCTTCTGTAAACATAGAGCTATTGAGTACAAAAATATGGCCATTTCCTCTAAATTTTCTTTCCCCTGTTTTTTTTTTAAGGTCTGAATTTCCTGCTGCTATTCACAAAGATGCTTTTTATCTTTAACTTTTTGTTTTCCCCACTTCCGACCCCGGCATTGATCTGCATCCTGACATTTGGAGCTGCCATATTCCTGTGGCTGATCACCAGACCTCAACCCGTCTTACCTCTTCTTGACCTGAACAATCAGTCTGTGGGAATTGAGGTAATTTACCAGTCACCCTTTTAGTTTGTCAACCTTCATCAAACTCAAACTGTAACTCCAAACCTAGGGATAACTCATGAAGGGGATTGGGTGCGGCATGGGAAAGTAAAGCTTTCATGTTACCAATCAACAGGCAATATACAAATTTAAACTTCTATTACTGGCACATTTTCTTTTGTAATAAGGAAGGTTGTATGATGTCAGTAATCTAGATTGGAGTTGGCAAACTATAGCCATGAACCAAATCCATCCTTTTTTGTGCATCTGGCAAGTAAAGAATAGTTTTTACCTTTTCTAAGGGATGAGTTAAAAACAAAAATGGGAAAGATGAGGCATGTCTGACAAAGCCTAAAGTGTTTGCTGTCTAGCCCTTTGCAGAAGTAGTTTGACAACCCATGATCTAAATAATAGTGTCAGAACTTTGGGGACAGGAGAACATTTTCATCGAGATACCCAGTGTCTGAGAACAATTAAGCCATTTCCTCCAGTTAAATTCTAGTTTGAGTTAAATTTATTTTTCTTAAAACTATAAAGATTGAACTAGGCTCACTCCCCTGACTTTCAGCAAATTCCCCAGCTTCCTGTATCTATGAGCAAATTGAAAGTTCCAAGAATGTTCTCTTCATTTCTCCTTCCTTCTGCACCCATGAATATCTTTATCTGTTTTCATCTTCTACCCTCTTCAGAGAAAAAAGCATTCCTGTTCCTTCACAAGGCTAACTTCTTTGTTCTGTTCTTTTTACAGGATAGAGGGAATCTTACTCCAAGCTACCCCTACTCTCCACCTCCTCTCCCACCTGCGGGTACATCTGCATGTTCAATGTCTTCATTGACATCTTCCCGTCCTGCTGCATTCCACCACCACCTCTCACACCTTTCCTTTCCCACCAGAGTTCTTTGAGAGTAGTTTGCTGATCGATTTCCTCTTCTGAACTTCAACCCACTGAGATCTGAACTTTTACCACTACCATCTCCTCCAAAGTGCTCTGAATCACTCATAACCTAACTTCTAAATTCAATGACTTCTCTTTCAGCTTTCCTCTCAATTGACTTGAGACTTCTTTCTTGAAACTCCTCCTTTTGCCTTTTATAATATCCTTCCACGAGATTTCTTCCTAATTTCAAATCAATCTTTCTTTGTCACTTCGGTTCTTTCCTCTCTTCATACTAGGGTTTTATTCTCAGCATCTCTTGAATCCTCTGCAGCAGGGGTTGGCAAACGTATGCTGTAAAGGCCAGGCAGTAAATGGTATAGAATTTGCAGACTACATGGGCCCTTTTGCAATGACTCAATGCTGCTGTTGTAGAATAAGAGTACAGTACCAGACAACATGTAAACAAATGAGCATGAATGTGTTCCGATAAAAGTTTACTTATAAAGGCAGGTGGTAGGCCAGATTCAGCCTGCAGATTATAGTCTACCAAACCCTCATCTAAATTCTCACAGCTAAGAAAATACTTCCTCTTTTATGACTTGAAAATGTGCCTAAGTCTGTGACACTGAAATCTGATTTTCTAATCTGACCTCAGTGATGCTTAAGTAACTTAACCTCTCCCTGTCTCTTTATGCATGTTTTCTCCCTTCACACACACACACACACACACACACACACACACACACACACACCCCTCCTTTCCTATTCTATTTCAGTTAAATGTATCTCTTCTTACGCAGTTGCCAAAGTTAATAGTCTGAAACATCTTGGATTCTTTCTTCTTCCTTGTACTAGGCACTTAAACAGATAGCAAGACCCTGTCTTCCTTCACTGGACAAGGAACTTTATTTTTGCTATTTTCTGTCTTAATGTGATAGCCCATGGAAATTTTCCCTGATGTCCTAGACTAAGTTAGATCTCTTGTTACATCCTCATGTGTTTTCCTGTACTTTTACAGCTCTCACTTTGGATACTAATTTACATTGTTGAATGCTTATTTAATTGTTGCCTGTTCTTCTCTACACGAAACTTGATGAGAGTTGGACCACTGGACCACACCCTGAGCACCTGTTGTAGCTCCAGGGTCCATCCCAGGGCCCTGATCCTGTAGCTCCAGCTGACATTTCAGATAGATTCCTAGCTACTCCCTTTTTCTTTCTTCCTTTTTTTTTTTTAGAGGAAGTCTTCGCTCTTGTCCCCCAGGTTGGAGTGCAGATGGTGTGATCTTGGCTCACTGCAACCTCCACTTCCCAGGTTCAAGCGATTCTCCTGCCTCAGCCTCTCAAGTAGCTGGGATTACAGGTGCCTGCCACCACACCCAGCTAATTTTTGTATTTTTAATAGAGAGGGGGTTTCACCATGTTGGCCAGGTTGGTCTCCAACTGCTGACCTCCGATGATCCACCTGCCTTGGCCTCTCAAGGTGCTGAAATTACAGGCATGAGCCACAGCGCCCAGCCAGCTAACCCCTTTTTCTTGAATACGCCATCCTCTAGCTGCCCACCCAACTCTGCGCTGCGTTTTCTTACCTCCATGCCTTTGCTCACGCTGTTCCTCCACTCTGGAATTTTCTTTTTTCTCTTTTACCCTACCCAAATCATATCTTTTGCCAAATGCCTACTTGTCTTCGAAGTCTGTATTGAAATACCATTTCTTCCCTGTAATCTTTCTGCTTAATACAGAACTGGTTGCTTCATTCCCACCACCAATCCATTTCCTCCAAATTCATTATAGCATGTACATTATGGTATTATATTTGCATTTTTTCCTTATGACCTACTCATACTCCAACAACCCTAGTGTGTGAGGTGCTTAAGGGCAGCAATTTTGTCTTAACTCACATCTACAGTATTTACAGAGTACCTAGAACACATAGTATGCATTCAGTAGAAGTTTAAACTCAATAAGATAAAAAAGATATAAAACTATACATATCATCTCTCCTCCATATACATACACAGATGGATGCCAGGAGGGTTACCAAAAACATAACAGTGGCAATCTCTGGGTGGGATTACAGATCCACTTTTCTTAAGCCTTTATTACAATTTTGTATTTTCTTTTTTTTTTTTTTTTTTGAGACGGAGTTTCACTCTGTTGCCCAGGCTGGAGTGCAGTGGCATGATCTTGCCTCACTGCAACCTCTACCTCCCCGGTTCAAGCAAATCTCCTGTCTCAACCTCCCGAGTAGCTGGGACTACAGGCATCTCCTGCCATGCCTGGCTGATTTTTGTATTTTTAGCAGAGACGGGGTTTCACCCTGTTGGTCAGGCTGGTCTCGAACTCCTGACCTCAGGTGATCCACCTGCCTCAGCCTCCCAAAGTGCTGGGATTACAGGCGTAAGCCACCGAGCCCAGCCACTTTCCTATTTTCTAAAATGTCTACGATGTAAACATACTATGATTTGGGGATTTTTAGAAATCAATTGACTAGCAAAGAGAACATTCCCATGACCTCAAAATCAGCATTTATGGTCTCTTTAATTCAATTCATAAAGGTTTTGGAAAGAGTGAGGGGAGACTTGGACATGGCCTAAACTTGGTCTTGTATCTTAGGGAGGAGCGCGGAAGGGTGTTTCCCAGAAGAACAATGACCTAATAAGTTACTACTTCTCAGATGCCAAGACTATGTATGAGGTTTTCCAAAGAGGACTCGCTGTGTCTGGTAAGCCTGGTGGTCTGTCCTTGCCTGAAGAAGACAAGGTGGGGTCTGTGGCCCGTCTCTCTTTCTCTGTCTCACTTCTAAAACCCCAGCTATTTAGATGCAGTCATCCAAGTAGAA
This sequence comes from Nomascus leucogenys, assembly GCF_006542625.1. Lineage (NCBI taxonomy): Eukaryota > Metazoa > Chordata > Mammalia > Primates > Hylobatidae > Nomascus > Nomascus leucogenys. Next base: position 21,175,332 of record NC_044383.1, on the reverse strand, counting down.
TTGCAACATGCAAAATAGAGGCGGCATTAGAACACAGTATTAGGATGGTGGTTGGAACCAGTGTCAGACGGACTTAGGTTTGAAACCTGGTTCTTCCGTTTCCAGCTTCATAACCTTGTGCAAACCACCTGTTTCTCTGAATCTGTTTCTCAACACAAGAAGAACGTCCCTGCCAAAACTGTTGTTAAAGGGTCAAGGAGATAATAATATAGGACAGTATCTTTAACTCACTAGTACCTCATATTTGTTTAGAAACAAGCCTTTCATTAATGTAATTCCCTGCATTTACAGATAGATAATCTGAGCCAGGACTAGCAGTCCAGGACTTCTGATGTCTCACCTCGTCCTTGACTCTGATACCATCCTACCGACCAAAGTTAGCACTTCTTTGGACTTTTTTAGAGACTACCAAATGGGCTTTGACACGTTCATTTGGAATACATCCAGCCTTAATATTTATATCTTATATCGTTGAACGTAATGCCTGGCACACACATGTTTACTTTTAAAAGCTACTGGCTTATAGCTCTTTCTGTGCCTTTGGTCTTTTGGGTGACATTCTGGCCGTGTAACTTTTATCCGTCCCTTGACTTCTGCATGTTAACTAAGACTAAGAGCATATTCATAGCCAACTCCTGTCAAGTGTTAACTGTACAATAGCTACTGCACATATATTACTTCATCTTCCCTAAACCACAGAAAGTAGTTACTATCACTGCCATTTTTAAAGATGAGGACCCAGACTCACAGCTTCAAGACCATTACCAAGGTCATAGAACTAGAAAATGTCAGAGCTGATAGGAAAATCTAAGTGTGTCTATTTGAGTAGGTTGTTCTATTTTAGGTTAGCTCTTAAGTGTTTTATAAAAGTAGTTACTCCTCCAGACAATGAAAGATTTATTGTCAAGAAAACGTCTATCTGAAGACTCCGCTGGGGCCTGTACTTGGTATATCTGGCTCCAAATCAGCATTTACTTATAGACTTCATGCAAATAACAAATAAAAACAAACCAAACATCAGTTTCTTTACTTCTCTGGCAATTTAAGATAGTATATGTCTAATACAGTATCATTTCCTTTGGGATTTTTTCTTTTTTTTTCAGAGACAGGATCTTGCTCTGTCACCCAGGCTAGAGTGCAGTGGTGTGATGGAATATAGCTCACTACAACTTCACACTCTTGGACTCAAGCAATCCTCTCACCTCAGCTTCCCAAGTAGCTAGGACTACAGGCATGTGCTGCCACAACTGGCTGATTTTTGTTTTTTTCCTTTTTTTCTTTTCTTTATTTTTTGAGATGGAGTCTCGCTCTGTTGCCCAGGCTGGAGTGCAGTGGCGCAATCTCTGCTCACTGCAACCTCCACCTCCCAGGTTCAAGCAATTCTTTGCCTCAGCCTCCCGAGTAGCTGGGATTACAGGCACCTGCCACCATGCCTGGCTGATTTTTGTATTTTTAGTAGAGATGGAGTTTCACCGTCTTGGCCAGGCTGGTCCTGAACTCCTGACCTTATGATCTACCCACCTTGACCTCCTAAAGTGCGGGGATTACAGATGTGAGCCGCCGTGCCCAGCCTATACCTGGTTAATTTTTAAATTTTTTGTAGAGACAAGGTCTCACTATGTTGTCCAAGCTAGTCTCAAACTGACTTCAAGAGATAACCCCGTCCCCGACTCCAGCCTCCCAAAGTACTGGGATTACAGGAGTGGGCCACTATGCCCAGCTCTAGTGATTTTCTGTTTTTAGAAGTTTTCTTTATTGAGGATGTGTTGTTATTGTGACTAAAACAAGCCATTTAGCATGTGATATGTGGCACATGAGATATATAATTTAGGATTTAAAAAAAAAATACTAAATCCTAAAGCAATACCGTTAAAATAGCTTCTCATGGAAGCAGGTGTGAGAAATCTGGTGTGGCTACGTACAGAGAAAAATGATAGCCAGGCATGGTGGTGGTGCCTGTAATCCCAGCTACTTGGGAGGCTGAGGCAGGAGAATCACTTGAATCTGGGAAGTGGAGGTTGCAGTGAGCCAAGATCGCGCCACTGCACTTCAGCCTGGGTGACAGAGGGACACTCTGTCTCAAAAAAATAAAAAAAAGAAAAATGACACTTCTGGTCCTATCTGGGGTTGAATATATTAGCCTTAGCCAGTAGTTTGTTTATCTTGAGACTCACTTGGGGCTATTGTTTAAAATATATATCTTCTGGTTACACCTTAGGTTCACTGAATTAAATTTCCAGATAATGAGACCTAAAAATCCTCAGGAAGCTTTGTATTTTTAGCAACGCTTCCAGGGGATTCTGTATATGAGAGTTGGAATTCTACTTAGTTTAGAGGGACAACTCTGCCAAGAATTTGTTAAGGGATGGGCTCTGTGTAGATGGCCACAGCTTAGAACAGATCAGGTCTGAGTTGACTAAGTTAATGAAAGGCTAGGCTGTTGCCTGGTCAGGCATTTGGCTAGTAGGCTGAAGCTGATCAAGTCACAGAGTTTAATGAGACCTGAGTTGTTGCCCCTTTGGGCTAATTATTTGACTTATTCCTTAGACACCAGCCTCTGCTGCATTTTTGTCAATCAAGAGGTGATAAGATGCAGTATAATTCCTTCCTGGAACTAACTTACTTTCTTTCTTTCTTTCTTTCTTTCTTTCTTTCTTTCTTTCTTTCTTTCTTTCTTTCTTTCTTTCCTTCCTTCCTTCCTTCCTTCTTCCTTTCTTTCTTTTCTTTCTTTCCTTTTCTCTTTCTTTCTTTCTTTTTCTTTCTTTCTTTCTTTCTTTCTTTCTTTCTTTCTTTCTTTCCTTCTTTCTTTCCTCCCTCCTTCTCTTTCTTTCTCTCTTTCCTCCTCTGGTCTTTCTTTCTTCAGGGTCTGGCTCTGTTGCCCAGGCTGGAGTGCAGTGGCACGATCTAAGCTCACTGCAACCTCCACCTCCTGGGCTCAAGCCATTCTTCCACCTCAGTCTCCCAAGTAGCTGGGACTACAGGCTCATGCCACCATCCATGGCTAATTTTTTATATTTTTTATAGAGATGGAGTTTTGCCATGTTGCCCAGGCTGGTCTTGAACTCTTGAGCTCAAGTGATCTGCCAACCTCTGCCTCCCAAAGTGCTGGGATTACAGGCATGAGCCACTGTGCCCAGCCCCCAGTATACTTTCTTAGACATTCATCAGCTCTACCACTTGCTGAGTGAGCTTGACCAAGCTGTCTCAGTCCTTCATAATTCTTAGTACAATGCAAATGATAATAGCTGGGAAGACGACTTAATGTGCTTGGCATGAAGTAAGCATTTAATAAATGGTAGCTATCATTAGTGATTAATGTTAGTACAAATGATCTCATTGGTAGACCACCCAAGGCACACACCCTGGGGGAGCAAGTGGCTTCCACTCTGACAAAGCCATGCTTCAGGGAAAGTTAGTCTGAGATGTTACTTCTTAGGCTTTCATGCAGCTGTTTCAATTGGAAGCAAAAGTACTAACGTTTTCTGTACACAGCCTCCTCATTCATTTTTATATCTCTTTAATCAGAGTGGGTATCTCTTTCCTGCTTTCCTTCCTTTTTTTTCCATCTCTTAGTCTAGAAGTCCACTTACTTGCCTCCAAATTCCTAGTAACTCTCTTTCTGAATAATTCCTTTTGGCAAGACCTGAATTCCTCTTAGCAGTTTGACTAGATCCTCTCTATACATTTTCCTGCCCTTCTACTTGTCTACTTATAACAGCCTCCTTCTGGCTTAGACGTGAGGGCTTCTAAGCCACTTAGTGTGTTCTTCAGCCTAATACCACTACTGCCTTGACTTAGCTTTAAAAGCTGAGATGCCATTTATTCTTGTAAATGGATGTTCCCAAACTTATTTTAAGTATGGCTGAGTAGTTTAGATGTTCAGAAGTTTAATTCTTTTATTGTCAAATGCAAGATGTAAATTGGAAAAATACTGAAGACAAATGCATGAGTGTGTGCACACCTCTGTGTGTGTTTCTGTGTTTTTTACAAGCCTTGATATCTTAGAAGATACTCTCATACAAATGGGCAAAGTACATGAACAAGCAAGTCATGAGAGTAAATAAAACCTAACAAGGAAAAAGTTTTCACTTTACTAGCTGTTAAAGAAATTTAAACTGTAGTAATAACCTTTCAACCCTATCAAACCTGAAAATATTTTTGTTTTGTTTTGTTTTGTTTTGAGACTGAGTTTTGCTCTTGTTGCCCAGGCTGGAGTGCAACGGCACGCTCTCAACTCATTGCAACTTCCGCCTCCCAGGTGAAGCAATTCTCCTGCCTCAGCCTCCCCAGTAGCTGGAATTACATGCATGTGCCACTGCACCCAGCTAATTTTGTATTTTTAGTAGAGACGGGGTTTCTCCATGTTGGGCAGGCTGGTCTTGAACTCCCAACCTCAGGTGATCTGCCCACCTTGGCCTCCCAAAGTGCTGGGATTACAGGCATGAGCCACTGCGCCCAGCCTTGAAGATAGTTTTTAAAGACACTATTTAGTGGTCTATGAGAGTGTGTTAAAACTTGATGTGATAGGAGAAAAGTGAATTGTCACATCTGCTCAAGTAAGCAGTGTGGTCTAGGTATCAAAAGCCTGACTGTTCTGAGCCCCCATTCCCTTCCCTTATTATATTTTGGGGGCTCCATTCTAAGGAAATGTTCTAAATTTAAAAGGATCAATTTGAAAATATTTAGCATAATTTAAAGTGTCAAACTTGAAAACAATCTAAATACCCACGATGAAATAAAGTCAGCTACAGTAGAACCCTTCGTCGACTGGCCATTGAAACCACTACAGAGAAAAAATAATGACATGAAAATACTTAGGTCAGATTGGGAGAGGAAGCAAGGTATCAAAGTATTATATTCATTCTATACATGGGGAATGAACATAACTGTCAAACTATGCAAAAGGGCCATGGAATAATATATCAGTGTTAATAATGGTATTTGGGTGATGAGATTGATGATTCATATTTTAACTTTTTTATATCTTTATGAGCATAGTTTTTATCATAGGGAAGTTCAATCCAAGATTGTCCAATACAGGCTGTTTGTGTTTACTTGTAGGCTTTTACTTGGTCACGTTTTGTGGGCTAACCCCATATGGATGGCTTTCTCTGAATATCTACATTATTGTGGAGGTTACATATTCAACACTGAACCACTCCTGTTTTGTGTAGCATTTCCTAAGTGTTTCAAGTGTAGTTTATAGGACTTTTCATTTTTCAGAACTCAGTGCTTTCTGACTTTGAATTTCCTGGACATATAAGAGAAGCTCAAATCCTTGTTGGACTTATCCTTTGTGTCTTGCCCCTTCTTAATCTCCTTTTAGCTTCCTTGGTCCAGAGAATTTGCAACTGGAGTTGATTTTCTTTTAATATTATGTTTTTAGACAATGGGCCCTGCTTGGGATATAGAAAACCAAACCAGCCCTACAGATGGCTATCTTACAAACAGGTAAGTTGAGTCCATGATTTTAGACAGATTCTTTCTAACATAGTATTCTGAACTACAGGATATGATATTGATCAGTTTTGGGTCTTGACCTCTCCTCTCTCTCTCTCACCCCATCTCTCTTTTTTGTAGGTGTCTGATAGAGCAGAGTACCTGGGTTCCTGTCTCTTGCATAAAGGATATAAACCATCATCAGACCAGTTTGTTGGCATCTTTGCTCAGAATAGGCCAGAGGTAACTATGTTGAAGCTAACTAAAGGAAATGAGTCAGGATTAAGTTTAAAAACTTCAAATGCTATTCCCCGTCCAGCATTCCAACACTTGTTAATGCCTTACCAAAGCTATTGTTAAAATTTTCTAATGCTTATTCTGCTTGAAAGAGTTACCACTCAGAACCTATTTAATTTCTGGTTAAGTGTCTGGCACTCTCACCTAGGTGTTCGGACTTCTCTTGTTTCCCAGCCTATCATGCGTCATTTGAAGTCAGTCTGATTGTTACATGAGGAAAATAAGGAAGCTAGGAGGGACCGCCAAATAAGATCTTGAAGATATTTGGAAAGTATGTTTTAGTATTACAACTGAAACTTGCAATTTGCACTTGAACTAGTAAATTCAGCCATTCATTGCTACTGAGTCTGGCCATAGCCATCTTTCCACAGTGAGTTGGAAGCAGATTTTAGACAGTAAGACGACAGTATCAAGCTTATCTCCAAGTTTCGGTGAAGTCATTAGGCGCATTATCCCCAGAGGAAGTCTTTTTATGCTTCAAACGCTCCCTAGAAATGCAGCATATGATACATATAACATACAAAATCTGTGTTAATCAACTGTCTGTGTTATCAGCAAGGCTTCCAGTCAACAGAAGCCATTAGTAGTTAAATTTTGAGGGAGTTAAGTTCTATGTGGATCTTATTGCAAGTTCACAAACTGTAAGTCCCAGTTCTAATGCTAATACAAATATAAAAATATTCACCTATATTTTTAGGTGAATCTACATACTCCATTCTTGCCACAGTCAGCCTCAATAGAAAAAGATTCCCTTGACTCTAGTTTAGGAACTTAACACCTAATCTGATACAGTTAATCCTTGAACAACATGGGGGTTAGGACCACTGCCTATTCAGTAAAAAGATCCACAGATAACTCCCCCAAAACTTAGCTATTAATAGCCTTCCTTGCTGATGATATAGATAGTTGATTAACACATATTTTTGTATGTTGTATGTATTGTATACTGCTTTCTTACAATATAATAAGCTAGAGAAACGAAAATGTCATTGAGAAAATGATAAGGAAGAGAAAAATGTATATACTATTCATTAGGTGGAAATGGATCATTATAAAGGTCTTCATCTGAGTCATCTTTACCTTGAGTAGGTTGAGGAGGAGGGAGAAGAGAGGTTGGTCTTGCTGTCTCAGACCTGGCAGAGGTGGAAGAGGTAGAGGAGGTGGAAAGGGAGGCAGGATATATAGGCACCTCAATGTAACTTTTATTGAAAAAAAAATCCACAAGCAGACCCTCACAGTTCAAACCCATGTGTTCAAGGAGCAACTGTATATTAGTCTCCTAGGACTGCCATAATCTAATACACAGACCATGTGGCTTAAACAACAGAAATTTATTTTCTCACAGTTCTGGAGCCTAGGAATCCAAGATCAGAGTGTCAGCAGGTTTAGCTTCTCCCGAGGCCTCTGTCCTTGACTTGTAGACAGCCACTTTTTCATTTTGCCTTCACACGGCCTTTTCTCTGTGCACATGTATCCCTCATGTCCGTTCTTCTTCATAGAAGGAAGGGATTAGGACCCCACACTTAAAACTTCATTTAACCTTAATTACTTATTTAAAAGCCCTATCTCATATACTGTCACATTGGGGATTAGGGTTTCAACATGAATTTGGGTTGGGCCAGAGGAGGGGTGACAGGGAGACAGAATTCAGTCCATAACATCTACATTGACATTTAAGGCCCATCACTAGCAGATTCCTACCTACCTTTCCAGTTTTATTTCCTGTAGTCTTCAAGCTTGCTAATGTGTATCCACACAATGATGTCATGCTATCTGTATTAGTTTGTTATCACACTGTTATGAAGAAATACCCGAGACTGGGTAATTTATAAAGGAAAGGGGTTTAATTGACATACAGTTCTGCAGTGCTGGGGAGGCCTCAAGAAACTTACAATCATGGCAGTGGAAAGCAAACATGTCCTTCTTCACATGGTGGCAGGAAAGAAAAGAATGAGACCAAAGGGGGTGGAAAGCCCCTTATGAAATCAGATCTCATGAGAACTCACTCACTGTCACGAGAGCAATGTATTAGTCTGTTTTTATGCTGCTGATAAAGACATACCTAAGACCTGGAAGAAGAGGAGGTTTAATTGGATTTACAGTTCCACATGGCTGGTGAGGCCTCAGAATCATGGCAGGAGGCAAAAGGCACTTCTTACATCGCGGCAGCAAGAGAAAATGAGAAAGAAGTAAAAAGTGGAAACCCCCGATAAACCCATCAGATCTCGCGAGACGTATTTACTATCACGAGAATAGCACAGGAAAGACCAGCGCCCATGATTCAATTACCTCCCCCTGGGTCCCTCCCACAACACGTGGGAATTCTGGGAGATACAATTCAAGTTGAGATTTTATTTTATTTATTTATTTTTTGTGAGATGGAGTTTCACTCTGTCACCAGGCTGGAGTACAGTGGTGCCATCTCAGCTCACTGCAACCTCCACCTCCTGGGTTCAAACAATTCTTCTGCTTCAGCCTCCCGAGTAGCTGGGATTACAGGCGCATGCCACCACACCCAGCTAATTTTTGTGTTTTTAGTAATGATGGGATTTCACCATGTTGGCCAGGATGGTCTCAATCTCTTGACCTCGTGATCTGCCCACCTCAGCCTCCCAAAGTGCTGGGATTACAGGCATGAGCCACTGCACCCGGCCTCAAGTTGAGACTTGAATGGGTACGCAGCTAAACCATGTCAAACAGTTTGAGGGTGACCACCCCCATGATTCAATTACCTCCCACCAGGATCCTCCCACGACACATGGGGATTATGGGAACTACAATTCAAGGTGAGATCTGGATGGGGACACAGCCAAACCATATCACTATTCTTTGTTCATTCACTTCCTTCTTTTAATCTACCTCTACCTCCATAACCAAATCCTACTAGTCCTCTAAAGCCCTGCCCAGTTTTCATCACTTTCCCACAAGCAGTCCCAAATAGCTTTGCCTCACCCTTGAAAGTGATCTCTGACACCCTAAGGCTCCTAAGGCCTTCCATGCCTCTTATGGATGGAACTTATCACACTCTGCCTTTGTATTCTGGTCTACCTTTGTATTGCAGTTGTCTCTGTGCCTTTCTTATCTCCCTTATTTAATTGTACTTTATAGCAGTATTTGCAACTGTCCCTATGGCCCCACAGTGATTTTTTTTTTTTTTTTTTTTACATAAAAGTCAACAAATAAGTAATCCCAGCACTTTGGGAGGCCCAGGCAGGCAGATAGGTTGAGCCTAGGAGTTTTATGCCAGAATGGGAAACATGGTGAAATCCTGTCTCTACAAAAAATACAAAAATTAGCTTGACATAGTGATGTGTGCCTGTAGTTCCAGCTACTCAGGAGGCTGAAGTGGGAGGATTGCTTGATCCTGGAAGGTTGATGCTGCAGTGAGCTGTGATCACACCACTGCACTCCAGCCTGGGCAGCAGAGTGAGGCACTGTCTCAAAAAAAAAAAAAAAAAAAAAAAGTAAAACAAAACAAGACAAAAAACCAGATAGCGTTTGTTGGCTGAATGACTGAACTAGTACTCTTCAATGTGCCATCCAGTCCTTACTTGAACTTCTCTCTGTACAGTGGATCATCTCCGAACTGGCTTGTTACACGTACTCCATGGTAGCTGTACCTCTGTATGACACCTTGGGACCAGAAGCCATCGTACATATTGTCAACAAGGGTAAAATTTTGCTGTTACATTACAACTTGATTCTTTCTCAATGCTGAGTATTTCTTCAATTTCTGCTTTTTTGTTTATTTGTTAGTTTGTTTAAGCAAACTTGAAATGCTATGGTCAGAAAATGTTCAAATCTTTCTAGTTTTGTAGTACTTAGGATATAATTTTCAGGAAAGCTACAAAAAGCCCATGAAGCAGAGATACACACAGATAGAAGTTTCAATGACATGCTTCAAGATGACGTGGTATGATGATATAGAGACAAGACTACTCACTCTGAACACACTAGATAAAAGCCCAGAGAGTGAGCTTAATTGACTTAATCAGAGTAAAGCTACAGATTTAATTTCCTACCTTTGTAAATCCAAGTCAATACAGTTAACCAGCATGTACCAATGTCCATGGTGAGTCTGCAGAAAATAATTGTCATTGTTAGAGAAACAAGTCCAAATTTGATGGGCAAGTAACAGCCCTTTCACATATCCAACATGTTACCTTCTGTCATGGGAGTAGTAGATGAAGTGAGTAGGTTCATTTGCACAGTAAACATCATTTGAAACTTTAAACATGTATCAAAGCAAATGCTAAAATTTAGAATTGTAAAATACTTATCAGCTGAAAATCCTATTTGCCCCCTCCTTTTTCTTCTATTCCCTACTATCCTCCTCAAAATAAAACACAGTGATAGAACCACACCTCAGTAACCTGTTTAGGTTATCTGAATGACTTCTTAAGCAGAAGGAATTTTGTGGTTCCTCTAGAAACTGTAAAATCTGCCTGCACAGTTCAAGAACATGACACGCTTCTGTTTCTGTTAAGTTCATTTATCATCAATGGAATGTTTCAGGTTGTACATTATAAATCTGATTTGCAGGTGTAATCTCCTTTAGACACCTGTTAGCTTTGAAAACTTTTAAAACCTCTTCCTCCTTGCAAGGCAATCAGGTACTTAGCAGAGAGAGGGAATGACCTCTGGTTCTATTTTGGCTTTCAGCTGATATCGCCATGGTGATCTGTGACACACCCCAAAAGGCATTGGTGCTGATAGGGAATGTAGAGAAAGGCTTCACCCCAAGCCTGAAGGTGGTCATCCTTATGGACCCCTTTGATGATGACCTGAAGCAAAGAGGGGAGAAGAGTGGAATTGAGATCTTATCCCTGTATGATGCTGAGGTATGGATCTGAAATTTAGCTTGCAGCTCCACTGCTGGTCCAACACCTTGGGCAACTTGCAAGATACCTTCACAAGAGGACAGGGTTCTTGTTCTCCAGGGGTGGCACGTGAGGAGTAAATTAGACGTATGCTGCGAAGCTCTGAGAATAATTTCCACAAGACAATTTTGAAACTCATGCCAGGAGAGGACAAAGTTCTGTGGCCAGCTGCATGGACTTCTAAGTGGATAATATATAAATAGGAGTTTAGTAATAGTTAAAGGATGTGGCTCCTGGAGCCAGGCTGCTTGGGTTCACATGCCAGCTCCACATCTGTTAGTTAGGCAACCTTGGGCAATCTCATCTCCCTTCCCTTGGTCCATAAAATGGTGATAAAAATAATTCCTACCTCACAGAGGTCTTGTAAGGAGTTAGCTTAATTCATATATGTAAATTTCTCAGGACAGTGATGGATATGTAATAAGCTCTGAAAATGTTAGCTATTCATTTCTTTCAAAAAAGATTTAGTTAGGGCCCTGAATGACTGAAACTTAAGAGTACAATGGGAAGTTTGAACATGCAATCTACCCTCTATAGGTAGATGATTTTCTAGAGAAATTTTAACGCTCTTCCCTGGGGCTTCCATTGTTCCTGAATGTTGGCTTCTGGTCCTGATCCAGGTTGGAATTTTGCTTATATTCCCATAGAGATGTTCTCACGGGAAAGGGAGGGAGAGGGCCACATTTATCACAGTCTGTCCATTTCAACTAATGTCTTTCTTTCTTGGTTTTCCGTTCATATAGAACCTAGGCAAAGAGCACTTCAGAAAACCTGTGGTAAGTTTTCTTCTGCCTGAATTTGAGCCTTGCCGTAGTCAACTCTCAAAGTTCATGGTGGAATACGCCCTTGTGCTTCCTCCTCCAGCCTCCTAGCCCAGAAGACGTGAGCGTCATCTGCTTCACCAGTGGGACCACAGGTCAGTGCCCATGAAGCTGAACCTTAGACCCCTGGTCAGCCAAGAACTTGGCTTCAATTCTTGGCCACTGGTAGGCTGGTAAATACTCCCTCTAAAGAGCCCTATCCTTAGGGGCTCACAGCCTAAGGCTTCTAAGTGTGAATTCCCAAATGGAAAAACATAAACATAAGTAAATACACTTCATTTAATATACTGGGAGGTGTTTACATTCAACAGATTTTCAGGGGTCTTAAAGATGATGTCAGAAAGTCCTTTCCCCTGCCCCCACCAACCCACCACTCTCTTGATTTGACACTGCTGGAATGGTTTCATTCAATCAAGATAACTCAGTGATAGTTCTCCATAAAGGGCTTCAACCCCACCCTACCTCCACCCATCTGTTAGAATGCTTAATAGTTTTTAATGTGGTCCATCATGGTCTACAGTTATATTCTTTCTAGTATGCCCAGTTTATAAGGTTTATAACCATATTACTAGATAATATTGGTAGATCTGGAATTCCAAACATATAAACAGCATGAGACGTGGGGCAGAGGGAGAAGGAGGGTTAACTTGAATTTTTCTTTGCAGCTATGCTTCTATCTGAAATCATGGCGTGCTCTGTGTAGCAGTAGAAGGCCAACGATGCATTCAGCAGTAGAATCTCTGGAGGCATTAATTATTCCTAAACAAAGGCATATACCATCCACAAAAAGACACAGTGACAGGAAATGCTCTTGGCCTTCTGGAATAAAATCAATTGAATGTAGTTTCTTTCAAGGCCAAAGGCTACCTATTAGCTACATAAAGTATCTTTCTCTCCACCTCTTATTTCCTACAGGTGACCCCAAAGGAGCCATGATAACCCATCAAAATATTGTTTCAAATGCTGCTGCCTTTCTCAAATGTATGGAGGTCAGTGGTCAGTTGAAAAAGAGGCTCTCATTAAAAAGTGAATCTGTCATAAGATTTTTATTTTTGAAGTTAGAGCAGGCAGACACACATAAACACACACACACACACACACACACACACACACACACACACACACACGTTAAAGGCCGGAGTGTGGACAAACACCAGCGTTTTCTTTGTCTAGAGGACTGTACATTTTCAAGCCTTGGTCTTTTAGGATCACTGCAAATTTCTACACTATATGCAGTTCAAGGCATCTCAGATCTACACAGTGTACCGCCTATACAGCTGTCTGTGGTAGTCCTGGGAGGAGGTAGTTTTAAAATCTCCATTGGAAATGAAAGTTGGCATTAATCTCATGTTGCCTCCTCTTATTTCCCTGGCCTACATAGCATACTTATGAGCCCTCTCCCGATGATGTGGCCATATCCTACCTCCCTCTGGCTCATATGTTTGAGAGGATTGTACAGGTGAGTGTTCTGTGTTCCTAGCAGTACGTGGCAAGGGGGTCCTGACTTGCTATCACATGTTTATTCCAAAGGCAGCTACACAGTATTTACTGTCCTTTCTCCGGTGTGAGAGGCGCAGGCAAGGAGTTGGCTCATGGGAGCCCTAATCATGGCATGGCCCCTCATTTCCTGCAGAGTCTTCCTCTGCTAAGTCTGCATGTGTCCAGGGAGGACAGTACTTGTTCCTGCCTTCATGGGGGTGTGTGAGTCTAGTGACATCACAGCTAGGAGCTTACTATCTATCTGCCCTTAATTCTGAGCTGACACAAGACATTGTCTTCTTTTTAAATTTTATTTTGGTTATAATTTTTGAAAAGATCTATGATTAGAGAAAAGGAAGTTCCCCACAGAGGATCAGGGAAGGAGCATTTGATCCACATAAGGTGTAAGATGTCCCCCGCAGGGGTTTTTGCACCACACCTGAGTGTGTAAGGTGGTGCTGTCAGCATGGTGCGCACCGGAGGAGGTCTGCTCTTCTGTGAGTGGACTCCAGGCTTTTCAGGCTATTTTGAGGCTGATTTGAGAACCAAGAGCCATGTCAGCCTTTCAAAAACACAGGTAATGTGGTTGGAAAGTTCTCTCTCTGCTCCTCACTACCCCCAAATGCCCCTTCAACCAGCTCTTGGTTGATGCCTAAAATGCCAAAATGCAAGATTCAGTTCTTTGGGCTAAAGTAATGGTATCTGATTCATAAAAAATTGATTCTAAGAAACCTTAAAAAATAGTTTAACATAATTTATGAAATTGGGATGGTCTTATGATTGAAGGCAGGTTCTGCTTTAATTGGCAGTGCTTTCTTAGTGCCACATAATGAATTGCATCTTACAAAGGATGATTATCTTAGACTGTCACACAGACCTGTGGTGGAGTCTGGGGGACCACACAGTCTCAATATCTGTCTTATCTGTCATGCCACCACAACAGAAATAAATGTCCATCCTTTCTTGGGGGAAGGCTCTCAGAGTCCTGAATTGGGAGGGAGGTGCTGTGCAAGAAAAGTGTCTGTGTGCCTCAACCCACTTCCCAAATTCCTTCCAAGACAGGTCCCCACTAAAGGGGTTGTTTGCCTCTAAGCTCTGTGATTTGGTTTTGTTTTCAGGCTGTTGCGTACAGCTGTGGAGCCAGAATTGGATTCTTCCAAGGGGATATTCGGTTGCTGGCTGATGACATGAAGACTTTGAAACCCACATTGTTTCCCACGGTGCCTCGACTCCTTAACAGGATCTACGATAAGGTACTAACTTTCAGCTGAAGGGACTGTCTGTGACTTGGGCCTACACGAAGGAACTCTGTACTACTATGAGATTTACTCCACCTCTACCTCCACCCTCTACAAGTATCTACGTAAAGCTGTGTATAAATACAATCCCCGCCAGGTGCGGTGGCTCACTTCTGTGATCTCAGCACTTTGGGAGGCCAAGGCAGGCAGATTGCCTGAGGTCAGGAGTTTGAGACCAACCTGGCCAACATGGTGAAACCCTGTATCTACTAAAAATACAAAAATTAGCTGGACATGGTGGGGAGCACCTGTGATCTCAGCTACTCAGGAGGCTGAGGCAGGAGAATTGCTTGAACCTGGGAGGCGGAGGTTGCAGTGAGCCAAGATCACGCCACTGCATTCCAGCCTGGGCAACAGAGCAAGACTCCATCTCAAAAAATAAATAAAAATAAAATTAAAAAATGAAAAATAAATAAGCGCAATCCCCTTTTCCTTGGATAAGATGACTTGGACCTGATCTGAAGAAAGAGCTTGACTCAGAGACTTGGGGGGCGCTTGAGGGTTCAGCAGACGTATTGGGAAGTTGTTCCCTTGCTGAAGTGCCAGGCCCCATGATATACATTTCAGATGCATCCTCTCATTGAATCCTCACAAAATCATGGTAAATCGTACTTACATCTGTTATTTCTAACTTATGATGAGGAAAACGAGCCTCAGAGGTTAAATAACCTGCCCAGAGTCACATCTAATAAGGGGTAGGGCAGAATCAAGCTTTCAGTAGTCATGTTTCAGTAGTCATGTTGGCTAGTCATGTTGATGACGAGCACTGCTCTATTTTTCATTAGAAATTACAGAATGGTGATTTCTGTAATTCTGTCTTCCTCTTGCATTCATTAGCTGAGATTCTTCCATAAATCCTGGCGAATATTTGATTCTTTTTATTTATCAATCTTCAGAAGAATGGATTTGTGCCTCAGCAATCTTCAAAAGTAGCCAATGAGATTTTCTCTTTGTATTTTTAGGAATTCATAATTTTCAGATTTGTTTTTTTTTTAATTTCAGTCATTCTTTTTTTTTTCTTTTGAGACAGAGTCCTACTCTGTCACCCAGGCTGGAGTGCAATGGCACGATCTCAGCTCACTGCAACCTCCGCCTCCTGGGTTCAAGTGATTCTCTTGCCTCAGCCTCCTGAGAGCTGGAATTATAGGCATGCACCAGCACACTCAGCTAATTTTTAAATATTTTTTAGTGGAGATGGGGTTTCACCATGTTGGCCAGGATGATCTCGAACTCCTGAGCTCAAGTGATCCCCCTACCTCAGCCTCCCAAAGTGTTAGTCTTTCTTCTTGATCTTCTAACTGCCCCATCTTGGCAGTTGGAAACCCTCATCAAGTTGCTCACGTGTCCTTTTGACAATACCCCTGTAGCCTCTGATAGCTTCCTTGGTTTCTGGCACAAGAGGTCTCAACCTCATCTTGTATATTTCTCACCCAATTCTTAGATTGTCTGATTGCTTCAGGGAGGCGTTGAAGCTATTTGAACCCAGGCAATATAATATGTGATGATTCCTCAGGCTGGGATCCGTGAGGAAGTAATGCATGGCCATTCTTCACGTGCTTTGGAACCCTCCCCCATCTCCCCAACCACCTCCGAGATTTTAACTCTTCCTTTCACTCTTAGGACTCTCAGCAGATGCTAAATGGGCTCCGGTGACAGGGCAGGCAGTGTTCTAGCAGAACTGATAACAATTCTAGCAGTTTCTTACCATGCTATGCAATTAGTAGATTTGGTTGTTGTTATGGTTTTTGTTCATATGTTGTTGTTGTTGTACATTTTTTATTTTTCAGAGATAGTTATTGTATAGTATAATACCTAATACACAGTTCACTTCTGGAATGCATTTTTTTTTGTATTTTTTTTTTTTTTTTGAGACGGAGTCTCGCTCTGTCACCCAGGCTGGAGTGCAGTGGCGCGATCTTGGCTCACTGCCAGCTCCACCTCCTGGGTTCACGCCATTCTCCTGCCTCAGCCTCCTGAGTAGCTGGGACTACAGGCGCCCGCCACCACGCCCAGCTAATTTTTTGTATTTTTAGTAGAGACAGGTTTTCACCGTGTTAGTCAGGATGGTCTCGATCTCCCTGGAATGCATTTTTAAAATGAAGGACTTTATTAGCACAGGTTTCTAATACTAGCTCTTTGTCAGTGACTTGTTGAGGGAGGGTGAGTCTTGTGAATGTTGAAGAAAGATAAATCTCTTTTCGTTGAGGGAGATTTCAAGAATGACATGATGCAGGAAGCATTTGAGCATGGATCTTGGAGACAGATTATGACATATTGGTACAAAGATAATGTTATAGGCATAAGAAGATGCTTATGTCCTACAGCACAATTTACATCAGAAGATGAAAATTATCACCCCGGCTTGGCTGGAGGCCCAAAAATGGGGTTATAAACATGGAAGATGGATGGAGAGGGATTCTTCAAATTTTGAAGAAGAAAAAAGACTTCAGTTGGCTTGAATCTAACTTCCAGTAGGGTGGAATCTTGAAAGCCAGATACAGAGTTCAGGACTAAATTTTGGAAATAAGGGGTCACTTTGAGCTGTACTTGGCGAAGCTCTCCTTTGGCAGGAGTGTGGTTGATGGAACGTAGGGTCACAGTGAGGTCAGAGTCAGGGAGACCAGGGAAATCATGCCAGCTGGGAAAATGGTGTCAAAATTAAGCCCAAAGGGAAGAAATCATTTTAGTAGGAAGGTAGGAAACTCTTTTGGGGTTTGTATGGTGTGGCTAAAGACACCTTGTTTATAGGGAACGGTGGGAATTCTCCAAGTTCAGTTATATAAGCATCACAGAGGGAGAGGGAGGAAGACATGATACTTGTTTTAAAACTCAGATTCCTGGCCAGGCGTGGTGGCTCTTGCCTGTAATCCCAGCACTTTGGGAGGCCAAGGTGGGTGGATCACGAGGTCAGGAGATCAAGACCATCCTGGCTAACATGGTGAAACCCTGTCTCTACTAAAAATACAAAAAGCTAGCCGGGCATGCTGGCGGGTGCCTGTAGTCCCAGCTACTCAGGAGGCTGAGGCAGGAGAATGGCGTGAACCTGGGAGGTGGAGCTTGCAGTGAGCCGAGATGGCACCACTGCACTCCAGCCTGGGCGACAGAGCAAGACTCCGTCTCAAAAAAAAAAAAAAAAATCAGATTCATAGGCTGCCCTTTGACCTACTAAATCAAAAGCCCTAGAGGTGGTACCCATTGAGCTGTGTTTTTTGTTTGTTTGTTTGTTTTAAATCTAGTACCCCCCAGGTGACTTTGTAGGCAGTGCCTCTTTATCTCAGTTGTCAAGTTGTTTCCCAAGGACTAAAAATTGGGGCAGGATGTGGGAGGACTGGAGCTCTGCATTAAGTTCACTTCTTTCTGAGCATGGCCATAATTCTCTGGGCTCATCATTATTCAGCAATCCAATTCATGAGTGTGAGACTGTGAGACCACTTCCTTATAAAGCTAGAACACACTGTTTCTTGCTCACTAATGGCCTTGATGAGTATCTCCAATAGGTTTCCAACTAAAAGGAGCTATCACTCTGCAGGTACAGAATGAAGCCAAGACACCCTTGAAGAAGTTCTTGTTGAAGTTGGCTGTTTCCAGTAAATTCAAAGAGCTTCAAAAGGGTATCATCAGGCGTGACAGCTTCTGGGACAAGCTCATCTTTGCAAAGATCCAGGTAGGTTGGGCAGGTCCTGGACTGAAGCAGGCAAATACCTGGGCTACCTTCTGACTCCATAGACCTTGCTTTTCCTCTGCTGCTTGGGCGTCACTTTAACTAGAGATCCTTTCAGACTTTGTATCCACTGCCTTTTGAGATCTTTCTTGTACTACTTTACTACTAAAGGGAGTAGGTTTTTTTTTTAAAAAGAAAAAAAAAAAAAAAGCAGGCTGAGTGTGGTGGCTCACACCTGTAATCCCAGCATTTTGGGAGGCCTAGGTGGGTAGATCATCTGAGGTCAGGCGTTCAAGACCAGCCTGACCAACATGGTGAAACCCAGTCTCTACTAAAAATACAAAAATTAGCCAGGCGTGGTGGTGGCTGCCTGTAATCCAAGCTTTTCTGGAGGCTGAGGCAGGAGAATTGCTTGAACCTGGGAGGCGGAGTTTGCAGTGAGCTGAGATGGCACCACTGCACTCCAGCCTGGGCAGTAGGGCCAGACTCTATCTCAAAAACAAAAACAAAACAAACAAAAAAAGTTTTATTTAGGTTCTAGCACTCTCTCTTATTTTCTTTGGTGGTCTGCTGTTGAGATTATAAGCAATTTAAGGGGCTGAAGAACACAAATTATTTGAGAAATATATGGCTTCTGGTCCCAGCTATGGATAGTGATGACAATAATAGCTAACATTTTAAGTGCTTTTCTACAATCCAGACTGTATTCTAAGTGCTTTGTAAATTAACGTGAGAATTGATGTCAGTTTAATTCTCATAACAATGATGGACAGGCTATTATACCCACTCCACAGTGGAGGAAATTGAAGCCAAGAGAATAGGTTTTAGTATGTGTTTTGTTTCCACTGAACAGGACAGCCTGGGCGGAAGGGTTCGTATAATCGTCACTGGAGCTGCCCCCATCTCCTCTCCAGTCATGACATTCTTCCGGGCAGCAATGGGATGTCAGGTAAGCCAAGCACCTTCTTTGAAAATAGGCTATTTTACTTCTGCACAAACAAGCTCACTGTTTAAATAAAAATGAAAACAATTAAAAGGTCCCAAAATGAAAGTCACCTAAATTCTCAAAATCCAAAGAAAATATCCTTCTAACCATCTCTTCAGGCATCTGTGGGTAGAAACCTTCACATAAATAAAACCAGTGCTCTAAAACACTTGTTAATGTTGCTTCTTGTCAAATAAAGCTCAGCATCATTTTAATGATTTTGCAATAGTTTATTGAATGTAGTTGACCCTTGAACAATGCAAGAGTTAGGATTGCCTACCCCCATGCAGTCAAAAATTCATGTATAATACTTGACTCCCTAGCCGGTCGTGGTGGCTCATGCCTGTAATCCCAGCACTTTGGGAGGCCGAGGCAGGCGGATCACGAGGTCAGGAGATCGAGACCATCCTGGCTAACAAGGTGAAACCCTGTTCTACTAAAAATACAAAAAAATTAGCCAGGCGTGGTGGTGGGCACCTGTAGTCCCAGCTACTCGGGAGGCTGAGGCGGGAGAATGGCTTGAACCCAGGAGGTGGAGCTTGCAGTGAGCTGAGATTGCACCACTGCACTCCAGCCTGGGCAACAGAGCAAGACTCTGTTTCAAAAATAAAAAATAAAAAAAAAAAATACTTGACTCCCCAAAAACTTAACTACTAGTAGACTACTATTGACTAGAAGCCTGACCAATAACGTAATTAATCAACACATATTTTGTATACGTATTATATACCGTATTCTTACAATAAAGTAAGCTAGAAAAAAGAAAACATTATTTAAGAAATCATAACGAAGAGAAAACATATTTACTATTCATTAAGTGGAAATGCATCATCATAAAGGTCTTCATCCTCACTGTCTTCATGTTGAGTAGGCTGAGGAGGAAGAAGAGGAGGGGTTGGTCTTGCTATCTCGGGGGCAGCGCAGACAGAAGAAAATCCACCTATCAGTGGAGCTGTGCCATACAAACCTGTGTTGTGCAAGGGTCAACCGTACCCAAATAACTAATCTCCTATTAATGGACACTTGAGTTGCTTATGATAGTTTTCATTGTTATAATCAATTAATCATTAATCTATAATAAATCTACGCAAGAAGGGATTATTGGGTCAAAGTGTATGTATCTGTGTGTGTGTGTTTGATAATGTATATTATCAAACTTTCTTCCAGAAAGATCTTTTTTACACATTTCTGCAAGTATACAAGGCCTTACTTGCCCATGCTCTTGCCAGTGACAGACTTTATCTGTCATTCAGATATTAGCTAATCAGATAAATGAAAAATCTTATTACGGTTTTGTTTCTTTTATTTACACCAAACATCTTTCTATTGCTTGTTGACATGTATATTTCATCCATGAATTATTCTATTACTTCCTTATAGAAAAACAGGCAAAAGATAATTTGGTCCTTTTTTATATTTCTAAGAGTTCTTCACAGAGTAATACAGGTTGAGTATCTCCCTATTTGAAATGCTTGGGACTAAAAGTGTTTTGAATTTTGCATTTTTTTCCAATTTTGTAATGTTTGCATTATAAAACAGTTGAGCATTCTGAATCTGAAAATCCAAAATCTGAAATGCTCCAAAAAGCATTTCCTTTGAACATCATGTTGGCACTCAAAAGCTTTTGGATTTTAGAACATTTTGGATTTCAAACATTTGGATTAGGATAGTCAACCTGTAATACTAACTTTTGTTATGTTGGAAACATTTTTCCTAGTCTCATCATTTTTGCCCTGCGTATTGCCATATAAACATTTCCAATGTTTTTATAGTCAAACTAAATAATCTTTTCTATTTGTAGGTTTTAAACTGCTTAGACAGGACTTCCTAACCCCTAATATTTCATAAGACTGTTTCACCCTTATTTTCTGGCAAACTTACCATTTTCCATTTTTTCCTTTTAAGTCTCAGTTCCGCCTGAAATTTGTCCAAGTGCTTGGCCATGCATATTGTCTCAATTTTCACCCAGATGGATAATTAGTTCATTCATTCAACCAACCATGCAGAGCATGAACAAAACAGGCACAGACTTTTCCTCATGAGTCCCCTATCTGTATAATCACAATCAAAAGAGACTCCAGATTGATGCCAAGGCCTGAGGTCCTTCAAATTAGCATTCTCTTAGCCATTTTTAATACTGTCCTTTCCTTAAGCCCCTAAAACCAATAGATCAGCAGGTCCTGTTGCTAACTCCTTCCCAGAAATGTCTTCTCTAAGCCTTCCTCTCTCTCCCAACTCTGCCTATCACAGGCCACACCCCCACATTGCAGCAGCCCGTGAACTTGTTTCCTGCCCCCAGCCTCTCTCCAATCAAGATTATCTTCTATACCAGCGATTGGCAAATTACAGCACAGGCTAAAACTAGTCTGCAACTGGTTTTTATTTTAAAAATACTATTGAAATACAGCTATGTCCATCCGTTTATATATGGACTGTGGCTGCTTTTGTGCTATGTTGGCAGAGTCAAGTTTTGAGTCAGATACCAGATGGCTCACAAAGCGGAAAATATTTACTATCTTGGCCTGTACAGATAAAGTTTGCCAACCCTTGTTTTATATTATAGTGGGAGCTATTTCCCTTAAAAAATACTACTCCCTTTCTTCAGTTCCTTCAGTGATGCTCCATTGCTCAGGGTCAAGTTCAATTGCTATTGGGTTGCACACCACTTAGTGAATAACTTACATGTTTCCACCTACTTGAAATGCTGCATTTTCTTTTTTTTTTTCTTTTTTTTTCTTTTGAGATGTAGTCTCACTCGCTGTGTCACCCAGGCTGGAGTGCAATGGCACAATCTCAGCTTACTGCAACCTCCGCCTCCTGGGTTCAAGCGATTCTCCTGCCTCAGCCTCTTAAGTAGCTGGGATTTCAGGCATGTGCCACCAGGCCCGGCTAATTTTTGTATTTTTAGTAGAGATGGGATTTCACCATGTTGGTCACACTGGTCTCGAACTCATGACCTCAGGTGATCCTCCCGCCTCGGCTTCCCAAAGTGCTGGGATTACAAGCATGAGCCACCACACCTGGCCAAAATGCTGCATTTTCATATAAAGTTCTATGCTTTGGTCTATTTCCAGACCCTTTTGGTTTCTGAATGGCCAGAAGGCTTGGTAGTAAATACTTTGCAGCTTGGGTATGAGTTCAAGGTTTTTTGTTTGTTTGTTTGTTTGTTTTTTGAGACGGAGTCTCACTCTGTCACCCAGGCTGGAGTACAATGGCGTGATTTCAGCTCACTGCAACCTCTGCCTCCCAGGTTCAAGAGATTCTCCCACCTCAGCTTCTCAAGTAGCTGGGATTACAGGCACCTGCCATCATGCCCAGCTAATTTTTTTTGTATTTTTGCAGAGATGGGGTTTCACCATGTTGGCCAGGCTGGTCTCGAACTCCTGACCTCAGGTGATCCTCCCGCCTCAGCCTCCCAAAGTGCTAGGATTACAGGCCTGAGCCACCGCCCCCTCCAAGTTCAAGGTTTTAAGACACTAAGTGGTCTCGAACCCTTAGAGACCTTGCTTTCCTCATGTCTTGGCTATAGCATGTGGCCAGCTCACACTTTATCTTGAGTAAGTCTAAAAGCTCTTCTTTGGTTTCCCAGGTGTATGAAGCTTATGGTCAAACAGAATGCACAGGTGGCTGTACATTTACATTACCTGGGGACTGGACATCAGGTAAGTCCCCCATCTGCTGGGCAGGAGGTGCCATGGTTGGGAGAAAGGTTCTAACTGAACTAGGACTTTGGAGTTTAGATAACCTCAGTTCTCTGGACTAATGTGGCAATTGCAAAATTCAAGTTTTGGGTCCAGGCCTGCCTAGTCTGCATTGGTGCCAGGTGATTTTTCAGTCTTCCTCTTCTAGAGTCGATTCATAAATATCTTAGAAATATGCCTGGAATTATCACCATTCAAGAGTTTCTCAGCTGATTCAGCACGGTATGTTCTAGGTCACGTTGGGGTGCCCCTGGCTTGCAATTATGTGAAGCTGGAAGATGTGGCTGACATGAACTACTTTTCAGCAAATAATGAAGGAGAGGTGGGTAGGTCATGCCCTGTGGTCAGACAGTCATGGTGGGGAGGTTTATATCAGAAAGAGCAAATAATTGTAAGCAAACTTGGATTTGGCCCCTTTGAGATCTTTAGCAAAGAATTAAGCATTCTGAACTTCACTTTCCTATCCCCTATAGTGGAGACTTAGATCTGATGCTCTTCACAGTGTAGTGGAAGCCATCAAATGATTTAAGGGGAGCAGGTGTTTCATAAACTGCCCATGCTGGGAGGAGCAGCCTTTGCTATTGTCACCGCCTTGTATGTCTGCTGTGCAGATCTGCATCAAGGGTACAAACGTGTTCAAAGGATACCTGAAGGACCCTGAGAAGACACAGGAAGCCCTGGACAGTGATGGCTGGCTTCACACAGGAGACATTGGTCGCTGGCTCCCGGTGGGTATATCATCAGAACTCCTGGAAGTCTATGCTAATGGACTGAGAAGAACAATCTGCTTATAGCAGGAGGGGCAGAAATGCAAGTAGGTTAATCAGCTGAGGCAGCTGGAGGGGATTAGGTTTGTACCCTACCTGGCTTATGACTTCCTCATACTATCCAGAGAAGAACATACAGACTGAGATGGTGGATCACCTGAGGTCAGAAGTTCAAGACCAGCCTGGCCAACATGGTGAAACCCCGTCTCTACTAAAAATACAAAAATTAGCTGGGCATGGTAACGGGCACCTGTAATCCCACCTACTTGGGAGGCTGAGGCAGGAGAATCGCTTGAACCAGGAGATAGAGGTTGCAGTGAGCCAAGATTGTGCCACTGCACTCCAGCCTGGGTGACAGAGACTCTGTCTCAAAAAAAAAAAAAAAAAAAAAAAAAAGAACATATATTTGAAAGAATCTAGGTTAAGTTTAAAAAAGGCTGGCGTGGTGGCTCATGCCTGTAATCCCAGCACTTTGGGAGGCCAAGGCGGGCGGATCACACGGTCAGGAGATTGAGACCATCCTGGCTAACATGGTGAAACCCCGTCTCTACTAAAAATACAAAAAATTAGCTGAGCGTGGTGGCGGGTGCCTGTAGTTCCAGCTACTCGGGAGGCTGAGGCAGGAGAATGGCGTGAACCCGGGAGGCAGAGCGTGCAGTGAGCCGAGATCACACTACTGCACTCCAGCCTGGGGGACAGAGTGAGACTCTGTCTCAAAAAAAAAAAAAAAAAAAAAAAAAAAAAAAAATATATATATATATATATATATATATATACATATATATATAGGCTGGAAGTCAGGAGATTTGTGTTCTAGTTGCAGCTCTTCCATGGACCAACAATATAAAGTTCTGAGAAAGTAATTTAACCTGTGAATAGGAGCTGCCAAAGCTAGAAAGTCTTTCTTTCTTGCTTAAAAAAAATTTTTCATAGAGATAGGGTCTTGCTGAGTTGACCAGGATAGACTCAAACTCCTGGCCTCAAGCAATCCTCTTGCCTTGACCTCCCAAATTTCTGGGATTACTGGTATAAGCTACCACACCAAAAGTACCACCAGAGAGTACTTTTGGTATTTTGATCACACTGTTATAGAAGACACCAAGATGAAGACCAGTTGAAGTGTTTTCTTCTTACCTTATTCCTTATCAAATATACAACCAGCAAGCAGTAAGTCAGTGATCCTAGCACTGTTTTTAGACCCAAACTGAAGGTGGGGTTCTTTAATAGGTCAGGTAGACCTGCACATCAGAGTTGGCATGGGTCCCCTGCAATGGAATAGATTTGCTACCAGCCAGAGAAAAATTAGGTGACTTCTCTAGGAAAGGGGAAGGGAGATGTACTACTCTGTCTCTTTTTTTTTTTTCCCATTAACTTTTCTTGAGGCAGAAGTTGTGGTTTGAGGCCAAGTGTGGCGGCTCACGCCTATAATCCTAACACTTTAGGAGACTGAGGAGGGAGAATTATTTGAGGCCAGGAGTTTGAGACCAGCCTGAGCAACATAGCAAGACCCTGTGTCTGCCAAAACAAAACAAAAACCCAAAAAACTGGTTTGATAACGCCGTTGGTCCACAACTTTTGCCTCTTATGAGTTTCTTGGGATAAGTATCCTCCCTATTAATTCACAGGCATATCAAAACAAAGAAGAAGGATTTCTAAATCAAGTGTTTGCAGAGGCTAGTGTTTGTCTCTCATTGACCTTCACAGCCCCTTTCTGTGGGAGATACAGAGACATATTTTTAGCATAGCCTGATAATTAGCAGTAGTTGCTATTAGTTTTCCTAAGAAGAAAGGAAATTATTGCAAGGGCAGTGATGGGATTTTCCAAAAGATCTTCCCTCTCAAAAGTTTTGTCTTAACTATGTGCTGGGGAAGTGGGAATGTCACTAGAACTTAAAACTCCTTTCTTGTTCAATCAATATTTAAGATTTAAGTGAGATTTAAGGAATGCTTGACAATGTAACTTTTAAGAACACTGGTCCTAACGACGCATTTTATTGATTTGGGTTTGGTAGTATCTTGCTAATATATTTGTTTCTGTCTAGTAACAGAATTAAATAACACTCTAATAAGCCCAGGATGTAAGCAATAGATACGTCCCCACACCAGGGTTATAGAAGGCTGCACCTTATTAGTCACTTTCGGATAATGAACGTTAGGCTGAATTGATGTCTAATTTATCGAGTTGGCCTTGTGATAGTTCCAGAGTTGGTTTAGTTAGTCGCCCTACTTAGGGTGTTAGCATGTGGATTGTATTTGCCATTTGTCCCAATTCTACAATTCAAATCCCTAAAGACCTAAGCTCCTCAGACCAATTAGTTCAGAGAAATGAAGCTGCAAATGACCTTTGGTGGCTGGTCAGAGTCCTATCAGCCCTGTTGCTGTCCTAACAAGCCCAGTAATTGACTTGCTTGATTAGCACAGTGGAGCTGTTTGAGCCTGCTCCCGGATCTAACAAGGAGGAAAACATAACAGGGAGTCAAGCGGTGGGAGAACTATTCAAATGAAATCAAAAGTCTAAACAAAAGACAACACCTCTATTGCTGAGAGTTCTGAAAATGAACTAATTGGAAATTAGTGATTGGAAATTGAGAGCTGCGCAATTTCTTCCTCGGATGAGGCATCAATTTGCATAATTCCAGCAGATCCAGGAGACTTTCTCTGAGGCTGCGCATTGACTCTCCACATAGATACACAGTAAAGACAGGTTCTTGCTGCACGATGCTTCCCTCCCCTTTCACCAAAGCCAAGAAAGAGAAATGAAAGACAGCTCAAAAGTCTCTGGAGAAATCAGCTTTAGAGAAGAAAGATGACTGTGACTTCACCACTCTCCCCACTGACATCATCTCTGTGGCTCAAAAATACTGATACTTTTATCTGTCTCATGTAGAATGGAACTCTGAAGATCATCGACCGCAAAAAGAACATTTTCAAGCTGGCCCAAGGAGAATACATTGCGCCAGAGAAGATAGAAAATATCTACAACAGGAGTAAACCAGTGTTACAAATTTTTGTACATGGGGAGAGCTTACGGGTAATGTATCATTTTAACAATAGCCCATTTCAGTCACAAACCATGCTGGTTCTTGTAGCTACAGGAAATGTGTATAGTTGGGTTCAGAATGAGAAGATCCAAGCTTATAAATCTAAAAAAAAAAAAAAAAAATGAAGTTACATTCTGAACCTCGAATAAGGCAATTTCAATTAAAAAAATTTTGAAACTCTGATGGACGTTGTACACAAGTCAGTAGAATTGTTTAGAATGGCTATACTAAAAGGTAATGATTCAGTAAAAAATGAGCTCCACATTGTACTTAGTTCCCATTCCTTAAGTTCCTTAAAGCTGTGTTTAAGTGTGGTATGTATAAAACAACAAACTGTTGCAATATGTATAAAACAACAAACAAAAGTTTGATCGACAAACTTGTTCTTTTATACGTACTATGCTTAAACGTAGCTTTAAGGAACTCCTTATCCCAAAACAACATACTGTTTTATACACACTGTGCTTAAATGTAGCTTTTGGGGGGCAAGGGGAGAGTTAACATGGACAAGCCAGAGGTGCTTTAAGCTTAATGTTGAAGGATCAGATTTGAATGGAACATCTTTGTAATGAGATATTGAGTGGGAAAATGGGATTACAGTTCCATGGGTGTTGAAAATACATGGTGAGAAAAGAACACTGGTACTGGATTTAAGGTTTTGGGGAAATAACTATTACAATGACATAATTCTGCTCTATTTAACTACTGGGGGACATCCCTACATGACTTCTTTCACACCCTTGCATCTTTTATTTCCTTTCCTTAGTCATCCTTAGTAGGAGTGGTGGTTCCTGACACAGATGTACTTCCCTCATTTGCAGCCAAGCTTGGGGTGAAGGGCTCCTTTGAGGAACTGTGCCAAAACCAAGTAAGTCTTGCCTAGGAAAGCTTTATGCACACCCATGGGCCCATCGTGGAGGACAGGATGCCTCACCAGTTCCTGCATCTGTCACAAGTGGCTGCAGCCCAAACAGACTGAATAGTTTTATGAGACTCGGGGATAGGATGGAGAGTTTAAAAAGTAAAACTCTTTTCTATTTAAAATAATATGTTCATTGTAGGGAAAGACTGGGAAAGAAGAGTAAAAATGCTATTCAGAGAAAACTGTTAACACTTAGATGTGCCTTTTCTTCTCAGTTTTTCTTTCAATATTGGGCATATAATGTGCTTGTGCATAGTTTTATATTCCTGCTTTCATACTGCACGGATTTGACAGACACTTTGAGTTGGTTCATGCTTAGCCCTTCAGGTTCTTTTTGAAACAGCCATGCTTTAAGTGATGTTTTGTATTCTTAGGTTGTGAGGGAAGCCATCTTAGAAGACTTGCAGAAAATTGGGAAAGAAAGTGGCCTTAAAACCTTTGAACAGGTGTGTACTACCACTGACGTTATACTGGCCTCTTGTCATATTAGAAAGTTTTGTTTAAAGTTTCCATCTAATGAGGTTTAAGTGTATAATTTCTAAGGAATTGCTTTTAGATTTTGTGCCATTAACTACAAAACGACCTTTCGTAGTTACTTGTACAGTCCTTATTTGCTGTTTATTGTCCATTCTCCCTTCTCCCTACTCATTGCCTTCTTAAATTATGTTTGTGGGAACAGGCATGTGTTACTGTTACCTTTACCCTTTCACTGCATCAACCTCACTTTCTTCACAGAGCACTCAGGGGGCTCTGCAGAGAAGTCCAAATCACTAATGAGCATGGATGTGTTTGTGTTCATCTTCCAGGTCAAAGCCATTTTTCTTCATCCAGAGCCATTTTCCATTGAAAATGGGCTCTTGACACCAACATTGAAAGCAAAGCGGGGAGAGCTTTCCAAATACTTTCGGACCCAAATTGACAGTCTGTATGAGCACATCCAGGATTAGGATAAGGTGCTTAAGTACCTGCCTGCCCACTCTGCACTGCTTGTGAGAAAATGGATTTAAAACTATTCTTACAATTTGTTTTGCCTTTCCTCCTGTTTTTTTTTTTTACCTACTAAACTCTAAAGCCATAGCTTTTGTTTTATATTGAGAGACATATAATGTGTAAACTTAGTTCCCAGATAAATCAATCCTGTCTTTCCCATCTTCGATGTTGCTAATATTAAGGCTTTAGGGCTACTTTTATCAACATGCCTGTCTTCAAGATCCCAGTTTATGTTCTGTGTCCTTCCTCATGATTTCCAACCTTAATACTGTAAGTGACCACAAGTTCAAGGGTCAAAGGGACCCTCTGTGCCTTCTTCCTTGTTGTTTTGTGATAAACATAACTTGCCAACAGTCTCAATGCTTATTTACATCTTCTACTGCTCAAACTAAGAGATTTTTAAATTCTGAAAAACTGCTTATAATTCATGTTTTCTAGCCACTCCACAAACCATTAAAATTTTAGTTTTAGCTTATCACTCATGTCAATCGTATCTATGATACAAATTTCTCCGATGCTCTTCTGCGTAAATTAAATTGTGTACTGAAGGGAAAAGTTTGATAATACCAAACATTTCCTAAACTCTCTAGTTAGATCTCTGACTTGGGAGTATTAAAAATTGGGTCTATGACATATTGTCCAAAAGGAATGCTGTTCTTAAAGCATCATTTACAGTAGCAACTGGGGAGTAAATCTGTTCCCTACAGTTTGCTGCTAAGCTGGAAGCTGTGGGGGAAGGAGTTGACAGGTGGGCCCAGTGAACTTTTCCAGTAAATGAAGCAAGTACTGAATAAAAACCTCCTGAACTGGGAACAAAGATCTACAGGCAAGCAAGATGCCCACACAACAGGCTTATTTTCTGTGAAGGAACCAACTGATCTCCCCCACCCTCGGATTACAGTTCCTGCTCTACCTTACCCACAGATAACACATGTTGTTTCTACTTGTAAATGTAAAGTCTTTAAAATAAACTATTACAGATACTTACGTTGTGGTGTTTCTTGCCTCATGGACCATGATGAAAATCAGTCTTAAACAAGGACCCCTTAAAAATCAAGTACAGTATCTGTTCTTAAACTTGGGTACACAATAGAATTATCTAGGAAGTTTAAAAAGACACTAATGCCCAGCACTTTGGGAGGCCGAGGTGGGAGGATCATGAGGTCAGGAGATCGAGACCATCCTGGCTACTACGGCGAAACCCCATCTCTACTAAAAGTCCAGAGGGGGCCTAGGCGGCAGGGCGCTCGTGGGTCAGCACCACTCAGAGCTCACGCACACCTGGCCAGGTCCTGACAGTACCCGGGCTTGGCCTCACCTTTGCTCCAGAGCGAGTGCCAGGTGCAAGAAGCGGCCAAGCGGTTGGTGGGGGAGGGGGGGGTTTCCCCTGGGCCCCCTAGAGCACAGGGATGCACGGGTCCGCAGCCACGGCTGGACAGCTGTGGCTACGCTTGGCTCCTGCCTGTCACGGCTCCCCCTCAACCCCCTCAGGCCACCGCTGCCATCCGCTGCCATCACTATGACCGCAATATCCCATTAATAGGGTTAATATATTGAAGCAAGTGTGTCATGTCTTAAGCCACGTTTTAAGATGCCAATTGTCCACAGGGCAGCAGAGCAGTTTTTCCATAAGGAACTAAGATGAACCTTTTTAGTCAGCAAAAAGAAAAATGCTTTAGGTAAAAACTGATTATACAGAACATCCATTGATCTTTATTTGATTTGACAAAATCTGCATTATTAAAAGACAGGTAACAAAATCTGAGCTTATACTGAATCTGACAAATTGAGTTCAATAGTATCTAGAATATCATATAAGAAATATCAACTGAGGGAAAAGAGAAGTACCACATGCAGATGCTCCTGGCAAGGGGGGAACTGTATCTGCAGGTGAGGTCCAGAGTGTGCAGTGCATAAGAAAATCCTACAGAAAATGCCATTAACTTACTTGGATGAAATGTTTTTCCTTTGAGGGGGAGGAAGAGGTGGTAAAGAGGGGCAGGAATTCAAAGGCATATGCAGAATGGCTTCTCCATTTCAAAATGGTAATAAAAATATTTAAATCATGGCACTAGGGCACCTTTGAGGAAAAGAACATCTTAACCAGAGTAGGCTCATTGCATAATTCTTTAGTAATATGTACAATTTTCAAGTAATTAAGCAGACTTAAAGGATAATTTCATTTTAACAGCAGCTATCTATTTTTCTTCTCCCCCTCTGGGGCTTGATCTGTTTCAGCATCACAGGGACACTTTTCCACACATTTTCTAGGGAACCATCCCCTTATTCTTGAAACACCTGAGGGAGAAAATGAAATTGAGGTGAAATAGTCTGATGGATGACAGTGACATTACTGAAAGCAGTAAGTCCTATTACTCAAATTAATAAGCTTTTAGTTAGACTTTTATTCCCCCCTTTGCTATGTTTTATAAGCATAGTTTGAAGGGGAAAAAAATAAGGTTTTTAAATGTTCATAACAAGCTAGGAACAGGTATTTCCCAAATTTGATGATCCAGAATAGGGACTAATGTGGTTAAAGACAGCTCCTAACTGGAGTCAGGGGGAACTCGGTATGGGTGTTTACTTATATGTGTACGATCGGGAAAGGTGTTTTTGGCACACCATCACACTATGTCTTTTCCAGGGAACTATCTTCTTGTAGCCTTTGTAAATTTCCTTTTTAGACTTTTTCTAACATATATATTTCTTTTTTTTTTTTTTTTTTTTGAGATGGAGTCTTGCTCTTGTCACCTAGGCTGTAATGCAGTGGCACGATCTCGGATCACTGCAACCTCCGCCTCCCGGGTTCAAGTGATTCTCCTGCCTCAGCCTCCAGAGCAGCTGGGATTACAGGTGCACGCCACCATGCCTGGCTAATTTTTGTATTTTTAGTAGAGATAGGGTTTCACCATGTTGGCCAGGCTGGTCTTGAACTCCTGACCTCAAGTGATCCATCTGCCTTGGTCTCCCAAAGTCCTGGGATTACAAGTGTGAGTCACCACACTTGGCCTAACATATACATTTCTATATCACGGCCGTCATAAGAGGTTAATTTATGATTAACCCCAACTGTTTTTTAAAGAACATCCCGAGCTAATCTTTACTTTAAAAAGAAACAATTATAAAACTTAAGAAAAAAAAAAACCACAAAGTTTCAATCTACTGGTTTTTATAATAACTTAAGAGAAATGCTCATCAAAGTTGGGGGAGCAAATAGTACAGGGGTTTGGTACACAGAATGTGGAGTCAGACTGCTTGGGGTTAAGCCCTAGCTCTGTCTGTTTTCAGTGCATAGCTATGGGCAAGTTGCCTCTCTGTGCTTCAGTTCCCTCAATCAAATGTAAATAATAGTGCCTACCTCCGAGGTCTTTTGGGGACTTTTACACCTTAAGGGTAGCACTTATACAAGTACTTGTCACATAGTTAAGTTATGAGCTCAAATGTTAGCTATCATTAAAAAGACCTGAAAAATACAAGAGCCATAGAGATATATATAAGGAAGTTCCTTTTGTTGCTTAGTGATATGCCCTTCTATGCAGTTCCCCTAATGCATTAGGCATGATTGGTTTATAAAAGTTATTCTTGTAAAATTTGGAATTATTGCTAATAGTCTTGTCCTTTAAATATGCCCTTCCATTTCCATACCTTCTATAAAGGAATCATCAATAATTTTGTCTCCATACAACCAGTATCTGAAATATTTAAAAGATGAAAATTAATTTTTTAGGCTAGATATTAATTTTGTCATTGAAGAAGAAATGCAGTACTTCCTATTACTTACCGTAAACCTCTCGTGGCTAAAATGAATTCCCCTTTTTGCAGCTGTATTCGAGGCTCTTCGGTGCAGGGGCTTGTGAAGAAGGTTTTGATTCCTTTATTTAAAGGGCAGCAGGCACCACTATAATCTTCTATTACTTTATAGCGAACCTGTCATCAGTGATCAGAAGAAACCTTTAAATATTCACCCATGATATCTGAGTTTTAAGTCTGAATTTCAAATTTTAAAGGGAGATCCAAAATATCCAGTGACAAGCCTTCTAGTGACCCTTCTAGGGGAACCTCCCAGTTCCCCATCCACCCAGTTCCCTGGGAGGCAACTAATATTTCTTGTTCTAAAGGCTTTTCTTACTCTTCTTTTCAAGCCCATAGCTAGAATTAAAGTTAGAACAGGGCTAAGAACATTCTGCCATGATGGAAATGTTCTATATGTGTAGTATCCAATGCAGCAGCACTTGACACATGTAGCTACTGAGTGAGCACTTACAATGTAGTGAATGCAAACAAGAAACTGAATTTTTAAATTGATTTAATTTTAACAAATTTAAATAAAACAGCCACATGTGGCTGGTGGCCATCATATCCAACAACATAGTTGTAAGGATAAGTTTCACATTAAGGAGCTGTATTGAGGATAATTATTTTCCTATGCTGGCAATATAAATTGACTAAATTCCTCCCAACCTCTAGTCCCAGTTATTTAAATAAAAACAAAAGTTAACTGCATCAATTTTCAACAAATGTATTAAGGAATACTATTTAATAAAGGCCAACAATTGGTTTCTAGTCAGTCAATTAAAAAAACTGTACAGAAGTGCAGAGCCTAACAAAAGAAAAAAAAAATTACCACTGCAAAAGAAGTACTTACACTTCTGACTCTCTTATCTGCTTTTTGCTTCAACTGTTCTATCTGTTTGGAAGAAATAAAAGGAAAAAAATGAAGTCTCTTGTCTCAATGTTGAAAAATAGCCTTTCCTCATCAACTGTCAGAGTGATATGGCAAAACCCCAATTTCCCAGCATTTCAAGTTGCTGATAATTTAAAGGCCACAGGTTGTTTTAGCATGGAAAAAAGGCCCTATGCTAAGAACCAGAGGCTGAGAGTGAGGTTTTCTTCTTGCTATTCACTCTCTAATGTCCTCATCTGTGTATATTCCTAGAGTGCTTACTGTGGCCCAGGGATCAGGGAATATATTCTCTGCCCTCATGAAGCTTCTCAGGTGAAAACACTGAGATTCACTGATTCTGTAGAGACTTAGCAGACAAACTACAAATGAATAATGAAGAACATTTAATAATGAAGTCGAATCAATGAATAAAGTCATGATATAACTTTGACATAGCTACTATTAAATATCACTATATTAGACATAATAGGAGAAACAAAGATAACTCATGATCTCTGTCCTAGAATCTTATGAAGTTACAGATATAAGATACCAGAATTAAATAAAAATATGAGACTTCATGAGCTACCACAGAGTAGTATGTGATTAAATGCCACATTCAGATGAGTCTATGGGGGTAGGTTAGACTTTATGGAAGAGGTAAGATTGGAACGAGTCTTAATAATTTTAGATAGAGTGGAGGTCATATAAGATGGAAAAAATTGTGGGCAAAGTTGGGTGACAGGAATGTATAAGGAATTCATATGATACTGTAAGTTGGAAGGTAATTTTTGGCCAGATTTCATAAAACTATATTAAGGGATCAGGACTTTATCTCACAGGTATAGAGAGTTAAGGAGATATTGAAAGAAAGGGAGAGACATGATACAAGGAGTGCTTTAGAATTATTAGATTCATTTTGACATAGTGAAAACATTCGTATTACTTACTTTACTACAAAATGTCACTTGAGTTGAGGTGGAGTTAAGGGAAAGAGGGTGAGGCAAAAAGGAAGGGCTATTTGAACAAAAATACTCACTGTTAAGCTGTATTGGTGACAGCCTTCTCTTACTGGCCACTCAAGTCCATCTCCTTCAGGGACCCCTGACCACGTAAATACCTGTTTAAAGTTCCTCCATCTACTTCCCATATCATATGGAAAAACAAAGACTTCATCTAGTTGATAATACTGAATTCGATCTTTAGCCTGTGGGTAACAAAGATATAAGATGGCAGATGCCTCTGTCTAAGTGGCCTTCAGTAATATGTTATTGAGAATACTTATTTCTCAAGTTTCTAGCATTCATAAAAATACCTCCTCCTCACTGTATTATTAGTGTACATGGAAGCAATAGACAACTTCATCACAGTACAGGAAGAACTTGATATAGAACACCAACCTTGTACATGATTACCTAGGAAATATCTGACAGGGTTTCTTTAGGAATAAGCACTCATAAAGGCTTATTAAAAGAGTTAGCTAACCTTATCTCATATATAAAAAGTCCTCAATGCTCCTGGTTGTTCAGCAATACAAAACAATTCAGGTATATAGAAGAGATGCTGATAAACAGATTCAGGAGAAAGGTAAGGGTTTATTCAGGATGGAAATGTTTTATTCAAGATAGAACTGTTCTGTGGGGTGCACCAGAATGTAACAGTTCTATCAGAGGGTAACAGTTGTATCCTGGGTGGCAGTGATGTCCACGGGAATGGCCAGGAAAGGTGTAATAGGAGAGTTGTTTTATGAAAAACACTTTCTAAAGCTAGCAGATACATACAGAAGATCTTCTTTCTTTTTTTATATTATCACACATGTATACATAACTCATTTATATATGCATTTATATGTACATGTTATGCATGTACATAACTATTCAGCTTGCATACATTATATTCCAGGCATTTAAATTGTTAGCTTTAACTTAAGGAAATAAACTGGCTTTGGATTTCTTAAGTTCCACTGACACCTAGTGGTACAAAGATACATTATTTATTTTAACAATAAGTGTACAAACCCCTTCAAATTTGTTGTATATAGTGTCTGGTAATTTCTATAAATTTCCTATAAATTTAATATGGTCATTTGTTTGAATTTTTTACTCAGCAATAAAACGCCCGTTCTGAAGTAATTTCTAGTCTATGGCCATACCATTCAGCATACTCAATCTCATCTGAGGTAATTTCTAAATGTAGCATGGCGGTTTATAAGCAGCCTTGGTCATCCACAAAAATAAAAGAAAAATGTTATTCTAATGTCAAGATATTAGAAATGATACTTTGAAATATTTGATTATCAGGGGACAATGTTTTATGGAAAATGTTGCAATTATTTGTTAAGTGATATTAAAGTTAACTATTTACTAAAATAATTATTAAGCTATGATGCATATGAACCTATTAAGTTATATAAATCCATCCTCCCCAGAAAGTAAGGAATAATTTCATTTTCTTTTTTATAAACAAAGCTTCAGAGTCTTCAAAATGGACTGAATTTCAAAGAAAAGAGATCTAGGCTATTTACAAAGAAAAACTGTTAAATATAAGAGTAATTTATAAAATGACTAAGACATGTCTTTGCCTAACAGAAACACTCAATGAAGTTAGGATTCTATCAATATTGTATGTTAAAATGTGATGAAGGGATGTGGTAGATGCTATGGGAAAAGGGAACAAAGGAAACAAAAAGTACTTAGCCAAGTCTAGGGAGTATCCAGGAAGGGTCCTTGGGAGAAACAACACCTTAACTAAGT
The DNA here is from genome assembly GCF_006542625.1 of Nomascus leucogenys. Classification (NCBI taxonomy): domain Eukaryota; kingdom Metazoa; phylum Chordata; class Mammalia; order Primates; family Hylobatidae; genus Nomascus; species Nomascus leucogenys. The sequence goes on along the minus strand of NC_044383.1, from coordinate 21,139,635 downwards.
CTTGAGAAGCAAGAAATCAGGCAAAAAGAGAGGGAAGAGCACTCTAGGCAGAGGAAACAACACGTGCAAGGATACAGAACCATAAGATGTACAAACTATAAGTAATTTAGTATCAAGTGTGAGACACGGTAGAGAAGGGTAGGAAATGAGGCTGGAGAAGTAGATAAAAAGAAGTTGGCTAGGTGCAGTGGCTCATGCCTGTAATCCCAGCACTTTGGGAGGCCAAGGCGGGTGGATTACTTGAGGTCAGGAGTTTGAGACCAGCCTGGCCAACATGGTGAAAGCCTGTCTCTACTAAAAATACAAAACTTAGCTGGGCATAGTGGCATACACCTTGTAATCCCAGCTACTTGGGAGGCTAAGGCAGGAGAATCACTTGAACTCAGGAGGTGGAGGTTGCAGTGAGCCAAGATTGTGCCACTGCACTCCAGCCTGGGCAACAGAGCGAGACTCCGTCGCCAGAAAACAAAAAAAGAAGTCATAAAAGGTCTTATTTATGTAGAAGCTAAGAAGCTCAGACTTCAACCTGTACATCAGTGGTTCTCAAAGCATGCTTTATAGATCACTTTGAGTTTTCAGGACTTTTTCTTGCTGGTCAGCAAGGCCAAGCTATTTTCATAATAATACTGAAATGTTATTTGTCTTTTTGTTGTGTTGACATTCGCAATAGTGAATAAAACTGTTGGCATCTTAGCAAAAACCAAGGCAGTGGCACCAAACTGTGTTGGTAGTCATTATGAGCAATTTCATGTAAGAATGTCCTTGATGAAGCAGTAAAAATTGTTTTTAAATATTAAATCTCAACTCTCGAGGAGATGTCCTTTATTTTTAACAGTCTGTGTGACAAAATGAGAAGTATACATAAAGCGTGCCCAAGTAGAATGATCATCTCAAGGAAAATAGTTGTTAAGCTGTAAGCTAACAAAAGCTGTAGAGCCAGCTTTTTTAATGTAACACTATTTTTATTTGAAAGAATGAGTAATATAGCAAACTAAGGTTATTCAGACTTCAGTACTTGGTGAACATTTTCTCAAAAATGAACAGTCAGGCAGTCACTTCAAGGGAAATGACTGACAGTATGGGTTGATAGTAAAAAATTAAGGCTTTCAAATGTATATTAGAATTACAAAAAAAAAAAAAAAAAACCTTGTATCTACCACTGTGAGCCTGACAGCTTTCCAATACTTAAGGATTTTTTTCTCATAAAAACGATATATTGATATAAGTGAATGCAATTTTGGGATATTGTATAATGAAAGGTGTTTAACTTTTGGAAAATCTACATAACCCAGTAAACTAGTATTTGCCAAATGACCAATGCCTGATGTTACATAAAACCACATATTGGTAAAAGATTCATTCAAAGAGCAAGATAGGCTGATGAGTTTTAAAATAAAAAGGTATACAAATCTTATTGATAAGAAATATCACTTGTCAAGTTTTCAATGTAATACGGAAGAACATCCACTATTATCATGTAAAAGGCCTATTAAAATATTCTATCCTTTTCTACCTACTTATCTGTGTGAGGCTAGATCTTCACATACTTCAATCGAAGCAACATATCTCAACAGACTGAATGCAGAAGTGAGAATCCAACCATCTTCTCTTAAGTCAGATACTAAAGAGATTTGTAAAGATATAAAACAATGCTATTCTTCTCCCTATTTTGTAATTTGGAAATTGTGAATATTCCCCTGTGGCAACAATCAGCTTGGTCTGCCAGGCAATTCCTTGGTATACAGGCTTGCTCCCCTTCATGGACGTTATTTGCCCAGACCCTGCAGGTATTTGGGTTTCAACCCCTGCCACAGGAATGGTGAGGCTCTGAGAAGTTTTAAACACAGAGCAGGGTAGTCAGATTTGTGTTTCACGCTAGAATCACAATGGACAGTATGAAGTATTGGACGTTGTGAGGTCTGTGACGAGCAAAATGTTAGGAGCTTCAGTGAATGTCTAAAACACTGATAAAAACCTGATGGCAGCTTGGTAGGGTGGAAGCTCCTTTCCAAATGGGCTGCTTTCTCCTCTAGTCTAAGAGATAACGAACAGATGGTTTGACGTGTGGCTTAGGCCTCTGCGACCACTCAGGGTGTATGAGAAGCACCTTTCTGTGGGAGTTACAGAATGAACAAAAACGTTTCCTATATTCACCTTTTATGTGGCATGCAAATGACTTACGGTAGGCATTTGGCAGCCACGTTTTCACTTTCAGGCACTTTTCGTTAATCAGGTCTAATAACAGACTTTACTAATATTCAGGACTTTACCAGTCCTTTATTAATATACTTTTTTAATATTGAAGAAACAATTATTAAAATTTACCTTCTCTTCAATCCATGACTCAATAGAAGTTTTGTTTCTGAGAATTATTTTCATCTGGAAATTAAATGATAGTAAAATTTAATAATGTGACCTTGGTTCCTTTAAGATTATCATATTCATAATTCTCTGAGATAGCTTTTATTACTCCATTCCATAGACAAAGATACCAAGGATAACAGAGGTTAAGTACCACAATTACCATGTCATCCATCTGACTCCAAAGTCCTTGTTCTTAACTACTGCACCATGGTACGGTACCTCTCTGTAACAATGATTACACCCATCCATAATCAAATCTGAATCTAGTATGTTAATCAAACTTCATGTTATAAGTACTATTTTCAGAGCAAGGTTTAATAAAACATTGATATAATCCATTGAATCAGTGCTTACTTATAATTTGCTATTAAAATCTTTTATCACTATTTTTAACTAACTTTAAATTTATAATTAATCTATTTATGAGAAGTAACAGTGATTAATTTCAGTCAACCTCAATGCCTCACTTGCCTTAAAAATAATGAACGTATTCAGTCTTTATTCTATTATTTGATTTTCCTAGATATGACTGATTCCACATATACAGGCTTTTATATTATAGGATCTTAGTTTATTTCTAATATAATTCTAAATTAGAGGCATTGGGGAAAATTTTTCAAAGAATTTGGTCCCAGGCTAGTAGACGGTAACAAAGTATAAACAAAACCAGATTATTTTAAAACCAAGAGTTCCTTCAAAGTCTGGCTGTGCCTTCAGAGAGACAGTGTAGTATGTTAGAAACAGGCTTGGTGGAGGCTGCATGGGCCGAGATCGTGCCATTGCACTCCAGCCTGGGCCAACAGAGCCAGGCTCTGTCACAAACAAACAAATAAACAAACAACAACAACAAAATAAACAGCCTTGGCCCAGGAGTCCTCATCATATTCCAAGGGCCTAGCATAATACCTGGCCCACAGTAGGCCTTCAATGAATGAATGAATGAATTACGTGAATGCAATAAGTCATAAGAACGGTTTTTGGGCCGGGCGTGGTGGCTCACGCCTGTAATCCCAGCACTTTGGGAGGCTGAGGCGGGTGGATCACAAGGTCAGGAATTCAAGACCAGCCTGGCCAAGATGGTGAAACCCCATCTCTACTAAAAACACAAAAATTAACCCGGTGTGGTGGTGGGCGCCTGTAACCCCAGCTACTTGGGAGGCTGAGGCAGAGAACTACTTAAACCCGGAAGGCAGAGGTTGCAGTGAGCTGAGTTCGCACCATTGTTCTCTAGCCTGGGCGACAGAGTGAGACTCCGTCTCAAAAAAGAAAAAAAATGGTTTTTGGTCCCTTCAGAGCCAGGTCCTCCTCCTCTGTGTTCTCATAGCACTGTGCACATAAATCTATGATGTACATATGGCCCTGTATTAGTTAACTGTTTAATATTAACTGTCAGTTCGTAAGGGCAGCTACCTCTTCATTTTCATTTTTGCAGCCTTAAAAATTAGCAAAGTGATTCATCAGAGTAGGCATTAAATAGCATCTTTATCATAGGGCTGTTATGGAGATTAAATGAGCTAATACATGTAAAGTGCCTAAAACAGTGCCTTACACCTAATAAGTGCTCAATAAATGTTAGCTATATTATGATTACTACTATTATTAAATATATACTATTATAAAATAACATTAAGGTTTACCAAGTGCATGAATGGGTGACATTGGGTAAGTCACTTAACCTTTTTGAGAATCAATGAATTAATCATCTGTCGGGAAGGGAAAACAGTAAGACTCCTCTACTGGGGTGGGTGTGAAGAGCAAGAGAGACCGTACAAGAGCTCTCTCAATTTTGAAGTGCTCCAGAACTTACCTAACTTGAAGTTAACATTTTAAAAACTAAATCAGTACCCAGAAATTCTGGCAAAATTAAATCAAAATTATCTGACGAATACAGAGGAGATTAGTTACCTAAACGAAAGAAGCGAAAATAATTTCCATTTCATAACGCACACTTAAATACAGTCTTTATCTCTTTCTTGTTCAATCAGTCCCAACAACTTGACACTTTTGACTAGAGGTAATTGAGATGCTTACCTGGATAAAAAACAACATCCCAACAGCTATGGTTGTTCCTAAAGCTAATCCCAAGGCAAACAAGGTGGTAGCAAATGCAGCTAATCCAAATGGAACAATTGGAAGAGGATCTCTCCGGGCTGCACTCATGTCAATCTTCACCGTGTTCCACCCAAAGGAGAGCTGTCGCAGCAACAATAGCACACACACAAAATGTTTGGTTATGGTAACTGGTCAGACTCTACTGTGACATGTAAAACAACTTGATCAAAGAGATGACAACATGGCCCTGTGGCCAAAGCAAACACAGCTATTTTTATTTTATTTAATTTATTTATTATTTATTTATTTGAGATGGAGTCTCACTCTGTCGCCCAGGCTGAAGTGCAGTGGCGAGATCTCAACTCACTGCAACCTCCACCTCCCAGGTTCAGGCGATTCTCCTGCCTCAGCCTCCCAAGTATCTGGGACTACAGGCATGTGTCATCACACCCGACTAATTTTTTGTATTTTTAGTAGAGTCAGGTGTCACCAGATTGGCCAGGCTGGTCTTGAACTCCTGACCTTGTGATCCACACTGCCTTGGCCTCCCAAAGTGCTAGGATTACAGGAATGAGCCACTCTGCTGGGTCAGCTATTTTTAATTAATACTGTAATGAGCTCAGACCAATGTGCAGGATATCATTCTTAGTTTTCTCAAATGTTACTTTTTGTTGTTGTTGTTTCCTCAGAAAGTGTCAAGGAGACCTTACCAACATTAACATGCATAAACAACACTAGACACTAATCTAAACCAGAACTGTGTCTTTTCTCTTCTCTTGCTATTCTATACCACAGTATTCTTCCACAGTGACAAGTGCTGCCTAGGATTCAGTTGTTTCTTCCCTCATGTTTTACAAACAGTGATGAAGAACTGATAAAATGCAGGCCAAATATGGCCACAGATGTGTGCTGCCTGGCCTGCATAATGTTTCAACATTCAGAATTAGGTGCCAACATTTAAAAATCAAGAGATTTCACATAAAAATTCAGATTTTCAGATTTTTCTGGGCTAGAATTTCCAAACACCACAAGCTGGCGGATCAAACATGGGCTGTCCCCTCCCCAAAGGACAGACTCTCCAGTTTGGCAGTCCCATCAGGTGTGTGTCTCTCGTTTACTTTCAAGGCCTCTTTAGGGAGTTTTGTTTGTGTCCCCTGAACTTTATCTCATGACTACTTGCCCAAAGATCAACTTGATCTCTTGCTAGTTTAATCTGTTTATATTTTATGGTGTGCATCTGCTCCATGAGCCACCTTCCAGGGCACTAGAATCAGAAATGAACAAAGAACTACAACTTGCCACATGAACGGGATGGAAGTAGGAAGCACTAGGGTTGTCTTTTTTTCTTCTATTCTTTCCATAACTATTAAGTTTGAAGTCTAACAAATTACATATACAGTACTAAAATATTTATCAGTTTCAACTACAGCATGTACGTTTTCAGAACAAATAATCTTTCCTCATCTTAAAATTTAAGTTTTAATGCTTTCTAAAAAGGAACCCATATACCAGTAAAACAAAGTTCTATTTTCCCAACGAAATCACAGAAAGCATATTTCCAAAAGGAACCTCTTAAATGTTGATAACTACCATTTAATCTTGCATGGATGATTTTATAACAAAACATTTTCATTTTCACTTACCCGATGATAAAGCTGTGTGTACATAGTCATCACAAAAATGAAAGCAGCATGGATACAACCCAGTGGTGCTAAAAGGAGAAACAGTGTGAACGAAGCATGATTTTGGTAACCACAACAGTTGTTGATCCAAGGACAGTGATGGTCCATCTTCATCACACATCTAACAAGAAAAATTTACATAAAACATGAGGCAGAAAATCCTGTCTACTTTAAATAACTTTGGTCTTCAAAAGATCAAGCAAATAGGAATCCAGCATGTCCATGAGCTATGGGAGAATTATACTTCATGGAACAGAAAGAAAAATCTTTATGAGCTTTTAAACTATGAACAGTGACTCCTTTTAAATTCTAAACAGCACAGGAAAGGGCAGGCTTTCTAATAGCTTCTGAGGAAAAGATGTCAGCTACAAGTATTTGTTTAAAGAAGTCCGGTGACCCACTGAAAGAGGGTCTCTTTATAATGCTCATTATGAAGAAATGAGCACGGTTCCTGGTTTTCTTCTAGTTTGTAAGTGTAGCGACCCAAGTGACCTACAATAGAGACTCAACAAATCCCTTATAAACCTCCATTGGGGTTAATGGGCTCAAACAGACACATGTAACTTCCTTCCTGTTCTCATAGTATCCTTTAGTTAATGGATCTCTGAGCTAAGCAAGCTAACTCCAGAATATAAGATATGGTATTATAAGCAAAGTCTTGCCGTGCATCTGTTCCTTACTGTTGATAGAAGACAATGTTCTGGCCTCAAACAAAACTTTATTTGCTTTCAACGGTTCTCTAAATTTCTTACTAATCAGTGATTATAGCTGTTCAATAAAAAAGGTCGCAGGTTATTTCACATTTTTAATAGTCAGTTTTCTTCTAAGTTTTTGATATTAAAACATTTGTGATAATAGGCACCTGGATTATTAGATTTGTATAAAGTTAAATGTTTGTCAATAAGTAATGGGAAAAGCAGATCTCCCTCATAACTTAGACTCAGAACAATTCTAAAGTTAGTCCAGATGGCAGCTGACTAACACAATCAATCTTGATATATGGAAACAAACTTAAGCTATAACTTTTTCCCGTGTTCTTGTAGGACAAGAGGCAAAGTAAATCTGTATTTTTCTGGAAAATCTTTTCACTTGTAACAAAGAATAATTAAATCTATTTATTATCTAGATAATTTAAGTATAAAATGGCGATTATGGACACAAGTATTTGACAGTATTTTTTATAATATGGTAATCTTGCAGTGAATAGAAGTAGCACTGATGTAGTAGAATCAACAATGAAAACATCAGTAATTAGTTGATCAGTCCTCCCTGAACAGCAAGAAAGACAGGTACCTGTTACACTTTCTGCAGTGATGTGAACGTGGTGCCTTGTATGCTTGGCAGACTTTACAATACTGGAGATACATGGTATCCTGAGAAATTTCCTTGGCAGCAAAACAGAAACAAAAATGCATCAGATACTTGAACATAAGTATGATTTCTACGGTATGATTTTCTTTTATGGGCGATAGGGGAAGGAGGGAATCTTAACTTGCATTTCCAGTCCTCTTATTTGAGATAAAATATTTTTAAATAAGAGTTTTCTGGTAAGAGCAGCATCACTTTCCCAATTACCCAGAAGTCCTTTTAAATTTTTCTTCCTCGTGCTTCACCTAAATTCAGTGTCACTAGTTGGTTCTACTTTCCCCAAATCTTAGTGGATTCAGTTCAGAAAAAGGTAGCTGACAACTTAGCAGGTATTTTAGAGTGAGGAGTTAAGCATGAGTTGATACTCTTACTGAAATCTGCTCCTTCCCTGACATTACCCCTGTCACCACCCCTTTCTTGGGCCATTTTAATCACTTCCTAACTAGTTTTCTTTACTGTAGTTTTTCTTTAGCACAAACCGTGTATTGTCAAAATAATATTCCTATAATACAACTCTGACTGTGTCAGACTCTGCCTGAAAACCCCTAAAACTTTCTATGGTCTACAATTTCTCATGTATTTAAGGCTGTCACGATCTGCCTTTCTTTCAGCTGTCTCTGCACTACATAATCTTTTCCCCAGTCACACAGGGCTGTCCAGTTTCTGAATATGTGGTCCTACCATTCTCTCAACCAGAAATGCCCTCTTCCCCATCTCCTTTGGAAATTCCCACTCCTCCCTCAGGTCCCCAACTAAAAACGCTCAGTTCTTCTAACAGCACCCATCACGTTCTACTTTATAGTTTAGTGATTTGCACAAGTGCGTTTGTTTCTTGCTTAGGTTATCAGCTCTTTCGGAATTCAAATTGCATCTGCATCTTACCCTCCTCTGTACTCATTTTGAATAGTACATAGCACATGATATACACCAGTGTTTCCCAAACTTTAATATCCCTAAGAATCACCTGGGCACTTTATTAAAATAAAGATTCTGATTCAGTACGTCTGAAGTGGAGCCCAAGATTCTGCCTTTCTGACAAGCCATCAGGTGTGGTCCCTTAGCAGGAAACATGGACATTCATAAGCATAAATTTCCCAGTAGTTTTTAAGCTATAAATGGATTTGAACTAAACTTCCCAATGTTATATTTTCAGTGCAATGATTTTAAAACTTTATGATTTAAACCAGCAGTTTCTAAAGCGTTTTTCTCAGTTCTAAGGGATGTTAATGTATTACATGAAAAAAGGTCCTACAGCCAAACCTCACTGTGTATGACATGTGATGTTTCCTAAACTTTTGACCATGAACCTACCCCACCTCCACCCCACCTCCATCTTTTTTTTTAATGCAGAGCAAATATTCAATAAAATTGCTTTGGAAAATGCTATTTTGGATCAATGTGTTCAGATATGAAATAAAGCCTCCGAGCCTAAACGATCAGTGATTAGAGTAATATACTTAGTCTCTATGAGGACAAACAGTAGGCTGTGTTTGGTATTATTGGTTAGCAGACAAGGCAAAAACCAAATATATGATTATCATTAAAGTTCATTGTCTTACAGAATCTTTCTTACCGGTTTCCACCCCAGAGGGACAAAGCCCGGACCGACAAACATGGCATTGAAGTAATTATAAAGAATCATGACAGTCCAATTTATCAACATGATGAAATTCACACTTCCTCCAGTTGTATGTAAGGGCCAATACCACAACACAGAGTCAATCATGGCCATTGTAGAACATATTGCTATAACACCAAGGGCTATGATGGGACCCCAGTGACACAGTCTCTTTAATTCTTGTAGATTTTCAAACTTGATAACTGAACAGAATGTACCCATTTTGGCGAGGAAGAATGCCTTCCTACTTTTAAAGAATTATAGATTTCCTTTTTCTGTGCGCACATTTCCATGTGCCACAAGTCCATGTGTGTTCTTTAACTGTCATGCCTTCAAGCTGTGAATTGTTAACGCAGATTACACCATTTTCACTGTCAGGCACCCAAAGCTCTTTATCTTAACTAGGAGAATCCAGTATCTTGGTCTGAAACCCAACCTAAAGAAAACAAAATGGGAAAGTTCAGTTAAAACAAAACAAAACAAAACAAAACCTTTATTGCATACGATACTTGTTAACTACAATAAACACCTACACAACAGCATCTCACAAGTGCACTACATTTTGGGATGCATATCTTGCCAAATGTCAAAAAGAATTACTTTTGACTTATCCAAAATAAGTTTGAATGGCATGCAAACTGGATACATGATTCCAAAATAGTTGTTTTTATTCCTTCTTCGCTTATCAGAGGACTGTCACCATTCAACGCTTAGTGAATAGTTTGAGAAGACAAAGAATTTTAGAACCGAGAATCAGGACCTTAAAGTTGATCTAATTCAGTTTCCTTCTTCATAGAATAGAAATTGTCTTAGAGAAGCTGAGTAATTAGACCAAGGTCACAAGTAACAGGTGAACCAGGATAGAAGGCAAGTCAACGAACTCCCTTTATGAAATTCTAAGCTGCCTCTTATGAAGTCTTGAATTAAGCCAAGTCTGAGTCAGACATGGTCTATGCCATTTGCCTGCAGTCTCCCCCACCCCGCCACCCAAACATCAAGAGAACAGTCAATTTGGCCCAAAAGTAAAGGAGCGACACTGAAAGCAAAGAGAGCATGCAAGGAAAGGAAGGGAGGAGAGAGAGCGAGAGTGTGTGTGGTGTGTGTGAAATTATGACCAGAACAGTATATGAGAAGAACCTGAATTAGAAGATTCGAGAGAAGAAAGAAGAGGAAGTGCCTCCAGGAGCGAGGGAAACGGAAGGCAGGGCGGCGAGCTCCGGAGAGATTTGTGGAAGGGCATCTCTGCCTGGACTGGATCTCAAGATCTGGAAGAGGATCTGAGCTACATGGATAATACAGACTACCACGCAGCAGACGCTGTTGACTTGTGCCTCAGTTTCCCACCCAAGTCATGGAGCAGAGGGCTTAGAAATAAATCCTCACCCAAGGAAGAAATATCCTGGTAAGCCAAGTTGGTCTCAACATTCAGGAGAGCCTGCTCCCACGCTAGTGGGACAAAGACCACCAAAATCGTGCTTATATTCCCTGCCTTGACTCCCACCTCAGTGTGGTCCCTGGTGTCTGCTCCTCAGCCATCGCATATCCGGGGCGGCCTGGGCTCACCCGGAACAGATTTTTCCCTCCTTGGAGGACTCCGTCATGGGCACCTCAGTCCAGGACAAGCAGAGAGCAAACCCCGGCAGCGAGAGGCTGGAGTGCGGGACCTGCTACAAGCCGAGCGCCTCTCGGCCAGCGCCCTCGCTAGGACTCTCCCGCTCAGGCCCCCTGCGCAGTCTCTGTTACTGTCACTTCCGGAGGTTCGCCGCCTCAAACCTCCCTCCGGAAGCAAGCTCCTGTGCCTTGTAGCGTGTGGATCCGGAACCGATTCCCAGAACACGAAGGGGGAGAAAAAAAGCTTCTAATGATCCCCCAGAACCTGCATATTTTCATACGCTTTTTGGGGGGCCACTAGTTGGGGCGCTTTTCCTTAGCGAACTTACTTATTTTAAAGTCGGAGCGGAAAATAAAGCACGCACTCAACCCAATTTCCGGAGAACCGAGATTGCGACGAACAACCAGGAAGCGGCTGGGTTGAGAGCTGTCCCCGGTTCTCTGTTCTGCTCTCAGGGGCACCTTCCGGGGTTACTAAGCCGTGGGGCCCCTCGCCGCCCCTCGAGGCCCCTTCCCTGACCTAGGCTTTGGCCTGGGCCGCTCGTTCCGGAGCCGCCATGTCGTCCGACTTCGAAGGTTACGAGCAGGACTTCGCGGTGCTCACTGCAGAGATCACCAGCAAGATTGCGAGGGTCCCACGACTCCCGCCTGGTGAGAGCCCTGCCCGGCTGGGCGAGGGTGCTGGGGAGAGCTGGGAGGGTGCGGGCGGTGGAACGCCGCCCGAGTAAGTGTGTCTGTGAGGCGCGAGGCTGGAGTGGGTGGTGCCGGCTGTTCCCAGGAGGGATAGGGCTTGGCTTGGTTGAGGGTAAGGAGTCAAGTTCGGGTGTGGGGTGCCGTGAAAAGAGCCTTCGAAATCTGAGGCATCTGAGTTCGAATCCCGACTCCACCTCCTTGTAACTTGTATAACCTGGAAACGTTTCTTAACGTCTTAAGAGTCTTAATGTTTTCGTTTGTAAATTATAGAGATGTGAGTATTCAAAGAAAATGAATGAAAGTACGTAGCTTATGGATCTACAATCTACAGCGGCGTTATTGTGTTAGTAATAATGTTGTTATAATTATATGCGGCAAAATAGAGGTAAGAATCAGGGTGCCTAGATTCAAATCCCACCTCTGTCACTTAGAAGTTGTGCCTCTTAACCCGGGAGATGGAGGTTGCAGTGAGCCAAGATCTCGCCATTACACTCCAGCCTGGGGAACAAGAGTGAAACTCCGTCTCAAATAAATAAATAAAATAAAATAAAATAAAAGTTGTGCCTCTTAAGCAGACTTCTTAGTCTCTTTCAACTTTCTTTCTTAGTAAATGGGGGAAAATTGTACTTCTCTCATGGCGTTGTTAGGTAGATTAAATTTATATAACATATTTAAAGCCCCTTTTGGTGGTGGTAGTTGCTGTATTAGCATTAGTATTTTTCATACCCCCCACCCCCATTTCTTGTTTCTCATCCTTCTTGGGGATTTATTGTATAACCAACCCAGTTTTATGTAAAACTTGGCAGAAGATAATTTTTCACGCTTAAAAAATTTCACATCTCCCATCTGGAAATGTTTTTGTTTTTGTGTTTGCTTTTGTATTTTAGCACATCTTATTTTGTATGCTAGACTGTCAACTATGTGAAAGTGGGAGCTGTGTCTGATTTCCTTGGCGTTTACTCATTAGGGACTCAGAAAAATAAGTGAATGAGCAGGCAAATATAAATACGATCTTTTGTAACTTTGGTTTGTAAAATGTTGATTCGGCGATTATCTTTCTCTACAGATTTGAGTAGTTAATTACAGAAAAGGGTTTTACATTTTTGTTTAGTTTTGTTAGGAAAATTGAACCATCATCTGGCTGCCAGACTTGTCCCTACCCTAGCTCCACGATATAAAGTGTAGAAAGGGGGATGTGCTCATTAATCTGCGGATTGGTGGGCACTTCACTTGCCCACTTGTCCTGGTACTAGCAATAATTTCTCCTGGACCTAAGTTGTCATTCCTCTTTCCCTTTCCCTACTTCCCCCAAAACTTACGTGTTTGTAAGTAATTTTCTTCCCTTATTTCTTTGTTTTTCTTCCCTCACCTATTTTCTGTTAATAGGGATATTTGCTTGAAGCCAGGATCTCTGAACTTAACACCCCACTCATCTTCTGAAGTCCCCAGTTAGTTCTGGAGGAGATGGATGATGTCTTAAAGAGGTTTATGAGTCCAAGTAAGGGAACAAGAGGAGAGAACCAAGGTAGTATATACCACCAAGCTCTGCTGCCTCAGAGATTTTTGTGTCGAAAGTGGCTGATGGGCTCATCTCTTCATGATACATCACCTCGCCTCTTCTCTTCAGTTCTGCTTTTCTCCACTGCCTGAGATCATCTTGATTTTTGTTATTATTGGAGACTACTTCCTTTGAATTGAGTCCCAGACCCTCAGAGTATCAGGACTTGTGGTTCGAGTTAGAGTTTTACTCATTTTTAACTGTAATTGTTTTAGGAGTAGAAACATTTCTTTGAGTTATTAGCTTTTGTATTGGGAAGCTGTTTTGCAAGGTAACAAAATCATCCTTGGATGCAAAGTTGTAAATTTCCAAGAAAACAGATCATGTTACAATTTTTTTCTTGCCTTTATATTTTAATGTAACAATTCTTAACACATAGAAGGAAACTTTTTGAATTCAGTACCTTAAAAATAAAACTGTGGGCAGAGCACGGTGGCTCATGCCTATAATCCCAAAACTTTGGGAGGCCGAGGCAGATGGATCACCTGAGGTCGGGAGTTTGAGACCAGCCTGGCCAACATGGAGAAACCCTGTCTCTACTAAAAATGCAAAACTAGCCGGGCGTGGTGGCGCATGCCTGTAACTCCAACTGCTCAGGAGGCTGAGGCAGGAGAATCGCTTGAACCTGGGAGGTGGAGATTGCGATGAGCCGAGATTGCGCCATTGCACTCCAGCCTGGGTGACGAGTGAAACTCCATCTCATTAAATAAATAAATTAAAAAAAAACTATGCCTCTCCTTAGCTGTAGTATTATGTAAGGCCCAAACACAGGAGCTACATTACAATCGAAAGGAGACTGCATTGCTGGCTCTGGAAAAATGCTTACTGACTTGTATTATTGTATAATCATAATTCTTTTTTTTTTCTTTATGAGACGGGGTCTTGCTCTGTTGCCTATGCTGGAGTGTAATGGCGCAATCTCAGCTCATTGCAACCTCTCCCTCTCGGCTCAAGGCTGCTTCCACCTCAGCCTCCCGAGTAGCTGGGACTACTCAAGCCACTGTGCCTGGCTGATTTTTTTTTTTTTTTTTTGTAGAGATGGGGTTTTGCCATGTTGCCCAGGCTGGTCTCAAACTCCTGGGCTCATGCAATCTGCCCACTTGGGCCTCCCAAAGTGCTGGGATTACAGGTGTGAGCCACCGCACCTGGCCTAATCATAATTCTTAAAAATGCAGTAGTTGCCCTCTTAAGAATGACTTGTGCTTGCCCCTTTTTAAATCTATTTCCAGTTGATAAATAGAAAAAGATGAAAAATATATCCATGTAGTTACGAATTTCAGATGTATGTCTGTAGATTAACAGACATTAATATATATAACCATGGCAAAAATAGTTTGATGACAAGTAATTATAATCTCTCTCTCTGGCCATCATTAGTGAGTGTGATGTTCAGCTAAAAGTGACCCAGAGGAGGTGAACTATAATTTACTTAAGAAGGATAAAAATTGGAGCAAACTTTCCAGCCAAAGCAGTTAATTCCCCCAACATAGTAACTTACTTAAATTCAAGTAGAGTGGATAGATCTATTGAAATGAATTTGACTCTGTGCTGTGCATGTTACAATGTATTAAAGTATTGCTTCCAAAGAGAGCAGAAGAGTGAACATTTAAAAATTTTATTTTAAGAAAGAAATCTGATTACTCTGTGATATTTTTTAAACAATAGAGATTTTGCTCTTAAAGTGTTTGAATCTTAACTAATTTAGTAATTGAACTGAGATGGGTGAGTTCTTTCTTAATACCCTATGACACTATATTTGAAAATTTTTTTTTAATTATTACGGTTCTGTGGGAAAGTAAGGAAAAGGGATGAGCAGAAACTATACAGTTAGTACTTTATTGTGAAGTTCCTTTTCCTCTAGTGATGGGAGTGAATTCTTAAGTGAGGAATGTTTTCCTCTGGTGCAAAGATTCTGTTACATGAAGTAGGCTTCCTGAAGAATCTTAAAGTAGTCTTTTTGCAATTAGTTGCTTACTTTACCATTCACAGAGAGAGAATGATCTGTTGTGAATCTTGTCACTTTATGGCTGTCCTCAGAATTGTGCCAAGAAAGTATTACAGCAAAATGATTCAGATTCAGACATGACATCAGATCCGTTTAGAACCCTAGTTCTGCTACTTACTAGATGTGCAGTCATGGACAATGGCTGGCCTTTCTAGGCCTGTCTCCTCCATCTGTAGAATGGGGGGAGAGAGTAATAATTTCAACCTTATGATGTAAAAATCAGTGAAATAAAACATGTAACACACAAGTACCCTTCTTACACAGAGAAAACATGTGATATACTAGCCATTAATGATATTACTGCTGCTGCTGAAGACAACAGCTGGTAAGATTAGCTAGGACCCCGCTCTTCAGACTTTGTCATGTTAATTGAACTCTTAAATCTTACACTTCAGTTCTTGCTTCCTTTCTGTTCCTAGATTAGAATTAGGTAAATTTCTCTTGATGAACACATTTGAAAGGAGGTTAAGTAATTAGGGCCTTTTTGATATGAATTTGGAACTGGGCTTTGAACTCAGGATCCCAAGGGGGGCAGTCAGAGGAGAGAAGTGTAAGTGGTTTCAGACAAGGCAGGTGTCCTTTCCGGAAGGAAGTGCTTGAGTCTAGTGGATTAGTTATGCCAAGCCCTGGAGGATTGTCTAGACCATCTAGACTTGGCCACATGTAGATGAAGGCATAAACACACTTCTGTGATTCTCTCTTGCCTTTGCAAGGTGGTTGCAGTGAAATAATTCAGAAAAGTTGGCTTTTGTTCATGAATACTGTGGTTTGCTTAAAATATATTTGGCTCTAGAGCTGTAATATCTACATGTAGCTGTTGAGCACCTGAAATGTGGCTGTTGCTACATTGTGAAGTGATAATATTTTAGATATATGCAGTTGCATGTTATTAAAACTAAAAACATTATTAAAACTAATTTCACTTGTTTCTCTTTAAGGTTTTTTATTTTTAAAAACTTTAAAAAATGCTGCTACAAGAAAATTTAAAATTGCGTGTGTGACTTGCATTATATTTCTGTTGCTCTAGAGGGTTACAGTTGAAGGGATGGTTCCAGTCCTGATTCAGGAACTCACTGCTGCAATAGTTTGTTCCTTGTTAGGATTCAGGCTACCTCAAAATCAGCTTCGTGAGCTGCTGGGCAAGGTCCAACTTTTTCAATTGAGCTTACAGGGAAGATAGTCTTTAGCAGTTACTGATGTCCCAGTTATGTCTCATAAAAAATTTAAGCATTTAGGGCCGGGCGCGGTGGCTCACACCTATAATCTCAGCACTTTGGGAGGCCAAGGCGGGCAGATCATGAGCTCAGGAAATTGAGACCATCCTGGCCAACATGGAGAAACCCCGTCTCTACTAGAAATGCAAAAATTAGCTGGGTGTGGTGGCGCGTGCCTGTAATCCTAGCTACTCAGGAGGCTGAGGCAGGAGAATTACTTGAACCAGGGAGTCAGAGGTTGCAGTGAGCTGCGATTGCGCCACTGCACTCCAGCCTGGTGACACAGTGAGATTATGTCTCACACACACACACACACACAAAAAAAAGAAGTTAAGCATTTACGGAGTTGTATTCATCTTTGAATAATATACATTCATATAAACAATTGTGTGTGTGTGTATGCATCTATAGATCTATATATTTATCTGTATGTTGTCTATACATTTGGTCAATTTAGTCAACCTAAGTAATGGCTTCAGTTTTTTTTTTTTTTTAATAAACTTTTTATTTTAGAACAGTCTGAAATTTACAGAAAAATCACGAAGATAGTACGGAGAATCCCATATACCCCATGCCCAGTTTTCTCTATGATTGACATCATGTTAATGTGGTACATTTGTTACAGCTAATGAGCCCATATTGATACATTATTATTAACTAAAGGTCATACTTTATTCAGATTTTGTTTTGTTTTGTTTGTTTGTTGCCTTTTACCTAATTTCCTTTAACTATTCCAGGATCCAATCTGGGATACCATAAAACATTTAGTACTTATGGCTTTTTAGGTCCCTCATGGCTATGACAGTTTCTCAAACTGTCCTTGTTTCTGATGACTTTACAGTTTAGAAGAGTACTGGTCAGATATTTTCTAGAAGGTTCCCTCAACTGGGATTTGCTCAGTGTTTTTCTCATGATTAGATTGGAGTTCTGGGTTTTGGGGAGGAGGACCACAGAGGTAAAACATCATTTTCACCACATATCAAGAATACATACTGTCAACATGACTTATCACTACTGATGTTAACCTTTATCACCTGGCTGAGGTAGTGTTTGCCAGGTTTCTCCACTGTAAAGTTACTCTTTCCCTCCCTTTTCCATACTATTTGGAAGAAAATCATATACGCATAGCCTATACTTAAGGAGTGGAGAGTTATGCTCTACCTCCTTGAAGCCAAGTAATTACATAAATTATTTGTAATTCTTTCATGTAAGAGAGATTTATCTATTCATTTATTTACTTATTCAGTCATTTACATCAGTGTGGGCTCACAGATATCTATTTTATCCTTTGTGTTGTATTCCAATACTACTTTATTTTCGTGTTGCTCAAATTGTTTTAGCTTTGACCATTGGGAGCCTTTTTTTTTCATTTGGCTTCTGTGTCCTTTTGGTATACCCCCATCATTTTGGCTCTTTTCTTTCCTTTTTTTTTAAGGACTATATTGCTTTCTGATAGCATAAGATACTCCAGGATCATCTTCTCTATTTCCTCTTTCAGTGCTAGAATCAGCCCTTTCTCTGAGGAATCCTGTTTCCTTTAATTAAAGAAGGGCATTAGAATCCAAGATCTGGACACTAGATGTGCGCATTACTCCTAGGGTGTTGTTGCTTCTGGAACCTCTCAGCTGACAAAGCAAGGAAATTCACATGTATATACTAAGCCATGTATGTGAACATATCTATAAGCATTTGCATATGTAATCATTTGTATATGTAGTATGTTAAACACAAGTTCATACTAGTATCTCCAACTCTCATCCGTTATCAGATAGATCATTCTAGAATTGCCTTATTTCAATACTGACCATTCTCTACCATGTTACACAGGGTAGCATCAGTAATATACCCATTTAAAAATTATCTATTCCTCTCTTAGTGGTTTGAGTCCACATTTCTAAGTACCTACATAATTTGTGCTGCTAGTTTTATTTTAACATATCTACATTGCACAAAGACAGGTACAAGTAACTGAATTCAAGTGAGCCTTGACACTTTCACTTTAATGAGGTTGTTCTGTGCTGATTAAGCACTTCTGTAAATATCAAGAATTATACTATGCAAAGACTTGTTTGTATATCAGCACTAAGCACTTCTATTGAATAGGAAATGAGAGGCCAAGATGGGAGGATCACTTGAGCCCAGGAGCTCAAGATCAGCCTGGGCAACATAGTGAAACCCCATCTCTACAAAAAAAATTGAATTTAAAACTAGCTGGGCATAGTGGCATGCACCTGTCATCCTAGCTACTCAGGAAGCTGAGATGCGAGGACCCCTTGAACTCAGGAGTTTAAGTTACAGTGAGCTATGATCATGCCACTGCATTCCAGCCTTGGTGACAGAGCGAGACCTTGTCTCTAAAAGAAAAACTAATTAAAAATATATTGAGTAGGAAAGAAAAGATCATACATACTATGCTAAGACTTATGTGTATGTACATCAGCACTTATCAAGCTTATAGGCTGAAAAAAAAACAGTGGGAGACTTTGTTTATATATTAAATAGTATATTTTATATAATACATATAGCAGTTAAGAGCTCAGTTCAGGACAACAGACCCACCCCATTAGAGTTCCGACTCTGCTATTTATTAGTTGTTGAACTTTCAGGAAATAATTTAGTATCTCTGATCTTATTTAATGGCTTGAGAAAGGGATAGTAATAGTACCTCAAAAAGGTGGTTTTAAGGATTGACTATAATAATGTTAAACACAGAGCACCACGTACATTAATGACAGCCTTAGTTACAAAGGTCTGAATCTTAGGTACATGTTATTTGAAAGGGGATGTCATTTGGGGTGGGCAGAATGAATCTCTTTTGGGAATTACATGTAAATGTTGCCAGGTTACCAAAACTTAGTGTTGATAGATATTTCCAAGGTCATCTAGTTCAGTTCCCTCTCCTCCCCTCCCTCCCTCCTCCCTCCCACACCCCCTCCCCTCCCTCCCTCCCTTCCTTCCCTCCTTCCCCCTTCATCCCTTCCCCCTTCCCCCTTCCCTCCTTCCCTTCTTCCTTCCTCCCTCCCTCCTCTCCTTCCTTTGTTCCTTTCCTTCCTTTGTCCCTTCTCTTTCCTTCCTTCCTTCCTTCCTTCCTTCCTTCCTTCCTTCCTTCCTTCGTTCCTTCCTTCCTCATACTTTACCCCTACATCATCACTTTTAAGATTTGCCTTCTTAAAAACATGAGGAACACTATAAGGACCAATCAAAGAATGTCTCAGTTCCATCATTATTTCTGACAGCACCATCACGAAAGTGAATTTTATGAAAAGAAAATGATCTAATTGTGTTAACTCCACCTCTATCCCAATTTAATTATTTTTTTCATAAAGGGAAATTTGTCATTTCAAAGGGGAAGATTTGCCCCAG
The DNA here is from genome assembly GCF_006542625.1 of Nomascus leucogenys. Classification (NCBI taxonomy): domain Eukaryota; kingdom Metazoa; phylum Chordata; class Mammalia; order Primates; family Hylobatidae; genus Nomascus; species Nomascus leucogenys. The sequence goes on along the minus strand of NC_044383.1, from coordinate 21,120,107 downwards.
TCCTCAGTAAAATGAGCTTTTTTTCCCCCTCAGTTTCTCTGTGAGTAATAAGTATGTTGCTGCGTGCTAAGACTGATTCATTCATTCTGTAAGCACTTAGTGGCCCCTACCATGTACAGCTCTCTATGCTAAATACAGAGATTGGACACAATTTGTCAAGAGTAGTCTCTGCCTTCAAGGAGCCGGCAACGAGCCTGAAGAGGAAACTGCAGGCCAGGCGCAGTGGCTCACACCTGTAATCCCAGCACTTTGGGAGGCCGAGGCAGGTGGATCACTTGAGATCAGGAGTTTGAGACGAGCCTGACCAACATGGTGAAACCTCATTCTACTAATATAATACAAAAATTAGCTGTGCGTGGTGGTACATGCCTGTAGTCCTAGCTACATGGGAGGCTGCAGCAGGAGAACCACTTGAACCTGGGAGGCAGAGGTTGCAGTGAGCCAAGATTGCACCACTGCACTCCAGGTTGAGTGACAAAGTGAGAGTCCATCTCAAAAAAAAAAAAAGAGGACACTGCAGAACCTAATTTTTAATGACCATTGGACCCTCTAGAGCCAAGCAAAGAACTCTGGGAATTCAAGGGAGATGAGGTATGTCTCAGGACCTCGCCTAGAAGGATAGGTGGGGTTTGGACAGACAGAAGCAGGCAAAGACTATATTATAAGAGGTTGCAATAAATGGATGCAGTGGGCATCTGTTGCGCCCAGCAGCTTTCATTCTATCTCTCAATTTCCTATTGAGGAACTACTTAAACCCCCTTATTCCATTCTTGATAGAACTGACAGGCTGCCCTGCCCTCAGTAGGTCAAGAGGTGAACATATTACCCACATGAACCAAGGAAAGAGAATAGTTAGAGCTGCTCAAGACTTTTCTTTAGCAGAGACTGTAAGTTCCTATTCCCTTGGTACCCTGAGCTACTCCTGATACTTGTCTTTCCCAAGCTGGGTGGCTCATTTTTGTCCATTGATCCTATGAGCCACCCCACATTATCCTAACAAACTATCTTTTTTGGCTTAGTTTAGCCAGAATCACTTCTGTCACATTCAGCCAAATAACCCTAAATGGTAGCTTAACAAAGATTTAGAGAAGAAAAAAACAAGATTTGTTTGGGTGGCAATGAACAGTCTGTCTGTAGACTGCATACTAGAAAGCTTGTAGTTGGAAATAAAGTTGGAAAGGATGCTCGGCTCTGAAATGTCGAGGACCTTAACTGCTAAGCTCAGCTGATCCACCAAAGCCAAATTTTAGGAAGATTAAATGGGAGAGGGGGCAGGGAAACCAAGGTGGTTAGTAGCATAGCTTCTTTTGCAAATTCTTGCTGTGTCCTGCATTATTTATTTAACTTACCTTAATTTTTTGAAAACTGATTGTATATGCCAAGCTCATTATAGTGTGGGAATATAAAGATGACTAAGACATGGTTCTTGTCTTTCCAGAGCCCCTAAGCTGAAAGGTTGTTCATGTGAGGGATAAATCATTAGGATTACATAAGAGTTATAAATATTTTATGTACAAGAGAGTGATTAACTCTTACGTTGGGTTAGGAAAGCCTTCAAAGAAGTGATGATTTCTGAAGAGAGTTTTGAATAGAGGTTTGCCAGGTGGGCCTGGTGGAGATGGGCATAAGCATTGGGATTAAAGGATTGAAGTCCTGGAAATATATCAGCATTAAAGATTTAGGATCATAAATACATAATATGATAGTTTTAAAATGGATGAAATTGCCCAGGGACATAGACGATAGTCATAAGAAAGGCAAGGACTGAACTCCAAGGAACATCAGCAGTTAAAAGATGGCCTGAAAAATACAATGCCTAGCAGAGGACCATGAGACAGGAGTGAGCGTTCAGGAGAATAACCAGATCAGGGTGCCATGGGAGCCAGTAGAGGAGAAAGTTACAGGACGGGAGGAGCAAAGTGTAAGAAGCCACAAGATTAAATAAAAACAGGACCTAAGAATGTCTATTAGTTTGGGCAAAGGAAGGGTTATTTATCTAGTGAGAGTAATTTCAGTGGAATGGTGGGGGCAGGAGTTAGTTTACAGGGAGTGGATGGGGAGATGAGGAAGGGAAACAGTCTATACCCTTGCTTTTAAGAAAATTGACTGGTGATGAAAAGAGAGGAATATTAGCAAAGGGGAATACAGGTCAAGGGAGGCTTCTTTTCTTTGTTTTGTTTTGCTAATGAGAAAAACTGATGCTTATTAGTCCTGGAGGTCCACGGCATGGACTTTCCTATCAACTGAATACCTTAAAGAGAACGGGATGTTCCTCCTGATATGTAAATACACCATCTCAGTTTTGATCCAAGATAGGCCTGTCTTATTTTGTATTTTTCTCTATCACAAAAATGTAGTTTATTCTAACTGTAACTGTGTGAAGATACTAAAAGGGTTGAAATGTCCCAGAAGCAAATAAATTTGGGATCATCTATTAAATATTTAATCTGGCCATATGTAGATTTAACTTTTCAAGGAGGGAGAAAATCAAGTTGAATTCTAATCCCAAACGCCTGTTTTTCTTAGGGAGAAATATTGTGAGTACACATAAAACACCTTATGTGTCAACTGCTCCCCCTCTGTAGTTTGGGGATAACAAAGAGAAAGGGTTAAGATTAGCAGAATCTACTAATAATCTAATCATTGTTTTAGTGAAATAATTATATATATATATAAAAATATATTTTTTTTTTTGAGTTGGAGTCCCGCACTGTGCAGTGGCACGATCTTGGCTCACTGCAACCTCCGCCTCCCGGGTTCAAGCAATTCTCCTGCCTCAGCCTCCAAAGTAGTTGGGATTACAGGTGCCCGCCACCACACCCAGCTAATTTTTTGTATTTTTAGTAGACACGGGGTTTCACTATGTTGGCCAGGATGGTCTCAAACTTCTGACCTCGTGATACACCCGCCTAGGCCTCCCAAAGTGCTGAGGTTACAGGCGTGAGCCACCGCGCCCAGCTAGTGAAATAATTTCTACTAAAGCTTCCCCACTAAGGATTGGCTGTCCTTCTGAAGGCTGGTCAGCTGGTAGGTGTTGTGCCCATTTCAAGCTTCATGACTTTTCTAGTCTGTTGTGTTAGTCAGGCTCATTAGGCTCCCATGTGACATAAACCCAGTTTTAAATAAAGAACAAGAAAGTTGTTGGCTCAAGAAACCAAACTATGATAAAGTCAAGCTTTTATACAGTCAAGCCATTTCAGTTATTTCAAGCCAGGAACTATCTCTCTCTCTCTCTCTGTCTCTCAGTTGTGTTTCTTTTTAAATGCAGGATTTATTTTCAGCCATTGCATGCTTGCTTTCTTCTTGGAGCTAGACCAATGGATGCTAGCAGCTTCTAGGCTCATTTTTTCGTTACCAGGAGAAAGGAAAAGGCTTTCCCCTTGCTCTAGAACTTTGATTGTTCTCCCCGGTTCATATATGCCTATCCCATCGCCCAACCCCCAGATGGATGTGGCCAGAGGATTGAGTTACTAAGATTAGTCCAGCTAGAATTAGATGCCCGTCATTTGCCAAGTCACTGTGACTGAAGAAGCAGAGTCTTTATGGAGATAGCATTTTCATTGTCCCGCTTGGTGAGGAAGGAGGCCTTTGAAGAGAGTAGGGGCTGTTGCCTGAGAAGAGAAGCATGCTAGGCAGACAAAAACTAGAGATGTTCAATACATTTGGTTTGCACAAAACTTAACTAGGGTATGTGAACAAATAGGCTGACTGGCTGGAATGAGGGTATGGGAAAGCTTTCTGAAATTGTCTGCCAGGACATGTCTCTCCTAGAGAAGGGGATTACAGTTGGGTTATAACTTGATTGTATTAGAAAAATAAACCAAATACAGAGACTTAGCACTTTATAATATTAAAGTAATTTCACTTGCATCAAGCTTATTGGAGCTAAAAGTAATCCAGTAGATATTTTTTATTTCCATTTTAGAGAGTACAGAGTGAGTCTCAGAAAAAAAGAGAAAAATTTCTTGCCCAGGATCCCATAACCATTGAGTGAGATAGTAGCTTTCGGTTTGGAATCAGTAGTCCTAACTTCAAATATTTATTCCATTACACCTGATTCTCCATGCTACTGAAAGTACAATTTTTTTAAAGGATTGTTTTTGCCCAGTTTTAGGAAGCGTTTTTGTATATGACTTTTAAATTGTATTAACAAATCAGTTATTCACAATTTATTAAAGTTATGACTTCACAGATTCCTTAGGCCAGCACAAATCTGCTCTTGTTGACTTAGTCACTCCTAAAGGGCAACATAATTTTTAGTCTCTCTTAAAAAATATGTCTCTCTTAAAAATGGTATCTCTTAATAATTAGGTACTCTATCGGATTATATGTTTCTAGATAGCCTAGAATCAATGGCTTAAAGTGGTTTCGAACCCACCAAAGAATGATATGCTCTTTTACCTTATGCTGTGTAATCTGACCAGAAAGGAGAAAGGCATATAAAAATTGAAGTTTTAAAATATTAAATTTATTTGTATCTTTAGCAATCTTGGTATTATTGTTTGTTTCAGATGAAAAGAAACAGATGGTTGCAAATGTGGAGAAACAGCTTGAAGAAGCGAAAGAACTGGTATGTACAGACAGTAATGTATTTTAACACACAGTGAGAGCCGTTTCAGCTAATGTCTTCCTCTGGCCTGTTTTATGCATTGTGGAAATGTGAAGCATTGCTGATTAGCATTTTATAATTCAGAATTTGTCAATTTTTAAATTGAAGAGATTTTAGTAGCTTCTTGGGATTTTATTCTTCTTAGCAAGGGTGATTCATTAAATATCTATCTCTAATTTTTATTCCATCATAATACGTTTCATAACAGCTGTAAATAGCTAATGCTGGATAAAGGCATACTGGGTACCAGACACTGGATTAAAAATACGACTTGCTTTATAATATTTAATTTTCTCAATAACCATGTGAGACAATATTATTTGTCAAAAATGATAAAGGGTCTGATATTTTCTCCTATTTGCAAGCTCTCAAGTGAGCTTGCTACAGTTTCATAGATGACTAGAGAAGATATGAGACTCCTAGGTCAGAGACAAAAGATTTTTATTACAACAATAGCAGTTGCCTGTGTTTCAGGCTGGTTGCATCAGTTCCTGTGTTTGAATTCCCACAGTGGTGATGCAGGCAGGCCTAGATGTATGCTTACAACAGCATTAGAATGCCTTAGGGGAATAGAACGAGAGCCTAGAAAATGTGCCACTTTCTAGCAGCCTATAAGCAAGGCTGTTGTTTGTCCCAGGGGGACACATTATTTCCTCTCCCTGAGCTACCAGCAAACACAATCCCGAAAAATGGCTCAGAGTGCTCAGGACCTTGTATTCTTGGCATACCAGGCAACACATGTAGGAGCATGAGAGAACCTTGGCCGAGTGATTCTCAACACTGTTACTACTCCCATTTTGTGGATGGGGAGACTGAGACCTAGAAAGATGAAGTAACTTGTTGGAGGTCCCAAATCCTGTTAAGTGATAGAGTAAATATTTGTTCCTAGTTTGCTAAACCCAGAGCTCTGGTTCATCTACTACTTTTTTATATAAATAGATTAGTAAAACATGGAGCAAAAAAGGACTAAAAGTATTGTGTCTTAATTTGGGGTTTTAAAAGCTGACTACTACAAGCATGACTCAACTTGTTACTATGCATTGGGGGCCCTATGAGTGTGTTGCTTTTCTATTTTATTTTATTTTTGGTATAAAGTCTCACTCTGTCACCTAGGCTGGAGTATAGTGGCACAATCTCGGCTCACTGCAACCTCTGCCTCTTGGGCTCCAGCGATTCTCATGCCTCAGTGCTCCAAGTAGCTGGGTTTACAGAGCAATACCACACTTGGCTAATTTTGTTTGTTTGTTTGTTTATAGAGAGGGGGTTTTGTCATGTTAGCCAGGCTGGTCTTGAACTCGTGCCCTCAAGTGTTCTGCCCGCCTTGGCCTCCCAAAGTGCTGGGATTACAGGCATGCACCACCACGCCTGGCTAATTTTGTATTTTTAGTAGAGATGGGGTTTCACCATGTTAGTCAGGCTGGTCTTGAACTCCTGACCGCAGGTGATCCACCCACTTGGCCTCCCAAAGTGCTGGGATTACAGGCCTGAGCCACTGTGCCCAGCCGATACTGCCCTTTTGATGAGGACCTTGGGAGAAAAACTTTTTTGATTTGACTATTGGGATTAATTGTGTTTCTGCTGACCATCTGGTTTGTATTAGTCTTTTCATCTTGCAATGATCTTTTCTCCCATTCTGCATTGGCCACATAAATGTTGTGACAACATGGAACAAGTGCACATTAGCCTCATTCTTGGTTTCATTTTAAGTGCTTGTTGTGTGTTTCCTTTTTCTGTCTTACCTACTTTTAATTTAGTTTTAAGTATCCATGTAAAATATCTTCAACAAAAATATACTTAAGGCTCAGATTTTGGCTTGCAAGTATTTTTGCTGTTATTTTTCCAGATGATCCTGTTTACCTTGTTAGAACTAAATAATTGATGATCTCAGAGAATTGTTTTAAATAATTGTCTTGCTAAGTAATGATTTTATTTATTGGTGCTTCTCATTTATGTTGAGACATAATCATTTAAACTATCACTGTTTAAGTCAAGGCTAATTAAAATTATCTTTTTTCTTTATAATAAATTGAAGCCTATTAATTGAAAGGTGATTGTGTGGTTTATCTGTATGCTACTATAGTTATTCAGTCGCTAACCCTGAATACAGGTTTTATTAGTGATAAGCTGGTAGGGTTCTGGAAGGAACTTATTAGAAAGCTTTAAAAGGTAAACTACATGACAACATTTTTGCATGTGATTTTATCAGACATGGCCTGGGCCAATTTGTTGTTGTTACTGGTATTTATTTATTTATTCTTTGAGACGGAGTCTCGCTCCATCGCCCAGGCTGGAGTGCAGTGGCACGATCGCGGCTCACTGCAACCTCTACCTCCCCAGTTTAAGCAATTCTCCTGTCTCGGCCTCCCGAGTAGCTGGGACTACAGGCACCCGCCACCACACTCAGCTAATTTTTGTATTTTTAGTAGAGACGGGATTTCACCTTGTTGGTCAGGCTGATCTCGAACTCCTGACCTCAGGTGATCTACCTCCCTCGGCCTCCCAAAGTGCTGGGATTACACGGGTGAGCCACTGCGCCTGGCCTGGTTTTTATTTTTTAATGGCAACTACAAGTAAGCCACTTCTGCTATCTTGTATAGTGCTTGCTGTATCTTCTTCATCACTTGCAATCATCATTACTACAGTTAATTTTAATCTAGCCATTATCAAGTAAGAGACACTGTTCTAAGTACATTATAAGAATTGCCTCATTTAATTTTCACAGCTGCTCTGTGAAAAAGATACTATTTTGTAAGTGGGAAAAGTAAGGCACAGAGACATTAAAAAACCTGTTCAAGATTCCAGGACTAATAAGTAGTAGAGCCTATGATGTCAGCATAAGAGTCTGGCTTCAAAGCCTATGCCTAAACCATTATAGTATTTCCGCATTGCTGCCAATTAAACTCTTCTGTGTTGTATGCAAAGTATTATCTGATAGCAGGTTGTTAAAAAAAAAAAAAAGCGCCTTGCTGTGATTTCATTGAGCTATATGTAATTTAGCATATTACTGTATCCATTTAATGCCATATCAATGTGGTTATAAAGTATCGGGAGTTAGGATGAAGGTAAAGATCACACGTTGGTTGGTATGTGTTTTTCCTAATTAGAGAACACCTGCCAGAATAAATGTCACCAAATAAGGCTTAGCTGATGTTTCATGGATTACCCATGGGAAATAATAGCTTACTTTATCTTCCCATAGTTGTGGAGGTTAATGGTCAGAAGACAAAACCCGGTTGGATTGAATGATGGGCTATTCCAAGTATACTGAAATCAAATTATTAATAATGTTTGGGTTAATGTGTATCTTTTATTTTATTTTATTTTTGAGATGGAGTCTTGCTCTGTCACCTAGGCTGGAAGGAGTGCAGTGGTGCAATCTCAGCTCACTGCAATCTCTGCCTCCCAGGTTCAAGCTATTCTCCTGCCTCAGCCTTCTGAGTAACTGGGATTACAGGTGCCCACCACCACGCCCCCCTAATTTGGTATTTTTAGTAGAGACGGGGTTTTGCCATGTTGCCCAAGCCGTTCTCAAACTCCTGACCTCAAGTGATCCACCCGCCTTGGCCTCCCAAAGTGTTGGGATGATGGGCGTGAGCCACTACGCCTGGCCAAATGTGTATGTTTTAACAAAGCATGTACCTGAGCACAAATGTGTGTCACTTGGCAAGTACTCAGAATTGTTGAACTAAACAAAAATTAAGTGTAAAAGTAGTTTCAGTGTTATTTGATCATTCAGCACCCTGAACCTGGTTCCTGAACTACAAAATGAGGAACTGGAATTAGATCCTTTCAGCCGTAAACATTTGTTCAAATAAGAATAACAGTGGTTTAAATCACATTTTTCTCTCCCCCTTCTAGCTTGAACAGATGGATTTGGAAGTCCGAGAGATACCACCCCAAAGTCGAGGGATGTACAGCAACAGAATGAGAAGCTACAAACAAGAAATGGGAAAACTCGAAACAGATTTTGTGAGTCAAATTCGACCCTTTGTCATATTTACTTTTTTTTAAAATTATTTCCTCCTCATGCCTCAGTCAGCATTAAATGCACAGTCTTTTGAGCTCATGTAGAAGACAAGTAACAGCTTTCATTCTTTGTGAGTTAGGGATCTAAAAAATGGTTATAGAGATAGCTAATGGTGGAACTTAAGGTATGTTGGATTAATGACTCACAAATAGATCCAAATCATGCAGCCTTTTGAGTCTGAATGGTATTTTACTGATACTTAACATTTATTAAAATTTTGAAACTCAGTTTCTGGCCTTTCAGGGTTTGGAGCCTTTAAGAGGCAGCCTGTACATTTGTAGCTCCTGGACTTCAGGGGCTCATAGTCTCCTGAAAGCATATCTGTATTTTTGGATGCATGTTTCCATGTGTATTTTTTCCTGGGATAAACTCCATAGACTTTATTAGATTCTTAATAGGATATATCATACCCTTCCCCCAAAAGATAAAAGAAACCACTTTCAATTGACAGTTTATATGTGATCCTTTATATTAATTGCCCATGAGAATATTTAGCTGTCTCTTCCTATGTATCTGGCTTTCAACTGTATCTGCTTTATAGCAAATTTAAGAATATAAATGCAAAGACATAATGTTAAAGTTGTTAGTAATTAGAAATTAATAGGAGTAGAAAAGATACAGCTAAGTAATTCCACTCCTGAATATATGTCCAAAAAAAGAGATTTGCACATCCATATTCATAGCAGCATTTTCACAATATCAGAGAGGTAGAAGCAACCTAAGCATCCATTGTTAAATAAATGGATACACAAAATGTGGTATATCCATGCAATGGAATATTATTCAGCCTTAAAAAAGAAAGGAAATTCTGTCACATGCAACAACTTGAATGAACCTCAAGGACATTATGCTATGTGAAATAAGTCGCTCACAAAGACAAATACTACATAATTCCACTGATATGAGGTATCTAGAGTAGTCAGATTCGTAGAAACAGAAAGTAGAATGGTAGTTACCAGGGACTTGAGGGGAGGGAGAAATGGAGAGTTGTTTCATAGGCAAAGAGTTTCAGTTTTGCCAGACTGAAACTTACAAAAAGTTCTGGAGATTGGTTCAACAATGTGAGTATATATTCAATGTGAATATATTCAACAATGTGAATATATTTAACAACACTGAACCATACACTTAAAAATGGTTAAAATGGTAAATCTTATGTGATTTTACCACAATTAAAAATAAAAAGATACAGATAAAAAATGTTTTAAAAACCCTGCTAATGATAAAAGATCAAAGAAGTTAACACAATAACAACTAACTGTTCTTATAGGCTGGCACAGAAATTAGGTTTTCAGCAAATTAATGAAATTTCATATGACTCACATTAAAAAATAAAAAGATGCAGGTGAGGAAAGATCTGAGCCTTACCTATGAGCAACAAAAGTCATGTGTTGGGTGATAAATCAGCTGTATTTCTGAATCTGGGGCCCAAATTCACAAGGGAAGTCGAGAATGTATAAGGATCTTTCCACCTCAGTTCTTGCCTTAGGTGTTTTGCTTTTGGAGGGTACAGCTTCTAGGCTACCGTGTACTTTTCCGCTGTAAGACTAACATCAATGGACCTGTTAGAAATCCCTCTTAGAGTCTGAAAATAGGGTGATTTGCAGTTATGCATGCTTGTTTTGTATTTGAATGGCTATTATCCTGATAAGTTGAGGTGGATCACATCAATAACTCTGATGCCTTTTAGACTGTGCTCCTATTAATTAAAAAAAATTAAAACTCGGCCGGGCGCAGTGGCTCACGCTTGTAATCCTAGCACTTTGGGAGGCCGAGGCGGGCGGATCACGAGGTCAGGAGATCGAGACCACGGTGAAACCCCGTCTCTACTAAAAATACAAAAAAAAATTAGACGGGCGTGATGGCAGGCGCCTGTAGTCCCAGCTACTTGGAGAGGCTGAGGCAGGAGAATGGTGTGAACCCGGGAGGCAGAGCTTGCAGTGAGCCGAGATTGCGCCACTGCACTCCAGCCTGGGTGACAGAGCGAGACTCCGTCTTAAAAAAAAAAAAAAATTAAAACTCATTATGGGCCCAAATTGATAAAATAAATATGTATGCCTAAGTATGTGTCCTGTACTAGGTAAAATTTTCTCCAGCTGCTTTGTGAAAGGCTAGTTTTTCTCAGTAAAAATATGAAATATACTGAGAAAATTGGATTAAGAACTTGACAACTCAAACTTATACTGAGAAAATTCTAATTGAAGTTAAAGTTTCAATATAAATGATGAAAGCAAAATAACATAAAGATTATTTTAGCTTGCTTACCTCATTTTTCATGGAACTCTTTTCTGAAGATTTTTCTTAGTTCTAGAAAAACAAAGGGTATGAATTTGCTAGGGCCGTGACAAAAAGTACCACAGACTGGGTGGCTTAAACAGCAGAAATTTGTTTTCTCACAATTCTGGAAACTGGAAGTTGGAGTTCAAGCTGTTGGCAGGTGTGGTTCCTTTTGAGGCCTCTCTCCTTGATCTTTAGATGGTTTCTCCCCATGTCTTCATATGTCTTCCCTCTGCACGTTTCCATGTCCCAATTTCCTCATATAAGACATCAGTTGTATTGAATTAAGGCCCACACGAATGCACACGAATGACATCATTGTAATGTAATCACCTCTTTGAAGACCCTCTCTCCAGAGGCAGTCACATTCTCAGTATGGGAATCAAGACTTCAACATATGAATTTAGAAGAGACACAATTCAGTTTGTAATGTTTAGGTCAGTTTTAATCTTTTATTCTTAAATTTTTTTACAGAAATTAAATTATTTCTGTGGCTTATAAGTCAGCTAACCCAATCTTTAGTCTTTTTTGTTTCTCAAAGAGTACAATACTGGGTAAAGTCCTTTAGGTATATTTGGAAATTGTATACTTGGATAAGTGTTCCTTTCTGGGCTATATTTTCTATTATAAAGAAAAATGGAACCAATAACTATGAAACTAAAAATTTATTCTCTAGGCCAGGGATGTCCAATTTTTTAGCTTACCTGGGCCACATTGGAAGAAGAATTGTCTTGGGCTACACATAAAATATCCTAACACTGATGATAGCTGATGAGCTAAAAAAAAAAAAAAATAGCAGAAAACCTCATAATGTTTTAAGAAAGTTTATGAATTTGTGTTGGGCCACAAAAAGCCATCCTGGGCGGCCTGCAGCCTGCTGGCCGTGGGTTACACTAGCTTGATATAGGCTATCATTAACAATTCATGTATTTGTATGTATATTTGCTACCACAGCTTTCTTCTACCATGTTAGGAAGCATCTTTCACCACCACTACTTCTATTGAATAGGAATTTACAGTTTGTAAATTACTTTAACATACATTATTTCATTTCATTGTGTGAAGAATAGACAGAGCAGATATGGATTACTATCCTCATTTACACATGATAGAACAAAGAGGCTTAGATTAATTATAGATTTCATTCAACAAGAGTTTCTTGAGTACTATGGTCTGTCAGGCACTGTCCGAGGTGCTAGAATGCAGCAGTGGTGAACAAGATAAAGTTCTACTTGTCATATAGTTTAAATTATAGCGGGGGAAAAATCTAGTGGGAAAGACAACAAACAAATACATACACATTATAATTTCAGGTAGAGATACATTATATAAAGTGAATAAATGAGTAGAGAGTGACCAGCAGGGTGATTGTGGCCATTTGTGCTTGGGTGTTCTCTACGGTTTAAGAGAGAGGAAGAAGCATGTGTGTGCTTGCAGAGAAAGCAGAGGAAAGATCTGTGAGGGCATTGTAGGCCGTGGTAAAGACCTTGGCTTTTATTCTGGGTTGCGGAAAGGCCACCAGAGGACTTTGAGAAATGAACGGTCCTTCCACTCCTGTTTTACAGCTTTGTTCGTTTTACCACACCGTCTCATATGATATATTTGAATAGAGTGTAGAAAATATTGACATAACTCCCTTGTTTTAATTATTATTTCTTTTATAGATCTAATCTTTTTTTTAAATGAATGGAGAATATCTATTTAAAGATACTTGATAACTTTCGTATGCTGACATACCATACCTAGAAATATTGAATTTCAAGAAAGGCTAGCAGAGATGGTTCTTCAGCTCTGTGTTTATTGCACTTGAAGCCGTTCTCCTGTTCCCCTTGTAATAGCAAGACTTCGGGGGAGCATTTATGCCCATGGGGAGGGGCAGAGGACAACTCAATACTGTTTTCTTTGACTCGTTTGTCCACTTGCTTTCTTTCCCCAGGCGCTCCTTCTCCTCTGCCTACCCTTTGGATGTCTGGATCCTTCAGGCTTCCTCAGTACTTACTCCCATAACCTCCTCTGTGTGTTATCATCTTTCCCGTTCCTTCCATGGCTGCGTCTATACTGACTGGTATTTGCAGCCCAGACCTCTTGGTAGTTCCGGGTTTATACTTCTTACTATTTATCCCAGTCTTTTAAACACACTCAGATTCAACAAGTACTGGTTACTTCAGAGTTATCGTTAATTTTTCAACCTTGTACATCCACTGGGTCACTGAGAATTAGCAGATCTACCACCTAAATATCTCTACTACTGGAAGCCTTTATGGTTTCTCTATCTGGATAATTATAGTACTATTTGCTAATTCTGTTCTTCTGTCATTCAAAACCCTCTACACCATTCCATAATTATTGAATACACTGATCTGTATATGTCATGCCATTACACAAATCCCAGACTCCTCATTGCCTGCTGAATAAAATCCAGGTCAATTTCTAGGTATTCTATCCTGTTCCATTGCTTCTTCACATGTCTAATAATTTTATTATAGTATACTTGCTGTTATAGCCTCTATATTGTTATAAAGCCTAGATTTTATTATTGTTTTTTAGAACAGTACATCTCAACCTTTTTTTTCATTATCACTTCTCTAAGGATACTTTTTAGACATGTTTTTCCTAATCATCCCACTCCTTCCCCTATGAAATTTTAATACCACTGATATTCTGTATCTGTACATCTCTTCATGTACTATGGCTCCTTGGAGAGCCACACATCTTTGTAATATCTTAAGATTCATCATACTCCCAAGAACTAATTTTTGGCTCTGTGGACATAATATTGCTCCTGTTGACAATGCATGCGTTAGACAATGTGAGGCTTTATTCAGGCAGTTAGATAATTTACCGGCAAATCAGATTGGTCCTTTCAGAGTTTATTGTTAGATTTTGTTAGAACACGTTTAGAGTAGCCCGACTTTTACGGTGTGGCCTTTCTTGGGTTCCTTTTGAATGACTGGAGTGTTTAGTAAGTGCTCTCTCCCCTATGTTTGTTTGGAATTCCATCTCTCTGCCCTGGGCAACCTCTAAAATAACCATTCAATCCATTACTCCTCAGTAGCTGTTCTCTGTGAGACCTCGTGGGTTCTCATCCTCTACATACGCCAGTTCATTTTCAGCCAAAGACTTAGGGGACCACTTTCTCGATTTCTGGAGCTCCTTCTTTTTGTGGCTCCTTCTCTCTATTACCCTGCTATGTTCGATGATGCATCCCAGCAGTCCTAACTCCAGTGTCTGCCTCCTAAGTTCAGTGACTTGCTGCACTCCCTGTGGGCTCCCCCTCCATGTGCTGCAATTGGGAAAGTGCCTCCAGGCTGAGAGCCATGCGGGGCTCATTTCACATGTTTTTCTTCTTTAAAGAATTAACGCTCCTCCACTGCTTGTTGTCCAACTTTGGAAAACAATTGATTCATGCATTTTGTCCATGTTGACAGTTGTTTAGAACAGGAGGGTTTGTCTTGTACCAATTACCCCACCATGGCAGGACATGAAAGTTCAGTGTAGATTTAATGTTTCTTAATTCCTTAACAGATAGTTTTATGTATCAGAGAATGAAAAATAATAGTCTGCTGTTTACTGTAGGGAAGTTGAAACTTTCCCTCTCAAAGGTTGAGTTGAAGTATGCTAAAATGAATTGACACTAGACAGATTAACGGGAAAAACTAAACAAAATGTATTGTGTGCGTAAGTAGTTAGGGCCAGATAACTGAAGCTTTTATACTGTAGTGCAGAAAAGGATAGAGGTTTGGAGTGTGGGAACAGGTTATCAGAGCAAGAGGGGAGGAAGGCAAGCAAAGGTTGTCTTGGCTCTGCTGATGGAGCCTCGCAGGCAGCAGCTCCCCCGGAAGAATGGATGGGAGCCTGTGGAAAAGCTTCCTCTGTTACCTTTAAAAGTGCCTGGCGCAGTGGTTCACGCCTGTGATCCCAGCACTTTGGGAGGCCGAGGCAGGCGGATTACTTGAGGTCAGGAGTTCACATACCAGTGTTCACGTACCAGCCTGGCCAACATGGTGAAACCCCATCTCTACTAAAATTACAAAAATTAGCCGGGCATGGTGGCACACACCTGTAATCCCAGCTACCCAGGAGGCCGAGGCCTCCCTTGAACCCGGGAGGCGGAGGTTGCAGTGAGCTGAGATCGCGCCACTAAACTCCAGCCTGGGCAACAGAGCAAGACTCAGTCTCAAAAAATAAAATAAAATAAAATAAAATACAAACGCGTCAGACTTTCAGTCTCCTTTTCCTGTGAGTTCATCTTTCCAAGATCTGGGTAAAGCCAATATGGGTCAGGGTGGGGGTGCTCAGAGAAAGCCTGTTTTGCATTTGCTGTTGACTTAACTAATATTGATTTCCTCTACAAATGCAAATCTCCAGCTTTTCAGAGCCATTCTTGTGTTTGTAGCCCCTCTGAATAGCCATCTCAAAAATATGCCAAAGAAGTATATTTTGGGGTGGCATATTTTGGTTTTCTTCATACGATGGCTTATCATAGAATATAATTTGTAACTGACTAAATACCTGTTTAAAGGATTTTAAAATTCATGCGGTAATTTGCAGTCAGCATCGTGTGTGTGGAAGGGTGTTAAGGAAAGTTAGTGGTCATACTTATGTGTCCATTTATACTGTTACCATTCCTGATTATTTTGTTCACTTACCTAATTTCATTCTTCTTCTTCTTGGTTTTTTTTTTTTTTTGCTTCTTACAGCTTATTATTGTTCATTTTTGGCTTCTTGTGTAGCCTCAAAGGAAGTTAGGAATATTAGGTTCAGAAGAGGTCAAATCTAATCACCTTATTTTTTAGATGAAGAAATGGAGGACTGAGGAGACCAAATGACTTACTCTAAAGTCACACTGCTTTCTGGAGCCAGAATCAGAATGGAGTAACTAAGCACCCGTTTTAATGTTCTCTTCATAATCCTTTACAACCTGCCCACCTTTGAGTTTCCATAAAAATTTATTTAATAGTCTGTTTAGGTATTTGTAAACAACTTTTTTTTTAAAAAAAGAATTAGAATTCCTGTAAGCTGTTCTTGTAATTTCTTCCTTCAACATTGATATGAGGTTAGCTAGGGCCTTCTCATGTCAGAATGTTCCAGGAAAATGAACCAGCCAAGAGGGAAAAAAAAATGTAGTTAAGGATTTTTTCAAGTTTAAGATTACTGTTTGCTTCTTAAGAAAATTAAAGCAAATTTTAAAACCCTAAATTTATACAAACAAAAAACCCTCCAAAATTGTATGAAATGTTTGACCAAGTCTCAGTAAATAGAAAAAGAAAGAAACAAGTAAGTGGTGTGCCAGTAGAAGGTTCTAAAGGTTATGAGGACATGGTGTGTTGAATGCTTTTTCACGTCTCTGATATTGTGCTATGATGCTAGCACCATCTTGTGGTTGATTTATATAGTTGCATATTTCTTTTTTCTTGTAACAAAGCTGAACTTCCTTTAAGACATACACGGAAGGATTTGGAGTGAATGATTAGATCGTAATGAATGTTAAAAAGAGAGCTTTCTAGCCCCAGTCTCAAGTTCACTTCTATCCCAGGTCAGTGGTGCCCGAATGCAGCCTTTTCCTGTTTGGCAGGCTATGTGATGTGATTGTTAGACCAGCTCCTAGTGCAGAGCTGTCTACATCAGAGAATGGCACTTCTATTGACAGTCTCAGCAGTGAGGCTGAATGGTCCTAGAAATCCAACTACCTGCAGACTATCGGAGTTGGTCCCTTAGGTCAGGGTTCAAAGGATGTTGTGGAACAGCTTGAAGCTTTTACTGATACTACCTGTACTCTCTCTTTTCATAGGTGAATGGACAACTTGAGTATCTGAGTTTATGAGTAAAGCCAGTACCCATATTCTTTTCTTTTTTTTTTTAACTTGAGATAGACTAAAGAAGTTCAAATGAGAAAGGTGAATTTAAATTTTGATTTTTGTTGAAAGGTCAAGAACGTATGCTTCTGTTTACATTTTATCTTTTTTGTACTTACAGCTTCCTGGGATATTTTACTTCTGTTTCAGTGGAAGCTATGGGAAACCATGAAAACATGTGTTAGAGGTTTGGATAGTCTCAGTGGTAATATGTGGTAACTGTAGCATCAGCTAATCCTTCTTACAGGACCATAAGTGCATTCTAAAAAGAAATGAGAAAGGCTAGACAGAACCACCTCAGAAAAGAAAATTTTCTTTACTGTGTACACTTAATGAATATGCCTGCTATTTTAAAAAATTACATTTGTTGTTTGATTCTGTGTAAACGTAATACCTGGTCATTATAGAATATTCTGAAAATGAAGAAGAGTAAAAAAGAAAAAAAAATCACCAGTAGCCCCTATTTTTGATTTTGGTTTGTTTTTTCCAGTCTTCTCTCCCCTTCTCCCTTGCATAATTTATTGTTTTATTTTACATAACGATGAGGTCATTTGATCCACTTTTTTTTTTTTTCTTCTTCTTTTTGAGACAGAATCTTGCTCTGTTGCCAGGCTGGAGTGCAGTGGCATGATCTCAGCTCATTGCAACCTCCGCCTCCTGGGTTCAAGCGTTTCTCCTGCCTCAGCCTCCCAAGTAGCTGGGACTACAGGTGCGCGCCACCATGTCCAGCTAATTTTTGTATTTTTAGTAGAGACGGGGTTTCACCATGTTGGCCAGGATGGTCTTGATCTCTTGACCTCGTGATCCACCCACCTTGGCCTCTCAAAGTGCTAGGATTACAGGTGTGAGCCACCATGCCCGTCCCACATTTTTTCTAAATAAAAGATTGTAACATTAGTATTTTCCATTTCTATAAATTCTTGATCATTTTAATGGGCGCATAATATTTCCTTGAATGATGTTAGCTAACCTTTTGTTGAATCCTAGTATATTTCCATTTACCTCCTTTACCATTTATTGTGCTGCAATGAACATATTTGAACAGGATTATTTAATTAGGATCATCTCTCAGAAGGCAGATGACCAAGTGAAAGGGTATCAACAGTTTTATGGCTCTTAATAAAATATGCCTAGAACTGCATTTTTATTGTGGCTCATCAAATCACTTTTGTTCTTTCTCCATATTTTCTCTGTGTTAGAATGTGACTTTAAAAATAAAAATCATAGGTAGACCAGGACTAAGTACTTTACATGCATTACTCATTTAATCCACAAACAATTATATAAGAAATATACTGTTGTTTATGATTGTGGGGATTTTACAGACTCTATAATTAAATACAACTGAGATTCCTTATTCTAAGATACTCTTCCATGGAAGATACATTTAATGTTAGTAATGCTAGCAAATTTGCATGGTTCTCAGAATCTGGCCTTACCCTAAATCCATTTTACATACTTAGCATTTCTTAATCAGAAACTGAAGAATATTTCTTTTAGTTATTTGGATATGACTATGACTTTTTTTTTTTTTTTTTTGAGACGGAGTCTTGCTCTGTTGCCCAGGCTGGAGTGCAGTGGTGTGATCTCAGCTCACTGCAAGCTCTGCCTCCCGGGTTCACGCCATTCTCCTGCCTCAGCTTCGCAAGTAACTGGGACCACAGGCGCCCACCACCACACCTGGCTAATTTTTTTTTTGTATTTTTAGTAGAGACGGGGTTTCACCGTGGTCTCCATCTCCTGACCTCGTGATCTGCCCGCCTCAGCCTCCCAAAGTGCTGGGATTACAGGCGTGAGCCACCGTGCCCCGCGACTATGACCTTTAAGAGAGAAAGTACTACTCTATTTATATATTATGTGCACGTGCATACCCATTCTTTTCCTTGTTTGCATTCATTTTCTTTTCTTCATTCATTCTTTTTTTTTTTTTAAGACAGGGTTTTGCTCTGTCACCCAGGCTAGAGTACAGTGGTGCACAGATCACAGTAGCCTTGACCTCCTAGGCTCAAGTGATCTTCTCACCTTATCCTCCAGAGTAGCTGGGACTACTGGTGCAAGCCACCACAGCTGGCTATTTTTAAAATCTTTTTGTAGAGACAGGGTCTCCCTATGTCACCCAGGCTGGTCTCCAACTCCTGGACTCAAGTGATCCTCCAGTAGTGCGGGGATTACAGGCATGAGCCACCATGCCTGGCCTGCATTCAGTTTCTTAAAAAGTTGGTTCTCCATTACTAGGCTCTGCTAGGTGAAATTGTTAGAAAATCATCATGCAATTGCCCTTCATTGTTTATAGGATTCTTATTCCTGGCCTTGACCTTGGTAAATCTTCTCACAGAGCTCCCTTTAATTTCAAAGGCCAACACAGGAAAGGGACCCATCAGGTAGAGAATTTGCCAAAAACCCATCCTCACCTGTTGTCAGCACCTTCTGGGAGCTGATGTGTGCTTGTGTATCACCCTGCTCTCCTTATCCAAGAGCCTATAAAAGATTTGTGTTCTTGGCCCTTCTCCTCATCGTGTACACTTGATTAGAATAATGTTACGTGTTAAAGATTTTATTGTTAGTCCTATGTGCTGAATTTGAGGTTGGTCTTAATAGATTTTCTTCACTTTGGAAACTCTGACACCTTCTTCCAATGTGACTATTTTTATAATGACAACTTTGGGCTTGAAAGTGTTTGCCTTTATTTAGCTTCTGTAGAATTTTATAACCTGTAAAATAACTTCCATGCTCACTGTAGTCATTGCCAAAGTTGAAGCGTGTCCTGATACAGATATCTGTGTGCATATGCACCCACACAGTCATGTGCGTGTAAATTCTTTTTAAGTTTATGTCAGATTCCTGATTGAATTCTGCAATTTAATTGCAGTTTTTTTCCTACCTTAACAGTGATTTTTCATCATTGGAATTATAGCTATGCTACCATTTTATGGCAGAAGGAGCAAATTTTTGCTATGACTTTTTGGCATTTCTAGTTGCTTGAGTTTTCCGATGAAGTATATATTTTGCAGAAACAGTGCTAACTTGCTTTATATATGTATATAATTTATTGGTTTTAATACAGTTGTTTCTGTTTATAATCCTTCTTAAATGACTTAACAAATCATTATCAACTTCTGTTTGCTTGTTTTGCCCAGTGACTTTGATCTTACCTAGGAAATAAAGAGCAAAGATAAAACCAGATAAGATTTTGAGAGATTAATTATAAACTGATGACCAATTTGGCTTTATTGTTAGATGGCACTAGATGGCACTGTTTGTTTGCAGAGTGCCATTTTTTAAAAAAGAAACTATGGTAGTAACTGAAATTACTGCCTCATGAATAAAATATTTCTGATGGGATTTGCATTTCTATATTGGCTGAAGACACTGTGTTGAATGTTTTATTAACCAGCCCAGTGCAACTGTCAGCCTATTAAAGAGATCCAATGGTCCCTGTTTAGATAAATAAGCTAAATAAATCCAATTCGTCAAATTGTGTTCCTGGCTGTTTATTTTCCATTCTTTTGATGTACAGTTTATTTTAAGTTAAAGCCACATCGGTTTAAAAATTAATGGGAAAATGTTATTTGGTGTTTGGAACATGAAGAAGCTAATTGCCATCGTCAAAAAGCCAGCTCTGTTTTAATGTTAAATTGTTTGCTCATAAATAGTAAACTTTTTAGTGGTTGCTTACAGACTGTCCCATGGTCAAAAATAGTCCAATATTCTGCAAATATATGGCCAGAAACTGTGTTATCGAGACTAGTAGAACCTCTGTTTAATTTCCCTGGGAAAAGTACTGCATAGTTTAAAAGACAAGCCTTTTCCTTGGCTTTCCCTTTGAGTCACTCTCATTTTTCATGTATGGTATACTATTCCTTGGAAAGAAAAGTAGCTAATTGATTTTTAAATGAAATACCTTTTATGAACGCACTTGCTAGTCACTCTCCTGGTAAAATATCAAACATTAAAGAAGAGACAGTGATGCTGTGGTAGTGATGTTGCTGAAAGGACCAGAGGCCTCAAGGTGATGGCTCAGCATGGTAGTGATGTGCACATGTTCATTGTCCTCTTAAGGCTTACTTACATTCTAGAAATCTTGAAACTCACAATTTATTACCACAAACTGAACTAGAAGATTTCATACTTTGGCCCTAGGGTTACAAAAATATTTGAATAAAGTGTGTCAATTTTGCGCTTTGCTAAACTGAAGTAAGGTAGCAATTTGAAATGACACATCATGATTCCAGTGTCTCATTTCTTTTTTCATAAGTCTTCACTTGCTTTCATACCATTCTTATTGTCTTTACCCAGTTCCACATTTGTGAGATGTGGAACAAAATTTAAAATGGGTTAGGCACTTTTGACTTAGCGTATAGCTTTTAGGTGAGTTTAGCTGGTTGTGTTAAAGATTGAGCCAGATCTGCTCTCTAGGGTGAAGATTTTTAAACTGTGTAATAGTAGTTGAGTTTTGCTATGTCAACTATTTTAAGCTTTCTTATACAAGAAGTTAAATTGAGACTAGAATAGATTTTGCCAGAGACTTTTCTGATGATTTCAAGTCCTGTAAGCCTAGCAGAAAATGGACCATGTGTACAAATAGCCTCATTTTTTGCTTATATTGTTTTGTTTGACTTTGTGTCCTTTAGTTCCCAAAACTGGATAAATTATGTTTTAGGAGTAAAAACAAATAACAACTGTGCAGTCAAATTGTGCTTTTGGCTTTTCTTTTAAGAAGTTCATCAGATCATGGATTAAAAGCCTTTGCTAGAAATGCCTCTGAAATGCTTAAGTGCGAACATACTGGGAAACCTCAAGAAACGAGACTGCATCCTCAGTGCATTTTATTAGTTCTTGAGGCTCCTCATATCTTTGCAAATACACCAAAGCTATTACAAGTCAAGCTCCATCAAAGAAGATTCTAAGGAAATGTCCAAATTTTCTCATTCTCCATTTGGTTCTGTTAAGTATTATTTAAACAAGTTACCACTGTCTTGGACTTGGAAATGTACTGTGAAATGAAGACTTCTTTTATTAGTCATGAAGAATTTGACCTGCAATTGCATTATTAAAATGGAGGAAGAGTGTTATATTTTATGCTTTGGAAAGTCACATTTCATGGCATTGGCCTTGGTGTGAAATGTCTGATTATAGAAATCAAATGAGTTTCTTAAAACTGTATTCTGTACTTTAAAACAAGGATGCCCTTTGTTAATCTCTTCTGAATTTTTTATCTGATACCTTTTGATTTTCATAATGGAGTATTGCATCTTTGCATATTGAATGACTGACATTTTTTGTTTCATTGTTTTCTTATTTTGACCTCTTTCTACAAACCTAGTCTACAAAAAATTCATCTGAAGTAAGGTTAGAGTTGTCTTACTTATGGAAATATAATTTTTAAAGTAAAGCTTAGGAGAAAACCACTATCCTCATAGCTAGCATCTTGCAGATTTATATTCATTTTAGTTTCAGTGAAGTTTAAAATTTTTTACTTTTTTGAATGAATGTGGTTCAGTGCTAACCATTTCATCTTTGTATGATCCTGGGCTCCTAGTTGAATGTTCTATTTATACTTCAAAAATATTATGTATGTATTATTAGATTGCTAGAAGTAGTTAATCCTATACTTTTCTAATATTGTGTGCAAGCTAAATTTGACCATACTACCAAAAGAGAAAGTGAAATAGTCAGAAAATCCCAGGCAGTGTAGATTGGAGGCCTTGGACATGTGGCATATTCATTCTGTGCTTCAGTTTCCTTATCTGCAAATCTGGATTCTAATACCAACTCTGCCCACCTAATGGGAAAATGCGAGGGTCAAATAGATAACATTAAAACACTTGGAGAACTGCACTGATTTTTAGTCAGTGACTTTCCTGTGAACAAGTGGTAATGCTATAATTAAAGAGGTTAGAGACTAACGTATCTCAAGGTCAGAAAATTTCTTAAATATCCTGAAGATGTAAACCCTCTTCCGCACTGCTTCAGTGCACTAACTGTGGGAGCATACACAAAGGATTAAAATATGAAATCTTCCATCTCATTCTTGAACATGACCTTCTGAATTGGATTGCTTTTGTATTCTAGCACATTTTGTTTTGTAGAAGACATCTTAGAAATTAATCACTCTATGGTAGTAGAGTCAGAATTAAAGGAAGAAGAAATATGATATTACATATTATTTTATATCATTTTATTATTGTATTATAGTATTATATTACTATTTAGAGTTATATTTGCACTGAGTTTTTATCTAGAGTTCATAATACACATTGGATTACTTTGGATTTCCTTCCCATTTCTTCCCTAGCTTCTAATAACTGACACATCCAGCAACATTTAGAAGTCACTATCGGCCGGGCGCGGTGGTTCACGCCTGTAATCCCAGCACTTTCGGAGGCCGAGGCGGGCGGATCACAAGGTCAAGAGATCGAGACCATCCTGGCCAACATGGTGAAACCCTGTCTCTACTAAAAATACAAAAATTAGCCAGGCGTGGTGGCACGCGCCTGTAATGCCAGCTACTAGGGAGGCTGAGGCAGGAGAATCGCTTGAACCTGGGAGGCACAGTTTGCAGTGAGCCAAGATTGCGCCACTGCACTCCAGCCTGGCAACAGAGCAAGACTCTGTCTCAAAAACAAAAACAAACAAACAAACAAACAAAAAGCCACTTTCTTTACTAGGCCAGATACTGGCCTAATATATACCATATTGAGAAGGAGAGGAGGAAGACTCTCTAGTACGGGGCTTTAGGCATGCTGACTACTTTTGAATGAAAGGAAGTTGGAAGGCCTTAGAAACTGCCTCAGAACCAAGGACATTCTAACTTTCTCTTGTTTCTCTCTCCCACCTTACCCCCAACCCCTGCTCCTGCCACAGCACAGGGAGGGGTTCTCTCCGGAAGTTCCCTTATGTGACGAAAACTTCTTCCAAAGGAAATGCACTTGTCTTAAGATTCCCTTTCTCTCTGAATCTCATCAAATAACCAGGAAAAATCAACCACTTGAGAAGAGACTCAAAGTCCTCACCATGCCCAGACAGATTTTCATTTATTCTTCTGAGAGCTGCACCAAGAGATTACTTATGAGACTTTTTTGGCATAAGACTACCATTGTTAACAGTGCAGTTTCACCCCCCACCTTCCCGTAACTCATCCCATTCAACTTCTGAAAATAATCATTTACAAACTATTGTCTGATCTTTGAGCTCATTAAATTCCCCTAAATATTCACTACCTCACAAAATTGCGCACACCCCTCTGTCTTCCTCTCCCCTAGGAAGAGGGTGCATTTTAAACCTCAGCTATCTGGACCTTCTTTGAATCTCATATTCTATCTCATGTACACATTAATAAATTTGTATGCCTTTTCTCCAGTTAATCTGTCTATTGTCAGTTTATTTCAGTGGGATGACTCAATTATTGAATCTTCAGAGCATAAATTTAAACTTTTCTAAAAGTATCTGTTAAATATTGTCATTCATATTGATAAAGTATTGACTTTAGCATACATACCTAAAGACAGTAAGAAAATAGCCCTATAATTTAAAAGTTCCAAGTATTGTTACATACTGAGAACTTGGCCTAGAGTATACACACACATAGAAGGCAGTGTAATACACAGCTAGAAATAATATGGTAGAAACAAAAATGATCAAAAATGACTTATATCAGGCTCTCAGTAGTAAAACAAATAATATTAAACAAATGTCACACTAAAGAACAAATGAGGAAGCTGAAGCTAAGAACTTTCGAGCTGATGGTGTTTTAGTCACTTCAATAAAGTTAGTTTTAATTTTGGTGGTTCTTAACAATTTTTTGTTACTGTTTTGATATAGATTACTATAAACAACTTACATAGTGCAAGTGGCCAAAAGATGAATAAGACAAATTTTTCAAGGAGCTTGTTGCCTTAATAATTATAATACTGTGGTAAGCACAATTACAGAGGTACAGATGGGATCATACGTGAAAACAGGGAGGGTCATCCAACCCATATGTGTGTCTGTGTGCGTGCGTGTGCATATGCATGTGCATGCAGGTATGCGTGTGTACGAAGTGAGGGTTTTGAGGAAGGCACCCTCTGGGAGGTGATATCCAAACTGAGACTTGGAGGATAAGGAGAAATTTGAGAGAAGCGGGATGTAGTCAGGTTGAACAACATGAACAAAGGATTTTGGGGAGGGATAGTGGAAGGGAGGAAGGGGAGGACTGGAGTGTTTGAAATTGCTCCAGGTGTAAAATACAGGGCTAGAGACTTGATTCCTATACTTTGCTATACATTAGAATCTGAGGATCTTAAAAAGGTTCCGATGCCCGGCTCCCACTCCCAGATGTTGTGATTTAATTGGCATGGGGTGCAACTTGGGCATCAGAAGTTTTTTCTAAATCTCAGGTGATCCTCTGTGCAGCAGAGTTTAGGAAATACTGAGCCAGAGTGTGGAGAACTGAGCCAGAGAGCTTGAGAAGGCCTTGTTGGTTAAGTTGAACAGCTCAGCCTTTATCTCATTTAGGATTAGATGCTATTGAAAGGTTACTTGTGCTGGGTAATATGGTGGCTTTATATTTAATGAAGCACCTGAAACAATGAAGTTTTTTCTTCCATATGGGTTGCAGTGCCATTTGATTTTATTTTTATTTTTCCCCTTGAATCTTTAATGTTATTGTTTTAAATAAAAAATTTAAAGTTGGCAAAATCCAGTATTTTACATTTATTCTGTATCAAACTATTTTAAAAATTAATTTCCTTTTGGTATAAAGTTAGGTGTTAGTTGGGGAAAACAGAGAAGCCACGACTGAATAATGTTTCTGCTTAGGTGGCAAAATGAGTACTTTAAATTTTCAGTTAAGTTTAAAAAGAAAACAAAACCCTCAGTCTTTGATTGCATATGGACTGTCTCTTTGGCCTATCTTAAGCCAATGCCAATGGAATGTCTTCATATGAAGTTTTGTTTTTAAATTTGCAGTCTAACTGCTTTGGAAATAGGCATATTAACTCCCTGGTAAGAAGGGAAATATAGTTATAAAAGTCTTGTATATGTATGTTGTTTTTGCATTTAGTAGGAGACACTATATATGTCCATTTTTTTTCTTCACCCTGTGAAGTCTTGTAAGGCTGATTTTAACTTAATTTTGTACAAGAATTGTCAAGAAATAGCTAGTAATCTCTAATCAGAGAAAAAGAAGTGAGGATGTGATGGATAAATAGGATTCTGTTATGGCCAGCATCTTCATTGATCTTAGCAGAATTGCTCTTTGCCTCCCCAGTGTCTGTATTTTCTCTTGGCAGTAAGCCGAGTAAATTTGGAACAGAAAGAAAGAGAAAATCTACTTGGTTCCAAATGATGATAGCTGTGCATTGGTGTGGGGAAAATAACTTACAACTTGATAGTACAATTACTAGAGGATTTCTTGTATCTTGTTTAGGGGGAAAATTGAAGTTCCTTTTGTGGCTAGATTGGAAAATTTCTAGCTTAACATAACCCGTAACTTATATCAATTTGAATGATCATCATATCAAGGGCTAGAATTTTTAATTATGAAATTACTTTTAAAAACTATTCCTGAATAGTAGTCAGGAAGACTTAGAAAAAAAATACTATCCTGTGTCTTAAACAATTGCTATTTTAAAATCTGTTATATTTCTTAAAGCAAAATAATTGTTATTTTCTCAGTTTTTTAACATAATATATTGATGAAAGAGTTTTGGTTCATAAGTATATTATTTTGCTACGGACTTTGTAATCAGAGAGGTTGTCCTTATGAAAGTATGTAATTTCAAAATGTTTTCATCATATAAATTTACTTCTTTTAAGCTAATTGTTGTACCCTCAGGTGGATTCTGAGGATATAATCTTTCTATGTGTCTAGAAATAGAGATTTAGGGTGAAGTTTTTGTCAGTGCATTTTATATCTGAGAGGGCTTTCTCCCTACTCTGTTTAGAGAACTGCCAGAGTAATAAAATTGTGCTTTCTAATTCGAATGAAAAATGGCCATAGATGGCACTGTGGCTCACACTAATATTTAAAATACGCCATACTTTGGCATTTTGTGAGAAAAATTTCCAAGACCAAATTTATTTAAAATAGTCTTTTTGCATTAAGAATTTGCTTTTCACTCTGAAAAGGCATTCTTTTTAACCCAGTAAAATTCAAAATGTGAACTGTGTTTTTAAAATATTAGCAAGCAATATTTTATAATAGAATTATGAGCAGTTGTATTTCTTGTGCCCTTGGTAATGTATTTCAAAGCTGGGTCTCCTTTAATACTATTTCTACAAAATCTTTTTACATAGGGATAACACCTAGAAAGGGAAAATTAAATTAGACATATGCCCATGCTTCTCATTCTTACCTCCAAGAAAGCTTCGCTGAAACCTTTCCACTAACTCAAGGTATTTTGTCTTTTGAGTTCTGTCGTGACTGGGGCTAAACAACTGTCACTGGCAAGTGACAAGAGGCACAGACAGCAGGGGAAAGAAAAAGAGAGAAAAGAAGTAGGCGTAGGAGAAAATAAAAGCCTAAGAGATGGGGAGGAAAAATACCCAGTATCTTCCAGGAGGGTAAGGATGCTGGAAGCAACTGTCTCGGGTGCCAGTTTGTTGGTGCTCAAGCAACGATCTGCCTACTCCTGCTATATCCAGATGCTTTTAATGTCTTTTTTGGAATCTAGAAAGTACTAAGAAATGTCTCAAAGTACAGACTGATGTTATCATTACATTTAAATTTGCGTAAAGAATTCTGCCAGTTCTCCAATTAAAAAAGAAAAATCCATACAGAGCTGCTCAGCTGCAGGGTTGCCATTGCATGCAAATAGTGAGGAAGATTGCACGACAATGAATATTAACCCAATTTTATTTTTGTAGTCCATGGCATAAACTCGAGTGTCTGATGCATTTCTACCTTGATATTGATACTTTGATAAAGTCAGGATGCTGCCTTTTAGGGCAGCAAAGATATGATTTTTCTTTTAACTGAACACTAGTGGTAATGGTAAGTCTTTCTCTTTGGTCTAGAACAGGATTCCTCAACCTCAGCACTATTGAAATTTGGGGCTGGATAATTCTTGTGAGGGGTGGTCCTGTGTCTTCTAGGAAGTTCAGCAACATCTCTGGCCTCTACCCACTAAATGCTAGCAGACTACCACCCCAGCCCCAGTCATGGCAATCAAAAGATGGCTCCAGATATTCCAAATATCCTGTCGGGGGCAAAATTATCCCTGGTTGAGAGCCACTCAGTCTAGAATGACGTCGATGGGGATTTCAGAGGGAGAGAGAGAGAAGATTAACAATAACAATTAAAGGCATCTAATAGGCTGGATATCATGTTGTATATCATTTATTCTTCACAGCCAGTTTATAATTCAGACATAGGAGGTGATGAAAGCTAACACACTTTCCCAAGCTCTCCTAATTTGGATCCAGGACTGGAAATCAAGTCTGTCAGACTTTCAAGCTACTAAATCATGCTCCGTTATAGCATTTATATTTAAAGAGTCACTAAATTCTCTGCTCATCTAATGTGTAGAGTTTAAAGATGATTTGGTTCATAACCAACCTACACTTATTTCAAATAGGCTATAAACCAAGAGAGGCAGTGTGATGCAGCAGCAGGTACACTAGATTAAAGGTCAAGAGTTCTGACTTTGGGTGTCAGCTCTAATACTAACTAGCTGAGTGCCATTGGGCAAGTCATTGTGCCTCAGCTTCTTTGACTCTAGAATGCAGAGGTCAACCTCCATGCTTTCTAAGGTCAGTAAGCACTGTTGTTTAATGATGCTGAAAATTTGAATACTTGGCATTTTAAGGCTCGTGAAACATTTCACATTGCTTTAAATCTATTCTATATGCAGTTTGGGACAATCAGTATGCTTTGGAATATTGGGCTCAACTTAATCTCTTAGGCTCATAATGATATGTCTTCCATGTCTATGATTTCATAACCATTATTCACCTCCTTTGTGAAGTCTTTTCTAGGACTTCATGATAGATTTTCTTTACTTTCCATTCACCTTGACGCTTCTATTTATAACCTGTATCAACTTACACACTGTTTCCTTGTCAGAGCTGAAATGATTTATTGATTTTCACTTACTTAATTTTTATTACTTCAACCAATTATGAGATCTTCAAGAGAGGAGAGTGGATCATCTATTTTTTGTATTTTTGCAGTATTTAACAAATGCTGTATGTAGTAGCTGTTCAATAAGTGCCTGTTGATTAATTTTAAGACCCAAGATTTATGATTTTAAAGCAAACTTTTTAGGAGAAACATCTATGATAAATGATAGGCACACAAAACATAAGTATTCCAATGAAAAAGTTGCATCTAGTATGAATTATTCTTTAAATGCAATTTTTATTTAACTTAAATCGAACAAAATAATAATGCCATGTGTTACAGTAAGTGTTTTCTTTGTTATGACTTCTTTTAAATTTCTCTTACCTAGGAATTAAGATGCTTTAAGAATGGAGTTTCTGGCTGGGTGCGGTGGCTCACGCCTGTAATCCCAGCACTTTGGGAGGCCGAGGTGGGTGGATCACCAGAGGTCAGGAGTTCGAGACCAGCTTGGCCAACATGGTGAAACCCCCATCTCTACTAAAAATACAAAAAAATTAGCTGGGCGTGGTAGCAGGCGTCTGTAATCCCAGCTACTTCGGGAGGCTGAGGCAGGAGAATTGCATGAACCCGGGAGGTGGAGGTTGCAGTGAGCTGAGATTGCGCCACTGCACTCCAGCCTGGGCGGCAAGAGCGAAACTCTGTCTAAAAAAAAAAAAAGAAAAAAAGAAAAAAGAAAAGAATGAAGTTTCTGAAATGGTCCATTGAGCATATCTTTTGGGAAATAGTCGTGTTTAGGAAAATACGACATGTTCATTGCCAGAGAAGAGCTGATATATATGATTTGGTGTTGTATTTTAGCAAACATTTCAATAACTTTTTGACATTTTCCTGTAGTCCTTATTTACCTTATCAGTAGTTATAGTGACATATGATTGTCAACTTTTTATATTAAGACCAAACTAATAAATTAAACATGTTGTGTTTATATCTGATGAAAGCTGATGTTTTGGAAGGATGTTAAAATATACTGACAGGTCCGGTTCATAAGCTCTTTTGGTATAAATATGCAGATGACATCTTTAGATATTGTTTGTACACATGCTGATAGAAAGCCTTGACAATGTTAACAAATGCAAATGTCAACCTCACAATTTAACCTTTCTGTGTAGAGAAAAGATATTAGTTTTAAGTTGCCTGTATCTTTTAACTTTATTTCAAAGTTTTAATTATTTTTTAGCCTGTTATCATTACTGTTTCATGTATCACTAAAAGCAGCTGTTGGAATAAGATTTGTACTTGAGAACTTTTTTCTGTGGTGCTCCCATTTAAATGATTGCAACTGTAGAGATGTATATATTTTTCTGATTTTTAAATGTTTTTTCCCATGCTCGTTTCCTGCCTCTCGGATCTTTTTGTAGCATCCTTCTATTTATCTATACAAAGTACTTTGGGTTAATAAGTGAGCCTAAGGGAAATATTATGAATCTCCCTTTCTGTCTCACACATACGTTATGTTAAAACACTTCTTACAACACTTTACCACGCGTATGTCTGTGCTAAGATCAAACAGTTGAGAATGCCATGTAGCACTGCAGAAAATTTTGGTTTATGGAGGCTTATATGGGGCAGCAGTGGAGTGGACTAGAAAGAGCACTGAACTTCTAGTTAGAAGGCCTGGATTTAAATCCTGCCTTGGCCACCAACTGCCTCTGAGAATTTTTGCAGGTTAACTACACTTTGGGGCCTTTTTCATTTGTAAAATGGAAATAATGATACTTGTTTCACCTACCTCACAATGGGCTAATCATGAAATAATACATCATGAAAATGCTCTGAAAATGTAGTTTGGAAAATACATGGAAAAGACACATTTGGAAATCCTTATTACAGTGCCCTTATGTGGTACATCCTTAATGTTTTCTTGTTTACTTGCTCTGTTTCTAATAGACTAGTTTTCTGCTTAAATCTAAAACTAGCCTTGGAAATCTGAGTTTTGGACACTGTTAAATCCAAGATATTAAGATTTTATAGTCACTGCACACAATAGCCATTAGAAATAATATCACAGAATATACAATTGTATATTCTAAAGAATATATAATGTAACAAAAAGTGCAAATAACCAATAGTGTTCCTACAATAACACACTCAAAGACCACTGGTACCCTAAGTTTTGCACTTATACATAAATCTTTTTTTTTTCCCTTGACTTCATGGCCAATCCCTAGGCCACAGTAATTTCTGAATTTCCACATCCACATTCTTCTATTTATAGCTTATTTTTGATTTTGCCACATTTAATCTCTATTTACTGCAGTGCATTGTGTATGGTTCTGTTAAAACAGTAATATTTCAGATAGAGATAATATCACTATTTAAAGGGAGAAGTGACCTCAGATTAAGGAGACTTGTGTAGGCATATATATCTTATAAATACTCTGCATCTGGGTTGAGAAATACTATGATAAAATTGAACAAACTTGAATGCTTTTTTTTTGAGACAGAGTCACACTGTGTCCCCCAGGCTGAAGTGAGGTGGTATGATCTTGCCTCACTGCAGCTTCCATCTCCCTGGTTCAAGCGATTCTCCTGCCTCAGCCTCCCAAGTAGCTGGGACTATGGTTGTGTGCCAGCACACCTGACTCATTTTTGTGTTTTTAGTAGAGACAGGGTTTCAACCCGTTGGGCAGGCTGGTCTCAAACTCTTGACCTCAAATGATCCGCCTGCCTCAGCCTCCCAAAGTGCTGGGCTTACAGGTGTGAGCCACCGTGCCCGGCCTAATCTTGCATTTTTGAGAGGCATGCAAGGTTTATCATTGGCAATTGGATCAAATCCAAATTTGGCATTCTAGCATTCATTTTGCTCCCAGTTCTCCCTGACCCCCAAGCCTCATCATTTTACAAGCATAAATTGTCTTTATTTGCTTGCTGTAATCAAACTAATCTGACCTTGTTATGTACAGTTGCTTCACTTATTCTCACTTAGTTGTCTTTTTATACAAGCTATTCTGTCTGCAATTCTCTCCTCCTGCTTGTAACCTTATGGCCTTCTATATATAACTCAAAAATCATTACTCTAACGTAGTCTTTCTGGCTGATGCCATCTCCTCTACTTTATATATCTTTTATAATATATTTACATGAAAGGAAGAAAACACTTTTGTCCAAATAGTTTAACTTAAAAATTGGCTGTCATCTCAGAATTTAACTTAAATTTATACAAATATTTTGGTAGTAATTAATAGGTATATCGGTAGTAATTTGGTAGTTTGGTACATTTGGTAGTAATTAATAGGTACATTTTCTGCCTGTGTAGATTGTTTAAGAAGACAGTGATAATTATGCAAAGAAATGTTCAAATAACTGTTTGGGTAGTGATTTTGGCTTATTGGGTCACATTTCATCATGTTATGATAAATAAATTAAAAGAGTACTGTGATAGTGTCAGAATACATACTTCCAATTTAATTTAAACATGTTCCTTATTGCTTCATCCTGCATTCTCCAGTGTTTGTACTATCAGGTCCTAAACCTTATATTGCCTTTTAGTTTACTTTGTTTAATTAGTGTTGTTGCTCCAACTACATTATATGCTATTTTAGAACAGGAACTGTGATATAGCATGCTATGTAAGAGCATATAAATTCTAAGTAAATGTTTCTGAATGAGTAGATGAATAAGGTTATCAAATCTAATATTCTAGAAAAATTGAAATAATTGTCCACTTAGCTATTCTCTGTGTTAAGGGAAGAGTACCAAGTCGAACTATCATTACAATGCAGAGCTTTCCTAAGTCTGAATAAAATGCCTCTGTTATTCTTGGTTAAGATAGAGGACTTTGCTCTCCATATCAGCCAGAACCACACCCAAAGGTATTATTTAATAAGAGTGTAATAATGTTATTGAGCTGATCAGTGGCTTGAGCAAGAATTAGAAGCCTATATTATTTGATTCTATATTCAGTGTTACTTCCAGTGTACCACTTTGTCTTCTATAAATTGCACTTCTTGTAGTGGTCTGACTTTTTAAAAGTCATGTAGGACTCTGGCTTCCTCTAATTTCTCTGGTCTTCGTTTCTTTTTGGTTCAATATCTGTGGAATATGTTTGGGGGAATGGATAACCAAGGAATATCTATGTATTTTGGGTCCCAAGAGCTAAGTATACCATGGAAGGAAGCACTGTTGGGGAATGCAAGCCTCAGTAGTCCTAGAAGCTACAGTATTATCTCTTATATATTAACAAAGTTTTTTTTAATAAAAGGAAAAAAGATGATAGTAAACTCTTTGATGTCATCCTTTTGTTTTATTCTCATATTTTGGAACTTTGGCCTCTTAGCTCGCAGTTTCCTCATCTGTACAGTGAAGTGCTTAGACTAGACTAGTAGTTCTTAAACTCAAGCAACATCAGAATCACTGGGAGTGCTTGTTAATACACAGATTGCTGGGTCTACCCTGGAGTTTCTGATTCTGAAGGCCCGGGTGGGGCCCAGACGGGGCCTGGGGATTGACATTTCTGAAGAGTTTCATATTGAGGCTGAAGCTGGTGTCACAGGACCATACTTTGAGAACCACTGGAGTGGATGATCCCTGAGATCTCTTCCAGCTCTAAAATTTTTATAACTCAGCTCTGTCAATTTCCTGGACTTATTGGAACATACAAGGTACTCCTTGAATCTCTGCTTTATTTAATTTTGTTTGGTGCTGTTTCTCATCCTACTCTAAGTTGCTTTCCCTTAGAAATTATTTCCTTCCCCCAACCCCCCATTCTTTGTGTACTGCCAAACAGAATGTTTGTTTAAGTAATATTAGTGAAATACATTTCCAGAACTGCTCTTTGGGGAAATTTAAATGAAATTTTAAGGTATCATTAAGAATGCAAACAATAAATTCTTTGATTAGCTGTAGGCATCTTTACATTGGGATGACTAAAAAAGGTTCTGGTTAATTAGAAGTAATTTGTTAGGAACCTGAATTCTCTTTTTCTCTCTCTCAGATTAAAACTCAGTTCCCAGCTGGATGCTTATAAGTGCAGGAAATGTAATTGTCAGATGATTAATTGCAAAAGATAGATAATTAGAGTTCATATGCTGTGTCAAATATGGATAACCAAGAGGTTGACTTACATGTTGAAAGGGAGCAGCTGAAATCTAGATTGTGGGTTGTGGCTATACATAGGTAATTTACCTTTACTACAAGAGCTTGTAGAATGAACATTTGCCTGAACTTTGCCTTTTTAATCCCATTTTGAGCAAATTCCTCACAATAAAAAATACTGGAAGAGTTCCCACTACCTGAAATCAGGCTTAGAAAATTGAGCTGTTGCTGAGCCACTATTCTAACGTCAAATAAAAGATTTGGGCCATTTTCACTACCTTCTTCTTTTTAACTCTCTCTGTTAAACTTATCTGATATTTTTCCGCAGTTGAAATGACTTGTTTTTATTTACTAATTTTCAGTGGTTAGATCTTATTTCTTTTTAAATCAATGCCACTTGTTCCTGGAAATTAAATGCTTTCATGATAAATCATTGGATCTCAAGATGGAATCATTTTTGCCTTTTTAAAATAAATGTATTTCTGCTGTTTCTTTTTAAATCATCCAACAACAATAACAAAATAGTGAAATGAGAAAAAAGTCTTACCAACCTGTCGGTGATTAAATAGCCATCTCCAGTTTGGCTCACCTGTTGGTTTATTGAAAGTCACAGTGAAATTAATAAATACGACACTTTTCTCTTGCATTTGTAATAAGACTCTTTCTCAATCTTCTAAACTTTGTATTTTTACTAAAGAGTTTTTCAGCCCTCATAAATACTGTTTTACAGATTCAGCTAATGACCCAAATCCAGCTTGTTTGTTGTGTAGGAGTTGTATTAAAATAACTCACTGTATGTGTATTGTCATTAATGATATGCTCATTTTGATAATGGGGCTGCAGATTCTTAGTCTATAGTCCTTGGGGAGATGCTACAATTTTTTTTTTTTTTTTTTTTAACTAAGTATTGTTCTGGCTCCTTTCCTTGATTGGCCCAGAAATAGCAATCAGCTGGGGAGCAGGATGACATGCCTCTTAGCGATCCCTTTGATCTTTGAGATGAGTATCAACATTGTATGCTTCCTAATGGAAGTGTAATTTAATGAAATCTATTGGGTAAACATACTTCAGATGTTCAAAGGAGGTGACAAAATTTTTGCTGGCAGCCGGGACCTGGCTGCTTTCCAGCTTGCCTCTAGCTGCTATGCATATAGCATTGAGAAAGGCACTTAAAATAGGAACACAAAGTATTATTTTCATTGTGTTTCAACCCCCCTGCCCACCCTCCCCTACCAATTTCTTTCCCTTAAGTTTATTTCTGTGGTGTTTCTGCAAGTGCCCTTTGACATATCACCTTTCCCCAGTATAAAGTGGAATGTGAGATTTGATCTTTTTATATTTTCCTTGGTTTATTTCATGACATGAGTAGAACATTCGATGTATGGCACCAAACTCAGAAGAAGTTGTAGGCAGGAGACTTACATCAAAATCCTAGAGGGAAAAAAATGTACTCTATAAAAAGGACATATTTCAGTACCAGTTGATTAAATTAAGCATTCTATTTTGAGAGGAGATGATAGAGCATTTTTGTTTTAACAATCCTTGAAAAAGTGTAATGGAAATAAGCATAGACAGCAGGAGTCAGGGGACCTGACTAATCTCAGTGAAGTCACTTTCTAGCTGTGTCATGCAAGGCCAGTTACTTTCTCTCTCTGGACCTCAGTTTCCTTATCTGTAAAATGAAGAGATTGTATCAAGTGGTTCTAAAGGTCATTTTCAGCTCTGAGATGTGATTCTTTTTAAGACTGAAGATCAGCACTGTTCAATAGAAATGCTATGGCAGCCACATATGTAACTTTAAGTTTTCTAGTAACCACATCAAAAAATGCAAAACGAAAGAGGTGAAATTGATTTTAGTAATATATTTTCTTTAACCTAATAGCTCCAAATAAAATATTACCATTTCAAAATGTAATAAATGTTAAAGATTTTAATATTTTACATTCTTTGTTCTTGTCTTCAGAGTCCAGTATATGTTTTACACCTACAGTAGATTTCAGTTCTGACTATCCATATTTCAGGTGCTCAATCATCACATGTGGATGGTAACTACTGCACCACGTTATACAGCAGTTGTGGGTGCTACAATGCAAGTATGCTAAGCCACTTTTCCAGGAGCCTGTTGGGCATAAAAATAAAGGTTCCTGAGCCTCCACCTCTTCCCTCAGCCAGTGGTTCTCAATTTTGGCAGCACATTAGAATCACCTGCAGAGCTTTAGAAACTACTGATGCCTGGATCCCCTGCCAGAGATTTTAGTTTAGTTGGTCTAGGTGTAGCCAGGACCCAGGGATTTTTTTGAAAAGCTCCCCAGGTGATTCCAATGTTCGATCAAGGTTGGGCACTGCCTCCCTAGACATAATGTTCTTAAAAGGCAGCTGTGTCTTATTCCACAGACTTCCCATTACTAACGAAGATTCTGTCGTCTCCAATCTCCCCTTTTCCACCCCACTTTCTTGGCAATAAGGGGTATATAGAATCTTTAGGTCAGTCCCAAAATGTTGTCACTCAGTAAACCATAAACTGAGGGACTAATAGATATATGTGGACACTTTGAAGTGTTTTCAGAACAATAACAACAAAAAACATCATATAAGCTACAAGGGGAGCCTTTGACATTAGCCTTAAGGGTCTTTTACACTCAGAAATTCCGTGTGGTATATCAATGCAATTGCTGCAATCAGTAGTACTGTTTCGATATTATAACAGATTTATTTCTTAGATAAAAGCTATTTCTCCTATAGACCAGCTACTTCTTATAAAAAACAAATTGGCCAGGCACAGTGGCTCATGCCTGTAATCCCAACTTTGGGAGACCCAGGCAGGCAGATCATGAGATCAAGAGATTGAGACCATCCTGGCCAACATGGTGAGACCCTGTCTCTACAAAAAATACAAAAATTAGCTGGGTGTGGTGGAGAATGCCTGTAATCTCAGTTACTTGGGAGGCTGAGGCAGGAGAATCGCTTGAACGTGGGAGGCGAAGGTTGTAGTGAGCCAAGACCACGCCACTGCACTCCAGCCTGGCGACAGAGTCTCAAAAAAAAAAAAAAAAAAAAAAAAAACCAGAAAAACAAATTGATTGAGTTATAATTCACATAGCATAACATTTTCCATTATAAATATACAATTCAGTGATTTTTTAGGATATTTATACAGTTGTTCAAACATAACTGTAATCCACACTTTTTAGTTTTATGACACTTCTTAGAGGCTCCCTCACGCTCATGTGCAGTCAGTCCTCATTCGTACTCCCATTCCATGTGACCACTGACCTGCTTTCCTGCTTCCTCTTTCCATAGTTTTGCCTTTTCTAGAAATTTTATATTAATTTGTGAGTAGAATCGGGATAAATCAATATGGGAGAAATTGCTATCTTAAAAATACTAAGTCTTCCAGTCCATTTAGTTAGATTTTCTTTAATTTCTTTTAGCAATGTTTTGTAGTTTTCAGTATACAGGTCTTGTACCTCTTTTGTGAAATTTATTTCTAAATATTTTCTTTTTAATTGTGTTGTGAATTATGTTTTTTCTTTCCTTTTTCATTTTTTCATTGTTAGTACATAGAAATACAATTGATTTTTGTATATTCATCTTGTATCCTGCAACCTTGCTGAACCCTTTTAATATTTCAAGTAGTTTTCTTTGTTGATTCTTCTGGATTTTCTACATAAAATATCATGTCATCTGTGAATAAAGACAATTTTACTTCTTTCCAATGTGTATAACTTTAATTTTAAAATTTTCTTTATTTTTTATTTTTGCCTTTTTGCACTGGCTACACACTAATATAATATTGAATAAGAATGCTAAGAATGGATTTCTTTGCTTTCATCCAATTTTAGGGGGAAGTATTCTGATTTTCACTATTAGAATGATGTTAGCTACAGGTATTTTGTAAATGCCCTGTATCTGGTTGAGGAATTTCCCTTTTATTCTGAGTTTGTTTTTAGTCTATATTATAAATAGGTGTTGGATTTCATCAAATGCTATTTCATTCTGTTGAGATGATCATGTTGTTTTTGTCCTTTATTGTGTTAATATATATTGCATTAATTGATTTTTAGATGTTAAACCAGCCTCGTATTCGTAGGATAAATTTTACTTTGTAATAGTGTATAACCCTCCTTATATGTTGCTGTGTTTGGTTTACTTATATTGTGTTAAGGATTTTTACATCTCTGTTTACTAGGGATATTGGTCTGGAGTTTTCCTGTTGTATCTTTATCTGACATTTGCATCATGGTAATACTAGTCTCATAGAACGAGTTAGGAAGTGTTTCTTCCTCTGTTTTCTAAATGATGATTTTGTGTAGGGTTGTTTATTTCTTCCTTAAATGTTTGATAGAAAATTCATCAGTGAAGCCACTTGAGTCTGAGCTTTCTGTGTGAAGATTGTTTTACTAATTTAATTTTGTTACTTCTTATATTCTATTACCTTTTGAGTCTATTTTTATAATTTATATATTTCTAGCAATTTGTGCCCTTCATCTAAGTTCTCTGATTTATTGACAATAAATTCTTAATAATATTCCTTTATAATCTTTTTTATTTCTGTAGTGTCTGTAACAGATGTCTCCTCTTCTGTTCATGGTTTTGTAATTTTTGTGTCTTAAAAACAACTTTTGGTTTCTTTTATTATTTATCTGTTTTCTGTTTTGTTGATTTTGACTCTGATTTTTATTTCCTTTTTATACCTACTCCAGGTTTCATTTGCTCTTCTTTTTCTAGCTTCTTTTCTAGAAGTGAGATTATTGATTTTAGACTTCCCTTCCCCTGCCCTCCTTTCCTCTTCCTTTCCTCCTTCTTTCCTCCTCCTTTCCTTGCTCTGTTGCCAAGGCTGGAATGCAGTGGCGCCATCTCAGCTCACTGCAACCTCCGCCTCCCAGGTTCAAGTGATTCTCCTGCCTCAGCCTCCCGAGTAGCTGGGATTACAGGTGCATGCCACAACGCCCAGCTAATTTTTGTATTTTTAATAGAGACGGTGTTTCACCACGTTGGCCAGGACAGGATGGTCTTGAACTCCTGAACTCAGGTGATCCACCTGCCTCAGCCTCCCAAGGTGCTGGGATTACAGGCATGAGCCACCGCACCCAGCCAGGTCTTTCTTTCTTAAGACAAGTGTTTAAAGCTCTAAATTTTCCCCTACCAGGTAGCTGCTTTTAAAATGTAAACCTGTGGACATTTTCTATATTATTGCCCAGATTAATGTTAATATTGGGCTATAATAAAATTTGAAAACAGGCTTGGGAAGCTAAGAATTGGAGCTTTTTTTCAGTAGTAACTCAAATGCTTTTAAGGTCTCAGTAATTGTTTAAGGTATATGAAATGCACAAACTGATGGAAATGTTTCTTTCTTGATTCATTGAAGAAGCCTGAATGTTTTACCACAGTATTTTTGCTTTAGAAAAATTAGGTCAATAATAGGAATCACATGCCAATGGTCCATTTCATTGATGGGAAGAATTCAGTAATGGTCTTTTTTTTTTTTTTTAGTTAAAAAAAAAAAGTTTCTCCATAAATTTTTATTTGAAAGCTTTCAAGCATATAGAAAAGTGGGAAGAAGTGTACAATTGTCCATGTACCTCTGCCTAAATTCAGTAACTGTTAATGCTTTTCCTCATTTGCTTTCTCTCTAAGAGAGGGATTATTGAATTCAATCTATGAATGTTTCTCAAGAAGGAATTAAGGATAAAGTGCCAAGTTTCTATCTTGAATAACGAGGTGTTTCAAGGGATGGCACTACCTAATCAAGATGGGAAAGACTAGGGGTGGGGCAAGTTGGTTTTTTGTTTATTTTGGTAGGGGAATAGTTGTAGAATCAGTAATTCACTTTACGTGGTTTAAATTTGAGATACTTCAGATACATCCCAGTGGAGAAATTAAATAGCCAGTGAGATTTATCAAGTTTGAGTTCAGAGGAGAAACTGAGTTAAACCAATTTTGACATCAGCATATAGATACTATTTAAA
This sequence comes from Nomascus leucogenys, assembly GCF_006542625.1. Classification (NCBI taxonomy): domain Eukaryota; kingdom Metazoa; phylum Chordata; class Mammalia; order Primates; family Hylobatidae; genus Nomascus; species Nomascus leucogenys. Next base: position 21,080,233 of record NC_044383.1, on the reverse strand, counting down.
GTTTCAGAAATAAATGAGGATACTTAGGGAGAGAAGAGAGCTCTCGACCAAGCTCGCAGGAATTGTATTTAGAGTTCAAGTAGAATTTAGAATTGTATTTAGAGTTCAATTCAATGACTTGAATTATGAAAAAAAGCTTCTAATGAGGAAGATCATTTCTACAGAAGAGACTATTTCAAAAAAGAGGGCATTTTAACCAAGTTGGATACTATTGAGAAGCTGAGTGAAATGAAGACATAAAAAAGTATCTATTTGATTGTCAGCTTGATGGTCACTGTTAACCTTGACAAGAACCTGTAGGTTGAGTGGTAGGACCTAAGATTCAGCAAATCCCTTTAAAGCCTGACTTGGCCAGGTGCGATGGCTCACGCCTGTAATCCCAGCACTTTGGGAGGCCAGGCCTAAGTGGGAGGATCACTTAAGCCAAGAGTTCAAGACCAGCATAGGCAAATAGGGAGACCACCCCCCCCCCCCGCCATCTCTAAACAAAATAAAAATAAATAAAGCCTGACTTGATCATTTCTAACCATAGTTATTGAAGTATTTATATATGAAGATTGGGCAAGGTGCAGTGGCTCATGCCTGTAATCCCAGCACTTTGAGAGGCTGAGGCAGGCAGATCCCTTGAGATCAGGAGTTCAAGACCAGCCTGGCCAACATGGTGAAACTCTATCTCTACTAAAAATATGAAAAATTAGCCAGGTGTGGTGATGCGCACCTGTAGTCCCAGCTTCTCGGGAGGCTGAGACAGGAGAATCGCTTGAACCTGGAAGGCGGAGGTTGCAGTGAACCAAGATCGGGCCACTGCACTCCTGCCTGCCTGGGCAACAGAGCAAGACTCCATCTCAAAAAAAAAAAATTATACATGAAGATTATTTAAGGCAAAATTATTGATTTATTAAACAAATTCAGTTTTAGGTTCATTTCACTTAAGCAGATATTTATCAGTAACCTATTCAAATACTCTTGATAATGTAGATGGTGAAAATGGGCACTGTAGTTTTTCAGTCAGTGTGAACCTGGTATGCTGCTGACAAAGGACTGTTTCTGCTAAGAACAGAAGTTTACTCTGAATGTATATGTGATCACAACCACTTAAAAGTATTTTTCAGCAGAGTTTTTTTAATACCTCTTTTCTTTCTAACCAATACAACTGCCAGTTGTACCAATGTTTAAAGTAAGTTGCCTAAATAAAAAATAAACAAGCTAGCTATTCTTTCTTCGGCAATAGGGGGTAGAGGTAATGGTGATAAAAGAAGGGAAACATATGAGGACATGTGACTAGATTGATTATTATAAAGTGATTTACAGCTGGGTGCGGTGGCTTACGCCTGTAATCTCAGCACTTTGGGAGGCCGAGGCAGGTGGATCACCTGAGGCTGGGAGTTCAAGACCAGCCCAGCCAAAATGGTGAAACCTCATCTCTACTAAAATTACAAAAATTAGCTGGGCGTGGTAGCAAGCACCTGTAATCCCAGGTACTCGGGAGGCTGAGGCAGGCGAATCACTTGAACCCAGGAGGTGGAGGTTGCAGTGAGCTGAGATCTTGCCACTGCACTCCAGCCTGGGTGACAGAGCTAGACTCTGTCTCAAAATAATAATAATAATAATAATAATAATAATAATAAATAAAGTGATACAACTTTAGAAGCTTTGCCTAGTTTTAAGTTCTTGCTCTGATACTTATTTTCTTTCTGAACTTGGGCAAATTATTTAATCTCTGTGCTTCAGTTTTCCTATCTGTAAAATGGAAATAATATCTGCCTCAAAGGATTATTGTGAAGAGTAAATCAACATACACACACATACTCACAGCTCTTAGAATAGTATCTGATCCATAGTAAGCTCAAAAGATATATTAGCTATTATTTTTGTCTGACACAAATTAGGTTTGTTTTTAACTTGCTCAATTTCAGAGTAAAATGTAATCTAAATTAGGCCAAACTTTCCAAGAGAGATGGTTCCTTTGGCTTGAGACTTTCCTCAGTTGTAAACCCACAAACCACACTTGGTTACTCAGTGTATTGAGTGACACCATTTAATTACTGATTCACCTTACTTTACCATTTTTGTATTATATTTTCCAGCTCTAGAAAACAGACCTGGATGAATATGTAAATAGATTAAAGTTTATCTCTCATGTACAGTCTCACATAAACTAGTGCCAGTTTTACTTATGGGGAAGGATGAAAGATATTTGATTAACCTCTTCTAAAAGTTATGGTTCTTAAAATAAGAAATCATGCCATTATTTTCAGCTGACTCCCCACTGTTTATATTAAATGGCATGAAATATTATAATAGATTACCCCTAAATAATTTTCATTATGATTCAGAATATTTGATGTTCTTTGGTATGACGTTTCTCCACTGGATTATGTCCTACATATAAATGCTTTCTCTCCAAGCATTGAGAATGCGCTTGAGTTCTTAGTTAAAACAAGTCTCTGTCAGCAGCCAGCCAGGTTTATACTGACTGAAGAATTGGTCTTTCTATTTTATTAGACCATAATCTGCATTTTCCTCATCCATAAGGGGATAAGGTTAAGTTATTCTTAAAGAGTCTCATAATTCTGAAGTGCTATTATTCTGTGATTTATAAAGTGTTAATATATATTTATACTTTATTCTATGACAGCATTAAAGTTGGTTTATTTTGTTTGAAGTTGGATACTTTTCCTCTTACTTGATTTATCCACAGATTCCAAACACATGGTAAACTAATCTCCTCACCGCCACCACCACCACCAAATGAGCTCAATGGGATTTCCTTACTTCTTAGAGTTCCTAGATACTTTTGTAAAATCTTCTTTCTTAAAAAAAAAAAATTTATAAAATGTGCTGTGACTATTTAGAGGAACAAAATGACCGTAATTTGCAAATATATTTAAACTAGACAGAAAAGAAAAAATAAAGATTGTGGGATACATTCATTGTAACTGTTGATTTGCTATTTTTGAGTTTACTCATATGGGGCTCAAATGAAATAAAGATTGAGTGGACACATTTAGAGTTTTGACCACCATTTTTTTGTTTATGTGACTTCCAAGGGTTATCATATTTAGATGAACAATTTTCTTAGAAATGCTGTTGCTTCAAGTGGTAGGTGCTCTATTCAGGTAGCCTGTCACTTTAATAAATGTCTTCCCTCCTAAGTGTCTCTACCTAAATTATTCTGTTTTCACCCCTGGGACTGAAATGTTTTCCAGTAGAGTTTTATCTAAGGAGAAAGGGGGTGGGAGGGATGGTACCATCAATCATTCATCTGCTAGATGTCAGCAAAGGCTTAAATGAAGAAATAACCAGGCTTTCGGAAAAGTTGCCTTATCTAGTCTGTATCCTGTACAAATATTTCAACATTAGGTAAGGGGAGATATGGCATTTAATAAATATATATAAGGAAAAATTAGGGTATTTAACTTCTTTTTACATTGTATTGCTTGCAATACTATGATAGATATCATACCTCTGAAACTTTTTTGCTAAAGTCACACATGACCCCTGTTTCCGAGGTCTTTCTCCAGCTTTTATCTTACTTGTCGTCTATGTAGAACTTGATTCCCTCCCTCCTTCTCGAAACTAGCTTCCTTGATTCCATACTCCCTTGGTCTCCCCCTGGGTCTCTGTTCTTAATCTCCATTGGATTCTCTTTTTCTGCTTTCATCTTAATGTTTGCATTTTCATGTCATTGTTGTTTTGACTTGTCATCTCTTTATTTTCTCTGGTTAATTTTATGTATGCCCATGGCTTTCACCAATGTCTATAGATTAATGACTTCAAAATTATATCTCTAGCCTAGACTTTCACATTGCATTCTGTACCATTTTTTCAATTGTCCATTTCACATGTCCCAGTCCTACAGACATTAAAATACTGTCTTCCAACTTGAATTCATTAAACTTATTATCTTTTCTCCAAAACCTGTTCTTCTTCCTGCATTTCTTCCCGCATTTATTATTCTGGTTAACGCATATGTCGGTTATTCTAATTAATGTGCCATCTACGCAGTTACTCATATGAGAAACCTTGAAGACATTTCATACTTGTTTCTTTGCCTTACCCTCACCCCCACTACGTCTCATGGATTCCACCTCTAGAATATCTCTACCTCCATCTTCACTGTTGCTCTCTAAATGAGAGCAACATGATCGCTCTCTTGACCTTTAGGAACAAGTCTGAGACCTCTGTCTTCAGTCAAGTCCTCCTGTCTGTTTTCCACTTTGAGTTGAGAGGAAACTCCTGAAAAAGCTGATTATATCAAACTATTATTTTTGTGACTTTACAGTACCTATAGGAGTTCATAAAGCCTCAGTCTACCAGTCAAATGTAGCTAAAAGACATGATATCCTTGACCTTTTCAGTGTTTTTCACACATTGAAATTGGTTGCCAAGGCCGGGTGTGGTGACTCACGCCTGTAATCCCAGCACTTTGGAAGGCCAAGGCGGGCGGATCACGAGGTCAAAAGATCAAGACCATCCTGGCCAACATGGTGAAATCTCATCTCTACTAAAAATACAAAAATTAGCTGGGTGTGGAGGCTCGCGCCTGACGTCCCAGCAACTCGGGAGGCTGAGGCAGGAGAATCGCTTGAACCCGAGAGGCAGAGGTTGCAGTGAGCCGAGATCGCACCACGGCACTCACTCCAGCCTGGTGACAGACAGACTCCATCTCAAAAAAAAAAAAAAAAAGAAAAGAAAAGAAAAAAAAAAAGAAATTGGTTGCCAACATTAAAATATTGAGAGATATCACAAGCATTCAAATTTCAGGTTTCTACAGAAATTCTAAGAGATCGGGAAAATTTGGAAATAGCTACAGCTAAGTGGCTTTCTGCTGGGTGGAACATTTTGTCTGGGTCCCCACTGTCACCTGCCATTTCACCCACTTTTATTATTGGCCTCCCTCCTGTAGGCATCTGAGTTTGCTTCTCCTAGATCAATGTTGGACTCTTGATTATGCCTTTTAAGGCCTCCTATGATGACCTTTCCCTTCTACCTACCGTTTTCTCTTACAATTCTTTTCCTTTCACCCTGTGCCCATACATGCTATAGCTCCACCATTTAGAGTTGTGCATCACATTTTAGGCTTCAGTTATTTTATACATGCTATGTCCTTATCCTGGAATGTTTCTCCTTTCCTTCTTGCCTGCTTGACAAACTACTTAGCATGTAAGCCCCAGGTCAAGCTTCTTGTTTGTAAAGCTGTTCTTGACCTGATTCAACCAAGTTAGTTCCTTCCTTTATTTGACTGTATCAAAATAAACCTCCATTTTCTAGTGTGTCAAGTTTACACTTACTGCAATTATTTGTCTTCATGCCTGCCTTTCCTGGTATCATCGAGGAGCTCACAGTTCAGGAACCTGTTTCATTACTAACACAATATCTGGCATACACAGCTGCTCAATACATTGTTGTTAAATGAAGAAACAGATGGATGAATATAGAACCCTATATCTGTAGTCTTATTTAGATTTGTTATCTTTTTTGGTCTGAGTACAAGATGGTCAATAAAACTTCATGGCTTTATTAAATAATAAAATTTTCTCCCCAAAATTAGTAGTAATCCTTATTTTATGTTATCATAACATTTTCAGTTTATAACTGAAATTCCAATATTTCTGGTCTTTCATGGTAAGCTATTTTAGTAAATTTAAATCTTTCTGTTCTCTCTTAAGGTAAATTCTTTGTTAAAATTCTTAAAAGATATTTACAAAAAAATGAACAAAAAGAAAAAAATGAAAGAAGTAAGAAAGTAGATATTCTAAAATTCCACCTCTGATCAACATTTTACATACCTTGATTTTTTAAGAATACTATATTAATAGTCATACTTTAAAAGGACTCTATGTAATTTAATTACTAATTGGAAGTAAAAACTTTTTTGCTACTCCCTCCCCAACCCCCTGCCCCCACCTCCCGCCCTCAGAAATCGAAAACTTTTACACTAAAATTTTCATGTTTGCTTTTAAATTGAATAGTCAGATTGTTTTTGTTTGTTGGGGATAATTGAGCAACTTATTTTCTAAAATAATGCCTGAAATTAAAATGTAGCTCTTTCTTAAAAGGGATAAAGCATGAGTTTATAACAGCACAGTTTGTATGTGGGAACTTTTAAAGTTGACATTTACTTCAATTCCTATGATCTTAGGCCCTCGAGTTTCTACAATATTATATCCTCCGTGCTGTTTTACCAATAAACATAAAGTGGTTAGTTAGCCTTAAAGTTAAGTAGCAAAATATCTCTCTGCCCATGTTCCCTAGAATCCTTACTTTTTTTTTGGAGACAGGGTCTTGTTCTGTTACCCAGGCTCTAGTGCAGTGGCATGGTCACGGCTCACTGCAGCCTCGAACTCCTGGACTCAAGCAATCCTCCCACCTCAGCGTTCTGAGTAGCTGGGACCACAGGTGCATGCCACCACACCCAGCTAATTTTTTTTTTTCTAATTTTTTGTAGAGACCAAGTTTTACCATGTTGCCTGGGCTGGTCTCCAACTCCTAAGCCCAGGCAAATCCTCCCACCTCGTCCTCCCAAAGTGTTGAGATTACAGGCGTGAACCACTGTGCCCAGCTTCTTACTCTTTTTAAATCTACTATAATTTTTTAACTTATTCTAGATAAATTAGATATTCATATTTGCTTGTTGTTATCTGTGTTGCAGTTATATCTGTGACCTTCCAGTCAACAACCCCTACACAAAAAAGAAAGACATTAAATCAAATAGAATTGAATGGTTAACAAATGTGATAAATATAGTATATTAGAAGGACGCCTGCAGATGTTTATGTGTTGAATTTCTTACATGAACATGACTGTGGACCCACTGTCATCAGGTCATGCATTCTGAATTATTTTGCTAATAGTGAACTGGATTTATTTGCATCTGTCTTCGTTTTCTTCCCAACTCGTGCTTATGACCAGAATCATGAGCATATCTTTATTAGTGTTGGCTCTAGCCACTGGAATAAAATGTCCCCAGCTTCCTCAAGGATGGGGAGATCATGACCTTTTCAAGAAAGTGTAAACTCTAATCCTATATAACCCTGTGTGCTTTTTTAAAAATGGTAATTTAGGATTAAACTTCTTTCTTTTATCACAATTAACTTTGACTTCCTTTTCATTATTCTGTTTCTAGTGTTGGTATCCTTCAAGTAACTGAATTCCATGTTTTTACATAGTGATTCTTTAGTAATAAACAAAATAAAGGGTTCTATAGAAGTTTGGAGTGTGTTTGTTTATTTATTTTTATTGATACATAATAGATGTACATATTTTCAGGGTACATGTGATAATTTTATATATTTATATAATCAAATCAGGGGACTTGGGATATCCATCACCTTAAATATTTTTCTTTATGCTAGAAACATTCTAATTATTCTCTTCTAGTGATATTGAAATGTACAGTAGATTGTTAACTGTAGTCATTCTACTGATCTATGGAACACCAGTTCTTATTTTTTCTATCTTACTGTATATTTGTACCCATTAATTAACCCCTCTTCATCCTCCTCTCCCCTTATCCTTCTACGCCTCTGGTAACCACCAATCTGTTCTCCATCTTCATGAGATCTGCCTTTTTAGTTCCCACATATGAATGAGAACATGTGATATTTGCCTTCATGTGCTTGACTTATTTCACTTAACATCATATAGAATATGCTTTTTATTTCAATTGCTTAGGCTTTCTCTCACTTCCGAAAGAAAGCAAACAAATTTTCTTGCTGCCTATTGTTTTTCCTAAGAAGACAGAAGATGCTACTTTGGTAAGTTGCTAATTTTGTAATTCGTGAAATCTAAAATTAAAATTTTGATTTTGAGCAAATGCTTTCATTAAATAAATTTTCTAAGTTTTCTTCAGCTAACAGATGGTGGCTTTGGTAGAAATTTTAAGAGGACAACCGTTATATTAATGTTTAATTCTTGTGGAGTATATGATAGAAATCATCTGGTGTCACTAATTGGTCAGTTTTGAAAGTTTTGTTGCTTGTTGCTATCTACATGAAATAGTGCATTTCTGATGTAATCTCTTGGGCCATTAGTTACCATTTCTTATTTCACCCAATGCATATATGTATGATGTCATAGATCTGCAGAAAGGGGATGGATAAGATTCACGGGATTCCTTATTCCTTCTTAAATGGGCCAAAATGTGATTGTTCTCCATGGCACAGGTTTCAGCATTCTGACACTTTACGAAATGAGTCAAAAATGGGGATTCCTTCTTTCTCCCTTGAGAAACTGCTCCATGGTCCAAAAGATCTCACTGTTTTGGAACTTTTCTTAAACCCATGGCTGAAATTTCCCCATCATTTAAACTATACTGCTGAAAAGTTGTTCTAAAAATACAACCTGAAGTTCTTGTTGCATTGTTGGAAAACTTACCTAGAAGATGCTAGAGATGGTTCTGCCAGTATGATGAAAATGATTACAGTTATGATGATTATAAAGATGTATAAAGAAAACTCTCCCTTCTACTTCTATCCCCTATCCCAGTTTGCCATTCCAACCTCCTCCCAAATCTCCAACCCAGGTAACTACTATTACGAATTTCTTGTGTATCTTTACAGATTCTCTTTAAATATACGCAAGCAAATACAAACGTATATTCTCCCCCGACGCTGCTTTAAACAAACAACAAAATGGCACATCACACAAAAGACAGCATATGCTATACACACTATTTTGCACCCTGCTTTTACAGTCGATCTTGGACAATTTTCCATATCAATATGTAAAGAGCTTTTTCATTCTTTTTTTTTTATAGCTTATTGGTCCCATTGTATGGATGTACCAGATTTATTTAACCAATCCATGTGAATTAGCTTTTGCTATTGCACATGCTGCTGAAATGAATAACTCTGAACTATGTCATTTTTCATATGGACATTTTTCATAAGAAGTAGAATTACTTATTCAAAGAATATATGGATTTGCAATACTGATCATTCTTTCATAGTTGTCCTCTATGGGGGATGTATTAATTTACATGACCCCAGCATTGCATGGAGATATTGGTTACTTGCAAATTGAATTATCAGTTATAAAATGAAGTACCAAACTTCTGAATATTGGTTAACTAATAGGAGTAAAGGGAAGGTCACTGTAGTTTTTATTAGCTTTTATGAGCAAGATGGAATGTCTTTTTATATGTTTTCAGAAACTGTTCTTATGCTTTGCTAGTTTTTTTGGTGGGGGTGTGTGTGGGGATTGGTTGTTGATTTCTTTTGTTAAGTTCTATTTTTTTTTTTAATGCTTTGAAGATTGTTCCTTATCAAAGATGAAATCTGCATGTACTTTTCCAGTTTATTATGTCTTTTATTTCGTTTAGTCAAACACTAAATTTATACTATGTTTATTTTATATGTTGCCGAACATTTTTGTTTTTTATATAGTTGAAATTATTAATCTTATATAGTTATGCTTTTAGAGTCATAGTTGCAAAGGGTTTTTGCATCTCAGAATTATAAAAAATTAAGTTTAATCCTGGTTGTCTTGTCTTTAATGTTTTTACCTTAAATGAGGACTTTTCTTCCACTATATGTTCTCACTGGTTGTTTGTATAACTTGATTTCTATATTTTAATCTTGTAGCATGCTACCGTATTAAATTCACTTATTGTTTGCAATTCAGTTTATTATCTTGAATTTTTGAGATATACAATTATATAATCTGTAAGTAATGATGGTTTTACCTCTTCCCTTCCAATTTTATGCTTCTAACTTCTTTTACTAATCTAATTATGTTTGCTAGTATTTCTAGTAAAATGTTAAATAATAGTAGTGTTAGTGGTCACTTTATTGTCTTTTTTTAAAACAGCTTTATTGAGATATACTTGACATATATGTGGCTGTGCATAAACTATGGTATATGCTTGCTTTTTATTCCTTTGGTGCTTACTTCTTGCCTTCTGTGGGATAAATCACATAATTTTTTTTTTTTTTTTTTGAGATGGGGTCTTGTTCTGTCACCCAGGCTGGAATGCAGTGGTGTAACCACGGCTCACTGTAGTCTTAACCTCCCAGGCTCAAGCAGTCCTCCCACTTCTGCCTCCTGAGTAGCTGGGACTGCAGGTGTGTGCCACCACGCCTGGCTAATTTAAATCACATAGTTTTTAATATTCTGTTCTATCTTAATTATTAAAATTTTAGTTATATAGTAGTCCCCCGTTATCTACAGTTTCACTTTCTGTGGTTTCAGCTATCCATAGTATAGTATAATAAGATATTGTATCATTGTTGTTAGTCTCTTACTGTGCCTAATTTATAAAATAAAATTAATTATAGGTATGTATTACAGTCATGTGTTGCTTAACGACAGGAGAATGTTCTGAAAAATGTGTCGTTGCCATTTCATTGTGTGAACGTCCTAGAGTATACTTAAACAAACCTAGATGGTCTAGCCTATTGTTCCTAGGTTACAAGTCTGTACAGCATACTACTGTACTGGAGACTGTAGGCAATTGTAACACAATGATACGTATTTGTGTATCTAAACATATCTAAATATAGAAAAGGTACCCTAAAAATGTGGTACTATAATCTTATGAGACTGCCTTCATATATGTGGTTCGTCATTGACCAAAACATTAAGCAACACATGACTGTAGGGAAAACTATAGTATATATAGGGTTTGGTGTTATCTGAGATTTCAGACATCCACAGGGAGGTCTTGGAATACATCCCCCACAGATGAGATGGGCTACTATGCCATTTTGTGTTATTTTTTAGTGGTTCCTGTGGAGAGTACAATGTGAGTCTTTGGGTTTTTGCAGTCTACTTTCAAACAATATCATATTACTTCCTGGATAATGTAGACGTTACACACTGGAATTCCATTCACCTGTCTCTCACCATTTTGCTCTTGTTGTCTTCTATTTTACTTCTACATATGCTATGAGATTTATGACATATGCACAGAAGAAGTCTTTTATATTTACCCAAGTATTTACTCTTATTGGAGTTCTTTTTACCTTCTTGCAAATCTCATTTCCATTGAGTGTCATTCCTCTTCAGTTAAAGAACTGGTTTTAGCATTTCTAGTACCTCTGGGTAGTTCTGTAGGAGGTAAATTCTTGCATCTTTTATCTGTCTGAAACATTTATTTATTTCACCATCATGTTTGAATGATATATTCACTGGATATTGAATTTTAGTTTGACAATTTCTTTCTGTTATTTCTGTATTTAAAGCTGTTTTTTTTTTGTTTTTTGTGGGATTTTTTTTTTTTTTTGCTTCTTCATGCATCTTGGAATTTTTGATTGGGTGTCAAATATTTAATATAAAAGTACAGTAGAGAATGAAGTAAGGGAGCAGTTGTTTTGGCTTTTTTGGTTTTGAATAAAGTTTTACTTTTGTTTCAGGCATCCGGAATGGAAGGGTTAAGTCAATCTGATCTTCAGTTGGACTGTGTGCGGCTTTTTAAGCTTCAGTTTAATTCAGATGTCTTTAGGCTGGAGTTAGGATTCTCCTTTCAGCATCGCTTAAGCTCCAAATGCTGGTGAGTTTCCAGAGATCTCTTTCTGCTTTTCAGCTGAGCCGCAGGGAGATTTTCCTGTGCTTTATAGCACCACTGCTTTTTTGGGTCTCTGGCAAGTTCCCTATATTCTCCAGTCATGCTCCTGGCTTTCTGCACCTTGAGAGAGTTCTCTCTGCCCTGCTGCATAGACTAAACCTTAGGAATGTAGTTGCCTTACACCCTTTGAAGATTCTGAATGCGTCAGAATATTTTCTCTCAGCCCTTCTGTGCCTCTCTTCCACTCTAACTTTTGGTGGCTGAAATGCCAGAATGCCTCAGACAGGTTTCCATCAGCTCTTCTGCCCCCCACCTCCACCCTCAAGCCTGTACTACACCCAAGATGTCAGAGCATTTAGCACAGACTTCCTTTAGTTCTGCTGCCTGGCACCCCTCCTTCAGAGAACTGGCTTAAAATTGGGAGAGGTCTCGCATGACCCAGGGGGCATCTCTCTTAGCTCTTTTACCATGCTCTGAGCACTCAATGATGAACTATAGGAAAAAGCATTGGCTGGTTGACCCTATTACCTCACTCTGTGGCTCAGGCTCCTTGAGATCCTAATCTGTTGTGCCAGGTCTAATGCAGCCCTTAAAAGTTTGCCAGAAGTTTGGCTGGTTTCTTCTTACTTAGATCTGTGGAGGTTTCCCCGACTCCACCATGAATGAGAACAGCTGTGGCTCTCTTCTCTTTAAGAAAAAGGTTCATGATGTTCTGGAATGTAGTTTCTTTAGGTGTCTTTGTCATCAGCTTTCTGATAGGTTTTCAGAACTATGATTTTGTGGCTTCTCCAGCTTGTATTTGTTAAGGTGCAAACAATAAGTCTATTGTGATTTCCTGTATCCTTTGGGAAGCAGAAGTCCTGTGTTATTCTTGACATAGCCCTGCCTCTTCTGCTTCTCTGAACATACTGTGTCTAGGAGGGCTTCTGCCAGCAACCAGCTTAAACCTGTTCTCACGTTTGTTGTTTCAAACAAAGGAAATAGATTTTGTGCTTCCGAACAAGTCCCTCATCTTTACGAAGTGTATTTTGGCTGGTGCTTCTCAAGCTTATCTATTGCTGAGCACTCTTATTTTTCATGCTCTTTGTCACCTTCACTAAGTGGCTTGTGCATGATCTCATTGGCTTTTGGATACCTCTCCACATATTTTGGAGTCTGTGAATAATATCTGTTTTATAGTTTTGCCAGAAATAGAGAATTCAGGGTATATTTGTTCTTGTTTTTCATCCATCTATTCTATTCAAGGGGGTAGGAGAGACAAAAGTGATGACTTCAAGGGAACCTGTTAACTTATGAAGCTGTGTTCATATTGTGAGTCCCACTTAATATGACAAACAAGTATGCATTTTTATTTCCTCTAAGCAGATGCATAGACTGGGTCTAAGAATGGTTAGACACCCTTTCTGCAGCCCACAGGTAATAAATAGCAAAACTGGAATTTGAATTATTGTTTCATTCATACTACTAAATCATGTGCTGATAACAAAGTGGGTTATCTTTGAAATTTTTATGTTTTTTTACTGTCTGAATTCTTCAGAGTTCGGGATAAAATATACAAGTACTTTCTCCTGTAGGGACAGAGCCAAAGGGTGAGTGGGAACCTAAATCCTCAGAAAACATTGAACGCTCAAAGCAGAGAAAATCAAGCTCAGATACAAGCAAATAATGTCAAAAGCAAAAAGACCAAAATTGGGAGACAAACTTGAGTCACAAGAGCCAAGAAGAACTGGAATAGAGTAGCCATCTGGTCTTTTTAGTCAGGAGAGGTTGGGTCATAACTGGGATTGGGTCTAAAGTGGCTGTGTTGGACATGAGTATTTGAGGCCACATTAAAATAAAGAGCTCAGAGGCAAACACAGTTTTGTATGCTAGAGGATAAACTTGCTGGCATTCTCAATAATAATTGTTATAATCAGAGTAGTTGTTTTTCTTTAATTCCTAGTGTGTGCTAAGCACTATAATTGCTGCTTTATTAACTTTATCTTAGCTAGACCTGAAGTCCATATGAGTTCTTAATCACCGCTTAAAAGGACAAAGCTGGAATTTGAACCCAGGCTCATCAGTTGCCCAAATCCGAGGCCTTTCTACTTTATAATATTGTTTCTTCTAAAGGCAAGAAAATACCAGCCAAGAAAACAAATTTAAAGAAGTGGTAGAAAGTAGCCCCAAAACTCAATTAAAAATTAAGATGCATTTACAATATGAAATGTAATTAGAGCAAAAATAAGAAAAACAAAAAGGAATGACCTCTTCCAGTTTACATATCAGGAGTTAAGATTGAATGCCCTTTGGTTCATGTGAGACTGTGGAAGAGTTTACTAATGTTCATCTCTGGGTCCAACTGGGGCTACCATGCCTAAAGATAATTCAGAGAAAATTCTGGGGAGTGCCTGTCAGAGGAGTTGGAAAATTAGACAGATGAAGAAAAGTCCTGGGATCATTTTCCCTGGATGGAAAGTTGAAGAGTTGTTAAGTGTCTTCATGTCTGTGAAGAGCTATTATGCCAAGTATGGTCAGCAGCTGTTTGTTGAGCTCTACTGCATGTGCAACTGTAGAACCATAGGTTTAAGTTTAATTTAGAAAAATCATTCCTGCCAGTAACCAGTGATGGTTGGTAAGCTTCTTTGTGAAAGGTAAGGGACTTCCTTCCTGAGATCTTTCTAAGATACATTCAGTGTAAGATGCTGTGAGGGAGCAAGGCACTCTAAAGGACCTCTCAAGGTCCCTTCTAGCCCTAAGTTCCCATTATTATTGCATATTTATAGAATGCCAAAATCTGCTGTGTTCTTTGCAAGGACTAGAATTACATTCAGTCCCTGTCCAGTGCTATCACAGTCAAAATTAGACAGATCAGCAATATCTTAGTTGCCAAATCGAGTTAAAGTTTACTGGGCACATGTCTACCTGAAAGTGTGTATTCTCTTCAAGAACATTAGACAATGACCTAAGAGCACGGTAAAAGATCTTTGGTTAGTGCTGAAGCATTCCAGTGAGATTCGCATTAAGTTCCTCTAGGCATTTTTGTATAAACATCAATCTGTCATTTATTCTTATCTGTTAAGCAATCTAATTTAGAATTGTTGTCCCCAAAACTTTTCATTTAGAATAAAGTGGACCTGGTGTGGTGGCTTATGGAAGTAATCCCAGCATTTTGGGAGGCTGAGATGGGGTATTGCTTGAGGCCAGGAGTTCAAAACCAGCTGGGCAACATAGCAAGACCCCATCTCTAAAAAAATAATTAAAAAGTTAGCAGATTGTAGCAGCATGCACCTGTAGTACCAGCTACTCAGGAGGCTGAGGTGGGAGGATTGCTTGAGCCTGGAAGGTCGTGGCTTCGGTGAGCTATGACTGTGCCGCTGGTCTCCAGCATGGACGACAGTGAGGCTTTGACTCAAAAAAACCACCACCAGCACCACCACCACAAAAACAATTATAGTTAAATGAAGGAGAAAAAGAATTCATACTTTATTGCCAAACAGTTTTAAATGGTATGGAATACTCTTTTATTTTGAACTGGTAACTTTGAACTTCTCTGACCATGGATGATTTGGAATCCATACTAATTGGTGAAATAAAAAATAAAAGTATGTTGCTAATTTAAAACTGTACAAATAAAGTCTCATTTTATTGCTGAAAAAGGAAAACACCATCATATGGGGTAAAAATTAACAGTTTAACTTGCCTGAATTTGAAAGGAATCATGGTCTTATGTTTTTGTTTAACATAAGCTATCATTTCATCAAGGATTTATTTGATATTCACTAATCTCAGATATTAGGTACTTGTTGAAAATTAGCTTACCGGGGACCTTTGCCCCCTTTTTCACTAATCTTTTCATTTTTAGATCATTTTAAGCTTTGTATTTGAAAATAACCTCAAACTTGCTGAAAAGTACAAAGTAGTACAAAGAAGAACGTACACTGTCTACCTGGGTTTACCTTTTGTTAGCATTTTGCTCCATTTGCTTATTTATTTATTTAATCTGTACAAATGCATGGGGTACCTGTGAGGTTTTTTTTTGTTTTTTTTTTTTTCTTTTCTTTTCAGAGTCTTGCTCTGTCACCAGGCTGGAGTGCAGTGGCGTTATCTCGGCTCACTGCAACCTCCGCCTCCTGGGTTCAAGCGATTCCCCTGCCTCAGCCTTCCGAGTAGCTGGGACTACAGGCGTACGTCACCACGCCCAGCTGATTTTTTGTATTTTAGTAGAAACAGGGTTTCACCATGTTGGCCAAGGATGGTCTTGATCTCCGACCTCATGATCTGCCCACATCGGCCTCCCAAAGTGCTGGGATTACAGGCGTGAGCCACCGTGCCTGGCTCATGTGAGATTTTTTTACATATCTATATAATGCATAGTGTTCAATTCAGGTTATTTATGGTGTCTACCACCCAAGTTAAGTATGTTCACTCTACTCTGCTGTCAGATGTTGAATTTGTTCCTTCTGTCTTACTGAATGTTTGCACCCTTTAACCTACTTCTCTTCATCCTCCCTCCTCCTCCTAATCCATCTTTCCCAGACGCTGTTCCCTATATTTCCACTGTCTACCTCCATGTGATCAAATTTTTTAGTTCCCACATACCAGTGAGAACATGTAGTGGGAACATGTAGATTTGTCTTTTTGTGCCTGGCTTACTTTTCTTTAGAGAACCACCTCCAGTTCCATCCATGTTGCTGCGGATGACATGATTTCAATTGTTTTGTGCCTGGATAGGATTTCATTGTGTATATGTACCACATTTTCTTTATCCATTCATTTGTTGATGAACACTTAGGTTGATTCCATATCTTTGCTTGTGAATAGTGCTACAATAAACATGCTAGTGCAGGTGTCTCTTTGATATACTGATTTCTTTAACTTTGGGTAGATACTCCGTAGTGGGATTGCTGGATCGAATGGTACTTCTATTTTTAGTTTGTTGAGAAATCTCCATACTGTTTTTCACAACGGCTGTACTGGTTTACATTCCCACCAACACTGTTCACTTTTCTCAGCATCCTCACCAACATCTGTTACCTTTTTTTAATAATAGCCATTCTGACTAAGGTAAGAGAATATTTCATTGTGGTTTTGATTTGCATTTCTTTGATGATTTGTTATATTGAGCATTTTTTCATACACCTATTGGCTATTTGTGTATCTTCTTTTGAGAATATCTATTCATATCCTTTGCCCACTTTCAAATGGGGCTATTTATTTTTTCCTGTAGAATTGTTTGAGTTCCTTATATATTCTGAATGTTAGTCACCTGTTGGATGGTTGGATGAATAGTTTGTGTTTTCTCTCATTCAGCAGGTTTTCTCTTCACTCTGTTGATTATTTCTTTTGTGCAGAAGCTTTTTAGCTTAATTAAGTCCCATTTGTCTATTTGTCCCATTTGTCTAATTTTAGCTTAATTAAGTCCCATTTGTCTATTTTTGGTTTATTACCTTTGCTTTTGAGATCTTGTCATACATTCTTTGTCTAAACCAATGTCCCCAATAATTTTCCATAGGTTTTCTTCTAGTATTTTTATAGTTTGGAGTCTTGTGTTTAAGTCCTTAATCCAATTTGAATTGGTTTTGTATATGGTGAGAGGTAGGGGTACAGTTTCATTCTTCTACACATGGATAGCTGATGTTCCCAGCACCATTTATTGAAGAGCAAGTCCTTTCTCCAGTGTAAGTTCTTGTGGGCTTTGTTGAAGATCAGTTGGCTGTGATATATGTCTTTATTTCTTGGTTCTCTTATTTTGTTACATTGGTCCATGTGTCTAGTTTTATGCCAATATCATGTTGTTTTGATTACTGTAGCCTTGTAAGATATTTTAAAGTGAGATAATGTAATGCCTCCAGCTTTGTTCATTTTGCTCAGGATTGCTTTGGAGATTTGGATTCATTTTTGGTTCCATATAATTTTAAGATTTTTTTTTAATTCTGTGAAGACTGATTGATGGTATTTTGATAGGGATTACATTGAATCTGTAGATTGCTTTGGGCAATGTGGACATTTTCACAGTATTAATTCTTCTAGTCCATGAACACAGGATATCTTTTCATGTATTTGTGTTTTCTTCAAACTCTTTCATCAGTATTTTATAGTTTTCAGTATACAAGTTTTTTACTTCCTTGGTTACATTTATACCTAAGTGTTTAATTTTTTGTTGCTATTGCAAATGGAATTGTTTTACTAATTTCCTTTTTGTACTAGCTTGTTATTAGTATATAGAAACACTATTGATTTTTGTATGTTGATTTTATATACTGCAACTTTACTGAATTTATTTATCAGTTTGGTGGCATCTTTAGGGTTTTCTATAGGTAAGATTATGTCATCAGTAAATAGAGATAATTTTACTTCTTCCTTTTCTATTAGGATTCCTTTAATTGCTGTCTCTTGCCTAATTGCTGTGGCTAGGACTTAAGTACTATGTTGAAAAGAAGGGGTGAGAGTGGGCATCTTTGTCTTATCCCTGATCTTAAAGGAAGAGCATTTAACATTTCACCATGGAGAATGATTTTAGCTATGGGTTTTATATATAGAGACTTTATTGTGTTTAGGTACATTCCCTCTATACCTAATCTGTTGAGGTTTTTTATTATGAAAAGATGTTGAATTTTGTCAGATGTTTTCTGTGCATTCATTGAGATGATCATATTATTTTTATTCTTCATTTTGTTAATATGTTGTATCACATTTATTGATTTGCATGTATTGAACCATCCTTGTATCTCAGGAATAAATCTCACTTGATCATGGTGAATGATTCCTTTAATTCCTAAAAACTGATTCTGGAATTCAGTTTGCTTATATTTTGTTGAAGATTTTTGCATCGATGTGTATCAGAGATATTGATGTATATATTTTTTCCTTGTAGTGTCCTTGTCTGGCTTTACTATCAGGATAATGCTAGGCTCATAAAATACATTTGGAAATATTCCCTCTACTTCACATTTTTGGAAGAGTTTGAGAAGAATTGGCATTCGTTCTTTAAATGTTTGGTAGAATTCAGCAGTGAAAGCTGTTGGTCCTGGAATTTTCTTTGTTGGGAGACTTTTTATTATTTATTCAACCTTCTTATTTGTTATTTTTCTGTTTGGATTTTCTATTCCTTCCTACTTCAGTCTTGGTAGGCTATATGTGCCTAGGAATTTATCCATTTCTTCTATTATCCAATTTGTTGGCATGTAATTGTTCATAGTAGTTTCTTATGATCCTTTGTATTTCAGTTGTAATGTCTCGTCATTCATTCTAATTTTATTTACCTGAGTAGTCTCTCCTTTTTTTCTAGCTAGTTTTTAGCTAGGGTTGTTTATTTTGTTTATTGTTTCACAATATCAACTCTTGGTATCATTGATGTTTTTCTATTGTTTTTCTAGTCTCTTTTTTATTTATTTTTGCCCTGATCTTTGTTATTTCATTCCTTCTGCTAACTTTGGGCTTAGTTTATTTTTCTTCTTCTAGTTTCTTGAACTCTAACAGTAGATTGTTTATCTGTTATTTGCTTTTTTGATATAGACATTTATTGCTATAAACTCCCCTCTTAGAACTGCTTTTGCTGCATCCCATAAGTATTGGTATGTTGTATCATGTTTTTAGGGTAATATAATTTTATACCTTCCTTTGAAGTAAGAATGTTTTATTGTCAGATAGCTCTACTATTTAACAAAATGTAGCAGTAACTTGAAGCATTATATTTCACCTTGCCTTTGTCCTGTTACCTATTTTAGCTACCAATAATGAGGTCCTTTTCGTGCCTGTATATCATTTTTTGCAGTTGTTCTTTGGTAAAGTCTTAAGTCTTGGCATAAGTCCCTGTTGCTGTAACATATAATACTACAGCTTTACCAAGTGACATATTACAGAATTTTGAAAGTACTAAATTCTTATCTAATTTTAATATAAGAAAACATTTTAAAAATGTAAATATTTACATTTGAAAAATTGAACTAATTAAATTTGTTTAGTAAAATTACATGGGTTCAAGTGAAGTTTTTGACCCTTATTTATTTTCTGTTTCAGCTTGATGTAGAGTCATAGGGCTGAATCTGCATGTTTGCTTATTTCTCTTACAGTAGTTTATGATTCCACAAGTCCAAGACTGGGTTTCACTGAAGGATTAGCTATAAAAGATAAGAATGAAGATACGGCTTATAGAAAGGGAACAGGATTCAACTCAAATAAACGTAATAGCAGAGGAAATTAATTATTTTAGGTATTGATGAGCAGAAATATTATTTTCAATTGTGAAAATTGTATTTTTTATTGATTTAATTATCAATTATCAATATCTTTCGTGTTTGATGTTAACATCAACTTTGAATAGATCAACTCTGAATATTCTTCCAGATAGCCTGAGATACAGTGTAACTGTGGTGGGGTCAATTTACTAGTTTTTGCTTGTTCTTTATGGATATTGAAGACATATAGCCAGAATCAATTTAGGCCTAAGGAGAATTATGGTCTCACTTCTCAAATTGACTTTTTTGTGGGCAGAGGCACTACCTGCATTCCTGGAGGGACCATAGATCAGAGAACAGATTCAAAATGCAACATAATGTCACCTTCATCTAGTCACTGAATTTTGACTTGGAACTTCATTAGGCAGCCTCATTCTCCTCAGATAACAATTAATTCCTTTTTGTTTGTGGCTTTTTTTTGTATGTTTATTAGTATTAGGCATACTATGTGCTTGGTTTATATTAGACTGCGGCCAGAAAAACTATACAGAATTAGTTCCAAGAACATTTTTCTTCCTGTAGCACCCACATACAAGATGTGCGATCTATAGTAATTCTTATTCATTTGAAATGCAGCAATTTGTTCCTGTCACTAGAGGATAGGATTGTTGTTTTAAATTGCTGGGTTTTGTTTTTGTTGGCATGTTCCCCAATACAAATTGAATGGCTGACAAAAATCTATTTGTATGACAGTTCAATCTAGATAAGTGCCCTCTGTTGCCTAACGGTACAATTTGGGGTCTCAGAGATAAAAGCAAACTGAATGCCAGGCTTGTAGCAGAGCTTCTTGTGCAGATAACAGAGGTAATCCATATTCCTCAGGTCCACAAATCAGACAAACAAAGAAGAAATATGCATGCACATCATCTCGTTTGAAATGGTGGTCTTTTAGCTTCTACATAATAAAAAATGAGAATATCTAACTCATGAGAACAATAAAACAGCAGATATGAGATATGCCTGTATTTGAAATTAAAGAGAAATGTGGTATTGACTTATAAAGTCGGAGAGTGGTCTGTTGCTTACCATTTTCCCATAATATATTGGCTTTTGTTGAATATATTTGCTTTCTATTTTAATATTTCTATTCTGAAATAAGTTATATTTTTAGACAATTATTCATTTATAGCTTTGATATTCTGTTAGAAAAGGTAACTCCTTTTCTGCCCAAAATGAGGAGCTGAGACTTTGGACCTATTGGCTTACCTCTGTCAAAAACATGTCTGTCTTTCCATCCAAATATCTCCCAAATATAATTCATATATAAAAAGAAGGATGAGAAATGTATGTTAATAACAGTTATAAAGAAAGAATGGGGACTACTGCATAAGATAACAAACATACTGGAAATAGAGCCAAGGGCCCCAGTTGTAGATATTCTGAAAAATAAGGGTTTAATTAATAGGGCCTGCTGATTGATTGGATTTGTGTATTGAAGGAGAGAGTGGGATAATTTTTAGGTTTTTATCTAAGAATACCATGTGCATGGTTATACTATCCGTCATTAGGGAAAACAGGAGGTGGAGCATTCGGTAGAAGAAAGATAATATTCTACTTTGTGTTAAGCCTGAGATGCCTTTATATTATTTAAGGTACTCAACAGGAATTGGATTTGTAGTGGAATATGCAGAAAACATCTTTGCCAGCTCCTAGGTGATAGTTTGAACAATAGGTATGAATGAGATCACTCAGATAAGTGAGAAGTGGGCTAAGGACAGAGACCTAGTGGAACGCCAGCATTCATGGGCAGATCGTGAGAGAAGTTACAATGAAGGAGACTAAGAAGGAGAGACTGAGAAAGAGAAGCACAATTCCTCCAAGGATAGGAGGAATTCAAAGGGAGTGTGGTGCTGAATCTGTTAAGGAGAAAGTGGGTGACAATATCAGGTACTATCAAGAGGTCTGACCTGAAAAAGGACTGAAAAGTGGCCATTGCAGCTAAAATTGGCACAATCTGAGCAACAAAAGAAATGAAGTAGTATTGGATGATAACCCAGAATATAAAATAAATAGCCATGACGCCAGACTGATATAAATAGATGATTGACTAATGATTGAATAGACAAATCTCCTATGCAGTAGAATGCCAAATAATTTATGTATATACTCCACCCTCAAGGGAGTGGAGCCTAATTCCCAACTCCTTACATGTGAACTAATGCATAGTGAGTACAACATGAAAAGAGGAAAAGGGTAACTTTACAGTGGATAAAACTGATAAACACTACCTCAGCCAAGTGATCAAGGTCAGCATCAACAGTGATGAGTCATGCTGATCGTATGTAGCTTCAATATGATGTGATCAACATGGCACTTTACTTCTGTGATCCGCCTCCAGAAAATACGTGACTCCAATCTAGTCGTGAGAAAAATATCAGGCAAATCCTAATTGAGACACGTTTTACAAAATACCTGAGCCCCACTCCTCAAAACTGTCAAGGTCATCAAAAACAAATTAGTCTGAGAAACTACTACAGCCAAGAGGAGCCTAGGAAGTCATGACTACTAAATATAACGTGGAGTCTTGGATGGGATCCTGGAATACAAAATGAACGTTAGGTAAAAGCTAAGGAAATCTAAAAAACGGATGACTTTAATTAATAATAATGAATAATTTATTAATTGTGACACACTGGGTGTGAGTTATATGGGAACTCTGCACTGTTGTTGCAACCTTTTTATAAATCTTAAACAATCATAAAATAAAAATTTCATTTATAAAACATGGCCAATAATTTTGACAACTAGGAAGTCATTGGTGATCTTTGGAAGACCTGCAGAGTGGTAGGAAGGCATCCAGTTTATAATAAGCTGAGAAATGACTGAGACATGAGTAAATAGAGTTATTGCGTGTAAAATAGTCTATTAATCCATTTATGCTGGAGGTTGCAAATTTTTTTTGTGAACAATCAGACCTTTGCGATGACCTTGAGCGGTAGGATATAAATAACTCCCACAAGCTTAGCGTTCCAATAATGGAACACTGGGCATAAATGGGTTAAGAAGCTTGGCTAGGAAGGGAAGCATAAAGAGAGGTTGGCATTTGCTGGGGAGAGTAATGTAGAATGAAATAACTGCCAGGTGCTGTGGCTCATACCTGTAACCCCAGCACTTTGGGAGGCAGAGATAGGAGGATTGCTTGAGCCCAAGGAGTTCAAGACCAGCCTGGGCAGCATGGTGAGACCTCATCTCTCTCTCTCTCTCTCTCTCTCTCTCTGTGTGTGTGTATGTATGTATGTGTGTGTATATATATATATATGTATATGACATAACTTTTTAAAATGTGTAAAGCTGGGATACACTTAAAAAGTGTTGATACACCTACCATAAAGGAAAGAACCAGTAGAGGGTGAAACATTGAAGATACACAAGAAAACATCTAATTGATGAAGCAAAACATCTGAGTAGGCAAGATTTTATTTTATTCACCTGAAAATGGACAATCTTTTAGGAAGGATATGTTATTTATGAATGAGATATGAAGTTTCATATTCATTATATTTTGTTTTGGGCCACCCTAGTATAGAAGTAACCGTCAAAATGTTTTCATAGAAAATTTGGGCTAAAATAATTTTCTTATATTGCCTAAACATAATAGTTTTATTGGCTATATCCATAAAACATTAAAATACATTGTATATCTCTGAATTATGAACCGTATAACCTCACTATAACATAGCATAGTCTATAATAAAGAATCTGTCGCAACATGGGTCCAAAAGTAAGTACCAGGAAAATAGGTTATAAAAATTGTTTGCCTATGAGATGGCTGATTCCAATCTAGAATTTTAAAGTAACCAGGAGTCACCAGATTTTCTGAGTAAGCAAGCAGTTCTGAACGCATCTTAATAGCTGGTGCGGCTCCTCTCTGAGCCATAGGTAGGCTATTGTTGCTTTATGGTACAGCCTTTGAAGATTAATCTTGAAACATGTATAAATAACACCCATAGGTGTGATTATGACTCAACCTCTGAGATCAGATGCTTTATTCTATCAAATAAAACAGTTTACCTTAAGCATTTATCACCCTTGAGCTCTCAATTGGTGTCCAATATTCTAGCTGTTGATAACAACATATAAAGGTTTGTTTCTTTGTTTTTAGAGAAGGGTGACCAGAAACAAAACCTTTAGACTAATTAGCTGATGATAAGTTGATAGAACTAGGTGAATCATGCATCCAACCGTGGCTTTGGAGAATGAAGGTAGGGGGACTCCAGCCTGTTGTGGTGGTGGAATAAAGTGAAAAGAACACTGGCATTGAGGAATGGGGTTCTGTCCTTGTTCTGCCTCATCTTTCCTAGCTCCATGGCCTTGGATAGATCATTCATCTGGCTTAGAACCCCTTGTCTTTAAATTTGCAGCCTGATCTAGATGAAGCCACATGTGATAACTTAGGGTCAGTTACAGAGAATCCTCAGGATAACTTGTTCTTGGATGTCTAGATCACTTGAAACTGTGACTATGGACAGATTTTCAACGACTCACCCCTTTTCCTTCCCAATGCTAGGCAGATGATATAGAGAAACTAGCACTGTAAGAATTAATTGTATACATTTATATACTTTGTTGCGGTAGTTTATTTTAAAATACAAATGAAGCATCTATTGGAAAACATTTATCAGAGTAACATTTTCCAGTGGGGTGTACAGTGTATTTATAAATCATTAACAAACAAAATAATAAACATTTTGATATTTTGATTATTTCAAGTAGAGTCTATGGAGTTATTTTATTTTACGTATCAAAAGACTTTAAAGGATGAGATTTCCTCCACTGCACACTTACACTATTCCAGATGCTGACAACAACATCTGGGCATTCTATCATGAGCTGATTTTCTGAATGAAGTAATTTAATTGTTGATTGACAAGCTAACATGATTTAAGACACAGCCACACTGTATTCAATAGCAGTGTCAAAAGTCATAAACTGCAAGCATATGCAAGCAAGTGGGGCCATTATACTAACTTATGTTGCCTTTTGAAACATTAATGCTAAATTTAAATTACAGGCTAAAGTTTAGAAATGCTGGAAGAGGAAATGAAGAAGTGCAGTTACATAATTTCTGGGCTCTCTGTTTTGCAAATCATTAAGTGATATAGCAGCAATATGGGCAGAGTTCCTAATATAAATAAAAGTCTGTCCTAGCATTGTAAACATAGTTATTATTCCATCTGGATTGCAAATGGGTTTGTTAGTCTCTATATGTGTGTGTATATACATATATATAAAACCTCATGATATGCATATAAATATTCACATATGATATTATAGCTAAATTTTAAAAAGTAATTTAGGGGAAATGTGGTATAATTTATCTTATTGTTTATAGCCAAAGCATAAATATCCATTTTGAACATGGAAAATGTGCTTAAAAGTATAAGCAAAAATAATAAATGAGAGTGATTACAATAAAAAGACAATTTTTTAAAACTAATTTTTAATTTTTTTTCTGGTGTTGCATACTAAAGAACAATGGATTATTTCGGCAGTCTCATGGTAACCTACTTTCCAGCTCTGTTGGTAGCTTTGCAGCAGGATGTGTTAGTATTTTTTCTCTGGTGGCTTGCATATGGTCCGTTGGCCATGAGTTTATGATAGACACAAAGTGTGCTTTCCCTTTATTAATGCTACAGTATTGGTGACATGTGGCATGTGCATCTTCCAGCGAATGAGCTTGACCTTTAACTCTAAACAGTCCCTTGAGCAAGAGCAAGCCATACTTAGAGGAATGACTACATAGAAGAAACAGATTGGAACTTACTTTCTCTGATAGCATTAAAGAAATGCAGTAGAATTTTTTACTATTGGAAGCCATCCAAAAATTACAGCACCATAAAATAAGGAATTGGGAAAACAGTATGGTGGAATTACAGGATCTAAATAATACAGATTTTTAAAGCCCTTTTTGGTATGTATCAGCAAATGATTTTTTAAGAAGGATGCATAATTTATACTTTCAGCCATGTATGCCTACTAGTTTTATTGCATCCTTTCCAGTATTATCAACTACAATTTAGTTGAACATGCTCTGGAGGTCATCATATACAAGGTGTTAGGATAGGTTTGCATTTGTTTGTAACATTTAAATCTTCACAACAGCCCTAGGAAATAAATACTATACCACTATTTTAGAGATGAAGAAACCGATGCTCAGAAAACTTAATTTGACCAAGATCACATACTGAAATGCTCTCTCTGTTCTTTTCATTTAGTACCATGTGCTTTTCTATCCATCCTAACAATGTTCCAGGTTTCAAACATTTATCTAACAGTTTTCTTTACCTTTACCTAAGCCATGTAGTATGATACATGTTTTAACCTTAAATTGCTTTTTACTAGAAATTAATACAGCATGGAGAACACTGTGATAAACAAAAATTCATAAATTCCATTTAATTTTTTTCTGGACTATGTAAGCTTTCTGTCCTGGATTGATGAGCCTTTTTGAGTCCTGGTGCAGGGGTGGTGTGTGGCTGAAAAGCTGAAATTGTCCATGAGAAATAGAAGTGAGGCTAAAAATGAACGCTTGGTGCCAAAGATAGATGCATTTTAGAAAATGCCATCTGGGTATTACAGAAGTATGATATTATTTAATTAGAACCAGATAAAATTAGGTAAGAAATGAATGCCAGCAATTATGTGACTAACTAATCAATATAATTTCATGGTTTTCTGTAGATATCCCAAAGTGTTAATTATAACAGGAGCAGTTAAATTCTTTGGCTATGAAAGCATGCAATTTTTAATAGATGTATCACCTGGTAACCCTGGGCATTATTAAATATATGGAGACTGAAAGACACGTAGAAGCAATGGAAAAGTCTAGCCAGACTGGGTAATTTGTTTTAGACCTATGGAGAAATCTATTAACCATTTCTTCTATAGACCCATTTGATTAGGGAGTAGGACAAGCTGTTCTTTCATTACTTACCAAAACCATACTGCACTCTGTATCAATTATTTGGCTGTCTGCAGCACATAGATTAGAATAAAGGGCTTGCTTAGTGTTTGTGAATGTTGTGGATTGCTGATTAGCAATTAAAGTGCTGAATGAAGAAAATTAGGCCAAAATCGAATGGGAATGAGAACGTCTTAATTCTGTGATACAGATGTTAGAAACAGATTGTCTTCAGCAGCCCCATTCAATGTAGTGACATTCTACATAGCCATCGAGTATTTGCATCCCATGTAAAACTCAAGTCGAATGCCTTTGAGATGGTTTCCTCTCCTATGCCTTGTGATGTAGCTGTATGGGTATTAATTTAGTGAAATATCCTGTCTGCCAGGTGTGGGAACTAGCTGATTTTATTGTAATACCAGATCATTACTTAATTCATATGCAACAGAGTACAGCACATGGAAAGCATTATAAATCTATTTACAATGTGGCTGGTCTGATGATAACATTGTATTAAATTCCCAGGTGAGGCAATTTAAGCAATTGCTTTGCCATGTGCACGCCATGGAAATTAAATTCTCATATACGCTTTAGTAGTAAACCAACTTCATTGTTATGCTTTTGCTAGTTCTGGGCTGTAGAATCCTCATTCTGGTTACGTATACTCTATTTCACATGTAGAATCATACAGGAGGCGGTACCACAGATCACAGTTTTTAATTAGTTTAAGCTAAGTTAATTCGTTTTGTTTCTAATTTAGCAGTGCCTGTCCAGGAACACATTCAGTTCAGTTGGGAAATGTCAAGGCTTGGGTCAAGTAGAAAGACTGTTTCAAGCCAAATTTCGAGACAGAACTAAGCAAGTGTATCTGTTTGAACTTGGCTTTAAGAAAATCAGCCAATCAGTATGCAAAGGACCTGTTCATATACCAAGTAAAAATCGAAAATCGCCTTGAATCCGAAATTCTCACATTCATAACTAACTTGTGTCATCAGTTTAAAATAGCCATTGAAACTTGTGCATCTAACTTCTTAGAGGTAACAATCAGTTGTTTATTTGTCGTATTTTTTCTATAGTTCATATATGGTCTGTAGATTTTTTTTCTAACCATGTAGTCTACCAAAGTATATAAGTTAGAAGAAGTAAACTTAACACAAACACACAATTAAAAGTGAGGAGTACTCTTGTATTTAACTCTGTGTGTGTGTGTGTGTGTGTGTGTGTGTGTGTGTGTGTGTGTGTGGCAAGTATTGTCAGCTGAAGCTTTTCTACTGTTATGGTGCAGACCAGAAATTGCAGTAGATTACAAACTGCATAGAGCTTCTGTCTTCTCCAGAAGCCACATATAAAGCACCAGTAGACAGTGGTAACTGACAACTAAGACTAAAAATGTTGACAATTTCTTGATTTGCCTGGTTAGCTTATGTATAGAAGTCATTAACTATTTATAAAATGCATTATGAATTGGGTTCCTTCAAACTGTAGCTGAATGTGTGACATTTCCAGCTCAAATTCTCATGTTTGCATTTGGCTAAAGTACAAATTTTATACCGTTGATAATAAAGAAAAAATATTTTAGTGAAGTTTATCAAGATACAGTAAATGCTTCAGTTTTATTAACTTTGAATCTTCCAAATTAAATTATTGTGTAGGTACTTATTAATGTAGCATGAGATTTTTTTTAATTCCATAAAAGGTAACATAATTTATTGATGTTTTAGAGGAAAATTATCCATAAAATAAGCAGTTTGTCATTCAAAGGATTTTTCCCCTTTTTTGGTATTCAGTTAGTTTAATGATGATCTTGCAGGCTAAGTTATGGTTGGGCACAATCAGCTTACTTAAAATTTCAAGTCGTAAAAAATTATGAGAAAATACCAATGTTGGGCATCTAAATATAATTAGTTTTTTAAAAAATAGTCTTGTTTTGTTTGGAAAATGAAACTCACATATAAAGAGTTCAGTTTTCAGCATTGTTGTATCATGCTCATGAGGAACTATTTCTGATGTTTGAGATGAGTTGTCTCTTCATTCTTTAAGAAAAGTCAGTCCTGTCAGAGAACACTTTGTTACACTCAGCGTATCATTTACTTAATTATATCCAGAAAGCCATCCAAACAACCAGTTTTTACCATCCCAATGGTAAAGAATGACATTTATAGGGACCACCCTTCAACTGTGGATAAAGCCTTAGTTCTCTGTTGCTGAGCATGTACACTCTTAATTGCTGGTTTTTAAAAGCAGTGGATTGTAACCAAAACAAGATTCGATATTTAGGGATACACATTTATAATTTTCTCCTTTTGAAGTATACTAAATCAAAATAAGAGTATAATGTAATTGAACAATCTATGCCAATTTGTTGGTATTTTGGTGAAAAAAGGGAAAAACAAAAGCAATCTCCATATGATCCTCTTGCATACTGTGGAATGTTTTAGTCCCCCATAGTGATGAGATGAATAATTAAAAAGGCAGCTCTGATACCACAGCCTGTTTAAAGGTTCTCATTTCCTTTAATGCTGTAAAATACTTTTGCTTAGCTAGTTTGAAACTACTGCAGTAGGAGCTCCAAATGAGCAAAAGCAAACTTTGGCTTGATCTAAATACTGTATTAAGGCCATGAAGTGGACTGCCCTGATAATTTAGCATTTTTAAATGCAATTCTGTATGAAGTCCATAGAAATAGCTAATTAATAATGGCTTCAGTAAATACAATAAGAGAACCAGGCTTAATATATGCCATTTGCGATGGTCAAAAGTCTGGCATGTTCACAAATGACTGAGTTGGGTCACTATTGAATTGTTGAGAGATCTGATGTAGATATCTTTACTGACTTCATGCTGAGGACTTGACTTCTTTACTCTGTCCTCCTCTCTGCAACGTTGTTGGTTTTATTTATCTACTTAGAGACGTATTGCAGAAGTCAAGGTATAAGATATGCATTTGTGGCAGCGAAATGGGGGTTAGGGTGGAGACTCAGGGCAGGGAGTGGATGCCACTGTCTCCTTAATATCAAAACATTTTGCAATTCTTGTGCCTTTTTCCTGAGTCACTCTAAAGGTAATAGAATGAAGAGGAACTTTTGTGTGGTAGAATGAGCACTGAGCTGTGAGTCAGGACCCCAGTGTTCCAGTGTCAGTTTAACCAGAGCTACCTTTAGAATTCCATGAAACTTACTTTTTTCCCTAAAAAGCAAAGGAATGTCTAGGTTTATTTATTTTTATTTCTACTCTATTCAGCCTTTTCAACTGGATTCTGCCAGAGACTCAAGACTTGTCTTCAAATATATGTAATGAACTAAATTTTTTTCTTATGTACCATCCTTGGGAGAATTGATAAACGTAGTTACTGAAATAATTTTCTGTGTTTTGTGGTTAAGCTAAGGAACCCCAATTGGGAAAAGTTGTAACTTCAGAATGATTTAAAGTCTATTGGCTGTTCTTGTCTAAGGTTCTTTTCCATTCAAATGTAATATGTTTGATGTTTAAGGTATTGTGATCTCTATGTGGTCAAGCAGTGTTGCTTATTCACTAGTTTAAAATCTAGTTTAAAAATCATATTGTTGACATCTGCTCTGGAATTATTGATAGTCCTTTTAAACTACAGTACTTTTTCAGATCACAGTTGAACAAATAAGAAATTTTAAGCCCCAAACTCTAGACCCCCAAGTGAGGAAGAGATTAATGGAGTAGTTTTCTTAGTGAATTCTGAAGCAGAAAAGACAACAAAGTAACTTGCAAATCTGAATGTAGGTCTGAAATAGTGACGCTGAAGTGGGATCTGAGGCACACACTTTAGCTTCCCAACGAATTTTCCGTCTTTTGGCTTTTCCAAATGTGTATACATTTAGATAATTCATGAATTGCTTGCAGACATGTCCCTCTGACTTTATAGAGAGGGGTATATTTCTTGTAAAACACATTTTCAGGGTGTGAAACATTGACTCATAGCCCACTTGTCTTTATTTACTGGGACTGTGAAAAGTTGACTCATAGCCTACTTGCCTTTATTTACTGTGACTGAGAAATTTAGTTTCTTTTACCAGACACACACATGCACACACACACTTTCATTACTTTTCCTTAGGCCATTATTTATAGAGAGCTGGGAGACATTTAAATTATTGTTTGTACAGGGGAGGGGCTTTAAATTTCCTCTCTTTCTGGCTAGTAGCATCACAATAATGAAAGAAATATAGACATGCTATTCTAGGCATTGCAGAGTATAGTTGGAGATATAATTATTATCCTAGTATTAGAGGCTTTTAAAGTCCTAAATTGAAAGCTTTGTAATGTCCATTTCCTGCCACAATATTGAAAAAAAAAAACATATACTCCTGTCTTAAGTACAATCTAGTGAGTTTTACAGACATGCAGTTATATAGCTGCATTTCTTTCAGCTTAGTGGTCTTATCTGAATGGCGATGTATGGAACAATATACAAGTTCAGATGCGTTTATGAATAGAATACACAACACAGTTTCCTTTCATTTTTGGCATCTTATAAACTTCTAATTTACATGAAACTTATCAAGTTCAGGAAATTTACACAACTTTGGTTTGCAGATTGTAGCCAATAGGTTTCCATTAGGGGGCTCTCGAGGTTTGAGATCAGCCTTGATACCAATAAAGCTTGGAAGCCTTTACTTTCTAACGTTCCTCTCACTCTCTCCCTTTTTGTTTTGTTTTATAGAAAAGGTCACGGATCGCCTACAGTGACGAAGTACGGAATGAGCTCCTGGGGGATGATGGGAATTCCTCAGAGAACCAGGTAGAATGCTAATCAGGAAGGCCCGGTGGGTGGCTGGAGGGTGAAGGAGGTCACTGGCGCACTGGGCTCTCAAGCTGCTCCTTAACGGTATTAGCAGCAACTCATGTGGAAGCGATACTGTTTAATGCAAAGCTGGAGTCTTAATCAACTTCAAAATGTTTCTTGGAGATCTTACATTTAACCCTTTACCTTGTGATCACTGTCTGCTATCTTTTAAAAAAATCTTTTCTTCTCTTTTCTTTATTATTTAGTACTTAAGGAATAACTTGAAACACACCGTTTGCAGACAAAGCCAAGGTCTTCACCTCAAACACATGTAAAAGGAATAAAAAAGTACATAATACAGCTTTGATAATAATGCAGTATAATTAAATCAACACTTGCAGCAAAACAAATGAAAGTAAGCTTTCAAAATTCAACAGGGCAGCCCAATCTCCTATTGTGTGGCTTCTTAAAAATACATTCACCAAAATGCAAATTGGAAGCACCAGTGTGGAACTTGGATACTCATACAGAGGACCTGCTTCTGTCAAATAATAGTCATAATAATAATAATAGGATAAGTCTTTTTGCAGTTTAAGATCTGTGTAGGCAAAAAAATAAGATACAGTTTCTTCTTAAAAGAGCTTTACAACTTGGCTGTCGATTCTCATTGGATCATACCGTAGTGTCATGAGTCTAATGAATGTCCCGCCTCTTTCTTTGAATTAATACTGCAGACTTCATTAATTCATGTAGATACTATATACAACTTTAAAAAAAGTTTTAAGAACCTCAGTTTAGAGATGACTTTAAAAATGTCTCAAAAAAACCCTAATGACTGATTTTCTTTGACACTTTTAAAGAAAATAACATGATAGGGACCTTCAGAAACAAGACCTGAACATGGTTACTAATGCCACTTTGGCAAGTGGTATAAAAGTCTCTACTCTGCCTAAATGAAAATGAACATAAATCAGTCACTGAGTAAACCAAAATTTTAATAGGATAGTGAAACATAATATATTGATACATATTATGAAAATTGCATAATTGTATTTACCATCTCAAATAGATGATATTATAAGTCCATATATGCTAATAGTATATTGCTATCTATTATACTATAATCTGTCACAGGGATGTTGTTTGTGTGATTAAGGACTCTACTCACCCACCCCCAAAAAAGAGAGAAGAATGACTGAGCTGATTATGTTTGTTTTTGGAAAGATCTCACCTCCTCCACTATTTGGATGTTATCAGCTTGAGTTCAGACATGTGAACATGTTCAGATTGGACTTGGGATTTCAGCTTCCCTGATTGAAATGTGAGACTAGCTAAAGGAAAAAAAAAAAATAGCAAATCAAACATAAAAGGGTGATGTGATAAAGGGGTTTTACTCATAATAGATTAAATAATGTGAGGATGAGAGAAAAAATATTTTCTTCTGTTTTTAAAGTGAGATTTAGATTTCTCATACCTCTTGAAAATGAATGAATCATAATTTTATTTCCTATCTACTGCAAAAACACTATCTTTTTTGCAAGAAAGTGAATGCATAGTTCCCATGTCAGTTCTTTAAACAGCTATAGATCTTTCCCTCATTTGAAACTACTGCCTAATGCAGAGGAAATAGAAAGGAAGGGGGTGTGCCTGTCTAACTCAGACTCCTTTATTGTAATGGATGTTGTAGTTCTATGACGGGGATCCCTTTTTTTCCAAACATGTTCACTTCTCTTAATGGACATTTTATATGCCTAAAACATTTGCCTTGCGTACATATAAGTATGATTTTTATGCCTAAAGAAAACTGTTCCACAAAAATAGATTGAGTTCATATTTTCTGAAATTTTTAAATTATATTCCTGTCACCTTAAAGTGATTATGTAGAGATTTCCCCTGGACTTATATAAATCAAACTTACAAATTCTGAAAGTGCTTGGAGAACCTGAAGTTACATGTAAGGAACTGTCACTTCAATAAATAGAGTATGATAAATTATAGTCACGAGAATATGTACTGTTAGATTATTACTTGTGTGAAGTTATCCATCTAAAATTTGAATGAGGTGTAAAAGTTCAAAGAGACCACACTTAACTTTTTGGATATTTTGTTACCAAATGTAGCAAAATTTCCATTTCATATGAAGTCATTGCATTTTGTTTTAAGGCTCTTTGTCATAATATAGGAATTAAAATCCCTCAAACTAAAACACATCTTTAACTAGGTATGGTCACTTGAGAATAACTTTTTTATTCTGCATCAGCATTCATTCAGAATATGGAGTCAAAACGGAAGCTCTTTCTGTAAAGAAAGAAAGTATTTTAATTTGGCTCTATACTAATCTTTGTAGCTCGGTAGCTAGGAAGAGTTTTTTTTAGGTAGGGTTACTTATAATTTATATAAGAAAAGGTCTTCTGCCTACAAATAAGTTTACTTCTAAGTTATTTGCTAATAAATTGATTTTCAGAACTTCTTGTCCATGGAATACTAATTATATAAATGGATAAAACTTGGAGATAAACAAAATGAGATAAAAATAGCAATATTCATTTAATTGCAATTGGGATACATCTGTCAGTTTAAAAATATAGATCAAAATAGGAAAATAAGGAATTAATAGCAATGATTATATAGGTAAAATACTGGCTAGGTATTTTCAGTGTAACATACACATCCTCCTTATAGTTGCTTCTTTGTGAAGATTCGACAATATGAATACAATAGCTGTTATTTCTCATTCTGATAATTTATGATGCAGTTTTTTTTAGGCATCTGAAACCTGACTGTAATACATATAATTATAGTCTGCCAATTAACTATAAAGTATGTTAATTTACTCTTAGGTACATAAACATTTCTGCCATGATTAGAAATGTTAAAAATTCAGAAATTGAGAATTTTTCAAAAGCATTTTTAATGTCCCTCATACAATACACCTTGCATTTAATTCCAAATTAAATGCTTTGTATACATTCATTTCTGATTCATATTCATTTCATTCAATCAAATATAGCTAATGCTGATTTACAAAGAAGGGACGAGAAAATTACCTACTTTGTACATTCGAGTACTGTTGGGCTATCAGCTTTCCAAGGACTATTGTCTTAAGCATTATCATTCTATTCTTTGAAAATACCGTATTTACCATTCCATGTGGCAACATTTTATTTCTTTGAAAGAGTTGAGTTCTTGAATGTAGTGATGTTGTATTTAGAGTGGAAACATTAATAGTTCCTAACTTGATTGCATTTCATGAGAACCATTCTCATAAAAGGAAAAACACAACTTATAGAATAAAATCATAAAGCCTTTCATAGTGAAGTGTGATAATGGGGCAAATAAACTGTTCCAAGCTTTGGTTTTGAACCCTAATACTCTCTCAGTTTCTATTGCAGAAATATATTGATCAGTGACTTTGAATAAATCCCAAATAGAAGATTCAAAATATAAAGAGTAGACTATTTCCAAATGTGTGGAAAGTTTTGTGGCAAAGCAATATTTAGCAGATAATGATTGCTTAATTTCTTAATACGAGGTTCTCTTAAGTTCTGATTTGGGCTTGCTGTGCATAAAGTGTGTCAAACTTCAGCTACAGACCAGGGGGTGAAGTCGGTCAATTTAATTCCCCAAGATCTAAAGAAGGTCGGTATCATTTCATATAGCCCTGGCAGAGCAGATCATTACCAGGCACAAATCTGTTCGTTACGTGCTGAGGGTTTATAGCAAAATAAATAGACTGTCATCATAAGTTCAGAAAATTGTGTGTTCGACCCACGATAATGTGTAAAGGGCGTTTAATAGAGTTCAGCATTTATTCGTTATCTGTATGCGGACAGAGACGGCAGTCGCGTTATCAGCTTTAAAAAAATTCGGTAGTTCTGGGGGTCACGTGACGCACCTCACACACAGAAGCGCGCGCGCATGAACCCTCACATGCTCTGCAGTGCAGTTTTGATTTTAGTCACAGCAGAAGGCTTAACCACAAGAGATTCCACTGGTTCAAACCAGCGTAAACCAGATTTTTTCAGCCCACAAAGGAACAGATTACCTCTTGTATCAAATTCTGCATTGGGGGAAAAAAAATCTTTGTTTCAAAAAAAGATGTTGATTATCATAACTCAACATGGTGGCATTGCACACTCTCATGTTGCCTATGATGGAGCTAGTAACTCGAGAAAATACGAAATCACGACTTACAGTCCAGTCTAAGCATTGTTAATTTTCAAAAATAGGCCATCTTTTGTTTACTTGAATGAATAACTCTCGGCCTAACCAAAAAAAAAAGATAAAGATGAAAAACTCTCCCATTACCTAGCTTAGCTACAAATCCGATGTAGAGCTTGAATGCAGCCATGCAGCACAAACAAGATAGAACGTTTTTTGTTTGGAACCTATTGAAAAAACAAATGGGTAGCATTTTTAAACACTCATTGATTATGGCAGGGTGGCATGCCCCAAATGGTCTCTATTGCTGAAGAGTAGTTTTAAACTTTGGCCCTTTAAGTATCATAGTCAACCGAAGAATAGTGCCCCCAGAAAGAAAAGATAGCTGGCCGATCAATTCCCAGATCGTCTCTTTCTGAGAATTAATGTTTGCCTTTTTCTCCCATGATGTTGGGATAGCAAAGAGAAAGATTCCGATATGTGATAGGCCAGGTACTTTAGCTTAAAGTTTTGCTGCTTCTGGGGAAGAATTATAACTTTTCATGTGAAATGACAAGATGATTTACTTATATGTAACTGGATGGTTGCTGAGTGTGTTAATTAAAAATAAAGACAACTTCTTGTCTATTTTGAAACGATGATAATAAAAGTTTCATTTTCACTGAATGTACTGTGAGACATTACATGATAACTTATGTACCCTTTTTATAAAGGATTCTTAACAGTTTTAAAAATCTTATTCTTTGGTACTCAAAATACTTTTCATATAACAAATGAAATAACAGAATAAGCTGGAATGCATACTGCCTTCCTTGAATTCGGGACAAAAACAGCGTTAAGCATTGAGATATCCGGGCTATAGTAAACATGATAATTATAGAGAGACTTACAGCGAACAATTCAGGCACATTTCTCCCAAAGCAATAGTTTAATTTATTGGCCTGCATATGTCAAGTGTTATAACAGATGTTACAGATATTTAGATGTTTAAAAATTATCAGTTGTAGACCTGAATTGCTGAGGATGAAAATTTCAGACGTAGAATGTGGTTTAGTCTGTTACAACATAGGTTTCAGTTTCTAGTCATTGCAGAAACTGTGGTCGTCATCTCACTTATACAGTTATATTTGTAGTTTAGAATAGTGTCAAGCACACACACACGCGCGCGCACACACACACACACACAATGAGCCAGATATATGGTTATATATTTTAGTTCCTAAAGAGTTAAACAGCTTGTTTTATCTGTTATATTTAAGGCAAATAGAAAAATGTTCTAAATAAGAGAATTAAAATGTTATCATAGGATAATTTACTAACAAGTAAGGAGTGATTTTTTATTTGACTTTAGTGAAAACAAAACTGCAATATAAATGAAGTAAAAGCTCATTGCCAGTTTACAATATGAAGAAAATTGAAAACTGAAGAAATCATTCAAAAATTAAAATGAAAACATGCCACATGATTGCAGTAGCCTCTTAAGCAAAACAAAAACATAGAAATTGACTCTTACATACACAAAAGTTCATATGATCGTGAATTTTTGACACTATGTTCTAAATAAGTATTCTCTCTCCTGGCATACTTTATTTTCTATTAAAATAACATTACTTCCAAATGCAGTCTTACTACTAGAGTGGGTACAAGTATAACATTAACTAACATAATAGTTTGTTGTTTTAAATACTTATTGGAACCAAAGCATGAGCTATTAATCATTTTCATTTGTAGGTAAAATCTGAAATCAGTTGTCAAGATTCCAAACAGAGAAACATCCTGAAAACTTGTATATACAAAACCTCTTCAATGGTACATTCTTAGAAGAGAGGAACAGTAAACTTGTTTTCTTTCTTTATAATATAGACTTCTATGAAGTCGTTCCCCTTTATTTCATGATGGTGTCTTAGATGTACTTTAAAAGAGAATTTCACACTATTCTCTTTGTTTAATGTGACAGTGTGAGAAAGTGATCTTTATTCGTTCAAAAAACTCTGCATGTAGTCTATGTTTAGGTTCTTTTAATGTGTTTGTCTGTGATTTTTAAATGCTAAACATGTAAACAGATAAATTGTCAATGTTAATTCTGTATCCTGTCACACAACTGATCTTTCTTTCCTGCCATTTCTTTCCTTTTTATCT
Organism: Nomascus leucogenys; assembly: GCF_006542625.1. Classification (NCBI taxonomy): domain Eukaryota; kingdom Metazoa; phylum Chordata; class Mammalia; order Primates; family Hylobatidae; genus Nomascus; species Nomascus leucogenys. The sequence goes on along the minus strand of NC_044383.1, from coordinate 21,042,548 downwards.
TTTTTTTGTGCATTCATGTTGCAGTTGATAAAATTACGTGAAGAGGTGAGTACTTCCTAGCTTCTTTTTTTTTTTTTTATTCTGCTTTTCCCTATAAAATTGAGTTTTTAAATCTGAAGTGGATCTTTGGATTTGTTTTTCCAGGTAAATCTATACATAGCAGAAAGTATCATTTATAATGTTCAGAAATCTTTTCTGCTCACCATCTTTTAAAACACAACTATATCCTAATCATGCTTATCTCAGGGATCATTGTTCTTTGTTGGAACTGGGACAAAGTTAATACTGTAAAGGCCAAAAAAAAGGGAGGAATAATAAAGGAATATCTTAAAACTCTACCTGAGTGTAGTTTTATTGTAGGCTCTAACTTCAAGTTTATTTATGTAGTTTCTCAAAGAAGCTAGTATGATTTTTTTTTCTAACATTCTGATTTACTTTACTGTAAACTGTTCTTAAATAAACTCCTTTCCCCCACCCAAAATTATTGGGTTTAACATAAGACACCATGGATGTATTATCCTTTTGGGGAAACACACATATGTTATAAATGCCCTGCTACTCTGTGTACATAGATACCTAAGAATAGCCAAAGCTTTCGTCATTGTTAAACACTTTGCTTTTTGTAGCATACAGCACCCAAGTGAGTTCTCATTTTTCTGAGTTTGCTGGACTGTTTCATAATGCAACTCCAGATTTTTTTTCGTGTGGCTCAGCAAATATTTACCGCAATGTTTATAATTGTATCCTTGTATTAATGAGGGATGCTGAATAATTCTATTTTTAAAAAATTAAGTCAAACATATCAAATATGCTTTGGTACTCTTTTTTAGAGATAGTCATTTTTTATTTAGTAAGGTTGGGTTTTATTTTTCTATTAAGACATAATGGCCTATATCGCAATTTAAAAATTGTCTAATTGCTTATAGTGTAGAGTAGTATGAATTACTTTTGAGTTTAGTTTGACTGCATTGATTGAGAATTTTTTAGAATTTTTTTATTGGTATGTCATCATTCTCTAGGTGATGCAGATGTTAATTTAGAAGCTTCTAGATAGTGTTTTTCAACAACTCTTTGAATTTAAGATTCATTACTGACGTCCTCCCTGAGAAAAAGTAATAATGATATATAAAATGAAGGGGAAAAATATACAAAAACCCTCGCCCTCCAACCTTTTTGTGTTTTTTGTCTTCCCTGCAGGGGAGCAGTTGTATATATACTAAATGAATATAATCAGTTGCAGTTTTGATGTATAAGATTATTCTTAAGGTGAGGGATAACATAAATATTATTTTTCTGCAAGATAGAGTATGTGCTTGTTGTATTTGCATATATTCATGTTTAGGTGAAGAATCTGAATTTTCAAATGTTAATGGAACTAACAATTGACTTGAAAACCTCTATACGAAGAAACTATGTGAAGCCCTTGCCCCTGAATTTAAGCAATGAATATTATTTATATATTAAATTGTGGCTTATTACAATCAACATTTTTGACGGAAGATTTATTTTTGTTAAGCCTAATTGTGTCAAATTAGAAATCTTAATTCCAAAAACTTAAAACATCACATCTGCATTTCTTTTAAAATATTTTTTATTTTTGTTTGATGGCTTAATTATTTTCTTGTGCCTGTAGCAGCAGTTTCATCAGTTATGGTTCTGGAATTCATGTTTCCGAAACTGTAACATGTAATTGAATTATAATTGGAAGAATTAGATTAATCAACTAACAGAATAAGATACTCTGAAATATTCTTTTAACAGTCTTTGATATAGACCTAGCGTTGATATTTATAGACTAGATTACAGTGATGATGCTGCATTGGTATATGGCTTGCTGAGGAGTGATTATTTCTCAGTCGAGATTCTAATAGTAATCACAGAGTGAATGTTACCCCTATGTTTCTTAACTTGCAACTGTGCTAAGAAGACAAGCACTTAGCTGCTCCAAAATGTGTTTTGTTTCACTTGGAAACAAAAATATGCCCCTTCCCTTGCTTGTGATGCTCTTTCTCGGCTCAGTTTTGGAAAGGGAGCATGTTTGGAGGCAGGGTTGTAGTGCATAGGGAGCTGATCTGATGTTGGCTCTGCTGAGCTCCGTTTGAATCCTACATCTCCAGCTCTCCACATTGCGCAGCTCCTCACACAAGTTGAGCTCTGTCTGAAGCTCCTGCACAGCTTCACTTACCTGCTTTGAAAAGGGCTGAGAAGAGGGTGAGAGAATGAGTTTGGGATGGAGTGTGGGGGCAAGTTGAAAGCATCAGCTGCTACTGTAGTGTATTTCCTTTCATTTACAGAGACCAGGGCAATGTACAACTAAGGGAACAATGTAAATAGTGCAGCTGTTTCAAGAACTTGATTTTAGTTTGACTTAAGAGGTTCCAAAATACAAAGTGAAATCCTGCCGTAAAGCTGCTGATAAACTGATAGTGCTCTTGTGTGCAGATTTACTCTGATAAAATTGAACTGTTCTGAAGAAGAGTTACTTCTATTATTTAGTAATATACATATTTTTAAAGGTCCTTCAGAAATTTTGCTATTATATCCATGAAATCCCCCCAGTTATTTTACATTTAAATGCTTTATTTCCTACATTAAATATTATTATAAAAGTGGAAGTCCCATTTCCAGTATTGATCTTTGTTTTTTTGTAAATCTCTAATAACTAAATGTTTTCTTTTAATTTTGGGATTTCATCCAATATGAAAATGAACCAAAAATCTTTGTTATCTTATTCTGGATTAAAATTCAGATTTACTTTTGATTTCACAGATCTGATTGATATCTTTTTAGAGAATCACCAGTTTGAAGTGAAGTCCTTTGTTAAGGTAGAAAACAATTTTCAAGGAAAGGAGGAGCAATCCTTACTCCCAGAGCCTGCACATAGGGAAACTTAGGAATAAGAAGGCTATTTTTGACAAGCCTTAGTAAAGTGTTTAATTTTATTTAAAAATAGTCATCAATGCCAGACACACAGAGCTCCCCTTTCTCTTCTTTTTCTTAATTACAGCCTTCAGTGATTTTGCTTCTTAATGATATAAGAAGCTTTCCTCTGTTTTATTTATTTAGATTTTTTTTTTTTTTTGCAGAGGGAGGGGACAGTTTTTCTCTTAATTTCTCTGCTGTACATTGGACGACTCTATTAATTATGATAGACTGTTGTTGCAGCTTCCTGACCTTCACATCAGGTCCTATCTC